>NC_069678.1:4034406-6760845 GCF_023699985.2 Odocoileus virginianus
CTTCTGTCCTTCTGGGAGAATATTTGACCTTGCTAATTAGTCACAGCTTCCTTATCTCAAGATAATAAAGGTGGTGATAATAAGAGGACCTCTCACCTCTAGATGTATCATGGATTAAATGAGATAATGGATGTACTGTGCCTTTGTGTGGTAACCAGGAATTTTTCCCAAAATGTCTGTTAGACACAATCCAAGAGACTTCCCCTCCCTGGGGCTCAGGCTCCTCTCCTAGTGAAGGAGGAGGGATGTCCAGGGTCCCCTCCAGCTCAACATGCTGCCCTTGGCAGAGACAGGAGCCAAGGGTTTTCTGGTTGAGCAGCAAGGGGCCCGAAGCAGATGGCTCTCCTGCAGGGAAGTACCTGCTTTACCCTCAGAAATGACGCATGGGCCATCCGTCAGGTGACCTCCTGGGCCTCTGGAAAGACACCGATGTTTGTTTGGTTTTGGTTTTAAGTGTAGAGGCTGCGGCAGAAAAAACAAGGCCGTCCATGCTGATCCTCATGTCCACAGCAGTTCAACAGCAGGAGCAAGCATGCAGAGAGCATGGGTTCAAAGGTCTTAAAATACTGTGTCGTTCATTCTAAAATACTCTCATGTCGTTCATCCATGAATAAGGACACCCTTTCTGTCGCTCAGAGGCACTGTGTGCATTACAGAAGATAAGCCACGCGATGTGGGAAAAAGCCTGTCACACTTTGGTGCTTTGGTGTCAATGCTCTCCCTCCTCTCTGGAGCCCAAGGCCACCAGCTGCCACTTCAAAGGGGAAGAGGGCTGGAAAGTGCACCCAGTGGGGTTCTGCCAAGTAAGCCCTCTAAGCTTCGCGTGGAGAGCTGCTGGGGTCCTGTGGAGGCAGGCATCTCACTGAGACCCCCACCAGGGAAGAGCTGAGTCTGGGTCCTCACGGCACCCAGGATCCAGTGTGGGAAGGAACACATGAAGGTGGGGTCTGGGACTCACGTTCCTTGTTGCCCTCTCAGCAGTATATTGATGATTCTGTTAGCTCGCGAGACTGGCGACTTTCTTTTGGCTCAGCTGGTAAAGAATCTACCTCCAACATAGGAGACCTAGGTTCAATCCCTGGGTTGGGAAGATCCCCTGGAAAAGGGAAAGGCTACCCACTCCAGTATTCTGGCCTAGAGAATTCTTGGACTGTATGGTCCATAGGGTCGCAAAGAGTCGGACATGACTGAGCGACTTTCACTCCCCCTCCGTAAATCCCCATTTCCTATGCTATTTAAAATTCAAACTCCCAAAGATCGACATGTACACACTGCTATATTTAAAACAGATAACCAACAAGGACCTGCTCTATAGCACAGGGAACTCTGCTTCATGTTATGTGGCAGCCTAGATGGGAGCGGAGTTTGGGGGAGAATTAGCTACATGTATATATATGACTGAGTCCCTTTGCAGTTCACCTGAAACTATCACATTATTGATCAGCTATACCCTGATACAAGATAAAAAGTTTTAAAAAAAATAAAATGCAGACTCCCAGAGGGAGAGTATGAGGGGGAGACTGGCATCAGCCGTCACCATGTGAGCACCTTCCCTCTCGTGGCCTCCCTGGACCAGGCGCTCTCAGTCGAGGTCACAGGGATGGGATCACAGGCACAGGTGACCTAGGGACAGCAGAGGGGAGCCAAGAGCCTGAGGGTACACAGCTGAACGGGGCTGCAGGGATGGCAGAGTGACACAGCTGTCACCAGCGTGGGTGCCTTCCCAGGGCTGCTCCCTCCCTCCTTCCTCCTTGTCTCGTTTTGGGACAGCTTCACTCCAGGCCAAAGAGCCTTTCCTGTCATCCCCAGAGCTAAAGGGATCATGCTGCGAGAGCCTGGAAGCCAGAATAGCCTGTCTCCCAAAGGACTTGTTTTTGTATGAGTAATCACAGACCTGCCGCTTGCAGACTATGATGGTGACGATTTAGTCGCTAAGTTGTGTCCGACTCTTCGTGACCCTATGAGCTGTAGCCCACCAGGCTCCTCTGTCCATGGAAGTCTCCAGGCAAGAATACTAGAGTGGGTTGCCATTCCTTTCTCCAGGGGATATTCCCAATTCAGGGATCGAACCTGGGTCTCCTGCATTGCAGACAGATTCTTTATCGACTGAGTCACCAGGGAAATCCGTCTGCAAACTATACCAATCTGTTGGCCCTGATCTGTACACCGTGGTAAACCGGAAGATGAGATGCTGCTGTGGCCTGGCCTGTGGGGTGCAGGTTTCCTGCCCCAGTGTTTAGAAGCCTGTTCTGAGCTGCTCAAGTCATGCACACAGGGTGAGGTGATCCCTCTCCCTTGTTCTTGCAGCTGGGGCTGGGGCAGCCTAAATAACGTAGAAGCACAGCAGTAAGGAATGACCCGGCGTAACTGCATGGCAGGAAATGCTGTGGTCGTTCTAATGAGCCAGCATGGAGAACCTACCTCTGGGGACAAGCCTGCGCCTGTGAGGAGGGGGTGGCCACACAGCAAGGTGGGATAGGGAAGAGCTGTGTCTCTCAGGCTGGAAACAGCTGAGCTTCAGGGAGATAGCCCATCCCTGGCATCCAGACCTCAGTGCCTAGAGAGGGCATCCCATCTGTGGGCATCTACTTGGCTCCTTCAATTAAGAAACTGTTAATCAAACTTCGAGACCTACTGTTAGAACCCTTCAGGGTATTGTTAAGAAGGCACATTCCTGTGTTCTAATCCTGAGGTTTCTATACTATAGGTCTGAGATGGGACCCAGAGGTCTTCAGTCTTGACAAACACCCCTAGTAGGTCTGACCCAGATGACCATGGACCACAACTAAAGAAACCTGGTCTAGGCACTTTGCTGGTGATCCAGTAGTTAAAACAACCTGCCTTCCAGTGCAGGGGACATATGTTCAGCCCCTGGTCAGGGAACTAAGATCCCACGTGCTGCAGGGCCGCTAAATCCACATACCACAACTACCGAGCCCGCTCACTTTGTGCGCTGCAATGAAGAGCCCATGCACAGTCGGAAATAAATAAATATCTAAAAGGAAAGAAAGCTGGTCTAAGAGAAAGGTTTGGGAGTCAGGTAGGCCTGGATTCATAGTTGGCTCTGCCGCTTGCTTGCTGTGTGGCCTTTGGTGAGCTCTTTCATCTCTGTGCCTCACTTTCCTCTTCTGAGAAATGGGAACAATGATGTCAACCTCTCTGAGGCAGTAGGGAGAATAAATAAAGTGAGGAGCTGCTCTCAAATTCTGGGGAGGGTGGGCAAGGATGACAGAGCCTGACTGCAAGCTCACTTGCAGAGCTGTACTTGTCAAGGGACACGTTGCAGGAATGAATGGTAATTCTAATGTCCTGAAGAAATGCCAGGCTTCATTGATAAACAAGGCAATCCTAACACACTGTCACCGCAGGTACAATCACAGCCTCCTCTTTCCTCTGTCAGTTGGCCAAGCCTTCCATCTAGAAGCCCAGGGCTCCACTGCCTAGTCCACGGTCTACCCTGCGACCCCCAAACAGACCACCTGTCAGCGGGGAGCCTGTCCTCTGTGCTGACTTCCCAACTCCACAGCCACTTTGAGTACTCAAGTCTTGGACTTCTGGTTTTTTAGGTAGTATTCCAAGAACGAATATCCAGATTTTGGAGAAATAGGATATTCTGTGTGGTCAAATACCTGGGCATCTTGAGAGATGGTACAAGTCAGTTTTTTTTGGCTGATTTTATATACATTAATATGCGAGAATAGTTACTTTACACAGACTTTGCTGACAAAGGTCCATGTGGTCAAAGCTATAGTGCTTTCAGTAGTCATGTACAGATGTGAGAGCTGGACCATAAAGAAGGCTGAGCATGGAAGAATTGATGCTTTCGAACTGTGGTGTTGGCGAAGACTCTTGAGAGTCCCTTGGACTGCAAGATGATCAAACCAGTTAAACTTAAAGGAAATCAACCTTGAATATTCACTAGAAGGATAGTTGCTGAAGCTTAAGCTCCAATACTTTGGCCACTTGATGCAAAGAGCTGACTCATTGGAAAAGACCCTAATGCTGGGAAAGATTGAAGGCAGGAGGAGCAGGGGGTGACAGAGGATGAGACGTTTAGATAGCATCACCGACTCAATGGACATGAATTTGAGCAAACTCTGGGAGATAGTGGAGGACAGAGGAGCCTGGTGTGCTGCAGTCCATGGGGTCACAAAGAATCAGACATGACTTAGTGACTAAACAACAACAGAAACAACTATATATAGAGTATCTGGCAACTCCGAAACTCTTCTAGACGAATTGAATGTTCAAGTTAGAAAGTTAGATTAGAAAGTTACATTAAAATCTTCCAAAGTTCTGTTGTTCTTATTAGGAATAATGATTATCATTGTATCGGAGAATCCTAAAATGGCATTTCTAATCATTAGAATTCAGGGTAAGTCAGCTTCTACCTCATTAAGCCTAAAACCCTGGCAGACATCCAAGAATTATATCAACCCCAGACAAACTAGCTGAGGACCCAGGTGGGAAGGTTTCAGAGACCTGGGTTCCATTCTTGGCTCTCACTTTGCTGTGTGACCTTGGGCAAGTGTCTCTGAGCCTTGGGGGCTCCCATCCACACAGTGAGGGGGGTATTCCTCAGTCTCATACTTTCTAACCTAGAGTCTGTGTGTCTGAGTGAGCTGACCTTTGTGTTACTGTAGAATGACGCTTGGTCTTGGTTCTAGTTTAACAGGCCAGAGGGCAGTTAGACTCCATCCTTGCTGCCAATGATCCAATACAAAATACATTTCTATTTGTTTTGCACTGAACCAATTCCCCAGGGCAGCCATCCAGGCGGAGCAGAGTTGGTGGTAATGGAGAAAGCCCAAGATGAGGACGTAGTTTCCAGCACTAAGGCCATTAGCCAAGTCTTCCTGACGCCAGGATGGTGAGAAGAAGAGTGGACCTCTCCTCCAGGCACCCACTCATGGAGCCTGACCTGTTGCCTTTGGCCACTGTGCCGACAGAATCCTGTGTCTCTGGCATTGTGTAGAGGGGACACAGCTCTGAGGGGGTGGGCTGAGCAACCATGGGTCCGTGCCACCCATCACACTCCTGTCCTGGGGAGCACATCCAGGAGAGCAAGGCCAGCTTCTTCATGGCCATCATGCCAAGATGGCGCTTGGCAATGTCTGTCAGAGGGTGAGGGCTCAGTCTGGCCTGTCCCTCCAACTGGCCAGTGTTCCCCGGGCCCTTGGTCACATGGATGACAGGGGAGGCTCTGTAGACTGCGGGGAGGAGGCAAGGCAGATTACAGAGCTTTGGAGCAAAGCTGGCCCACCCTTTCTGCTGAATTTGCCTCTTCTCCACACTCATCCTTGTGCCTGGTTATTCCTGGCTGGGTCTGGCCGTGAGCTGTGAAGCAGTAGCAGCTGGGAAGGAGGAGAGGCTGCCGGGGTCGGTGCTAGTGATATTCTGAACAGTAGCTCACAGTTATTTAACACACCGGGAGCCGTACCAAGAGCCGTTTCCTAGAGGTAGGATCTTTTGTTTCACATGGAAAAACTGACGTGGGAGACTAAATGATATGTCAAAGCCACAGGGCTAGTCAGCTGGGAAAAAAGATTTGAATTCAGGCATCCAGCTCCAGCTCTGGCCTCCACTGAAGAGCAGCACCTTTCTCGAATTTTCGAGGGCGGACGGCCTCCAGACACCTCCTGGGCAGCTCTGGGCACACTTTCTTTCAATCCCCTTTTTTGGAGCTTAATGCCATGGACAAGGGGAAAGCAGACCTCTCCTTGAGAAGTTCTCATCATTTGTGCCTTTGTTCCTCTGTCAGAAGCTGCAGGCAGGGGGCACAACCTCTGCCCTCCTAGTCCCAGCTTTTTAAATGCTCCTCAGGCCACCATCTGGGGGAACTGTTAGAAAGATCAACACCTCACACCCACCTCACAGCTTCTGAACCATAAGCAGGCAGAGTGCCTCTTTGGGGAACAGAGCACCAGCGTCAAGGTGGAAAGACCAGGGCTTATGTGCTATCCAGCCGGCTCCATAACCCTCTGAACCTTTGTTTCCTCTGAAAATATGGATAGTGATGACTGCAGCCTGCCTACTGCAGCTTTATTTTAAGGGTGAAATGGGATGTGACAGCTTCTTCATGAACTTTAATAACCAGCTCACCTTGACTGAACTTTCAAACTAAGGACTCGACAATGAATGCTGTGTTCATTTCCTTTAGATGCACAGAAGGAAGCACAGAGAAGTTCAGGGATGGCCGGGAAGTTGATGCTTAGAAGCCGTAGGCCCAGACTTGCTCTTGGCTCCGAGTCAGAGCTGTTGCCTCCCTGCCCAAGCTTCAGTATCCCACATATGCAAGGTAATGGTGATTCGGGACCCACTGGGAAGTGAGCCCAGTGTTCCAGAAAACAGGGTGGAGTAGAGATGCTGTGTAGACGTGTGAGAGCCATTCCAATCAAAAGCAAGCCTGAAAAACATCTCCCGCTGATAGAATCTGCCACTTCAGTCACTGGGTGTGGCTGTGTTACTGCTCTGCCTGCAGACAGAGACACCTGGTGACTAGCGTCTTCGGCCAACCCCAAGTCCATGCCCTGGGCAGTGCTTCACCCACTGCTTCCATCACCCCTTTTGTCAGAAGCACTGTCAAAGAGAAGGGGGATGCTGGGTCAGAAGGACATCCCTTCTGTCACCTCTGCCGCCCAGCTCCTCATTGCTGAGTCCAATTCACTCCCAGCAGGCTTCTGCACCCTAATCTCCCAGCCTCACTGGCCTGAGGGGCAGCCTTCATTGCCTCCACCCCCACTGAGGGGCTTAGCAACCTTCCCGAGAACCCAGACACAGGTGTTTGTACTCTCTTGGGAAGCCTGGTCTGTGGCTGAGCTCTGGCGCCTGAATCTGCAAGCACCAGTCCTTCTAGGTCCTAATGTGTGCAACGAACATATTATAATTTTATAATAGTGTTGGTTACAAAGGAATTGTTGCTGTTTTCCAGAGGACTAAGTCCACATGGGCACTGTGCTGTGCCCTTCACTTCCATTTTCTTAGGGAATCGTCCCAACTAGGAGACTCTTATTCCCATGGGATAGGTCAGGAAACTGAGGTGCAGAGGTCAGAAGTGATTAGTCAATTTCAGCAAACAAGTAAGTGACAGAGACAGGGAGCATGCCGGGCTGTTGGGCACCCAGGCCACACTGGCATGGCCACCACCCTTGCTCCTGGTCGGACCATCTGCCCACATCCAGACTCTGTCACTCCTCTGCCCTCCTAGAGATCAGAATATGGGACCCATGCCGAGATTCCAGGACCCGCAGGTCCCATCTTCTCTGACTTGGCTCCTTCTCTAGTCTCCCAGGCCTCTGCACCGTCCATTAGTCCAGGCTCTGGCCAGCTCTTAGCCAAGCCCAGCATCTTTCCAGAGCCTCCCATCCTGTCTTCAAGCTTCCAGGTTTCTTATGCTTCAATCCATTCTCCGGTGGCTGCCTCCTCCTGAATTACGCATACCCCTTCCTCTGTGTGACGAACTTAGACAGCATATTAAAAAGCAGAGACATTACTTTGCCAACAAAGGTCCATCTAGTCAAAGCTATGGTTTTTCCAGTAGTCATGTGTGGATGTGAGAGTTGGACCATAAAGAAGGCTGAGCACAGAAGAATTGATACTTTTGAACTGTGGTGTTGGAGAAGACTCTTGAGAGTCCCTTGGACAGCAAAGAGATCAAACCAGCCTGTCCTAAAGGAAATAAGTACTGAATATTCATGGGAAGGATTGATGCTGAAGCTGAAGCTCCAATATTTTGGCCACCTGATGCAAAGAGCTGACTCATTAGAAAAGACCCTGATGCTGAGAAAGTTGAAGGCAGGAGGAGAAAGGGATGAAAGAGGACGAGACAGTTGGATGGCATCCCCGACTCAATGGACATGAGTCTGAGCAAGCTCTGGGAGGTGGTGAAAGACAGGGAAGCCTGGTGTGCTGCAATCTATGGGGTGGCAGAGAGTTGGACATGATTGAGTGACTGATCAACAACAACAGCTTCCTCAGCATGATGCTCCAGCCTCAGGTGCAGGTGACAGAGTCAGGCCTAGACTTCGGGCCTGGCATCTGAGGCCTCAAAGTTTGACCTGAACTCCCTTCAGCCTGTCTCCCTCCCTGCCCCTGCTGCCTGCAGTCCAACCATGCCTGCCTTCCCCTGCTCCTCACTGGGTACCGACGATTTCTCCCTCCAGTCACGTCAAGGCACAAGATCACTCATTTAGCCACTCAAGAATACTCATTGATCATCTGCACATGCTAGCATCATTCAGGCACTGTGGGGACCAAAATCCCAGCTCCTGTTGCATGGAGCTAGATTTGCCAAGGAGACAGAGTTAGGTGTCTTTGAGGAGCTGAGAGGCCAGGGTTGTGGTGCAAGGTGGGCTGGAGGCCTCTTGGCAAGTTTGACAGCAGCCACACGGAGGTGGCTCCAGCCAGCAGAGTGCAGCAGAGCTGAGAGACCCCACAAGGGATGGCAGTGACTGGAAGCCCCCGAGCACGAGACAGCATGCGCGGTCAGAAGCACAGGAGATAGAGAGGAGAGAAAGAGGGAGGGCAGGAGCCGTGGAAGCAGCAGCAGCCGGGAAAGGCCGAGCTGCAAGGATGTTGGAGACACAGGAGCAGGGAAGAGACGCTGCAGCGTCTGAGAGACCAGAAGCCGCAGGGCTGAGTGGGGAGGAGCCCGGAGGCAGTACTCCACAGGCCCTGCCGAGCCAGCCAGAGCTTCATTCCTGCTCACAGACTCTGCCAGCGATGCAGGAGGTTGCCCAAGCATGCGTCTGGCCCTTGCACCCCAAGAGCACCAAACACAGGCCAAAGCTGCCAGGAGCTGGCTACGGAGGCGGCTTCTTCAAGGCCTTCTGTGACGATTACCCAGAGTAACCACACTAGACCAAGATTCTGCCCGGAAAGTCTTCAGTGCAAGGAGCATTGGGTGGTAAATTGCAGGATTGGAGAGCACAGAAAGCCACAGGAAAATTCCCGTCAGGGCCAGGAGCAGACACAAGGGGAGAGAGGCCATGAATGACTCCCTAGCTGGGAGGGGATACAGCAGCCGAAGCCCAGCTAGATGGTATGGGGGAAAATAAAGAACTGATGGAACAAATGCCTGGAATCCCCGAGCGGAAAGGCTGGCAGGGAGGAAGGGAACTATGTGACCAGATGTTTGCTTTGCCTCCTGGATGGCAAGCACTGGAGATGGAAAGTTTTCCCGGACCAGTGAGGTCAGAATCTCTGAGCAGTCCCTCTTCCAAACAGCAAGATGCCGGTGTGGGCCAGACCCTGGGACCCCTCGGGAAGGACGCAGGGGCCAGAGGGCAGGCAGCTCGGTCGAGACCTCAGCCCTCTCTGTCTTTGGTCCCCTCTGAGAAAAACCGCTTCTGGACCGGAGGGAGTGTGGCAACGCACCATCTGCTCCCCAAGTTTACAGACCTGGCTCTGGAAGGAAGACCCACGGGGAGAGAACGGCATCCAACCGGAGGCCGGGAAATGTTTCCGTTGGTCTGCGGTGGGGGCTGGTGTTGGCGTGCCGCCTGCTCGTCCACAGCAGGATGGCATAAGTGAGGGCAAACAAAACGGGAGCCAAGGCAGGCAGCTTCTTGGGCTTTCTAATGAGAACGATCCAGAGATCGAAGCCAGGAGCAAGGGAGGAGGGGTGGGGTGGGGCAAGACGACCCCGTGGGAAAGCTGGCCAGCTCCAGGGACCTGCTGAGTAGTGCAGGGTCTTAGGGAAATACAGGGCAGACTCTGCTGAGGTTTCCTTGTGTTTCGTGTGTGTGTGTGTGTGTACACCTGCGTGTGCGTGTGTTTTGTCTACTTCAATCCCCTCCTTGACCTCAGCCTCCAAGACTTGACACCTCTCCTCTCAGTAGGTGGTGGGACATCTCCTTAGAGACCCTTCCCTCCTTCCCCTCCTCCACTTCCTCTTCCTTGTTCTTCTCTGCTTTCTTTTCCCCCAGCTTTATTGAATGTAATTGACATACAGCACTGTATGGGCTTCCCTGAAGGCTCAAAGAGTAAAGAATCTGCCTGCAATGTGGGAGACCTGGGTCCGATTCCTGGGTCGAGAAGATCCCCTGGAGAAGGAAATGGCAACCCACTTCAATATTCTTGCCTTGGAGAATCCCATGAACAGAGGAGACTGTGGGCTATAGTCCATGGGGTTTCAGAGTCAGACACGACTGAGCAACTAACATAGCACTGTATAAGTTTAAGTGGTGTAACAGTGATTTGACTTACATGGATCATGAGACCATTACTACAATAGGTACAGTAAACATCCGTCATCTCATACAAGACAACACTTGAAGAAATAGAAAAAAAAAAAAAAGTGTAGTTGGTCCTTGTGATAACTCTTAGAATGTATTCTCTAACAGCTTTCATTTCAAACATAGAGCAGTGTTAATTATCCTTATTGCGTTATGCTTCACATCCCTAGTATTTATTTACCTTATAACTGGAAGTTTGTACCTTTGACCACCTTCATTTTATTCCCCTCCCCCTGTCCCCCCCACTCCTGCCTTTGATAGACACAAATCTCATCTTTTTTTCTGTGAGTTTGTTTGTTTTAGGAGTGTATTGACCTACAACACTATGTTAATTCCTGGTGTACAACATAATGATTTGATATTACTATACATTTCAAAATTATCACCACCATAAGTCTAGTTACAATACATCACCATACAAAGACATTACAGAATAATTGAGTGTATTACCCACGCAGTACATTTCACCCCTGTGACTCCCTTATTTTGTAACTGAAAGTCTTTACCTCTTAATCTCCTTAATCACCTATTTCTCTCCTTTTCCCCACACTCCTCTCCCCTCTCAAAACCACCTATTTTTCTCTGTATCTATGAATCTGTTTCTGTTTGGTTATGTTTATTTAAGAAAGCTGAGAGCCGAAGAATTGATGCTTTTGAACTGTGGTGTTGCAGAAGACTCTTGAGAGTCCCTTGGACTGCAAGGAGATCCAATGAGTCCATCCTAAAGGAAATCAGTCCTGGGTGTTCATTGGAAGGACTGATGTTGAAGCTGAAACTCCAATACTTTTGCCACCTGATGCAAAGAGCTGACTCTTTTGAAAAGACCCCGATGGGTCCCTGATGCTGGGAAAGATTGAGGGCAGGAGGAGAAGGGGATGACAGAGGTTGGATGGCATCACCGACTTGATGGACATGGGTTTGGGTGGACTTGGGAGTTGGTGATGGACAGGGAGGCCTGGCGTGCTGCAGTTCATGGGGTTGCAAAGTGTCGGACACGACTGAGCGACTGAACTGAACTGATTTGTTCATTTTGTTTAGATTTCACATACAAGTGAAATCATAACAATATTTGTCTTTCTCTATTTGACTTATTCACTTCGCATAATACCCTCTAGGTTCATCCATGTTGTCGCAAGTGGCAAGACTTCACTCCTTTTAATGGCTGAGTAACATTCCAACCCTTCTTCTTCCTAATAAATGTGTCAGTTTGGCTGCAGTGACAAGCAACCACAGCATCTCGGGGCCTCACAATCATACACATTTCTTCTTCCTGCCCATCATCTGCAGGAGCCTGTCGGCTGTGGCTCCTGTGGCTTGGCCCCATGACTCCTCATCCGGGGCCCTGGCTGTAGGAGCTGCCCCAGGGTCAGCTCATTTTTCTGATGCACTTCTGAAGCAAGTGCAATGATGGAAACTCTCTTTAAACTTCTGCTGAGAAGTGGAACACCTCATCACGTTTATTCACAATCTGTGGGCCAAATTGTATTACACAGTCAAGCCCAAAGTCAATGGGGTAAGAATGTACATTTTTCTCACAAGGAAAGAGGGTGTGAATAAGTGCAAACTACTATGTTATGTCTCCCTGGTAGCTCAGACGGTAAAGCATCTGCCTACATTGTGGGAGATCGAGTTCGATCCCTGGGTCGGGAAGATCCCCTGGAGAAGGAAATGGCAACCCACTCAGTACTCTTGCCTGGAAAATTCCATGAACAGAGGAGCCTGGTAGGCTACAGTCCATGGGGTCACAAAGAGTCGGACACGACTGAGCGACTTCACTATGTTACTATATACTGAATGTTAATACAGTCTCCCTCCCTTCCAGCAGATCTTTCCACAACTCAGCAGTCTCCTTTGGGCAAGCCTGTTCTGTTCCCCCAACAAGCTTACAAAATAATAGCAATGGCAAAAGCATACTTTCTTTGTGTCATTCTAAGTGCTTTATAGGCATTCTTTGAGTTAAAACTCACCAGTTCCATGAGGTCAAGACCACTGTTATCCCCGTTTCACGTGGAAGAAAACTGAGGCTAAGAGGTTAAGTGACTGACCGAAAGTCACACAGCTGCTGAGGATCGGGTCTGGGATTCACTCTGAGGGCACCAAAGACTGGACTTTCAACCCCAACATTATGTGGCTTCTTCCTATGAGGCTGTGGTTGGGTAGCAGCCCCATATGACAGATGTGAAAACTGAGGTTCAGAAAGGTGACTTGACCTGACCAAAGATACACACTGTAAATAGAACTAAAATAGAAATGACCTGGGGTCTTCTCTTCCTCAGCAACCTCTCCCCTTTACCAGGATAGGGGCATTGTTGTCCAGCAATTTGGGGAGGCCGGCTCCCTTCCTGACCTAGAGCCCTGCAGAGGGAGGGCCTGGTGATGGTGCCTGCCCCGTCGGCTGGCTTTTTTGCACTGGTCAACCCTGAGGCCACATACTGATATAACTGCTGATGGCCTTGGCAGGTTCCTCAACCTCTTTGAGCTTCACCATCCTGGTGTAAAACATGAGAGCCACAGAGCTCAGGGTGTGATGCCTGCCTCTAGTGACTGGCCTCACTTTCACTTGTCAGCTCCTCCACTCTATGGAGGTGGTTAGTCACTAAGTTTTATCCAACTCTTGCAACCCCACGGACTGTAGCCCACCAGGCTCCTCTTGTCCATGGAATTCTCCAGGCAAGAATACTGGAGTGGGTTGCCATTTCCTTCTCCAGGGGATCTTTCTGACCCAGGGATTGAACCTGGGTTTCCTACATTGCAAGCAGATTCTTTACCAACTAAGCCCCCAGGGAAGCCCCCTTCACTGTAAATCATGCTGAATTTCCTTGGTTAAACCACTCTTGGCCCCTGCCTTCACTTTCTAACCCACACTCCATCCCTTCTTCTTAGGCTCATGTCACCTCCACTGTCTGCTCAGATGGTTTTGAGAGGAGGTGTGTGATGAGGTTGGGACCATAGTCCCACCATACTTCAACAAAGGACCTAATGGGCTAGCTCTCTGCACTATCCGCCTGGATATACATATACACGCCTGCACACACATGCACACATGTGCACATCACATGCACATGTATAAAATACACAAAACACATATATACCAGTACACAAACTTGCACGCACATATCTCTGTATGCACACACCTGTACTCACATACACATATGTACATGCACACACAAAACACATGTATACATATACACACAGACACATGGACACATATACAGAGACACACATGTGCACATGTACATACATATCCACACAAACACCGCATACATGTACACATCTACACAAGACACTGGTATATATGTGTACACACATATCCACAAGCACACACATGCATATATCCATTAACAGACACATGTATACACAAACGCACAGATATACTCGCTCATGCATGCACAGCCACTGGTGGGGTGTGGCTTGTGGAGTATGTAATGCTGACTGTCAGCCACGCCTCCCTTGGAGGGCAAGTGCTTTGCTGGGGGTGGGCCCCTTTCACAGCCAGAGAACTGGACAGCACAGGGGGGCTTTTGGAGGTCAAGACCTTCCCCCAGCTGCATCTTGCAGGTGAGGAAACCCAGGCCCAGAGAATAATTACAGCTTCTCAGTGCTTCAATATGCCAGGCGTGGAAGTGTCCCCGCTCTTCATAAGTATTAACCCACTGAAACTCACAGTCCCCATTATCTTCTTTTTCCAAACTGGGACCCTCAGACCCAGAGTCACAAGTTAGTGGCCACCCAGTGTGCAGTGGAGTCAGGTTCAGGCCCTAGCCTCAGTGACCTGCTCAGCTGAGCTGGCTCTCTGCCACCAGCTACCACTGGGTGACCCTGGGCAGAACAGTGACGCCGACTCATGAGGCAGGTAAGACCCTGCTTCTGACCCCTGCTAGCTCAATCAGCCTTCCCGAGAGGCGCCATTCACCACAAGGGAGTTTATAGGGACGCAAGGACACATGCCAGACAGGTGGGGCCGAGGAGGGGAGGCGCCCGGGCCTGCAGGACGGTGTGAGTGCCGCTGCGGCTCTGCCCCTCCTGCCCTTGGCGTGTGAACGCCCCCACCTCCCAGCCCTGCGAGGGGAGCCCCGTGTCCGAGCAGGCCACATGTCTGGTTTCTTTGGCGACTCAGCTCACATTCTCCTGGCTATGCTTCCTGGGGCTTGATGTAAGTTTAATTCCAGCCGGAATGACTGGAAATACCAAGTATTTCACTAGGATTAGTGTTTGGCTGGAAGAGCCAACTGCCTCCACCACAAGCAGGTACCATGGACCTCAGAGGAGCGTTAATCCTGAGGAAATCTCTGTGACCCAGCCCCGGTGGCTTCTCAGCCCCAGGAGGGCCAACCCAATGTACAGACACCCAGGCTGGGCCGCTGCTGAGCCAGGGAAGGGCAGAGCCCGACAGGATGGCTGGCTGAGCTCAGAGCAGCCCAGCTCTCCCCCGCTCCCACGCAGGGACCCACCCTGGCCAGCCTCAGCAGCACAGGCTGCGGGGAGAGCGGGGGGCCAAGGGCACGGGGCAGGAACACAGGCCGGGCAGAGCTCTGTTCCCTGGGGACGAGCAGGCCCCATGCGGCGGGCCGGGGCACAGCTACCAGGCTTACCAGCACTTAGAGCTTCGCGACCTTGGCCACCACATCTAACTGCCCTGAGCTGTAGCTTCTCATCTCTATGAGAGATGATAACAGCACCTCCCACACAGAGCAGAGAGGATGAAGATTAAGTGAGGCAATGTTTTCAAAATGTGTAGCACAGTGCCTGGCACACGGAGAGCCCCAGATAATACTAGGCATCAGCGTGAAACCCTCACTTGTCACATCTGCCAAGCCTTCAGCATTCTGTAAAGGACACAGTCCAAAATGTGAAACACGCCCCTTCTCAAAGGAATGGAGCTAGTTTTTCCTTCCTACCTATCGGCTCCAGCCTGACGGAGTTCTCTACATCAGAGGAAGGTCGTCTAGCTGTAGACTCAGCCCCACCTGGCAGCTCCTGGCTCCCAAGTAGCACTCGGGGCCTCGCTGTCACTGCCCAGGGCAAAGCATCCTTAACTGATGCTTCTGCCCTACCCCATGGACTTGGCTCCATCTTCTCTGCCCTGGTTCCCATGCCTGGCTCTGAGCAGCCCCGCTGCTGGAACCCCAGGTGCCCTCCGAGGTGGAGCCCTGCTCTGAGCCCCGTTTGGTGATCAGTGATCAGCTGGGAGGATTGACCTTCCTTCCATCTGCTTAGCTCCACAGCTGGGGTCCTGTCACTCACAGACAGATCCCCACTAGTTCACTGGGCATTAGCTGCCCCCTGGAGTCCTTGCTCTGCACCTTTTCTCTCCACAAGATGCTGGAGCAGTTCCAGACCCTGCCGTGTGCGTGAGGGAGTCCTGCAGTGCTTTGCACCCAGGCCCAGACTATCATAGAAGGGGCAAACCCAGACAGAGGCAGGCATATTAGAGGGTAGAGAAGAGAAGGCCTTGGGGAAAGGATGGCAGGTACAGAATGCCAAGGAATGTTAATCAGGAATTTGAGGCTGAAAGCAGCCAGTGAATGATTGCCCACACTGCTCTCCAAGATGAATGTCTCCTTTCTCAGAATTTTCTGATCACCCCACTAGCCCAGCAAGGACTTTATCAACGATCATAACTTTTGTACCCATCATAGACCTTCAGTCCTCCAGGCTGTGCAAAACCTATTTTTTTCTGCTGGCACCATGTGCAAACTCCTGTTTATCCTTCAAAACCCAGCTCAAATGTCACCTCCTCCAGGAGGCTTTCCCTGAATACTCCCTCCCATGTTCAATCACACCCTCTTGAGGTGTCCCACAGTATGCCCTATATCTACGTATCTCTCTGTGTTGTGGTTGATTAGTTCATATGTCATCTTCTCTGTTTTTCTCAGGACAATGAGTGTGTCTTATCCATCTCCACGCCCCCAGCTCCTGTCACAAAGCTTAGCACTGACTGAAGACTCAGTTAAAATTTGCTGACAGGGAAGGCAACAAGAACAACATCTTTTGACTCACCCTTCACACACACACACACACACACACACACACACACACACCCATCCCAGCAAAGCAAATCTGAAGACCCAGCTCAAGGCCTCTGAGGGGCTGGATGTGTAAGATGAACATCAAGACAAGTTCAAACATCACACAGCCTCACGGAAGTATCAGGATGTGCCTGCCATCTGCAAGGGTGAGTCAGAAGGAAGCTTCCAGAATGGCTCAGAAGTCCCCCACTGGGTGTCCTGCAGTGAGAAAGCCATCCTGGCAGGTGGAGATCTGAAGCACCAGAAGAATGAAGAATAAAAAGGCAGGAGTTCCCTGGTGGTCCAGGGGATAAGACTCCACCTGCCAATGCGGAGGACATGGGTTTGATCCCTGGGCTGGGAAGATTCCACATGCTGCGGGGCAATTAAGCTCATACAGCAAAACTATTGAGTCCATGCTCTAGAGCCTGAGTTCTCCGACAAGAGAAGCCTCCACACCACAACTAGAGAGGAGTCCCTGCTTGCCTGCACATAGCAACAAAGGCTCAGCACAGCCCAAAATTAATTAATTAATTAAAAATAAAACAATGAATTTGCTGTATGACCCAGGGAACTCAAACAGCGGCTCCGTATCAACCTTGAAAGGTGGGATGGGGAGGGATATGGGAGGGAGGTTCAAGAGGGAGGAGACATAGGGATACCTACGGCTGATCCGTGTTGATGTTTGACAGAAAACAATAAAATTCTGTAAAGCAATTATCCTTCAATTAAAAAATTAATTAACCATAAAAAAATAAATAAAAATAAAAGAATGAAAAGGCAGAGTGTGACCAGAACTGAGAGGCTGTACTTGCAGGTAAGAGCAGAGGCGGAGCCCTGCAGGAGAACCTGATCAAGGCCTGACCTCTAGCCCAGGGGGCTCCAGGCAGAAGGAGAGCCTGGTAATGTCACTCAAGCTAGGCACCTTGTGGGGACTGAAACTGTCTCCTAAGAGCACTTCTCGATGCCACAGCTCCAGGCCTGACTCCATCAAGACTGTCCTGAAGGGGCCACCACTGGTAGGGGTTGGCAGCTCCAAGTCTGCCTCTTGGCCCCTAGCACATGATGCTGCCACCAACTGCCTGAACTTATGGGGTCCTCTCCTCTCCCAATTGCCCAAATCCAATCTCAGTCACCATCACCTCCCAGCTCCTAGCAGCCAACCTCTGGGTCTGTCTCTCTTCCAGGCTTGCCCCCACGATGCAGCCAGACAGTCCCTGTTAACATGTGGATTAGAGCCTGTTTAAAATTCTCCCATGCAGCCCTTCCTCTGGAGCAAAAAAGGCAGGGGGTCTGATGCATGAGAAACTCCCTGCCCAGCAGACCTGATGCCCTCTGCTCACCTGTCCAACTGCTTCTCATCAGCCCCACCAAGCGACCTCTGAGGCTCAGATGACAAAGCTCCTTCCTCCTTTTTCCACCTGCTGCTCTCCAAGTCTGTTCCCCCAACTGAGAGAGACCCCCCAATATTCCCCAACCCTCCACCCCTTGTCTGCTTTTTTTTTTCATCCCTTGTCTGTTATCTGTCTCTCTGGACTAGGAATTCTGAGCTCCAACTCCTGAGCACTACCAGGAATACGACAGTAAATCAAACAGAAAAATCACGTACTAGATGGAGCATACTTAAGATGCATATGTGAGTTTATATATGTACACAAGATGTTTGGCGCTGGGGAGAAAATATAAGCAGGAGAAAAGGGAGTAAATGCTGGTGGTGATTTAAATAGGATCTGAGGAGGGGAGACACCAGTTGTTGGGAAACTGAGGGAACTTCGTGCTGTGGGGAAATACTCTATATCTTGACTGTAGCAGTGATTACACAGTTGCATACATTTGTCCAAAATCATTGAACTATACACTTTAAAGCGATGAATCCTACCTATATAAATTATATTCCTCAATAAGCCTGACATCATAAAAGAGTGCCCCAGACAACAGAAACCCAGAGGCAGGAGTGTGCCCAGCAGATTGGCACAGGATTGGAGGAGCCACAAGCCAGGCGCTGTGGACAGTGCGTGTATACATGTGCTGTGTGTGTGCGTGTGTGCCCCTGCGTCTGGTGTTCTGGGTGGACCTGGGAATCAGTCTCCTGTGAGCACCACTGGTGTACATGGTGCTTACCAGCATCTATGCTGGCAGCCCCTGGAGGGCAGGGATTGCGCTCCACTCATCTCTGCCTCTCCAGGAGGAACCAAGGAGGTGCTCAGTACACGGTGGGTAGAGATTAAATGGTGTTGATTCCCACCAAACCACATTGCAGGAATCCGAGGCTATCTGTGGCAGTGGACACCTCCTGCCACCCACCCCCCTTGCCCCCCGCCTCCAAGCTGGAGTGGCAGCTTTCCACGAACCTTATAAATGCCCACATGTGGCCATGTTCCATCTTGCTAGCAGCCTCCCAAGCGTGTCAGGGAGGTGAAGCAACAAGGGATGGAAGGGTTAAGTGGCTGCCAAGATCACACAGCAGTAAGTGGCAAATCAGGGCTAGAGCAGCCCCCTCAAAGAGCAGCATCCATCTCCCACCCATCCATCTGTATAATCATCTGTGTGCTTCTGGAAGGCCTGGATAACCAGACTGGGTTGCCCTGAATAGAACTGAAAGAGTGCTAGAGCCTGAGTGTGCCCCCCTCCACCCACCCAGATTCATATGTTAAAGCCTAACCCCCCTGTGGGCTTCCCTGGTGCCTCAGACAGTAAAGAATCTGCCTGCAATGCAGGAGACCCAAGTTCAATCCCTGCGTTGGGAAGATCCCCCTGGAGAAGGGAATGGCTACCCACTTCAGCATTCTTGCCGGGAGAATCCCATGTACAGAACATCCTGGCAGGCTACAGTCCATGGATTCTCAAAGAGTCAGACACAATTCAGCAGCTAACACACACACACAGCCCCCGATGTGATGGCATTTGGAGTTGTGGCCGTGGGGAGGAGACTGGTTCCTGAGGGAAGAGCCATCAGCAGCAGAATTAGTGCTCTTGCAAAAGAAACCCTGGAGAGCTCCTTGCCCCTTGCACCACGTGAAGCCGTGGAAAGAGGACCGCTGACTACGAACAAGGAAGTGGGCCCCATTAGGCAGAGTCAGCCAGCACTTTGCTGTTGAACTTCCCCACCTCCAGGACAATAAGAAGTAAATGTTTGTTGTTTAAGCCACCCAGTCTATGATGTTTTTGTTACAGCAGCCTGAACAGAGTTCAGTCGGGGCAAGGGTACCAGGACCTCAGAGTTTGGAGGAATAATGTCAACCTCCCTATCTGTGCTCCCTGGGGATCAGAGCTGAGCTGGTCAAAGCAAGTTGAGTCAATGATCATTTGGTTTGGGAGCTGCCAAGGAAACATCTGCTTCAGCACTGGGGCTGGCAGACAAGCTGAGATTGAAAATGATCCATCCTTCCCTCTAGCCAGCCAACAGGCAACAACCAGAGCTCCAGTGTTTGCATGTGTATATGAGGAGGCCTCTAACCCTGGGTCATCAGGTTATTCATAAGTTCTCATCAGTTACCCCTTTGGGAGTCAGGGATGAGGACCATGCTGGTGAGAGGCGGGAAGGAAAGGAAACCCTGTCCTTCCCTGAGCACAAATGCTAATGCCTCTGGAACTCTTCTAGGAAATAAAAACTGCCTTCCACCCCTTCCCACCCCTCTAGGTTGTCACAGAGCCCCAGTTTGTGTTCCCTGAGTCACACAGAAAATTTCCATTGGCTATCTATTTTACATATGGTAGTGTATATGCTTCCATGCTACTCTCCTGGGAGGTAAGAGGGAAGGGACATATGTACACCTATGGTTAATTCATGTCGATATATGGCAGAAATCAAACCAAGATTGTAAAGCAATTATCCTTCAATTAAGAATAAATAGATTAAAAACAAAAACTGCTTTCCATCTGGTCCCCACATTTACCTTCTCCCAAGTTCCCAGACAGGTATCCAGCAGATGGACCGTGGGGCCAATAAGCTCAGGGCATGGTCCTCCAGGCCTGGGCGAGCTGCTCCCTGATCCAGGCGCAGAGACGTGTCCTTTGTGCAGGGACCAGCTGACACCTGGTCCGTCCTGTGCTTCCCAAGCCTGTCACTGCCAGGTCCCTGTTTTGGGTGCGCAGTTCTTTTTAGCCAGGAACACCAGTTGCCACAGAACTCCCTGTATATCATCATGCCAGAAAAATTTTCTGCCTAAGGGCTTCCATTCCCTATTTTAGGTCAGCACTCGAGGGCTTTGCATGCACACCTGCAGGGCTCCCAGAATCAAAGTGCTTTTTTCATAAGAGGCGTTTTAGAGTGTGCATCATGGACAGTAGCTTTTGTGTTCCCCTTTTCAACAAATATTTATTGAGCTCTTCTACTGCTTTTCCCTTTGTTAAATAATTGCTTCATATGTACTCTGCAGCGGGGTCCACAGGAGGCAAGCATTTCTCACCAGGGCTAACACATTCCTGAGCCCTCGGCCCTTCCCTTGCCGCTCTCTTCATGAGGCTAGAGGAAAACTCCGGATCAGGCGTCCTGGCCAAACACAGAACCAAGCCAGATCAAGCCTTCTGCCGGTGAGGTGTGTGGGAGAAGAAGGGAAGGCTGGGGCTTCAGAGATGCCAGAGAGCGGCCTTATGAGGTGGGAGGTGATCATGGGGTGATCATGGAGACAGGCCCAGGGAGAAGCCAGAAAGCCTGACAGAGCTGTGGCCTAAACCAAAAGGTGAAGAAAGGGAGACTTCTTAGGTGGTCCAGGAGTTAAGGCTACACCTTCCAATGTGGGGGCTGCAGGTTCGATTCTTGGTCAGGGAGCTAAGATCCCATAGGCCTCATGGTCAAAAAAATAAAACATGAAAGAGAAACAATATTGTAATAAATTCAATAAAAACTTTAAAAATAGTTCACATCAAAAACAGACAAAAAAAGGTGCTTTCTCTCTATGGGGCAAATAACGTCAGAACTCAGTCCAGATTTGGGTTCCCTTCTAGAGCTAAGGGCTAAGGAAGTAGAGGTGGCCTGGGGGAGAACGGCAAAGGGCAGAGGCCCATGGGCCAGACCAGGACAGAAAACAGCAACGCCATGAGAGCGGGTACTGGGGGCCTGCACGTTGAGCCACAGAGCAGTCACCAGCCAACACAGACTCTCGGAGCCTTTTACTGGTGACATCCAGGCTGAACGGTGCCAGATCTCAGCACTGTCTTAGGTGGAACTGTGAGAAGGCCTGGGCTTCAAATGGCAACCTGCTCCAGTATTCATGCCTGGAAAATCCCATGGACAGAATTGCCTGGAGGGCTACTGTCCATGGGGTCGCAAAGAGTCAGACATGACTGATTGCACACACCCAGAAGAAGGCCCTGCAGAGATGAGCCTAACACAGGTGTTCTCAAAGTATGAATCACCCCAGAACTGGTTAGAAATGTAGACTCTCAGGCCCCATCCCAGACCCACTGAGTCAAAACCTCTGGGAGTGGGGCCCGTAGTCTGTTAACAACCCCTCCCCCACCGCCAGGTAGGTGCATTTAAGTTTGAGAATCTCTGGTCTGAAGGAATCCTTGATTCTCTTTTCCTCCAGCATCCCAAGGCGGGGCTGCATCACGGCGGACGGGGCCTGTAGACTTGTGTTCTTGAGAAACCCACACGAGAGCACAGGAATCCTGTGATTGGAGAGTGGTCAGAGTCCAGCCTGCCAGATCCAACGCAGCATCTATCGTCCTGCTGCTCCCCTGCTGGGGGTGCAGTCAGGCTCCCGGGACTCGGGTCCCTCTACCAACCTGCCTCCCAAGAAGAGGCCTGGCCCAGGCACAACATCCCATGATGGGACTTCCCAGGCCCTGAACAAGACCCGTCAGGGTGCCAAGAGGGCTCCACCTCCATTTCACCCCCCTTTCCCCCCAACACCAACCCTATTGAATTGAATACTCTCAGCATCCTGGTTTTACAGTTGCAGTTTCACAGTTTCAGAGAGTTCAGTACCTAAATTGACACCGCTCACTCCTAAGCTGCAGGGGTGGGTCTTGAACCCCTTCTAGCTGCGCACTGCTTCTCCTAATCTCAGCCTCCACTCCATAAATCTTCACTCCAAGCTTGCTTGCTGCCCATCCCCACAGCTTGTGGGTGCAGACCGGCATCTCAGTGACCCTCAGGTTCCCTCTTAGGAGTGGGCATTTGAGTCGGCTTTCTCATCCCAGAGCTTGTGAAAGTGTATTCTGTGTCCAGCATCTCTTAGGAGTTTGCTTACGGAAGGAGTCTCTATTTCCAAAACTTCCTTTCCTAGCCCTTCTCCACCCAGCCCCCCGCTGGCATCCGCAGCCATCTGCAGGCAACACAGAGACCAGCAGGGGAAGCCCACCTTGTTTCTGGTGAGTCAGCCTGGTGGGGCCCCACTTTGACAGGACCCTGCTTTGTGGGGCTCTTGACATCTCGTTTCCACTGTGTGCCCACTTCTGGAGGAAAACAGATGTGACAGGTGGTGCGTGGGCAGGAAACCACAGGGCAGCCTCCCGCCTCGTCCGTCCCCATCACTCGAGGCAGCCCTCTGTGCTGACAGAGGGAAGCTCCCCGGTTTCGATGCTCCTGAGCTCCAGGCTCAGCCTGGGGGGTGCGGTCAGGGTGTCCCGAGGCAGCGGGAAGGTGGATCTCAAAGCTGTGCAGCTGTCAGTGGGAATGGCTAGAAAGGCAGGCTGTTGGCCCAGACTCAGACCCGCTGAAGCAGAGACTCCTTTGGTGCAGCCAGGCAGCCTGTGTTTTAACAAGCCCTCTCGGCAACTGCAATGGGGGATCCTCAGACGGCTGCAGCCGTGTTCACAGCCTCTTCTGTCTCCACAGGCCCTCACCCTCACGCTGCCCTCTTCCTGTGTTCATGCTCATCCTTCCACCAGCGTGTCCTCTTAGCTCTTCTCAGCAAGCCAGCTCTAGGCTACCTTTTGTCATCCCTGACCCCCACAGGCAGCATCTCACGTCACTTCCTTTCACAGCTGCTTCCTTCCACATCTGACGTTCCCTTCCTACGCTTTTGTCTATTTTTCTAACACCAAAAAATCAAAGCATTTGTTCGTAGCGCACCTGCCTCCGCCTACTCTTTGTCAACTGTTTACCACTGTGGATATGGCAGCAGGCAAGCCAGGGGACCCCAGCTCTCACAGAGCTGACGGTGCAGTGGGGACACCTGGAAGAGGTGGGCAAAGACCTTTCCTGAGCTGTCCGTTTACTCAAGAAGCAACAGTTACAACCAGACATGGCACAACAGACTGGTTCAAAATTGGGAAAGGAGTATGACAACGCTGTATATTGTCACCCTGTTTTTTTAACTTATATTCAGAGTACATCATGGCAAAATGCTGAGCTGGATGAAGCACAAGCTAGAAGCAAGATTGCCAGGAGAAATATCAACAACCTAAGATATGAGGATGATACCACTCTAGAGACAGAAAGTGAAGAGGAACTAAAGAGCCTCTTGATGAAAGTAAAGAGGAGAGTGAAAACGCTAGCTTAAAACAACATTAAAAAAACTAAGATCATGACATCTGGTCCCATCACTTCGTGGCAAATAGAAGGGGAAAAAGTGGAAGTAGTGACAGATTTTATTTTCTTGGACTCCAAAATCACTGCTGATGGTGACTGCAGCCATGAAATTAGAAGATCCTTCCTCTTTGGAAGAAAAGCTATGACAAACCTAGACAGTGTATTAAAAAGCAGAGACATCACTTTGCCGACAAAGGTCAATAGAGTCAAAGCTATGGTTTTTCCAGTAGTCATGTATGGATATGAGAGTTGAGCTGTAAGGAAGGTTGAGCGCTAAAGAACTGATGCTTTCAAATTGTGGTCCTGGAGAAGACTCTTGAGAGTCCCTTGGACAGCAAGATTAAACCAGTAGGTCCTAAAGGAAATCAACACTAGATATTCATTTGAAGGACTGATACTGAAGTTGAAGCTCCAATACTTTGGCCACTTGATGAAAAGAGCTGACTCATTGGAAAGACCCTGATAGTAGGAAAGATCGAAGGCCAAAGGAGAAGAGGGTGACAGAGGATGATATGGTTAGCATCACTGACTCAAGGGACATGAATCTGAACCAACTCCAGGAGACAGTGAAGGATAGGGGAGTCTGGCATGCTGTAGTCCATGGTTTTCCAAAGAGTGGGACACAACTTAGTGACTGAAGAAGAATAACAACAACTGTTCACTCTCAAGGCACCATCAGGCCCTTTCTGGATATGTCACTGCTGTGAGCACATGCTGTGACCAACGCCACACCAGGCCAACACTGCTTCCTCCCCAGGCCAGGCCCAGGACTCAGTGCTGCATCAGCAAACCGGGAGGTAATGAGCACAAGCCACACACACCAACACATGTGTGCCCACACACTCCTCGCAGCCCTGCTTGAGGCGGGGACAGAATGCACTGGGCATGGCTGGGCAGCACCCCAGATAACCTTGGTGTCCACCTTCATCCTTAGCACTGATCACTCTTGGTACCACAGGGAAGAGGCACAAGGAAACATCCCCCTTCACTGAACATAAGGGAAAATGGATAAAAGCCATGTTCCATCTGCTTTTTAAAAAAATTTTTTGCTTTCTAAAATGCTTTTATTGCTTTTTAAAAAAATTAATTAATTTTTAATTTTGGTTGCTCTGGGTCTTCAGTGCTGTGAGCCAGCTTTCTCGAGTTGCTGCGAGTGGGGGCTACTCTTCGTTGCCGTGCATGGGCTTCTCACTGCTGTGGCTTCTCTTGATGGGATGCACAGGCTCTAGAGCTTCAGTAGTTGCTGCATATGGACTCAGTAGTTGTGGCACACAGGCTTATTCGCGCTACAGCAAGTGGAATCTTCCCAGACCAGGGATTGAACCCACGTTCCCTGCATTGGCAGGTGAATTCTTATCCACTGGACCACCAAAGAAGACTTGCATCTGTTTTGTGTACCTTGCCTCCTCTGATGGAGGCCAGCTCCCCCTTAGGTTGTCTCAAGTGTTGCTGAATCTCCTGTGAATGGTATTCTCAAAGAGGCTGACCAGAGTCGGCCCCAGCCATGGGGTCTCAGGCTTTGCAGCCCCTGCCAATTCCAGATTGACTGACCAAGAACACCTCTTGCCCATTGCCAGACAGTACAGCAGCTTTAGAGTGTGGTAGGTGAGGGTGTGGCCCATAGAGTCAGATTATCTGGAATCGAATCCCTAATTCACCACCAACTTACTCACTGTGTGACCTTAGACACAATTACTCAACCTTTCTGTGCCTTCATTTCCTCATCAGACTGTTAAGATGGGCATAATAACAAAGCCAGTGTCATGGGATTTTTACTAGGATTAAATTGATTCATGCACACAGTTTATTGAGTAAACATTCAATACATGTTAGGAATTGTGATGAATGGCTGGATGGATGACTCAAAGTCTTGTATTTCTGAGGACTGGCATTTTCAAGTAGCAGATGGCACCTGAGATCCCACCACAAATCTTCTGATAGGAGACTGTCTGCAGGATGGGTAACTCCCTCATGATTGATTATCTACCTTACCAATTAGGCTTCCATTGGAAGGTGCCCTGGGAGTTTTCATAAACCCATAGAAAAGATTCAAGGAGTTGAATATATCCAGTTACTAGTTGAGTTTTAACACGTGCGAGGTAAGGTCAGTTTTCAGGGGATCATCCAAATGGACGAGCCAGACGGACGCCCAAGCTGGTTACTAATCTACCTCCACTGGCATTGCCAGCACTGCTCACAGATGGGTTGATGTCTCAGCCTTTCTTTTCTGGAAGGGTGCTTGGCAACACACAAACAGTAAATGAGTTTCTACCCTTTCACCTAGTAATTCCTCTTCCAGGAATCCACCTCAGGGAAACAAGCAGGGAGGTATACAAAAATTTATGTATAAGTTTTTCCATCATAGCATCATTTGCATTTTAAAATAAAATAGGAACAAATGTCAAATGCTAGAGAAGTTAACTCCATTCCCTGGTAGTCTAGTGGCTAGAATTCGGTGCTTTCAGCGCTGCAGCCCAGGTCTGATTCCCACTCAGGGAAGATGTGTTTAGGCTTCCCTGGTGGGTCGGAGGGTAAAGAGTCTGCTTGCAATGTGGGAGACCGAGGTTCAATCCCTGGGTAGGGAAGATCCCCTGGAGAAGGAAATGGCAACTCACCCCAGTGAGAATCCCCATGGACAGAGGAGCCTGGTGGGCAACAGTCCATAGGGTCACGAAGAGTTGGACACGAAGGGAAATTAAAGGAGGTACATGCCTAGCCTTTAATAATCTCTTCACCCTGGAGCATGGAATGACAACCCACTTCAGTACCCTTGCCTGGAAAATTCCACGGACACAGGAGCCTGGTGGGCTACAGTTCACGGGGTCGCAAAGAGTCAGACATGACCGAGTGTACACACTGTATCTCTTCAAAGATGTTTAACGTTGGCACACGGGCTGGTGGGCTTCATCTGCTCTTCTGTGAAGGAGGTGACCACACTCAATCCAAGGGCTCCTCTGAGCCTTCACCCAGAGAGGCCCTGAGCCCCACAGAGCGAGGCCACCTGTTAAGTGCTCAGTAGAGGGGCTGCTTTACTAGGAGCACCCAGCAGCTCCTGGGAGGTAAGGGCCAGCCTTCCATTTCAAAAAGAAGGAGCAGAAGGGGCTGCAGGCTGGGACAGTGCCGATCCAGGCTCAGAGGGAGAGGGTGCTGCTGCGACTCTCCTCAACGTGCCTTTCCCGTCCTCTTTGGCTGGCACCCCCATCTGTGTAGCCCCTGTCAGCTCTCAAAGCACACTCTACGCGTTATTGCCACAGATCAGTCTGCAACCCATGAGCCCGGCTGGACCAGCGTCACTCCAAGTGCCCAGCTTGAGAGAAGCAAATTCAGATCCTGACACCAGGACTTAGCGGCTGTGTGAACCTCGCAAACCAGCCTCGCAGGGTCTCAGATTCTATTTCTGTGGCTTCAGCCTCTTCTGTCATGAGGAGAAGATGTGAAAGTGTCTTTTCACTTGAGAAGTGCAGTGCCTTGCTCTGTGCCATGCTTTTCAAAGGAGGAAACTAAGGCTCGAAGAGGTTTTAAAAAAATCCTGCTCCATGTCCTGGGGTTAGGTAGACACAAATTTGGGAAGCACCAGCTCTTCCACAGTCCTAACACTTCTTTTCTTATTTTTTAAAGAGTTTTTTAATGTGGACTATTTTTAAAGTCTTCAGTTAATTTGTTGCAATATCGCTTCTGTGTTGTGTTTCAGTTTTTTTGGCCAGGAGGCATGTGGGGTCTTAGCTCCCTGACCAGGGATTGAACCAGTGCCCTCTGCATTGGAAGGTGAAGTCTTAGCCACTGGACCATCAAGGAAATTCTTTATTTAAAAAAAAAATTCTTTAACAGTTTTATGAAACATAATACGTATGCCATAAAACTTACTCCTCTAACCTATACAGTTCAGTGGTTTTTAGTGTATTCATAGTTACACCCCCATCAATACACTCTAACTTCAGAACATTCTTATCACTTCCCCCCAAACAAACCCTGTCCCCACCAGCAGTCATTACCCATTTCCCCCCAAGTCCCTCTGCACAGGGCAACCACTAATCTACTTCCTGTCTCTAGAGACTGGCCTAACCTGGACATTTCATTTAACTGGAATAATACTACATGGTCTTTCATGACTGACTTCTTTCATTTGGCATAATGTTTTCAAGGTTTGTTTATGTTGAGCATGAATCAGTCCTGCGTTCCTTTTTATGACTGAATAATATTCCATTGTGTGGATATGTTGGTTATTCATTCATCAGTTCCTGGACATTGGATTGTATTCACTGTTTAATTATTATGGACAATCCCACGATGAGCTTCTGTGTACAAGTCCTGTGTGGACATGTTTTCGGTTTTCCTGGGCATACACCCAGGAGAGTAACTGCTGGGTCACCCTGCTTTCATTGTGCTGTTTCTCAGAACTTTTTGACATAATGTGCATTTTCCAAACTTACTTGGCCAGGAAACCCTTTTTTTTTTTTTTTCCAAAAAGCATCTCGGATGAATTTGGGAAAGTCTTATTTAGCCCAACCCCCTCATTTTGGGGAAACAGAAGCCCAGAAGGGTTCAGCACTCTGCCAACATCACACAGAAAGTGAGAGGTGCAGCCAGTACAGAAACAGTAAAGATGCGTGACTATCTGAATAGGAAAGGCAAACCAGGAGGGACAAGAGTTACCCCTTAAACGTGAAAGATACTGAAGAAATCAAAAAGGAAAGGAAAGATGGGCATGGTTCACACATATAAACTTCTGAGCCTCTGTGCTGTGCTGTGCGCTTAGTCATGAGCAACTCTTTGTGACCCCATAGACTGTAGCCCACCAGACTCCTCTGTCCATGGGATTTTCCAGACAAGAATACTGGAGTGGGTTGCCATTTCCTTCTCTAGGGGGATCTTCCTGACCCAGGGATCGAACCTGCATCCTCTGCGTTTCCTGCATTGGCAGGTGGATTCTTTACCACTGAGCCACTTGGGAATTGACTGAACCTCAACCTGCATGTAAACAAAGTTAGCAAGCAGATGATGACATAAAAATAGACTACCGTAACCCAATCCTGGTTATATAGGAGAATAGCCTCAGGAAAGTGAACAATTCACAGGCCCAGAACCTGCCCACAGAGAGGGATTTAAGTTTTAAATGGGCATCTAGAATTAAATGCTAGAGGACCTAGTGTTCATGTAATTAACAGATAAACACTTATTACAAGATCAGTAAGAAAAAGTCCTGTACTTCAGTAGAAATATAGACAAATAGCAAACACATTATCTTCTCTTATCAGAGAAGAAAGATAAGAAGTATGAAAGTTCAACTCTACCTCTAGCCAAAGAAGTGGAGACAATATATTTATTAAGCATCTACCATGTTCCATATAGCTTACATTAAGGGGGGTGTGTGTGTATTAATTTCTCAGTTGTGTCTGACTTTGAAACCCCCTAGACTGTAGCCTGCCAGGCTCCTCTGTCCATGGAATTTTCCAAACAAGAATACTGGAATGGGTTGCAATTTCCTTCTCCAGGGGGTTCTTCCTGATCTAGGGATTGAACCCAGGTCTGCAGGCAGTTTCTTTACCATCTGAGCCACCATGGATGCCTCTCAACAATTCCGTGATGTAGCCCCATCCTACAGATAAAGAAGCCAAACCCAAGGAGTGTGGCCTGGTGTGAGCAGGGTTGTGCAGCAGTGGGGGCAAAGCTGTGACTGTGCCCAGCAGTCTGCCCCTAGAACCTGAACTTAAACCAGCACAGCATGTGGAATCATGAGGCCAGGGGATGGATTTACCCATTGCATTAAAGACACTCTGGAAAAGTTAGCTTTCCTTGTTGAAGAGGACCCGCGGAAAGAAATGCTTTCATCCACTGCTGGTGGAATTTTCACCTCTGGATAATCTCTCTGGATAACCATTTGGCAATATGTAGTGCCTGCCTTAACTTGCAGATCTCCTTTGACCCAGGACATCCACTGTTCTGAGGAATAAGTGCAGGTGAGGACACAGGACATTCGAAAGAAGCGGAATCCTGATCCCATTTCACAAAATGAGGAAACAAGGACTCAGGAAGATGAGGAATATGCCAAAGTATCTTGGGTCATAGAAGACTAGGGGTTGCCATGTGGAGTCAGAGGCCCTGAGCCAAGTCTAGGGGTGTGGCTGGCACCTCTCAGAGTCCAGGACTGTGCAGCTATCCAGGGACCATGTATGGTTCCGTGTTGTAACAATCCAGTCCTCCCAGAAGCAGTCGACAGCCCTGTCTGGGCCAGGAGAGGGCTGGAGGAAGACATGACAGGAAGTGGGGTGGAGAGGGACGGCCCACAAATGGAGTTTAACACATGTCTCCCTGTAAAACAGAGTGGAAACACTGTCAGGAGGAGAAGGGGGCAACAGAGGATGAGATGGCTGAATGGCATCACTGACTCAAGAGACATGAGTTTGAGCAAATTCCAGGAAACAGTGAAGGACATAGAAGCCTGGAATGCTGCAGTCCACGGGGTCTCAGAGTTGCACACGGCTGATCAACTGAACAAAAACTCCTTGCATAACAGGTATAGGCATGCATGATTATTCTTATTACCCAAGGCTCCAGTGGAGCAATCCTGAGTCCATCTTTGGCTCCAAAGTCCTGGAGGTCAGGGTCTGGGGCTTGCTCCTATCTTAATCCCAGCCCCTGGCCTGATGCTATCTGGATCACCAGAGGTCAGGGACAGAAAATGTTAAGTATTTAATAATGGTTAGTTATCCTTCAGTGACCCTTGCCTGTCAGATCTGTTCTACTGCAGGACAGTGACACCAAGGATTATTTGAGGAACAAGTCCTCACGACAGAGGCTAGCAGGAAGGAGAGACCAGCCCTGTGCCTGGAGGCACCTGACCTGGATTCCAAACCTTGGAAGTCACTGAGCTTTCCTTCTCAGGTTCCTTGTCTACAAAATGGTTGCAGTGGTAGCCCGGTAGCCCCGAGATATTAGGAAGATGACCGGTGTCATTTTGATTCTGGCATTCCAGGACCTGTCTCAGGCCAGAGGGTGGATGTGTGGTTTTCCACAGGTCTTCCCAGTCCCCTCAGATCACACACTGCTTCCGCATGGACCCATGTTCTAAATTCAGATGGCGCTGCGTGGCTCTGAACCAGGACTGGGAACTCGTCCTGAGCTGCCCAGCCTCTGCCCCGTCTATGCGCTCTCCACACAGCTTGACACGGTCTCCTGAGGACAGCTGTGGTTGCTGACCCACTCTGGCCCACCTGAAGCCCGTAGTCAACACCTCTCTGGGCTACCCAAGCAGATGACTGCTCTCCCTGGCCCTCCCTTCCCAACACCTTCCCCACTCACTCTCCATTCTGTCACCAAGGTGACGCTGAGTATGGTCTGTGAGAGCGGAAAGCAGGTGTCTGAGCTCTCCCAGATCCATTAGTCACTAAGCTGGAAGTGCCCTGGAGCCTGGAGCCTAAGGTGTAGGCAGACACTGCGCACCCCAGGGGCGGGGAGTGGGACTGGTCTCGGAGGCCTGCATGTTTGCTGACCTCGTTCTAGCTCCACGCGCACTGGCTGCATCAGTTTGCCCAGAAGTGTCCAGTCAGCCCTGCAGGGAAGATCTGGCTGGGAAGACCCACTCTCAGCCCTGCCGAAGCTTTCAGAGGCAGGGAACATGGCCATCGGTAAGGCAGTCCCATAGCCCACTGCCTCCCCCAAATTTCTCCCCCATTGTCGCACCAGAGATCTAGAATTCATTGTTGTTTTTTTTTTTTTTTAATTTTTCTTCCTTTTTATTAAAAAAATTTTTTTTTATTTTGTATTGGAGTAAAGCTGATTTACAGTGTTGTGATTGTTCCAAGTGGATGGCGCAGGGACTCAGCTATACATGTATGTGTATCCATTCTCCCCCAGGGGCTTCCCTCCTGGCTCAGTGGTAAAGAATCTGCCTGCCAATGCAGGAAACTTGGGTTTGATCCCTGTGTGGGGAAGGCCCCCTGGAGGACGAAATGGCAACCCATTCCAGTATTCTTGCTGGGAAAATCCCATGGACAGAGGAGCCTGGTGGGCTATAGTCCATGGGGCCACAGAGAGTCAGATACAACAGGCATGACTGAGCACACATGCATGCATTCTTCCCCGAAACTTCCCTCCCATCTGGGCTGCCACATAACACTGAGCAAGTTCCCTGCCCTATACAGGAGGTCCTTGCTGGTTTTCCATTTTAAATACAGCATTGTGTACATGTCTATCCCAAACTCCCTAACTATCCCTTCCTTTCATCCTTCTCCCTTAACCCTAAGTTAGTTCTCTAAAGTCTGTGAGTCTCTGTTTTGTAAGTAATTTCATTTCTGTCATTTCTTTTTAGACTCCACATATAAGGCATGTCATACAATATTTCTCCTTGCCTGCCTGACTTACTTCACTCAGTATGACAATCTCTAGGACCATCCATGGTGCTTGCTGCGCTGTGCTCAGTCTTGTCTGACTCTTTGCAACCCCATGGACTGTAGCCCGCCAGGGATTCACCAGGCAAGAACACTGGAGTGGGGTGCCATGCCCTCTTCCAGGGGAGTTTCCCGATCCAGGGATTGAACCTGTGTCTTTTGGGTCTCCTGCCTTAACAGGCAGATTCTTTAACACTAGCACCACCTAGGAGGTCCATCCAAGTTACTTAGAATTCATTTTTTGACAAATACAATGCTGCAGGCACTGGGCTAGATGTTTGAGTCCCTGCCTCATGGAACTCAAGTTTAGTCCAGGCAGCCACAGACAAAAAGAAAAATCACAACACTTTATAAGGAAAGCCTGCTTTGGGAACAGGTGTGGGGATGAAGCCGGAAGGCTTCCCCGAGGAGGGGACAGTGTCTTGGATTGAACAGGGGCTGTGGAAGGGCTGCTATGTAGAGCGTGAGGCTGCACCCTGGCTTATGTAGGGAGCTTCTTGTTTGATTGGTGATGTCTGTCATGGAGAGAAGATAATGTCTTGTGCCAAATACTCACTGACTCTGTATTGGGCCTTAGCTTGAACAAAGTCATCAGATTCATTCTAAGGAGCTGACAAGTGGAACTCAGATTGTTTTGATTATAGCAAACATTTATTGTTTCTTATATGTCAGGCATAATCCCAGATGATTTCACAACAACCCTCTGAAGTAAGAACTATTTTTATTTCTATTTTCTAGATGAGGAAATTGAAACCTAGAGAGGTTAAATAACTTGCCCCAAACCACAGTCGTCAAATGTCAGTATTTAACCTCAGTGATCACTGGTTGAAAACCCTTCTTTTACAGAGGAGAAAAAGGAAGGCTGGAAGAGATATGTTTTGCACCAGGTCATTCAGAACCAGATATGCAGACAACATCACTCTAATGATGTCAAATCAATCCTGAATATTCATTGGAAGGACTGATGTTTATGTTGAAGTTCCAATACTTTGGCCACCTGATTCAAAGAGCCGACTCATTGGAAATGACCCTGATGTTGGGAAAGACTGAGGGCAGGAGAAGTGGGTAACAGAGGATGACATGGTTGGTTGTATCATCGACTCAATGGACATGAATCTGAGCAAACTCCAGGAGATAGTGAAGGACAAAGAAGCCTGGCATGCTGCAGTCCATGGGGTTGCAAAGAGTCAGAAAAGACTGAGCGACTGAATGACAAATTGAGAGCTGGAAGGATGAGGAGTGGGCCCAGACGCAGCCAGCTCAGGGGTGGGCTGTGGACAGCTAGGGCCTGTCCAGGCTCTGTTTAGAGCGGAAACCTGAGTGGATCACTAACTACCCCAAACATCCGCATAACCATGTAACCTTTTGTTATTCTTTTTTTGATGTGGACCATGTTAAAAGTTTTTTATTGAGTTTGTTACAATGCTGCTTCTATTTTATGTTTTGGTTTTTTGGCCTCAAATCACCTGGGATCTTAGCTTCCTGATGAGGGATCAAACCCACACCCCCAGCACTGGAAGGCGAAGTCTTAGCCACTCGACCATCAGAGAGGTCCTGTCTCCCCCGCAGTCCACCCCGCTCCCACTACCTCATGCATTTTCCATTTGAATAATAAACCTGGTTTAGTTTCGGCTGGGGACAGGGCTGCGGCACTAGAAACAACTACATTTCCCAAGCACCTTTGTAGAATGCGTGGCCATGTGACAGTATAGGCTGAGAGATGTTAACTAAAACAACTCAAGGTCACTTCCCTAAAGACCAGCTCCACACCCTTTTGTCCCCTTCTGGCTGTCTGAAAAATAGTGACGTGAGGGGCACCAGATGTGGAGGGTAGCAGGCTGCCCCAGCACTGCTCCCGGAATGGCCTCTGGGTCTCCTCAGGAGAAAACAGAGTCCTTCACAGTCTCGTGCAGGTGATGTAATATGCATCTCAGAAAGAGTCAGTGTCGCTTTAGCCCTAGACTAGCTCCACGCATTCACCCAGCCACAAGGCACCTGGAAATCAAACCCTACCACGTGCCTGGAAGGTGCTGAGCCTGTGGCAAATAGCAGTAGTGAGGCCACAGGTTACTGTACAGTTCTGCCTGGGCTGCTTCAGAGAAAGGCTGCCCCCGACTCATGAAGTGCAAAAGCCACAGCCTCTAGAGCCACGGCTCACAGACGGACTCGTAGATCAGTGTGGGGGCGTAAAGTCCTCCTGGGTTCCCTGGGCCGCATACCCCGGAATGCAGAGCTGGGTACCAGCCTCTCCACCCCCAGCACCCCCTCCCCCCAGCCCCTGCCCACCTTTGTCTTCTCAACACCCAATCAGGACCTGACTCAGAACAGACACTCAGCCCCAGGTGATGGCGGGTGGATGAAGGGAAGGCTGAGTGGCAAGGTGGCAAGTAAAGCTTAGGCCTCCCTCTTGCAGGGGGGCCCACCCAGGGCTTGTCTGTTTCCTTCCGGAGTCCAGACGGAGTTGAATTTGCTCCTCAGGTTTCTGAGTTGCGTCTGAATCCTGGATGGATCTGATTCGATTCCACAGGCATGGATGGAGCCTCTGCCAGACAACAGGCCCTTTCTGGGCCCTTTGGGGCCACATGAATGGATCCTGCACAACTCCTGCTCTGTCTGGGGCTCTTGGCCTGGAAGGGCTGAGAGACTGTGCCATGGAAGGAGCCACCCAAGGTAAAACTGTCTGAGCAAGCAAGCGAGAGAGGACAGGAAGCAAGCAAGGATCCGGGAGCACAGGGAAGGAGCAGGCACATCTGCAGCCTGGAGGTGGGGGAGGGGGAGAGAGCTGTGAAGATGTCCTGAAGAGGTGACAGGTGAGTGAGCCCTGCATGATGAGTGGGCCGTATGGGAAGGGAGGGATGCAGGAAGAGGGAACTGCCTGAGTGAAGCAGGAGGGCAGGCTCCAGGTCCCGCAGGCAGAGCCAGGAGGGCAGGGGATCACCTCTCCCTTCTAGCCTGGTGAAAGCCGACCCTCTCCACTGCTGTGAAGCGGAAGCCCTGGACAGCCCTGGCTGTTCTCAGGCTGTTTGCCTTGGCGACCCATCTATCCCTCTGGGCCTCAGCTTCCTCCTGGTAAATGAGGGCCCTGAACTGCAATAAGCCACCACAGGAGGAAGCCGCGGGAGGGAGGCATTCCCATTGTCCCTGGGGCTCTGGCACCAGGCTCTGCTCTGCCCCTGGGGACTCCGACACCTGTCGGGCTGGGCTGGGCGGTTGGTTCCCCAGGGTCCCACCCCTGTGGCCTGGGACCTGGGGCTCTCTCTGAAGGTGAAGTGGTGACGTCAGCCAGGGCGCTGTGCACCTTTCCCATCAGCCCTTCCTCCTCTTCGCAGGTGCTGATGACAGACATGGACCCTGGCAGCGGCGGGGAGAAAGGGCCTTTGATGAAGAGGGGCTGGGAGGGGCTCGGCTCTATTTGCTGACTATAAAAATGTCAGCTCCTTTGGGCAGCTTCTTGAATCAATATTTGCTGTTCTGAGGCTGAATTCAAATGCTCAGTAATCCATCAGCCTGGCTTCTTCCTCCCTCACCTGGGTGAGGACTCACCCACCAATATTTGGTAGGGCCCTTCACTGCCTGGGATGGGGAGCCTTCCCACCCCATCCCTCAGAGGGGCTACCCTGAGAGTCCTGTGGGCCAAAGGTAGCTCCCAGAAAGGAGGGTTCCAGGGGAAAGGATTTCCGGGTGTCATTGGTTCATCTGAAAAATGGGTGCAATAATAACTCCTCCTGCCCGTGGTGTTGTAGGCTAAAATCCAAGAAGGGCTGTGCGAGGGTTTCAGCAGCATGACAAGCGTAACGACGATGCTGGTGAGGCTGGTGATGGTGAAAGCCATCTGTCGAAGCTGTCCACATGTTGCTCTGGGGCCATGTTCTCCTCTAATCCAGTCTCGTGGCAGTGATCTGAGAGCAAACAGATTCTGGGACACTTTTCCTTGGGAACCTCCACACCAACTGGTGGTTCTTAGCCTCCAGCAGCTGCCCACCCCAGCCCTCTTTCTGATAAGGGGCCAGTAGAATGTTCGTGGTGAAACATGGGACTCTGAAGGTAGGCGGATCCTGATTCTCCACTTAGTGCTGTATGCCTTTTGGCTGATGACTTAACCTCTCTGAACCTCAGATCCTCTCCTACAAGATGGAACAGCAAGGCTAACCCTGAAGAGTTAAGGGGGCTCAGAGACAGTGCACATATGACACCCAGCGGAGCATCGGGCGTATAGTAGGTGCATCACAAGTATTCATGCTCCTGTTCCACACTTGCTGGCTTGCAATCTAACATGATTTTCCCCCTCACACACCATCCTGGGCATCAACCTGGACAACACCATCCTCAGAAACCATGAGGCTTTTTAGCTGACACATGAGAGGCTATTACTATAGAGACTGCTTCCAAGTTACTGTCCCCTACCTTTGTTTAGCTTCTGAATTGGCTTGGCTGCCAGAGTTGGCAAGCAGTTTGCTACCTGCAAGGCACAGACATCCACTTGGGGCAGGTGGAAGCCTGGAGTCTGATGCTAAGAGCAGCCTTGGAGGGAGGGGTACAGATTAGGTCTGACTCACACGGCACCAGTCTGGGGCTCGTAGCATCATTGCAGATGGACGCAGGGCCCCACAGACTCTCCCAACCCACTGCCATTTACCACGAGATTTCAATAAGAGGGCCGTGCCTTTGTGGAGACAAGGGGGAAAATCTCATGTGCTGGAGGGAATTAAAAAATGATACAACTACTTCAGCAAACAAGAAGTTTCTTTGAAAGCTAAACATACAGTTACTCTATTTTATGAAGAACTATAACAAAACCATACTCTTTCCTTTGAAATGTATTTAAAAATGTATCTTTTATTGAAATTATAAAGGTAAATATCAAGTAACTCAGTAAGATAAAAACAAGAATCGGTAAGAAGGAGGAAGGGGACACGTATGCCTATGACCAGTTCATGTTGTTCTATGGCAAAAACCATCACTGTATTGTAATTATGCTCCAATTAAAATAAATAAAAATGTTTTAAAAGAATTGTCTTCAATTCCCCATTTCCTTTTCCCAAGAGGGTTATCATTTTCTCAATTCTATTTGTTGCTTCCTTTAGCTTTTTTTTTCTTTTCAGTTTTTCATATTTTTCATTCTAACTGACTTTTCACGTTGGAAGATGAGAATTTAGGTCTCTAACCATCACTACCACACATGGAGAAGGAAATGGCAACCCACTCCAGTATTCTTGCCTGGAGAATCCCCTGGACAGACGAGCCTGGCGGTCCACAGTCCATGGGGTCGCAAGAGTTGGACACGACCTAGCGACTAAACTACTACTGCTACCGCACATACCAATAGCTCTTCCCCTACCATCCTTCCTGGGTGTCTACATCTTGGTTTTTGTTGGATATTTAGTATAATGCTATGACTAAATACTGAGTATTTAGTAATGGCTGAGCCATGTACTATACTAGTATTATTTTTCCTTTCTTACACTACTTTTAGTTTTTGTTGAAGTTTCTCGTTTAATCATTTGTTCAGTTTTAATCTTGGCCTAGATCTAATCTAGCCAAAAACTAGAGTTGGGAGTAGGGATTTAAGTGCATAGACCTCCTTTGGGAGATGCAAATCCAGGTGTGTGAGGATGAGGGATACGGAAGGGAGACAAGGAAAGCGGGGGGCAATACAAAGTGGTGTGTTATCAGGCTTGGCAACACAAGAGCCACTAAAGGACAGAGTGGGCTGCTCAGCAGATGTGTTCACCTGCCCTTGCCATTTCCCTAGCTGAGCCATGCCCAGGGTCCTCTTTAAAATAAGGGAGAATTATCTGCCTGTCTCCTTCTTCTCGCTGGTTTCCCATTTGGTAAAATTCATGCCATGTTAATTTATTCCCTCATACTTCCCAGTTGCACTCTCTAGTTCCTTAGTGGGCTGCCCACCTGGGGATACTAGATCCCACGTCCTGTGGATCGGTGTTTCATCCAACACTGGAAGTGATGAGAGGAGACAAACTCTGGGGAGTTTCTAGTTGGCCCAGCTACAGGAATAGCCAGCAAAGGCTCACAGAGTTTGAGTCTGATACAGTTTTCCATATACTTATTACTAACGCAACCCCAGCTCTTATCTGTCCACTTAGAACTCTCTTGACCTTTCAAACTATCAGATTTTCTGTAAGCTTTGACTTCCTGGAGCTCCGTCTCTGGATGCTGTTGACCTGCTCTATTTGGGACTGGTTGCTAGCTATACCTGTTGCACAACTACTGTCCTAAAATCTCCTTTCACCATCATTTGGCGAATTTCTTCCTCCCTCTCTTAAGTTGGAACTCCTGTTTCCTGAATCTCATATTTTCTTCTTTCTTGGTTTACACCTTTGTTTTGGTAGACAGTCTCCTAAGAAATGGGGTATAGTATGCATAAGGTGCATACTAGTTTGATTTTGGCCTTGCTATGAAGCCTCAGCCTTAAAAAGACCAAGGAGCCAAATGCATACTTCAGCATAATTCCTTGCATTCATGAGTTTGTGATATCAATAATCATGTGACTTTGAGAGTAACTATGATATATAATTAGTGCAAAAATGTCAGCGATACGAATATGTCAAGGCATCCAAATTACTGGGTTTTTTTCCTGAGCCACAAGGCATGCGGGATCTTATTAATAGTTCCCCAACCAGAGAGTGAACCCATGCCCCTTGAGTGGAAGCATGGAGTCCTCCCCCCTGGACTGCCAGGGAAGTCCCTAAGTTACTTTTAAAATTAGATTATTCATCTTCAGATATAAGCAATCCCTTGAGATGTATTTTGGAAAGAGAACCTCCTTCTGTTTTAATTCTACAAATTATTTGAATATAAATATTATTCCAAAACTGAAATGCCACCATAATTAAAGAGTAATTTTGTGTATAGTAACAATTATTTTAAAAATTCAAACAGGGAATTCCCTGGCAGTTCAGTGGTTAGGACTCCATGCTTTCACTGTGGGTTCAATCCTTAATCGGGGAACTAAGATTCCTCAAGCCATGCTTGACATGGCAAAAAAATATTTTTTTATTAGTTAAATATATAAGAAACAATTGACATGAGGGTAAGAAAGAGTGTCAATTGACATGAGGGTAAGAAAGAGTGGGTTAGAAAAACAGCTATAGGAAGAAATTTTTGAACCAAAAGTGTTTTTAAAAAGGCCTAATATTACAAAAAAGAATAATACAGGTTAGTTTATAGCATGACTTGAATCATTATATTAATAGACTGGTTTGATATATTAGCAATCTGGAAACTAACAAAATAAACTTCAAGAACTATTTTTAGCTTTTTCATTTAGGCCAAAGATATTTCAATAAAATTTGTCAAGGCTTGTGAGAACATACTTTGCCCCTTCAACATTCCACAAGAAAGAAAAAAACTCCAAAACCATGTATGTCATTATACATGATAAATCATCATCTAACTAAATATCATAGATAAATAAGGGATTAAAAAAAAAACTTTTTAGGAAAAAGTGTGGTAAACAAAACATATTTTCTTCTCACTGATCAGATTTCAAAGTAATAGACATCACATGAGTACTTTAAGATGGTTTTTCATTGTTTTGAGTCGTAGGAAGTTAAAAATGTAAACAAAATACTTGATGAAAGAACTGAATAGGGCTTCCCTGGCAGTTCAGTTAAGAGCCCGCCTTGCAATGCAGGGACACCAGTTCCATCCCTGGTCCAGGAAGGTACCACATGCCACTGGGCAACTAAGCCCATGCGCTACAGCTACTGAGCCCGCATGCTGGAACTGCTGAAGCCCGCATGCCATAGAGCCCGCGCCCTTCAACAAGAGAAGCCACTGCAGTGAGAAGCCCAGGTACCGCAACTAGAGGAAGCCACATGCAGCAGAGAAGACCCAGCACAGCCGAAAATAAATAAATAAATAAATAAATAAGAACTGAGTAAGCTGCCATTAATTTTCAGCTTAATTAAAGATGATGCATTTTTGAGACTTGGTCAAGCTATGAATTCCAGGTCAAAAAAAAAAAGCATATTATGATACTAGAAAACCTACTCCTAATATCTGTTATTAAAAAAAGGACAATATTAGTAATGCTTCTGATATTATGTAATAACACCAACTTTCTTTTGATTAGTATTTATTTTCATGGTGTACCTTTATCTATTTTATTGTTTATAACATTTCTTCTCCTTGTATTTCTATTGAATTCCTTGACAGCATCATATAACTTAGCTTTTTTTTGGTTTTTGTTTCATTTTTTAGTCCTGTTGCTGATAGTTGCTTTTAATTGCAGTATTTAGTTTGTTTATGTTTAATGTCGAGACATTTGGATTTAAGTGTCATCTCATCATTTGTGCTTTATTTGTCTCACCTTATCTATGTGGCTTTTTCTCTCATAAATTTTTATTAATTATTTCTTCCTTCCATTCCATTAGCTTTTATTTTTCTTTTAATGATTACCCTTTGAATTTACAGCAGGTGTCTTTGACTTATGAAAGTCTACCATATATTAAGTTTTTTTACAACTTCCCAGATATGGTATAATAATGTGATATAATGAGAGATATAATTTGATCTTTATCTTCAGTTCCTGGTTAGTGCTCCTAAAACTCTTTGTAATTTCCTAAGTAATAAAGGTGCTAGGTACATCTTTATTCCACCTATTACTTGGTTTTTGATTCTGGTTCCTGACAGAGAGTTCCTAAACCTCTTGGAATTTCCTGCAATAGAAGCATCTTTTGTTCCAATGAGGTGATTCTTGGTGGGTTACTACTGGATAGCTTCAGGATAGGGACTGCTCATCAGAAAGACCAACCAATGATTAGAAGGTTGGAACTTTTAGCCCCAACTCCATCTTCTAGGGAGGAAAGAGGGACTGGAGACTGATTTTATAATCAATTATGCTATATAGTCCATAGGGTCGCAAAGAGTCAGACATGACTAAGCGACTTTCACTTTCACATGCCTACATGATGAAGCATCTATAGAAATCACTGAACAATGTGGTCCAGAGGGCTTCCAGGTTGATGAAGACTTCTTATGTGCTGGGGGGTGACACACCCCAACTCCACAGACAGAAGGTCCCGCTCTCAGGACCCTTCTGGATTTCTTCATGTATTTCTTCATGGGGCTGTTCATATGCCTCCTTTATCATATCATTTATTATGTAATAAACTGAGAATACACAAGTGTTCTCCTAAGTGCTGTGAGCTCTTATAGCAAACTACTGAACCTGAGAAGGGGTCAAGGGAACTCCCCATTTGTGGCCAAGACAGATCGAAATGTGGGTAACCTGGGGGACCCACAGTTGTGATTGGCATAGGCAATGGGGACAGTCTTGTGGGGCTGAGGCCTTAATCTGTGCGGTATGACGCTAACTCCATGTAGACAGATTCAGAGCAGAAACAAATTGTAGGACACCCAGCTGGCACTGGAGAATTGGTTGGTGTCAAAGAAAATCCACACATTTGGTGATGAAGTATGGTGCGAGTCGTAGTGTTTTTTCTTTTCATCAGATAACATTTTAATTCCTTTTACCACCTCTTGCTTTCTGTGCCTTTCATTATGCATTTTAAACATATATACATATGTCTTTGACCCAGCCATAAATTATTGCTATTATTGTTTAATACGGTCAATATTCATTTAGATTTAGCTTCATTGATGTAGCCTGATCATTACTCTCCATTCCTCCTGTATTCCCAGGTTTCCATATGAGATTTTTTTTCTTTTTCCTAAGGAAGTATTTGTTTTGGTGTAGCATCAAATTCTCCCAAGCCTTGTCCCCCATAAAATATCTTTATTTCATCTTCGTTTTTGAAGGATATTTTAAGTTTCCAGTTGTTTTCTCTTCAGCACTTTATAAATATCATGCCAGTATCGCCTATCCTCCATGGTCTCTGTTGAAAAGAAAAGTCAGCTATCAGTATTTTTGTTGCTCCTTTGAAGATGTCTTTTTCCCCCCTCTGACTGTCATTTATTTTGGTCATTTTCATTCTGATGTGCCAAGATGTGACTTTCTTTATATCTCTGCTATTTTGATTTCATAGAACTTTTAAATCTATTGTCTGAATTTTAGAAAATTTTGGCCAGTAGCTCTTAAAATATTGCTTCTGTCCCATTTTCTTTTTTCTCCTCTTCTGCAACTCTAGTTGCATTTATATTAGACCTTCCAATGTTTCACATATGTCTCACGTTCGTCTCTATATTTCAATATTTTTTTTCCTACTCTTTGCACTTCAGTATATATATTTTCTATTAGCCTGTCTTCCTAGTCATGAATTCTCTCATCTTCAGTCAATCTGTATAATGCTTGGTTTCAATTAATTTATTTTTTCCATTTTATAATTTCCACTTGACTCTTTCCATGGGTTCCAATTCTCTGGTGAAATTCTCCATCTTATCACTTTTTCTTAAAAATATTAATCAATTATTTTAAAAATCATGTCTAATAAACTCCAATACCTGGATCATCTGTGAAACTGTTTTTAAGTTTTTTTTCCCTCTTGGATTTTAGTTATGTAGTTCTATATCCTATCTAGCCTGGTATTGAATGGTAATTGGTATGTATAAAAAATTGTAGAGCGAATTTGAGGCTCTGGATGATGTTATATTTCTCTGGAGGGGACTTGTTAATACTTTGGCTTTCTGATAGAGTTAGAGGAAGGACAGATTATATTATTCCAGTGGGAGAGGGTTATACTTGGGTTTCAGTCATTTGTGAGCACCATCTATTTCTGATTTACCCTTGTCCCAGAGTCAGGCTCTTGGGGGTCCTAACGGAAACCTAGGGTGTTTATTAGGGCCAGTTCTTGGTGATCTCAGGACTTACTTTTTTCCCTTAGACTTTTTAGACTACAGAAAACTCTGTTAACTCCCTAGCTTCTCAGCTCTGTGTTGCTCCTAATTGGCAAATGGGCAAATGTTTCAAAGAAAAAGCACTGCAGAATATGGGGTTCATCTCTATGCATCTTTTTTCTCTCAGGGATCTGGCCACTCAAGTTCCAGTTACCTTCAATCTAACTCTGTGATGCTGTCAAGAGGATGCATGTTTGTATTTTGTCTTGCTCTTATTTATTTATTTATACTTTTTTTGGTGGGAGAGTTGATATGCAATAAAACACCCCACCACTACTATTTAATAATGTAATTCAGTGTGCTCCTTCTGTAGCCTGTTCTTCAGTCATTTAGACAAGCAGAACCAGGTAGAAGATTTTTTTTTTTCAGAAATGGTCACCTCAGTGGATTAATGATGAATGTTTGCCAAGGAGTGGGGGTAGGAAAAGGAAGACTAACCCAAAGACCGGTGAAACTGATAGAAGACAGTCACTGAATAGAAAATCAATCTTTAGAATGACAGTAGGAAAACCATGACTTCCCTGGAGGCTCAGACAGTAAAGCGTCTATCTACAGTGCGGGAGACCTGGGTTCAGTCCCTGGGTGGGGAAGATGTTCTGGAGAAGAAAATAGCAACCCACTCCAGTATTCTTGCCTGGAAAATCCCATGGATGGAGGAGCCTGGTAGGCCACAGTCTATGGGGTCGCAAAGAGTTGGACACGACTAAGTGACTTCACTTTCACTTTCAGGAAAATCATAGAGAAGAAATTACAAGCAAAAAACTTTGTTCACATCCTTAAGTTGTGTATTCAGAGCTGTTAACAGTATGTTTTAACAAAATTCCAGGCTGAAGCAAAAAGATAATGGGCCATTTTCATCATTTTCCTTTGTAAAAGAGAAACTATGTGACTTTGAAATTGATCTGTCATTTACTGATATGAGATGGTCAACCAAAATGGAACTGCAGCTATTACATATTAAAAATGGCTTGACTTTTTAAAATGTCTCAATATTATATGTCAGGTAATAATAATACTAAGTTAGTGGGATTTGTTAACAACCCAAAAGTGAAAGTGTTAGTTGTTCAGTCATCCTACTCTTTGCGACCCCATGGACCATAGCCTACCATGCTCCTCTGTCCATGGAATTTTCCAGGCAAGAATACTGGGGTGGGTTGCCATTTCCTTTTACAGGGGATTTTCCCCACCCAAGGAATCGAATCCAGGTCTACCTGCATTGTGGGCAGATTCTTCACTGTCCGGGCCACCAGGGAAGCCACTAACACTCAAAGGTTAGAGGCAAAGAAATAATTCATTTGTTGGAATCTGCTGGAAAAAATAACCAAAATAATGAACCTCGAGAGGGCAACCTTTTCTTCTATTGTACCTGTTGAAATTCTTTCATCTTTTTCTAGGGAAGATGCCAAAATTCGTAGGCATGCAATAAAATCTTAGACCTAGATGAAAAAAAAAATTTTAACAACTTTAAAGCATCACGTTTATTTTTATGTTATTATTTTTAAACTTTTTGGCTGCATTGTGGGATCGTAGTTCTGTGACCATGTATTGAACCCAGGCCTCTGGCAATGAGAGTGTCAAGCTCTAACCACTGTACTACCAGGGAATTTCCCAGATGAAAATTTATAGAAGGGTTTATTATTCTGAAACCCAGTTACGTTACTTCATTTCCACACTTGTTTATCCTCAGTTTAAAGAAATACAAATCTAAGTGAGAACAAAAATCTGAAGTTTTCTTGTGAAAATATAGCTACAATACAAAACTTCAGTTTGCTTCAATCAGATGGCATCTTCATCAGCAACTAAGTCTTCAAGAAGGTCTTAAAATAAGCATTATCTTAGTTGCAACAGAGACAAGGAAAGATTAATATGTTGGGAGCATCTATACCATCAGAGGTACCATGATGCTGGCAAGGAGACACTAAAGTAGCTGCTGTTCCATAATGATCATAGGACTAACTGAGCATCTTGATGAGCTGACAATTTTCATTTCTGCATTATAATGTCAAACTTTAAAAATTGACTTTTAATAATAAAATTATATTATTGGGACTTCCCTGGCAGTCCAGTGGTTAAGACTCCATGTTTCCAATGCAGGGGGCATGGGTTTGATATCTGGTCAGGGAACTAAGACCCCACGTGCTTCATGGTGAGGCTAAAAAAAAAAAAAAAATTATTAAGTAAACTCTAAAAATAAAATTGCTGGTTTAGTCATGTTTCTCAGAAGTTCATTCAACAAATGGTGACTTTTGGCTTCAGCCAATAGCCAATTTAGCTTGGCGATTCTTCAGCATCTCTTCTTAGGTGGTAAAATGTTAAGAGCTGGCTTGTCTGAAAAGTGTCTTTATTTTAGCCTCTTCCTTGATAGTTTGAGCAAATATAAAATTCTGGGTTGGAAATAATTTTCCCGCCAGATACTAAAGTAATGCTCTAGATGTTCTTGTTTCTGGGGTTACTATTGAGAAATCAAATCTATTCTGTTCCTGAACTTTTTATCTGACTTTTATACACTTGACCCTCTTCAGATTTTCTTCTTTATTCACACTGTTCAGAAATGTCAGTTTCACATACGTGGTCTATCTTCATCTCTTGTGATGGGCACTCAGAGTCCTCCCAATGTATTGACGCATGCTTTTTAGTTTGAGGCAATTGTCTTTATCTCTTTGATGACTTCCTCCTCTATTTTCTTTCACAGGAGCCGCTATTATTTGGATGTTGTCCTTCCCACGCCTCAGGAGCTGCCTTCTGCCTCTTGAATTGAGAAGTCTGTTAAAGCCCAAATGAAAGGTTTTATATTTATCTAAAATTTTTCCTTATTTTGTTGGAAAAAAGCAAACCAAAGAAGAAAGACTAGTGGGTGGATGTGGATGGAAATATAGCTGGAGTTGGCCAGTTTCTCTTTCACGGCTCCCTCCCGTCACCAAAACAAGTTCACACCTGACGACAGAAAGAGAAGCTGGCCCACACCAGACAACCTGGTTTCCATTCTCAGATTTACCGCTTACTGTTGAGGCCAGCCACATCAATTTCTAGATTGGTGTCTCCTCATCAGTAAAAAGAAATGTGAAAAACAGCAACCCATCCAGCCTAGCAAAATAACATTGCCTCCCATGGAGAAGGGTGAAGGTCTTGTGACAGCAGAGTTTTTAGATTATCCAAGCTTTGTTCCTGCGGGAGAAAAATTTATTGCAGTGACATTAGAGTTGGTAGTTTTAAGATACCGTGTGTGCATATGTGTTTCTGTCTCTCTCTCAATGTTTTTCTAGTTACTGAGAGAGCAAAGCCACAAATGACAACCCCAGAGACAGGGTTTCAACTTGACAATTTGACAACCACCTCCCTTGACAGCAGGCTTAGAAGGCCTGGACTGCTTAGAGTACTAATGTTGTCAGTTGTAAGTGAAAAAAGGTCAACTTCTCACAGTTCCAGAGGCCTTGACATGGAGCTCAGAATTCAGGCCTGCTTTTGGTACAATGGCTTACATGTCCCTGCTTGAGATCACAAGCTTGAGGCTGTCACTTTTACTTTATCTTAGGATAACCACTGGTGGCTCAGAAAGTAAAGAATCTGCCTGCAGTGCAGGAGACCTGGGTTGGATTCCTGAGTCGGGAAGAAGGAAATGGCAACCCACTCCAGTATTCTTGTCTGGGAAATCCTATGGACAGAGGAGCCTGGTGGGCTACAGTTCGTGGGGTTGCACTGAGCAACTGCCACCAGGATAACTGACAACGTCTTTTACATCTCCATCCTGCCTGTCCTCTCTGTCACTGCCCCAGCCTCAGCTCAGACCTTCCTAGCCTAGAGAATAGAGAAGCTTCCTAACGGTCATTCCTGTCTCCCATCTCATCCCTTAGTCCACAGGCCACGGTACAGGCGACTTCATCTTCCTAAAAAGCACAAGTCAGATGAGTCACACTCTCTTTATGTCAAACCCCTTCATCAGGGCACTTAACTTTTCCCTGTCCTTATCCACTCACTTATGCTTGTCATTAACAGCATATCACTGTTTGTTTTTTTTTTAAGTGCAACAATTTCTGTCTTTCTCCATTTTTCCTTTTTTAAAAACAATTTGTCAAGTTACTTTCTATATTTCTTTTTTTCCCCTTTCTTTAGACATTTGAAATGTTCGCATGCTGTTTTTGTTCTTTCAGTGACCTTCAAAGTTTATCATACATCTTCATGACCCAAATAACCACCATGGTGTGATCACTCACCTAGAGCCAGACATCCTGGAGTGCGAGGTCAAGTGGGCCTTAGGAAGCATCACTATGAACAAAGCTAGTGGAGGTGACAGAATTCCAGTGGAGCTATTTCAAATCCTAAAAGATGATGCTGTTAAAAGGCTTCACTCAATATGCCAGCAAATTTGGAAAATTCAGCAGTGGCCACAAGACTGGAAAAGGTCAGTTTTCATTCCAATCCCAAAGAAAGGCAATGCCAAAGAATGCTCAAACCACTGCACAGTTGTACTTATCTCACATGCTAGCAAAGTAATGCTCAAAATTCTCCAAGAGAGGCTTCAACAGTATGTGAACCATGAACTTCCAGATGTTCAAGCTGGTTTTAGAAAAGGCAGAGGAACCAGAGATCAAATTGCCAACATCCATTGGATCATAGAAAAAGCAAGAGAATTACAGAAAAACATCTACTTCTGCTTCATTGACTACACCAAAGCGTTTGACTGTGTGAATCACAACAAACTGTGGAAAATTCTTCAAGAGATAGGAGTACCAGACCACCTGACCTGCCTCCTGAGCAACCTGTATGCAGCTCAAGAGGCAACAGTTAGAACAGGCCATGGAACAACACATTGGTTCCAAATTGGGAAAGGAGCACATCAAGGCCGTATATTGTCACCATGCTTATTTAACTTATATGCAGAGTACATCATGCAAAATGCAGAGATGGATGAAGCACAAGCTGGAATTAAGATTGCCGAGAGAAATATCAATAATCTCAGATATGCAGATGATACCACCTTTATGGCGGAAAGAGAAGAGGAACTAAAGAGCCTCTTGATGAAGTAAGAGAGGAGTGTGAAAAAGCTGGCTTAAAACTCAGCATTCAAGAAACTAAGATCATGGTATCCGGTCCCATCACTTCATGGCAAATAGATGGGGAAACAATGGAAACATTGACAGACTTTATTTTCTTGGGCTCCAGAATCACTGTAGGTGGTAACTGCAGCCATGAAATTAAAAGACACGTTTTCCTTGGGAAAAAAGTTATGACAAACCTAGACAGCATACTAAAAAGCAGAGACATTACTTTGCCAACAAAGGTCCATCTAGTCAAAGCTATGATTTTTTCAGTAGTCATGTGTGGATGTGAGAGTTGGACTATAAAGAAAGCTGAGTGCCAAAGAATTGATGCTTTTGAACTGTGGTGTTGGAGAAGACTCTTGAGAGTCCCTTGGACTGCAAGGAAGTCAAATCAGTCAGTCCTAAAGGAAATCAGTCCTGGATATTCATTTGAAGGACAGATGCTGAAGTTGAAGCTCCAATATACTTTGGCCACCTCATGCAAAGAACTGACTCATTCGAGAAGACCCTGATGCTGGGAAAGACTGAAGGCAGGAGGAGAAGGGGGCAACAGAGGATGAGATGGTTGGACGGCATCACTGACTTAATGGACATGAGTTTGAGCAAGCTTCAGGAGATAGTGGAGGACAGGGAAGCCTGGCATGCTGCAGTTCATGGGGTTGCAAAGAGTCAGACATGACTGAGTGACTGCACTGAACTGAACTGACATCTTCCTTCCTCTCCTAGAATTCAGCTGCCTTCCTCCCTCTCTGAACTCACATAGTGCTGTTTGAATATTTTTTAACTCAGCAAAGACATTTTTGAGTTTATTGATATTATTACCATTTATTTGCTTCCCATTTTCCTTCCCATTTTCTTCCTTAAAGTTTTTTTTAATGTTTATTTATCTTTATCCTTAGCTGTGCTGGGTCTTTGGTACTGAGTGTGGGCTTCTCTCTAGTTGCAGTGAGCAGGGACTACCCTCTAGTTGTGGGGCATGAGCTTCTCATTGCCGTGGCTTCTCCTCTTGCAAAGCACAGGTGCTAGGGTGCAAGGGCTCAGTATTTCTGGGGCACAGGCTTAGTTGCTCGGCAGCATTTGGGATCTTCCTGGATCAGGAATCAAACCTGTGTCTCCTGCATTGGCAGGTGGATTCTTTACCACTGAGCCACCAGAAAAGCCCATGGAACTTATTTTTTTAAAATAGTTCTCTTGGTGGTAAATGTTCTCAATTTTGTTTGTTCCCTATAAATACTTTGCCCTATTCTTGAGCAATACCTCTGCAATGTGTACAAGTCTAAATTGAGAGCTATTTTCACTCAGTCCTTTATGGTCCATCTTCTGGCTTCTATTGTTCTGTTGAGAAGTCTGATGAATCACTCTCATGTTAAACCCTTCCATGCTAACATTATTCTGATTGCCCTTTTTAAGAGATCTGTCATCTCTTTCTGGCTGCTTTCAAAGCCTTCTCCCCATCTTTGATGTTTTCTCCTTTCTCTACAACGTGTCCAGACACGGATCTCTTTTTTATTTATCTCGTTCCCTGAAGTTTAGATGCAAGCATCCCAACTGCCGGCTCAGTATCTCCGCTCGGCAGTCTAACGGCCTTTTCCACATGCCACGTTCAGACATGAGCCCCTGGAGTCCCCCGCCCCCAGCCTTGCTCCTGTTGCTATTTTCCTGTATCAGAAAGGTCAACTTATTTTTGTTTCTTAAATTGAAAATATTTCACAAGTCCTCCTTGCTTCACTTCTTGACCTTTTAAAGTTTATTCTCAATCCACAGTCATAATCATCTCTTAAAAACGCAAACTGGATCATCTGAGTTCCCGTCCAAATTCACCAGCAGCTTTCCATTCCCCTTAGGACACGACCCAAACTCCGAAGTCGGCTCTTCCTACTTGGCCTCTGCTTGCCTCCCAATTCCTTGTCCCCTCACTGTTCTTCTCATTCATGACACTCCTGCCCCCTGGCCATCAAACATGTTTCCGTCCCTGCCATTCTCTCTGTCTGGGGTACTCTTCCCCCCAGAGCTCGCAGACTCATCTGCTATTTCATTCAGGCCTTTGCTCAAAAGTCCTCACCTTAGAAAAGCCTTCTCTAACACTCTGTCTGATATGGAATACACATGCCTTCCCCATCTGTACTATTTGTCTCCTCCACCTTCTTTTAATTTACAGCACTCATCGTCACTGACATGGTGATACATTCATGCATTCATTTGTTGGCATCTGTCACCCGTCTCTTCCTTCCTGGAATGTATGCAAACGGTTAGGCCTTTGTCTGTGTTACTCATTGCTGCATTCCCAGTCTAAAACAGTGCCTGGGACATAAATATTTGGTGAATGTCTGGATGAGCAATTAAATAAATGAATAGACTTGGCTGGGAAAAGACAGAAAGTATAGGAAACAGAAGAAGGTACAACATCAAGGAGGACTGTTTTAACTCTCTAAGGCCACCTTCTTCATAATGTCCAGCCATGTGGTCTTATTCTCTCTGCCACTGCATGTAATCCTTTTTATGGCATATAATCTACCTTGTAGTTTGGATATGTTTAGACTGTGATCTCTTTGGAACAAGGACTATATCTTATTCATTTCTACACCCCTGGTGCCTAGACCAGTACCTGCCAAATAACAGATGCTCACTCAGTGCTGCTAAGTTGAATTAAAACCATATTGGCTAAACTTTAATTTAAAATGTCTTTATCCTAATTGTTAGCTGAGTCATTTTGCCCAAAAAAACCCAAATGTAAATTTTACTAACAAAAAGACTAGATGGAATGAAGCCCTTTCCAGGGCAATTCAAAGCATCCTGAAAACAAAGTTGAAATGACAATAGAGTGATAGGTCCTTAAGGCTAGATACTAAATATAACTATTTAATATAGTTATATTTATATATATATACAATATAACTATTGTAAACACTCTAGCAGCTTGGCACTGATGATCACTGAATGTGCTTTGTAAGTAAACAAAAGTTGCATGAATGAATTTTTAGAAGAGTCTCCTCTTTCTGACACCTTTTTTTTGTTTGTTTCCTAAATTGCAAATTATCTCCAAGGGCAGTATCTAGGATCTCTTCAAACTAGATTTTTTAAAAATTCTGACTTCCCTTTGACATATATACACTATCATGTGTAAAATGCCAAATAAATAAAAATAAACATTAAAAAAAATTCTAGCTTCTTTTAGGAGGAGGTTGATGGTTCTTAAGTCAAGAAGGAGAAAGCTAAGGGAACTTCAATGTGCGGGGAAGGCACGCTGGATTTGCCCTTTGCATCCTCTTCTCTGCTAATGTTGCTGGGAAACCAGGAAACATGTCAAGTGAGGTCCCTTCTGGCATCTCCTGGCTCCTGGAGAGGCCAAGGAGGACTCCACCTCCCTGCTCTTACTTTGTAAGAGCCTTTGCTGGCCTAGGAGCTTATGGTGCAAGCTCTGGGTGAATGCAGGGATTCTCCTCTCTCTGGTAGTCTCCCACGGCTTCCCCTTGCACCAAGGGGGCAAGGCCTTGTGAGCTGAGTGTGCACAGCCAATCTAAGCCCTCATCCTGAGCCGGGCTGACGGGGAGTGTGGGTGGAGGAAGAAAGAAAAGACTTGAGTGAGCGAGGTGTCACAGGGGCCCTATAAATCATAGACGTTTGCCAAATGGAAAAATACCCAACTCTCAGAATGTCTCATTTTGCATTTCTTAGAAACATTTCGTGAAAGAGGTCAAATGAAATGCACCAACTCTGCTGGAACCAGGTGTGAACTGCTTCCCTCTGTCCTCCACAAACAGGGTCCATTTTCCAGTCTTTGGTCTGAAGCGTGCTGGGCCTGGAATGCCCAGAGGCAATGGCACACACAGTATCACTGCCCTTTTCAAGAGTGTCTTCTACATGCCTGGGAAGCTTCCTGCAGTCTCTAGTCCTCTCTTCATTCCGGAGCTCTTCAGGGACTGCACCCTGGACAGCACAGCTTCCGTCAGCCACAGTCCGAGCAAGGAGGAACCTCAGGGCCGCTCGAGTCACCCCTCGGAGCCCCCAAGGCTGGAGGCTGGCCAGGCTTCTGAGGTCTGTTAGGTGCAGATCCCGGTGGGAAGCCCAGCACTCCAACTAGACTCATCCATGCCAAGCAATGCGCCAGGACCACGATGTGGAAGAAACAGCCCACCTTGCTCTGATGGAGACTGCAGGATCCCTGTACCTTTTCCAGGGGGCCCACAGGGAAGATGGGCTTCAGGCTGTAAGCTAAGGCAGCCAGCACTGGGCCCGCAGACGGACTCCAGCTGTCCTCATCAGAGGTGCTGTGGTTAGGAGCATACTCGCTCATTTCTTTTTTTTTTTTTCCATTTATTTTTATTAGTTGGAGGCTAATTACTTTACATCATTGCAGTGGTTTTTGTCATACATTGAAATGAATTAGCCATGGATTTACATGTATTTCCCCATCCCGGTCCCCCCTCCCACCTCCCTCTCCACCCGATCCCTCTGGGTCTTCCCAGTGCACCAGGCCCGAGCACTTGTCTCATGCACCCAACCTGGGCTGGTGATCTGTTTCACCCTTGATAATATACATGTTTCGATGCTGTTCTCTTGAAACATCCCACCCTCGCCTTCTCCCAGAGTCCACAAGTCTGTTCTATACATCTGAGTCTCTTTGTCTATTTTGCATATAGTGTTATCGTTACCATCTTTCTAAATTCCATATATATGTGTTAGTATACTGTAATGGTCTTTATCTTTCTGGCTTACTTCACTCTGTATAATGGGCTCCAGTTTCATCCATCTCATTAGAACTGATTCAAATGAATTCTTTTTAATGGCTGAGTAATATTCCATGGTGTATGTGTACCACAGCTTCCTTATCCTTTCGTCTGCTGATGGGCATCTGGGTTGCTTCCATGTCCTGGCTATTATAAACAGTGCTGCGATGAACATTGGGGTGCACATGTCTCTTTCAGATCTGGTTTCCTTGGTGTGTATGCCCAGATGTGGGACTGCTGGCTCATATGGCAGTTCTATTTCCAGCTTTTTAAGAAATCTCCACACTGTTTTCCATAGTGGCTGTACTAATTTGCATTCCCACCAACAGTGTAAGAGGGTTCCCTTTTCTCCACACCCTCTCCAGCATTTATTGCTTGTAGACTTTTGGATAGCAGCCATCCTGACTAGCATATAATGGTACCTCATTGTGGTTTTGATTTGCATTTCTCTGATAATGAGTGATGTTGAGCATCTTTTCATGTGTTTGTTAGCCATCTGTATGTCTTCCTTGGAGAAATGTCTGTTTAGTTCTTTGGCCCATTTTTTTATTGGGTCAATTATTTTTCTGGAGTTGAGCTGGAGGAGTTGCTTGTATATTTTTGAGATTAATCCTTTGTCTGTTGCTTCGTTTGCTATTATTTTCTCCCAATCTGAGGGCTGTCTTTTCACCTTGCTTATAGTCTCCTTTGTTGTGCAAAAGCTTTTAAGTTTCATTAGGTCCCATTTGTTTATTTTTGCTTTTATTTCTAAAATTCTGGGATGTGGGTCATAGAGGATCCTGCTGTGATTTATGTCGGAGAGTGTTTTGCCTATGTTCTCCTCTAGGAGTTTGATAGTTTCTGGTCTTACATTTAGATCTTTAATCCATTTTGCATACTCGCTCATTTCAAACGACCATGGTGAGGCTACTTAGTCTGTCTGAGGCTCCATTTCCTACTCTGTAAGTGGGAGTGATCACAGTCCCTACACTCCATGTTGTTACGAAGATTATATGAGATATCTGGAGAATGAAATGGCAACTCACTCCAATATTCTTGTCTGGAAAATTCCATGGACAGAGGAGGCTAGGGGCTACAGTCCATGGGATCGCAAGAGTAGGACATGGCTGAGAGACTAAGCCATCACCACCATGAGCTGATATCTGCAATGTCCTAGCAAGGTACCTGGCATTTTAGAAGGGCTTGGAATACAAGGGCGTTATTGCTAAGCTGAATGATGAGAGCCTGAATTATAGAGGGGTTTCTAGTCATTACAAGATGTACAGCAACCACCCTCTGCCAATAAGAGCCGTGTTAGTCTGAGTTGTTGAGCAAGGCTGAAGCCAAGCGGTGGGTCTGAGTGAAGCCCTGGCTCCTTGATCTGGGCTCCCGTCCAGAACAGCTGTTCAGGAAACAAGGGTGGTCTAAGCCTCAGCTGGTCTAGCCTGGTGGTGCCACATGGGACAAGCTATTTAATCCTCCCAACCACCCTGAGAGAGGTATGTAATATCTCATTTTTCAGATGAGAAGATTGAGACCTAGAGATGTTGGATTTGTGGCTGGTGGTCACCAAGTGAATATGCACCAGACCTGGGATTTGAACCTGTGATGTTCAACTTTACAGAATATCTGTCTTTTCTGTTGTTATTTCTTGCCAGCACTCAGAACTTCTAAGTTTTAGGGAATCCCTTACTATGTGAGTTCAGTGGGAGGAAAGCTCCTTGCCCCTGTCAATCAGAGTGAACAATTGGATCCATCTCCACTGTTCACCAGGCTTCCCTGGTGGCAATAGTGTGAAGAATCCGCCTGCCTATGCAGGTAGATGTAAGAGATGCAGGTTCAATCCCTGGGTGAGGAAGATTTTCTGGAGGAGGGCATGGCAACCCACTCCAATATTCTTGCCTGGAGAATCCCATGGACAGGGGAGCCTGGTGGGCTACAGTCCATAGGGTCGCACAGCGTCAGACACAACTGAAGCGACTTAGCGCACATGCACCACTGTTCACCAAACACAAACTTCAAACCTTGCCCGAGGCTGCAAAGCCCTAAGAACAGGGCTGTGATGGTTCCATGACGGAGGCTGTCTGATCCTGCCCGGGGCTGTCCTGTGTCCCCGGCTCCCGCCCCTTCTCTAAACCCATGCCTCAGGCTTTCTGCAGCTCCGCTGTCACAGGAATTGCAAAATTAGTGTGTTCAAGAATAAATTTTGAATTCAGCCCTCCTAAATCTTAATCTTTCCATTCAGTAAATGGTAACTCTATTCTGCTGGTTGTTCAGGTCAAGAACTCTGGAGTCAACCTTGCCTTCTCTCTCTCTCTCTCTCATGGTCATATCCAACCCAGGGACAAATCATGTGAGCTTTAATCTTCAAATCATAGACCCAATCACTGTCTTTGCCACTGATGTGAGTCACTACCCTTCCTCACCTGGATTATTTCAGCAGCCTCTAACTGGCCCTGAACAATCTGCTCTCCACACAGAAGCCAGAGTGACCCTTTACAAGCACAGAGAAGACCTCACTGCATCTCCCTTGGTCTTTCAGGGGCTTCTGTCTCAGTTATCATAAAAGCCAGTGACTGGGCCCATGTCTCCTCTTGGGTCCCCTCCCCTTCTATGCAAACATGTCATGCAGCCCTGCTTGGAAGGACTGGTTGCTCTAAAGTATAATCTTCAACTTGCCTCAGCATCTTAAATATAATCATATTAAAGATTATATTTCCTTCCCTAGAATGACTAAGGTTATCACTCATTGGCGGCACATGTCCCTGGCTTCTTACTGCTGAACTGCTTCAAAATACTGTGCCCATGCTAATATGTTTTGGAGTCATCCAAAGGTGGGATGAGTATTTTTAAAAGATATTTCCAGGGGACTTCTTTCAACCTTTTCCTAAATAACATTCATTTTGTGTATCTCGTGGGCTCTTTGGTATTGGTAGATGACTAAACCCAGAATTTCAGAAGGGATAGCCACTCCTGGGATCTTGGTGAGCACCCCTGCTTGCCTATCCCAGACCATGGGCAGTGTGGTCTCAGGGCCTAAAAAGGTCTGCATGAGAGGATTGTTCTATGGGTCTCAGTGAAATGGGTGTCCTTTCTCAAGTTCAAGGCTGCTGCTTGTGCTTTGGATCTCATATCCTCATATCCTCTCCTTTCTCAGGTACCTCTGCCTTGTCAAATAGGCTCCTTTCCTCCTTACCTTCAAACTCTACTCCTTGAAAAATTCAAATGTCAGGTTTTAAAAGAATCTTTCTTGATTATTTTCTCTCCTCCTAAACCTGTCCTAAGCTTGATTGAGATGGTCCTCCTACTCTCCCCTATAATATGAATGCATTCCCTCTGATAGAGCATTTGTCATATTAAGTGGGTCAATCCCTGTTTGGGAACAGAGATTTTATTTTGATTGCTATATACTTGAAGCTTACTAGAGCTTCTGGAAACAGAAGGTAAAAGTGCAATAAATGTCTGAGATATATTATAACCATATTAATTATGTCATGAATCACATGCAAATTTTCTAGTCCAGATTCCTCATTTTATAGAAAATACATGGAGAGCCAGAGAAGTTGAATAACTTGTATAAGATTTTACAATCATTCAGAGGAAGATAACAGTCAACAGTCTTGGATCCTTGACTAACCAGAGTTCTCTGTTTATCCCATTAGGCCTTCTGACATTTTGTGCACCAACTGCACGGGGTATTTACCATATTTGCATAAAAAGGACACAATATATGACAAATCCCTTTTCTAATACCTAGACTTTTCTTAGTGTATATGGTTTTGACAATGTTTTCATTGCTAGAAAAACTCCAAATCAAGATAAATTGACCCTAAACTGGGGCAGCCTGGCTTGATGGAGGGCACCGAGGTCTGAGAATGGGGTATTTATTTGACAGATAAAGAAGTTGTTAAGTAGATTAAAAGATGATCACCATACTCTGTCCTTAAGCCTCTGTCAATCTAGTTGGGGATGTAAAGGCATTTCCACAAATAAACGTTAAGACAGAATATAATAAATCAAAAGAGAGTTAAGAATAAGAACAATGGATGTACAGTGTAGAAGAAATTACTCAGGAATGTCAGCAAAGGTCCTGTAAAAGTTCCAGTGAGAACACAAAATGAGTGGAATTTTGATAGATGTGGATAAAGGCCTTTCAGCTGGGAAGAGGAAACTTTAAGGCTAAACTATCTAGAGGAATTTATAAAGAATATCAATAAAAACATCCATCCATCCTTTATTTATTTACTTCTGGAATGGCAGATGGCAGAGTGAGGGGCAACTCTTTTCTCCAAAAAGGAATAAAATAGACAAACTTTCCAGAAATTGGGGAAGGGCACACAACAAATCAAGAAGCATTTATTCAAGAAAATATCACTGGCCTTCAGGTAAGAAGAGTGGGTCTGTAGTATTTCAGCCTAGGACTTCGCCCATCTCCTTAAAGCTCCATGAGCATGGCAGGTCTCCCAGGCGGGACAAGCTGGGGTGGAGGGTGCATTAAAGCTCCACTTTTCTGGGCATTGTTAGAAATAGCAATCTTAGTGGCAAAAAAACAGGAAAGATCAACACAGCTAGCCTGAGATTTTGGTTCTGGTTGGGACAAGCAACAGATTGGCAGACTAGCCAGAAATTTAACAGGGTCATAGGTCCATGGAATGACACAACCATAGTGTACCTAGACATATCCCTGATGGTTGGGAAGGCTGCAAGCAAGAGCAAGGCAGAATATTCAGGGGAGACTAGAAAGAGCCTTGATGTTGTTGAGTTGCTAAGTTGTGTCCAACTCTATGCAACCCAATGGACTGTGGCACACCAGGCTTCCCTGTCCTTCACTGTCTCCAAGTTTGCTCAAACTCATGTCCATTGAGTCAGTGATGCCATCCAAACATCTCATCCTCTGCTGCCCCCTTCTCCTCCTGCCCTCAATCTTCCCCAGCATCAGGGTCTTTTCCGTTGAGTTGGCTCTTCATATCAGGTGGCCAAAGTACTAGAACTTCAACTTCAGCATCAGTCCTTCCAATGTTGATTTCCTTTAGGATTGACTGGTTTGATCTTGCTGTCCAAGGGGCTGTCAAGAATCTTCTCCAGAACCACAGTTCAAAAGAAAGAGCCTTATTTATCTACATACATTCCTGGCTGAATGTGAGGCCTTGGACACAGGCAGCTCTCACTAACGAGGGCCCAAGGTAAAGTGAAAGCTACATGAACTTGTAAACTGCACACAATTTGAATTGTTCCACAGCCTACACACAGATCCACTGGCAAAGGATGGAAGACCTTACTGGCTAAAGATATATTGGAGTAAAACTTCTGATAGATCACTCACTGGCTGACCACTAAGCTATGCTGATGCAGGTGTGAACAAGTTTCAAAACATACAACACTGAGCAGAGATATCAGTGAGCATGAAGCCCAGGAAAGATTATCTCTGTAGAATTAGCCCAGACAAGACAAGTGAAAGTCGCTCAGTCATGTCCGACTCTTTGCAAACCCATAGGCTATAGTCCATGGAATATTCCAGGCTAGAATACTGGAGGGGGCAGCCTTTCCCTTCTCCAGGGGATCTTCCCAGCCCAGGGATCAAACCCAGGTCTCCTGCATTGCAGGCGGATTCTTTACCAGCTGAGCCACAAAGGAAGCCTAAGAATACTGGAGTGGGTAGCCTATCCTTTCCCCCGTGGGTCTTCCCGACCCAGAAATTGAACAGGCGTCTCCTTCATTGCTGGCGGATTCTTTACAAACTGAGCTATAAGGGAATTAGTCCAGGGAAATCACTAAACAAACAGAAAAATGGCAGTAGCAGCAATCACCACCTTCCTGGGTGCAGGAGATCAGATCAGAATCCAGAGTTGCTATGATATTATCTAAAATGTCCACTTTTATATATATATATATATATACACACACACACACAAAGAAACAGGACAATGGCTTAATTTCAGGAAAAAAATAAATAGCTAATAAACATCCCTGGCTTCCACCCACTAGCTGCCAGTAGTATCAGCCCTCAATTCCTAGGTCATGACAATCAACAATGTCTTCAGACATTGACAAATGTGTCCTGGAGGCAGGGAAAAAATTACCCCCTTATTCAGAACCACTACTCTAAAACTACAAGTAAGCAACATAATGTGCTATTGGCATCAGTTCAGTTGCTCAGTCATGTCCGACTCTTTGAGACCCCATGGACTGCAGCACGCCAGGCCTCTCTGTCCATCGCCAACTCCTGGAGTTTACTCAAACTCATGTCCATTGAGCGGTGATGCCATCCAGCCGTCTCATCCTCTGTCATCCCCTTCTCCTCCTGCCTTTAATCTTCCCCAGCATCAGGGTCTTTTCAAATGAGTCAGTTCTTCCCATCAGGTGGCCAAAGTATTGGAGTTTCAGCATCAGCATCAGTCCTTCCAATGAATATTCAGGACTGATTTCCTTTAGGATTGACTGGTTTGACTTCCTTGCAGTCCAAGGGACTCTGAAGAGTCTTCTCCAACACCACAGTCCAAAAGCATCAGTTCTTCGGCACTCAGCTTTCTTTATAGTCCAACTCTCACAAGCACACATGACTACTGGGAAAACCATAGCTTTGACTAGATGGACCTTTGTTGGCAAAGCAATGTCTCTGCTTTTAAAAATGCTGTCTAGGTTGGTCATAACTTTTCTTCCAAGGAGCAAGTGTCTTTTAATTCCATGGCTGCAGTCATGATCTGCAGTGATTTTGGAGCCCCCCAAAATAGAGTCTGTCACTGTTTCCACTGTTTCCCCATCTATTTGCCATGAAGTGATGGGACCATGATGCCATGATCTTACTTTTCTGAATGCTGAGTTTTAAGACAACTTTTTCACTCTCCTCTTTCACTTTCATCAAGAGGCTCTTCAGTTCTTCTTCACTTTCTTCCATAAGGGTGGTGTCATCTGCATATCTGAGGTTATTGATATTTCTCCCAGCAGTCTTGATTCCAGCTTGTTCTTCATCCACCCCAGAGTTTCTCGTGATGTACTCTGCATGTAAGTTAAATAAGCAGGGTGACAATATACAGCCTTGATGTACTCCTTTTCCTATTTGGAACCAGTCTGTTGTTCCATGTCCAGTTCTAACTGTTGTTTCCTGACCTGCATAGAGATTTCTCAAGAGGCAGGTCAGGTGGTCAGGTATTCCTATCTCTTTAAGAATTTTCCAGAGTTTGTTGCGGTCCACACAGTCAAAGGCTTTGGCATGGTCAATAAAGCAGAAGTAGATGGTTTTCCGGAACTTTCTTGCTTTTTTGATGATCCAATGGATGTTGATCCAATGGATGTTGGCAATGTGATCTCTGGTTCCTCTGCCTTTTCTAAACCCAGTATTAGCATAAGGAAAGACATAGATCAAGGGACAAACTTGAGAATCCAGAAGTAAAACTACATTTATGATCAGTTGATATATTGCAAAGGAGCCAAAGCAATTTAATAGGGAAAGGATAGTCTTTTCAACAAATACTACTGGGATAATTAGATACCAACATGCACAAATGAGACCTTTATCATATATAAGGAATTAATTTGAAATAAATCATACACCTAAATTTAAGAGCTAAAACGATAAAACTTTTAGGAGAAAACACAGGTCTAAAGTCTTTGTGACCTTGGATTATGCAAAAAAGGAAAAGCCAGGAAAGAAAATATTGCTATATTACACTTTATCCAAATTAAAGTAGGTTGGATTCAAAATAGAGCATTAAAAAATAAAGACAAACTACAACCTTAGAGAAAATAGATACAGTATAAAGAACCCATGCAACCCAGTAAGAGAGTCCAGTTTTCAGAATGGGAAAAATATTCTGAATAGACATTTTACCAGACATCTGCACAGCTAGTAGCACAGATTCAACATCATTATTCATTAGGAAAATGCCAATGAATGCTGTATTCAGAAACAATTTCACACCCACTAGAACGGCTCTAACAGACAATAACAAATATTGGTGGGGATGAGGAGAAACTGGTACTCTTGCCCTTATACATTACTGATGGGTATGTAAAAACAGTCACTTTGAAAGACAGTATGGTAATTTCTTTAAAAGTTATAGATAACTTTGCCATGTTATCTAGCATTTCCAACCCCTGAGTATATACACAAGAGGAATGAAAACAAATGTCCACATGAAAACTTGTCTGCAAGGTTCATAACAGCACTGTTTACAATAGCCAAAAAGTAAAAACCAAAATGTCTATTAATTGATGAATGGATAAACAAAATATGGAATATCCATATAAATCAAATGTTTTCAGCAATAAAAAGGAACAAACTCTTGATACTTTGCTACAGCATAACTATAGCTTGAAAACCCTATGTTAGATTAAAGAAGCCAACTGAAAAAAAAGACAGCACAAAATGCCCAGAAAAGGCAAATCTATAAAGACCAGGGCTTCCCTGATGGCTCAGATGGTAAAGGACCAATCAGCCTGTGATGCAGGAGGACCCAGGTTCAATCCCCAGTTTGGGAAGATCCCCTGGAGAAGAAAATGGCAACCCATTCCAGTATTCTTGCTTGGAGAATTCCATGGACAGAGGAGCCTGGAGGGCTCCTCTGTCCATGGGGTCATAAAGAGTCTGACACAACTGAGAGACTTAGCAAGCACACATAGAGACCAAAGGCAGATTAATGATTCTCAAGGGCTGAGGGAGGAACAGAACTGGCTGCAAATGGGCATGGAGGACCCTTTGTAGATTGTGGGAGGGTTGTACAATTCTATAAGCTTACTAAAGATCACCGAACTTCCCATTTAGAATGGGAAAGCTTTGTGTAAATCATACCTCAATAAAGCTGTTAATTTTAAAAGTTAAACAAGCAAATGGCAAACAGTAATTCTCTTATATCCTTGCCTCAAAAAGATAACTGCTGTTAACTTCCAGTTTTTTTTTCATCTGTGTGTTTTAACAAAATGTTCTACCATACAGTTTTAAAGCTGATTGGTTCACATATATTAATATATTTGTGTGTCATTAATAACAAACTTCATGGAACACTTCATGAAATGATACATGATGAAATTGAAAAACCACTTTGGGGATCATCCAATGCCTTAATTTTACCCCCTTTTGGTTTCATTTCATTACATATAAAACAAGAAAGTAGAACTAGTTTTCTTAGTTCTTTGCTGCCCTGAACCTCTTTATTAAATTTTTTCTACTTCTTTTGGAATTATTACTCCAATCTGTTGCTAATGAACATAATTAAAAATAGCAACTAACATGGCAAGCTTATTTCAGCCTGGATACATGAATTTTTCATATTTAATTCTCCTAAAAAATCTATATTATCTTCCTTTTACAGATAAAAAATTAAGATTTTCTTAGGGTTAAGAAATTGAAATTCTCTTGAGGGAAGCAGAGAATGGGGAATTATTCCTCAATGGTTACAGAGATTGTTTGCAGTGATGAAAAAGTTTTGGAGATAGATACTGGTGATGGTTGAACACTGTTAATGTAATTATTAGCGCTACTGGGTTATACACAAATATGGCTAAAGTGGCAAACTTTATAAATTATATTTAATTACAAAAAAAATTTTTAAGACATTTGTTAGGTCAGCTAATAGGACTCCTTTTTTAAAACAGCCTTAATGAGGTACAACTGGCATAACATGCTGTTAATTGAAGCTGGATATGCTATGATATGGGGCTTCCCTGGTGTCTCAGAGGTTAAAGCATCTGCCTGCAGTGCAGGAGACCTGGGTTCAATCCCTGAGTCGGGAAGATCCCCTGGAGAAGGAAATGGCAACCCACTCCAGTATTCTTGCCTGGAGAATCCCACGGAGGGAGGAGCCTGGTAGGCTACAGTCCATGCGGTCGCAGAGTCGGACACGACTGAGTGGCTTCACTTCACTTCACTTCTTCATGCTATGATATATGCGTACACTGTGTAATGGATTACTCAAGTCCCGTAGGCCTGTTTTTGCTCAACAATCACTTAAGAAGAGTCATGTAACAGAAAGAGATCCAGTGATTATATAATTTTTAAGCTTGATGGTCTCAGAGGTTGGACTAGAGTAGATAAAAGTCACACAGGCCTATAGCTTGTTTTCTTAAAATTAGATGGCATGAAAATTTCATCTGGCAAGCTCTTCATCTTTCTATAACACTGAGGAATATTAAGATTAGCTGAACCAAAAGAAATACTCTCTGAATGTTCCCACAGTCTCCCAACTGAAAGTCCAAGTTGTTCTACAAACAGGAAGACTGAACTGTGCTGTCATCAGTGGGTACAAATGAAGGATAAACAGACTTTTCACTTAAAGAACATCTTTATTTAATCTTTAATATACAATATTACCTTTAATTTATAAAAATTACGTATGGAGGACATAACTGGAAATCAGTTCAGGAGTGGCCGGTGGGTACTGATTTAGGAGGTTATACTTGCCCCACATGTTAGTTTAGGGAAAAATTATACCAGTGAATTTGAGACCAGTAAGATTGAGAAATGGCATTTCAATTTCTGAATCCAGTATTAAAACTGGGGATGCTTTATTCAACTTATCCAACAAAAACTAATTTCTAAATTTTCTAAAAAATAACTATTCCCAAGAGGTGAGCTTATCTCCATGGGTTTTTCTGGTATATAATTTGCAGTAGAAGTCTGTAGCTTTCCAATAGCTGCAACACATTTTTATTTAAAATCTTCTGCATATTAACATGTATGTATGTGGGTGTATGTGTCTGTGTACTCACACTGATTCACACTGAGCTGAAGCCATCTGTATTGCATGCTGGACTCAGAAAGGTAATTCATTTATGGTGTGTGTCCCCCTGCCATTCTGAGTACAGGCTTCCCCTCTTCTAGGATTTCCAAATATAGTGAAATATTTGGTAAACTTCTTTGTGAAAAAAGCTATCCTCAGGAAGCTCGGTGCACTGCAATGTACATACATACTAGCCATGTGGTATCATGTAATTTCATGAGTTCTGCTGGGCTCAAAGTTTAAAGTGGATTAGTTGTTAAACAGTTAGAAGGCTGAGGATGCTTTAATTTAAATATGATGCACACTGACATTCTGAAATACTAGACCTGAAAAGGATGGAGCAAGTGCAAGAAGAGGAAGGGAACTCTTCTTTGGGACACATGTTTTTTTCTGCATTCCTCAGATTTAGGCTGTTGTAGAGGTAACAAGGGCAATGGTACCTTTCTGCAGTCTAAAAAAAGGAATAGTGGTTGCCACATGGCAACTGAGGCACATAACCCATTTTCTGTTGCTTAAAATTTTTTCAGGAGACTGACTTCTGTAGCACAAAGGTCAGAAATATAATTTCACATTCTTGTCATAGGGCCCTAAGAGTATTCAAGTGGAGGAATTTTTGCAGTTCCAGCCATCCAGAGTTCTGGCCCAAAGGTTAATGGGCAGGCAGAACCTGAAGCAAATATACTTATTTTGATACCACAGAGATCCTTTCTTTTACATGGAGACTCTGGAATTGTGGCACTAAATGACAAGGATAAGGGCTAAGAGCATACCCCACAAACAAACAAAATGCCTCTTTCAAGATAGTTGTACCATACTGAAACCTGAACAACCTCCAGAGTATAGCTATTTTCAAGACAACAAATATATAGCTTTAGGTTACACAAATACATATGATCGTACATACATGACTTTTTTTTTGCTTTAAAAATGAATTATGTATTCAAAACACAGATAAAAGATGCATATCAAAGATTATAGGGTCTTACACAAATTAAAATTGGGATCAAAAGTTAACAACTACGATCCATGGGCCAAATCTAGTCCTCCATGTTCCAGAAAATAAGGTTTTATTGGAAAACAGCCACCGATACCCCTTCCTTTACATGTTGTCTACACTTGCTTTGATGGCTTAACAGCAGAACTGAGTAGTAGAGAGAGAGACTGTATGGCTCACAAAGCCTGAAATATTTACCGTCTGACTCTCTGGAGGAAAGCTTGCTGATCCACAGATCACAGAGAACATGACCTGAATGAGTTGAAGGAAGAGAAAATCATCTTCATCAATGTTCCGGAACCAAGTACATTAAAATATCTCCAGATCATATTTGGTTACTCAAATATTCTGCTTAGAATTTTTGCAGCCAAAACCAGTTAACAACGGTGTTCATTAACAGAAACAATACTAAAAATCTTTCTGTATATCATTGTATTTATGTATATATCTACATAAAGAGTAGATTAAGATATGAACTAGCCAATCTGAGTGTAAGGAAACCTAAAGAAAAATAAGAACTCAAAATACCATTACTAGGAACTGTTATTAGGAACTTAGAAATATTTCAGTATATTCTTCTTTTATATTTAACAGCATGAGACCATTACTAGGAACCACAGCAGAGCATAAACAATTTACAACTAACTGCAAATTTTACCCATTTAATTATGTGACAAAATTTTTTGAATATAAAATAACCAGCATTTCTATAAAACATTAACTTTTAATTATGCAATTAAAGTGATAATAGCAAAATAAGAATGTTTTTATTTCTAAAGTAGATATTTTAGTCAAAGTTGCATCAGAAATCAAGTATTTCTTTTGACATTTTTCAAGAGACTTTAGTTATTAACTACAATTATAGCTGTTAGTATTATATAGTAGCACATTGTTTAAAATATATTATAAACCATTTCTTTTCTTCTTTAATTTAAAGGAAATATAAAATTAAGGATTTTGTAACATGAATCATACTGAAAAACACTTAGAACGGTATGAACAACTCTTATACAGAAAATGCCACTGGAATCACAAAGTGTTCTGACACCTGAAAGTGCCGAGCACAATGCTTGGCACACATTAGGTATGCTGTGCTTGTTCACTCACTCACTCACTCACTCACTCATTCATTCATAAGGAATCCACGCCTAAGGAGAAACTACAAGGGCAAGCACAACAAATTTTACCAACAAATTTGAAGTTTTGACAAAGACTTTGGCAATGGAGAATGGGAGAGGAGACGTTAATGATCAAAATTTCAAACTGCTTGGTTAAAATCTACCAACTGAAGCCCTGGGTTGTCCTAGAGAACATCACAGAGAATCAGGGTCAATATCCCACAACAGGAATATATTCCTTCAATATCCAGGTTTTGCTTTTACACATAAACATCTGCTCAAAGACAAGGATAAGTTGGTGTCAGACATAAGACAGCACATCTCTGCAACCCACCAGAAAGTAAGAATCCTGTGGCTGGGTACCTATTTTTCTGTACTGAGACTTCTTTTCAGTTGGGACCACATTCTCTTGGTTTTAACAACTTAATACTGGTTTGAACCAAAAATGTGATTCCAAAATTCTAAAAGAAAGAAAAATAAATATAGAAGGTAGAAGGGTGTTCAACATCTATTTTTTTCGCTTGTATACCAAATGATCTATCTACTCTGCACATTTGTGCCAAAGGCACAAAGTAATGTGTCTGCTTTTGAGGAGGCACCTGGAAAGGAGCATTTCTAGGCTCTTTGCAGAAGATCTTAAAAATGTAACGAATGTTTAACCTGAGTCATAAGGGCTACAAAATGCAAAGGACTGTAAAGGACAGAAAAAAGTAAAGAATACTCTCGGAAACTAGCAGAATATGGGAATAATATAGGATAAGGATTGATCTTGGAGAAAAGAAATTTTTAAATCCTTAACAAAAATAAAACATGACACTGGCAACTCGTAGCTGACTTAAATGTAATTGCCTTTGGTATTCAGAGAAGAAAAAAAAGAAAAAGGAAGCATTGTCATAAGCTCTAGTCTTCTCACCATCCCAAGGAAGAGAGGAAATGATGAAGACTCTTCCTTCGTCCCTCTCAAGAGTCTTTGCTTGTACCAGAACTAGCCATGCTCATACCCTCTCTGTCTTCTCTTGAGCTCCACAAATACAAACAGATCAGTTGGTGTGGGGGTTGTGTCTTTTCATTTCTTGAGAAGTTCCTGGGGAACCAAGAAGGTTCCTTTACTCTGCATTCTTCTAAATGAAGTGAGGAAGTGTTCACTGCCATCTACAAAGCTGTTCTGGGTCTTTTGCCAAGTCAAGTTTTTCATTTTTTTTAAGTGACTCATAAGTGGGCTTGTGCTATTTTTAGGAGAAAAGCTAATGTTTTTTGAGAACTAAACACTTTCCGTTTCTCTTCTAAAGTTAGTCATCTATGCTTTTCATTTAAAATTTTTAGTTTTTCAACTAGTAAAAGATATTACAATTTCAATATATGTACTAAAATTTAAGTCTCCTAAATGTTTAAATAATGCAACTGGCTCTACATCCTTACTCTCTATGTATACTGAAAATCTTGAGATGGTTATCATTTATGGATCATCTTCTGAACTATGTGAACTGTATGACTAATTGTGGCATAAGATGAACACCCTTAAAATATTTAATCATATTCATTTACTAAATCTTTCTCCAATGTAAATCTACCACATGCTAATAAAACAATAAAAAAAACTATCAAAATAAGACAACAAACCTTCAGAACTCTAAAGTGAGCTTCCTACTCATTGTTTTATGAAATCTTCAAATTCATAGTAAATATCAGACTAATAATACTACTCCCAACTATTACTGCCAATGGAAGCTGTTTGTATTAAGTGTAAAGAAGAAAAAGCATCTTGCACTGTGACATAAATTTAAGGGGCAGAAAATTTTATAAGCCTTATTTATCTTTTAGTTCCTGATAAAATTTAAGTTATTCCCCCACAAATATAAAGAAATATTGTAAAATCTATTGATGGTAAGAGAAAGCCCCTTAGATATATTTCAAATTTAGTGTAATATAATTAAATTATACCACATTTTAATTACTAAGTATTATTTTGAAACTGCTCTGATTAATTCTTTCAATTTATATAAATATCCTTGGAGAAAAAAAGTTGAATTTATTTTTTACATAAAATGTTTATGAAAAGCTCACTCATCTGATGGGATAACAAAGGATCCCCTATCCCAAAAACAGTTAAGGAAGTTTCACTACATATTGTTTTTTATTTAATAAATTGTGAAAGTAATCTGGCTCATCAAGGTAAATTCAGAGCTGCACACAGTGCAGTGAATTTTGCCAAGCCACACAAAGAGCTGAAAATTGAGGGAGTCTACTAAGGTGAAACTGAACGAAATTTACTTGGTAGATTTGCTGGTTTGAAAAAATAATCTCCTACCAACAAAACCAAGGCTTTCTCTTAGAACAGGTTTCAAGGCAACAAACTGCAGCATTTTCCCCACTTTTTGTCATGCTACCAACACGAGACTGAACAACATGCACGGAATTCCAAACCCAGGCTCGTAAGTAGTGGTGATGATACACAGTAGTTTCAATGATTCCATATGGAGACAAAGACTTGAAGAGTATTCTTTGTGAATCATGTCCCCAGAGAAATCAAATTTAACCAAGAAATTTCAATGGACTAGACTGCGACTTGAAATGGCTGCCAGTCTGCATCTAATGGGAACTTGAAAATTCAGAGAGGGATAGGCATTCTGTTTCTTTTTCGAGTCTTCCTGGGGCCGATGCAGTTACATTGTTCTTTTGCTCTTGTTTATTTTAATTCATTCCATTATTAAAAATGGAGGGGGAAAGAGGACAAACAATGTGTAAATATTGTGATGTGAGAGCTGCTCCACTTTGGGAGGAAACAAATGTGTAATTGGTTCCAAAGGCCATCTCCAACTCCTGCAAGGTGCTCCACATTCTTGGCTTATTCTTAGGAAGTATAGCCTCCAGATTCCAGGACTCTAGAAACAATAGCAACAGGCATAATTTCTCAAGTGACCATCTCGTTAAGAATCAAAACACATCAGGTCTCTGTCCTACATACACCAGAATATGTTTTGGTCAGGTATAAAATGGAATCATTTCAAAGTTGAAATATCTACAAGTTGAAAAGTCTTGCAGGGAATAGTCATGTTTCACCCTGCGATGTTGACTTAAGAGGTCCAGGTTTTCAAAAGGCCCCTCTCCAGACTAATTTCTGTAGTGGTCCATGTAAACAAAACACAGGTGAGAATGGTCTTTCTGGAGCTACATTCATCGAACAGCAGGATTTCTTGAAAGTGTGGTGTTGGCTAAATGTAACACGGGCAGAGGGTGAGCCTCTGTATTAAATACCCAGTGGTCTAAAGGTAAAAGGTCATCACCGGAGAACAGCAGATACAAATACCTGAAAATTTAAAAAAAAAAAAAATGAGTTTCAACTAGAATTCAACAAGAAGATCACGTGATCTCAGTTATAATGGGAGAGGACAGCAGTAACCTATTTTAAGCAACTTTGATAAAACACACACTAAAAAGTGAACCTAAGTCATTCAAATGATTAAAAACACAAAATCAATGTATTCCAGAAAAGTGCATAATAAAATCCAGTAAGATGAACAACTAGACCTCTGAAAGAAGGCAGTTAAAAAGCAAATTCCACACACCTGTCTGAAGCACATAAAACAATAATGCTGTAAAATGGCATAAAACAAACCAATCCATGATTTTTTAGAGACATTCTTTTAAAATTCAGATATAATATCAATCATACGTTTTGGCAACTTACAGAGATCACAGTATAACTACAAATTAATGTGTGTGTGTTTGTGTGTTAGGCACTCAGTCTTGTCTGACTCTTTGGGACCTCATGGACTGTAGCCTGACAGATTCCTTTGTCCATGGGATTTCCTAGGCAAGGATACTGGAGTGGGTTGCGACTCCCTTCTCCAAGGAATCTTCCCAACCCAGGGATCAAACCTGGATCTTCTGCATTGCAAGCATCTACATTTATTAACAAACACTAAAGGAAATAAGTAAGCCATATTATTTGGGCACAGCAATGACTTTATATACTCCTAATACATGAGTTTTTATAGTTCTTGGAGAAGATACTACAAACTGTTCAAAAAAGTTCTAGAAACATTATGGATTTACAGGAGGGTTAATCATTCATTAGTCTCTCTTAATAGGTAATAGCATTGTTTATATGAAGACATATATATTTACACCTCTCCATGAATACTGCAGGGCACAGGGGGAACTTAGAAATTTAAAACAGTTTATACAATGATTCTTACCATTATAAGTAAAAATATATGTATATCACATTATATAATTGGGCAAGTTCCAATATGAATTCTATTAGGGGGTTATCAAAGTGAGCATAAAACAACTATACAGAGTTGGCAATCTGGGTTATAACTCTTGATCTTAGCAGTAAGTAGCTGGGCTTTACTTAAGGCTTTGGTGAAGAATTCCTTTACAGTATCTTAGCTAAACTTCCTTTATTTTAAAAATAGGCACATTAACATCTTTTCATTTTACTGTTATTGTTCTGGGTGACAGAATAAAACCATATAGCACTGAGGTAAATGGAGGCTACTTATCAACTGTATAACCGGTAAAGCTGGAATGGAGAGTAACAGGGCCTCTAGTTTCACTCTTTGATCCCAGACCTTGAGATCTGCTTGACCAACTTATTCACCAGGTAACAGGCAGAGAAGCTGGAACGGAAAAAGACTTGGATGGACACAGCAAGAGACTCTGCTGGGTCTGCTTACTGTATGGAGATGAGAAGCACAAGCTCTCTATGTTCTGGGCACAAACATGTCCAGAAGAGAGCTATGTTCTGTGCAGTTCCATGTCTTTTGGTTAAATGTGGGCTAATGTAGCAGGCTCACTCTAACTGCAACACTTCTTGGGAGAGGAGTAGGTAAAGAAATAAAGAGAAAATGCAGTTTCTTGTAAAATGATTTTTTTACATTGTAAAGTGCTATAGAAGTACCTTACATAAATACACAAGTTATGTGAAAGCTTTAGATAACAGAAAGTGGTATTTTATTTTTAAACAATCATGAAACAATAAAACTGTAGTGGGTTGAGTAGCCTCCCTATTCCCCAACTCATGTCTATCTGGTGCCTCAGAATGTCACTTTATTTGGAAATAGGGTCTCTGGTATATAATCAGTCAAGGATCTCAAGAGGAAACCATCCTTGACTTAGGGTGGGTCCTAAAACCAATGGCTTCTATCTTTACAAGAGAAAGGAGAGCAAGTGATCTGGACCCAGAGACATGAAAATCATGTAAAGGCAGAGGCAAAGACTCAAGTTAAGCTCCCACCATCCAAGGAACACCTTCAGAGGAAAATTATTTCTGACTTCTGGCCTGCAGAGCTGTGACAGAATAAACTTCTGTAATGCCACAAAGTTTGTGGTGATTTGTTACTGCAACTCTAGGAAATTAATACAACTTTCATGCCAAGCTTCCAGAGGATTCCTCTGGACCTTAAGCAGTGGTTTGGATGAACTACTTGGAGAGTCAAATAGGCCCTAGACAGCAGGAGCTAGACTATAGATGCATATTTAAAAATTTATAGCAAAATAAATGTTTGAAATTAAAGTAAAATAGCTAAACAACACATGTTAAGGCCATGGTACATTATTACTGACAGAGATTTTTAACTTGGATTTTAAATACAGAACAACTGGAGAAGTGTGATCTTTGCTATGAAAGTTGAGAAAAGTCTAATTCAAATTAGCTATCAGACTACTAGATACTTTCTCTTCCAGTAAGGATTTTTTATGACTACAGTTCAAAGTTGAAGATAACAGATGACAAACGGCACTGCCAAAGGCCTGTAAGTATATAAAAAGTTGCTATTAAGAACCTCAGTTTTACTGGATGTCTTGCTTACTTTTTAGAACTATTTTAAAATGCTGTTTACATATGTCTCTTTTATCTTTCTTTTATCTAGAAAGACAAGACATTCAGAGGAGGTGACGGTACGAGAAGCAATCTCAACCAAGTGTTGGTAGTATTCACCAAATAGGAAAGTTTTACAGTCAAATAGGAAAGAACAGTCAGCCAAATCTCAGAAGAAACATTTAAGCGTCTATGGAGAAATGCTAAGGTTAAAAAAGAACCAACTACCAAGCTAATGTGCTCTTTACCCAATTCTTTATGTTTATCAAATGAGCCTTGCTGACTTGTTTATTCTTTTCCACCACTACCAGGGGTGGTGTTCAGGGTATTATGGATAGATGCTACAACCCTAAAGGCTTGCATTAGGGACTACAACTAACTCACAGGAAAACCTTAGACTCTGAAAAATAATTTACTTTAATCTTCCATTTCATTCATACTCCTAATGTTTAAATAATGTCTTAGGATGGATAAATTGAAGACACGCAGTAGAAATTATATTCTAAAAGATGATACATTAAAATATACAATTATTAACCTCTCCAAAAGATCTGCCCCTCTCTGCCTTTCTTAAATCTTAAAGTTGTTTCCTGGTGGGAAAGGGTGGGGAAGAAAAAAACACTGAAACAAACATGGCAGTATTGTGGATTCAAATCCATTTTTTGAAAGATAAACTAGAAGTGGAACATTTGTGATCTTGAGACACAAAGGGGCTGCGAAAAATTCATCTTCCTCTCTTTTAGGGGTCAAATAATTTAGGGTAACTTTCCTATAGGTCAGAGGACACTGAAACTACATAAACAGTTGGGATTATTTCGTATAACAAAAAGCCCAATAGTTGTGAGTTGGTTATATGGGAAGAGGAACTGGAAAGGATAGGAATGCTAATTTGCTCATGTCAATCACAGGAAGCAAGACTTTGTCTAAATCATATCAAGAAATAGGGGCTAGGTATAAAAAAAAAAAAGCCCAGAGGTAGATGGTAATCTTGGTTAAAGATTAATGAAAAAATAATTTTTTTCCTGGTGCCAAAAGGCCTTATCCCTTTTTCCCTCTTCTTAGGTCATTGTCTTGAGAAAACTTCCAACTATCCCTTTGATACGTATGTAAATCTTAATTAACCCCTTGTCATAAATATAGAAGTATTATTTTTCCTTTGGATAAAGAGAATTAATTGGATAAAGAGAATTAATACACATGGCCTCCCCAGTTACCTTATGAATTCAGAATGAACTATGTATAGCAAATGGTGCTGTCAAGAAACTATCCGTTTCTCATCACACTGCCTTTGTACCTTTGTCAAAAATATGTCTTCCCACCACTTCCTAGATCCTGTTTCAAATATTTGTCCACAAATTGTTATTGTCTATTACACCAATAGATTTTGTCTACTGATCTATTTGTCTATTGTCTCTTTTGTCTATTACACACAATGGATTTGGTATTGTCTATTACACCAATCAGAACCACTGTTCTGATTATGATAGCTTTATAATAAGTCTTGAAATCAGGCAGTATTAGGCTTTCAACTTTGCTTTTTTTGAAACTTGTTTTGGTTATTCTATGTTCTTTGTATTTCCATATGAAATTTAGAAACAGTTTATTAATTTCTACCCAAAAGAACTTCCAGAAATTTTTATTGGGATGATGTAACTACAGAATAATTGAGGGAGAATTGACAATACTGAATTCTCAGAACCATAAAGTGAATCTCTCCATTTATTTAGATCTTTAATTTCTCTCAGCAATGATTTTTAGTTTTCAGTGTACAGGTCTTTAATGTGTTTTGGCAAGATTTACCCCTAAAATTTCATATCATTTCATATGCTATTATAAGGGGCAATTTTTTCAGTTTCAATTTCTTGATTGCTCACTGCTAGTACATATAATTGATTTTAATATATTAATCTTGTGTCCACAACCCTGCTAAATTAACTTACTAATTCTAGTAACTTTTTGAGAAATGCCATAAGATTTTCAAAGATGACAATCATCCTCTACAAAAAAAGTCTTTTCTTTTGTCCGGCTGCAGACCTCCATTACAAGGCTAAGTAGAAGTGAAGAGAACAGAGATCTTTGTCTTGGTCCTAATCTTAGGAGGATCTTAGTTCTTCAATATGATGCTAACTATACATTCTTCATACATGCCATTTATCAACTTAAGAAAGTTCCTTTAGGTTTTTTGTTTGCTAAGAGTTTTATCAGGAATGGATATTGGATTTTGTCAAGTGATTTTTCTGTCTATTGAGGTAAGCATATAGTTTTTGTTTTATAGTTCATTGACTGATCTTCAAATGTTAAATCAAGCCTCCATACTTGGAATAAACCCACTTGGGTCATGATGTAGTAACTAATATGTTGTTAGACTTGATTTGCTAAAATCTTATTTAGCTATTTTATACTTAACTAAGTTCATGAGGGATATTAGTCTTGCTTCCAAGGAGGACTCTCTGTCATTGTTATATTTGCTGCTTTTTGCCTAACTTGTCTTTTCCCTCTGGCTGCTTTTAAGATTTCTTTCTTTATCACTATTTTTGAGCAATGTGATTACAATGTGCCTTGGGTGGAGCATTTTTTATGTTCCTTTTCCTTGAAGTTTAGTCTGTGAGTACAGTATTTGCGAAAAGTTTGAAAAGACTGGGATCAGTTTTCATCCATGCGGCCGTCCTCTTCTCCAGAGACGACGCTTTCACATGTTTTACCATGTGCAGCTGTTACACCGCTCACAAGCTCTCTTCATTTCTGTAAGATTCTTTCTTTTGCTGTTGTTTCATTTTGATTTCTATTCCTATGTTTTCTTGTTCACTAACCTTTATTGCCTGCAATGTCTAATGTGCTATTAATCCTATTTGGTGTATTTATTTTCCAATCCAGACATCGCAGTTTTCATTTCTGGAAGTTTGATTTGGGTTTTAACATCTTCCACATCTATACTTAATGTTTTGAATACACAGAATACAGTTATAACTGTTTTGATATTATCTGCTAATTTTAACATGTCTATGAGTTCCAAGTTAATTTCAATTGATAACCTCCGTGTTTGTTCCTGGATAGTTTTCTGTTACTATAAATCTTAACTTTTGTTCAGGAATATCATTAAGTTACTTGGAAACAGTTTGATCCTTTCAGGTCTTGTTTTTATGATTTGTTATATAGATCCAAAGCTGTAGATTATTCCCCTCTACTGAGGCACAAACTAGATTTAGAAAAGGTAGAGGAACCAGAGATCAAATTGCCAACATACACAGGATCATAGAAAAAGCAAAGGAATTCCAAAAACCATCTACTTCTGCTTCACTATGCTAAAGCCTTTGACTGGGTGGATCACAACAAACTGTGGAATATTCTTAATGAAACAGGAATACCAGACTGTATAACCAGCCTCCTGAGAAACCTGTATGCAGGACAAGAAGCAACACTTAGAACTGGACATGGAAAAACAGACTGGCTCAAAATTGGTAAAGGAGTACGTCAACGCTGTATACTGTCACTCTGCTTATTTAACTTATATGTAGAGTACATCATGTGAAATGCTGGGCTGAATGAATCACAAGCTGCTATCAAGATTGCCAGGAGAAATTTCAACAATCTCAGATATGCAGATGATACAGCTTTAATGGCAGAAAGTGAAGAGGAACTTAAAGCCTCTTGATGAAAAGTGAAAGAGGAGAGTGAAAAAGCTGGCTTAAAACTCAACATTCAAAAACTATGATCATGGCATCTGGTCCTATCACTTCATGGCAAACAGATGAGGAAAACATGGAAAGTGTCAGACTTCATTTTCTTGGGCTTCAAAATCACTGTGGATGGTGACTGCAGCCATGAAATTAAAAGACACATGCTCCTTGGAAGAATAGTTATGACAAACCTAACAGTGCATTAAAAAGCAAAGACATCACTTTGCCGACAAAAGTCCATGTGGTCAAATGTGGATTTTTGGTTTTTCCAGTAGTCATGTATGTACGGATGTGAGAACTGGACCATAAAGAAGGCTGAGAGCCAAAGAATTAATGCTTTTGAACTGCGGCGCTGGAGAAGACTCTTGAGAGTTCCCTGGACAGCAAGGAGATCAAACCAGTCAATCCTAAAGGAAATCAACCCTGAATACTGATGCTGGAAGGATTGATGCTGAAGCTGAAGTTCTGATACTTTGGCCACCTGATGCAAAGAGGTGACTCACTGGAAAAGACCCTGATGCTGGGAAAGACTGAGGGCAAGAGGAGAAGGGGGTGACAGAGGATGAGATGGTTGGATGGCATCACCGACTCAATGGACATGAGCTTGAGCAAACTTCGGGAGATACTGAAGGACAGGGAAGCCTGGCGTGCTGCAGTTCATGTGGTCACAAAGAGTCAGACACGACTTAGTGACTGAACAAGAATAACTGAGGCGGGACTTTCTTGAGTAATCAATTTGGTGTCCCATAAATTAGGAGCATTTCCAATCAGGCTACTGAAACAAGACACTATTCCTGGTCCTGTGTGATCACCACAAACTGTTCCCTTTAATCCCTTACAGATGACTCTCCCCCTCAATTCAGGTAGTTTCTTCATCCTGCTGAACACTACAGACTCTTGGGATCTCTGTACAGCTCCTCCCTCTCTGGTACTTTCCCGTGAACACTAGCTATCATAGTTTCCTTGGAATCACAGCTCCATCTCCTCGAGGAGTCTGCTGCACTCTGCCTCAGAAGCCCCCCTTCCGGCACAGTAAACTGCAAACACTATCATCAGACAGCAAGCTGGGACAAACACCAGGCTCAGCCGGCTTGTGCCTCATCGCTCAGAGATCTCAGACCTTCACTGCCTTTTGTCCAGTGTTTTGAAAACCACTGTTTCATACATAGTTTATCTGCTTGTTTCAAGGGGAAGGGTAAATATGACCCTTGTTATCTCACCTTGGAGGAAATGGAAGTCCTACTCTTCCATTTTTAAATACTTTGTTAAATGATTTGCTGAACACCATGCAATTATGCTCATGGAATCCCTTATGCTCTGTTATTAACCCAAGTAAAAAAGATCATTAGAGTTTATCCAGCAAGAACTTGTTGTTAGGAACACTTTCTGGCTCTTCATGATCACTGATTCTTCTCTAAAGACTTCATACCCTGACCTTCTAGAATTTTGTGAAAATGGACATTAAGTTCATCTATCTTCATTTTTCTCAATCCAACTTTTCCCTTCTTTAAAATTATATATCTATTCTGTTGTGCTTCTCTCCATCATTCCCGAAAGAACATTAATACTGATTACAAAATCATATTTGTAGTAGTACTTTGGTATGTAATTTCTTTGGATAATTGCAATCATTTAAAATAACAAGTTACCTTTCTCCCTTTGGGACTCTCTCTGTCCTATCTATTTTCCTTTCATTACATTCCAGGGTAAGCCATAGGGAATACAGTTAAAAGTACAGATGCTTTGGCATTTTTTTTCCCCCCACAAGTTCCCTTGGTAGCATGCCATTGATTCTCTAATTTTTCATTGGGGTAAAAACACATAACATAAAATTTACCATCTTAACCATTTTTAAGTTCAGGAGTGTTATGTATATTCACATTATTGTGAAACAGAGCTCGAAAACTTCATCTTGCAAAACTGAAACTCTATACCATTTAAACAACAACTTTTTCTCCTCCTCCAGCTCCTGGAGGAAGCTCCATCTTCTACTTTCTTCTTCTATGAATCTTATTAAGGATATTTCAGGTAAGTGGAATCATAACAGTATTTGTCTTTTTGTGACTGGTTTATTTCACTTTACATAATGTCCTCAGTATTCATCCATATTCTTGCCTCCCTAATTTTGATTCTGGAATCCTAACTCCTATTACTTCTAGTAAATATTCTTTAGTCAGGCTAGTATTCTTCCTGTATTTTTAAAGAAAGGTAGCATTTATTTTCTCAAGCTGGATCCATGAAATGACTTTCTGCTTTACCTCACTTATTAATACCTTATGCATTACTTAGCATCATTTCAATCTTTGTCATGACTACTCCAGCCCACACCAAAGTTCCTTTGAATTTCCAAAACATTTATATTCTCTTGAGCACTATACACGTGCATGCGCACATGCACACACACACACATTTTATACTTTTACTGAGTTTGCCCATGACCAGAAGTTAAGAGATTTCTTTTTATGTTGTTGTTGTTCATGCTAGATTCATTTGCAAAATGATGAAAAACTCTTTACTGTCCTGAACAAAAACAGGACAAACGATAAATGGATTTTAATAAAATACATTTTCAACATTCTTATTTTCCTAGTGCTATCCATAGGAAATCTAGCTTACTTTGTGAATATTAAGTATAGGAATTCAACTATATGTACTTGACAAAAAAGAAAACTGATGACAAATACATACATTACTGATGTCTTAAAGGATTTAAAAGAAGAATTTGGATTAACCTCAATTTTAGTCTTTTGTATTAGAACTTAACTTTCATGTACGAAACAATTCTACTGTACCTAATTTTTTGAAATACGATTGCTAAAAGAAAACTGAAACTTGGAAGCTTTCTGTAAGGTAAAACTAACTTTGATAATATTTTAAAGTTTTCATGTGATAACTATTATTAGTTTTATAGTCTTTATAAGGTAATTTTACATTTACTGAAGATAGTCTTTTAACCGCCTTAAAGCCGAGATTTCTTAACTAGATTGTAAGCTCATGATTATAGTGTATGTTTCATACATTTAATTCTCAAATAGCACAATTCTGACAGGAGAGCAGCTACTTAATAAATACTTTTTGACTTGACTCAGTTTATAAATCAGCTTTCAAGGGTTAAGTGAGCAGAGAATAGCAAAAAACAGGAGATTTAAAGCTACTTTTTTCATCTAGCTGGAAAAATAGTTCTCTCATGTTAGAAAGCTAACTTTTAAGATACAGTTACAGATAAGTTTATAAGAGATAAATGGAAGAGAATAGTGGCTTTGTTTCTTCAATCTTCCCTCTTGAACTAATTTTCCTGTGTAAGAATCCTCACCCCAATAATCTATCTCATTGATTCTCCCTCTCTCACAAATAAATTACTAAGACACTTCTGATAACAAACTTGAATACTACTCTTGATGCTTTGTTGACAAAACCACTATCAAAACTGTCTTTGAACCTACTTCAAAGACACTTTTGATAGTCTGATAGCTGGCTAACTATACATTCATTTATGTATATGGAGAATAACTTTACAGGCAAAGGAAGATAACAGTAGCTATAAAAAGAATTAACAGAAACTACTACAGGAAATGACAACAATATCAGCAACAATATCCGGCTTCTTGATAACAATTTACTATCTTCCCTCCCCCCCACCTCAATATTATAAAACTTTCAAACCTACAGAAATTTGGAAAGAATTTTACAGTGAAAACCATATGCATTCCCTTTCTAGATATTACAATTAACACTCTGGTAATCTCATCACAAATCTATTACTCTATTCATGTATTACTAAAATAGTCCCCTAGAAAAAGCATCTAATTATTCAACTTAGCTAAGTATCAAGAAAAACATGCTCAGTAAAAATGCTTGCAGGACTTCCTGATGGTACAGTGGATAGGAATCTGTCTGCCAATGCAGGGGGTATGGGTTCGACTCCTGGTCTGGGAAGATTCCACATGTCATGGAGCAACTAACGCTCCCCACAACTACTGAGCCCCGGCACCAGAACTACTGGAGCCTGTGTGATCCAGGGCCTGAGAGTCACAACTACTGAGCCTGCGTGCTGCAACTACTGAAGCTGGAACATGGCTAGAGCCCGCACGGTCTAACTTCTGAAGCCTGTGTACCTAGAGCCTATGCTCTGCAAAGAAGCCACTGCAGTGAGAAGCCGGTGCACCGCAACGAGAGAAAGCCCCCGTGGAGCAACAAAGACTCCGCACAACCACAAAGAAATTAATTAATTTAATTTAAAAAATTGCTTGCAAAGGGAGAAATAGAAGTCTCGCTAGAGTTTTTTTGAAAGCCAAAACAAACTTAGAACAAACTTCAGTCAACAATTTTACTGGAGTTTTAAGAAGAAGATTGTTGTCACAAATTTTAACTCTCTGTCATCTCTGCTTTAAAGAAGCACCAAGATTAAAACATTTAGAATTTTACTTCATAGCAAATTATTTGATAGTAGCAAAATGTATTAGTTAATTTTAAGGGAAGAATTAAAACATTTCTAGATTAAAAAAACTAAGATTAAGACACTTGTATGTAATCAAACATAATTCCTTTTTTTCTAGATTCCTTTTAAAAGTATATGATTAATGGACCATCAGTAAGTGAATGAATAAATAAAATGTGGTTAGCCAGCCATATAACAGAATACTTATCGAGAGAAAGGAATAACCTGATACATGCACCACCACCCACTGATCAAAAAAATATTATGCTAAAAAGAATGTCAAACAAAAATAAGTGCATAATGCATGATTGCAATTATATGAAATTCCAGAATAAGAAACCTACAGTGACGCAAAGCAGCTATGTGTTCAGGGACTCATTGGAAGATGAGGATAGAAATGTTCCATATTACCTGTGGTTGTAGTTACTCAGGCTTATATACTTGGAAAATACAATGAACTGTACACTTAGAATACATTAATAAAGCCAATTTTTAAAGTTAAGAAAAAAGATCGATGGAAAAGAAAAATAATCTTATTATGTGTTATTGCTACATAAGTACATTTTGAGTTGTAGCTCCCTCTACTGCAGGAAAAGAAAACTGGCAAGGACATTTCAAAATACAGTTCGGAAACTGAAAAAACACTCATATTAAACAGTGCAAGTGAAATCCATTCTGTGTGTGCGTGTGTGTCCCCTGGTGTCTAACATTTAGATTGCACTGACGCTGTGGTAAGTCCTGCATGCTAAGTCACTTTAGTCATGTCCGACCCTTTGCGACTCTATGGACTGTAGCATGCCACACTTCTCTGTCCATGGGATTCTCCAGACAGGGATACTGGAGTGGGTTGTTATTTCCTTCTCCAGGGAATGTTCCCAACCCAGGGATCAAACCTGCATCTCTTATGTCTCCTGCACTGGCAAGCAGATTATTTACCACTAGCACCACCTGGAAGCCCCAGGTTAAGTCCTGAGGGGGATTAAAAAATGTGGAGACCATGGCTGTGGTTCTTCAGTATAATGAGGAGACTGGACTACATAAATATATACACTTGAGCAATGATTTGCCCACCTGACCTCATGGTATACTAGCTATTCCTTGTCAGGATAGGTAACTCCTTGATCCCTAATTGCATCCATTAAGTGGTTTCCTGAGTCACAGGTGTCAGCGGTTCCTGAAGTGTGATCCTCCAGACAGCAGCATCAGCGTCACCTGGTAACTTGTTACAAATGCAGATTCTCAGACTCCACTCTAACCTGCTAATCAGCAGCTTTGGCGAGGGTGTACAGGATCTGCGTTTTAAGAAGCTTTCCAAGTGACTCTGATGCATGCTCAAGCTTAAGAACCACTGCCCTAGGTTTACCAGTTTTTGTAACTTTTAACACCACTTAGTTTGTACTGTTTTTGCTTTTCTCCTTCATGTTGGCATCTGATCTGTGACTCTCTACTGAAAACAGATCAACTTTCTTGGTTTCCTCACTTTTCACATCTTGCCTTCTTCTTGCTTTATCAATTTCTTGATTCATTATTAACTATATTCTAGCACTAACTGAATTCATGCCCTGAGCCTCAAGCAGGAAATAAAATAGGTCTATTATTCTCTTCTTCCCGCTCCCATTTTGGCAAGATCTTGTAAAACTTCTGTTTTTCTGCTCTTGCTCTCTTGGAATCAAATGATTCCAATCCTTTATCCCACAAATATTTAATACTGAAACAAGTATATGTGACTTCACCATTGATGCTGGGGATACAACAATAACTAAAATATACAAAAACACTGTCCTTGTCGGTTCATATTCTAAGGCAAATATTCTTATATCCCTGAAGAAATTACATACTATGTTAGAATACAGATGCTATGGTGAAAATTAAAGAGAAAATGAGGGGACAATTTGAAATTTTACATAGGAAATCAGGAATGCTTTAAAAAATACAGTTAGAAATGATAAAGTGGTACAATTAAAAACTACTACTTAAGATCTGAAACTATAAGACACCTAGAAGAAAACAGAGAAACAGCTCCTTGACAGGGGTCTTGGCAATGATTTTTTGGGATATGACACCAAAAGCACAAGCAACAAAGGCAAAAATAAATCTAACTATATCAAACTAAAAAGCTTCTTCAGTGCAAAAGACTCCAAAAAATAAAAAGGCAACCTACAGAATGGGAGAAGATAATTGCAAGTCATGTATCTGGCTGGAGTTAACATCCAAAATATATAAAGAATACACCTCAATAGCTAAAAACTAAATAACCCAATTGAAAACAGGCAGAGGAATTGAATAGACATTTTCCCCAAAATACACAGAAATGGCCAATAGCTGTATATGCAAAGATGCTCAACAGTATTAATCACTAGGAAAATGCAAATCAAAACCACAATGAGATATCACCTCATACCTGTTTCAATGACTGTTACCAAAAAGAAATAACAAGTGCTGGTGAAGATGGGGAGAAAAAGAAACCCTTGTGAACTGTTGGTGGGAATGTAGTACAAGTCTTGCACATAATGTTCCACACAAAGAATACTTAAATGATGATGACGATGACATAAGAACATCTCATTCCATACAGTTCTTGCTGTATAGTTATTAGATTTTCACACAGAGACAAGCACATGCACAACAGGTAAGTTTAGTAACTATACAGCATGATGATCTATCCATTAAGTGGAAGTGGATCATCATAAAGGTCTCCATCGTCATCATCCTCATGTTGAGTAGGCTGAGGATGAAGAGGAAGAAGAGAGGTTGGTCTTGATGTCTCAGAGGTGGAAAGGGAGGCAGGTACTCAGTATAGCTTTATGGAAATACAGCATAAATTCTGACTTTTTTGCTTTTGCATTTCTCTAAAAATGTTTCGACGTGGTACCAATTACTCCTATCATAGAAGGTCCATGTCGTAAAAGAATTCAAAAGCTGTCTTAAATAATCAGAACCCTCCTACCAGGTACTCTAAGGTCAATTTGTTTCCTAGAACTGCTTCTTCCCCATCATCTGCCACTGGTTTGGAAGGGCTTATCTTCTGTTAATTCTTCTGGTGTGGAGTCTAATATCTCTCGAATTTCTGCAAGATCCATATCTTGAAACCCTTCACCTCCTTCTTTTTTATTTTTTTCCCCCATATCCACAATTTCTCTCATGATTTCCTTGATTGGCTCTGTTGTAGATCCTGTGAAGTCATGCATAACATCTGGACAGTTTTCTCCAGCAAGGATTTACTCTGTTGGGCTTGATGGCTTTCATGGCTTTTTTTAAAAACAATGATGGCATCTTCAAGGCTGTAATCCTTTCATTCATGATGTCTCTATTGGGGTTCTCGTCCACAGTATTAAGTCTTTTATGTAAGTACCCTGTGTAATGAGCCTAAAACATCTGTATGACCCCCTGATCTAGAGGCTGACTTAGAGATGTTATGTTTGGAGGCAAGTAGACCACTTTGATGCCTTTGGTGGTGAACTCTGGAGTTCTAGGTGGCCAGGGTCATTGACCAATAATGAAAGAATTCTAAAAAGCAGTCTCTTATTGGCAAGGTACTTTCTGACTTCAGGGACAAAGCAAGAATGGAACAAATTCAGAAAAGGGTTCTCCTCCAGGCCTTCTTATTGTGCAAACAAAACATGGTGTTTTTTTTTTTCCTTCAAGGCTCAAGGGTTATTAGCAGCTTTGTACATAAAGGCAGTTCTGATCAACCCAACTGCATTTGCACAAAATAGCAGAGTTAGCAGTTAACAGTAGAGCTATCTCTTTCTGCCTTAAATCCTGGTGCTTACTTCTCTTCTTTACTAATAAATGACCTCTGTGGCATTTTTTCCCCCTAGAATAGGGCTCTTTTGTCTGCATTAAAAACCTGTTTAGCCAGATATTCTTTCTCCTCAACGATTTCCTCAGTGGTGTCTGGGAACTCATCTGCTGCCTCTTGGTCAGCAGATTTAAAGCCAAATCTCTTTCTAAAATTTAGCAAACCATCCTTTATTGGCATGAAATCTTCCAGCTTCAGACCCTTCACCTTCCTTTTGCTTTGTCTTATAATGACTTTTTTTCTCAAATTATACTAGTCTGTAGGAATGCCTTTCTTATAGCAATCCTGCACCCACATAAAAAGCTGCATTTTAAAGGCAAGATAAAGGGTATTTTGCAAAAAGTGCAAGGTTTCTGTGTCTGCGGATGTAGCTGCAGCGATGAATCCATGAATTTCTTTTTCTTCCCCACAAGAATCCTTACACAGATTCATTTATCATGCAGTGAGAAACCGTAGCTGCAGACCTCAATCTATAGTAAATGTCAAGCATTCAATTTTTTCTTGCAATGTCAGTGACTTTACTTCTTAGGAACATGTTCAGCATCACTAGTGGCACTGTAGGGGTACCATGGTGCTATTTACAGTTCACAGTATTGCACTAAACATGATGAAAAATATTTAAAAACTACAAGAGACCACTGTTTCCTTGATAATACAATTTACTAGAGAGATGAACTGCTCCTATGGAGATGATTAGCATCACTCTTCATTTTAAGCATATACTCAAATCATTGGACTGCAAATATAGTGCCATGTATAGTCTATGTTTGTGTGTGTTTTGAGAAATTTTAATTTTAATAATATATCTGTATAATATTTCATGGTAGTCTATGATAAAATAGACTAGTATGTACATATATTTTATGAATTCATCCTGTACCTGATTTTTTCCCTTAATTTTTTCAACATTCCTAGGTCACATGGTTCATTTGCAAGTTTTTTCAAATTGCCACAAAACTCTAAAAAACTTTCCAATATACTTATTAAAATTAATCTATATATAAGTGGATCTGCACAGCTGAACCTAAGTTATTCTACGGTCAACTATAATTATCTTTGGGAAGTGAAACTAAATGTGGCATACAGAAAAACTTTTATTTTTCATTTTTTTCTGTTCCATACTACTTAATTCATTTTGCTATATCCAGGCTGTTTTTATACTTTAAAAATATCAACATTCAAAAAACTAAGATCATGACATCTGGTCCCATAACTTCATAGCAAATAGATGGGGAAAATGTGAAAACAGTGCAAGACTTTATTTCCTTGGGCTCCAAAATCACTGCGGACAGTGACTGTAGCCATGAAATTAAGACATTTGCTCCTTGGAAGAAAAGCTATGATAAACCTAGACAGCACATTAAAAAGCAGAGACATAATTTTGTCGACAAAGGTCTGTTAACTCAAAGCTATGGTTTTTCTAGTAGTCGTGTACAGATGTGAGAGAAGGATCATAAAGAAGGCTGAGCACCAAAAAAGTGATGCTTTCGACCTTAGTCCTGGAGAAGACTCTTCAGAATGTCTTGGACAATAAGGAGATCAAACCAGTCAATCCTAAAAGAAATCAACCCTGAATCTTCATTGGAAGGACTGATGCTAAAGCTGAAGCTCCAATATACTTTGGCCAGCTGATGTGAAGAGTCAACTCACTGGAAAAGACCCTGATTCTGAGAAAGATTGAGGGAAGGAGGCGAAGGGGGCGACAGAGGATAAGATGGTTGGATGGCATCACCAATCAACGGACATGAGTTTGAGCAGACTCCAGGAGATGGTTGGGGATAGGGAAGCCTGGTGTGCTTCAGTCCATGGGCTCACAAAGAGTCAGACATGACTTGATGACTGCACAACAACAGACTAATTTTATACTTTAAAAATATCTGTATTAAAAACTATTAGCCTTGATTACTGAGGAGCTACACAAGACAAAGGAAACTGATGTTCATCTAATTTTAATGTGACAAGTGCTATGCTCTTCATTCTGTACAGTTCAACAAACATTTGTTGAGTGTATGTATACTCTATCCCAAACATGAAGCAGTGATGATAATATTTGCAGACTATCAAGACAAAGGAAGTACTTTAAGTACACCTAAAGATGGCCTAATCCTGTCTTAGTTTTGGAGAGGACTCCCAGAGACAGTGATATTTGAGCTAGACCTTGAAAAAGTAATAGGATTTTGTAAGGGATATAAAAAAGAAATGATAAATTTCATGCACAAGTAAAAGCAAGAGTAAAGACACATACACTCAACAAATGTTTGTTGAAATGTACAGAATGAATAGCATAGCAGCTGTCACATTAAAATTAGTCAGATAAACACATCTATTTCCTCTGCCTTGTGTAGCTCCTAAGAAATCAAGGCTAATGTTAACTGTTTTTAATACAAGTATCTCTAAAGCATAAAAATAGTATGTGGATATAGCAAAATGAATTAAATAGCATGGAAAAGAAAACATACAGTAGGCAGGCATGGATCAAATAAATGCAGGGGGAAAGTGATGTAGTAGATGTAACTAAAAAGGTACATGCAGAACTCAATCTTAATCATTCAGCAAAAGAGCAAAGAATATAACAAACACAGAAATAAGAAACAACCTTTTTCATCCATCTTTCTCACTTGTGGAAGTAATGTCTAGAAGTAGGATTACTGAAGCAAAAATAATGTGCTCTTAATATATGAACATGTTCTTTGTAAAAGATTTCCCCACCCACAACAAACAATGTACACTGTCACTTCCACTGCTTATAAGTGACTAGATCCATACATTCTTATTAACAGCAGAATGCGAACTTTTAAAATCTTAAGTAATTGATAGTGAAACCTGGTATTTAATTATTCATTTCATTACTTTATCAGTGGGTCAAATATGTATTTTTCATGTATTTATGGTATTTCCCATCTGTTTTCCAGTGAACTGCCTTAAGTTTTTCCTTATAAGAAAATTTACCCATTGACAGGCATAAGTATTGAAATATATTTACACTGTAAAAGACATTGCATCAATTGTCTTTTACTTTGTCTGATGTTCTTCCCCACCACCACCCCCGCCCTTGCAGATGTTATTTTTCTGCAGTTAAAAATTTAAATCTTTTCTTCTATGGTTTCTGGGTTGTGTGTCATGCCATCTTCATCCCAACAGCTGGGGAGTAAAAAAAAACTTTAATTTGTTTTAGAATTTTATTTCATTTTTAATATTTAAAGCTATTTTCTATATAATTTCAGTTTTAGTATTTACAGGAATCCAGTTTGTTTTTCTAATGGATAATTTTTCTAACTTCATTTATTAAATTATTTAACTTTTCCTCAATGATCTGAACTGGCTTTTTTCAAAGATGACATTTCCACATATAAGTGGGCTTATTTTTGAAATCTCTCCTGTTCCACTGTTTATTCTTACATCACTTCTAAACCTTTTAAATTAGCATAGCTTTATAATACACTTTTAAAATGATCTATTTTATATACAAATATTGCATATTATATGATATGAAGTAGGTTATATTTTTCATTATCTGCAAGATTTGTCTCCTGTGGTGATCATACTTTGTCGGCATAACGAAGCTGGAACTATATTTGTCAGAATTACTTTCTCTGTACAGTTCTGAGTTAGGGTTCGCTACCAAAAGCATACATATAATGTGGAGGAAAAAAAGCATGAGCCATTATGCTCTCAGGGGCAGTGTAGGGTTGCCACGTGCTGTTAAAAGTTATGCATATTGTCAGTGATTACCTGGCTCACCTTGGAGGTGTGGGCAGCTGCCAAACCTGTGGTTTTTTGCAGTTACTACTGGAGCTCCTCATCAATTTCTCCAATTTCCAAGACAGGCTTGTATAGCCCCATGGCAGAAGGTGCCAAGCACTTCTGCAAGTCACCTGCTTATCAACACTGGAGGAAGTGAGACAGATGTGGGATCGTTTGTCCTGTGACTTCTCCAGTTTGTCCTCATTCTCCTTTGCTTCACATCTGCCTTTCTTTCCCCAGCTCCTAGCCACACTGTCCTATAGACACTTTATACCTTCCACCTTATATTTTGTGCCAGGTATAATTCTAAGGGCTTTGCTGTATTAATGCTCATAATAACCCTTTTAGGTGATACTATTATTAATTCCTCTTTTACAGATGATGAAACTGAGGTAGAGAAATGAAGCAATTTGTCCAAAGTCACACAACTATTAAAAGAAAGAGTTGGGAAAAAACAGATAAGTAAGAATACATGGTTAGATGTCTTTAATGTCTGCTTAACTTGGGTATATACAGACAAGACATATCTATTAAATCTGTGCATGACACAAAGCTGGAATAGATAATACATTAAATGAAAAACTCAAGGGTTCAAAAATCTTTCAATAAATTAGAATATGTTAAGCCTACCAAAATAAAATTTAATGAGCAATGAAGGGAAAAGGTAATTAAATTTCAGAAAAGCTAATCATACCAATGTAAGAGAGAAAATAATTATCTTAGTTCATGTTTAAAAGAAAAAAGACCTATAGCAAAATTGCAAGATATATTATCATGGCTACCATAAAACAGAATAACAATACTATCTTCATGTATAAGTATGGCTCAGTCCCTTTGCTGTCCATTTGAAATAATCAGAAAATTATCAATCAGCTATACTCCAATACAAAATAAAAAGTTTAAATAAATAAATATTTTTAAAGAAAAAATATAATAGTATCTTGCACTAATGAAGGTGTAACGAGCAACTCAGTGACTGGTACTCTGCACTGGTTTATTCACATCTGATACGGTGTTCAGTCTAGGAAACCATGGACTCATTCTCCAGAGACACCAACCAGAATGGTATCAGAAACAAATAATTCAGAAACTTGTCATCTTTAGCCAAAATATACAAATATTTTTAGTTTACATCCATGTAGAAGACTCCATATTTCCAAAGGGTAAAGCATGGAACATAGAATGGAAATCACAGTGAAATAGATTTTTAACTCAATATAAGACAGATGCTTCTAGTAAAGATAATTCAAATTGGAAAAGTTAAACTGTCACTGTTTGCAGATGACATGATACTATACATAGAAGATCCAAAGGATGTTATCAGAAAACTACCATCAGAGCTCAGTGCTCTGGAATGAATTATCAGAGCTCAGCAATGAATCTAGTAAAGTTTCAGGCTATAAAATTAATACACACGAATCTGTTGTATTTCTATAGATTAACAATGAAAGATCAGAGAGAGAAATTCAAGAAGCAATTCCATTTACTATCATTCTTTGCATCACAAAGAATAAAATATCTAGGAATAAACCTACCTAAGGAGACAAAAGACCTGTACTCTGAAAACCATAAGATGCTGATGAAAGAAATCAAAGAAGATATAAATAGATAGAAAGATATACCATGTTTGTGGATTGGAAGAATCAGTATTGTCAAAATGACTATACTACCCAAGGCAATCTAAGAGTTAATGCAACCTCTATCAAATTATCAGTGGCTTTTTTCACAGAACTAGAACCAAAAAAAAAATCTCAAAATTTGTAATGGAGACACAAAAGACCCTGAAGAGCCAAAGCAATCTTGAAGAAGAAAAATGGAGCTGGAGGAATCAGGTTCCCTGACTTCAGACTGTACTACAAAGCTACAGTCATCAAAACAGTAATGGTACCACATAAAAACAGAAACATAGATCAATGGAATAGGATAGAAAATCCAGAAAGAAGGACATGCACCTACAGTCAATTCATCTATGACAAAGGAGGCAAGATGATACAATGTTGGAAAGACAGTCTCTTCAACAAACGATGCTGGGAAAAGTGGACAGCCACATGTAAAAAAAAATGAAATTAGATCATTCCTTAACTCCATACACAAAAAGAAGCTCAAAATGGATTAAAGACCTAAATGCTAGACCAGACACTATAAAACTCTCAGAGGAAAACATAGGCAGAACACTCTCCAACATAAATCACAGCAACATCTTTTTTAATCCATCTCCCAGAATAATGGAAATTAAAGCAAAAATAAACAAATGGGATCTACTTAAACTCAAAAACTTTTGCACAGTAAAAGAAACAATAAACAAAATGAAAAGACAACCCACAGACTGACTGGGAGAAAATATCTGCAAATGATGTGACTGATAAGGGATTAGTCTCCAAAATTTACAAACAGCTTATTACATTTAATAGCATCACAAGAAGAAACTCACTCAAAAAATGGGTAGAAGACCTAAATATACATTTCTCTAAAGAAGACATACAGACAGCCAACAGGCACATGAAAAGATGTTCAACATTGCTAGTTATTAGAGAAGTGCAAGTCAAAACTACAATGAGATATCATCTCACACCAGTCAGAATGGCTATCATCAAAAAATCCACAAACAACAAATGTTGGAGAGGGTGTGGAGAGATGGGAACTTTCCCACACTGTTGGTGGGAATGTAAATTGGTACCACCACTATAGAGAACAGTACAGAGGTTCCTTAAAAAACTAAAAACAGAACTACCATATGACCCTGCAATCCCACTTCTGGGCATACATCCAGAGAAAAACATGGCCCCAAAAGATACATGCACTTCAACGATCCTGCAGCACTGTTTATAATAGCCAAGACATGGAGACAACCTCAACGACCATTGACAGAGGAATGGATGAAGACATGGTACATATAGACAGTGGAATATAACTCAGCCTCCAAAAAGAATGAAATAAGGTCATTTGCAGCAACATGCGTGGACCTAGAGAGTGTCATATTGTGTGAAGTAAGTAAGATAGAGAAGGAGAAATATATGACATCCTTTATATCTGGGATCTAAGAAGAAATGATACAAATGAACTTACTTACAAAACAGAAACAGACTCTCAGACTTGGAAAACAAATTCATAGTTGCTGGCGGGGTGGGGGTGAGGGGTGGGGTGGAGAGAAAGCTAAGGATTTCAGGAAGGTCATGTACACACTGCTAAATTTAAAATGGATAACCAGCAAAAACCTATTGTATAGCACAGAACTCTGCTCAATGTTATGTGCCAGCCTGGATGGTAGGTTTGGGGGAGAATGGATAGATATATATGTATGGCTGAGTCCCTCTGCTGTTCACCTAAAACTATCACAACACTGTTAATCAGCTATATCCCAATACAAAATGTTTTGGTGTTAAAAAAAATAAAATTAAAAACAGGAATGTGCTTCTAATATTAGTAATAAAAGCTTCTGAACAATGCAATGGGTTAGCCTTATAAGGCAGTGATGTGCTTCATCATCTAACGAGAGTAACAAAACACCTTATGGCATACTGTTCTTTATGCTGTGAAGAGATCTGTAGCATTGGGAATGTCCATATATAGAGAGGAGGAATGGACTGCAGTGGTGTTTGTTGGATCTCTAGAGTTTTTGCAGCTCAAAAAATTTCTTCTGATTCTAAGCATAAAGACAGCAACTGAATTTGAGGAAGGAAAATAAGCAGTTTATTTTTACCTGATAACAAAAGCAAAACCAGAAAAGGATCTAAAAGAATAACACCAATAAGGTACATCACAGTATACATTTTGATGTTGTTGAAATACAATTAAGACATTCATCTCTCTATATATATATGTGTGTGCACTTAATAACCTACTTAATATTATACTGTGAAGAGTCTATAATATCCATTGTGGATGTGCAATAATTTATATTTAACTTTCCAACTAATACTAACCCAACAGTAACTTTTTATAAACATCCAATAAACATTCATGTACATAAACTTTTTCCATAGCCTTGACTATATAAGCATATTGATGTATTCTTATATAGCTTTCCAGAATTCTGCCATTATATTCAAATTCTGAATTTTGAGATAGATAGGGTAAAAAAGCACATAAGCAAAATACACAGGTGCACACATGCTAAACAATTTCTGCCCCAGAGATTCTGATACCAGTGAAAACAGACACACCATAGTAAGTTGGTCTTGATTTTATGCATTTCTTTTTTAACAGTAAATTTGTTAAGAAGACAATGTTAATGCACAGTAAAGAGCTAAAGACAAAATAAAGGTACTCTTATTTGACAAAATAAGAGTCTAAGTTATTCTTCCATGAGATGAAACTAAAAATTGAAGACTCAACTACACAAGGCTTCACTATATATTTGGAATAAAATTTACTGGAATAAAACATAGTCACAATTGATCATAGAGTGACCACATAGCAAAACCAGCCTACAGTTTAAAAAAATTTTACAGCATCTACTTACTTTAATGTTTCAGCAAGAAAGAAGCTCTGCTGTACATCATCATGCGTAGGAGTAGAGGAGTACACATCCTTCACCCCAGAAAATCCGCCACTGACTCGGCAGTACTTTTCAATAGCCTGTGAAAGAGATCAGACAAGAGTCAGTTCCATAGAATTTCAAGTTTTGAAGGACAAGTTAAAGAACCATAGTCAAAAGAGAGTCTCTATGAGAAGTTTATAGTTTCAGAATAAGACTTTTTAAATCAAATGGAAATAGCCTTGCACTGGAAAAATTAACTGAAGCATCCTGTTTGATGTAGAATGTCTCTCTCTCCAAAACTCTTTAATCTTTTTAAGACATTTTATATTTTCCTAACTTAGGAGTCAAATTTAATCTATTCACACTGAGTTAGATCTGTCTGGTACAATAAAACCTCATTAATTCTGACAAATCAAGAGGGAAGTCAGTTTGAATTAAAAATTTTAAATGCAATTTTATCACTTCCAAGGATAAACAATTCAAATCATGCTAAAAGGTGTATTACTGAAGGAGCTCTCCACAGCAACAGCAATATGATATTTACTATAAACATACTATATGCCAGACAGTGTATTATCATAATCCTATGAATTAAGCATTATAGTTGGTATAAACCGGCAGGAAGAGCCCACCCTCACACCTATTACAATAATAACCACAAATATTGAGAGCTAACAATCATTAAGAATTTACTATGTGCTGAAGGCTTTTCTAAGAGCTTTAAATCTATTAACAATTAAATTTCTAACAACCCTATGAGGCTATCTTAATAGCTTTACTATTCAGATGGGAAAACTGAGGCAAAGAGTAATTTGCTCCACATTATTATTAACGACTATGTTCTACTGCCCAAAGGGGAGTTTATATTCTTAATTTATCTTTCTTCATCTTTGAACCTGTCTGAATAAAATATTCTGAATTAGAATCTATTCAAAACCCTGTTAATTTAAAACTATCAAGCATTCTGCTTTTGTAGGTGTATTACACTTTACAATTAAGGCATACAGAAAAAGTTGAAAGCGTGTATGGTTTTTTCTTTCTCTACTCCACCTAACCCAGAGAAGCTGAATGAAGGCATGGTTATTTTACTCATCCTTAACAGTAAGCTGTGGCTTACTGTTTCTAGCCTTGCTACTTTTCTTACTTATCTGGTCTTCTTCCTTTCTGAAGAAGAGCTAATTAACACTTAGACTATTCATTTTTACATAATTCCTCTAAATAAGAAGCATTAAATGTTAGGAGACATTCAAGTCATATTCACTGCAGGATTACCTTACCTCTTTCCCCTATATTGGAGAATGGAATGGCAACTCACTCCAGTATTTTTGCCTGGAGAATCCCGTGGACAGAGGAGCCTGGCGGGCTACAGTCCATAGGGTTGCAAAGAGTCGGACACAATTGAGTGACTAACACTCACTTCTCCCATACATTGATTTACCTCAGCATTAGTAAGGCATTACTACACAACAGAAGTGTGTGTGTGTCCTAGTCTCAAACCACTGTGCCAACATTTTGTCTCTTTCTCAACTGTGGCAGGACCCTCCTGCACAAAATTCCCCTAGCAGCTGTGGTCCCAATTTTGGACCCAGGCAGAGAGAAGCAGCAACAATAAATGCTTTGTCTGTTCCTGCTCTGTATTTGTAATCACCTTGCTTCTATTAATAGTCTCTTAAACTCCATAAAGAACATCTATGTCTGAATGATAAATGACACATAAGTGCCCTCACCTTAGTTCAAGTCTTTATCACATCATTTCTATATTATTGCAGTGGTCTCCAAAACCCACCAACTTGCAGATTACAATCAGATCCTTTTGTTGTGTTACTCCCCACTAAAAAGTCTTCAGCAGTTCCTTCCCCTTTCATAAACTTTTAGTAGTCCCAGGATGGATTCTTAAAGTTAAGGAGTTTTAGTGGGTAAGAGATGGAGAAGAAAAAGAAGATCAGAGGGATTGTGAGCTAGGCAAAAGACTTTCTACCCCTACTTCGCAAATGAGAAACACTTGCATAGTACATGAGAAAAGTGTGTGTATACGATGTCTGAAACACTAAGTATTCATGCCTTGACCTGACATGCAAGACTATCTACATAATGGCTCCAAACTTTTGTTTGTCTAGTTGACCCGTGAAACCTTCTTTTTACATAAACTGGTCTACATTCTGATCTAAAATACATCTTACACATTCTTGTCTGTGCAATTTATTAACACTATCTCACCTAAATGTCCTTGGTTCTAGCAAGACTCCAAGTTTAAGGTAAATAATTTGAATATGAATATCCATTGTAATTAGTACTATTTATCATAATTAGTATGTCTCAGAGAATAAAATACTTCCTCACTTCCAGTGATAAGTTATACGTTCATGAAAAATTTTAATGATTTTTCTTTCTCCCAGGTACTGACGACAACGGAATTCTCTGAAAGGTTAGGGTTTTATAAGTAAACCATTTGCTTACTTTACTTACTAACCATTAAAAACTCCTCATTTCAAATGTGCATACACACACCCAGGTGGCACAGTGGTAGAGAATCTGCATGCCAATGCAGAAGACAAAAGAGAGGTGGTGGGTCTGATCCCTAAGTCAGGAAGATTCTCTGAGTAGGAAATGGCAACCCATTCCAGTATTCTTGCCTGGAAAATCCCATGGACAGAGAAGCCTAGGGGGCTACAGTCCATGGGGCTGCAGTCTGACATGACAGAGCGTGCCCACAACACACACACATATGGAGAGACAGACAGTATGTTTGTGTGTTGGCATTATCTTTCAGTGCAGAAAAATTTTAACAACTCAGTAATCATTCTTGTGGTTCCACTAAGGAATTACTCTGAACACAGACTGAAGTGAATGGGGGTTAATCTACCTAGGCTGTGAATCTGGGCAATTCTACAATGATTTTACTTTACTCTAGAGGTTAAGCATTAACAGTCAAGTAGAGAAATTTTATAATCATAGTGAAAAACTGCCATGCTAAACATGAAGTAACATGGATGAGGACACATGGCACTATAGGAGGCTTAATTTAACACTCTTGCACATAAAATGAAATACTGGCTTATTTACCAGTGCTGCTTCCCAGCCCCACTCCCTGTATCTTGGATCATGAGTGAATCGCCACAGGTACCAATAGGTTTCAATGACTTCTGGACGGAGGATGTAATACTTTTCAGCCTGTCGGACTGCCACAGCTTCTACTGCACCATCAAACTTGAATGATTCAGGACCGAGCTTTAATGCTGTAACATGACAAAAGAAAGAAATGGGCACGATAAACCATTTTTGTTGGGTTTACCAGAGATTTTCCCTCCCCTGAAAGAATACAGTATGAAGTAATTTTATAGCTGTTTTATTGTTGCTGTTTTGCAAAATCAGTGACTTTAAAAGATCCACATTTGATTTTCTTATAATATTCCTACTATTCTGACATGAAATATTTCTCATAAATAATGTATATCAACATACTGCTACATCTAACTAAAGTGACAAGAGTCTAGTAATTCTTTAGAAACAAATGTAAGGCTAGACATAAATTTCTGTTTTGGTCCAAAATCAAATGAAACAGATAAATAACTGTATTGTGCAAAATTATTTTTTAAGAAGTCAAGACAATTTAAGTCTTTTTAACATAACACATACATGTAAAAAAACATTCCAAAGCTCAGATTTTGAGTTAGATTTAGTTGCAGATTATAATCTTTTAAAGTATACCACAGTGGTGGGAACGCAAACTAGTATAGCTGCTATGGAGAACAGTGTGGAGATTTCTTAAAAAAATGGAATTAGAACTGCCATATGACCCAGCAATCCCACTTCTGGGCATACACACTGAGGAAACCAGATCTGAAAGAGACACGTGCACCCCAATGTTCATCGCAGCACTGTTTATAATAGCCACGACATGGAAGCAACCTAGATGCCCATCAGCAGACGAAAGGATAAGGAAGCTGTGGTACATATACACCATGGAATATTACTCAGCCATTAAAAAGAATTCATTTGAATCAGTTCTAATGAGTTGGATGAAACTGGAGCCCATTATACAGAGTGAAGTAAGCCAGAAAGATAAAGACCATTACAGTATACTAAAGCATATATATGGAATTTAGAAAGATGGTAACAATAACCCTATATGCAAAAGAGAAAAAGAGACACAGATGCACAGAACAGAATTTTGGACTCTGTGGGAGAAGGCGAGGGTGGGATGTTTCGAGAGAACAGCATCGAAACATGTATATTATCTATAGTGGAACAGATCACCAGCCCAGGTTGGGTGCATGAGACAAGTGCTCGGGCCTGGTGCACTGTGAAGACCCAGAGGGATTGGGTGGAGAGGGAGGTGGGAGGGGGGATCGGGATGGGGAGTACATGTAAATCCATGGCTGATTCATGTCAATGTATGACAAAAACCACTACAATATTAAAAAAAAAAATAAAGTATACCATAGTATGTTAAGAAGCAATACGTTTTAAAACTTAAGCTAGTTTTAAAATCATCTCTCTTCTATAACCTCTGTATATACAGCTAGGAAGAGGTTCAAATTGCGAACCACTAAGAACTTCATCAGTAAATTGCCCATTTATCAGTCTGAATAAATATCTGAAACTAATAATACTGTAAATCAACCACAGTTAAAGAAAAAACTTAAAAGAAACCTGGCCATTACACATATACAACATCACATAAAATACCTTAAATGATAGGATTTCCATTCAGGCTGGAATACAGTACTACATGAAAGGCTTTTAAAGAGCCTCTTTCTAATCACACGCAGCACTCTAAACCTGGGCAATATAAAATCACCCTCCACGGGGATGCTGGAGTCACACACAATTACCACTCTCAGCTGTCATCTTTCTTTCTTTTTACTAGTTTGTATCAGTGCCAAATAATTTCAAGGTCTCTCACTTCTCTCAAGAAATGCTAGATACTTTTATATTTTCTCAGAAAAGGTAGCATAAGAACCATGCCAAAACAAAAGCATGCCATATTTGTTGGCATGATATTCACAATGGCCAAATTTTAGCATTGTAAGGGTGACACCATAAATTCCAAATAATCATAATTAAAATAAAGCATTTCATACCACTCCCCACACCAAAGAAAAAGCACAAAACCAAAAAACACTGTAGTGATGGTAGCTCTGTTAAAAGCAAACCGTGATCCATAAGAGAGCTAAAAACCAAGTTGTTACTGCTAAGTCTTGGAGAACTAAAGTAGAACTTAAGCAGGCGTTTTTAACCTGAGGACATAACTCTATGGTAGGCTTTGGAAGAGGGAGACAATGTTGTGTCCAAGAAGCCTCTGAAATTGCATGCAAAACCTTATGTGTGCTCATATAGTTCTGACCACCTCCTCAATGGGATGTGAGGTAAGGACTAACCAAGAAATTATTAATATATTGTAAGAAAACTTCTACTCAGCTTCCTGACAAGATCTGGCATACAATCAAATATTGTTTGTCATTTAAAAATCTTTTTAAAATAAGAAAAGTCAAACAAACATCATAGGCGCTGAAATTATAGTAATCCAATAAATAGGAAGATAAGTCATTTACTCTGGGTTTCATGTTTTTCTTTTCTCAAAGACTAGGAGTGTTAAGTGATCATATGGAATTTTCAAATGTTAACCTTAAAGCTAACTTTAAATTAGATAATAATCCCATAATCATAATATCACTTGAATTAAAGTAGACACTGGCTGTGTGGAACTAATATTTTAGGCTTCTTACTAAAATTTTTATTTCACTGATTAATCATAACTTCATTCATGAGGAGTTGGTGAGTAAAAACATATAAGTCTAACACACATACCATATCCATTATTTTTGCCAAATCATTGCTTTCATGTTTCTGAGGGCATTACTTCTCAGGTGCTCTTTTGCTTAAGCAATGTTGTAAAAAATAATTTCATAACATTCTACCTCTACTTAATTTCTATTCCTTACCTAAAATTTCCCACTTACAAGTGATACATCATTTCTAAAAGGAAAATAACTAATCCAACAAGAAAAATTTTGAGTCAAAATCATAAATAATTTAGTGCTTGAGTAAAAAGAACTCTAGAGGATGCAAAAATCATATAATGAAGGTGAAGGAAAGAGATATGCACAAATTTGAAAAATGAAAGTAAAACATCAAATGCAATAAAAATTCAGTTGTAAGACAGTAAGAGATAATTTTAAAGCAGGCACAGGTTTGTAAAGTCTTGGGAAATAAAATTCATACGTGTCTTTCAAGGCAGGTAGAATCTGTAGAGATGGAAAAATAACTACACTTAAGTTAACAAAAGATATTTAATAAAAGCTAACAAGCACATGACAGAGGATGAGATGGTTGGATGGCATCACTGACTCAATGGATATGAGTCTGAGTAAACTCCAGGAGTTGGTGATGGACAGGGAAGCCTGGCGTGCTGCAGTCCATGGGGTCGCAAAGAGTCGGACATGACTGAACGACTGAACTGAACTGAAAAAGCACAAAGAATGTTCTTGAACAGAAAAAGAGACTCAGATGTATAGAACAGACTTGTGGACTCTGTGGAGAAGGCGAGGGTGGGATGTTTCAAGAGAACAGCATCGAAACATGTATATTATCTAGGGTGAAACAGATCACCAGCCCAGGTTGGATGCATGAGACAAGTGCTCGGGCCTGGTGCACTGGGAAGATCCAGAGGGATTGGGTGGAGAGGGAGGTGGGAGGGGGGACCGGGATGGGGAATACATGTAAATCCATGGCTAATTCATTTCAATGTATGACAAAAAACCACTGCAATGTTGTAAAGGAATTAGCCTCCAACTAATAAAAATAAATGGAAAAAAAAAAAGAATATTCTTGGACATGCAACCTGACTACAGTTTGAATGGTCTAATAGCAAGAGAAGAATTTAAACTATTTTCCTGTATCCTTTCCAATCAACTTCTCTTAAGGAAACAATAGCTGTAAAAACTCTTAAAATATGTCCATTTCTCCATGTTCAATGGATGCTTTGTCCATTGGATGTGTTATATCTAAACAGATTAAATTCCCCTCCCCCCAGATGTGACAGCACATAGTCTAAGGAAGGTTTTATCCAATTTCAATATGAAGTAAATTAAGTTATATAATAGTCATTATTTTAATAATGTTCAGCAGTTTGTCTGTCTTTTTAATCTAGAAACCCAGATAGAGAAAGTACTATATTCTGGACGTCTTAAGATCTGGTTTGGCATTTATTTTGCATTATATCTCAGAATATGGGCTTCCCTGGTGGCTCAGATGGTAAAGAATCTGCCTGCAATGCAGGAAACCTGAGTTCAACCCCTGAGTCAGGAAGATTCCCTAGAGAAGGAAATGGCAACCCACTCCAGTATTCTTGCCTGGAGAATTCAATGGACAGTGGAACCAGCAGGCTACAGTTGCAAAGAGCTGGACATGACTGAGTGACCAACACTTTCACTTTTCATACCTGAGGTATGAATAAACTAAAACAAAGTATCAATCTAGTGGTAAAGAACCCATCAGCCAATGCAGGAGACATACAGTACATGGGTTCGTTCCCTGGGTCAGGGAGATCCCCTAGAGGAGGGCATGGCTACCCACTCCAGTATTTTTGCCTGGAAAATTCACAAAGACAGAGGAGCCTGGTGGGCTACAGTCCACGGGTTCACAAAGAGTCAGATACAACTGAAGCAACCTAGCACACACCACTAAATTACTGCTCTGTTTCATGAAGATTCAGCAATGTTTCCTACAAACCTAGCTAAATATTAAGCAGTAGGCCATGTAAGTGGAATATATGAAGAATACCAGATTTTGAAATAATGTTAATTCTAATTCCAACAAACTGAAGTGAAATCCCAAGGCAGTAATTACTGCATGAAATTAACCCAAGTAACTACTAAGAAGTGGATATATTTTTAAACAAGTTAGCCAAAAATTATAGCACAGCTATAAGAAAATACAGCAGAAGATGTAATAACCTGGCGGGAAGTAAGCAAAACTAGGACTGTACTTTTTAATTAAAAGATCTAAGCTGGAGATTAAAGATAAGCAAAAACAGTGAAAGACTTGAAAATACAGGATACAAATCAAATAGTAATCTTTCGGGGTATACTATGGGAAAGAGAGCCACAGGTTCTTGACTGGCAATGTGAAAATGACGTCAGAACAAGCATGATAGCAACAACCATAGACTGCATTTTTTAAAATTTCATTTAAACTCAAAACATTCTGAAGAAAACAGGCTGGATGTTATTATCCCAATTTTTTGCAAATGGCAACTGAGGCTTAGGAAGGTTAAATGATTTACCTAAGACTCTTGGTTAATAAATAGTGAAATATGGGATTTTTCAACATAGTTCACACATTCTTTTCATAGTATCAGTGTTTAAAATCAGCTTTGGCAATATCATTATGAAATGTGAAAGTCAGAGCTGTATAGTAATATGAGGAATCCTTTCATAACTCTGGCATTCTATGAATTTTTCAAAGGCAAGGAAGACATCTTATTCACACTTTAACCCATAAGAATCTAGCATAATGCTCGGCACAAAACATGTGCTCCATGTTTAATGGAATGAATGATTAATTATAATAACCATAACAGACCATATTTTAATGTGTTTGTTGAATGAAATCCTACTATCTTAGATCTAGTATTTGATTTGTGGTCAAAATTTGCATAACAAGTATTATTATCATGGGTCCTAGTACAAACACTTAATATCCATTCTGTTCCTCAATGTCTTACTAATTTCAGCTATATTTTAAGTATATATTTGATATCCTACAATATATTTTAACTTCAATTTGTAACTCAGGTCACTGACTTCAGATGCATTATGTACTAAGTTAAATCACCACAAAACGATGTCTGCTTCAATGTCCTTTTGACTTAGTTGTATTTTGTCAAGAAATGGAATCTTCGCTTTAGTTACTGAGATAAGCTGAAGGGTCAATTTCACAGTAAGTTCAATTCCTTATTATATAAAAATAACTTGACAGATTAATAAACTAGGATAAAATTTAAGCCAATCGTATCAGTTTCATAGTACCTGATGATACATTAACCCTGAAACACAAATTTAGTTATTTAACTAAAGCAATAATTCAATTTCTGAAATCACAATCAGAAATTCCTAGCTTTCAGTTTTTCAGGGAGCCCATTATCCATTATTTCATATAGAAACATACATTTTTAAAGCCAGAGGAAAAACCTGGAAGACCATGCTCAGTGTTTCTCAATGCTATTCTTCAGGCTTTTATTTAAATCTAATTGCCTTCTCCTTCCATGAAATCTTATATTTAACAAATACATATATACTGTTTATCTATCTATGACTAAATGCATGTGTGTATATGTGCGTGCGCACACACACACAACAATATTTTTCACCCTCAGAAACCAACTTTTGTCACCTATAAAACTGAGTATCATCTCACTTTTTTTAGGTGAGGACACTGAACTCCAGAAATACCACCTATTTCCCTAAAGCAACATGAAAGCTTCTTTTTAAAGGCACAAACAAGTTAAAAATTATTGGTGAACTAAGAGACAAACTACCAATTATCTAGATACCAATTATACATTCAATTTGACTAATATCTTTTGGCTATTCCCAGTTTCACAAGAAGATAGGCAAGGCATGTAACCTAAATCAATTCTATTTTCTTTTAAGCAACTCATTTTATAGAAGTGGAAATAAACTAATTCTTCTATATTAAAACAATGTTATCCCATACATTAAGCCCTACCTATTGTCTTTAAAACAACGTCTTCAAAATCTTTATTTAAAAAAACAGAATTCAGAATAATAATTTAAAAAAAGATTCAGGAACACGTATTTAGAATTAAAATTAAAGTTTTTAAAAAAATAACTTACTATGTTAGAATAAATTATTTTGAAGTGAAAATGCCTATTTTCCTTCTAATCCCTGGACATATTTTTATCTTAAGATTATTTTAAACTAAACAATTAGCATTATTAATATTCTTACCAGTTCTGTCATAGGACTCATGACATGTACGTGCAATTTCTGCCCCCAGCTCTAAATAATGTCCAGCTTTATCCATTTTGGAACCATCTGCTCCTAGTACAAACATTCCCCCAGCAAAACAGGCCAAATGCCCCATCTTCTTTTCCAAGTGTCCATTCTTCCATTCTCCAATAAAGGTAAGACCTCCACGAGACTTCCTAATAAGATGTTTTTCTATAGCCTATGAGAAAAAGTAGATATTCAAAATTTTAGAGGCAAAGTGTTAGTATTCAGATTTACTACATCCTTCTGGCACAAAACCTTGGTAAGACGATATTCTACAAAGCAGTAACTATCCTGAACTGAAAGACTTAGCTTACAATAATTAAGTTTGGGAATGAACAATCAAGCTACATATAATGTTAAACAAGTATTTCAATCACTACTATACTGAGACAAGGTGGGAGAGAGAAGACTGGCCTGAAGATTACCTTTCAACATAACATTACCCGTATTACTGTTTTTCTACATTTTGCTCTAAAGGAAATGTATAATAACCAGTCAGTTGAGGTCAGGATGACAAGTTACAACTCAGAGACCCTGCTAATTTATTTTCTATTTCATACAACAAAAAGTGAATAGGAGGAACAACACTCAAGTTAAACAGAAAAATACGATTTTGATAATTAGTTAAAATGGCTTCTTTTTCATATAATTGTTCAAGTATTTTAAGAAGGCTTAGTAGGTGAAATATCTTAATGTTATAAAACTTAGAAAAATAAATTTAAAGTTCAAACATAAATCCTTAGTCCCTTACTTCACAAACTTAGGCATTTGTTTTGGAGACTGTGCCATGGTTAAGAGAGGCCATGAGATAATATCAATTTTATCCATTCTCCTAAAATGTCAATTTTACTTCTTCTGAAATGTCAACTTTACTTAAAGGAATGGGAATGATGAGAGAAATCTGTACTAAACCTGAATATAACACAAAGTGAAATCCATAACTACACAATTTTTAAAAAGAAAGCTAAGATGTAAGATCCAGGGATATGGATACTTGTAAGCGTAGAGGAAGGCCAGATGAGGATGGAATAATTTAAATACACTAGTTTAGAAAGACAAATTTACAAATGATTTATCTTAAATTAGAAGCAATCTTAAAAATTCATAATCATTCCTATCTCTTCCACGCATACAACATGTCATTTATTTTACTATCTGTATATACTCTATCTTCTAACATAATTCTGTTATCAAAGATAATTAACATTGCAAAAACTGCATACATGTCTCAAAATGAAAGTCAGCTAATTGGTTACTTAAACACTCTTACAGGTGCCCATTTTTGACCTAAGGACTAATAAAAACAGGATACAGACAACAAATATAGAAAGAAAATTAGGACACATAACATATAGCAGATGATTCATGGAAAATAAATTTTAATTTATGAGATTAAGTTTCAAAACAGGCATCATGCTTTTCAGAGTAATATATGTCATTTTAAAACAATGACAAATATGTTCTTTTTCCTGTAGGAAAAATTATTAAAAATAAAAGGGAAAATGTTCTCAGATTTAAATTATTATAAGAAAGTAGTAAACTATGAAGAAAAAAATGATTACACAATATACGACATGTCACACTTTATAAAAAATAAAAATATTAAATACACTCATTTATCAAATACTTTTTGAATACCTATTGTTTCAGGTCATGCAAGACAATAATAAATAAATTAGTCTGTCTTCAAAGAAGCTACAATCTAATGGGAATGAGATGTGTGGCTATTTTCAACACTGTGATACTAAAAATGCTACATTCTTCCTAGATAGTAACTTTTCCTGCATCATAAAAATTTCTAGGTTTAAAGTTTAATAACAGAATAAAATTCTCCAACTTTTCAAAATGCAAGGCTTCATAAAGAATTTTAGAAGTCACCTACTATTCCTGATTATAATTTAGTTCATTTTCTTAGTCAACACACTCCTTCAAGAAACATTTATACCTACGGTAGGCAAACCAGTACAATGCAACATATTAGTTCAACTCCTGTGCATTTTTATAAAACTACGGAGATCAGTTCCTTAAAAAGTGAGAATATATATGGGTAATAAGATCCTTGGTTTAACTTTAAGACAAAAGAACTATAACTCTGAGTATGGGTCATTGACTAGAGTCAGAATGGTGTTGTTATATATAAAATATACAACTTTAAAATATGATTAAATTATTAAAGGAATATGGGTTTATACTAGATCAGAAGCAAATAATTTACAAAGTGACTAACACTTGGAAATACCACATATAAGTGTTTCCAAGAATGAAATCTGTCCCAATTTTAAATGGCCACAACACTGTAGCACAAGGTTACATAAATATAAAACAATATAGAATAGTGGTTAAGAGTACAGGCTCTGGACCTAGACTTTTCAGATATGGGTTCCATCACTAACTAAGCTATGCAAGGTTTACTTCTCTGCACTTTGAGGTCTCATGAGTAAAACGGTAGAGAAGATTAAATGATTTCACATAAGTAAAAGGAATCAGAACAGTGCAAATACTGTAAAATGTATGTTTCGAGAGAACACCATCGAAACATGTATATTATGTAGGGTGAAACAGATCACCAGCCCAGGTTGGATGCATGAGACAAGTGCTCGGTCCTGGTGCACTGAGAAGACCCAGAGGGATCGGGTAGAGAGGGAGGTGGGAGGGGGGATCGGGATGGGGAATACATGTAAATCCACGGCTGATTCATGTCAATGTATGACGAAACCCACTACAATATTGTAAAGTAATTAGCCTCCAACTAATAAAAATAAATGAAACCAAATAAAAAAAATACTATCAAAGTGTTTTGTCCTTACATTTCACCTATAAGGCTCTTGATGTGTAGGTTTAATTGGTCATTTCAAAATAGAAATGCTTATGGAAAAGTATGTTAAGTCAGAAGTTTTTCCAGGCTCTGCAGAAAATAGCTACAAATAATTGAAATAATTTTCATCCATAAATATGCTACACTAAATTCTTCAACAATTACTTTAAAGTGCTACAATAAAGGAAAATAATATATGACTATTATATTGAAATACTAACAAACTCTAAGTGAATGTAAATAATGAAATATATACAGAATGTTCATCAATTTCTACCAAATACATAATATATTTGAGATGTTAAGCAGGTAAATGTTCCAATAATAATTACCTCAATAGCATCATCATACATTTTTCTGGCTTCATGGTCTGTTTTATCTGACATCAACCATGCTTTCAGTAAGTACTCATAAAAACTGTCTCCTAGCCCGCCAACTGACGTGTGATCTGCAACAGAAAAGAAAAGGATGGAGGTGGAAGAAAGAGAAGACAGAGGACAAAAAATAATATTCTTTAATTATAATGACTATATTGCATATCAATAATTTAAACATTATATTGACAGCCCTACTGCCAACATACTTCAAATTTAATCCAGTAGGAGGGTACCATAATCACTTTCTCTACATCTGAACCCAATTTTCTAGAAAACTTTTTCTGCTTGATCTGATATTTTACATGGTTAGTAGTCTTTTTCAAATATTGACGAATACGTGGAAGAACACCAATGATTGGAATGTACATCCACTTTGGAAAACAATTTGGCAGTTTCTTTAAAAGATAAACATATATACCTACCATAAAATACAAATATTCCACTCTTGGTTTACTCATGAGAAAAAAAGGACATACATCCACTCGAAGGCTTGTGTGTTCATAGCACTTTATTTGTAACAGCCCCAAAGTGAAAATAAGCCAAATGTCCATCAACAGGTGAATGGATAAATTGTGGTATTCCACAAAGTGGGATTATGCTCAGAACTACTAATACACACAAAATGGATGAAGCTCAAAATAATTATGCTGAGTTAAAGCATGTCACACGCTAGTAAAGTAATGCTCAAAATTCTCCAAGCCAGGCTTCAGCAATACGTGAACCGTGAACTTTGAGATATTCAAGATGGTTTTAGAAAAGGCAGAGGAACCAGAGATCAAATTGCCAACATTTGCTGGATCATCAAAAAAAGCAAGAGAGTTCAGAAAAACATCTATTTCTGCTTTACTGACTATGCCAAAGCCTTTGACTGTGTGGATCACAATAAACTGTGGAAAATTTTCTGAAAGAGATGGGAATACCAGACCATCTGATCTGCCTCTTGAGAAACCTATATGCAGGAAGCAACACTTAGAACTGGACATGAAATAACAGACTGGTTCCAAATAGGAAAAGGAGTACGTCAAAGCTGTGTATTGTCACCCTGCTTATTTAACTTATATGCAGAGTACATCATGAGAAACGCTGGGCTGGAAGAAGCACAAGCTGGAATCAAGACTGCTGGAAGAAATACCAATAACCTCAGATATGCAAATGACATCACCCTTATGGCAGAAAGTGAAGAGGAACTAAAAAGCCTCTTGACGAAAGTCAAAGAGGAGAGTGAAAAAATTGGCTTAAAGCTCAACATTCAGAAAACTAAGATCATGGCATCTGGTCCCATCACCTCATGGGAAATAGATGGGAAAACAGTGTCAGACTTTATTTTTTGGGCTCCAAAATCACTGCAGATGGTGATTGCAGCCATGAAATTAAAAGACGCTTACTCCTTGGAAGGAAAGTTATGACCAACCTAGATAGCACATTAAAAAGCAGAGACATTACTTTGCCAACAAAGGTCCATCTAGTCAAGGCTATGGTTTTTCCAGTGGTCAGGTATGGATGTGAGAGTTGGACTGTGAAGAAAGCTGAGCGCCAAAAAATGGATGCTTTTGAACTGTGGTGTTGGAGAAGACTCTTGAGAGTCCCTTGGACTGCGAGGAGATCCAACCAGTCCATCCTAAAGGAGATCAGTCCTAGGTGTTCATTGGAAGGACTGATGCTGAAGCTGAAACTCCAACACTTTGGCCACCTCATTCGAAGAGTTGACTCATTGGAAAAGACTCTGATGCTGAGAGGAATTGGGGGCAGGAGGAGAAGGGGATGACAGAGGATGAGATGTCTGGATGGCATCACTGACTCAATGGACATGTGTTTGAGTAAACTCCGGGAGTTGGTGATGGACAGGGAGGCCTGGCGTGCTGCGATTCATGGGGTCGCAAAGAGTCGGACATGACTGAGTGACTGAACTGAACTGAACTGAAAGGAGCCAGAAAATTAGAGTACATATAAAGGATTGCATTTATATAAGATTCTAAAAAATACAAACCTATCTATAATGATAGAAAGCAGATCACTGGTTGCTTCAGAAAGGAGAAGGGGAGTAAGGAAAAAAAATCATGAAGGGATTACGAGGAAGTCTTTTGGGGTAAACATATGTTCATTATTTTTTATTGTAGTGGTAGTTTACATAAGTATATACTTATTTTAAGCTTATTGAACTGCATACTTCAAACACATACAGCTTATTCTATGTCAACTTTACCTTAATAAAACTGTTTTTACAAAATCAAGTAGACAAAATAAAAAGGATATTTGGAATCAGTCCAAACCGATCAGTAACATCAACAAACTTAATTTGTTTCAATTCATCTTTTAAAATAAACTGAGACTCACTCTGGATTTTTAAAAACTCTATATTCTTAATCTATATAAATACTTTTTACTAAAGACACACATAAACACTAAAATTGTGCAGGAAATTAACAAGAAATGGTGAAAAGACAGATGAGGACGGATAGTTTTATACAGAAGATTTAAGGAGAGTAAAGAAAAAGAAAGTAAACTGATCAAAGTTAGAGCTGTCAGGGGTACTGGTGATCCAGTTAGAATTGGATATTATAAATTTGTAGTCATCTTAGTCGCTCAGTTGTGTCCGACTCTTTGCAAGCCCGCCAGGTCCCTCTGTCCATGGGATTTTCCAGGCAAGAATACTGGAGTGGGTTGCATTTCCTTCTGCAGGAGCTCTTCCTGACCCAGGGATCGAACCCAGGGCTCCTGCACTGCGGGCAGATTCTTTCCTGTCCTAGCCATTAGGGCCCAGGTGTGTTATAAATCTGTAGTGACTTTAACCTTTATTATTGATGATTTTCACCAGCAATGCTCAGCTGACAACAGACGAATGGAAAAGGTACACGGCTGGGTTGATACAAGCATTGGATTTGTAGGACAGATAACACAGAAGACTAAAGGTACTGGAGTATTCTCACACTGGTTCAGATACTATGTAGTCTAGGCTGGATAGGAAAGGAAGCAACCGGTGATCCTTACTCCACTGTCCACCTATTGCACCCAGCCAGTAAAAACATCAGCCCACCTGAGAGTCTATTTTACTATTATCCCCAAATTCACAATTTTCACCATCAATGAGAATCTCAGCATCGCTTGTCAAGTTTTCTGACTCCGTGATTTGTGCTCTTTCCCATTCCTTAAAGCAGAGATTTTAAATCTCTTTTTCAAAAGATCTCTAAGGGACTTCCCTGGCAGTCTAGTGGTTAACAATCTGCTTTGCAATGCAGGGGATGTGCATTTGATTCCTGGTTGTGGAACTAAGACCCACGTGCCACGGAGCAACTAGGCCTGTGTGCTGCAACTACTGAGCCTGTGTGTTCTAGAGCTCATGTGCCACAACTAGAGAGTCCATGCTCTGCAACGAAGATGCTGTAACTAAGACCCAACATGAAAAATTAAATAAAGAATAATAATTAAAACCTCTACAGCTCTACCTCTTCCTTAATCTCAGCAGACAACCAAAACTTCAAATTCATAGAAAAAATACAGATCACGGACCCCAAAAATGCATCTTTCAACTATCCGTACCCCCATCTATCAATTTATCTGTTTCTTTTGCCTGTTAAAGAGGAAAAAGTGTTCCTTCTCTGCTGTATACACTCTATCTAGCTCTGAACACTAACCAATTCTGTTTCCTCTTCAGGAGTCTCTCCTCTTGGTTTATCTTTAACTTCTACCTGTCAACTGAAACTACCTCTTATTATTAACACCTTAAAATAATCTAATCTTTCCTGACTCTACCATAATCTTTTGGTTTGATATCTATCAGGTATTTACTGAAACAATGAAGAAAGAGAAATCATGGGTGAAGTCTAGATTTCTTGCAGGTGCAAATGAGTGAACAAACAGTGGGGCGCTCTTCCCTGAAACTGGGAATACTAGAGGGGGAAATGACTTAAAGTGAAAGGAGTCTGAATCTTGGGCATAATGAATCTGAGGAACTAAATGGATATCTAAATGGGTATATAACAAACATGGAAATCCAGAGAGATAAGTTGGCAGTATACCTTTGGGAGTTATAAAATTGGGATTTATAAAAATGTATCTGAGCCATTGTGGAGTTCACTCAGACAGCATGTAAGACATGATCAAAGGACACAAATGGTCCTTTGGAACATCACAGTTATAAAAGTAATTAAGATAATATGTAGGGCATTTAAGAATTTTGCACTTTGGCCTCACACATATATTTCTCAATATACTGTAGATCTAAGGATTAACAAATGAGCAGAAGAAGAAAACATAAAAAATTAAAGTAGATGAAATAATGAGAAAAACCTTGGAAAGGTAAATGTCTTGTCATCACAGTTTAGAGGCAATGATTTTTAGATATGTGAATTACTGCCAGGGTTTACAGATTTAGTTACAGGTTAGTTACTTAGGTTATAGGATGCAGTCCCAGTCCTGCCTAACAGGTTCTCATCAGCTCTTCTAGAATGTTAGTTCAGTAGATGTTTATATATTCAATAAATAAATACACAGCAGAAGCCTGAGATCCCTGGTTAACTATGGAATTTATCACCCAGTAGTCTGACTTTATTTGAACCACTAACCCATGCCCGCCTTGGTGTCAAATTTGATGTACCATGTCACTCCATGATCCTTTTGAAATTCAGAACTTGATAACGCATTAGAAAGTACTACTAAATACCAATGGTTACATTATATGTCTTAACATGTCATAAAGTTAATGAGGTCCTAAGAAGCTAATTCTTGAAGTGTTCTTATAAGAAATTCTAGAATAAACATATCTGTATCATATGCTATAGAGTTTATGAAGTTTTTAAATATATTCATTATCTCATAAATATGATTCACATAACTGTCTTAATAAAATAAGTACAAATAACAGATGAAGGAACAAAGGCATTAGGTTAATTAATTAACTAAATTATTAGGCAGAAAAACCTGGATTAGTCTTTCAACTCCAAATATTATACCCATTCTTACTTTTTTCATATTTTAAGTCAGTGGTATGAAATTTAATGAGTCACTAATGATAAGTTTCCTATATCTTCTTCACTTAAGTCATTAAATGGCATAGGTTAAGTAGTGTACTTAGAAAACTAGCAAAAAATGAAGCAAAAAAAACCCAGGTATTAATGATGTGCCTTTAAATCTAGGCTGCTTACTACATTCTTTTATATCTGTTGCTAAGTACTTTTCCTGAAGGTAATTACCATAATTCTTCTCTGTGATTGCTGTGTGCATGTCACAGACATTATCATTACTCTAATTATAATACAGTTAGCCAAAGCTGAATTGTTACATTTCAGCTCAATTCACTGTTTGTTTTGCAGACTATTTATAGTTATGACAGATGCATACTGCTCAAAGATAATAATGGAATTTGATATACTTTTCAGAAGCTGATATGAAATATACAGAAATAGGAAAAGGAACAAATTGGACAATTTAATAAGGACTGCAGCTGCTGAAGGGATATCAGGGTAGCTCCCCTAAAATTTTAAAGACCTCTTGCCAAAACAACCAGTGAATAGCTCTTTTTATAACATTCTCAAAATTAATAACTGCTGCGGGGGAAGAAATTCTAAAGAAGTAACTGGATTCGTTTTGTGGGAAAAAAACAAGTATGAATAAAATAATTGATTTTTACTTCAATTTTTACTGTGGTAAAATATATGCATATAACACGTATGTTGCCATTTTTACCATTTTTTTAAGTGTACTATTCAGTGGCATTAATTACATTCACAATGTGGTACATTGTCATTATTTCCAAAACTTTTTCATTGCCCCAAACAGAAATGATGCATCTATTAAGCAATAACTCCATTCTCCTCTCAACCAAGCCCCTGGTAACCCCCAATACACTTTCTGTCGCTCTAAATTTGACTAGCTATTTGATATAACCGGAATTATATGTCATTTTGCAACTGGCTTTCCTTTTAGAATAACATTTTCAAGGTTCACCTATGTTGTAGCATGTATAAGAACTTCATTCCTTTTTACAGCTAAAAAACATACCACTGTATATTTATACCACATTTTATTTATCCATTTGAAGGATGCGGACACAACTGAGCAACTTCACTTTCACTTTTCTTGTTTCCACTGGTATTGTGAATAATGTTGCCATGAACACTGGCATGCAAATATCTCTCTGTGTCTTTGCTTTCAAATCTTTTGGGTATATACCTAGCAGTTGAATTGATCGATCACATGGAATTTTATGCTTAACTTTGTGAAACCACCCAACTGTTTTTCACAGTGGCTATACCATTTTACATTCCCACTAGTAGTATGAGAGGGTCCCAATTTTTCCACATCCTCACCAACACTTATTATCTGTCCTTTTGATTACAATCTTCCTAGTAGGTGTGAAGTGACATCTCATTATGCTGTGATTTGCATTTTCCTAATGAATAATAATCTTGAGCATTTTTTTCATGTGTTTATTTTCCATTTGAATATCTTCTTTGGAGAAAACTATTCAAGTTCTTTATCCACTTTTTAATTGAGCGTTTGTCTTTTTGCTGTTGAGTTTGAACATGAGTTTGAGAAGCTCTTTATACATTCTGGATATTAAACCCTTATCAGATATATGGTTTGCAAGTATTATTTATTTGCAAATAAAAACTCTCATTCTGCTGGTTGCCTTTCAATGTCAAAACAATATCCTTTGATGCACAAATGTTTCTAACTTTAATGAAATCCAATTTATTTTTTCTATTGTTGCTTGTACTTTTGAAGAAGTCACTGCCAAATCCAAGGTCATGAAGATTTGTCCTTCTAAGAGTTTTACAGTTTTGGTTCTTAAATTTAGGGTCTTTGATGCATTTTACTTAATTTTTGAATCTGGTATAAAGTAAGTGCCCAACTTCATTCTTTTTCATGTGGCTATCCAGTTTTCACAATACCATTTGACAAAAAGAAAGAGTTATAATTTTAATTAAAATGCCATCAATGAGATACTATTGGTCATTTGAAAGGCTGGCAATTCTCAAACAGTGGTTTATTTTTTCAGTATTCTAAGATTTTGGTGTGCAAGATAGCATCTTCTTCTTATTTAAAAATGCTTTTAATTTTACTTCAAAAGTAAATTATCAGATTAGGTTAATGGAGGTAAACAAAATTAGAAAATAAAAACAAACATTCAGAAAAAAAACACAGGGGACAATCTGGTTCCTATTCTTGTGGTGTTTGTTTTCTCTCTTTTCCTAAATATCTTTCTGCTGCTGCTGCTGCTGCCAAGTCACTTCAGTCGTGTCCGATTCTGTGACCCCATAGACAGCAGCCCACCAGGCTCCCCTGTCCACGGGATTCTCCAGGCAAGAATACTGGAGTGGGTTGCCATTTCCCTCTCCCAAATATCTTTCTAGATACTTCATATTTATCTATGTCAAGTATTCTAATAACATAACTTTTATTGTCTATATAGTGTATCACACCTGGAGGGACTATAACTTAACCAAATCTCTTTCACAAGAGGTTTAAAAACTGCACTGTTCAATGTGTTAGGCTCTAGTCACAAATAACTAATTAAATAGAACATTTTTTTCATCACAGAAAGTTCCATTGAACAGGAGTGCTTTAGAATGCTTCCAAATTATCCCTATTATGTGTGTGTGTGTGTGTACACACACACACACAGAGGTCTGAAAATTTTTTTGAATAAATGCCTAGCAATGAGTCACTGCTTCAAAGGTCATATGAATTTTCATATTTTCTGAAGCACTGGATATACTGGGATGTGTCCATTCTGTTTATCAATTTAGTAGGAAAAAAACATCATCTTCTGTTTAAAAGCTTCACTGATTTGATTAGGGACACAGTAAAGTGGAAAGACAGCAATAAAGGTCTCTGATGACCAAGAGATGCTACAAATATGGTACTAAACATAGTAGTCTTTTGCACATTCTACTAAAGTAGCACAGAAGGAGTGCATTGTCTCCATGTGTCACATATCTTCGTTAGCACCACTCTTAGGATTAAATGTGAACATCTGTGTACTGTCCATTTGTGTTTTGCTCTTTCATAAACTAACTACAAGAGATTAGTTTCATGTTTATCATGAAAACTTTATTTAATGTTATTTAAAAAATCAGTTCCTTCAAAGATCAGTTCTAAGACTCTAATGAGGTATCATCACCCCCTTCCCAAACAAAACACAGTCTCCTGAGACAGAGGAAATCACTTCTACCACAGTCTCACCTAACAACTGGTACATTTCCTCTACTACAACATTTATTTCATTATATAAACCCTGCCTGCTAGCCTGAGAGCTGACTGAATTCAAAGTCCTATATATTCTTCCCCAGTCTCCAGTCTCTTCCAAGAGCCCAGTAAATAACAGACACTGATGCTGTTGTCCACTTAGTCATGTCCGACTCTGTGTGACCCCATGGACTGAAGCACGCCAGGTTTCCCTGTCCTTCACTGTCTCCCAGAGCTTGCTCAAACTCATGTCCATTGAGTCGGTGATGCCATCAAACCATCTCATCCTCTGTCACCACCCCCTCTCCTCCTGCCTTCAATCTTTCCAGCATCAGGGTCTTTTCTAATGAGTTGGCTCATTGCATTAGGTGGCCAAAGTACTGGAGCTTCAGCTTCAGCATCAGTCCTTCCAATGAATATTCAGGACTGATCTCCTTTAGGATGGACTGGTTGGATCTCCTTGCAGTCCAAGGGACTCTCAAGAGCCTTCTCCAATACCACAGTTCAAACTCATCAATTCTTCAGCACTCAGCCTTCTTTATGGCCCATGTCTCACATTCACACAGGACTACCAGAAAAACCATAGCTTTGAATACGCGGACCTTTGTTGGCAAAGTAATGTTTCTGCTTTGTAATATGCTGTCTAGGTTTGTCATAGACGCTTGCTTTTCTTCCAAGGAGCAAGTGGCTTGTAATTTCATGGCTACAGTCACCTTCTGCAGTGATTTTGGAGCCCAAGAAAATAAAGTCTGTCACTGTTACCTTTTAAAATGAATGATCAGATATGGCTTGTCCCAGAGCAATCACACTATTTTCCAGTCATTTAACACACTCAAGTCTTCTTCACATTACTCAACCAAAGACTTATCTCAAGCAATGCTCTTATTTATACCAAGATATAGTTTACAAAGAAGGGCTTAAAAGTATAACCTTTTGCAAATGCCACACTGTATTTTAGCAAAGTACTTACACAAACATGAAATAAAATACTCTTGTGAGATGGCGTATTAATATTTCCATTTTAAACATATAAAAACTGAAACTACAAGAGATGAGAAACTTGCCAAAGGTTACAGGACTAGCAGATCCTACCAGGGTTATATACCATCTGGGTTTCTAATACTACATGTAGTGTACTTATCACTACATCAAGCATAAGTTTTCAGACTATCTTTCAACAGAGCATCGGTTGTAACAGAAATACTTACATTGACCCCAGCGACCTGTTCTTGGGTTCAAATAATTTGGATAAAGACCATTTGGACGATCCATTCTCTGAAGTAGTTTCCGAATGTGCATGACCTAAGCAAAATAAAGAATGCAATCATGAAAAAAAAATCACTAAAGTTTTATATTAATCTGGGCTTTGTTTTTTTTCCCTTACTCGGAACCTACACTCCTACCCCCCACTGTGTGTGTGTGAGACAGATGATAAGAAAAGGCTTCTCTTTTTTAAATGACTCATTATTTCTTATAAGAGAGAATATGAGCATTATTTAAAAATAATAAATAAGCAACAATAGAGCATAAAGAAAAGGGCATAAAACCAATTTTAATTTCAACATTCTACTTTCCAGAAATAATCATCAGGAACATCACTGGTAAACATTATTCTAGACATATTCAGTATGTACATAACTAAATGTTAAGAACAGAAACAATTTCATAAAAATATAATCATAATAGAACATTTATAATACAAAGTATGAAACCACTCTGAAGTTAAGAGATGAAAAAGTAAAACTAAATTGCTGAACTTTAAATATTGATCCCGTAAGAGACATCCCTAAATTCCTAGAATTCCTAAACTTCCAATTCCTAAAAGATATCCCTGAAGTTAACAGGGGGAAATCACGAAATACATTAAGAAACTGGAGACTTTCCCAGGGACTTCATTTTGATTCATCTCTAGATTGGATGATGGATTTTTTAAATGCTTAAAAAAAAATTTTTTTTAAAGCACAAACATGTTCTTTCTTATATTCTTATTTCAGAATGTTATCATCACATCTGAACAATAACCTAGCTGGCATAAATGACTTGAGGAAACATTTTTTTATTCACAGGACCTTATATATACACTTCACTATTTTCTGAACTTGAGCATAGCACTAACCCTTTTAACTCACAGTTTCCAATCTTCTTTTATTCAGCTGGATTCTGTCATCACGGAGTTTTAGGAATTGGCTCAGGGAAGCTTATTACTTGTACCTTGCATGTTTGAGACCATATTTATGTACAACAACCTCAATCTGAATAATTGCACGAAGCAGGTTTAGTCGGTTCTCTCGCCTTCTGAGAATTACACGTACATTGAATCCCCTCAGCTTCTTTTCTACATCTACATTTCCTTTGTAAACCTTTTTATCTATCTTTTAATTTCCATGTTCACTAGCTTGTCTCCATTTTGCCTTCCAAGTCCCTCACTATATTTTGAATGCTTTCTTTGTATTGCTTCCATTTTGTCCTTCATTTTGACTATAATTTTTTCTTACACTCTATTACTGATATGGCATCTTATTATCTCTGAGCACCTGTATCTCTTTTTATATTCTGGTTTCACATAAATGAGAGCTTCATTATCTTCTCTCTCATGGTGATGCTTGGTCAGGTCTTCAATTGCTATTTTCTGATAAATATCTTTTGGCCATCATTTATTTTTCACATTCCTTCCCTTTTCTTCTGGTAATATTATTGTATAAATTCTACATGTGTTCTTTGTTGATGACTTATTACTATTTTTCTTGAACCAGCAATTCAGAAGGGTTTTGACATAAAAGGATAAGTAAAGTCCAGATGTGAATGTGGTTTCTTAAGCCTTTGTTTCTCATCAGGCAACTGAAACCAGCAATGCAGCACTAGAGAATCACTGTCACTCATTACTCTTCTGTCACTAAAGTGTACAAGTACAAAACAGCTCATCAGTGAGATCCTTAACTGAACTGCTTTTCTAGACACATCATATTTAGTGGGGTCCAAAAGAAGAGTCTACCATCACTCTGTAATCTGTTCCCACTGCTACTAATGAGGATTTGGTTTTGTACCTCAAGAGGTATCACTTACTTTAAAGAATTGCTCTATGAGCTTTTATTTTTGAAATCTACAGCCACCAATATCCTCTCCTCTGTTATCCAAACAGCGCTCTGACCTTGATTGCTTATGCCAACCTTTCTTCCTATTTTGTTACATGAAATATCAAGTATCTCAATTTTGTTAAAAACAAGTTAATAGTTCCATTTCTCCTTTTGTTGTTTTTAGGTGATTTTGGTTAAGATTTCTCCACTTAAGAAATATTATATACTAAATTATCTGTTTTACAAATTTATCATCTTTTTAGTCCCTTTATGTTTTTCCTTATTTTCACAATGATCATCTCTTGCCTTTATTTCATGCCAGTAATTCATTTTCAACTATGTACAGGTTACTTGTTATTTTTCATTTGTTTTATAGAAATATGTAAGGTCTCAAGTTGCTTTTTTAGCTCTACTATCTTACTGTATTATTTTATTTTTGGTTTCAAGTTTTAATTTTACTGAATTCAATCTCAATCACAGTATGAACTGCTCATAGACTTACAAAATTTCAAGCTGGGTTCTTGGTCAGTCTCTTAAATGCTCTTTACCACCCTGCTTTTGTTTCCTGCGGCATGTCTGCGTAATCGCATGCTTTCTCTTTCATCGTGCTAATGTTTAACTGGGCCAACTCTGACCTGAGCTTCAGACTGATACAGTGAAGCTGAACTGTCCTCAAACTCCTTCCTATTGCATGTAGGTGGTTGGGCGGAGGGGGGTGGGGCAGGGGGGATGTGTATCTCCCCTCCAGGATACACTAAGATTTGGAATACTAGTGTACTAGCTCATTTCCTGAAGCCTATGTGCTCAGGAGGACGGAAGGTGAGAACACATTTGGAGCTGTGGGCAGTTGTATTCTGTGGCACTGGTCTCCCTTGTAAGATTAATAGAGAATATCAGGAATTTACTGACTTTCTTTCTCTGCCCAGTAAGGATTCAGGATAAGGCAAGAGACAGACTTAAGATATCACAGCAGAAATCTTCTGTTTTTTTATGGCTATCACATGTTTATGACATAAGGTTTCAGCCTTTCCTTCTTTCATTGTTACTGATTAATTTTTGCTGGTCTTTACTACTTTTCCTGTTATTGCTAATTTAATCAAGAAAGGGAAAATTTTGTGATTTGGCTCCCTTTTGCTAACTTCACCTGAAAATTCTTCTAACTGATAAAATATTTCATACACAGAAAGGAATATATAGAGATTCTACTCATACTTAATTTAAGAAATACAACACGACATAACCTTTGCTATTCTGTTTACCATTACACATTCACATATCACTGACTTTTTCTGAAATGTGCTCACAGTCTTGAATTTTACGTTTGTTATTATCTTGATTCTATTAAAATCACTTTGAATCCCTAAACAATAGTCTGTTCAGCTCTGCTTCTTTTTAACTTTTTAAGAATTGTATTATATATATTCTTTTGATTGATGAATGTGACCATAATTAATGTATTTTCACTGCTGTATTGAATCTTATCATATAAACTGCTAATACAAACAATGATTTTATATGTATGATGTAAATGTACATACCAAAGATTGGAATTATTGGGCCACAGAGTATATGTATTTTCAGCTTTACTAGATTTTGTATTTTAAATTTAAGTCTTTAATGTTCCTAGAACTGTTATAATCTACAAAGGTACCATTGTCACACTTCCACATAAATGTGGGGCTGTTTAAGGGCTATTTATTCTGTTTATCAGTTTTACTTGTCTCTATGCACCAGAACTAATATTGGTAGTGTTGATAACTGAGTAATGCAAATGCATCCACCATGTTTTTCTTCAGAAGTATTTTGAATATTTCTCTCTTGTTTAAATTCTAGAAATGTCTAATCAAGTTCCAAAAAAAAAAAAAAAAAAGCACCAAGTAACTGACTGGCATTGAATTGAGGCTATAGATAAATCTGGAGGTAACTGAAATTTGAATATAATGAATATAATATATCTCTCCATTTACTTAGGGCCAACTCAATGTTATTTAGTAGTTCTGAACTTTGCTTATTTGTTGTTAGATTTACTTGTGGAAAATTTATACTTTTGTTCCTACTACATAAGATTTGTTTTTATAAGTGATACATTTTTGCCTGCTGCAGCTGGTAGAGAGAAATACTACTGATTTTTAATATATATGTTGATCTTTTGGCTTCCCAGGTGCCACTAATGATAAAGAAACCGCCTGCCGATGACAATGATACAAGAAAGTGAAGTGAAAGTTGCTCAGTCATGTCTGACTCTGTGACTTCATGGACTATACAGTCCTTGGAATTCTCCAGGCCAGAATACTGGGGTGGGTAGCCTTTCCCTTCACCAGGGGATCTTCCCAACCCAACCCAGGGATCAAACCCAGGTTTCCCGCATTGCAGGTGGATTCTTTACCAGGTGAGCCACAAGGGAAGCCCAAGAATACTGGAGTGGGTAGCCGATCCCTTCTCCAGGGGATCTTCCCAACCCAGGAATCAAACCAGGGTCTCCTGCATTGCAGGTGGATTCTTTACCAACTGAGCTATCAGGGGGAGATATAGGAGACACAGGTTTAATCCCTGGGTTGGGAAGATCCCCTGGAGGAGGAAATGGCAACCCATTCCACTGTTCTTACCTGGAGAATCCCATGGACACAGGAACCTGGCAGGCTATAATCCATGGAGTCACAAAGAGTCAGACACAACTGAAGCAACTGAACACAGCACATCATGTTGATCTTTCATTCAAACTATAAATTAAGCTCTTGTTTAATAATTTAAATGTGAAAGTCTTAGTTGCTCAGTCGTGTCTGACTCTTGCAACCTCATGGACTGTAGCCCGCAAGGTTCCTCTGATTATCTTAATATTTTAGGTAATCATTTAATCTGTGAGTAATTACTGTTTTCTTTCTTCCTTTTCAATCTTTACCTTTCTGTTCACTTTGTCCTATTTTACCATACTGACTAGGAACTTCAGCACAATGCTAAATAGAGACTATATAATGTAATTTCTTGAAAACCTACTAGTGATTATATCTTCTCAGATAACAGAAAATGTATCAAATCTGTTCTAAATATAAGATACAGTTCTTTACATAATTTTTAAAAAGGCAAATATTTTCTAAGCATTAATCAAATCTTTGGGGTAAAACCTAAAGGATTCTCTTATAACAAAGAAAAGAAAGCAAGAAAACTAACCTTTTTGTAGTAAATTGGGTTTCCTGTCAAGTAGCTGAGGTGGACAAACTCCATATGTAGTGTGCCAAATTCAGCAAGAATGCTGCTACCTGCAGATGCCCAGCCCCAGTTTCGCCCTACTCCACTGAATGAAACAAAAGGTAAAAGGAGACAGAATTGGGAAAAGACCAAAACATTTTTTAATGAGTATATAACTTTTAAATAACTCTCTCAGAAATTATTATCACAAACACAATAGATTATTATACCTAAAATCTTACTATTTTAAAATTATTTTGAATAGGATATTCATATGTCCTAAAAATAAAAACAATGTAAAAAGTATATGTTAAGTATTTCACCTCACTCTCATCTCTGTTCCCCTTACAGGCCCCAAATATAATCATTCATTAGCTTCTTATGTGTTAGCATAGAAATTTCTATGCATAAATAAGCAATCCAAATACATATTCTTCTTTTCCCTCCTTTCTTAAAATACAGCAAAGTATACTTAACTCCTCTGTAAGTTAGATTTTAACTATTAAGAAGTACCTCAGTAGGCTTTCCAAAGTTTATAAACAACTTTCTTATATTTTTTACTTACAAATGCATAGAATTCCATGACATTAATGATTTTCAATTGAAATGTCTCATCCACACAAAAATGTGTGAGAGCATTCTAAGTTGTTTTAACCTTGAAAGTACAACTCACATTTACTGTGCTAGGACCAATGATGTCACAGGATTATGACAAAGAACTGTCTTGCCTCTACTGCTGATAGTGTATGAAAACTACTACATTATACAAATAGACATACTTTACTCAATCCTCTACTAGTGGTCCTCTGGCACATTTCCAGTATTTTGCTATTGTGAAAACCATTACAGTGAATAACCTTGGGTGCACTTCATTTGTGCAGGTATATTTCTAGGATATCTTTCTTTTTCCAGGGTGCCTTATAAATTTTTTACTGGAAGCTAAACTATATAAATGAAAAGTACAGACTCTTTGGATGTTATTCTCTTCCCAGAAGGTTAAGCTTGCTCTGAAACATAGATTGAGTACAGGCAGATAACCTTGGCTCTGCGCTTTGTTAAGGGTTAAAACTATTCTAGTTTTACCTGTACTTCCAGGAAGTGGCCCTATAGGATCTTAGCTGAAAGCCTGGGGTGTTTACCAAGGGCCCTTCACCATGGCAGCTTCAAATACTAACTCTGTCTCCTCAGTACCATGAAGTTGCCAGTACCATATAGCTGTTAAATTTTCTTCTTTGTATCTACTTGTATACTGGCAACTCAATATGCTATGTTGTATTTATCTGTGTTGAGAAAACATTAAAATAGGTATCAGGATAGCTATAAAATAGGTATCAGGATACCACTACCTTGTTTAAAGTTCTTTAATTTTTTGGTGCTATTTTTGTACTGTTTTTGAAATTATGAAAGGCAAATACCACTAACAGATTTTTTTGAAGCCAGACATGAGAATCAAAGAAGAAATATGGATACAATAACTATGTAGGACAGTCATTCATTTCACAAATATGAAGTACCTACTCTTATCTGGGATATATAACTGTGAACTCAGAGGGTAAAGCGTCTGTCTGCAACGTGGAAGACCTGGTTTCAATCCCTGGGTCGGGAAGATTCCCCTGGAGAAGGAAATGGCAACCCACTCCAGTACTCCTGCCTGGAAAATCCCATGGATGGAGGAGCCTGGTAGGCAACAGGCCATGGGGTCACAAAGAGTTGGACACGACTAAGCGACTTCTCTCTTCTCTAACATGTAACATTCCTGTTCCCATAATAAGTGGTAATTGTTATGAAGAAAATTAAACATAGAATACTTAGTTGAATAGAATACTGAGTACTAGTGATAGAGGATGAGTTCAAAGACTTTATGTATAATGTTCAAAGAGTTTCTAAAATGACACAATTTAAACTGAGAACTGAATGATGAGAAGGAGCCAGTGATGAATACATCTGGAAGAAGAAAATTCTCAGTAGAGGAAACAGAAATTGGAATGGCCCTGAGGAAAAAAGTCAGTTAGTGTGGCTAGATTGATTTCCTGAAGGAAATCAACCCTAAATATTCAATGCAAGGTCTGTTGCTGAAACTGAAGCTCCAGTACTTTGGCCACCTAATGCAAAGAGCCAACTCATTGGAAAAGACCCTGATTCTGGGAAATATTTAAGGCAAAAGGAGAAGTGGGTGGCAGAGGTTGAAATAATTAGATAGCATCACCAACTCAGTGGACATGAATTTAAGCAAATTCATAAAGAATTTATCAAGATAATGGAGGACAGAGGAGCCTGGCATGCTACACTCCATGAGGTCATGAAGAGTTGGCTGAACAACAGTAACAATGTAGTTTGGCTGGAGCTCAGGAAGGGGAAATGATGATATACGATGAGGTTAGAGCGTGGGTATAATCTAGACTGTATAGAAATTCTGTTGGCTATGGTGAAATTTAAAATTTAAGTATGAAGGAACATCATATAGAATTTTAACGAATGTAACATAATATTTAAAGGATAAAAGCATACCATTTAGAAAGATTACCTAGGCGTCAGCAAGGTGGATGGATTATAGTGCAGTCAAGTATAAATACAAAATCTCATTTCCATGTAAAAACTTTCTATCTCAAAGTCCCAAATGAAAGCTTCATTCACAGTGCATTTAAGCACTATCAAAACACTAAGTTCTAAAAAAAGTATTTTTCACATTTTTACATACAACCTCACAGGGCCCTCCACCTTGGCAGCCTTAGACATTAACTCTGTCTTCCCAATACCAAGTAGCTGTTAAATTTTCTCCTTTGCCCTTCAGCCTCCAAATGCTGTTTTCTAGTTTCTTTATTTCTTTGTCCTGTGCGTGTGCAGGCACAGAATCAGCCAACAGCAAGAGGAAAATCTGTAGATAAATTTTGGGGCTTTTCCTCTGCAATTCCTTCCTGACTTGAGATACTCATCCCTTGTATTTCACCCCTTTTGGCAGTTTCCAGACTTGACCACAGTCTTCTTTGCTCTACATGATGACTGTTTTAGGGCTGGCCTCAATCACACTCAATTTAGAATATACCCTTAGGGGAAAAGCCAGCTTTCTACAGAGATGAGCTTCAAGTAGGCCCTTTGGGTTCTCCCTTAGGTGTTACTCTCCAATCCCTTCAAACCATTTTGTTGGGTTTTATGATTACTTTTGATGGGAAAGTTAACCTGATATAAGTTATCTCAGGGCTGGCACTGGAAGTCTAGATTCATTATTCAAGAAAGTCATGGTTATTCCCACTAGAACTCTAAAACCATTCTCTATCTAGGGTCTTTTCTACTTTTAGGAGGAAGTGAAAAATATAAATCCTTCTCTCATAGAAAGATGGACACTTTTGGTTTCGGCTCTTTTAGCACTAGTTGATTTTAATTTAAACTCTGTATCACCTAGAATAATATTAAATTAGGTGAGACAAATGACAAATACAGAATAAATATGAGCTTTTTTAGAGACAAGAATCTTAAAATCACCACTAAAATGTATGCAGAAGAGTAATACATGATTTGGTAGAGAAGTTGAAGTACATGTAGAAACTACGGATATAACCTTAATACTGATGTAGCACATAGGCTCCTAGTCCTGGCATTAATGAACTGAAGGATCTTGAGCAAGATATTTTCCTTCTCTGAGACTCAGTTTCCTCATCCACAATATAAGAATTTATGATAACTAGTTCACATGACTGTTAGGAAAATTAAGGACATTTAAGATTGTGAAAACACCTCACAAAGAGCCTAATAAAAATAGTATCTAATGAGTTTTTGAATAATTTTATTCTCAGTTATTTTAACAGTTTATCTAGAGAAAAAACTTCCTCAGTCTGATAAAGGCAACTGATTAAAAAAAAGCTACAGCCAACATCATATTGATAATTAAAAAAAAAAAATTATAAAAACATTTTATGGAAATCCAGGAGACTATAAAATACAGGTGAAGACAGTCTTTTTAACCAAGACTGAAAACCCCAAAGTTATAAAAGACATATTTGAATATATAAAAAAATCAAAACTTAAGGCTGAAAAATTATTATAAAAACAACAAGTAGTAGAACAGGGGGAAAAAGTAACTCTATAACCTGTAAGGCTCTTTTATAAGCTAACTAGAAAAACACAACTCGATCAACACTTAGAAATAGACAGTTCACAAAAAACAATCTAGATGTCCAATAAACTTATGAAAAGGTGCTTGAATTCACTAAGCAGAAAATACGAATGAAAATAACAACAGTGACATTTCATAGCCATCATTCTCTTGAAAACTAAACAGAACATATACTTATAGACATTTTGGTATTCTCACATACTGCTGGTGGAAATATGATGAATTACAGCCCTTTTGAAAAATATGTGGGGAGTAACTACTAAACTCAAAAAAGAAAATATAGCCTTTGATCCAGCAATTCCATACTTGGGAAATCTATCCTACCAAAAAAAAAAAAAAAGACATATGCCCTTTCAAGTAGCAATCTTATTTTTAAGAATCATTTTTAGAAAAACTTCCTCACTCTACAAGGACATATATGGTGGTGGTTTAGGCACTAAGTCATGCCCAACTCTTGCGACCCCCTGGACTGTAGCCTGCCAGGCTCCTCTGTCCATGGGATTCTCCAGGCAAGAATACTGGGGTGGGTTGCCATGTCCTTATCCGGAGGATCTTCCGGATCCAGGGATCAAACCCAGGTCTCCTGCATTGCAGGCAGATTCTTTATTGAGTGAGCTACAAGGGAAAGACATATATAACAGGATGCTACTGTAATATTTATGGTAGCAAAATAATGGAAATAAACAAATACCACTGATATGGAATAATTAAATACATCATGGTATAACCTATGTATTTACAGTATATCCTATGTTTTACTCTGTAGTTATCAGAAAGTATGAGTTAAAGCTCTGTGGCATGACCTAGAAGAGCATTTCCATGAGATTTTGTTGAGTGAGAAAAATAAGAAGTAGAAAGAAAATAAGAATAAGAAAGAAAAACAAGTATCCAAACAAATCATATAAAATTTTAAAAGCTCCACCAGTATGTATGTATGTATGTATGTGCTTCTGTGTGCTAATCATATTGCAAAAGATAAATAATGCTAGATTATTAACAAAAGTTGGATTTCAGACATCACGACAGGAATAAAGTCTATGTGAGAGATAGGTATAATTCAATCAAAACACAAAAGCAAAAACCTTTAAAAATAGGTAAATACACCTGTGTTCTATAAACTCAAGTAAAATACATATTTATATGAATATATACAAATATACAGTATGAAAATTAAGTTTATGTTCAAAACACGGTCCTTGAAAGCTTCTACTTTTTTGTCTCAATGTAAATTTGAAGTTTTGCAATGCTGGATTTTTGCTTATTTTTTATCTAGATGATAATAATAATAATATCTTAAATATTTCTTCATCTCAGACTTAAACTGTAAGTTAATTAAAATTCTAATCATATAAGAAAGTTATATGACTGACAATGCTACTGAAGGAAACACCAGAAAATCTGTAATGAAACTAAGAACAAAAAAGAACAGGTATGTGCTTAACACCTTTGGCCATATCCTTTGGAGGAGGCTGGTATGGAACTGTGGCTAGCTTTTTCCTCACAGAGTCAGTTTACATCATATATAGTGTATGACAGCAAAGAACAATAAAGTTAGATTTCATGTTCAGTATTAAATAATGATTTCTTGATGAAAATCAAAACTTCATCAAGTTCTCCATTAAAAAGAAATGACTAAAATAGATTCATTTTCCCAAATAAAGCTGTCAGAGAATCATGCTTCACTTTGAGCTTCAATAATTTTGATATCATAAAAAGGACCTTACAGTTGATGTCTGAGGAGGCCTTACAAATAGCTGAGAAAAGACAGGAAGCAAAAGCAAAGGAGAAAAGGAAAGATATACCCATTCGAATGCAGAGTTCCAAAGAACAGCAAGGAGAGATAAGAAAGCCTTCCTTAGCGACCAATACAAAGAAACAGAGGAAAACAATAGAATGGAAAAGACTAGAGATCTCCTCAAGAAAATTAGACACCAAGAGAATATTTCATGCAAAGATGGGCTCAATAAAGGACAGAAATGGCAGGGACCTAACAGAAGCAGAAGATACTACGAAGAGGTGACAAGAATAGACAGAAGAACTGTATAAAAAAGATCTTCAGGACCCAGATAATCACAATGGTGTGATCACTCACCTAGAGCCAGACATCCTGGAATGTGAAGTCAAGTGGGCCTTAGGAAGCATCACTATGAACAAAGCTAGTGGAGGTGATGGAATTCCAGTTGAGCTATTTCACATCCTGAAATATGACGCTGTGAGAGTGCTGCACTCAATACGCCAGCAAATTTGGAAAACTCAGGAGTGGCCGCAGGACTGGAAAAGGTCAGTTTTCATTCCAATCCCAAGGAAAGGCAATACCAAGGAATGCTCAAACTACTGCACAATGGCATTCATCTCACACGCTAGTAAAGTAATGCTCAAAATTCTCCAAGCCAGGCTTCACCAATATGTGAACCATGAACTTCTAGGTGTTCAAGCAGGTTTCAGAAAAGGCAGAGGAACCAGAGATCAAATTGCCAACATCTGATGGATCATCAAAAAAGCAAGAGAGTTCCAGAAAAACATCTATTTCTGCTTTACTGACTATGCCAAAGCCTTTGACTGTGTGGATCACAATAAACTGTGGAAAATTTTGAAAGAGATGGGCATACAAGACCACCTGACCTGCCTCTTGAGAAACCTGTATGAAGGTCAGGAAGTGACAGTTAGAACTGGACATGGAACAACAGACTGGTTCCAAATAGGAAAAGGAGTATGTCAAGGCTGTGTATTGTCACCCTGCTTATTTAACTTACATGCAGAGTACATCATGAGAAACGCTGGGCTGAAGGAAGCACAAGCTGAAATCAAGATTGCCAGGAGAAATATCAATAACCTCAGATATGCAGATGACACCACCCTTATGGTAGAAAGTGAAGAACTAAAGAGCCTCTTGATGAAAGTGAAAGAGGAGAGTCAAAAAGTTGGTTTAAAGCTCAACATTCAGAAAACTAAGATCATGGCATCTGGTCCCATCACTTCATGGCACATAGATGGGGAAACAGTGGAAAACATGGCAGACTTTATTTTTCTGGGCTCCAAGATCACTGCAGATGGTGATTGCAGCCATGAAATTAAAAGACGCTTACTCCTTGGAACGAAAGTTATGACCAACCTAGACAGCATATTAAAAAGCAGAGACATTACTTTGCCAACAAAGGTCTGTCTAGTCAAGGCTATGGTTTTTCCAGTGGTCATGTATGGATGTGAAAGCTGGACTGTGAAGAAAGCTGAGCACCGAAGAATTGATGCTTTTGCACTGTGGTGCTGAAGACTCTTGAGAGTCCCTTGGACTGCAAGGAGATCCAACCAGTCCATCCTAAAGGAGATCAATCCTGGGTGTTCACTGGAAGGACTGGTGTTGAAGCTGAAACTCCAATACTTTGGCCACCTCATGCGAAGAGCTGACTCATTGGAAAAGACCCTGATGCTGGGAAAGATTGAGGGCAGGAGGAGAAGGGGATGACAGAGGATGAGATGGCTGGATGGCATCACCGACTTGATGGACATGGGTATGAGTGGACTCCGGGAGTTAGTGATGGACAGGGAGGCCTGGTGTGCTGCGGTTCATGGGGTCGCAAAGAGTCGGACATGACTGAGTGACTGAACTGAACTTAAAAGTTGATGTCATGAGTTATGTCTTCCTTTATCATTAGTAAGACATTCAGCAACAGGAAGCCCTGATTTTAAGGTATGTTGTGTTCTATTCTGACTAGAAAAAAACCAACAGGTAGTGTACAAAAAAGGAAGAGAGGGAAAGCACTTTGAATCCATTCCAGCACTAAGTAGACATAAATAAGCAATCTTAAAGAAACAACTATATTGTAACAATAAAGGTGTGGGAGAGAAATCTAGACTTACAAAAACAAGCAGTAGAAATGAAATATAGTTTTACTGTTTCTAAACAAAGAATGTATTTTAAAAATCAGGCAATGCTTGAAAGAAATATCCTTCTGTATACATGTAGAGAAAAACAGTTTTAAGTCTTAAAAAGTATGGTGAAGGCTCAAAAAATCAGTTAATCTAGTATATTTAGAACAAGAATAACCATATAAAAATAGAATTTACCTTTTAAGATTCACCATTGCCCAAGGAATTCCCGTAGGTGTGTTAAAGGCAGGAAGGAGTTTCTCAGCCAACTGGACTGCTTTAATCTTGAATATCTGGGACAAAAACACAAACATTCATAAATTATGAAATTATTGCTGTCAATAAAATTTCCTGATCTCTCCTATGATGCATACCACAATGTACTGGATATGTGAAAGTATGGAGGGAAAAATGGCATCTCTTGGTACCATGGAATATACAGCAATCAGAGAAAACTGTTGTAAAGTGGATGGATAGTGAAGAAAAAGCTGAAAGTGAAATGGCCTGAAACTACTATTAACTGAAAGGGAAGGACTGGTTTTGGTGTTAATATCTATATTTTCAGCTGGCAAAAAATCTGAGCAAAAACACTAGGCTATTAAATTCATCCATGGTATCAAGCTCAGAATAAATATTAAAACAAAAGAAAGAGATGCAACCCTATTTCATAAATGCCCTTTAATTACTATAATCATATTTATATCTTACACATTTATATCTTGACATTCTCCATCAAGGTTCACCCATAATTATTAAAAAAAAAGAAAATATTTAAGTTCACATTCCAAGCTTATGAGTTATAAATGCTTCAGCCCTTGGTTCCAATTACCGCTTTTTTTGGTATACAAAACAATAAGATGCCTAAATATCAATGGTTCTCAAACTTTTAAAACCAAGGTACTAGTACCAGGACATTTTCTAATATTTTTAACATGTATCTCATTTTAGAGACTACTGACTTAGAGACTCAAAACTGAGAGTCAAAATACCCTGCTAACAAAAGTGGCCTGTTCTTCTATATGCCTCAAGGCTATCCTTTCAAAATCATTCGATATTTAAGGTTCCATCTTTTTACTGTGGTCAAGTACTTTTGATAAAATATTATTGGATTTTTCAAATAAGTTGAAAGCATGGTCTAGATCAAAGTTCTAAGTGGAGATGATATTAAACAAAGCACACCTACATTACTGGGGGTATAAACTAGAGAGGAGTATGTGCAAGTATACAAAGCAATATGACATTAATATATTTTGCAAAGTTTCTTAAATAACAGAAAATTTTCAGCAGAACTTCAAATTAGATATTCTCATACAACTTACCACTTCCTTGAATACCTACATAAATATTACTAACAGTTATATGTTAGTAAAGAGAAACTGAGGGTTTCCCTTGTGGCTCAGATGGTGAAGAAACTGCCTGCATGAGAGAGATTTGTGCTGGATCCCTGAGTTGGGAAGATCCCCTGGAGAAGGGAATGGCTATCCACTCCAATATTTTGCCTGGAGAATCCCACAGAGAAGCCTGGCGAGCTACAGTCCATGGGGTTGCAAAGAGTCGGACATGACTGAGTGACTAACGTGCACAGAGAGACATTACGTTATTTGTGAATAGCACTGCTTCTTTATCTCACACTTTACCAGGGGGACAAAGGGACCAAGTTCTTAACTAAGAACTAACACTAATGACATGTGTTTGCTGATCATATCTTTTACATGTAAAACTAATATTCCAAACGGTAAAATAACTTACAAACATAAGCTTTTTTCTAAACAGAAAGCATTCTTATTTCACTTCAAGAAGTAATTAGTGACATATTTTCTAATTTTGAACTACCTATGATAGTTAACATATATAGTACCAATAATAATAATACAAAACTCAATAAAAGCACCACCCCAATGTCATAGAGAAAAAAAATTCCTTACCTAGAAGGCTTATTCAGGAAAATACAAAATCTTTAATGATAAATATACCACAGCCTTACAGTTCCTATTTTCAGAAACATTTTGGCAGACAACAGCAACAGCTAATTTAAAACAAATTAGCTAGTATGCAATGCAGGTGAATAATACAAATCTAAAAAGCACCCATTATACAGAGCAAAGTAAGCCAGAAAGATAAAGACCATTACAGTATACTAACACATATATATGGAATTTAGAAAGATGGTAACGATAACCTTATATGCAAAAAAAGAAAAAGAGACTCAGATGTATAGAACAGACTTGTGGACTCTGTGGGAGAAGGCGAGGGCGGGATGTTTCAAGAGAACAGCATCGAAACATGTATATCTAGGGTGAAACAGATCACCAGCCCAGGTTGGATACATGAGACAAGTGCTCACGACTGGTGCACTGGGAAGACCCAGAGGGATGGGGTGGAGAGGGAGGTGGGAGGGGGGACCGGGATGGGGAATACATGTAAATCCATGGCTAATTCATTTCAATGTATGACAAAAACCACTGCAATGTTGTAAAGTAATTAGCCTCCAACAAATAAAAATAAATGGAAGAAAAAAAAAAAACAACAACAACAACAACAACAACAAAAAGCACCACCCCAATGTCATAGAGAAAAAAAATTCCTTACCTAGAAGGCTTAATTTATTCAGGAAAATACAAAATCTTTAATGATAAATATACCACAGCCTCACAGTTCCTATTTTCAGAAACATTTTGGCAGACAACAGCAACAGCTAATTTAAAACAAATTAGCTAGTATGCAATGCAGGTGAATAATACAAATCTAAAAAGCATCAAAGTAAAAGGTAAGTCTCTTTTCTAGTCCTAACCGTTGATCACAGAAGTCCTTCTATAATGCAAATAGCTATTAATTTCTTAAGTATCTAGTAAATATTTTGTGCTAAAATCAGTTCCAAGGTATATATAACTCCTAGCATGTCACATCAAATTCTCATTTTCCATTTCTCAGAACAGAAATTCTATTACAGACACAGTCTTCTGCCTCCGTTGCTCTGTCTCTCAAACACAGAATATCATATACTTCACTCTTAACTTGTTTCTTTCACTTATTGTATATTGGAGATCTTTCCATATCATTCCACCTCTTTCTCTTCAGTGGCTGCAAAATTTATCCTTGTATAAATAATACTGTAATTTACTTAATCAATCTTCTATTCATAGACATATGTTTCCAAAACTATGTACCTCTGTAAGATAAATCATAAGAGTGAAATTACTGAAGCTATGGATCCATTCATTTGTAATTTCAATAATTAATGCCAACTTGGACTACAAGGAGATCCAACCAGTCCATCCTAAAGGAAATCAGTTCTGGGTGTTCACTGGAAGGACTGGTGTTGAAGCTGAAACTCCAATACTTTGGCCACCTGATGTGACGAGCTGACTCATTGGAAAAGACCCTGATGCTGGGAAAGATTGAGGGCAGGAGGAGAAGGGGATAATAGAGGATGAGATGGCTGGATGGCATCACCGACTTGATGGACATGGGTATGAGTGGACTCCGGCAGTTAGTGATGGACAGGGAGGCCTGGTGTGCTGCGGTTCATGGGATCGCAAAGAGTCGGACACGACTGGGCGACTGAACTGAACTGAATGACAACTTTTTCACACCTCTCACATATTTACATTTCTATCAGAATTTATGACCAGCTGTTTCTCTATATTTTTGTTAACATAAGAGTTGTCAAACTTTCGATCATTGCTAACCTGAGAGTTGAAAAAGGCTACTTCACTGTCAATTTTATTTTCATTTATTTCAATATGATGTGGTAATATTCAACACTCACTCAAATATCTTTTCAAGCAAAATTCATACACTGCAGAGGATGGAAAACTATACATAACATTTCCCAGATTCCATCCCACCTAAACTTCAAGATAAGGCCTAGGCATTGGTAAGTATACATAAATAAGCAATATCTGGATGGAAGAAGTAAACAGTTTGAAGCAGTGGTCTTTCATGCAGAGGTGCCTGATTCTTACATGTTAGCTCTGACAGAAGTTCTAATGACTAGTCCCGAGTTTCAAAGATAACATGTGGGCAATACAGGGAATGGGTCTGAATCACACTATAAAAGCCACAAGGTATGCTTAAGCATCCAAGTACTGCATTTCGGACTCTTTTGTTGACCAAGATGGCTACTCCATTTCTTCTAAGGGATTCTTGCCCACAGGAGAAGATATAATGATCGTCTAAGTTATTTTCACCCATTCCAGTCCATTTTAGTTCATTGATTCCTAAAATGTCGATGTTCATTCACTCTTGCCATCTCATGTCTGACCACTTTCAATTTGCCTTGATTCATGGACCTACCATTCCAGGTTTCTATGCAATACTGCTCTTTACAGTATCGGACTTTACTTCCAACACCAGTCACATCCACAACTGGGTGTTGTTTTTGCTTTGACTCTGTTTCTTCATTCTTTCTGGAGTTATTTCTCCACTGATCTCCAGTAGCATATTGGGCACCTACCAACCTGGGGAGTTCATCTTTCAGTGTTCTGTCTTTCTGCCTTTTCATGCTGTTCATGGTGGTCTCAAGGCAAGAATACTGAAGTGGTTTGCCATTTCTTTCTCCAGTGGAGCACAGTCAGAACTCTCCACCATGACCCGTCTGTCTTGGGTGGCCCTACACAGCATGGCTCATAGTTTAACTGAGACAGACAAGGCTGCAGTCCATGTGATCAGATTGGTTAGTTTTCTGTGACTACGGTTTTCAATCTGTCTGCCCCCTGATGGAGAAGGATAAGAGGCTTAAGGAAGCTTCCTGATGGGAGAGACTAACAGAGGGGGATATTGGGTCTTGTTCTGGTGGGAGGGGCCATGCTCAGTAATTCTTTAATCCAATTTTCTGTTGATGGGTGGGGCTGTGTTCCTTCCCTGTTATCTGAAAGTGAAAGTGAAGTCGCTCAGTTGTGTCTGACTCTTTGCGACCCCACGGACTGTAGTCTGCCAGGCTCCTCTGTCCATGGGATTCTCCAGGCAAGAATGCTGGAGTGGGTTGCCATTTCCTTCTTCAGGGGATCTTCCCGACCCAGGGATCGAACCCTGGTCTCCCGCATTGCAGGCAGACGCTTTAACCTCTGAGCCACCAATGAAGCATTCCCTGTTATTTACCTGGGGGCAAACGATGAGGCAAGGCCAAAGAACGCTCAAACTACCGTACAACTGCACTCATCTCACATGCGAGTAAAGTCATGCTCAAAATCCTCCAAGTCAGGCTTCAACAGTACATGAACTGTGAACTTCCAGATGTTCAAGCTGGTTTTAGAACAGGCAGAGAAACCAGAGATCAAACTGCCAACATCTGTTGGATTATCAAAAAAGCAAGAGAGGTCCAAAAAATAATCTACTGCTTCTTTATTGACTATGCCAAAGCCTTTGACTGTGTGGATCACAATAAACTGGAAAACTCTAAAAGAGATGGGAATACCAGACCACCTGACCTGCCTCCTGAGAAACCTGTATGCAGGTCAGAAAGCAAAGGTTAGAACTGGACATGGAACAACAGACTGGTTCCAAATAGGAAAAGGAGTTTGTCAAGGCTGCATATTGTCACCTTGCTTATTTAACTTATATGCAGAGTACATCATGAGAAATGCTGGGATGGATGAAACACAAGCTGGAATCAAGATTGCCAGGAGAAATATCAATCTCAGATATGCAAATGACACTACCCTTATGGCAGAAAGCAAAGAAGAACTAAAAAGCCTCTTGATGAAAGTCAAAGAGGACAGTGAAAAAGTTGGCTTAAAACCCAACATTCAGAAAACTAAGATCATGGCATCTGGTCCCATCAATTCATGGCAAATAGATAGGGAAACAATGGAAACAGTGACAGACTATTTTGGGGGGCTCCAAAGTCACTGCAGATGGTGACTGTAGCCATGAAATTAAAAGATGCTTGCTCCTTAGAAGAAAAGTTATGACCAAGCTAGACAGCACATTAAGAGCAGAGACATTACTTTGCCAACAAACATTCATCTAGTCAAAGCTTGGTTTTTCCAGTGGTCATGTATGGATGTGAGAGTTGGACTGTAAAGGAAGCTGAGCACCAAAGAGTTTACGTTTTTGAACTGTGGTGTTGGAGAAGACTCTTGAGAGTCCCTTGGACTGCAAGGAGATCCAACCAGTCCATCCTAAAGGAAATCAGTCCTGAATATTCATTGGAAGCACTAATGCTGAAGCTGAAACTCCAATCAATACTTTGGCCACCTAATGTGAAGAACTGACTCATTTGAAAAGACCCTGATGCTGAGAAAGATTGAAGGCAGGAGGAGAAGGGGACAACAGAGGATGAGATGGTTAGATGGCATCAAAGACTCAATGGACATGAGCTTGAGTAAACTCCAGGACCTGGTGATGGGTAGGGAGGCCTGGCGTGCTGCAGTCCATGGGGTCACAAAGAGTTGGTCATGACTGAGCAACTGAACTGAACTGATGTTTGAGCATTTCTCCTGTCTGCATGTTTTCAAGCTATATAACAAAATATCTGATTTCATGACCCTCCCAAAGATTCTGTTAGCTGGTCAGTACTTTCTAATAAATCACTAGATAAAATAGATTGTTTTCTGCAACTACAACCCTTGGCTAATAAGATGATGAAAGTGTTTAAAAGTTTCAACAACATTTAAATGAAAATTTCCAAAACATATATTTATAGAAAAAACTTTTATGTATTCATCATCCATTATGTAAAATCTCCCAGTTATTTTTACTGGAACAATTTGTAAGAAACATTAATGCAGTGAAAGAATGCTTCTGAATACACCTTATGTATCCATGTTGTTACTTTCAGATAATAAGATTGCTAAAGTGGGTTACTGGGTCACAGAATTTTAAACGTTTATTTGACAGAAGCTTAATTATTTTCCAAAAAGTTTGTATCATTTGTATTCCCTCCAAAAGTATATCAGACATTTGTCAAAATTTAAATATAATTATATACTATATTTTTAAACTGGGTGCATTTTATTGTATATAAATTGACTTCAATAGAGCTGTTTAACATAAACACATTTCTAAGTTTAAACCTGTAAGCTTTTTTAAGTGCTTACCAGGCAGAGAATGTGGAAGGTTAAGAGTTTTTCAGGCAAAAAATTAAGGTTTAGCTCTAAAACCACATAGTGAAATAAAACAATGTCGTCTTAACACACAGTTTAATGCATGCAGAATTTGGGGCCTCTCTGTGGCTTTCTTCTGTCCTGGATTTTACACCTAAATTTCTAGTACCTCTAAACTCTGTCTTCTGACATGATTTTAAACAGGATTTTTAACTTTCTGACATTTCACTGTTAGTGTGAAGAAATGCAACAGATTTCTTTATATTAATCATGTATTCTGATACCTTGCTGAGTTCATTTGTTAGTTCTAATAGTCTTTGTGTGGATACTTTAAGGTTCTCTCTATATATAGAGTATCATGCCATCTGCATATAATAACAATTTTACTACCTCTTCCAATTTAGACACCTTTTATTTCTTTTTCTTGTCTGACTGCTATGGCTAGGACTTGCAATACACTGTTGAACAGAAGTGGTAAGAGTGGGCATCCTTGTCTTGTTTCAGAATTTAGTAAGAAGACTTTCAGTTTTCTTCATTGAGTACTATGTTGCCTGTAGATTTGTCATAAATGGCTTTTATTATGTTGAGGTATGTTCCCTCTATACTCATTTTGGTGAGACTTTCTATCATGAATGGATGCTGAATTTCACCAACTGCTTTTTATGCATCTACTGGGATGATCATATGGTAAACTCTATCTTCTGATCAAACCGGTAATCATAACTGTAATCAACTGTCAACTGGTATTACTACTGTGACTTTAAACATGTAAGAATGCATACAAATGTGTAGATGAACTCACACATATAAGATGAAATGTTGGGGAGTATATTTAAAATGGGATACCAAAGCTTGGTGGAATGTTTTGTCCAACTACCAACACATCTAGAGAAAATGCAGAGGTCAGACTTTGAATGGAAATTGCAGTAACTTCTAACGCAAAAATAAAATAAAAATTAGTGCAATAAGGACAATGATGGCTAACATTTAAACCAAGAAAAATTAACTCTATTGTTTCACTTTTTTATTTAGAACTTTAGGGCAAAATAAGGGGCCTCTATTTGTCTTAGAAAATATCCCTGAACCTTTTCAGAAATGACCTTACCTACAGATAGCAAAGTACACATTTGTGTTTCAGTAAAGAAAAACCTGGCTGTTGACGCTGTTTATTTTGTTTTTATATTCTGTGAAACATGTCTTAAACTTTACATAACCATTTCTCTATTTTATCTGACAGATTTCAGATGCTGTTATCCACATAAATTACATTATTATCTTACTCAGGAAAGGATGGCACTTTGATAACCATTAAAAAATGAGAAGAGACAATACTGTTAAAGAAATGTCATATATTTGAGGCTAGCATCAAGTAAACATAATAAATCATCAAGATTTTTTAACTTGTGAATATTTAAAATAAATAGTCTTGTTCTGAGAAAATAAAATGATAAAGCTTCACATTTATAATATTAATAAATCATAGGACAGAGGAACACTTTGTTAGGACAGCATATAACCCTCATTTGGTTCACCATACAAGAACATATTAATAGAACGCATGCAAAATGCTCTTTATTCTGGTTACACTCTTCTAAATATAATAAAGTTACTTTGGCATGTTATAAATTATAGCTAATTTTCTGTCTTATGTGAGATATAGGGATTTATTATCTATCCAGTATTAGAATAATCTTATATTCAATGTTTTATTTATTATTAACAGATCTCAAGGATTTATTGTTTGTTTCCTGGAACAGACATGGATCAGAGCTTTCAATGTAAAATGATGAAGTAGAAAAGTAAAATGGTCAGTAAAATCTGATTTTATGAGAAAGAAAAGTAAAACATGTTCTTACTTTTATGGACAGTAAACTATCCAAAGAAATTAACTTATGATATCTGTTTTCAGATATCAGACTCCCCTGGTCACTCAGACAGTAAAGCATCTGCCTACAATGTGGGAGACCGAGGTTCGGTCCCTGGGTTGGGAAGATCCTCTGGAGAAGGAAATGGCAACCCACTGCAGTACTCTTGCCTGGAAAATCCCATAGACAGAGGAGCCTGGTAGGCTACAGTCCATGGGGTTGCAAAGAATCAGACACAACTGAGCAGCCTCACTTTCACTTTCATCTGTTTTCAAGGAGCTTCTCTGGTAGCTCAGCAGTAAAGAATCTGCCTGCGATGCAGGAAACACTGGTTCGATTCCTCCCTGGGTCAGCAATATTCCCTGAAGAAGAAAATGGCAATCCACTCTTGTATTCTTGCATGGGAACTCCATGGACAGAGAAGTCTGGCAGGCTGCAGCCCACGGAGTTACAGATAATTGGACACGATGTAGTGACTAAACACTAACAATCTATTTTCAATTAAGTAAAATAATTTTCTCACTAAGCAGGACAAGACTTAGTGACTAAACAACAACAATCTATTTTCAATTAAGTAAAAGGATTTCCCAAACAGTATATTTACCGTACAGGAAAAAATCCAAGGAGGAGGAAAAATAAAGTAGTATCAGATAATACTGTTAGGCACTTTTGAATAATTTAATCCCCACAACAACTCTCAGGTGAACTCTTTCATTCTTTCATAGATAACAAAACTTAAATTACAGGAGGTAAACAGCTTGACAAATAACCATTATGAAAGGGAGGCAGAGTAGAGCCTCAAACCTATAGCTCCGAAGTACTTGTGCTTCCCTCTCCTCCACAGTGTTTCCTCCTGAAGTCTGAGGTATTAAAACTGCAAATGTGGAAATACTGGTAACACTGCATACTTTTTCAGCATTTTAGTGTTTTCCTGTGACAACAGCAACCAAAATTTCAACATTTTGTTTCAACCTTCAGATAAAGAGCCGAATGAAACAGAAGCCGAGGCTTCTTTTACATAAGTCGTTCATAATTAATTTTGAATCATATGCCTTTTGGTATAAAAATTAGTCAACTACACACAAAAAGTTTCGTATTTCCTCTACATAGTCAGACAAGCATGAAATAAGAAAACAGTGCTCTATCTCAATGACATCATATAACGTGTAACCTGGTAAAGACTAGGAGGAATGGAGCAGCAGTAACAGCGGTTCACGGGGGAGAGGGACAGGCTGTAGACGCGCCCTCTCTGAGGCAGAGGCATGCAGCGGACACCGGAAGTAGACGGCAGAGCAAGGGCCTCAGGAAAAACTTGCCTGCAAAACAGGCTCACTGCAACGACAAGGCAGTGTGAGAGGAGTCTGAAGACAGTGGTACACTGCAGGTAATCTTAGCAATGGAAGTCCCAAACCCGTTTCAACTCCGACTAAACTGACTCAGCTCCTAGCACTAGCAACACAGACATGCTATTCCGGCACAAATGTTATTAAACTCAGTCTTTAGCATACATGGTATTTTGCATTAACGGTCATCCATACACAGTATTTTGCATTAACAAAATATTATTAAACACTAAAGAAAGCAAGAAAAGTTAATCCACTTTCTAGAGACAAAGCAACTGACAATCCAGACTCAATGAGGTTGAAATAATCATAAAGAATTTTAAATGACTATAATTACTATGTTAAAAGACCTAGTAGATAAGGTGGAAAACATGCATAAAGACAATGAGGAATTTCAGCAGAGAAATGAAAACTGTAAAGGTCAAATGAAATATCAGAAATAATAATTTTAAAAATCAAGATAAAATAGTGATGAAAAACACCTCCAACATGCTCAAAAGTGTATCACATAGGTTAGAAGATAGACCATATGACATTACCTGAAAGAAAGAGTAACTATAACAGAATCAGACAAACTAAAGATAAGACAGAATATGAATAGGGATAAAGAGAAAAACTTTAAAACAATAAAAAACCAGATTTACTAAGGAGACATAACAATCCTAAATATATACACACTTAAGAACAGATCTCCAAAATAAAGTAAAAACTGACAGGACTGAAATGAGAAACAAACAAATCCATAATTTTAGTCAGAGACTTCAAGACTCCAAAACTTAGTATTTGACAGAACAAGTAAACAGAAAATTAGTATATTTACAGAAGCTCTGAGCAACATAATTATCCACTTTGACCTAACTGAAGTTTTAAGACAACCACAGAAGAATAAACATCTTTTCAGGCACACATTTTTTTGATAGACCATATTCTGTAAATATGAAAAAAGCTCATGAAATATGAAAGCTCATGAAACAAGCTTTGACAAACAACAGATTTTTTTCTCTATTCATTGCCCATTAAGCAAACTAGAAATCAGTAACAAAGATATGTGGTAAATTCTCAAATACCTGGAAATTCAACAGTATACTTCTAAATAACTCAGCAGTAAAAAGGAAGAGAAATGAGAAAATATTTTGAATAAAAGGAAAACAAAAACATATCAAAATTCATAGGATGCAGCTAAAGCAAGGCTGAGAAGCAAATCTTTGATTATTAATGCTTATAGACTACTAGGAAAAAATTAAGTACAGCACAGGGAATATAGTCAATACCTTAAAATAACTTTGATGACGTATATGCTATAAAAATATTGTATTACTATGTGTACATCTGAAACTAACAGAATATTGTAAGTGAACACTACTTCAGTAAAAAGATAAGAACAAATAAAATAAGAAAAAGTGTTATATTAATGATCTAACAAGCTTCAACCATAAGAAACTGTGGGGGGAAAAATAGGGAAAAAGGTGCAACTTAACCCCAAAGAAAGCAGAAGTAAAGATAAAAGCAAAATTAATAAAATTGAACACACAAAAGTAGAGAAAAATCAATGAAACAAAAACTAATTCTCTGAAATAATAATATTAATACACTTGTAGCCAGACTGACAGCCAAAGAGAAGATGAAAACCCCATAGACTGTAGCCCACTAGGCTCCTCTGTCCATGGAATTCTCCAGGCAAGAATACTGGAGTGCGTTGCCATTCCCTTCTCCAGGGGATCTTCCTGACCCAGGGATTGAACCCTGGTCTCCTGCATTGCAGGTGGACTCTTTACCACCTGAGCCACCAGGGAAGCCTGAAATAAAAATGCCCTTTGTAGCCAGACTGACAACCAAAGAGACAATGAAACAGGGAACATTACTTAAAGACCCTACAGATATGAAAAGCATAACAAAGTATTACAAACAACATTATGTCCACAATTTAGAGGAAACACATTCCCTGAAATAAACAACAAGAGCCACACAAACTCACAAAAGCCACCTAAGAAGAAAAAACCCGAATAGTACTATATTCTACCAAAGAAACTGAATACATACATTGTAAAATTTAGTGGGAAAAAAACAAAAAACTCCAACCTCACCTGGCTTCACTGGGAAGTTCTACCAAACACTGGAGCAGGAAATGGAAACCCTCTCTAGTATTCTCGCCTGGGAAATCCCCTGGACAAAGGAGCCTGATGGGCTACAGTCCACCAGATCACAAAGAGTCAGACACAACTGAGAGACTAAACAACAATACACAAACTTCTCCAGTAGAAAGAAACACTTTCAAACTCATTTTACATCGTCAGCATTACTCTTTTACCAAACACATACATACATACATATATTTAAACTACAGATCAATATCTCATATGAACATACATGCAAAAAATTCTCAACAATGCATTATCAAATCAATTCCAGCAATATTTAAAGAAGATAATACAGCATGACCAAGTGGGATTTCTTCCACAAAACGGAAGGTGATTTCAAAAATGAACTAGTATAATTCACATTATCAACAAATAAAGAAGAAACATCATATAATCATCTAATTAAACGCCAAAAACATTTGACAACATTCAATACCTATTCATGAGTTTTAAAATCTCAGCAAAAAGGAATGGCAGGGAATTTCTTCAAGATGATGAAGGGCATCTGCCAAAAAACCCATTATGCTTGATGGTGAAAAACTAAATGCTCTTTCCCTCTTATCAGGAACCAGACAAGGAATACACTCTCATCACTCCCATTTAACTTTGTATTTAGTGTAGGTTCTAGGCAAGAAAAAGAAAAAATAAAAGAACTATACAAATAAAACTGTTCTCTAGATAGAGAAATAAAACACCTCCGTTCCCTGATGACATGATTCTTTAAAAAGAAATTCCCAAAGAATCTATTGAAAGGAAGGAAGGAAAAGATCACTAAGTTGTGTCCAACTCTTTGTGACCCCATGGACTATATGTAGCCCACTAGGCTCCTCTGTCCATGGGATTTCCCAGGCAAGAATACTGGAGTGGGTTGCCACTTACCCAGGGAGCAAACCCATGTCTCCTGCATTGGCAATCAGATCCTTTACTGCGGAGCCACCAGGGAAGCCCCAAAGAACCTATTATAATCCATTTAAAAGTGACTAGAATTAACTAGCTAATATAGGGTAATCTCAGGCCACAAGGTCAATGTAAAAATCAACTGCACAGTGCACAACAATGTGAATGCTATTCTATTATAATTATGTACATTTTACCACTTTTTAAAAAAATGATAGCATCAGAAAAGTTATCCAAAGAAGAAAAAAATGTCCTGAGCCAGCTGCAAACTTAAGCTTTTATTAAAAGCTGTTTTAAATCAATTGTATTTATATACACTGACACTGGACAATCAGCAATTAAAATTTAAAAATGCAGTACCACTTTTAACAGCATCAAGAAACGAACTATAAACCCATGAAAATATATATAAGATCTGTAAAATCTAGGAACACCAACAAACAAAATTAAAGAACTAAATAAATGTAGAGATATGTTATGTTCATGCACTGGAAGATATCAATTTTCCTTAAACTTACCGACAGACTCAATATAATCCCAATCAAAATTCCAGTAAGATTATTTTGTGGCAATCAGGAAACTGATTCTAAAGTTTATATAGAAAATAAAACTAGAATAGCCAAAATAATTCTGAAAAGGAACAAAGTTGCAGGATTCATGCAACCTAATTATGAGACCATAAAGACCATGATTTCAATTCTATAAATCCATAATTATGAACACAGAATGGTAATGGCAAAAGGACAGACATACAGATCAACAGAACAGAGTCTAGAAGTACACCCACACTTGGTCAATAGATTTCATATATGGTCAATTAATTTCGAAAAAGGTGCAAAATCAATTAAATAGAGAATGACTAGTCTTTTCAACAATGGTTGGATTTTCAAATTCTAGCAATGGTGTTAGAATTTTTGTATATCTATATGGAAAGAGATGAATCTCAATCTCCACCTCACAGCATGTAAAATTTAACTCAAAATGGACTATAGATTTAAAAGTATAATAAAGTAAAACCATAACACATTTAGAAGAAAATTAGAGAAAATTTTTGTGACCTTGGATTAGGCAAACATTTCTTAAACAAAATATCAAATACATGAACCATAAAAGATAAAACTGATAAACTGGACTAATTCAAGATGTGACAACTTCAGTTCTTCAAAAGATACTGTTAAGTCACAGAAAAGCCACAGAGAGAAAATACTTGAAAACACACAGGTTATAAAGTCCTAAGTCCAGAATATACAAAAAAAACTCTCAACATCCAAAAATAAGAAAACAAACAAAATCTAATGGCCAAAGACAGAACAATTAAAGAAGATATATGAATGACAAACACATGAAAAGGTGCTCAACGTGATTTGTCATTCGAGAGAAGGGAAATAAGACCACAATGAGATACTACTACACACCTATAGCTAAAAATAATAAAGAAATTCTCAATAGCAAGTACTAGTCATGAGAGAAGACAATTGTTGGAAAATGAGTCCAGTGAGTTCTTCCAAAGTTTACTAACCACTTGATCCAGCAATCCCACTTCTAGATATTTACCCAAGAGACATAAAAATTTATGATCCTACAGAAACCTAATGCAAATATTTATAGTGGCTTTATTCATAACCTCCAAAACTAAAACAAATCCACTGGTGAATGGATAACTACCTTAGAGTCACACAATGCGATACTACATACAGCAGTTTGAAAAAAAAACAAAAACCTACTAAATATATGAATAAATCTCAAATGCATTGTACTATAGAAAGAAGCCAGTACTCCCCTCTGTAGGAATGGAAAACCTATCAATTGTTACCAGAGGCTGGTGGTAATGATAAAAGGGAATTTTATGGGATGATAAATTCCTCTATATCTTACTTGTGCTTACTAGACTGTATGCACCGTCAAAATTCATACACTAAACTGAGTGAATTTTACTGTGTAAGTAACACTTCAGTAAGTCTGACCAAAAAATCCTATCTATTAACTTACTATGATCTTATTGATAAAAGTGAGGTGGTGTACTTGTTAAGTATGTTTCAAGCACTCTTTCTTAAAGGTGATTTTTGGAAATGATGGTTCTGTACTTTGAGAAACTCTAAACTCTAAAAGCTGGGTCAGAATTTCTCAAAGTACAGAACCATCATTTCCAAAAATCACCTTTAACAAGGAGTACTTGAAACATACTCAACAAGTAAGTACACCTTTAACAAGGAGTACTTAAAAATATAAATAATGGTCTCTATTTCAAACCAACCGAATTTCAGTCCAAGACTTCCAAAAAGGAGAATTTAGAGTTGTTGCTGTTTTATTTTTTTAATTTACAGCAATAAATTGCATTCAATTTCCAAATAGGCACTTTTTTTAACAAAATTTTTGGACTTAGGAGGATCCACATTCATTCTTACTGATTCATTCCTTTATTCTAATCTTATTAATTCATTTTCTCCTTTTGTTTCAAACATGTAATTAACTGAAACAGCAAATTCTAGAGGATTACCCCTACAGAGGAGACACAGCGTACATAATGTTAGGATCTGTGATAAATTTGTCTTACTGATATTCTCAAAATGAAAAAATCATTATCCCCAAGGAACAGAGCTCTATCTGAAGATCTAGTTATTTCAGCAAACCTGCAGATTAGTTCAATATTAGACAATTTAAAAAGATGACATTCTGCTAGGGAAATCTTTCATTTTACTAAATTTCATTCACAACCTTTTTCCCCAAACAATTTATTACTTGATTTTGCTCACCTCCTCTCCTGAAAGGTAATACGCTGCAAGCAATCCTCCAATAAATCGAATGTTGACTTCAAACACAGACACTTCTGAATTCTGTGAAAACATATTGAAAATGCTCACATATACACAAAGCTGAGAAGGTTTCAAAATATTTTCAATACTTCATATGTTTCTCACAAACACACTAGGGAGAATATTTTTTTCCACTTTCTACATCTTCATTTCTCATGCAACTGAAATCTCACCTCCCATTTGTTAATGCTACTGAGACTCCTCTACTGTTATCAGCACAGCTTCCTAGTTGCCATAACCAAGGGGCCATTTTCATGTGCCTTACATATTATTATGAAATTAGCAAGATATTTGATGCTGCGGACTATTCTCCCTCATGAAAGCCTCCATTTCTTAAATTTTGAAATAGTGCTCAATCTACTGGTCCCTTTCTGTTCTATGCTATATTCACTACACTATAAATTCAGTAAACTGTATGTCCATTTTTACTTCTATCTCTTCTCATGAATTTTAAATACTTTTCTAGTATGTATAACTTAATCAATGTTAAAGGAGGTACCAAAAAGTAATGACAAGATGATAGATTTTTTCAATTAATAATGTTGAAAAACTGACTCCTAGGTGAGAAATTGATTTGACTCTTATATATGATATACACATATTTATCAAAATGAAATCAAAATAATTTAGAAGTAGACACAGAAGTACCAAAAAAAAAGTAGAAGAAAATGTGACAATATATCTATACTCCCTTGAGAAAGCAGGTACTTTATAAGTATATAATCAATTGCACTGATAACAAATAATGACAGAAAGACATGAATTTCCCCATAATGAAAATTACCTATAACAAAAAAATTATGAACAAAATTAAAAGGCAAGAAACAAATGGAAGGATATCTGCCACAAATATAGAATAACTTACCACATATAGTCTACAGGTTTGTATTTAGATATGGATAAAGATATTGCTGAGAAAGATTCTAATGCATGGAAAGAAAAGTAAAGAAGTGGCAAAGAACATGACCAAAGAATCCACAGAATATACAAAAGTGACTAATAGAAAAATAATATTTCTAATTAACTTTTAAATAAAAATTAAAAGGAAATATATATTACCCTGAAGTCTTTCCAATATTCACAGGCAGAAGACATCATTTGCTAACACAAGCATAATTCTCTAATACAGAACTTTCACAATATAATTATTTTAATAACATAAACTGTTATTAATCCTCAAAAGCAAAGTATTTATATTACTTCATATATTCCCAATATAAAGCATACTGCAGGATATATAGTAGACATTCACTAAATATAGAGAGGAAGCAAAAGAGGGAGAGAGGGCCTCTGTCACTCACTAGAAGAAGAATACCTTCTAACCAGTTTCCCTGACTGTACTTCCCAGTACTCTATTTGTTCAGTACCATATAGCTAGAGTGTAATGCAACTTTTCAATCTTAAATCAGCATAAATTACCACTCTGTGCAAACTTTTACAATGGTTTCTGGTTACACTCAGGGTAAAATGACTTATTAGACCCAACATAATCAGATTCCCCACAACCTCTCTGACATTATCTCCTAACAAATATCCCTGTGACTCACTTTATGATTACACCAAATGGGTCTACCTGCCATTTGAGAATCGTCAAACTCACTTCTGTGTCAGTCTTTACGCTACTTGCACATCTCTATGAGCAAATTCCACTTAGAAAGTTTTTCTGACCACACAATATAAAATAGTGAAGTAATCCCTCATCACTAATATGCTTTATTCTGTACTATTTCCCCAATTAACACTTATCATCATCTTAGTATGGCATAATTCTTTATAAAATTCAAATCTTTCCTCACAAGAGACAGAAGAGAAAGTCTAGAGGACAGAACAGAGAGGATGAGGAAGAAACATTATTTACAGGAGTAAAGAGAGAACCTTCCTAAAGTTCTGAAAACAAAAGTCCTTAGACTAAAGAATATTATGAGTCCTTTATGGAATAATCTAAATACAGAATGGTAAAGAAACTATAGAAAAACACAGCAAAGAAAGAAAATATTAACAAGGAGGGGAAAGATAACCTTTTAAAAATTAAACTGACAGCATACTTTTCAACAGCATATTAGAAAGACAATGAGACTGTATCTTTAAAAGGTTAAGAGAAAATAATCATCAACCTCTAATTTTATACTCAGCTATAATATCTATTAGGAGAAAGCTTGGCTCTCTCATATCCACATGGCTTCCCTTGGGTGTCTTCTCAGAAAAGTTATTACCTTCAATAGTCATCAGATATAAAAACAGCAACTTCTCACCACTGCTTACTCCTATTTACTCACCAGTTTACTCACCAATGCTATTTATTTACTCTTCTTTAAGAGTAAGAACTTACCACTACCTGATATGTTATATACAACTTTAATATGCATTTACTATTTTTCTCCTATAACTAAAATATAAACTAGTATAAACTAGAGGTAAAACTGTTTTGTTCATTCCTGTATCCATAGATCCAGAACAGTGTCTGTCACAGAGAAAGCACTCAATAAATGTTTATTTTTCTATTCATTACCTAATTTTTCTACTCATTACTTTAAATGCAAGCTGGGACCAACTGGACAACAATTACACATAAGACAAGAGGGAAATGAGCTAAATTAAAAGATCTTTATATTTTTCAGAAGAAAGAGAAACTGATTAATTTTCAACTTTGGTAAGTATACCTATTAAAATTTCAAGAGTAACCCCAAAATAAACAGAAATGTAAAGTATATAATCAAACTGGTAGAGGTAAAAAGAGATACAAACTAAAAAGTAATAGAGGAAAAAACAGACATGAAGTAATTTAATACAAAATAAGAAAGAGAGAAAGGCAAATGAGAAGCACAATAATAATATAGGTAGCAAAATAATGATGGAAGATACAACTCCAAAAATATGTTACCATACTAAGTGTAAATATTTCAAATTTAACAGTTAAAAGATTCCAAGACTGGATAAAAATAACAATATCTAAGTACACATCATATGTAAAACATGCAGCTAATACAAATGACACAGAAAGGCTAAAAGTAAAAGAATGAAAAATAACTGTGCTGATTATTAAGCTATTTTTTCCTCAGCTTCAAATCCATCCTTTAACATTCTACTTTGGTATACAGAAACCAGAACTCTTCAAATGCATTTCTCATTTGCCTGTGGGCTCCCCAAGAGGCCCTGCCAATGACAAGAAGTGCTACAAAGATAATACAAAGATGAAGGAAGGAAAAGGAACTTACTCCTTCTAGCTTACTTCTGGCTTCTGACACTGTCAAACCAGCCACGGTTCTTCGCCCTGGCATTTGCTTCCAAGTTCCAGTTCCCCTGTCACAGACACATTCCCCAAGTTGGCCTCTTTATGCCCTTTTGAGATACCAAGCTCGAGCTAGGTACCCCCTCTTCAGATGTCTGAGCCCTAGCTCCAAGAGGATACATTTAAGAACTCCTAAATTATCAAAATCAGAGCCCCAAGCTACTAAATGTTATTGGTCTCAGCCTCTTCTGACTGTTCTCAGAGTTCCAGGCGCGGCAGCTGTTTACTGCAGTTATTAATACTACCTCTTGTAATACAGTAATGTGCTACTTTGCCTTTTCAGTGCCCCATTACTTGTCAACAATTCTAAACAATAAATCCTCTCAATTAAAAAATTGCACAGTTTTGGTTCTTGGTTGAGCCAACTGACACAATATACCAACAAATTATCAGGCATAATAAAACTGCCATGTTAACAAACAGGAATGTTGGAGATTCACAAATGCCAAATCTCTCCAAATTAATCTATAAACTGAATGCAATCCTCATCAAAATTTCAACAGGGTTTTCCAGAGCTTAAAAGAACAAGGAACTGAGAACTGCTAAGATAATCTCCTAGTAGAATAACATCAATAATAGCAAGATTCAAATATAGATACCAAGTTGTCTTATAAAAATATTGTGGCTAAGGGTACAATAAATATTTAGACTGCTAAAATATTGATGTAGGTATACATGACTAATGTGGCATGTACAAATAGCAGGGAAATATTAGTAAACAGAATCAACTATTTGTTGATCAAGTGATAATTGCCTATCAGTCTACCTACAAATTTAATTATATAAGAACTAAAGACCCAAATGCAGAAGTTTAGAATGAAACATTGGAATATATCTTCATGACCATGAAGTGAGGATTTCTTAAATAAGATACACAAAGCACAGTCTCCAAGGGCTACATAACTATACGGGGTGGGGAGAAGGGGTGGTGTGGGAGGGGGAGATGGACTACAATTCTCAACGCCCTGTACAATAAGATGTGGCCACATGAGTAAGATTCACTCACTAATACACAAGCAAAAAGGGGGTAACCAACTTTTGAACAATCACGTATCTTTTCTCTATTCCTTCCTTCCTCCTTTCTGCCACTGGGCACTTATCCACCTTATCTTGAGGAATCATCTATGAAGATGAAGCTTTATACTGCAGTTGACAGAGCAGTAAGACAAAGGATCCTAGATCACTGAGGAGCTATGCAAATCAGTCCTAAACTGCTTATCTCTGCACTTGATTTCCAGGAAACAGAAATAAATTCTCTCTCTTGCTTAAGCTATTTCATACTAGATTTTCTGTTATGCACAGCCAAACCTAAACCTGATAATAAAAATTGTTGTGATATATGCTCAAAATGCTAAAATAATACAAAAGAAAGTAATCAATTTTTGTCTAATTAGCATCAGGAAAGGCATAAGAAATAATTACAGATTTAAATCATAATTTGAATGATACAGAGTCTGCCAAAGAAAAAAACACATAAAGGAGTGGTTTCTCACCACAGTCAGAAGGAACACCAAGTACAAATATCATGAAAGATAATAATGAATATGACAAAATAGCCCACACATCTTTCAGGTGAAGACTGGTAGCAATGAAAATAACTGCTATCATTTACTGAACACTGAATATGTACCAGATTATCTCAAATAATCCTCACAATACTGCAAGAGGAGAGCAATTTTATGACAGGTTTAGAAAGTAGCACTTACTTACAGGTAGATTTCCCAAGGAGTACTAGAATGTAGCTGTGCTGGGCTTCAAACCTAAGCAGTACCACTTAACAACTATGCCAAAATTCTGGGATGATGAGCACATGCCTATGAAGACTCATCAAAACTGTGCCATATGCACAACACGATCAACTGTACTTCAATTTAAAAAATAAAATTTTTAAAAGATGTTAAAAAAAAAAACTGCCAAATCACTGTATCTTTAAAAAACAATAAAATATTTATTTTAAAGTTAATTTATGATTTTCCTATATTTCCAGTTCAACGTGTTTTTCCCCCAACTCTTGCTTTAACACACTCAACACATTACCTTAAATGATAAGAGCAAGAAAAGTAAAAGGAAAATGGTGAGAAAAGGTGTCTATTTTATGCAAAAACTAAACAACTGACAACTGCAAAAGAAGAAGGGAGACTTGGGATTTCCTTAAATTCAGTATAACACTCAAAACTATTGTTAGAGACTGTGTTTTTCTTCATAGTCAACTGAATAAATTATGAACTGTATACTCACCACACTGAAATCAAGGTTGTTTTCAATCCATTTTTGCCCATCTCGGAATTCATCATGAAGTCCCATGATATAAAGGGTATCCAAAGCATCTACTATAGTAGCACCCATTTGTGAAGTTCCTATATTTAGAGAGAAAAATGTCATTAAAAAGATACCCTTCATACAAGACTTATTTTCATTTTTCATATATATAGAAAGTAAACCAAAGTAGGAATATAGGGATTAAAAAAATATCCAACATCATCTACTTTTCCATTAAATAGACAATATACATTGTTTAAAACATTTTTCTAAAGAGAAACATTGATAACTAATAGGAAGATAAAGGAAAACTAAAACTATAATTCTTCTTAATTTTCTTCCTGGTTCAGAAAATGAGATCTATTTAACTGAGATAGATTAAAAAAAAAAAAAGGATTAATTTAAGAAATGGGAAGGGTGGTTCAAGATGGTAAGCTAAGTCATAAGACAACCATGAACAATGCTCTTTTGGTCCAAATTCATAGAAAGGGCAAAAAATATATTTAAAATAATAATAAAAGTATAACAAGGCTAAATAACTGTAGTGGGAATATAAAGTATAATAATCCTTAACAATCAAAAAGCAGAACATATTTTAAAAGAAGGAAGTCATAAAATGTGAGTAGAGAAAATCAAAGTACTAAGATCTGCCTATCTACAAAAAGAGATCATCTTGATCTTAAAGAAAATGTTTCAGGGAGGGAGGAATTAATTCAACAAACCAGACTAACTGATACTAAAACCAGATACTGGACACAAGAAAACAGAACAGGCCCACCTCACGAATGAATATAACTGCAAAAACCTTGAATAAGATACTAGTAAGACAAATCTAGTAGCACAGTAAAAGAACAAATAACAGGGAGCAACTAGGTTCTCCCTAGCCCTAGGAATGAAATTATTATTTCTACCTTCTGAGAATGAAAATCATCCACACAGCTTACTGCCTATATTAACATAACTTTATTATTACACTGTCATCATCAATGAGTTTATTCTTATAGGAAACATACTCAGAAAGACAGAAGTTGCAAAATAAGTTTACTGTTCATTCCAGGAACTTCTTCAAAGATCCATCAACTCTTTAACAGATAATGATGGCTAACACTCCAAAACTCTAAACCTCTTGCCTTTAAATTCTCTGATCATGTTGCTGTGGTTTAGTTGCTAAGTCATGTCTGACTCTTTTGCAATCCTATGAATGATAGCCTGCCAGGCTCCTCTGTCCATGGAGTTTCCCAGGCAAGAAATACTGAGGTGGATTGCCATTTCCATCCCCAGGGGATCTTCCAGGGATCGAACTCACATCTCCTGAATTAGCAGGTGGATTCTTTCCCACTGAGCCACCAGGTAAGCGCATTACATGATGATCCGTTCCCAATCATAACCAAGATATAATCAACCATAATCCACCAACTGAAGGGCCCTTACTAAGCAAGACTCAAAATCTCAATATATATCTGAACTTCTTCCTTCCCTACTAAGCAAGACTCAAAATCTCAATATATATCTGAACTTCTTCCTTCCCTGTCTAACAGGCTACTAAGGTTCTGCTGAGGGAGTAACCTCCCTTACCACTGTAAACATTATCCTCGGCTAGGGCTTCTCTGATAGCTCAGTTGTCAAAGAATCCGCCTGCAATGCAGGAGACTCCGGTTTGATTCCTGGGTCAGGAAGATCCACTGGAGAAGGGATAGGCTACCCACTCCAGTATTCTTGGGCTTCCCTTGTGGCTCAGCTGGTAAAGAATCCACCTGTAATGCAGGAGACCTGGGTTCAATCCCTGAGTTGGGAAGATCCCCTGCAGAAGGGAAAGGCTACCCACTCCAGTATTCTGGCCTAGAGAATTCCATGGACTGTATAATTCATGGGATTGCAAACAGTCAGACACGACTGAGCAACTTTCATTTGTCTTACCAACAAGTTACCTTGGTGATATTTTAGGAATCTGTATGATACTACTTAGGTTCATTGTTGTTGTTGTTTAATCACTCATCATGTCTTAACTCTTTTGCAACCCTGTGGAATGTAGCCTGCCAGGCTTGTTTATCCACAGGATTTCCCAGGCATAAATACTAGAATGGGTTGCTATTTCCTTCTCCAGAGGATCTTCCAGACCCAAAGATCAAATTCGCATCTCCTTCATTGGCAGGCAGATTCTTTAACACTGAGCCACCAGGATCAGGCAGATTCTTTACCACTGCAGCCTACTTAGGGTCATTTAATATTCCTTTACTATCCCTTCTATTTAATATTTATTTAATATTCCATTTAATATTCCTTCTATTTATTTATTTTGGCCACACTGCACTGCATGTGCAACTTCTCTAAACAGGAATCAAACCCGTGTTCCCTGTAGTAGAAGCTCAAACTCCTGGTAGCCAGTGGACTACCAGGGAAGCCCTTTACTTTCCTTCTTAATTCCATACTTTTTTCCCCAAGTGTTTTCTTACAATGGTTTAAAGCTATACAGATTTGTTCTTATAATGCTTGTTTTTAACTTACATCACACTTTCTTGTTCATGTGCTCCTAATTATTTCTTCAACTTACCAAGAAGGATATCTTTCTACTAACAAAATGAGTACTCCACCACACTCTTGACAAATTCCTTGGTCTTCTCCCCACTCAGTTCCCTTCATGTTGATATCAACTATAACATTTGTTCTGGGTTATTACAGACATACTTTCCATTTCTTTTTTGTTCCTCAGCTTCCTATTAACAAAAATGTTATCAAGCCATTTAATCACCCATATATCACTATCTCTTGCATAATCTTTGGCTACCTGATGCGTAGAACTGACTCATTGGAAAAGACCCTGATGCTTGGAAAGATTGAAGGTGGGAGGAGAAGGGGATGACAGAGGATGAGATGGTTGGATGACATCACTGACTCAATGGACATGAGTTTGAGCAAGCTCCAGGAGTTGGCGATGGACAGGGAGGCCTGGCATGCTGCGGTCCATGGGTTCACAAAGAGTCGGACATGACTGAGCAACTGAACTGACTGACTTGAATCACTTGAATCAAATATGTATCTCTATTTTAGTATTTTGTCCACAATACATATTCATGCATATCTTAAATCCTTAGGAGTCCCTGTTTTTGTTCTTATCTCAATTTTTACAGGTAGCTATGCTCAGTTCTCTAGTTAGTTATTTAGTCCTTTAAGTACATGTTCCTCTAAGTTGTTGACTATTCTGAAATGGAAAAAGGTCTGACCCACATACCTGTACTGATTTTGGTTGATTACACAAGGAGAGGTTTGTGCCACAGGCTAAGCAGCACAAAAAAAGTGAAAGGCAAAATTGAAATTACTGGCTATCATTATGACTGTTTACCTAGATAACTGAAGATTTCAATTGGAAAAAATTAAAGGGTCTAAAACTACTCTTGGGTGAAATAAAAATTAAAGTATGACACTACAGAAGATATAAAACATAAACAAAGATTTATTATGAGAACACAGGAATCAACCAGTTCTGAGGAAAACTCATAACTTGAAAATTTTGTACTATTTAATAAGAACAAATGAAAACAACTGCACTCTGTTCTACTAACAAAGTAAGAAAAAGAATGATAAACTTGAGCAACAAAGTAGAAGAATCAGAAAAGCTAAAGGCAGAAGTAAATGAATTAGTAATAAAGAACTATCAGAATAATAAATTCAAGAGATAATTCTATGAAAAGAACTATACGATAAATTTATAACTAATTTTTTTAAAGTAGTCATTCAAAAGTGGAAAAGGAGTACATGAAGGCTGTATATTGTCACCCTGCTTATTTAACTTATATGCAAAGTACATCATGCAAAATGTTGAGACAGATGAAGCACAAGCTGGAATCAAGATTGCCAGTAGAAATATCAAAGACCTCAGATACACAGATGATACCACTCTAATGGCAGAAAGTGAAGAGGAACTAAAAAGTCTCTTGATGAGAGAGCAAAGTGAAAAGGCTGGCTTAAAACTCAACATTCAAAAAACTAAGAGTATGGCATCCAGTCCCCTCACTCCATGGCAAACAGATGGAGAAAACAGTAGAAACAGCAGCAGATTTTATTTTCTTGGGCTCCAAAATCTCTGCAGACGATGATTATAGCCATGAAATTAAAAGATGCTTGCTCCTTGGAAGACAAGCTATGACAAACCTAGATAAGATATGAAAAAGCAGAAACATCACTTTGCTGACAAAAGTCCATATAGTCAAAGCTATGGTTTTTCCAGTAATCATGTATGGATGTGAAAGTTAGACCATTAAGAAGGCTGAGCACGTAAGAATTGATGCTTTCGAACAGTGGTGCTGGAGAAGACTCTTGAGAGTCCTTTGGACAGCAAGGAGATCAGACCAGTCAATCCTAAAGGAAATCAACTACGAATATTCACTGGAAGGACTGATACTGAAGCTCCAATACTTTGGCCACCTGATGTGAAGAGCTGACTCACTGGAAAAAGACCATGATGAGGGCATGAGGAGAAGGGGTCCACAGAGGATGAGATGGTTGGATGGCTTCACTGACTCAATGGAAGTGAGTCTGAGCATACTCTGGGAGATAGTGAAGGACAGGGAAGCCTGGAGTGCTGCAGTCCATGGGGTCTCAAAGAGCCAGACACGACTTGGCAACTGAACGAGAAATGGGAATATATAAACACAAAAAAAGGAACTGAGAATGCTACAAGAGACAGATATAAAAGAAATTAAGAAAACTTGAAAAAAAAATTTAGTTGTATCTTCCAAATAAATTTGAAAATGAGTGGAACTGATTATTTTCTAAGAAAATGAACATTATTTTGACTTATGAAAAAAGAAACAGAAAAATCTAAACACAGACCAAGAAAAAAATTGAGAAATTTTCAAAGAGCTACCCACAATACAAGATTTGTACTGTAGAAGTTTCATAGAATAAACTCTACTTTAATTTTAAGGATGACGAATACTAAATAAATCTTGACAGCAACACAGGGGGACAAAAACTTATGAATTCTGCATACCATTGATGCAAAAATGTAACTTAGTAAGAAAAATAAAACTATTGGCTGATCTCATTTGTGAACATCATGGAAATATTTAGGTATGGACTTGCTAGCAGGTATGGTGAGTTTATGTTCAATTTTGTGAGAGACTGACAAACTGCTCTCCAGAAAGTACCATTATATACTCCCAAAGCAATGTAAAAAGTCTAGTGGCTCAGTGGGTAAAGAATTCGCCTGCAATGCAGGAGACACAGGAGATGCGGGTTCGATCACTGGGTCAGGAAGATCCCCTGGAGAAGGGCAGGGCAACCCACTCCAGTCTTCTTGCCTGGAGAGTCCCAGGGACAGAGAACCCTGGCAAGCTACAGTCCACGGGGACGCAAAGAGTGGGAATACGCACGCACTGGTCGTCCTACCATCCTTTCTCAATGCTTGACGCATTGTTGGCCTTTTTAACTGAACTCATTCTAGTGGGTATGAATAATGGGATTTTGCATTATAGTTTGAATTTTAATTTCCCTGATGACTGATGTGCTTATTGACCATTCATCTATCTTCTTTGGTGAAGTATTATTTCTATATTCTGAATACACACTTACACATGTACCACAAATATTTTCTCCAATTCTGGGGCTTACTTTTTCATTTCCTTAATGTCTTTTGGAGAGCAGAGATTTTTAATTTTTAATTTTCATGAAGTCCAATTTATCAATTTTTTTCTTTAATGGTTTACTCCTTTTGTATTCTTAAAACTTCTAGCTCACCTCAAAGTCACAAAGATTTTCTCAAATGTTTTTTACTGGAAATTTTATATTTTTAGTTTTTATGTTTAGATTTATGATTCATTTCAAGTTCATTTTTGTACAGTGCTGAAGAGTCAGTGTTTTTGTTTTTTTCTGTAGGAGTATATAACTGACCCAACACCACTTATTAGAAAGACTTTCCTATAACCCATTGAAAGCATTTTTGTTGAAAATCAATTAAAAATGTATGTATAGCTCTATTTCTTTTCCAGTGATTTCGATGTCTATCTTTACACTAAAAACCATACTGTCCTCATTACTAAATCCACAGTAAATCTAGACTCAAGCAGCATAAATCCTTCAACTTTGTTCTTTTTAAAAACTATTTTGATTATTGTACATGCTTTGAGTTTTCATACAGATTTTAGAATCAGCCTATCAATTTTTATGGAGAAGTCATTTTTACTTGGATTCCTTTAAATCTAAAGACGGATTTCAAGAGAACTGACATCTCAACAATATTGAGTATTCCAACTCATAAACATGGCATGTCTCTCATTTAAGTTCTTTTCAATTTCTCTCAATAATCACAGTTTTCAGTGTACAGATTGTGCACAGAGTATGTTAAATTCATCCACATGTATTTCATGTTTTTATGCTACTGCAAATGATATTATTTTTAACTGTGTACTGCTAGTATCTAGAAATATAATTTACTTTGTATATTGAACTTGTATCAGTGGCCTCACTACTAAATTTGTTTTCCTTCTAGTACTTTGTTGTTATTGTTTGACAGATTCCCTAGTATTTTCTTCATGAGCAATCATACTGACTACAAGTGAAGACAGTTGTACTTCTTCATTTATAACCTTTGTACTTTTCTGTCTTTTTCTTACGTTAGTGCACTGGCCAGGGCTCCTTGCATAATGTTACATAGAAGCTGGAGAGCAGAGACACCTTTGCCTAGTTCACAGTCTTCAGGGAGAGTGTCTAGTCTCTCAACATTAAGTATGTGGGGATTCTTTTTCTATTTGTTTGGTTTTGGATATGTGTCAGTGGAGCGAGGGTAGGTGTATTTTAATGCTTTTTATCAGGCTAAGAGAGTTCCCCTCTAGTTCAAGTTTGCTGAGAGTTTTTATTATGCTTTTATTATGGATGGATGTTGAGTGTTGTTAAATGCTTTTTCAATACCCACTGAGAAGATCATATAATTTTCCTCTTTTAGTTTCTTAATATCTTCAATTATATTGACTAAGTTCCAAAGGTTAAACCAACCATGTATTCCTAGGATAAACCCCACTTGGTCATGAGGTATTATTCTTTTTACATATTGCTGAGTAAGATTTACTAAAATACTAAATTTTAAATACTAAAATACTAAAATTTACTAAAATCTAATCTGGCCAAAGATTCTTATGTCCATTTTCATAAAGGAACCATAAGGAACAATGGTTTATAAGTTTCCTTTTACTGTAATATCATTGTCTGGTTTTGGTAATAGAGATTTGGTGGTGGCACCAAGGAGATATATATATTAGGTGTAAATATCTAACAAGAGCACTTCAAAATATATAAAGTAAAAGCTGACAGAACTGTAAGGAACAAGAAAGAAATCCAATACAGAGTTGGGAACTTCAACACCCCTCACCTAGTAATTGATAAAACTATAGACAGAAAATCAGCAGGGACAGAGGAAGCCTGAACAAACCCATAAACCAATGAGATCCAACTGACATTAACAGAACATTCTATACCCAGTAACAGTCACTATATATAATACACATTCTATTCAAGCATAAATGGAACATTCACCAACACAGGCCATATTCTGAGTCAAAAAGTAAATCTTAAATAATTAAAGACTTAAAGAATTGTAACCACACAAAGTATATTCTCTGACCACGAGTATGTGTGTGCTCAGACTCTCAGTCACTTCTGACATTTTGCAACCCCATGGACTGTTGCCTGCCAGGCTCCTCTGTCCGTGGAATTTTCCCAGCAAGAATACCGGGGTGGGTTGCCATTTCCCTCTCCTGGGGGTCTTCTTGAGCCAGGGATTGAGCCTGTGTCTCCTGCATTGGCAGGGGAATTCTTTACCACTGCGCCATTTGGGAAGTCCATTCTTTGACCGTGATGGAATTAAATTAGAAATCAATAACAGAAAGACAAAAGAAGAATCTCTAAGCATTTAGAAATTAAACAACTTAAGCTAAGTTTTTAAACATACTGAATTGAGTAAAAATGAAAACATAATATATCAAAATTTTTCAGATGCAGCTAAAGCAGCACTTAGCAGAAAACTATTTGGCACTAAATGCTTACACTGGAAAAGAGATCTCAAATCTATAATCTAGGCTTCTAGTTCAAGAAACTAGAAAAGCAAGAACAAAAGCAACCCAAATCACGCAGAAGAGTAGAAATAACAAAGAGCAGACATCAAAGAAAACTAAAACATAAAGGAAACATAAGAAAATCAATGAAACCGAAAGCTGCTTCTTTGAAAATATCAATGAAATTGATAAAACTTTTAGCAAGACTGACGAAGGAAAAAAAAAACCCATAAATTACTAATATTAGGAATAAAAGGGGATTATAACTACAGCTGCCATAGATATCAAAAAGATAATATTACTCCAAACAATTCTATGTACATAAAATCAATGGCTTAGATGAAACAGACCAATTCCTCAAAACCGTCAATTACCAAAACTAACCTAAGGTGAAATAGATATTAAATGGCCCTTATAGCGATGTGAAATAGAGAAACTGAAATTGTAGAAGTTGTAGTTGAAAATCTCCCAGAAAAAAAAGCTCCACATGCAGATGGTTTCACTGGCAAATTATATCAAAAACTTAAGAAAGAATACCAAATCAACAGTACAGAAAAACGAAGAGCAAACTTCCAAACTCAGTTTATTACACTAATACCAAAAGAAGACAAAGACAGTACAAGAAAAATACAAAACAATATCCTTCCCTAAATATAAATGCAAAATCCCCAACAAAGTATTAGAAATAATTAGCAAGTTAAGAAATAACAAAAAGAATACCTGGAAGATAAAAGGCACATTCAAAAAAGCACTGTAAAAACAAACAATATTCTTTTCCAAATCAAAATTCTTTCAAATATAAGATCTATCCCTAACAAAAATCTTTCAATTCTCCAAAGTATCTAAGTAAACCTAATTCATCATGACTATTAATCACTGCTGGAAAAATTATTATCAGTGGTAACCTATGTCCAGCAACATTTTCCTTTCCCCACTCACAAGGTCCAGGGCTGAGCCCTAACTAGACAAAATCAAACCAATCTATCCTGCTAAGATGTCAATCTGAAGATATAAACACACAGAGGAAAACAGAGGAAAGAGATAAAGAAAAATGCTTCACTGGAATCAGATCTACTCTAGAACATCACTGAGCTCATTAAATTTTTTTTAGTTTAAGCCATTTTGAAATGAATTTTCTGTTATCTGTACAAAATGAAACCTTGATGCCAACCAAGTACAAACTAGACAGAAGTCAGAGGAATATGATTTCAGTTAACATATAAAAGAATGTTTTAATAATCAAGGCTAAGAAAAAGAAAATGGACACATTTTAAATTTCCTTATAATCTAGAATATTATGAAAAGTGAAAAGCGAAAGTGCTGGTCACACTCGTGTCTGACTCTTCACAGCCCGATGGACAGTAGCCCATCAGGCTTTTCTGTTGATGGAATTCTCCAGGCAAGAATCCTGGAACAAGTAGCCATTTCCTTCTCCAGGGTATCTTCCCAACCCAGGTATCAAACACATGTCTCCTGCACTGCAGGCAGATTCTTTACCATCTAAGCCACCAAGAAGGTTCAATTCCTGCCTATATGCTCCTATAGTAATAGGTTAAAATTTTTAAAGTTTCTTCCAACTTTTACAATTCTAATTTTATAAAGGCATATGGAATCTGGGATATCAAATGAGACACTATGATCCTTCCCTTAGAAGGATCTTCAACAAAAAAGCTAAAAACAGATTAAAAAAAAAAAAAATCCCAAATAATACTCACTAGCAAGAATATGAGATGTAGAAAAGGAACAAAGTAGGAAAAAGTCAAACTCCTTTTATTAAGCCTTTAGTAAACTAACTTCATGTCTAAAACCATCAGACAAAACAAAAAATAAAGGATTCAATCCCACTTAGTTTATTCCGCTGGAAGAAAAATGTAACCCCTCAAATATTTTTCTAAAAGTATCAATATAAGCACTTAATTTTGACTACTGAAAATAATATAGATTGCATTTTCATTTTTTCTACCTTTTCAGTACAATTTTGTCATAATAGATTCTTCCCATGTGCTGGTATTTTTTTTCCCCGTCTTTAAAGTGAGCTGAAGCAGAATTAGAAGCATGAACTTCAGCACAAAGTTGCCTATAATCAAAATCTGGCTCCACTGTTTACTAGCTGTAAAACCTTGAGTAGTTTAGTGAACCCTAACTGTGCCTCAGTTTCCTCCTCTGTAAAATGGGAATAATAATAATAGTACCTGCCTCATAGTGCTCTAAGAGTACTAAATAAGCCCACTCACATAAATCACTTATATCAATCCTTGGTATATAGTATGCTTATTATTCTGCATGGCTTACCATAACAAAACACTATCCACTATGGGGCTTAAACAACAAAAATTTCTCTTCTCACAGTTCTGGAGATTAGAAACCAAGAGCAAGCTTCCAATCTTTAGAGGAACAACTTCCTCTTGGCTTGATGTCAACCTTCTTGCTATATCGTACCCACTCAGCCTTTTCTTAGTGTATGTGCAGCAGGAGAAAAGAGCTTGGGTGCTTCTTCATATTCTTTAAGGGTTCCATCCCTTTCTGATTAAGGCCCCTAGTTTAATCTTAATTACCCCCTAAACACTCTATCTCCAAATACAGTCACATTGGGAGGGAGAGCTGCAATATGAATTTATGGAGCACAAGATTCAGCCTACAGGAGTAATACTGTAATACAGGAGTACATATAGGAATAATACCGGAGTAAATACTGTTGATGCTGCCACTAGTAATGTGTATGTAACTATTGTTACTAGTAATGTAACTAGTAATGTGTATGTAACATACACACATACAAAGGAAAATACAGTTTTACTCACAAACCCAATTACAGAATCTCTAAAGCAAATAACTACCCTCATACCTCAATAAAAAGGTAAACATTTTATTGGAAAATACTTAACTAATACTCATTACAAGATGATCCCTCAGAAACAGCAAACCAAAACTGACAAAATCTTGCTTCTATACCAAGTGAAAAGACTAATTTTGTAAAGTCACCCTTTCCAACTCTAGGCTCCTTTAATTTCTATGATCTCACAAATAACTTTGTTTATCCAGTAAACCAGTTTAAGTGCTCCTAATGACCAACCAGTAAGAACTCACCTGACAATAATCTGAACCTGTCATTGCTCTGGTCATCATTTGCCAACCTAACCAAATAGTGATCTACAAAGGTCACTTATGAAGAAGTCTGAAAAATTAAAACCACTTTTCATAAGGGAATTCCCTGTTGGCCCAGTAGTTAGGACTCCAAACTTTCACTGACATGGGCCTGGGTTCAATCCTTGGTCAGGGAACTAGGATCCTGCAAGTCACGTGGTGTGTGGCACAGCCATAAATAAATAAATAGCAAAACCACCTTTCATAAAAATGCTATTTTTAAAAAGAGAAAACATTAAGTCAAAACTTACCCATTAGGATTTTAACAAAATCACATCTATTTAAGAAGGAAATGGGCTTGTCTGGTGGCTCAGATGGTAAAGAATCTGCCTGAAATGCGGGAGACCTGGGTTCGATCCATGGGTTGGGCTGATTGCCTGGAGAAGGGCATGGGTACCCACTCCAGTATTTTTGCCTGGAGAATTCCATGGATAGAGGGAACCAGCAAGCTATATAGTCCACAAGGTCGCAAAGAGTTTGACACAACAGAGCAACTAACACTTTCAGACTTTAAAATGGAAACAACCATTTTGCTCACTAAATGAATTATATTGACTCATAAGGAATAAAATTTTAAGAAATTACTTGAAAGCTCATTTATCTTTAAATTCAGCAAACAATCATACCTTACAGTTATAGCCATGATTAAGTAAAATAAATGTATGTTATTTACCTACTACCTCGCCTAGGACCATACTATTTGATAAGTCTTACTTGCTATATTAGATGTTCTGAGAAATAAGATTCAAAACACTAAACAGAAAATTAACATCCAACTCATTTTCAAAGGGCTCAGAGTTTACCACTGAGTTTAATACAAATGGAGAGTTGCAGAGAGGATCTAATTTTAATTAATCACTAAATATCTTTTACTGAGCTAATGTCTCACTGTGGCCTCCACAAAGCAACAGTCACTCTTAATTCTGTAACCTCTGCTAAGGAAATAAACTGTACTTCATTAAGTGATAGATGCTAAATTAAATGTCATATGTGAGATCTCTGGCGTCTTTCATTATCTAAAAAAAATTTTTTTCATTATTCCTCCATCCCTACGTCTCCCAAACCCAGAAGAAATTATCTTTTCAGTCATTTTCTTTTTTGACAGGAAACAATCAAGCATTGAAAAAATTATGAGGTATCACTGCACAGGAAAAATTCTTCCACAGTCACAGTAAAAAAACAGTTATTACTGTGGTGCTGCATTACAATTAGTGAAGATGATTGCACTGCATGTGGCTGACAAATGTGCTTTCTGATTCCATTAGTATTTTCTTGCCTTCACCTACTGCTATTTCAAAGATATCCATCACATCAAGAAGTACCTAAAATGAGAGAAAGATGTGAAGACTCTAAAGAACAAGTTGATAATTCTTAAGACTTACTCCTGGGTTAAGTAAAAGTTGTTAAGGTAGTTAATACTCTCTTAAACTGAGAAATTAAACAAGTGAACTGAACTCAAGTGAAGTAGAAAGTTATTAAATTCAAGTTAAAAAAAAGCTCTTCCCCAAACCTGCATCCACACACACACTGTCAATTTCTCCCTTGGAACTGTGAATATACTGTACATTTACTCAATTTACCAACTGAATCACATTGGGCATGTTACTCTTTTTTTTAACATGCATAGCTAACACTACTGGAATTTCCTATCCTTCTCCTCCCCTGCAATGTGTGAGTATCAGAATTGGGACTATGTTAAAGAAAAAGAATTACAAATAGGTACGTACCTTTCTTATACTAAAGAAAAACAATGCAGAAAAAGCTTCAAAATACAAATAAATGACTAAAACACCTGTATGCAAATACAAAATTTATCACTTATCTGTGATAACTAAATCTTGACTGAAACTTACAAAAAACTACACCTTGCTTCAAATTATAGTTCCATAGAAATACAGTTGTTACTGTTGTTTAGTCACTAAGTTATGTCTGACTCTTTTGTGACCCCATGGACTGAAGCCCATGAGAAATAAAAAAGTCCCCTTTATCTCAAGGTGCCCAGATACCTGGAACCCTGGAAAGTACCAAACTCTACTTGTTTTTTTTCCAAACATACATATCTATAATAAAGCTAAATTTATAAATTAGGCACAATATGAGACTGACAATAACTAATAATAAAATAGAATAATTATAGTAATTTACTGCAATAAACATTGTGTAGATGTGGTCTCTCTCTCTCTTCCTTAAAAGATCTTACTGTACAAATGTAAAGACTTCTCCATCTTAACTAAACATTTAATTATACTACAGCCATAACCTGTGCAGTCTGAATCACAACAGCAAAACTAGCACAAATTTCCTTCCTCACAATTTCATGATTAGAATATTTATTCTTACCTTAGATCTTAACCTCAGCATACGGTCCTTATTAAGTGAAGAACTTTCATCTTTTCACTTAAAGAAAGCACTTTACAGTTTCTCTTTGGCAAATCCAAATTGCTGGCATCACTACTCTTGTGTTGTGGGCCTAATATTAAGTAACATAAGGACTACCTGAACACAAGAACTGTGATATCTCCACAGTTGATCTGATAACCCAGACAGATGGCTAACTAACAAGTAGGATATGCTGGACAAAGAGATGGTTCATATCCCAGGCTGGAAAAAGCACAAAATTTGAATTTATGAATTATTTCCATTTAATATTTTCAGACTGAGATTGACTATAAGTAAATGAATAGAAAGAAAACAAAAGCTTAGATAAGCAGGGATTACTATACTCAGGTTTGAGAAAGTATCTAAAAAGTTAGATCCTATTTTTTTTTTCCTTTTTTTAATTTACTTTTCTTTTTTTAAATTTTTTTTTCATTTATTTATATTAGTTGGAGGCTAATCACTTTACAATATTGTAGTGGTTTTTGCCATACATTGATATGAATCAGCCATGGACTTACATGTGTTCCCATCCTGAACCCCCCCCTCCCACCTCCCTCCCCATCCCATCCCTCTGGGTCATCCCAGTGCACCAGCCCTGAGCACTTGTCTCATGCATCCAACCTGGACTGGCGATCTGTTTCACAACTGATAATATACATGTTTCAATGCTATTTTCTCAGATCATCCCACCCTCGCCTTCTCCCACAGAGTCCAAAAGTCTGTTCTATACATCTGTGTCTCTTTTTCGGTCTTGCATACAGGGTTATCGTTACCATCTTTCTAAATTCCATATATATGTGTTAGTATACTATATTGGTGTTTTTCTTTCTGGCTTACTTGGGCTCCAGTTTCATCCACCTCATTAGAACTGATTCAAATGTATTCTTTTTAATGGCTGAGTAATACTCCATTGTGTATATGTACCATAGCTTCCTTATCCATTCATCTGCTGATGGGCATCGAGGCTGCTTCCATGTCCTGGCTATTATAAACAGTGCTGCAATGAACATTGGGGTGCACGTGTCTCTTTCAGATCTAGTTTCCTTGGTGTGTATGCCCAGGAGTGGGATTGCCGGGTCATATGGCAGTTCTATTTCCAGTTTTTTAAGAAATCTCCACACTGTTCTCCATAGTGGCTGTACTAGTTTGCATTCCCACCAACAGTGTAAGAGGGTCCCCTTTTCTCCAAACCCTCTCCAGCATTTATTGCTTGTAGACTTTTGGATAGCAGCCATCCTGACTGGTATGAAATGGTACCTCACTGTGGTTTCGATTTGCATTTCTCTGATAATGAGTGATGTTGAGCATCTTTTCATGTGTTTGTTAGCCATCTATATGTCTTCTTTGGAGAAATGTCTGTTTAGTTCTTTGGCCCATTTTTTGAGTGGGTCATTTATTTTTCTGGAATTGAGCTGGAGGAGTTGCTTGTATATTTTTGAGATTAACCCTTTGTCTGTTTCTTCGTTTGCTATTATTTTCTCCCATTCTGAAGGCCGTCTTTTTATCTTGTTTATAGTTTCCTTTGTTGTGCAAAAGCTTTTAAGTTTAATTAGGTCCCATTTGTTTATTTTTGCTTTTATTTCCAATATTCTGGGAGGTGGGTCATAGAGGATCCTGCTGTGATTTATGTCGGAGAGTGTTTTGCCTATGTTCTCCTCTAGGAGTTTTATAGTTTCTGGTCTTACATTTAGATCTTTAATCCATTTTGAGTTTATTTTTGTGTATGGTGTTAGAAAGTGTTCTAGTTTCATTCTTTTACAGGTGGTTGACCAGTTTTCCCAGCACCACTTGTTAAAGAGGTTGTCTTTTCTCCATTGTATATTCTTGCCTCCTTTGTTGAAGATAAGGTGTCCATAGGTATGTGGATTTATCTCTGGGCTTTCTATTTTTGTTCCATTGATCTATATTTCTGTCTTTGTACCAGTACCATACTGTCTTGATGACTGTGGCTTTGTAGTAGAGCCTGAAGTCAGGCAGGTTGATTCCTCCAGTTCCATTCTTCGTTCTCAATATTGCTTTGGTTATTAGAGGTTTTTTGTATTTCCATACAAATTGTGAAATTATTTGTTCTAGTTCTGTGAAAAATACCATTGGTAGCATTGAATCTATAGATTGCTTTGGGTAGTATACTCATTTTCACTATATTGCTTCTTCCAATCCATGAACATGGTATATTTCTCCATCTATTTGTGTCCTCTTTGATTTCTTTCTTCAGTGTTTTATAGTTTTCTATGTATAGGTCTTTTGTTTCTTTAGGTAGATATATTCCTAAGTATTTTATTCTTTTCATTGCAATGGTGAATGGTATTGTTTCCTCAATTTCTCTGTTTTCTCATTGTTAGTGTATAGGAATGCAAGGGATTTCTGTGTGTCAATTTTATATCCTGCAACTTTACTATATTCATTGACTAGCTCTAGTAATTTTCTGGTATAGAGTCTTTAGGGTTTTCTATGTAGAGGATCATTTTATCTGCAAACAGTGAGAGTTTCACTTCTTTTCCTATCTGGATTCCTTCTATTTCTTTTTCTGCTCTGATTGCTGTGGCCAAAACTTCCAAAACTATGTTGAATTGTAGTAGTGAGAGTGGGCACCCTTGCCTTGTTCCTGACATTAGGGGAACTGCTTTCAATTTTTCGCCATTGAGGATAATGTTTGCTGCGGGTTTGTCATATATTGCTTTTATATGTTGAGGTATGTTCCCTCTATTCCTGCTTTCTGGAGAGTTTTTATCATAAATGGATGTTGAATTTTGTCAAAGGCTTTTTCTGCATCTATTGAGATAATCATATGACTTTTATCTTTCAATTTGTTAATGTGGTGTATTACATTGATTGATTTGCAGATATTAAAGAATCATTGCATTCCTGGGATAAAGCCCAGGATCATAATGTATGATCTTTTTAATGTTGTTGGATTCTGTTTGCTAGAATTTTGCTAAGGATTTTTGCATCTATGTTCATCAGTGATATTGCCCTGTAGTTTTCTTTTTTTTGTGGCATCTTCGTCTGGTTTTGCTATTAGGGTGATGGTGGCCTCATAGAATGAGTTTGGAAGTTTACCTTCTGCAATTTTCTGGAAGAGTTTGAGTAAGATAGGTGTTAGCTCTTCTCTAAATTTTTGGTAGAATTCAGCTGTGAAGCCATCCAGTTCTGGGCTTTTGTTTGCTGGAAGATTTCTGATTACAGTTTCGATTTCCGTGCTTGCGATGGGTCTGTTAAGATCTTCTATTTCTTCCTGGCTCAGTTTTGGAAAGTTATACCTTTCTAAGAATTTGTCCATTTCTTCCAAGTTGTCCATTTTATTGGCATAGAGCTGCTGGTAGTAGTCTCTTATGATCCTTTGTATTTCTGTGATGTCTGTTGTGATCTCTCCATTTTCATTTCTAATTTTGTTGATTTGATTCTTCTCCCTTTGTTTCTTGATGAGTCTGGCTAACAGTTTGTCAATTTTACTTATCTTCTCAAAAAACCAGCTTTTAGCTTTGTTGATTTTTGCTACGGTCTCTTTTGTTTCTTTTGCATTTATTTCTGCCCTAATTTTTAAGATTTCTTTCCTTCTACTAACCCTGGGGTTCTTCATTTCTTCCTTCTCTAGTTGCTTTAGGTGTAGAGTTAGGTTATTTATTTGACTTTTTTCTTGTTTCTTGAGGTAAGCCTGTATTGCTCTGAACCTTCCCCTTAGCACTGCTTTTACAGTGTCCCATAGGTTTTGGGTTGTTGTGTTTTCATTTTCATTCGTTTCTGTGCATATTTTGATTTCTTTTTTGATTTCTTCTATGATTTGTTGGTTATTCAGAAGTGTGTTAGTTAGCCTCCATATGTTGGAATTTTTAATAGTTTTTTTCCTGTAATTGAGATCTAATCTTACTGCACTGTTGTCAGAAAAGATGACTGGTAGTTCCTATTTTTAAAATGAAGGTAGAAAATGAAAACAGTAAAAAAAGTAACCTTACCAAATATATTAGTGGAGTGTCCTTTCCTTGCAATAGGTCTGAGTTCATTATGCCCCCATCCATATATCCTGTAATTATCCCAGGCATGTTTCATCATCTGAGAAAAGAAAAATTATAACCCATCAATTTACATTTTTCACAGACCGTTATCCTTATATTTCATGCAATTTAAAGATTCTATTACTATATCCTTACACATTCTCCTGTATCTCCTACATTAGTATACTATTCTGTTAACATCGGTGTCAATATGAAAACATACATAATCATGTTTAACTTAAGTCTACACAACAGAACAAAAAATTCGGTGTAATAAAGAATCTCTTTTTATTGGGGAGCAAAGTGTCTATTTGGCATTCTCTCCTTTTAGGAACTGCCAATCCTTTTAGAAACAGCTCCCCTTCCCTCACTGTGACCATGACAGAGCCATCAAAAACAGGCTCTGATTCCACAATCAATGAACACAGCCTGACTTTAGACCAAAGATCAGCAAACTCTTCCTATAAAGTAAGTATTTTAGACTTTGAAGTCTATATGTTATATATGCTAACCACTAAACTCAGCTATTGCAGCAAAAAGCAGCCCTGGACAATATGTAAACAAATGAGCATGACTGGGTTCCAATTAAGCTGTATTTTTAAAAAAACAGAAAGTAGGCAGAATTTGGCCAGCAGGTTGTAGCCTGTCAATCCTTGACCTACACTACATGACTGGGTACATGTGATTCAGTAAAGGCAATCAAGTCCTTTCACATATATTGGTATAGATACCATGAGACAAAGAACTCTCTTGTTTTGCAATCTCAAGACCTATGCAATATATACCCCTGAAGCTGATGGGGGCTAACTCTCCCAACATGGAGAAACGAGGTAACAAAAGAAAACAGACAGAGATATACATATCTGTTAACAATAACATCTGGAGGGTTGGACTGAGCCAAATTTGAAGCCCTGGTTTAGAGCCCCTAAGCTAATAAATATTTTTATATCAATTAGTTTGAACTGAGTTTTTTACAACCCAGTGAGTACTAAGCTATACAACAGCACAGTATTTAATTAAATATCAGTTGAATTATGTAACAGTAGCTTATGGTTTATCAAACATAATATTCATTAAAACATTTCTCAACCTTTTTTTGCAGCCTGCATTACTCAGACACAAAACTAGGCAAAAATATTACAAGGAAATTAAAAATCAATATATCTTAAAAACACAGATGCAAAATTCCTTAACAATTCCTTAACAAAAATTAACAATATATAAAAAGGATACTACACAATGACCCTGTGCAATTTAAGTCAGGAATATAAGTGGAATTTAACATTCAAAAACCTATCAATATATTTCACCATGTTAACAAATAAAAGGGAAAAGAAACATACAATCATCTTTTTAGATGCAGACAAAGCATCTGTAAAATTCAACACCCAGTCATGATTTAAAAAAAAACAAACTCTCAGAAAACTAGAACTACAGGACAAGATCCTCAACTTACTAAAGGGCATCTCCAAAAAAACCCTACAGCAGTCATCACACGTAATGGCAGAAGACCCTACTCCTAAGGTTGAGAACAAATCAAATACGTGCATGCTCACCACTTCTTTTCAATAATGTACTGAAGGCCCTAGCCGGTGCAAAAAGAAAAGGAACAAAAGGCATAAAAATCAAAAAGGAAAAGGTACCTCTATTCACAAAGCATATGCCTATGTACAAGGAAAACCAAAAGCAATCTTAAAGAGCCAATAAAACTACAAGATGACTTCAGTAACAAAAACTTCAAGTTCAGCAAACTAAAATCAAATACATTTCTACATGCTAGTTATGATCAGAAATGGAAATTCAAAAACAATTACACCTATAAGATATCAAAAAACACGAAATAGAATATGTGCAAGAACTATACACTAAGACCTACAAAACACTGTTGCTAAGAGAAATTAAAGAAAATCAACAAGGGTCACTTGTTGAACAGTCACTAAAGGCTTTTTCATACTCGGTACATTTGTAGGGCTTTTCTCCAATATGAGTTCGCTGGTGTTTGCTGAGGTTTGCATTCTGGCTGAAGGCTCTATCAAAATTCACTGCATTTATAAGGTTTCACTCCCGTGTAAATCCTCTGGTGCTAAATAAGAGATAAGCTGAACGCATTGGTCACAGCAAACACCCTCTTCCAACAACACAAGAGAAGACTCCACACATGGACATCACCAGTTGGTCAATACCAAAATCAGATTGACCATATTCTTTGCAGGCAAAGTTGCAGAAGCTATATACAGTCAGCAAAAACAAGACAGGAGAGCTGACTGTGGCTCAGATCATGAACTTCTTATTGCAAAATGCAGACATAAATTAGAAAAATAGGGAAAACCATTAGACCATTCAGGTATGACCTAAATCAAATCTCTTATGATTATATAGTGAAAGAGACAAATAGATTCAAGGGATTAGATTTGATAGACAGAGTGCCTGAAGAACTATGGACAAAGGTTTGTAACACTATGCAGGAGGCAGTGATCAAGACTATCCCCAAGAAAAAGAAATGCAAAAAGGCAAAATGGTTGTCTAAGGAGGCCTTACAAATAGCTGAGAAAAGAAGAGAAGTGAAAGGCAAAGGAGAAAAGGAAAGATAAACCCATCTGAATGCAGAGTTCCAAAGAAAAGCAAGGAGAGATAAGAAAGCATTCCTCAGTGATCAACGCAAAGAAATAGAGGAAAACAACAGAATGGGAAAGACTAGAGATCTCTTCAAGAAAATTAGATACCAAGGGAAATTTTCATGCAAAGATGGGCACAATTAAGAACAGAAATGGTATAGACTTAACAGAAGCAGAAGATATTAAGAAGAGGTGGCAAGAATACACAGAAGAGCTATCCAAAAACTATCTTCATGACCCAGATAATCACGGTGGTGTGATCACTCACCTAATGCCAGATATCCTGGAATGTGAAGTCAAGTGAACCTCAGCAAGCATCACCACGAACAAAATTTGTAGAGGTGATAGAATTCCAGTTGAGCTATTTCAAATCCTAAAAGATGCTGCTGTGAAAGTGCTGCACTCAATATGTCAGCAAATTTGGAAAATTCACCAGTGGCCGCAGGACTGGAAAAGGTCAGTTTCCATTCCAATCCCAAAGAAAGGCAATGCCAAAGAATGTTCAAACTACCACACAATTGCACTCATCTCCCACACTAGCAAAGTAATGCTCAAAATTCTCCAAGTCAGGCTTCAACAGTATGTGAACTGTGAACTTCCAGATGTTCAGAATGGATTTAGAAAAGACAGAGGAACCAGAGATCAAATTGCCAAAATTTGTTGGATCATCGAAAAAGCCCAAGAGTTCCAGAAAAACATCTACTTCTGCTTTATTATCGACACCAAAGCTGACTGGGTGGATCTCAACAAACTGTGGAAAATTCTTCAAGAGATGGGAATACCAGACCACCTGACCTACCTACTGAGAAATCTGTATGCAGCTCAAGAAGCAACAGACTGGTTCCAAATAGGAAAAGGAGCATGTCAAAGCTGTATATTGTCACTCTGCTTATTTAACTTATATGCAGAGTACATCATGAGAAACAGTGGGCTGGAAGAAGCACAAGCTGGAATCAAGATTGCCAGGAGAAATAGCAATAACCTCAGATATGCAGGTGACACCACCCTTATGGCAGAAAGTGAAGAGGAACTGAAGAGCCTCTTGATGAAAGTGAAAGAGGAGAGTGAAAAAGCTGGCTTAAAACTCATCATTCAGAAAACTAAGATCATGGCATCTGGTCTCATCACTTCATGGCAAATAGATGGGGAAACAATGGAAAGAGTGACAGACTTTATTTTTTAGGGCTCCAAAATCACAGCAGATGGTGACTGCAGCCATGAAATTAAAAGACACTTGCCCCTTGGAAGAAAAGCTATGACCAACCTACGTAGCATATTAAAAAGCAGAGACATTTTTTGCCAACAAAAGTCCTTCTAGTCAAAGCTATGGTTTTTCCAGTAGTCATGTATGGATGTGAGAGCTGGACTATAAAGAAAGCTGAGCACTGAAAAATTGATGCTTTTGAACTGTGGTGTTGGAGAAGACTCTTGAGAGTCCCTTGGACTGCAAGGAGATTCAACCAGTCCATCCTAAAAGAAATCAGTCCTGAATATTCATTTGAAGGACTGATGCTGAAGCTGAAACTCCAATACTCTGGCCTCCTGATTTGAAGAACTGACTCATCTGAAAAGACCCTGATGTTGAGAAAGAGTGATGGCAGGAGAAGGAAATGACAAGAGGATGAGACAGTTGGATGGCATCACCGACTCAATGGACATGAGTTTAGGTTCCAGGAGTTGGTGATGGACAGAAAGTCTGGTGTACTGCAGTTCATGGGGTCGCAAAGAGTTGGACACAACTGAGAGACTGAACTGAGCTAAACTAAGTGGATTGATAATAACATGCTCAGGTAATGAAAGACTCAATGTTGTTTTCTTTTTCTTTAATGTTGTTAAAATAACAGTTTTTCCAAATTCATTTTGTAGATGAATTTCAATCAAAATTTCAGCAACCTTTTATTTTCATAGAAAAGTTAATTCTATAAAGGCAAAAGACTTAGAATGACCAAACAAGATTTTTAAAAGAACAAAGTTGGAGGACTTACCTGATTTCAAAACTTACTACAAAAGTTACAGTAATCAACACAGTATCATAGTCTCATTAAGAACAGGAATACAGATTATTGAGTAGAAAGAATAACATCTGATTCTGTCAACCAATTTTGAACAAAACAGTCAAGTTAATTCAATCAAAAATGGATAATCTTTCCAAGAATAATGTTAGAACACTAAAATGCCCACCCTATGAGGAAAAATGAAATACAATCTCTACTTCACATAATAAAAAAATTAACTCACAACAGATCACAGACTGAAATATCAAACTAAAACACATTTATAAGTATATATAAAGACTTATATACAAATGTAAACAGCAATTTTACTCCTAACAGCCCAAAACTGGACCAAATGATGAACAAATGGTCAACAGGTGAATGAATAAAACAAATCATGGTACATCTATACAGTGGAATAATACTGTATCATTTGAGATTTATGGAATGAATTTCAAAAACACGCTGAACAAAAAAGCCCAGAAATAAAATATCGCATCCTTATGATTCCATTTGATTGAAACTCTAGAAAAGACAAATCTAATCTATAATGACTAAAAGCAGATCAGTAGGTGCCTGGGGCCAAGGAATCGGGTGAACTGGCTGAAGAGGGACACAAACTATTTTGAGATGACGGACGTATTCACAGCTTGATTGCAACTGTTACACCGGTGTGTAAAACTGTCCAAACTCATCAAGCTGAACTCTTAAACAGACACATTTTACTGTATGTAAAATATGTCTCAATAATGTTGAATTTTTAAAAAATCTAATAGCCTGTCCTATCTTCCCCACTTTCCTAACTTTCCCTTTTTCTGAGCCAATTACTTAAACTCTTCCACCTGTTTTTCTACTTACCACTGTATACTTTACAGGGCAATTTGTTGATTTAAAAAAAAGTTTGAGCTATTTACTATAGTCCCATGTAGTTAATTTAGCTTTCTTATAAACTATCAATCCACCCCTATACATACTTCTCCATTTATATTCCCTGTCTCACACTCTTTCAACATAGTTAACAGTTTTTTCTTATATTACTGTCGATATATTAATTTGTTCAACTTTTGTATTCCCTGCTGTTAACTACTGGTCTGAAGTTTGGTGGGGTTTATTGTTGATGTAGTTTTAGTAAAAATTATTAATTTACTTCCAAATTAAACTTGAGTTTCAAAACTTGTCTCAAGATAATCAAACACTTCAGAAAACTGTCAGTTTCACTTTATTCTCTGATAAATCTTTTCTGAGGCTCTCTTTCTTCTGACTCTAAAGGGGAGTTTTGTTCTCTACCTGAAGCGCAGCGATCATCCTACTGGTTCCCGTTTTCACAATCCTGACAGTGCCCTTGCTTTCTCTCTCTAGTCACAGCTCACCTGTTTCCAAAATCACTATATCTATTTTTATGCTGAAGCATATTTTCTAGTAACAATCTCATAAAATGTCTAAAAACATATTTCCCTCAGATTTGAGTCATAATTTGGCTGAATATATAATTCTTTCTAAGCCTTAGCTCCACACTCTTTCAGTTTCTAATATTACTGTTGAAGAATCTAATGTTCCATTATACACAATCCCAATCTTTTGGGTAGAACTATTTTTTTTCTCTATAAACTTTTAGCATCTGTTTGTTAATGCCATTCTTTCTAAATTTTCTAAAGCTTCGTTTTCTTTTCTAAAATTTCAGTAGGAACCTTTGAATTGTGTCTTTGAATTCTTCCCCTCTACTTTCCCTGTTCTCTTTTCAAAACCACTAATCAGCCATTTATTAGATGTTGTAGACTGATCTTATCATTTTTCTTATTTTCTCGATCTTTTGTCCTTCTGAGAAAGATGCTCAATTTTATCTTCCAATTCTTCTCTTGAATTTTTTAAACTATCACATTTTTATTTTCCAAGAACTCTTTCTTATTCTGTAAACGTTCCTTTTTATAACTAACTCACATTTTATAAATTTAATTTTTTGGCACTGTAAAGATGTTAATTCTTTTTAGATATCTGTATTCTTGTCTCTGCATTGTTTCTGTATCCTCTAAACTTTCTTCCATTTCTCTCATGTAACAAACTTTCTTTACATGTTAGGTGTTCTTTGGTTTGCTCTTCACGTATGAGTAAAGCATTTACAAAATAATCAAAGGCTGTCAATGAACAGGCTAGACTTGTTGACTGAGTTTCATCTTAGGGAGATCAGGTGAAACCCAGGGAGCACTTTACTGAAGAACAGAGTAGCTCTTTCCTCTTGTGCCAGTCATAGTCAGGTCTCCCCAGAGAAAAATCCTTCATTTTCCTGCTTAATGAAAATAAATTTTACTAGCAGAATTTTAAAAGTCTAGCAGAATAAAGCTGTCTCAATATTCAGAATCCATTTTTCAAATAATGCTCTCCACCTCCAACACTCTTCTTTTTTTTAGAATAACTTCTGCCCTTTCCCCTCAGCCATATCATACCTGGTATTTCCCAAATCTAGATCTTCTCTAATTTATCCATCCAAAAATAAAATTCTGGTTTTCTTTTGGGAAAGGGAGGACAGTATCCAGGACGCTTAGGCTAGAGAATTGGAGATTTAGGGGTTAAAAGCTCCTTTAAAAACTTTCAAATAATGTTTTTCCATCTCTACTTTATACCCCTGCCTTCAGAGGTAAATAGTGCTTTAATTCTTGAAACTTTAAGATATTCTGCAGGTAACGCACATCACCTTGCCTCTTACTAGCATCTTCCCCTGCAGGTTAGGTCTCAACTTTCTCTCCTTGCTAAGACATCAACCATAATCTTTAACAAGACCCCACACAGGGATTCTTAACAAGTTTTATGTTAATCTATAAGAATACTAGATAATGCGATGTTATCTAAAGGATTCACTCAGCAAGTCTGGGTTGTCCAAACGCTGCACATCCTCAGAGAAGATTTGGCCTAAACCAGGCTCCTGGAAAATAACCTCTAAACCTTTATTATTCTGCCTGTTAAGAGCATTTTTGTTTACCTAGAGCCTGAGTCATGTCAGACAGTTTATGCTAATAACGTGACCTATGGTGGGGACCTTGAACCGCATGGAATCAGCCTGGTCTCTGGAGGGACTGGAGAATTAAGACCAACCAAGCCTACATGGGCCTCCCTGGTGGCTCAGATGGTAAAGAATCTGCCTGCAATGAGGGAGACCTGGGTTGGGAAGATCCCCTGGAGGAGGGCATGACAACCCACTCCAGGATTCTCACCGAGGGAATCCTCACAAAGGAGCCTGGCAGGTTACAGTCCATGGGGTCACAAAGAGTTGGACACAACTGAGCGGCTGAGCACAGAACAAGCAACAGATTTCCCAACCTGGGGATCTGGCAAAGGGGCTGAGAATCCCCAGGGAATTCAGTGGGATTTGACTGCAGAACTTCCACAGGACTGGGGAAACAAGACTCCTGAAGGGTACAGATAAAACCTTTAGTGGACGAGGAGCCAGAAGAAAGGAACAGGGTCTCCACAAGGAGCAAACTTGCCTGTGAGTGTCCAGCAATCTCCAGCAGAGGTGTGGATCAACAGTGGCCTGCTGTGGGGTCAGAGACACTGAATACAACAATGTGTGCACAAGTCCTTTTGAAGGAGGCCACATTACCATCATTACCTCTAACACAGTTTCGTCTCAGGCCAAAAAATAGGGAGGGAACAGAGCCCCAGCCATCAACAGGAAATTGGATTAACATTTACTGAGCAAGGCCCCGCCGATCAGATGCAGTTTCCCCCCTAGTCAGTCTCTCCCATCAAGAAGCTTCCATAAGTCTCTTGTCCTTATTCGTCAGAGGACAGAGAGAATGAAAACCACAATCACAGAAAACTAACCGAACTGATCACATGGATCACAGCCTTGTCTAACTCAATGAACCTATAAGCCATGCCATGTAGGGCCACCCAACATGGACAAGTTATGGTGAAGAGTTCTGACAAAACATGGTCTACTGGAGAAGGGAATGGAAAACCACTTCAGTATTCTTGCCTTGAGAACCCCATGAACAGTATGAAAAGGCAAAAAGAAACGATGCTTAAAAAAAAAAAAAGAAACGATGCTGAAAGATGAACTCCCCAGGCTGATAGATGCTCAATATGCAACTGGAAGAGAAATAACTCCAGAAAGAATGAAGAGACAGAGTAAAAGCAAAAACAACCCACAGTAGTGGATGCGACTGGTGATCGAAGTAAAGTCTGATGCTGTAAAGAACAATATTCCATGGAAACCTGGAATGTAGGTCCATGAATCAAGGTAAATTGGAAGTGGTCAAACAGGAGATGGCAAGAGCAAGCATCAACATTTTAGGAATCAGTGAACTAAAATGGACTGGAGTGGGCAAATTTAATTCAGATGACCATTATATCTACTACTGTGGGCAAGAATTCCTTAAAAGCAATGCAGTAGCCCTCATAGTCAAGTCTGAAATGCAGTACTGAGTACAATCTTAAAATGATAGAATGACCTCTGTTTGTTTCCAAGGCAAACCATACAATATCACAGTAATCCAAGCCTATGACCCAACCACTAACGCCAAACAAGCAAAAGCAGAACAATTCTATGATGACCTACAAGACCTTTTAGAACTAACACCCAAAAAAGATGTCCATTTTATCATAGGGGACTGGAATGCAAAAGTAGGAAGTCAAGAGATACCTGGAGTAACAGGAAAATTTGGCCTTGGAGTACAAGATAAAGCAGGGCAAAAGCAAACAAAGTTTTGCCAAAAGGATGCACTGATCACAGCAAACATCCTTCTCCAACAACATCAGAGACTACTCTACACATGGACGTCACCAGACGGCCAATACCAAAAGTCAGATTAATTATATTCTTTGCAGCTGAAGATGGAGAAGCTCCATACAATCAGCAAAAACAAGGCCGGAGGTGACTGTGGCTCAGATCATGATCTCCTTACTGTAAAATTCAGACTTAAATTGAAAAAAGTAGGAAAACCACTAGATCATTCAGGTATGACCTAAACAAAATCCCTTATGATTATAAAGTAGAAGTGACAAATAGATTCAAGGGATTAGAACTGATAGAGTGCCTGAAGAACTATGGACAGAGGTCCATGATCTTGTACAGGAAGCAGTGAGCTGATAAGACAGTCAACTTGAATTTATCTTTGATAAGAATACATGCCACTGTACATTCAGATATTATTTAAAACTGCAAACACACTGTTCTATATGTAAGGTACTGTATGTAAAACTCTTTATTAAAACAATTTCACATATAAAATTTCAGCTTGCCTTTTTGCGGCCTTATATATATTTTTTTTGCAGCCTTATATTTTTATGTAAAGATGATTAAAAGAATGTGCAAAGCAGTAATTAGAAATTTTTATTGCCTTTTGTGATTCTCCAACTTGACACATGTGCCAAAGATCACAGAGATAAAATACAGCCCTATGTATTTACTTATGATGCATTAACGTTGTCAGAAGTCTTATTGAGAAATAAAAAGCTTTAGTAGAAGAGATACAAGGTAGTTATTGTTTGAATATTAAAGTAAAAAAAAAAAGACCATCACCAAGAAAAAGAAATGCAAAAAGGTTTTCATTCCAATCCCTAAGGAAGGCAACCCCAAAGAATGCTCAAACTACCACACAATTGCACTCATCTCACGCTAGTAAAGTAATGCTCAAAATCCTCCAACTCAGGCTTCAGCAACATGTGAACAAAGAACTTCCAGATGTTCAAGCTGGTTTTAGAAAAGGCAGAGGAACCAGAGATCAAATTGCCAATATCCGCTGGATCATCAAAAAAGCAAGAGAGTTCCAGAAAAACATCTATTTCTGCTTTACTGACTATGCCAAAGCCTTCAACTGTGTGGATCACAATAAACTGTGGAAAATTCTGAAGGAGATGAGAATACTAGACCACCTGACCTGCCTCTTGAGAAACCTGTATGCAGGTCAGGAAGCAACAGTTAGAACTGGGCATGGACCAACAGACTGGTTCCAAATAGGAAAAGGAGTATGTCAAGGCTGTATATTGTCACCATGCTTATTTAACTTATATGCAGAGTTCATCATGAGAAACGCTGGGCTGGAAGAAGCACAAGCTGGAATCAAGATTGCCAGGAGAAATACCAATAACCTCAGATATGCAGATGACACCACCCTTATGGCAGAAAGTGAAGAGGAACTAAAGAGCCTCTTGATAAAAGTGAAAGAGGAGAGTGAAAAGGCTGGCTTAAAGCTTAACATTCAGAAAACTAAGATCATGGCATCTGGTCCCATCACCTCATGGGAAACAGATGGGGAGACAGTGGAAACAGTGTCAGACTTTATTTTGGGGGGCTCCAAAATCACTGCAGATGGTGATTGCAGCCATGAAATTAAAAGACGCTTACTCCTTAAAGAAAGTTATGACCAACCTAGACAGCATATTAAAAAGCAGAGACATTACTTTGCCAACAAAGGTCTGTCTGGTCAAGGCTGTGGTTTTCCCAGTAGTCATGTGTGGATGTGAGAGTTGGACTGGGAAGAAAGCTGAGAGCCAAAAATTGATGCTTTTGAACTGTGGTGTTGGAGAAGACTCTTGAGAGTCCTTTGGACTGCAAGGACATCAAATAATTAGTCCTCAAGGAAATCAGTCCTGAGTATTTATTTGAGGGACTGATACAGCAGCTGAAACTCCAATACTTTGGCCACCTGATGCGAAGAACTGACTCACTGGAAAAGACCCTGATGCTGGGAAAGATTGAAGGCAGAAACAGAATGGGATGACAGAGGATGAGATGGCTGGATGGCATCACTGACTGGATGGACATAAGCTTGAGGCAAGCTTCACGAGTTGGTGATGGACAGGAAAGCCTGCTATGCTGCAATCCATGGGGTCAAAGAGTCAGACACAACTAAGCGACTGAACTGAATAAAAAATAATTATAAAAAACCCCCAAAACCTGGACACCAAGGCTCGGGTTTACTTCTCTGGTTGGTAATACATCACACACACTGCCAACACATCATTTCTGGGAGAATTAAGCACTGTCCATATCACTCCACTATGAGAGGACAATGAGAAGCTTTTGCCTGGGCTCTACTGGACTTTGTCCTATATGCCTTTTCTATTGATTTTAATCTGTATGCGTTCGATGAATAAACCATGAATGTAACAGTTTCCTAAGTTCTGTGAGTACTCCCAGTGAATCACTGAGCCTGTGGGGGGTACTGGGTCCCCAGGGAAGCCTGACATGCTGCAGTCCATGGGGTCGCAAAGAGTCGGACATGATGAGCGACTAAACTGAACTGAAACACACAATGTTATCTATATGGAATATTATGTAAATCAGAAAGTATTTCAATAGATTCTAATGACATGAAAAAAAAATTTATCAAAGTCTCCTCAACACTGCCCAAAGAAAGTGCCTCAAGCAGCCTGAGCACAAAACATAGACTCCAGAGTAAGGCAAAATCAGAGTACATATCTTATACTAATTCATAAAGGATGCTTAAAATACCTGCAAATCTTCCATATTCACTACTAGAATATATCTTAATAGATATCTATTTGAACTAAACTTATTGTCTTATGTTATGAAAAACAATCAATTTGAAATACTGTTTATGCTATTACAAAATCTGTTTCTTCATAACAGTAAAACTAAAACTCTACCCCGCATTAGCAGGATTTCTAATTAACAAAGTTCTACTAAAACATTCACTAGATTTCTTCTCATTCTGGTATTCTATCTCCAAAGAACCCCTAAAATAACAAAACTGAAAGACTCCTGAGACCAAACAAATTTCAAGAATGCTGAATTCAATCCTTCCCTATTCAATCCATTGAGACTCTTTGGAAAGATATGTTCTTAATCTGTAGTATGGTTAAGTGGTATTGACAGGTTCCTTGAAAGATGGTACATATAAAGCTAGCTCTTCAGAAACTCGCTAACTTTTCAGGAACTAGTAACTAGCAGAGGTCTGTGGAAACAGATACTTATGAAATTTCTTATTAAATGATAAATTGTTTATGGGTCTATTCTACATTATTTACAAAATATTGAGTATCAAAAGTTCTCTGAACACAAGATAAGGAGCGTAACTATCCAAACAATATTTTATCAAAAATTGTAAGTACCCTATAATTGTTATGATTGATATTAAGAGAGAGTTTTAGCACTTGCTGCCATCTTGCAAAATGAACAATTCTGACCTCAAAACAAACTATTTGATCAAAGTACAACAAAGTTTGTACCACAGATGGCATAAATACAGATAGATAAATTTACACCCAGTCAAATGCATATCCATATCCCTAACCACCCCATAACACAAATCTCAGCTTATTACCTCTTTAATTTTGTCCCTTTTCTCTCTTAGGTCATTATCTTCTGGGTCTCCACCATGTGTTCCTATAAGGTTTGGTATAGGAACTGCTGGCAGTGGCTTTTTCTCTCTTATCTTCATTTCTTGGACTACCTTATTTTTCTCTGTCTGTATTTCTGCTCGGATTTCCTCTCTTGACTTTTTTAATTTTTCTTTTGCTTCTTCTAGTGCCTTCTCATGATCAGCTCGAATTTTATTTCTCAAACGTTCTTCTTCTTCCCTGTAAGAAGAGGAGAAAAATAAATATAAAACTTAAAGCTTCCTTCACCAAACCTTGATAGTTGTTTTCTACTCCTGCCATTGAAAAGAAAGAACCCATGAGAGAGACCTGGATCTACCTACACAAGTCAAAGTGAAAGTCGCTCAGTCGTGTCTGACTCTTTGAGACCCCATGAACTATACAGCTGGAGAAGGAAATGGCAACCCACTCCAGTATTCTTGCCTGGAGAATCCCAGGGACAGAGGAGCCTGGTGGGCTGCCATCTAAGGGGTCACACAGTCGGACAAGGCTGAAGTGACTTAGCAGCAGCAGCAGAACTATATAGTCCATGGAATTCTCCAGGCCAGAATACTGGAGTGGGTAGCCTTTCCCTTCTTCAGGGGATCTTCCCAACTCAGGGATCGAACCCACGTCTCCTGCATTGCAGGCAGATTCTTTATCAGCTGAGCCACAAGGGAAGCCCAAGAATACTAGAGAGGGTAGCCTATCCTTTCTCCAGCGAATCTTCCTGACCCAGGAATCAAACAGGGGTCTCCTGCATTGCAGGTGGATTCTTTACCAACTGAGCTATGAGGGAAGCCCCAAGAGTAGGATAAATATATCTTAGTATGAGAAAGAAAATAAGCCCCAGATGCTGAGCAGCAAACACTTTCCACAGTAGGAAGAGGGAACCTGGTAAGTTACAATTTAAGGGCCAAGTGAAAACAGAGAAAGTAGCGATCAATAACCTATTAGACACATTGGAGAAAAAAAAAAAGAAAGACCAGTGAAAAACTAGATGGGGGAAGAGAAAATGAAATATAGAATTAAGCTTTGCACAGTGGTAGTATCACAGCCAATTAGGTTTATCCAAGGCAAGATTATTTGTAACTGAAAAAGTAGAATTAAGTATTAGAGGGGACCGTATGATAAACAACAAGGTCCTATTGTATAGTACAGGGAATTATATTCAATTGTTGCTGCTGTTCAGTCACCAGGTGGTATCTGACTCTTCGCAACCCAATGGACTGCAGCACACCAGGCCTCCCAATATTCAAACACTATAATAAACCATAGTGGAAAAGAATATGAAAAAATACATATGTGTATAACTGAACCACTTTGCTGTACACTAGAAATTAACAGAACACTGTAAATCAATGTTACTTCAAGTTTAAAAAAATTTTAAATACATAAGATCACTTCATAAACTGATGTGAAAAAGAGACAAGGAGATATAAACATAGGGTCGAAGAGAGATAAGGAAAAAAAGATAATAAGAGGGTTGGAAATTTTTTATTTGTTACATATACATTACGTTGTTGTTTAGTCACTAAGTCATGTTCAACTCTTTGTGACCCCATGGACTACTGCAGTCCACTAGGCTCCTTTGTCCATGGAATTTTCCAGGCAAGAATACTGGACTGGGCTGCCATTTCCTCCTCCAGGTGATCTTCCCAACCCAGGGATCAAAAACACATCTCCTGAACTGGCAGGTGGGTTTTTCACCACTGAGCCACCAGGGAAGCCCCATATGCTTCTGAATTTTTATATTTTGGAAATTCCATAGACCTTATAACACAATGGTCCAACTAATGTGGGCATGACCACTCAAAATTTGCTTTAGCCCTTGTTAAAAATACAGATTCTAATTTAGCATGTCTGTATGAGATCCATGAATTTGAATTATAAAGAGTTCCCCTGATGATTCTGGTATGCATACAAGTTTAGAAACCACTACTGCAGTAGATACCTACCAGGTTTCTACCCAGTCCTGAATCTTTTCTCCACCTCCACCACAATCCACATGAATGAATATATGAGTGTTAATTACTATTTTTCAAATCATCCAATGATGACTACTCTAAGGGGTCACCAGAGTTACCTCTAGAAATTTAATTCAAACCCTAGACTTACATTTCTGGTGAGAAAGTAAAACGAATGGTACAGCCACTTTGGAAAGCTTTAGCAGTTTCTTTAAAAACTAAACATGTAACTATCATAGACTCCTGCAATTTCTTGGACATTTAACCTATAGAAATTAAGGCTTATGTTCATATAAAAACCTATACACAAGCCAGTCACAAAAAGAAAATATTGCTTAATTCCACTTATGTGAGAGTCTTAGGGTAGGTTAAAATCAGAAAAACAGCAGAATGATGGTTAAAAGAGGCTTGAGGAAAAGAAAAACTGGGAAGTTATTGTTTAACTGATAAGCAGTTTCAGTTCTGCAAGATGAAAAGAGTTCTGGAGATGGATGGTGGTGATGGTTGCACAGTAATATGAATGTATTTAATACCACTGCACCGTACATGTGAAAATAGTTGAGATGGTAAATTTTACGTTATGCATATGTGTGTGTGCGCCAAGTCACTTCAGTTGTGTATGATTCTTTGCAACCCTATGAACTGTAGCCCATCAGGTTCCTCTGTCCATGAGATTCTCCAGATGAGAGTACTGGACTGGGTTGCCATGCTGTCCTCCGGGGGATCTTCCCAACCCAGGATTGAACCTGCATCTCTTAAGTCTCCTTCATTGGCAAGGGGGTTCTTTACCACTAATGCCACCTGTGAAGCCCCTATGTTATGTATATTTTACCACAATTTCAAAAATTGGGGGGAGGGTGGAATCCTATACACAAATGTTTATAGTAGCTTTATTTGTAACAGGCAAAAACTGGAAATAACCCTCATGTATTTCAAAAAGTAAATGGTTAAACAAACTACTGTTTATACTGTGGTACAGTCACACTATGGGAACACTACTCAGCAATAAAAAGAAATAAATTATTCAAACATACAATTTGAATGAATTTCAAAGGTAGTATGTGAGTTAAAGAAGCTAGTATCAAAAGTTAGTCTAAATGATTTATTTTACATGACATTCTCAAAAAGACAAAAAAGAGGAATAATGAATATATACATTTATATATATATGGATGACAGGAGTTATGGAAAGGGGAGAGGTTAACTATAAAGGAATACTACAGAACAGTTTTTCTGGATTGTAGCACTGTTACATACCCTAATTTCTGTGCTTACACAAATGTGAACATGTGTTGAAAACCACAGAACTGTATATCAAGAGAAAAAAAAAACCCAATTCACAGCCTAGTATTAAAAATAAAATGTTAAACATTTAAAGAAAAATAAAATTGGATAGCTCACTATGAAAAGGGGCTAATGAGAAAACAGAAAAAAGGAGGAATCACAGCAGAGTCAGACAATCGGGAACAAACAAGGTCATTCAGGTAGGAAGAAAAAAATCCATCTCAGACAAACTAGATACAGGAAACGTATGGCAGAAAACAAACAAGGTTGGCCCCAGTATGCATCCAAGGGTAATTCTGGGCTGTTCTGTTCAGGAGACTCAGGCAGATGAGGGCATCAGCAGCAGATAAGCTCTGAATGAAATCTTAAATAAGATAGTGATAGTCGCTCCAGCCTGTCCGACTCTTGGGACCCCCACGGACTGTAGCCCACCAAGCTCCTCTGTCCATGGGATTTCCCATGCAGGAATCCTGGAGTGAGTTGCCATTCTCTTCTCCAAAGATAAGATAACTATGGTAAATATGCAGGCACCATCAAACTGCCTTCTAATCCCTCTCCCCCTCCTTACCAACAGAAGACATTGTTGCCTAGGCCTAGAGAATAGATCCAAGAAGAATCATTTTGCAGTTAGAAAAAAGGTACTTTCACTAAAAGTACTTAACCAAAAACTCAGTAGACAAGGATTGTGGTTCTATCTCTGCCCTCAACTTACTCTGTAACCTGACACACATCACTCAAAAACCTCCAAGACGAGTACTATCCTCAATAAAGATAGCAAGACAGGTAATACTATCCTAATACACTTGGCAGAAAGTGAAGAAGAACTAAAGAGCCTCTTGATGAAAGTGAAAGAGGAGAATGAAAAAGTTGGCTTAAAGCTTAACATTCAGAAAACTAAGATCATGGCATCCGGTCCCGTCACTTCATGGCACACAGATGGCAAAACAGTGCAAACAGTAGCTGACTTTATTTTAGGGGGCTCCAAAATCACTGCAGATGGTGACTGCAGCCATGAAATTAAGACACTTACTCCTTGGAAGGAAAGTTATGACCAACCTAGACAGCATATTAAAAAGCAGAGACATAACTTTGTCAACAGAGGTCTGTCTAGTCAAGGCTATTGTTTTTCCAGTAGTCATGTATGGATATGAGAGTTGGACTATAAAGAAAACTGAGTGCAGAAGAATTGATGCTTTTGAACTGTGGTGTTGGAGAAGACACTTGAGAGTCCCTTGGACTGCAAGGAGATCCAACCAATCCATCCTAAAGGAGATCAGTCCTGGGTGTTCACTGGAAGGACTGATGTTGAAGCTGAAACTCCAATACTTTGGCCACCTGATGCAGAGTTGACTCTTTTGAAAAGACCCTGATGGGTCCCTGATGCTGGGAAAGACTGAAGACGGGAGGAGAAGGGGATGACAGAGGATGAGATGGTTGGATGGCATCACTGACTCAATGGACATGAGTTTGGGTAGACTCTGAGAGTTGGTGATGGACAGGGAGGCCTGGTGTGCTGCAGTTCATGGGGTTGTTAAGAGTAGGACATGACTGAACTGAACTGAACTGAACTGAACACTTGGCTAGTGATATTCAAGGTAAGTATAAGGGCTTAGTAAATTGTAATTTTCTATATACATGTAAGCCATTAATTATACCAAATCTTTTCATCTCTGTTTTTGTGTGTATATAGTTTTTGGATTTGCTGTTTATGTGAGGTTTTGATACAGCAATCTATATATGTAGCATGAGGCTGTTTTAAGTTGCGGGTCTCTTTCCTGCTAAAGAGTTCCTTTAGCATTTGCAGCAAAGGTGATTTTGTTGATGGTGAGTTACCTCATCTCCTGTTGTCTGAAAGTTTTTGATTTCTGTATCAAATCTGCATGAGAGCCTTGCTGGGTAGAATATTCTTGATTGTAGGTTCTTCACTTTCATCATTTAAATACATTGAGCCACTCCCTTCTGGCCTGCAGAGTTTCAAGAGAGAAAGCAACTGATAACGTTATGGGAGTTCCTTTGTATGTTGTTGTTTTTCCTTCCTTGCTTTTATTATTCTAAATCTGTCTTTAATTTTTGCCAATGTGATTACTATGTGTCTCTCAGCATGTCCCTCCTTGGGTTTATCCCACCTGGGACTCCCCGCACCTTCTCACCCTGGGTGGTTGTTTCCTTTGAAAGGTTGTGCTGTGCTCAGTCACTCAGTCATGTACGACTCCTCACAACCCCACGGACTACAGCCCACCAGGCTCCTCTGTCCATGAGGATTCTACAGGCAAGAATACTGGACCCTCCTCTAGGGGGTCTTCCTAACCCAGGGATCAAATCCAAGTCTCCTGCATCGAGGGCAAATTCTTTACCATCTGAGTCACCAGACATGCCCAAGAATACTGGAGTGGGTAGCCTTTCTCTTCTCCAAGGGATCTTCCCAACGCAGGAATTGAACTGGGGTCTCCTGCATTGCAGGCGGATTATTTACCAGCTGAGCTACCAGGGAAGACCTTGTTAGGGAAGTGAACTTTCAGCTATTTTCTCTTCAAATATTTTCTCAGATCCTTTCTCTCTCTCCTCTCCTCTGGGACTCCTATAATGCAAATGGTAGTACATTTAATGTTGTCCCAGAGGTCACTTATCCTGTCTTCATTTCTTTTCATTCTTTTTCTTTTTGTTATTCTGTTCCTCAGCAGTGATTTCCAACATTCTGTCTTCCAGGTCATTATCTGTTCTGTTCTCAGTTATTCTACTGTTGATTCCTTCTACTGTATTTTCAATTTCAGTTATTGTATTGTTTATTTCTGTTTGTTCTTTAGTTCTTCTTCAGTTCAGTCATTCAGCCGTGTCCAACTCTGTGACCCCAAGGACTGCCGCACGCCAGGCTTCCCTGTCCATCATCAACTCCTGAAGCTTGCTCAAATTCATGTCCATCAAGTCAACGATACCATCCAACCGTCTCATCCTCTGTCATCCCCCTCTCTTCCTGTCTTCAATCTTTTCCAGCATCAAGGTCTTGGATCAGGTGACCAAAGTATTGGAGTACTTTGTGCATATTCAGGACTGATTTCCTTGAGGGACTGATTGGTTTGATCTCCTTTTGGTCCAAGGGACTCTCAAGAGTCTTCTCCAACACCACAGCTAAAGAGCATCAATTCTTCAGTGCTCAGCTTTCTTTACAGTCCAACTCTCACATCCATACATGACTCCTGGAAAACCATAGCTTTGACTAGATAGACTTTTGTTGGCCAAGTAACATCTCTGCCTTTTAATAAGCTGTCTAGATTGGTCATAGCTTTTCTTCTAAGGAGCAACTGTCTTTTAATTTTGTGACTATAGTCATCATCTGCAGTGATTTTGGAGCCCAAAATAATAAAGTCTGTCAGTGTTTCCACTGTTTCCCCATCTATTTGCCATGAGTGATGCGACCGGACACCATGATCTTCATTTTGTGAATGTTGAGTTTTAAGCCAGCTTTTTCACTCTCCCTTTAACTTTTTTTTTTTTTTAAGACTTTAAAAATGCTAATTTATTAAAATTTATGAAAACTGTGCATTATATCATAGTACAATATGTTCTTATTTTAGATACAGACATAAACTGGGCTATCAAATGAAAGCAAATGGTGTCTAACAGTTCATAGAACCAAAGCCCAATGAGAGCAGGAGTAAAAACTAAATTGGCCTTTAAATCATTTTATAAATTGCTTCTTTATTGCCCATAATAAACCACATAAGGACTTTATAAACACCACTCTCCAAAGTACTCAAGATACATTGTGGACAAACTTTTGTTGTCCTGCCTAGAACCTAAACACAATTTACAACACTGAGTTGTAAAAAAAAAATAATAATAACTTACAAATGCACTTTTAGAGCATAACCTATTGAAAGTTGGGGACTGCCTGTATTTAAAAATTAAATCTTGATTAGCAATACTCTCGCAAGTGCCCTCAATGCTGCTACTGAACATGCTGAAGGCAATGTTTTCCTGTGACTATATGTTCTCACCAGGCATTATTCACGATGATAGTTTAAATTATCTACTAGAGTCTGTGGAGCTAGCTAGCACTAAGTTATATATTGATTTTTGCACTGAAAATGATCTCTTGGGCTTTGATTACGTAGGCAATTCTAAGTAGAGGTTTTTCTAATTTCTATCACTGTTACATGGGCCCTGAGCTTTTTTATTAAAATGGTACATGAAATAGTTCAATATTATGCATATTACTAAAATAATTAAATTTATAGTGATTATAAAGCTAGGAATATAATACAACTCAAAAGACATACAAGTCCGGGTAGAGCAAACACTCGAATCTTAAGACCCTCCCATTTACCTCTGGGAAGAACATCAGGCCATTTCCTGGCTTGGACCCTTCCTTCCTGATTTCAGAGGTCTAAGGAGGATTGTTTTCCTTCTTTTTTAAAAAAATCTTGTGTGTGAACTGGAGAGAAGGGGATAACAGCATGTCAAAGTGGTTACAGACCATTATTTCCCCTTCAAGTAACATCCAGTATAAAGATGTAATCTCATTTCCTCAGAAATGTCTGACCAAAATAGTTAATTTCACCAAAGAATGTTTAGGACAAAGAGTCAGTCATAGAATGGGCAATCCCAGTATCTCTCACATGAACGCGTTTTAAGCAAGCTATTTGAGGAGTTTTATTTTCCCTTTTCAACTCTTATCTCCATGTCATTCTACATAAGTAGAAACAGAGTACTCAATGGTATCGAGTAACTAGTAATACTCACTGGAACTTAAAATACCATCTTTTATCCAAAAATTCCAAAGGGCTATACAGAAAAGAATCACAAATTTACATAAAGAAAAGCTGAGGCATGAAAAACAGCAAATAAGTTATTTCCCGGTAGAGCAGGTTGGATAGAGAGACGAGGGACTTTGACTTCCAGTCCTTCAACTAAGCAGGACACTGAATGTCTAGATATATTTATACTGAATTTATAAGGATCAAAAAAGGAATGAAGAGTAAATATAAAATAATTATTTTGTAAACAATTCTTAGATTATACCCAATGCAGAATGTTTAATGAAGCAGCTGAGTCACAGCTCTTAAGACACAAAACCATATTATAACTCAAAGTCAAATATGTACTCATTGGCCAGATATATTCGCCGGAATATAAGAGCTGCCAGTGCCAAAGTCAAGACGACAATCAAGACAGCAGACCCGCCGTGGTCGGTGTGGTTGCCTCTCGGCTGCTGGCCCTGGGTGGTGTCTGGGGAAGCAGACGGCCGTCTCTGACTCTGCTGCTGGGCCCGGCGCTGTCGAGGGCTCATGGAGGTGCTCTTAGCTACGGGCTGGGCAGGCTGTTGAAGGGATGCTGCTGAGGGGTTCTCGGTTCCATACGATGTACTTGCGGTAGCACCCTGGAATGTTGCAGGTCCGTCATCCTGTAAACCACTTAGTGAAAAAGAGTGGTTTAAGTCCGACTCAGCAACAGTCTTTCCAGATGAATTAACTTCTGCCTTAAAACTGATTTGTCTAGCCAGTTCCTTGGCTTCTTGGTCAGCCTGGCTTGAATCGCTTCCAGATTTTAAAGGCAACAGGACATCCTTCATGGCAAAGCCACATCCCTCACAACAGAAATCTTGTGATTTTTTGGCGAGAGCTCTTCTCTCCTCGGGCGTGTAATCCAGAGACCCTATGGCCCCCTCGCCTTTCGTCGGCATGAACCCGATGATGGCTAACAACGCTGTCCTTATGCTCCATGAAGGCTGCCAAGTTTCAGGATGATGTCCTGAGATGCTCAAACAGATTTTCTTGCCTACTTCAAATCGTCCATTAGCCGTTAGGAGAATGATGCTGGGTGGTTTCATGGGGTACTCCGGTGGCAGCACTATTCACCCATGATAAACTCCTCCATCAAAATCAGAGTCTGGGGGCCCTCTAACTGTGAAGTGCCATTCAAAAAGATTATCCTCTAAAGGCTGTGCGTGGTAATGATCTGTTGGGTCTTTCAGCTCTGCTGCTTCTTTCATTAAGCGTTTAACAGCCGGACTCTTCAGGTTGTAGCGGGCCTCCATGGCGGGTGGCTGGCTCGGCTCCAGCCTCCCGGCCCGCCGCTGCCGCCTCTGCGCGCCGCCGCCTCCCGCGTCTCCGCTCTCCCTTTACCTTTTATCAAGAGGCTCTTTAGTTCTTTTCTTCCTGCCAAAGGGTAATGTCATCTGCATACCTGAGGTTATTGATATTTCCCCTGGCAATCTTCATTCTAGCTTGTGCTTCATCCAGCCTGGCATTTCACATGATGTACTCTGCATATAAGTTGAATAAACAGAATGACAATACTCTTTGCCCAATTTGGAACCAGTCTGTTGTTCCATGTCCAGTTCTAACTGTTGCTTCTTGAGCTGCATACAGATTTCTCAGGAGGCAAGTCTGGTATTCCCATCTCTTAAAGAATTTTCCACAGTTTGTTGTGACCCACACAGTCAAAGGCTTTGGTGTAGTCAATAAAGCAGTAGTAGATGTTTTTCTGGAACTCTCGTGCTTTTTTGATGATCCAACAGATGTTGAAAATTTCATCTCTGGCTCCTCTGTCTTTTCTAAATACAGCTTGAACATCTGGAAGTTCATGGTTCACATACTTTGAAGCCCGGCTTGGAGAATTTTGAGCATTACTTTGCTAGCATGTGGGATGAGTGCAACTGTGCAGTAGTTTGAACATTCTTTGGCATTGCCTTTCTTTGGGGTTGGAATGAAAATTCACCTTTTCTTAGTTCTTCTAGGTCTCTGTTAAACATTTCTTGCATCTTCTTGATCCTTGCCTCCATTCTTTGTCCGAGACTCTGGATTGTCTTCCCTATCATTATTCTGAATTCTTTTTCTGAATAGTTGCTTATCTCCACTTCACTTGGTTGTTCTTCTGGGTTATTATATTGTTCCTTCAACTGGGACATAATCCTCTACCATTACATTTTGTCTTAAGTTTCTGTGATTGTGGTTTTTGTTTCATAAGTTGTAAGACTGTACTTCTCCTTGCTTCTACTGTTTGCCCTCTGGTAAATGAGGCAATCTAGTAGGCTTGTACAAGCTTCCTAATGGGTGGGACTCGTACCCTAGAACTCGGTCCTATCCCTCTGGTGGGCGTGGCTGTGCTAAGTAAAACATCAATGTGCTTACCTGTTGATGGATGGGGCAGCGTTCCCTCCCTATTCATTGTTTTTCCTGAGGTGTCCCAGCACTGGAGCCTACAGGCTGTTTGGTGAGGCTAATGGTGGCCTCTAGAGCAGTCACATGAATGAGTAATTCCCAGGACCAGTGCTGCCAGGGTATTTGTCCCAGCAATGAGCCACCAGATACCCCTCACCTCTGAGTGGTGAGCACACACGACTTTGTGTGTGCCCTCCAAGAGCAGAGTTTCTGCCTCCGCCCTCCCCCCACCCCCCATCCTGAGGAAGTCTTGCAATTAAACCCCACTTCAAAGCCAGATTCTCTGGGGACTCTTCCTCCTGTTGCCAGATACCCCCACGCTGGGTAGCCTGGCAGAGGGCTCAGAACTTTTATTCCAGTAGGAGAACTTCTGTGCTACAACTGTTATCCAGTTTCTGGGTTGCTCATCCAGTGGGTATATGATTTGATTTTATCACAATTATGCCCCTCCAACCATCTTATATTTCTCCTTTGTCTTTGGGTGTAGGGTATTTTTTTTTTGGCCAGGTTCCAGAGTTTACTTTGTTGGTGATTGTTCAGCAGTTAGTCGTGATTCCAGTGTTCTTGTAAGAAGGAGTGACAGCATGTCCTTTTACTCCACCATCTTGAGCTAGTCTGTCCTCATTTCAATCTCATTTTCAAGAGGCTCCTCAAATTTTGCTTTAGTGCCCAAATTTCTAGATTTTAAATTCCATCAGTTGGATCAAATTTCTAGATGTTTATTTTCACCTGAATGACCTTTCTTTTACTTAAATCTTTTTAAGATTTTTTTTTGTAACTTTGATATCTTCAACAGATAATCATGGTGAACTTCCATTTGTCTCCTGCTTTTCATCAGTGCCTTGTATCTTTCCGTGTAGTAAAGAATTTTGCATTGTCCAAAGACATGTCTGGCCTTGTTGTCACCTTATGGGAGGTAATCTGTCTACTTTATAGATGTGTCCTTGTTTATTTATGGTGGGTGCTGGCCACACCAGCTTTTAGGGTGGGGTTGGCCACATTCAACAGTTCCAGGGTGGGGGCTGGCCATACTAAAAAAAAAAAAAAAAAAAAAAAAAAAATCCAACAAAACAACTTAGGGTGAGGTTCCAGGTCATAAAGTATCAGTCAACATGGAGAGTAAGTTGCTTATTCATGAAGGCAATCAGTTACTCATTCCTCAAAGCTCACATGAGCTTACCTGGGTGACAATACACACTGTCACAACTTGATATACCAGGAGAGTAATGTCCTGACTTTGTAAGAAGAAGATACTAGAAGCTCTATATCTGGAACCTTCCTGGAATATATGCTATGTGCTTCTTTCCCTTGGCTGATTTTAAACTCCATCTCTTCACTATAATCTGTAATCCTTTCATGAGTCGGTAACTTTTAGTGAGTTTTGGGAGTCCTAGCAAATTATCAAACCTGAGGATGGCTTTGGAGTCCCCTGAAACTTCAGGTGGTGTCAGAAGTAAGGGTGGTCTCGTGCAGGACTGTGCCCCCAAACTTTGCAGAATGGCTAACTATGGGTACCTTCCAAGATTTCCAAAAAATATCTAATCTTATATCTGCAAGTTCACATGAGATTTGAAATTACTTTTTCCAAAAAAAAAGGAAATTACTTTTTCAATTATATCCTATGTGTAAGAGTTGAATCACTTTTTAATATCCCATAAATTAATAACAGGTTTGCATTTTTTGTAAGTTGTTGTCTCATTTTGTTTTTATTTTTTCCTTCCAGACACTCTTGTCCTTGAAAATCAAAGGCAAACGACAACAAAACTAATAATTGTCGTTGGCTTAGATATACCAGGCACTTAGTCAAATACAAGATTACCTTATTTAGTCCTCATACCAATTTATGAGGCATCCTATACTTAATACAGTTCTCCATCTTATTAGGAAAACACTAAGGCACAAAGATAAAAAGGAAACTGTTCAGGGTCATGTATGGATGTGAGAGTTGGACTATAAAGAAAGCTGAGTGCAGAAGAATTGATGCTTTTGAACTGTGGTGTTGCAGAAGACTCTTGAGAGTCCCTTGGACTGCAAGGAGATCCAACCAGTCCATCCTAAAGGAGATCAGTCCTGGGTGTTCATTGGAAGGATTGATGTTGACGCTGAAACTCCAATACTTTGGCCACCTGATACAAAGAGCTGATTCATTTGAAAAGACCCTGATGCTGGGAAAGATTGAGGGCAGGAGGAGAAGGGGATGACAGAGGATGAGATGGTTGGATGGCATCACCAGCTCAATGGACATGAGTTTGGATAAACTGCAGGAGTTGGTGATGGACAGGGAGGCCTGGCGTGCTGCAGTTCATGGGGTCGCAAAGAATCAGACACAACTGAGCGACCAAACTAAACTGAACTGTTCAGGGTTACAGAGCTTGTAAGCAGTGAGCCTAAGTACAAACACATGCATTTTAACTTCTTAAATACAGAAATACTGCATTTCACACAAAATATGAATTTTAGAGATTGTCTCTTGTTATGTAGACACTGATACTTATCTCTCAAGTATTTTGGTCCCTTCCTCCTAAGTCCTAGAGCTGCCAATTTTTAGCCAGGCATTTGCTGTTGTTATTTTTCAATTGCCAAGTCTTGTCTGACTCTTTGCAACCCCATGGAGTGCAGCCCATAGCTAAACACAGTAGTAGTGTTAGTCACTCAGTGGTGTCCAACCCCATGGACTATAGCCTGCCAAGCTCCTCTGTCCATGGGATTCCCCAGGCAAGAATACTAGAGTGTGCTGCCATTTCCCCCCTCCACAGGATCTTCCCGAACTAGGGATCAAACCCAGGTCTCTTGCATTGCAGGCAGATTCTTTACTGTCTGAGGTACAGGGAAGTCCCATAGCTAAGCATACTCTCTTACAAAATAAAAATTCTATTTTTCAGCCTCCCTTATTGAAACTATCCTATGGATCAGAAACAGACTTCTGTCTTGCTTAAGCCACTGTTATTTTATGATTTTTATGTCTGGTAAATGACCTAATCTTTGTTGAGCCACTCTCTGTCCTAGATGTTCTCTTTCCCTGAGATACTCATTAGTATCTGAGGGCTGACTTGCCATAAATAAACTAACTACCCAAGTTGTGTGATTCACAAAACTCACTAAAACCAAATAATTGGCTTGCTTCTTCAATTAGAGTGTTTAAATAAATCATGTTTGGAAACATTATGAAGGACAAATACAATCCTAGATTACAGAAGAACAGATAAAATTACATTGAAATCTTGTTCAGCAAAGATTTAGTGGCTACACTTTTCCTTTTATATTCATTCCATCCCTCTTTACTAGAGTTTTACTTTTTACCTACAAACATTAAGCCTTATCCACCTTAAAAAATTAAATAAAAACTTCCCTCATAACTGCCTCCACCTCTACCTTCATTGGTGTCCCCACCTCCTTCCTTTTGCCACTACACTTTTTCAAAGAGCACTACACTTACTATTTCTAATTTCCCTAATCTCACATCATCCTTCTAGCCACCAAAGTTAAAAACTGATAGCTAAGTTTTTCCTTCCTTTAAACTCCTTCTTTATCCATGGCTTTACCACTATCAATGCACCCCCAAAATGTTGTATTCCATTTTCACTTCTGTTCTTACTCTATATACTCTTCCTATTGAACATTATTCATCTGTATTTCTTCAACTACTATATCAAAATATATATGGTCGGGGCTTCCCTGGTGGCTCAGTGGTAAGGAATCCGCCTAACAATGCAGGAGATGCAGGTTTGACCTCTGGAGAAGGAAATGGCAACCCACGCCAGTATTCTTGCCCAGAAAATTCCAAGGACAGAGGACTACTGGTGGGCTACAGTCCATGGGGTCACAAAAGAGTGGGACATGACTTAGCAACTAAACAGCAACATATACGATCAGCCTTTTACACATTACTAAGTACTCCAGATCCAAATTTCTAACATTATATAAGACACTTGCCAAATACCTCTGATTTAACATGTCCAAAACAGAACTGAAGGATTACCATGGAAAAAAGACAATCAGAGGCTAAGCTCATTCATGAACATGGAGTGTTTTTAATATTAGCAAAGTCAGCAACATTTTGAAAAATAGCTGGCATAGTGGATAAAAGAATCCACGTGCTAATGTAGGGGAAACAGGTTCAATCCCACATTCAGGAAGATTCCACATGCCACGGAGCTACTAAGCCTGTATGCCACAACTACTGAAGCCCATGCACTCTAGGGCTCTCAAGCCACAACTACTAAGCTCATATGCTACAACTACTGAAGCCCATGCACTCAGAGCCTGTGCTCCACAACGAGAAGCCACCACAATAAGAAGTCCCATGCATGGCAACAAAGAGAAGCCCCCATTTGTTGCAACTAGAGAAAGCCCATGCAAATCAACAAAGACTCAGTACAGCCAAAACTAAAATAAATAAATTGAAAACTTTTTAAATTTTAAAAATAGAAAAAAAAAATTCATCATAACCAATTGGACTTACCCAAAAAGTGAGAATAGTTTAATATCAAATAATTCTATCCATGTAATTTACTATTAAAGACAACTTGTATAAAGTAGAAATAGAAAACTGACAAAATTAAACACTCATCCTCAAAACTTCACAGCAAAGGAAGAAAAGAGAACTTCAATTTCATAAAAGATATTTCCCAATGTCTCCAACAAATATCATTCTTCACAGTGAAACTTAAGAAGCATTCCCTTCAAAATGAGAGAAACAAATAAGGATGCTCACTATCACACTTCTATTGATTACACCTCTAGCTTTCTTGGTGGCTCAGAGGGTAAAGCATCTGCCTGCAATGCAGGAGACCCGAGTTCGACCCCTGGGTCAGGAAGATCCCCTGGAGAAGGAAATCGTAACCCACTCTAGGATTCTTGCCTGAAGAATCCCATGGATGGAGGAGCCTGGTGGGCTACAGTCCACGGGGTCACAGAGTCAGACACGACTGAGCGACTTCACCTTCTTTTTCTAGCTTTGGGCTCCCCTGGTGGCTCAGACAGTAAAGAATTCGCCTGCAACGCAGGAGACCTGGGTTCAATCCCTGAGTTGAGAAGATCCCCTGGAGGAGGGCATGGCAACCCACTCCAGCATTTTTGTCTAGAGAATTCCCATGGACAGAGGAGCCTGGCGGGCTGCAGTCTACGGGGTCACAAAGGGTCAGACACGACTGAGTGATTGAGCACAGGCACGCCAGCCAGCAAAGTAAAATAAGATGAAAATAAGATTAAAATATAAGAGAAAATTAAACTTCCCCCAAAATGTCTATATAAAATTCAAAGAATCTACAAGTTATTATAAATAAAAGTGCAACAAGGAAGGACAAAAACCCAACAGACAGAAGGTACTCAGTAATTTCCTTCTCTTACTATTCATTGGATCTCATCTTTCTAGACTACAAGCATTTAAACTTCTGCTGATACATTCTTTCCTAATACTAATAGTAGCATTATTTACATCAGCTTTCATTTATATCCATTATTTCACTGCTAAGATTTCCAGGTTCTGTTCTTCTGACTAACATTTAAGAAACATGAGAGCCCTTAAAACTTTGGCATAAAACTACTCTCAAACCATTTATAAGGGAATTTTACTAAACTGACCCTAACTAATCTTCAATTTTTAAGAAAACTCACCAAAGCCCTTATGAACCAATTTTTTAAAATTGCTGAGTAAATCAACTATGTAATTCAATCTTTTAAAAGGTAAAAGACAAAATATAGAGTGGCCCTTGTTTTTAGTAACAAAGTTAGGTACTAAGCAACATTTTCAAACACCATGTATTTTAGTAATATTCAAAAATATTTCAGAGGATCCAGGCAAGCACAACAAAACCAGTTGAAGCAGTTATACAAATAACTACTTATGTACAAGTACAGGCTAAAAATGGTTCTAGGAAACAACCATACGAGGGTCAGAAACTAGTACAAAAAATACCGAAATTAACAGTATTCTACAGAGGTCAGTGGCAAGTGCCTAAAGGAATTAAGACCTTCCAAAGAGAAATGCCACTCCTTCAACATCATGAAGAACTCTTTAAACTCAAAGTAACCAAGAAGTACTGACTATTTTTAAGAGAGTTGTTCACAAATACAATCTAAGATGATCTACAACAGCAAATTAATATATTCTATTTGAACAGAATAACACTGTCATATAAATGACAAAGAACTTTCTGAATGTTACTCTTTTAAGCTAAACCATGTATTCTTCTGGTATACTGATTTATAGGTAAGAACCAAATAAGACAAATTCGCTCACATTTGGGCTCAAAATTCTGTAAGAATGAATCCCATTCTTAAGAAAACATATTAATGTAAAAGTCCAACTGTTTCTCAATATGAGTAACTGTTAGCCACCTGAAAGAGGATGAAAGCAATTCAAAGCAAAGCATGATGAAACTTATTGACCTTCAAGTTTCTATACCGAATCAATTACTTTATCATGTGGCTCCCACAAAATACCAGCTTCTTTAGTGTTATCATTTTAATACAGCAGTTCATGAATCATCAACCCAAACTCACTGTCTTTACCTTAATTTTAGTTAGATACAGGTTATTTCTGTGGGTATTAAAAGGTTTTATTTACAGAGAGCTGCTCTAGATCAATATAACTTGGGTTTTAGGGGATTTTAGTTTAAATTAATGGTAATTACAGGTTAAATGGGCTTCCAAGCAAGTGCTGGTGGTAAAGAATCCGCTTCCCAATGTAGGATACATAAGAGACAAGAGTTTGATCCTTCGATCAGGAAGATCTGGAGGAAGAAATGGCAATGCACTCCAGTATTCTTGCCAGGAAAATCTCATGGATAGAGGAGTCTGGCTGGCTACAGTCCATGGGGTCACAAAGAGTCGGACACAACAGAGCATCTGAACCACAACCCACAGGTTAAACAGTTATTGGTCATTGAATTAACTTCAGCTTAACTCACTGATAATCAACAAATATTTACCAAATGTGAGGCACATTGAGCGAGGTGCAGGGAATATAAGAAAAAGAAGACAAATTATTTGCCCACAGGAGTTCACAATCTAATAAATACATTAACAAAATAAGCACAAAACAGGTACATCACAACAGAGGAACTAAATAACTCTAGGTGGGGTACCAGGGAACCATATGTTAGATAAAAGAGGTAAGACGGTCACAGAAAAGCACAGGCATTTGCTAATAAGCACACATTTCAAACTACTGTACAAATCTGCTCATTTTACATGCCAACAAGGTTATGCTCAAAATCTTTCAAGCAAGGCTTCAGCAGTACATGAACTAAGAACTTCCAGGTGTACAAGCCGGGCTTAGAAGAGGCAGAGAAACAAGAGATCAAAGTGCCAATATTTATTGGATCATGGAGAAAGCAAGGGGATTCCAGAAAAACATCTACATCTGCTTCATTGACTACCCTAAAGTCTTAGACTGTGTGGATCATAACAAACTGGAAAATTCTTCAAGAGATGGGAATACCAGATCACCTTATCTATCATCTGAGAAACCTGTATGTGGGTCAAGAAGCAACAGCTAAAACCAGACATGGAACAACTGACTGGTTCAAATTTGAGAAAGGAGTTAGGACAAGGCTGTATACTGTCACCCTGCTTATTTAAGTTATATGCAGAGTACATTATGCAAAATGCCAGGCTGGATGAATCACAAGTAGGAATCAAGATTGCCAGGAGAAAAATCAACAACCTAAGGTGTGAAGAACTAAAGAGCTTCTTGAGAAGGGTGAAAAGGAGAGTGAAAAAGCTGGCTTAAAACTCAACATTCAAAACACGAAGATCATGTCATCCAGTTCCATCACTTCATGGCAAATAGAAGGGTAAAAAGTGAAAGCAGCAACAGATTTTAACGTCTTGAACTCCAAAATCACTGTGGACAGAGGCTGCAGCCATCAAGTTAAAAGATGCTTGCTCCATGGAAGAAAAGCTATGACAAACATAGACAGTGTATTAAAAACAGAGACATCCCTTTGCCAATAAAGGTCCATATAGTCAGAACTATGGTCCAGTAGTCATGCACAGATGTGAGAGTTGGATCATAAAGAAGGCTGAGTGCCAAAGAATTGATGCTTTCAAATTGTGGTGCTGGGGAAGACTCTTGAGAGTTCCCTGGATTGTAAGGAGATCAAATCAGTCAATCCTGAAGGAAATCAATCCTGAATGTTCATTGGAAGGGCTATTGATGAAGCTCCAATACTTTGGCCACCTGATGCAAAGAGCCAACTCACTGGAAAAGACTCTGATGCTGGGAAAGATTAAAGTAAAAGGAGAAGGGAGCAGCAGAGGATGAGATGGTCAGATAGCATCACTGACTCGATGGACATGAATTTGCGCAAACTCCAGGAGATAGTAGAGGACAGAGGAGCCTGGCGTGCTGCAGTCCATGGTGTCACAAAGAGTCAGACATGACTGAGCGACTGAACAACAACATGAGCATGACTTGAAAATAGATCTACATAGGAAAGTAGCATTAGAAAGGCATACTCTTCAAATAGAAATTTAAAGGGGAAAAAAGCAAATTTGCCAGGCAGATCAAGAAAATAAGGGCATGCTAGATAGAAGCGATAGTGTACAAAGAAGAAGCAACACAATGTAACAGTTAGGAAATGAGTTGGTATGGCAACTAGAGTATAGTGTACAGAGTGGAGAAGGTGCAGTAGTGTAGAATAGACTGGGCATGGTAAGAAAGCCAGAGAAGACAAAAGTTCAACCGTGAATAAAGTCTGTTTTGCAACCAGAGGACAAAGCAAGCTTAACTGAATATAGGCTAAAGAATTCCTAATTGAAAATAGCATTCCTAAAAAAAAAAAAAAAAAAAAAGAAAAGAAAAGAAAATAGCATTCCTGATGGAAACACAGAAGACTCCTAATACCCAAAGCAATCTTGAGAATGAAAAACAGAGCTAGAAGAATTAGCCTTCCTGACTTCAGGGTATGCTACAAAGCTACAGTCATCAAGACAATATTGTATTTTGACACAAAAACAGAAATATAGACCAAAGGAGTAAGATATAAAGCCCAGAGATAAACCCACATACCTATGGGCACCTTATCTTTGACAAAAGAGGCAAGAATACACAATGGAGCAAAGACAGCCTCTTAAATGCAGCCCCCAATCGTTTTGGCACCAGAGACCAGTTCCATGGAAGACAATTTTTCCATGGACTGGGGCGGTGCAGGGGTGAGGGGGAAGGATGGTTCAGGTGGTAATGCAAAAAGCTATAGGGAGATGAAGCTTCACTTGCTCGCCAGCTCCTTACCTCCTGCTATGCAGCCAGGTTGGTTTCTATTATTTAAATATGCAATGCTATTTAAACAAATATACAGAAGGACATAGAGAAATATGAAAAATTATTATCAGTGAGATGATTGGATGGCACCATTGACTCAATGGACATGAGTTCGAGCAAGCTCTGGGAGATGATGAAGGACAGGGAAGCCTGGCGTGCTGCAGTCCATGGGGTCACAAAGAGGTGGACATGACTGAGCAACTGAGCAACACCAACTACATAAAAATCCAAAAAGCAAAATATCATAAAGGAAAATATTCTCAATTGCATTAAAATTTAAAACTTCTATAAAACTGGAGTATAAAAATAAACAAAGCATGAAAATCAGACATCCACTGCAAGAATTTATCTTTAATGCATATAAGTAATGAAGAATTCATCTAGAATATATAAATAATTCCTACAAATGAGTAAGAAAAAGAACAATCTCAAAGAAAAATTGGCCAAAAACAAAAAAAAAGTTAACAAGCAACTCAAAGACTAGGAAACTCAAGTAACCAATAAGTATGCTTAAGAAAAATTCCATCTTACTTGTAATCAAGAAAAAACTAAAATTTGTATCAAATTGCTAAAGATTTCTAAAATTTAACAATGCCATGGTTTACAAAGATCCAAGTAGGAGGTAAATTGGTACAACCACTTTAGAGACTAACTTAGCAGCAAAACATGCAGTCAATGATGCATATAATTTACAACTGAATAACTGTATTAGTAAGCTTTTACCTTGGAGGAAAAAACACATGAGCCCAAGTACACAAGTACAAGAATGCTTCTGCAGTAACAATATGGAATTAACATTAAAAAAATCTATCAAAAGGGGCATATATAAATAATCTGAGGTTTAATCATACAATAGAATATCTAAGTGAATAACTGAACCAGAGCCTGATATGATAATATATCTGATATGATAATATGAATAAATCATTTTTAAAATGTTGAATTAAAAGAACTTGCTGAATGAGACATACAATGTTTAAGAGCATGCAGAATATAATTATATATTTTACAACTGTTTGTATATATAACATATCAATATATATGGAGCATAAGTATAAAACCATGTATTGAAAAAGACTATCAAACTCAGAATAGAGGTTTATCTCAAGAAGGGTAATCTTCAGCTAAAACAGAAAAATGTTAAGATCTGAAATAGTGTATAGTGACAATGTTAGCTGTTAAAAGACTTTTATGTATGCTACTTTTATGTATGCTCTAACAAACAAACAAAAAAGAATGAGAGGACTTATACCTGATATCAAAACATACTATAAGACTTCAAATGGTGGCTACTTTTGGGAGTAATCAGAACGATCCATGGGGGTTTAAAGAAAAAAAGAACTCTGTATACTCTGGGATATATTATCTTTTATTATATTAAATTTTTTTTTTTTTAGTTATGTGTTTATTTACTTATTGGGGTTGCCGGATCTTAGTTGCAGCACTCAGGATTTTTTAGTTGTAGCATGTGAACTCTTAATTGCAGCATGTGGGATCTATTATAGTTCCCTGACCAGGGATCAAACCCTGGACCCCCCCACATTGGGAGCACAGAGTCCCAGCCACCGGACCACCAGGGAAATCTTGGGATATATGACTTTTTATTTAACCAATTCCCTGAGGACAGACATTTGGATCATTCACCAAATGTCATGCTACAGCTTCCAGGGACATTCTTAAACATTTCTTTGTGCACTGATGTAATAAAGATTTACTAGGATAAGTTCTTAGAAGAATTTCTAAATCAAAGAATATGTACTTTAAACTGGTTGGTATTTATTAAATTAATTGATTACTAAATTGTTCATTATAAAAATTCTATTATTTTACACCTGCACCAACAGTGTAAGTGCAAGTGGAGCCAACTGCTCAATATACACTGCCCCTAGATATAAACAATCTTTTTAAGTAGAGGAAAAAAAACCTAGGTCATGAAAAGGTAAATGTTGATTAACAGTATCATAAATTAATAGAAAAATTACATATTTATTATACACACCAAAAAGATATAAAGTTTATATCAGATGCCACCTTACTGCAAAGTAATGGAAGAAGTCATGTACATAAACTTTTTGAATAAACTTATGACCATAACTCTACACAGCTATATATAAATAGTTTTAGATACCTGAAGACATATAATTGTGTGAGATGCCAATTTAGCACAATGACTTGCATACTTTTTTAGATGCCAGGGTCTGGTTCCTTATTGAAAATAGCTTCAGAACACTGCACCTCACTTCCAGATAACCCAGTCCATGTGCCAGAAATGCATAAATTAATGATACAAATGTTTATTAGGAGAAAAAAGAAAGGAAGAAAGACAACTTATGTGAACTCTCAAAAAATACTAATGACCTAACTGCATACCTGAGCCTCCCCTAGGTGAAAAAGTATCCTAAGATCCCTAGAATCTGACTCCAGAGATGATAATTTATGCTTAAAGACAATGTTGAGATTTGAATCTCAGGTTGAACATTTTCAGTAGTGTCCAACTAAAAATTTATCTTCTATAATATTCTCCAATAACCCCAATACTTAGTATAATGCTTGGCGCAACATAAATACTCAAAAAAACCACTTGCTGAATAAATAAATGTGTTATCACTATGGAGAGGTCAAGAGATCTATCTGCACAAGTAATAGAGGTTGATATCATAAATATGTAAATGTCAAAAAGTAAGAAGAAAAACGAGATACTTGTTGTTCTTAGCAGTCTCCAGATTACATCATATCCTTTCTTTTTTAAAACTATATAACTTATCTCTAAAGTTCTTATTGATATGGAAGACAAAAGAACAGACACTTTCAATGGCATCTTTCCATATTAAGGTTAGGAAATGATTATCTCAAAGAAAATTCTGCACTGCGGTAATAAGAGCCCTACAGGGTCTGAGGCCTGAATTATTCAAGAGCTCTTGTTTTCCAAAGAATCTATTCTAAAGTTTTATATAACAAATTAAGCTGTTATATAAAACTTTATATGCAACTGTTAACTGAGCTCAAAAATGACACCCGGAAATACTTTTGTAAACATACCTATTACCTTCAGGCTGGTATAAAAAAAGTGTTCAGTAAGTTATACTTTTAAACTTATGAGAAATAATGCATAAAAACACCATTTCAGTCATTTACTCTCTAAACTGGCACACATTTCGTTATACAAATAACCATAATATCTATAAATGAATTAGTCATTTATAAAATTATTTTTCAAACCTTAATTTTTATATATAGAAATGACACTAATTCCTACTTAGAATGCACTGTATTTTCAAAGTATTTGTCATGCCTTGAACTAAATTACTATACATTCTTCAGTCCCCACTTCATAAAATTACTGGTATTTCATATGCATGAGCTGGAAGGAATCTTTGAAGGTTCAATCAATTCCTTCATTTCATAAACAAGGCACAAAGAAGTTAAACAGCTTAAAGAAATACATCCAATAAGTAAGGACAACACTGAAACTAAAGCCCCTATCTCTTAACACTGAGCCCAATGCCCTTTTAAATATATAATGATGTCTTTGTTCTGGACTATATAAAATTCCAAGATAGATATTGGAATGAATGTCTTTAAAGGAGATTTCTCCTTTATAATAAATCCTAAAAGCCAATCTATATATAAATCTCCATCCATGCTTCATTTTAACTGTGTTCTAAAAGGAAAAAACTCCAGCAAAAATTTAGTGGTAATCTAAATAAACTTTTCTGACAGAATATGCACAGAATATGAAAAATAAAATAGCAAAGTGACTTACCTAGCCAAGAATATATAGTCAGCTTATACCATAATGTAAAATACTTTTCATAACTTTCAAACAATAGTAAACATAACATTTGCCCAGTTAATTAATTAAATTAATGTTTACCATGTACTATAGATTTCATATAGATGTTTAGCTTCTGTGATACCAACTTTCCAACACTGTCATGATCTAAATTTTAAAATATCTATATTGGTAAAAATAAGGTTAGTAATACCTAACTTACAGGTCTGATGTAAAGAATAAATGCTAAATATGTGAAAATATTCATCACATACTCTCTATTATTTTCTTTTTTCCTAAAGAAGGAAAAATTCAATGTAAGGGCATGCAAAATAACTTAGATACATGTGTAAGGATAAGTATTTTCTAGAGAAGGCCAAAGTGAATAATTTGCAAGTTTTTAAAAATTATTTTTAATAAAGGGCCTTTATTAAACACTGTATCCTCACTTTCAGACATTATTCATCCTACTTTTACATCTTATCTCTCAATATTGACTTACATTGTTTATATGTCCTTTTACAGAATTTGTCACCTTGCCATGGACATCATTTATTCAAGATACATACTATATTCTAAATGGCTTCAGTGGGGAATTCTACCAAACATACAAAGAAGAACTTATACTGATCCTTCTCTACTTCTTGACTGAAGAGGAGGAAACACTCCCAAAGTCATTCTATGTGCCACCATCATCACCCTGATATCAAAACCTGAAAAAGACAACACCAAAAAAGAAAACTACAGGACAGTATCTTTGATGAATTCGGATGAAAAATTCTCAACAAAATATTAGCAAACCAAATTCAATAAGACATAAAAAAAATCTTACACCACGAACATACTGGATTCAACCCAGGGTCACGAGGATGGTTCAAAATACACAAATCAAACAATGTGATATACCACATCGATAAAAGAAAAGACAAAAATCACATGGTCATCTCAATAGATGCAGAAAAAGCATTTGTTAAATTCAACATCCATTTAGGAATAAAAACTCTTACCAAAGTGAGAATAAAGAGAATGTATCTCAACACAATAAATGCTATTTATGACAAATCTAAATGGCATTTATTATGTTGAAATACAGTCTCAACGTATTTATGACAAATCTGGACTTCCCTGGTAGCTCAGATGGTAAAGAATCTGCTTGCATTGCAGGAGACCTGGGTTTGATCCCTGGGTCGGGAAGATCCCCTGGAGATGGAAATGCCAACCCACTCCAGTATTCTTGTCTGGAGAATTCCATGGACAGACCATGGGGTCACAAAGAGTCAGACATGACTAAGCGACTAACACTTTCTTCTATGACAAATCTACAGTTAACATAATATTCAATAGTGAAAAGCTGAAAGCCTTCCTGCTAAAACCCAGGATAAAACAAAGATGCCCACTTCTAGTATCAGAAGTCCTAGTCATAGCAATCAGACAATAAAAAGAAAGAAAAGTATCCAAATTGGAAGAGAACAGGTAAAACTGTCATTATATACAGATGAGATGATACTATATACAGAAAATCTTAAAGACTCAACAATAAAACTACTAGCACTAATAAACTCAGCAAGGGAACAGGATGCAACATTAGTATATAGAAATCAGTTTCTTTATACTAACAATGAAATATCAGAAAGGAAAAGTAAAAATCAGTATCTTTCAAAATTGCATATATATACATTTACACATACATATACACTTAGGAAAAGGCCTGACCAAACTGGAGGAAGATTTATATGCTGAGAACTATAAAACACTGATAAAGGAAACTGAAGATGATTTTAAAAAATGGAAAACTATCCCATGCTTTTGGATTTGAAGAATTAGTACTGTTAAAAACAATATACAGATTTAATAACATCCCTATCAAATTATCCATGACTTTTTCATGGAACTAGAACAAATAATCCTAAAATCTACATGGAACCATAAAAGACCCAGAATTGCCAAGGCAATCCTGAGGAAAAAGAATAAAGCTGGAGGCATAAGTCTCCTAGACTTCTGACAATACTACAAAACGATAGCAATCAAAACAGTGTGGTATTAGAAATTTCCTGGCAGTCCAGTGGTTAGGACTCAGTGGTTTTACTGCCGTGGCAGGGTTCAAACCCTGGTTGGGAAACTAAGGTCCCACATGCCAGGTGGCATGGCCAAAAAGGTGGGAAAAAAGCACAGTATTGGCACACAAAAAAACAGACATATGGATCAATGGAACAGAATAGAAAGCCCAGAAATAAACCCACTCAGCTCTGGTCAATTAATTTTCAACAAAGGAGACAAGAAAATACAACAGAGAAGACAGTCTCTTCAGGAAGCGATACTGGAAAAGATGTATAACTGCATGTAAATCAATGAAGTCACGTTCACACCATACAAACTCAAAATGGCTTAAAGACTTAAACATAACACATAACACCATAAAACTCCTATAAAAGGACACAGGCAAAGCATTTTCTGACATAAATTGTCAAAAAGTTTTCTGACAAAGTTTTCTTAAGTCAGTCTCCCAAGGCAATAGAAATAAAAGCAAAAATAAATAGGACTCAATCAAACTAACAAACTTTTGCAGAGCAAAGGAAACCTTCAACAAAACAAAAAGACAACCTACTGACTAGAAGAAAATATTTGCGTATGATGCAATGGACAAGGGCTTCAATTTCAAAATATACAAACAGCTTATATAACTCAGAATCTAACAACCCAATCAAAAAATGGATTGATGACCTAAACAGACATTTCTCCAAAAGACATACAGATGCCAACAGACATATAAAAAACGCTTAACAGCACTAATTATTAGAGAAATGCAAATCAAAACTACAATGATGTACCACCTCACACTGGTCAGAATGGCCATCATTTAAAAATCTACAAATAACAAATGTTGGAAAGAGGGAAAAGGGAAACTTCCTACCCTGTGGGTATGTAAACTGATGCAGCCATTATGAAGAACAGTATGGAGGTTCCTTAAAAAACTAAAATTAGAGCTGCCATATGATTCAGCAATCCCACCCCAAGGCATGTTCCTAAAACTCTAGAGTTCCTAGAGTTCCTAAAACTCTAACTTGAAAAGATACACGCACCCCTATGTTCACAATAACACTGTTTACAGTAGCCAAACATGGAAACAACCTAAACTGTCCATCAAAAGATGAATGGATAGAAAAGATGTGGTATATTTACATAGTGGAGGATTACTAAACCATAAAATACAGAGTGAAATAACGCCATTTGCAGCAACACGGATGGACCTAAAGATTACCATACCAAATGAAGTAAGTCAGAAAGAGAAAGATATGGTATCACTTATATGTGGAATCTAAAATATGATAAAATGAACTTATATATGAAACAGAAACAGACTCACAGACATGGAAAACAAACTTAACATTACCAAAGGGGAAAGTGGGTGAGGAAGGGATAAATTAGAAGTTTGGGATTAGCAGATACAAACTACTATATATAAAATAGATAAACAAAATGGCCCTACTGTCTAGCACAGGGACCTATGTTCAATATACTGTACTAAACCATAATAGAAAAGAATATATATATAAAAAACTGAATCACTTTGCTGTACACCAGAAACTAAACTAACACAACACTGTGAATCAACTACAATTCAATTTTTAAAATATATACATACTTTCATTAAGGGTCAAATGAACATTAAGCATTGGAGAGACAAAAATAATTAAAAGACAATCATCCGCTTACAAGGAACCCATGTTCTGTTGGAAGCAACATGTAAGCGAATGACTGTAAATATGCAATCACAGACAATATATGAGAAAGATAAAAGTACATGGCAAAAAGACTGCTTAAAGGCAGGAAAAGTAAAGGAATAAATTTGTCTGTGAAAATGAAAGTCACTCATTCTTGGGTGTTGGCAATCTTAGATGTTAATGGGTAAATTAATATTAACCAGAAAGCTATAGATCAGAGAGCATTATTACAAAACAAGATTAAATGCAAATCAAAGTAATTCAAGCACAGATTTATAATACTAAATAATGATGACAAATTTAATCTTAGACTACATATTAATTTTATAGATGCTACATAAGTCTATGTAAATATTAATAATATGGAAGGAATATTCTGAGATTGTATGTTTGATCCATTAGTATCCATTAGGAAGAAAAATCAAAAGAAATATTAATAAATAAGAGTAAATAAACATTTCATAACCTTAAAACACTTGTTATAAAACCAAAAAGAAACTTTGGAATGGTTATTATAGCTTACAGCAAATAAACTATATTTGAACAAATTTTATTTCCTTAAAACATTTAACTTCATCTAATAAATAATGCTTACTTATTAACATTCAACTTCTGGGGCACTGAACAGCAAGCAATTTCTAGTACATGCTGACCAACATGAAAATCAGGACTTATACCTTGGCATTCTGCATTTTAATCATACCATACTAGCTCTTTATTCATTTCTGAGAAAAATGAAAAACATACTGATTTTATAACTGATTTTGTAATGTAAAAGCAAAGTCACGGTCACTTTGCTTAGGATCAAAATTAGACTCTAAATAAGAGTACACAAATGTCATCTGGTAAGCAGCTCCAAAATACAGTCTCTTTCAAATTACTATTAATAATTATGAAAGATGCAGAAAAGAATAAAACCTAGGATATCAAAGAAATAAGAGCCATCATGTCAGAATCTGGAAGTATTCTTCAGTAACTTATAACCATATCTTACTCATTAAACAAAAAATATTCAAACTACATCACCCCAACTGTAACTTATCTCAGAAAGACCTAATCATAAAATGGGACAGAAACCTTCATGTCGTCAGAGCACTGTTCAACTTGCCTTCCCCACAGTATCTTCCCAGTTCTTACCTTATTATCTAACTAGCTAGGCTAGATCAGAGAACAACTCCTGGAGGATAGGGGAAGCAGAATGAAAAACTGTATTCTAGCTGGTAAGAGAACAAGAAGAATCTCAGTAGCTCTCTATGATGTCAACTGTACCCAAAATTGTGAAATCTACTCTAGTGCTACAAGTTGAGAGGACTAAAGAGATTAGAACAGAAGAAAAGAGACTGAAAGCTATGTAAATCACTCTGTCCTCCAACTATGGAGCTCAAACGGGTATTCACTCAATATATAAGCAGATCCAAAAAAAAAAAAGCATCAAAGACATCTACACCACAGATTATTGATAAATGTCAGGTATAAATTGATCTTACCTTATTCACATCTGAGTAAAGGGAAGTGGGCCTTAGGAAGCATCACTATAAACAAAGCTAGTGGAGGTGATGGGATTCCAGCTGAGCTACTTCAAATCCTAAGAGATGATGCTGGATGCTGTTAAAGTGTTCCATTCAATAGACCAGCAAATTTAGAAAATTCAGCCACTAGCCACAGGACTGGGAAAGGTCAGAATTCATTCCAATCCCAAAGAAAGGCACTGCCAAAGAATGTTCAAATTACTGCACAATTGCACTCATCTCACACACTAGTAAAATAATACTCAAAATTATCCAAGCCAGGCTTCAACAGCATGTGAACCGTGAACTTCCAGATGTTCAAGCTGGATTCAGGAAACACAGAAGAACCAGAGATCAAATTGCCAACATCCACTGGATCACAGAAAAACCAAGAGAATTCCAGAAGAACATCTACTTCTGCTTCTTTGACTATGCTAAATCCTTTGACTGTGTGGATCACAACAAACTGGAAAATTCTGAAAGAGACGGGAATACCAGACCACCTGACCTGCCTCCTGAGAAACCTGTATGCAGCTCAAGAAGCAACAGTTAGAACAGGACATGGAACAACAGACTGTTCCAAAGTGGGAAAAGAATATGTCAAGGCTATATATTGTCACCTTGCTTATTTAACTTATGAGCAGAGTACATCATGTGGAATGCCAGGCTGGATGAAGCAGAAGCTGAAATTAAGATTGCCAAGAGAAATATCAATAACCTTAGATATGCAGATATGCTACCCTTATGACAGAAAGCAAAAAGGAACTAAAGAGCCTCTTGATCAAAGTGAAAGAGGAGAGTGACAAAGTTGGCTTATAACTCAACAATTAAAAAATGAAGATCATGGCACCCAGTCCCATCATTTCATGGCAAATACATGGGGAAACAATGCAAACAATGACAGACTATTTTCTTGGGCTCTAAAATCACTGCAGATGGTGACTGCAGCCATGAAATTAAAAGACACTTGCTCCTTGAAAGAGAAGCTATGTCAAACCTAGACAGCATATTAAAAAGCAGAGACATTACTTTGCCAACAAAGGTTCAAATAACCAAAGCTAAAGTTTTTCCAGCAGTCATGTATGGATGTGAGAGTTGGACCATAAAGAAGGTGAACGCCGAAGAAGTGCTGCTTTTGAACTGTGGTGTTGGAGAAGATTCTTGAGAGTCCTTTGGACTGCAAGGAGATCCAACCAGTCAATCCTATAGAAAATCAGTCCTGAATATTCATTGGAAGGACTGATGCTGAAGCTGAAGCTCCAATACTTTGGCCACCTGATGTGAAGAGCCAATTCATTAGAGAAGACCCTAATGCTGGGAAAGACTGAAGGCAGAAGGAGACGAGATGGTTGGATGGCATCACAGACTCAATGGACATGCAAGCTTGGGGATTTGGTGATGGACAGGGAAGCCTGGCATGCTGCAGTCCACGGGGTCACAAAGAGTCAGACACGACTGATTGACTGAACAACAGCCAAAAAAAGGGAAGTAGGAAAAATAACCACAAGACAATTAGGGAAAATATACTGCAACCTCTCTAAAACAGAAGCAGTAAGCCCTAAATAAGGAACAGGATGCAGGGAGAGGAGGCATGAGAGATGAGGTGAGGAGAGGTAATAAGAAAGCTAAACTCCTGATGGTGAAATATATAAAATCTCTACTCCTGCAACAGAAAAGTAAAGTGAATCAAGCCAAAAATACAAACATAACCTGAAAAACTTGAGGAACTCTCACTACAACATGCTACAATCTGGACTAGCCATATGTCACGTTCAAAGGCACATGACATTAGTGACTATGATATTGTCCAACTCAGGTTTAAAGTGATTCTGTCTAGTACAATGTCACACAGCTAGTTAGTAAAACCAAGATGCAACTTTAAGTCCTTCTGACTCCAGATCTTGTGTTCTTTCCTTTTGAGCAAACTATCAGAAGTTAACATACACCCAACCGCAAGAATTCAATTTATACTTGCAAAATTTTGACTGGAGGATGAAATTTATTGGTAGTTCAAATAAATATTTCAAAAAACAAAAACACAAAGCCCACTTATATAATGCCAACATATAAAACAAATGTCAGGGTCAAAAGTGAAAATTAATAAGTAAAATTCTTATCAGATAGGCCTGTTATATACACAAATTATGAACATGATACTTTACATATATCAGTGTATATTTACAATATTTCATGTATACTATAACCACTAGCTAAATGTTTTGGTTACTTTAAAATCACAGATGCTAAACATGTACCATGAACATCAAATGATACATCATTCTATGTCATTATCGTCTGGAAAGTATATATTGCTTGAAAACTCTGTATTACTTATGAACCACTTAATGGGAGGGACCATATAGGTTTTCTCAGGAAAATACTTTATCTTAAATTCATGTAACATCAATTATAAAAAGTATTCATTAAATATAGTGTATATTTCTTAGCAATCCATAACCATGTCTCTCAGAAACAGTTATCCGAGACTACTTCCACATTCAACCAACCACCAATTTCCATGCAACTTAACAGTTTGAATGTCTCTTGAATCAAGTACTTTTCTCCACTAATTTCTCTCCTCCACTTTCACCACTGTAGTCTATACCAATATTCTCTGTGACCTATGCTCTCCTAACTGATTTCACTACATTTCCTCCTGTTCCCCTCCAACCCAGTGTAAGTGATCATTTATATTTTTTAAATATTAAATGATTATGACATTTTCTTGCTTCAAAGAAAACTCTTCAATGACTTCCCACAGTACTTAAGATCAAAATACTTGACTAAAAACTCTATGGAATTCTGCCTAGGGATTCCAAACTCAACAACAACCAGGTTTAATATTGATCCATTAAATTTACTTATCTGGCAACTTAACTGAGTGGCACAAAATGAGGAGCCAATGCCCCTCTAGAAGGAGGAGCAGCTGCCTGGATCCAGCTGAGCATTTCCACCTGAAAATACAGGCTTGGATGTTGCTATATCCTCTACTTTTACAAAAGAAATTCGAAATCCGGACTGTGTGTGAAATTTCCCTGATATGTCAACGCTGGCAACTCATTCAAACTTTTCAAACAATAAGGAAGCCGAATATGACTCCTCACCTAGTCTCTTCCCCTAGCCCCACACCACTAATCTCTATATGAGCCACACTAGCCACACTGAGTATTTCTCAGATCCTCGACAGTGCTGAAACCAACCACGATTCTGCACAGCCCTCCAGGGCACAAAACCCTTTTCTGTGTCCCAGTCCTTGTTTGTAGGAAAAAGGCTTTCCACCTCCAAGACCTTTCCTAAGTCCACAGGGCAGATTCAGTTACTGACCAGGGAAGTGAGGGAACAGCAGAAAGAAAGAACACAGCAGTGATCCTCCTCAGGGAGGTGCATAACAATATGACACATACCTCCAAGTTCTGACACAACTAGGGCCTCCATCCAGGATGAAGACAGTATCTCCAGGCTGAACACAAGCATGTTCTGGCTCCAACCCTAATTGGTGGGAATCAGAATGCTGATGACTGAGATTCCTAGAACACCACCCTGTTACCTCACCACCAACAGATTCAGAGGAAGTCACACACCCTACAGCCCTCTCCCCAGAACTTTTGTCTATGAAAACGCTTCCCTGAAAATTACCAGGCAGTTTGAGTCTTTGGAGCATGAGTTGTCCCATTCTCTTTGCCTGGCCCCTGCAGTGAACTTTACTCCAAACTCAACGTTTGCTCGGCCTCATTGTGCATCAGGCACATGAACTTGGGTTCGACAGTAATACTACTTAGGGCTCTCACACATGTCGTGTTCTCTGCTTCGATCTTTTTTTTCACCCATAACTCTACCTGACTTAGCAATCTCCTACTTGTAAGCTTCTGAGCAGTTGTTTCCTCAAAAAGCCTCCCTCCTCCCACTGCCTATTCCCCACTCCACAAGCTAACTCACATCATTATGTGTTCTGACAACACAATACATCTTGTAACACTCATCACACCCAAAAAATAAACTTGTCCATTTAATGTCTGTCATCCCTTCCCACCCCTCCCCCTAAGAGGGAAGTGACATAAAAGCAGGGCCCAATACACAGCAGACATGCAATACACATTGATTGCAAAATAATTTGATGATAAAATATTCCTTTAGATAATAAGGTTCTGGTGCACTTTTAAAAATTAATCTGCACCCAACTTTTCAGAAACATGTACAATATTTAAAGGTACATGTAAGTAGACTCCGAATTAAAATACTCAAAATATAATTATTAAAAATAATTGCTAATATTTACTGAGCATTTACTAAATGCTAGAAACTACACTGAGCACTTTGCATGCACTATATCTCGTTCAATAAAACAATCTGTAATCCAGAGGAAGCAACTAAAGCACAGAGTTTGAAAATCTGTTCCAAATCACATATTTAATCAATGACAAACTAGGGTATGAATCCATGCAGTCTGACTCCAGAGCTTAAGCACCTAACTACTACACTAAACTAAGTAATTAAGAAAAGTCAATTCAACAAGTATCTGTTAAATACTGTGAATAAGAAATAATGGCCAAGATTTATTTTTCATTACTTCTCCATTAAAGTAAGGCTCCTCATCCCTCTATCCTGCACTCTTCTCCACACACACAAAATTAAGATAAATCATCATTTGTATTTTCTCAACTAGGAAAGATGATCCTTTGACCACATCCAAAATAGGCATGAACTTAGTACCAAGTGTATCTTAAAATGCCATCATCCTGAATTACTTTTAAATATGTTAATGTTAATTCAGAAAGACAGCATTTTAACAGACAGGATGAGATGGTTGGATGGCATCATCGACTCAATGGACAAGAGTTTGAGCAAACTGTGGGAGGTAGTGAAGGACAGAAAAGCCTGGTGCTGTAGTCCACAGGGTGGCAAAGAGTCGGACACAACCAAGTCACTGAACAACAACATTAAAGTTTACACATTAATGTTTCATATTTTACATTGAAATCTGATTATTTGAATGATATACTATTTGGAATGTATTTTGTTGCTCAAATTAGAAAAATTACTTGTAACTATAAACTGTTTCCAGATATGGTGACAATCAATATAAAAATAAACTGACTTACCACATAAAACATGCTCAGATATAATAAAGGGATCCCTCAACACCTGAACTCTATCCCAATTCGTGCTTTCCAAAACTCAAGAACCAAACAGATCTGAATAAGCGTCTCCCATAAATGATTTGTCGTCCAGACTCTTACTACCCAAAACCTAAGATTTGGCTCACTCGCCATAACCTTGTTAAGAGAATTCAGTAACCAATCTCTCACTCCAAACTCAGAAATCCAACAGTTTTGTACAGCGAAACAAAAAGCATATGTATTCAAGGGCTATATAAATTTAAGAGTTCTTGTTTTAAGAGATTTAAATAGGTTTTTAAAATGTGGGAAAAAATGCACATATTGCACATATATGTATTTTCATTCAAATTTGAAATTGAAACTCCACTTAACATAATTTTTCTATGTGAACATTTTTAAACTAGAATGTGCCACATTTCTTAACCTTTAAACCAGTTTAAAATATAAAGGAAACTGTTAAGTATATGACAGATAACTATAAGAAAGTTAAATAATGTTAATTTGTGGCGTCAAAGAACTATGAAGTCAGTCTTAGCATCTTTTTTAAAAAAAAATACTTATCATTATAAATACTATGGGAAATAAGGTTTTCAAGGAAAGCAGTACTTTCAGTGTTAATTTTTCAGCAACATATTTCACAGGTCACATCAGATTTTTCTCAAAGCCACAAAGAGCAAAGGACAAAATAAAAGAAACAAATTTAAAGAGTACAAAAGTTGAAGATGATGGCAAAAATTGCAAATTAATTTGGTTACAGACAAATGGTATGAAACAATTTTAGAAGTAACTACTCCATAAGGTTCAGCCAAAAGTCAAAGAAACAGCAAGCAAAGAACTAGACTGAGAAAAAGGAAAAATCAGCTCTCATTACAACAGTCCATTTTCCTAAAGTATTTAACTTCAGATAACATTTGCTCAACAAGCTTTTTCGAAAACTTTGTGCTTGAGGAAAAGTTTAACATCAGTTGAGAACGGAATATAAGCCTTTTTTTTTTCAAACATACTCAAAAATTAATTTAAGAAATGGAGCAAATGGGGAAAGATGGAGCAGGGGAAAAAAAGAAAACAAAACTGTAGGTTTGAAGAAAGCAAAACTACTTTCCTAGATTCTTCTTTTGATACAATAAAATATTTAAAGAGAGCTAGAGCTCCCATTTTATCCTAATTTGGATACATTCTCCCAAGAGCTCACTTCAGATTTAGTGACTGGAAAGAATGTGAAAACCCTTTAATTAAGCAAATTTCAAGAGTTACTTGACACACAGTACCTTCCACAAAGAAGGGGGAAGAAAAAGGTCAGAACAAAATTATATTTAAAAACATAACCAAATCTTGTCTACAAGACTCACAAAGTGAGTGACTTAAGATTCAGTGAGATCTTTAACTTAACTGATTCCACACAGAGCACCAAAATACATCTACTGTGCCTGTGCCTGTTCTACCAAAATGCTTAAGCTTCACTGCTGAGGTTAACTACCAGCCAGAGAACGAGAGCCCTTTGAGAGACAACAAATCCATAGATGTCCGGATTCCATGGATCCATTTCACAGGGTGGCACAGTGACATAAAGCAACACCTTCTTAAGAAATGAAGGCACGGCCTATTTCACTATTTCTTCAGCTAAGTTTTCATACCTCCACTCCCAACTGTTCACATCAGACCCAACACCCCTGAACACAAATGTTCCTCCTACATAAAAGGAAGGAGCTGGACTTTGGATGGGGCTCTGGAGTCCTTCCAGTTTGTGGTTCTCTATTTAACTAGCTGTGAAATCACAATACAGCTCTCACAACTCAGGGAAAGTTACATTTAACTGCCCAAAAATAACAGATCTGATGCAATAAACCATACCTCGCTCTGCCAAACGTTAATACCAGAACTTCTGAAATAAACAAACCTGTGTCTATGCTCATCTGGTCCATGGATCAGGAAGATTCCAGAGTGTTTCGCCCCTTTGCCAGCATCTACATGAGGAATTAACACATCTTCCAAACCCAGATCAAAGCGTTTGTGTTTTGAAGAGTCTGGAAGAAAGAAGAATGCCCCAAAACACAGGGTGATGAAGGCACTTAGAATAAGGAGGAGGATAAACTTCTCAGAAAGTCTCAAGGTAGCCCTGTGATGCGGGAAGGAAGGCGGCCCCAGGTTCAGAGGAGGTATCCTTCGTCCAGAGAGGGGTAGCAGCGCTGGGGTAGTCATCGTTTAAGCTCTTGGGCAAAATATTTTATAAAGTTCTCATCTTATATCAAACGTACGATACATTGAACAGTCTTCGGAATCTTGGCAAAAATGGGAAAATCCAATTTTTCTCCTCTTAAAGGACTGTTGTGCTTTTCAATAGGGCACCTCTTTCACGCTCAATCAATTACATGCAGAAACGCGTGTGGCCCCAAAACGATCACTAGGTTAAGTCCTGTGATATTTTTCTTTGCCATCTGGCTTTCGGTACCTCACCGGGTGATTACAAGTCTCCTCTTCATTCCCAAGGGTAGATCAGGCTAGCAACACCGCAGAAAGGATGCAAGGTGGGCTCTTCCATTCCTGCACCTCCTGGAGATGCTCCAACGTGGTCTCCCGCCCCAAAAGGGAGACTGACGTGATCCGAGGAGTTGTAGAAGGTTCACTTGGGCTCCTCTGATGCTTCGACTGGAGAATTTGTTAATCTCAGTGGTGGAAAAACAAGGGGCTCTTCGGAAGTCGGCCAACAGAGAGGAGGGGTCTCCCGCCTCAGCGCGAAGCCAAAAGAGCGACGCTGGGTGAAAAGCAGGAAAGAGGGCTCCTACGCCCGCGCCTCCCGACCCTTCCCCCCGGCTCCGAGGGCAGGCGACAGCTCCGACGTCGCCCCCTCGACAGTCGGCGCGAAGGGCATTCGCGTCCAAAATACCTGCGCCCTCCCAGCCGCGGCCGCTGTTGCTACCGCTCGGATCTGTCAGCGAGCGGAACTTCCTCCTCCGCGGCCACTGAGAAGCCCCTGCGTGTGCTGGGGGAGGGGAGGTGCGTCGACCGCCCCCGCCCGGCTCCTCCTCCTCTCGGCGGCCGGTTAAGTTAACCCCGGGGCCGACTCCCCCAGAGAGGCCGCCGCTGACCCCGCCGCACCCGGGCCCGGCGACCGAGCCTCCGCAGCCCGGAGGCGTAAGAAGCAGCCGAGCCGCGGCCCTCAGGTCCGAGAGCCCGGGGCAGGCGCCTGCTCATTCCTCCCTCAGCCCGGGGGCGGCGGCGGCCCCGGGCGCGCGGGAGCAGCCGCGCCTCAGGCGGGCAGAGGTCAGTTCCGTCTCCTTCCTCCCCGACCGCCGGTCGCCGTGGGGGCCTCCGCCGCGCAGCCTCGGGTCGTTCGCAGCTGCTCTCTCTGGCGGTGGCGGCGGCTGCGGGAGAGGCAGCGCGTCCACGCGGTGCGGGGCTGCGGCCCGGTCCTCGCCCTGTGGCACTGTAGGCCCCGAGAGCGCGGAGCAGCCGGGGGCCTTCACCGTTGGGCACACGCCGGAGAGGAGCCGGCGTGTGGGGGTGGGACGGATGGCGCGGGCCGGCCTCCGGCCCCAACTCGCGAGTGGGCGTCCCCGGGCGGCGGAGTGTGAGGTGCGCGCGCACGCTCCCGGCCCCGCCGCCGCCCCTCCCCCGGCCCGCCCGGCCCGCGCTCCGGCCTCGCGCCGCTGCAGGCTCCAGCGCCGCCCTCCCGCCAGCCGACGGCGCGCCCCCCGGAAGCGTCCTGCCGCCGACGTCTGGGCGCTTGGGGGGAGAAGGTCTCCAGTCCGCGCTTCAGTGATAACTTCACCCGTGCCGGGCTTTGCCAGCGTCATTCGTGGGACTGACCGAGCGTTTGGGGCGGGGCTGGGGAGTGTTCAGGTCACCAAGGCTTCGCTGCAATCAAATTACTGGGACTCAAAGAATCTGATGGCCAAGGTTAACGATTAATCTTGCTCTGTGGAAATCATGTCTTCAGTTGTGGACTGTTGATCCCTTAGGGCTCAAAGACTGGGTCTCCAACTTCTTTGCAGCCCCTATGCACGTCGTTGGGCACCCGAGGCTCAAGTCATCTCTGTTGAGCATCAACCAAGTGCCTGGCTCTGTGTTTAAAATGGCGACCTTTCATTTAGGTGTCCTGGTTGAGGAGTCTCCAGCAGCAGCCCATATGACCCCACAAGACTGCAGCCTCGTCGTCGTTCAGTTTCTGAAAGACCTTCTCCCAGCATCTCCTTCACACTCACCACCACCGCTCCTGCAAAAGAGATAATAAGTATAAACGAGGAGGTGCTAGAACCCCAAAAGACAACCATATTGTTTAAATTAAGCCTGAAAGGCAACCTGAGTTGATTTCTGTTATCCATAGTGTTCAGAACCATGTTGTGATTGGTGATGGTGGTTTAGTCGCCAAGTTGTCTCCGACTTGCGACCCCATGGGCTGTAGCCTGCCACGCTCCTCTGTACATGAGATTCTCCAGGCGAGAATACTGGAGTGGGTTGCCATTTCCTTCTCCAGGGGAGTCTTCCCGACCCAGGAATTGAACCCTGGTCGGTCACCTGAATTGCAGGCAGATTCTTTACCAACTGAGCTATGAGGGAAGCCCCCGGGTTGTGATTAAGAACAGAAAATTTATATGATACACAAATACTCTTCCAACTTTGAGATTGTGTTTGATATTAAGATGTCATTCCCTCTACACATCCTTAGTGATAACTGGGAATTGGAAAGGAGTCCCTTAAGTGGCAGGGACAAAAGGTCAGCCTTAGCTAAAAATCAAACAAAAAATCCTCATTCATTGGCACGGTTCAAAGTACATTCCAGTCTGCACTATTTCCAGAAGTTCTGCATATCTAACTACCTACCATATGACAAAAGAAGTCATTGTCATTGATTCACCAAGTGAAACAAAGACATAAAAATGTTATGTGCCACCTCTCACCCATTCAGGCTGGCAGCCCAATCCAAAGTGAGATTTGTGTTGGACACTTGTGAAAAGTAGATGTAAAAAATTCCCTGCCTTCCCAATGTGTCTTTATAAAGTGTGCCAATTTTATGAATAAGTTTCTAATGCTGAGCCTGTCTGTAAGCCAAAGAAGAAACCCGTGGGTTTCCAACTGTTGAGGTCATTACTTTCCATGGAAAGATCAGGGGAAATAAATTTGATTTCTAAATGAAATAGCAAGTTATATAATCCTTGAAGGATAAATATTATCTAGATCAACACCAAATTGTTAACCACAGTCATATCAATCATGAAACCTGCTTTAACCTAGTAGACAAGTATGACTCATAGCTGGTGGAGAAGACTTACCTGTGTCCCCCCTCTCTTGCCCTTGCCTGTTTTGCAAAATTCACTTTTCCTTCAGGAGAGTAAAAACATCATTACTTAAATTAGAGGTTATTACAAATGCAGTCTGCAATTCTAAGGCCATTGATGATGCTGTTGATTATCTTACTGTAATCCTACACAAGCATCAAAAAGTGTGTGTTTCCATTCTAGAGACTAGTCCCTGAAATGATTTTTAAAAGAATCAGTATTGTTTTGTTGATCTTTAAAAGCAAGTCAAAAATATATTCGTAAATTATGACTACAAGTATATAAAAGTATGTGTATAAAAAATTTTAAGGGAATATTTGAAGAAGACTCTAGCTGTTGTTAGCCACAGACTTATCAATCGTGAAACCTGCTTTAACCTAGTAGAAAAGAAATGCAAAAAGGCAAAATGGTTGTCTGAGGAGGCCTTACAAATAGCTGTGAAAAGAAGAGAAGTGAAAAGCAAAGGAGAAAAGGAAAGATATTCCCATTTGAATGCAGAGTTCCAAAGAATAGCAAGGAGAGATAAGAAAGCCTTCCTCAGCTATCAGTGCAAAGAAACACAGGAAAACAATAGAATGGAAAAGACTAGAGATCTTTTCAAGAAAATTAGAGATACCAAGGGAACATTTCATGCAAAGATGGGTTCGATAAAGGACAGAAATGGTATGTACCTAACAGAAGCAGAAGATATTAAGACGAGGTGGCAAGAGTACACAGGAGAACTGTACAAAAAAGATCTTCACGACCCAGATAATCACAATGGTGTGATCACTCGCCTAGAGTCAGACATCCTGGAATGTGAAGTCAAGCGGGCCTTAGAAAGCATCACTATGAACAAAGCTAGTGGAGGTGATGGAATTCCAGTTGAGCTATTTCAAATCCTGAAAGGTGATGCTGTGAAAGTGCTGCACTCAATATGCCAGCAAATTTGGAAAACTCAGCAGTGGCCACAGGACAGGAAAAGGTCCGTTTTCATTCTAATCCCAAAGAGAGGCAATCCCAAAGAATGCTCAAACTACCGCACAATTGCACTCATCTCACAAGCTAGTAAAGTAATGCTCAAAATTCTCCAAGCCAGGCTTCAGCAATACATGAACCATGAACTTCCAGGTGTTCAAGCTGGTTTTAGAAAAGGCAGAGGAACCAGAGATCAAATTGCCAACATCCACTGGATCATTGAAAAAGCAAGAGAGTTCCAGAAATACATCTACTTCTGCTTTATTGACTATGCCAAAGCCTTTGACTGTGTGGATCACAATAAACTGTGGAAAATTCTGAAAGAGATGGGAATACCAGACTACCTGATCTGCCTCTTGAGAAACCTATATGCAGGTCAGGAAGCAACAGTTAGAACTGGATGTGGAACAACAGACTGGTTCCAAATAAGAAAAGGAGTACGTCAAAGCTGTGTATTGTCACCCTGCTTATTTAACTTATATGCAGAGTACATTATGAGAAATGCTGGGCTGGAGGAAGCACAAGCTGGAATCAAGATTGCCAGGAGAAATATTAGTAACCTCAGATATGCAGATAACATCACCCTATGGCAGAAAGTGAAGAGGAACTAAAGAGCCTCTTGATGAAAGTGAAAGAGGACAGTGAAAAAATTGGCTTAAAGCTCAACATTCAGAAAACTAAGATCATGGCATCTGGTCTCATCACTTCATGGCAAATAGATGGGGAAACAGTGGCAGACTTTTATTTCTTTGGGCTCCAAAATCACTGCAGATGGTGATTGCAGCCATGAAATTAAAAGACGCTTACTCCTTGGAAGGAAAGTTATGACCAACCTAGATAGCATATTAAAAAGCAGAAACATTACTTTACCAACAAAGGTCTGTCTAGTCAAGGCTATGGTTTTTCCAGTAGTCATGTATGGATGTGAGAGTTGTACTGTAAAGAAAGCTGAACGCCAAAAAATTGATGCTTTTAACTGTTGTGTTGGAGAAGACTCTTGAGAGTCCCTTGGACTGCAAGGAGATCCAACCAGTCCATCCTAAAAGAGATCAGTCCTGGGTGTTCATCGGAAGGACTGATGCTGAAGCTGAAACTCCAATACTTTGGCCACCTCATGCGAAGAGTTGACTCACTGGAAAAGACCCTGATGCTGGGAGGGATTGGGGGCAGGAGGAGAAGGGGATAACAGAGGATGAGATGGCTGGATAGCATCACTGACTTGATGGACATGAGTTTGAGTAAACTCTGGGAGTTGGTGATGGACAGGGAGGCCTGGTGTGCTGCGGTTCATGGGGTTGCAAAGAGTCGGACACAACTGAGTGACTGAACTGAACTGAACTGATAGCTGTTGTGTTAAGATGGTATTACATATGGTTTTTCCACATGTGCTCTGTTTGTATTACTTTCATAATTAAATAAAAATTTTTAAATAGACTGACATTTGAGAAAGTTAAGGTCAAATTTCAAATAAGTGGACAGAGTTGTATCAAGATGAACACACATCTGAAGGCAATCAACAGGAAACAGAGCCTATGTGAGCAGTGGCATTTCCCTATAACTCAGATAGTAAAGAATCTGCCTACAATGCAGGAGACCTGGGTTCAATCCCTGGGTCAGGAAGATCCCCTGGAGAAAGAAAGAAAGAAAGAAAGAAAGAAAGAAAGTGAAGTCGCTCAGTTGTGTCCAACTCTTTGCGACCCCATGGACTGTAGCCTACCAGATTCCTTCATCCATGGGATTTCCCAGGTAAGAACACTGGAATGGGTTGCCATTTCCTTCTCCAGGAGATCTTCCCGACCCAGGGGTTGAACCTGGGTCCCCTGCACTGTAGGCAGACGCTTTACTGTCTGAGCACTAGGGAAGCTCTGGAGATGGCAACCTGCTCCAGTATTCTTGCCTGGGAAAGCCCATGGACAGAGGACCCTAGCAGGCTATAGTTCATGGGATCAAAAAGAGTCAGACACGACAGAGCACACACCCAGACATAGACAAGATTCCAAAATGACAGATGAATTTCCCTTTTATAAATCCATATAAATTAATATTTTAGGAAATAGGAATTATTAAGTTCATAATAAAACAAAATTTATCCCGACGGTTCAGATTTATAGGACCGTTACTGAGATCCACTTATGTATTACAGTCTAACAGCTATTTGTTCAATCATACCTTTTCCATTATTGAAATAATTTAACATCTATTAACACATACATCTATTAGCATACATACATACATACACCATCTAGCTCTGTTTTCAGTGAAACTGAAGTCATATACTAGAGAGAAAAAATATAGCTGGAATGCAAAAAGAGGCTTTTGATTTACTTATATAACCTGTTCCTTCTTAGTTTCAACTGGTCCCCAAGGAAGATGTTATAGGAGAAATTATGACATCACCATTAATGTGTAGAAAAATTACTACGTTTTGGCCAGCTCTTTCCACTCTTGCATTCTTCTATAAAGTTTTTTCCCTAGAGGTCAGGGATAAGCTGAAGTTCAAGGTTATGAAACTCTCAAGTTAGCTCTCTGTAACTAAAGGATAAATGATCCTTTAACTAAAAGCGGATCCTTTACCACTGAGCCAGCAAGGAAGCCCCTAACCCATGAGCCCTTGAGGCTTCAGTTTGTCAGATAATTGTCAATGCTCACCTATCTCCCCGCACCGGACTGTGTGCTCATTGAGACAGGGATTCCAACTTATTTCTCCAAACCTCTAGCACCTAGTACAGGCTATATTACATGGTAGTCCTTCAACAAATGTGTCTTTCATAAGCAAATGCCCAGACAGACAGGTGAAGTTTTCTGGACTCTGCTGACTTGTTGATATCCTTTACCTTGATAAAGGATCAGGTTAGGGGCTTCCTTGCTGGCTCAGTGGTAAAGGATCTGCCTGCCAATACAGGAGATGCGGATTGGATTCCATCCACGGGTTGGAAAGATCCGCTGGAGAAGGAAATGTCAACCCACTCCCATTCTTGCCTGGGAAATCCCACAGACAAAAGAGCCTGGTGGGTTACAGTCCATGGGGTCGCAGATGAGTTGGGCACAACTTGGTGACTAAACAAGTCAGGAGAGTCCAAAAAACTCCACCTGTCTGTCTGAGGCAAAATACTTGAGGCACATTTGCTTATGAAAGACACATTTGTTGAAGGACTACCATGTAATACAGCCTGTACTAGGTGCTAGAGGTTTGGAGAAATAAGTTGGAATCCCTGTCTCAATGAGTACACAGTCCGGTGTGGGGAGATAGGTGAGCATTGACAATTATCTGACAAACTAAAGCCTCAAGGGTTCATGGGTTCACTGAAAGGGCACCAAAGTGAGGGGAGGGAGACTGGAAGTATGTCAAGGATGGTTTCTAGATCAAATGTTAGAGCTGAGCCTTTAACCAGCAGGGAAGAAGGCTAGTGTTCCAACATAGGGAGCAGAACATGCACAGGCATCCAGAGTTGCTTGTTACTACTGCTTAACCAAAAACTTCCCTGCTTTATTACAGTAAATATGTTGCTTGACCTAAACCCTCAATACTCTTGAACCATGCATACTTACTCCATCACTTCAGTCATCTCCGACTCTTTGCAACCCCATGAACTATAGCCCACTGGGCGCCTCTGTCTATGGGATTTCTCAGGCAAGAATACTGGAGTGGGTTGCTTCTCCAGGGGATCTTCCTGACCCAGGGATTGAACCTGTGTCTCCTGCTTTGGCAGGTGGATTCTTTACCATTGAGCCACCTGGGAAGCGGGAAAATGAAATTTTCAAATTTTAGAAAAACATGTGACGACTATGTAAACACATGACTAGGACCTCTGAGTAAGTAAGTATTAGTAACTGTTAGTCGCTCAGTGGTGCCCGACTCTTTGTGACCCCATGGACTGTAGCCCACCAGGCTCCTCTGCCCATGAGGTTTTCCAGGCAAGGATACTGGAGTGGGTTGCCATTTCCTTAGGGCTAAGCAATGAGGAAGCCAGATGCTTCAGCATCACTGGCCACATAGTAAATTGCTTCTCTGTGAACCCAGCTATACCTAAAGCTAGTTCATCCTTTGAACTTCTGAGTTACACAAGCCTGTAAATTTCTTTTACAGTCATAATTAGTTCCTGTGACGCACAATGTAAAGAATACCCAGGAAGTCTTTACATGGAGGTGCTGTGGCTCTCTCTAGTATGTGAAGCATCAATAGTTCCACAAGTATAAAGGATAAGGGACCAGAAGGAACTCACTCTTTCAGGCAACCATCAGACTTGGGTCAGGGATGACAGTGGGAAGAAGGCCTAAAATGGAATGGGCTGAACACAAATGACAGCAAAGGTATCTCAAACCTAGCAGCCCCTATTGTTGTTGTTTAGTCACTAAATTGCGTCTGACTCTTTTTCAGCCCCATGGACTGTAACCCGCCAGGCTCCTCTATCCATGGGATTTCGCAGGCAAGAGTACTGCAGGGTGTTGTACACCAGGGAGTTGTATTTTACTGAAACGCTCCTACCCACCCTTCCCCTACCATGGGAAAAGTGAGGCCAAAGAAAAGGAGTTGCCCCTAGCACATGCCATGTTCTTTCTCCTTCCTCCAACCTTTTCACAGGTTCTTCCCACTTTTTTCACCTGCCAACTCCTACTCATCCTGATGCCTATAGTAAAAACTATCACTCATATTTACTGAATCCCAGCTATGGGGGAAGCACTATCAGATACATGATCTCATTTAATTCTCATAACAACCCTATGAGGTATGTATTTTTATTTTAATCTTATGGTTGAAGAAATAAGAATAAAGAAGTTTTCCAGTGTTTCCAGCTTCACACAGGTCAATGGCAAAGGCAAGATTAGGTCCAAGATTCTCCAGTCCCAGAGCCTGGATTTTTTTCATTATATGCAGCTGCTTTCCATATTTCCTTTATCTTTTGATATCTAGAACATAGTATAGCACTGACAGTGGATGTGCAATACTATTTAATGAATGAATATATAAATCAGTGGCATATTTGTCAAGATAACTGCCATGAGTGGATTAAAAACAGCTTTACTATGAGGCTTTACAAAGAACGTTTAACCTCCTTTGACATCAGATTGCTCTTTATAAAGGTGGATGGGAGTATCCAATTTTGAAGAAATCCATAGGGGCCCCTGGGTTTCCTTTGTGCTTGTTAGAGAAAGTAAATAAATAGTCTTGTTTAGGCTTCAAAAATAAAGCAGAGTAAGCCTCCGACCTTGCTTCTAACCTGCCTGGACATTGCCCCAACTGTGAGTGACTGTAGGTGACTGCCTGCTGTGAGTTTAAGACTGGCAGCACCATAGAGAAGATAGGAAACTAATTTTGAGATTGTTTAGCCCCTGGACGGGGTCTGGTGAAGTAAGCCCCAGGCTTAGCAACATTCCAAGTTTTACAAGACAATGAAAGGTGCTCAGTCTTGTCTGACTTTTGTGACCCCATGGACTGTACAGTCCATGGAATTCCCCAGGCCAGAATACTGGACAATTTCCTTCTCCAAGGGATCTTCCAACCCAGGAATCGAACCCAGGTCTCCCCCACTGCAGGCGAATTCTTTACCATCTGAGCCACCAGGGAAGACCCTTGTTTTTACAAGACAAAACAAACAGCATTACCATGAAACCAGGCTTGCAATTTGCTCACAGACTGATGATTATATTAATTTGTGGGATTATAAGTGGGAACCCCAAACCAATCTTTGAAGTCTACCCAGGGAGTGGATGTGCTGCCTGGGACCTTTTCCCAATTGGACTCTGGATGTGCTGTGACACGTGACTTCCCAGTGCTGTTTAAGTCTGGATGTTGGTCAAAACCCAATTTGGTGATGTATCCTCTGCTCTTTCTATTTCTCTTTTAATGTTAGTATATTGAAAGTAAGCTAGATAATTCTCTAATAAGTATTTGGATTATTTAAACATATGTAATGAGTGGCTTGGGCTTCCCTCATAGCTCCAGTCGGTAATGAGTCTGCCTGCAATGCAGGAGACCCGGGTTCAATTCCTGGGTCAGGAAGATCTCCTGGAGAAGGAAATGGCAACCCACTCCAGTATTCTTGCCTGGAGAATCCCATGGACAGAGGAGCCTGGCAGGCTATAGTCCATGGGGTCACAAGAGTCGGACACGACTTAGTGACATAACCGCCGCCGCCGCCACTTGGGTACTTATATCACACCCCTTCACACTCAGGAGCGAGCTACCTGATTGGGGAGTGCTCTTAAATTCATTGGCTCATAGGCCTTGACTGAATGGAACTAATCTATTAAAAAGTCCCAATTACTGAGAACTCATTCTTTTGTTCCCTTTCTGCCCTGGAACTGGTGCAATGATCTTTTGTGAACATGTCTGCTTGTCAGACCCAGCATTCCCCTTTGGTGGGCTGTCCTGAGGCCAAGTTCTATGGGAGTGAGGGGTCAGCTGAGAGTGTCTGAAGCTTTTTTGGATTATAGATGTGGAACTTTGTTCTTTATTAGCTTATCTGTAATAAAACTGACATTAAAAAAAAAAAAAAAAAACCCTCCACTTGACTATCCTGTATGTCTTCATTTAAAATCAGTGGGGGAAAGGGGTGGAACATGCAATTTACTGATCCTCTCAAATAATTAATTATGGCTATAACATAGATGGTAGAGGGAGGGTATGTGAGAGATAAAGCTACAGATAAAAGTATTATATCTACTACTGTGGGCAAGAATCCCTTAGAAGAAATGGGGTAGCCCTCATAGTCAACAAAAAAGTCTGAAATGCACTTGGGTGCAATCTCAAAAATGACAGAATGCTCTCTGTTCATTTCCAAGGCAAATCATTCAATATCACAGTAATCCAAGTCTATGCCCCAACCAGTAATGCTGAAGAAGCTGAAGTTGAACAACTCTATGAAGAGCTACAAGACCTTCTAGAACTAACACCCAAAAAAGATGTCCTTTTCATCATAGGGGACTGGAATGCAAAAGTAAGAAGTCAAGAGCTACCTGGAGTAACAAGCAAACTTTGCCTTGAAGTACAAAATGAAGCAGGGCAAAGGCTAACAGAGTTTTGCCAAGAGAATGCACTGGTTATAGCAAACGCCCTCTTCCAACAATGCAAGAGACGATTCTACACATGGACATCACCAGATGGCCAATACCAAAATAAGATTAATTATATTTTTTCCAGCTAAAGATGGAGAGGCTCTATACAGTCAGCAAAAACAAGACTGGGAGCTGATTGTGGCTCAGATCATGATCTCCTTATTGCAAAATTCAGACATATTGAAAAAATAGGGAAAACCACCAAACCATTCAGGTATAACCTAAACAAAATCCCTTATGATTATATAGAGGAAGTGAGAAATAGATTCAAGGGATTAGATCTGATAGAGTGCCTGAAGAACTATGGACAGATGCTCATGACATTGTACAGGAGTCAGTGATCAAGACAATTTCCAAGAAAAAAAAAAAGCAAGAAGGCAAAATGGTTGTCTGAGGAGGGCTTACAAACAGCTGAGAAAAGAAGAGAAGCTAAAGGCAAAGGAGAAAAGGAAAGATACACCCATCTGAATGCAGAGTTCCAAAGAATAGCAAAGAAGAGATAAGAAAGCCTTCCTCAGTGATCAAAGCAAAGAAATAGAGAAAACAATAGAATGGGAAAGACTCGAGATCTCTTCAAGAGAATTAGAGGTACCAAGGGAATATTTCATGCAAAGATGGACACAATAAAGGACAAATATGGTATGGATCTAACAGAAGCAGCAGATACTAAGAAGAGATGGCAAGAATACACTGAAGAACTGTACAAAAAAATATCTTAATGACCCAGATAATCACGATGGTGTGATCACTCACCTAGAGCCAGATATCCTAGAATGTGAAGTCATGTGGGCCTTAGGAAACATCACTATGGACAAAGCTAGTGGAGGTGATGGAATTCCAGTTGAGCTATTTCACATCCTACAAGATGATGCTGTGAAAGTGCTGCACTCCCTATGCCAGCAAATTTTAAAAAGTCAGCAGCAGTCACAGTACTGGAAAAAGACAGTTTTCATTCCAGTCTTAAAGAAGGGCAATGCCAAAGAATGTTCAAACTACTGCACATTTGCACACATCTCACACGCTAGCAAAGTAATCCTCAAAATCCTCCAAGCCAGGCTTCAACAGGACATGAACTGTGAACTTCCAGATGTTCAAGCTGGATTTAGAAAAGACAGAGAAACCAGAGATCAAATTGCCAACATCCGTCAGATCATAGAAAAAGCAAGAGAGTTCCAGAAAAACATCTACTTCTGCTTTATTGAATTACCTGGTGGCTCAGATGGTAAAAGCGTCTGCCTACAATGCAGGAGACCAGGGTTTGATCCCTGGGTCGGGAAGATCCCCTGGAGAAGGAAATGGTATCCCACTCCAGTACTCTTGCCTGGAAAATCCCATGGATGGAGGAACCTGGTAGGCTACAGTCCATGGGATCACAAAGAGTTGGACACGACTGAGTGACTTAACTTTCTTTCTTTTCTGATGTATTGACTACACCAAAGTCTTTGACTGTGTGCATTATGGCAAACTGTGGATAATTCTTCAGGAGAGGGGAATACCACACCACCTTACCTACCTCCTGAGAAATCTGTATGCAGGTCAAGAAGCAACAGTTAGAACCGGACATGGAACAACAGACTGGTTCCAAATTGGGAAAGGAGTACGTCAAGGTTGTATATTGTCACCCTGCTTATTTAACTTATATGCCGAGTACATCATGAGAAATGTTGGGTTGGACGAAGCACAAGCTGGAATCAAGATTGCCGGAAGAAATATCTCAGATATGCAGATGATACCACTCTTATGGCAGAAAGTGAAGAGGAGCTAAACAGCCTCTTGATGAAAGAAAGAGGAGAGTGAAAAAGTTGGCTTGAAACTCAACATTAAAAACACTAAGATGATGGCATCCAATCCCATCACTTCATGGTAAATGGAAGGGGAAACAATGGAAACAGTGAGAGATTTTATTTTCTTGGGCTCCAAAATCACTGCAGATGGTGATTGCAGCCATGAAATTAATAGACACTTGCTCCTTGGAAGAAAAGCTATGACCAGCCTAGACAGCATATTGAAAAACAGAAACATTACTTTGCCGACCAAGGTTCATCTAGTCAAGGCTATGGTTTTCCCAGTAGTCATGTATGGATGGGAGAGTTGGATTATAAAGAAATCTGAGCACCAAAGAATCAATGCTTTTGAACTGTGGTGTTGGAGAAGACACTTGAGAGTCCCTTTGACTGCAAGGAGATCCAACCAGTCAATCCTAAAGGAAATCAGTCCTGAACATTCATTGGAAGGACTGATGCTGAAGCTGAAACTCCAATGCTTTGGCCACCTGAAGAACTGACTCATTAGAAAAGACCCTGATGCTGGAAAGATTGAAGGCAGGAGGAGAAGGGGACGACAGAGGATGAAATGGTTGGATGGCATCACCGACTGGATGGATATGAGTTTGAGCAACCTCTGGGAGTTGATGATGGACAGGGAAGCCTGGTGTGCTGCAGTCCATGAGGTCACAAAGAGTCAGACATGACTGAACTAAACTGGACTGAACTGAAAACCAGAAGGTTAAACGCTAGAAAGATTTCTGCTCATGTTGGTACAGTAAGGTCATGCTTTGATCTACAAACTTTACTTCACACAAATAGTAATGATAGTGAAAATAAAGAGAAAGCCAAACTGATGTAACTAAGCTCTGTATCAAAATAACTCTTTTCTTAAATCAGAAATGGAACTGAAACAGAAAGCACTTAGCAAGTCTGCAGCTATAGACCCACTCAGGTAGAAAGTTTGAAACCCAAAATTTGTGTCTCCTGTGAAGTGACAGCAACTAAACAGGCTCCAAACAAGGTGGAGGATAGTCTTAGTTGTTGAAGTCAGGAACATGTGAGAGGATACTGAAAATAAACTGCTGCCAGCCCACTGCCTGGGGAAGCAGAAGGACAAAAAGACACAACCTTGGAATCAGGAGCTAAGCCAAGTAGGTGGCCAAGTGACTAGTTCTGCAATATCCCCAACACCACTATGCAGTGGGAGTACAAAATGCTGACAATAATCCTGATTCCAGATCAAAAGTTCAGGAAGGCATCTGGAAGCAAAAATCATTGAGCCTGAAGGGGTGAGCACAAAGAGGGCAGGGGAGGGGGGAGCATACTAAATTAAAATAAGACAGAAAAAAGCAAATAAAAACTTCACTCAAAATGAGCCTGACCACCAAATTCCAAAGATATACATAAGTCTCATACTATGAAAGATGGCCAACAAAATGAACACTCAGAATATGAATTTACTCCAAATAAAATTACACTATGATATTATGTGACAAAGATTTTTTTAATTAATATTTCGCATTATCAAAGTGATAATTGAAGGCCCAGCATTCATTTTAAAAGGAAAAGAAATTAGGAAACAGATACAAGTTGCATGAAGAACAGGTAAATGAAGTAAATATGGGGGAAAAAGACAATAGAAATCTTGAAAATAAGTATATGGTCATTGAGATTTTTTAAAAAATCAATGGACAGGTTAACCCTGGAGCTGGCCAAAATTGAAGAGAAGAAGTAATTCATCCAGAACATAGTAGAGAAGAATTCACCCAGAACATAATATAGGAAAATAAAGGTATTTAAAAATGTGAAAAAAAAATTGGTATCAAGGGATTATATTGAATGGCTTCCATATATGTCTCTTAAGAATTCCAGAAGGAAATACTAAAAACTGAAGGGAAGAGTGGACAAGTTATACTTTAAAAATGAAGAAATGACTGAAGGTTTTCTAATCAAAACATCAAAACACCATGTGTACTGAGCAAGATAAATAAAAGTAAATGACGACTTGGGTCACATTATGGTGAAACTACAGAGAAATAAGGATAAAGATAAAATCTTAAGTTACCAAGAGGAAAATACTGATTACCTTCAAAGAGTCTATAGAGTTCTCCAAAACAACAACAGAAGAAAGAAAACAATTGAGTAAAAAAAAAAAAGGAAACAATTGAGTATCTTAGAAGTATTGAATGGAACATTATCAACCAAGAATTTTATTTCCAGATAAACTACCATTTCAGGAGAGGGCAGAACAGAGACATTTTCAATCATGAAAGACTAGGGAGCTTTCCACCCACAGACCTAAACTAAAAGATCTACTAAAGAATGTACTTCCCCCAATGAGAAAATTAAGCCCAGAGGGAAAGCATAGGATACAGAAGATTCTAGTGAGGGAAGAAATTAATAAACTGTGATGGTAGAATTGAAAATAACTACTTTAGGAGTATGGTATTAACAGACACAGACTACTACACATAAAATAGATAAGCAACAAGAATTTGCTATATAACACAGGGAACTATATTCAATATCTTACAAAAACCAATAATGGAAAATAACCTGAAAAAATACAGATGTATAACTGAATCACTTTGCTGAAACTAACACAATATTGTGAATCAGCTATACTTTAACAAACAATAATACTTTAGTATTGAAAAAGAAGGAAAGAAATGTTTTCAATGGGTAGTTAAAACATGCTAAGTCCTTTGTCATGTTTGGAAGAGTAATATAAATGATTGTGTCTGAATACTTTGTCTATAAGATATTTTATATTAATAAAAAACTGATCTGGAGCTTCTAAACCTGCAAAGAAAAAAGAGTAGCAAGGGATGAGGAGAGTTGATATGGAAAACTGATCATTCTATAGAAGGCAGAAAAGAAGAAAAAAGCATGTCAAACAAAACCCCAAATTAAATAGAATAGTAGAATTAAATCCTATTATCAGCAAGCACAATAACTAAACAGATTTAAGTTACTTATTAAAAGACTGATTATCAGATTGTTTGGAATAATATTCAGACATGTAACATTAGTGAAAAAACACAAAACTAAACCACAGAAATATTACATAAAAAGAGATTTGAAAAAAGAAGCTATCAAAATACTGTAAAAAAAAAGTTGATGAAGCATTATTAATATGAGACAAAAAAGTATTTTGAATCAAATGTACTAATTAAGAGTATCAGTACCAAGAAGATGAATGTACCTAATAACATAGTGTTCAGTTATAGAAAGTAAAACCACCAGAATTACAAAGAGAAATTGACAAGCCCACTGTCTGAGTGGGAGATTTTAATCTATCAGACACAACTATTATGTTAGTGCAAACATAATTGCAATTTTGGACCATGAAGTTTAAATAATTATAACTAGACTTAAATACATCTTTATTAATCTAAATAGGAACCATTATAATCAACAGATTTTTGCCAAAAAGAAATTAAGTTTGCTTATTCCTGTAGCATAAAAATCCATGCTACAGGATTCCATGAACTCTTGGAAAGTTTTTTTTTTGCCTTCTGCTTGTTGTGAAAGCATTTTCCCTACAGAAAGTTGTCAAGATGCTTGAAGAAGTGGTAGTCTGTTGGTCAGAGGTCAGGTGAATATGGAAGATGAGGCCAAACTTCGTAGCCCAATTTGTAAAACTTTTGAAGCATTGGTGTGTGACGTGTGGTCAGGCATTGTCATGGAGAAGAATTGGGTCCTTTCTGTTGACCAATGCCAGCTGCAGGTGTTGAAGTTTTTGGTGCACCTCATCAATTTGCTGAGCATACTTCTCAGATGTAATGGTTTCTCTGTGATTCAGAAAGCTGTCGTGGAACAGACCAGCAGCAGAGCACCCAACAGTGACCATAATCTTTTTTGGTGCAACATTGGCTTTGGGAAGTGCTTTGGAGCTTCTTCTTGGTCCAACCACTGAGCTGGACATACCAGCTGTCATATAAAAATCCACTTTTCATTGCTCAAACTGATTGAGAAATAGTTCATTCTTGTATACAATAAGCAAAATGACACTTCAACAATTTTCTTGATTTGGGTCAGCACTCGAGGCACCCACTTATTGGGCTTTTTCACCTTTCCAATTTGCTTCAAATGCCAAACAACCATAGAATGGTCAACATTGAGTTTTCTTCAGCAACTGTTGTTGTAAGAGGATCAGCTTCGATGATCCTCTCAGTTTGCTGTTGTCAACTTCTGATGACCAGCCATGGCGCTCCTTATCTTCAAGACTCTTGTCTCCTTTGCAAAACTTATTGAACCACCAGTGCACTGAATGTTCGTTAGCAGTTCTTGGGCCAAATGCATTGTTCGTGTTGCGAGCCATCTCTGCTGCTTTATGGTCTGTTTTGAATTTGAATAAGAAAATTGCTGAAATTTGCTTTTGCCCAACATCATTTCCCTAGTCTAAAATAAATATAAAATAAACAGTAAGTAATGTCATTAGAAAAAAAAAAAGTGAGAAATGTGCATTAAAATAATGTCTAACATAAGCACATTTATTTAAGAATGTATTCCAATATGAAATGCCAAATTTCAACAATGCAAAACTGCAATTACTTTTGCACCAACCTAATAGATCAAGTGGACAAAACAAACAAACAAACAGGTAATAGGAATTGAATCATGAAGGGCCTCTAAGAGGCTGCATTAAGGAGTTGGATTTTATTCTGAGAGCAATAGGAAGCCATTAAAGGATTTTAAACAGAGTAATGATTACATCAGATGTCCTTTTTTTAGAAGGATCACTCTGGCTATAAAATGGAGAATGGACTTCAGGATGATGAGACTACATAAAGACAAGAGGACTATTTTAGAAAACTCTTCCTACCCTCTAGCCAAGAGATAGTAACCTGAACTATAATAGAGTGATTGGTGAAGGAAAAAGTCATTGGTGAAATGTCCCAGACATTTCAAGGGACATTCAGATGGCATTGTTGATCAAATGGCAGAGGAGGAGGATCAAAGACATCTGTATCTGTGTTCTACAAAACCTGATACATAGCAAGGAAGAGGAGGAGCGGGGTTTTGCCAGGGGTAGGAAGAGGAAGTCGGGTGGTAGGGAAAGGTGGAGATATTGTGTCCTTGTTTTTTATTATGCCGCTTAACTCTCAGTCTGTCAATTTTGACATTCAAACTGGTTCATTAAAAAGTTAAATTTTAGGGACTTCCCTGGTGGACCAGTGGTTCAGAATCCACCTGCCAATGCAGGAGACACGGGTTTGATCCCTGGTCTGGGAAGATTCCATATGCCACAGGGCAACTAAGTCCCTGCACTGCCTGAATACCCTAGAGCCTTTGCTCTGCAACAAGAGAAGCCTGAGCACCGCAACTAGAGAGTAGGGCCCCCATCTCTGCCACTAGAGAAAACCGTGTGCAGCAACAAAGACCCAGCCCAGCCAAAAATAAACAAAATAAATAAATTTTCTTAAAAAGTTAAATTATGGATTTCCCTCGCTGTCTAGTGGTTAAGACTCTGCACTTTTAATGCTGGGGCCACAGGTTGGATCCCTGGTTGGGGAAGACTCTGCATGCTGCATGGGGACCAAAAAAAAGGGGGTAAATTATATTCAATATACAAGCGGTATACAAGTCAATTTTAAAAGGTGTCTACCAAAAATATACTACTTCAAATTATTGGTGCTTATGGAATGTTTCAATAATCTGGGCAAAAATTATACATTAACAATATCAGAAAACTATGTGTATATTTGAAATAATCATTTTTCATGTAATAATGGCCCTTTAAGATTATTTATATTTTTATTGAAGATTTTCATGCTTTTCTGTACATAACAGACTTTAATTTGCCCAAATATTACAGTGTTATACAGTTGGTAGGGCTTTCCTTAATGTACAGCAGGTATTATGAACAAGGAATTCCAATCTGTTGACCTGTGAATTTTTACAGTCATAGATTTCATGGCACATAGCTCCTTTTCTTTTCCTGGTTGTTCTTAATTACCTTAAACTAATTCCAAGTTTATGGTGTGTGTTTATATTTCAGAGGACAATCATTCAGCACTGACTGAAGCCAGGAAGGGTGTACGTATTTTACAGCCAAAGTGAGGTTACTTACAAATGCTGGAAACTAAGGAGCTATTTTTCCAAAGGCACTTTATTCAGTATCTACAGGCATGAAAAAGTTTAAAGAACTTACAGATTTCCAATTATGAGTTTTAAGGTTTTGTATTTCTTTTACCGTCATTCCAAATGCAAATGAGGTTCCGAGTTCCAAATGTGCTATGCAGTTTCAGCCTAGTATTCTAATGCATGGAGTGGAATGTGAGCCTGTAATACAGAAACAGGACTATTTGAACTGTCGAGAAACCCTTCGGATCCTTACAGGAAATCTGCCTGAAAGTCTGCAGACTGGAAGATTCCTGGTAGGAATAGAGCTATAAGGAGATATGTGATTCCAGTATTGCCTCTTAAGTGATGGCAAGGATGTGTTTTGAAAAGACTTAAACCCTTTTTGTTTCCGGTTTTTAAAGTTAACACTTATTTGAGCTAATTAATGCTAATATTGAATTAAATTTCACACACAGATTCTGCTGTTTATTATGAGCCATTATCATTTTAGTTTCAGTTCAGACCACATTGCTTCTTCAATTGCAGCACTCTGCATTCAGGGGTAGTGCAAGCAAAATAGTGAACTGGGCTCTTCTCCTTTGGGCCAGTTGCTGTATCACTCTACTTAAAACATAGTTTGGTTACCATCATGCTATATAGACATCTCTGTCTTGATGGAGAAATGCTATAACCAGAGATTCCACTATCAAGATGTTGTAGGGTTCTTCCCTATCATGGAAGTTGAAAGAACGGATGTATTATGCTTTCCTAATATTATTTAAAATTATAGTAATTTGTTAGTTTTAAACAGTATAAAAAAATTAGGCCACATCAATAAAATTATAATTCTTTATATTTCTAGCTGAGTCAGATATGTATTAAAATTAAAGGGAGTTTTCATTTCTGTCATTGAGTTGGTGGTAATTTTTTTAACCTTTATACTTCCTGGAAATACATATGCAAGGAAGGAGAGAGGGAAAGAATTGATGCACCAGTAGATGTGAATGATGCTGAAGATTTAAACGTGGTACACAGAAATTACTGAGGTGACCCAAAGACTAAAGAGTAGATAAAACCAAGGAAGGTCTTAGAATGCAGGAACAGAAAAACCAGACCCTTATCATCTTTCGCTCCCCCATGTTGTAGCTATTAATGGATTTCAGGTCCTCCTGAGCAGTATAACCTGTCACCCCTCCTACCCCATCAGTTCAGTTCAGTTGCTCAGTCATGTCCGACTCTTTGTGACCTCATGGACTGCAGCACACCAGTCCTCCCTGTCCATCACCAACTCCCGGAGTCCACCCGAACTCATGTCCATTGAGCTGGTGATGCCATCCAACCATCAAAGTATTGGAGTTTTAGCTTCAACATCAGTCCTTCCAATGAATAATCAGGACTGATTTCTTTTAGTCCTGACTGGTTGGATCTCCTTGCAGACCAAGGGACTCTCAAGAGTCTTTTCCAACACCACAGTTCAAAAGCATCAATTCCTTGGCGCTCAGCTTTCTTTATAGTCCAACTCTTGCATCCATACATGACTACTGGAAAAACCATAGCCTTGACTACCTCATAGGGAAACAGTATTTACCTTACTCTTCCTCCACCCAGTATATGTGCCTCATCCAATCAGCAAATGACCCACAAGACCCCTACTCCTTGTACCCTAGGTATAAAAGTGAACTAAGGACCTTGTTCGAGGTCAGTTCTTCCTTGAGCTGGCCTGCTGTTCTAACAGCGTTTCCCACTCTAATAAACTTTATTTCCCTCTCATTCTGGCTCATGTCTGGAAATTCTTTTCCAACCCACGCCTGGACCATGACATTTTTGGTGGCCTGTACAGGGAACTTGGGATCTCTTCCCCCACCTCTTCACTTCTCCTCTTTCATAGGGACCCTCTGCGAACAGGCAAGTGCTGTGGAAGCAACTGAGGAACTCTGGCCAGGGTTACCCTCTGCTGTGTTCCAAAGGGCCCACTGCTCACTGCGCCCCAGTAGCTGCCATCTGAATGGGTGAGGGTCTCACCTTTCGACTTCTTTCCAACTGAGGACTAGGCCAAAGAATATTGTGTGGGCACGAGTCAGGCACTGAAAATACATTAGGGCGCCTGCCACATGAAGACCCCTGTGTGAGGATGAGGGGGACACGGAACAGATAAGGCCACAAGGGCATCTGCCCCTAGCAAGACAACTTCTGTACACCGTGTCAGTGGTTGAAGCAAAACAGACCATTTTCCCCTGGCCACCGCCTCCCCAATAGGATTGTAAGGCAGATTCCTCAGCCTTCTCCCTTGTCCTTTCACTTCTTTCCCTTTCTGTCTGGATTGATTTACAGGAGCCTAGGTGTTGCCTCTGAGCCATCCCAAGAGCGCCTTCCATGTTTCAGGGAATCCCGGAATGGTGAGTCACCTGGTTGCTCCCAGGAATCTCTGTCTTTCTCTGCTTGGGCCACATGATGCCTTAGTTGCATGGTTCTCAGAGGTCACATCTCACTGTTGGACGCAACTGTTGGGACGGTCGCCCACTTTTGTGCCATTAGTTGCACAGAGATGTCACTGAGGCAAAAAGAGCCGGCTTTTTGCCAGTCGGTGACTCTCAGTGCCCCCATTCTGTGGCATATAGGCGAAGGATGGGTTCTGATATGTCTCAGGAGACTCTCTCAGACTCACTCCTTCGCTACATTCTCAGAAACCGGGAAATTTTGACCCTGCCAAAGGCCTGGGCCCAGTACAAACTGGGGGACCCAAAAAACACGGCCTCTGAATGGCACACTGGCTTTTGCCAAAAGCAGATCAAGGACTCAGAGTTTCCTTACGTCCAGTCCTTCATGGCCCTCAGTCGGAATCCGGGTTTCAGGAGCTCATGCCACATGTCTTTCTGCTGCCTCCCTCTCTCCTGTCCCCCTCTGTCTCTCTCCATCAGATTTCCCAGATGACCCCTACTTGACCTTTCATATCCACATGACCTCTAGGAAAGAATTCTGGGGTTCCCTTTGGTCCAGGTCCTTCTCCTATTTTCAAAAGCCTGTGGGATCAAAAAACTCTCCTAACATTCTAAAGAATTCCCTTCTAACTACTCCTGTTTCTCAGGGTGGAGAAGGACCAAGCTTCCCCCACTCCTGCAAATTCCCTTAACCCTTCCATCTTCTGATAGGACAAAGACCTCCCTTCTCAACCAGAGGGACAATCCAAGATTTTTATCAGCTGATCTGCCCCTGATATCAGAATCAATTTGAGCACTATTTGGTCTACGTTTTAGCTATGAAACTATGACTACAGAAAGGAAAGATGACTTTTTGACACAGGATGACCATGATATATATTCTTTAGACTCCGGAGAAAACTGGTTAAAATGAAATTTTTTTCTTGGAAACTGCAAAACCAGTTCTTTTTGCATATGCAATTAAAAACAACTAGCTTGTTAAAAAGCCTGCCTAGGGAAATGTTTGAAGTTAACCCTTTCTATATCCTTGAAATACACAGCCCACTTTGCCTGAGACCTCAGCCTTGGACAAATTAGAACTTCAAAACAAAAGGGGGGAAATCAAAAAGACATTTTAAATCTCAAGCGGAAAACTATGAAATCTCTGCCTGTCTGTCTGGATTTATATATGTCTCAGTGTGTGTCTTTTTTTTTTTTTTTTTTTAATAATATTGCTGAAGTTGTAAATGAGTTCTAATTTAATTGCCCTAAAGAAAAGTAAGCGCTTACAAATCAGACCATCCTAAATACAAGAGAAATTAACCTAAATGAATTTCAAATTTACGTGAACTGGGAAATATGCAATATTAAATATCTACTATTAACGTTTGTTTGCTAATCTAATAGAGATATGTCTAAGAGTCGTTAACATTAAGCATAATATTTTCATTGTGCCTAGGTTTATCATAAGTTAAATATTGTTATACTGTAATATGTTACAAGTTTGTCAGCAAGGAAAGTAACTCGAGTGAAGAAACTTTAAAAATATATGTATAAACGAGGCAAGAGCTTTTAGATAAACTATTAAGAATAATTACATTTTAGAAATATCTGTCTAAAACAGTCGCTCTAGATATTGGTAACCTGAATTTCAAGGGTTGCGCTAAACTAAGCGATGGAAGTTTATTGAATAGCTAGGTCATTTCCAAATAAAATAAGATTCTGAAACATTCATTACTGAACACTAACTTCCTCTTACAGAGAAACTAGAGATTTTGGACTATTAATGAATAATGTTTGATGCCATCCTGAGATGTTCTCTAGAATTTTTTTTTTTAAGAAATTTTCACTGGTAATTATGTTCACCAATCTATAGAATGCTAATACAAAGGTCAGTTCATGGTTGCTTAAGGAAAGTAGGATGTGTGTTTTCAGTAAAGAAGGTATAAGGAATGAAATTACATTTTATGAAGGAAAAAGGAAGTAGCTCTAACATAGAGGTGACTGTTTCAGGATGGGAGAATGAAGTAATGGGTACAGAAAAAGAAGGTTTTATGGAAAGTGGACCCCAAGAGAAGAGTTTTGTGCATAAATACAAGTTTTCTTGAGATGTTGAACTGCCTTTGATAATGAATTTTAAGTTTCTTTACCTTGGAAGTGATCTGTTCTGTTTGCCTTTGAAATCTTCTTTGTTACTTTGGTTAAGTGAATATATTGTTTCACAGTGATCTATATGATTCTATCTGACTGAGTGTTATAAACCCTTGTGATACTTATCAACAAAGCTTCCTAAATAACTTGACTTCTATCTAACTTTGGGATGCTTCAGAGGGTCCCTGAGACATCCCAAAGTGCTATTAAACTACCTGGGTTCATTGGACGTGTTAAATTATATGCAAAGTACTACTGAAGGGGTGATCAATCTTCTCAGGTTACACTGTATGATGTTACTAATAGAGACATCCTGAAATTCTGTGGAATTCATATAGATCTGATATGCTCTGATAAAATGTGGTCAATTATAATTCTAGTTATCATATTAAAGTGCTACTTTGTCAATTGCAATTTAATAGGATTTTAAACATGCCTTGTGGGCACTCGGCGGCGGCCACAGCGCAGACCAGACTTCACTCGCTTGCAGCTCACTCCGCGCCCTCTGCAACAATGTCTGACAAGCCCAATTTGGCTGAGATTGAGAAGTTCGATAAATCGAAATTGAAGAAAACGGAAACGCAAGAGAAAAATCCACTGCCTTCGAAAGAAACGATTGAATAGGAGAAGCAAGCAGGTGAGTCGTAATGAAGCATGCGCCGCCAGTATGCACTGTACATTCCACAAGCATTGCCTTCTTATTTTACTTCTTTTAGCTGTTTAACTTTGTAAGATGCAAAGAGGTTGCATCGAGTTTAAATGACTGTCTACCCCTTTTCACATCAAAGAATGGAGAACTACGGACAACGTAGGCCGCGAGGAAGCTGGGTGGGATGATAGTGAAATCTAGAGTAAAAAGCTGGTCCAAGGTATTCTGCGGGCTGTAAAATGCAGTTTAATCAGAGTGCCATTTTTTGTTGTTGTTGTTCAAATGATTTTAATTATTAGAAGGCACAATTTTTTTAATATGCAAATAAAAAGTTTTAAAACCTGAAAAAAAAAAACAAAACATGCCTTGCATGGTTTCACTTTGATGCCTTTTCAAGAATACTGCTGCTGCTGCTGCGAAGCCGTTTTAGTCGTGTCCGACTCTGCGCAACCCCATAGGTGGCAGCCCACCAGACTCTCCCGACCTGGAGATTCTCCAGGCAAGAACACTGACTTCAAGGTTTATGGAAAAGACGTTTCTAAGATTAACCGATAAACAAATTTTGTTTGTTTGTTATCCAATAAACGGATAACAGACTGGAATTTAGTCTACTCTCCATGTTAAGAGAACAAAGTTTTCTTAGAATGCAGCTTTCGATAACAGATTATGGATTTCTTGGCCTTTAAGTGATTTCTATTTGTTTTTTTAGTCTTTTTTTTTTTTTTTACTTTGGTAAAGTAAATAAGCATTATTTAAGATTATGGAACATGTAAAAGCTCATTCTGCTTCCACAAAAAAATAACCCCTCACTGTTAGACTTTTGCTATTCTGATGTCCTTACAACATGACAACAATCTACTCCTAAAATGGGGAATTATAAATGCGTGAACAGTAGCTGTAAATCAAAGAGTCAGGGCTATGGGAAATCCAAGGCAGCCACTTGGCTTTTCCTGGCTCCCTGACAAACCTCATTTTTATTTGATGGGTTAAAGCCTTTCCCTGGCTACAGGGTTAATGCCCTCACAATGACAAAAAAAAATTATATTTCACTTAATATTAAGTTCTAGTTTTGTTAATTAAGGTCTGTGTTTACTATGACTCATTTCTGAGATAGTTCCTTGTTGTTATGTTATATTGCTAAAAGGTTTAATTAATTAAGTTATTAGAAAGGACACTCTAAGTTTGTTTCTAAAGCTTATCTCAATAACCAATCTTTGGATAAAGGTCAGAGGCTCCATGATGTACAACCTGGAGATTCACACCTGGCTATAATCATTTAACTAAGTTGGATGACCCGGGTATACTGGGCTATACCTAATGAAAGTTCTTGACTTAAATTCTTGCTTGTGACCTTACTAATAACTGCTAGCTATATTATTTTCTATGTCACTTGTTTCAGAAGATTGTTTCTTACCTTACTCCATATGAGATCAATGATTGTAACAATATAACTCTAGCTATGGGAAGAAGCAACAAGAGGGAATATTTTCTTGGACCAAGAGGCTAGTAAGACAGGTACGGTCCAGAGACTTTTGCTACTTGCAAAGTCTGGCCTAGTAACAGCACACTGCATGGCCTGTCAATGGAATCTTCGTTAGACCTAGGAATGAACCCTCCTAGCACCACAGGACACAACAGCCATGAAATGCCCCCAAAGCATGGTCAAACATGTGGCTATGAACAGACCCTGCTGACTGGAAGTTGGCACTTGCCAGCTGCCTCTACAAAGATTACATCATGACCACTGCAACCTGCTGACCTTCAACACCCCCTGAAAGGAGCTCAGAGTGGAGATCAGAAATAAGGCACTCTGCTCTGGGAAAAACCCAGAAGAACTGGCCTTCAGATAGTCAGATGTTTTCAGGTAAAGATTTTATGAGCCCAAATTCTTGCATCTTCTTGTACCTAGAGAAACACTAACGTCACGAACCAATGTCTGGTCCTGGTTCTCCTGGCTAGCCCCTGAGCAACTTTTCTACTATTAATCTTTGGGCCACGTACACATTCTGTCCTTTTTGAGATTGCATCCAAGTACTGCATTTCAGACTCTTTTGTTGACTATGGTGGCTACTCCATTTCTTCTCAGGGATTCTTGCCCACAGTAGTACAGTAATGGTCATCTAAGTAAGATTCACCCATTCCAGTCCATTTTATTTGCTGATTCCCTGCCACAGGGATGGGGGCTCTGGGTGCAGCAGACTTGGGTGTGGCATAAGCCCTCTTGGAGGAGGTTGCCATTAACCACCCCCAAAGAAATGCCAGAACTTACACAGGACTGAGAGATAGACTCTGGGAGGGCACAAACAGAACTTTGTGCACCAGGACCCAGGAGAAAGGAGCAGTGACACCATGGGAGACTGACCCAGACTTGCCTGTGAGTGTCCAGAAGTCTCCAGCGGAGGTGTGGGTTGGTAGCACTGAGTGTAGCAGAACACGCGTGGGATCTTTTGAAGGAGGTCACCATTATCTTCATTACCTCCACCAGAGTTTGGCCCCAGGTAAATAGTAGGGTGGCAAATAATACACAGGTAAGAAGAGGTGGCAAGAATACAAAGAAGAACTGTACAAAAAAGATTTTCATGACCCAGAAAATCATGATGGTGTGACCACTCACCTAGAGCCAGACATCCTGGAATGTGAAGTCACGTGGGCCTTACTTGCATCACTATGAACAAAACTAGTGGAAGTGATGGAATTCCAGTTGAGCTATTTCAAATCCTGAAAGATGATGCTGTGCAAGTGCTTCACTCCATATGCCAGCAAATTTGGAAAACTCAGCAGTGGCCACAGGACTGGAAAAGGTCAGTTTTCATTCCAATCCCAAAGAAAAGCAATTCCAAAATTGCTCAAACTACCTCACAATTACACTCATCTCACAAGCTGGTAAAGTAATGCTCAAAATTCTCCAAGCTAGGCTTCAGCAATACATGAACTGTGAACTTCCAGTTGTTCAAGCTGGTTTTAGAAAAGGCAGAGGAACCAGAGATCAAATTGCCAACATCTGCTGGATCATCGAAAAAGCAAGAGAGTTCCAGAAAACTGTCTACTTCTGCTTTATTGACTATGCCAAAGCCTTTGACTGTGTGGATCACAATAAACTGTGGAAAATTCTGAAAGAGATGGGACTGTCAGACCACCTGACCTGCCTCCTGAGAAATCTGTATGCAGGTCAAGAAGCAACAGCTAGAACTGGACATGGAGCAATAGACTGGTTCCAAATCAGGAAAGGTGTATGTCAAGGCTGTATATTGTCACCATGCTTATTTAACTTATATGCAGAATACATCACGAGAAATGCTGGGCTGGAGGAAGCACAAGCTGGAATCAAGATTGCGGGGAGAAATACCAATAACCTCAGATATGCAGATGACACCACCCTTATGGCAGAGAGTGAAGAGGAACTAAAGAGCCTCTTGATGAAAGTGAAAGAGGAGAGTGAAAAAGTTAGCTTAAAGCTCAACATTCAGAAAACTAAGATCATGGCATCTGGTCCCATCACTTCATGGCAAATAGGTGAGGAAACAGTGGAAACAGTGACAGACTTTATTTCTTTGGGCTCCAAAATCACTGCAGATGGTGACTGCAGCCATGAAATTAAAAGACACTTGCTCTTTGGAAGGAAACTTATAACCAGCCTAGACAGCATATTAAAAAGGAGAGATATTACTTTGCCAACAAAGGTCTGTCTAGTCAAGGCTATAGTTTTTCCAGTATTCATGTATGGATGTGGGAGTTGGATTATAAAGAAAGCTGAGCACTGAAGGATTGATGCTTTTGAACTGTGGTGTTGGAGAAGACTCTTGAGAGTCCCTTGGTCTGCAAGGAGATCCAACCAGTCCATCCTAAAGGAGGTCAGTCCTGAGTGTTCATTGGAAGGACTGACGCTGAAGTTGAAATTCCAATACTTTGGCCACCTGATGCAAAGGGCTGACTCATTTGGAAAGACCCTGATGCTGGGAAAGATTGAGGGCAGGAGGAGAAGGGGATGACAGAGGATAAGATGGTTGGATGGCATCACTGACTCAATAAACATGAGTTTGGGTAAACTCTGGGAGTTGGTGATGAACAGGGAGGCCTGGCGTGCTGTGGTTTATGGGGTAGCAAAGAGTCGGACACGACTGAGCAATTGAACTGAACTGAACCTTTAACTTTCTTCTTAAGTTTGTTTCTTCTAGAATACAACAAATCTCCAAGTGGTAGTACAACAAGGATATTCCCTGACTAAGTAGAGGATGCTGAAACAAGTCACCTTATTATTCCATGGGCTCTCATCTCCTTCCTTAAATGCACCCTGACAGAGAGCAGGCAAAGGGCACCCAGAGCCCCATGATGCCCCTCTACAGCCTGAGGAAGCCAGAGCAGTCATCACCTCCCATCCCCCGAGACTGGATTCCCAAATGCTTGAGAAGGGAAACAGGTAGAGTTAGACATGAGCAGGATATCAACAGGGGCTAAAGAATTGGCCCTAAAAATAAAGAGAGGGAGGAATGTGGTGACCAGAGGACTAAAAAGCAGAATAAAACCAACAAGGGTCTTGGAATGCAGGAACAGAAAAACCAGACACTTATCGTCTTTCCCTCCCCCGTGTTGTAACTATTAATGGATTTGAGGTCCTCCTGAGCAGTATAACGTGTCTCCCCTCCTACCACATAGGGAGAAGGTATTTGCCTTACTCTGTTGTAGCCACACGTTCTGGGAAACCAACTCACTCAGAAGGACAATGCAGATAGTGGAGTGCAGTGTATTACACCGGCGGGCCCAAGGCAGAGTCTCTTCTTAGCCAAGAACCCCAACCAGTTTTTGTGAATACCTTATATACCCTAAGTGTACTTGCTCAAACCCACCTCCCCAAATTTCTTGAAACTACCCTGGACAAGGTAAAAGAGAGATACGATCAAAGTTAACCCATGATTCATGTGTCACAAGACTAGATAAACAGTGGATATTTATCAATAGGCCTGTGGTCATATCTCGATAAACATAATGGAATTTACCACTTTGTTCTGTTACAGAGATAATTAGCATATTCTTTTAGGCAACGGAGAGTCCAAGTCCTGAGGCTCTTTTATCCGGGGGGTGGGGGGGAGTGGGGCGGGGGTTGGGGGGGGGTGTCTGGTTTTCCTTTGGGATGCCATTTCTATAGACACCGGGCACAAAGTTCAGAGTCCATTGGGAGGGTGACCATGCATGTAGCCTAATGTTCACAGCCAGGCCTAAGACGGAGTCCAGCTCTGTGTGTTTCCTCCTTCAACTCTTCCCCCACCCAATATACGTGCCTTATCCAATCAGCAAATGACCCGCAAGACCCTTATCCCACTCCTTGTACCCTGGGTATAAAAGTGGACTAAGGACCCTGCTCAAGGTTGGTTCTCCCTTGAGTGGGCCCACTGTTCTAACACCATCTCCCATCCTAATAAACTTAATTTTCCTCTCATTCTGTCTCATGTCTGGAAATTCTTTTCCACCCATGCCCAGAACACAACAATTACTACTACCTCTACAACTACATCAAGATCTGAAGATAGGACAAAAACTAATCGTGTCATTCTCACAATAGCAATGTTAATCATTATATTAATGTAATGACAAAGAACCTGAAAAAAGTCTCTAGTACTTTCTCTCATTTTTCAGCAAAATATGTACAGTGTTCCCATAAGACATTGACTATCTGACTTTTATGAATCGGAGGACAATGAAGACCCCTCAAATGGTTGTCTAGCATTTTTATACAAAATTGTTCTATGCATCTAACTTGAAATTCTTTCCTGTCTTAACTTCTCTACCAGGGATTCCTATAGGCCAAGGGGAAAATGATAGTCACAGCCTCTCCTAGGTATCAGGTTCATTTAGGTTGATGTAACAAGAGAAGTGGAAATTCCTCATAGAGATAAAAGCAGAGCTGGGGAGTAACCATTAACTCCAAGCAATCAAACTGAGTACTGCACAAATAGAGAAGAGAACACCAGAGAGCAATCTAAATAAAACCTGGAGGGAAGATGGACCAAAGGGCATAGAGTTATAAGTCAGTTATGAGTAAGAGACACAGAAGTCCCATGTTGTAACTCTCTGAAAATGAGATGGGATTCTTGGCAAGACTATGGCACAGCAAAGGTAGGGAACTATCTTTATTTCTAATGAAATAATCAAATAGTCTGTGAGCATTTATATCCCAAGATTTCACTGAAGCATTCATTCATTCAACTAATTTTATTATTATTATCATTATCCTTATCCTCACCCTCACTGGTGTCAACCATTCTTCACCTTTTTTTTTAACCAGAGCGGTTAATGACTTCCATCTATTAACCAATTCCATAGGTTCTCAATTCTAGCTGTAGGTCATAATCACTGATAGAGGTGATTTTAATCTGCAAGGCCCTCCTTCCCTGAGCCACTAAAGGAGAATTGCTTGAGGGCAGGACATGGGCACATAATGGGCTAAAACACTTCCCTGGGACAAAAGTCTTTTGCAGCATCCCTGCTGTTACTGAGTCTGCTACAACAGGCCAATAATATCAGAGATGAGATATTAAGGCTAGGAATACAACTTTATTTGGAAAGCCAGCTGACTGAGAAGATGGCAGACTAACATCTCAAAATAGCCATCTTGTTGGGGTCTGTATGCTGGGTTCTTTTATAGAACAGAAAGGGGAAAGAGTTGAGGAAGTAAAAAGGCCATTATCTTGCAAATATCTCCTGTAATGGCCAACTTCAGTGAGGGGACATGTTAATCTCTTCTGTTTTGCAGCCATTCACAGGTGGGCAGGGTCAGATTATCTCCCTGTGAGTTGAGCAAAAGCACTTTTAGTTTAACAGCCAGAAGGACAGGGTTCCCGGAGGCAAGGCATTATGTATGATTATAATAACAAAAGGAATAGAAAGCAAAGGTTAAAGTCAAAGAAACAGATCCAACAGAGTCAGAATTGGCTCTTTCCTGCAACACTGCCATCCTTAGACTGAGGATTTCTGGAGCTCTTGAGAAGAGGCCAGGATTCCAAGTTGGGTGAAAAAGACACCCTTTTGCAGACACTATTCACTTCTGAGGAGCCAAATTTTGGGTGGTTGCTGCTGCTCTGAAAGTACAAGCTTTACAAATGCCCTATTGTTTGATGAAGGTGAAGGGTGTATGAGTCAAAAGCATGCAGGGTGGGGTGGGTGGTGGTAATTTATTTACAAGATTGCCTGTAAATGGTTTTGTTCTATATATTGCTAGAGAATGAACCCATGGCTTATCTTCCAGAATTTATACAGCAAACACTCCAAAACATTTGAGGAGGGAATAGTTAGATCTAGCTACTGATGGTTTGGGTTTCCCTCGTGGCTCAGTCAGTAAAAAACCCACCTGCAATGCGGGAGACCTGGGTTTGATCCCTGGGTTGGGAAGATCCCCTGGAGGAGGGCATGGCCACCCACTCCAGTACTGATGGTTTAGAACTCTGCCACTTGCTACTGTGAAACTTGGAGCAGGCTACTTGACTTCTGATCCTCAGGAAAGTCAAGCTAAGATTACTTCCATGGAGGTTCTTGCAATGACTAAAGGACAGAGCATAAGAAAAGCAGCTGGCACAGTGCCCAGACCAAAGTTAATATTAATAGTTAATACACATTTAGAAAAGCAGCACAGCCAAGTGCACCCAAACCTTTTATTTTCCTAATTTTGTCTCTTTCCTTATTTAATAAGAATGGATGTTACAACCATAATCGTCACCATGAAAACCCCAGAAAACAGGGGAGACAGGATGAAAGGTCAGAGGTTACTGCTCTGCAATTCTCTCAGGTAGACACTTATAAATTCTGATTCATTAATATTCATTAAACAACTTGTAGAGACCAGGTAGAGCATAAAGGGAAGATAGCCAACTGAGAGCTCAGCTGACTTTCATACCAGCTCCTCTGCACAGAAATTAATCCAACACAAAATCAACATTTGCAGAACTCAAGTATAAGACATAATTTAAAGCTCAGCTGAATTTGTCTCTCTTCCCCATTCGAGAACTTGGAGTCAGGGACAAAAGAATCATCAATCACACATCATATGTCATTTGAAAAATCGGTGTCTGTTTTGCTTTTTTTTTTTTTTTTTTAAACAATGCATCATTATTTATTCAGTATTCCCCCATTTTTATTGAGTTATAATTGACACTCATCACTGTGTAAGTTTAAGGTGTATGGTATAATGGTTTGACTAATGAATATTGCAAATCCATTTTGCCTTTGATAATAATATCTAGCATTTAATGAGTGCTTACTACGGACCATTTTTATATGTTCTCTCTTATAACTGTCAGAACACAGTTATTTCCATGTTAGAGATAAGGAAACTCAGGGCCGCTCTTGAAAGTGTAGAGGTTTAGAAATGTGCCCAAGATTGTTTGGTCAATAGGAACCAGCCTGTCCCCACCCCACCACCCCCACCACCCTCCACACACACACACAGCCTAGACTAGTACCCACTACACTGAACAGCCCTATCAGAAACTAGCCTTTCTCCCCAGCTGACTGGGCAGGTCTGGTCCCCATTTTGACTTCCCATCTCATTCTGGTGTCTATCTACCTGCGGCTGAGCTCTTCTGATCCCTGAGCTTAGTAATACCTCTCTCAGTCTGACGAATCTGTCTGATATTTACTGCAGGTTCATGACACATCTGAATTGTATGGAGGCTGGCCCTTGCCCTTCCCATGATGAAGAGAATGCTGTGATTTCATGGCAGGGTTCCCCTGGGGTAACTCCTCTCTCTGCCTATTTATTTAGGCAAGCAGTCTCCAGCATGATCCCCTGCTGAGGGAACACAGCCACTCGGGCAGATGAAAGAGTCTATTAACCAACAGCATGAACTCTGGGGGAGAAAGAGAGCCAGGAATAAGGCAGGTTGTTAGGGACATGCACTCACTGAGTCAGCGCTACCAGACTGTGGACTGTAGTTGGAAGCAAGCTGCCACTTCCATTACATTTGCACTGGGTGTCTTTCTCACTTAGAGGCCCCGTGACTCCTGAGCTCCCTCCAGCAGAGGAAAGTTGCTCCGGGCTTCACATCGCACATGAAGAATGTTCTATTTTGCAAAAAGTTCTAATAGTCTTAATTAAGAGATCTCAAAATATCATAACAACCACATTTCCTCATGCCTCACCCAAATCATGCTTATAGGATACTTTTATCTATAATAACTACATTATAATTTGTAAAACTTACATGCATTTGACTTGCTATTTTCAAAAACAAGATTAACATGGCTTATTCTCTAAGTGTTAACCACTTATGACCCACGCTCAACCCTCACCTCACCCCACCCTCACCCTCACAGATAGGAAGATGAAGAATGGTCATTTAATATTTTTGAGAAAACTCTCTAAGCCACATATTTTTTTTTTTTACTGATTCTGCATGTGGATTGTTTCTTTGCTAAGAAAAACCTCTTTTCATTCCAATCCTACATTGCCTTGGTTCTGTTTCCTAGAATGAGCAGGAGGAAACTGAATAAAATATCACTGTGTTTCCCATTTTCATTTTTCTGCATGAGGTTAGTGGTGATGAGACCTGCTTCTCAAAGCAATTGCATCTATGGCATTTGGCCAGAGTCTGAGACTGTCTGTGGCTGGCCTCAAGGTAGTCACCAATGCAGTGAGCTGTGGCCAAGACCTTTCTCGATTTAGCTGCTCTTCCAGGGAGAACACCCACACAAGAAAGGATCACAGCAAAGGCACTGTCAGTAGTTTTTCTTTTTCTTTTTTTTTTTTTTTGAGAAAAGAGGATAGCAGGTATGGGAATAGGGATGCAAAGATTGAGGATTTGAAGCACAAATTTTTAATTTTTTTTTCCAGAATTTCACAGCATTAAAGTGAGCAGAAAGATAGGTTGACATTGCTGAATCCAAAAGGTAATAAAAGAGTGCCCTCACCCTCTCTTACACACATACCCACCTCGCTCCAACTGTTTCTGTTCAAGTTTTTGCTTTCATTTTGTAGGAGTATTTTCTTACATGTGTGTGTGCCAGCTTAGTTACCAGTTGTGCCTGACTCTTTGCGATCCTATGAACCATGGCCCACCAGGCTCATCTGTCCATGGGATTTTCCAGGCAAGAAGGCTGGAGTGGGTTGCCATACCCTCCTCTAGGGGATCTTCCCAACCCAGGGATCAAACCTGCATCTTTTATATCTCCTGCATTGAATTCAGATTCACTAGGCAGGTGGCCTAGTGCCACCAGGGAAGCCCCAGGTGTATAAATTTTCTTATGGCAGGTCAGTTCAGTTCAGTTCAGTTCAGTTCAGTCTCTCGGTCGTGTCCAACTCTTTGCAACCCTGTGGACTGCAGCACACCAGGTTTCCCTGTCCAGCACCAACTGTCAGAGCTTACTCAAATTCATGTCCATAGAATTGGTGATGCCATCCAACCATCTCATCCTCTGTTGTCCCCTTTTCTTCCAGCCTTCAATCTTTCCCAGAATCAGGGTCTTTTCCAGTGAGTCAGTTCTTCGCATCAGGTGGCCAAAGTAGTGGAGGTTCAGTTTCAGCATCAGTTCTTCCAATAAATATTCAGGACTGATTTCCTTTAGGATTGACTGGTTGGATCTCCTTGCAGTCCAAGGGACTCTCAAGAGTCTTCTCCAACACCACAGTTCAAAAGCATCAATTTTTCGGTGCTCAGCTTTCTTTATAGTTCAGCTCTCCCATCCATACATGACTACTGGAAAAACCATAGCTTTGACTAGACAGACTTTTGTTGGCAAAGTAATGTCTCTGCTTTTTAATATGCTATCTAGGTTGGTCATAGCTTTTCTTCCAAGGAGCAAGTGTCTTTTAATTTCATGGCTGCAGTCACCATCTGCAGTGATTTTGGAGCTCAAGAAAATAAAGTCTGTCACTGTTTCCATTGTTTCCCCATCTATTTGTCATGAAGTGATGGGGCCAGATGCCCATGGTCTTAGTTTTCTGAATGTTGAGCTTTAAGCCAAGTTTTTCACTCTCTTCTTTCACTTTCATCAAGAGGCTCTTTAGTTCTTTGCTTTCCACCCTAAGTATGGTGTCATCTGCATATCTGATATTATTGATATTTCTCCCGGCAATCTTGATTCCAGCTTGTGCTTCATCCAGCCTGACATTTCACATGATGTACTCTGCATATAAGTTAAATAAGCAGGGTGACAATTCACAGCCTTGATGTACTCTTTTCCCAATTTGGAACCAGCCTGTTGTTCCATGCCCAGTTCTAACTCTTACGGCAGGTATATAAATCCAATTATGAAACACTGCCCATTTCTCTAACCCACAGAGAGGCTATCTCCATACTAAAACAACAACAACAAATGTGACTGTTGTTTTTGTTTTCCCTGTAGGTATATTAAAATTAGTTGCTGATTTCCTATTCTCTAAATTGTTTAATGGCAAGTGTTTTGGGGAGTCTTTATAAAAACAAACCTCATTTAGTCAAGGTGTAAGCCTCTAATTGAAGTAAATCTAACTTGCCTAAAGTGATTAAAGATAAGTGAGGCCAGAAGTTTGACTTACCTATTTGAAATTCTTCTCTGTCCACAAAGTATATATAAATCTTTATGGAGTGACTTATTAACTGCCTGCTGCTGGGATCAAGCTATGGACTTTGTTTCCATTATAAAGTAAGGTCACTCTGCTTTTGGCAAAAAATGGATGTAGCTGCTTTGATAATTAAAATCTACAGAGTCTTGAAGTGATAATATATTTAAACTTCTCGAAAACAATGTGGAAGCTATAAAATTACAAAAGGAGAAGGCATCAGCGTTCCCTATTACTGCTCATCAAATTTTATGTTGGTAATAGGGTATTGATGTCATTCTTTAACAAGGGATGTCAAGACTTTTTTTTAAAACTTTAAATCCAAATCCTGAAGCACTTCTGGTCTGTTTCACTACCAGTGGGCCCTCCTAGAGAGCGCTGCATAGGAGGATGTGATTTAAGTGTCTTCAGCCTTCTATGAAGGTGATCACGCTCAGCTGTTCAGTCGTGTGTGACTCTTTGTGACCCTATGGACCAGAGCCCACCAGGCTGCTCTGTCTGTGGAATTTCTCAGGCAAGAATACTGGAGTGGATTGCCATTTCCTCCTCCAGGGGATCTTCCCGACCCAGGGATTGGCCCACATCGCCAGCATCTCCTGCGTTGCCAGGCAGATTCTTTATCACTGAGCTACCTGGGGAAGCCCTCTGTATGAAGAGTTCTACTAAAACAATCCAAGGATGCTGCAAGGCAAAGAGTCGAGAGTCAAAGGAAATCAGTCTGGCCCTTAACACGGGGGGTTTACCCATAGAGAGACCTACTCCTTGCAAGCTTGTAGACTCCAACCTGCTCTAGGAAAAGCTCTTTCCTGACTTTTTTCTGCTGCAGTTCAGAGCAGGTGCTTCTGGCTCTAGTATGACAGCACCATCTGGAGAGGCAGTACCTAGAATTGAGATCAAATGTCTTATTCCTCATGAGGTTCCAGTGGTCCCATGAACTAGAATTTTTTTTTTTTTTTTTTTTTTTTTAGTTTTTGGTGGTACAATGAGACATGCAGAACTTCCTTGACCAAGGATTGAACCTGTGCCCTCTGCAGTGGAAGTGTGGAGTATTAACCACTGGATCACCAGAGAAGTCCTAGAATTTTTTAAGTTACGCTTAAAAGTAAAAAAATCTTTCAGGCTAAATTTTTGAGGTTTTCCTAACAAAGATACCCTAATCCTACCTTTGTCTAGATCCTTAGCCTCACTAAACCTCATTTTAATCATTTATAAGACAAGTAAATCATAATTTATTTTATGAATCACTAGATTGTTCTGAGTATTTAGAACAGTGATGCCTGTAGAAAGAGCACCGAGTGTCGTGCTGGCCCTTGTGAGGGCTTCTGAAATGCTAGGTACGATAAGTACAACTGGGCAAATAGCTTTAGTTCCATTTTACAGATGGGGAAACTGAGGCTGAGAGTTGAAGTGATGATGTATTTAAGTTAGAAAATAGTGAGGCAAGAATCTCGTATTAGTAGTATAGTGATCCAGTGCAGTTACTTCTAAGGGAGATGGTCTACAATTTGCTTCTTGTCACTGGTTGTTCTGCACACCCCTAAATGGCTGATTAGTCCAGTCTTCTCTCCAAATGGCAGGAAGGTGTGCACGCTGGCACCTCCCTCCTGCAATGCTTACCTGGCTCTCTCCCCTAACCCCAGAAGAACAGCCATGCTCCCTAGACAAACAGAGGTGTACTCTCTCCATCCTGTCCAGCCAACTGCTCACACTTGGGTTACTGTGAGACGCCACTGGAAATGTTGATATTTACATCCCCTAGAGGCGATATTTACATCCTCTCTTTCCCTTCTGTCTCTTCTTTGTCCACTTTCCTTTCTTTCTTGATCCCCTTTCTTTCTCTCTCTCTCCCTCCTCCCTTTCCCCCTTCTCCCCACTTTCCTTTCCCCTCACCTCCTTTCTCATTCTTCCTTTACCTTCTCTCCTTCTTCTGCCTCCTACACCATCACTACCATCCTTATCATCACTACCACCCTTATCATCACTACCACTTTCCCTTCTAGAAGGTCTGAGAGTCTTGAAGGCAAATAGACCTGGGTTTGAACCTGTCTCTCATAATAGTTGTGTGACAATGGGCAAGTTAATTAACTCGTGTATAAACTTCCCCCTTTCTAGAATAGAATGGTTGATGATAATAAATACTGGTAATGATGGAATTAGAAATAATGCTAGGCACACTGTGTCAGGACATGTGGGTATATGTTTCTCCTTGCCCATTTCTCAACATCCTGCCCTCCCTTCATGCCCATCATCAAACCCCATGGCTGCAGTTTGTCACCCCTCCGTGATGCTGCCACAGGGAGAGGATATGCCAGCAACTGCATTCTATTTGATTTACATGGTAGTAACATTTCTCACAGTAATAGATCAGCCCTTTGGTGTAGACTTTGGTCCCTCATGGGTTTGGTCCAGGCACTTCAGTTGCCTTTGAGAACACAATTCTGGGACATTGACAAGGTAGAGAAAGATCTTACAACTTGCTGACTCAATGGAGTCAGGACACCTGTGAGGTCTCTGAGGAGACAGACAGACTCTCCTCCCTAAGGGATGCACCAGCTTCAATCCATGCTCAGTTTGAATGGCAGTTTCATTTACTGGCTCTGCGGGCTAGAGTAAGTCACTAAACCTTATTGGACCAGTTACCTTCTCTGTACAGTTTATCTCACAGGGTCACAGTGAAGATCAGTGGTGAAAACGTTCCATAGACTGCAGTGTGCTATATAATTATAAGTGATTACTTTTTTATTATTTTTTTTAAGTGATTACTTTTTAAAAATTTACATTAATATCTAAGAAGTCTTATCATTCTGCTTCATTCTGTCAGTGTGAGGTCAAACCAACTTTAAAAGGAAACTTGAAAATTCAGAAAATCACATTTGGAATTGTACCTGAGAAACACTATTTTGAAGACTTAAATCTATACACATATTTACATCTTCTTATATATATATTAAGTATATTATTACATATTTATGGTTATTACATTGAGTCACTGTTATAACCCAGATGGTGGAATTTTAAGGCAACAAAACACAGTTTTATGTTAGTTAGCATACCTGCAGCTTCTGATGTGATATAAACATATCTTTTACTTTATATGTGATATAAACATATCTTTATTGGTCTTCTATTTATTTACCCTGCTCCAATCATTAGAAATTATTTTCTGAGGCATAAATGACAACTATAAGAGCCCCAACTGACCCATCTTTGCTTTGCTGTAAACTCGATTATATAGCAGAATAGCTAAAGGTACTGAATACCAATGTTTTGGGTTTGGAATTTTATCACTCTCTCTGGCCATTGAGCCTACCAGTTATAAATTACATTTTATTACCTTCTAGAAAAACAAATTAACTGATGGGCAATTCACATTCCATATGCAAAATGGCTAAACTGAGAAGTAAGACTCAGCTGGACAAATTACCATTTTTCCCACCGATGGGAGCGGGGAGAAAGGGGAGAGGGATGAAGAAAGTGTTTGTTTTGAAGTAGCTGAAATACCTGACTTACCAGTCGGTGCTGTTACTTGAGATGACCTAACAGTGGGCAGGGAATTCTCTGGCGGGCCAGTGGCTTTTACCCCTGAGGCCCAGGCTCAGTCCCTGGTCAGGGAACTAAGATCCCACAGACCATGTGGCACAGCCAGAAAAGAAACAAAAAGCAGTGGACAGTCAGAGTGGTATGTGGGCCATCTCACCAATATCACCTCCATTCCCTTTCAAGAAAAGAGAGCAAGTGAAATAAGTCAGAAAGTCAAAAACAAACATCATATATTAACACATATATATATATATATATACAGAATATAGAAAATGGTACAGATGAACCTATTTGCAAGGCAGGAATAGAGACACACAGAGAGAGAATGGACTTGTGGACACAGGGTGGGAAGGGAGGGTAGCAAGAATGGGAATGGCAGCACTGACATACATACAATACCATGTGTAAAATAGATAGCTGGTGGGAACCTGCTGTAGGGCATAGGAAATTCAGCTTGGTGCTCCATGGTGACTTAGAGGGGTGAGAAGGGGGTGTGGCAGGGGGTTCAAGAGAGAGGGGATGTATGTATACAGCTGATTCACTTTGTTGTTCAGCAAAAACTAACACAACATTGTAAAGCTGCCATACCCCAACAAAAAATAACAATAGAATAATAGTAGTTAATTAATCTAGAAAAAAATAGAAAGGAGGGTAGTTGATGTGGCCTACAGAATCAGTCTCCACGCTTATTTGGATAATGTCTTCTCTTGCTCATCTTGGTTGGGTGTTGGTTAGATGTGATGTCACTTGGTAGCTGCTTTCAGTCTTTAAAGAGTTTTTCCATCTTCCTTTTGTTAGTCGTCTTTGCTTGCATTCAAATGAGTTTATCGTCCCAGCTTCTTTTAATACCTTGCCTTATGGTTGTTCATTTTTTGCTTCTGCTTCATTTCTGCTTCATAATTTTCCTAATCTGCTTTCTAGACATTTTTTATACCTTCTTTCTCTGATTCTCTATCTAATTTCTACTCCATTCAAGGTGGATGTGCTTTACGTCATCTTGGGAAGGTCAAGAACTGTGTTTTCCAAAGCACACAGCACACAAACTGTATGTGGGCTTAAGTGGCCCTGGAGACAATGTTCAGTCATACGCAGACACTGACATTCAATGACACTGAAACATACAACGAGCAAGTTCTTCCCTATCCAATTCTCTCTTAGTCTTGCTGATTACTTCAAGGGAAAAAATTTCCATTTGGCCTCTGTTCATCTGTTATTTCCTAATCTCCCATTTCAAGTGAGAGCAGGCCTCAGGCTGAAAGCCTGTGGCATGCGATAGTACCTAGCTAGTCTTTTTTTAAGGATTGTTTTGGTTTTTATTACATAAATATGTACTTGTTCTTCTTGTTACCTTCTATTTATGGCAAGATTTTTTTTTTACAGTCATGATATAAAGTCTCTTTTTTAAAAGAATATGTATTCAGTCGCTTCAGTCGACTGTTTGTGACCCCATGGACTGTAGCCCACCAGGCTCCTCTGTCCATGGGATTCTCCAGGCAAGGATGCTGAGTGGGTTGCCTTGCGTTTCTCCAGGGATCTTCCCAAACCAGGGATTGAACCCACATCTCCTGCACTGTAGGCAGATTCTTTACTGCTGAGCCACCAGGGAAGCTCTTGAAAGAGTACATGGAAGTTTAAAGTGCATAATGGTTGAAAGACAAACATTAAATGAAGTAAGCACAAAGAGACGGGAAAAATATTAAAGGTGGTAGCATGGGAACAGTTAAAGTTTGGGAGATAATGGCTTAGAATCACTCCATCAATATGTTACTTTTTTCTTGCTTTACAGAATTATAGTTCATTTTCAAAGCATACTTGTTAATAATATCCAGGTCTAGACACAAGTCATTCTACTTCTGAATTTCTCCAATTGATATTATACACTGATTACATCATGGTCTCTTTTAACTCCTTTTAGTCATAGGGTTTTGACAAGCTTCTCTTCAAATAGACACTGAAAATCACTGATGTTCCATTTGGCAGACTAGGGCAAGTATTCTGGTTTAATTAATCTATTCAGAGTGCTACAATCTGTACTTATTTAAAAAAAAATCTTCCCTCTTCTGCCATGAGGCAGAAGATAAAGCCATAGGATTTTAAGACTTTGACATTTATTAAGAATTCTTCAAGGTGATCTCACTAATCCCAAGCAATGCAAACTCCGCAATGTTTCTCTAAAGAGAAAAAGGTCATATGTCTTCTGAAGACTACTCATTCTCATCTATAGAAAGGAAAATTTTGGTCTTAGAGAATAATATTCTCCTCCACCTCGCTTTTCACCCAGCAGGAAAACTCTCTAATATGTCTAAGTTTATTCTTGGAGGTCCAGTTGGATCATCCTCAAGAGCAGAGGCCTTTGGCACCCCCTGAAAATATCTAGGTGGGCTTCAGTCTGCAGACGTTGGGAGAGAACTTCCCGATCTCCATTCCAACCTGCTGGCCAGTGTGGAGCAAGCCCTCTGAATAAACCAGACCAGGTTGGCATCTGTGCAGCTGCTCCTAGACCCACCCTCTCATTTCAGGTACTGAGTCCCTGCCATCCAGACCCACCTCTTCCTTTCCTTCCAAAAAAGTCAGGCCTTGCCTTCATAGTTCCAAAGTAGGTACAGGTCAAACCTTTATGTTAAAACCTTAATCCTCCTAATTCTTGTAAAAGGAAGTGGGTCAGGCGTAGGTCACGGAGTAATTGCAAGGTAATAATTACTTTTGGTCCACTGTCCCACACCACTCAACACCAAATCCATCCTTGTTCTTTTGCGTCTACTCTGATATCTTTAAATCTCTGCACGCCTAATGACTTCTCTGGTGAGGGGTAGGGCCAGTTCTCATTTTAGCTGCTTTACTGGTGTCTGACTCTCTGTAATGCTTTTACCCTGGGAATTCTAAAGATGGGTTTTCTTCTTGATCACAATCTTTGCAGTGTAGCCTCGCTCCCTAGTCATAGCCCATTAAAAGGCAACTATGTTTCATAGATTTCTGAGCACCATTTCTCACATTTTTTCTTTGAAGATTGAGCCTTGTGACTAGCAAAGGGGCACCTATAGGTCTTCTCAGAAGCCTTAGATCTGAGGTCAAGACTTTGCTTTCCTGGCAGTTCAGTATCTGTCCCAGTTGATTTGGGTGATCCCTGGATTCCTGTCCTTACTCTTGGCAGCTGGAGGGAATTAGGAGCTTGTTCTTAGACTGGCAGCTGGAGTTTTGACTGATGCAGTCTTTTCAAGGCAGCCCCAATAATTACTTGTTCACAGAGAGCCTGATCTATATCTTCTTTACCACTGTCATGGGGTCTCCAATTTTAATAAGTAAGCTTTTTTTCCCCCTTTTCTGGTTCACTGATGATTTAGCAATTTTGCCCACATAACTCTACAGTTAACAACATTCCCAAATACCTGCTCGAGTTCTCGAACATTAGGCAGTCTTACCAAAGTACCACATGACTTAATTTATCTATGAACCTCAACTGTCAAGCTTTGAACGCTCTCTTGTTAACGTTACTCAATTTCCCAAATGAGGTAACGCTTGTAAAGTACTTTGCACAATGCCTGACACTTAGTAAGTAATCAGTAAATGTGAGCTATTGTTACATGTACTGTATCTGGTGCTGTTACTGTTTCACTTCTGATACCTGCCATTTTTGCAGTGTCTGAGTGGTTTTCCCTAGCCAGAGTCTATTTTTTTTTCCCACAGTGCTATGGTAAACTCTCGAGGAACATGCCACTTTTTGTCCCCATCCACCATGGATTCCACCACTGTCTGTCCCAGAACATGAGCTTATACACATATGGTGGCAGGTGGTCCGATTGGGTTTTAAATCCTTTGGTCAACTGTCTATCCAAGGACTCTGGTCATGTCTGACATCTACTGCACGTCTTGATCCAGGAATAAGTTAAATCTCTACAGAAATTCGGTATTTAAGGTAGAGAGGAGAGGACTGAACGACTACTTTCCAACACTTATCTCTCCAAGGGGTGTAACATAATTAAGCTTGAGCAAAGCTGCATTTACTTCCTCTTTCTTTCTGAGAAACTTGTCAAGCACTTTATCCCTTTCCAGGATCCTTAAAGAAGACTGTCAGGTGTTTTTAATTTCAACTTTCTCACTACTCACTGGCTCTCACAAACAAACAGAGAATGCACACCTATTTAGATCTCCCGCAAAGTTGTTGCCATTTCCAATTACCAATTCCCTCTAGTTCTTAGAAGGAAAATTTAGTCTTCATTACATGTGTGTAGATATAGTTCCTGGTGGTCTGGTGGCTAAGATTCGGCACTTTCACTGATGTGGGCCAAATTCAATTTCCCATCACTTGAGGCTGTCAAGCAAGACTGATGTACAGAAGACATGCCAGGCCATGCAGTCCTGTATTTATAGCAGATTTGGGCTCCAAATGCTATTGCAGTTCCTTGATGAGATCTGTGTTTTGCCTTCTTTTAAGGGACCCAAGTTTGCTATATAAAACTAAGTTTTATGTAATCAAATGTATCAATCTTTTCTTTATAACTTCTGGGATTTGTGCTATATTTTTAAAAATCTTGCCCATCCTAGAATCACAAAAATATACATCCATGTGTTCTTATAGGATGTCTGTGATTTTATGTTTTACGTGTATATCTTTGATCCATCTGGAACTTATTTTGGTATAAGAACTCAGATAGGGACCCAGTTTTACTCTTCCCACCAACCCAAAATGGCAAGTCAGTCAATCCAATTACCATTTATTGAATAATCTATCTTTTAAAGAAGTCCTTTAAATAGCCAACTTCTCCATGTACATTTTAATATGATTCAATTTATATAAGCTCTATATATGCATTTATAAAAGTTCTTTTTAAAACATAATGACCGAAACAGTTATGTGGTTGTGGACGGTTGTTTAAATGCTCCTCCTCAGTCTGTTTCCCCACCTATAAAAATCAAGACAACATTACCTTGCAGCAGTCTTGTGAAGATTTTAAATGCAAAATATATAGATGCTTCTACCTTGACAAATGAGAATTTCTTTCTGTTCAATTTTCTACAATAAGCAATGTGGGCCCTCAGAACAAGCTTCAAATTGGGGTCTTAGATTTGGTTTCTCTTTAGTTCCTGAGCACATAGACAAGGCAAAAGGGTCATGGCTTTTTCAACAATGACATGTAATTGTTTTCCTTTCTGGTCAGTGCTTAAGAAAGTGAAAGTGAAAGTCGCTCAGTTGTGTCCGATTCTTTGCGACCCCGTGGACTCTACAGTCTATGGAATTCTCTAGGCCGGGATACTGGAGTGGGTAGCCTTTCCCTTCTCCAGGGGATCTTCCTAACCCAGGGATCGAACCCAGGTCTCCCACATTGCAGGCAGATTCTTCAGATATCTTCTTTAATCCTCTTGAGGTATTAAACTTCACCTTTTTGGTTCCCCAAATATTTCAGTAAGTTATGGTGCTTGGCACAACTGGTACCACACAGACATGAGTTTGAATTCTAGTTCTTCCACTTACCAAGTATGTGAGCTTTCTTGAGGAATAACTTAAAGGGTGAGAATGACAGCCCTATGGATCCTTGTGTATTGCAAGCTCCATGAGGACAAGAACTCTGTCTTGTTAATCACAGTATCTATCCCCAGCGCTAGGACAGTGCTTGGTGTGCAATTGCCACTTATTCAATCAGTATAGAAGGAAGGAAGAAAGGATGGATGGATGGAAGGAAAGGAGTTAGAGCAATTAGCAAGTAGCTAAAACTTTCAGCTCTAAGTGGAGGTCAGAGGTAACAAAAATGTGGTCCTGCCTTCTGAGGTTAGAATCTGGATCTAAAAGCTAAGGTGTAGAGCACTTATATATGAAGCATAACAAAATGCACGGTATCACATGTGAAGTGAAGTGAAAGTCATTCAGTTGTGTCCGACTTTTTGTGACCCCACAGAGTATAGCCTGCCAGGCTTCTCTATCCATGGAGTCCCCAGGCCAGAATACTGCAGTGGGTAGCCTTTCCCTTCTCAAGGGGATCTTCCCAACCCAGGAATCAAACCCAGGTCTCCTGCACTGCAGGCGGATTCTTTATCAGCTGAGCCACAAGGGAAGCCCAGGAATACTATAGTGGGTAGCCTGTCCTTTTGCCAGCGGATCTTCCCAATCCAGGAATCAAGCCAAGGTCTTCCACATTGCAGGTGGATTCTTTACAAACTGAGCTATCAGGGAAGCAACAAAGTGCTTTGGAGGCAAGTGGGAAATCAGGAATTTCAAGTGGAGGATTAGGGAACTATTTCTTGGAAGAGGGCTGTGTTTATGTTGGACCTTAAAAGGAAATAGATTTTTAAAAAAAGAGATTTGATTTTCTAGGCTGGGGGGAAAGAAAAACACAAAATGGGGTAAGTGTTTGGCATATTCCAGGACCAGAGCTTAGTGTGAGTAATCAGAGTGCAAGTTTGGTAGAAGAAAGAGTGTCTGGAAGGTCAAGCATGGTGACCTTGAGTGTTCTACTCTAGTGTTTGACAGCTCACATATGTGAAGGTTTTAAAGTGGCTGAGTCATAGGGACAGATTATTATTAATATTAGGTTTACTTATTCATTATTTGTGTTCATTATTCAGAAATCAGTGCAAAAGATTAATTAGTAGGAGTAAGCATTTTAAAAGCTGTTGTAATAACTCAGGGGAGATGTCCTCATGGTCTAAACTCAAGAGCTGCTGAGGAATGGGGAAGGAGGAAGAGATGAAAAGTGAGGGGAGCACAGAGTCATAGGTAGTTGAGAGTCTGCTAGGCAGTTAAATGATGTTTCCTGAGGTCAGAAATATAGGAAGACAAACAGAGTCAGTTTGGTCAGGGAAGTGTTGAATTTAAGGATGTCTTCTGGACACTCAGTTGGAAATAGGGCATTGATACCCAAGAAGATGTCAGAAGGGGTAGAGATATGTCAGCCTTCCGTCATCATTAATGAGATGATCAAAGCTGCTTTTCTAAGATGTTTACAGTCAACATAAAATATAGAAATGGAACTATCTCAGATCAATGAGGAAAGATGAAATATTCAATAAATACTGTTGATAAAACTGGCTGGCTTTGTGGTAAAAAAAAAAATGTGGTACCCCATCTCACACTGTATTCAAAAATAATTTCCAAATAAAGCAAAAGTGAAATTGAAGATATAAAAAAGTCAGAAAAATATTTAGATAAGGAATAGGTGTGTATTTAAGTATACATATACATATCTGTGTATGAAGGCTTCCCAGGTGGTACTAGTGGTAAAGAACCCACCTGTCAATGCAGGAGACATAGAAACGTGGATTAGATCCCTGGGTCAGAAAGATCCCCTGGGGGAGGGCGTGACACCTACTCCAGTATTCTTGCCTGGAGAATCCCTTGGACAGAGGGAGCCTGGCAGGCTACAGTCCACAGGGTTGCAAAAAGTTGCACACGACTAAAGCAACTTAGTACACATGCACATGTGTATATGAATGGGTGTGTATATGTTCAGTTGCTCAGTCATGTCCAACTCTTTGCAACCCCATGGACTGGAGCCCATGAGGCTCCTCTGTCCATAGGGTTATCCCAGCAAGAATACTGGAGTGGATTGCCATTTCCTCCTCCAGGGGATCAGCCCAGTGCAGGAATCAAACCCACATCTCCTGTGGCTCTTAAATTGGCAGGTGGGTTCTTCACCACTGAGCCACCCAGGAGACCCCCAAGGTATATCAATATACACATTTAACTTGATTTCCATATCTATATATTTATTTTAATCTGTGAGCCAATGCTGATACCTCCAATATCAATTCAACACCACAGTGTTTATTTTCTTTCTCCTTTACCTTATTTTTAAGTCTCTCATATGACACTGAGAAATAGCTCTCATCATTTCTTTTCATTAATTTTGATATATTTATTTATTTGATCAACTTCACAGTATGTTAGCTGTTCCTTTCTCTGAATAGAGCCCTTCTCATCCTGTTTGAGTTCTGATACCCAACAACAGGCCATGCATCTGAATCGATGTCTACCTTGCTTTGCCCCATATGATGGCTTTAGGACTGAATTATTCAGAAAAGGGAAAGGAAGAAGAAGAAGAGGAAAGGTAATGGAGAAAAGACCTTTCTGTTTATTTCTGTTTGTTTACTGAGTGTGCATCAGAGTGACCCACCTTTGCAGTTGTATTCCCAAGGACAGAGGAGCCTGGCGGGCTATAGTCCATAGGGTCACAAAGAGTCAGACACGACTGAGTGACTGAGCAGACACATGCACCAATAAGACAGCCGACAGCACCACAGTGTGACCTGGCATAGCCCAGGCGGTTCAGCCAGGGCTCTGTGGTGGTGTTTTTTAGAACACTTATCCAAGCGACCTGTTTTGAATGGGGGATTATTTGAAATGATGAATTTACTTAAGAATGTGTTGCCCATTGGTTTAAAATAGAAAATAAATATTCTAGGAAACCAAAAATCTGCACATATATATACATATATATACATATATATTAATATATTTGACTCTATTTCATTCAGCTACCATTTATCAAACATTTTCTGTGCTTAATGCATTCTGGCAAAAATAAGGAAGTATTTCCCAGGGCATCGCTGACATTCAATAGTTTACAGTCTCACTGGGGAAATTAAACACGGAGACTTAAAACCAATAAATACAATTTAAAAATAAGCAGTTCAACACAATTCTGGTGCAAGCTGGTGCCAGATGCCCGATTTTCATGGAGCCAAGTGGATGAAGACATCATTTCTGCAAGCCTGTTTTATCTGGGGCTGGAACTGAAGCCTGATAGGGCAGGTTGAAGACTCCCTCTTACTAAAAGGGAGACAGCCCGTAAGAGCAAGTTTTCTTTTCAAGGACGTTTTATCATAATCTTTTCCTGCCAACTAAATAAAAATTGCTACCATCCTGTATATGCAGAACAAAAAGCTGTCTGCAGATCCTAATGGATCATTGCCCCATTCCCAAATAGAGCAGGTCTATGATCTCAGGGTTTCTTCTACCATCCAGGCTCCAAATGCGAGCTTCTCCTGGAAAAATGAGCATGGGAACTCTGACAATCTCTATTTTGTTACATAAATAATACAAATTCTTTTTTAGAAATTAGACATAGGCAAAAGTGCAAATATCACCCATAGTCTTACAACTTTTGAAGCAAATACTTTCAGAAATTTCTTTCTCTGTGTTTGTATAATCTCAAGTAGGTAATGTAATTAGTTGCTGTATGTCAGCTTCCTCATCTGTAAAATGAAGATAGTAGTAATATGATCTACCTCATACAGTGAGGGCAAAGTGTGAGTTAATATACACAAAGTGCTTTGAATAGTGATGTTGCATGGTAAGATCTGCAAAAAATAATATTACTTATTTTTATTTAGCATTTATCTATCTAGATTCAACTATCTATTTTTATTAAGAGAGAAGGAAGTGTTCCTATTTCTTTGTACCATTTTTTATTTCATTTAATGATATTACATGAACTTCTTTCCTTATGTGAAAGTTTTAAAAGAGCAAAGAGACCAGTAGATTGTTTGAGTGATTTTTCTAAGGTGAAAAGTAGTGTAGGGAATGGACCCTGGTCCTGCAAGGGTGTTGGTTCTAGGTGATGAGGTAGGTTAGGGCAAGGTCTGGATCTCTTAATAATACTTTCTGAAACTAGAAGGCTGGGATGCTGTTACATATAATCTTGAGCTCCTCTAGCTCATAAGTTTTCAACATTGTTAAAGCAGTAAAGCCATGTTTTCCCCCAACAAAATCTTATGTGGATCTCTACCCAATAAGTAAAACAATTTAAAACATCAGAGTAAGTGAGATTACTAAGGCTGCATGACCTGGTAGCTCAGACGGTAAAGAATCTGCCTGCAATGCAACTGACCGAGGTTCAGTCCCTGGGTTGGAAAGATCCTCTGAGTAATGGCCCACTCCAGTACTCTTGCCTGGTGAATCCCATGGACAGAGGAGCCTGGCCGGCTACAGTCCATGGGGTCTCAAAGAGTCAGACAAGACTGAGTGACTTTCACTCTCTCACTCAGGCTGCTTAAGAAAAATAAGAACTCCAACGATATGGATGATCATCACATTCTTAGGTAGCATCAACTTCCATACAGTGTTAATTTCTGTAGTCCCTTTAGCCCCACTGCCATAGAATAAAGTATTAGAACCAGTGTTCCAACACCCTTATTTTTCTACTAAGGAAATGAAGGTCTAGAGGTGTTGTGTAAAACTGCTCTGGCTTTTAACATGGACTGTCCCCAAAATAAAAATAATCTGATAACAGGATGAAAATAAATATTGCACTGAAGAAAGTATCTGGAATGGTTAAACGTATTATCCACAAAAACACAGTTTTCCATTTAAATGATTACCATATAGTTCTCCAATTAATAAAAATGGAAATGGTCAATTAACTTAGCAGCTGTTCTTTATTGTTTTGCATTATCCTCATAGCTTGTAAGCACTCAATTGTGCTGACTATGTAATTCGTATTTTATTCCATTAGTGGATATAGATTTACTGATTATCTCTAATAATTAAACTATTCATTTCAACTTATGAATCAGCATCTCATTTTCTACATATCAGCTCTTCTTGTCTTTTAAATATTCATCCCATCATCTGTAATTTTAGTTGTTTTCTAGTCACGAGGCTTGCTTACGAGATTCAGGAAACTACTATTGACAAACAGTTTGCTTCACTAATTAAACAAGGCCAGTATTCACTGGGGGAAACAAGTTGATTCTCTGTTAACCCTGCTACTTCCTCCTCATACCTGGACATGTGATGCCGACGCCTTAGTGTTGTTATAGCTACTCTGCCCTGCTTGTATGAGCACTGACAGCCCCCTGACCTCTGTGCTGGGCACAGTCCTGCAAAGCTTTATGTGTATTTCATTTTTAAAAAACAAAAAAAGGAAAAGCAGTCCTCACAAATGATCCAAAGTCAAGGTTTTAAAAATTACATTGAGAAATATATCATATATGAAAAAATGTATATGAGGTATTTACAGAAAAGTGATTTGTTCTTTCAAAAATTAATGGTATCATAAAATCACACTTGCTTATTACAGACTGTTTAGAAAATATGTTAAAAGTTAAAAATCTAATAACATAACTGAAAATCACCCATAAATAAATCTACCCTTCATTGTTTTCTCTCTCTATAATACATATATGTATTATACATATATACATCTCTATCTATAGATGTATACATACATATACCAAATATAAGAATAAGTACATCTATGTTTTTACATTTTTTGTGTCCATTTTCACTCAATAATATAACGTGATTATTTTCCCATGCATTGCATGTTTTTAAACAATCTCAAGGTTAAAAACATCTTTATTTCTTCCCCCTTTTTTTGAATACTGACTCTTCTTACAAGGGTTTTCTTATTGTGAATAAGATTTTGATGCAGAACTTTAGGCATAAATACTTGTGCTCATCTCTGATTTTTTCCTTTGTGTTAAGGTCATATTTCCTGATGTCAGATTTTGTGACTAGACTGATATTCTCTTAGTAATACTCCTAAATCTATTCTAGTCAGTATATAAATGATTTCAATATTAAAGTTCCTGGAAGAATTGTTACAGGCTCATGTCAATGATGTTGGTGAATTCCGGTTCCTGCTCTTACTTGGTTTACTGAGCTTTGGTTCCTGTAAATCTTTTGACTTCTGGAAGTTTCTTTTGGACTGAATTGTGTCACATGATGATGAATATGCAAATAAAACAGACTGAGATTTGACGGATGTCTAGATTTAATGGGATGACTTGCATCCAGCAAATGAGAGATGAGGAAGGGCAGAAGAGGTAGAAAGGAAAGGAAAGTAAAATCAAGTTGTGGAGTCTGAAATTAGAAAGAGAAAAATCAAGTGAGTTGTTGGGCAATGGTGCCAAAGGCAGCAGACAGAACAAGATGAATGAATCAAAGAGACATCATTAGATTTCATCAGAAAGTGAGCATCATTTACTTTTGAGCAGTTTAAGTGGAGCAGAAATGATAGAAGAAGTGATGGGTGGGGATTGCACCAAGGAAATGGAGTTAACACCACACAAAGCCTGAACCTCTTTTCTTGCCCTGTGTTCTTTCTGCTGGTTAGAGTACTATAACACAGGCAATTTCATTCATTTTCTCATTCCACAGGTATTTAGTTAGCACTATTCTATATGAGGCACTGTGCCAGGGCAAGGGAACATAGCAGTGAATAAGACAGACATGTTTCCTGCTCTGATTAAGCTTACCTTTTACTGGAGAGATAGTGGCTTAACAAGGAACGAGTCATCAAAAAAAAGAAAAAAGTATGAGGTGGTGATAGATGTGAGTTAAATTAGACAGGATAGAGGTAGATATTGTTTAAACTGGGGGGAAAGTTAGTTTACCTATGATAGTTAAAGTAAGTCCTTCTGAAAGGTGATATTTGGAGAGAAAGCCAGCATAGGGTATGAGCATTTTGGGCAGAAAGAACAGCATTAGAAATCTGGGAGATGGCAATGAACTTAGCTTTCTCTAGAAGCAGAAAGAAAGTTCATGTGACTAGAAAGGAGTAGATGAAGGAGAGGTTGGAGTGGCCAGTGAATGATAGGGAAGATTAGGCACGCAGATGTAAGCAGGTGGCCTGATCTTATAGGTCCTTACAGGATTTTGAATTTTGTTCTAAGTGAAGTTGGAAGTCAACTTTGATCGAGAAATAAGCCTGAAATCAAAGGATTGTGCCTTTACCTCATGCAGCATAAGGGCCTGAAAATAAGATTAGCAGGTAACATGTATGTCTGATTCACTTTGCTGTAGAGTAGAAATGAACACAGCAGTTTAGCAACTACACTCCAATAAAAATTAAAAAAATATTAGCAGGTAGAGAGGACATATTCTTGTTTTGTCCACCTAACTAACCTTTCCCATTTCTTCTGGTAACTGTATCCACTTGACCTACCCCAAACCAGGGACATCTACTAAACAGAACCTCATTCTCTCTGACCTCAGGAACGCACATACCACCTAGGTCAGGCCAACCAGGGTCCCTTTCCTCTGGCCACACGGACTGGCCCAGGCAGGGGTATATGATTTAAGCCAGAACTATCACATTTGTTCACTAATCCAGGTGGATGCTGGATGGGAAAAACTGTCTCCATCCTCTGGGGTCACCAAACAGGGATGATGCAAGCGTGACACCATCTGTGACCACTTCTTCCCTCTCCTACTCTAGGTTTCTCCTATTCTCACCTCCTCTGCATAGATTCACTTGTGTAATTGGAAAGAATAAGGTGAACACACAGAGTTAAGCTGAAAATGGAGAGGGAGAAAAAGATCTAGAGCTAGCCACTGACACATTTCCTCATTTCCTAACTCTCCCAGAGGCTAACTTCTTCCTAGACTTCCTGGTTGGAGGGCCTGATCAAATAAATGTCTTTTTCTTGCTCAAAGTATCTTGAATTTGGTTTCTGTCACTCGCAAACCAAAGAGTTCTGACTACTATTGCTATTGTTGTTTAGTTGCTAAGGTTCCTCTGTCCATGGGATTTCTCAGGCAAGAATACCAGAGTGGGTTGCCATTTCCTTCTCCAGGGGATCTTCCCGACCCAGGGATCGAACCTAAGTCTCCTGGTGAATTCTTTACCACTGAACCACCAGGGAAGCTCATCCTGGCTCTTCTAGTATGTTAAAGAGGGGAAAGGAAAGTCTGTTGACATTTACACACATTCTGCAGGCTTTCTCACTAGAAATAGGGTATGTGAACAGATGGGATGTGTATCAGTTGAGACTTCAGTTTCTGCGACAAAGACATTTACAGTAAATTCTCCAATGACCAGTCACTCTTTCTCTCATGCCTTCTTTCCAGTGATATGCTGGTAAACTGGCTTCTTTGGGGAAAAAAAGAACTGATTTGTAACATTTGGCAATTTCTGTTCCATAAATCCTCCCACTATGGCAGATTCTGCCAGCAAGATTCCTGAATGTGAGAGTCAGTAAGACCAGGCTCCAATAACCCATCGCTTTCCTCTCTCTTCCTGCGTGCAGTCTCCCTCCCTTCATTCTTCCCTCTTTGGTGCAGTTAGCTTTCCACTCTGCCACACGTCACCCACAAGTTCACCTAGGGTTTCCTTCCCGTTCTCCGAATCTCAACAGCATTATCGTCCTGTTTGATGCCAATGACATAAGGTTATTGGAAGGAACAGAGGTTTTGGTGTCGTGTTTAGTTTTAGTCACTTGCAACCTTGAATAAGTTACTTAATTACATGGAGCCTTGGTTCTCTAATCTATAAAATAATAATAATTAAAAAAAACCTGTGCCTCCCACATAATGGATATGAGGACTGTACAAGACAACTGATGTGAGAAATGCCAAGTGAAAGCTTTTGTCTTTCCTAGGCCGTCAGAGAGAGTGTTAACATCCCATCTGTGCCCCTGGGCATCCCCCAGCCCCCAGGGCTAGTTCTTGCCATGAGCATTGCACATGTCTCTCCCACCACTTTGGCTCTTTGACTGCAGGGCTTTATCTTATTCATCTTCATACCCCAGATCCTGGCTCAGTGTCTGGAACATGGTAGATGCCTAATAAATATTAAATGAATACTGTCTTTCTTACCATTTCCTATTTGATCATGGGAAGAGCTGGGAGAGAAAGAATTGGGCTGCAGAAGAAAATAGGAGGAAAAGGTTTGGGGCCGAGGAGACTGGCTGGGATGGATGTGGGCCGCCAGCGCAGCAGGTGGGCAAGGGTGGGAAGGCTGGCATGGAAAGCTGATTTGTTAGCATATGGATTGCTGAGTTCTCCCACGGGCCCAGCTCATTAGTTTACTTGGTACACAAAGCTGAACAAAGCCCAGGGGAAAGATAATTCACTCAATAGCATTCACTCTTTTTTCCTCTCTTGTTTATCTTAGCTGCTAGTGCTCATGTCACAACTTTAAGTTTCTTTCACTGATTGCCTTTTTGCTTTAAATCTTTAAGTTATTTTTTTCCTTCTTGTCCTGGAGATATATGAACCAAAGCCAATAAAGTAAGAGCTCTCTTTTTCCTTCACAGCTCGGAAAGCTTTACATAAGTGTTTCTTCACTTCTATTTTATGGCCAGGACCAGATGCAGAAGTGCTAAAATATTTTGATAAGAGCTGTCCTGGCAGTACTTCTTGCTTTTACAGCTATCCAGAGGGAGAGAATTAGCTAGGAAGTCAGCCCACAGAGAGGAGATGGAAGCTATGAAGTCTCTCTACTGACCGAGATTCTCAATTAGTTTAAAAAATCACTTGGATGAAGAAAGAAAGAAAATTTATTCCATAGAGCTTTCAAGATGAAAACTAGTAAGTAAATTTGAAGGCCATCATAATTCCTAACATTTATGGGGGTGAGCTCTTTTGAAGTTTATTAAGTGCCTTTATATACAAACATATCCTGAGACCTTGAGTTAACATACACTTCCCAATCCCATAATACCTGTAAAGGTAGGAACTATTAGTATCCTCATGAAACAGTTGAAACTAAGACCTAGAGAGATTAAGTGACTTGCCCATGTTTCTATAGCTCGGCAATCCCTAATTATTCTGGCTCCAGGGACCAGTTTCATGGAGATAACTTTTCCACGGACTGGGGTTGGGGGGGATGGTTTCAGGATGAGTCAAGGGCATTACATTTATTGTGCACTTTATTTGATTTTGTGGCAGTCTCAGGATATTCTGCTTTGACTTTAGCATTAGGGTTACGTTCCTATGAGAATCTAATGGTATGGGTGATCTGACAGGAGACAGAGCTCAGGCAGTGATTTGAGTGATGGGGAATGGTTGTAAATACACATGAAGCTTTACTTGCTCGCCGGCTGCTTACCTCCTGCTGTGTATCCTCAGTACTGGTCCATGCCCCTGGGGGCTGAGGACTCCTGACATAGCTGATCAGCGGTGATGCTGGCATTCAATCACTGTCACGTTTAGTTGTTCAGTCGTGTCTGACTCTCTGCAACCACATGGACTGTAGCCCACCAGGCTCCTCTGTCCATGGGATTCTCCAGGCAAGAACACCGGAGTGGGTAGCCATTCCCTTCTCCAGGGGATCTTCCTGACTCAGGGATTGAACTCGAGTCTCTTGCATTGCAGGCGAACTCTTTACTGTCTGAGGCACCAGGGAAGCACTGCCTCTCATCTGTTTTGCGGAGAAAAAGTCAGAAGTGTAGCAAGGTTGAGTTGTACAAGATGCCGTGGAACAGGAGGCAGAAGTGTGACATTTTTTCTTTCTCCACTCTGCAATGGGGTCATCACCTCACTCTGAGCCTGTCTTTGTCTCATATTCTTTTCCATCTTAAAACTTTCCCTTCATCTTGCCCACTCTTTTGTTTCACTTCACTCCACCTCATTCTGCCCTCTCGGTGTCCTTTGGGGGCTCCGTTTTCATCCCTCCTCCCAGGAGGAGGGAGTCACACATGTGACACATGTGACTGTGTTTCAGGTGATCTTGCTGGGTCCTTACCTTATGCCAGGAGCCCATCCCCATGCATACAAATATTAACTCATTTTTATCCCCCACAACAAACCTTAAAAGCAAACTCTAAGATTATCTTTATTTTCCAGATGAAAAAAATCAAGTCACCTCACCTGCCCAAGATCACACAGCTAATAGGCAAAGAAGACAAGCATCAAGGCTGAGCAGTCTGGCTTCAAAACCTCATCCTGAATCATTCAGCTGCCTCTCTCTGGGAACTTGACTTTCCCTATATCTGTCCTTCAGGATACATTCACGCACAGCTTTGCCTGGACATAGATGTTCTGGATGTCATTGCTCTCTCTTCCTTTACATTGTGTGAAGTTAGGCAGTCTGGGCTGGTAAGTGGCTTTCAAGAAAGGAATTTGTAAGGGATATAGATGAGATGAAATTTAAATTCACAGTCTCTGAGTCTCAGTTCAGGATTCCATTTATTCATTAGTTTGTTCATTCATCAGCCTGATGTTGCCTGCGACCTCCTTGAGAAGCAGCATTAAAAACTAAACAATTAAGCTACTTAAAGGATGGCTTATAATGGTAAACTGTTTGTTGAATAGTTCGTGGTATGTCTGCAGCTATAAGAAATATGTCATTTTCCAAAGGGAGAGAGAAATGTAGCCTGACAGAAGGGAGGATAACCAACATGGGAATAGGTAATAAAATAAAAATTCTGAATCCAATTTCCTTTGGTAAGATGTATTAGATTTTAATCATCTAAACCAAATGGCTGAAACTCATTGAAAGCCAGATCAGCTAAATTTTGCCTCATGTTTGTTTATGTAAGCATCTTCCGTTATTTGCCATTAGATTAAAAGCTCCTTGCGTATAACACTGAAGGTTACTCATCTTGGTCTCCTGCTAAATGCCTGGCACATTGCCTGGCACATAGCAGGTGCTCAATAAATGTTTATTGAATTGAATTAAAAAGAAAACATTCATTACTTATCAATTCTATACTCACCCCCAGAGAAAAAAGAATAAATGTGATGTTATGCTCTATTAAGTGCAAAAATGGAAACAAATACCATCTCAAGGTTGTTAATTTAAGAATGCAGGGACTCTGAAATGAAACCTCTCCACAGTGGAGAATTGCTTGCAAAGCATTTTATATATCAAGGTTTACTATAATACCACAGAGTAGTCCAAAGGCTTTCTATTTTAATTCCCAATTTTCCAAGATCAAAGAATAAAAACTCTCTGAAAAGCACAAATAGTCACTCATTATATTTGATCTCAACTTAAAGTTTGTCTTTTAACCTACTTATGTTTGAGGTAGAAGAACACAGGAATTAGAAATAGTCTTGTTAATTTTTCTGGATATGTTCAAGTTTTGTGTTTTTTTTTGTAGGGGGGGAGAAATATATAAAACCCTTATCCTTTTCACTGACATAAGAACAAATTGTGTGAGACACACGAGGGTCAGGCAAATGTAAATAAAAAATAAAATCTGTATTTATTTACTTATCTTTATTGACATATAGTTGATTTACAGTGTTGTGTTGGTCTCTGGTATACAGCAAAGTGATTCAGCTATACATAGTTCCCCAAGTATATCATAAGACCTTGTTTATCTATTTTATCCGTAGTAGCTTGTATCTGCTAATCCCAAACTCCTAATCTATCCTCCCTCCACTCTCTTCCCCCTTCGATAACCAGAAGTTTGTTTTCTATGTCTGTGAGTCTATTTCTGTTTCATAAATAATTCATTTATGTCTTATTTTAGACTCCACATATAAGTTACATTATATGGTGGTTGTCTTTCTCTGTCTGACTTCATTTAGTGTGATAATCTCTAGGTCCTTCCATGTTGCTGCAAAGGGCATTATCTCATTCCTTTTTATGGCTAAGTAGTCAAAAATAAAATCTTTATTGCTCATGAGGAAGGTGTTTGGAAAAGGTGCTTAGGTCGGTTAACAAGTGTGCTTGCTGAGACTATGCCCTAGATTAAGTTTTCCCATCACCCTGCTATAGCAGCCTTAGTCAAAACAGAACAGCCTCAGATCTCTGTCACAGGGACCTTCCCCTTAAAATTTATGGCAGATTGCAGGAGCCTGAGTGCCTGCTCCCTGCAGACATGTAGATCCCTAGGAAGAGGGAAAAGGGCTGACATAAGCACACCCAGTTTGGTCTGCCAGATAGAAAGTTAAGCCTGTTTTCCTGGAAGGGGTAAGAAGAGGGATGGAGCAAAGATTTGGTATGTTATCCTTATGGAAGTCCCTCCCCACAAAAAAAGATGAAGAGTAGGGACTAATTGTTCCTTCCAACACGTAACATATTTTACAACAGATGTACTTCATTGCCAATAACTTGTAAACAATTTGAAGTTTATCTCTTAGCAGTGATTTATTGAGTCCTACATGCCAGGCACTATACTAAAAGCTTTACAAATGTGTTGGCTCATTTGATCCTGAAAATAACCCATCAAGGGAAAATAGTTTGGTTGTTTCCTCAACAAGTATAACTTGGAATTACCATATGCCCCAGAAATTCCACTCCTGGGTACATACCCAAAAGAACTGGGAACAGGTGCTTAAATAAAAATTTGTACACAAATGTTCATAGCAGCACCATTGACAATAGCCAAAAGGTGGGAACAACCCAAGTGTATATAAACAAATGAACGGTGAAACAAAACGTGGTCTATTACAATGGAATATTACCAGCCATAAAAAGGAATGAAATACTGATCTGTGCTACAATGTGGATAAACCTTAAAAACATTATGTTAAGTAAAAGAAGTCAGGCAAATCCATAGAGACAGAAAACCAACTGGCGGTGGTTGCCAGAAGCTAGGAGGAGGAAAGAATGGGGAGTGATGGATTAATGGATACAGTTTCCTTTTGGGGTGATGAAAAATTCTTGGAAACAGATAGTGGTGATGGTTGTACAACATTGTGTACTTAATGCCATTAGACTATATACTTTAAACTGGTTTAAATGGTACATTTTGTTATATGTCATTTATCACAATAAAAAACATATATAGTCTTATCCCAACTTTACAGATAAGAAGACTGAGGTGCTAGAGAAATCTAGGAAATTGCCATTAGACAGGGGATGAATCTAAGTTTTGTGCAGTCTGAATTTTTTACAGTTTAAGAAAGTACCCTTACTCAGCCATTAAAAAGAATTCATTTGAATCAGTTCTAATGAGATGGATGAAACTGGAACCCATTTTACAGAGCGAAGTAAGCCAGAAAGATAAAGACCATTACAGTATACTAACACATATATATGGAATTTAGAAAGGTGGTAATGATAACCCTATATGCAAAACAGAAAAAGAGACTCAGATGTATAGAACAGACTTGTGGACTTTGTGGGAGAAGGCGAGGGTGGGATGTTTCAAGAGAACAGCATTGAAACATGTATATTATCTAGGGTGAAACAGATCACCAGCCAAGGTTGGATGCATGAGACAAGTGCTCGGGCCTGGTGCACTGGGAAGACCCAGAGGGATCGGGTGGAGAGGGAGGTGGGAGGGGGGACCGGGATGGGGAATACATGTAAATCCATGGCTAATTCACTTCAATGTATGACAAAAACCACTGCAATGATGTAAAGTAATTAGCCTCCAACTAATAAAAATAAATGGAAAAAAATTAAAAAATAAAAACGATCAGCCATATTAAAAAAAAAAAGAAAGTACCCTATTTAAGAAAAATATACAAAATTATGATTATGAAACTAAACTGCTGGGTACCTCCAAAAGTCTAAGGATCTTTGTAAGGGAGGACTCTGAAGCTTAGCTGTAATTAACCCCAAGGTAAATTCACATTTATTCTTAGTACGTAGAACTGGGAAAAGAAAAAATCTAAAAACCTGTAGTTCCATTTTCAATAACAGCAAAAGCTGTAATACTCAGCTTTTGTAATGTAATACTTAGGAGTAAATTTAACAAAAGATGTGTCAAATTTCTGCAATAGAAACTACAAAACATTGCTAGGAGAAATTTTAAAGGACCTAAACAAATGGATAGCTGAACCATGTTTAAGAATTGGAAGATTTAATATTAAGATGTCAGTTCTCCCCATGTTGATTTATTGACTCAAATCAATTCCACTCATAATTCCACCAAGGCTGTTTTTCATAGAAATTCTCAAACTAGCTCAAATTTATATATAAAGTACCTAGGTTGCCAAAGAAATGCTGAAAAAGAAAAAGTTCAAGGACGTACACTGGCTTCAATACTTAGAATAAAGCTACACTATCAAGACAGTATTATTAAGAGAAAAAAATAAATAAATGGAATCAAACAGAGTGCCCAAGAATAAGACCATTTACACAGTCAAATGATTTTCAACAAAGACACCATAACAGTCCAATGAGTAAAAAAAATTGTTTTCAATGGATGATGCTGGAATAACTGGACACCTGTATGGAAAAGTGAGTAGGCAGAGCTGGAATTTGACCCTAGGTCTGTCTGCCTCCGTCTGTACCCCTTCACACTACCTCTCTTCCCACCTTGCTTTGTCCTTGTCCTGCCTAAACCCCTTCTGGCTACAGTCTTCGGAAAGGTGACTCTAAAACTTGAGACAGTAAGGCCTCTGAACCAATCTTAGGGTCAACTGTTTGCTAGGAAGATTAAGGGAATGGAATCTTGACTCTGAAGGGGGTTACTTGCTTTGAGTCTTGAGAGGCCTGGGACCCTACTACCTGTTGTCAGAAAGGGATTTAGGAAGTCTGTCAGACAGGAAATAAAACTCAGAGCACATTTTCACTGTGAGTTAAATGATCGAAGCCTGCTCTCAGAGGTCACCCGTGGAGAGGGAGGAATTCTGAACTTGCACTCAGAATTCTTGGGTTCTGTTCTCTCTCTGGCTCTCTATGACTCTAGGTGTGTCCTTAGTTCTTCTTTGATCCTTGGTTTCCTCACCTGAAAAACACCTCTTCTATTTTACCACATGGGTTGCCATTAAGTTCAAATAAAGTAAAATATTAAAGTATCCTTTGAAGACTATGAAATCTTACATGATATAATTTATCACAGTTCTGTATATACTCTGTGTGAACTGAAATAAGTAATAATATTACCTTGTCTATTCTAAATTCAAAATTTACATATCAAGTTTATTCTATAATTATTTTTCTTGTTCCTTTTATGTTTATAAAAGAAATCAAACATTCTAGTAATGATTCAGAATTCCTTTATTAGTGCAGCTTTTGAGTCAGAGATACTTGTTTTAATTCCACCTATTCACTTATTTCACTCATTGAGTTTTTAAAAATCTCACTTATTAATTAATTCATTGTGTTCAATAAGTTCTTATTTAGTGCCTACTATGGGCAAGACACTGTTAAATGCAAGCAGTAAATGGATGAAAAGACATAATCTCGGTCCACAAAAAGCTTAGGCTGGTGAGAATACACACATATCCTTAAAAAGCCAATTATGATATAATGTCACCATTGCTATAAAGGACTTACAAGTCACTCTCCTGGAGGAGGAGCATCTGTGGCGTCAACAGGCTTCACAAAGGATGTGATCTTCCAAGTTGGAATTGAAAGGAGAAAAATGATTTTACCAAGACAATCTAGGCTAGATGGGCACCATAACTCAAGCACATATACCAAGACAGGAAACAGCATGTTAGAGAATTGCAAGAGAGTTTAACATATGTAGAGTTTAAAGTTAGAATAGGTGTGGCCAGAGAAGTGACTGGAGGAGCTGGCATAGAGTAGTAAGATCAGCTCTGTAGGTTAGAAAGTAAAACATGGCCAGTGGAGGACAATGTGGGGGGCTGGCTGGAGGTGGGGACAGGGGAACAGGCAGACGGGACCAAAGGATATGCTCCGCACTGTCAGAACTCATTTGGGAACTTCCAGACCCTTACCAGGAACTGCTGACTCCTGGTAAGGGTCTTGTTTCCTAAGAAACAAGTAGGAAAACCTGTTAAGCGGTCATTGCAATGGTCCAGACTGAACTAGACTCATGGTTATAAGCTTGGTCAGAGGACACTGATCTGAGATTCATTTAAGAAGCAGAACCAATAGGATTTAACAATTAGTTAATTGAACGTAATGAGTGAGAGAGAGAAACTCCGCTCTGTCCCACATTACTGACATGACCTTGGATACAGCGCCTGACCATCCCAATCCTCAGTTTCCTCACTTAGAAAATTGGGAGTAATGAAACCTAATATGTAAAGTTGTTGGGAGCCTTTAAGGTGCTCAGTGTAAAAGCACCTATCAGAGGGCTTTGTACAAAATAGATTTTCCAGAAAGACTGCTTTTCTCCCCTACTTTCTTCTCGTTTCCTCAGCCCGCACTGCACAAGAGCTCTTCTGAATTATGGAGACTTAGCTCTTAGAGATACTCATCCTGGACACTAAAAACATTGGGCTTAAAGACTTTGGGGCCACATGTTCTCCCCTAATATACATCTCTAGAGTTTTCATGATAAAGCAACTTCCAGGCTGGGTAGACCATGTTTGGGGTTCAGGTGGCAATTCTTAAGCTATCTGAGGAAGCAATCAGCAGTTCCTGGTAAAGGCCTGCAAGTTCCCAAATGAGTTCTGACAGTATGGACCATATTCTTTGGCCCCAGAATTCAGTTAACATTGTTCTCACCTCTATGATACAAGCTGATGGAGCTGGCATCCTGTGGCTCTCCTAGGGCCCAACAGGGCTCTGTGTCTCTTTCCTACAAAGAAGAATTCTGGATTTCCCTTCAGTCCACACAAGATCTCCCTGCTTCCCATTTAGAGACTCCAGATTTTTCTCATTTTCCTACTATGGCAGAGGTCACGTAGGCCTTAAACACAACAGTAGGAAACACTATTCCAATCCTGCCCTTTTTCTCAGCTAAATCGCTCAGTCATGTCTGACTCTTTCCAACCGCATGGACTGTAGCACGTCAGGCTTCCCTGTCCATCACCAACTCCCAGAGCTTGCTCAAATTCATGTCCATCAAGTTGATGATGCCATCCAACCATCTCATCCTCTGTTGTCCCCTTCTCCTCCTGCCTTCTATCTTTCCCACAGCATCAGGATCTTTTCAATGAGTCATTTCTTCACACCAGGTGGCCAAAGTATTGTAGTTTAAACTTCAGCATCTTTCCTTCCAATGAATAGTCAGGACTGATTTCCTTTAGGATTGACTGGTTTGATCTCCTTGTAGTCCAAGGAACTCTCAAAAGTCTTCTCCAATACCACAGTTCAAAAGCATCAATTCTTCAGTGCTCATCTTTCTGCAATCCTTCCTTCTACTGTCTTGATTGGATGTCCAGGTACCATTAGAGAAAGCAACACTTGAAGAGAGACAAGATGCTATGTGACACATCCCCGAGAAGGCGGAAGCAGATTTTGGAAAAATTTCGGTACAAAAGCTACTGCCTAGAGAGGTGTTGATTGAAAGGCCTGCAGTCTTCAGAGGCTAAGATAATTAAGAATTTAAGAGCTTTTTTAAATTAAATGGTCCTTTTATTTCTGACTGGCATTTCTCGGATGTTATTGCTGAAAAGGAGGGGACTTGTGGGTAACAATATTCTTATCCATGAATAATAATTAACTACCTCTGGCTTCCAGGGTCACTATACCCAATCAGGATTTATACCAGTCTTTTGAAAACCAGAGCAGCTCTGAAAATTTTCCTTTGTTAACCCATTTTCCTTTTCCCGGCAGATCAGCACTACAGACCATTCAGATGCTGAGCTCCTGGGAATTCTATTAAGACACACCAGAGGGAAGTCATTAATGAACTGCCTGGAGAAAACCTAAGCTCTGCTTCTCATCCCTGATACCCTCCTTTGTGATAGAGTCTTGTCTAATGGTGTGCAATGATGTGCCAGAACTTGGGGGGAAATTGAGCTCTCCTACAGGAGCTCCGAGCTGTGGCGGGGAGTTTTCTCTCCTGAGTGGTGTCTGCAGCTGAGAAAGGCTGGCACACTGCCTCTTCCCAGCAATTCCTGGGCTGCAGGATGGAGGATTGTGATTAAACCAGGGACATAGAGATGGTAGCAGTCCTTTCCTGGCTGCTCAGAAGTCCACAGATGTAATCAAGATAAGTAAGTCAGGGGTCTTATAGGAGATGTAATTCAGGGTAGTAGGAGGAGTCAAGTTATAATTATTGTGATAAAAATTCACACACAGTGAATTCTTAATTATCTGATAATGAAGTTCAAGAGAGGATACCAGAATTGCAAAGCACAGATAAACCGAAAAGCTAATTTCAGATACATGTTCTTTATCATCCAACATTTATCCAGGGCAGTGAATGTACTCTCTAGTGATAATAGTTCATGTTTATGTGTGACCTGTCATATATCATAGGTATGAGTGAGTTTCAAGGATGTTTTTCGCAGCAGATATATAGTATCAAACAAAATCTCCTCTAGCATCTCATAATATCAAGCAGGTAAAAGTGGAGCTGCTCTGATGCAGCCAGACCTTGAGAGACTAGAGCTCTCTATCTGAGGATAATTCCTCCCTTTCAACTGCCCCATCCCCCTTTTAAAGCCATAGCTTCTGAGAGACCACTCAGGAAGCCTGGAACCCAGAAGGATGCAATTAAAAAATTGGCTTACATTAGCTCTTGACTATCATGTGCCCTATAAAGCAGATATGTCAGGAATTAATATTCTTCTTTTCCTGATAAGATGCAGGGAGGCGGGTCACACAAGTAGTAACCAGTGGAGCTGGAACTTGAACTCAACCTTCTGATGCCAAATTTAACATCCTTTTAACTTTACCTATGTTCACTTTCTCAGGCTACCCTCTCGTATTGAGATGTCTTAAGAAGAAAATTCACCAAAAGAAAAATTAAGGGATGAGGTATTAGTTCAATAGAGAGTCTTCCATGTTTGCTGAACTGTCCTTTCCCCATTCTCCATGTGACAAATCAGCCACTGGTCTGATGAGAGTCGGGATGGAATGAGAGATGTTTTCTGTTTCACTGATCACCTTTAGTGATTGGAATTTCAATTGCTTAATAATTTCTGTCGCTTCCTGGCTGTGTCTAAATATTTAGGCAGATCCGTGCAGAGTGGATTTGTCTATTTGATGTGTTGCATATATTTTTGTGTTCTGATTGTCAGTCAGTGAGGAAACCACGCCACAGAAAGCAGATGTGATCTGACAGTCGCCAAATGTGGTTCTCACTATTCCCAGCATTCCCTGCACCTCTCAGAGGCAGAACTAATTTCTGTCTTTGAACCACAGACGCTCGCAGAACTCAACCTCCTGACATTTGCTTTCTATATTCACTTTCTGTGAAATCTTAGGCATATCCATGGCTTTAATTACATCCCTAAACTCTAGTGATTCTCAATTCTATATCCTTGGCCCTAACCTCTCTCTAGGTTCCAGGCCTACATTCCTAATTACCCATTAGACATGTGTAATTGGAAGCATACATACTTACTGATTCAAAATTAGATATTTCTAGTGAAAACAGTGCCTCTCGAGTTTCCTGTCTTGGTTAACACTGCTGCCACTTACCTCCTAACAAAACTAGAAAACTCAGTTTCCTTAAACCCCTTCCCTCCCTCATCATCCACTTTCAACTAACTACCAATACATTCAGATTCAACATTTTAAACATCTCCTGTCTTTAGTTCTCCCTTCCCCTTCCAGTTCCCACCATCTTAGTTCAGTCCTTGCACCTGACTATCATAATAATTTAATGGGTGCTTCTCCAATTAGCCTGACTGGTCTCCTTCTATTATGATTCATCATCCTTTCTGCTGCCCCTACACTTAAGCCTAGATTAACTCATAAAGGATCTACACAGTTGATCCCTGATCCATCTGGCCAGCCTCTGTTCCCATCACAACTCATTCTTCTCTTCTCCTTAACCCCCAGATCCATCCATCCAGTCAGAAATTCCTCCTGAGGTATATTTTACAACATATACCTCATAGCCACCCTGCTATGCTGTTCCCACTGCTGTTCCACCAGGATATTGCCAACCCTCATCATTCTTTGCCTGCTCTCTTGCAAATACCCGAGATTACAACTCATCTCCCTGTTCTCAGTCTACCTTCACTGAGGTTCCTTTTTTCAGTGTATCTATGTATTTGTTGTTATAGCTTTTTTATTATTTTTATTGAAAGATAATTGATTTACAATGTTGTGTTGGTTTTGGGTATATAGAAAGTGATTCAGTTATATACACAGACACACATATGTATTTATTCTTTTTCAGATTCTTTTCCATTGTGGGTTATTACAAGATTTTTAATATAGTTTCCTGTCTCATACAGTAGAACTTTATTGGTTATCTATTTTATATATAGTAGTGTGTATCTGTTAATCCCAAACTCCTAATTTATCCCTCTCACCTCTTCCCCCTTTGATAAGCATGTTTGTTTTCTATGTCTGTGAATCTATTTCTGTTTTGTAAATAAGTTCATTTGTATCTTTTTTTTTTTTAGAATCCATAGATAAGTGATAACATATGATATCTGTCTTTCTCTGACTGACTGACTTCACTTAATATCTAAATCTCTAGGTCATCCATGTTGCCGCAAATAGCATTATTTCAAATGAAATCAGGTTATTTTGTAAGATATATATTCTCTTGCTACATGCTCTTAGAATTGCCTTTTGGAATTTGAAGTTATTACATCCCACTATAATTCTTAGATGATAATTTTTTTTTCCTTATTCTTTTGGCACTCTACTAGCCTTTCAGTCTGAATTATTTTTTATTTCAGTCTAAAATCTTTTACCCTGGGAATTTTTAATCACTATTTACTTATACTTCTTATACAAATTATCCATTGTTGCATAATAAATTACCCCCCAAACATAGTGGCTTAGAGGAACAGCAATGATTTCTTAAGGTTCTGAGTCATCTAGGCGCTTCTATTGGTTTTATGGGTCATACGCCTGTGTCTGCCTTCAGCTGAAGGGGATCCAGTGGACAAGGCCCCTCTGGTCAGCTAGGCTGACTAGGCTTCTCTCATCATGGGGTCTTTCACCCTTAAGGGGGCTCAGCTAAGCTTCCTCACAGTCTGGGCAGTGTGCACAAGCACTTCTGAAGTCTCTGCTTCCTTCAAGTGTACGGATGTTAATTAGTCAAAGTAAATCAGGGTAAGTCACATGATCACATGTGCTCTCGCCCAGGTTCTTACATCTCTACTTGCTTTACTGATATCCAATCTGTCAAAGTAAAGCCCATGATCAAGCTCAGCATCCATGCGAGAGGAAACTAATTCTACATTGTGGGAGGCGTGGTTCAATGGGGGCCACAGTGTTACAACCTATCATGTGTGCGTGTGCGTGCAGTCACTTCAGTCGTGTCTAACTCTTTGCAATCCCTTGGGCTGTAGCCCGCCAGGCTCCTCGGTCCATGGGATTTTCCAGGCAAGAATACTAGAGTGGCTTGCCATGCCCTCCTCCAGGAGATCTTCACAATCCAGGGACTGAACCCACATCTTCTGCATCTCTTGCATTATAGTTAGATTCTTTTCTGCTGAGCCAGCGGGGAAGCCCACACCTACCACATCTCCTTCTATTCACGTTTTTCTTTCCTTCTGGAACTCCTGTTAAAATCCTCACTTCTTGCTTCCATTATTCTTACCTTTTCTAACTTATTTTTCCTCACTTCATTTCTTCCTAATGCCTTGTGAGATAGTTGCTCAAACTTATCTTTTGTTCACTTGTTCAATTTTGTCTGTATCCATTCTGTTTTTTAATCTCTTCGAGTTCTGAATTAAACCGCTATATTTTTCCTACCTGGTATTTTTACTTGATCTTTAAAAAATTGCTGTATTCACTTCATGTTATTATATTATTTGTCCCTCTTTGTATATATTATACTCTTCAATTTTTAAAATCTACCTCATCTAGTATGAATAATTTAGTTTTTTATTTTTCTTTGATTAGTGGCTGCATTCCTTAACTATCTGAGTGCTTTTCATTTACCTTCTAGGTGTCAGCTCTTCGTTTATGTGCCCTTAGTGGAGAGAAGCCTAAACTCAGCCTCTCATTTATGTCATTCCTGCAGATTTAAAGAAGGATGAGATGGCTCCCTAGGGAAGAGAATCAGTGGATTGGAGTCTGGGTTTGACTATTTCTGACTGCTGCCTTCTAATAAGGTGATCTTGTCCCCACAGTCTGAGTCCTCATGCTTCTGTCCTTAGCACTGGTTCGTTTGTTTGTTTCTTTGTTTTTGCTTTAACAGGAGTTTTACTTTCTTGACAGGAGGGAAGGAAGAATGGACCCCTTGGTCTAAACTTTTCTCCCATGGCCATCCATTCCCTCCTTCTCACACCAGGCTTCTAGACTCACATAAGGTTAATTCCCCAAACCTCTGCTGGCCTGAGATTCTATTTTCCTGTCTCTCAGTAACGTTAGGGTGAGCAACAATCCACTCAAAGCTCTTCTCTTTTGAAATCTTTGGGAAAATTTTTCTTCACTTTGACTATTCCTCTCAAGGGAGAGTTGGCCACATGCCAACTATGCCGGCATGTGGAGTCTGAAAACTCCCCTCACAAGTCTGTCAAACTCAACACCTTTATGAAATCCCCTCCTGGTGAAGATAAGTATTTATTAGTAATCTCTAGGTTTTCTAGCTCTTAGAACTGCCTTCCCTTTGCTGCCTTCCATTATGGCAGTGTGTTTGTTTTGCTATCTTAGGGGTCATCTCTATTTTTGTTGTGGGGGGATAGTCAGGAAAATTAAAGATCACATCATCTTAGCCACCATCTTGCCTCTAGTCCACTTCTAGCTTCACTTTTTCATCTCAACGACAGGGGAATTTTCTGATACTAAACAGATGAGATTTTTTCTGGCTCAAATACATTCAAGAGTTTAGCTTTCTTTTCCTTATTGGACAACACCCCAAATCCCTGAGGTCCTCCATTATCTCAGTTCAGTTCAGTTCAGTCGCTCAGTTGTGTCCCACTGTTTGTGACCCCATGGACTGCAGCATGCCAGGCTTCCCTGGCCTTCACCAACTCCCAAAGTTTACTCAAGCTCATGTCCACTGAGTCGGTGATGCCATCCAACCATCTCATCCTCTGTCATACCCTTTTCCTCCTGCCTTCAATCTTTCCCAGCATCAGGGTATTTTCTAATGAGTCTGTTCTTTGCATCAGGTGGTCAAAGTGTTGGAGTTTCAGCTTCAGCATCAGCCCTTCCAATGAATATTCAGGACTTATTTTCTTTAGGATGAACAGGTTGGATCTCCTTGCAGTCCAAGGGACTCTCAAGAGTCTTCTCCAACACCACAGTTCAAAAGCATCAATTCTTCAGTGCTCAGCTTTCTTTATAGTCCAGCTCTTACATACATACATGACTACTGGAAAAACTATAGCTTTGACTAGACAGACCTTTGTTGGCAAAGGTCCAAATATTCAAAGCACATTTTTAATATGCTGTCTAGTTTGGTTATAGCTTTTCTTCCAAGGAGCAAGTATCTCTTAATTTTATGCCTGCAGTCACCATCTGCAGTAATTTTGGAGCCCCCCAAAATAAAGTCTGTCACTGTTTCCATTGTTTCACCATCTAGGAAGCATCACTACAAACATAGCTAGTGGAGGTGATGGAATTCCAGTTGAGCTATTTCAAATCCTAAAAGATGATGCTGTGAAAGTGCGGCACTCAATATGCCAACAAGTTTGGAAAACTCAGTAGTGGCCAGATGCTATGATCTTAGTTTTCTGAACGTTGAGTTTTAAGCCAACATTTTCACTCTCCTCTTTGACTTTCATCAAGAGGCTCTTTAGTTCTTTGCTTCCTGCCATAAGTATGGTGTCATCTGCATATCTGAGGTTATTGATATTTCTCCCGGCAATCTTGATTCCAGCTTGTGCTTCATCCAGCCCAGCATTTTGCATGATGTACTCTGCATATAAGTTAAATAAGCATGGTGACAATATACAGCCTTGATGTACTCCTTTCCTGATTTGGAATTAATCTGTTGTTTCATGTCCTGTTCTGTTGCTTCTTGACCTGCATACAGATTTCTCAGGAGGCAGGTCAGGTGGTCTGGTATTCCCATCTCTTGAAGTATTTTCCATGGTTTGTTGTGATCCACACAAAGGCTTTGGCATAGTCAATAAAGCAGAAGTAGTTGTTTTTCCTGGTACTCTCTTTTTTTCAGTGATCCAGCGGATGTTGGCAATTTGATCTCTGGCTCCTCTGCCTTTTCTAAATCCAGTTTGAACATCTGGAAGTTCATGGTTCATTTACTGTTGAAGCCTGGCTTGGAGAATTTTGAGCATTACTTTGCTAGCATGTGAGATGAGTGCAATTGTGTGGTGGTTTGAGCATTCTTTGGCATTGCCTTTCTTTGGGATTGGAATGAAAACTGACCTTTTCCAGTCCTATGGCCACTGCTGAGTTTTCCAAATTTGCTGGCATATTAAGTGCAGCACTTTCACAGCATCATCTTTTAGGATTTGAAATAGTTCAACTGAAATTCCATCACCTCTACTAGCTTTGTTTGTAGTGATGCTTCCTAAGGCCCACTTGACTTCGCTTTCCAGGATGTCTGGCTCTAGGTGAGTGATCACACCATTGTGATCAGGTCCCCTTCTTTTGTAGCCTTGTTTCTCATTTCACATAATCTTTTTCTTTCTTGGAGAATGAATAAGGCTCCTTCTGCCTCTGCCTCTGCTCAGAATGTTCCCCTAACCTTGAACACTCCCAGCCCTATCTTCTAGCTCACCACATCTTCATTGTTCTCCAGGACCTATTAAGTCTTGCGTTTTCTAAGACTTCCCCTCCCATCCTCTCCTGTAAGCAATTATATTTATTGAGCACTCATAGTTAAATGCCAGGCAATGCTCTAGTTAATCCTGATGAGAACCCTCTGACAGACAACAATTATTATCTGAGTTTTAGAAAACAGAAACTCAGAGTGGCTAAATAGAACGTGGACAAGGTAACAGTCAATGGCAGAATGTCAATTTAAACATAACTTGTGTCTTCAGAGACTACACTCTGAAGTATTTCACTACTCAGGTCTTAGAGATGCAACTTAATGTTTTGGTCAACATTCTTGCAGATGTTTCTTTTTCTGTCTTTCTGTTTCTAGATATAGAGATACATGTGCTCTGTCATCTCTCTCCCTCCTACTCTCTCTGTCTCTCAGACACACACTCATGTAGATAGAAACTTTTGCATCAACTTCGTATAAAATTTGCATACATCACTCCCTTGATTCTTATAGTTATTAGCTACAGAAGCAGGAGCAGTCCTGTCTAGTTCTGCCTTCCAGCAAGATTTGAAATTCGTTGGTGACCTCTTGCTACTGAATATCTCCCTTCATAAGTCAGTGCTGAGCCCTGAGTAGGAGCTTTGTGCATGCTTGTTGATAGACTAACAGAAAGAAAGGATATAATTGGAAAATGCTTGTTTACAGATAGAGTCACTGATATGTTGTCACAAAGCTCTATGGAGACAGGAGAAATGCCCCATCTCCCTCTGGTCCCACACTTCTGGGTTACTTTAAGCAATATACTTGGGCTTCCCTGGTGGCTCGGTGGTAAAGAATCCATCTGCCAATGCAGGAGACGCAGGTTCAATCCCTGGGTTGAGAAGATCCCCTGGAGAAGGAAATGGCAACCCGCTTCAGTTTTCTTGCCTGGAAAATCCCATGGACAGAGGAGCTTGACAGGCTATAGTCCATAGGGCCACAAAGAGTCAGACATGACTTAGTGACTGAGTGTGCATGCATGCAAGCAAGATACTTAGGTGCGAAGGCTAAGAAATGAAGATCCTGTCTGCAGCTGTGAAGGATGGCCAGGCTTATCTATCATGGTCATCAGCTTGCATTCTGTGGAGGGAGGTTCAAAGCAGAAGGGAGGTAACATCTATCAACTGCTAGGAGCTTCCTGCAGTCAGGACCACACATGTACCAAGGATAATTGCTGGGGGGAGGAGGAGGCAGAAACCAGAGGGCCAGTCCTTGTGCTCACCCAGCAGGATGTGAAAAATTCAGCTGGGTTCTTTTTATAGTTTCAATCATCCCTGGTAATGAAGATTCTGCAATTAGAACTCAGCTGGCAGTTGTGCTGGGGATGTGTGAGGCAGAATAGAGTCCCGGGTCTGCAGGAGGGCAGGCCTGTTTGTCAGAAAGGCTTGAAGGCGCCGCTGGGAACAAGCGATGTGATGTAAGGACGAGAGCTATTTTTACAGACCATTTTCAAGCCATAATCACTCCTTAAATAAGTTCCACTTGGGCATTACAGCTTTAACATTTTATTGAGACTGCATTCAGTTCTCAATTATCTGTACAAATAGAGGGAAGTGTTAACACAGATAATAGAAAACAGCAATACCACGTTTATGTAAGCCAACACTAACTTGGAATTTATGATCATTTCACGTGGGGTTGATTGGAGTTTACCTGTGTATATTCTATGAAGAGAACATTTGATGAAAAAGATTCAAGGTGGATTAACCTACTTAAGAGGAAGTACTCTCTTCAAATATGCGTGCATGTGCGTGTGTGCATGTCCGACTCTTTGTGACCCTATGGACTGCGCCCTGCTAGGCTTCTCTGTCTAAGGCCTTCTCCAGGCAAGAATACTGGAGTGGGTGGTTGTGCTCTCCTCCAGGGGATCTTCCTGACCCAGGGATTGAGCCCACGTCTTTTACATCTTCCTGAATTGGCAGGAGGGTTTGTTATCACTAGCACTGCCTGGGAAGCCCTTAAATATGCATATTGATAAGTAAATTTTTATTGAGCATTTTCTATGCATTTAAGCACCATGCAAAACTCTTTACGTGCATTATTATCCCTAATTCTCTTAGACACCTTATTGGATAGGCACCATTATTAGTCCCATTTTATAGGCAAGGAAATGGACTCTTGTCCAAGATTACATATCCAGTAGGTGGCCAATTCTGGCTCTAAATCCAGCCAAACCTGACCTGGCCACTCTTACTCTCAATTATGAAATAGTAAGCTGGTAACAAGCCAGTCTCCTCTAATCAAAAAAACAACTCTGGTCACCTCTGCAAGGCATTTGCTGCTAGCAATAGGATTCATTATCACTGCTTCTTAAAAAATCTATGCAGTGAAGAATGAGGGAGAAGTATCAGTTTCTTGCTAAATTCTACAATGCCTTTCTCATTCCTTGCTCGTGTAGGTACCTCTTGGTTCCTTCTCTGTTAGATTTGAAACTCACATTAAAACTCCTACACTATGACAATCATTCCATTTCTCTAAATTGTCTTATGAAAACAGAAAACACATCTGCTCAAATTGACATTTCTATCCTGACAAACTCATCTGGTGAGCCCCAAGCTGCAGCTGTGTTCAAGTCATGTGCCTGTATCTGGGCTAGGCTGACACTACCTATCCCTTCCTGAGGTATAAGCCTGGGGTCACTTGTAGTAAATAGACTACTGGGTATGGGGCAATGGAGGCCCCATGAAAATATGAAAGAGAAAGAAGGAAAACTTACTGCTTCTCAGTGCTCTGATGGACTTCCCCGGTGACTCAGAGGATAAAGAATTTGCCTGCAATGCAAGAGACATGGGTTTGAACCCTGGGTCAAGAAGATCCCCCGGAGAAGGGAATGGCTATCCACTCCAGTATTCTTGCCTGGGGCATTCCATGGATAGAGGAGCCTGGTGGGCTACATTCCATGGGGTTGCAAAGAATTGGACACGACTGAGCAATTAACACTTACAGTAATACTCTGATAGAAAGCAATGAGCTTTTATACTTTTTAGAGGAGGGGTCATACTGATAGGCCCATTCATTCATATGTGAACTTAATTTGTCATGTGAGGAACAGTTATTGGTCTGGGGGTATGTTACCCGAGAAAATGTGCCGATCTTCTAGGTCAGGCATAACTTTCACAAAAGGTGAGTAAATACATACATACACACACACACACACACACACATATATAGCTAGTGCACACAATCAATATATTGGAAAATCCCACTCTTCTGACACCCTAAGCCTGAAAATCCACAGGTAAAATGTGAAGTTTTGTTTATATTTAGTTATGACAATGCAGCAAGTCTTACTTAGAGGTATCTGGTGCCAACATTCTGAAAAATTCATAAGCTAGTGATGCTTCCCTCTGAAGATTAGACTGGAGAAAGTGGCTTGAGATTCCACGAGACTTAGAGATTCGAGTGGATACGACTAAAATAAGAGAAGGTTTGGGGTGCTTTGTAAAATCATATTTACTAATACCACACACACAAAAGAATTTTATTAAAGATAAAATGGTTTGGAGAGGGTCTTCCTTGGTGGTTCTGTGGTTCAGATTCTGCATTTTCACCATAGGGGCACAGGTTTGATCCCTTGGTCAGGGAACTAAGATCCTTCAAGCAGGGAGCTCAAACCTGGTGTTGGTGACAACCTAGACAGATGGTATAGGGTGGGAGATGGGAGGGAGGTTCAAGGGGGAGGGGAAAGTCATTATGCCTATGACTAATTCATGTTGGTGTATGGCAAAGACCAACACAATATTATAAAGCAATTATCCTCCAATTAAAAGTAAATTTTTTAAAAAAGAAATGAAAAGTACTGCTTTAAAAAAAGATCCTGCAAGCCACAGGGTGCAGCCCAAACACAAACAAACAGAAAAGCATTTTGAAGAAATGCTATTTTGCCCTTGGGTTGAATATTTAGTTTCACAGAAAGGCTGCTATGTTATAATAGAGAGAGAAACCTAAGTATGTTTGTAATAGAGTGAACTGTGCCCTTTCATGCAGATTACCCAAAACAAATCTTTAATCTCTGGTAGGTTTGCTCTAAGTTCCTTCAGTCCTACTATACCCAGTAGACATAAAACGGAATACACATTAATTGTAATTCAAGCAAATCTATGCTGGGAAAACATCTACATTAAAAAGAATCACTAATTACATTCCAACAACAGCTCTCCAAAGCCCTAATTTTATGATCATCTGCTATTTTGAATGATACGTGCCAGTGCTCACTGCCATTTGTGTGGCTGATTAAGAACTGACTCTGTGCATGATAAATATTGACACACTCACATACGGAATTTGGGGCAACATGAAATTGTTCGCTGACTTAACTCAGGTAAGTCAAGAGACCTCCCATCCAAGCTGCTCGAAGCCTTCAGCTGGCCCCAGCAATGTTTCTGCCACCTCCCAAGCCCTTCCCCTGCCTGTCCTCATGTGTGTACCCCTGCCTGCCACACCTGGTCCCACCTTGAGCCCCAGACCCCTGCTCCCACTGTGCCCAGATATGCATGTGCTTGGAATAGCTTTCTCCCTAGAACATTCTGTGTACGTAGCTAGGTTTACAGCCCTGAATGCTACTTGAGTTCAGGCTGGGCATGGCAATGGGTGGTTCTGGAGTTAGACTGAGTCCTAGATTAGGCAGTAGGCAGCTGGGATGTGAAAGATGGTCTGAAGAGGTAAGCTGAGGGGGACAGGTTGGAAGCGAGAACCAAATCAAACTATGCTGCAAAGAGTTACCAGCAGTGAAAGGTCAAATGAAGAGCTGTGCAGAGCTGCCACCAGCCCATATGGTGCATTTTAGAACTTAGGGAAAGATGAGTCTCTGTGTGTATGCAACCTGGTGCTGGGGTTTGCAGCCAGACAAACACACCTCAGGCAGGATTTCAGCCCTTATTTGTCCCCTGGACTGGGTGCTTGTGTTCAGGATACAGACTGTACAACCCTGGAAGGTTGCCCTGGAGTCAACTGGAAGAGTCTGGAAAGATCCACTGGGGGATGGTTGGGGAAACATTATAAAGTTAAGAGCAATATATTTGCAGTACTAAAAAATATAGGGAAAAAAATAAAAGTAAAAATCTCTTATCTCACCAAAAGAAACCACCGTTGACACTTTCTCGAACATTATAAAAAAATTTATGAATGTACTAGCATGTGTAGTATTTACATAAAGTGTCCCTATAACACATACTTTTTGCACCTTACTTTTTTCACTTAATGTATTTTGAGGTAATTTAATATCAGTGTAGCTTAACCATCCTCTTATTTTACTGGCTATATGGTATCCCAAAACATAGATGCATTCTATTTAGCCAGTTTTTGTTATTGGATATTTAGATTCTTTCTTTCTTCCTTTCTCTCTCTCTCTCTCTTTTTTTGTTAGTGACTTATTTATTTTATATTTTGGCTGTGCTGGGTCTTTGTGGCTGCATGCAAGCTTTCTCTTCATTGCGGTGTGCACGCTTTTCACTGTGGTGGCTTTTCTTGTTGCCGAGCACAGGCTCTAGAGCGCGTGGGCTTCAGTAGTTGCAGCATGGAGGCTCAGCAGCTGCACCTTGCTGGGTCTAGATCACAGACTCAGTAGTTGCGGCACACAGGCTTAGTTGCTCCCCAGCACATAGAATCTTCCTGGGCCAGGGGTTGAACCCATTTCCCCTGCACTGGCAGGTAGATTCCTAACCACTGGGCCACCTGGGAAGTCCAATTTCTGAACTCTGACTATTTTGATATTTCAGTAAACGTCTTTAAAAATCACCCTTGATATATTGGTTGGGTAAGGAGAATGACATGGAATCACAGTGTCATGTCCACTTGAGGACATTGAGACCAAAACCTGCAGTGGAGAAGTTGACCTGACACATCTCTAGTCTTCTACAGACTTGACTTACCGTTGGTGGCTGATGCTGAGTGGGGCTTGGGGAGAGAAGGATGTGGGCAGTGCATTAGAAACGCCTGTTTTTCTCCCCATGGGTCTGACACAAACAGCAGCTCTCTTTCTAAGGAGAACCATAGGGGGACCCATGAACTCGCCTCTGCTGTGCCCACCCTCTCACCAACATGAGATAGAGAAGGACCTCCTTGTACTTAACACCCCTGCCTGGATGACAAAGCAGGTGAGGTTATGAGAACAGTCCCCTGATGAACACAGACCTTGTGGAGAAGCTGTGGATTCTGCTCCACTTGGCAAACTTGTTTCCAAGAAATGGGTCTTTTGAGAATTTCTCTGACTCTGTGGTTGCAGTACATTTCAGAATTCCCATGCTCTATTTATGCTTTCCGAGGAGAGTGGCTCAGTGGGCTGAATTATGCTGAATTATGCCTGGCTCTGCTTTCAGGTTTTCTCAAATGAGAAATTGAGGAAGAAGTTACATTAACGACCTTCTTTCTTCCTGAAGGTTCAATCAAAGGATAGGAAAGCAATCTACATAGTAATTATAACACCCCTTCGAGTGAATCCCTGTGCCCCAGCAGAGAAGAAGAGTGTGGAAATCATATCTATAATGAAATTCAGACCCAACAGCCTTTAAATCACAGGGAGGTTAATTCAGGCTGCATGGTCACAAGCAGAGGTGGTATAATATACTGGTCACGGAACAGTTCACATTGTTCTCAATAGCAGAGGGCAACAGGAAATAAGCCAACATGGAGACAAGGCTGGTGCTAAGAGAGACCTTAATCTGGGACTGCTTGAAGTATTTTATGAAGATACCATGGACCATTCTTGAGTTTTGAATGGAAGCCTGACTTTTTCCAACATCAAAGGAGAAAATACAATAGTCAGAGTTCTTGTCCTAAATCTGAAAATCAAAAGGTCATGAGATGAATGGATGCTAATGGTGTTAATGGATCGTTTTTTAGGGGAGGTAGAGGTGTCTGGGGGAAAAGTACATATCTCTAAACATTTGAGACTGTTCATCCACAAGCTTCCATCAGTGCCTCTGTCGGTCATCTCCATCTGTGATGCTGGGAGGATTCATTCATTCTCATGACCTAGTATAGCATTTCTCATGTCCTTATTAATAGTGTCAATGAAATTAAGTCTAGTCTTTCTTTTCTGAAATTAAATAATATTTCCCTTTTAAATATGGGTGCAATGGGTCATCACTATCCTCAGGGCTCTGATGATAACTAGAGAACTACGACCTGCCAGCATTCAGCGAAATTCCTTAGTCTCTTGCCCATTCCCCTGGAGAACACTTGCCTCTCTGTTGCTGGGTTACCTCCAGCTCTACACAAGGCCAGCAAATTACTGAAGTCTTTGCCATTGGATCTGTGCATTGTCCAGGTAGGCTTTTCAAACAAAAAGTCAGTTTTATTCCTTTTCCGTTCACTCCTGGCAAGAGCTCCAGTCCCAGCAATGTTTCTGAGAATGATTTCCTTCCCAAAGCCCCAACACAACTCTTGTCTTTGTTAAGCTTGAGGCTCTTCTTGGTCCTGTGCTGCCCCTTGTCACCACAAGTGGTGTCACACATGAGGTGAGTCTTTAAGCAAGTGCTGAGTTAGAACCAGCAAATGACCATCAAGGATTCCGCAGGAACTGAACCATCTGTACCATAAGATGCTAAAGCACTTTGACATTAGATTTCACCCTGTATTGTTGGTTTGATTTGTGTGTGTGTGTGAGTGTGTAAATCAGCACACCCCATTCTCATCTTGGGTTCCAAAATCACTGCAGATGGTGACTGCAGCCATGAAATTAAAAGACACTTTCTCCTTTGAAGAAAAGCAATGACAAACCTAGACAGCATATTAAAGAGCAGAGACATCACTCGGCCAAAAAATGTCTGCATAGTCAGAGCTACGGTTTTTCCAGTAGTCATTTATAGATATGAGAGTTGGACCATAAAGAAGGGTGAACACCAAAGAATTGATACTTTTGCATTGTAGTGCTGGAGAAGACTCTTGAGAATCCCTTGGAATGCAAGGAGATCAAACCAGTCAATCCTAAAAGAAATCAGCCCTAAATATTCACCAGAAGTACTGAAGTTGAAGCTGAAGCTCCAATACTTTGGCCACCTGACGTGAAGAGCCAACTCATTGGAAAAGACCCTGATGCTGGGAAAGATAGAGGGCAGGAGGAGAAGGGGACAACAGAGGATGAGATGGTTGGATGGCATCATTGACTCAATGGACATAAGTTCGAGCAAACTCTGGGAAATAGGAAAGGACAGGGAAGCCTGGCATGCTGCAGTCCATGGGGTCACAAAGAGTCAGACACAACTGAGCAGTTGAACAGCAACATTCTCATCTCTGTTCTAGATAATTGAACTATTTCCAAATTGTTATTAGGTGTCTTAGTTCCTGTGGCTGCTGTAACAAATTATTGAATACTAGGAACTCGGTGACTTAATGCAGCAGAAATGTATTATCTCACAGTTCTGGAGCTGGAAGTCTGAAATCAGTACCACAAGCCCAAACTCAAGATGTGGGCAGGGACGTCCTCCCTCCGTAGGCTCTCAGGAAGCATCTGTTCCTCGCCTCTTCCAGCTTCTGGTGCCTGCTGGGAGCGTTCCTTGGCTTGTGGTTGTATCATCCAGTTTTCAAGGCCAGTATCTTCAAATGTCTGTGCTGCATCTTCACACTGCCTTCTCCTCTGTGTGTCTGGGTCTGTTCTTCCCCATCTTCCCTGTATAAGAGTGTACATGTAGAAGGATATGTGTGATTGCATTTAGGATCCACTCAGATAGCAGAATAATTTCTTCTTCACAAAATCCTTAATTTAATCACATTTGTCAAGAATAAGTTAACATTACGAGTTCCTGATATCTTTGGGGAATGCTATTCAGCCTACTATACTTACTTCTGTGTATTTCCCATGTTGTTGTATATATACAATAGTTGCTTTATAAATGCTTCTTTTTTTAAATTTGCAATGCTGTGTTAGTTACTGCTGAATAGCAAGGTGATTTAGTTATACACATATATGCATTATTTTTCATATTCTTTCCCATTATGGTTTATCACAGGATATTGAATATAGTTCCCTGTGCTATACAGTAGGACCTTGTTTATCTATTCTATATTTAATAGTTTGTATCTGATAATCCTAAACTCCCAGATCCATCCCTCTCCCACCTCCCTCCCCCTAGGCAACCATCAGTCTATTCTCTATGTCTATGATTCTGTTTCTGTTTCAGAGGTTATAAATGATTCTTTCATTAAGTCAATCATTTATTAGAATGAGCCCATACGAACTGATTGGATAGGACCTCATACCAGATTTTCTGCTTCAGGAAGAAGAAAACCAACATATAGGTCACGTTAGACACTGTCTTATGCTTTCCCCACTCTCTGACTTGCTGTATTCTCCCTGTAGCTTGTGCCACCTACTGGAATGAGCCCCAAAAAGAGGAATGGAAAGAGAACAACGTGACCAAGTAAAAGAGGAAGTGAGAAGTTGTTTTGGGATTGTTTTTCTTTTGCTCAGAAGGTGGAGTATAAAATCAAAGCCCTAAGGAGAAGGACTAGAACATTGACTCCCATTCCTTCTGTGCCCCCATCCATTCACATTCTATTTGCATGAAAGGATAAATCCCATGAACATAGGGACCTCTGAGCTAGACGGTCATGGACACAGAGTGCACGTCTGGAGTCAGGACCTCAATGACCAATCAAGAATTCCAATTTTCCCTTGAGCCTGGGGCAGCTTCTGTCTCTTCAGACTTCTGCCATGTGGTTGCTAAGTCCATAAGTCAATAGACCATACAATCTCACTCAGGAGAGATAAACTGGATTTGGCTCTGGAACATAATAGAAAGTCCAAGAGGAAACTGAAGTTTGGGGCTGGAGGAAAAAGATGTTTAGTTTAGAAAAAAATTGGCAATAAACAGAATGTGGAGTAATTGGATAACCAGGGACAGGGAAAGTTCTCAGACAGAGTGGAAAAAGAGGGTAATCTCTTTCTAAGGACACAGGATAACTGTGTATACAAAGACAGCCATTCAGACACAAGAGGTAAATCTTAGGCAGTCAAGTGGAGAGGACTGTTCGTTCTTCAATTTCAAGCTGAACTACCTTCATGATGGGTTTCCCAGATGGTGATACTGGTAAAGAGCCCACCTGCCAATGCAGGAAACATGAGAACGAATTGGATCCCTGGCTTGGGAAGATCCCCTGGAGGAGGGCATGGCAACCCACTCCAGTATTCTTGCCTGGAGAATCCCATGGACAGGGGAGCCTGGAGGGCTACAGTCCATGGGGCCGCAAAGAGTCAGAAACGATTGAGCAACTGACACATACACTGTTCTCCAAACTTTGTCATCTTCCTCGATGGTAATCTCTACAGACAACTCATCTCAGATCTGATGATGCCATGGATTCTACTCTCACCAAAGACACTTGTGACCAAGCTATTATACCTGATGGAGACCGCTCAGTCCCTACATACCTTTTTCTGGGTCTGACATTTGACCCTGTTGGCCATACGCTCCTCTGAAGGTTTCCTCCTCCACTGCAGCTCCTACCACTGCTCTCTATTAGGTCATCTCTCTCTCTGGATATCTCTACCTCCATTATGAGCTTTTTTCCTGGATATCTTCACCTCTATTATGAGCTTTTTTCCCTGTATGTCTTGGTGTTCCTCCAAAGTTCTCTCATCAGATTGCTTTGTGCTTATCTGTGGTTAATCTCACCCACTCCCATGGTTTCAATTACTATCAATATGCTTATGACTCTCAAACATTCCTCTTCAGCCTGGCTCTTGCCCTTGAGCCCTGGACCCATATATACAACTGTTTGCTGAATATTTTCACTTCCATATCCTCCCAACTCATCAATTTCAATATATTCAAACTGAACTCACTACCTACCACTTCAGGTTAGCTCCAATCCTGTATTATTATTTTTAATTGATAAGTATAGTTATTCATATCACAATGAGCTCTTGAGTTCATTATTCTTATCACTGTTTTTTAAATTTAACTTTTATTGAAGCCTAAGATACATGGAGAAGGAAATTTCAACCCACTCCAGTGTTCTTGCCTGGATAATCCCAGGAACGGGGATGCCTGGTGGGCTGCTGTCTATGGGGTCGCACAGAGTCGGACATGACTGAAGCGACATAGCAACAGCAAGATACATGCAGAAAAATTAAAAATCCTCACACAATCCCTAAGTGTACAGCTTGGTGAATTATCACCGAGTGGACACATCCATATAATCATCTGGGTCTACAAATGAAGCATCCATCAGCATCTCGGGAGCCCATTTTGCACACTTTTGCATCACTAACTCCTCCCTAAAGACAACTAGCATGTTAATATACAACATCTCATAGATTAGTTTTGTCTGTTTTTAACTTTATAGAATATGTATTCTTTTGTTTCTGGCTTCTTAATACCATGTTTGCAAGATTTATTCAAGTAATCACTTTAGTGTAGTTTGTTCATTTTCATCCCTGTATAGTACTGGTGGCTCAGATGGTAAATAATCTGCCTGCAATGTGGGAGACCCAGGTTTGATCCTTGGTTTGGGATGACCCCTGAAGAAGGGAATGGCAACCCACTCCAGGATTCTCACCTGGGGAATTCCATGGACTGAGGAGCCTGGAGGGCTACAGTCCATACGGTTGCAAAGAGTCGGATACGACTAAGTGACTAACACTTCATTCTGTAAATATACCATATTTAATTTGTCCATTGTACAACCAATGGGCATTTGGGCTGTTACCAGCTTGAAAATATCAAGGATGATGCTATTTTGAACATTCTAGTGTGTACCTTTTGGAACATAGACCTCTTCAAGCTTTCATCCTTGGATCTGTCATTTTCAATGCTTTAATTAATGACATCAGAACCATGAATCACACAGGAGGAAAGTCAAAGCTCAAAAATCTGTTGATATGTTGTAGCAATTGGCAAAAACTACTAAAGTTAAATTTAACGAGGATTAATGTAAAATTTTAAATTTATCCTTAATGAATGTATATGATATCATGATATCAGTTAAACTGAAAAATAAAAATCCAATAATATGGAAGTGGTTAAGTAAATTGTTATTTGTCTTCTCAATGGAATATTAAATATTCCCAAGTGAGAATTTAAGGTTGTTTGAGCTCCACAAAAATATTTCTGACACACTATACTACAAGATACAGATGTGTATATATGTTATGATTAATTTAGAATAATTATATCTATATATAGCAAAATGTTGAAAAAATTTTAAAAGAGCTATGATGAAATTGGAGATTCAATTCACTTTCAAAATTACCTTTAATATTTTTAGATATTATTTCAGTGAAAATTAAAACTAGAAATTTTCAAAATTGTTGGACAGAGGGGAAGGAAGCAGAGATGTAAATATGAGATACTAACCAACTTGGGGATAAAAATGCATTCATCTTGTAGGTCATGATAAAGACTAAAAGTTGTATGAGCCCAATCATTTTTGGGAACGGCCCTACTACTGGCACTGAAAGGGTGTGGGAGCAGGAGTGTGATGTAGGAAGCGTCCTGGACGAACCATTAGGGGGAAGATGTGGAAACATGTTCATGAGAGGGACTTATCCCTTTCCAGTGAAGGCCAAACAAGCCTCCCAATAAGCCTCTTCCACCCTCCTCCCAGAGCATAAACGTTGTGGGGAAGATAGGGAGGATACAGAACAGCAGCATCCCAAGGTTGTGGAGGGTGAGGGTCAAGGCAGAAATGAATGCGGTCCCTGCTGGTGCAGCAGCTGCCGCTGAGAAGCCAGTCAGCTGCCCAGCGAGCAGTAAGGAAGGGCTAGGAGCAGAGGGTGTTCACAGCAGAAGCCCTGATGCCTGGCACTCTCCATCCATCATCCGAGTTCCCCTCCACCAACTGTAAATTTATGGCGCTGCATATCCACTCTGAGATGGGGATTCTGGGAGGCTGTTAGCCTTGATGATTTGTAACCTATGGATTTAATGTTTGCTATATATTTTCTCTATAACTAAACTTCTTTCTACAGGTTACACCGGTAGAATATGTAATGTGGTTGGGCAAGACACCACTTGCCCCATCGCATCAGTGCTTGCTCTAGAATAGTGATCATCCTTAAATGGTTGACATTTTGTCCACTCTAGATAGAAGTGACTTTGAACTTGAACACTGCTACTCTTTTTCCTGCCGTGTTAACTTCTATCTCTGTCCAGTATGTCTGTAGTATACTTACTCATGCATGCATGTGTTATAAAACAAACATACAAAAAAGTATTTTTTTAAGAAGATATGATTTAGCAATTTGTAAAACAAACCCCTGTGTAGTGATACAGAATATTGCTAGGACCCCCAAACCTTTCCTAATTATAACCCCTTTCTCTCCCTAGAGGTATATACTTTCTTGATTTTCACAGTGTTTATTTTACTTCCTTATTTTTCTTTATAATTTGTCCTAAAATTTATTTAATTTCACCTTTATAAAATTTTGATATAATTATACCATACAATATGTGCCCTGTATTGTTTGGCTCTTTTCAATTAATATCACGTTTTTAAGATTCATCTTCTATGCATCATGTCGCTATACTCCACCACCCCAGTTTTTCACTGTGTAGCATTTTCTAATATGAATATATCATAACTTTTATTTACCCCACTCTCTATAGACATTTAGGTTGTTTCAGCTTGGAGCTATTATTCAATACTGCTATGAGCATTCTTAAATATGTATACTGGTGCACATAAGCATACATTTTATGGGGACATATGACTCGGAGGGGAATTGCTGGGTCATAAATTATGCGTATCTTCTGTTTTACAAGATGATGTCAATCTTTTCCATAGTAAAGTGCCAGTTTATAGTCTTACCAGCAGCCTATCAGAGTTCTTGGCACTCAATATCTTAGCAACATTTGCTGATGGCTCTCTAGTAAGTGTATAACAATGTGGTTTCAGTTGCATTTCCCTGCTAACTAAAGAAGTTAAGCATTTGGGGGCTTGTTGTCTATTCAGTTTCTCTTTTGTGAAGTGCCTATTCAAGTCTCCTAGTCACTTTTTGTGTTGTTTATTTTTGTCTTCTTTTTGATTTATAGATTTGTGGGAATTCTTTATATAGTCTCTTGTTGGTTAAACTCCTTGTTGATTAAACTTATTGCAAAGTGTTCCAAATTTGAGCCTTGACTTTTCCCACTTTTAGTGGGATGTTTAAATGAACAGATGTTCTTAATTTTAATGCAGTCCTCTGTTTCAGACTTTTATTTACTGGCAAGTGTTTTGGTATCCTGTTTAAGAAATTTTTCCTGATAGAGGATTTGTGAAGATTTTCTCCCATATTATCTATTAGTAGCTTTACTGTTTTGCTTTTCTCATTTGATTTATGATCTACCTGGAAATGATATCTGTATATAGTGTTCTGTAAGAGTTTGTTAATTGATCTTAAATGATTCATCTCTTTTGGTGATGTTGAGCTTCTGCATGCTTTGTTTTACATACCCTAAATTTGAGGTTAATCTAAGTGGCAAGTCTACCAAATATCTTAACAGAGTAATAATCTACCAGGTCTTAAAATATAGAAAAGAATATATAATAGATACTATATACAGCTATACATAAAATATATATTATGTATAATAGTATTTATATACGCAATACACATATATATACAAGAAATAAAAATAACAATTATCAAGAATCAAGAATGAGAAGATGTGCCCTTTACAAGGAGATGGAAAGATATGATGGTGAAGATTACAATGTTTTGAGAGAAGCTCAAAGATAGGAAATCTGAAGGACTGGTTATTGACAGAGAGGTCAGGAATCTAACAGTTGGTAATTGTGGGGGATATCTATTGTTTTTCATGGTCAGAATGATAGGCCTCTTCTAAAACTCTTAATAGAATGTTTGCTTCATGATACTAGGTGTTGATGGTCTTGTTTTCTACATTTGGCATAGTATTAATACCTAGCATAGAAGAAGCACTCAATAAATATCTGCTGAATGAATAAATGAAATCCTCCTTCCAAATCAGAGTTCAAATGAGAGCTATCATCTTTTCACAGGCCACCTACACAGCCTTCATGATAATGTTAATGATAACTTTAGTTGCATGCTTACTTTGTGCTAGACAAGATGCTAAATGATAGGCATTTATCATCTCATTTACTCCTTGAAACTACTTCACAAGATAGGAACCATTATTACTCCCACTTTAGAGATGAAGAAGCCAAAGGCATAAAATAGTTGAATAACTTGCATAAAGTAGAGCTGATAAGTGTGGCAGTTAGAATTTGAAACCAAATCATTGGACCTCAGAGTCTATGTCTTTAATCTCTCCACTAAATTGCCGTAGCATGGCCTCTAAGCATGGCCTCCTAATCCTGCCAGCTAAACCAGTAATAATAGCTAGTGATTATTGATGACTTACTTTATGGCAAGTAATACATAAAGTTATTTGTACATGTTTCGTGTCCTTTAAAACATCACATGAAACCCGTTTAAGTAGACAGTATTATTACACCCATTTTACGTGTAAGGAAACTGAGGTAAATGAGCTTAAAGAACTTTCCCAAATCATACAGCTAGCAGGTAAGGGAGTCAGTATTTGGACCTTTTGCCTGCCATGCTATCTGCCTCTCCTGAGACCCTATATCCCTTTTCTCAGGAAGGAACATCTCAACAAGAGAAGCTCACCAGAGTCATTTTCTGTTCTGAAGGACTTTTGAACTTGAATCTGTTCCTTTCTGGTGGGGGACACATGAGGCTCAGAGCCCATGACAGCCACAACCGCCGTGGCGTGGCTGACTCATCTGCAGAAGAAGAGTGATGCTGACAGCGAAAAGCACAAAAGGGAGAAACACTGAGAATCCCACTGGCTCTTTCATTCACACCCAGCTCTTCCTTTTGGAATGACAGCTTTCCAAAGAGCTAGTCCCTTCACTCCTTCTTCGTTTAAGTTAGTTCAGTCTGGTTCTTGTCACTAGCTACCAGAATAGTCTTAGCGAAAACAGAAGGCGGTGGCACTCTCCCAAATGTATTAACATTTATGAAAAAGCGTCAGAACAGTTTAGAGTTTAACGCACACTGTATTTCCTGACTTTCCATTTGATGAATGAATGAAGATGATGACTTTTATAAAAGTGTCCTCTGTGGGTTTATAAATGAATAATGCCTGGTCTTGTTTTGTCAAATGCTGCAAAATTTTGTGCTTGACTTTCCAATGTAGGGGACGGCCTGACTTATACTCTTTTGAACTAAGCATTTTTTTCTACCTGTTGATCTAGTTTTTCAAAATGTGTACACTTTACAAGGGATAGCTCCTCGGGGGAAAATGTTCATAAGTCCTGGGCTCCCACAGGGAGGTTTTATGGTTATATTTCTTCACTGGGTTTTGAGACTATACTTTTTTTTTGGAGCTTCAGATTTTTTTTTTCCTTTTGGTTTATTTTTTAATTGAGGTATTGCTGCTTTACAATGCTGAGCTAGTTTCAGTGTTGTACAGTGGCGTGAATCAGCTGTATGTAAACACATATCCCCTCTCTCTTGGACCTCCGTCCCAACTGCTCCCTCCAGCCCACCCATCAAAGGCATACCAGAGCACCAAGCTAAGCTCCCTGTACCTGACAGCAGGACCCCACTGGCCCTCTGTTTTACACATGACCGTGTACACATGTCAATCCCAGTCTCCCAGTTCATTCCAATTCCCTCCCCAGCCCATGTCCACACAGTTTCTGCATCTGTGTCTCTATCCCTGCCCTGCAAGCAGGTTCATTTGTACCATTTTTCTAGATTCCACATTCCTATATTAATAGACAATATTTGTTTTATTCTTTCTGACTACTTCACTCTGTATAACAGATACTCTGGTCCATCCACATCTCTACAAGTGACCCAAATTGTTCCTTTTTGGCTGAGGAATATTCCATTGCATATACGTACCACATCTTCTTTATTCATCCATCTATTGATGAACATTTAATTTGCTTCCATGTCCTGGCTGTAAATAATGCTGCAATGAACATCGGGGTACATGTGTCTTTTTGAATTATCGTTTTCTCAGGGTATTTTCCCAGCCATGGGATTTCTGGATCATATGTACTTTCTTTATAGCTCTCTGAGTCTCCAGCCTTGTTTACAAAATGAAAGGATTGGATTGCAAGAGACCTTTAGGATCTTAGGGTGTCTTCCAGCTCTGAGCTTGGTGTTTGAAACTGAGTATAGTGTGAACTCGTGAGATATTGGAGGTCATTTGCATCACTGGTCCTGGTATTGGCTTGAGTGAGATAACACCTGTCATTTCATACTGTGGAAGGGGATCTCTTTGTCTTAGTTCATCTCATAAATGTCTAGTGTTGCAGTGTCAGACTCGTCTACAGGGTGGGACACTAGTCCTTGGAATGCTCCTCAATAAAGGATCTGTTATTCAAATCCTGTATGTGTTATCTCCCTCAAGGATTCACAACTTCTAGTTTAAAGGCCCTGAGAATGTTTTCAGCACACAACCCTGTGATACTTTCTTTACCCTAAGATTTTCCATACTTATTCGGTCACAGATCATTTATCTTTTTGAGAAAAATGCATATGGCACATTATACATGGGAACCACAGATTTTATATCATCTCTCTAGGTCTACTCTGTAGACCTAGGTCACAATTGCCTTAATGTGACCGTATTTGAACTGCAATCATGTTATCTTTAATTACTCCACTTTTGGGGTGTAGATTTTTGTGAATTGAAAGTCCAAAGTTTATGTGGAGATTATGATTTTGTTTCATTACTAGTTACCAATGGGGCTTTCCTGGTGGCTCAGTGGCAAAGAATCCACCTGCCAATGCAGGAGATGCAGGTTTGATCCCTGGGTAGGGAAGATCCCCTGGAGAAGGAAATGGCAACCCATTCCAGTATTCTTGCCTGGGAAATCACATGGACAGAGGAACCTGGAAGGCTACAGTCCATGAGGTCATAAGAGGTGGACATGACTTAGTGACTAACAGGTTAACCTTTTCCCTGAACTCTACATGGCTATAAAGAGTCCTTCCAACTGACCAGAAGAGGGAAGCAGAGGACCTGGGATGGTATCCAAGGTCCCAGTCCAGACTTGGGAACAAACCTAAGGACAAGGCAGCAACTGTCCCGGAGTCTGTACTGAGAGGATCAGCTCCAAAGCAAAGTGATCCATTCACATGTCCACCACACCCTTGGCAGAGCACAGGGTCCCGGTGTTGGAAGCCATCACCTTTCATCACTATGCATTTCTCAGAGTTTCCATAGGGAACAGGTTTCCTTAAAGTTGGGGAGCTCCGGGAGATTCATCAGGAAGAGCTGGGTGGAGACAGCAGAAAACAGGCATGGCCAGGGAAGGCGGTCACAGCAACAACGCTCAGGACCTAGGCCTTCCTCACCATTGTGTTTCTGTTCCCTCCAATCCCTATGAGCAGCCACTCCTCAGCTGGGCTCAGATCAGAGGAGTCACTCGCCAGGGCATTGGCCACAGTGGTCTTAGAATGACAGCTCCTTCATCACCTGTGCTGCTCGTTTGGGATGACATGACATTCTTTTGGAGTGGTGTCAGCCTTGGGCACAAGGTTCTGAAAACCAAACCCAGTCTTGTCCAAGTGATGCCCATTGCCCATGTGGTTCACAAGGAGGATATCATGCTCAGAGGACAGAGTGAGGCAATCACATAAATTCTTTATGGCATGGTGGCCTCGAACACTACTCTAGGCCATTGAGAAACCGGGAATAACTAAAGGGTTCTTCTTGCCTAACTGAAAGGCAAAATTCAACATTAAAAGTAGACCAAGACCTCCTTGGTTTTTCCAGTAGTCATGTATGGATGTGAGAGTTGGCTCATAAAGAAGGCTGAGCGCCAAAGAATTGATGCTTTCTAACTGTGGTGTTGAAGAAGACTCTTGAGAGTCTCTTGGACTGCAAGGAGATCAAACCAGTCCATCCTAAAGGAAATCAGTCCTGAATATTCATTGGAGGGACTGATGCTGAAACTGAAGCTTCAATATTTTGGCCACCTGATGTAAAGAGCCAACTTATTAGAAAAGAGCCTGATGCTGGAACAGATTTAAGGCAGGAAGAGAAGGGGATGATGAGGATGAGATGGCTGGATGGCATCACTGACTCAAGACATGAGCCTGAGCAAGCTCTGGTGAAGGACAGGGAAGTCTGGCGTGCTGCAGTCCATGGGGTCACAAAGAGTTGGACACGACTGAGTGACTAAACAACAACGAAGACCTCCTTGGCACATTTCCCTCTATGTTTATACCTCTTTGGGCTTCTATATTTTAACTTTCTGATGGCAAGAAAAGATGAATCCAAGGAGAAGCGTGTTAAGGAAGGAGAGAGAAACAAGTTTCTTCCAAAAGATCTGGAAATGAGGTATTGTAAGCCACTGAATATAAGCCTTCTTAGCACACCAGGGGTACAAAAGAGAAGTTTCCAATACATGTACACTCAAAAGAATGATGTGGCCAATAAAAATACCTATGAACTTGACTCATCCTCATTACTTTTTTATCACTCTCTAGCTTGGATGTGTGGGTGGGAATTAACGGGGGGAGGGAAGTGAGGTAAGGAGAATGGAGTGGGGAACATGGGGAAGACTGTTTTCTTATTCCCCTTCTTTCCCCTCCCACCTGCCTCCTCCTCACCGTCTATCTACCCTATTCCCTCTTGTCAGAGCCCCTAGTTACAAGTTTGAGTGTTCCGCGTTGAATGTCAGCACTCACGCTGTGTTCTCTTGCATTTTCTGCTTCCTATCTCTTGGTGGTACTGTAAGAGAGAGAGAGGGATTTTGGTGTTACTTGATGGTGTTACGTCTCTTCCCCCTCCATGCAGGGAACCCAGAAATACTTGAACCCTGCTCTTTCAGTGTCCCTTCTGGCCATTCGTTTCCCAAGGGGAGATCTCTGCAAGGCAAGGAAGACCAACAAATGAGAATCACTTGCTGAACCAGCACCTGGTAATTCTTAATGAGGGGCTTTTTGATAAAAGACGGAGCTTGAGCCCGTGGCTTAAGCCTCCAAGTCTGTGTTGGGGTCTTTTGTGCGTGTGTGCTTAATCACTCAGTCGTGTCCCACTCTTTCTGACCATTTGGACTATGGTCTCAAAATCTTTGGCATATTGGTAGATAGAGAGTTCCAGGCCCAGAGAGGAGTATGAAATTCACATACCTTCCTAGCACAAGGTTGAGGAAGAGATAAGAGATCTCCTGGCTGCACATTAAAGAGAGATAAGAAATAGAAAGTACAAAAGACCAGGGCTTGAGTTCTGACTTGTCAACATAGTGACCCTCCCTACTGATAACTGGCTCTAATCAAAACCCTGGACAGAAAGTAAGTTTATAGATATTCTTCCTTTGAGTTGGGGGAGTTGATGAGAGCTACAGAGGGTGTGGTCAGAGACAGAATTCCCTCATGCAGAGAGAGGAAATTTCCCATACAGCTTCTAACACCTGAGAAGAAGTCATTGCAGGTTTTTGACTCCTAGGAAGAAGGCCAACATTTCCTGAATATCTATTATGCCCTACATTGGGCTAAGAAAGTTTCCCAGGACTGTCTGTTGGGTTTCTTTACTTGCAAGTAACAAAAATAATTCTGATCTATTTTTTAAAGCTGAAGAGGAATGTTGTCAGGAACTTTTCGTCCTTAGTGTGTATACTATGAGATATATATATATGTGGGTGTATATATATATATATACACACACACACACACAGTCTTAAAGCCACATTGGATGCTTCATAAAATTGCTAGTCAGATTGGGCAACCAGGCTCAGACATTCTGTAGTCAAAATCAATTTCAAAATCAAATTATCCCATCTTAGTCTAAGGGAGGACCCCTCAAGTCAGTTCCTGAGGTCTTTGAAATAACTTTATCAACTTTCTTGCTACCTGAAAGACAAGATATTCTATGCCCAGCTTGTACATTTCCCTTCTCAAGCCTGGAATCCAACATTCTCTAAGGAGCTCTGGTTCATTTTATTGAGAAATGATATTTAGAGTATATAATCTGGGGAACTAGTGGTCTCATTGTTAGTAGATTGTTTCTATGTCTTTTCAATGGGTGGATACAGTATACATATTTATGTAATATATATTATATTGTATAGAATAAATAATATATATTATATAACACATATTTATATTAAATTAATACTAATTATAAATAAGTTATTCATTAAAATACATTATGAGCTGATACTGATAGTTTCATTTGAATTCAGGACTACAGAGTTTTTATTTGGCATTATCATCATCTTACATCCATATTTCCTTTCTCCCATATCTGAAATTTTACTTCTCAAGGATACCTATTAGGGACTGAATAGTGTCCCTCCCAAATTTATATGTTGAAGCCTCAATGTCAATGAGCCTGTATTTAGAGATAAGACCCGTAAGGAGGCAATTAAGCTTAAATAAGGTCATCACAGTGGCACTTGTAAGAAAAGTAAGAGATACAAGAGGGCGCTCTCTCTAATTGTGCACAGTTCAGTTCAGTTAGTCGCTCAGTCATGTCTGACTCTTTGCAACCCCATGGGCCACAGCACACCAGGCCTCCCTGTCCATCACCAACTCCCAGAGTTAACTCAAACTCATTTCCATTGAGTCGGTGATGCCATCCAACCATCTCATCCTCTGCCGTCCCCTTCTCCTCCTGCCCTCAATCTTTCCCAGCATCAGGGTCTTTTCCAATGAGTCAGTTCTTCTCATCAGGTGGCCAAAGTATTGGAGTTTCAGCTTCAACATCAGTCCTTCCCATGAACACCCAGAACTGATCTCCTTTAGGATGGACTGGTTGGATCTCCTTGCAGTCCAAGGGACTCTCAAGAGTCTTCTCCAACACGATGGTTCAAAAGCATCAATTCTTCAGTGCTCAACTTTCTTTATAGTTCAACTCTCACATCCATACATGACTACTGGAAAAACCATACCCTTGATGAGACAGACCTTTGTTGGCAAAGTAATGTCACTGCTTTTTAATATGCTGTTTAGGTTGGTCATAGCTTTTCTTCCAAGGAGCAATCATCTTTTAATTTCATGGCTGCAATCACCATCTGCAGTGATTTTGGAGCCCAGAAAAATAAAATCAGCTACTGTTTCCATGTCTACTTGCCATGAAGTGATGGGACCAGATGCCATGATCTTAGTTTTCTGAATGTTTAGCTTTAAGCCAACTTTTTCACTCTCCTCTTTCACTTTCATCAAGAGGCTCTTTAGTTCCTCTTCACTTTCTGCCATAAGGGTGGTGTCATCTGTGTGTCTGAGGTTATTGATATTTCTCCTGGCAATCTTGATTCCAGCTTGTGCTTCATCCAGTCCAGCGTTTCTCATGATGTACTCTGCGTAGAAGTTAAATAAGCAGGATGACAATATGCAGTCTTGATGTACTTTTTTTCCTATTTGGAACCAATCTGCTGTTGCATGTCCAGTTCTAACTGCTGCTTCTCAACCTGCATACTGATTTCTCAAGAGGCAGGTCAGGTGGTCTGGTATTCCCATCTCTTTCAAAATTTTCCACAGCTTATTGTGATCCATACAGTCAAAGTCTTTGGCATAGTCAATAAAGCAGAAGTAGATGTTTTTCTGGAACTCCCTTGCTTTTTTGATGATCCAGTAAATGTTGGCAATTTGATCTCTGATTCCTCTGTTTTTTCTAAAACCAGCTTGAATGTCTGGAAGTTCACAGTTCATGTATTGCTGAAGCCTGGCATGGAGAATTTTGAGCACTGCTTTGCTAGGGTGTGAGATGAGTGCAATTGTGTGGTGGTTTGAGCATTCTTTGGCATTGCCTTTCTTTGGGATTGGAATGAAAACTGACCTTTCCCAGTCCTGTGGCCACTGCTGGGTTTTCCAAATTTGCTGACATATTGAGTGTAGCACTTTCACAGCATCATCTTTTAGGATTTGAAATAGCTCAACTGGAATTCCATCGCCTCCACTGGCTTTGTTCGTAGTGATTGTGCACAGAGGAAAGCCCATGTATTGACACAGCAAGATGGCAGCTGTCCACAAGTCAGAAAGAGAGGCCTCATCAACCTAATGGCATCTTGACCTTGGACTACCAGCCTCTAGAACCTGGAGAAAATAAATTTCTGTTAAGCTACCCAGCCTATGGTGTTTGTTAAGGCAGTCTTAGCAGACTAATGCAGTAGTATAATTACTTCCTTGCTTTTCCCACAACACACACACAGTAATACCATTGCTGCCACTAATAATACAATTATCGTAAATAGTTTAAAATTTTTTATGCAATTTTTTTTTTGTTCTTAAATTGTATACAACTAGAGATAAACACTCTGCCTCACTGGTAATTTGTGTTTTCCCTCTGCTTACTTTTATGTTTTCTCTTTCTGTTTTGTGCTTTGTAATTTATCACAACATATGTAGTTTTGTGTGTGTGTGTGTGTGTGTGTGTGTGTGTGTGTATTCCCACTGAGGACTTAATGTACTGCTTGAATTTAAGGTTTATGTTTTTTAATAATTCTGAAAGTTGCACAGAAATTTTTTTCTTCAAATATTTATTCTCTGTCCTTTTCTTTAACATTTTCTTTTGGAACTACAACTAATTGCTCTCAGTCTACTCTTGACTTTTTAAGTCTTTTTCATATTTGCTACTCCTTTAACACTTTGTTACATTCTGCTTAATTTTCTTAGATTCACCTTCCACTCCACAGTTGCTTCTTCACTTGTCTTTAAATCTGCTATTTAATTTTTCCTTTGAATTTTAATTTCAGTTACTGATTTTTCTTTTATAGAAGTTCTTTTAAAACCTACCTCCTTTTATCTCTTAATCATTTAAAAATATTCATTGTGTAGTCTCTTCAGTTTGCATTATTTAACATTTGCAAGGTTGCTTAATCTACTATTGTTGAGTCTTCTGACTTTCCTAAATTGTTGCTAGCTTTGCCACATATTAATTTTTTCTTTTTAATTTATTTTTTTTTATTTATTTATTTTTTTTTTTTAATTTTTATTAGTTGGAGGCTAATTACTTTACATCATTACAGTAGTTTTTGTTATACATTGATATGAATTAGCCATGGATTTACATGTATTCCCCATTCCAGTCCCCCCTCCCACCTCCCTCTCCACCCGATCATAAGCTGATGTTTAGTGAGGGATATTTCCCCTTTGGGGGCTTTCGTTGTGCTCTAGATCAGATGTTGGTAAACTTTTTATATAAAAAGCCAGGGAGTAAATATTCTGGGGCTTCCTTTGTGGCTCAGCAGAAAGAATCCACCTGGCAATGCAGGAGACACAGGTCTGATCCCTGGGTCAGGAAGATCCCCTGGAGAAGAAAATGGCAACCCACTCCAGTATTCTTGCCTGGGAAATCTCATAGACAGAGGAGCCTTGCGGGTCACAGTCCATGGGGTCGCAAAGGAGTCGAACATGACTCAATGTCTAAACCGCCACCACCACTATATATTATCTACTATTTTTCCATGTTGAAGGAAGGAAGAGATCCAAGTTAGCTTATTCTTCCAAGTTGCCAGGGGAACACTTAATCAGAAAAAGTGTTGAATTTTATACTCACTGGAAAAGAAAAGGACATCCTGTGTTACATTACGTTAATGTGTTTTTCTGATTTTAAGTTATACTTGAATTTCTGGAATGAAAGTTTCTTGGCTGTATTGTATGAGTCATTTAATATACTATGAATTCAATTTAGTGGGTTTATGATTCCAGATGCTTAAAGAAGTTTGCTCTAAGATTTGATATGTTTTTCTTTTTTCCATTTTTCCTTCTTTCTTCTCTCTTTCCTTCTCTCCCACTCTCTTTCCCCTTTCTTCTTCTTTTTTTTTTTTTTTTTTTGTAGATTTTGCATTTCAGTTGGGCTTTCTGATAGCTCAGTTAGTAAAGAATCTGCCTGCAATGAAGAGGACCCTGGTTCAATCCCTGGGTTGGAAAGATCCGCTGGAGAAGGGATAGGCTACCCACTCCAGCATCCTTGGGCTTCTCTAATGGCTCAGCTGGTAAAGAATCTGCCTTCAATGCAGGAGTCCTGGGTTCGATTCCTAGGTTGGGAAGATCCCTTGGAGAAGGGAACAGTTACCCACTCCAGTATTCTGGCCTGGAGAATTCCACAGACTGTATGGGGTCCATGGGGTCGCAAAGTTGTCTCAGTTCTATTAAAAAATTGGATAACTTTCTATATTTATATTCTTAAAAACTTGATTGGATGGTTATCTTTTATACTTTACATCCAAAATAAACAAGTCTTGGATTTTAATTCTACTTTTTTAAAAAAAATTATTTATTTTTAATTGGAGGGCAATTGTTTTACAACATTGTGTTGGTTTCTGCTATACATCAACATGAATCAGCCATAGGTATACATATGTCCCCTCCCTCTTAAACTTCCCTCTCACCTCAAGTCCTGCTTTTATTGTTTTTGCATTAATTATTTTGCTTGTTATCTTCATTTTTCCTTTCTCTTTTTAAAAGGACTTTTTATCCTTATTCTAACTTCTTGAATTGAATCAATAATGCAATTATTTTCATTCTTCCTTCAATAATGAAGAAACTTAAAAGTAATCAATTTCTGCATTGGCTGCATCCAATTTCCTAACTTTGATACAGAGTGTGTAGGTATTCCTCTCTCTAAAGGAATGTTCTTTTCCAAGATCCTGACACGGTGAATTCTTCCTGAAATTCAGAGCTCGGCTTAAATGCCATCTCAGAGGGGCTTTCCCAGCTAAAAGTACTCCCATCCTCCCCATCCCCATGCCAGGCACTCCCAGTCATATCATTCTGTTTCCTTTTGCTAAAGCAAGTATCACCCCCTGATATTTTCTTGTTTTGTTGGTGTGCTTCTTTATCAGCTATCTTCCCCTACTCCAGTAAAATATCAGCCCATGAGAACAGAGTTTGTCTTCTCAGTGCTGCCTATCCTGCTATGAGACAATGTCTAGTACCTAATAAGTGATCACTAAGTGTCAATTGGGGCTTCCTTGCTGGCTCAGATGGTAAAGAATCTGCCTGGAATGTAGGAGACCTCGGTTTGATCTCTGGGTTGGGAAGATTCCCTGGGGAAGGAAATGGCTACCCACTTCAGTATGCTGGCCTGGAGAATTCCATGGACAGAGAAGTCTGGCAGGCTACACTCCATGGGGTCGTGAAGAATTGAACACAACTGAACGACTTTCACTTTCAAGTGATCATTACATGAATGCACGAAAAATATTCTCATCTCATTATTTTAAAAATAGCATAATGTCATGTTATGTCAATTATTCCACAATTTGACTTTTTAATTAAAAAATAATAAATAAAAATAGCCTATATAAGTCCTTTTTATTTCACTTTGTCATAATAACTGTTTGGGACTTTGCCCTTCACCTCAAGTGGATGTTTTCTTTGTTTGTTTAATTTCTAGTTTATCACTTTCTGATATGATAAAATGGCTCATATAAATTTTATGCTTTGAAACTTATTGAGTTCATCTTCGTGTCTTATTTATGATCACTCTTTGTAACTGTTCCACAGAAGCTTATAAAGATGTCATATTTTCTCTTTGTAAAAGAAAAATTCTATGATTCAGATTTTTTTCTATGTTTTTGACAACTTTTGTTTATTTCAGCTGTCAAAATTTGAGATATGTGTGTTTAAAAGTCTCCTACAAATACTGTATTTCAAGTATTTTTCCCCTTATGTTTCTAGCATACTTTGTTATTATAGAAAGCTTGCAGTAATGAGATCTTTAGTGTAGAATGTACCTTTGTTGAGTATAAAATGTTCTTCTTTGACTCATTTAATGTTTTTTGACATGAATCCTATTCGTCTGAAACAAGCTACTCTGTTCTTTTTCTGAAGACAGAATCTGGGAACCTCTGATGGCTCCAGGAGCTCCTTTCCTGATGTATAGCAAAAGATTAAAACAAAGCCTTAAGGACCATCTGAACTCCAAGGGGAATTAATGCAGTATATGTTTCAAACTCTTATCATGTAGGAAAAAAGGATGTATTGGTGAATCCTGAAGGAATGCTGAAATCTCAATTTTTCTAGGGCCAGAAATTGCATACATGTCAGCTAGCTTAGAAATCTCCTGTAGTGTCCAGACATCAAGACTCTTCCCCAAGTGGTTACACCCTGGACGGTGTAATTGACCCTCTTGGAAGCTGTCCCTGGCGTGGACTGTGATTTAAGATAGCTGGATTCCTAACATATCTGAGAGAGCAGGGTTGGGGGGCAAGGTGTAGGAAGGCCTGGCTCCTGGGTGTCTGGGCAAGAAGTTCTGTTTCCCTTAGACTCCCCTGCTTCATTTGACTGGCGGGAGTCCCAGGCATCCTCATCTGCTCCCACTTTCCTAGTCCTGAGACTGAGTTATGGCCGTGGAAGATGCTTGAGAAAGTTCATGATGCTCTTAAAATGGCGTGGAGCCCTGGGAAGTCATCATTCTCCATGAAACAAAACCCCAAATAACATTCAGATTGGGCCTTAATGGCAACTGGATATGGTAGCAAAATAAGAAGCAAGCAATAATGCAGTAGCAGAATCCTTGTTGAATGGCAGGATTCCCTATCACTGTTGCTGGCTTGCCATGGTCACTTCTTATTTTGTGAAAATGGCCTGAGCAGGGCAAGGAGCCCCTCACATTTTCAAGAGCCATCTACAAATGGACGAGAAAAATGTGCTAGTGTGTGAAGTGCTGAGAGCTCTTTAGAAGAAAAAATACAGCTTTTTTTTTTTTTTTTTTTAAAGACAGAAAGTATCCAACTGAGTTGTAGTGGAAACTGGGATTTGCCACCAGGTGCCCCTTCCCTTTCAGTGAATGGCTGGCTGGCCGGCTGCTGGAGATGCTATTGGCTGGTCACCCTCTCTTGCCCCCCTGCAATGAGTCTCCCCACTCAGGTGAGCCCCTTTCTTGGGTTAGCTCACAACCAGTGACTAATCAGTAGCAAGTATAAAGCTCCTGTCACTTTGCTCTGACTCAGGAAACCCTGAAGGTCAGTCTGAATCTGAAAGTCCCTTGTGTCTTCTGACACCTTCCCTGTGATGCTTTTAGGGCAAGCCAATACACAAGCCTTGTAAAGTAGTGTGAATGATTTACCTCTTCCATGTTCTTCCTCCAGAAACTGAAGCACATCTTCAGTAAGGCATACCACTTTAAGGAAAAGCCACTTTTTAAAATGTGGATTTTTTTTTAAAAAGAGTTGAATTGGAGGAAATTTTAACAACAGCTAACATTAATTTGCCTGCCAATGCAGGAGGCATAACAGATGTGGCTTCGATTGTTGGGTTGGGAAGATCCCCTGGAGGAGGGCGTGGCAATCCACTCCAGTGTTCTTGCCTGGAGAATCCCATGGACAGAGGAGTGTGGTGGGCTACATACAGTCCATAGAATTGAAAAGAGTCAGACATGACTGAAGCAACTTTGCATACACATTGGTTTAACACTTAATTCAGTTCAGTTCAGTTCAGTTGCTCAGTCATGTCCGACTGTTTGTGACCCCATGAACCACAGCATGCCAGGCCTCCCTGTCCATCACCAACTCCCGGAGTCCACCCAAACCCATGTCCATCAAGTCGATATTGCCATCCAGCCATCTCATCCTCTGTCGTCCCCTTCTCCTCCTGCCCCCAATCTTTCCCAGCACCAGGGTCTTTTTCAATGAGTCAACTCTTCACATCAGGTGGCCAAAGTATTGGAGTTTCAGCTTCAACATCAGTCCTTCCAATGAACACCCAGGACTGATCTCCTTTACGATAGACTGGTTGGATCTCCTTGCAGTCCAAGGGACTCTCAAGAGTCTTCTCCAACACCACAGTTCAAAAGCATCAATTCTTTGGCACTCAACCTTCTTTATAGTCCAACTCTCACATCCATACATGACTACTGGAAAAACCATACCCTTGACGAGATGGACCTTTGTTGGCAAAGTAATGTCACTACTTTTTAATATGCTATCTAGATTGGTCATAACTTTCCTTCCAAGGAGCAAGCGTCTTTTAATTTCATTGCTGCAATTACCATCTGCAGTGATTTTGGAGCCCAGAAAAGTAAAGTCAGTCACTGTTTCCACTGTTTCCCCATCTATCTGCCGTGAAGTGATGGGACCGGACGCCAACACTTAATAGTGGTGGTTTAGTCGTTAAGTTGTGTCCAACTCTTGCACTTAATATGCACTCGCTAAGTATTTTAGGTCCATTAACTCATTTGATTTTCAGAACAGTCTTCTGAGGTAGAGCCTCATATTAGCTTCATTTTATAGCTGTGAGAAACTAAGCTTGGAAATGTTCAGTGATTTGCCCAAGTTCACATAGAGGGAGTGGTGAGGTAAGACCTGAAACTCTGTTCTCTGTGACTCTAAAAACCTGGCAAACGAACAACCACACAATATCACCTCTTAGAACTATGCTACAGCATGCTTCCCTGTAACTCCTATAAATAATGAATTCTTTTGTAACACTGACAAGAGAATTGGATTTGGGAGAAAAAAAGGAAGGTGGATATATTTTCTAGAAAAAAAAATGGGATACTAGGTACTGCATAAATATTAAATCCTTCCTCTTGGTCTATTTTCTTCCATGTCTGTGAAAGGAACTGGAAATAGAATAAGAAGCATTTTTCCAATATACAATTCATCAGGAATTTATAAAATATTCAAGACAGTGGTATCCACAGAACGGGGCATCTTTAAAATAGTCCTTATCTGTTGCCTGAGAGGTAGGGGACTATTTATCATTTCAATAACCTCTGGTTTATGCAGATAGTGTTAAGCAAAATAACTTTTAGGACAATTTTTAAAAATCTCTTCAAAAGAGAGTTAATTCTGTCAAGGCTATTTTCAATATTTCCATCCTTCCTGCCTGAGTGTTTCATGTGTTGGGTTCCTCCATCCCAGCTGTACCCACTGTGGGCTATGCCCTGTGAAGTCTTGAAGCCCTGCTCACTTGAGCAGCTTTTATATGCTCTGAAGAGATCTAGCTCCCAGCCTTCAGTGAGCAGAGGCAAATTTGCATTTCTACAAGGGCACTAAGACCCCCAGATACCAAGCACCATGAATATCAACCACCACAGCATCTCCTTCTTTTCTTTTTAAAAAAAAATTTTGGCCACAGTGCCCAGCTTGGGGAATCTTATTAACCGTTCCCCAAACAGGGATTGACCCATGACCTCTGCAATGAAAGCGCAGAGTCCTAAACCAGACCATCAGGGAATCCCAGCATCTCTTTCCAAATTCCTTTCCATTCTTGCTGGGAATTTAAGTACCACCCAAAGCACTGGTTGGGCAGCATTTCAAAGAGTTTTCAACCACACTGAAGCCCTCATGGGCCCCATCAGGCACTGCAGGCCAGATCCCAGTCTTGGGCACATCATTTGTGGCCGCCTGATTGGCTGAGAAAGAACAGAACCAAACTCTTTTTCAGGTCAGGGGCCACATTCTTACACCAGATCGTCTGAGCTGGTGCTGGACCGGTGTTCACCTCCTCACCCAACGCTGCAGGCCAAGCACCTGAGCTATTCTTCCCTCTGTGCATGCCCACAGCCCCTGGCCATGCCCTGGAGCCCTCCAGCTCTCTCCCCTGTGGTTTGAGCAGCCTGCCAGGTATGCTGGATTTGTCCATTCCCACAGGCTTCCCAGGTGGCTCAGTGGTAAAGAATCTGCCTACCAATGCAGAAGATGCAGGTTCCATCCCGGAGTCTGGAAGATTCCCTGAAGAAGGAAATGGCAACCCACTCCAATATTCTTGCCTGAAGAATTCCATACACAGAGAAGCCTGGTGGGCTACAGTCCATAGGGTTGAAAAGGAGTTGGACACGACCAAGAGACTAAACAACAACAATGGGGGAACTACAAGCAAGGATGCTGTGTTATGCTAACAAAAGATGCTCAGCAGAGGTCATGGGGTCACAGAAGATGCTGAGCCAGGATCTGGCCACAAGGGACTACAAGTGCTGGCCTCACTTGAGAGAGTTTTCTGGGTGGAGCTCTGACTGGGGAACCTTTGGGTCACTGTGATTCAGTTTATAATAGTGGCGGTGCTCACTTTTATCGAGTATTGGTTATGTGCCTGGTAGACTTCTGAGTGCTTCATCTACATGATGTCACCTAATCTTCCCAAGAACACTGTGAAATAAGACCAATATTATCTTTGTTTTATGGATAAGGAGACCAATGTTTAGAGAGGTGTATTGCCCAAGGTCACAGACAGGGGCTGAGCCAGGATTTGCATCGGTCTGTCTTACTGTAATGCCCACCATCCACCTATGCTACGCTGTGGTGGCCGTGTCAGCGACTCATGGGCTGGGTTGTGTCTGCCTGCGAGGGTTCTGAAAGACATTTAAAGTGTGAGCCAATATTTTAAATGTGAGAGATTTCACTTGTAAACACATACAAAAGTCTACTATCTTTTAAAAAATGGGTCTGTCTGGTATCCTTGGTCTCTCAGTCCAAAGGCTCCCATCTACTGGAGGTGAGTGTTATTAATAGCAGCCTTGTTAGATGGAGGCTGTGCTCCCAGCTTCTATAGAACCTGGTCCAGCAGCCTGGTTCTGTTCGCCTACCTGTGTGTCCCCCAAGTGCTCTTGAATTGCCCAGTGCTGTGAGACATCCCCCTAGTCCTTGGTATGGGAGTGGTAGGTTTATCCCTGACCTTGTACTGCCTGGGAAACAGTTTGGGGCTAATGCCCCTATCCTCAGTTGGTTTGGAATAGAGAACACAGATATAGGCTGGTGATGGTATAAACCAGCATGGCAGGCTACTAGTTTAGAGTTAACTTCAGTCAGTTTATCTCCAGGGGAGATGGTAGGATGAGAGGGTGGCTTGGAAAGTTCTGGAAAGTAACTGGATCTGAAATTTACTCAAGGTTGTGCCACAGGCTAGTTGCGAAAGCCGGGTTGAGTCACTTTTCTCTGTACCTATAAAAGGGAGAGATTGAAGTTGATAAGCTCTAAGACAGGTATCAGCTCTGAAACTCTGCTACTGCTTATAAGTCATATTTTCACATGAGAGGACTGGCTTTAAGAGCACCTCTTAAGGAGGGGACAAATCTTTGTACAGATGAAAGATTTCAGTGGGTACAGGTGAAAGGTAGGTAGTAGAAACTTTGGCTGGCTCAGCTGAAGAGCCAAGGAGAGGCCATAGGCCCATCCCAGTGAAAAAAGGTGTGGCCTGAGTCTCTAGAACGTTTTGGATATCAGAGCTTTCCTTTATTTTAGTTCAGGGTCAGGTTGGGGCTTGGTTCTTTATTTAGAAAACCATGATAGTCATCACTGAAAACAGTCCTTGCCAGAACAAACATCTCACCCCAAACAATATCACTGGGAAATATAACTATGTTAATAGATGAAATTTCACAATCTTTCAGGGCATTCAGAGGAACTCATAAGAGCTGTACTATTTTGTACTCTCTCTTTTAAAACACACACCATATCACAGCAAAGTAAACCTGTTTCTCAAATTAGAGTAGCCTTGAAAATAAATAGTTACGTAACAGATTGTACTAAAGAATGAAAGATAAGCCAAGAGATCAGGCATGAGTCCAAGAAAATAAAACCCTCATAATACATTTCTCTTGTACACTTTTTTGTACTTTTGGAGTCTTATAATTCCCTCTGGCCCATTGGCATCTCTCAGTGTAAGTCTCACTGGCTTCTCAGAGTTAGCCCTATTTTCTCTCTGGCAAAGGTGGTGTGTACAACCTGAAATTCAGTTGCTTATCTGAGAACTTGATCTCAGGTGTGACTTCCCAGTATTCTCCAAACTTGGGCAGGTTTGAGGGTAGATGTGGGGGAACTGTAGGAGAGGTGTGGCCTCTTATGTGAACCAGATAGCAACTGAGGCTCTCTGAGACCTCTGCGAGGAGGCCAACTTGACTGAGACAGCCTCCTGGCCTGACTTTATAGACCCTTGCCTCTATATCCAGGGCCAGTTGACGTCCCCACTTGTGCTGGGGCCCATCACTTAATAGAATGAAAATTTTGATCCCGTAGGTCTAAAGGTACAGGCAGAAAGAGAGAGCCTGTGTTTCTAACAGGCTCCTTGGTGATGCTCATGCTGCTGGTCCATGGACTGCATCTTGAGCTGCAAGGTCTTACACGGGTGGTTCTCAGGGTGTGCTACCAGGAAGACCATCCGTAATAGCATCCCTGGGAACTTGTTAGAAATGCACACTCTTAAGCCCCACCCCTGATCTCCTGAGTCAGAAACTGGGTATGTGACCCAGCAATCTGTATTTTAACAAATACTTTAGGTTATTTTGGGTTTCCCTGGTGGCTCAGTGGTGAAGAATCAGCCTGCAATGCAGGTGACACAGGAGATGTGGGTTCGATCCCTGGGTGGCGAAGGTAACCTAGAGGAGGGCATGGCAGCCCTCTCCAGTATTCTTGCCTGGGAAATCCCACGGACAGAGAAGGCTGGTGGGCTATAGTCCACAGGGTCACAAAAAGTCAGACATGACTGAAGTGACTGAGCACGCATGCTACGTAATTTTGATGCATGCTAAAGTTTGAAAAAACACTGTCTATACTATGGGTACATGTTGAACTGTGTCCCTCCCCAAAGATATATGGAAGTTTTAATCTCTAGTACCTGTGAATGTGACCTTATTCAGAAACAGGGTCTTTGTAGATTCTATCAAGTTAAGATGAAGTCATTAGCATGAGCCCTAATTCAGTATGATAGTGTACTAGTAAGAAGATGACCATATGAAGACACAGATGCAGAGGGAGATGATGGCCATGTAAGAAAGGTAGAAGAGATGGGAGTGATCCATCTATAAGCCAAAGAATGTCAAAAATGCCAGGAAATAACAGAAGCTATAAGAAGTATTCTTGCCTCCTTGTTTTACAGGTAGTGAAGCCCTGCCCACACCTTGATTTTGGACTTCCAGCCTCCCCAACTGTGAGACTATAAATTTCTATTACTTAAGCTATCTGGTTTGTGGTAGCGTGTTACGGCAGCCCAAGGAACCTCCAACAACTGTGAAAGGCTTTCCCCGCTCTGAGGGAATAGCAGGTGTTGACAGGGCTTGGATGCAAGATTTTGACTGATAGGTAGAAGAATACAGAAAAGAAGTAGAAAAAAGTAAAAAGCAAACAGGAAGCAGTTATAATATATGGCCAGAGGTATGTGTGGTATTGATTTTTTAAAAGATATTTGTAAGTTAATTTAACAAACATTTATTGAGGCCCTGGGAACATGACAATGCTCAAGGAAAGATCCTTTTCCTTAAGAAACAACATGAGAAAACAGGCACTTACCACTCACGGTAGCTGCTACTCTAAGGGGAAGTACAGAGAACTGTGGGAGCAAGGCAACCATAGACAGTTGTTCAGGTTGTACACTATGCAACATACCTCTGACGTCAGTGGTCTTCCTTAGGGTCCTATGGTTCATAACTGCTCAACTGAATGTGGTTACTACATTGGAAAGATGTAAGAAAGACATTTAATTCATTCCTGAAGAGGAATAAAAGCTTCCCAAGGGAAACAGGATCTAAACTGAAACCTGAGGAGTGAGCCCTCAGGTGAAGGAAGATGAATGTGGGGGATTAGAAAGGAACGTGTTTAGAAAAAGAAAAGAGCGTATGCCAGACTGAAGGATAGTCAGAGTATCTGTGAGATGTGAGTCCACTCAAGGACTCTGTAGGGAAGAAGTTAACTATTAATTAAGGGGATCATCCTCTTTCATTAGAGGCTAGAGCCCTCCAGGTAAGTTCTATTTTGTAGCAAGGCTTTCTTTGGTGACTCCAGTATCCCCCAAGGTAATTAAAGTTGGTAAGTCTTGGTTATAAACCTGGTGCAATTTGCTTGTAATAAAACAGATTAGATACCGAATGGGAGAGGAGAGGAGAAAAGAGGGTAGGATAAGATAGAATAGGATAGAAGGCAATGCTGTGTTCAAAGTGCTTGTGTATGCAGACTGAAAAACTGCAACCTCAACTTTCTTTATTGTTCCCATTTATTTTTATTAGTTGGAGGCTAATTACTTTACAATATTGTAGTGATTTTTGCCATACATTGACATGAATCAGCCATGGATTTACATGTGTTCCCCATCCTGAACCTCAACTTTGTTTTCTGGCCAGGAGTCCTATCCTTTTTTGCTCCAGTGAGGGTCAGGTACTGATGAGGCCATAGTGAAGCTGGATTGTGTTTTTATTGTATCCTCTTGGAAACCTGAGACTGTGCAAAAAGTCCATTCATATAGAAAGAACTTGCTCAAGTTCTACCCTTGGATCTAGAAAACTAGTCTTCCCTTGGTGCTAAGGGTGAATTTCTAATTGCATAACCCAAGTTGAGGGCTTGACACTAGCGTGGACGAGGTAGCCACAGCTCGGTGGGGCAGCCATGAGCCCAGGGTAACTGTTCCTAGAGACGCAGGGTCTCCAAAGAGCGTGATCGATGCTTTGTCAGCAGCACACAGTAATTTCAGGTGAGATTAGGCTACCCTGGGCTCTGGGGCTGCAGATGGGGGTGGGGGGATGAAGGTGAGGCTGGGGCACCAGGGGAGGCCCAGAGGGCAGCACCCAGGTGGAAAGCAAAAGTCTAGGTCACAGTCTCGTTCCTGGACTTGGGACCTGGGGGTCAGCAAAGGGCTGGTTGCTTGTTTATAAGCTTCAGATTCCTTTTGGACCAACTGATGCCATTTCCCCCAATATCAGAAACGCCAGGGATGAAAGAAACCTAAGGGTCATCATATACAAGAATCCTCAACTCCTGCCCTCTATCTCTCCAGAGCTTTCCAGGCCTCCAGCCCACCAACACCTAGGCAGGCACCTTGGAGGCAGCTCCCCCTTGCCTCCAGAGCACAGCTCTGCTGTTAGAACTTTCCCTTTGAATTAAGAGAAAATTGATCTTTCTGTAGCTTTCCTCCATCTGTTGTCCTTTACTTGGAGAGTATTGGCTTTTTTTCTGCCTTTACTCCACCTTGCTGAATTGCCAGATGAGCAATTCACCTTGTCTTTCTGTGCCTGTACCCTCTCTGCTGGTCTGAGAGAATTTCTGTCAAGATCAAATAAAATTATGATATGAAAGCACTTTGAACAAGTAGACCAGTCCTACAACACAGCAAGCCCTGGTGGTTCTTGGTTTGTTTGGCATGACCGTGTTGGGCTCTCTTTGACTGTGACTTCCCTGAGAGCTGCCCGCTGACTCTGAGGAGAACACCTGACGTTCAGCGCCCAGTAGCCTCGGAGTGAGTTCCTCACTGGTCTGACCTCCCCAAAAGGAAGGAAGTGAAAAGAAAGTGAGGACTCGGAAGCATTTTGGACCACATCCCTAAACCTAGCACTAAGACACAGTCCACCTCCACGTTTTCTGAAAGGATGGGATTTGGTCCAGGTATCCCGTCAAGGACTACGCTCTGGTGTATCCGAGAACTCCTCAACAGTGCTGCTTACCCAAACCAGCCACTGAAGCCGCTTGAACTTCAGCTGGCACCTGCTTTTCTGCTGCATCAACATTTCCTGAACCTTTGGTGCTTGCATCCTTTCCCACTCATTGTCCCTGAGCCAATGATGCTGAGACACTGAAAATCATCAGAAAGTCCCACTGCTCCCAATTAAGAATCCCCTTCCCTCTAACCAAGAGTCAGGGCCCACAGCTACTTGCCATGATCCTGCTCACCTGTAAAGAAATGACTGTAAATGCAGTATTTTCTAATTATTATTTTGGCTGCACTGGGTCTTCATTGAAGCATGCAGGCTCAATAGTTGTAGCATGAGTACTTAGTTTCCTGACCAGGGATCGAACCTGGGCCCCCTGCATTGCAAGTGCAGTGTCTTAACCACTGGACCACCAGGGAAGTATCAGTATTTTAATGAGTACAGGTTCCTTGCTCTGGAAGTATATTCCTAGCCATGGACTGACTTCCATCATTCAGTATTTGTTGAATGTCTTCGGAATACCAGACCCTATGTGATATTCTAGGAAATATGGATATACAAACACAGCCCCTGACCTCAGGGAGCTTTCACCGAAGGGAGTCTTAGAGACACCTGAACTGTAAGTGCTCTAAAGGGCTGCAGGTGCTGTGACAGACTGAAGTGTAGGAAACAACAGGGGATACAGGGAGGAGGGAATCTGGGCTGTCTGAACAGGGGAGGGGAGGGTGAACCAGAGAAATTACCATAGAAATGGGATGCTCACAGTTGAGTCTTTAAAGAATGTGTATTTAGTATGGTTGGGGGCCTGAGACAGTAAACCATTTATCGGAAGCATAATCTCTAGTCACAAGTCAAGGTTGGCAGTCCCATTGGATGCAATCTGATTTCTCCATTGCTTGGTTGAGGAGTGGAACCTGGATTTCAGCTCTGTGGCATTCAACAACAGCTTCCATATTCTCATTTGGAGGCTATTTTCTTTGTATTCTCATGTCAGTTTCTGAATTCCACTAATATAGGACTTGCCCAGTATAGTAACTGCATGTGTGTCTGTACCCCCCACTTATCCAGTTAGGTTGTGACGGTCTTGCGAGAAGAGTCTAAGTCTCTCTTTGTTACCCCTTCATTCAACAAACATTTATTGGGCCCCACTAGTACCAAGCCCTATGATAACACTGAAGATATAGCATTGAATAAGACAGATGTGGTTTCTGTCCTCATGGAGTTTCCATTCTAGCAGAGAAGATGGTCATTGGACAAATAATCAATCGCATGTGTGATCAGACCTCTGAAAGGAAAATCCCATTGTGGTGTCACAGGGTAAACAGGGGACATGATCTAGTCCGGGGATCCCAGGCAGGTGACCCCAAAGGATGTTTAAGCTGGAAGACACTCATCGTCAATTCTTGTCTGACTAGTTTTACACCTTGGTGCTGTGATCTAATGGACTTTCCAGGTGGAACTAGTGGTAAAGAACCCACCTGCCAATGCAGGAGACATGAGACATGGGTTTGATGCAGGAGACATAAGAGACCCAGGGTCTGATCCCTGGGTCGGGAAGATCCTCTGGATGAGAGCATGGCAACCCCCTCCAGTATTCTTGCCTGGAAAATCCCATAGGCAGAGTAGCCTGATGGGCTACAGTCCATGGGGTCACAAAGAGCCAGACATGACTGAAGCTACTTAGCACACACTCCATGCTCTCATGTCTACCCTCCAGTTCCAAATCTGCAAAAACTCCAATATTTATTCTTTCCTCCTCCTCCTCTTTCTTCTTCTCCTCTTTCTTCTTCTTCATAATAAAATACCAAGATTTATCTGAGCAAAAGATCATTCAGGAAGCAACCACATTTCCCAGCCTCCCTTGAAGCTAGGAGAGACATACGACTAGTTTCCTGCTACTGGAGTGTGAATGGGAGTGATGTGAGCAACATCAGGGCTACATTCTTTACAAAGGGCTTGTGCGCCACTCCCCACTTCCTACTGTGTGGGAGAGAACAGCAGCTGCCACGGCCCCCTTAAACCAGAGACAGGGGCTCCCTCTGAGGATGGGAGAGGTACCCAGTGCCCGTATATCTAGATCACCTTGGGCAGCAGCGCTGTGTGTCTGCTCTAGACATTCAGCCCATCTGTGAACCTCCCAACAAGAATTAAACTTCTGCCTTTTTGAGCCACTGTATTTTGGGTCTCTTTGCGGGGAAGTTAAGCCTATAAGCTGACTCACATATCCAGGGTCTGTTTTCAGCATGTCTTTAGCTTAGCAGGGACCACGAAGGCATTTACCCAATTTGTCATCATCTGTGAACAGTTATAGCATGAGGTTTCTCTCTCTTCAGTTTAAACACATTACGGTCCCATCTGGCTGTTGTTTCTTTGAACTCTTCCTCCCTCTTTCAGTGCTTCCTTGTTCCTTCTTTCATCATTCAGGTGCTCTAAATATTTGAAGGAGAATTTAAGTCATACTATCATGGGTTGTTTTTTTTGGTTTTTTTTTTTTTTTGGCCAGGTCACAATGCCTTCAAAAGAGAGGCCTAGGAGAGAAAAGGGCTGTAAATGAGATTCTGAGATGAAGAGGAAAGCCTTAATTACCTGAAACTTGGCGAACACAGCTCTCTATTAATGAGAATGCTTCTACCACATCTTTAGAAAGAAGAAGACTGCAAGCAAATAAGCTGTGATGGAGAGATTCATTCAAAACACTAATTTTCTAAGCTTGTGCTAGAGTTTCAACCCAATTGCCTCTTCTCCCATGGTGGCAGCCACAACTCAGTGAGAGATGGGATGGGAATTTGTCATGATGGCTCTGAGGCTGTCCTTTCAACCTTGCTTTATTCCTGCTTTCATATCATGGGGAAATGGGCTATAAGTTCCATCTATTATGCTTAAAAATATTCTGCAAATATGCAAGGCTACTTGTATAATGACATTGGTTCTGGTGTTATTTTCATTAGTAAAACAATGAAAAAAATATAATGTGCCTCAATAGGAAGACATTTAAATTTAAAAGTATAGTTTATCTTATAAAGAAAACAAAGGCAGTCACTTCAAAGGAGATAGTTTTCTACGGACTGACGTGCAAAAATGTGCATGATGCATGTGTGTTAGCAATACAATTGTTTTTAAATAAAAATGAACAACTGATGTTTATGTATATATTTTCATATGCCTAGAAAAACAGACTGGAAGAACACACATGAAATTATTAATAATGGTGATCTCTGGAGAGTAGAATTAGGGGAGATGAGGGTAGGTTTTCATATTTTACTCTATAATAATTCTATGGTGTTTGTTTTTATAGTAGTAGACTTTCCCTGTGAGGCAGAGATCATACTTATCCTGCTCATTGCCCATTCATGGAGAGAATATGGGAGTGGCCAATGGCAATGACAGTAATCATAATAGCACTTATTATTATTACTATATAGGTTATGTAGCATTTACAATACAGTAAGCACCATCCTTTGGATTTTATATATATCAGTATATCTAATTTTCATAAATACGCTATGCAGTAAGTACTTTATCATCTCCATCTTACATATAAAGAGACAGAAGCACAGAGATGGTAAACAAGCTGTCCAAGGTAACCAAGTGACAGAGCTGGCATTGAATCCAGGGGGCCTGGCTCCAGAGATTATTCTTAATCACTCTATGTTACGTTGATTAATGGATGTAATGAATGAATGCTAATTTTTTCAAAAAATGTTTTTTTGGCTAAGTCTCTGATAAGTAGAAGAATCAATGAACCAGTAAAGTTCATTCCCAGAGCATTCTGCTTAATCAAGGTTCTACAATTTATCTTTCAATGCAAGGTAATGGGCTGTTTATACTCAGAGCCTTCCAAAAGCTGAGAAGACACTGATGTTAACAGTTGTTGATGAGTGACTGGGAAAGGCTGAATGTTTTAATTTAAAGTAAGTGAAAGAATTAATTGCTAGCAAATTAAAAGGCTTCATCTGCCATTTCTCTGCTCCTCGGTTTTCTGTCTTCCACCCAGAACAATATCAGGGGCGTTGCGAGCACAGGCGTGACCACCTGGCTTTTCCTTTCTAAGCAGCCTGGTTTTGCAGCTTGTGCTTTCATCTGGGGATCTGGAAAGGCAGAAAGAATTCTGTACTCCAGAAGTATCTCTATGTACTTAGGGACTAATAGGAACCCCCACCCCTCCACTCAGGGAAAAAAGGCTAAGGCATAGACTATGAGTTCTCGGAGTAGAGGAATTAGATTTCATTCCATTTTTATCCTCTGCATCTCAGAATGCCTGGCACCTAGCACAAGTTTTACACAGGAAAGGTTATCAACACTGTCTGACCAAGAGAAATTTTGATGGTATAGAGGAAGTTCTAAGAAAAATAATAAGCACCCCTTGATTGAAATAGTTTTCTAGATCTGCAAAAAATTCAGCAGTTATGAGCACACAGTCTTTGCAAAGCCTGTTACTAAATACAGGTGGACACAAAATAGTCTCAGTCTTCAAGAAGCTTAAAATAGAGTCTGAGAGATGTACACATGCTGTCAGCACTGTGACTTTAGAATAAAGAGATGACGTTTGTAAATTTGAAGTCAAGGAAAAGCTCTCTCTCTCCCTTTCTCCCTCTCTACTCCCCACTACCTCTATCATCATAAAGATTATTCAGGAGTAATCTTGTGGATATATGAGATTTGTATACATGTGGGAACTCCCCATGGCAGTACATGGGGAGCAAATTAACATTACCTCCCCAGGACAATTGAATGTGGCTTCCTGGCAGAGTGGAGATTGGTTTATCTGTTCACAGTTGAGTTGAAGTTTTGTTTGCAGATAAATCACTCTTCCATGGAACATCAGAAGAAGAACCCACAGGAAAAAAAAAAAAAAGACATACCTGCTCAGTTGAAAGATGACGATGTACAATTAATTTGCAAATAATAGAAATAAAGTCTTCAGAGATATTACCCTCAGACACACACACACAAAAAGACATATCAACATACTTAATGGGACTAATGACCTGGGGGAAGGAGAGGAGAGCTTAAGTTAACAATTGTGCTGGCTATTGGTCTTTCCCAGACTTATAGAAAGGGCACACAGCACTACTTAACTGGAACAGAACCGTGATGGAGTTAGAAAGGTACTAGGACTAAATGTGTGCCCCTTGCAATCTGGTCTTTCCTCAGAGTAGATCTGTGCAAGCTCTGCCGTTCTGAAAAGTGAAAGTGAATGTGTTAGTTGCTCAGCTGGGTTTTACCCTTTGCGACCCCGTGGACTGTACCCCCATGGACTGTAGCCTTCCAGGCTCCTCTGTCTATGGGATTCTCCAGGCAAGAACACTGGAGTGGGTTGCTGTTCCCTTCTCCAGGGGATCTTCCCAACTGAGGGACTGAACCTCTATCTCTGCATCTCCTGCATTGGCAGGCAGGGCTCTTTACTAGCTGAGCCACCAGGAAGTTAAAAGGACACCACAATTCTCAGATTGTTTCCAATCAGAATATTAACACCTCATGGACTATTTTTCATGAATATCTTAGTCTTTGGGAAGACAGCACAGTGTCGGGGAGGCCTCGGTGTCATACTGCCAGTGTTCAAAACTCATCAGCTATGTAATAGTGGACCATGAAGCTTTATGTGGATGGTAATATATTAAAAGGGCATTGTTAAGATTAAATGAGATGATATACGTGTGTAGCCTATTGTATATGAGAATATGTATATTTGTGTGATCTTTAGGTTTAGGTTTAGTGTTATGATTTTGCTTTAAATTCCTGATACCTAGATATCTAGATCACACAAATACACATATCTTCATTCCACAATTCACACAAATACAGTTTTCATTCCAATCCCAAAGAATGGCAATGCCAAAGAATGCTCAAACTACCACACAATTGTACTCATCTCACACAGTAGTAAAGTAAGCTCGAAATTCTCCAAGCCAGGCTTAACAGTATGTGAACCATGAACTTCCAGATGTTCAAACTGTATTTAGAAAAGACAGAGGAACCAGAGATCAAATTGCCAACATCTGTTGGGTCATTGAAAAAGCAAGAGAATTCCAGAAAAACATCTACTTCTGCTTTATTGACTATGCCAAAGCCTTTGACTGTGTGGATCACAATGAACTGTGGAAAATTCTGAAAGAGATGGGAATACCAGACCACCTGACCTGGCTCCTGAGAAATCTGTATGCAGGTCAGGAAGCAACAGTTAGAACTGGACATGGAACAACAGACTGGTTCCAAACTGGGAAAGAAGTACATCAAGGTTGTATACTGTCCCCGGCTTATTTAACTTGTATGCAGAGTACATCATGAGAAATGCTGGACTGGATGAAGCACAAGCTGGAATGAAGATTGCCGGGAGAAATATCAATAACCTCAGATATGCAGATATGCCACTCTTATGGCAGAAAGTGAAGAACTAAAGAGCCTCTTGATGAAAGTGAAAGAGGAGAGTGAAAAACTTGGTTTAAAACTTAACATTCAGAAAACTAGGATTATGGCATCTGGTCCCACCACTTCATGGCAAATAGATGGGGAAACAATGGAAACAGTGACAGACTTTATTTTTGTGGGCTCCAAAATCACTGCAGATGGTGATTATAGCCATGAAATTAAAAGATGCTTGCTCCTTGGAAGAAAAGCTATGACCAACCTAGACAGCATATTAAAAAGCAGAGACATTACTTTGCCAACATAGGTCCGAATAGTCAAAGCTAAATTTTTTCCAGTAGTCGTGTATGTATGTGAGAGATGGACCATAAAGAAGGTGAACGCCAAAGAATTGATGCTTTTGAACTGTGGTGTTGGAGAAGACTCTTGAGAGTCCCTTGGACTGCAAGGAGATCCAACCAGTCCATCCTAAAGAAATCAGTCCTGAATATTCATTGGAAGGACTGATGCTGAAGCTGAAACTCCAATACTCTGGCCACCTGATGTGAAGAACTGACTCATTAGAAAAGACCCTGATGCTGGGCAAGATTGAAGGCAGGAGGAAAAGGGGATGACAGAGGATGAGATGATTGGATGGCATCACCAACTCAATGGAGATAAGTTTGAGTAAACTCTGGGAGTTGGTGATGGACAGAGAGGCCTGGTGTGCTGCAGTCCATGGGGTTGCAAAGAATCAGACATGACTGAGCAACTGAACTGAACTGAAACCTAAACATCGTGGTTTGCTAAACTAAGGCAAGCCTGAAAGTTAAACTTTCCTTAAACCAAAAAGCTTAGAAGAAAATGACTTGGTTCAACTTAAGACAAGTAATAGAATTTTTCAAAAATTACTTACTCTTTTAAGTATAGATAACACATTTATATGATTCAAAATTAAATTAATTTATTTACTTATATAAGTGTTTATATTCTATCCCTGTCTTATACATGTCCAGTTCCACTTCACTTTCCCAAAGTGGTAGCCATGTTAATATTTCCTGTGAATTCTTCCAGAGATTTTTTAATGTATGCAAGCAAATACAGGAATGAGAGCATGATATGCATTTTATTCTGCATCTTACTTTTTTAATGTTATAATCCATCTTGGGAATTTTTTAATTCATAAGAAGTGCCCTCATTCTTATTTTATATCTACACAGTATTCTGTTGAATGGATGTATCATAATAGGTTTAGCCAACTTCTTATTGGAAGACATTTAAGTTTTTACCAATTTCTTACCATAACAAGTAGCTGTTGTTTAGTCGTTTAGTCATGTCCTACTCTTTTCATGACCCCATGGACTGTAACCTGTCAGGCTCCTCTGTCCATGGGCTTTCCCAGGCAGGAATACTAGAGTAGGTTGCCATTCCCTCCTCCAGGGGATATTCCCTACCCAGAGACCGAATTCCCATTTCCTGCATTAGCCGGCAGATTCTTTACCATTGAGCCAGCTGGGAAGACCATAGCAAACTACTACTCCAGTAAAAAGCCAATTTTGATGTTTATTACTAAATTGCCCGCCTATGGGAATGGCAAAGACAGGAGGAGAAGGGGTAACAGAGGATTAGATGGTTGGATGTCATCACCGATTCAATAGAAATGAGTTTAAGCAAACTCCGGGAGATAGTGACAAACGGGAAGCCTGGCAGTCCATGGGGTCGCAAAGAGTAGGACACAACTGAGTGACTGAACAACAGTGATGGGGGTGGCATCCACTGACACTTGAATGACAGACAGTAGAATGCTCATTTTCCTCTTCCTTGCCAAGATCATATATTAATATATTGCAATTTTGATACTTGGGGTGTTTTTTTTTAATAGCAACCAAACTTGGTGCTTTCACTGCTTTTGTTTCTTGTTGGCTGGTGGGAAGGCATTGGATGCTCTGGTTCTGGGCTTGGCTATTGCAAGGGGGTGGTGGATAGTTGACACTGTCCTCAGGGAGAGGGCAAGGAGCCTTGGCTGGAGGCAGCGGCACCCCAAGACTCTCATCTGGTTCATTGTTTTCTCCCTGGAAAGTCCTGCTAGGGAGATTTTTTTTTTTTTTTTACTAATTTGATAGTGAAAATGATATGATATTAAGATATTGTATTTTGAATTTATGTTGCTCTTATTATAAGAAAGGTTGACTATTCATGTATTTAAAAGTTGTTTGTATTTCTTTTATCTGTGAACCATTTCTTTACATTCTTTTCCCAACTTTTCTCTGGATAATTGCTTTTTTTTCCTTATTGACCCATAGAAGCTCTTAAAATATTAAACACATTAAACTTTGTGAAATGAGTTATAAACAATTTGCTTCCATTTCGCCATTTGTCTTTTTACTTTGCTCAAGGAGATTGTGCCAAGCAATGATTTTTATTTTTATGAAACTTAATTTTTAACTCTTTTACTTTATGCCTTCTAGTTTTTATATCATAGTTAGAAGGTCTTTTCTACTCTGAATTTATAGAGGAGCTTTCCTTTTCGGATTTATGTTTTACTTCTTTTATTTGATTCATTTGGAATGGATCCTAATAATAAGGCACTTTACAATTTCAGTGAGAATCTGTAAAGTAGGGCAAGGAAGGAGGTCAGAAGGATATTCCCAGGAGGGCTGAAGACTGGAGTCAAATGCATCCAGAAGATTCTCATAGCTTTGCCATGTTCTTTATGCCTCTCCACCCACAGTCCTTTGGCTCAGAGGTGAGTATCTGGCCCAAGATAGGGCGGTCAGAGCCCTTCTCCAAAATTTCTGAATCTGGGGCCAGAATGAGAATCATTCAGGCAGCCATAAAAAGTAAACCTTGTGAGTTCCATGAGCCAGACTTCCTTCTACATGAGATAGCCAGACAGCACTGAAAGAATAAACCAACCCAGAGGAAAAGGCAGAGATGATGGAAAACTACTCAGGAGTACAAAGGAATGAACTGCACATACACCCAACAACATGAATCAGCCTGAGTGAAAGAAGCCAGACAAAAATAAGTATCGACCATATGATTCCATGTTACAAAACTCTTGAAGACGCAAACTAACCTAGAATGTCAGAAGTCAGATCAGTCATGGTCAGAAGAGGGTGAGGTGCGCCAGGGTGGGGTGGGAGAGAGCAACGACAAAGGGGCTAGGGAAAATTGGGGATGACAGATACTGTCCCTATCTGGTTGTGGTGATGGTTCCATGGATGGGTATGTATTTCAAAACTTTTCAAATCACACACTATAAATCAGTCCAGTTCATTTTATGTTGATGATATCTCAACAAAGTTGTTTTAAAATAAAGCAGAGATGAGGGGGAAAATAAATCAAGTACAAATGAGGAATGTATGTACAGGAGGAAAGGAAAGCAAGAGAAAATGAATTTAGTTGGGATCTACTTCTCTCATTCTAGATGCCCACACTTGCCCTTGAGTGCACCCATCCTATTTGTCCACCTGACAAACTTCTAACATATTCCAGGTCCAATTCGGATGTTATCTTTTTATAGCTTTTTTGACTCTCTCAGGCTGAATTAATTGCTCCTTCATTTCTGTATGTGTTCCCATAGCTCTTATCATCTCTGCTGTGGTGACTGATGAGTCTGTCTCTTGCACAAAATGATAAATCTCTGAAGAGCAGGAAGTGTGTCTTATTTATCCTTAGATACCCAGAAACCAGCATAATTCACAAGATGTGGCAGGTGCTCACTTAATGCCTTTTAATTGATTTAAATGGAGGGAATCAAATTCAATCAATGGTTATCAAGTCTTTTTGAACACACCTTAATATAACTCTTTTTAAAAACAAAATATTGCAAGGACTCTCAATAGAGAATTCAGATAAAGGTGGAACTGACCTGGCTGAAGAGTCGATTTGAGTTTGAATCGGAGGCTATTTTGTCTTTCTGGTTTTCAATTGTTTTCTATCTGCATCCAGGTATAGCATATTTGCCTTTCTGTCATCTTCCTCTATTTCCTGATCTTCTCTACTACCTAAAGAAGACCCCACTCACCCTCTCTGGGAGCACCCATAACCCTCCTGTATCTGTCTTTCTCTTTCTGACTTACTCCACTTTGTATAATAGGCAAATACTGTACACTGATGTATATATAGGGAATTTAGAAAGATGGTAATGATGATCCAACAGGCAGAGCAGCAGAGGAGACACAGATGTAAGGAATAGACTTTTGGACTCAGTGGGAGAAGGCGAGGGTGGGATGATTTGGAAGAAGAACATTGAAACATGTATATTACCATTTTTACATATTTATATCTATATGTAAAATAGATGGCCAGTGCAAGTTTGATGCATGAATCAGGGTACCCAGAGCCGGTGCTCTGAGACAACCCAGAGGGATGGGGTGGGGAGGAAGACGGGAGGGGTGTTCAAGACGGAGGCACATGTATACCTGTGGTTGATTCATGTTGATGTATGGCAAAAACCACCACAATATTGTAAAGCAATTATCCTTCAATTAAAATAAATTAATTTTTTTAAAACCCTCCTGTATCACAAGAGACCCCAAAAGACAACTCCCTTGTGTTACCAGGTGCTCCTGCTCCAAGCTTTCCTGTGCCGTAAGAAATTCCCAATTGTGGGGGTGGGGTGGGAGAGAAGGTTTTGGACAAAAAGATCCCTGACCACAAAAATAGAGCTTATAAAAAGGTCTCTAGCTACTTGCTTAAATTACTAAGCTAGTTTCCAAAGAGTTAGATGAAAGAAAGAGCTCATTTCCAAAGGACCAAGGAGGCTGGGAGTTAAGCCATTGCTGTTAGGTGCTTCTCCGATTAATTGTTCCTGCCTACAGAGTCTCAGGGCTTCCCTGGTAGCTCGGGTGGTAAAGCATCTGCCTGCAATGCGGGAGACCTGGGTTTGATCCCTGGGTTAGGAAGATCCCTAGAGAAGGTAAAGGCTTCCCACTCCAGTATTCTGGCCTGGAGAAATCCATGGACTTCAGTCTATGGGGTCGCAAAGAGTCAGACGTGACTGAGTGACTTTCACTCCCTCACAGAGTCTTAATCTAAAATTGTGAGTCTGTGGTCTTTTATTTCCAGGATTCCATTTTACAGAATTGCTTCTGGAATTATTTTCTGACTTGTAGTATCCAAAGACTCACCATGTATTAATTTTCCCTGCAGTTTTTTAATCAGAGCTGGTTCAATATGAAACCCAATAGGCTATGTTTGGAATGCATAGAAAGCATTCAGAACATTGCGGCCTATAGAATTTATGATAAAGATAAAACGGAAGCAACTTCATTGTGTTTGCAGGCCAAATGAGGGCATTGGACAAGATGATCTCCAAGAGCTCCTCCAACCTTGTGAGTTTATGATTTCTGGGCAGACAGACGAGAACAGCAGCATAGGTTTGGGGTGAGCTGTGTGAGAAATAAATTGTTCTTTGCACAAATGAATAGAGTATAATAGCAATAAATCTCAGGAAGAACATTTCAACAGAAAGAACATTTCAAAATTATCTTCAATGTCTCATTGTCTGTACAGTTTCATTTTTGTATTATTTTTTCTTACTTTCTAAATAATGTCTCTTGTAGGGGGTTTAAAGTGTGATTCAGCAAATGTTATGCCCATTTGTGCTATCTTCCATACCCCAGGACAAGTCATTAGAAGCGAGGACCTAAGGACATTTGGCAAGGTCAACAGGACTAAATGAGGAAAGGAGAGGATTTTTTCTAACTGCTAAAAATGCAGGAAGAGGGTGTTTCAAAAGCTGGTCTGTTGATAAGAATTTAATGTGTATTTGCCCAAACCATTAAAGTTATATGGTTAGGTTATCAGGCTAGATCCCAACCTAAAATATGAGAGAACAATAAAAACTTTATTTTTATATAGGTAGCCTCATCTATAACATCATTTTCTTGGGGAAAAATGTCCATTTTGGGTTCTCTGCTACAATGTTGTGGACATGCCTCCCTCAGCCTAGCAGTAGAAGAGACCTGACAAATGCGGGCAGTAGTCCTCAGACACCCACAGTTCATCCAAGTGTTACATCTGCCTTCTCTTAGAAGGATAAATTATTCCAAACTGGGGAACAAGGGAAAATTATCTTGAAGGGTGAAGTTCTGAATATCGACTCTCACCATTTTTTAAATTACTTTACAAATTGAAAACTCACAACAGACTGTCTTTGCATTTAATTTAGAATTCTGTTTTGTGACCATGATTGAGAACTCAAGGGTTTTTTGCTCTGTGTTACAATTAGTAAATGGTTTTATGTTCCTTGATGATGATAAATTTGTTTTTGAATTTCATTATAATATCTAAATTGATTATTATCATAAATAGATGTCAGTACCTGACTGTCAGTGTTTTTCTTATGGCAGAAATGAATGATCCAAATTTTTTGAATTACTATGTTGTGGGTTTCTTTTTAACTACAGGAAGAAAAAAAAAAAAACACAGAATGACAAAGTGTATTTTGAACCAAACAGGAGTTCAGTCATTCATACTACAAATATTTATTGAACATTCTGTCCTCTGGATTGAAGAAAGATAAATAATTCACATTTCCTGCACTCATAGAACTCATGAATTACAGGAAATAAAACAGATAAATAATTCTACTCAAGGCAAAATGAGTAAGTACCATAAAGAAATATTAATAGCAGAGTTCTTTGGGCAACATAAAAGAAAGAAAAAACATTTCAGCTGAGACAAGAGAAGTTTCCTGGAGAAACTGGTGCAGAAACTGGTCCTTCTTAAAGAAGAATCTAAAAAGTGATGGGCAGGGAGCCCACCAATGGGAGAATGGAAAACCACTGGTGGTTTTTGGAAGGGGAAGTGACATGGTTTAGCTGAGTGGTTTAGAAGGCAAACATATACGAGTCCAACAATGATTGAGCGATTCAAATGAAGTCAAGATGCTTGAACCATACGAACGGGTGTGTACAGAGCACAGAAATTTAAGAGATGGTAAGGGATCGGGGCTTCCCAGGTGGCTCCCGTGGTAAAGAACCTCCCTCCAATACCAGAGACGTAAGGGATGCAGGTTCCACCCCTGGGTCAGGAAGATCCCCTGGAGGAGGGCATGACAACCCACTCCAGTATTCTTGTCTGGAGAATCTCCTGGACAGAGGAGCCTGGTAGGCATGACTGAAGCGACTTAGCATGCATGCACATATGCAAGGAAACAGAATCAGCAAACTTTGGGGATCCTTTAGAAACAAGAAGTAGAAACACAGATTTGAAAATCAGGAAAGGCAATTACTGAAATCACAAGAGAGTGGTTTTCAAGCTTGATTCAAGCGCAAGAATTTCCTGGAGAGCTTAAATATCAGCACAGGTTTCAGGGTCTACCTTATGGACATAAAGATTCAGTGAGACTTAGGTTTGGTCCCAGGAATCTGTATGTTTAAGCAGCATCCCAGAGGATTTGGATGCCTTGGGGCACTGACCACACCTTGAGAAACAGCTCTATGGAAACAGAGGTTACCAAGAGGGTGTGCAAAGCCCAAAAGGGGACTGACCTGGCTTTTTGCAAAATGAGGAAGAGAATCTGAGACCTGGAGTTCCTCCCTTTCCCCTCTGCTTCTCCAAGACCTGAGATTAAAGTCACCTTCTGGGAGCTTACTATTCTAATGTAAAATAATGCATACAATAGACACACACAAAAATTAAATGGTTTTAAACAGTGCCATGGAGAAAATAAAGCAGAATAAGGGCTTGAGAAGGTTTGTGGGGAGAGGGAAAGGAGGTGAAAGGAGAGGACGGGCAGCACTTTTGGACTGAATCATAAGGAGAGGCTTTCAGAAAACGACAGGAGTTGAGGTCTGAGATGAGGACGTGGCCAAAGGAGATGAGCATTGCAGGCGTGGGAACAAGATGGGTAAAGATGATGAGTGAGGAAACCACTGTGTGTTTGGGGAATGACTGCAGGGCCAGGGTCCAGGGGGTGCTGGGGCAGAGTGAGGAAGGGGGCAAGCAGTAAGAGCTGAGGGCAAAGGAGAAAGCAGTAGTCAGGTCACAGAACAAGACCCTGCTGGATTCGGGAGTTAACTCTAAGGTGTGGGGGGACCTCCTTGGAGGCTTTGAGTAGGAGAGTGTCATGATGTGATTTACTTTTTGGAAGAGTCACTTTGCCTGCTTTGGCCGTGGAGTGTGGCTATGGGGGATGAGCTGGAGGAACTGAGATGATCTCAGATAGATGCTGTGGCAGCTGGGACATGGATGGTAGAAGTAGAGAGATGAGGCCAAACCTGTGTTCTGAAAGGAAAAATGACATAACTTGCCAATGCATTAGCAATGTGGTATGAGGGTAAGGTCTAGCTTTTGGGGGTATTTGTTTGTGTTTTGGTGGAAGGAACAACTGGATCCATGAGATGAAGCTGATATAATATGGTGGAAGCTAAGGGAAAGAAAACTGCAGGGTCTAGTGTCTCAGCGTTGCTAATGCCTCAAACTATGATGGCAAAGGGTAAGCTCTTAACAGATGTTTCTTGACTGAATTATTAAAAGACTCGATGCTAGAGAATAGCTGAGAAGGTAAGGATTGGGGAAAAAAACCCCTTGGTGGGATTTGGAAGTGTGTGGGGACACTTGGTGGGGGTTGGAAGTGTGTAGGGGCTCTTCTGCTGGTCACAGTGACCAGCACCAGTCACACCTAAACTCTTGAAGTCACCACCAGGCAGTTTCAGATCCACTTGTATCTGTGCATGCCGTTTTCCTGCAGGTTTTTCCGCATCCTTGGGTCAACTGTGTATTTGAATTGGTATTATTGCAGCAAACGCCTATATAACAAAACTTACCATGTTAGCCATCTTGAAGTGTACAGTTCAGTGACATTTTGTACATTCAGTACTGCACATTGAAAGTTTGTACATTCACACTATTTCCAGAATACTTTTATCATCCCCAAGGAATTCCATGAAGCCGTTTCTTCCCATTTCTGCCTGCCCCCTTCCCTTCCCTGGCAACCACTAATCTGCTCTCTGTCTCTATGGATTTACTTATTCTAGACTTTTCATATACACTGGACCATGCAGTCTGTGGCCTTTGTGCCTCGCTTCATTCACTTAGCATAGTGTTTTCCAGGCTCATCCATGTTGTAGCACGTATCAGCAGATCATTTCATTCTGTGGATGAATAATATGCAATTGTATGGATAGATCATATTTTGTTTATCCATTAATCCATTGATGGATATTTGACATGTTTCTATCTTTTGGCTATTGTGAATAGGGCTGCTATCAATATTTGTGAGTAAGAGTTTTTTGTGCCTGTTTTCAGTATGTGTGTTGAGAGGGTTGTTGAGTTATATGGTAATATTTTTTAAACTGTGCTTATTTATTTTGGCTTAGTAGGTCGTTGTTGCTGCATGTGGCCTTTCTCTAGTCGTGGCAAGCAGGGGCTACCCTTCTTTGCAGTTGCACAAACTTCTCACTGCCGTGGCTTCTCTTGCTGCGGAGCACCGGCTGTACACACGGGGCCTTCAGTAGTTGCCTCACACGGCCTTAGTAGTTGAAGCTCAGGCTTGGTTGCTCAGCGGTGTGTAGGATCCTCCCTGACCAGGGATCAAACTCTTGTCCCCTGCACTGGCAGGCAGACTCCTAACCACTGCACCACTGGGGAAGCCTTTTATGTTTAACTTATAAAGGAAATGTCAATCAGTTGAGCATCTTTTAAGACATCCTTTCTGATGTCTTTCTTGACTTGTCCTTTCTCCTCCCATTGAGCTTTCCCTTTTTCTGTGTATTGCCACTGTTTCTGATGTACACATGTCTCCTGGCACCTGAACTTGAGTTTAGCTACCTTATGCTAATATTACCTGTCTTCTGTTTAGTGAATTATAAACTCTTTGAGGAAAGAACCCAAGTCTTCTTTTTCTCTGTATGGTTTACTGCAACTCCATTTACCTTTGGTAAATTTACAAGCTCTCAATAAATCTTTGCTGGGAAAATGACAGTTCTCAGTGCAGAAAAGAGTTTCAAGCAGGGTGACTTTTCATTTGGGGAATGGAGAACTTTAGATGCTACACAGTGGTAATTGCTGTTTTTAACTGTAATTGCTGGGGCTGTGCTGGCACACCCAGGTTGCTATTATGTTTGTTTAGACATATAAACAGGGGGTATGTGTGTATATGTGTGGGGAAGAGGAAGCTGTGTTATTTATGTTGAAGCTTTTTGACACTTCACCTACATCTGCAAAATCCCTGCAAAATCTCCCTACCAGCCAAATGACCTCAATCAAGGTAGAAGAAACTTCTCAGAACTTAATAAACAAGCCTGAGTTGTTGGGCTTCTCCACCACTATGATGATATCTGAAAATGCCACCTTTGATAAACCATAGCTCTGCCTAGAGAGACTGAATTTTTGGCAATCTTGCAAAATCCCAGGGTTTTAATTAAATTGCTTTCAAAGTAGCTTGACTTAATGGGTCATAGGACAAAATGTTGAATTAACACAAAGCATTTCCTAATGGAGTGAAAACAAATGGGAGGTGGCTTTTCGTGTGAGCTTCCTGTAATTGGAACCACCAATCAGATGTGCCGCATGAAGGCTCCCTGATGGAATGCTTTTTGTCTCTGAGTCAGCATACAAAATTAAATGCTGAAAATGTGTTGACTTTCCAAGTGCAAAAGTGCTGAGGATCAGACAGAGCAGCATAAGGCATGGCTTCCACTCACAAAGAGTTTATAATCCAACTGAGGAGGTGAGAAACAGACATATAAATGATAAACATCAGTTTCAGACATGTAAGAGCTAAAGGGGTAATATAAACAATTGGTAGTATTAGATAGGGTGGGGGGTCAGTGTTAGGGGGCAGGGAGAGATGCTAGTTGAGAGTGTGGAGAAGTTCATTACGAGGTTGTATATTTCAAATGACAAGCATGACACATGTCAGGAGCATGCAATGGTTAAGGGCCTTTGAATAAATTATTAATAGTCTAAATGGAGCAACATGTTCAGGTAAGGGAATATGGGGATACTCAAGTGGCAAAGATATTTTGGAACTCAAATTGAAAAGAGCATGGAAAATAAAAATAAGTTTAGACTTTATCCAGTAGGGAATGAGAAGCCATAAATGTCTCCTTCTCAGCCTAAAGGCTTCTGAGAGGGAGAGTGACAAGACACATTGACAGTTATATTTATGGAAAAGTAATTTAATGAGGTTTTATAGGCTGGCGTAAAGAGGGAAAATATTGGAAAAGAGAAATAAGTTAATAGGCTATTGAAATAGTCCAACAGAGAACCAAGAGCTTAAACTAGAGCAACGGCAATGGGGATATAAAGAAGTGTGGGAGTAGGAGGTGGATTTGTAAATAAAGTTGGCTTTTCTATAGTTTTAGACAGACATTTAAAAGTGTGAGTTTTTGTGTTTAATTTTTCTATTTCTGCTTCATATTTTCCAACACTGCTCTGTTGGAAATCAGGACTTCCTTAGCTGATGAAGGGGATCATAATAAGCCATCCCCAAACATACCACTTTGACTTACAGGTTATTTTGAGCTGAAGGCAATTAAGAAATAGCATATACAGGAGAAACTCTGCCCTCCCATTTCTGCCTGAAAACAGGGCATAAATTTCCCCTTGGAAGGGTAACAAATTTACATTTATAAAGATTTCTCCCTCTCCAGCACCAGAAAGAGGAGAAAAATTTTAATCTCCAGAGATGACTCTTATCACTGGAGACAGCACTGACTGTGTCTGCATAACAAGCCTGACTAAATAACCTTTACTACCATACTTTTCCTAGTCACCTTCCCATAGTTCACTAAAAGCCCAAACACCCGCTTTCCTTTGTCTAGTCACTTCTCCACTATTTATTGTTGTTCAGTTGCTCAATCATGTCCAACTCTTTGCGACCCCATGGACTGCAGCATGCCAGGCTTCCCTGCCCATCACAATCTCCCAAAGTTTGTTCAAACTCATGCCCATTGAATCGATGATGCCATCCAGCCGTCTCATCCTCTGTCATCCCCTTCTCCTGCCTCCAATCTTTCCCAGCATTAGGATCTTTCCAATGAGTTGGCTCCACGCATCAGGTGGCCAAAGTATTGGAGTTTCAGCTTCACCATCAGTCCTTCCAAGGAATATTCAGGACTGATTTCCTTTAGGATTGACTGGTTGGATCTCCTTGCAGTCCAAGGGGTCTCAAGAGTCCACGATTTATTACCCTTTGTTAAAGTGCTATGTAGGCACCTGGGTCTAACTCCGTCTTTGGGTTTTCCCTTATTTTCTGTGAGGCCATCATGTACATGCGAAAGAAAATTTTTCCCTGTTACTCTGTCTTTTGTCCTTCAATTTGCTGGCTTCAGGTACTGAATCTAAGAGCATGGAGGAAGAGTTCTTCTTCCTCTATAAGCATTCAAAAATGCCCTCAAGCAACTGATCACTGCTAAATCATGTGACCACTTTCATGTATAGACTTGATTCTAATTCTCAAGTGGGTCCTAAGTGCTGCCTGGCAAACGGAATTCATTTCTTTAGTAAATTCACTGAAATGTGAAACTGCATGGGCAGGGATCTCTGTTCAGTTTACTGGCATATCCCAAGAGCCTTGAATACTGCCTGGCACAGAGCATGTGTAAGGACAATGTTATAGACAAGTGTTTTATACTTTTTCTTCTTTCCTCAAACCTCAAACCCCCAAATCCTCAGACCTCAATACTCAGCTATTGGCCTTGCTACTTACTTCACTGAGAAAATGCAATTAATCTGAGAAGAACATGCACATACTCCCACACCTAAGTCAACCACCCCCTTGCAAACTTACCCATATTTTTCCCTTCCCACTTATCACAAAGGACAGTCTGTCCCAGCTCCTGTCTAAGTCTGACTCTCCCAACTGTACACTGCATCCCACTCTCTTCTGCCTACTCAAGAGTTTGTTCCTGCAGTCGACTCTTCTCTTTCCTGCATCATCAGTTTTTCCTCTCAACTGGATAATTCCCATCAGGATACAGATTGATTCAGGAGAAAACCCTGATGCAGAAAGTAAAGAGGTGTTCTGGTGTGTGCTTGGGTGCTGGCAACCTACATAGAACTGTCAAACAGAGCTGCCTTTAGGTGGCCTTGGGCTCTCAGAGCATCTGCTAAGGGGTTTTTCCCAAGGTATAATATTGTGCCTGAAAATTAGTAGGTGCTCAATAAATATTCACTGAAGAATGAATAATAACCCTCATCTTAAACTATCCCTCTCTTGACTATGCAGCCCTCCAGCTACCATCTCTTTCTTCTGCACCCCTTTTATAGAAAATTCCACAAAAGCATTATTTATATGATTGCTGTTTTCACTTTTAAACCTCTTAGTTTCTCTTGATCTCACTCCAATTATGCTTTCATCTCTAGGACCCTACTAAAACTTTGAGATCATCAACGACTTCCATTTTGACAAGTCCAATTCCTAGACCTCATTTACTTGACCCTTCAAGCAATCATTTGACCCAGGGGATAACCTCTCCTTTTTTCCTCACTGACCTCTCTTTCTCAGTCACATTTGCTGGTTTCTACTCATCTCTCCAACTTCTTAATGTTGTAATGTTCCCATTTCTGCCCTCAGACATCTTTTCTATCACATTTATTCTCATACTTTACTTCCTAATCTAGATGCTGATGATTCTCAAATTTATATCCAGGCTCTGAATTTAAGACTTATCCAACATCTCCTCTTGGATTTTGAATAAGCATCTCTCTGTGTTTCTTCCTTTAAATTTCAGATGTATAGAAATGAATGAATTGTAATCTTTTGTTGATGCCATATTCATTTTTTTGTTTGTTTTTGGTCAATGCTTGGCCTTCTTTTCCACTTATTTATTTATTGTTTAATATACTATAATGAATACCTATGAACATATTACACAACAAAGAAACTAGAATGTCTACAATAATGTAAGTCATCCTCTATGATCTTCCCCCACCCCATCCCTATAACTACTGCCCACCCAGTTAACACCCTGGTACCATCTCCATTACCACAACTGCCCAAACCACCATTGACTCTCTCCTGGACTGATGCAATAGTCTTCTGACTGATCTTCCTACTTCTTTTATTGCATCAATAACCCCCCTCCCCATCCATCCCCACCTCCTCCTCCACCCCCAGCCAATCTATTCTTCTCACTGTGTCCAGAGTGATGCTTTAAGGTCAGCTCATATAAATTCTATGTGACTCTAACCAAAATCTTCAATGGCTTCCCATTCTCATGCCAGATAAAATCCAAAATCCTTATGATGGATTACAAAGCCCTCCATTATCTGACTCTCTGAGTCCTCATCCGCTACCATCATGCTCACTAGTCCTTTGGCCTAATATCTTTGAAGTAGCTATTCCAACTGCCTACAATACTCTTTCCCAAAATACCTCCCCATCACTCTTCCTTATTTTATTCAGGTTGTCACTCATCAGTGAAGCCTTCTCAGCTAATCATTAAGAATAGCATTCCTCCTCCACTTCCTGAGTCACTTCCTAACTTCCTTATTTTGTCCACTGGAACTTACCCCATGTGTATTTGTTTATTTTCTGTCTCCTCCCAGTAGAAGGAATGTTCCAGGGGGCAGGGACTTGCTTGTTCACCACTCTAACCCCCAATGAAATATGTCTGGTGCTGGGCAGCTACTTGTTGCAGGTTAGGCTCCCTGGAAGCAGACTCTGAGACTGGGTTAGTGTGCGTGACTTCCATTAGGGAGGGCTCTATAAAAGGGAAGGGAAGGAAACAGAACTGGGCACAGAGACAAGCTGGGTGATGATACAGTCTTCATAAAGGACTTGGTTAATCCCACAGGAAGCTCTGAAGCTGGGGTGGCCCTTCAGAGTTGTACCAAACACCTGGGCTTTTATAATCCAGTCATTCGTGGGGCTTGCTCGAGAAAGTGGCCACGACCTTGGAGGGAGGGCTCTCTTTAGCTCTGCAGGGTATCATGGGCTAACAACTGAGTGCTTACTGCCAGCAGCACTCCTGGGACCTGGGGAAATAATTCCTTCATTTCCAGAGAGATCTAGGTGGCCCATCGTGGGGCCCGCCACAGCAGTCAATAAAGTGGTTGGCGGATGAACTTTTTGAGATCCAAGAACACAGGAAATGGGTGAGGGTTCATGACATGGAAAAGAGGAAGGAACTGGGAGCCAGGTCAGGGAATCTTCACACCCACAGTGTTCCAGTTGCCTCCCATGGGCAGGACCATGTGTGGGTGCTCTGTGATGGGACCCAATGGTTACAATGTGACCCTGCCTGGAGAGAGAAAGTGAAACACAGGCACAAACATCCATGGTACAAAGCAGTGTATTATAACAAAATAGTGCTTATGAAGAGAAAAGAGGAGGGGAGTGAGGGGGAGGATTGAGGAAGGCAACACGGGGGAGACTTCTGAAATCTTGAAAGGTGGATAAGGTGTTGCTGAGCATGATTGGAGGAAAGACAGCCAGCAGGCTAAGAGGTGGTAGACCAAGAGCTCAGATGCTCAGACCAAGAGCTCTGTGCTGTGGCATCTCCCCTCTCTCTCCTCTGATACTTGGAGGCTTTACTCAGACAAATCCCTCCAATGTCACCATCACATGCACGTTCAAGTTCCTGAAAGAGGAAAATGCTGCCTCTTTGCTACCAATTCTATCAGCCTCAGGGAGATAGTTTGTAGAGTTTTATGTGACCTGTTCTATTTTTAAAACTGTAATGAGCCAGTAAATCCCATAAGGCACACTACAAAACTGTCCCTTGTATTTAGGAAACAGAATCTAACAGCTACAGAAAAGACCATGTCTTTTGAAGAGAAGCCAACGCAGTGGTAGCTGAGTCTCTGGTTTAAAAAAGTTAGACCCGGGCTTCCCTGGCGGCTCAGTGGTAAAGGATCGCCTGCCAACGCAGGAGACAAGGATTCAGTCCCTGGGCTGGGAAGATGCCACGTGCTGTGAAAAAATTAAGTCTGTGCACCACAACTATTGAGCCTGTGCTCTGGAGCTAGGAACCACAACCGCTGAGACCATGTGCCGTAGAGAACCTGCTCCACAACAAGAGAAGTCACTGCGATGAGAAGCCTGCACGCTGCAACTAGACAGTAGACTCCACTTCCCACAACCGGAGAAAAGCCCGTGGAGCAACAAAGACCCGACACAGCCAAAAATAAATAAACAAATGAAAAAGTTAGACTCAAATAAACACGTGTAAAGATTATCACTGATGTAACCTTACAGTTGAAGAACTTGAGCCCAGCAAGGTGATAGGACTTTGTCAAAGTGACACAGCAGATCAGTGTCAGGTGAAGCCCAGCAATATGCACATGGCCTCCAGACCCCTTTTAAAGGACTGTCTAGATCTTTGGCCAGGGGTCCTTAAAGGATGCCTGCCTTCCTCCTTCTTAAATGAAAAGCAGCAGGAGCCACTGGCCAACCCAGATGCTGGGTCAAGTGGCAGCTCCCATCTAATTGTACCAGTCCAAAAAGGAGTGACACAGTGAGTCAGCTACGAGTCTGGTTTCCTGTAGCTCAAGAATGGCAAGATGAGGAACAAACCATGGGCTTTATTGTTGGGGTAAGAGAATGATTTACAAGGCCCTGGCCCTTGGCTGGGATAGAGAATAGAAAATCCTCTAAGGCTGTGATTTCGGAGAGTGAAAAATAGTCACTTGAAACCATGGTTTCAGCTTGAGGTTCCAGCGTGGCTTTGTGTTTTCCTGCCAGTGAACCGATTTCTGTTTGCCTAAGCTAATCACCCTGAATAGTGCCTTCCTGATCTGCTTTGGAAATGAGCCTCTCCCTCTCCCTCCTTCCACTATAAATGGATACACTATTTCTTAAGGCACTAGATCCCTTTGATCATTTGGTGGCAATCTCTGGCTTTAGCTTGCAATGTGTGGGATATCTTGTGACCAAAAAAGGGACCAAGATGAAGACTGAATGTCAACATTGATTACTACAGTGTTTGACTCCTTGGAATCAGCAACTTGATGGGAAATGACTTGCTTAGAAATTAGACCTGGAAGATACAACAAGCCCATGTATGAAATTGTACAAAGTCTGATCCCAAGCCTCTGAAACGTAGAAGCAAGTAGAGGAAATAAGAGAGAGAAGCCCCCAAACTCTAAAAATAAATATTATTTATTCCCATGTGGCAGCTTTAACTGATGCTTAGTTTTTCTCAGTAGCGAGCCACACAACCACAAATCCCTGGGTGTGGGCCATGTGAATCTTTTTTTTTAAATTATCAGAATTCAAATAAGCCATGTTTGGACTACAAGTTTCAGCAGGGACCAAGTTCACATAAACACTTTGTTGATCTTTATTATCCTATTTGTCAGGATCCTCATAACTTTCTATTTCAAGATGAAATTTTGGTAAGAATGATATTTTATCAAATTTTATTCAGTTTCGATTATTATTTTAATGGATAAATACCAGGCAGGGCTAATCCAGGCAGAAACAGTTACATAGCTGTTATGGGTGTGGGATGGAGCTTGTTAGACACTAGTGGCCTACTTGCTTGAGTGTGAGATAATTAGTAAAAATATTTTTGTTCATCGAAAAATCTTAGATCAGCCTCTCCTTATGGGTCACATTTTGGAGGCTTGAGTTTAAGATGTCAATCGTCCATCCCTCGAGTTTCCATCCTCCCCTCTTATTCATTTAGTGGTGGGTTAACCAGGCCAGTAACTAATTTCTCATGTACTAGGTATCTATTCCCATCACTCTCCTCATGGCTATGAAAGTACTCAGTTCAATCACTTCCTATTATTCAGATTTAAGCAAGATGTGTCATGGTGGTGGTGGTGGTGATAGTGTATGTGTCTTTGTACATTGATCACTATCGAATTGATGCCAAGTTTTCTCACCTGTAAAGTGGGGATGATTATTCTAAACTCAAGGCTTGATGGGAAGGTTAAGTTAGTAGACATCATGCATGAGAATCTCTGACACACAGTAGGTCACCTTCAATATGTTTGTGAACCTGAATTCACGGGGATCTTCCCACTCTCACTGGGCCACACCTGCTATCAGTTATTTGGGTTAAGTCCATGTGGCCTCAGGCATCTGTGCTAAGAGTGCACCTTGGGAGTTGGGTACATGGCTTGTTACGGAAGGTCAGGGCAGAGTAGGGAAGCTGGCTTTCCGGTCAGACCATGAGCTCTGGAATTGATTACACTGGGCCAGCACTTCTGAATCCATCGAACACCAGACTCTTCCATGGACATTTGCCTTCTCTCAGTAAGATTTTCCTCTTTTGTGCGTCTCTTGGTCCCTCAAGATGGCTACATTTTCAATCAGCAATCATCTGTTGAGCAGATGCCAGGCACGAGGCACTGTGTCAGATGTTGTGAGGGAGGTCCAGAGAATCACTTCTGTTGAGTATTTGCTAGGCAGCAAACTCTGAACTGGGCTTCCATCATGGCTCAGACAGTAAAGAATCTGCCTGCAATGCAGGAGACCTGGGTTTGATCCCTGGATTAGGAAGATCCCCTGGAGAAGGGAATAACTGCTCACTCTAGTATTCTTGCCTGGAGAATCCCATGGACAGAGGGACCTGGCCAGCAACAGTCCATGGGGTTGAAAAGAGTTAGACATAACTGAGTGACTAATACTTTCACTTTTCAAGCCCTGAGCTAGGCCTTTTACGTACTTTATCTCATTTACAAAGATGAATAAGACAGTCTCCAGCCATAAGGAATGAAACATCATTAAAGGAAAATAAGACATATACACACAAAAAATAACTATTTCAAGTGCATAAAACTGAAAATCAAGTCATTAAGAGAACTGAGAATTTAGAGAAAGCAGAGGTTACTGCTAAGGGGTGGGGCCATGACTGTATTCAAAAGGAAGGATGGGTTTGATTGGGTCTTGAAGGATGGTCAACATTTGGGCAGGGAAAGAGAAGAAAATGAGGCTGCCCACTTGGGGAATTGCACAAGCAAATCTAAAAACGGGAATGAATCCCAGCTGTGCCCATCAGATAGTGAGCAGCCCATTCCTGAGGTTGAGGTAGGACAATTTCCCTCCCCTCTCTGTACCCGCCCACACACACACAGACAGACGCAATAAGTGAGAGGCAACCACTTTAGTGTTAAACAGACTCAAATCCCACTTGTGTCACATGCCAGCTAAATTAATAAACTTGTCTGAGTCTCAATAACTTCATCTCTGAAATGGGAATAAAATACTTCATCTCCAGGTTTGTGATGAAGATTAGATGAAAAGATGATATATGTAAACTGCCCAGTCCTCCGTCTGGCAATAGTGAGACCAGAATAAAAGGCTGTATTTCATCAAGCATGTGGATACTGCTTGAGTGTCTGTGGTTAGAGCTGTCTGTGGTTTGCAAAGTACCTTCGCCTATACTGGCTCATCAGGGTGCGCCTCCCCTTTGCTCCGTGTGTAGGCAGGGCTGGTGTCACTGCGGTCCCATTTTACAGCTGGGAAAATGGAAGTTTAGAGAAGCCTGGACTTTCCCAAGTTCCTAACTTTACAGTCAGATAGACCCATGCTCAGACGCTGGCTCTGCCACCATCTGCTAGCTGGGGTACCTCTCTGAGCTTCAGCTTCTTTGCATTCCGTGCTCAGCTTAACACATCCATACCTACATCCTTTACTAAACATTTAATTTGATTGTTTAAATTTTTGAATGTATAATAAGTTTCAAAACTTAAAAACTGCAAGAAGCTATATGATGAAAAGTCTCCTTCTCAACCCTGTCCACTATCCATCATGTTCCACTACATCCCATAAGTAACTTGCACATACTTCAGCCGATCACTGTGTGTCCTTTTCTGAGTCTCTACACATATAGAAGCAAATCCAAGTGCATGTATATGTGCTTCTGCATCTTGCTTTATTTTTTAAAGTGCATCTAGGGTTTTTTTCACATCAGCACATACCAGCTTCCTTATTTTCTTTGGCAGTTGGTGTTTCATTACCTGGATGTGCTGTGATTCATTCAACTAGTCTCCAGTGACTGACATTTAGGTTGTTGCCAGTCCTTTGCCATTACAAACAATACTGCAGTGAATAACCTTGTACATACACCACTTTGTGTATAAGCACGTTCATACGATAAATTTTTAGAAGCACATTACTGGATCAAACTTGGGCAATGTCATGTTCATAGCTATTGTTAAGTTGCCTTCCATCAGGTTATACACCCACTTGCAGTATACAAGTGCCAGGGCAGTGTGCTGCCAAACTCTGGTACTGTTACCAATCTGATAGGTGAAAATAGCATCTCAGTGTAGTTTTAATTTGAATTTATCTCATTATGAATGAGATCGAGCATATTTTCAAAAAGCTCTTTGTATTCCCCTTACTGTGAACTGTATGTTCACATCCTTTGCTCATTTTTCCATTGGGTTGTTGGTCTTCTATATTTTATGATAAGAACTTTATACAAGGAAAATTTAATCTTAGAAATGTAAACCCCTTGTGATATGAGTTGTAAATAACTTTTTTCTTTCTTCATTGGTTGTTTGTCTTTTCATATGGCTTATTACATCCGTTATTTGCACGAATGTGTGTTAGAAACCATCCCCAAATTTTTCAGCTCATCACAACAGCCATTGCAATGCTATGGTCTGGGCTTAGCTAAGAGTCTATCTCTGTTCCACAAGGTGTCAGCTGGGCTCACGTATGCTTTAAAGTCAGCTGGTGGTTGATGTCCTCATTCCCGGACCTGGTGGTTGACTGGCTGTCAATAGAAGGTCACTCATCATCCAGTGGGCTAGTCTGGTGTTCTTCTCATGATGGTCACAGGTTCCAAAAACAGCAAGACAACATGTACATACCAAAGCCCAAGTGTTTTTAAGCCTCTACTTGCGTCACATTTGTTACTGCCTCAGTGGCCAAAGCAAGTAAGGCTGGATTCAGGGTAGGAAGGGAGCACCTGAGGGTGTAAATAAAGGGAAGAAATTTTTGGCCATTTTTGTAAGCAATTTACAACATTTACGGGATTTGTTCGGGATTTTGGTTTTTTTCCTTGGTGTTACTATTGTTTGTTTTCCTATGTGGTGTTTTATTTTTATAGTAATGTAATTTGTCAATCTTTTCTGTCATAGATTCTAGATTTTAAGTTATAATTAGGAAGCCATTCTTCCACTCAGGTTATGAAGGTAATTCTTACTATCTTCTCATACTTTTATGGCTTCACTGATTACATTTAAGCTTTTATCCATTTGGAATTTATCCTTGTGTTCACTCCACATTTATATTCTTAAGTAAAACGTAATCTTTCTCTATTGTCAGGGTAAGAGGTTATACTCAGTAGCAAACAACTCCTAAATTTTAGTGGCTTGTAACAAGAAAGATTTATTACATGCTCATGCCACATGTCCATCATGGTCTGGGGTAAGGTCTGCTCCCCATCAACTTTACTCTGGGACCCAAGGTGATGACCCAAGCTCCACCTAAGACACTGCCCATCTTGTACAGAAGAGAGACTAAGACCACATACACAGTGCTTCTTACAGCTTCCTCTCAGAAATAACGCTTGCTTTTCATGGGCTAAAATGAGTCACATTGCCAATTCTGATGCCAATGGAAAAGCGAAGTATAATCCTCCCCTGAGGAGGGACAACAAATAACCAAGAACATTTCAGTCTTTCACAACTGTCCTTTCTGCCAACTTGCAGCTCTGGGAAAGGACATACACACAGCCTGAAGCTGCTGGTGACCACATCTTACCAGCTAGGTCAGGAACATCATCACTGGCCTGGGATTAGGCATGCCAGAAGCAAATGACCTTCACACCTGACCTTTCTCCCTCAGATCTTGAACTCTGTTCAGAGCAAGGGGTGTGTGTGTAGTCTGGAGCAGCACAGCGTATAAAGAGAGGAACAGTGAGCCTCACCTAGAAAACTGTTGTAAGTTGAATGGTGTCACCTTAAAAAGACATATTGCAGTATGAACCCCACCCCAGTACCTCAGAATGTTACCTTTTTTAGAGATAGGGTCTTACAGAGGTTATCAAACTAAAATGAGTTTATTAGGATGAGTCCTAATATGACTCATATTTTTATATAAAGGGGAAATTGGGATACAGAGGGAAGATGATATCGAAAAAATTTACCTCAGATTGAGACTTGAACCCATGTGCTGGGACTCCATCCCAGCTAAAACCCACAATCTTCCAACTGAGATCACAGACCTGGCTTTAGGACCAATGATGCTCTGGTTCTTCATTTCTCATCACTGAAAAAACTCAGTGAGAGACAAAGTGATAGGTAAGAATGGAGTTATTTAGACAGAAACATTTGCACAGATGGACTGTGGGCCATCTCAGAAGGTGAGAATGATCTCAAAATGTGGCGTGGTTCGCTTTTATGGGCTGGATAATTTCTTTGGCTGATGAGTGGGAGGATTATTCCAAACATTTCGGGGAAGGGGCAGAGATTTCCAGGAATTGGGCCACCACCCATTTTTTAGTCTTTGATGGTCAGCCTTGGAACTGTCATGGCGCCTCTGGGTATGTCATTTAGCTTGCTGATGTGTTACAGTGAGTGTATACTGAGGATCAAGATCTAGTCAAAGTTGACTTGTCTGCCATCTTGGACCCATTTGATTCTAATCAGTTTATGTTGTCTCCCTGGGCTATGTCATCCTTCTGAAAGTTGTGCCCTTCCCACCCACCCCCCACCCCTCCATTTCAATATGAATACACAGGAAAAAGACAGCCATCCACTAGTGAAGGAGGGGGACCTGGAACAGATCCTTTGCTCACAGGCCTCCAAAGGAACCAATTCTGTCATCACATGATGTCAGACTTCCAGCCTCTGGAACTGTAAGAAAATAAATGTCTGCTGTTTAAATAAGTCACCCAGTTTTATGGTACTTTTTCATGGCAGCCCTAGCAAAGGAATACAGGGAACATATCCCAGAGCTGGGTAAGGGCTGCCTGGATGCTAGTTTGAAGCATTTCTGGTGTCACAGGTTAACAGAAAAGAAGCCCATGGTCAACTAGCAATGTCTTCCTTGGATGTGAGGTGGGAAGTGGCAGTGAATTTGGAGATAGCAGGCCAGGAATTTACTTAGGTTCCAGTACATGGTGACTCTGTGATGACAGCAAGGGTCACACCAACTTGGAAATTGGTGAACTTCAGGGCAGGACTGCCAGGAATCCATGACTGAGGGCTTCACTGAGGGTAAGGGAGGGGGACAGAGAGTAAGCCTGGCATCTACCTAAATGTGGGTCCCTAGCCTCTCGGGTGATAGAGCAGCCAGCACTTCACTGATGAGAGCACCAGGAGAAAGCACGAGAAAGTCAGGGTCTCAAACGAAATGATAGCTCCTTAATATTTTACTAGATGTCAGCGTTCCTTTCAATTAGCCTTTTTGAAGTTTGCTATATTAAGACCACAAAGTCTGCCCTTCTCGGCTCTGCTAAGTATCATGAGATCTCTGCCTCTAGCAGAGTAGAGTAAGATTCCACAGCCCTGAAAAACACAACGTATTTCTCAGAGCAGGTTTTAGAGGGTACTAGTGTGTAAGAAAAGTCCTGAAATATTGATGAAAAGGTCCAGAGATGTGGGTGCTGTGGTTGCTTGCAGCAAGTATTTCCTTCCCGAAGGCAGATTCAATACCAAAAAAAAGCAACAGGAAAAACTTTTAAAAAATGTTAATCTCTGTGTGTGTGTGCGCACGTGTGTGTGTAATATGCCATAGCTTGCTGGGTGCTCCATGGAACACCGTTATAATGTGGAAGCCAGACAACACTTTTGATATAGATATTAAAGTTGACTCAGCAGAAGCGGGAGTGATGAGATGTCTTCAGAAGTGACTTCAGAGGCAGAGCCCACCAGAGAGAGACATGGAGCAGAATAAGATAAAAAGAAGTGTATCTTTTGCTTATGGAACAAACCACCCCAGAAATAATGACTTAAGGCAACATTTTATTTGTTGGTGATTATGCAGGTCAGCGATTTGGGCTGGGCTCAGCTGGTTGATTCTTGTATTCCCCTAAGGTCACTCATGGGCTGCAGCCAGCAGGCAGTTCCGCGAGAGGCTGGTTGACTGGGGCTCTCAACTGGGGTGGCTCATGTCTGTGCCAGCGACTTTATCACAAGGCAGCAAGAGAGCCTTCAGCAGCCAGAGAGGGCAAGTCTGAAGACACACACACCCTTCAGGCCTCTGCCTGCATCCCATTTGCTGACACCCCAGAGCCCAGCCCAGGGTCAGTGCGGGAGGACACTGCACAGAGGTTCAGCGATATGAAGGGGTAAGTCCCTGGTGTCTTCACTTCCATGGCTTGCCTTTCTGAGGACCTCTGTAACATGTCCTGAAACTCTGAGGCAAAAACCTGTAGTCTGCCAGAGATTAGATGGTAGAGTTCAGGAGGTAGTGAAAGTTTTATTGTATTTATCATTCTGTGATCCTTTCTATACACACAGGCAAGTAGGCCTGGAAAAGCTCACATTATTGACTTTGAACAAATCCCTTACTCTCTAAGATTCAGTTTCCCATTGGCAAAACTCACCCACAGGGTTATGGTCAGGATCATGTGAGCTCATGGCCTCTTGTGACACACGTTATTTGGGTGCTTCCCTATCAGCCAGGATAGGCTACGGAGAAAACTTTAAACCAGTGCACAGAGAGACGGATAGCTATTTAGTGAGAAAATAGAGCTCCAGGTGACTAGGCTGCTTGAATAATCTAAAAAATTCAGGAGAAGATCTTTCAGCTCTAGATACATTGTTGGTCTTGATCTTTGTCTACTCAAAATTGACAAGGAGTAAACAGATCGGCTTTGCCTTTTGTCCTAGTCCTAAACTATTCTTCTATCTCAAAGGCAACTCATTCTCTCTTGCTTTTAACATCATCAATCTAGCTCACAAAACATCTCCTCTAGAAAGTGTTTGATGAATCACACCCGATTTGATCCCTGCTCACCTATCCATCAAATATTATCAAGTCCCCTTTAAGTGTCTGGTGTGGTGCTAGGACCCGTGACACAAAGATGAATGAGGCCTCGTTTTTTCCCCTAGTTGCTCACAGACTAGTGATGTGATAGATGCTTAAACAGGAAATAGTACTGTCACTGTGTGCTGTGAGAGAAAAACGTACATTTACTCAACAAACATGTAACACCCCTTACTCTGTGTATGCCTTATGCCGGTGTGAAATATTAAAAGGAACAAGGGGGACTTCCTGGTGGCCCACGGGTTAAGAATGCACCTGCCGATGCAGGGGACATGGGTTCCATCTCTGATCTGGGAAGATCCCACATGCCACGGAGCAAATACGCCTGTGTGCCAACAGTTCAACCCACGCTCTGGATACCACGTGCCACAACTACTGAAGCCCGTGAATCCTGGAATCCGTGATTTGCAACAAGAGAAACCACCACAATGAGAAGCCCTTGTACCACAAACATTGAAAACCCGTGACCAGCAACCAGCAACGAAGACCGACTGCAGCCAAATAAATAAAATATGAACAAGATGCCTTTGTATTCTTAGGAGTGTCTAGTGAAGGAGTCAGAGAAGTCTCCAGTCATAATTTAGGAACTCAGACGTAGGTATGAGGTTCTCATGGAAGCCCAGAGATTGGCACCTGCCAGGTGGAAGTGATCAAGAGTAGTTTCTTATAGACTTGATCACAGACGAGGAAAAGGCAGACACAGCAGCATGTTACAAAAGCAGTTTGGAGCAGCTTGCGAGTGCGGCATCTGGGGGAGCCCAGAGCAGCTCGTCATGCCTGGTACACAGATCCAGAGTGGGGGTGTGAGAGCAGAATCTGGAGAAGTTGGTAGAGGCCAGGCCATGGACTCTGAGGAACCATAGATCATTTCCATCCAGAACGTGGTCTGATCAGATATGCATTTTAGAAAGGTCACTCCAGTGGGAGTAGGGAGATTGGCACTTACAGGGGCAGACTCAGAAAGGGACAATGAAACAGGAGGCTGTTTAATAATCCATTTCAAGTGGGAAGTGATGAAGGGTCAAGTTTAAGAGATACTAATAGGGATAGAGAGAAGGGGGTGGATTTGGAAGGCATGAAGGTGTTTATGGGCTGAAAGGCGTCCTCCCCTGAAAATTTTCATATGTCTAAGTCCTTCCCTTCAGTTCTTCAGATGGTGATTGTGTTTGAAGATGGGTTTGTTTTTTGTTTTTTTTCGGTCAAGCTGTGCAGCGTGGAGGATCTTAGTTCCCCAAACAAGGATCACTCCCACACCCAATGCAGTGGAAGCTCAGAGTCTCAGTCACTGGACCACCAGAGAAGCCCTGAGATGGAGAGTCTTCAAAGAGGTGATTAAGTTATCAGCTATTAGTAAGTAAGTGAAGTCGCTCAGTCATGTCCGACTATTGGTGACTCCATGGACTGTAACCTACCAGGCTCCTCTGTCCATGGGATTTTCCAGGTAAGAATACTGGAGTGGGTTGCCATAGCTATTAGGGGTAGGCTTAATCCTATATGACTGCTGTGCTTATAAGATAGAACAATTTAGGATTAACACAAAAGGTAAAGCACTTGTGTGGAACAAACACGAAGTCTGTTTTCTGTTTTCTCCAGGTCGGCCTTGGGGAGAGACGGGGAGAGATGCAGAGACATTCAGAAGAAAGACCATGTGAGGACACAGGGAAAAGACAGCCATCTTTAAGTCAAGGAGAGAGACTTCAGAGGAATCCTGCTGAAACCACAATCTTGGACTTTGGCCCCCAGAACTGTGGGAAAATGGCATTTCCATTATTTAAGCCATTCTGTCTGTGGTACTTTGTGGTGGCGACCAGAGCAAGCTAAAGAAGCAAGATGGACATGTACACAGTATAAAACAGATAACTAATAAGGACCTGCTGTATAGCAGAGGGAACTCTGCTCAATGTCACCTGGCAGTCTGGATTGGAGGGGAGTTTGAGGGGCGAATGGATACATTTATATGTATGGCTGAGACCCTTTGATGTCCACCAGAAGCTATCACAAAGTTGTTAACCAGCTATATACTCCAATACAAAATTAAAAGTTTACCAAAAAAAAAAAAAAACCTTATGCTTTGGGGAGGGTCAGATGTATAGGAATTATGGAAACTGCAGCTCCACTTTCTTTATCTTCTCCAGACCCAGAAAGGATCCAGTTAGCATGGGTACCTCATAAGTCCCTGGCATCACCCCTGTTCTTACTCCAGGGAAAGGGAAGGCATGTGGACCCCCTCAGGTACTCCACACCCTAGCCCAGGAAGAGGTGTCTGGGATAAAGTTAAAGGAATTTTCCCAAAGTCACATGAGGGACGATTCGAAAGATCTTCCCGTAACTCTCCGACCCTGTTGGTGGGGATGTAAATTGGTGTAGCCACCATGGAAAGCAGTACAGAGGTTACTTACAAAACTAAAAATAGAACTACCATGCGATCCAGCAACCGCACTGGGCACATATCCGGAGAAAACTCTAATTCAAAACCATACGTGCACCTGTGTTCATAGCAGACTAATCACAATAGCCAAGACATGGAAGCAACTCAAAAGTCCATTGACAGAGGAGTGGATAAACAGGATGTGGGTACCTATATACTCTGAATACTGCTGCTGCTGAGTCACATCAGTCGTGTCCGACTCTGTGCGACCCCATAGACAGCAGCCCACCAGGCTCCCATCCCTGGGATTCTCCAGGCGAGAACACTGGAGTGGGTAGCCAGTTCCTTCTCCAGGGTATGAAAGTGAAGAGTGAAAGTGAAGTCGCTCAGTCGTGCCCGACTCTTAGCGACCCCATGGACTGTAGCCTACCAGGCTCCTCTGTCCATGGGATTTTTCAGGCAAGTGTACTGGAGTGGGGTGCCATTGCCTTCTCTGACTCTGAATACTACTCAGATATAAAAAGAATGAAACAATGCCATTTGCAGCAACATGGATGGACCTAGAGTCTATCATACTAAGTGAAGTAAGTCAGACTGAGAAAGACAAATACTAATATCATATGATATCAATTATCTGTGGAATTTTTTTAATGATACAAATGACCTTATTTACAAAACAAATACTCACAGACATAAAAAGCAGACCAATGATTACAAAAGAGGGGAGAGGAGAAGGATAAATTAGGAATTTGGGATGAACAGATATACACTACTATATATAAAATAGATAACCAACAAGGCCCTACTACATAGCTGCTGCTATTTAGTTGCTAAGATTTGTCTGATCCTTTTCGACCCCATGAACTGTAGCCCGCCTGGCTCCTCTGGCCATGGGATTCTCTGGGCAAGAATACTGGAGTGTGTTGCCATTTCCTCCTCCAGGGGATCTCCCCAACCCAGGGACTGAACCCACATCTCCAGCTTGGCAGGTGGATTCTTCACCACTGAGCCACCGGGGAAGCCCACCACTATATAGCACAGGAAGCTATTTAATATCTTGCAACAACCTATAGTGAAAAAAAAAAATATATATATATATATATATAACTGAATCACCTTGCTGTACACCAGAAATTAACACAAACAATGTAAATCAACTATACTTCAATTTTTTTTTAAAAAGCATAAAGAGAAAAAATATATAAGAAATTTAAAAATAAAGATCTTCCCACCGTTAAATTACCCTCTCCCCTGCTGTCTTCTCTCCATCACCGGGTTCTCTCTTCCTTTCCCACCTGTGCTCCGTGCTTACTCCAGCAGCCTCTGCACCAACCCTGGAGTCATTCTGCTGAAGTCCTGGGGCATCTTTACCCCGAAATAAACACAGTCAGCCAGCCTGTAGTTGGTGAACCAGCCAGTCCGTGGATGCATCCTATCCAGGGTGCCCCTCCGGAGGGGATGGAGGGGGTGCAGGAAGCAATACAGAGAGAGTGAGCTTTGGGCCCTAGACTTCTGTCTTGTTGGAAATCTGAGCGCTGGATGAAAGGTCAGAGACCAAACTTTCTAACCCACTCACACGACAGCAATTGGAGAAGGAAATGGCAACCTACTCCAGTGTTCTTGCCTGGAGAAACCCATGGACAGAGGAGCCTGGTGGGCTACAGTCCATGGGGTCACAGAGTCCAATGCAACTGACCGACTATCACTCACTTCACCAACGATAATGTCTGGGGAGGGTAAATTCCCTGTCGTTTTGGAGTCTCAAACTAGTTGTGATGGGGGTGGGGCAGGACCTCTCACCGTTTAACTGAGAGATCTGCTCACCCAGCAGCGCAGTCTCAGGGGCCCCAAGGCGAACTCTGTCTCAAGTATCAGACTCACACTCTTGTCATCTGGGCCCAGAGCCTTCTGAGGTCCCTCGGCATGAGCCCCCTCCATGAGAGATCCCACCAGGGATGCCCCAGCCTCTGTCTGAGCATCAGCCACACAGGAAGGGCTCCCAGCCTCCCGCTTCCTGGCACAGACCTGCCACTCTGAACCATTCCTATCTGTTCCTGGGTGGAGATGTACTCTCTCTCCGAGCGCTCCCTCTGCAGCGTCAGAAGAGATGTGTGTGAAGCAGGGGGCCTGGGAAGCTTTTCCTTCCCACTCTCTCCCCTGGGTCAAGGCTTGGCAAGGTGGCTCTGCGTGCACCAGGCCTCCCTGGCTGGGACGAGCAGCCTCTTGCCTGCAGGCACTTCTGCAGAGCAGTGCTGTTTCCTCATACCTGAGCTGTGCAGGGCAGCACCGGCCACTCCCGGCTGAACCTACTATTTAAGGCCAGGGCACCCCAGCCAGCTGTGAGTCACGGCACTAGGAGGGCAGCGGCAGCTCCACTCACCCCAGCATCCAGCGCCCTGCAGGAAGGGCCCCTTCCCCGCCATGGCTTCCCTGGGGCAGGTCATCTTCTGGAGGTAGTGCTCTCTTCTCTATCTTTACAGGTGCAGGGAACCGCGGTGAGGTCTTGCGGGGCTGCTGAAGACTGCTGGGCCAGCCCATAGGTCCCCACCGGTACTCTTATCTGATCCAGCATTGGGCTGGCATGAGCCTGGCCAGATAAGAGCTTAAGAGAATTGGATTTAACATCACACCCCGGCCACTCAAAGCCCCCATCTCATGGTCAGGTTGGTTTTCTGCCATGGAGGGAGGGCTGGCACCTGCCACAACAGCTCTAGACCAAGGAGTGTGTGTGCCAGGCTGGGACATTAAGGCTCTTGTGGGGGCCCTACGTAAGATGGTGTGGGGCTGCTCGATGGGGTGGGAGGGAATCTATGACTGATGATGGCTGAGGTGCAGGGGGACCCTCTATAAGCCCCCAGGACGAAGGAGGTGAGCATGCTTAGACTTTTCTGTGGGTGTGACTTCCCAGTACTGCTAAGTAATTCACGCCAACACCCCTCCTCCACCCCGACTCTGGGGTGGGGTCCCTAGTTTTCCTGGGGGTTCTTTGGAGAGGAGACCCCTGCTGCTGCTGCTGCTGCTGATGATGATGAGAAAACCAAACTTTGTGGAAGGCCAGAGTCAGCCCACCCTAGGGCCTGGGATGGGACAGGGGAAGGACATAAGGAAGCAGCGGCAAGAGGAGCTTGTGGCCCTCGAAACTGCGATAGGGCAGGGCCATCAGCAGAGCTGAGAGGATGGAGGAAGAGGATTGATAGAATGAGCCCAACTCCCCAGAGATGAAGGAAGCCCCATCTCTTACCTTCTGCTCCTCTCACAGAGCTCCCTCTAGTTGCCTGTTTATCCATCAGGCGGTTGCTTACCTTTCCAGAAGGAAAGAGATGGAAAGTGAAGGAAGAGTTTTTCTGAAATGGTTGGTGATTCACCTTTGGTCACAACTCGTGATGATGTTTAAGAGGACTGGTGGGTGTTGGTTCTAGGCTTATTTGTGTCTTTTCCAGTGAAAGGAAAAGCAGGGAGGGAGGGAGGGTTAACCTCAGATTAACAGTGAAGTTTCTGAAAAGACTGAGAGAATGTTACTTCTTAGAGGCAGCCTAGAAAACTCTCTTTCTTAAAATAAAACATCAGCTCCCTCACTGGTGTCCTCCTGAAGCCACCAGTCCTGCGTCAGGGGCTGGGGGCACTCAGGGTGACTGATGGCTGTTGGGCAGGATTCCCCTTCCTGTGTCTGCGAGGACACCCTGCTCCCTTCCATTTGGACTTTTCTGCCCAGTGAGGATGTCCCAAGAAGCACCTACGTCAGAGGTCCTAGCGTTTTGCCAGCACCTTCTTTCTCTGTGCCCTGGGCTAGGTGCCTCACAGTGGCCGCCTGTAATCCTCACCACAGCCTGTGAGCGTTCATGGTCACCTCAGAGGGGTTACGTCTCGTTCTCAAGGCCGCACAGCCTGGAAGGGGCAGGGCAGCGTTGGAATCCACCCTACCTAACTCCGAAACCCAAGTTCTGTCCCCGGTGTTACGCTTGACTCCATTCCTTGCCCAACGGCCCCCTTCCCCCTGTTCCTTGGTTCCACTGAGACACTCCTCATGCAACAAGTGGGTCTGTTGTTCCCAGGAAGAATGTGTGGGCTTTCTAATAATACATTACAACCAGCCTGACTGGTTTTGCAGGAGGATTAGCAGGAGGTGGGTGTTCAAAATGCAGATCCCACCCTTCAGAGACCCACTGGAATCCACAGAGACTCCTCTTGTTGACCCCAGCATGCCTCGGCAGTTCTTCATGCTCTGCGGTTTCAGAAGCAGTGAGGAGCCAGCAGGGGGCTGAATCTTTGTGCAAAGAGGCCCCTGGGAAGGGGGCAATGGCAGGCTGGGTGGGGAGCAGGGTCTGGAGGGCTCTGCCCTAACAAGCCTCTTTCTTTGCCATAATTTCCTTAATTCATGCTCACACCTTTACTGAGATTGGTGGTATGGGAGAGTTCATGGGAGGATCTGCCATCCTCTGCGGACCCAGTGGATTATTTCCTTAAATACTTACCAGAGAGCTTACTACCTTCAAAACTCATGCACAGGATGCAGGGGGATGGAATGTCTGTGTGCAGGTTCTACTGAGCCTGACCTCCACGGAACATTTAGAAGCTCTGTGGTCAGAATTCTCTTCCCCCTTTCCCTTCAAGGTCATTAGTGGGAGCAGACCTCACCCAAGGAACATTTTGTTTCAGCTTTTTTAAAGTAAAGTATAATCAATGTACAATATTATATGTTACAGATGCACAACATAGTGACTCACAATTTTTAAAGATTATATATAAGCTTTCCTGGTAGCTCAAATGGTAAAGACTCTTCCCACAGTGTGGGAGATACAGGTTCAGTCCCTGGGTCAGGAAGATCCCCTGGAGAAAAGAATGGCAACCCACTCCAATATTGTTGCCTGGAGAATCCCATGGACGGAGGAGCCTGGCGGGCTACAGTCCATGGGGTTGCAAAGAATCTGACATGATTACACACACACATACACTCATAGTCAGTTTATAGCTACTATAAAATATTGCATATATTCTCTGTGTGGTACAATATATCCTTGTGGTTTATTTATTTTATACATAATAGTTTGTACCTCTTAATATCCTACCCCTCTATTTCCCCTCCTCCATACCCTCTCCCTATGGTAACCACTAGTTTGTTCTCAAAATCTGTGAGTCTGACTCTTCGTTTTATTCACTAGTTCATTGCAGGTTTTTTAGATTCCACACATAAGTGGTATCATACAGCATTTGTTTTTCTCTGTCTGACTTATTTCACTTAGCATAATGTCCTATAAGTCTGTCCATGTTGCTGCATATGGCAAAATTGTCGTTCTTTTATCCTGCTGAGTAGTATTCCTTTGTATCTCAATAGCACGTCTTCTTTATCCATTCATCTATAGATGCACATTCAGGTTGTTTCCGTGTCTTGGCTACTGTGAATAGTGCTGCTATGAACACAGGGGTGCATGTATCTTTTTGAATTATAGTTTTGTCCAGATACGCCTAGGAGTGGGATTGCTGGTTCATACAGCATCTTTATTTTTAATTTCTTGAGGAAACTCCATACTGTTTTCCATGGTGGTTTTACCAATTTACATTTCCACCAACAATGTAAGAAGGTTCCTTTCTCTCCACGTCCTCTCTAGCACTCGTTATGTGTAGACTGGCCATTCTGACTAGTGTGAAATGGTACCTCATTGTAGTCTTGATTTACATTTCTCTAATAGTTAGTGATGTTGATCATCCTTTTATGTGCCTATTGGCCATCTGTATATCTTCTTTGGAGAAGTGTCTGTTTGATTCTGCCTATTTTTCAATTGGGTTGTCTGGTTTTTTTTGATGTTGAATTGTATGAGCTGTTTATATATGTTAGATAGTAACCCCTTATCCATCAGATCATTTGCAAATATTTTCTCCAATTCAGTAGGCTGTCTTTTAATTTTGCCAATGGTTTCCTTTGCTATGCAGAAGCTTTTAATTTATTTAGGTCCCATTTGTTTACTTTTGCTTTTATTTCCTTTGCTTTAGGAGACAGATCTAAAAAAATATTGCTGCAATGTATATTGAAAGGTGTTCTGCCTATATTTTCCTCTAGGAGTTGTATAGTATTTGGTCTTTGGTCTTACATTTAGCTCTTTAATCCATTTGAAGTTTATTTTTGTGTATGCTATTAGACAATGTTCTAATTTCACTCTTTGACTTGTAGCTGTCCAGTTTTTCCAGCACCACTTATTGAAGAGATTGTCTCTTCTCCATTGTATATTCTTACCATCTTTGTTATAGATTAATTGACCATAAGTGCAACCCATAGAGGGTCTTCCTTGGTGTCTCAACAGAAAAGAATCTGCCTGCAATGCAGGAGACATGTAGGAGTTTGGGTTCGATCTCCCTGAGTCAGGAAGATCCCCTGGAGTAGGAAATGTTAACCTGCTCCAGTATTTTTGCTTGGAAAATTCCATGGGCAGAGGAGCCTGGTGGGCTAAAGTCCTTGGGGTCGCAAAACGTCAGACACGACTGAGCACACATGAACTCCCCTTAGGAATCCATGGGTAGAGAAGTAGTGTCCCTTCTCTGAAGGGCTTACATTCAGTCGACAGTATTAACAGAGCACCTACTATGTGCCAAGCAGTGCATGAGGCACTAGGTCAAAGGCAGTTAAAACACTGACGAGATTTTAGGTTAATGGGAAAGAAAGACTCCCAAACAGACAATTCCAACCTTCTGTTGATAAACCGTGAGACAATAGAGCAAAATAAAACTGGAGCACTTCCCTAACTTAAGAATTTGGGGAAGGATTCCTGAGGCAGGTGATGGCTGGGCTAAGTGTTGAGGATTAATTAGGATGACCAGGTGAAGAAGGATGGGAAGGGCCCTCTAGGCAGAGGGGATAGAGCCAGACAGGATAGGATAGGATGATAGACTCAAGCTCATGAAGCAGTGTCAGGTGTTGGAAAGCTACAAGCTACTCTGTATCATCATCAGAGCCTGAAGTTTGAGGCAGGGAGTGCTGGGACGAGGCTGGAAAGACTGAGTCAGGTCATGCTATGACTTCCTCTAGCAGACTCAGAGCTGGGAGTTTGGTGTGGGTGATGAGGAGCTCTCATAGGTCTCTAGCAGAGGAAACTCGGTGGTTTTCATCTTAGGCAGGTTATTCCAGAGGCAGCATAGAGGATGGATATGAGGATAGGGGAAGGGTAGGGAAATAGGTAAGGAAGATAAGGACCTGAAACTGAGAATGATAACTGAGGTCCGGAGAAAGGAAACCTATTCAAGATACATTGGAACTTAAAATTGGTGGTATTTGGTAAATGAATGGAGGGTGGTAGAGAATAGGAATGGATGCGAAGGTTGGAGCCTGGAGTGACCGCCGTGTTCCTGGATTAGGTACAGTGAGGTGGGAAACAGAGACAAGGATGAGAATTAGTTAACTTTGGCATGTGTTCAATTCAGGGTTCCCCTGGGAACCTTAGGTGGTGATGATCACCTCTAGGCGGTGATGCTCAGGGGACAGTGGAAGCCTTGAGGCTGAAACTGGGAGAAACCAGGGCTAGAGATGTCAGTGTGAGATTCAGAAGTAGGAGGCAGGGAGTAGTCACCTGGAATGTCTTCTAAGGAGAGCCCATAGAAGGATAGGAGCCAAGGGCTTGGCATGGGAAGCTGAAGAACACCCATGTTTAAGGGAGGGCAGAGGAAGGTGAGTCAGAAAGAGCTGGGAGCAAATGGTGGGAGAGGCAGGATAAAGACCAGGATTGAGGGGTCTCGTGGATGTCAACAGAACAGTTTCATGGAGCACCCAGGGCTGGTGGGGGTGTCACACAGGCCTGGTGCTGGTCGGGAGATCCAATCCAGCAAAGAATATGGCCTATGTAGCATTTAGCAGAACTCATGTGGCTTTGCACAGAAAATGAGGGGGGCATACTGCCAAGTAGCTCCTGAGTCCAAATGAGACCAGAAAGAGGCAGGGATCCTTTGAGTCGAGTTTTGTGGGTGCCTTGAGCATGAGCAGTGAATGGAGAAGATCTCATAGCTGTAGCATCTGATTGCTCTCCTTCCAGAAAGCAGAGACACATGCTGAAGTCCAAGTGAGGCCCAGTTGGCATGGATTTCAAAGTGTCACTCTGCTCTCCTTCTTCCCTCCCCTCCTCCATCCCTTCCTTCTCTTCTTCCTCCCAGCCTCTCTTCCTTCCTTTCTTCTCCCTGGGAATCATCATCTATCCCATTCTGTCTCTTCTATCTGAAGAGAGCTCTTTGAAGCAGTTAAGTTTGGGGAAAATCACCAGCCTCAATCGGATTGATGAAGACAAGTCAAAGGCAGGAGGACATGGCAAAGACATGTCTTTCTCCCAGAGGAAGGTGGAAGAAACAGAGAATGAGGGAGGCTAGAACCAAGCAGGCTCAGGGAACTTTGTTCCAAAAGCTTGGTCTCCCATTGCCCACAAGTTTTCAAGCTGGTGGCTGGCTCAGACATACCAGTCTTTGATGGCCAGACAAAATAGTGCTTGGCAACATAACAAGTTTGACTACTGAGAAAATCTTACCAAGGCCTGGCCTAGGGAGGATCTCATCACAGGCCATGATGACACTTGAAACCCATCATGATATGAAAAGATGGGCCCAAGTTTCAGACCCTCTGAGCCTAAAAAGCCTGAGACTTCGGGGCCCTGAGGGCCCATCCTCTTAAGCTAAATAGAGAGTTGGAAAAAGAGATAAATTGCACATTGAAGATCTAAACAGAAGGTACCTGTGTTCCCACCCACACAGGCGTAGGTTTTCTCCTGATGGCGTGGCTCTAGCCCCCTCTCCACCTGCTACAAGGCCACTCCTTTCTTTCAGCATTCAGCTCAAGTGCCACTGCTGCTTTAACGCCTTCCTGGACTTTTGTTGTTTCTGTTCAGTCGCTCAGTTGTATCTGACTCTTTGCAACCCCATGGACTGCAGCATGCCAGGCTTCCCTGTCCTTCACCATCTTCCAGAGTTTGCTTTCCCGGGCCTTTCTAGTTGCATTTAATTCTTCCTTATATGTTTGTGGTCAGCCGTGTTGATAGATGTCTGTTCCTGTGCCCATTTCCTTCCCTCTGTGGGACTGGCTTCTCAAGAGCCTGGCCTTTGTCTTGTCTCTTGTTGTAGGGAGGCAGTGTAGCTCCACGGCTATCCCTCTAGGCTCTGGAATCACACAGCCTGGGTTCAAATCTGTGTGCCACCTTGAGTTCTGTGGGCCTCAGTTTACCTACCTATGAAATGGGCTGATAATAGAACCTAACTCCTAGAGTTGTGTGAATGACATGTGACAGTTCTGTGCCTGGCACAAGCTAAGAGTTATTGCTAGAGTCTTTATCTGCAAATCCCTCTATAGTGCTGATACATGGCTATGACATATGCATTCTAGTATAATTCGGATAAGTTGCTACTGGGGTTTCTTAAAGACAGGTCAGTCTAGCAACACTCCGGGAATATTCAGTTTTTCAGCTTCTTGTTCGGAAAAAAGAGTCCACCCTACTTCTGTTGTTTATGAGACGATTCTTCTGCAAACCTAAGGATAGCCAGGGTTTAGAATAACTATCTGGCTCTGCCAGCATCAAGCATTAAGGTGGCTGAGGTGAGTCTGGAAGGCCCTTGTGTGTACAAGTTCAGCATCTAAGGCTTCCCATGAGGCACTGATCAGGGATTGAGCCACAGCCTTCACTGGACCACTGGAGCTCCAGAGCTGTGACCGAGCACCAGATAATGGTTAATTAACTAAACCACCCCATACTCCTAATTATCTCCATTTCAAAGATGCAAATGTTGAATCAAGATGACTGTACAATGTCCCCCTGGTCAGCCAATGGCAGAACCAACAAGTTCCTATGTAGACCTCTATACTGACTTTGATTAGAAAATTACCTTTGTAATCAGTTCTGCTTCATCTCCTACCACTAGAAGCAGAACTCAGCTCATCACCCGCAAAACTCCTCAGAGACCAGAGACCAGCAGGGCACTAGAATTCTCAACCAGCCGAGGAGGGTGCTCGGCCCAGAATAGCCTGCGGCCTGTGATTTATCCGCCCTGGGACTGTATTCTTCCAGGTGGCTATTCTAGATGAGCGAGTGCAGGAGTAAGAAGCGGTTGAAACTCAGTAAAAATTATATCCTTTCAGAGCCTGAAAATTTAGAAAGTCAGTACACCCCCTCATTTTATTGCTGGGATAATAAAAATAAACTGGCAACTTGCTTAAAGGTTGTGCAGTTTAAAATGGGTAGAATGATGCTCTTTCAATGATTCCATATTGCCCCATGACCCTAGCTAAAAACTGTTAGATCCCAACTGAGCGCAATCTACTCAAACATCAAGAATCTAAGAGACCAAAGCTTAACCCATAATTACCTTTGACATAGGAAGAAGTGGAAATAATGTCGGTGCTAGAGTTAGTCTCATCTGTGTTCGTATTCCAGCTTTCCTCTAGCTGAGTGACCCCAAGTAAGTTACTTAACCTCTCTATGTCTTCATTCCCTCAGTAAATTGGAGTTAATAATAGTATCAGCCTCACAGCTGTTGTGAAGACTAAATGAGTTGATACATGAAAAGAGTTCAGAGCAGCACCTTGCTCATAGTTAGTAGTTAGTGCTGTATGTGTTAGACACCCATATTCAGTGATCCCCTCTTACTGTTTTTGCAGAATAACAAAGTGACTCAGAGGGAGGCAGAGAAATAACCAGTCCTAAAGTAGCAGCTCGGCCTAAGGGTCCTCTGTGTCCAGATTCTTCTGGGATTTCAGTGGACTGGAGACACCTTCTTCTCTATCCTTGTTCCGTGAGATTCGGGAAAGATTCGGGAAAGCGCTTGGCTGCCGGGGGTGGGCACTCTCGCTCCACAGTCAGTATGGTTTCTTGACAGGGGCGGGGTGCTGCAGGTAAGAAAGCCAGCTTGTATTTCTCTTTATGTTGGCTTTCCACAGTCCCCAAGCCTCTGCCTGGAGTGTTTCAGATTTACTATCACATCACTTTCAAATGTATTCCTACCACTCCCAGCACAGCAGTAATGGGAGAAAGGGCCGGCAGTTTCCTCTCTTTCTTTCTCTGCAGATTTAGAATGAGAAATTTCATAGAAGAAAAAGCATGAAAGATTGGAGAAACAGAGCATCCATAAAGTGCCAGGGTATTGAATTGTCTCTCTTTGCTTCCTGTCTTGGCTCTTCATTGCGTTCTCCTCTCTCCTCACCTCCCAAAAGGCCATTTCATGCCTGTCTCCTCCCCTCAGGCCTGCTGCAAGCCTCCTCCACCCCGCCCTCCGTCCCCAGTCTCAGATGATGAGCTCGCTTTATCGTTTACCAAGAAAATGGGAATCATCAGACTTCTGACTCCTCCATCTTTTCTCTTCCACAGCTGCCTGCCACACCCATCTGCACCCTTTTCCTCTTCCTCCCCTCCTGGTACCAGAGGACAAGCCCAGCTCCGAGCAAAGGGCAAGGCCCCTGCTGCCTGGATCTGTCTCCTCTCTCCTCGTCTGGCCAGCATCCTCACTCCTCCTCTGCTCCGCCAGTATCCGTGTCAGCATGCCACCTGCACATCTGTTTCTAGCTTAAAAGGAAAGTCCTGAGAGTCAGGCCTATGACCTTTCCAGCTCCCACCCCCTCTCTTTTCCCTCACAGCAAACTTATTGAAAGATGCTCAAAGTTAGTGATCTTATGATTTGCACGTGTTATAGAGGCAGCGTGGGGGGGTGGCTCCCAGTACAGACCGGACCCTGGACAGGGAGGCTAGGGTGCAATTCCAGCTCTACCACTTTCCAGCTGTGTGGCCCTGGGCAGGTTCTCTATCTTTTCTGGGCATGAGGTACTCCCTTGTAAAATGGGCATGACATTAGAAACTACAGTGTAAGATTGTGAGAAATTTCTGAGTTGATGCCTATAAAGCACTTGGCAGAGAATGTAAACCATGGGTTCTATTACTATTCTCTCCTCAACTTACTCCGTTGGGGTTTTGTCCCCACTGTGCTGAGACATTGCTACTGTCAGTGTCTCTAGTGATCTCCACATTGCCAAATCCAATGTCAGCTTCTCTGATCTGATCTTGTCTTCACATCAGTATTCAATACACAATGTCTCACGACCTCCTTCTTGAAATACTGCGTTCTTGCTTTCCATGACGCTACCCTCTCCCTCTCGCCCCGTGACGCTGGTCCCACCTCCTAGGGCTGTCCTCCGCTTCTCTGTGCCTGGCCTGGAGGTAGCCGCTCTCCTCTGCCGTCCACACAACTCAAAACCACCTGCGCTCTGCCTCCAGGGAACCCAACTCTGGAATGAGGAGGAAGACTTTCACTCATTTTATGCATTTGATGATTGACTATACTCTGCCAAAAAGCCTCAGGGTACAGGAACAGAATATAAAATTGTGGGGACGATTGCCCTTTAGAACTTCAGGGTCAGGATAAAGTCCTCTGAGACGAGGGAAGGTTAAGTTGCGTACTACCAAGTGCCCTGTGGGAGGGAGCTTCCTTCAGATGCCAGAGGAGCCTGGACTGGAAGCCCTGAAGCCTGGGGTTAGGTTTCCAGACAGGTCCTGGTGGGAAGCCCCCCGGCAGGATAGATGTGAAAGAGGAATTATCCCAGTCAAGAAGTTGACATGTCCAGGGAAGCAGCAACCTAACCTCTTCCTCTGTCTCCACTTTTTTGATGAAGATCCAAGTCTTTGTGATTCTCTTCACAGCTAAGAGAGAAGTCAGTTGATGGGAAAGTTGTGATGTTATTCTGATGGCCTTAGGTCAGGGGGTCTTTGTCCAAAGACCTTAATATATGGTCATGGCAATTCAGCAAGAGCTATCCAAGTTTGAAGCCCCTGCCACAGCCACCTTTGATGTGGGCCCCGCTCTGTGGACACTTCCCTGTGGAGGGGCTCTGCCTCCTGGCAATTACTCATACCGTATCCTCTAGGATGGCATCCAGGGGGTGCTGGGGGTGGGCTTGCATATGGCTACTTGCCTAGAGTCTAGGAATGAGGCTGATCTGGGAGTGGGGCATGGAGAGGAAGCAGGACTTCTGAATGTCCCTTACTTAGAAGTGTTCCCTGCCAAGCCCTGGGGATGCCCTGGAAGTCTCTCCTGCAGGCCAGGCCCTGCCTGAAGACCTGGACAGAGGAGCTCCTTGGCACCAACAACTGCATGTGTGCTTGCTCAGTCACTCAGCTGTGTCTGACTCTTTGTGACCCTATGGACTATACATAGCCTGCCAGGCTCCTCTGTCCACGGGATTTCTCAGGCAAGAATACTGGAGCACATTACCATTTCCTTCTCCAGGGGCTCTTCCTGATCCAGGGATCAAACCCATGTCTGCTGCATCACAGGTGAATTCTTTACAACTGAGCTGTGGGGAAAATCCTCAGCAACAACCTTACCCTCTTACCAACAAGTAGCTGAGGGGCTGTTAGGGAAGCATCCTAAGCTAGACTGGAAAGACATTGTCCCATGGACATAGCTCAAAAATGCGAGCTAGAGTCTCAGTTAGCCCACAAAATCCATGCACTCCATGCTGTACTTATAACTGTGTGCTTACGGTAGGAATGTTTTCTGCTATTTTCCTTTCTCACTATAAATGTACCATATTTTTGAAACCTGAGGATTCAACAGGGTTTTGAGGCCCTGCTGAGAAACCTCATCATCATTTATAAAGAGTGTTGCTAATAGGATCCTGTCAAAAACAATTTAAACGCAGACGTTAGAAAATAGCCATTGGGTATTAGAATGCTTGTCAACTTGGGAATCTGTGTGGGCGGGCTGATTCTTGGTCTGGATGGAGGCAGAAGGGCTGTTTAGGTAAGTGATGGAGCCAGTGGGACATGATTGACTTAAGTTCTGGCTAGAAGGTCATCATCTCCTTGATACCACCTTCCCATCTGGAAAGAATGGAGAGGGGGTGTGTTGGGACTTTTTCAGAAGACATTCTGGTGTCAACTCAAAGCCTAAGGAGTAACTGGTATAATTTTTGTTTGGCTGGTTTTTGTTTTTGTTTTTGTTTTCTGTGAAACAGTAGAATAACACTTGAGGAATTTTTTTAAAAAAGGAAACAAAAGATCATCCATAGTTCTATCACTATAAATGACTATTTTCTTTTTTTGTTCTTACCCTTTTTAAGCCCAACAGTAAATCATTTTTACATAGTAATACAGTGTGTACCCTTTCATATTCTGCTTCTTCCACTGAGCCTTTATGTATTAAAGCTAAATGTTTCAAAGCACTTTTACAGTTTAAAAAAATCCTTACACCTTAATACCGCAGCGGTTGTGAGTCTACACAGTAAAGTGCATTTCTGCATGTTTATTGGGTTGGGAAGTGCCATACTGGGCCACCTTCCCAGAAACTCAACCCCAAGGCCTGGCGTGATTCCCACATCTGCTTGCTTCCCATTCTGCTCAATCCATTATCCTGTTACACGTGAGCATATTGGGGTCCAAGCAACACACACCATTCAAGCACCTAACACTCTCTATGTTGAGTACTTAAAACAGTGGCTCCCAAAGGGAGTTCTGAGGATGATATTGCAAAACTTTCCCCACAAGAGTTCTGTAGTCAAAGAAGATCAGAAGTGCTGAACACTCTTAGGTTGGGCTACATGAAATTGCCAGTGTTCAATTGCTCTTGACCTCTGAAAGAGGGATTTCAAATAGTTCAACCTAATACATACACACATACATACTCCTCTGGGACATTCACCATGCATATTAGCATATTAAGAGCTTTAGAGGGATTTCTTGGTGGTCCAGTGGTTAAGACTCCCTTCTTCCACTGCAGGGGGCCCAGGTGTCTGCTTTGCTGCCAAAAAATAAAAACACAAACAATAACCAAATATAAGGGCTTTTGAAAAGTCCTATAAAGAAGTCTATTTGATTGTGATTGACTTAACATAATCCTTTTAAAAATGATGCTTATTAATATACACCAGGACATGCTTTGGGAAACTAGGGCCTGGAGTAATTACAAAAGAACAGAAGTCTTATACAGAAAGATGTACATAAATGAGGGAACCCAGGGGAGCATGGAGGGCTGAGAAAACAAATGCTCAGGAGGAAAAGAGCAGGTGGGCATTTTCCTTCCTGGGACTGCCCACCCATCTTAGAGATCCAAAACCATCACATTTTCAGCCCTCCTCCTTCTACAGGGATTCTTCCTAAATGACCTCTACTTCTTTTCTCCCTCGTGAACATGTAGGGAGGACGCATGAAGTGACAGCACTGGCTCGCCCCATATTCTTCAAATGACAGATACTAAATAAACATGGGTATTATTTTGACAGCTCTCTCATTATAATAATTAGTTCATCTTTTTAGGATGTTATTATCATCCCAGTTCATAAGTGATCATCTAGTTTGCTTACAACTAGGAGGTGAGTTAAGCTGATCTGTTTGCAGGGAGGAGGCTCTGACCTGGCTATGGTCCCTGGGGGGAGTGCCTCACACGTGCTCTATAAAGAACGTGGGCATGTGGCCAGCTTTGACTCTCTTGTTCTCCGGGCACCAGAGCCAAATGTCCAAGACAGAGACTGGAATTGTTGGCTGGGGTAGATTCAAGTAGCAGACGATGGCTTAGTCAGGACTAAATCCTCAGGGTCTCTAATCCCTACCTACCCCCCACTATCCCAATGTCTGGAATTCTTCCCAGGAGAGAGCCTTTAATAGACCTGTCCATCATTCACACACTACCAGTGGACATCAGTATGACTGACTCTCTGGGGAATGATGGCATTTTGGTTCTTCTGGTCATCCAGCAGAATGTTAGGTGTGGATAGGAATTATCTGATACTCCAGGGAAGTGGAAGGTGAGAGTTGAAAGGTAGGGTGTCACTTCCCTGTGAGAGCCCATAGTTTATTTAAAGATCTTAATTGTAGCACAATGAGATTTATTTTTTAATGTTTATTTTATTTATTGGACTGTGCTCGGTCTTAGTTGCAGCACATGGGATCTTTGATCGTCACCGTAGCATGTCAGATCATTTGGGACCTAGTTCCCTGACCAGGGATTGAACCTGAGCCCCCTGCATTGGGAACAAGGAGTCTTAGCCACTGGACCACCAAGGAAGTCCCCATGGTGGCATTTAAATGACATTAAATGGGACCCTAACAGTTCAGTACCCTAGAGTGGAAGGCACTGCCCAGAGGGAGCATACTTACAGGAGAAATCATTAGCCTCTCAAGGGCATTGCTATAAACATGCAATTACCAAGAAAGGATAGAACAAGGTTATTTGATTTCTCATGAAAAGACTTTAACTTCAGCTGACTGAAACAGCAAACACAGATAAGCTTTGAATGGGCCACACCATCCTTCAGATCCTCACATCTCATTTGTCATCTATCTGTCAAAGTCAAATAATCTTTACAATGTCTGCTGTGAGAGCTCTGAGAGCAGAGGAAAACGGAAGGGGCGGAGTGTTGCTATTTCTCTTCAGCTGTACAGTAGATGGGAAAAGAAAAGATGGATTTAGAACCAGGGGAGCCTGACTTGACCTTCCTTTCCAAATTTATCCTGTGTGGTCCTATGCCAGTCACTTCATTTTTATTAAGGACAATAAATAGGCCTCCCAGAAGCACCTTGAGGATCAAAGGCGATAAGGTACAAAAGATGGTCACGACAGTGACAGTGAAGGCAACACACAGCTCTCTTGCATTACCTGACATGTCTACATCTTTCACCGAGAAACTTCCTTGCTCATTGGAGGAAGATAACCTTTAAAAAAAAACCAAGACCCATACACCTTTTTAAAAATTTTTATTTATTTATTTTTCGGTTGTGCTGTGTGTTTGTGGCTGCGTGGGCTTTTCTCTGGTTGTTGCCAGCGGGGGCTCCTCTCTAGTTGCGGGCTTCTCATTGCAGAGGCTCCTCTTGCTGAGGAGCACGGCCTCTAGGGCACGTGGGCTTCAGCAGCGGCGGCTCCAGGGCTCTAGAGCGCAGGCCCTGTGGTTGCGGCACACGGCCCTAGCTGCTCCTCGGCATGTGAGATCTGCTCAGATCAGGGGTCGAACCCATGTCTCCTGCGCTGGCAGGCAGAGTCTCTACCACTGAGTCACCGGGAAGCCCCCATGCACCCTTTAAAACAGGCAGAAATGTGGAAAAGCAATGGTCCTTTGTTTCCCATTGCTCATTTCCCTTTTTGGGTTCAGCTTCCAGAGAGTCTGTCTATGTCAGGGAGAGAGCCTGACAATTTGGATCTCTCAGCCAAGGAGCTATGTCAATTGTGGAATATTTTTATAGATCGTCTACTTTGTAACTGGCACCATAGATCCTAGAGTTACAGTAATGTACAAAATACGGGACTTACCATCATTTAGAGGATAGACTAGGAGAGATGGGTAGAAAAGCAGTTGGAATACTGTATGCTCAGGGCCACCACAGGCCAGTTGCAGAATGCTTGGAAATCAACTTCTGGTCCAGTCATTGTAATGGTGATTGTAGAGGGCTGTTTCAGAGATTTTTCTGGAGGAGGTGGTTTCTAATCTGAGTGGGAGTTAGGCAAGCAAGAGAAGTGGCGAGAACATCCAGGCAAAGGCAAGATCTACGAGGTGGAGGGGGAAGAGGAAGAGGAAGAGAGAGTGGTAGCTGGAGAGATGAGCATGAGCCACATTTAATCTTCTCAACAACTGAATAAGGTGGGTGTTGTCTTCCCATCCTGCAGCTGAGTAAATCAAGGCTGAGAGTGATGTGAGAAAGTGTATGGGGATGTTTGGGAGAATGATTCTGAGATAGGCAAAACCAGAAGATGAAATCAAATCATTTTTGAGAATGATTTTCAAATGGCAAGGAAAGACGGTGAGGTCAGGAACTCACTGGTTAATAACTGGACTCTGCCGGCCCATGGTGCCCCTTACTGAGGCTTTTCTCCCAGGGATCATCACTTTCACTGCTGATCCATGATCACAGCTAATACAAAATAAGGAAAGGGAATAAAATATAGAGTCTAGATCTATCTGCCTCCAAAGTTTGTGCCCTTTTCTAGTCTAGAAAAAATTATTTTGTTTTTGATACTAAAATTAAGCATGTGGAGACAGTCAGGGTGCTAAGCTGGTGCAGATCCCCTTAGGCCCAAGTTTATGGTAGCTGCAATTTATTAAGAAGCCCAGCTTCCCAGGAGTCTCAGTGACAAAACCCCAAATGCCAGGTCCCACTGCCTTTCTTAGAAAGCCTTTAGAAGTAAAACTCTGAAGTGTTAGCAGAGAGGAATATTGGTATGAGAAAGAAGTGTTTTGATATTACAAAGCTATCAAGATCTTGGCTCTTTTGAAACACTAGAAGGATTTTTTTTCCCTTAAAAAGGTCTTCCACACTACCATGTGTAAAATAGATAGGTAGTGGGAAGATGCTATATAACACAGGGAGCTCCGTGACCATCTAGCAGAGTGAGATGTGGGCGTGGGGGGGCAGGGAGGGGAGGGATATATGTATACATACAGCTGATTCTTGAGAGTTCTTTGGACTGCAAGGAGATCAACCCAGTCAACCCTGAAGGAAATCAACATGAATAACGAATATTGGAAGGACTGACGCTGAAGCTCTGATACTTTGGTCACCTGATGTGACTCATTGGAAAAGATCTTGATGCTGGCAAATATAGAAGGCAAAATTAGAAGGGGGTGGCAGAGGATGAGATGGTTGGGATGGCATCACCAACTCAATGGACAAGAAGTTGAGCAAACTCCAGGAGATAGGGGAGGACAAAGAAGCCTGGTATGCTTCAGTCCATGAAGTCGCAAAGAGCTGGACATGACTTAGCAACTGAAGTTTAAGGTTCAAGCTGTTGTACAGGAGACACCATCACAACATTGTAAGGCAATTATGCTCCAACTAAGAATAAATTTTAACAGGTCTCAGGGCTTCCTTGGTGGCTCAGTGGTAAAGAAACCGCCTGCCAATGCAGGAGATATGGGTTTGATCCCCGGTCTGGGAAGATCCCACATACCAGGGAGCAACTAAGCCTGTGGGTCACAACTACTGAGCCTGGGCTCTAGAGCCTGGGCACCATAACTTCTGAGGCCTGCAAGCCCTAGAGCTTGGCTCTGAAACAAGAGAAGTCCCTGCAATGAGAAGCTTGTGCACCTCAACCAAGTGTAGCCCCCGACCACCTCAGCTAGAGAAAAACCTGCACAGCAACAAAGACCCAGCACAGTCAAAAAAATAACAATAATAATAATAAAAGAGGTCTCCTAAAACTTCTATGTTGAAATTGTAGGAGAAAACTAAAATCTTGAAAATAGTTGAACATGATCAAAACTTTCAGTTAATCAGTTCAGTCAGTTGTGTCCGACTCTTTGCGACTCCATGGACTTCAGCATGCCAGGCTTCCCTGTCCATCACCAACTCCCAGAGACTACTCAAATTCAAGCCCATCATGTCAGTGATGCCATCCAACCATCTCATCCTCTGTCATCCCCTTCTCCTCCTGCCTTCAATTTTTCCCAGCATCAGGCTCTTTACAAATGAGTTGGAACTTTGCATCAGGTCACCAAAGTATTGGAGTTTCAGCTTCAGCGTCAGTCCTTCCAATGAATATTCAGGACTGATTTCCTTTAGGATGGACTGGTTGGATCTCCTTGCAGTCCAAGGGACTTTCAAGCGTCTTCTCCAACACCACAGTTCAAAAGCAGCAATTCTTCAGCACTCAGCTTTCTTTATAATCCAACTCTCACATATATGACACCCACATCCATACATGACTACTGGAAAAATCATAACTTTGACTAGACAGACCTTTGTTGGCAAAGTAATGTCTCTGCTTTTTGATATGCTGTCTAGGTTGGTCATGGCTTTTCTTCCAAGGAGCAAGAGTCTTTTAATTTCATGGCTGCAATCGCCATCTGCAGTGATTTTGGAGCCCCAAAAATAAAGTCTGTCACTGTTTCCATTGTTTCTCCATCTATTTGCCACGAAGTGATGGGACGGGATGTCATGATCTTAGTTTTCTGAATGTTGAGTTTTAACCCAACTTTTTCACTCTCCTCTTCCACTTACATCAAGAGGCTCTTTAGTTCTTTGCTTTCTGCCATAAGGGTGATGTCATCTGTATATCTGAGGTTATTGATATTTTTCTTGGCAATCTTGATTCCAGCTTGTGCTTCAAAGAAGCACAAGAAAGCAAAAAAGATCAAAACCTTAAAAAAAGATAAATCTGGCTATTTTCTCCTTTTCTAGGTTGACATTTCTCATAGACAAAGTTTTAGATTAATGAAATGCTCAACTTTTATACATGCAGCAAATAAGCATTTTCAGCAAGAGTGATCCCAGCATACGTCATTTATTCTTAACAACATGTTATCTGTTTGTAAATGCTAATTACCTGAGGCAGAAAGTGTGGCGCCTGTTAGATGATCTGTTTAATACATGTAAACTGTCAAGCAGTGAAGCCCAGGATGGTGGCTTTCATCAGCATTCCCCAAAGGCGTCCAAATGTGAAGGAAATGCTGTTTACTGGGGCTCCTGGTGCTGTTCACCCGGGCCCCCAAACTGAGTCTGGTCTCCATCACCTCAGGCATTTTATAAATCACCTATTGAGCTATGAAAAACATGCCTGCTAACTTAAAGGAAGAAAAAACAGTTATGGGTAACTTCTAGCATGCATTCACTGGGGTCTGGCTTTTCCTGTGGGAGTTCTATGATAAGTACAAACCATTGATCCAGGAAATTGTTGTAAGTGAACAACTTTGTGGGAGCATCTCATTGAAAGATGCCTGCTCATACATTGTCTCAAAGAGAGTTCAAACCTAGAGAAAATAGAGCAATGTTTTCTTTTTTTAAAATATGTTCTTCCTATTTGTTTTACAAAAGTAATATGGGGACAGTGGGTAGAATTTGGAAAATACAGAAAAACCCAAAAGAAAAAGTATCTAAATCTATACCATCCTGAACCTGGAGATAACCACCTTTTAACATATCCTTTCAGCCTTTTTTCTCCATATTTAGATTTAATAAATGGTAGCATACAGTACATATTATTTTTAGAAGCTACTTTCTACTTACCAATTTTGTGACCATTTCTCACATCAAATATTTACAACTACATAGCATTGCCTCTAGGGATGAACCTTTATTTACTTACTCAGTTCCCGATTCTCGGACATGTGCTGCTGCTGCTAAGTCGCTTCAGTCGTGTCCGACTCTGTGCGACCCCATAGAAGGCAGCCCGCCAGGCTCCCCTTTCCCTGGGATTCTCCAGGCAAGAACCCTGGAGTGGCTTGCCATTTCCTTCTCCAAGGCATGAAAGTGAAAAGTGAAAGTGAAGTCACTCAGTTGTCTCCAACTCTTCGCGACCCCATGGACTGTAGCCTACCAGGCCCCTCCATCCATGGGATTCTCCAGGCAAGAATACTGGAGTGGGTTGCCATTTCCTTCTCCATCTCGGACATGTAGGTGCTTTCAATTATTTGCCCACAACTACTGTGTTAATTTTAATCAACGCCATAGTTAATGACCTTAGAAATGCATTCTGCTGGTTCTTTAGTGTAGACTCCTAGAAGTAGAATCACTGGATCAAGACTCACTGTGCACACAGAAGCATTATGGTACACATGGCCAAACTATCCTTCTGTCCCTACCCTGAGTGAAGTGAAAGTCGCTCAGTCGTGCCTGACTCTTTGCAGCCCCATGGACTATACAGTCCATGGAATTCCCCAGGCCAGAATACTGGTGTGCGTAGCCTTTCCCTTCTCCAGTGGATCTTCCCAACCCAGGGATTGAACCCAGGTCTCCCACATTGCAGGTGGATTCTTTACCAGCTGAGCCACAAGGGAAGCCCAGGCCCTACCCTAAGGTTTGCTCCAATTCACACTCCTACCAGACAACTAGACTCCCCAAAATAATAATTTTTACATAAGCCTTTTTCCAGGACCAGAACTAACCCTGCCAATGTTTTGAAAAGGAAAATGGCAAATTTCATATCCAACATTTCCACTTTCCCTCATCATTGAGATTTTCTTCCTTATGGCTTAGTCCCTTCCTTCTTAATTTACCATCCAAGCCTACTCCCAGTAAAGTAACTAATAACACTCGTTTGCATCCATGTATCAATGACCAAGGGGCTTGCCTGGTAGCTCAGATGGTAAAGAATCTGCCTGCAAAGCAGGAGACCCGGGTTCAACCTCTGGGTTGGGAAGATCCCCTGGAGAAGGGAATGGCAACCCACTCCAGTATTCTTGCCTGGAGAATTCCATGGACGGAGGAGCCTGGGGGGCCACAGTCCATGGGCTCACAAAGAGTCAGACGTGAGTGAGCGACTTAACATTTTCACATGAATGACAAATGAGATAAAATATACTATACATTTTAATCAGGAGCAAAAACCAAAACAATACATCTCTTGTAAGTTTTCACTTCATAATCCAGCTAACGATGAGCTACTGTGACGAGGAGAAAGTCCCAGAAGTAGTAAAGCAGAGGCCAGGTTTCCTTTGGTGTCCATTTGTGCTGATTGAAGTATAGTTGATTTACAATGTGTTAGTTTCTGGCATACAGCAAAGTGATTCAGTCATATATATATTTCAGATTCTTCTCTATTATAGTTTATTGCTGTACTCTTCCTCCTAATGCTGCCCTTTGGCAAGTCTCCCTTTTAGAGGAAAATGAAGTTCACAGCCTCTTTTTTCTCCCCACAACTCCTCAGGAAAATCTTGGTGTTTTCTGCGAAGCCTGCTCACCCAACCACTCCTGATTATGAATTCAGTGGAGCAAACCATGCAGAGAAATCTGGAAATGGTACAAGAGAAAGGGAAGAGAAGGGTGGATTTGTGGCTGAGAGTGGATTTGAGGCTATGAGGAAGAAGAGACAAGGGAGTGGATTTCAGAGAAAACCTGGTGAAATTTTTGAGAAGGGAAAAGTTTGGGGAGCTAATAAGGACAGAAGTTGAGGAAGAGGATTTTTTTGAAGTTTTTTTTCTGTGCAGATTCCATGTAATACCTTTGGATACTTTCCTACATGTCCATTGGTTTCAGTTAAACTTTTCTATTGGATTCATAATTCTTTGTAACATTGTCAAAAACCAGACCACAAGATGTTTGGGGTTTATAGAATTTGCAATAGGAGTGAATCTCTAGAGCTTGACTATATTTATGTATAATAAATAAGAGCTGATATCTAAATCTATATTTGTATTTAGAAGGTGATTTTAATTGTTTCCATAAAATGTTCCCCAAAGTGTAATTTAAATAGACATAACCTTGAAATAAAAATATGGGCTGCCATCCATTTGGGCTGCCTCATGGACATGTTTTGATTCATAGAAGAGTATGTGCCAAAATCAGTCAGCTCAGTTTGGCATTTGTCAAATGTCTAGGATGAGTCAGGCACTATGTCTGACACTTAGGGGAATAAATGTGACTGATATATTGATCCAACATGACCAGTAGGTTATAATCAAAGCAAGATTTTATTTTTATCTTCCTCTGACCTTTTAAAGTACATTCAGTAGAGAAATACATGCTGAAACTTCTGAAGCCTCTGATGAAAACCTGTCCTCTTCATCATCTGGATTATGTCCCCTCAGTCCTTTGTTCCCCAAAAGTCTACTTCACATACGACTCTCAATGCTCAGGTCTCATCTCCCAGGTAATCTTATTGGTGGGAACTCATTATGGCTCCAGGATATCTGGCCTGTTGGACAAACTCATCTATTCCTTATTTTATGAAAAGGGTTGTTGTTTAGTCACTAAATTGTGTCCAGCTCTTTTGAGACCCCATGGACTGCAGTGCACCACGCTCCTCTGTCCATGGAATTTCCCAGGCAAGAATATTGGAGTCAGTTGCCATTTCCTTCTCCAGGGGATCTTCCCAACCCAGGAATCAAACCCAAGTCTCCTACACTGCAGGTGAATTCTTTACCACTGAGTCACCTGGGAAGCCCTGTGAAAGAGTGGTGACCTCCAGTGCATATTATCTTTCTCTTTCTTTCTCTCTCTCTCATTGACCTGTTCTATGCTATACGTGCTGTGCTAAGTCTTTTCAGTCGTGTCTAACTCTTTGTGACTCCATGGACTGTAGCCCGCTAAGCCCCTGTGTCCATCGGATTCTCCAGGCAAGGATACTGGAGTGGGTTGCCATGCCCTTCTCCAGGAGATCTTCCCAACCCAGGGATCAAACTCACATCCCTTATATCTTCTGCATTGGCAGGCAGGTTCTTAACCACTAGCACTGTTTGGGCAGCCCCTATGTTTTAGATTACATTAAATTTCTTAAGTATGACTTTGTCTACAGTCCATGGTGCCCCCACCACACCCCAACTTTCAGCTTTGTATTTGTGTGTTGGGAAGGGGAAGAGGATGTGCTCATAGCAGAGAAAAAAGTTTTTTTTTCTCCTAAGAAATAGCATCACAAATCTTCTCTTTCTGCTTTGATTCCTTTTTATAGTCCTTCATCTGATTGAGGTAGCTAAGAATCATGGAACTGGTTGTCAAAGATTCCATTTTTAAACTCTACAAAGTGATGTGGTGTCTCAGTTTGGTATGCAGCATCTATTGTATCTTGAATCTCAGTTGAAACTTTAAATTTAACATCCTATTATTACACAAAAACAAAAAGGTGCAGTTCCTGTTCTTGAAAAATTGAGAGGAGATTAAAGAAGACACAAATGTATAAATAGATCATTTTAATACAATATGAAAAGTGTCAGACAGAGAAATGTACAGGGTAGATGAGGGCAAGGAGACAGCTTCTGATACACATTGCCACTATTGAGGGAGGCCATACACAAAAGAATAAGGAGTCTGTGTAGCTTGCAAGGGAGCTGAAAGAATGTGGTATCTTCTTAGGATCTTCAGAACAAATGCTATTGATTTGTCCTGCAGTTACTCAAGTGCCTGGAAAAAATGATTAAATTATGGGTCTGGGGTAATACTGCATAATTGGTTAAAGTGGATAGAAAAAGGATCCTTTTTTAAGGGTTTGAAAGGAAGCCCAGAAATCTTGGCAGACAAATGTGAAAATAGTTATGCTCTCTGAATCTGCCTTAAGGTATTGCGGAAACAGGGCTGGTTCTGGAGCCTGGCCTACTCAGATGAGTCTCAGGTACCCCTTGGCTGCATGGCATCAGCGACCATATAGAGGGCATCTGGACAAGCACAGCCCCAGACGGAAGTGGAGAGGGAGCATGAGGGGCCCATCCCCCACACCTGTCGTCCCACTCTGCATTCTCCATTCTACCCAGTTCTTTCTCTGCCTTTGGAATGAATAGTTCATTGCATGTTCCCAGCCCCTGTTCCCAGCCCCTAATCCCAGCATAAAAGATGACATCATAAAATTGCTTGGAAAATAGCAGAAAAATCTAGGAAAGAATCTGTTCCTCTAATGTTTTCTTTTTCTTCTTTTCATTTTTCCTTTTCTGATTTGATGGTTTTCTTTTGTATTATAACATGCTTGAGTTCCTTTCTTTTTGTTTTTTTGGTAGTTGTATTTTTTTTTTTCATTTATTTTTATTATTTGTTTTTTTGTGAATCTATTGTATGTTTTTGATTTGTGGTTACCCTGGAGTTCAAGTATGTTGACCCATAACTATATCTACTTGCTTTAAACTGATAGTCACATAAATCCAAACACATTCTAAAAGGTACACATTTTTATACTCCCCTCATCCACATTTTGTGATTTTGATGTCCTATTTTACATCTTCATACTTATCCTTTTGCTGATATTACAGTTATAGTTACTTTTTCAAAAATTTTTGATTTTTTTAATCTGTATACTGGTTTATTTATGTGATCTTCAATACCTCTATATATTTACCTTTCCTATTATGATTTTTCCTTTTCCTATGGATATTTGCTTCTTTCCTCTTCAGAGAAAACCTTTGAGTATTTCTTCTAGGGTAGATTTAGTATTGTTGGATTTTTTTAGTTTTTGCTTGTATAAGAAAGTCTTTATCTCTCCTATTTTAAATGATTATCTTGCTGGGTAGAGTATCCTAGGTTGCAGGTTTTTCCTTTTCCTTTTCATGACTTTGAATATATCATGCCACTCCCTTTTGGCCTGCAAAGTTTCTGCAGAGAAATCAGCTGATCGCCTTGGGGGTCCCTTTGTAACTGACCCTTTGTCTTTCTCTTGTGGCCTCTAGAATCCTCTCTTTAATTTTTGCTATTATGGGGTCTTGGCAGGCGTCCATTTGGGTTCATCTTGTTCGGGACTTTCTGTGCTTCTTGTACCAGGATATCTGTTTCCTTCTATAGGTTTGGGAATTTTTCAGCCATAATTTATTCAAATACTTTTTCCATCCCCTTTGCTCTTTGTTCTCTTTCTGAAACCCCTATTATGTGTAGGTTGGATGCTTTATATTACTATATTATCCCATAGATCGTGTATGTTGCTTTCATTTGTCTTTCTGTTTGCTGTTCTGATTGGATGGTTTCCAATATTCTATCTTCCAGATCACATTTTTTTTTCCATTTTTTTCTTCTGTGTCATTTAGTCTGATGTTCATTGCTTCTAGATTGGTTTTTATCTTGGCAATTGAATTGTCTAATTTTGATTGGTACACCTAGACTTTCTCACCCGAGATTGGTTTCTAGTTCCTTGTCACAGTGATCTGCACTTCTATTGATAATCTTTCCTAATTCCTTTAACATTTTTACAACCTCCTTTTTGAACTGAGGTTCCAGTAGACTGGTGAGCTGTTTCATTCTTTGTTCTTTCAGGGGATTTCTCTTGTTCTTTTCATTGAGAGCAGTTCCTCTGCTTTTCCATTTACTTAACTTTCTCTGTCTCTGTGAATTTAGGAGAAAAAGTTACCTACTGTGATCTTGAAGGGTTGTTTTTATGTGGGAGTATCCCTGTGTAGACTGTGTGAATCCAGTAACTTTGGTCCAAGGCCGGGTTTGGATGTGCATGCCAGCCGTGTCTTTCCTCAGTGTGCTGGCCGTCATCCTCTTGGTAGGGGTCCCAACCAAGAGCCTGGCTGGATGTAGGGGCAGGGCCCCCTCACTGCTCTGTGACTGTCACCAGCTTGTTGGGAGACAGGGTCTGCTCCCCAGTTGTTGCAGTAGAAGCCCCAAGTTCAATCAAGCTCCATCGCCCTTGAGTATATGCCTAGTCCTAAAGGAAGTGACCACTGAAGTAAGTCAGGCCTGCACGGTCACAGTGAACCCATACACAGAAGCAGTCCAAGGTCATCTCCCTTTCTTTGTTGTCTTCATCCCAGACCTAGTGCTAGGCTGTGGTGTGATGGGACTGGGGGCTCAGGTGCTGTGGCTCCAGGAACTGAAGCGCCATGTTGCCAGTGGGGACCTGGGCTGCCTCTGTGGCAGACCTTTCCCAGGATGTGTCCGCCCCAGATCCAGCACCAAGCTGCAGTGCAGGGTGAGTGGAGCCTGAGCGATCCCACCGGGAAATGAACTACTGCCTTCTCCTGCCCAGGGCCTGTCTGCCAGAGACTCAGTCCGCAGCCACTGTGCATTTCTGTGGTGCCAATGTCTGCTGCCACCAGGTCCTCCCCCGCCATGCATGCTGACAGTGGGCTCCATGGCTTCCCCTGGGCCAGGCCCTCCTGGCTGTCTCCACACAGCTAAGTCCTCTCCCAGGGCTTGTCTGCCTAAGATCCAGCATTCCGCTGCTGTCTTTTCCTGTGGTGCGTGCACTGGCGGTGTCTGGCTGGCTCACCTTGCTGCCCGGCGTGCCCGCTGACACCCTCTCTGCTGTTCAGTTCCATCACGCCCAGGCGGCCAGCTCTGTCTCTGCACAGGGAGACCGGGTCTCTGCTCGCATCTCCTGCCAGACTGGGGTGCGGAGCGAGCCCAACCAGGAGGTTCTCCTCTTCGGACTGGGACGTGCAGCCAGGGGACTCTCTCCCTGGTGGTTTTCCCAACCCAGGCCACGACAAACTTCAGCAGATGAAATTCCCCGACCTGAGCACTAGCTCTGGTCCCTCTGCCCTGACTGTTAGCAAACCAGCACGGGTTCTCCGCATCATCGGGGCCTAGGCTTCTCCAGCGCCTCTGTCTGAGGGATCTCCCAGCGGGCGAGCGGCCTCCCCTGGTGGGGGTCCGACCCTGTGGCTTTCTCTTCCTCAGAGACCCCTCAGAGGCACCAGTCACATACTGAGCTCATGTTTTTTTAACCTCACACTTTTATGTGGAGATCTATCTTGCAGCTTTGTTTGTACAGGAAATGTGCCAACTTCCAGCGGCTTTTCTCTTTTCCACACGGGGAGCATATTTTTGATATGTTTGTGGGGGGATTGAGCTCCCCCTGCTCTACCCTCTTGATCCTCTAGCCCCTCTTTTATATCTTTAAACTCTTTGTTTCTCCATACTAAGATCACCAGCCCAGGTTGGGTGCATGAGACAAGTGGTCGGGCCTGGTGCACTGGGAAGACCCAGAGGGATCGGGTGGAGACGGAGGTGCGAGGGGGGATCGGGATGGGGTATACATGTAAATCCATGGCTAATTCATTTCAATGTATGACAAAAACCACTGCAATGTTGTAAAGTAATTAGCCTCCAACTAATAAAAATAAATGGAAAAAAATAAATAAAATAAAATGCTCAGAAAAATAAATAAATAAATAAATAAACTCTTTGTTTCTCCATACTATACCATGAGTAATTCTTCCACTCTTACTTTGGATTAACTGTTTCTCTCTTCCAGTTGTATCCAATCCACTACTTAACCTGTTCAGTAAGTTTGAACTCAATTATTTATTTTTCATTTCTATATATTCTGTCTGGTTCTTTTTCAAATTTTTGTAAACAGCTTTTTTAGTCTCTTGTTCCTTTCTCGGGCTTGCCTTCCCTCTTCCACTTATTTTAACAAATTTGAAAGGCTTATTTTATAATCTGTATCTAGCAGTTTCAATTGGAGAAGGCAATGGCGCCCCACTCCAGTGTTCTCGCCTGGAGAATCCCAGGGACGGAGGAGCCTGGTGGGCTGCAGTCCATGGGGTCGCACAGAGTTGGATATGACTGAGCGACTTCACTTTCACTTTTCACTTTCATGCATTGGAGAAGGAGATGGCAACCCACTCCAGTGTTCTTGCCTAGAGAGTCCCAGGGACGGCGGAGCCTGGTGGGCTGCTGTCTATGGGGTCGCACAGAGTCAGACACGACTGAAGTGACTCAGCACCAGCAGCAGCAGCAGCAGCAGCTTCAGTATTCAAAGTCTTTTCATTCCCAATCTGCGGCTTGTTTCTACCAACTTTTGTTCGTGTTAGTTTTTTCTTTGTGTACTTAATGATTTTTTTATTATGAACTGATTTGGGGGAATTTCATTTGCAGAAATTTGTTGGAGCCTGGGTTGAGAGTATATTTCTTTCTCTTTCTTCATCTTTTTTCCTTTTTTGAGGTGGGAAAATGATTTATTTTTTAATTTTTTAAATATTTTCATTGAAATATAGTTGATTTACGATGTTGTTAGTTTCAGTTGTACAGATATATACCTTTACAACTGAAATTTGTACAGGTCTATACATATATAAAGGCTTCCCTAGTGGCTCAGTGGTAAAGAATCCAGCTGCAATGCAGGAGACATGGGTTTGATAACTGGGTGGGGAGGATTCCCTGGAGGAGGGCATGGCAACCCACTCCAGTATTCTTGCCTAGAGAATCCTATGGACAGAGGAGCCTGGCAGGCTGCAGTCCCTGGGGTCACAAAGAGTTGGACATGACTGAAGCAACTTGGCACACATGCATATATCCTTTTAAAAATTATTTTCCATTATAGATTATTACAAGATAGTGAGGATAGTTTCCTGTGCTATTCAGTAGGTCCTTGTTGGTTATCTACTCCATATATGTTAGTGTGTATATGTGAATCCCAAACTCCTAATTTATTCCCCCCCCCCCCCCCCCACTTTCTGGTAACCATAAGTTTGTTTTCTGTGTCTGTGAGCCTGTTTCTGTTTTGTAATTAAGTTTATTTGTGTCATATTTTAGATTCCACATATAATAGATATCAAGGGATATTTGTCTTTCTCTGTCTGACTTACTTCACTTAGTATGACCATCTCTAGGTCTATCCTCGTTGCTACAAGTGGCATTTTTTCATTCTTTTCTATGATTGAGTAGTACTCCATTGTGGATATATGCCATATTTTCTTTATCCATTCATCTATTGGAAAGTATATTTCTTCAGAAATATTTCCTTCAACTTCTATCAAGCATCGAGACTTTACCTACTAGGAACTCTTTAACCTTGATTCTTGGTTTAGGATTCTTTGGGGCTGGATGTATTGTGAATTCAGGCTTCAAAACTGCATGATGACTGAATGATATATACCCAGACTCAGGGGAGTACTTTTTTCTCTTCACTCAAAATTAAGACCAGATAAGGCTACCGTCCTTTGGGGAAGTGGGGGTCCTAGCTTACCTGAGTCTCCAGTTGGAGCTCCTAGCTTGTGTGGCCCCTTAGCTGTCTCCGTGTTCTGTGTGACTCTTAAGACGGAAGCTTTTGGCCACTGGGAAGCATGGCCAGCCACTGTTCAGCTCTCTCTTCCCTCCCAGGATTCATGTGTCTCCTTCATGTTCAGCCTCTGTACATCTCACTTCTTTTTCTTGCTAGCAAAAGCAAGTGTTCAAGAATAATATGCATGTGGTTTTGCTTTGTTTTATTCAGCATTTTAAGCACTTATAAAGTAAGATGGTTGTTTTTAATGTATCTATATTCACTGTTGCTGGAAAGTTAAACATTCATTGTCTGCAAAGCCCCTTTGAGGACTCCTCTATTTCACAAGTCATCCGTGGAGAGAAATTATATTGGAGTATAACTGATTAACAATGTTGTGTTAGTTTCAGGTGCAGAAAAGTGATTCAGTTATACATACGTGTGTGTGTGTATATACACGTGTGTGTGTGTGTGTGTGTATCTATTGTTTTTCAAAATTTTTTCCCATTAAGGCTATTACAGAATATCAAACAGAGTACCCTGGGATATGCAGTAGGTCCTTGTTGGTTATCTCTTTTAAATATAGTAGTGTGTACATGTCGATCCCAAACTCCCAATATCTTCTTTTAAAAAGGAAGATAAATGATCATTTCTGCCATGATTGGATGCTCAAAAGTTAAGAATGTGTTAGTTTCCGTTAGTAACACAGTACTGATATTTAATTTAACCATTACTTCAACAAGTTTTAAATACTATGTGCTAGACACTCTGAGGGAAACGTTTTCTAAGGTGGAGCACTTATTCAACAAACATTAACTGCCTACTGTATTCCAAGAACAGGAAAAACAGCATGAACAAAGCCCAGAGATGAGAAACAGCCTGGCCTAGTTAGAGGCCCAAAGTAATGTAGAATAGATGAAACATGGAGGGAGGGGGCCAGAGTGGGGCAAAAAATGGGATAAAGTATCCACAAATTTATGTAAACTCTTCTTGAGCTTATATTTGTGTTCAAACTTTAAACTTTCAGAATTTATATGCATGCTTCACTTTTCTTTCTTTTTTTTTTTTTTTTTTTTTTTGCACTATTCTCGGCTTTTAAGGACAAGGAATGATAGCCCTTATGCTTCACTTTTCATTCTCAAATCAATACTTGAGATTTCAGTCTTAAGCTTTACTAGAATATGGTATCTGAATGGGTTCTGAGAAGTCTTACTCAGAAGATTAAAAGAAATCTTGTGTTTCCTTGTAGCCCTGTAACAATCTCTGGGTCTGTGCCAGATCCTGGGTCTCGGTGGGTTAGGGTGGCTCACATGGTCTGGGATAGGAGCTGGGGGTGGGTATTGGAGAACACAGTAGGTTCTTAATGCATGTAGTACCAGGGGAATGCAGAACCCATGAATCTACAGGAGAAAGTTGAGACCAAGGCACCAGAACTCAGGCTGGACCAGAAGGGAAAGACCAAGAGCAGAGTCTGAAATCATCACGAGAAGGTCTGGGTTCAAACCCAGCTCCAGGGCAGAGGCAGGGTGCAGAGTCCAGGAAAGCCAGGGAACTTCGTGTCTGTAGCAGATATGTCCACAGGGAAGGTCAACTCGAGGTTGGCTGTGGTTCCTAGGACAGGGAGTGCCTCCCCTGCACTGGGTTTCAGAACCATCCTTGGTGTGGAAAACCGAGCCTTGTTAGCGCAAGGCAGCGCCAGGGCAGCTGAAGGGTGCAGCTCAGACAGATAGACGAGGTCCTGAGAGGATGGGCCTGCCAGCCTGATGGCCGCATCTCCATCCGTAAAACCTTTCCAGTGGCCACACCTGGAGAGCTGTGTCCGCGTCTAAAAGATGAGAATGCGGGTCCTAGCAGGTGAGGATTTGCAGCAGATTTGTAGTCCTGGTAGGGCTTTCGGAAGACTGGAACCATATCCCTACTGATTTCCAAGACACAGTGGCCTGCTTTTCTCTGGGATATTTTCTAGTGTTACTGAAATAGAGAGTGAATGGTGGAAGCATCGGAGTCAACAGATATGACATTGTGTCCCATTTCAGGATGCAGAGACTTCAGACTGCCTGGGACAGATATATATGCTTAGCTAGAGAAAAGCTCTGAGGAAGACAGACATACTTGTTTCCGGTTATCTTAATGAATAAACAGTGAACTAATCCCAGGGTTAGGTGTTCTGAGAGGATACAGCCCAAGCAGTTATCTGAATTCCTTCAGTGACAGTGCGTGATCCTGTAGGCAGGTCAAGGAATACAACACCAAACAGTCATTGTGGCTTCACTGCTACTGCTACTGCTAAGTCACTTCAGTCGTGTCCGACTCTGTGCGACCCCATCCCTGGGACTCTCCAGGCAAGAACACTGGAGTGGGTTGCCATTTCCTTCTCCAATGCATAAAAGTGAAAAGTGAAAGTGAAGTCGCTCAGTCATGTCTGACTCTTCGCGACCCCATGGACTGCAGCCTACCAGGCTCCTCCGTCCATGGGATTTTCCAGGTGAGAGTGCTGGAGTGGGGTGCCATTGCCTTCTCCGCATTGTGGCTTTAGGGTATGGCAAAGGTGATGAGCTTCTCTGGTGGCTCAGTAGTAAAGAATTTGCTGGCCAATGCAGTAGACATAGGACATGGGTGACCCCTGGGCCAAGAAGATCCCCTGGAGAAGAAAATGGCAACCCACTCCAGTATTCTTGCCTGGGAAATCCCATGGACAGAGGAACCTGGTGCGCTATAGTCCACAGGGTCACAAATACTTGGACATGACTTAGCCACTAATCCACCACCACCAAAGGATGAATGGCACCATTCTCAACGATACCAGCCCCTGTTCCCATCAGAGCTCCCTCAGATCATGAGCTGGGCTCTGCGAGGAATTGATAAGGGGCAAGGGTGACACAGTGCCTTCTCTAAGTGTCGTCCATTCCAGAAATGATCAGACTGAGGTGGTGCGGGGCAAGCCGAGGAGAAGGCAGTGGTGAAAGAAGAGCAGCCCAGACAACTGTGATCATGAAAACGACGTGCTTGTTAGCAGTCAAACCTCCCCCTGGGTGCTGTGAGCGTCTCCTCAAGGCCGGTTTGAGAGACTCACAATTAAGCCGTTACAGTGCAGGCCACACAGACCGCTTAGAGGACACCTGGCTTCTCTAACAGTAAGACACTTCATGGGAGGTTTGTGAAAGGTTTGAAGTGTGTTTGTTGTTAAACACAATGAGATCAGTTATTCTGCTGAAGGAATCTTCTGGAAATGTTTTTTTTTCCTCCGGGGTGAGAATAAGGAGGAGCGGGAAATACAGGTATGATTAGGAAAAGGACTAGTAATCAATCTTGTGCTGACTTTTGTCTTCTCTGCTTGTGCACCCGGCTGATGAAATGCTAATGTGGGCTTTGTGGGCAATCAGGGGATGGTTACAAATAGAGCTGGCTTAAGAATAAAATAAAAGGGCTTTGCTGCAAACCCAATATTGTCTGGGGAAAGGTGGTGTCTAGTTATGAACATTCTATATTTTTCCACCTGACACTCCTCCTCCCTGTTTTCCTTTCAGAGTTTCAGACAAAAGGTAGAGGGAGACTCCTTCAGTCCATGTAAAACTGGCCGTGTAGTCCTCCCACCAGTTAAACTGTACAAAACAGGAGTCTCAGCACAGATCTGAACACTGGAGTTTACAAAACTTGGATTTATATAAAATAGAGTATAATAATGAAGGCCATGGATGATGGAGTCTAATTTCCCAGGGATGAGCCCTTAAATGAGATCCTTGATCGTGGGCCTTGGTTTCCCCATCTATGAAACACAGATATTATTACCTCCCTCAGAGGGCTGTTGTGGGGATTAAATGAGGTCACACACTCAGTATCAATTATCATTGTTACATGATTAACAAAAATTTTAGGAGGCAGGTACAGAATACAGAACCCTGGCAATGGCAAGGCCAAAGCAAATGCCAGGGAGTACTGGATTACAGAATCATTTAACTACTATATTTGAAAGGGACTTTTGGGAATGTTCCAATCCTTGTTTAGTGCCAGAAGCTCTTCCCTTCCCTCTTCTCTCCTTAAGGGGTTGCTCAACCCCAGGGTGCACACCCACACACAGTGACGGGGAGCTGCAGGCTCAGGCCAGTGCGACAGAGTTCTGTTGGAAAGTTTCTCTCTATGGCGAATCTAAACCTAACCTCTAGCACTTTCACCTACTGGCTTTGTTGCTTCCAGGGTGATGGAGAACAGGCCCATATAGCCTATTTCATTTTGGAATGATCATCACTAGAGTTAGTCCTCTCTACTAATTATTCTTCAAAATGCTTCTCTTCTAATCACATCACCACCTGATCCTGTTTTTCCTGGATCCATGATTATCAACCTGGGTGACACATCTGGAGATAGTGTTAGGTTATCACAAGAAGGGCAGGGGTGCTACTGGCACCCCAGCTAGTGGCCAGGGACGCTGCTAAACAACCTACAATGAACAGAACAGCCCACAACCAAGAATTATCTGGTTCAAATCATCAGTAAGGCTAAGCTTGAGAAACACTGTCCTAAATATACACATGAATCAGTGTTTTTCTTAAAATATGGGCATATTTATGCCAAAATATGCAGTCAGTTAAATTGCCATTGGACTGGCATTAGTTTGCTATTAAATTAGCCTCGATTTATTATTAAATTAGCCTCAATTTGCTATCAAACTAGCCTCGACTCGATGGACATGAGTTTGAGAAAGCTCCAGGAGGTGGCAATGGACAGGGAAGCCTGGCATGCTGCAGTCCATGGGGTTGCAAAGAGTTGGACATGACTGAATGACTGAAGTGAACTGAACTGAACTAAATTAGCCCGAGACTCAGGTAGTTAGTACTGATCAGCCAGTTAAAGCCCCCTTTCATGTGTTGCTGCTAACCCAGGGACAGGGCCCATGTGATCACTTAGAAATCATTTATCAATAGTGGTCTTCTCTCTTGCTGAGCCCAGAGGCAGGCTTGCAGTCTTTTCCAGCATGATATCCTAGGCCACCACCATCAATCATATAAAAGAAGTCGGTGTGCGAGATGAAATCCACTTGCTGGTCATGTCTCTCTGGTTTTGTGGCATTGGGCCCCAGGTATGATGTAATCCTGGGGCCCCAGCTTTGGAGGACCCCACAATCCTGTGTCGTGACCCCTAGTGGCAGCTTGAAAAAAGAGAGGATTCCTCAACTTGACTCTCAAAAGCACCCAAGCTTCTCATACACAGTTTCCTAAAATCCCTTTCCCCAACACAAAGCCATGCTGTCCGCTGTCATTGAGGAAGTATGGGCAGAGCGGGGCTGCCCAGGAAGGATGCCCCCTCTTCTCCACACTCTCCTCAAGCTCCCAGGAACAGCTCCTTCTCTTTGCCAATTTTCTTCTTCACTCTCCACTCCCCACTCTTGCTGCTCATTCTCTGATCCACTCTGTGATCTCATTTCTTGGATTTACACTGGCCCTGATTTCTCCAAAATGAAGAGGTGACGGAGAGGAATGTAGAGATAGGGAGACACACTCTGGATTCCTCAGGGAAAGAAAGAACTTGAGTACTCAACAATCTGAGCATCTCACAAACCTAAAACCTACACTAATCAATATCTGAGAATGGTACATAGTTTTACCTTGAAGCCCAGTGCTTCACATAGAAAGATAAAGTGAAAGAAAGAAAGTGAAGTCGCTCAGTCGTGTCCAACTCTTTGCGACCCCATGAGCTGTAGCCTACCAGCTTCTCTGTCCATGGGATTTTCCAGGCAAGGGTACTGGAGTGGGTTGCCATTTCCTTTTCCAGGGGATCTTCCCAACCCAGGAATTGAACCTGGGTCTCCCACATTGCAGGCAGACACTTTACCCTCTGAGCCACAAATAATTTCTTTTCTCCTTTTCTGGGGGAAAAAAAAAAGGAGAGAGAGAGAGAATGTTTTTGGATAGGCTGTAATAAATGTCTTCAATTTCAGCATCCTTTTATAAACCTAGTTACTTCATTAGTTTATAAACAAAGTAATATGTTTGATTTATTCAAATATTTACTTGATTTACTCAAATATTCTGCTTGTGATATTTAAAGGTAGAATTTATTCAGATTAATCCCATATTTGCTAACTTAATCTAGTTTTCAGAGCATTAATCATTTATCAGTGGCACAAGTAGAGGTAAGCTGATAATCTATAAGAAATACAGTCTCTCTGCTTTCCAGGTATTTGAGAAGGAGGCAGAAGCTGGACAACAGAGAGACCATTAGTGTCTGAATGAAACAAAGAGCATTAGGCGCCTTGCCGGAGGACTGCTCCACACAGCGGCAGAGCAAATTTGGGAAGCCCTTGTTTTCAGAAACAGAGCCAGAGAAGATATTCACGGGTGGGGCTGAGGGTGCCTTCCAAACTTGCAGCCGCCTGCCATGTGGCACTTTTTCTACAAGCATGGCTCTCAGGAGAAGAGGCGCACAAACTGGACTCCCTGGGTTTGAGACCTGGCTCTCCCACTTGCTAGCTGTGAGAGTTTGGTCATTTACTTAAGCGAAGCCTCAGTGTCCCCACATGTAAAAAGGTAAAGATAGTGACATGTGCCTCAAGGCATTACTGTAAGGAATGAATGAGACTCTGGATGCATAGCACTGGCACAGAACAGGACCGATAAGCATTAGCTATTGTTTAATCATCCTTATGGATCTCTGATACAACGAGAGTTGGTCCTTAAAAGGCAGGTGTCTCATCCCCATTTTCTTTTCTTTTTTTTAAAGACCTGAGGAGAGTTCACTTCAATGCAATTGACAAGGAAACTTGATTGTTTCAGTGAGATAAAATTTTAAGATAATAACCGGAATTATGACTGATTACACTATAACTGGACATATCACGGATAGCAAAGACCTTGAATTGATAAATTTCTAGAAATTTCAGACAATTTTGGAAGCACATATTAATAACACATTCCACAAAAATATAAACCAAAGAAGATTAAACATTGCTTCTTTTTCAACAAGGAATTGAAAATAAAATTTATTAGGGTCTCATATAGCCAGAAGGAGGTGGTACCCCATTTAGAGGAGTGATTGTTAGGTCAAAGGGATTGCCTATTTGGAACTTCTGAAACTGCAGGGTTAGGAAATCATCAATCTTGTTTCTTGGTAACTCATTACTACAGTCTGTATGCTGCAATATAGATATCTATAAAATCAATTAGCTCATATGTGATTGGAAAAGAGGGGACTGATACAGTTTAACATGGACGTAGTATTTAGTCACAGGCAAATTTTTCCAAGGCGAGAGGAGCTGAAACAGCAGAGAATGACAGTGTCGGTGGGAAGAGCTGAGTATGGCTTTCTGTTCTATTTTTCTTTTAATTTTAAATGAACCCATGCACTTCAGGCTCCCACCCCAGAGGCCCACATCGGCCTTGCACCCCCCAGGTTCCACTTTCCGCCATTGTACCCACTTTTACCACAACTTCACTGCCTCATATCACCTTAGGTTGGAGTTTCCACTCAGTGGTTTCTGTGCATTTAAAATTTTCCCTGCAGCAGCTTCTGGGCCTACTAAGCTGCCTGCTTTGACTGCTAAGTCATCTCCCAAGGTACCAATTACTGTGTCTCTTAAGAGACCGATCACAGAGTCACATGGGTTTTGAATGGTTTTCCCTTAACCCCATTTTTTTCCCCATAAGCCCTATTACGTTCGTTGTGTGATTTTTGTAGAACATGAGGTTATTTGGGAACACAGCACGTCTTAACAGAAATGCCTCATTTTTCCAAGTGCCGCAGAGAGGGCCAGCAGCTGAAGCAAAGACACATGAGAGAAGTGAGCGAGGCCATCCTCAGGTTGTGTGGATGTTTTATGCTGATTCCCAGGCTGCGAGGCGGGCCCCTCCCCGAAAGGCCGAGGCCTGCAGCCCCTGAAATTCCCCTCCGCGGGCCCAGCTCTATGGTGTGATGCTCAGGTCCTGACCCTGTGCAGTGCAGCAGAAACAACTTTTCTTTTTGGTTCTGCGTTGGATACAGAGTATATATTAGCATGAATTAGCTAAACATATTTTTGGATGAAGACTTTCTCTTTACTTTCTTTGAAATTTGTCCATGAAAGTGTACTTTGATTCTCCCTACTTCTCTCAGATATTTTAAATAAGTTTCTGAAGTGAAGTGAAGTGAAAGTTGCTCAGTCGTGTCTGACTCTTTGCAACCCCATGGAATATATACATTCCCTGGAATTCTCCAGGCTGGAGTGGGTAGCCTTTCCCTTCTCCAGGGGATCTTCTCAACCCAGGGATCGAACCCAGGTGTCCCACATTGCAGGCAGATTCTTTGCTATCTGAGCCACCAGGGAAGCCCTGAAAATAACTTCCTACCTTCCTAGAATTCCTGTGAGAACTTGCTCCTCTCTTCACTGAAACCCTCACCACATTACGTCTTATTACAGTGGCATGTATATGTGTCTGTGTATGCAGTGTATGTTTGTGTATGCTTTACGTGTGTGTGTCTTACCTCAATTTACTGTAAGTTTCTTGAGGGCAGGCATTTGGTTTACTTCATCTGTTTACTTCTTCCATAGTGCCCAGAACAATGTCCTGCACTTAGGAAATACTTAATAAATGTTTATCAAGTGAACAAATCCTCCAAAGACACTGGCTGTCACCTGGGCTTCTTTGTCAGGAGAGTCTAACAAACGTGCACTGTGAATTCCAATGCAGTTGGTTAGAAGGCACAGTTTTGCATTAAACATTTCCTGTAGCATTAGTTATTAGAAATTATTCTAGGGAAGTAAAAACCAAAAAGCAATGTAAGAACACCTTATGTGAAATATTTTATTCATCTTCTTAAAAAATTAACAAGCAGCAGACAGGAATTATTTCATTTGGCTGCTCTGATAGTTCCTGCTTCTCTTTCCAAGGCTCTGGAGGTTGAGCTGCTTCCCAAGGGAATACCAGCTCAGCACAAACCTCAAGGTGATTTCTGCTTAGAGAGGGAACTTGCTGACAGACAGCAGGAATCTGCTTCCACTGCAGGGAAAGCATGTGGGCCTGGGGGTGAGGGAGATGGGCTCAGCGGCTCTGACTGTGATGTACAGTCTCCACTGTCGCCTCCCTGCTGGTGAGGGTCCAGGTATCTATTATTCAGTGTCTCTGCTGTCCACCCACCTCGTTAGAGGGGGTAGGCCTGTGGCAGGGAGATCTGTGATGGCCCAGCGGGCTGGAAGTGTGGTCTGGAGTGCAGGATGCCAGGGGCAGTGTGGGAGGCAGCAAGGCTGGAGAGAGAGGGCTAAGGCTCCCTTTGGAAGGCCATGTTGTCTACATCACAAAGTGGATTTCTACCACAGGGAGATGGAAAGGCACTTGAAGTTTTAAGCACAGGCCTAGTATGATTAGTTTTGTAGTCATTCTGACCAGTAGCTCCGTAGCTAAGCAACGGGTGGTCCTCACAAGCATTTCCATTGGCACCACCAAGGAAATGTATATTTAGTTAGAAACCTGTGCTTGTTATATAACCACAGAAGGAAAACAAGAATGGTAATAGCTAATACTGATTAAAGCTTCCTGTGTGCCGCTGTTCTAGGTGACCTTTTAAAATGTGTCAACTGTCTTCACAGGAAGGAATGGAAACAAGGTCCGCAGTTAGTACCTAGTGGTGCTGGGATGTGAACCTGTTCAGGCTGGACCCAGAAGCCATGCCGTGATTACAGCACTATACTGCCTCAGTATCACCCTCAGCCCCATTTCAACTGGGTCATCTCCCCTAAGCCACACTCATACAGAAATTCTGGGACTTCCCTGGTGGTCCAGTGGTTAAGAAACCTGCCAATGCAGGTTCCATCCCTGGTCTGAGAACTAAGATCCCACGTGCTGTGGAGCGGCAAAGCCTGTGCACCATGACACTCTGGGGCCTGAGCACCACAGCTACTGAGGCTGCATGCCTAGAGCCCGCGCTCTGCAACAGGAGAAGCCATGGCACCGCAATGAGAAGCTGTGCACTGCATCTAGAGAGAAACCCCCACTTGCAACTAGAAAAAGTCTGTGCGCAGCAATGAAGACCCCGTGCAGCCAGAAATAAATACATAATAAAAAATTCTGGAGTCACCACTGATTCTGGCCGGGTGAAGCATGGGTTAGCAAGGTTTTAGTCTAGAAGCAGGGCTGTCAGGAGGGTGTTGCAACGATGCTGCTAGATACGGTGGTGACCAGGAGCAGTGGGGACAGAAATGGAGGAATATGAGAGAAATTAAGGAGACCAGGGCCTGATCATTCAAACAAATGAGAAAATGTGCACTGAATGCTTAGCACCAAGCTTACTACATGTTCTTTTTGATATACCAAAATACTTATGATATTTTTATTATTACCAGTTGGGTTATTCTCCAGATTTAAGTCATAGCTTTTAATAATAAGCATGCAGCAAATAGCCAGAGGTAAATTTTTTACAAAAAAAAAGAAACATATGAATAGCCTTGTATGGAATATGCAACAATCATCGCCCATTTTGATCTTAAAACAAGATCAAAGCTAGGGCTGCTGTAATAAAATGCCACAAACTGGGTAACAACAGAAAAAAAATATTGTCCCACTGTTTTGGAGACTAGCAGTCTAGGTGGTTCCTTCCGAGGACAATGAGAAGAATCTGTTCAGGCCTCACCCCTAGCTTCCGTCCAGTATTAGTTGGCAATCTTTGGTGTTCCTTGGCTTCTAGATCTCCGCTTCCATCTTCACATGCTGTTCTCCCTGTGAGTGTCTGTGTCCAACTATCCCCTTTATATAAGGACACCAGTCATGTTGAATTAAGGCCCACCCTACTCCAGGGGCTTCCCTGGTAGCTCAGCTGGTAAAGAATCTGCCTGCAATGTAGGAGACCCCAGTTCGATTCCTGGGTCAGGAAGATCCACTGGAGAAGGGATTACACCAGTCATATGGAACTCCAGTGTGGGTTGCCCTGGTGGCTCAGACGGTAAAGAATCCACCTGCAATGCAGGAGACCGGGCTCGATCTCTGGGTTGGGAAGATCCCCTGAAGAAGGGCATGGCACCCCACTTCAGTATTCTCGCCTGGAGAATCGCCATGGACAGAAGAGCCTGGCGGACTACAGTCCATGGGTTGCAAAGGGTTGGACATGACTTAACGACTAAGCATAGCAGTACTCCAGTATGATTTCATCTTAACTAATCGCATCTGCAGTGACTGTTGCCAAATAGTCACATTCTGAGGTCCTGGGGGTCAGGACTTCAAAATATGAGTAGGGAGAGGCACACTTCAGCTTGTAATATTTTTATAACAGATGGAGCAGGAATTACTCCTACCCCCATTTTAAAGATAAAGAAACTGATTCTCAGAGAGACAAAGTAATTCACCCAAGGTAAGTGATTCCTGGGTCACAAATGCAAGTCCGCTCTGTCCAGCTCAGTAGTCAGAGAGCCAGACAGTAAGTCTTGCTATGAGTTTGTCGAGCTTTTCTCACACACTCAGCCCAACAATATCTGAGGCCACACCTAAGTGTGTAAAGGCAGGGGGGAGTGGTCAAATGTGGTCTCTTCTTGGAATCAACTGCAGACACCTTGTCAGTCCTAGCGATCGTTTTGCTTGTTCAATTGTCCCTGTGGCTATACCTCATGAGGGCTTAACCTCTAGGGGAACTGTTTGCTCAAATTGTTCCTCATGAGTCTGTCGTTTCTCTCTGGTGGGCCCATCCCTGAGCTGAGGACAGCTGGGTACAATGAGCCTATTCGGGGCAGCAAGTAAAATGCCCTGTGCTTCCCTTCTCTCTCCATGGCGTCATTCTTTGCCTCCCCGTGCCTCTCTTTTGTCCTGCCTATTGCATAACATCAGTGTGGGTGCAGGCAGTGTGTGAGTTGGCAGCAACGAGACTGTGGCGGAGGACACCTACCTGCCTGATGGCTTGTGCACCGGAGCAGGCAGCACTGGGCAAGCTTCCCAGGGACTGCTTTGCCACCATGCCAGCTCTGACCTGCACCTTCTGTTCTGTCTGAGTCACTCTCAGCAGCTCAAGCCGGTATCCCCTAATGGGTTCCTCTGGGCAGAGAGGGGGGACACACCCCATCTTGAACCCCCATCCCTGGGAGGCAGTGTAGGAAGCAGTCAAGTGCAGAGTCTGGACACAGATTCTAATCCCAGCTCTGCCACTTACCAACCGTGTGAAGTTAGGGAAGAAGCTTCCTATTCCTATGTCATGTCTTCATTTGTAAAATTGAGATAAGTTTGTTTACCTCATGAGGTTATCACATGCATAAATGACATAGCCCATAAATGATGCCTAAAAAACATGTCTGTAACATAATTCTAGCACTCAGTAAATGTAAGCAGTATTTCCATATTTGTTTATTTCCTAAACATCATTTATTAATCTGTTCATTGAAAACTAGCAAGATAACATATCAAGAAGTTACCAGTTGTTATGTCTGGATGGTGGAGTTTCAGGTGACTTTATTGTCTTATTTTTGCTTATCTGTATTTCCTAAACTCTCTGTAATAAACTTCTTACTGTTTTAATAAAACAAACTCTCAGTGAGGATCTACAGAGTGAAGCGAACTAGTGGGTACAAAGCAAAGATATGACCACTGTCCTTAGTGGAGTTTAAAGTCTATGGAAGGAGACAAAACAGATAGATTAATGATGTAATAAGAGGGATGCAGTAATGCTCAGGGCGAAGGATTGAACTAGTCTCCCTCAAATGGCACCTGGCATTACAGAAATGCCATTGGGTTTTCCCCAGCAGTCTTTGTGTCTGATCTTCACTGATCTGGAAATAGGAAAGTAAGATGATGCACACAGTCAGACAAAAGAGCCACTCCTTTATATATCCCAGCACCCAGGGGGCCGAGGATGGAATGGCTGAGACCCCTTTCTGGGGCACCTATTTCTAGGAAAGGACATACGTTGAAGAAGAAGTTGAGAGTCTTTGTATAGCACCTCTTACAAAGGGCAGGTGTGAGCCCAGGTTGCACAGCAGCGTGTTAAGTGGAATAAAGAAGTAACTTCCTGTCTCTTTCTCTCTCCATAGCATTATTAGCATCATCATTATTCTGGCTGGAGCAATTGCATTTATCATCGGTTTTGGTATTTCAGGTATGTGATTTCCTGCATTACCACGATCAGTCAGTCCCTAATCATTTAACGTGTAGATGGCAAGAACACGGGGTCTGAACCCAGCACGCCTCAGAGGAGAGCACTGGTTCTTCTACGTATTGGCTGCATTCTCTGCCCTTTAGTCATTTAACTCCCCAGACCTCAGTTCCCCCATATATGACGTGGAGGAAACAATATCTACATCCCCAGGTAGTTGAGAGAAACAAATGGAATGTCTCTCAGACTGTTCTCTTCACTAGACAGTGCTGAAGCTATCATTCTGGGATCACAGCTAAGTGCCTTGGCTGAGCCATTCTATCAACAGGTGACCTGAGTAGATGATTCCTTTGCAATGAGGCTTCAGCTGAAGTGTTGAAGAATATCAAGTCTTCAAAGACAGGGTTCTTAAACAGAATACTTACTGGTCATAACTGCTGTTCCATGTGGGAAACAGACGCCACTGTGGCATGGATGGTGAGTTTCCAAAGGCAGTCAACTGATGTCGGTTGCCGGAACAGTCCTCTCTTCTGTGTAGGCCACGTCTCAGGAGCATCTATTATGGATGCCAGATTAAGACGTTGAATGAGTTAGACCAGCAGCTGTCCTCTCTGAAGCAAGTCATTTGCTTCATTTCCCTTGAAGCGCCTGACTCAGGCCAACACATTTATTTTAACTTAGACTGTGGCCAAAGCTGTCACTTGATAACTTTAGTTCTTATATTTCCAGCTGTCTTTTCTCTCTGTCACTCTCCTCCAGTGTGTGTGCTGCCACTAAATAGTAATCACAAGGCCTAAATGAATAAAACTCATTGTAGATGTGTTTGCCTAGAGAAGATATTAGCATCTTTCTCCATTTTCTTTATCGATAAAAATGTGTATTTTGTCTTTCATCTATTTTTCTCTTGGGTTATCTTTTTCTTTTGATATGTAGGAATTATATGCTGAGTGCAATTTGGTTATATGTATTGAGAAATCTCTTCTACTCCTTGGCTTTCTTTTTCACTCTCTTAAGAATGTCTTTCAATGAGTGAAGTTCCTAATTTTAACACAGTCCAATTTATCCTTTTCTTTATACCAGGAATTTTTTGTAAGCAGTTTGTTTAAGATATCTACCTATTCCAAGGTCATAAATATTTTCTTCTAGGTTATCTTATAGAAGCTTTAATGTTTAATCTCTCAAATTTATATCTACAACCATCTAGAATAATTTTGTGCATGGGCAAAGACGATGGTTAAGATGGGTCAAAACACTATCCTTCCCCCACTTCTCATTAGTGTTATTTTTATCATAAATCAAGCATCCAAATGTGTATGGATCTGTTTCTGAGCTCACTAGCCTATTTCATTCTAATATTCTTTTATAATTTGTTTTCTCTTTGTCTTATCTCTTCCTATTCCTAATCTTGGGTGCTCTTTCTCCCCCAACCTTCTGTCATCTTAAAATAGATTTACAAGGTGTTAATTAGCTTTATAGTAGTTTTGAAGGAACCAGGTTTTGGTTTTATTTTTACTTTCTCTGATTTCCTTATTTAATTAATTCTAGCTTTTATCTTTATTAATGTTCCTCTTCCTGCTTTGTTTTGCTGTCTTTTAATTCTTTTTTTTTAAAGTGATGACCCATTTAAGTTCTTTTTTATTTAAAAAAATCTTTGTTGAAGTATAGTTGATTTATAATGTACTAATTTCTGCTTCATAGTAAAGCGACTCAGTTATATACATATGTACATTCTTTAAAAAAAAAAATCTTTTCACTACGGTTTAATCCAGTAGACTAGATATAATTCCCTTTGCTATACAGTAGGACCTACCTGTTGCTTACTTTTAATTCTTTTTCTAGTATCTTAAAATAAGCAATTCATAAAACAGTATGTCCAGAAAGCCAATAAACAGATCCTAGTAGATACTGCCATTTCATTTTCCAAAGTGATTTACCAAGTTATTCTTAACCAGAGGTGTATGAGGGACCCAGTGCGTCACGTCCTCACCAACACTGGATATTGTGGAATACTGCTGTGATTTTAACTTCTATTTCCTGGTGACTGACAGATGTATGTTCTCAAATGAGAAACATAATGTTGAGCAACAGAGCAAGACACAGAACAGTATATTCTATATAAAAAACGGGGACTTCCCTGGTGGTCCAGTGGCTAAGACTCCGAGTTCCCAAGGTAGAGGGGGCCGGGTTCGATCCCTGGTCAGGGAACCAGATTCCAAACGTGTAGCAACAGTTCCTTGAATACAAAGAAGACTCTTTAAGTGTTTTTTGAATAGACAAGTGGACAGAGGCAAGGAGGGGTAAATACATAGACAGAAGTCACAGTTCACTCGGTTCAGCCATGAGCTACAAATAATATTAAAACCCTACCACCAATGAAAGGTTTTCTGCCTTCTTTCTCCTTCAAAAAGTAAAAGCTGGCTATTTTAGATTAAATGGACTGTTTATTAGTTTAACGCTATTTAGTTGGATTTTTCTCAATTGCCTGTTTATTAAAAGAACCATAACCGGTACCTGAGAGCATGACATTACCACATTTTAAATGAGTTAGATAAAATGTTAGCTGGATTAATATAATAGACAATGAAATTAAGCAAATAGCATTAGGTAGATGATGGTGGTGGTGGCGGTGATATTTTTCAAATCTTTTTTGTGTTCACCTCATGGTGCCAAATAACTTTGCCTATATTATCTGATTTACAACTCACAACAAATAAGAGATAAATATTACTATGTCCTGATTAGAAACTTGTGTAAAGTCGCACACAGCTAGCAACCAGGCACAAACACATAATTGCATTTCAAGCCCTGGACATTTGCTTCCAGAATCCACACTCCCACCCATCGCCCTATACCCATGACACTCATGTAACAGAGCTGTAACACAGAAGGATGTTTTCTGGTGTACCTTGCAGGCATTATTCCTGAGACCACAGATGATAAAAATATTTCTAAATACAGAAAAAAAATCTATTTCTTTGTAACTTTCCTGAGGCTGTATAGGTCACCTTCTGATAGGCATTCCACGCTTTCTAAACTCTAAATATAGGCCCCCAAATGCATTTGAGGTGGTTGGTTGGGAAGAGAGGCTGAACAGCTCCCATCAGGCTGGTTTTAGGGCAGCCTCGGTGGGTGACCCTGTAAGAAGGAGGGAGATGCAGTGGAAAGGCCCCTGACGGTACTCTGCTAGTCTGCGCTGTCACCCAACCCGTGGGTAACTTCGAACAGCTCTGTGCGGTAGAAACACTTAGAGATCGGAGTTGCTCTAACCTCAGGGATAACATTTGTGTATCCTTTGGGATGTAACTTAACTTTCTAGAACCTCACTGGTAAAATAGTGAGAGTCATTGTGGGAATTACATGAGAAAGTGTTTATAAAGTGCCAGACACATATATGTGTAATAAATGGCTGCTATTATTGTTTACATTGATACCATCAGTGCCATTAATCATTTGCTATTATTAACGCATTCACACAGCACCTCCTAAAACTTGTATGATTTCCTGGCCACACCAGGCAATTCCTCTGAAGTTAGGGAATCCTGGACACTGGACACTGCCTCCTAATGATGCTCCATCTTTGGTCACTGGATAAACAATAAGGCAGGTTCCTCGAAGAGTCGGACATGACTGAGCGACTTCACTTTCACTTTTCACTTTTATGCATTGGAGAAGGAAATGGCAACCCACTCCAATGTTCTTGCCTGGAGAATCCCAGGGATGGGGTCGCACAGAGTCGGACACGACTGAAGTGACTTAGCAGTAGCAGTAGTCTGGCACCAAAACACAAACATTGAAGTTGTTTGAAAAGAAATTGATACATTTTTTTCACTGGAGTCATCTGGGAAATCAAATAGATGTTGACCTTTCTTATACTTCTTTTAGGTTTTTAATTGTTTTTATTTTTACAGGAGGTGGGGATACTGTTTTCATGGGTAGGCTCTCCACATATCTCAATCTGGCCCTGGATATCAGCAAAATGTGATAGAAGGAATACAGACTTAGAGCTTCCCTGGTAGCTCAGCTGGTAAAGAATCCACCTGCAATGCAGGAGACCCTGGTTTGATTGCTGGGTTGGGAAGATCTGCTGGAGACAGGAACGGCTACCCACTCCAGTATTGTGGCCTAGAGAATTCCATGGACTGGAAAGAGTTGGACACCACTGAACGACTTTCACATTCAGGCTTAGGAAAAACTCAGTCAAGACTGAGTTTGATACTGGCTCCACTACTAGCTAGATATAGGGCTTTAGGCAAGCCATTTAATCCCACAGAGCTTCTTTATCCTATTCATAAAATGGGTAGAACAATATAATTCCTGCCTCTCAAGGTTGTTATCTGGCTTAAACTGAATCACTGCAAGCATTTAGTAAAGTATTTCTTTCCTCCTTGTGTGCTGATCTGCAATCTTTCTAAATGATTCTAACTAATAATGGTCATCAATATCATTGATTTAAGGTTCAACACGTGGCAAGTCAGGTACCATGCTAAGCTCTTTACTTACACTGTATCATTTAGTCCCTTCAGGGACCCTCTGAGGGAGCTACTATTATTAGTATCCCCATTTTACAGATTATGGGGATTTACAGATAATTTCATTTAAAAAATTATGGAATAGAGAAATTAGAAAATTTGCCCAGGTCCCATATCCAATAAGTGGCAGAGCTGGGACTTGATCACCCAGAGCTTGATACCTATTCTTACATGCCAGGCTCTGCTGCTGTTTCCTTGTTGTTCAGTTTCTAAGCCATTTTTGACTCTGTGACCCCATGGACTGCAACACACTGGGCTTCCCTGTCCTTCACCATCTCCTGGAGTTTGCTCAGATTCATGTCCCTTGAGTCAGTGATGCTATCTAACCATCTCATCCTCTGCCACCCCCTTCTCCTTTAGTCTTCCATCTTTGCCAGCATCAGGGTCTTTTCCAGTGAGTCAGTTCTTTGCATCAGGTGGCCAAAGTATTGGAGCTTCAGCTTCAGCATCAGTCCTTCCAATGAATGTTCAGGACTGATTTCCTTTAGGATTGACTAGTTTGATCTCCTTGCTGTCCAAGAGTCTCTCAAGAGTCTTCTCCAACACCACAGTTCAAAAGCATCAATTCTTCAGCACTCAGCTTTCTTTATGGTCCAGCTCTCACAGCCATACATGACCACTGGAAAAACCACAGTCTTGACCATACGGACCTTTGTGGGCAAAGTCATGTCTTTGCTTTTTAATACACTGTCTAGGTTTGTCATAGCTTTTCTTCCAAGGAGCAAGCGTCTTTTAATTTCATGGCTGCAGTCACCATCTGCAGTGATTTTTGGAACCCAACCTGCTTCCCTACATTGCTCCTTTCACTAGCCTGGCCTAGCATCCTTTCTAATGTTTTCTCCCAAAGCAACTGTTCTCCTCCACCCTGCCCTCTTCTCTGGTGAGAGTGGCACTGACAGGTGCTTCCCAAGGTGCCAGCAGTGCAGGCTTAAGCCTATGCGTTCCCACATTTCCAACATGTGCTATGGTGCCCATCCAGACAGCAGGCTGCAGTGGATGCTGAGAATGCTCTCTATGCTATTGGAATCCACAGAACTTACTGAGTCACTTCAAAGGAAAGTTCACTTTCCCAGGTTTCATCCAGTGGTACTGGGCATCCCAGAATCATAATTTCTATAAAGAATCCTTGCCTTGAGCTCAGCCTGGTGCTCTGTGACAACCTAGAGGGGTGGGATTGGGGGGGTGGGCAGGTGGCAGGCACAAGAGGGACAGGGTTATATGTATACTTATGGCTGGTTCAGGGTTTCCCTGATGGTTCAGATGGTAAAGAATCTGCCTGCAGTGCAGGAGTCTTGGGTTCCATCCCTGGAGCAGGAAGATCCCCTGGAGAATGGAATGGCTACCGACTCCAGTATTCTTGGCTGGAGAATTCCATGGACAGAGGAGCCAGGTGGGCTACAGTCCATAGGGTTGCAAAAGAGTTGGACACGACTGAGACTTGTGGACTCTGTGGGAGAAGGCGAGGGTGGGATGTTTCAAGAGAACAGCATCGAAACATGTATATCTAGGGTGAAACAGATCACCAGCCCAGGTTGGATGCATGAGACAAGTGCTCGGGCCTGGTGCACTGGGAAGACCCAGAGGGATGGGGTGGAGAGGGAGGTGGGAGGGGGGACCGGGATGGGGAATACATGTAAATCCATGGCTAATTCATTTCAATGTATGACAAAAACCACTGCAATGTTGTAAAGTAATTAGCCTCCAACTAATAAAAATAAATGGAAAAACAAACAAACAAACAAACAAAAAAAACACTTAATGGCTGATTCACCTTGCTGTGTGACAGAAACCAACACAACATTGTAAAGCAATTATCCTCCAATTAAAAATAAATTAAAAAAAAAAAAGAATCCCTGCCTTGTGCTACCTATATCCCCACTTTCCAAGAGATTCCTACTCCTACTGCAGATGGCAGTTGAATAGTGCCCATCCATGTGAAAACAGAAAGGCTCCAATTTCAGCTTGCTGCCCTCTGACAATCCTCATTTTGCATGCAGACCAGAGCTGTGGTGGTAATTAGCCCCCAGGAGCTAGAGAATTCATTTTCAGAGAGTGGTTAGGGCTTCTAACTTTAAAGAGGTTTGATGGAATCTTAAGAGACCAGTGGAATTCTTAAAACCCATGCCTGTTTAACAGTAGATACAAAACTCTAACCGTCTCTTAAAGTTCTTTTACCCTCAACTAGCCACACAAGAGCCCCTGGTGTTTAAGAGACCTGGAGAGTCACATGAGACCAGACTGTGGTTCCTAGAATATAGCTCCTTGAGCCAATATTTGTTGGCCAAATGGAAAACAGATTTCTTTTTGAGAGAAGCAATATTTGTATGCTATTGCTTGCAAATTAAATTTCATTTTATCACTTGTAACCATCATTTATTCACCTAACAAATAAGTATTTATTGATTGCTTTCTGGGTGTGAAAGCAATGCCTAGGTCCTCATGGTTTTTAAAATTCTCACTGGCTTTTATTCCTCCCTGATTTGCTACAAGGAGGGGGGATTTAATCAACAGTGCACTCATTCCATCTGCCACATCTTTAATGCAACCTTAAATGAGCTAGAGCTGGCGGTGGGTCCCTGGGGGCACTCCACAGCTGCCTACTTTTAATCATTACGTTTTCCAAGAGATATTTCAACAAATTCTCCACCTGTGGGCTCAAGGCCAACACATTAAAATTAATTTGGTAACATAATTACTGAACTAAGATAAGTCATTACCATTTCATTCTCTCCATAAATTGTGCTAATCATATACTTTTTCTAAAAAGTAATTTTTCAATTCAACTTTAATGGGACTTTATAAACTACAATCAAATTTACCCTTGCTCTAAAATAGTTACATTTGCTTTAAGATTTTATTGAGAATCATGGTGTATTTTCATTGCTTTTCCTTTTTTTCACTGACTCACATTTCCCCAAAATTTAGATGGGATAATCTTGCCAAATGTTCCTTACTCCTACAATCACTTTGGATAGAATCATTATTTCAAACAGTGTCTTGATTTCAACTGATTTTGATTCATTCATTTATTCATTCACTCAACAAACATTATTTTTCTCTATAGAAACAGCACTAGGCACTTGTCTTAGTTTGCTCAGGTTGCCATGACAAAATATCACACACGGAGTAGCTCCAAGAGAGGTCCCCCCTGGCCTGCTGAAGCATAGAGCTGAATAGCACTGTGGTCTGGTCTTAGTGTAGGATCTAAGAAGTCTGATAGCCTTCCTTCATTTTGTCTCATTTTTCTATACCCTTAGGTTTTTTCTGTACCAAGCTGGCAATATATAATCCTATCTCTATTCCTGACTTCTGTTGTGGTGGCTGTTAAAATCCATGAGTCACACATATCATCTCCTTATCAAATGGATATTCACCCACACCCTGAGTGCTATCTTCAGAACAGTCTTCTCATTTTTTGCAATATTGATAGGCTGAGAATTCTCTAAATCTCAGTTATGGATCCTTTCTGCTTAACAATTTTTTTTTTTCAATTCATCTTTCTCTTTTCCCATATTTTAGTATAAGCAGTCAGAAATAACCAAACCTCTCTTTCAACAATTTGCTTAGAAATCTCCTCAGCAAAGTATCCAATTTTATGGCTCATAAGTTTTACCTTCTACAAAACACTAGAACACAGTTTGGCCAAGTTCTGTGCCACCTTCTAACAAGGACTGCTTTTCCTCCAGTTTCCAGTAATGTGTTCCTCATTTCCCACCTGAGACATCACCAGATGGCCCTAACATCCACATTTCTAGCACACACCTCAAAGCTCTTTCAGCCTCCACCCATTACCCAGTTTCAAAACTTCCTCCATATGCTTATTAGGTACTTATTACAGCAGCACCCCCACTTCCAGTACCAAAATTTTTATCAGTCAGGGTTCTCCAGAGAAACAGAACCGTTAGGGTGGGTGTGGGTATGTGTGTGTGACGGGGGGGGGGATATAGGGAGGAGGCGAGAGAGAGAAAGGCAGAGAGAGAGAGTGAAATTTAGAAGGAATTGGCTCACATGATTGTGGACTTTGAGAAGTCCTAAGATCTGTGGTTAGTAAGCTGGAGACCCAGATAGTTCAGTTCCAGTCTGAGTCCAAAGGTGTGAGACCCAGAAGAGCCGATGGTGTAGTTCTAGCCTAAAAATGGGCAGGCTCAAAATCACAAAAAATCACAGTTCAAGACTGAAGGCAGGAAAAGACAGATGTCCCAGCTCAAAGGCAGCATGAGAGCCCTCTTGCTCCACCTTTTTGTTCTATGAGATCTTTAATTGATTGGATGAGGCCCACCCACATTAAGGACGGTGATCTGCTTTACTGATTCAAATACTAATCTCCCCCAGAAACATCCTCACAGACATACCCAGAAAGTGACAGTGAAGTCGCTTAGTTGTGTCTGACTCTTTGCGACCCCATGGACTGTAGCCTACCAGGCTCCTCCATCCGTGGAATTTTCCAGGCAAGAGTACTGGAGTGGGTTGCCATTTCCTTCTCCAGGGGATCTTCCCAACCTAGGGATCAAACCCAGGTCTCCCGCATTGCAGGCCACCAGGGAAGCCCAGAATATCTGACCAAATGGCTGGGTACTCTGTGACCCAGTCAAGCTGACACATAAAAGTAACCATCAAAGCATTTACAGGACTTACAAATATGATTAAGACAGTTTTTCCTTTGAAAAGCTTATGAATTAGTGCCAGAGACGGAATAGAGACAAAGTAAAGGGAGACAGGTGCTACAATAAAGGCAAAGAAAAGCGTTCAGGAAGAGTAAAGAGAATCTATTAACTTTTTTTTTTCATTTATTTTTATTAGTTGAAAGCTAATTACTTCACAATATTGTAGTGGTTTTGCCATACATTGACATGAATCAGCCATGGATTTATATGTGTTCCTCATCCCCATCCCCCCTCCCACCTCCCGAGAATCTATTAACTTTGTTTTGGCAGATCAAAAAGGGTTTCATGTGAATCCCTCAATGTGAATAGCCTTGAATATAAGTAGGATTTGAACAATTGGTGATAAAGGAGAAGGAACTATAAACTGTAGGTGCAAGATGAACAAGGGTATGTGTCAAGATACACAGTACAATTATAACCAGTACTAGCCTGCAATATCTTGGATATCAATCTGTCAAGTAAAAACAAATAAATAGCAAATTAAATCTTTAAAGCAATGTTCAAGAAAATGCGAAAGCAGGGGACTTCCCTGGTGGTCCAGTGGCTAAGACTCCACGCTTCCAGTGCAGGAGGCCTGGATGTGATCCATGGTCAGGGAACTATATCCCACATGCCACAACTAAAGATCCCATGTGCCGTAAGGCCTGGCGCAGGCAAATAAATAAAAATAATGAAAAGAAAATGCCAAGGCAGGGCAAACTCTTTCCTCATGATGAGGTCCTCTGTTAGAGCCTGTCTGTGAGCCCCACTGTTCCAGGATTCTGTACAGGAAGAGCAAATGTGTCAAATTTGCTATTACATTGAACTTTTTTATGTTCTTTCTTTTATTGAAAAAAATCAAGTACATCTTTGCAAAAATAAAAATAGAATTTTATTAGAGCAGCACAAAAGGGAAAGAAAGAACAGGCAGGGGTGGGGTATGTTGCACTCATATTACACAGCTAAACTGCATACTACCCTCTTTCATATTTTTTTCCCCAAATCTCCCACATAGATGGCCATTCATGGCAGTTACTCCACAGCCTCTCATTTCCCATACTCTAAAGCCTCCAAAACATCCTTCCAACTCAGCCTATGCACGTGCTTTTGTTTCTTCTGTCTCCTTTTTACTGATAATTTTTTCTTCCATTAGTAGCTCTCTGTTCTTTATAACATAAATTCATCCAGCTTGCTTCTCCAGTTCTGTCCCACATCCATTACCTTCATTTGTTTACAAAGGCTTAGGAGCTAATGAGACATTTCCAACCTCTTATGGGCTGGAAGACACAAGAGGCCAAAGATATCCCTGTGTTCAAAATGTTAACCTCTTAAATTTGAAAAATAGCAAGTATCCTTTGCTTATGTATTTTTCCATTGAAAGCAGCAAATAAATAAATTGCTTGATATGCAAACTACAGTATAGAATGTAGTAGAAAGTATGGCTGGAAAAGCAGCAATAAGAGCAAATATATATGGGCATTTCCTATGTAGCCTACAGTACTTCACTTTGAAGGCCATGCTATTAGTCTGAAGTTTACTCCATAGCCCTTGGCAGTCATGGAAGGTCAGTGATTAGAAAACTGACATGGGGACTTCCTTGGTGGTCCAGTGGTTAAGAACCTGCCTTCCAGTACAGGGGATGTGGGTTCCACCTCTGGTTTGGGGAATTAAGATCCTACATGCCACAGGGCAACTAAGCCCATATGCTGCAATGAAGACCCAGTGCAGCCAAAACAAAAATTTAGAACTAAAAAATAAAAAACAGTATTAAAAAAGAAAAAACTGAGATGTCAATATTGTTCTTTAAGGTCCACCTGGATGCAAAGATGAGAGGCAGGAACACCAACAAGGAAGCTGAGAAGTCCAGCTGAGAAGTGCTCAGCACCTATCATATGTAGGACTTTCTTGGTTGTAAGAAAGAGATGCTTGTGCAGACCATTATAATCAGTGTTTGTTTAAAGGATACTCAGAAGGTAGACAGAAACTAGACCTGAAAACCTTCAGGATCTAAGACAGCACTGGAGATGGGGGACTCCCTTCATTTTTTCCTCTCATGGTCTCCCCCACACTTCTTTGGGTCTGTACCACTCTCTTCTTGAGCTCAAAGACCCATCCTTCTCCTTAGCTTCACATCCAAATCACAAAAGGAGGCTCTCAAGAATATTCAGTTAATTAAATCACCCCACAAACATCCTTAATCAGCAGCCTCCAGTATAGCAAGAAGAGTTGGTCAATTCCTTACAGACTGAGTGGGCAAGTGCAGAAGAGACAGTGGACATGACTGTCACCCTAATTAATGCTTCTACTTGTGATATGTTTGGAGAGGAGGGTGTGACTTCTATCTTCGGTCCCAAATCAATTGAATTAAGTACCATTCTTCATTTTACCATAGCTAGCACTCTAACCTTAATCAAGTCACTTCTATTCTCTATGCCTTAGTTTCCTTATCATTCAGGTGGAGATAAAAGTAACAGCACTTTAGAATTTAGCATTCTTCAGAATTATTAGCCACATTTAGTTAACATGAGAGTTCATTTCTATGCCACTTCTGGTTAACTAAGAATAACAATTACCTTATATGGTTAATTACAGTTTGCAAATCAAATTCACATCCATTTGATTTTGATCCTCACAAGAGCTCTTTAAGGTAGGTAAGACAGATATCCTTACCTACAATTTTCTGAAACCCAGAGGTGGAGTCAAGTTCACAAACCTTGTTAACTGACCAAGCCAGGATTGGAATTCTCATCTTCAAAACTCAAGTCCAATACATTCTCCTCTTGTTTGGTCTCAAGGTTTTGGTTGCTTGGTCTCAAAAAGCTATAGTAAAAAAAAAAAGCTATAGTATACCTTTTTTTATCAGCTATTGGCAGATCTGCTGAAGGTATCAAAACTATTGTCTTAATGCTCTATTATGTCTTCTTTTTTCATGACTCTCCTGTTTTGTATATTTCTAATTTTTTATAGAAGTCACTGTTTGGCTTTTTAATGACAAAGGATTTAGTTGCAGATGTTCCAAAGCTTCCCTTGGCATTGACGCTTGTTTCCTGAATTGTAGGAAGACACTCCATCACAGTCACTACTCTCACCTCAGCTGGGAACATCGGGGAGGATGGCATCCTAAGTTGCACTTTTGAACCTGACATCAAACTTGCTGATATCGTGATACAGTGGCTGAAGGAAGGTGTCATGGGCTTGGTCCATGAGTTCAAAGAAGGCAAAGATGTCCTGTCAAACCAGGATAAAATGTTCAGAGGCCGGACAGCAGTGTTTTCTGATCAAGTAATAGTTGGTAATGCCTCTCTGAGGCTGAAAAATGTACAACTCACGGATGCTGGCACCTATAAATGTTACATCATCACTTCTAAGGGCAAGGGGAATGCTAACCTCGAATATAAAACTGGAGGTAAGTTACCTTTGCACAGTGGGAAGGAAGGGGCCAGGAGATATTTGAGACTAGAAAGTGTGAATAGCTCATGAGTGACTAATATTCAAACAAAGACCATCTGAATTCTGTTAGCAGCCATCCTTGCTGTCTAAGACCCACACCAACTCCAGAAGTAACCCACTATAATATTAAGTCTTAAAATCTTTTGTTCAGGACTCTAGCCTCTTCTGAATTTTCTCATATATCCCCTGAAATATTTTTCCAAAATACTTTTTCTCCCTCAGTAGCTCTCTGTTCTTTCTCTTTTACGGTAGCCTTCAGTTTTGCTAGTGAGAGAAGACTATATATAATCCAGTCTGAGACTTTTCTGTTCTAAGTAGGCTCTAGCCCAAGTCTGAAATCAGTACCTCCAGGGACTCACAGCAGTGGAAACCATTATAGGAGAAGTTCAAAGGTAACTGACCAAAACAATATTATCCTATAAACTCACTAATCCTTCTCCCATGAAATCCATACTTCCTTACCAACTAAATTTAACATTTTCTGAATTTATGTACAAGGGACTCAGATACTGTAAGAGTAAAAAGATGATTAAGAAAACAAAGATAATTGTCCTTCCTTCTAGAGCCAGAGCTCATAGTTTATAGAGTTTATAGAGTTGAGGGTCACGGCAGAGATAAGAAATATGTGTAAAATCTATAATAATTGGTGAAGTGAAGTGAAGTGGCTTAGTCATGTCTGACTCTTTGCAACCTTGTGGACTGTAGCCTACCAGACTCCTCCATCCATGGGATTTTCCAGGCAAGAGTACTGGAGTGGGTTGCCATTGCCTTCTCCAGGGGATCTTCCCGACCCAGGGATCGAACCCGGGTCTCCCACACTGTAGACAGATACTTTACCATCTGAGCCACCAGGGAAGTCCTACAGTGCTTTTTGTTTAGTTGCTCAGTTGTGTCCAACTCTTTGTGACCCCATGAACTGTAGCCCGCCAGGCTCCTCTGTCCACAGGATTCTCCAGGCAAGAATACTGGAGTGGGTTGCCATTTCCTCCTCCAGGAGATCTTCCCAACCTAGGAGTCAAACCTCAGTCTCCTGCATTGGCAGGGAGATTCTTTACCACTGAGCCACAAGTGTATTAAGTGCTTGAAGAGAAAATATAGAGAGATTTGGGGATCCAGAGATCATATCCAAATGCATAGGGAGTAAAGGGATGGGAAGGCCCCCATGGCAAGAATTTGACATTTAATAGGAGCCTTGAAAGATAGAAAGTATTCTGAGACTTCCCAGCCTAAGTTAGTCTGCACAGGTCTTTCTGGGAACTCTCATGACATGTATATGTAATGGTTTGAAGCACAGATCTAGAGACAGACCTGGGCACATAACAGTGGCTTGGGCAAGGTAACCTCACTGAGACTTAGTTTCTCCATGTTAAAATAGGGATTAAGAGAGTCACTGGACACGGGAGCCAACTGAAAGGACTTCCAGTGGCAAAGCTGGAATGCTCTGAGCAACAAAATAAACAACATAGTATTAAATTATAACTAAGTATAAAATAAATACACAAGTCTATTTTTACATGAGTAAGATAAAGCAAATTTTCTTTATAGATGAATTCCAAATAATATTTTTAGATCTCTCCCCTTCTGGGAGGTGGAGCTTAGAACTTCCCTGCTCCCCCAACCACCACACTTAAGGTGTGTTAGTGAAGTCCAATTTCCAAAGAAACCTAGCAAACACAGCCTCAGCCAGGTGATCAAAGTTAACATCCTTATGATTTAGTCTTGCTGATTTCATGCACTCTCTGATGGGACATAATGAGAACGGCACTTTAACTTCTATTGTTTTCCTCTCCAAAATCCATAATCTCAGTCTAATCATGAGGAAATCATCAGACAAATTCCAATAGAAGACATCCTACAAAATATCTAGCTAGTACTCCTGAATAGAATGGTAAAGACTAGAGATCTCTTCAAGAAAATTAGAGATACCAAGGGAACATTTCATGCAAAGATGCGCACAATAAAGGAAAAAATGGCATGGACCTAACAGAAGCAGAAGATATTAAGAAGAGGTGGCAAGAATACACAGAAGAACTATACAAAAAAAATCTTCATGACCCAGATAACCACGATGGTGTGATCACTCACATAAAGCCAGACATCCTGGAATGTGAAGTCAAGTGGGCCTTAGGAAGCATTACCACAAACAAAGCTAGTGGAGGTGATGGAATCCCAATTGAGCTATTTCAAATCCTAAAAGATGATGCTGTTAAAGTGCTGCACTCAATATGTCAGCAAATTTGGAAAACTCAGCAGTGGCCATAGGATTGAAAAAGGTCAGTTTTCATTCCAATCCCAAATAAAGGCACTGCCAAAGAATGTTCAAACTACCACACAATTGCACTCATCTCACATGCTAGCAAAGTAACACTCAAAATCCTCCAAACAAGGCTTCAACAGTACGTGAACCGTGAACTTCCAGATGTTCAAGCTGGATTTAGAAAAGGCAGAGGAACCAGAGATCATATTGCCAACATCTGTTGGATCATTGAGAAAGCAAGAGAGTTCCAGAAAAACATCTACTTCTGCTTTATGACGACACCAAAGCCTTTGACTGTGTGGACCACAACAAACGAAAATTCTTCAAGGGATGGGAATACCACACCACCTGACCTGCCTCGTGAGCAATCTGTCTGCAGGTTAAGAAACAACATTTAGAACTGGACATGGAACAACAGACTGGTTCCAAATAGGAAAAGGGTTACGTCAAGGCTGTATATTGTCACCCTGCTTATTTAACTTATATGCAGAGAACATCATGAGAAATGCTGGGCTGGATAAAGTACAAGCTGGAATCAAGATTGCCAGGAGAAATATCAATAACCTCAGACATGCAGATGATACCATGCTAATGGCAGAAAGTGAAGAGGAACTAAAGAACCTCTTGAGGAAGATGAAAGAAGAGAGTGAAAAAATTGGCTTAAAACTCAACATTCAAAAAATGAAGATCATGGCATCCGGTCCCACCACTTCATGTCAAATAGATGCGGAAACAATGGAAACAGTGACAGACTTTATTTTGGGAGGCTCCAAAATCACTGCAGATGGTGACTGCACTCATGAAATTAAAAGACTCTTGCTCCTTGGAAGAAAAGCTATGACCAACATAGACAGCATATTAAAAAGGAAAGACATTACTTTGCCAACAAAGGTCCATCTAGTCAAACTATGGTTTTTCCAGTAGTCATGTATGGATGTGAGAGTTGGACCATAAAGAAGGTGAATGCCGAAGAATTGATGCTTTCGAACTGTGGTGTTGAAGAAGACGCTTGAGAGTCACTTGGACTGCAAGGAGATCCAACCAGTCCATCCTAAAGGAATTCAGTCCTGAATATTCATTGGAGGGACTGATGCTGAAGCTGAAAGTCCAATATTTTGGCTACCTGATGCGAAGAACTGACTCATTTGAAAAGACCCTGATGACAGTAAAGATTGAAGGTGGGAGGAGAAGGGGACGACAGAGGATGAGATGGTTGGATGGCATCACCGACTGAATGGACAAGAGTTTGAGTAAGCACCAGGAGTTGGTGATGAACAGGTAAGTTTGTCAGGCCACAGTCCATGGGGTCACAAAGAGCTGGACACGACAGAGCGAGTGAACTGAACTGAGTACTCCTCAAAACTCTCCAGGTCATGAAAAACATGGAAAGATTGAGAACATGTCACAGACCAGAGGAATCTAAAAAGACATGACAAATAAGGGCAATGTGACATTCTGATTGGGATCCTGGAATAGGAAATGGATATTATTGGAAAAACTGATAAAATCCAAATGAAGTCTGGAATTAATAGTAATATATACACAATATTAATAGTCTCTCAGTTTTGACAAATGTGTCATGGTTATGTTAGCGGAATATTAGCAGAAACTGGGTAAGGAGTATACAAGAACCCTCTGTACTAACTTTGCAACTTTTCTATAAATCTAAAGTTATTCCATGTACTTCCCTGGCAGTCTAGTGGTTTAGACTCCATGCTTTCGATGCAGGGGGCACGTGTTCGATCCCTGGTTGGGGAGTTAAGATTCCACATGCTGCCGTGCATGACCAAAAGATAAATAAAATCATTCCAGACTTAAAAATTTATTTTTTAAAGTGGTCACAATAATAGATACACCTGAGACTGTTTTGACAAAGAAATGAAATAATGTCTAGAATTTGGTCCGTAGCCCAGAGCACACCCTCAATAAATGGTGGTTCATTGTCATGTACACTCAGGTTCCCACATCATCTCCCAGGAGCTCATTCCTAACCTGTTCCAAGTATGTGAGTCTGGTCTCCCCTGCTGTGCTGCAGGCTCTTTAAGGGTATAGCAAAGCTGTCTTTCTACTTCTCACTCAACACTAGCACAGTCCTGGGCAAAGGAAGATGTTGAATATATTAACAATGTGTATCCTGCCTTTTTGGCATAATAAACATTTACTGGCCGAAGTCCACAACTTAACATTTTTTACAAGTGTCTCTCTGCCTAGATAGATGAGGAAGTTAGTTTTAATTTCAAAATGTACTTGCCAGCCCAGGGAGCATTATCTTAGAGGAAAACAAATGCCTGTCTTTATTCATGGATACCAGGGCAATCTCTACCCAAGCAAACTTTAGATCTCCACAATGACAGGTCCTGTGTATGGAATTTCTGTGGGTGATAGGTGAATGCTCTTTCTTTCTTCCTTCTCCCTCCCCACCCTAACTTTACCCTCCAGGCAGAAAAATACATAAAATTCAGGAGGCTTCACAGGGTGCCTGGGAAAATAAACACCCAACTTCCCTAGCTAATAAAATTTTTTGTATGATCACTGGAACTCCTCTTACACGGAGAAGTTTATTTGTGTAACAATTACATCTAGAACATAGGTCCTTGGAGTTTGTGATATTGGCCAGAATGTTGTGATATATAGCAATACTCTGAGCAAATCACTTTTTGCATCTATGATACAATGAGCCATACACAGCCCACTGGGAATACTGAGTCACCTCAGTGTCTTTGTTGTAAGACCTAGCACCTCAAAGACTGCACTGTCTTATCGTCCAACCTTGACATCTGTCCTTTTGACCTGCAGCCTTCAGCATCCCAGAGGTGAACGTGGACTATAACGCCAGCTCGGAGAGCTTACGATGTGAGGCTCCCCGATGGTTTCCCCAGCCCACAGTGGTCTGGGCATCCCAAGTTGACCAGGGAGCCAATTTCTCAGATGTCTCCAACACTAGCTTTGAGCTGAACTCTGAGAATGTGACCATGAAGGTTGTGTCCGTACTCTACAACGTCACAATCAACAACACTTACTCCTGTATGATTGAAAACGACATTGCCAAAGCCACAGGGGATATCAAAGTGACAGGTGGGCTCCTTCACACTTGTGGTATGAATGTATTGCTGTTATAATCAAGTATAATTAAAATTTAATTTCTTTAACAGATAAATTATGTACCAGGGCACAGAAAGTTTCACTGAGACCTCAATCACAATTCCAGTTGAGACTGCATTATGTAAGAACAAAACTAATACAAAACTATTTATGGCCTACAGGGCAAAGCTGACAATTAATTTTCATTTGTATGCCTTTTTACTGCCTGGAGAGCAGTGTTTAGGATTCTGAGGCCCTGTCTAACTCAGAAGGATTTCTTTGGTAAAGCAGTATCTAATAAAAAAAATCATCTACATGAGAAAAAGAGAGTTCTTCCACTATCCTGTGGAACAAATTGATGACTGTACCAATTAGAACACTTTTAGTTGCCTATAACACAAGACAAAACCAACTCAGGCCTAAGCTAAAAGAGTATTAGGATATCTCATGAAACCAAGGTCAGGAAGTACAGTATGACTTTAGGAGCAGCTGGAACTAAGAACTTAAATTCCATTGGTATTCTTTGTCTCTCATTTCTAGTTTATTCTCTAGTAAATTCTAATTTACCTTTTTGTGTTAGTCAACAGGGAAAAATATGATTGCCAAGAGCTCTTACCTGTAAAAGTCTCTTTCTCTCAAGAGAGTAACCAGACTGAAGGTCAGTCCCTCAGTCTGACTCGACATTCCCAGAAAGGCTCAACTTCAGTCAGCTACCTGTACTTAGACCAATGAGATAGTACCTGGATGAAAGGCCTTCCCAGAAGAGAAGGGAGAATGAAGTGTTAGGCACTTAAAACAATGAGTGTTAACAAGAGTATCTCAGTTTAGATCTCAATTAAAAGCTCCAAACTATATAACGAATGCTTCTAATAGAAATGGCAATAACTGAACAAGCCACAGAAATTGAGCACAGCTTTTATTCAGTGAGCAGGTTCTTTTTCAGCTCATGCTTATTGGATACATTAGAACAAGTGCTCCATATACCAGTACTAGGACTATATACAACTTTTAGAAGTGTGACATAGCTCAAAAATCAACATAAACTAACATAACTCCTTTTTACCATGCACAGGGTAAGTTTTTAAACAACTGAATGAGCCTGTGGGGTTTATATCCTGTGTTCTCTTATTGCTAACTGGGGTCATTCATTCAACAAGTGTCTATTGAGTGCCAAACACATGAAAAGCAATTTGTAAGTCCTATGAAATACTACGATGAATAGCACAGTTGTCATAAGAGAAGTTAATCAGGGTGGATGTGGCATCTAGGGGAAAGAGTTATTAAGAGTACAGTGGCTCAATAGATGAGAAAGAGTTCAAGCTGGGTTTTGAAGGGAAAAAATGACTTTAATAGACTAGAAAGGCACGAAGTCAGGAGCCTATATCAGTGGCCCGGGGAGAAATTACAAGGATCTTAACTGGGGCAGTGACAATGGGAAGGAAGGGGGGAAGAATCAAAAGTTAATGAAGAAAACAATCTACAAGCCTTGGTGACACAAATGTGCAGGACAAGAGAAGGAATAACTTGAGAGGGGTCTGATATTTCTACCCAGATTGCTTAGGAGGTTTAGTAATGCTACCAACAACAACAATAATGAAAATGTAGGAAAAGCAACGTGTTTGGGAGGAAATTAAAGATTTTAGAGGTGCTGTGTTGAAAGTGTCCACTGCGTACAAAGGCAGAGATGTCCAGTGCTTAGCACAGGACCCGGCTCATGACAAGTCTGGGGGAGGCTGCTTCATCCCTATGCCACAGACTTCTTCCATGGGAAGAGACCTCTTCCACCAGTGTAACCCTTCTAGTCTCTCTCTTCTCCCCTCTTTCACTCTTTCCCAGAGGAGGAGGAATTAACTCACCCCATCAGTGAGTTTATCAGGGGACGCATAAGTAGCTCAACACCAGAGCGGAATAGAATAACACAAGGAATTATGTTCCTTTCTCTCTAGCTAACCAGAAATTAGCTCCTCTGAGTCATCAGTTTTCAGGGGCAGGATTTGCCCTTGTGGGAGAAAGCAGGCCCCGGTCTTAAGATGCCTGCAGCCCACGTCTCTGCAGACAAAGCCTAATTCTTTATTATCAGCTTTATCAAGAATAAAGGTGATTTTAGTCTTCCAGTTGCCTCACTTTTTTCGTCTTACTCTTTAACTGGTTCAGAGCTCAGTGGGGGAGAGGGTGTTTATTAGACTCCTTTGAATTCAAACAACAGGCACTCAAAAATATTTGCTGAATATTACATTTTTAAACTGACATACTCTAGTAACTATAAATACAGATGTGGAATTTAGGACAGAACTGGGGCTAAGGAGGTGGATTTAGAAATGATCAACTTAATGGAAGTAATGTTTATCAGGCTTGAGTGGGGTTACTGTTGTTTTTGTAGCTAATGCCTATTGAGTGCTTACTATGGGGCCAGCGTCTGTTCTAAGTGTTTATACGTATTAATTCATTAATCCTCATAAGAACCCTAAGAAGTTGATTATTATTTTAGCCCTATCTTATAGATGAAGAAACTGAAGCACATATAGATTAACTTGCCTAAACTTGCCTGAAGTCACACAGCTATTAAGTGTCAGAGTTGAAACGGACTAAATGACATTGGACTATCTAGGGAGAAAACAGAGTAAAGAGTAATTTAATTCTTCACTTTTGCCTTTCTCTACTTCAAAATGAGAACAATATTTTCTCATTACTTGGTGGTGCTGTGATGAAAGCAAATGACACAGAACCTGTAAAGGTCACCGTCTAGAGGGAAAAAAAATGTGTCTGAAAGCAAGGACTGGCGGTGGCTGTTGGTTTAGCCTATTTTTTATTTGGTAACCAATAGCAATCTGTTTATTGGCATCGTTTTTCATTCGGCTGAGTGCTCACTGGACTGGAAGAGAGAATGGAACATCTCTCAAGAAAGGGAAAGCTCTGCTTTTAAGCTAATTACAGAAAGGTGGAGAATGGGTTACAAAATTCCCCCCAAACTAGGGCACAAGTTATATTAGGAACAACGTGTTCTGCTTTGGGGGTACTTTTCTTTGTTAACCAGCCAGATGCAGAAGACATCACCTTTTCCTCTATGATCCTGAACATTTTTCTCTTCCTTTACAGACTCTGAGATTAAGAGGCGAAGTCACCTACAGCTGCTGAACTCAAAGGCTTCCCTGTGTGTCTCTGCTTATTCTGCCATCGACTGGGTACTCTTGCCGCTCTGCTTTTATCTGATGCTAAAATAACAGACCTTGGTCACACAGAAACATGCAAAGTCATTCGTATGACAGGTGAGATGAATCACAAATGGTGTTGGGGATCCTCTATGTATGTTTGTACTTGTGTCCCTATCAAGAATCAAGCAGCCCCCAGCCTCAGAGAGAAACATTAATAATGTCAGGGCAGCAGGCACTATTTCCACTGCTATTGTAAAAGGTAAGCATTTGTTAACAACGAGTATAGACCTCATTGACAGACTCACAGGAAAAGCAACTCTATGCAATTCAAATATTTGTATAAATTCAAACACCTTTTCATTCATTGAGTCATCCTTGAAGGAAAACATCTTACTGGAGAGAAAGAGATATTTGGCCCTGATTACTCTGAATTCCACAAAGGAACATGGGCATAATCACATAAGTAGCTTCTCCCCACCCAGCAATGCCCACCCCCCAACAAAGCCTCTGTCTACTAGAGACTTGACAAAGCGCTCACCAACTAGCCTTCCAGCTGAGACTTCTCGCTGTCCCTTCAATCCTTTGGCTCTAATTATTGGTAGGACACTTCCTCCTAAATATTCTGCATGCAGAATTTGCATACACCACTGAGTTACAAAGTCACAGTCAACACTACTGCATTACTCAGTGACCGCCACCATGCACCAGGCTCACAACCTTAGAGCTGTTTCTGTCCCCCATCTGTCCTCAGGTCAATTTGATCCCAAGCTGTACAGTCCTTGCCCATGTCTTTCAGACTACCCTAATCCAGCTTCATCATTTTATGCCCCAGCTAGTTCTAGAATCTTGTACTTACCTTCCTCTCTTTCAGGTGATAGGAAACATGGTGCCAGAATAAAAAAATTCAGATGCTATTTTCACCATAGCATTCCTTTACTCTGCAACCTAAAGTGACTCTCGGGGCGCTGTCACATCAAAGTTAAAGTCTTCACCTCTGCAGTCACAGTTCTCTAAGTTTTTCTTCCTAAGGTTCCTCCTTCTCTCGGCTATCCGCTACTGCCCTCTGTCCTTGCTCCCTGTCTCTCCCTTCTTGGAAATCTCTATGCTATGGTAAATTCAGGTCCACATTTCCTTCACCCATTTCCTAATGGTCCTTTTATTTCACATCCCCTTGGTGAGCCTGTATAATTTGTAATACCTTACACTCTCTAAGGCACATATATTCTTTGCCTAGATAAGTCCTCAAGGGCAGGCAAAAATCTGTTAGCTGCTTTGCTTTTTTGAGTATGGTAAAAAAAAAAACCACTTATATTTATTTTTAAAACATAATGATTGAATTAAAAATATAATGTATACATGGATAAGGTAGTACATGGATATTATAAAAATTGCAAAGATTACAAAAATTGCAAATAATTAAATTAGAGGAAACCCTTTCTTTTGGGGCTGCTGTGGGGATCAGGTCAGATCATGTTTCCTGAGTTAAGCTTGTTTTGCTATAAACAACATGCTTTTGTTGTATAGATTTTTGTTTGAACAGATTTTTGGATTGTGTTTTCATTTTCATTTATCTCCAGGCATTTTTTTTAATTTTCTCTTTGATTTCTTTATTGACTCATTGGTTGTTTAGTAGCATGCTCTTTGGGCTCCACATGGGGGGTTTTTGGTGGTTTTTTTTTTTTTTTTTGGTAGTCATTTTTCCTTATAGTTGACTTTTAGTTTCATAGCATTGTGATTGGAAAAGATGTTTTTATATGATTTCAATTTTTAAAAATTTACCAAGGCTTGCTTTGATGCACAGCAGCATGTGCTTTCCCCTGGAGAATGTTCTACGTGTGCTTGAAAAGAATATGTATTCTGATGCTTTCAAATTAAATGTTAGATAAATATATATAAAATCAGTAAGGAAACACTAACCTTAAATGACACATTAGACCAATTGGAGACTTTATACTGTCTGGATGACCTGTCCATTAATGTAAGTGAGATTTTAAAGTCCCCTACTATTATTGAGTTACTGTTGATCTCTCCCTTTCCATCCATTAATATTTGCTTTATATATTTAAGTGCTCCTATGGTGGGTGCATATATATTCGCAATTGTTTTATCTTCATCTTGGATTGATTCCTTGATCATTATATAGTGTCCTTGGTTCTTTAACAGTCTTTATTTTAAAGTTTATCCATCTGATATAGGTTTTGCTATCCTAGTTTTCTTTTGATTCCAACTTACATGGAATATCTTTCTCCCCCTCACTTTCAGTCTCTGTGTGTCTTTAGATCTGAAGTGAGTACCTTGTAGGCAACATATATACAGATCTATCCATCCAGCCACTCTATGTCTATTGATTGGAGCATTTAGTCCATTTAAATTTAAAGTAATTATATGTATATTCTTATTATCATTTTTTGTAATTGTTTGGGGGTTCTTTTTGTTAAGGCTTTTTTGCCCCTTTCTCCTTTTGTCCTCTTGTGATTTGAGGACCATCTTTAGTATTATGTTTGGATTCCTTTTACTTTTCTGTGTACCTAGCATAAGTTTTTGGTTTGTGGTTACCATGAGGCTTTTAAATAGCAATAAAATACACACATGATTGTATTAAGTTGTTGATCTCTTAATTTCAAAGTACAACTCTGCATTTGGGCTCTCCTCCCATCTTGATTACTGTTTTTGATATCACATTTCACATCTCATTGTTTTATGTATCCCTTAGCTGCTTACTAAAGATATAGATGATTTTTACTGCTTTTGTCTTTTAGCCTTCCTACTAGCTTTGTGCATGACATGATTTCCTACCATTATGTTTGCCTTTACCTATGAGCTTTTTCCTATCATACTTTTCATGTTTCTAGACTTGCCCTTTTCTTTTTAATTTAGAGAAGTTCCTTTAACATTTCCTGTAAAGCTGGTTTGGTGGTGCTGAACTTTTGCTTGCCTGTGAAGTTGCTGATATTTCCATGGAATCTGAAGGAGAGAGTCTTACTGGCTAGAAGTTTCTCGGTTGTGGGTTTTTCCCTCTTACCACTTTAAACATATTGGGCAATTCCCTTCTGGACTGCAGAGTTTCTGCTGAAAAGTCAGCTGATAGCCTTCTGGGAGTTTGCTAGTATGTTATCTGTTGCTTTCCCCTTGCTGCTTTTAATATTTTTTTCCCTTTAGATTTTGCCATGTTAATGACAATGTGTCTTCATATGTTCCTCTTTGGCTCCTGCTTGGGGCTCTCTGCACTTCCTGGACTTGGATGTCTGTTTCGTTTTCCAGAGTAGAGAAGTTTTCAGCTATTATGTCTTCAAATATGTTTTCAGTCCTTTTCTCTCTCTCTTCTCCTTCTAGGACATGAATACTAGTGCACTTGATGTTGTCACAGAGGTCTCTCAAACTCTCATTTCTTTTCATTTTTTCTTTTTTCTGTTCAGCATCAGTGGTTCCCACTACAGTCTTTCAGTCCACTCATCCATCATTTGCTCTAATGTTGATTCCTTCTGGTGTATTTTTCATTTCAGCTATTCTATTCTCCATCTCTGTTTGGTTGTTCTATATATTTTCTCTTTGTTGAAAACCTTTAACTTCTCACTTTTTGTGTCTCCCTATTTCTTTGATCATCTTTACAGTCACTACCCTGAACTCTTTCCCAGGTAGATTGCCTAGCTCCACTCGGTTGTTCTTCTGAGGTTTTACCTTGTTCCTTTGTCTGGAACATCTTCCTCTGTCACCTCATTTTGCTAAGCTGTTTGTATTTTTATGTACCTGGTAGGTTGGTTACATTTTCCCACCTTGGAGAAGTGCTATTTTGTAGGAGACCTCTTAGGTGTCCCAACAGTACACTCGCCTCTCATCACCCAAACTATATGCTCTTGAGTACTTTATATGAGGGTTGCGTGGGTCCTCCTGTTGTTGCAGGCTGGCTATGTGGGAGGTCTAGTAGGCTTGGTTGGCCCCTGGTCCAATTGGTATCCAGGCCATCCACATGAGTTGAGGCTGCTAGCTAGAGAGGCAGCTGACTACGGAACCTCAGGGGGACCCAGGGCTAGTGTTGGGTCACGGATGGCTGGAGTCAGGGTCCAAAGAACTCTGGTAATGTTGTCTGGTGGGTGACAGCAAGGGTGTCAGTGCCAATCTACCAGTGGGCAAAGCTATGTCCTGGAATCTGGTTGCAGGGCCCAGAGATGGTCTTGGATTGCTGGGGGAGGGGGAAGGGGCACTCCTGATACTGTTGGGACCAGGGTCTGAGTGTCTCAAAGTTTGTGTTGGCCTGCTAGAGGGCAGGGCTGGGGCCCATCTGGGCAGGGTCTGACTTGCTGGTAGGCAGGCTAGGTCTGCAGGCTTTGGGCTTGTGGTTTTTTGCATGTAGTGTCTGCCCCCTTGTGGTTGAAACTGGCCCAGAGGCTAGAACAGGCTTCCTGAAGGGCAGCATCCAGGCCCAGAGGGTTCTAGGGCTGGTACCTGCCCACTGGTGGATGGAGTTAGGTCCTGGGCCCTCTGGTGGGTAAGGCCACATCCGGAGGCAGCTATGGCCTCAGGTAGCCTCAAGGCAGCCGGTATGCTGACCGGCAGAGCTGTCCATCAGGGCAGAGACACAGCTCTGCCCGTCAGTTGCATGGCCAGAGATATCCAAGCACTGGTGACTCTTATAGACTGTTGAGTGGGGCCAGGTCTTGGTGCTAATGAGCTGCGGGCAGAATTTCACACTAGCCTTTGTCAGTGTCCACATGATAGAAGCTCCCCAGAGTGGCTGCCATCAGCAGTTGTATTTCCAGGGTGATGTGCAGTTGCTTCCTACCTTTCTGGGAGACTCTCCAGGATCAGGAGGCAGGTCTGACCCAGGCTCATATCAGATTACTGCTTCTGCCTGGGTTCCAGAGCATGTGAGATTTTCTGTGCACCCTTTAACAGTGAAGTCTTTCTTCCCCAGCTCTTTTGCTCTCCTAAAAGTAAGCCCTGCTGGCCTTCAAAGCCAAGTGTTCTAGAAGTTTACCTTCCTAGTGTAGGACCCCTGGGCTGGGGAGCCTGATGTGGAGCACAGATTTCTCACTCTTTTGGGAGTACCTCTGCAAGGTAATTATCCTCCAGTTTTTGGGTCACGCACCTCGGAGTAGGGGACTTGACTACATCATGAGTCTGCCTCTCCTACCTGTTTCATTGTAGTTCCTTCTTTACGTCTTTAGTTGTAGACCTTTTCTGGTAAACTCCAGTCTTTTTCATTGATGGCTGTTCTGCAAATGGCTGTGATTTGGTGTGCCCATGAAAGAAGATGAGCTCAGGGTCTTTCTACTCCACCATCTTGGCTGGGGATCTCTTGACCTGCTTTTCATTTTCTCTCTTGTTCTCCAAACACTATGGTGCAGTGTACAGAAGAGATTTTTTGTAAGGAAACCTACCAATTTCCATCATTTCCAAACTCTGTGGTTGTCACTGGAGGGAGGTTTCTCTGAGAAAACTATCCTTTGAGGATCTCATTAGAAGGAACCCTTTCTTCTTTCCTTGATTCTCATGACACTGTAAATGAGTTTTTAATATACTACAACTAGATAATCTGACCTATAAAGTATAGCCTATTCATCTTTATCTTGTATTCCCTTAGAGCAGTGATTTGCAATCTTTTTTTTAAATAAAATAAGACATACATGAATATATGTTCACATGCAGTATGCAAAGAGTTATATACTGTCACCTGGTTAGCTATAGCTTCACTTCTTTCTCTCTAGAACTATAGGGGGATAACCTTAAATCATTTTTTAAAAAATAAGTGAAGAGATCATTACTTGAGATACACATTATAACTGATGACACTTTAGGTCACACACATTCCTTGGTTGAGAACTCAGAGAGAAGTCATCTTTCTACTTCCGTCTAGGAGCTTGCCCATAGCTCCTCTCTCAGTTCCTGTTTGCTGTGAGGATGATCCCCTTTCTGAAGGGGAGACTCAAGTCATCTCCTCTCCCCTAGTGACCCCTGACACCATGTGGCCTCAATAGAATATCATCAAAATACAGAAAAACAAATCCATTTCTGAACAAGAAATATACTCATACAGTGGAAGGGAGACTTTCAGTGTTTGATAAGTGTTTGCTGAATGGTTGTAACGATTTCTTATTGCTATTATTTTCAGAATCCCAGGAATCTGCAGAACTATTTCACCACAAGATATGGCCTAGTTTTATATTTCTGGGGGGAAATGAATTCATGTCTATAACTCAGGAGTGAACAAATAAGATCAAGAAGCAAAAAGAAGCCAAAAGCAACCCACAGAAGACTTCAATATGAACAAGATAAATTTATCTTCAAAGACATATATTAAAAGTTGAGAAATAATTCATCTGAACTAGAGAAGTGTATTAATACTATCAAGTAAAATGCATGTGGGACAAGTGTATCCCCATATCTCAGGGACCTCACCATCCCCACCCAAGAAGTGAGATAATGGGACATTGCATCTCTTTTGTCTCTGAATCTTTAGCTATATTGCTATGATGGTGCTCTGAGGAAGTTTCTAGAAAGTTCTGATTGCACTATATCCATGTTTTATAATCCACAAATCAAACTGTAGTGGATTCAGTTGGAAGTTGGTAATGTGCCGCCACTTCATAGTTTAGAGGTGGCTGCATTTTAGCGGGCTTTCCCTGGTGTCTCAGATTGTAAAGAATCCGCCTACAGTGTAGGAGACCAGGTATGATCCTTGGGTCGGGACAATCCTGTGGAGAAGGAAATGGCAAACCACCCTAGTATTCTTGCCTGGAGGATCCCATGGACAGAGGAACCTGGAGGGCTACAGTCCATGGGGTCGCAAAGAGTTGGACACGACTGAGCGACTAAGCATGCACGCGTACATTTTAATGAAGGGTCGTATGATTCACTTTTCATTAAAATGCAAAAGTGCCCTGGCATCTCCTCCCACCTGACAAATGCCAAGAAAAACATGTAGAAAATGATCATAATTCGAACATAAAAAATGTAGTTGGGTGACACTGATTTTCTAAACTATGTCAGCACCTTATTTTTAAAACAAACTGATGCTATTTTACTTCTCAGATGATGTTTATCCTTGAATGGTCCGGGGAAAGGACCTCTCATCTTGACCATGTGTGATACTAGGTCATCACAAGATTTGAGGCTTCTTCTTTATATCCTGACCAGACAATGATCACCTCAGTTTTCACCAGCATCTAGGACTCAACCAGGGGGGACTCAACCAGGTGATTCTGTGCCACCCCCGGAGGCATTCGAAAATTTTGGAGACAATTTTGTGGTCACAACGTGGGGGTACCACTGGCATCTGCTGGACAGAACCCAGGGATGCTGCTCAATCTCCTGCAATGCACAGGCCGTCCATCTACAACAGAGAATTACGCAGCCCCAAAAGTCAGTGGGGCTGAGATTAAGAAACTCTGATGTAGAGTAGAAAAGTATCTAGAAAAGAGGGAAGCAAACAAACCTGTTTGCCTCCTAAAATTAGGCATTAGCTTCTGTCTCTCTGGCTGCTGCCTCAGCACAGAGAGCTAGAACTCAGTTTCAGGCAACCAGGAATTCCTGATGGGATGACCCTCAGCTGGTTGGAGCTTCCACTTGCCTTTCCTTTTTTTCCTACTCTACAAACCAAGTCTGGTGAGAGAGTTGCCTGATTTTCATCCCAAGTTCTATCACTCTGAATTTAGATCTCAGGACTCTGCCTAGTCAAAATTCAAATTAAGGCAACAAAACCATGTAACTTCCTTGAAGCAGAGACTTCCAAAAGCAAGGGCAATGAACCTTTGAAATGAGGCCCTGAGAAGTGAAGCTCTGATAGAAAAGATGTTTTGTTTCTAACTCCCTCCCTATATTTCTCACGTGGTGCATACTGCCCTCCCTGGCACTTTGGACCAATTGTGCTTATATTACGTTTTGTTATAAAAAACTTGACTTTAGAGTTCTGACCATTCAAGAGAAGGATTAAATATACATTTCCTATGCTGCTGTCTGCCTAGTTTGTCAAAGAACATGAGTTTAAGGGAAAATGGATAAAAAGCATGAGATCAGGTTCTAAAGATTAGTACTTAGCACATAGCAGACCTTCAATAAATATTTGTTGAATGAATGAATAAATGAATGAATGGAAACGATAGGAACCTATGAACATAGGCAAGGTGGCTTAGTCTAGTTTCTAGTTTTCTTAAGGAAACTACATTAGGCTTTACCAGCCTGCCAAGTCTCCACCTGGGAATATACAGTAGGCTTGAGGCAAATCTCCCATTTGAGGGAGAGTACATATCAGTGCACAAACCCATTGCCCTAGTATCAAAAAAAAAAAATCTGATTTTTACTACTCAGGAATTATTAAACTCTCAAATCTTAGGAGGTGGAAGGACTTCAGAATCCTCTTTCCTAGTCCTTTCACTTTTCAGATGAAGATCCAGAGGCCCAGGGTAAAGTGTGGGTAATTAGCTATCCTCAGGCTATATAATTTGCCCAAAATCATACTAGTAGTTGGTAGAGGAGTAAAATATTAAAAAAAATTTAATTGCCAAAGGGCAAATTCCCAGGGGACTTTGAAATATCTCTGCTGCATTCCCAGCTTGTTCTCAAAGGTCTTCTGTAAGAAGAGAATAATGCTAGCCCTTGTGGCTCAGATGGTAAAGAATCTGCCTGCATTGCGGGAGACCTGGGTTCGATCCCTGGACTGGAAAGATCCCTTGGAGAAGGGAAAGGCTACCCACTCCAGTATTCTGGCCTGCCTGGAGAATTCCATAGATTATACAGTCCATGGGGTCGCCAAGAGTCGGACATGACTGAGCGACTTTCACTTTCAAACTCAGAGAGTAACTGAAAGCGCAACCACTCCCAACCCACCTTGTTTCTTTGGCCTTGTCTCTGAGTACACGGTGTGTGCAGATGCATTAGACAACAGATGCATCGTATTACCTGAAGTACAAAGGCGAGAAAACGATGCACGCCACATCTAAGGAATCTCAACTCTGGATGGCAAAAGCTAGAATATTTCTGAAGTATAACAATTTGAGGGAATAAGCCAAACTTTGAGGAGTATTGGCTACCAGCTATACCCACATTTGTTGTAAGTGTATGCTGACTTCAATCTCTACATTGTTAATTGGGGGATGGGATATGCAGGGGGTCATAACTGCATAGTAAGGCTTCTATTAATGAAATTTGTCATTCCTAATCTCCCTTCAGCTGGTAAGTCTCCTAACAGCCAACCGGCTGCTCTAATCCATACTGTCCCAATATATGCCTGAGCGCCTTTCTCCTTCTGACCTTGTCTTATTTCTTTTTTGACATCAATCATCCAGGAGTTTCAGTATGCAAGCCATGAGTAAAAACTAACAGTCACAAAAACAGAACCTGAGAAATGCTCTGCTTTATCTTTCCTTAAATTCTACTTCCCTCAGGCAAAACTTTTTGTTTAGGCTCTCTCTGAGTGGTCCTCTGCACTATGATTTCACTCTTCTCTTCTATCTCCAAATGCAATTTATCATAAAATCGCACATTGTTTTGTCTATTGTTTTTCATTGCTGAGCACTTGGACACTATAAAGTTGATGACAAAATAAGGACAGAGCCTAGGTAGTCCCTGGAAGTTTGCTCATAGAAGAGGATCAAGCAGACACTCCCAGGAAGCCTTATTTACTGATAGCATCTGCTGGGTCAAAGAGGTTAAGTCACCACTTCAAAGTGGGGGTCTAGAGTTGTCACTCTAGGAGCCTCTGTGTCTATGAACTGCATGGCTCCCCCAGATAATGATATGCCTGTCTCTTCTCAAAGTCATAATTTGACCTGCAGCATTATCTTATCTCTTCAGTTCAAATCTCTGTCTGGCCTAAGAAGTATCCTTAGCATTTTCAATTTTAAGATCCCTTATGAACAAAGCTAGTGGAGGTGATGGAATTCCAGTTGAACTATTTCAAATCCTAAAAGATGATGCTGTGAAAGTGTTGCACTCACTATGCCAGCAAATTTGGAAAACTCAACAGAGGCCACAGGACTGGAAAAGGTCAGTTTTCATTCCAATCCCAAAGAACGGTAATGCCAAAGAATGCTCAAACTACAGCACGATTGCACTCATCTCACACACTAGCAAAGTAATGCTCAAAATCCTCCATGCCAGGTTTCAACAGTATGTGAACCATGAGCTTCCAGATGTTCAAGGTGGACTTAGAAAAGGCAGAGGAACCAGAGTTCAAATTGCCAACATCCATTGGACCATTGAAAAAGCGAGAGAATTCCAGAAAAACATCTACTTCTGCTTTATTGACTATGCCAAAGCCTTTGACTGTGTGGATGACAACAAACTGTGGAAAATTCCTAAAGAGATGGGAATACCAGACCACCTGACCTGCCTCCTGAGAAATCTGTATGCAGGTCAAGAAGCAACAGTTAGAACTGGACATGAAACAACAGACTGCTTCCAAGTAGTGAAAGGAATACATCAAGGCTGTATATTGTCACCCTGCTTATTTAACTTATATGCAGAGTACATCATGAGAAATACTGGGCTGGGTGAAGCACAAGCAAGAATCAAGACTGCCAGAAGAAATATCAATAACCTTAGATATGCAGATGACACCACCCTTATGGCAGAAAGTAAAGAAGAACTAAAGGCCTCTTGATGAAAGTGAAAGAGGAGAGTGAAAAAGTTGGCTTAAAACTCAACATTCAAAAAACTAAGATCATGGCTCTGGTCCCATCACTTCATGGCAAGTAGATGGGTAAACAATGGAAACAGTGAAAGACTTTATTTTTTGGGGCTCCAAAATCACTGCAGATGGTGACTGAAGCCATGAAATTAAAAGACTCTTGCTCTTTGGAAGAAAAGTTATGACCAACCTAGATAGCATATTAAAAAGCAGAGACATTACTTTGCCAACAAAGGTCCATCTAGTCAAAGCTTTGGTTCTTCCAGTAGTCATGTATGGATGTGAGAGTTGGACTGTGAAGAAAGCTGAATGCTGAAGAATTGATGCTTTTGAACTGCGGTGTTGGAGAAGACTCTTGAGAGTCCCTTGGACTGCAAGGAGATCAAACCAGTCAATCCTAAAGGAGATCAGTCCTGAAAATTCACTGGAAGGACTGATGTTGAAGCTGAAACTTCAATACTTTGGCCAACTGATGTGAAGAACTGCCTCATTTGAAAAGACCCTGATGACAGGAAAGATTGAAAGTGGGAGGAGAAGGGGACGACAGAGGATGAGATGGTCAGATGGCACCACCACCTCAATGGACCTGAGTTTGAGTAAGCCCCGGGAGTTGGTGATGGACAGGGACTGGGTGCTCAGTCCAGGGGGCTGCAGAGTTGGACATGACTGAGCGACTGAACTGAACTGAACCCAAAACTCTAAACAACACTTCAAATAAGAACTTTATGGATATCTTGGTCCTATATCACACTCTTTAAACAAAGGAAATACTCAGTTCATCTATCCTGTGAGAGGGTCACAGCAAACTGTAACCATTTCCCTTCTCTTTACCTTCCATATTTGCAGCTGCCAAAATTTATTTGTAACTATTTATGTATCATAAGAAGAACTATTAGGTTTTCACAGATAAAATCCCAGGATCTTATGGTACTTAATATGACTTTGATGAGTTGGCTCAGATAGCCCTATATGACTCAAGTGGTGGGTCCAGGTCTCATAACAAGGGTAGATGAGACTGGAAACGTGAGAAGTTTACAGCATAAAGATAGTAGTTTCTATTAACAGACAGCAGGTGGCCCCCAGAAGAAGCCAAGTCACAGCCTGCTAAATGTGGATCCATGAGAAAAATAGTGATTGTCTTCAGTTCCACTCATCATCCCTTTAATCCATTTTCTCCCATACAGCCCAATCACCTCTCCCCTAGGCCCTGAGTACTCTGTCTTTTCACCATTCTTTTCATCAAAACTCCCCATGCACCCCCACGCCAAGAAAAAAATGCTCCCTGGCATCTTTTTCATTGCTTAAGGTATTATCTTCCCATGAAGGCAAATCCTCACTTCATTGAAATAACACTATGAGTAAAAATACTAAACAAAAAATATCAAAGTAGCAAGAGATCCTTGGGGTATCAAAATAGACCAAGGATTCTCACTGAGGATGTGGGGGTACTTTTTAATAATACATAAATCACCTCATACATAAATCACCACCTCCACCCCCACTGTTGGAATTAAGAATCACTGTGTAACATGAGATATATTTGAAGAGAATGTTACCTTTATAATCATTATTATTATAGAAATTTGAGATCCCCTGACACAAATTACAATCTTCAGAGAAGGAAAGAAATGGAGTGCCTCCTATGTCTCAAACATCATACTAGGTATTTGTCTCTTCAGTCCTTATAAGATGGGTATCACCTTGACCCAAGCTCCGTCACCATTTTACAGAGGAGAAAACAGGTCCTGAGAGGTTAAGTAACTTACCAAAGATTATACAGACAACAAATTGAAAAAGCATTCAAACTCAAATCTCTCATCACAACCATACTATTTCTGAAAAAGCTTGGTCATTTGTAAAAGTGCTATAAAAAGTCTAATACTGTGTGTGTGAGGGGCTTCCCTGATAGCTCAGTTGGTAAAGAATCCGCCTGCAATGCAGGAGACCCCAGTTCAATTCCTGGGTCAGGGAGATCCACTGGCGAAGGGATAGGCTACCCACTCCAGTATTCTTGGGCTTCCCTTGTGGCTCAGCTGATAACGAATCCACCCGTATATGTTATATAAATATTGGCTATCATGTATATTATAGGTATTAAACTATGAGGACTCACTGGAGCTTTCAGCTTCACTGCTCATGAAGATCTGCAGCCATCTATAAGGAAGATGGACCCTCTCCCTGGAAGAGATTCAGTGTTTCCTCAATTACACTTGGGCATTTTCCACCACAGCCCTTCCCTAATTCACAAAGGGGCTGGCAGTGAAATTTAAAGCCTCCTCCTAACTCAGTCTAACTTCACCTTGATGTGATCCCAAAAGTCCCTTGGGGACGATCTCTAAGACTTCAGAAGATGGCTGTAACCTGCTGAGGTGCAGTCTTTACCAGATGATCCAAAATGTCTCTTGAGACCAGTTTATATGTTCCGTGTTGTTAGGCCTCAAAAATACCTGAAGAATAGGTTTAATTGTTATAAATATTTCCTTGAGTTCACAAATGTGGAGCACGGAAACTCTGCCAGGACCGAATATACTGTTTATATATAATCAAACCTATCAGTTTTTTCCATTTTTGTTTCTTCTTTTAGTATTTATGCTTGCATGCCTTCAGTACCCCTAGATGATATAAAAATGATCATCTTTATATTTTAATATTCCATGTTTCTTTTTTAACATTTAAATCTTTTTTTCATCTGAAGCTAATTTTTAGTATAATCTGTGAGGTAAGGGAGTTAACTATTGTTTTTTCAAGTGATTCTCCAAAACTGCTCATTAATTCATCCTTACCCCCACTGAATTTTTATAATATTTTACTCTATTGCATGTTCTTATATGTATACTTATATGTTTTTGATCTTTTGATAACCTTTGAGACCCACAATGTTAACCAGTATATAAAGGAAAGGAAAAAGAATAGTTATTTGCAAATACATTTACCCATCTATTCCCTGGAGATGGCTGTGAGTGGCTCAAGAAAGTAAATTTACTTTCTTATAGCTATGGGTGCTAGAAATCCAAGATCCAAGAGTCAGTGGGTTTGGTTCATCTTTTTTTTTTTTTTTAATTGTCAAGCCGAAGGTCAAGTTTAAATTTAATGACTTTGGTATTAACTATACACATACTAGTAAGTGCTAAGACTTAAAATCTTCCGGTTCAGTTGTGACTCCAGACAAGATCCAGAGAGGAGGTCTAAAAATCTCTTCTCTGGGTTTTATGGAGACTTTCTTTATGCTCCTTTGTTAGCCTCTTAAGGCACTGCGTCAGCCTTAAAAGGGCAATGGAAAGGACGAGGTTTGGTTCATATTAAGGCCCCTCTCCTTGGCTTGCAGATGGCCACCTTTTCAGTGAGTCCTAACATGGCCTCTTCTCTGCAGACACACATCTCTGATGTCTATTCCTCTTCTTTTTTTTTTTTTTTTTTATTATTCCTCTTCTTATAAGGACACCTGAAATATTGGATTAGGGTCCACCCATATTATCCCATTTAACCTTAATCATGTCTTTAAAGGCCCTATCTCCAAATACAGTCACATTCTGAGGTACTGAGGGGTAGGACTTCAACATAGGAATTCAGGAGAACACAATTCAGTCCATAACACTAACATATAGGAAGTAATTAATAAAATTAGTTATTATTAAGTATCAAATGTGTATTGGAAAGGGCAAATGAATGTCAAAACAACCATAACAGGAAAAGATATGACCAATTTAGCCTTTTCCCCTTATTTGACCAAGAATAGATGTTTAATATTTGAACAGTTGGGACACAAGGGAAAACCTTGTCCAAATAGCTCCTGCTTCAAACCGGGTCAGAGGACACTTGAAGACTACAGCACAATGGCTCAGCAGGTGGATGCTGTTAAAGGAACCGAACTGACTAATGGCCTTCTCAAACCACAAGTTACTATTTTAAATGTCACAAAAGACCAGAGAGCTTGAAAAGATGAAAAACAAAACCAGTGTGGGGCCAATCTTCAAACAAGTAGAACTCAGTGATGGGGCAGTTTTGGCTCCATGTGACTAAACTAAATTGCCAAGTACTAAGGCTGTCTTTGGGCTAGAGGTAGATTACAATCTTTTCTGTCCTGGGGCTCTCAAAATAGAAGACAGCTTTTTTCTTTTTTCTGTCTTTCTCACTAAAATCCTTTTTGCAGTCCTTGTAGAGCAAAGCATCTCTGTGTTGGTCAAAGTCATGCAAAAGGGACACTAACCCTAATGCTACATAATGTAAATATAAAAGAGGGTGTATCTGACACCATATACAAAGATAAACTCAAATTAAAGACCTAAGTGTAAGACCAGATGTTATAAAAGTCCTAGAGGAAAACAGAGACAGAACACTTTTTGACATAAATCACAGCAAGATCTTTTGGGGTTGCGAAGCTCCCTGGGTCGGGAAGATACCCTGGAGAAGGAAATGGCAACCCACTCCAGTACTCTTGCCTGGAAATTCCCATGGACGCAGGAGCCTGATAGGCTACAGTCCGTGGGGTCACAACGAGTCTGACAGGACTGAGCGACTTCACTTTTTCACTTTGCTAATGTAAAGGAAACAAAAGCAAAAATAAATAAATGGTGCCTAATTAAACTAAAACACTTCTGCACATCAAAGGAAACCATTGACAAAAATGAGGAAAACCCACTGAATGGGAGAAAATATTTACAAGTGATATGACCAATATGGGATGGATATCCAACAACTCAGTATCAAGAAAAACAAACAACACAATTATAAAATGGGCAGAAGAATTTGCAGCAAGGTGGACAGACCTAGAGATTATCATATTAAGTGAAATCAGAAAGAGAAAGACTAATGCCATGTGAAATCACTTACACCTGGAATCTAAAACATGACACAAATGGACTTATTTACTGAAATAAAAACAGACTCACAGGCATAGAAAGCAAAGTTATGGCGACCAAAGGGGAAAAGGGAGAGAAGGGAGAAGGACAAATTAGGAGTTTGTGATTAGCAGATACAAACTACTACATATAAAATAAACAACAAGGTCAGTCCTACTGTATAGCACAAGGTAAGATATTCAATATCCTGTAATAAACCATAATGGAAAATATGAAAAAGAATATGTGTATATGTATAACTGAATCACTTTTCTGTATAGCAAAAACCAACACAACATTGTAAATCAACTATATTTCAGTTTTAAAAAATGGTCAGAACAACTAAATAGACATTTTTCTAAAGAGGAGATGCAGATGACCCACAAGCACATGAGAAGATGCTCAACATCACTAATCATGAGGGGAATGCAAGTTAAAACTACAGTGAGATATTACCTCACACCTGTCAGAATGGCCATCATCAAAAAGAACACAAATAACAAATGTTGGTGAGGATGTGGAGAAAAGGGAAGTACACTTTGGTGGGAATGTAAATTGGTGTAGCCACTGTGGAAAACAGTAAGAAGTTTCACAAAAAAATTATAAATAGAAATACCATGTGATCTAGCAATTCCAGTCTTGGGCATGTACCAAAAAAACCCAAAAACACTAATTTGAAAAGACACACACACCACAATGTTCATAGCAGCATTATTTATAATAACCAAGATATAGATGCAACCTAAGTGTTCATCAACAGATGAATGGATAAGGAGGATGTGATATGTGTGTATATGTACATATACACACACAACAGAATGCTACTGCTGCTAAGTCGCTTCAGTCGTGTATGACTCTGTGTGACCCCATAGACGGCAGCCCACCAGGCTCCCCCATCCCTGGGATTCTCCAGGCAAGAATACTGGAGTGGGTTGCCATTTCCTTCCCCAATGCATGAAAGTGAAAAGTGAAAGGGAAGTCGCTCAGTCGTGTCCGACTCTTAGCGACCTCATGAACTGCAGCCCACCAGGCTCCTCTCTCCATGGGATTTTCCAGGCAAGAGTACTGGAGTGGGGTGCCATTGCCATCTCCGAACAGAATGCTACTCAGTCATAAAAAAAAATGAAAGTCTGCCATTTGTAGCAACATGGGCTGACGTAGAGGACATTCTGCTAAGAGAAATAAGCTGGGGAAAGACAACTTAAAGAAAGATAGAAAGACTGTATAATTACATATCACTTAAATACAGAATCTAAAAAAGTAACAAAATAGTGGATATAACAAAAAAGCAGTAGTCATACAGATGTAGAGAACAAACCAGTGGGTACTCCTGGGTACCAGTGGGGAGGTGGGGAGGGGCAATATAGGTGTGGGGAAGTGGGAGGTACAAACAACTGGGTGTAAGATAGGCTCCAGCATATACTGTGCAACACGAGGAATATAGCCAATATTCTGTAATAACTGTAAGTGGGAAGTAACCTTTAAACATGTGTTTTAATTTTCAAATTAAAAAAAGAAGGCTTATTTGGGGAAAAAACTTCCAAGCAAATATGAAACAGCAGAGCAATCCTCTGAGCTCGTTAGAGTGGAGTGCTTAGGCTGGGTATAGCTGCACCAGACTCATCAGGCCAAGCGTTCAAGTAGAGAGTAGTCACCCATTCTCATTACAGTAGAGAGTGACCCTTCTATACATTAATGCTCTACGTATTTGCAGGAAAAGAAAGAGCAGGGAACTATGATGCTATGGAAGATCCCAACTGTGGAAATGGCCTTGTTAGAAAGGGTGCCCCCCAAAGCTCAGGAGCTTGTACTAGGTTATTCTCCTGTCAAGGGCTTCCAGGGCCCTCCAGAGATGTGTCCTGCTCAGTTAAGGAAAAGGAATAATCACACTACCTATCTACCTGCTATTGTAAAACAGGTCAGGCAACCCTCCAGTACACATGCCATTGCTGTTCAGTCACTAAGTTAAGCCTAACTCTTTGTGACCCAATGGGCTGTGGCATGCCAGGCTTCCCCGTCCTTCACTATATCCTGGATTTTGCTCAAACTCATGTCCATTGAGTTGGTGATGCCATCCAACCATCTCATCCTCTGTCATCCCCTTCTCCTCTTGCCCTCAATCGTTCCCAGCATCAGGGTCTTTTCCAATGAGTTATCTCTTCGCATCAGGTAGCCAAAGTATTGGAGCTTCAGCTTCAGCATTAGTCCTTCCAATGAATATTAAGGGTTGATTGATTTCCTTTAAGATTGACTGGTTGGATCTCTGTGCTGTCAGAGGGACTCTCAAGAGTCTTCTCCAGTTCCAAAGCATCAATTCTTTGGCACTCAGCCTTATTTATACATATACATATACAGTACATATACATGTCATTGAACCATTGGTCAGTTGAAATGGCAGCACAAAGGGTGACCAGATTTGTTTAAGAGCTTTCACATGGGTGTGCCAACTCTGAAGCAGCTCTCTACCAGGTGGAAAGAAGAGGCCTAGAGGTCTCTGCTCAGATTCACATTAGGACCCAAGTTGTGATTCAAACCAGAAACAAAACCAAAATAATCCTCTGGAGTTACACTGCCAGAAAGGGCCATGAAAATTCTCTTTTATCATTTGAAGACCACCCACAGTCTGTTATATGCAGAGCACACAGTTTCTGAGTTCACTATATGATCAATTCTTTCCCTTTGACCTTCTTCTCTGTTTCAGGTATTCAGCTGCTCCCTGGGCAAATGATGGTCCAGAATCCTTTCATTAACAGTATGAAAATAGTAAAAATGTCTCAAATATATATTATGAAGCAGATGGTAATTTGAATCAAAGGAAGAGAGTCACTTTAACTGAAAGATCACATGTATTTTTGGTAGTTACCAAAAGAAGAAATCAGATAATTCTCAAATTTTTGTCTCCAGTTTTCATCCCCTTCTCCTGATTCAGACATGTTTCCAACTACTGACTGAGCACCTCCATCCAAAGTTATCTCATTTTAAACATATCCAAAACAGACTCATTTTTGGGAGTTGTAGTATCTACATAGTCATCCAAGCTGGAGGTCTGAGAGTCTTCTTTGATCCCTAACACAGCCTAATTAATCGGCCTGTCAAACTGCCTCTATAATCCATCTACTTCCTCTTTATCCTTATGGTTCCTAATTCAGCATCTTCTCTCAAATGAACAATTGCCCAAGACTCTAAACTAATTTTCCTGCTCCCAGTTTCATTTTAATTTTTGATTTTTGATCCATGCCCCTTTGAGGCACAGTAGAAATTCAAGATTGACCTCTTCGGAACAAAGTAATTTGCTTCAGGAGGGGAAAAGCAAGAATTCATTAGGCCCGATTCTCAAGAGGAATGACAAGGTCATGAAATAGAGAAACAAATCTTTCCAGATCAATGTGGTATGATGCTGTGGTTTGAGCCAATGACTCTGAGAGAGTACTATCATGCTACTGAGAGGAGAGGGTGGGAGATTTCTTGATGGGGGGTGGAAAGACAGAGAGAAAATGGCTGTTCAACAACTGAGTTAAATTAGCTAAGTATCTAGTAAGATTCAAAGTGGATGACTATTAGCTTTCCTTAATTAATGTGCAAAAAACTTGGGTATGTACTTACTCTAAAAATTATATACAATTTTTAACTTATATAGAGAAAAAATTACTTCTAAATCCACCACCCTAACGATTACCATGTCTGTGCACGTCCTTCCAGTCTTTGTCCACTGCACAAACAGCTGCAATTAGAGCCTTCATCTTGGGTAAATATATAGGATTACATATAAAAAGATTTTATTAAAGAAAAAAAAGATTTGATAAATTAGAAAAGCAACTGACCTTACTCTCATGCACCTCACTTGAGAAATTGTCAGTATGGAGTACATCGTTCATTAGAGAGTAGTTCCTGCTACTAAGAGTGAAGCTGCAGGCTGAGTTGTACCTCCACAATATTATACAAAAGAAAAGTGCAGAAATTGGTAAGGGGCTACAGATTTAAAACTGGTGGACCTCAGATTTGAGGGAAACACCTAAAGTCTAGAAAAGAAAAAAAAGACTCTCTTAACACATTCTGGCTTTTATTAGCAGCATCCTTAAAATGGAGTTGATAATATCTACTTCACAGGACTTTGGTGAAGAATAAGTGTACTGTAAACTATAAAAGGAAATCAGTCCTGGGTGTTCATTAGAAGGACTGATATTGAAGCTGAGACTCCAATATTTTGGCCACCTGATGCAAAGAGCTGACTCATTTGAAAAGACCCTGATGTTGGGAAAGATTGAAGGCAGGAGGAGAAGGGGACGACAGGGGATAAGATGGTTAGATGGCATCACTGACTCAATGGACATGAGTTTGGGTGGACTCCGGGAGTTGGTGATGGACAGGGAGGCCTGCGTGCTGCAGTCCATGGGGTCGCAAAGAGTCGGACATGACTGAGCGACTGAACTGAACTGAAACTATAAAAAGTGATACAAGTGTAAGGAAAAATGATTACTATCATTCATGAATCTGTACCTCTCACCAACCTCCAAACTTCTGAAAAACAACACTCTTGCTTCCTATCTTGGTTTCTCCCCAACCCAGCCCCCGCCCCCAGCTGACAGGAACAGCCAATCTGTTTCTCCTGGGATTGTCAGGTACATTTCACCAAGAGTTTTACAGGGGTAATAACAGGCACCTGGGAGCTATGCTTAATATTTATAAATGTCAATCTGAAATTATACTGTTATCAGTAGTAAAGCTTTACAAGCTAAATAAAACATCAAGGCTTTATTTTTTGTTTCTTTTTCCTTTTAAATAGAATTATATAAAATAAATATCTCATAGAAAAATTGTTGCTTTATTTAATAAATACTGTGTGAGGCCCCATAATAACCAAAAAGGACAAAAAGATCAATAAAATAAGTCATAATTCTTGTCCTTAAAGAACTCCAAGTGCAATCAAGACAGATAAGTTTAATGTACAGGTATAATAATATATGGCAAGGGCAATAGTAAGGACAATAACAATAAAGGATTGTGATCACAATCTAGGCCTGAGTGGGGCTGGGTGGCCAGGGAGGACTTCCTGGAGGAAGTTAAACCTTAAAAGACTCCTGGGAGTTATCCAGGCAAAGGCTGTGTATGAAGGAAGGGGAGGGGCTGCAGATGGTATGTCCAGGCAGAAGGAGCAGCATATGAAAAAGACCAAAGAGAAAAATGTTACAAGAAACTGTGGTTCAGTAGGGGCCTGTATGCAGGTCAGGAAGCAAAAGTTAGAACTGGACATGGACCAACAGACTGGTTCCAAATAGGAAAAGGAGTCCGTCAAGGCTGTATATTGTCACCCTGCTTATTTAACTTATATGCAGAGTACATCATGAGAAACGCTGGGCTGGAAGAAACACAAGCTGGAATCAGGATTGCCGGGAGAAAGAGCAATAACCTCAGATATGCAGATGACACCACCCTTATGGCAGAAAGTGAAGATGAACTAAAAAGCCTCTTGATGAAATTGAAAGAGGAGAGTGAAAAAGTTGGCTTAAAGCTCAACATTCAGAAAACTAAGATCATGGCATCTGGCCCCATCACTTCATGGCAAATAGATGGGGAGACAGTGGACACAGTGTCAGACTTTTTTTGGGCTCCAAAATCACTGCAGATGGTGATTGCTGCTGTGAAATTAAAAGACACTTACTCCTTGGAAGGAAAGTTATGACCAACCTAGATAGCATACTAAAAGCAGAGACATTACTTTGCCAACAAAGGTCCGTCTGGTCAAGGCTATGGTTTTTCCAGTGGTCATGTATGGATGTGAGAGTTGGACTCCGAGGAAGACTAAGCACCAAAAAATTGATGCTTTTGAACCATGGTATTGGAGAAGACTCTTGAGAGTCCCTTGGACTGCAAGGAGATCAAACCAGTCCATCCTAAAGGAGATCAGTCCTGGGTGTTCATTGGAAGGACTGATGCTGAAGCCGAAACTCCAATACTTTGGCCACCTCATGCGAAGAGTTGAGTCACTGGAAAAGACCTTGATGCTGGGAGGGATTGGGGGCAGGAGGAGAAGGGGATGACGGAGGATGAGATGGCTGGATGGCATCACCGACTTGATGGACATAAGTTTGAGTGGACTCTGGGAATTGGTGATGGACAGGGAGGCCTGGCGTGCTGCGATTCATGGGGTCGCAAAGAGTCAGACACGACTGAGTGACTGAACTGAACTGAACTGAGGGGCCCCATGTTGGAGAAGGCAATGGCAACCCACTCCAGTACTCTTGCCTAGAAAATTCCATGGGCAGAGGAGCCTGGTGGGCTGCAGTCCATGGGGTTGCGAAGAGTCGGACATGACTGAGTGACTTCACTTTCACTTTTCACTTTCATGCATTGGAGAAGGAAATGGCAGCCCACTCCTGTGTTCTTGCCTGGAGAGTCCTAGGGACGGCGGAGCCTGGTGGGCTGCCGTCTACGGGGTCGCACAGTGTCGCACACGACTGAAGCGACTTAGCAGCAGCAGCAGCAGGGGCCCCATGTGCAGCTTCCCTGGTGGCTCGGCAGTAAAGAATACACCTGCAGTGTGGGAGACCTGGATTAGATTTCTGAGTTGGGAAGACCCCCTGCAGGAGGGCATGGCAACCCACTCCAGCATTCTTGCCTGGAGAATCCCATGGACAAAGGAGCCTAGCAAACGATAGTCCACTGGGTTGCAAAGAGTCAGACACAACTGAAACAACTCAGCATATGCATCATACACTAAAGAGTAAGATCTTTGTCATACTCCAAGAACCAGTTTTGGCCCACTGACAGGCAATGTCACTATCATTGAGAACACGAAAGAGGAATGAAGTAGATTACGAACTCCTATTTCAATTAGTTTTCAGAAACATTATATGAATCACATATAAAGATAAATTCTAAGCGTTCAAACAAAAAAGCTAACTCCTACTGTTTTAAATTTATTGATTTTTTATTTATAACATTGTGTTGATTTCTGCCATACATCAACATGAACCAGCCATAGGTATACATACGTCCCCTCCCTCCCACCTCCTGCCCCTTCTCACCTCCCTAGGCAGTCACAGAACACTAGGTTGGAACTTTCTGCGTCACACAGCAAATTCTGTTTTACATATGGCGGTGTATATGCTCCAGTGCTACTCTCATCACCCCACCCTCTCCTTCTCCCACTGCGTCCCCAAGTCTGTTCCCTATGTCTGCATCTCCACTGCTACCCTGCGAATATATAAGGAATCTAGAAAGATGGTACTCATGAACTCATAAAGTTTTATTTCAGTTCTTCTAAGAAAATGCTTTTTATTTTAAAGCCACTTGGCCACAGACCCCATACTCATGTGCCCCAGAGAAACTAGTATGGTAGTAAAAGACCCAGTCAATTATCATCTGGTCTTTGATGAAATTAATTAAGTAACATAAGTCTCTGTTGGAAGGGGCTGGGGGAGGAGCACGGCAATCCTAAGAAGTTTGAGGGCAACAGAGGGACCAGACCCAAGCAAGTAACAGAGAAGAATCTTCTTTGTCGGAGGCTGCAAAACTTTCACAGGTGTTTGAATAAGAAGGTTGTATTAAAGATTAACTCTACCAGTAACACTGTTTTACCAAGATGTAAAGTAGTTCTATCCAGCAGAAATTTAATTAAAGTCTATGTAATTTTTTTAGAAGCCACATTTAAAAAGTAAAAAAGAAACAACTGAAAATAAATTTAACAATAGGTTTTATTTAATAGATTTTAATTAAAATATTGTCGCTTTTAGACAAGCAAACTGCAGTATATTCATACATTGGAATGCTATTCAATGCTAAAAAGAAATGAACTATCAAGCCATGAAAACATGGAAAATTCTTAAATGCATATTATTAAGTGAAAGGACAAAATCTGAAAAGACTACATACTGTGTGGAAAAGGGCAAGACTGTAGACAATAAAAAGATCAGAGGCTGCCAAGGGTTTGGGGAGAAGAAAGAAATAAATGGAGCACGGTGCAACTATCATGTATGATACTATAATGGTGGATATATGTCATTATACATTTGTCAAAATCTTTAGAATGAACAAAACCAAGAGTGAACCCTAATGTAAAAATATGGACTTTGAGTGATAATTTGTATCAATCATGGTTTACAAGTTATAACAAAGGTAATTCCCTAATACAGGATATTGATGGCGAGGGAGGCTGTGTGTATTGGGCTGGGGCAGGGGCAGAAAATGCATACATAAAAACTCTGTATTTTTTGCTCAGTGTTGCTGTAAATCTAAAATTACTCTAAAAAAAAGTCTATATTTAAAATGTGTATCATTTTAACATGCAATCAATGATAAAATATTTTACCATGCAATCAAGATAAAATATTACTAAATGAGACAGTTTGCATTTTCCATAATAAATCTTTTGAAAACCTGCATGCATTTTACATTTACACCATTTCTAATTTGTATTAACCACATTTCAAGTGCTCAAAGGCCACTTAATGACTAGTGGCTCCCACACTGGACAATGTAAGTCTGGAGCAGTGGCAGCACCAAGCCACACTGGATACATAAATGAGGGAAAAGTGTTCTGCTCTGCATATGCAGCTTCCAAAAAAGCCTTTGAATCTTCTTTCTACCCAGCCTGCTGGCTCTCAGCTCCTCTCACACAGATATTCAGGAGCATCTTCCCTGCAAGGCCCCTCCCCAGCCCAGCCCTCCAGATGGTATCACTCTGAAGATTTTCTCTTGATGGAATTCTGTCTAAAAGAGGCATGGAACACAGAAGACAGAAGGTATTTATCACACCAGAGTTTCCTGAAAACACCTCATTAATATTAGGTATGCTCCTCATTAACAACAGGAGAAAAAGCTTTCAGGTCCTGTATACTGTACAAAAAATGAAGAATGAATTAAAATGCAGAGCAGATTTAAATGCTACCTAGAAAATAAGTACCTCAGAAAAAAATAGTTGCTGTCATTATAGAAATAAATAACTAGGCTTTGCCTCAGTTGGTGAGGATTATTTATATTTCCTTGCAACTAGAAACATTATTTATTTATATTTCCTAGCAACATTCCTGGAAATACTGTATAGACTTCTCTGCATGCCATGAAATGTTATCATCTACTCACGTTCTAAATGCTGCTACCAAGATGTGGGTGCACTTTAGCTCAGAAAAGTGAGCTGTCATTTGAACTAGAAAATCCTCTATGTTAAATCATAGTCTGCCTTTACATATTCATCACTTTCAAGTTCTATCACTCACAGAAATGATAAAAAAAATGGCATTTATTTGCTTATCATTTTCAACAGCTCTTCCAAATGAAGGGAGATAAAAAAAAAAAACAGAAAGTAGACCAATTATAACAAAGTAAAATTGCAGTCTCACAGAATCGAGCAAAGAAAACAGTATGACATGAAACAGAATGCATACATATCAAGTAAGTTGTATTTATTGTTATAAAAACATTATTAAATGTCTAACTCTCATCTGTGTCCTCTCTGAAATAAAGGAAGAAATGTAAAAATAAATATATAAAATTGGTATTTAACTATGTATGGCATTTTTAAAAATAAAAAATTTACACAAAAAGTCAAAATTTCCCACCTTTATATCTAAACCTTTTCAAATAAGTTGTTGTTCAGTCACTAAATCGTGTCCCATGAACTGCAACATGCCAGGCTTTCCTGTTCTTCACTATGTCCCAGAGTTTGCTCAAACTCATGTCCATTGAGTCAGTGATGCCATCCAACCACCTCAATCAGCATCAGGGTCTTTGCCAATGAGTTGGCTCTTCGCATCAGGTGGCCAAAGTATTGGAGCTTCAGCTTTAGCATAATGAATATTCAGGGTTGATTTTCTTTAGGATCAACTGGTTTGATCTCCTTACTCTCAAGAGTCTTCTCCAACACCACAGTTCAACAACATCAATCCTTCAGCACTCAGCTTTCTCTACGGTCCAACTCGCACATCCGTACATGACTACTGGAAAAATCATACCTTTGACTATACGGACCTTTGCTGGCAAAGTGATATCTCTGCTTTTTAATACGCTGTCTAGGTTTGTCATACCTTTTCTTCCAAGGAGCGTTTTTTATTTCACGGCTGCAGTCACTGTCTGCAGTGATTTTGGAGCCCTGAAAAGAAAAATAAATCTGTCACAGTGACGGAACCAGGTGCCATGGTCTTGGTTTTTTGAATGTTGAGTTCTAAGTCAGTTTTTTCACTCTCCTCTTCTCACCCTCATCAAGAGGCTCTTTAATTCTTCTTCATTCTCTGCCATTAGAGTGGTATCATCTGCATATCTGAGGTTGTTGATATTTCTCCCAGGAATCTTGATTCCAGCTTGTGATTGATTCATCCAGCCTGGCATTTCACATAATGTACTCTGCATACAAGTTAAATAAGCAGGATGACAATATACAGCCCTAATGTACTCGTTTCCTAATTTTGAACCAGTCTGTTGTTCCATGTCCAGTTCTAACTGTTGCTTCATGACCTGCATACAGGTTTCTCAGGAGACAGATAAGATGGTCTGGTATTCCCATTTCTTTAAGAGTTTTCCATAGTTTGTTGTGATGCACACAGTCAAAGGCTTTAGCACAGTCAATGAAGCAGATTTTTTTTTAAATTCCTCATTTTTTGCTTTTCCAAATCAGTACCTTAAGAATAATAAGAATGACAGAACGCTATTAACTGGTGAAGCTGAGTAATGGATACTTGGGGATGTGTTATCCTTTTCTCTCCACTTGTACACAACTTATATTTAAAGTCTTCCAGATTAAAAAAAGTTCAAAATTGTTGGTGGAAAGTTTTAAAATATATGAGTATCTTTAACAACAAAAAAGTGACTACAACAACTACAGAATGTTTGGTTGTCTCTGACTCAAGGCCTAGCATTGGAGATTTACTATTTACTCACACTCTTTTAAATTGTTCATGTGTTTTTAATAAAACATTATTTTATCAGTACAAAGATCTATATACACATGTATATATGTAACACAAACATCTAACCCACAGATATATACATACACATGGATATATATAATATTTAATTACATATTTTTATATAGCATATATAATATATAAAAGACACATATAGTTATACATACAATTGCATTATATATATGTACGTTTATATGTGTGTTAGTCTTGGTAAGTGTAGAATACTTAACACTTCCTGAGGATACACCTCCTGAGACTGCATTTAGCTTGGCACCTTATCAGCTGTGGGACCTTAAGCAAGTCACTTCTGAGTCTTCTTAGGTGAACACATAAATGAGAAAACACATTTGAAAATGCCAAGCACAAGGTCTGGTCTAATACAGATATTCACTAAGTGTTCCTTTAAATGACATTTAATATGTGAGGAGAATCAGATCTATCATGTAAGTAGGGCTGTCACTAACATTGAGGGGCCATAAGCAAGAGAAGAAACAGAGGCATCCAGCCCAGGATCTGTTTTTCTCCTTCCACCCTATAGAGGGGAGTCACAGACGTGTATGGATATTTCAACAAATGTGATCAAGCTGCATCACCTGTAACAGCTCTCCTTTGACAATTCGGAAGGTTTAGGTGTGGGCACACTTATTCTGTCTACAAAGAAGAGCTGGCAGAGGCCCTGAAAGTAGGTTTCCGGTTATTTGTCGGGGAATTTCAAGGGTCCCTGGTAGTAAGAATCTTGCTGGAATGTGTGTGTGTCATGGGGCGTTTGGGGAGGCAGGGTGGGTAAAGTAGTAGGGAGATGTATTCTTAGAATTTCTTGACCCCTGGGATAGGATGTTAACTGGAAAAGGGCCACCATAGTCAGTTCTTTCAAAGCAAAGGGCCCAGGGCAGGGCACCCAGTACTGATTAGAGACAAGGTGTTGTACTGAATCACTCAATAGAGAAGGAGTCATAAAACATGGATTCTTACCCAGTTCTGCCAGTAACTTCTTGTGTGACCTTAGACCAATGTCTTTACCTAGCCATGCCTCAATTTTCTCATACATCCATTCAATAAATAATCATTGGGCTCCAAATATGGGCTAGGCATGCATTTAGACACTGTGGATATACACAGAATTTAACAGACAACAGTCCTTGCCCTCAAAGACTTACCATTTTGATAGGGAATAAGCCATAAGCTAAGAAGATATCTAGGGCAAACATATTCCAAACAAGGGGTCACCTCTAAATCAAAATTTTCATGTTAATCTTGGAAGTTAGCATGTTCATTAAATATAAACCATAAAAGAATCCTAAGAGGAAAAAACAGCATATTTTAAATTATAAAGCAACATTATAAAGAGTGCACAGCAAGACTTTCATGATCCATTCTCTAATACAACAGGATGAGTACTCCACAACAGCTGCCCTAACCTCAATTACAAGAATCATCACCACATGCAGCACAGAATCCAGACTCTAAATGTGCCATTTTCTTTATATTATTACTAACTTAACTGTATATAATTTATTTAGAAGATAAATTTATGTGAAAGACATGATCACAAAGCATTTACCCATGTTAACTTGTTTAATATAATATATCAGATGCTTTTTAGAAGGTTAATGAGCTTAAAAGTATAGCAGAGGAATTTACACAGAGAGATGGACAGTGTCTGCCTTAATGTACAAACAGTCTAAGAAGAGCTTATATTTACACCAAACCAATAATGATTAGGTGCAGCTTCCTGATACAACAACTACAGAATGTTTGGGGTCATGGCAAATAATTTGATCAGACAATTAGGAGTCACGTGAGAATAACTATAAGATCTTGAATTACACAACAGAAAAACTTTTTTTTCTGGAAAGGTAGGCAGTTAAGTATTAATAACAATGGAACTTAAGTCTTATTTAGTTCCACTCTGACCTAAAAGCAGTTACACAAGGAGAGCATCAAAGCTCAGATCATTCTAGCCATTGCATCATACACCTCAAAGTTGAAGAGTTTCCCATTTATCACAAAATATCCCTTATAAAGGAATATTTACACTTGTTACATCTCACAATTAGAAACACCTCAAGGTACAGTGAATTTCTAGACAGAAATAAAAACACCAATAATGCAGCCCAACCAAGTTCTCCCTTCTCTGTCTCTGTTCGAAATAAACAGAATAGAACAGCATGCACTATCCAAGTTTTACATAGTATAGATTTTATACTCTTGGAGGGCACAAACAAAACCTTGTGCACACCACAAGCCAGGAGAAAGGAGCAGTGACCCCACAGAGACCGACCGAGACTTGCCCATGAGTGTCCAGGAGTCTCGGGCAGAGGTGTGGGTTGGCGGTGGCCAGCTGCAGGGTTGGGGCACTGAGGGCAACAGTGCACACCCTGCACTGTGGACCTTTCGAAGGAGGTCCCCATTATCTTCATTACCTCCACCATAGTTTGGCCTCAGGTCAAACAACAGGGAGGGAACACAGCCCCACCCATCAACAGAAAATTGGATTAAAGATTTACTGAGCATGGACCCATCAGAACCAGACCCAGTTTCCCCTCAAGTCAGTCTCTCCCACCAGAAAACTTCCATAAGCCTCTTATCCTTCTCCATCAGAGGACAGACAGACTGAAAACCACAATCACAGAAAACTAACCAATCTGATCACATGGACCACAGCCTTGCCTAACTCAATGAAACCATGAGCATGCCATGTAGGGCCACCCTAGACGGACGGGTCATGGCAAAGAGTTCTGACAAAATGTGGTCCACTGGAGAAGGGAATGGCAAACCACTTCAGTATTCTTGCCTTGAGAATCCCATAAACTGCATGAAAAGGCAAAAAAGACACTGAAAGATGAACTCCCCAGGTCGGTAGGTGCCCAATACACTAGTGGAGATTAGTGGAGCAGTAAATCCAGAAAGAATGAAGGGATGGAGCCAAAGGAAAAACAACGCCCAATTGTGGATGTGACTGGTGACAGAAGTAAACTCCGATGCTGTAAAGAGCAATACTGCATAGGAACCTGGAATGTTAGGTCCATGAATCAAGGCAAATTGGAAGTGGTCAAACAGGAGATGGCAAAAGTGAATATAGGCATTTTAGGAAGCAGAAAACTAAAATGGACAGGAATGGGTGAATTTAACTCAGATGACCATTATATCTACTACTGTGGGCAAGAATCCCTTAGAAGAAATGGAGTAGCCCTCATAGTCAACAGAAGAGTCCGAAATGCAGTACCTGGATGCAATCTCAAAAATGACAGAATGATCTCTGTTCATTTCCAAGGCAAACCATTCAATACCACAGTAATCCAAGTATATGCCCCAATGAGTAATGCTGAAGAAGCTAAAGATGAATGGTTCTATGAAGACCTACAAGCCCTTCTAGAACTAACACCCAAAAAGATGTCCTTTTCATTGTAGGGGACTGTAATGCAAAACTAGGAAGTCAAGAGATACCTTGAATAACAAGCAAATTTGGCCTTAGAGTACAAAATGAAGGAGGGCAAAGGTCAACAGAGTTTTGGCAAGAGAATGCACTGGTTCTAGCAAACATCCTCTTCCAACAACACAAGAGAAGACTCTATACATGGACATCACCAAATGGTCAATACTGAAATCAGATTGATTATATTCCTTGTAGCCAAAGATGCAGAAGCTCTACACAGTCAGCAAAAACAAAACCGGGAGCTGACTGTGGCTCAGATCACCAACTCCTTATTGCCAAATTCAGACTTAAACTGAAGAAATTTGGCAAAACCACCAGACCATTCAGGTATGACCTAAATCAAATCCCTTATGATTATACAGTGGAAATGACAAATAGATTCAAGGGATTAGATCTGATAGACAGAGTGCCTGAAGAACTATGGATGGAGGTTCATGATATTGTACAGAGACAGGGATCAAGACCATCCCCAAGAAAAAGAAATGCAAAAAAGGCAAAATGGTTGTCTTCACAAATATTTGAGAAAAGAAGAGAAGTGAAAGGCAAAGACGAAAAGGAAAGGTATACCCACTTGAATGCAGAGTTCCAAAGAATAGCAAGGAAATATAAGAAAGCTTTCCTCAGTGATCAGTGCAAATAAATAGAGGAAAACAATAGAATGGCAAAGACTAGAGATCTCTTCAAGAAAATTAAGAGATACCAACGGAACATTTCATGTGAAGAAGGACAGAAACGGTATGGACCTAACAGAAGCAGAAGATACTAAGAAGAGGTGGCAAGAATACACAGAAGAACTGTACAAAAAAGATCTTCATGACTCAGATAACCACAAAGGTGTTATCACTCACACAGAACCAGACATCCTGGAATGCGAAGTCAAGAGGGCCTTAGGAAACATCACTATGAACAAAGCTAGTGGAGGTGATGGAATTCCAGTTGAGCTATTTCAAATCCTAAAAAATGATGCTGTGAAAGTGCTGCACTTAATATGCCAGCAAATTTGGAAAACTCAGGAGTGGCCACAGGACTGTAAAAGGTCAGTTTTCATTCCAATCCCAAAGAAAGGCAATGACAAAGAATATTCAAACTACCGCACAATTGTACTCATCTTACACGCTAGCAAAGTAATGCTCAAAATTCTCCAAGCCAGGCTTCAACAGTATGTGAACCATGAACTTCCAGATGTTCAAGCTGGATTTAGAAAAGGCAGAGGAACCAGAGATCAAACTGCCAACATCTGCTGGATCATTGAAAAAGCAAGAGAGTTCCAGAAAAACATCTACTTCTGCTTTAATGACTACACCAAAGCCTTTGACTGTGTGGATCACAATAAACTGTAAAATTCTTCGAGATGGGAATATCAGACCACCTGACCTGCCTCCTGAGAAATCTGTATGCAGGTCAAGAAGCAACAGTTAGAACCAGACATAGAACAACAGATTGGTTCCAAATTGGGAAAGGAGTACGTCAAGGCTGTAAACTGTCACTCCGTTTATTTAACTTATATGCAGAGTACATCATGAGAAAAGCTGGGCTGGATGAAACACAAGCTGGAATCAAGATTGCCGGGAGAAATATCAACAACCTCAGATATGCAGATATGCCATCCTTATAGAAGAAAGCGAAGAAGAACTAAAGAGTCTCTTGATAAAAGTGAAAGAGGAGAGTGAAAAAGTTGGCATAAAACTCATCATTCAGAAAACTAAGATCATGGCATCCGGTCCCATCAATTCATGGCAAATAGATGGGGAAACAATAGAAACAGTGAAAGACTTTATTTTGGGGGGCTCCAAAATCACTGCAGATGGTGACTGCAGCCATGAAATTAAAAGACGCTTGCTCCTTGGAAGAAAAGTTATGACCAACCTAGATAGCATATTAAAAAGCAGAGACATTACTTTGCCAACAAAGATTCCTCTAGTCAAAGCTATGGTTTTTCCAGTAGTCATGTATGGATGTGAGAGCTGGACTATAAAGAAAGCTGAGCACCAAAGAATTGATTCTTTCGAATTGTGGTGCTGGAGAAGATGCTTGAGAGTCCCTTGGACATTAGAAGGACTGATCCTGAAGCTGAAATTCCAATACTTTGGCCATCTAATGCAAAGAACTGACTCACTAAAAAAGACCCTGATGCTGGGAATGATTGAAGACGAGAGGAGAAGGGGACGATAGAGGGTGAGACGGTTGGATGGCATCATTGACTCGATGGATATGAGTCTGAGCAAGCTCCAGGACTTGGTGATGGCCAGGGAAGCCTGGCGGACTGCAGTCCATGGGGTCTCAAAGAGTGGGACACGACTAAGCAACTGAACTGAACTGATAGCTTTTTATTGCAGCTACTTCCACTAGATGGCACTAAAGGTTCAGACTCTGGGGGGAAAATAAATCTGAACAGCAAAAGTGACCTACTACAATAAACAAGAAATTTCTCCAGTCATCTGTCCTACCATTATGATCAGTTCCTTAGAAATTAAACATGAATCTTGGCCACTAAATTCATGCATAGTACATTTATTAAAGCATACTATCTATGAGACTTGCCCAATGTTAGGAATGCAGAAATAAAATATTATACCTTGTTCTTAGTGTGGGAGGAGTGGGGTGTAGTGAAAAACAAGTATACAATTGAAATGAGAATGCTAAAAAGGTCATCACAGAGTACCACGGTAGCACAAAGAGGAACACCTAATAAAGGCTTGCTGCAGAAAGGACTTCTAGAGAAGCTGATATCTGAAAACTGAGCTTTGAAGAATGGATAGGAATTAACTAGACAAGAGAATGGGCAGGGTGTCCTAGGCAGAGCAAGAAATTTGTACAACTATACAAGAGGCTGAAGCTCAGGGTGCATGCTAGGATGAGGGTGACACAGTGCAAAAAATGAGGTTAGCTGGACTGGCAGAGGAAGTCAAGCCCTACTAGAAGATAATTTGCATGAGAACAGAGTTTTACCTTGTTTCACACAATAAGCTATATCCTGGCACAGTCAGGAGTCCCTCCCTTCATGGAAACTATTATTCTAGTGGGGAGCAAGCCATGAAGATATTTGGGGAAAACATATTCCAGGTGATTAAGTGATATTTGATGAATAAATGAAGGTATTCAACAACCACTGATGATTATGATCAAACTGCAGGGGGTAAAAAAAAGATCTCTAACAGGATTATGGTGAATGAATTGGAAATAGAGACACTACTCAGTGATCCAAACAAAATATGATAGGAATTTGAACTGAAGCAGGAAAAGCAGGGAGGGAGTAGATTCAGCGATATGATACAGAGCCCCTATATAAAGTGGGCTGGTGCTTTATCTATATCACTCCAAACCCCACAACCACCAAGGGAGCTCTCTTTTTAAAAAAAAAAAAAAAAAAGGTTTGCTCAAAGACCCTAGGAAATAGCAGTGTTTAAGAGCCAGGTGCAAGAAATAGTGCACTGCAAGGAGAAGAAAAGTAGTGGTGAGAAGGGCTGAAAGAGGAAGAAAAATCAAGCATAGTGTTAGCGAAACCAAGGAGGAGAAGGTTTTGTCAATGTCAAAAGCTATAACAAATTCTGTTAGATAATAACTGAAAAGTATCCACTAGACAGAACAAGGGGGAAGTTATCAGGGACTGTGGCAAAAGCTATTTCAGGGGATGGTGAGAACAAAAGCCAGATTATACTATGTTTAGGAGTAAAACGTGAGGAGGATTACAGAAGCAAATGTAGACTATTCTTTTTAAGAGGGAAAGTGAAACCAAGAGCTAAAGACGGGTTGTAAGGTAGAAGAGACTTAAATATGGGTATGAGTTGGAAGAAAAACCCATCAGAAAAGAAAGGATGAAGACAGAGGAGGAAGTAGATGAGACTGGACTTTAAAGCACAGATCTTAGAAGAAAGGACTCTTCTGCTTTTAAAGGAGGAAGGATGGTGAATGACAGAAACAGGGATAATGGTGAAAGGGAAGCCTGACATAGCTCTCTAGATCTCTGATTCACTTCTGTACATTCACCCCATGTCTGGTGGTGCTAATAAGGCAAACTGTCCAATCCAGATGTCCGATTTCCTGATGGGTCATCCTCTGTTCCTGGCCTTCTTGCCTTTGGTACTTTCCCTATCTTGGGCTACAGGTTTAGTCACTTAATCGCTCAGTCATGTCTGCCTCTTGTGACCCTGTGGACTGTAGCCCACCAGGCCCCTCTGTCCATGGGATTTTCCAGGCAAGGATACTGGACTGAGTTACCATTTCCTCCTCCAGGGGATCTTCCCGACTCAGGTACTGAATCCTTGTCCCTTGTGTCTCCTGCATTGCAGGCATATTCTTTACCCGCTGAGCCACAGGAGTGCAGTGAAACTCCTTAGACACTTTGACAGACCTGGCCCTTTCCTCAGTCCTATTCCTCTGATCCCAAGACTTTTGCACTTCCCTGTAACTATTTGCTTCCCGGGGTACCTCAAAAGATGAAGCAGCATGTGAACATGGACTAAAACTAACTAATCCTAAGAAAGGAGAGACTCCTTAAATAATTCTCTCCCATAATCTTATCCCATATCACTTGTGGTCTGCATGATCCATAAAACTCTTGGTTGCAAGTAGCCCCATTCTACTTTGGGATCATTCACTTGCCTCATCAATAACAAGTCTGTATTAGACGGCTACTATGTAAGCATAGAATTGGTTGCCAAGGGTTTTTCATCTTAACAAAGAGACAAAAAATACGTGTGTGTGTGTACATGTACACATATATACATATATATATATATATATACATAATAAACTAAAAACACTTAATACCAGAATGTAGCACAACTGAAAAACTAAAAGTATAAGCAAGTTGCCATCTGACCCAGTAATCCCACCTCTGGGTATATATACAGACAACACTGTAATTCAAAAAGATAAATGCACCCATATATTTGCAGCAGCACTATTCACAACAGCCAAGACATGGAAATAACCTAAACATCCACCGGCAGATGAACAATAAAAAAGATCTGGCACATATGTACAATGGAATACTACTCGACCATAAAAAAGAATGAAATCATGCCATTTCCAGCAACATAGACAGAATTAGAGGTTAGCATACTAAGTGAAGTAAATCAGAAAAGGAAAGACAAATACGATGTGATATCACTTATATATGGAATCCAAAATATGACACAAATGAATTTACCTATGAGATAGAAACAGGTTCACAGACACGGAGAATAAACTTGTGGTTACCGAGGAGGAGGGTGAGTGAGGGAAGAGATGGCTTGGAAGTTCAGCATTAGCAGATTCAAACTATTATATATAGAATGGACAAACAACAAGGTTCTACTGTATAGCACAGGAAACTATACTCAATATCCTGTGATAAGTCATAATGAAAAATGAACATGAAAAACAATGTATATATAAGTGAATCAATATGTTGTGTGCAATACTGTAAATCAACTACACTTTAATACATTTGTTTAAAAATAGCTCTCTCTCTCTCTTTAGTCACACAGTCATGTCCAACTCTTTGCGACTCCATGGACTGTAGCCCACCAGGCTCTTCTGTCCATGGGATTCTCCAGGCAAGAATACTGGAGTGGGTTGCCATTTCTTTCTCCATTAAAATAGCTATTGGAGCTCAAATCTGGAGCGCTGAAACAACAGGGAAAGTTTCAAGAAAGTAGTGTGAAGAGTATGTTTAAATAATAAAGGTGGAAGAATTTTGAAGAGAAAATTGGATAAGACTAAGAAATGTGCTTGGCAATATTTAAGTCCAACTAAAAGGTCAGTTTCATGAATCTATTAAGGAATCCAGATTTCACCCTATAGAGCGAGCCTGGGAGCTACTGAAGCTTTTAGAAATGTTGATTTGTCCCATATTTTTACAATTAATTTGGAAAAACTGTATAGAGAAAAAAAAAACAGAGGATAGGAATAATTCAGAAACTATTTTAATCCTCAAAGTGAGTCCTTATCATCTGAAAGTTCTCCACAGTAAGATGTTGGCTGTGGGGATGGAAAGAAACTGGTACCTGCTTGGATATGGAAAAAGAAAAAGGAAGCTAAGAGCACTATAAAGTGTCATGCTGGAGGCAGGAGAATAATATCCTTGAGAGAATAAAACAGAAAAATTCAGAGAACACAGATTAGTGATAAAAAGAAGTTCACTGAAGTTTAAGATAGGTGGGGCCTAAGGTGGTGGGGCCACATTTGGGCACAGGTTTACAACAAATGGCTACGACCAAAGCTCAAGAGAGAGGTCAGCACCGAAAGTGTGAATCTGAGGATCAACTGCACAAGAGGTAAAGGCAGGGGATAAAGTGGAGCAAGCGGAACCACTGAGGACAGAGAATGTGAGAAGCTGTCCAAGAAGTCAGAAGGCCAGGAGGATAGAATATCTCAAAAGGCAAAGGGGCGGGTGGAGAGGGAGGTGGGAGGGGGGACCGGGATGGGGAATACATGTAAATCCATGGCTAATTCATTTCAATGTGTGACAAAAACCACTGCAATGATGTAAAGTAATTAGCCTCCAACTAATAAAAATAAATGGAAAAAAAAAAAAAGGCAAAGGGGAAGCAAGTTTTAAGGATGAAAAAGTACGTAACAATGGTGAATACTAAAGAGACCTGAGTGAGAAAAGGGCAGTGACTGGTCACTTGTGATCCGCAAGAGCGAAGTCTCAATAGGGACTTTGGGAGAGGGAAAAAATGGGTGAAAGCATAAAGCGGGACTAGTCTTTTGAGAAATGTAATGGTGAGGGTCACAAAGGTAAGTAAGTTGAAAGGCAGCCTAGTCAAGGGAGAATTTGGTAGAAGAATGTGCTAGTTAAGGACTGATTGATAATGTAGGGACAGCAATGTTTTGAGAAGGCAGGAAAGGTTGGAATAAAGGGCAAAAATCTTATGGGGTTAGCCCATGGATAGAAAAAAAGAAGCCAGATGTCTGAGAGTTGTTGTGACGAATCATAGTTTTTTTTTTAAGCAAAAAGTGAGGGACTTGCTTTTCTCACTCAATTAAAGGCAGATACCTGCTGAGTTTATAAGTGATTCAATGCTTAAGAAGCTGGGGAAGAAAAGGCTACAGGTGATTGGTCTAGACTCTTAAACATGGCATCATAAGATAAGAGTTCAAGTCTCATTTGTTCTACCTTGGGCTAGCCACCAATTTGAGACTTTCCTCATACAGTTGAGGTTAAAGAAGATAATATACAGGTAAATTCTAAAGCACTTCTTAAACAAGGGAAGCCTGGAAGATCTTCCATGGGAAACGTAAGAGAGCATGAATAAGAGATGAAGTAAAGCATCTCCAGACATCAGGGAGAGTTGAGGTGAAGTTCAGAGTAAGAATAAATGGCAAACCCAAGTCTGCACAGTTTCTGTGACTTACTCCAGCATACTGGAGTGAAGAAAGCAGAATCTGAATCGGTAGGTATGGAGAAGGACAAGAAGCTGAAGAAAACCAGGTAAGGACTATTTTAAGACCTCCCTAGATGTGCTTACTTCTGGAAATTCTATGTAATTCACATATAAATGTAGCATATGACTCACTGACATATTTTGGAAATGGCTGAACATTTCGACTTTCATTTTATAGTTTTCTTTTCATATTTCAAAGTCAAATTTCTGTTCATTTGTTTCAGATTCCATATTTTTTAAAGCTTAGGCTCCAGGCACTGTGCCTATAGCATGAAATGGATAATGAAGACGTCATTGAGACAGTTGCCCACTGGGTGCAAATCAAGTAGGGAAAGTCATGAACAAAGCAAGCGGTGAGATAATCAGGCATCCTAGTCGGTCTTAAGATAATAAGAACAAGTGGAGGTAAGAAGCCAGAGTGTTACCATTTCTGGAATTGTGGAGGTACAGGTCCTAGATGCCAAGTGTAGCAAATTCCCCATACAGTCAAATCAGGAGACTCCTTCTAAGAACACTTAAAGAAGACAGAGAAATTGTGAAGTAAAGGATGTCCGACGTGTTCATCTTCCCACTACTCTGAGCCCACAGAGTTCTTATCCTACTTTGACATCTTCCCACTATACCATTGTGACCAGTCATGGGCCCTCTCTGACTAAAAAAAAAAAAAACACAGCAGGACAAACTTGCCCTCTTTCTCTTACATAAAACTGTAGAACTCTGGTTGACAACTCCTTAGTCATCGGCACCTCTAGCCCCGACGGACGAAACAAGAGCTTCTCAAGCCCCAGGGAACCGGGATTCGAGCTTCCCGGTGAGTGCCACACGAAGGCAAAGCTAGACCTTGGTCCAACGGTCTCCCTGACGGGTCCTCGGAACCAGCCTGGCCCGGAAAACGCCAGGATCCAGCGAGCCGCTTCCACAAGCTCTGGTAACCCGCACGCATGGCCTCAAGGACTTCTGAATGAAAATAAGCTGGGAGGCCCAGAAGGGAACTCACAGGTTCACAGTACAGCCAAGGATAACACGCCATCCGGCGCTTCCGAGGACTCGGAAACCAAGAAAACACCTCCCCCTTCAACTCAAGACAAGCCCTGGGCGGAGCTTGGGGCAACTGACAGACCCAGTCACCAATGGGAGGCCCCAGGGTGGGTTCATGGGACCAATCCGAGGGCGCAAAGGAAGCCTTCCCTGTGGCACATCAGCGCAGCTTTCTAAGTTGTCCTCTGACCTCCCTGGTCGCCAGAGCCATAGAGAGGGAGACAGTCGCCGTAAAATGGTGACGCTGGCTATACTATGCCGCTCACTCACAGCCTTACCCTTTTTCTCTTCCGAGGCCCAAGCCCAGAGACCGCCCCGCCCCCGGCTATCGCCCCTCCCCAGAGAGGACCGGCGAAGATGTGGAATTTCCAAAGCTTATTGGGTGCTGCTGGTGTCACTCTGGAGGGCGGCGGGGCTCGCAGCGGCCACGGCCGCCCCTCTCTGACGGTGATTGGAGTCGTCTGAATAGCCCCGGGCTGGGATTGGTGCGAGGCGGGACCGGAGCCGTCGAGCGCCTCGGACCGAAGGGTGGGGAGGTGTTGGCAACCGAGAAGCCGGCGGGGGCTCGCAGCTCCCTGGTCCGCCGCGTGCCTTCCGCGGAGGGCCGGGTGGAAGGAAGGAGCGGAGGACCCCCAAGCGCATCACGCGGGGGCGGGGGTGGCAATTGTCGCGGGGCCGGCGTGGGACCAGTGAGGCCGGCGGTGGGGGGGTAGCAGAGGGTGATAGAGGTGCAGGGGTCCAGGAGTCGACAGCAGGATTAACTGGAGACCGAGAGCTGGAAGCGCTTCCGGGGAGGAGGACTTGGGGGGCAGAGGAGGGCGTGGGCGTGTCTGGTATGGGATGCCTTGCAAAGGAGGGGGCCGTGCTGAGTAGATCTGTGGGTGGCTCCTTTGAGGAATACTCTTTTTCCTTTTTGCCCTTTGATTTGCCAAAGCGAGAGTCCCCGCGGTCTCTGTACACGTTTTGGAAACTGTCTCTCTGGGTGGGCCTAATCACCTGCTACTTCATTATAGAACTGCCCAGGGCCTTTTCTGATCCTGAGCACAAACGTGGGGAATATGGCAGAAAAGAGGAGGCCGCTGCTGGGCTTCGTGGGCAAACTCCCCAGTGGGACCGCAGCTGGAAACTCAGGCAAAACTCACTGCCCTTTGTGCAGGGGGCTTTTCGAAGCCCCCCGGCTCCTGCCTTGTTTGCACACAGTTTGCACCACCTGTCTGGAGCAGCTGGAACCCTTCTCAGTAGTGGACATCCGAGGGGGAGAATCTGACACAAGCTCTGAGGGGTCCGTGTTCCGGGAGCTCAAGCCCCGCGCTCTGCAGCCACAGATTGGCATCCTCTGTCCGGTGTGTGATGCTCAGGTGGACCTGCCCGTGGGTGGTGTGAAGGCTTTAACCATGGACCACCTGGCCATGAATGATGTGATGCTGGAGAGTCTGCGCGGGGAAGGCCAGGGCCTGGTGTGTGACCTGTGCAGCGACAGGGAAGTGGAGAAGAGGTGTCAGACCTGCAAAGCCAATCTCTGCCACTTCTGCTGCCAGGCTCATAGGTAAAGATGGGATACCCCCCTGGTGTGGCTTGAGAGCGGAGTATAAAAGAGGTGTCAAGGCAGAGAAATCCCTTGGTGAGCTGATGGAAAGGAAAGCTCAAATGCGATGGAAAGTCAGAGAACAGTATACAATGTGATTACAGATATTCCAGAGCAGTAGTTAAATTCTGCAGCCTTTATATAATACCCATGGTAATAATATCATCAGAGGTTTGCAGGGTCCATTTCAGTTTACAAAGTTCTTACCCAGTTTCCTTGGCTCATCAATCATTCATCCAGGGTGCTAGAGAAAGAGTATGACAGCAGATCCCCTGCCCTCAATCTCATTTGATCCTTGGAACTCATAGAAAAGCAGGCACTGTTTTCACCCCTATTTATTATTGGAGGAAACTGAAGCTCAGCAGTATGTGATATGCCAAGGTCCCATAACTGGTAAGTAGTATGTAACAATTGAATTTAAAATCCAAATCTTCTGCCTGCCTGCGGTGTTTTCTCTACTCATCTCTGTCGCCTTCCCAGTATAAGGTGCTGATTGGTGGGATAGCACCTCCACCTCTGCCCTGTACCCTGAGGTACCCTGGAACTCGGTGAGGTGGACTTGGGGTGGGGATTATGTCTTCTATGCTGTTTGGTAAACAGTTTGTCACAGGAAGTCACTTTGTGCCTTCAGACCACCTCCCCCCATTCCAGAACATCACGATAAGAAATGGCCAATGTTTCAGGATTAGCTACAGTGCTTTTTAAGTTCTGCCTTCGAGGTGTTTTCTGGCCTCACCAACAGAACAAGTTAGCAGTCTTCAGTCCTTCTATTTTTACCTTGTAATGATGACTACTTTGCTGCCAGCTCAACAGCTGACCCTGTTTTGTCCACACCCACTCTGCTGGTGCCAGAACAGGCATGTAAGCTTGACGTTGCTAAAACACTAAACACATGGTGTAACTCTGGACAGTCACCGTGGTTTCTGGGGATTTCCCTGAATTTCTAGAGGGCTATAAAAAGAGGGAATTAAAAGAGAGCTTTGGTTCTACTGACCACTGATTTTACTCTTTCTAATAATGTTGATGACTTTCCTCTACAAAATTCTAGCTTGCTGCTTTGGGTGGCGGAGGCATTGATCAAAGGAAATGCTTTCCCAGAGAGTTCGATGAAAGCTGAGGGAGACTCTGTTGTGCCCAGCTAGCTGCTTTTTAACTGCCTGAAGTTTACTGCTAAGCCGTCTGGCACAGGTCTCATCTCGCTGCTGGTCTCCACCAAACTCTCCCCTCTAGCTTGCTGTAGCACTAGGCTGTGGCTCTTGCTTAAACTTGACAAATGAACTCTTTGGGGAAAGTCCCGGGAAGTAGCCTTAGCATTGCAAAGTCATGCACCAAGCCAGAGAGCCCTAGCCTACTATCATTTCATCCCATAGAGCAGCCCTTTCACATATGTATTGCCCCAGTGTATAGAGGAGGAACTGGAATCCTAGAGACTCATTAGTAAGAGGTTAGAACAAGGAACTGAACCCAGATTTGTTGGACTTCAGAACCCATGCCCTTAAAACTGCTGGACTGTTTCCTTGCTAGACTCATCCCCTCATTTTCCGTTCGTGCCTTTGTTTGCCTCTAGGCGGCAGAAGAAAACGACCTACCATACCATGGTGGACCTGAAAGACTTAAAAGGCTACAGCCAGATCGGGAAGCCCATTCTGTGTCCTGCTCACCCTGCAGAGGAGCTGAGGCTGTTCTGTGAGCTCTGCGACCGGCCTGTGTGCCGGGACTGCGTGGTGGGGGAGCATCGGGAGCACCCCTGTGACTTCACTAGCAACGTTATTCACAAGCACGGGGACTCCGTGCGGGAGCTGCTCAGGGGTACCCAGCCCCACATGGAGGCCCTGGAGGAGGCCCTGGCACAGATCAAAGGGACCAACAGCGCCCTGCAGGAGCGGGTGAAGGCCGTAGCCACCGACATCCGCACCTTCTCCGAGGGCTATATCAAGGCCATCGAGGAGCATCGGGACAAGCTGCTGAAGCAGCTGGAAGACATCCGAGTCCAGAAGGAAAACTCTCTGCAGCTGCACAAGGCACAACTGGAGCAGCTGCTGGCAGACATGCGGACTGGAGTGGAGTTCACCGAGCACCTGCTGGCCAGCGGCTCCGACCTGGAGATCCTCATCACCAAGGGGGTGGTGGTGGAACGGCTCACCAAGCTGAACAAAGTGGAATACAGTGCCCATCCCGGAGTCAACGAGAAGATAGCCTTCTCTCCCAAGGAGAAAGCAGGCCTGTGCCGTGGCTATGAAGTTTACGGGGCCATCAACACCAAAGAGGTCGATCCAGCCAAATGTGTCCTCCAAGGGGAAGGTAGGGCGACATCTCCCATCGGCATGAAAGGGCAGCGGCAGGACATGGTGTCAAAGAGGTGTGGCATTTTCAGCTACAGCCTTCATTCAGCTAGGGAGAGAGTCATCCCCATCCTATGGATGGTGATCCCTCCCGTGTCCTTTTCTTTCTGGTTTGTTCTGGTCAGGTTGCACTTAAGATCCCAGACAGAGGTGAGGCTTGACCCTTTTCCAGTTGAGAAAAGTAGCTAACAACCAAGGAACTCAAGGATCAGACCATTTCTCTCAGGTGACAGAACCAAGGCAGTGCCCGTAAGACATAACAGCATAGACCTCAGGGTAGCGTGAAATCCTGCCTGTTCAGAGAGGATGGCTTGTTTGGAGAGGATGGTTCTGAAGAGAATTTCTGAGGAGTGAGGAGGAAGGGATGATGGTTTGCCTTCTTTGATGCCCTTTCTGGTTCATGGAAGCCAGATACTGGCATTGAAAAGAATATGGTAGGCATTTCAGTCAGTAGGGGGAGAAACAATTTCTTTTGATCATGGTGTTCTCTTCCTAAAGGAAGCACGTTATTCAAACCTATTTCACAGATCAGTTCTCACAGGAAGATTGTATTCTAGAGTCATCCTGACCCAGGCACAGGAATTCTTACCTGCTTGGAGGTCACAGATCCCTTTGAGAATGATCTCTCCACAAGAAAATGGCCACTTGTTTGAGCATATGATTTTAGGAGATTCTTCACCCCTCAGAAGGCCTCAATAGTTCACAGACCCCAGGTAAAAAAGCCTATTTCATCTGTCTTCTGAACCAGAAGTGGAGTGAAAGTGTTAGTTGCTCAGTCATGTCCAATTCTTTGCAACCTCATAGACTGTAGCCCGCCAGGCTCCTCTGTCCATGGAATTTTCCAGGCAAGAATACTGGAATGGGTAGCCATTCCCTTCTCCAGGGTATCTTCCCAACCCATGGATCAAATCCAGGTCTCCTGCACTGCAGGCAGATTCTTTACCATCTGAGCTATCAGGGAAGCCCTGGGCCAGAGGCTGTAGCTATTGAATGTGCCCCCCACTGCCTAGGCACAGCCACCATGCCGTAGAGGACTTCAGGCATGAAGAGTCTGAGCTGGTTACCTGTACCTCCTGCCTCTTCTAGCAGGATCTGTCACTCAGAGAGGGTAGTTTGGGGTTACCAGCCTCTCTTTGGGGGCTTCCCTGGTGGCTCAGACTGTAAAGGGTCCACCTGCAATGTGGAAGACCTGGATTTGATTCCTGGGTTGGGAAGATCCCCTGGAGGAGGGCATGGCAACCCGCTCCAGTATTCTTGACTGGAGAATCCCCATGGACAGGGGAGCCTGATGGGCCCAGTCCATGTGGTTGCAAAGAGTCGGACACGAATGAGCGACTAAGCACAACAGCACAGCACAGCACAGCCTCTCTTTTATTCTCTGAATACATATGTCAAGCCTAAGATTTTTCAAAGCTTTCTTAAGGCTGAAATTAAGATCCAGGATCCTTTACAATCCAAGAGCTGCTGCTGGCTGAGAGAGAACCAGGCTTACCAGAAGTGACTCCCAAGAAGTATGCTCCAGAAAACAGACAGGAAGAGAAAAGAGAGGGAGGAAACCAGAACCACGACCTTTTGTACTAAACAGAAAAAGCAAGATGGTGTCTGATCTGGGGACGCCGTCACTACGGTTGACCTTTGAGATTGAGGACTGAGTGTTTATCTTCCACAGATCTTCACAGAGCCCGTGAGAAACAGCCAGCCTCTTTCACCGTGCTTTGTAAGGATGCAACAGGAGAGAGCATGGGCAGGGGAGGAGACAACGTTCAAGTCACAGTAGTCCCTAAAGATAAGAAAGACAGGTTTGTATCATGCACTCAGGCATCATGGACCTGGAAATCCCAGGTTCTTTGCAGTCACGGGGCTGTAACTGCAGTAGTTCCAGCCTACCTCCCCCGTGATGCCATTAAAAAGCGCCATAGGACCACGTGGACCAGATGCAATTCCTTGTGTGGGTTTTAGGCTCCTATTTGATTTTCTCCCAAAGGTCTCATCTGCCCCCGCAGACTGTCTTTATCCCAAGCTTTGAATAGACTGCAAAATATACTGTGTTAGACTGAATGGTGCCCTCCTCAAAGTTCAGCCCCATGCTTATTATTTGTGCTGGGAGCGAAGTTATAAGCGAAGTCTTCAGGATTGGAGGATGGAGGAGGGAGGAAGAAGAGCAGGAGGTACGACAGAAGCTGGTTAGAGAGAACACTGATGTTTTCAGGAAGTCTTCTGAATGTCAGATTACATGAGGATTTATGTTACCTTGTATTGTAAAGTTAATTTCCGAGCAAGGAGAAGACATCCTGCTTGGGGGACATTTAAAATTAACATTGGCTGTATGGTATAGCGTTTACATCCTAAATGAGCAGGCAACTGATGCAGGCTTTGTGAGAATGAGTGGTATTTTTGAACTCCCGTTTCTATACAGTCCCGTCAAAACGATGGTCCATGATAACAAGGATGGGACATACTATGTTTCCTATACACCCAAGGAACCTGGCACCTATACTGTGTTGGTCTGTGTCAAGGAGCAGCACGTGCAGGTAAGTGAGGCCTTGCCTACACTTCCCTGACCTTTCACCCTGCCCCCTCCTCCCCTCGGTTTTGTCATCTTAGAACGTGGAGACATTTCACACAGGACCAGCTGTGTAGAGGGATTGACTGGGATTTCTCTTTCTTACTTCACCTCACTCTAAAAAGGGCCCCAATTTTGCAGCTCTTATTCTTACTAGAGGATACAGGTGATCCTAAAACCTCTTTATCCCTACTTCACCTCTTAGCAGTTATGCCTGTATTTTATCATTCTCCCAGTTGGATTATTGGAGCTCTTAATTTGGGAAAGATGCCTTGATCACAGCGGGCAATCTACCAGCAGATGAGTATGCACACATGCAAGAAATATAACCTCACTCAGGATTTTCTGGCTTTGTTCAAACTATGACCAGACATGGACTTACTGGAGTACCACTGGGAGAGTTATGCCCTCTCCTGTAACTGATCAGTCAATAATCTGCCTAACTATTTGCCAGATAATTCTCTACTCTGTTTATATGTATACATGTGTGTGAGCATATATATATATATATGCTCTCTCTCTATATATATATATACATGTGCTTCTCTGTTACCATGGTTACTACATCACCTCCACAGATATATTTAACACTTCTCTGGTGTAGAGATTATGAATTTTTAAAAATTCAGTTATACTCAACACGTCCAGCAGAATCTCTGCTGACATACAAGCTGCCAGAGGGTTTCCCCGGAAATCAACACTGGCAGGGACAAGAAACACCACAGAGTATCAGGATGTGTTAGGCTTCTGGGCTGTGCCCTGGGAAGATTCATAGTAGCCACTTGCTGCTTGCCTACTTACAGGATGCCAGATAGGTTAGATATATTTTCAAACATTATTTTACTTTTCTAACCACTCAAACATAAGGCTCATCATCCAATTAGACCAAGAAAACAAACTTGCCGCAATACACAGTACCTGGGTAGAAAAATCAGAATTTGAAACCACATGTTTGAACTCCCAAGTTGTTTTTAAAACAGATTGTAGGGACTTTCCTGGCCATCCCATGGTTAAGACTCTGCACTCCCAATGCAGGGAATACAGGTTTGATCCCTGGTCAGGGAACTAAGATCCCACATACCATATAGCCTAGAAAAAAAAAAAAGACTAAACTCTTTAAACGAAGAGAGATTTAACATCTGAAAGGCTTTTAAGGTGCTAGCCTCTCTGCTTTGTATTTTTGCATGGTATGTGATTCTCATATAGGAACAGGCAGATAGCAACACTCATTAAATATTTACTGTTTAGCATAGGGTAGAAATTCAAGGATGAAAATTATCCTTAAAGGAAAGAAGTATTTCTAATCCGAGAATTATTAACAACATGCCTAATCTTCCTCCATTTCATCTAACTTCACCGACGTAGAATGAGTGGATGGGTAAACAGTTGTGTCCAGGATGGAGGGATGAAAAGAAATGAATTGGCTTAGGATCTGAGGGATGGGAGTGTGTGGCTGAGAAATTGGGGAAGGGACCACAAATGTTCTTAGACTGCTCAGGAATGGAGGAGATGGAGACCGAAGTCAGTGACTTGAAAGCACGGGTGAGTTTACTGGTGCTTCCCTGGTGGCCCAGATGGTAAAGAGTCTGCCGGTAATGCAGGAGACCCAGGTTCGATTCCTGGTCAGGAGGGTCCCTGGAGGAGGGCACAGCGGTCCGCTCCAGTATTCTTGCCTGGAGAACTCATGGACAGAGAAGCTTCGCGGGCTATAGCCCACAGGGTTGTAAACAGTCAGACACGACCGATCGACGAACACCGTGAGTGTGTCCGGCCGTCTGCGTGCCGGGGCGGCAGCACAGACTCCTTGACGCCTCTCACTGCATTTGTATCTGGCCCTGTCCAGCTGAGAACCCAGGGCTACTGACCCCCCTGTCACTGTTTCCGTCTACTGTCCTCGTCCCTCCAGGGGCAGGGCCTGTGACTTAAACTGTTTAGTCTGTGTGATGCTCAGCACACGCCTGTTGACTCATGCGGCTGTTCTTTTCTCCTGGTCTGAACACTGAAGGGCTCGCCATTCACTGTGACCGTGAGGAAAAGGCACCGCTCACACCCGGGCGTGTTTCACTGTTGCACGTTCTGCTCCAGCGGAGGCCAGAAAACTGCTCGCTGCGCATGTGGAGGCACCATGCCAGGTAAGGAGAACCAGTCGCTCCAGAAAGCCCTCGCTGTCCCTCTGCGCCTGCCTCCTAGCAGTGGGATCAGCACCACAGCGACCAGGGTCAGGGTACTCAGACTCAGGCTTTGTTCCTAGGAATGTAGTCTGTGCATGTTGAATGTATCCCAATTCTGAAAGTTTCATTTAAAGCTTCTTGGTTATGGAAACTGAAATGGCAAGATGAAAAGTTCTGAGTGCTTTTAGTTTTGATACAGTTCACTGGTTCTAGAAGCCCTGTGCTTCTCCTGGGATGGTCAGTCTCAGTCTGTACCCTTTCCAACAGCGTGAGCGCTGTCAAAAACATAAACCCATCCTGTTCCTTTTGAAACCTTAAAGAAATTCCAGACAAGGCAGGGATGGGAGAACAGATGAATAAATTCAACTGAACGAAGTCTGGCTCTTTTCTTGGGGGAAGGAAACGTGGGCAGAAAGGTCAGCATCCAGGCAAGAAATCTAATTATTTTCAGTCTTCTGTCCTGTCCTAACTCATATGGTGAGCCTTAACATAGGCTCTTGTAAACTTGCATAGAAACACTTCAGGATCTATTTTGTTTATATCTAGCATTCTGCCCTTCTCTTTTATTTAGATTTTGTTATGTTAAAATCCAAACCAGTTCTTCTCCTTAAGTTCACAGAATGTTAAAGTAACACTGTTCTTACAACTCCAGTTGACTTTAATTGATTTGCTGTCATCTGTCTTTAGAGTCCTCCCAGCTACAGAGGCTTGTTCCTCTCACTGGGTTGTTTTTAGATGTAAAAATACCCATGAGTCTGAATATTGCCAGGAGTGTTAATTTCCATGGTAACCGCTGGACTTCCTTCTAATGGTTTTTCCCTCTTCTCTTTGGACCATGCAGGTGGGTACCTAGGCTGTGGCCATGGACACAAAGGCCACCCAGGACGTCCCCACTGGTCGTGCTGTGGGAAGTTTACGGAGAAGTCAGAATGCACATGGGCAGGTGGGCAGAGCGGGCCGTGGAGTCTGCTGAGGACGGTGGCCTTCTGATGCTTCCTGGGTCCATGGTCACAGCTGTGGCCAGCACGGCTTCAGATCACAGAGGACCACAGACCTTAATTCTGAAGAAACTGATAGAATTAAAAACAAAGTGCCTTATGTTATACCCTCAAATCCGAGGATCTCTTTGTGAGTCATTCACTGATGGTACATGTGGGCAGTCGGGTACCAGAGACCGCATTACATTTGTCTTCTTGGCCAGAGGTCTTTGCAGGGAGGGGGAGGTAATCAGCTATCTGGTTTAAGTTAAATACCAGATGGTGCCCCTCATCAGTGTCCTTTTAAAAAATATGTAGTGTAGTCCAGTAAGATAGCTACTGTACAAAATGACTAAAATAGATTTTAGAATCACACAGTGTGTATCATCTTCAAAATCAGATCGATCTTTGAAACTTGCAGTTTGTAATCAAAACTGCCTTTATAGGTGTATAACGTATGCACTGCTGTTGTTAAGACAATTAGTATGAGTGTGTGCACGTGTTTTTGTATGACTGAGCCCATTCATCGTAAGTCTAAACTTGTTAGAAATAATGTATCCATGTAGACTAACAAAATATATGTAGATGTGATCTCAGTTGTAAATAGCAAAATCTAATTCAATAAACTGTAGGCCTACCCCCTCAAAAAAAGTGTCATTTCTATACCAAGGAGGCTACCTTCTATTTTGTATAGGCATGGAGGTACCTATGCCATTAGCATTTAGAGCTCATGGTAGTAATTTAGTTCCTTAACTTTTGATACATAACTTAAAAAAATTTCCCCAAGGTACACATTAGATACTTGTTTCCCTCAAAGAATAAAAACTTCCTCATGTCCACGTGTTGCTAGCACACCTTAAATGGATTATCATATGATACTGCTGTTTAGGTGGGGGTCCCCCACTTCCCCTCTACACCATGTTCATCTCATAGCCCCCAGAGCCTAGAAGGATACTATTTGGTCAAGGGTAGACACGTAGCTAGCAAATAAAAGGGAATGCTGTTGAACTAGGACCTTATAAATTCCTTACAGATGTACTCATGCCAGGCGATCCACACACCTTCATCGTCCTCAAATCTCACAGCCTTGTCTTCTAGAGAGTCATCTTCACTTTTGTCTGCATATCTAGGAAATTAACTAGAAGCTTTGGCTCCCAGAGCATGCCAGCTCAAAGGAAGAGAATTCTTGGGAGACGAAGCACATAGGACTGGTGCCCCAGCTCTGCCAGGGTGTTCACTGTATATAGTCAGTGTGTTCACATTCAATTCAATGTGTTCTTCTAGGATATCTGATTCCTTATATAGCAAAAACACAGCATGTATTAAATATAATTATTGAAGTCTGCATTGTAAGATCTATTAAGAAGTGACTCATTAGAGTGATGAGTTGGCTCAAGCAAAGGAAGTGAAATAATCAGACAAAACACATTGACTGTCAGGTCATCATGGAATACGTTTCCTCCCTAAGGAGGTAGCCACAGTGTAGTTGTAAATTTGAAGATACTATATTCTCACCCTTTTCTGGGAAGATTCCCTCCAGCCCTGTCTCTGACCAAAATCTGATCTTCCCAGAAACCCTGATGGCTCTGTAATCCTCTGAGAATATTACTTGCTCTTCCTCACTCTTTATAATCAATCACTGGGCCCAGAGGTCAGGTAACAGTTTTTTAGCTCAGCACTGCTGCTTTAAAATCAGTGGTTTTCAACCAAGGGTGAATTTGTCCCTCAAGGATGTTTAGTAAAGTCTCGGACATTTTTTCTTGCCAAAGCTGGGATCAGGGTGCCACTAGCATCTTTTGGGGAGAAGTCAGGAATGCTGCTTATGATCAATTTGGAACAGCTTCCCACAACGAAGAATTAACCCAGGTCAAGTGTTAATAATGCTGCTGTTGATAATCCTGCTCTAGACCATTCAGTTCAGTTCAGTCGCTCAGTCGTGTCTGACTCTTTGCAACCCCATGAATCGCAGCACACCAGGCCTCCCTGTCCATCACCAATTCCCGGAGTTTACTCAAACTCATGTCCATCGAGTTGGTGATGCCATCCAGCCATCTCATCCTCTGTCATCCCCTTCTCCTCCTGCCCCCAATCCCTCCCAGCATCAGAGTCCTTTCCAATGAGTCAACTCTTTGCATGAGGTGGCCAAAGTATTGGAGTTTCAGCCTCAGCATCAGTCCTTCCAATGAATACCCAGGACTGATCTCCTTCAGGATGGACTGGTTGGATCTCCTTGCAGTCCAAGGGACTCTCAAGAGTCTTCCCCAACACCATGGTTCAAAAGCATCAATTTTTCGGTGCTCAGCTTTCTTCACAGTCCAACTCTCACATCCATACATGACCACTGGAAAAACCATAGCCTGACTAGACGGACCTTTGTTGGCAAAGTAATGTCTCTGCTTTTTAATATGCTATCTAGGTTGGTCATAACTTTCCATCCAAGGAATAAGCGTCTTTTAATTTCATGGCTGCAATCACCATCTGCAGTGATTTTGGAGCCCCCAAAAATAAAGTCTGACACTGTTTCCACTGTCTCCCCATCTATTTCCCATGAGGTGATGGGACCAGATGCCATGATCTTAGTTTTTTGAATGTTGAGCTTTAAGCCAACTTTTTCACTCTCCTCTTTCACTTTTTTCAAGAGGCTTTTTAGTTTCTCTTCACTTTCTGCCATAAGGGTGGTGTCATCTGCATATGTGAGGTTATTGATATTTCTTCCAGCAATCTGATTCCAGCTTGTGCTTCTTCCAGCCCACCATTTCTCATGATGTACTCTGCATATAAGTTAAATAAGCAGGGTGACAATATACAGCCTTGATGTATTCCTTTTCCTATTTGGAACCAGTCTATTGTTCCATGTCCAGTTCTAACTGTTGCTTCCTGACCTGCATATAGGTTTCTCAAGAGGTGGGTCAGGTGGTCTGGTATTCCCATCTCTTTCAGAATTTTCCACAGTTTATTATGATCCACACAGTCAAAGGCTTTGACATAGTCAATAAAGCAGAAATAGATGTTTCTTTGGAACTCTGGCTTTTTTGATGATCCAGCAGAGGTTGGCAATTTGATCTCTGGTTCCTCTGCCTTTTCTAAAGCTAGCTTGAACATCTGGAAGTTCACGGTTCACGTATTGCTGAAGCCTGACTTGGAGAATTTTGAGCATTGCTTTACTAGCGTGATAGTAGTTTGAGCGTTCTTTGGGATTGGAATGAAAACTGACCTTTTCCAGTCCTGTGGTCTAGACCATTATTCCCCCTTTAAAAATGGCCAGCCTTGAAGCTCACATCTTTATACAACTCGTGACCTGTACGTGGTTCAGCCATCAACAGAGCCCTGAGTCATTTCTCACTTATTCCTTGAAGATTTTAGCATCAAACTTGCTGCTACTCCAGTACTACCCCTCATCAGTCTTAGAATAATTCAATATCTATGTAGACATAATGGTTGTAATTCTGTGACCAATTCTCTAATATTCTTTATTCCCAAACTCTACAATCAGTCATACCCTAGACCTTGATTCTACCTGCTCCCTCTGCATAATCTCACCTTCAAGCATCCTGCCACCATAACCTCCCATCTTTCCAGCTCACCCACCTGACTCTAGTTGTCCTACCTTCCTAGAGTCCCCAGGATAGTGACCACCTTCCCACTGTTCCCTTCCTGCCTCACGTCCTTTCCTTCAGCCTTACTCAGCTTAAACTCTATAGAACATCACTGTATTCTTGCATGTAGTATCCTTCTGTCCTTTTTCCCTGGAAAAACTCCAGATTAGATCTCCATCTAACCCAACTGAATGATCCTGGAGAAAAAACAAAAATGTTATGATGACTAGTCTCACTTTAATCAAAGACCACTGATTTCAATGGACTTAGCATTGCCCAATAGTTTGACAACATCTCTCTAGTCTGTTTACTCTTCCACTCTCCTAGAAAATGATTTCATACCTCTCCTCAAACTGCAATTTGTACCCACTTCCCTTCTCCACTTATGACCTTGCTTATTACTTCACCAAGAAAACTAATTCAGAAGAGAATTTCCCAAGCTTCCCACCATATCAACAAATCTACCCAAATCTACCCATACTATCAAAAGTAAACTTTTATATGAGTTCTCATTCCATCTCTACAACCCAAGAACATTGCTACAGTAATTTCTCCCTCTATTGGATTGCTCATTTCAGAAAATAAACATGCTACAATATTCCTCATTTTCTTTTTTGTTTTTTGGTCGAACCACTGGGCTTGTGGGATCTTAGTTCTCTGACCAGGGATTGAACCCGGGCCCTCAACAGTAAGAGTGCCAAGTCCTAACCACAGGAATGCCAGGGAATTCCCTCCCATCTTAAAAAACAAATTGCTCTTGATTTTTGTATTAGTCCGCTAAAATACCACACACTGGGGGGCTTAAACAATATAAATTATGTTCTCACAGTTCTGGAGACTGGAAGTCCAAGATCAAGGTGCCAGCAGGGTTGATTTCTCCTGAGGCCTCTCCGTGGCTTGCAGATGGTACCTTCTGTGTCATCACGTGGCCTCCTCCTTGCACATGTATCCCTAGTGTCTCTCTCTTCTTATCAAGACGCCACTCCTACTAATTTACAACTCACCCACATAATCTCACTTAACCTCAGTTATCTCCTTGAAGGCCCTGTCTTCAAATATTGTCACATTGGGGGTTAGGGCTTCAATCCATGAATTTGGGAAGAACATAATTCATTCAGTCCATAATGGTTTTCTTCATCACTCTCTGACAGCCACTCCATTGTTCCACTTCCTTTTAAAAAGACCTTAAAAAAGTGTGTAAGCAAACAGTTATCTCTACTTCCCCTCTTTGCATTCCCTCTCTTAGATCTAATCCAGTCTTTCATGCTCACCACACCACAGCTCCTGTCATGGTCACCAGTAATATCCTTGCTATGGAATCCAGGGGTCAGTTCTTGATCTTTATCCTTCTGACCTATCCACAGCATCGGACAAAGCTGATCACTTACTCCTCCAAGAAAGATTTTCTTCACTTGGCTTACGCATATTGCTCTTCTTAATCACCTATCTCATTGACTTTCCTTCTCAGTCTCCTTTGCTAGTTCCTCCTCCTCTTTCCATTTGCTACACCTTTAAGAGCTCCAAGAATCAGTCCTTGCATTTTCATCTCCCCTCTACATCCCAGGTGATGTCATCTTCTCATGAGTTTAAGTACCTTTTATTTAATTTTTTTAAAGTATCTTTTATATACTGATGACTCCTGAATTTATCTCCAGCTCCAAATTCCATTATGATTACTGTATATCCAAGAGCCTACCTAACACCTCCACTTGGATGTATCACCTTATTTTTAAGATGTCCAAAACAGAACTCTCAATACCTAATTCTCACTGCCGGCCTGCCCACCAGCACCAAAGTGTTTCTCCTGCAGGCTTTTCTATCTCTTTAAAAGGAAAGTCCACATCTGTTCTTACAGATAGTGGAGCCAATCACCTTGGAAACATCCGTGACTCCCCTCTCACGCACTACAACCAAACCACTGGCAAATCCTACCGGCTGTCCCTTCAAAATACATTGGCAGAGCACTGCTGTCTGCCTCCACACACGGCTAACCATCCTGACCTAAGATACCACAATTTCATATCTGGAGTTTTGCAACAACCTTCTGACTAATCTTTCTGCTTTCGCCCTTAATCCTCTACAGTCTATTCTCCACCCCACAGTCAGAGAGTTCCTTTAAAATACATCACATCATATCACTCTTCTGCTCAACGCACTCCAAAGACCTCCTGTGCGTGTGTGCTTAGTCGCTTCAGCTGTGTCTGACTCTGTGACCCTACGGACTGTAGTTTGGGGCTCCCCAGCTGTCTCAAGTGGTAAAGAAACCACCTGCCAATGCAGGAAACACAAAAGATGTGGGTTCGATCCCTGGGTCGGGAAGATCCCCTTCAGGATGGCATGGTGACCCACTCCAGTATGCTTGCCTGGAAAATCCCATGGACATAGAAGCCTGGTGAGTTACAGTTCACTGGGTCACGAAGTGTCAGACATGGCTGAAGCAACTTAGCATGCATGCATGCACAGACTAGCTTACTAGCTCCTCTGTCCATGGGACTTTCGAGGCAAGATTACTGGAGTGTGTTGCCATGCCCTCCTCCAGGGGATCTTCCCGACCCAGTGATGGAGCCCACGTTACTTATATCTCCTGCACTGGCAGGTGAGTTCTCTACTATTAGCACCACCTGGAAAGTCCTCCAAAGGCGTCCCATGTTAGAGCAGTTTCCATCACTCTATTCCAGCAAAACTGGCCTGTCTGGGGCCCTCAAACTCTGTCTTACAGCCTTTACAATCACTGTCCCTCCCTCTAGCATGTTCCTCTCAGAGATACTTACATGATTCACTCCCTCACTTTGCTCAGGTTTTTGCTCCTGTTAAACATCATCTGATTTGAGAGGTCTTTCACTACCCTGTATAAAATAGCAACTCCCACTCCAACACCCTGTATCATCCTTACTCAGCTTCATCACCATCTAACATATATATTCTATTTCCTGTCTGTCCTCTTATCCTAGACTGTAAGGTCTGTGAAGGCAGGGATTTGACATTTATTAATCACTATACTGGGCTTCCCAGGTAGCACTAGTGGTAAATAACTCTTGCCAGTGCAGGAGACATGAGACATGTGTTTGATCCTGAGGTCGGGATGACCCCCTGGAGAAGGGCATGGCAACCCACTCCAATATTCTTGCCTGGAGAATCACATGGATGGAGGAGCCTGGCGGGCTACAGTCCATGGGGTTGCAAAGAGTTGGACATGACTGAAGCAACTTAGCAGGCATGCACAACTGTCGGGGGCCGCCAGGATGCGCCCAATCCATGACAAGGTCATGGGATGAGAGAGGAACCTGCAAAGCAGCTCTTCCCCTCAGGGGTGTCCCGGGGGCCCGGTATGTCCCTTTCCTCTTTCTGTCTTACTGTTGTTGGGCTTTCTATTAATTTTTGGAAATGTAATATATAGTAATAAGGCCTCCCTGGAAAAGTCCAAGCCTATTTAGAAATGCTCATGATTGCTCTGGCTCAGGAAACAACCATAAACATCAAGTCAAAATGGAAAAGGCATACCAGACCACCTGACCTGCCTCTTGAGAAACCTGTATGCAGGTCAGGAAGCAACAGTTAGAACTGGACATGGAACAGACTGGTTCCAAATAGGAAAAGGAGTACCTCAAGGCTGTATATTGTCACCCTGCTTATTTAACTTATATGCAGAGTACATTATGAGAAACGCTGGGCTGGAAGAAGCACAAGTCGGAATCAAGATTGCCGGGAGAAATATCAATAACCTCATATATGCAGATGACACCACCCTTATGGCAGAAAGTGAAGAGAAACTAAAAAGCCTCTTGAAAAAAGTGAAAGAGGAGAGTGAAAAAGTTGGCTTAAAGCTCAACATTCAGAAAACTAAGATCATGGCATCTGGTCCCATCACCTCATCGGAAATAGATGGGGAGACAGTGGAAACAGTGTCAGACTTTATTTTTGGGGGCTCCAAAATCACTGCAGATGGTGACTGCAGCCATGAAATTAAAAGACGCTTATTCCTTGGAAGGAAAGTTATGACCAACCTAGATAGCATATTAGAAAGCAGAGACATTACTTTGCCAACAAAGGTCCGTCTAGTCAGGCTATGGTTTTTCCAGTGGTCATGTATGGATGTGAGAGTTGGACTGTGAAGAAAGCTGAGCACAGAAAAATTGATGTTTTTGAACCATGGTGTTGGAGAAGACTCTTGAGAGTCCCTTGGACTGCAAGGAGATCCAACCAGTCCATCCTGAAGGAGATCAGTCCTGGGTGTTCATTGGAAGGACTGATGCTGAAGCTGAAACTCCAATACTTTGGCCACCTCATGCGAAGAGTTGACTCATTGGAAGAGACCCTGATGCTGGGAGGGATTAGGGGCAGGAGGAGAAGAGGATGACAGAGGATGAGATGGCTAGGTGGCATCACCAACTCGATGGACATGAGTTTGAGTAAACTCCGGGAGTTTGTGATGGACAGGGAGGTCTGGCGTGCTGCGATTCACGGGGTCGCAAAGAGTCGGATACGACTGAGCAACTGAACTGAACTGATAGTTTGACTGCTTGCTTAAAAGATTATAATGTTCTAGAATAGAATAGAGTAGAGACATTTAGATTTAGAAGTAGATGTACTGCTTCAGTTTACTTGCTCCTTGGTTGAGAGGGTTTTCATTATTGCTATTTCCTTGCTGCTATTTGTCCATTGTTTCCCTTCCTTTCAACAACATGGAATATTATGGGTATTTTTGTAGAGTTAGGAAATGTGGTACATAGGATTTCAATAGAAGATTTATATTAACCAGCTTCACTGCCATCACCTCACTATTAATAGAGGTGCTTTGCTGCTTCGTAGTTAATCATTGTAGACTGAGGTTTTGTAGTTTCAGGTAAAGAAAAATATCAAGGTTTTCACATGGTACTATTCTCAGAAATGTTAAACATGTTTGTGTAGCCCTTCCCATGTATTGTTTTATTGTCCAAAGAATTCATACTATACCTGAAATTTGTGGAACATTGTTTTTGTTAGAATGAAAATGTTAGGCCATTGAGGCAAGAAGACTAATGTACGGGACATTCAGGAAAAAACCCTGTAATCGGAAATGTTCCAGATGAATGCACAGGGGGAAAACATGGGGAAGAAAAAGATTGACAGAAGCACGAAACCAATATCTGACATAACATGTGGTGATTTAAGCAGGAGGTAATGTTCGTTCTATAAAAACTGAGCTGTCCTAAAAATAGAAAGAGCCTTTTCTTCCATGCAACCTTCTGTGTGTCTGTCCCCTTCCTCGCCGATGCCACCCATCCATTGGGCACTCCTGGACCCGCTGGGGCTGGACTCCAGCACACAACCACTATACTATCCCCGTGTAAGACAGTTTCTGGAACATTTTAACAGTAGAGGCTTAATCAATATTTTGTTGAATGAATAAAGGTCTAACTGGTAGAATTTTTAGTTTGGATCTCCTTGGTTTCTACAAGCCAGACTACTCTTCCCCCGAACTGATATTTTCCCCTTCAACCAGATACCACTTGGGAAAAAAATCTCAGCCTTCTCTCAAACCTGTTGGATAAGTTCTATGCACCTTAGGGACCAGTCTTGAATTTTCCAATTACCTCAGACATCTAGGGAATTACTTGCCATGAAGAAGCCTGTTGTATTACATCATTTTCCCCCACGTGTCTTTCTTTTTTGGATGCACTAGGTCTTCTGTGGCACGGGGACGCTTTTCTCTAGGTGTGGGGTGGGGACTTCTCTAGTTGTGGAGCATGGGCTCTAGATCATGGGGCCTCAGTAGTTGCAGTGCACAGGCTTAGCTGTCCCGTCACATGTGGGATCTCAGTTCCCTGACCAGGATTCAAACCCATGTCCCCTGCATTAAAAGGCTGATTCTTAATCATGGGACTGCCAGGGAAGTCCCCACCATATGTCTTTTTTTTTTTTTCCTCACTATATGTCTTTTAATGAACAGATTTCAGAACTAAGAAAAAAAAAGCTTATCATTTCAGTTGGAAAAAGATTTTGGTCATTGGATAACTGTACTGTAGATGAAGTGTCATTATGACAGAAAATTAAGGCATCTAGGTCTGGCAAATGCCCTACCTAGCTTTTAAGCAGTATCAATTGTAACAGACTATTTTGGGGGGCTCCAAAATCACTGCAGATGGTGACTGCAGCCATGAAATTAGAAGATGCTTACTCCTTGGAAGAAAAGTTATGACCAACCTATACAGCATATTAAAAAGCAGAGACATTATGATGCCAACAAAGGTCCATCTAGTCAAGGTTGTGGTTTTTCCAGTAGTCATGTACAAATGTGAGAGTTGGACTATAAAGAAAGCTGAGTGCCAAAGAATTGATGCTTTTGAACGTGGTGTTGGAGAAGACTTGAGAGTCTCTTGGACTGCAAGGAGATCCAACCAGTCCATCCTAAAGGAGATCAGTCCTGAACATTCATTGGAAGGACTGATGCTGAAGCTGAAACTCCAACACTTTGGCCACCTGATGAGAACAGCTTTCCCAGCATCAGGGAAAGATTGAAGGCGGGAGGAGAAGGGAACGACAGAGGATGAGATGGTTGGATGGCATCACCGACTCAATGGGCATGAGTTTGAGTAAACTCTGGGAGTTGGTGATGGACAGGGAGGCCTGGCGTGTTGCAGTCCATGGGGTCACAGAGTCGGATATGACTGAGCAACTAAACTGAACTGAACTGAATGGTAACAGTTCCATTACTAATATTTACAAAATCCGTGCAGGTGATGGAGGGGAGGGAAAGGCTATTATTTAGTTTGTGCTACAGTGGAGTCTAAATCCAGCTGAAAGACTTGGCAAAGTAAGACTGGTCAACAAAGCCCAAGATTCCAAGGCGAGGACACAAAGAAGTTTCAGGATTTAAGAACTGTCCCCAGTGTAACCAAGTGCTTCAGAAATCACCTCTGAGTTGAGAGCACTGAAGCATCAAGGTACAGCATTATGATGTAAGCTGTATCTCTGGTGTTATAGGTAGGAAAAAAAGAGCCACAAATTACAGCCTCTGTCCCCTGGGATGGTGTAACAGGATAAACATCTGGGTTGTCGTGGAAAGCATACATACACACATATCTGCCAGTCTACCCATTCCCTCATCTCTAAAATGTAGAGGTCACTCAGCCTTACTCCACAGGAGGTATACCTGTGAGTCAGGTTTGTCTCAGTTAAGAGGTGGCTGGGTGAAGCGAATGCTAATTAGAAGTATAATATAGGAAGAGGCGTTTCACTCTTTTTGCCTTATTAGCTTCTCTGTGTGTGTGTACTGAGTCACTTCAGTTGTATCCGACTCTTTGTGACCCTGTGGACTGTAGCCTGCCAGACTCTGTCCATGGGATTCTCCAGGTAAGAATACTGGAGTGGGTTGCCATGCCCTCCTCCAGGGGATCTTCTCGACCCAGGGATCAAACCCGCATCTCTTGCATCTCCTACATTGGCAGCCAGATTCTTTACCACTAGTACCACCTGAGAACCCCCTTATTAACTTCTATGATTTCAATTCCTTCACCACTTCCTCAAAGAAGTCCTCCTTATCTAGCTTCAATCTCTGCTCTAAGTCCTCCCAGATATGTGGACCTCTGGACAGTAGCACTCATTGCCACAGCCACTTCACAGTCATACATAATCTGATCAATGCCCATCTCCCCTAATAAGGCTGGAAGCCTCAGGACAGATTGTTTTCAGTTTTGCTCACCCTTATAAGGGCTTCCCTGGTAGCTCAGCTGGTAAAGAACCTGACTGCAATGCAGGAGACCCCAGTTCGATTCTTGATCCAGGAAGATCCCTGGAGAAGGGATGGGCTACCCACTTCAGTATTCTTGGGCTTCCCTTGTGGTTTAGCTGGTAGAATCCACCTGCAATGCAGGAGACCTGGGTTCGATCCCTGGGTTGGGAAGATCCCCCAGAGAACAACAGCTACCCACTGCAGTATTCTGGTCTGGAGAATTCCACGGACTGTATAGTCCATGGGGTCACAGAGTTGGACATGACTGAGCAACTTTCACTTAGTGCTCAGAAGTGCCTGGCACATTTAATATGTTTTAAAATTAATGTATGAATAATCAAGCACTTCCCCAGTGGTTCAGTGGTAAAGAATCCACCTGCAATGCGGGAGACACAGGAAATGAGCATTCAATCCCTGGGTCAAGATTTCCTAGAGGAGGGCATGGCAACCCACTCTAGTATTCTTGCCTGGAGAAACCCATGGACAGAGGGGACTGGCAGGCTACAGTCCATAGGGTCTCAAAGGGTAGGACACAATCTTACAGACTGAAACCACCCCTTACAGACTGAAAGAACTGAGGTGCCTGGGGAATCTGCACCCAGCTAAATACCAGACAGTCAGCAAATGTTCTTACTAGCCTGGGAGCCAGGGCTTCTCAGGTGACATTCCCTTTAATCTGGTGTGTGGAACTTACACCCAAACTCTCAGAGGGTAATCTTACATCTTCTATTTCCTGATTTTAGCAGGGACCTCACTATAGCTGCTGAAGTTCTAAAAACAATGCCCACCACAGTCACAGAAACCAAAGTGTAGAGAAGGGAATGATTTCTTCAAGGCTACACCCTCAGCTAAGGCGAACCTGGAAGTAAAGTCAGAACTCTTCCCTCCAGGCTATCTATCTCTACCTTTGCAGCCTCTAGTCTATGTCCTTAGAGTGAACCTTTGCTTAAAAAGGCCCCAGTGCCTCAGTTCATACTGTGACTGGCCTAACACAGGGCTTTGTCATGTAATCCTAACTCAAAAGAGGGCAACAATTCTACCGAAGAAGCAATACAACTCTTTTCAGCAGAAATTTGCAGAGTAAGTGTTTTGAAAATGACTGCCAACAGGAAGAAGGGAATCTGAATAGTTCCCCAAAGGGAAATTCTCAAACAGTTTGTATTAGTTAGGATACGAACTGCTGTATAAATAATCCCCAGATCTCATAGCTAAAAAAAAATTATTTCTTGATTATGTCATAGTCCAATGTGGGTGAGCTGGAATGAGAAGGGAGACACTGGAAGGCTTTGTTCTGCTCTCATTCAGGAACTGAGGCTTACCAGTCTACCAACGGTCCACGGCCAAGAGCAGATTAAAAATCTCTGGTCTAGTGGCTCCACAGTTCTCTAGGGCCCTGTAGCTGTCCATCAGTTCCTCTGTATTCAGCAGGCCAAGAAGAAAAGAAACAGCACAAAGAATCGTACACAAAGTTTTAGAAGGGCAGGTAAGAAATGACTCACACACCACTTCTCTCCACATTCCACTTGTGATAGCCACGCTCTCCAGGAAACAAACTCACTCAGAAGGACAATGGGGGTGGAGAGGGAGGTGGGACGGGGGACCGGGATGGGGAATACATGTAAATCCATGGCTAATTCATGTCAATGTATGACAAAAACCACTGCAATGTTGTAAAGTAATTAGCCTCCAACTAATAAAAATAAATGGAAAAAAAAAATTAAAAAAAAATAAAAAAAGAAGAAGGACAATGCAGATAGTGGAGTGCAGTTTATTACACCCGCGGGCCCAAGGCAGAGTCTCCTCTGAGCCAAGGACCCCGACCAGCATTTGTGAAAATCTTTTATATCCCATGTGTACGTGTCTAAACCCACCACCCCAAATTCCTTGAGACTCACATAAACAAAGGAAGGGTAAATACAACTACAATAACCCCATCATTCACGTGTTATGTGTTCAAACAGTTAATAATCAATAAGCCCGTGGTCATGTTCCAACCAGTTAATAATCGATAAGCCTGTGATTACATCTATGATGTAATCTATGTACATACATGTACATCTATGATTAGATACGGAAAAAAATTTATGACCTGTCTGGAGGCAGGGGTGATTACGGTATGTTTTCTCTTAGGCAATGAGTAACCTGGATGTAATCGTCAAGATTCCCCTGCCCAGAGGGGGTCTTATCCTTCCATTGTCATTCCCATAGGCGCTAAGCACAGAGTTCAGAGTCCGTTGGATAGGTGGCCGTGCACCAGCACAGACAGGCCTGAGATGGAGTCCAGGCCCCATGAATTCCTTCTTCACACTGACTTAGAACTGAGTAATAGGACCCATGTAACTGCAGTGAAGAATAGGAAATGTAGTCTCTGGTAGTCGGGAGGAAAAGGGACATGGGGGTTAGTGGACACAAAGCATTATCTCTGCTACATGTCAAACACTTATTTAGTGGATTATGCCAATGATAATAAAAATACTATATGACTCAGTAATACTGAATATAACAATGAAACTAAGTGCTTCTATACTGCAAATGTGTTAAACTACAAATCCTATAAAAACACAAATGTTAAACTACATGACACAAATACTACATGATAACAATACAAAATGATATAACATAAATGATACCAAATTCTAAATGATAACAATAATACAAATACTACCCAACCATGTATTAGGTAGGAGCCCACTTCTGCTCAGCCTATACAGAGATCGCTACTATAAAACTCTTAGAGGAAAATATAGGCAGAATACTCTTTTGACAAAAGCACCAGGATCTTTTTTGACCCACCTGCTAGAGTAATGAAAACAAAAACAAAAATCAACTATTGGGATCTAATTAAATTAAAAAACTTTTGTACAGCAAAGGAAACCATAAACAAGATGAAAACACAACCCCCAGAATGGCAGAAAAATATTTGCAAACAAAGCAACGGACCAAGGATTAATCTCCAATATACACAAACAGCTCATGCAGCTCAACATCAAAAAACAAACAAACAAACAACCCAATCAAAAAATGGGTGGAAGACCTAAATAGATATTTCTCCAAAGAAGATAGAGATGGCCAACAACACAAGAAAAGAAGCTCAACATTGCGCATTATAAGAGAAAGGCAAATCGAAACTACAATGAGGTATCACCTCCCACCTGTCAGAATGGCCATCATTAAAAAATCTACAAACAATAAATGCTGGAGTGGGTGTGGAGAAAAGGGGACCCTCTTGCACTGTTGGTGGGCATGTAAATTGAGACAGCCACTATGGAGAACAGTATGGGGGTACCTTAAAAAACTAAAGATAGAACTACTGTATGACCCAGCAATCCCATTTTCCACATATCCAGGGAAAACCATAATTCAAAAAGATACATGCACACCAATGTTCATTGCTTCCATGTTCTGGCTATTTACAATAGCATAGCCAAGACATGGAAGCAACCCAAACGTCCATCAATAGAGGAATGGATAAAGATGATGTGGTGCATGTATACAGTGGCATATCAGCCATAAAAAGGAATAAAACTGAGTCATCTTGAGAGGGTAACAGGCAGGAAGGCCAGGGGTCTCCAAAGGGAGGAAATAAGCTGCAAGTGCGAGACATTTTTCTCTCTCTTAAGCGGGAGGAAACAAACTAGTGATATTTTTTTCCTTCTCTATACAAATTTAAAAGAAGGTTTCTCTTAAAATACTGTTGCCATGACACCTGGTTTCACCTGAAGCAAAGTATTCTCAAACCTTGAGTTAACCAATACATTTTTCTTATGGAAATGTTTGTCTTAAGCTATGTTAATGTGCTATGCATTTACCCCAGACTCTGTCTTCAAGTCGGTTCAGCCAAATGGCTTAGAACCTACTTGACAAACCAGTATGTTATACTCAGATATTGTTCCCGTACTCTATGTAAACGAAACTATTTGTATGGTAATCTGCCCTTCTACAAGATTCAAGACAATCGTTTTATGGGATGAATCATCTGGTGCCAAGATTATCACAAAATGCAATTTATGGATAAGGGGCCTGTTGCCATTCTGAGTTTTAAGACATTCCTTTCTTTTCATTAACAGACTGCTAGTGACTATAGAACATCCAGCTGAAGACTAGCAGGGGGGTACTCTTTCTGCCCCCTTCTGATGCCTATGTCAGAAGCTTTCTCTATCTCCTTTGTACTTTAATAAAACTTAAAATTACACAAAAGCTCTGAGCGACCCAGCCTCGTCTCTGGCCCCAGATTGAATTCGTCTCCTGCGGAGGCCAAGAATCCCGGTGTCTTATTGTTCAGCAACAACCTTTCAATCTGTAGAGATGTGGATGGCTAGAGACTGTCAAACAAAGTAAAGTAAGTCAAAACAAGAAAAACAAATACTGTATATTAATGCGTATATGTGGAATCTAGAAAAATGGTCTAGAAGAGATGGTTATAGGAGCAGCCTTGTGGGCAGGAATTGAAGAGATGGGAGGGAGCCTGTTAGAAAAGGCAGCAACACTGGGTCCCCATCAGCTGAGAAGAAAAAGGTGCAGAGGGCTTTCTGAGTTTTTACTGAGGCTTAGGTCCAACTCTCCCAGGGCTGTTTATCTGAAGCACTTTATTGGTTTTATTTAATACGCTGATTGGTTAACATGACTGGTTACCTAGCTGGTTAACATGATAATTCATCCTCGCTTGGAGAAGGGCATCAGGCTTGAAGGTGAAACTGAAAGCCAAGGAGAGCTCAAAGGACCAGGGTTAAGTCGTTCCCTCCAGATCCTAGTACAAACCAACAGTGGCACTATTCTGAGCCCGAAAAACAGGAAGTTAGATGCCAAAAAGGACTTTGAGGTCAGCCAAGGAGAGCTTGGTGACAAATTCTCCAGATCCTGATAGAATCTGTTTGGCTAAATCTTTCTTTTTTTCTTGCAGTTGTAAGATCTTCTCTTCCACTGTTCCCTCACAAACAAATCTGAAAAACAGACAAGCAAACAATCAAAACCCCACAGAATATCTAAAGAAACAGTCAAGCTTCTATGTATGCTTAGTTTTTAAAGGAGATTTCTTCCTTTATTTTTCCTTAGGTTTGATTAATAACTCTATGTTTAGGAAACCTAAATAACTTAGACTAAATGTATACATCTGTTTAAAGTGATCTGAACTCAGACTGACTTATTACTTCTTTTCAAAGCTGAGATAACTGACAAATGCCAGAATCACAAGAGATACGTGCCTAGTCACTCAGTCATGTCCGATTTTCCGACCCCGTGAACTGCAACCTGACAGGCTCCTCTATCCTTGAGGATTCTCCAGGCAAGAATAGTGGAGCGGGTTGCCATGCCCTCCTCAAGAGGATCTTGCCAACCCAGGGATTGAACCCAGGTTTCCCACATTGCAGGTGGATTCTTTACCAACTGAGCCACTAGGGAATATGCGGACCCCAAAAAATAAAAATTGTAGAGGTCCAGCTTTCACACAAAAAGCTCCATCTTGGGAAGGTCAGAAGGTCTAAAGCTATCAGGCTTCTGCTAAGAATATGTGTACTGGTTAAAGTACAGACTGTCTTATTTCATGGCTAATTCACACTGAAAACAGTCTTGACCAGTTGAGGAAATGCCACTCTCAGTCCTTTCTTCACTCATTGAGCAAGTACTGATGGAGATTCACCATATGCCATGCACTATGCTAGGTATAGGAACATAAAGACGAACATGCTCGTGCAGTCAAAGAGAACACAAGACAGAGACATGAAAATAAACAGCCAGAATAACGATATGACCTGGAAACTGCTCTAATGGAAATATGTCCACTGTACAAGACGAGTGAAAGGAAATCTGTCTGGGGTATTCAGGGACAACCCCATTGACAAGTTAACTCTTAATGTGACTTGTAAGATGAGCAAGGGTTCGCCAGATGGAACAGTGGGGAGGGCAGCCCAGGGAATGGGAACATGTATAAAACCATGGCTAACACGTGCAGCAACATGAATGGATCTAGAGATTATCGTACCAAACCAGGAAGAGACAAATACACCACATGATATCACTTATATGTGGAGCCTAGAATACAACAGAAATGAACATATCTATGAAACAGAAACAGACTCACAGGTATAGAGAACAGACTTGTGGCTGCCAAGGAAGCTGGGGGTGGAGGAGGGATGGCTTGGGAGTCTGGCGTTAGCAGAGGCAAACTATTACATGATGGACAAACAGCAAAGTCCTACTGTATAGCACAGGGAACTATATTCAGTGTCCTGTGATAAACCATAAGGGAAAGTATGAAATAGAATATATATATGTGTAACTGCCACTTTTGCTATACAGCAGAAATTAACAAACACTGTAAATCAACTGCACGTCAATAAAATTAAAAATAACAACAAAGACAAAACAGAATGAATGGAATAGAGAAACTGTCCAACTCTTTGCGATGCCATGGACTGTAGCCCGCCAGGCTTCCCTGTCCATGGAATCCTCCAGGCAAGAATACTGGAGTGGGTTGCCATTACCTTCTTCAGGGGATCTTCCGAACCCAGGGATCGAACCCAGGTCTCCTGCATTGCAGGGGAGTTCTTTACCACTAAGTCACCTGGGAAGCCTAATAGGTATTTGTTTTTTTGAGTTGAATGAGATAAACGCATGAGTAAATGAAAAATGGGTGCGGATGTGGACACCTGAATTCATATATTTTGTGAGGATTTGGATATCTGGGCCTGAAGGTTAGGAGACCTTGGAATTGACGGTGTAGATTTTGGACTTGCTGGAGTAGATAGGATTATCGAGAGAGGTGCATACAAAGTAAGCTGAGAAGAGAGCTAAAGACAGAACAGCTGACACAATCGCTGTACTTGGCACATTTTGGAATTCATTGGTGCCCCTTAGCAAAAGCAGCTTCAGTGACGTGACAGGGGTGAAAGCCAGTTCATACAGTTGAGGAATGAATGGGAAATAAGTAAAGACAGACAATAATTTCTATATGTTCAAGAAACTTGGTCATGAAGATGAAGGAAAGCAGTCCATAACTGGGCTGGATTGCACTGTTAAGTGTCGGGAGCCGCCGGGATGCGCCCAATCCTTGACAAGTTCATGGGACGAGAGAGGAACCTGCAAGGCCGTTCTTTCCCTCGGGGTTGTCCTGGGGACAAGGTCACGGGAGGAGAAAGGAACCTGCAAGGCAGCTCTTCCCCTCAGGGGTGTCCCGGGGGCCCGATATGTCCCTTTCCTCTTTCTGTCTTACTGTTGTTGAGCTTTCTATTAATTTTTGGAAATGTAATATATAGTAATAAGGCCTCCCTGGAAAAGTCCAAGCCTATTTAGAAATGCTCATGATTGCTCTGGCTCAGGACACGACCATAAACATCAAGTCAAAAAGGAAAAGGCCACAGGCATAGTTTGGCTGCTTGCTTAAAAGATTATAATGTTCTAGAATAGAAAAGAGTAGAGGCATTTAGATTTACAAGTAGATGTACTGCTTCAGTTTACTTGCTCCTTGGTTGAGAGGGTTTTCATTATTGCTATTTCCTTGCTGCTATTTGTCCATTGTTTCCCTTCCTTTCAACAACATGGAATATTATGTGTATTTTTGTAGAGTTAGGAAATGTGGTACATAGGATTTCAATAGAAGATTTATATTAACCAGCTTCACTGCCATCACCTCATTATTAATAGAGGTGCTTTGTTGCTTCGTAGTTAATCATTGTAGACTGAGGTTTTGTAGTTTCAGGTAAAGAAAAATATCAAGGTTTTCACATGGTACTATTTTCAGAAATGTTAAACATGTTTGTGTAGCCCTTCCCATGTATTGTTTTATTGTCCAAAGAATTCATACTATACCTGAAATTTGTGGAACATTGCTTTTGTTAGAATGAAAATGTTAGGCCATTGAGGCAAGAAGACTAATGTACGGGACATTCAAGAAAAAAAACCCTGTAATCGGAAATGTTCCAGATGAATGCACAGGGGGAAAACATGGGGAAGGAAAATATGGACAGAAGCATGAAACCAACATCTGATGTAATATGTGGTGACTTAAGCGGGAGGTAATGTTCATTCTATAAAAACTGAGCTGTCCTAAAAATAAAAAAGCTTTTTCTTCCACGCAACCTTCCTTGCGTGTCTGTCTACTTCCTCGCCGACGCCACTCATCCCTTGGGTACTCCTAGACCCGCTGGGGCTGGACTCCAGCAGTTAAGGCAGGTTCTATTATTGTTTTTAAAAAGAGGAGGGTCTCACATAAAGGGACATTCTACAAAATAACTGCCCCATACACTTTAAAAATGTCACTGTCATAAAACACAAAGACTGAAGTGTTGTTCCAGATTAAAGGGGATAAGAGAGTCAGGAGAACTGAATGCTATGCAGGACCTTTTGCTGGGAAGGACATCACTGGAACAAGTGGCAAAATTGAATAAGGTCCATAGATCAGATAATAGTATTGTATCATTGTTAACATCCTGGTTTTGATAACTTTATTGTGATTATGTAAGAGATGTCGTTTTTAGAAAGTGCCTATTTTAGTATTTAGAGGTAAAGGAACATCATGTCTGCAACTTACTGTCAAATGGTCCAGAAAAAAGCTCACACACATACACACACACACAAATGTCACAGCAGTCAGGAATTTTTTGGCATTATTCTTACAATCGAGAACTCTGGGGTATTTTTGTAAGAATTCTTACATTCTTTTCTATGTCTGGAGTTATCAAAATAAAAGTGAAAGAGAGAAAGAGAAAGAGAAGGAGAGAGAGAGAGAGGAGGGTGCTTTCATGGGCAGCCTTGACTGAGATAAGGCTCATCACTGTACTTAAGTTTTCTTCTGCAGGGACCAGCTCCAAGGTTACCCCCAAATTGCCTGTGTTCCCTTCCTGACCATGAGTGCCAAGGAGGATGAGCCCCACAAACACCATCAGTACAGCGACCACCAAATACTTTACATTCTGTTAAAATACTACCCAAGAAAGATTTTCACGGGAGCAGATCTTGGCCCCAGGAGACCTTTATATACTTACTTGTGTATGATGACATCTTTCTGCTGCCCTACTCGGTAGATTCGGTCACAAGCTTGATCTTCAAGCGATGGATTCCTGTGAGAAGACAGGTTGGGCTCAGGGGCACTGACATCCTCGACAAGGGGCGGGCAAATCCCACAGGTCAAATCCAGCCTGCAGTCTGTCTCTGTATGGCTCTTGAGTTTGAAATAGTTGTTACATTTTTAAAGATTTGTTAAAAAAAAAAAAAATCAAAACCAAAACCAAAAATCCACAAAGAAAGAATACATGACAGAGACCCATGTATCTGCAAAGCCTGAAATATTTATAGAAAAAGTTGGCAGATCTCTGTTCTAGTCTATGTGGGGCTTGGAGGCTCCCAGATGTCTTCCTGCCCCCTCATGAGAAACTGGGCTCAGATTTGCCTCCAATAGCAACTCTTAGCACCACCATCAGTTGAAACTATAGGTAACAGAGGTTAAAGTGATGCTCAAATCCAATCATTAACTAGCTGGATGACTCTAGGCAAGTTATCTAACCATAACCTAAAAGGCTTGGGAATGGGAGGGCTGGCAAATGATCATTAATGCCTTTATCTTAAGATTTTTTTTTTTTTAATGTGGACCAGTTTTAAAGTCTATATTGAACTTACTACAATACTGTTTGCCTTATGTTTTTCAGCCGCAAGGCTTATGGGATCTTAGCTCCCCAACCAGGATTGAACCCACACCCCATGCAATGGAAGACAAAGTCTTTTTAACTACTGGACCATGAGGAAAGTCCCCTCTAATGCCGTTTTCAACTTTTAACTTTCTATGACTCAAATAAGGAGACTGAATTTGTTTCCTTCTTTCTAGATTCTCCTTTTCAACTCCAAACTAGTTTCTCATCTTACCTCTTTAAAATCCTGAATAACATTTCTCCAATTCAGAAGCCAGCATGATTCAAATTCTGCTTTCCTCACGTATGGGGGTGGGAGGGGTCCCAAAGTAAGACCTAACCACATTCTCCAGGAAGATAACAACAGGTGGGCCTGTCTGTGCCCATCTGGGCTGCCTGGAGAACAAACGACAATCCCTGGCAACGGTGCCTGGTGTGGCAATCCCTAACTGGCATCACTGAAAAATCAAAACTGGGACAGATTATGATACTTTCTCCTAGCAACGCGTGAATCATTTGCTTCTTATCTAGGAAGGACGCTGCTATGCTCCTGGTGTTGACACTATGAGCAGTGAGCCCAAGGCTGTGCCTTAAGTGTGTATCTAACATAGTTAGAAAATTTCTTTCCCTTTCCCTTTAGGAGTAATGGTTCTCCTTCTTTGCCAATGTTGAGATTTCCTTGGACGTCAATAAGTATGTCTGAAATACGGTGTTTTGAAGAGATAAAACTCTTTGCTGAGTAAAGTAGCTCTTAGCCATGAGAAAAAGCCCTATTCCCAGTTTCCATGGAAACAGACATTAGGTTAACAATAAAGTGAACAGACTATTTTAAATAGTCATTTGAATCCTTCCTTGCTCAGGAATACAGGGCCATCAACTCAGTCTACACCATTTTGATCTGTATCTATACACATGTATGCACAGAGGCAGCTCCACAATACGAAGGGAACACACTCATTATAAGAAGTCAGGTTTTACTGCCCCTCTGGTCTCCCTGCAATGCAGGGACAACTCAAGAAAAATCCATAATTGTTACCAGTGCATGTCCAGAAGAAAAAGATGATTTCCTCCAGTCAGGTTTAGACCGACACCTCCAGCCAAGAGAGAAATTAGCATAACCTTCAAAAGGAAGCACACCATTCACTTTACACAGATTCGGTCTCATAAACCATCTCTCCTCCTGTCACAGGTTCAATACCAAGATCAATACAAATAAGCAAGATGTTCTTATCAAATTTCCTTCTGCAGTCATAAAGGCATTGTTTTGAAACTTTGAGATGCTATTTCCCCTGCCTCACCTTGGAGAAGATTCTCATTTAACCTTTTTTTGGTGAGTCAATCTCAAGACATTAATTGTGTGCTTGCCAAATATATGAATACTATCATTTAGAGTACTGGGGCTGGTCAGTTCAATACACTTTCCATCAACCAGATACTGTCTATTCCACCAGTCCCCACCACTGCCATGACTCTCCTGCCTGTCACTCAACTGTTGTTTGGTTGCTCAGTCGTGTCTGACACTTTGTGACCCCTGTGGACTGTAGCCCACCAGGCTCCTCTGTCCATGGGATGTCCCAGGCAAGAATACTGGAGTGGGTAGCCATTCCCTTCTCCAAGGGATCTTTCCAACCCAGGGATCAACCCCAACTCTCCCCCTTGGCAGGCAGATTCTTTACCACTGAGCTACGAGCAAAGTCCTAAATTCCCATTATCCATAATTAGATGTCTCTGAGAGGACAGTGAAAAAATTGGCTTAAAACTCAACATTCAGAAAACTAAGATCATGGCATCTGGTCCCATCACTTCACAGGAAATAGATGGAAACAGTGAGAGACTTTATTTTGAGGGGCTCCAAAATCACTGCTGATGGTGACTGCAGCCATGAAATTAAAAGACGCTTGATCCTTGGAAGAAAAGCTATGACCAACCTAGACATCAGATTAAAAAGCAGAGACATTACTTTGCCAACAAAGGTCCGTCTTGTCAAAGCTATGGTTTTTCCAGTAGTCATGAATAGATATGAGAGTTGGACTATAAAGAAAACAGCGCCAAAGAATTGATACTTTTGAACTGTGGTGTTAAGAGAAGACACTTGAGAGTCCCTTGGACTGCAAGGAGATCCAACCAGCCCATCCTAAAGGAAACCAGTCCTGAATATTCATTGGAAGGACTGATGCTAAAGCTGAAACTTCAATACTTTGGCCACCTGACGCGAAGAACTGACTCATTTGAAAAGACTCTGATGCTGGGAAAGATTGAAGGCAGGAGGAGAAGGGGAAGACAGAGGATGAGATGGTTGGATGGCATCACCGCTCAATGGACAAGAGTTTGGGTAAACTCCAGGAGTTGGTGACGGACAGGGAGGCCTGGCGTGCTACAGTCCGTGGGGTCGCAAAGAGTCGGACATGACTGAGCGACTGAACTGAATTGACTGTTCTTCCACTTCCCTCCATCTTTCCTCATATCAAGATCCCACCCATCCTTCCAGGCTTGCCTTTTCCACAAAGAGTTTCTTGATCCTAACCAGTTCTGTCCTAACTCTTTTTAACCTTTATATTTTATTCTCTTAGAGTATTTTCACACTTTGATACATACCCCTGATAAATGTCAAAGGAATCAAAAATATCTGGAGGGATCAAAGCTACAAATATTTTTCAATTGAGCTATGTTAAAATTGTCTGTGTAATCGGGAACAATCTGCTCTTAATTATAGAACTCAGCTATGATCAGCTCGTACCTGAGGGCCCCTGGGGCTGTTAAATGCCTCTACCAAGTCCATTCTCTGCTTGGGGTTGACAGAGCCATCAATGGTGGCATAAGTAAATCCACATCTCTTAAGATGCAAGGCTATAACCTTCAGCATGCTGGTCCACTGAGAGACAATGACACTGGAAGAAAGGAGAAAACAGAAATTAACTCATGAAATAAACTCATCTGCAGGGCTTTAACACCTGCTATCCATATGATTCAGTTATCAAATGTGGAAGAAGGAAAGCCTTCTGATACCTAAGGGTACACACTTAGGTGACATAAGATTATAATGCTTCCAGTTATTTCCATATCCAGTCTGCTACTTATCTTGTGCGAAATGAAGTCAGAACAAAGTGGTGGTAAAACTAAATTGACGGCTGCAGCCTCCGATTATCTGGGGACCTAGTTCTCATCTAGAGGTCTGTCGTCCTGCAGAAAAGGAGGACAGGCCCCTCCCCTTGCCAGTCAGAACCATAAGCCTCTAGGGTTTCTCAGTTCCCTCCATGCTGTGCTTTAATTAGAGTTTTAGATCAAAATCTTTCTACAAATGCAGTGAGTAACACAGAGTAAAGTAAAACAAACAAAGACTGAACCTCCTGCATCCCCCGCCCCTAGCTCAGGAACATGTCCAGCACTGCAGGGGCTCCCGGTCTGACCACAGCCATCTCCCTCCATTTCCCTCTGTTATTCTCTGGCTTTGTTTAAGATGCTTCTTCTCTGCTCTTAAACATTTCTTCAGATGCTCAGCTTACTTAGATCCTCCAGGGATTGCCTTTGCAACCAGTGTCAGAAATATTTTAATTAGAAATCATAGGAAATTTGTGCCGTAACCTCAGTACTTTCTGCTGAGTGTGACTCAAGGTCCTTGATATAAAAAGCTAAGATTTATAACCATCCACAATATCCAATTTTCTTGCATAATTACAAGCAACACTTGGATAATGAAATAACACATTTACCTCTTTTGGGACCCTGAATTTCTTCGGACTGCCTCCAATTCTGCCAACAGGGATGAAATCTGGGAAAAGGTTGAATTGACGTAAGTAGGTTTAAGCAAATTTGCTCTTCTCCCTTTTCTCTGGCCTGAATGAAAGAATCAGTCTCCCCCAGGGCCTTTCGGCTTTAGGTGTTGCTCCTCTCTGGTTCCCTCTCCTCTCTGCAGCCAGAGGACTAGTTCCAAACTGCCAGTTTCTTATTTGCTTTCGCTGGCTGAAGACCCTCCAGTGGCCTCCCACAGAGAATAAAGCCCAAGCTCCTTACAGTGACCTCCCAGATTCTCACTTCCTCTCATATCTCCAGCCGTATCCCTCACTACACCCAAATGATGCTTGGTGAAACCAACACTCTCCCTCCACTGAGCGGTGCTTTGTCTCATCTCTGTCCATTCCGTTCCCTCTGCTTAGAACAGCCTTAGGTGCCAACTTAATGTCATTTCTTGGAGGTCCTCCCCAATCCAAGGTGCCCACTATGTGGTACTATACACCTTTTCTTTCTATTATCATGGTCTTTTCAAAAATTATATAATAATTGCTTATTAGTTATCTCTTGATTTCAAGGCCAGAGATGCTCCAGGAGGCAGAGCTGGCATGTGTCCAGTTCATCGGCATCCTCGGCACGGTCCCCCAGCACGCTGCAGGACCACAGAAGATACTAGCCTAATGTTTGCAGAAGGCGAAAGTAAAAGAGCCTAACCCGGTCTGAGGCCTGCTGCAAATGGTGTTGAAGCAGAGAACCTTTCCAGACTGAGGAACACTTGCTCAAGCTTTGCGACAAGCTCCCTGGCTATGTATCCAAACTGCTCAGGGCACAATCAAGTCAATGAAGGACCAGACAGTAAGAACACATGGGCAGGACTTCAAAGAGTGACTGAGTTCATTCTTCCTGACTGCTAAGGTGAGTGACCTTTCTAAAGGTTCTAAGAGGCCTAGAGCTCATCTCCAGAGTGGTAGAGGAGGAAGAGCATTGGACTAGGAACCAGGAGATGAAGAGTTCCTAGTTTGCCATCACGGGGCGAGCTCACTCTGAAACTCCTAGTAGAGAGTTCAGCTTCCTCATGGGTGAAAGGAGCTGAGACAGAGCAATGGAGATGCGCTTAGCTCTTCCCCTCTATGCTGTTATGACATTAGTGATAACCTGTAGAGGCTCCCACATGAGGCTGCATTCCAATCTGAACAAACACTCCCATGACTGGGCAGGAAGATGGTCACAGGACTGTACCATTTTGAATCAGTAGGAATTTAAAAAGCACATACATGAAGTGCCTGTTGTTCTGACAACTTGAGGTTATAGAAAGTTCTTGAATTGCCACGTGAAAAACCTAGCCATAGGTATTTTGAAGAAAAAAAAAAATGCAGTGGGAGAGAAGGATTTATGGTCTATGAGCTGTAGACTAATTCTAATAACATTCTGTATGAGTTTAGGTGTGTGCTATCAAACAAACTCCCTTCCTTAACGTGAAACCACCTTAAGAGGTTTGAACTATGATTAATGGGCTCACATTAAGAAGGCTTATGAATCATTAACTGAGTATCAGACAAGTTGTGAGGAACACAAATTATTAGGAATGTGAGGTTTCAACCCATCTGCTAACTGAGGGTTGCCAGGGCCTGAAACCTGGCCACATAGGGTGCCCTTTGCATGTTCCCACCAGTTACTGATGGTGAAGACCTATGTAAATATTTTTAGAACTCTAATTAAAAGTAACTGTGAGGTAACACCATTCCCTTGGCAGTGACCTCCTTCCTAGTTACATATTTTAAAAACTTTGAAAAAAGTCTGAGGAAGCCTCAGAAAGCAGCAGAGAGAGAAACCAGCCATGCAGGGCAGGCAAGACAACAGGCAGGTTCCAAGTGAGCCAGTGGAGGGGCAGGCCTGAGTCACACACACCCCAGGCTTCTTCTGAGGGAACCCTTCAGTTCTTAAATCACTCTCGTGGGAGTTCAGTTCAGTCGCTCAGTTATGACTGACTCTTTGCGACCCCATGGACTGCAGCACACCAGGCCTCCTTGTCTATCACCAACTCTCTGAGTTTACTCAAACTCAAGTCCATTGAGTCGGTAATGCCATCCAACCATCTCATCCTCTGTCATCCCCTTCTCCTCCCACCTTCAATCATTCCCAGCATCAGGGTCTTTTCAAATGAGTCAGCTCTTCGCATTAGGTGGTCAAAGTATTGGAGTTTCAGCTTCAACATCAGTCCTTCCGACGAATATTCAGGACTAATTTCCTTTCAGATGGACTGGTTGGATCTCCTTGCAGTCCAAGGGACTCTCAAGAGTTTTCTCCAACACCACAGTTCAAAAGCATTTCAGTGTCCTATCTTTTTGCCTTTTCATACTGTTCATGGGGTTCTCAAGGCAAGAATACTGAAGTGGTTTGCCATTCCCTTCTCCAGCTTCCGTGGGAGTAGAGTGACTAATGAGGACAGAAGGCTGGTAACAATCAAACCTGGCAGATTGAAGCTTCTCAACAAAGGAAAGCAATTGGTGCTCAGACGTTAAGACATTGTCTTAAGGCCCAGGTGTTTGTGGCTTTCCCAAAACAAACTGCTCACTTGCCCAGGCCCTGTCCCCAGTGTAAACCTGACAGACTCTTTCCCCAGGAATCCATGCCAGAAATCTGCCTTGATATGAGAAGTGGGCCCAAGCCACTCTCTGAAAGCCCACTTCAGTTCTATTCGTGAAATGAAACCAGAATTCAGAACTAGAGGGAGAATCTGACCAGCTAACATCTAGTAGCTCCAGCTCTGCCATCAAACAGCTGGACCCACTTGGACAAACATGGCGCTCTCAAGGAAATATGTGAGGAGTTGAAGTCTTTCTACTAGAATGGAGGTGATCATACTACCTTGGTGCTCTCTCTCTTGTCATCAAAAAGCTCCACCTTGAAGCATTTGCCATTAAGGGAAACGGAGGCAGACGGCTCTGAGTCGTGAAATTCGGACAAGGTCAAGGCACTGAGCTGCTCCTCCAGGGAGAGGGCCAGACCTTCACTCTTCAGCTCCGTCGGATCCAGGGCCTGACCGGAATCAGACAAGGGACACAGCAAATGGGCGGCTGAGGCAGCAAGCCACTGGACTTGCCAAAGTGCTGACTGTTTAACACTGCACGTGGCAAAATGTTTTGTAATTTACCATCAGTACCCCCTTGAGTAAACCCAGATTAAAATGAAGTCTTACAAGTTTTTCTCACCAGATCAAAAATAAACCAAAGTGGAACTTTTTAGAAAATTGCCAGATAGACTACAAGATTATTCTATTTGCCCCAGCTGGAACAATAGAGTTAATTAAGCTATTAATAATCAAGACATAATTTACAGTACTACCAAAAAAAAAAAAAAGACACATTACTTCAATGCCTCAAAAAAATAATACATTTCAATAAAAACTTTTTAAATAAAAAAATTTTCAAGTACTAAGTAGTTTCTTTTCTGTTCATAAAAATGACATGTGCTTATTACAGAAAACCTGGAAAAGTTCAGAAGAGTATAAAGAAAAGAATCATTGATAACCAAGGAGAAAATATTCTAACTGCCAAGGAGAAAAAAAAAGTAACACATTTCTTTTTTTCATTGAAGTATAGTTAATTTACAAAGTTCTGTTAGTTTTGAGCATACAGCAAAGTGCTTCAGTTTTATATCCATATATATTCCTTTTCAGGTTCTTTTCCATTATAGGACACTACAGGATACTGAGTTTAGTTCCCTGTGCTATACAGTAGGTCCTTGCTGTTACCTCTTCAATATATAGCAGAGCGTATATGTTGCCCCAGACTCCTGACTTACTCCTCCCCCAGCCAGCCCTCTGCCATCCCCTTTGGAGACACTGCTTGTTTTCTATGTCTGAGACTATTTCTGTTTTGTAAATAAGTTCATCCATATCATCTGTTTTGGATTGCAGTTGTCTTTCTCTTACTTAATATGAACTCTCTAGGTCCAACCATGTTGCTGCGAATGGCATTATTTCATTCTTTCTTCCGACTAATATTTCACTGTATGTATGTATGCATGCATGCATATGTGTGCATATATATATATATATATGTATACATATCACATCTTTTTTATCCATTATTCTGCTGATGGACATTTAGGCTGCCTCTATATCTTGGCTACTGTAAATAGTGTTGCTATGAACACTGGGGTGCATGAACCTTTTTGAAATAGTTTTCTCTGGCATGTGCCCAGGAGTGCAACTGCTGGATGGTGTGGTAACTCTATTTTTAGCTTTTTAAGGAACCTCCATGCTATTTTCCATAGTGACCGCACCCACTTACATTCTCACCAACAGGGTAGAATGGTTCCTTTCTCTCCACACCATCTCCAGCATTATTTGTACACTTTTTAATGATAGCCATTCTGATTAATATAAGGTGGTGCCTCACTGTGGTTTTGATTTGCATTTCTCAAATAATTAGCAATACTGAGCATCTTTCAATGTCTCTGTTGCTAATCTGTATGTCTTCTTTGAAGAAATGTCTATGTGAATCTTCTGCCCATTTTTTGATTGGGTTGTTTGGCTTTTTGATATTAGCTGTATGAGTTGTTTGTGTATTTTGGAAATTAATCCCTAGTCAGTGGCACTGTTTGCAAATATTTTCTCCCAATCCATAGGTTGTCTTTTCATTTTGTTTATGGTTTCTTTTGCTTTGCAAAACCTTTTAAGTTTAATCAGGTCCCATTTGTTTATTTTTGCTCTTACTTCCATTACTCTAGAGAACAAATTCAAAAACATATTGCTGAAATTTATGTCTGAGTGTTCTGCCTGTAACATTCTTCTTAATTATGAATGTGTCTCTACCCATTGTAGAGACAACTTTTCCAATTGTATAAATACTTGAGTTTTCATAACTAGACTTATTAGCTTTACGACACCCTAAAATACCAAAGTATTCACAAATGGTTTCCTTTTTAATGAGGTAGTACTATTTTCTATTCTAAAATAAAGCTTTTTTTAAAAACAAAATAAATAATAAAAGCTGTTCTCAACATCATGGGAATTATCTCAAGATCACTAATGATTAAAATATTGTAAAATACGCAGTCCCATCTTTGCTGCCCCACCGAAAAACAAAACACCCTCGAATCCCATCTTGCTTGACCCGGCAGACCAGAGCCCAGGCACAGGACACTGAGGGGACCCCTCCTCGGCCCCCCGGGGCCCACACAGGCGCTCTGCTCACCGACTTCAGCAGAGAGAGGTGGCAGCAGCATTGGCGGAGCCGCAGCAGCTGTGACAGGATGTGGACGGTGCTGGAGGTCGCCCAGCTGGCTGCCGAGGAGGGCCCAGGCCCATGGGACCCAAACTCCTGGGCCACTTCCAAGAAGGAAAACAGACACGGGAAAGAGCACAGTGTTTAAAACAGAAACATGGGGAAGACCCGTGAACTAACTGAAGAGATTTGAAACCTGCTTTGATCTGAGCTTCAATAACACAGTTCTAACTCACTTCTCTGCTAATGAAGAAAAACGAAATACTCATTTTCTCTACAGACCTACTGTATTTACATTTTAATAAAACAGATTTCAGAAATAACTAAAAACAAGTTTACATCACCAGGTCTGGTGCTTGCAGATTATATTTTACTTTAGTTTGAGGTTCCAAGCTAAGGTCAAGTCTCTGTTATCAAGAATTCACGACCGCCATTTCTGTAAGTTTACCAAATCTGCACCCACATTTTCATAAGTCTCTGTATTTACAAGTGTCCCACTGCTCACCTCTATTGAATGGATTGTCAGGGCTTCTTCCAGATTGGTTGTTCCCACTTTCATGTCTTTTTAGATAGTACTGCAAAGCCAACCTGCCTCAGATCAAGAAACAAAATGCACATAGAGTGGTCACTAAGACCAAACAGGTTTACCAGGGTCACTGCTTAGCTGTGATCGTGGTAGGACCCTGAAGAATTATAAAAGTGGACTTCTTGGACCTCCCTGGTGGTCCAGTCGTTAAGGATCCACCTGCCAATGTAGGGGACATGGGTTCAATCCCTGCTCTGGGAAGATCCCACATGCAGGGGGGCCACTAAGCCTGTGTGTCACAGCTACTGAGCCTGCATGCTTTAGCCCGTGAGCCTATGCTCTGCAACAAGAGACGCCCCCGAAATGAGAAGCCAATGCACCACCAATAAGAGCAGCTCCCGCCTGCTCCAACTAGAGAAAGCCTACGTTCAACAACAAAGACCCACCACAGCCAAAAATAAATAAATTAATTTTTAAAAAAGTGGAAAAGTGGACTTGTTAAATGAAGGCAGGCTCACAGCAAGCACTGGCCAAAGGTAATAAAGATAATTAAAAGCTAAACCATTTAAAAATGATTAATAAATATTAACAAACTTATTTATACTATAAAATATTAGTATTATATTCTATATCAGTTTAATATTAAATATGTAACAGTAATATGTTATTAATTAGTTAAGATTAATATTAAAATGTTTATTAATAAATATAAGATCTACAAAGAGGAAAAAACTTAATCACTTTGGAAGGTTTGATGAATAGCTTCTTAAAAGTTCTGGTGAGAGGCTGGACAACAGGTCAAAGGTCAAAGAGATGTACTAGGTTGGCCAATACTTTCCTAATACAGCCCCACAGCGACCAGGAAGACCTGGTGACAGTGTGCACAGCCTAGACCTTCCATGCAAGAAAGCCAGTGAACAGGCTCGCTGTGTATATGAGGCAAAGGTGAGTTGGGGGAGAGGTGAGAGAACAAGGGAGCTTTTGTAAAAAGAACCACTGATATTCAACTTGTCAATAGTACTGTAACTGCAGTTAGAGGAACCTTGACCCAATCCCAAGCAAGAACAAGAATAAAAAAACAGCTGTGAGAAGGTGTTTCTTCACTGCACATACCTCGATCTTGCAAAAAGGACACTATAGACAGTCTCTTCGTCTTCAGAGAGTTTTAAATGGTGCAACTGAAATTTACGCTGGGGCAGCACCACCTGGAAGAGTGAAAGACAAAAGAAGCCACAATGAAGTTCTACAGTTAACTGCATATTACGGAGCACATTCCCCAGAGTTGACACTGGGAATCTAGTCAAGCCTTGGACGGCAGCTCCCACCCTCCCCTGAGAGCAGAATGGCTGTAACACACCACAAAACAGGACAGCTATGATCCCGGGGGCAGGACAGCAACTCAAGGGCCTCTGTGTAGGAGCATGGGAGACCCAGGGGCTCCTGAAGCAAAGGCTATGGCAGTGCAAGCCGAGTCAAGAACACGGTCACCCTCCTTCCTGACCCCCCACATCCACCCAGCGACAAGTGTCAGTGGGATTACCAAGGGCTTGCCAGCGGAGTCCAGCTGGTCCTTTGTTCTCCTCAGCAAAAGGGTCCTGGTTAAGATATTTAACCGTTCTCCTCCTTTCTTTGAGCCATTGTCTACTTGACTCTTCCACAGCTTAAACTCATCAAATGGAGAACAACGGAGAAATCTTTTTCATCAGAGGACAGAGAACAGGAAAGAAGCAGGGGAGGATGGAGGAGAGAGTCAGAGACAGACGTAAGAGGAAAAGCATACCAGGTTTCACAGGTCATCCCAACCAACGCGAAAAGTCAATTCCACAGCAAAGCTCTGCCAGACAGAGCAAAAGGGTCCAAGTCGGCAACCACGTCATAAACCACATCATACAAACGTGCCTTTTCCCATTCAAATGTCTGTGTCACCACAACAGGACATATAACCAACAGCTAGAATTCATTCCTAAAGGTTCGAAGGCTAACAGAGAACTTCTATATCCTCTTAGGAGCTGACTTAAATAAAAGCAGGTATTTAAAAATCAGCATTCTTTTCTGTTTGCTTCAAATCAACTGTAGCCCTGACCTCAGGCCATGTGTTCTAAAGCAAAAGTAGCTCAAAACATTCCTAGGACTTAAAAAAGTGACTTTTGTTTCCTTTAACTGGTCCTGTATTTTTCCACATAGAAGAACTGCATGTCATGAAAGTCCTGTATCAGCCAGTCAATCAACAGATTATATTCTCATAAATATTAATTCTCCTGTCCCTTAAATGTTGACAGGTTTGCCACCTGCTACACATGCTAATCTGGCGTACAAACAGGCGATACTGGAGATATGAAATAATCAAGAAGGGTTACCGACAGGGCTCACATCTACCTAATCTTAAAGAGTTTACTCACTTCAACAGTGAATACATGTCCAACAAGTTGTTCTGAATCGGTGTTCCAGTGACAGCCCACCGGGCTTGGGCCTGGAGCTTACACACGGCCATGGAAGTCTGCACCCGGGGATTCTTAACGTTGTGAGCTTCATCCAATATGATTCGAGCCCACACTACTTGAAGCAAAGGTGATGACGTACCCTGGAAGAAACACAAGTGAAATCTAGCAAAAATATAGGAAAACATGTGTGTCTTCCAGCCAATAAGGGGAAATAAGCAAATTTCAAAGACTCACTCTTATCTTCAAGTTTGAGGGCCTAGATCAGGTACACTGAAATATGGATTAAGCTTAAGAAACCAAGAGCAGAAACTCAATGAGTACAAACAAACAAGTCACTTGACTTCCCAATTGTTGAGCACAAGATGTTTAAGGGTAAAATGTTTCCTAATTTTAGTTTTCTGTATTCTTTCAACCCACTTTTGAGCAATGGCCACGGGTAAGGGATACACTAGCTGTCAAGGCTGCAAAGTCATTCAATCAATAAAAAATTTACTCACTTTCCCTAAATTTACAGTAATTCACTAAAAATTTACTAAAAGCCGACTTTATTTTCTTTTTTGGCCACATCACAGGGCATGCGTGATCTCAGTTCCCCAATCAGAGATCAAACCCATGCCCCTGCAGTGGAAGCATGGAGTGTTAACCCCTGGGTTACCAGGAAAATTCCCTAAAAGTCTCCTTTTACATGTAAGATACTAAGCCAGACACAAAGATCATTTCCTCTCTTCAAGGAGCTCACAATCTAGCGGGAGAGAAAAAATAAAACAAGCATAAAGATCATTATATACAATGTATATACAGCAAGTCCTACTAGATGATTTAATATAGAACAGTAGGAAGCTAGTGGGTCTTGCTCACTGCTATATACCTGAAATAGCATCTGGTACATGATAGATATTCAATATTTGCAGAATGAATGGACTGTCGAGGTGTAAGCCAGCAGTAGGTGCCATGAGATGCATTTGACCACAGAGGGCAGCAAAGCACTCCGTTCAGAGGGAGAACAGCTAAACACGATGACAGAGTATGGAGGGAAGCGCAGCCCTTGGTACAGCTGAACATGGGGTGCCCCTGGGAGGGAGGCGGGCGGGTAGGGAACAAGGGACACTCAGGAAGGGCAAGACTGTACAAGGCCTGAAAAATCATTTAAAGGAACGAGGGTTTTAGCCTGAAAGCTAAGAGAAACCATTGAGGAATCTGAAAAGTTAATCATCTGCAAGAAGGCAGAGCTGGTCATGAGATGGGCAAGTACTCTAGTCAGTTCAATCACTCAGTCCTGTCCGACTCTTTGTGACCCCAAGGACTGCAGCACACCAGGCTTCCCTGTCCATCACCAACTCCCAGAGTTTACTCATTCATGTCCATCAAGTCGGTGATGCCATCCAACCATCTCATCCTCTGCCATCCCCTTCTCCTCCTGCCTTCAATCTTTCTCAGCATCAGGGTCTTTTCAAATGAGTCAGTTCTTCACATCAGGTAGCCAAAGTACTGGAGTTTCGGCTTCAACATCAGCCCTTCCAATGAATATTCAGGACTGATTTCCTTTAGGATGGACTGGTTGGATCTCCTTGCAGCCCAAGGGACTCTCAAGAGTCTTCTCCAACACCACAGCTCAAAAGCATCAGTTCTTCGGCGCTCAGCTTTCTTTATAGTCCAACTCTCACATCCATACATGATTACTAGAAAAATCATAACTTTGACAAGACAGACCTTTGTTGGCAAAGTAACGTCTCTGCTTTTTAATATGCTGTCTAGGTTGGTCATAGGTTTTCTTCTAAGGAGTAAGCATCTTTTTATTTCATGGCTGCAGTCACCATCTGCAGTGATAAGTCTCTCACTGTTTCTGTTATTTCCCCATCAATTTGCCATGAATTGATGGGACCAGATGCCATGATCTTAGTTTTCTGAATGTTGAGTTTTAAGCCAACTTTTTCACTCTCCTCTTTCATGTTCATCAAGAGGTTCCTTAGTTCTTCTTCACTTTCTGCCATAAGGGTAGTGTCATCTGCGTATCTGAGGTTATTGATGTCTCTCCCGGCAGTCTTGATTTCAGCTTATGCTTCATCCAGCCCAGCATTTCACATGATGTACTCTACGTATATGTTAAATAAGCAGGGTGACAATATACAGCCTTGACGTACTCCTTTCCCGATTTGGAACCAATCTGTTGTTCCATGTCTGGTTCTAGCTGTTGCTTCTTGACCTTCATACAGATTTCTCAGGAGGCAGGTCAGGTGGTCTGGTATTTCCATCTCTTTAAGAATTTTCAAATTCAATTTAAGAATTTGACTGTGATCTACACAGTCAAAGGCTTTGGCGTAGTCAATTTAGCAGAAGTAGATGTCTTTCTGACACTCTCTTGCTTTTTCGATGATCCAACGGATGTTGGCAATTTGATCTCTGGTTCCTCTGCCTTTTCTAAATCCAGCTTGAACATCTGGAAGTTCATGGTTCAAGTACTGCTGAAGCCTGGCTTGGAGGATATTTGAGCATTACTTTTGCTAGTATGTGAGATGAGTGCAATTGTGTGGTAGTTTGAACATTCTTTGGTATTATCTTTAGGATTGGAATGAAAGCTGACCTTTTCCAATCCTATGGCCACTGCTGAGTTTTCCAAATTTGCTGACATATTGAGTGCAGCACTTTCACAGCATCATCTTTTAGGATTTGAAATAGTTTAACTGGAATACCATCACCTCCACTAACTTTGTTCATAGTGATGTTTCCTAAGGCCCACTTGACTTTGCATTCCAGGATATTTGGCTCTCGGTGTGTGATCACATCATCAAGGTTATTTGAGTCATGAAGGTCTTTTTTGTATAGTTCTTCTGTGTATTCTTGCCAACTCTTCTCAATATCTTTTGCTTCTGTTAGGTCCATACCATTTCTGTCCTTTATTGTGCCCATCTTTGCATGAAATGTTCCCTTGGTATCTCTAATTTCCTTGAAGAGATCTCTAGTCTTTCTCATTCTATTGTTTTCCTCTATTTCTTTGCAGTGATCACTGAGGAAAGCTTTCTTATCTCTCCTTGCTATTCTTTGGAACTCTGCATTCAAATGGGTATATCTTTCCTTTTCTCCTTTGCCTTTCCCTTCTCTTCTTTTCTCAGCTATTTCTAAGTCCTCCTCAGACAACTATTTTGCCTTTTTGCATTTCAACATAATAAAAGCTATATATGACAAACCCACAGCAAGCAGTACCCTCAATGGTGAAAAACTGAAAGCATTTCCCCTAAAATCAGGAACAAGACAAGGGTGCCACTCTCACCACTCCTATTCAACATAGTTTTGGAAGTGTTGGCCACAGCAATCAGGGCAGAAAAAGAAGTAAAAGGAATCCAGATAGGAAAAGAAGAAGTGAAACTCTCGCTGTTTGCAGATGACATGATCCTCTACATAGAAAACACTAAAGACTCTACCAGAAAATTACTAGAGCTCATCAACGAATATAGTAAAGTTGCAGGATATAAAATTAACACACAGAAATCTCTTGCATTCCTATACACTAACAATGAGAAAACAGAAAGAGAAATTAAGGAAACAATACCATTCACCATTGCAACAAAAAGAATAAAATACTTAGGAGTATATCTACCTAAAGAAACAAAAGACTTATACATAGAAAACTATAAATCACTGATGAAAGAAATCAAAGAGGACACAAACAGATGGAGAAATATACCGTGTTCATGGATTGGAAGAATCAATATTGTCAAAATGGCTATACTACACAAAGCAATCTATAGATTCAATGCAATCCCTATCAAGCTACCAACAGTATTTTTCACAGAACTAGAACAAATAATTTCACAATTTGTATGGAAATACAAAAAACCTCGAATAGCCAAAGTAATCTTGAGAAAGAAGAATGGAACTGGAGGAATCAACCTGCCTGACTTCAGACTATACTACAAAGCCACAGTCATCAAGACAGTATGGTACTGGCACAAAGACAGAAATATAGATCAACGGAACAGAATAGAAAGCCCAGAGATAAATCCACAAACCTATGGTCACTTTATCTTCGACAAAGGAGACAAGGATATACAATGGAAAAAAGACAACCTCTTCAACAAGTGGTGTTGGGAAAACTGGTCAACCACTTGTAAAAGAATGAAACTAGAACACTTTCTAACACCATACACAAAAATAAACTCAAAATGGATTAAAGATCTAAATGTAAGACCAGAAACTATAAAACTCCTAGAGGAGAACATAGGCAAAACACTCTCTTGACATAAATCACAGCAGGATCCTCTATGACCCACATCCCAGAATTTTAGAAACAAAAGCAAAAATAAACAAATGGGACCTAATGAAACTTAAAAGCTTTTGCACAACAAAGGAAACTATAAGCAAGGTGAAAAGACAGCCCTCAGATTGGGAGAAAATAATAGCAAACGAAGCAACAAAGGATTAATCTCAAAAATACACAAGCAACTCCTCCAGCTCAACTCCAGAAAAATAAATGACCCAATCAAAAAAATGCATTTCTTTTTCTTGGATGGTCTTGCCCACTGCCTCTTGTACAATGTCACGGACCTCCATCCATAGTTCTTCAGGCACTCTGTCTATCAGATCAAATCCCTTGAATCTATTTCTCACTTGCATTGTATAATCGTAAGGGATTTGATTTAGGTCATACTTGAATGGTCTAGTGGTTTTCCCTACTTTCTTCAATTTAAGTCTGAATCTGGCAGTAAGGAGTTGATCTGAGCCATAGTCAGCTCCCAGTTTTGTTTTTACTGACTGTATAGAGCTTCTCCATCTTTGGCTGCAAAGAATGTAATCAATCTGATTTCGGTATAGATCATCTGGTGATGTCCATATATAGAGTCGTCTCATGTTATTGCAAGAGGGTGCTTACTATGACCAGTACATTCTCTTGGCAAAACTCTGTTAGCCTTTGCCTTGCTTCATTCTGTACTCCAAGGCCAAATTTGCCTGTTACTCCAGATATCTCTTGACTTCCTAGTTTTGCATTCCAGTCCCCTATAATGAAAAGGACATCTTTTTTGGGTGTCAGTTCTAGAAGGTCTTGTAGGTCTCCACAGAACCGCTCAACTTCAGCTTCTTCAGCATTACCAGTTGTGGCATAGACTTGGTATGCCAAGACTTGGCATAGACAATAGATTATTGTGATATGAATGATTTGCCTTGGAAACAGAGCTCATTCTGTCATTTCTGAGACTGCACCCAAGTGCTGCATTTCGGACTCTTCTGTTGACTATGAGCGCTCAGTCGTGTCCAACTCTTTGTGACTCCATGGACTGTAGCCTACCATGCTCCTCCATCCATGGGATTTTCCAGGCAAGAGTACTGGAGTGGGTTGCCATTTCCTTCTCCAGAGGATCTTCCCGACCCAGGGATCGAGCCCCACATTGTAAGCAAGATGCTTTACTGTCTGAGCCACCAGGGAACTCTATGAGGGCTACTCCAGTTCTTCTAAGGGATTCCTGCCCACAGTAGTAGATATAGTGGTCATCTGAGTTAAGTTCACCCATTCCAGTCCATTTTAGGTCACTGATTCCTAAAATGTCGATGTTCACTCTTGCCATCTCCTGTGTGAGACGAGCCATGCCGTGTAGCCATGAGCCGTGCTGTGTAGGGCCACCCAAGACAGGCGGGTCATGGTGGAGAGTTCTGACTCAATGTGGTCAGAAGGGAAGGGAGAAGGGAATGGCAAACCACTTCAGTATTCTTGCCTTGAGAACCCCAAGAACAGCATGAAAAGGCAAAAAGATAGGACACTGAAAGATGAACTCCCCAGGTCGGTAGGTGCCCAATATGCTACTGGAGAACAGTGGAGAAATAACTCCAGAAAGAACTAAGAGACGGAGCCAAAGCAAAAACAACACCCAGCTGTGGATGTGACTGGTGATGGAAGTAAAGTCCTATGCTGCAAAGAACAATATTGCATAGGAACCTGGAATATTAGGTCCACGAATCAAGCACTCTAGAAATCACCCCAAACACAGAAAGTTGTGAATATTCTATTGCACTAAGAATAAAAGTATATGCAAAACAGTAGGTCTTGGAACAACACTGTATTTTCATGGGGGAAAAGCCCATAAGAGTTATGCAATAAAGCCTCTACATAACTGAGACTAGCCTGGAAACAGCAACATTCAGGTTTTTTCCTCTGGTTATTGTTTAAGCCTCTGGCCCACTGTAGCCTATTTCTTTGCAACCCCTTTTCCTGGGAGGTGGAGTAAAGGCAGGGAATAATGCCTTAATATCAAAATACTAGTCCTGACACGGAATACAAAACACATCCTGAGAGTACACCCCAAAGACTCTCAAACAAACATTGCAACAAGTGAAGCGTCCCTATATTCACACCATGATCAGCACAACTGCAATGTAGTCATTATTTCTAAAAAACAGCAAACTGCATCTCCACCTTCAGTACTGAGGAGGACATCTACAGTAAAAGAGAAGGGACAGGGGAAAGAACTCTGTTTCCACAGGAGAAGCAGCACGAATGCTAATGACCCAAGTAGTGGGGACCTTTCCATCTGTGATGCTGTGAAAAGACTGCTGTTAAACAATCTGTGGTTCTGACCCTACTTCCCCAGCAGGGTCCACACCTCACCTCTACACTGGGGTTTGCACCCAGGATCTGTTTGTCTTGTTTCGCTGTGGGGATCTCCTTGGCCAGGAGGCTGTAGGTGGTAATCACGATGTCATATGTGGACAGGCTGCAGATATAACACAAAGCAAATGGTAAATCATTCAGCATGACTCTGACAAAGTGAGACAGAGTTGATTCCTTCACAAAAATACCTCCAGCAGAACTCATTAATTTGTGTCAATCCATACACACACACACCCTGAAGAGGTAAATTTAACACACTTGACTTACTTATCGCTTACCACTGGTCATTTTTACAGACTACTTACTGTAACTAGAACAGCCCCCCTCTTCCCAGCCAAGTCACAAAGGATCATCTCTGGCTGAGGACAAATTAAGCTTGATGAGATCTGACAAGAACAGAAAGTTGGGCAGGATTGGGATCTAATATTTAGTTAATTTGACACAAATGATTCTAAAGTCCCAAGGAAGTAAGAAACCTCTGAAGTACTGTTCATCTTATATTAAGAGTGCTTTCTCCTCATTGTTCTGTAATGGATTCATGAAAACCCATTCATCTAGCTCTGACATTTGGGCACAAAAATACATGCTGTACACTTTCAGCTCCCCTTGCCTATACTTTTTACATGTAAAGATTCTTAGAAAAGCACAAATCTTTCTCCAAGGAAGCTTAATATTGTGTACCTTAGAGAACTTCAGTAAATACTTTTGATAAAGATGACATGCGAATTTGGAGAGGCAGTGATGCCTACTTGTTGCCTTAGCATCATAAAAGGGTGTCTGATTGAGAATGAGTCCTATCAGTCAGCTAGTGCACTCAGAACACAAACCCAGTACAATCAAAATGCAAATCATATAAGATAGAACTGACTTCTAAACAAATATCTATATTACTCCATGCCAGAGAAGGCGTGCAGGATGGCCACTACTGCCCTGATTCCTTTCGTCTGCTGAAATGACTACTAGTCATGAGAGCTGTGCCCTTAAGACTCAGGGTCACCATTCTGGCAATTCATCCCCAAGAGAGCACTGTGTTGTTCTTTAAGAGATAAAATATCCAGTATCAGAGGTTGGGGAGAGAGATTACTTAGAAGGAAAAACAACTCAGTTCTTGACTAGATCAGCAAGTATTCATTCCAGACCATCATATCATAATTAAGAGCAAAAAACAGGTCCTTTAAAACCAAAAGACAAAGAATAGGACTACAATCACCATCTGGGGAAACATTTTCTTTCCTCCTTCCTGGTCATCCCCTTTAGGAATTGTTAGGTTTAATCCTAACCTTTTGAATCTAAACTTCTTAGATGGTTCACATATGAAAAATACAGCCATAAACATTTAACTAGCATATATCAACTAATCATTAATATTACATCAAGATGCTCTGTTAAGACTGAGTTGGTTCCATTTACACTAACAGAAAAAGAATGTGAATTTGGAATCAGATATTCAATCATGAAATAATTGTGATATATCCCTTTTACCAGGGGAACTCTGCTACTTCCTAGCTGACAATTCAGGCATCTCAGGCTAACTTGCAAGGCAGCTTGTTGAGAACAATAACAGGATATAGCAACAGAACACCAGTCTCTCTCAAGATGCATCCCTTAGGTGAAGGCTGTTTGGTGATGATTGTGCCTGTGGCCTTCACAAATACCATTAGCCTTGATTAAATAAAATATCAGAGGGCACATAAGGTCAACATGACCCTTAAGCCAAGATGCTGAACACCTCATACTGACGGCAACATTTCTGCACTTACACTTTTGCATGTTGATTCCGGTTTGGCCCATGATACAGACAGACTCTTAATCTGTTGTGGCTCACATGTTTCTCCACCTCATTTTTCCAATGATGGATCAGAGAGGCAGGACAGATGATTAGTGTTCCACGAGAAGTGAACTCAGAGGAGTCTTGAGAGGGGGGAAAAAAATCAACACCTAGTTACACTCATTAAATAGCTTTAACTTCTTCAAGGCATTACCTCTTTTCCTTGACTGATGTCTATTCATTTAATCAATATTTTTAACAACTGTTGCTCTTATTTCTACATATAGCTTATACCTTGGAGATACTGCAGGCTGGGATCCAGACCACAGCAATAAAATAAATATCACAATAAAGAGTCACACAAAACTCTGGTTTCCCAGTGCATATGAAAATTATGTTTACACTACATTAGTCTATTAAGTGTTCAATAGTATAATGCTTTTTTAAAAGTTACATAGTTTAAAAATACATATTTATTGCTAGACAGTGGTGACATCATTTGTAATCTTTTTACTGATGGAGGGTTTGAAATATTCCAAGAATTACCAAAATGTGACATGGAGACATAAAGTGAGGAAATGCTGTTGGAACACTGGTGCCAAAAACACAGGGTTGACACAGACCCTCAACATGTAAAAACAAAACAAAACACTATTTGTGAAGTGCGATAAAATGAGGTACTCATGAAGTAGAATAGAAACTGGGAAAAAAATAATCTTTTAACTCAAAACAATTATTTGTTTCTTTTCCCCTATAAAAGTGGAAGAGAGGCTAAACAGGGAGGAGAGCGGCTAGTACATCACTTCAGTTTAAAAACAAAGAACCCCAATGCACTTTCCCAGTGGCGAGAAGACAGAAGCTGGGCCATTTCCTAACTCTTCCTTGGTTCATCAGAGGGCAGTATTATTTATTACCTTCCTTTGAAAAGCATACCTTAATCACATTCATATTGAAGAATAAGTACCAAGTCCTCTAGGATAAGCAAACACTACTTCAGAACCAGACAGTGGTGGAGTGTTTGTGCCTGTGCCCGTGCATGCGCACGGGCACACAGGTGCTGCTCCACACAGGGACGAGGACCCAGCTGCAACAGGGGTCGACGGAGGCCCTGAGAGCAGTCAAAGTCTTTGCCTGTCTCGCCAACCAAGAAATCTATTTGTGTACGTGCAGTTTACATGCAGTGTCATCTGTATATAATAAACAGGACCTTTAAAGTACTTATACAGTTTTTACATTTTTAAAAACAGAGATAGAAATAAGAGAAACTCTCTAGAATCTGGAAATTTCTGGAATTTCAGAAACATGGAAAACTGTCTACTATGGTGGCTGAAGTCTGAATGTGTTATAGATCTTCCTTCAAAATATAATATTTTAACTATTTGGGTCTACCCTGTAGTTATGTTCTCAACATTAACAAAAACAATCATTAGGTTTAAACTAAGATTTTTAGACTTTTAGCTGCCACCATACAACTGCTTCTAATCACAGGCCAAGCTAACCTTATATTTAAAGGAAAAAAATGATCACCTCTAGTTAGCATATTCAGTGTCAGAAATGATAGTATAGGAAAGTAACAGTTTCCCCAAAAATTAAGTATGACCAAAGGCATCCTTTCATGGCTGGAAAACTTCCACTCTCCACTGCCTCACGTCATTTAGGAAGGAGCAGACTAGCAAGACACTTCGGAATACCATTTTTGGAAAGCCAAGTCAAAGCCATGGTTTCGTCCTTTTCTTCGCTTTTCTTTTGATTCTTTTGGGTCAGGATGAGTGCAATCATTGTCAGGGTTTTTCCTAACCCCATATCATCAGCTGGAAAATGAACAAAAAAAATAGTAGAGGTAATTACTTTGGGCAAGAAATCAGTTCAACTTCAAGAGATGCGGTCCGGGGTAGATATCAGCCTGGTCCCTATGCTGCACCACTCCAGTCACTATGCTTTGCCTCCTCTAATGAAGCCTTTGTCTTATTAAAATGAACACTAACGCTTGCCATTTATTTTGCAATCTAGGTCAGACATTTATCATGACCTCTATAAAATTTAGAACTTACTATTTAGATCTTATTCGCGTCTCTGTGTTTTATTGTTACTTATCCAACACACTCATTGCTCTCTCAGTTTGATGATGTTGCCTGTGTGTGTTAGTCTCAGTCGTGTTGGACTCTTTGCGACCCCATTGACTGTAGCCCAGCAGGCTCCGCTGTCCATAGAATTCTCCAGGCAAGAATACTGGAATGGGTTGTCATTCCCTTCTCTAGGGGATCTTCCTGACCCCGGGATCAAACTCAGGTCTCCTACACTGCCAGCAGATTCTTTACCATCTGAGCCACCAGGGAAGTTCCAGATGTTGCCTAGTCTTCTTATTTATTACCCTGCAAAAGCAAAAAGGTCCCAGTAGATATATCCTACTACCCACTTCACTACTGCAATTCTGGAGTTAGAGTTAAGACAGTCCTCTCCATCCCCTTAACTTATTTATCAGCGAAGGTCATAAATTAGCATTTCTTGGGTACTATGATCGTGCTAGTTACTGAGCTTATCCAATTTACTATTTACACCTATAAAATGGTATTATCTTCTTTTTAACGGTTTAAATATGCATTCTGACATAAGCAGAAGTAAAATGTCACAGCATGGGCTCTGGTTCAAGTTCTGGCTCTGCCACTGTGCAGAAGAGTTACCACAGCAGCTGACTACTATCCTCTGAAAGGCCAGCTTACAAGGCTGGCTCTCGGCTAGCACGTGGACACTCATTTCAGGAGGGGTCCCCCCCTCCCCAGACTGGGAAGAGTGGCTCACCACACCTTAACTGCTGGGACCCACAGAACAGTTTATACCGAATGCCTGCTTTTCCTCTGGGAATGTCGAATTTCAGTACCTGCCAGCCTGAAGCTGCCTATGTGGGTTTTTATCCTGCAGTAAAAATCCTGGGTGCCAAGTCTCTAACAAGCTCCGTGGCTGGCAACGTTTTACCTGTGTTTTTGCAGCTTGCTGCTGGGAGATTAAGTAGATACTGAGTGACTCCGCTCAGACAGGACATGGACCCGGTTGCCCCTAGACTGTGCCCTATGTGCCTTTTTCCCTTGCTGATTTTGATTTATATCAAATCAAAATAACTCAATTATTATTCACTTTATTTGAAAGTGTAATTTATTACACCCATGAATATGATGCTGGGAAAGACTGATGGTGGGAGAAGAAGGGGGCGACAGAGGATGAGATGGTTGGATGGCACCATCAACTCAAAGGACGTGAGTTTGAACAAACTCTGGGAGATCGTGAGGAACAGGGAAGCCTGGAGAGCTGCAGTCCATGGGGTCACAGAGAGTCGGACATGACCTAGCAACTGAATAGCAATATATGACTATATGCTGTGCGTTCTAGCAAACCATCCAACCAGGAGGTGATCTTGGGGATCAAGACACAGCCACTCCACTAGCCATAGTGGACCTGTGTCACGTTTTCTAGAAGTTGAACACCTTGGAAACTTTTAGTGTGATGAGGTCCCAAAGCAGAGCCTGGAAAACTCGCTTCCTGCCTCCTCTGTAGTTAAGGCACCAGCAGCATGACCAGGCTCTACAGAGACTTACACTCACAGCAGACTTTGTTTCAGATGTGAGCAACTTCAGAAGATGAGGTTTCCTGTGAAGTCCTCTCAACAGAAGGGGTGGAAACAGCAGTGTGTGGCTCTGGGGAGCGGTGCTTTCCTCTACTGCTCCGTGGCATGGAGCAGCCGTATCGTTCTCACAGGACATTCCATTGGTAACTCGACTCTGGCCATTGCTCCTGGAAGTCTGGCCTCCAACTTGGCCCTCCACATCTTTCAAAGATTCTGTGGGCCACCAGAGAATAAACCCTCCCTCTGCTTCATCAGCCAGAGTCAGTCTCTACTGCCTGCAGCCAAAACCTGACTGATCCTATGGCTGTGTACTCTGGAGGACGTAACTTAAACTTCCTGATTGATGTTATGGCTGCGTACTCTGGAGTGCACAGCTTAAGCTGCCTGACTGACGCTATGGCTGTGTACTCTGGAGCATGCAGCTTAAAGCTTCCTGACTGATCCTATGGCTGTGTACTCCGGAGCACGTGGCTTAAGCTTCCTGACTGATCTTATGGCTATGAACTTTGGAGCGCATGGCTTAAAGCTTCCTGACTGATTCTACGGCTGTGTACTCTGGAGCATGCAGCTTAAGCTTCCTGACTTATCCTATGACTGTGTACTCCAGAGTGTGCAGTTTAAGCTTCCTGACTGATCCTACAACTGTGTACTCCAGAGCACGTGGCTTAAGTTTCCCACACTAGTTTCCTGATCTGTCAAACAGGGTGTTAGAGTAGCTACCCACAAGAGCTGTTGAGAGGACCAAACAAAGCAATGTATTTGTGGGCTCTTATCCTAACTCGAGACTCACCCAAAATTCCTCCTCGTGGCTTCTGGCTTTCCCGCCATAGCAGCCAGGCTAATGCCTGCTTCTGGTGCGGCAGCAAAGAGACCTGATGAAGGTAATAACCGGAAGTTAGGTACCGATTCCTGATGAGAGGCTATGCTGGAGCCTGGCCACATGGACTCCCTCCTCCACTCGTTTATTTTCTGTAAGTGACCCTCCCAATACTCTAGCTGTCAGATAAGCCGCTCATTTCACCTTCAAGTCCTGGACTCCACTCTCTCACTGAGGGTCACCACATGTCCTGGCCTGCCCAGGACAGTTATCATTCATGCCGACTGCCCAGCCTGTCTATCAAGGGCTGCCTCTGTCACTCCCCAAGTGACTGCTGCTTTGTCTGCTTAATCAGTACAAGTCAAGATCTCTGAGGAATCACTCTACTTCTACCAGCCGTTCGGCTGGCTATTCCTCGTTATCTCTTTAATGTGACTCTCCTCTCTGTGGGCAATGTCTCAGTCTACAGTGCTAGTCATAAATTGATGGCCCTTTAACTGGGGGCCTCCCTGCTAGTCTTCCCTTCCTCCAGTTTATCTGGAATTCTGTGACATAAATAACCTTCTTAAAACTTCCCTGCTCAAATTTCTACAGTGACTCCATAATATCTCTTAAGCTGTGCTATGCTTAGTCATGTCCAACTCTTTGTGACCCCATGGACTGTAGCCCGCCAAGCTCCTCTGTGCCTGGGGATTCTCCAGGCAAGAATACTGGAGTGGGTTGCCATGCCCTCCTCCAGGGGTTCTTCCCAATCCAGAGATCGAACCAGGTCTCCCACATTGCAGGCAGATTCTTTACCATCTTAGCCACCAAGGAAGCCCAAGAATATTGGAGTGGTTAGCCTATTCCTTCTTCAGAGGAATTTTCTGACCCAGGAATCAAACTGGGGTCTCCAGCATTGCAGGTGAATTCTTTACTAGCTGAGCTACTAGGGAAGCCCTCTCTTATGCTATCCTAGTCTAAATTCCTCCACCAGTGCTAGGCTCCATAGCTAGAGACTCTTTGTGCTAAGTTACACCACCTGCTGCTCCCAGCTCAGGTGCTGCCATCACCTGATCATCATTCACTAATATCAATATCTGATCTTCCTTCCGACCACCACTCCCTAAGTTTGGTTTCTACCCTATCTAAAGGCTTGCAGTTTCTTTAAGGTACAAATAATACTGCTGACCTAGAAAAACTTGTCCTTTATTTCAAATGCCTTTGTACTTTGCATACACTTCAAAGTATGTGACAATGCACATTTTCTGTCTTACAATGATTGTCTAATAATTTTACATTGATTGTTCATGCATTTTAACTCCAACTAGTTCATTAAAAGCAGCAATTCCTCTGCATCCCTGTGGCACCTATTGAAGCTCAATAAATGATAAATGCATCTGTTACTGCTACAGACATATAACTTAGTGACGTTAAGAAAAAAAAAGGATTTTTTATTTTCACTGCTAAATAGAAAAAAAGACAACACCGTAAGGGAAACCACCTGAGTGTGATTTGCAGAAAAGGTATGTCAGAATGGCTCTCTGGGACTTCCCTGGTGACAGAGTGGATAAGAACTCACTTGCCACTGCAGGGGACACAGGTTCAGTCTCTTGTCCAGAAGATTCCACATGCTGTGGAGCAACTAAGCCCAGTACCTCAACTACTGAAGCCCGCGCCCGGGAGCCCCGGCTCCACAGCAAAAGAAGCCACCTCAAGGAGATGCCCATGCACCTGAGGGAAGAGCAGCCACCCTCGCCACATGCAACTAGGGAGAGCTCCTGTGCAGCAGCAAAGACCCAGAGCAACCAAGACTAAACACATAAATAAAACCTTAAAATAGTAAATTAAAAAAGAAACCAAACAGGACTATTTAAAGAAAAACAACGAAGAATGGCACTCTGGCAGGCCCTTTCCCAATGGTCGGTCCCCTCCACGTGGGCGCTAGGGCACTGTCCAGGACACTCTGCCCTGCGGGCCTTCCCAGATCACCTTCAGCCCAGCTGGATCCTCTGCCATGGCGGTCTCCCCAGGACAAGACTCAAGAGATCGATGCAGCTCATCAATGGCTTCACTTGTGATCTTCCACACTGCGTGAAGGCCATTCTGGCTCACAGAGCCTGCAGACAAATTGAGGTTGTGAGTATTACATCCTGACCAGAGCTGCAAAAAGGCAATTCACTATTTGCCAGATGATGGATCTGTATGGGCTAAAAATTCTTGCCTCCAGATTCTCCTAGGTGCTCTGGCTGCTTTAGCCCCATTCTCTGTATGTCCATGTTTTAAAGTTCACATTAACAAGTGCTCTAATAAAGGACAAAGTAATATAAAGTATAATTAAAATATAAGATTATCTATCTTTTTTTTTTCCCAGCTTTTTTTTTTCAGAGGTGGCAGAAAAAACAATACCATTAGAATTTTTGGAAAAAAGACCCCTGGGGCTGGATGGATTCCAAGAAGAAAAGCCAGCAATAGAAGAGACTGAGCTAGAGGAAGTTGTCAAACTTCAGGTAGAGAGAGACAGCCCCAAATATTCACATCCCAAGATGCCTACACTGCCCCGGGAATACTTCAGTGTTGGAGACCACTCATTCTATTAATACACAGAGAACTTCTACTGAGGTTAGGTAATAAATACAAGCACCTTAGCTGGTTGCAAATTTAGGCATGAAGTACCCAAAGAAGAGATTTCTAGATGAATAAAAATTAATTATCCACTTAAATGTTAAAATGTTTTTAAATGAAAATCTATTTTAATGGGATTCTTTCCTAAACATATTACATAACTTCTTACCTTAATAATCCACCTTAATTTCTCTAGGCAACTCCATCACCATGGTGATGACTGAATGATGTCTGGAACATAGCTAAGCTGTGCCACTGGACTAAATATGTTTCCTTTTTTGTTTCAGTGGAAGCAGTTAATTCACAACACTGTGTTAGTTTTAAGTATACAGCAAAGTGACTTAGTTATATGTATTTTTTTAATGTATTCTTTTCCATGATAGGTTATTTTAAGATACCCCGGTGCTATACAGTAGATTCTTGCTGCTTATCTAGTTCATCTATGTAAGTACATTTTCCCTGTGCCCTTTTAGAGGGATCCTTGTGTCACACGGCATCCTGTCTATCCCTTACCCTCTTCTGACTACTGCCTTTCAACTTCTCTCCCCTCCCTCCTGTTTTCTTTTTTCTCTCCTTTTCCTTTCCACATCCTGAGCAGTTCTCAGGAGAAAACTGGCTTTTGCTTTTCTCATTGCTGTCAGCCCACCCAAGTTCCTGTGTCCTGGTCAGGAAACCATATGATCATATTACATGGTTGAGACTCTTCCAGGGATCCTTCTCCTGCAGCTGCTTCAGAATCCACTGTTGTCTGTAGAGTTCAGGATGGAAACGCTCATTTAAATAGGGTGGTACTGCGCTCTGTGGGCCTATTGGTCATGGTCACATACTCCCCCTGCTCTGCCTCAGCACACACACAGGACTAAACATCTCCACTGGTATGCCTTCCTCCTCACGATGTGAGTTTGAGTTTTCACTCACAAACATGTAGCAGATGACTCCCATATGCCAACCACCAAGCTGGTTGATTAAGGGCCATGAACAAGGTCAGTGAACAGAGCAGACAGTCTCTGCTAGCGAGAAGATCTAAATTACACTGTGTAAAAACTCAGCTGAGCACCACCCGCTTTATTACACAGGCAACACAGAATGTCTTCTCCCTTCTCATGGGCACAAAGGCATCTATGAGGCAGCACTTAACTTGTAGGTGTAGCTACGCCCCCAAGGGCCAGGCCCTGGGATCTCACCTCCACAGCACTGACCAGGCCCTCCAGCAGCTTCCTGGTGGGCAGCCTTCAGTCCTTGAGAACCCAGAGGCCAGGGATCCTGACCCTGCAGGGGCTTGGGAGGCAGCAAGTGGGGAGGGTCAGTGGTCTCTTTGGTGAAGTGACTCTGCTGGGTTCCTGAGTGTTACTCTTCTCCTCAGCGTCTGCTCAAAACACAGGCAAGAACAGATTACACTTCAGAAAAGTGAAGGAATTCTATGAGCGAGGTGAGGTCAAGAGAGAGTGGGATCGCCATGAGCAGGGGAGGGCTTCCTAGAGAGCGCAGCATTTAAACCGCTTCTTAAACAATGGGAAAAGACTCGAGTCCACAGGAAATAGGAGGAAATTTTTATCAATCACAGATGCAACTTAAAAGGAAGCTCAGAAACAGACAACAAGATGGGCAGGTGAATGCATTAACCTATTCTTTCAATGTCAGGAACTTCCTCAGATTTAAAAAAAAAATCTGTTTTAAGACTTTATTGAATTTGTTACATTGCTCCTCTTCTTATGTTTTGGGTTTTTTTTGTGGGGGGCAGGGCCACGTGGCATCTGGGATCTCAGCTCCCCGACCAGGGACTGAACCTGCACCCCCTGCATTGGAAGCTGAAGTCCTAATCACTGGACAGCCAAGGAAGTCCCCCAATCTGTTCTTTATCGAAATGGCTCTCGAATGTCTTGGGAAGTTCATGCAAACCCTGGGTTCAGGAGCAGAACCCCTTCTACCTTGCTCTGGGGAGAGGGCCAGGGCACTGAGCGCTTCCTCCAGCTCCTGGATTTGCTTGAACAACTTCTGACCCTTGTCTGGAAGAGCCTGGATGTTCACCGATGCCAGCGTGCTCTGGAAAACAGATCCTATAAAATGGGTCCCTCGATCCTCTCGAAGTGTCAAAAGGCAGTTTCAGATTAAAACAGCCTAGAAAGCTAAAACTGTGACTTTAGTCTTTTAGCTACATGTGTAAACCAGAACCTTTCTTCTTTCTAAACCCAGCTGATTTACCAATCCTGAACATATAAACACAGCAAAAGGCAGAAACTAAACATCCACCTGTGAGACCTTCCTTACATTAATATATTTCACTTGTTTGTGGCGTACCTTGCCTGCCCACAGCAAGCAATGCTCTGACCTTATAAACAAATACAGGTAGTAGCTACCTTCTTTTGTTTCAGTTGTGTTGTGAGGAACACACGTTGGGCTGTTGGGTCTGAAGGTTCTCCCTTCTTGGAGACACTCAGGGCAGAAGAAACATTTCTTTGCACACTCTGACCAGGGAGTTTACGGTTCTTCTTCTCCTGTGTGTCTGGAGGCAAGTCAAAGAGTAAGGGGCTCCCTGGCTTAGACGAAACAAAAACAACGTCCTCTTCCTCACTGTCAGCACTGCTTGTGTCAGCATCTCGCCTCCCTCCTGCGGGACGCACTGTAGCCAGTGGTGCAGGCTGAGCAGCGGGTTCCTCTGGAGCAGGCATGTCCTGGGTCTCCGACTGAGCCTGGAAACGGCCCTGGGGCAGACTCTTCCGGAGGGTCTGTGTGCTTGGGTCGTTCCCTGTCTTTGTTTCTCCAGCCTCCCCGCTCTTAGGGTGCTCCTTACTGAGGTGCTTCCCTTTCAGGGGCTGGCTTACTGAGTGTTGACTGTGAACAATTCGGGGCAAAGGCTTAGTTTCCTTTTCTGTCGGAGGTTCTGACTCTTTTTGGACAGAATGACTCTCACTATCTGATTTCACCTGAAATGCAGATGGTTCTCTGAGCACATTTCCATGGACCTGTTTGGATTTCATCTCAAAAAGGTTTCTTTTGTGCATCCTTTCTATCTCCTTTGCTTCGCACTGAAACTCTGTCTTCTCCCTTTGCTGCTTGTCTTGAACTGCAGATTCTTTTTTCTTTACTTCCAGGCCAGATGAGAGCTCTTTCTCTGTCCAGCACTTAGATTCCAGCTTTTGTTCCTTCTTCTGATCCAGGAGTGGGTCTCCCTTTTCTCTTTGCTTCTTATCAGCTGTCTTTTCCTCATCTTCACCTTTGATGAACTGTTTCCAGACGGATGGCTCTTGATTCTTATCAAGTACCTTGAATGGGTTTCTCTGCTGGCTGGAAGGATAGTGAGATGGCTCAGAGGCATGTTGAGACTTACTGGTTCCAAAATGTTCTTTAGAATTAGGATCCTAAAAGACAAAGGAAATAATCTAATCTTAATATAAAATATGAATGCAACCTTCACACCTAGAATGCCTTTCTTCAGAGGAAATGGAAACACAGTAAAAGTAGTCCAGTTTTTCTAAATGTTCCTGGGATCATTCCTTGCTCTAGAAAGGACTGCCAAACTCACAAAGTATTTGTTTCTTAAAAGTACTTTCAACGCTTGGTTCCTTCTCTGTCCCTGATCACTGCTTTTATAGGTCTCAAGGAAAAGCAGTGTCCAGGTCAAACTGTTTTAATAATAGCAATAGCCACAATGTATATTTTTCATGAAAACAACTCTCTCAAGATGAACTTTTCCCCAAACCTAAACAGTTCTGATTTTGGCTTTAGGATGGTTTCACAGTGCAAATCTAGAACCTTACGTCCAAGCTATCCATCTACAAATCTCAAGACCTCCCTCAGTCTAGTTCTTCATGTAGTAGACATCTGCAGGGTCTCTCCTAGTTCTCACATTCCAGAAGCTTATGAATTACACTCAGTTTATACAAACATCAAGTATATATCAGTCTATAAAAACATGCTGGGACTTCCCTGGTGGTCCAGTGGCTAAGACTCATGTTCCCAATGCAGGGGGTCTGGGTTAGATCCCTGGTCAATAAACTAGATCCCACATGTAACAACTAAAGATCCTGCATGCTACAACTAAAATAAGAGTAGCCAAATAAATAAATATTAAAAAAAAAAAATCCTGAGGTTAGTCAAGTAAATTTAAATTTTTTCCCTAAATAGGAGAATGCTAACCATAGAATGGGCTTCTCTGGTGGTTCAGATGGTAAAGAATCTGCCTGCAATGCAGAAGACCTGGGTTCAATCCCTCGGTGAGGAAGATCCCCTGGAGAAGGGAATGGCTACCCACTCCAGTATTCTTGCTTGGAAAATTCCACAGACTGAGGAGCCTGACAGGTTATCGTCCATGGGGTTGAAAAGAGTTGGACACAACTGAGCGACTAACACTACTATTATTAACTATAGAATGGACAGATGTTTATGTGTGACTGAGTCCCTTCGCTGTTCACCTGAAACTATCACAGCATTGTTTGCTAACTGGCCATACTCCAATATAAAATTAAAATTAAAAAAAAAAAAAGATCCAAATAGTCCTTTGAATTAAGAGTCCCAGCAGGGTCTACCTTGCTGAAAGAAAAGAACTGTCTTTCAGAGAAAGTACGATGAAGCCCAATCAGTTTATAAAGGACTTTAGGGTCTTTTCAGGTGATCCCACAGGTTAAACATCTTTACACAGTCAGATCTGAAATTCCTACCTGCCATGGGATATTTCCACACCACTGCTTCCCCTCTGCTTTACTTTTAACACATCGGAAGAACAACCTGGTAAAGTATGAAGCACAAATAATCAAGTTTGTGAAAGTCCATTAGAATAAAAGATGAACTTGTTTTTAATTCAAGAAACCCTTTTATAATTATTTGATAACAGCTTTGAAAGGTCACTTGAAACCAATTACTCTTACATGTACTAATGTACTACATTTAAAAATTCTTTACTTCAAAGGATATTTACAAGACCTGAGAAGTGAAAGAATACAGATGTCATAGTAACCAGAGGGTACTCATAGATTTATCCTTTTAACTCTACAGAATGATTGACATGGGAAGACTGATCCACAAGGGGCCGCTACAATCAGAAAACAGGAGGTGACCAGACATGATGTGTCCCTAATGGGAAGCCGCAGTGCTTCCTGTAGAGTGAAAAAGCAAAAACCAGAAAACCAAGCCAAATCAAAGCAAAGACTTCCCCGGTCATCCAGTGGTTAAGACTGTGTGCTTCCTCTGCAGGGGGCCTGGTGTGTCCCTAATGGGAAGCCACAGTGCTTCCTATAGAGTGAAAAAGCAAAAAACAGAAAACCAAGCCAAATCAAAGCAGACTTCCCCGGTCATCCAGTGGTTAAGACCGTGCGCTTCCTCTGCAGGGGGCCTGGGCTCCATCTCTGGTCTGGGAACTAAGACCCCACAAAACTTACAGTGGCATGGTCAAGAAAAGAAAACTAAGACAAAAACGAATCTGAATCTGGTCAAACCCCTGGATCCAATTAGCAATTTACAGGAAATGCAAACAGATGAACACATAAAACTAGACCAGGGGATGTAATCTGCAAACTCTTAACAGTGGGAAATGCTATAAGACAAACAACTTAAAAAAAAAAAAAAAAGACAAACAACTTGATTCCTTCAACAAGTAAATCGCAAGGCAGAAGAAAAAGACTGGGGGGACCTATTTAAGAGACTTAAATATATCAATTAACTGCAATCTGTAGACCTTATTAGAATTCTGACTTAAGCAAATGAGCAAAAACTACCAAAAATAAACTATTTATAATATTTATGAATCTTCTGGAAATCTGTACTCCAATTGGTTAAAAAAAAAAAAAAAGTCCATATTTTTACAGCTACACACTGAAATATTTACAGAAGAAACGACATTATGTGGGATATGTCTCCAAACATGGAGGAGCTGGTGAGTAGGGTGCAAGGATATAGATGCAACAAGATTCGTCATGAGTGTGACTGTTGAAGCTCACATGCAGTATCCTGTCTACTTTTGTATATGTTTCCAATCTTTCATTAAAAAAAAAAAGACTGACTACAGGCCTATATCCCAGGGCAAGGCAGTCCCTGCTCACACAAACGCTACCTATATTCCAGCTATGCAAAAACGGCTATGCTGTCCCGTGCTCAAACTAAGCCACACACTCTCCATCCTACTGGACTTTGCACGTGTACCACTCTCCATCCAAAGAATGTCCTCCTTATCCCTATTTGCCCACCATTACCCCATCACCAGCTGTCAATCCTACAGGTCCCTCCACACCCAGTTCAAGACATACCGCCTTTGCACACTCTCTGCCCTATTCATGCATTGTACTGCTTCTGTAATTTTGTCATATATAGTTGTATTAAGCTCATATCTGCCTGTCAGCAACTAGAAGGCAATAAATATCTCTTTATTCCTAAGCCTCACTGCTTGTACATAATAGTTAAGTATTGTTGAATTAAACAGAACCAACTGAATTCTTCCTTACCCCAAATGACTCCTCAAAATTAATCAGTTAAATAAGAGCCTTTGAAATTATGCATTCCACTTAATTGTTTAAATAGGTAAAATGCTCAATCAAAAAGTATAAAATGACAGTGAAAAGCACCTCCTCTCCATCTGTTCAGTTCACATCCCTCCCAAGTAACCATTTCTCTTAGTTTTTTGTTTGCCTTTCCAGAGATGGTTTTAATGACTATTCAGGTCATTGTATTTTCTTTATTTCTTCCTTATCTACTCAAGTGGGTAGCGTAGTATGCTGTGCTATGCTGTCGCTCTGCTGCGTCCGACTCTTTGCGACCCCATAGGTTGTAGCCCACCAGGCTCCTCTGTCCTTGGGGATTCTCCAGGCAAGAATACTGGAGTGGGTTGCCATGCCCTCCTCCAGAGGATCTTCCCAACTCGGGGATTGAACCCAGGTCTCCCACACTGAGGGTGGATTCTTTACTGTCTGAGCCACCAGGGAAACCCAAGAATACTGGAGTGGGCAGCCGATCCCTTCTCCAGGGGATCTTCCCGACCCAGGAATCAAACCGGAGTCTCCAGCATTACAAGCGGATTCTTTACCAGTTGAGCTACCAGGGAAGCCCAGGTAGCATAGGATACATACTACTAAATACCTTGCTTGCTTTTTTTTAACTGAACAATATGTCTTGGAGATTTTTCTATAAAAACATATACATAAAGGACTTCTTTATGTGTACGTATTTTCTACAATTGCACAGGTTTTTACACAGCAGCAGTTTTCCACTATAAGGATGTTCCATTATTTATTTAACCAGACCCCTCTGGTTATTTCCAATCCTTTACTATTAAGAGCAATATCACAATGAATAACCTTTTGCATATGTAATTTCACATGTGTTTTAATATATCCATTGGGCAACTCTCTATATTTCATGCTGTATATTAGAGCCTTCTCTGTTTTTCTTCATCAATTAGCTTCTAGATTTTATTTATTAGCTAACTTTTCTCCTTTCTACCTCCTTAAGTTCAGTTTTATCTGCATTAATTCCTTCTTTCTGCTTTCTTTCTGTTTAATTTCTTGTCCTTTTTCTAACTTCTTAAATTAGTACTGTGATACATAACACAAGGGCTTTACTGGTGGCTCAGTGGCAAAGAATCCGATTGCCAATGCAGGAGACGCGGGTTCGATCCCTGCATTGGGAAGATGCCCTAGAGAAGGAAATGGAGTCTCACTCCGGTGTTCTTGCCTGAGAAATCCTAGGGAAGAGGAGCCTGAGGGGCCACAATCCATTTTCTAGCAGAAATGGGGTTGCAGAATCGAACACAACCTAGCGACTAAACAACAAATACAACACAAATCACAACAGTCTGAGTCCTAACCCAAAATGAATCCTGAGCAGATCACAACCCCTCGATGCCACCACTGCACTTGGATGTAAAAGCAAAGATAACAAGCTCCAAATGGACAAGTATTCCATAAGAGTGAAAAAGAAGACATGGACTTTCCTAGTGGTACAGATGATAGGAATCCACCTGCCAATGTGGGGACATGGGTTTGATCCCTGGTTCAGGAAGGTTCCACATGCCACGGAGCAATTAGGCCCATGCGCCACAACTACTGAGCCTGCATGCCAAAACTACTAAAACCCGTGCACAGAGTCTATGCTCTACAACAAAGGAAGACCCCACAATAAGAAGCCCACACACTGCCTCCAGAGTAGCCCCCACTCTCCACAACTAGAGAAAGCTGATGCAGACAAGGATCCAATGCAACCAAAAAAAATAAATAAATAAAATCATTTTTAAAAAAGAAGAAAGGACCAGCTCCTATCACACAAACTCATAATTTTCTCATTCAAGTTCACCATAAAAAACATGTGTTGGTCTCTTTAATTTTTTCTTACTGCAATAAGAAAATTTAGTTCTGAACATATAGTTCTGAAAATTTCTGAAATGCCTTGATTGCAAAAAACTCAAAGAAAGGCTACTATTAGGGAGTCCTACTACTTATGAAAACAAGTCAAGAACAAATTCTTGCTGTTCAAAGTGTATCAAGTACCTGAAACCTTAACTGAAAGAATGTTTTATAAGTAGCATGTATTTTAAAGCCCAAACTTCATAGACTTTCAAGAGAAGGGCAAGATTTGGAGTCAACAACACACACTAAGCATCAGCTATGTGCCAGGCACACTGCAAAAAATGTTTCTGCTTACATTTTCATTAAAAATAATCTAGATGAACTTCTCTGTTTTTAGGATAAAAGTTTGTTATGTTTATTAAATTGTAAATCAACAGAGAAAGCGGTGGAAATACATTGTCATAGAGAAAGCAAACAATGAGTTCACTATGAAAAAGAGTGTCATTTCTACAGTATATTCATTAATTATTTTCCAAGGCATTGGTTATGAACAAGAAGAATGAAAAAATCAGATAGGGATCATTCAAGGCCAAGTTCAAGTCTCAATTCCTCCACTTTCTCAGTAATCTTCACCAGCCTTAATCTCCTACTGTTGGTTTTACAGTCAGAGAAACATCTGGCATTTGAACACATACAATTTAGCACTCTAACAAGCAGATCAGACTGCTCACCAACCTTCCTGTGTCTAACTCTTATCCCAGTCGTGTCTTAGGGCCCTTAGAAATATGGGTTCACTTCTCCACATGCAGCAGTGGAAAAACATAAAGCTGGATTTCTACCTCACCTTTTACACAAAAATTCAAGATGGAACAAAAATGTATAGAATAAAACTATAAATGTTCTAGGAAAAAAAACAGAGATGAATATTTTGGCACTTCTAAAGTAAAAAGGGAATGACAAAATCCTGCAGCTGAGAGATAAAGGATTTAGTAATTTGACTACACAGAAGTATTAAATGTCCATATAGTAAAAATGCCATAGGCAAAATTACAAGAAAAAAGGCAACCTGGGGAAAGGAACTGCTGTACACATTATAAAAGGCTAATATCCTCTCCATGGGCTTCCCAGGTGTCCCAGTGGGCCTGCCAAGGCAGGAGATGCAAGAGATGCTGGTTCAATCTCTGGGTCAGGAAGATCCCCTAGAGAAGGAAAGGGCAGCCCACTCCAGTACTCTTGCCTGGAAAACCCCACGGAGAGAAGAGTGTGGGGGGCCTCAGTCCCTGGGGCCGCAAACAGTCGGACACCACTGACTGAGTGAGCACACACACATAATAACACTTCCATACAAGGATCACTTCTGTGGTACAGCACAGTGCATGATACTCCACAGTACCTAGTCAAAGCACCGGCTTTGTTGAGTGGGATTCTTTATGGGTGGCTGGAGCCCGAGGTCCTTTTGCATGGGTCTGGCTCATGTCCCAGTGCCTCTCTGTCATCAGCCTAGGTAATCATCATTGGGTTAGATACTCTGCATGCCAATTTTACCCAGTAATCAACCTACCACAAAAGGGGTGTCCTAGATGTGCACAGATTCACGTGCTATTAAAAATGAAGCATTTTGGGGGACCTCTCCGGTGGTACAGTGGATAGGAATCTGCCTACCAATGCAGGGGACATGGGTTCGATCCCTGGTCTGGGAAAATTCCACATGCCTTGGTGCAACCAAGCAGGTGAGGCACAACTCCTGAGCCTATCTGCTACAACTACTGAAGCCCGCATGCCAAGAGCCTTTGCGCTACAACGTGAGAAGTCACCGCAATGAGAAGCCTGCACACTGCAACGAAGAGCAGCCCCTGCTCTCCACAACTAGAGAAAGCCCGTGCACAGCAATGAAGACCCAGTGAAGCCAAAAAAAACCTCTTAAAAAAAAGTAAAAACATAAAAGTACTTTGAACATCCCAGTACAATCATTTAAAGAACTAAAACCTGTTTTACCAATCTATAGACGAAGAAAATTACCATCTATTTTGATCCTTGAGAATAAAAGCTAAAAGAGAGAGAGAGAGGGAAGAGAGGAGAGAAGAGGAACTCAGGAGCCTGACAACCATATCCAACATCCGTATATCAACAAGTGCCACATTGTTCATGTCAAGCCAGGAGTTGTTCTCTCTGGTTTTACTGAGCAACAATCATAGTTTTCTTTAATGCCCAACAACAGGGTCATGGCTGAAGGGCCAGTCAAATGCTGGTGAGTGGTACCATCTGGTGTTTAGTTAGAGAACTACACAAAAAAGCAGCTTCATGCCAAGGTAAGAATGGGCACCTCAGTGTTACTTCGGTTTACAACTCCCCTCCACTAGTCTGCTACACCTGTCTCCTAGCTAGGTTAAGCATTAAACATAACAGTACTAATTCAAGGATACAAAGTTCTTTAAGTTCTTGAAAAGAAAACCCAATTTGGGGGAAGAAAAGCTTGTGCTACATGATGTCTTTCTCCAGAGTACAGGGATTCTGGCTAAATGCTTTACTGTCTACTAAGGAAGTCAACATCCATAGATACATTACCTATTGCTTTTTAAAATTTTCAGCCTATACCACCTATCAGGGTATACTTGTTGGATTTTTTGCTGGGTTTTTTTTTTTTTTTGCTTTGTTGTTAATTTGTTGTGTGCTGTAGAACTGTATTTTATTTGTGCTAAAACAATCTTTTCAAAACTCTAGTAAGTACCTCTTAATAAGTGTTCTAGATTTGAGCTAAAAGAAATACATTCAAGCATTCTTTTTCTATTTTTAAAATAATGAGCACCTCAGCCTCCTCGACCTCGTGTGAAGAGTAACAGAGACAAGTTCTCAAGATTCTGTCCTCAGCCTAGACCTCCTTGGAGCTGCCCACTCACCTGTCCAGCCTGCTTCACATAAGACACAATGAGTCCAAAGCTGTATGTGTTAGTGATCTCTACTGATGTCAACTTTCCTTCCTTGTTTTGCTCAATGGTAAACTCACCCACCCAGGAAACCATTTCCTGAGCACTGACCATGTGCTAAACACCAAAGGAAGTGACCACACACATGACTGACTGCACTGACCCTCGCAGCCCGGGGAATCCAGTGCTACCATGACTGCTATCCCAGCTGAGTAAATGGAGGAAATGAACATGCTTAACCACCAGGAAACATGTTGTATCAATTCTCTTTCAGCAAGTGTTCTCCAGTCTGTGTGTGTGTGTTAGTCACTGAGTCCTGTCTGACTCTTCTCCACCCCATGGACTGTAGCCTGCCAGACTCCTCTGACTATGGAATTCTCTAGGCAAGAATACTGGAGTGGGTAGCCATCCCCTTCTCCAGATCTTCCTAATCCAGGGATCAAACCCAGGACTCCTGCACTGCAGGCAGATTCTCTACTATCTGATCCACCAGTCTAAGCACACCCAACTCTATAGCCAGGGCTTCAATCTAAATTCGCCTTTCACTTAGAGAAAGTGGGTGTGCCTGGAGTTGGTTAGATCTAGGCTCAAATCCCAGGGGCTTCCCTGGTGGGCTCAGTGGCAAAGAATCTGCCTGTCAATGCAGGAGACATAGGTTCAATCCCTGGATTGGGAAGGTCCCCTGGAGAAGGAACTAGAAACCCACTCCAGTGTTCTCGCCTGGGAATCCTCATAGACAGGGAAGCCTGGTGGGCTACATTCCGTGGGGTCACAAAAGAATCAGACACAACTTAGCACCTAAATAACAACAACAACAAGGCTCCAATGCCAGCCAGGCCACACTATAATGCTGGGACCTCAAATTCCTTTTCTAACCTCTCTAAATGTTTCCTCATCCGTCTATAAAACAGGGATATTAAAACCTGTCACAGTAGATTCAATGAAGAGGTCATGAACGTGCCAGGTAGTAGGCATTCTAGAGCCCCACATAGTTCAGTGGGCTCCTTGCCTCCACTGCCATCACCTCCTAATCTAACTTCCATAGTTCTTCTTTTGATGCAAATTGAATAATAAATTCTTCAGTGTCTTCCTACCACATAGAACAGTATTTCTGTATGATCCAGGGCCCCCAGTAGTATGTAAAGGAGATTGTTCTAACTTGAGGCACTAAAGGCTTACTGGCCCCGCTGTACTAGCAGGAAACAATAGAAAAGTGAAATTTTTAAAAATTCCACTTTTAAAGACTTCTCTGGTGGCGCAGTGGGTAAGAATCTGCCTGCCAATGCAGGGGACACAGCTTGGATCCCTGGTCCAGGAAGATCACACATGTGCGAATAAGCTGGTGAGCCACAAGTACTGGGCTGGTGCTTGAGAGGCCACAAGCTGCAACTACTGAAGCCTGAGAGCCTAGAGCCTGTGCTCCGCAACAAGTGAAGCCACAGCAATAAGAAGCCTGCACACTGCAACCAAGAGTGGCCCTCACTCACCAAAACTAGAGAAAGCCTGTGCAAAGCAACAAAGACCCAGCACAACCAAAAATAAGTAAATAAATGATTGTTTAAAAATTCCATTCATAAGAGTGTCAAGAAACGTAAACACTGAGGACTAAATTTAACCAAAAGGGTATATAGCACTCTATAATCAACTATTCCACAATGCTAAAAGAAATTTTAAATGTCATAAGTAAATATACCATGCTCATGGACTGGAAGACCAAGATTAATATCAGTTCTCCCTACACTGATCTATACAGATTCAATAGAATCCCAACTGAGTTTTCTGAGGAAACTGTAAAGGGTGATTCTACATTTTATATGGAAATATAAAGGACCCAGAATAGCAAATCTTGAAGAGGGAAGTGGGAAGACTCACAGGATCTTATTTGATCATGTCAGGATAGATAAAAAGATCAATGGAAGAGACTAGCAAGTCCAGAAATAGATCCACACATGGTGGTCAACCAATTTTTCACAAAGGTGCCAAGTGTTTCCATGGGAAACATTCAAAAAATGGTGCTGAAACAATTGAATAGCATTTATTCAATACTACATGAAAAAATAAATGAACTTCTATCTCATAAGGTATGTCAAATTAATTTGAGGTAGGGCACAGAGAGATAGTGAAAGACAGAAAAGCCTGGCATGCTGCAGTCCATGGGCTTGCAGAATTGGACAAGCCTGAGCAACTGAACAACAACAAAGGCGTAGACTAAACAAAAAAGTCATTAAAAAAAAATAAAGAAAACAACTATAAAACTTCTAAAAGAAACCATTAGAGAACTTTATGATCTTGAGGTAGGCAAAGATTCCTCACAGAAGACAAAAAGCACAAATCATAAAAAAAACGATAGATTGGATTTCATAAAATGAAAAGTTTCTACTCTTCAAAAGACAGTCAAGAAAACCAAAGCCACAGACTGGGGGAGAAAATACACAATATATATATCTGCCAAAGGACCTGTGCAGAGAATACATAAGGAATTCTTCCAACTCAGTAACAAAAGACAACACAATTTTGAAGAGAGAAAAAATCCCCCAAAGTTACACTGTATGATTCCATGTATGTAACATCTTAAAGTGACAGCATTTGAGAACTAGAGATCAGGTTCATGGTTGCCAGGAGTATACAGAGGGAAATAAGAGGAAGGTGGGTATAGTTACAACAGGTCAACAAGGATTCTCCAGTAAAGGAACTGCTCAATATCTTGACTGTTGTAATAAATACACAAAAGGTGGCTCAGTTGGTAAAGAATCTGCCTGCAATGCAGGAGATCTAGGTTCAATCCCTGGACTGGGAAGGTCCCTGGAGAAGGGAATGGCAACCCACTCCAGTATTCTTGCCTGGAGAATCCCACAGACAGAGGAACTTGGCAGGTTATAATCCATGAGGTCACAAAGTGTCACAAACGACGGAGCAACGAAGTACGCATGCATGCACACATAATAAAGTTGCATAGAACTAAATGTATAATGTATACATGCCATTAGGTAATGTGTAAGTCTGCAGAGGATCTCCTGTACTATTTCTTAAGCTGCCTGTGAATATGTAATTATGTCAATAAAAATTTCAATTAAAAAAATGGGCAAAATTTTAAACAGATACTTCATCAAAGAAGATATACAGAAACAGCAAAAAACTACATGAAACAAAATCGCTTTCATAAATGGTATTCAAAATGGTATTCTGGGCAATAATAAAGAATGAATTACTGACAGATACAACTACATGGATGAATCTCTACAGACACTGTTACATAAAAGAAGCCAGATACAAAAGAATACATGCAGTATGAATCAAAACAGTGATTAACTATGATAGGTGGAGGGATTATCTAGATGGGACCCAATGGCACTTAATGAGGTAAAGGAAATAAATATTCTATATTTTGACTGGAATCTTGGTTTTAGGATAGGTATATACCTTTCTTAAAACTCAACCAGAAAACAAACAAAAGTCAACTAGTTGAACACTTAAGAACTGTGCATCTTATTGCATGTATACATAACTCAGTAAAGAAATATAGTAGTACAGGCAGTTTTCAGTTATATAAAATTGTGACGATGGTACTTGAGTGCCTATATTTGGGGGGAGGAATCAATCTAGAATATATAAATTTCAAACTGTCATATAAAGACCATTACATATAAATGTCATATAAAGACTACTACATCTGGCCCCTGCCTTTCTGGCCAGTATTATCTTCTGAATCTCTGCTTAAGTATATGCTAAATGACCACTGAACAGAGTTTCCCTGGTGGCTCAGTGGTAAAGAATCAGCTTGTCAATGCCAGGGACCTGGGTTTGATCCCTGAGTTGACAAGATCCCCTGGAAAAGGAAATGGCAACCCACTCCAGTATTCTTGCCTGGGAAATTCTATGGACAGAGGAGCCTGGAGGGCAACAGTCCATGGGATCGCAAAAGAGTTGGACATGACTTAGTGGCTAAACAACAAACAAAAAACCATTGAACCAAATGTTTGCAATTACTTCACGCCTCCATATACTAATGCAGGATACTGGTGTTATATACGACCTCTTTTTTGCCCCTAGGGAATTCCTACTTGCTTTTCAATACTCATGACAAATCTCATCTGCCACCTATATAGACTTCCCTGCCCTTCTTCTGAGTGCCCATAGAAAAGGCAACTGGCACTTATTGAGTGCTTAACATACATTAGACATTTTTACACATGACCTCGTGGCTCATATGGTAAAGATTCTGCCTGGAATGTGGGAGACCCGGGTTCAACCCCTGGAGACTGAAGATCCCCTGGAGAAGGGAATGGCAACCCACTCCAGTATTCCTGCCTGGAGAATCCCATGGACAGAGGAGCATGGTGGGCTACAGTCCATGGGGTCGCAAAGAGTTGGGCATGACTGAGCAACTAACTTTCACTTTCATTCTACTACCAGAATGAGAAAGTTGACAAGCAAGTGCAAATTAATGACTGCTGGTGAGCTGATGTTATTGGCTACTTGAAAGCTGGAGAGTGAGGGAGGTGAAGCAGTTTATCCAGAAATTAACCAGAGGTCAGATTTCTCACATCAACGAGTAGCTCAGAAGTTAGGAAGTGACAGTCCAGAAGATATTCAATGCATACAGAAACACCATTTGTTTCTTACTGACTTTTAAAGACTAGTCAATCCTAGGAAAACACCTCACCATAACCCTTCCAGGCAAAGGAAAACAAAAACAAATACACTTAGCTGTTCCTTTTGGACACTTACCTGTATTCTTTCTTGCTCTGTGATAGAGATAGACCCTGAAGCTCTACCACAAAGTCCTCATGCAATAAACAGTGAGAAACAGGAATGCTAGAAGGAAAAAAAAAAAGGAAATTTGTGTTTTAGGAGGTAAAGAATAGAGGCCAGTATCCTAAAATGAAATCTAAAATATGTGTTTTAAACATAAGGGCCCATGTATAATCTCTACTGGGTTTGTGAATCCCACACACTTTCTTGTCCACGTGCACTCCTCTGGGGAAAGGGCCTATCTCTTCATCTTTTCTCATGCCCCCAAATAAAGCATGACAATAAACATACCTATCTTTTTCCTGAGGACTCAAGTTTAAAATGATATTGTGCTATGTACCACTATACTGTGATTCCTCCAAGCTGTGACTTTTTCCCAGGTTCTCTTATCATCCTTTTCCCTCTAATAACCTGTTAGCTGTCACTATCAACCTGAGGACTCTGGCAACACACTCTACTAATTCACTTCATGCTTGATTGGTCTAAGTTTAACTCCTCCCTTCCAACTTCTTAGTAGGAAAGAATTAATGTATAATATTTAAGAGTGAAAATCTAAAGCACTCTCATATGACCTGTGGCATTTTCCTTCTTTTTGCTTATAATCTGGTTACCAGACATATTATAAATGGGTCAAATTATCAAATAACCATCTTTTGAGTCAAATATTATTATACTAGTTTGTATAGCAATATGTTCTTATAAATGGTACTTTACATAAGGGCATTTTCCTTTTCATTTAAAACCAAATCTTATGCTGCCATTAATATTTAATTTCTACAAATCCGAATATGCTTTCATGTCTCATGAAACTTGAGCTAAGTAATGAACCTAAGAAGCTCCATATACATATTAGAAATTAAACAGTAAACCCTGACATAATGATGTTTATAGCTTGAGAAATTTGTTTGGTGCCTTCTATCTCAAGATTTAACACTAATTTAAGTAAAGTCATTTTGTATTTAATTTAAATGGATCCCAGTAATTTCTTTCAAATGAAAACACAACTTATTAGAAGGCTAAGAAAATACTTCCTCTAAAAAATTTATTTTCTAAATCTGAAAAAAGGTAAAAAATCTTCCACTTAAGTTTTAAAGTGTAACAAAAACACAAATCATCTAAATCATGTGGGAAAAACATGAGAAGCTAATATATGTTTTGAAAAAAAAATACTTTCTTTTCTGTTGATATCCATAGTGTCTTACACATGTAGAAAATGCCTTTTCTACACCAAGTTCAGTAGAAAGCAGGGAAAAATGCGTGATTTTGTGATAGTCTAAAATTTCACATAGAAACTGTGGACACCAGATACTATGAAATATTAACAATACTTATGAGAACAGTATTTTCTCACTTCAAAGAAGATGCTTATTATTTCTCGGTCTCAGCTTTTAATTTTGTAAAAACTAGAGTGCTGAATCAGATTACTTATGTCTTTTCAGGTTTAATCCCTAATTTGTTTTTGTCGAGTATCAAACTCACCACTTAATTGCAGAGGATCCTGTTTTTAAGGGTCGCTTTAATCTGACTACCAGGGTGTTTTAACCTCAAACATTTGGAAACCAATTCGGCCTAAGACTAGTGTAAAGCTGGAGCCAATTATTTTCTGCTATGTCTGCACGTTCTCAATTATAAACGGGGTGGGAGTAATGTCCCAACAGGAAAAGGGACGGCAAGGCCAGGCCAGTGAACCCAGAACTAAACGGCCCAGAAGGATCCAGATGTAGACAGTCCTCCAGATTATAAACGAGAGCCTTGGCGGCCCAGAGAGGGAAAGGGAACAGCCATGGGTCACAGAGCAAGCAAGAGCGGAGCGTGTCCCTAACGTGCCGGGGATTACCAACTCCTTAAAGGGCCCTGGCTCTGAAGACCAGGAGTCCCAGCTCTCCTGGCCCTTCTGGGCAGCGGGGAGCTGGCGACTCCTCCTGAGTGGCCACGCGCAGCCCCAGGGAACTGTGCCTAGCTCGGAGACCTACTCGGCGGTCCGCGCAAAGCTGCAAGTGTCCGCCCGGCACACGTAGAAGCTCTTTCCTTTATTCGGGCCCTCTCGGACGCCGGTCTTCAGAAGACATAAAGTCCCTAAGGAGAGAAGGTCGACAACGATTACACCAAGCTAGGCTGGCAGACCCCTTGGACCCTTAGGCCCTGACCTCCTACCATGCTCCGGACACCTAACTACTTCCATCTCGCCCCAGCTTTCCTCTTCTCAGAAGCCACCGCCTCTCCCAACGCCTGCTTCCGCCTTTTTCTCCGCCCTCCTCATTCAGGAAACGTTCGTCACCCACCTCCTCCACTCTTAATCCCCCATAATTCACCGCCGCGGCTTTAGCCACACCCACCCTAGCTACTATCAGCCAATCAGACGGGAAATGTGCTCACCTCCACCCAATCACGGCCGCCCTGAGATTCGCGGCGCGCAGAAATAAAAAATGGAGCGGGGGGAGGGGGGGGAACATTGTCTTTGGCCCGTGGGGCGTGGCTGAAGCTAGAGTGAGTTTTGGAGGTTGGCGGGGCTTTCCGGAGGAGGGAAGCTTTGCGAGGAAGGAACTGGTCGACTCTACCTTGCACGCATTTAAGACCTAGAGGCATCCCTAGAGGAAGCAGGCATTACAGACTGCAGAGAGGAGCTCTACAAAAAAAAAGACTCTCTTCTCCCCGAGGCCGAGAGCGCCTAGAGCTTCGCGGTCTTCTGGATGCCAGCCGGGGCCTAGCGCTGGTGGGCGCTCCGCCTCCGCGCTCGATCTCTAGGGAGGGGAATCCCAGAGAAGCCGCCGCCTCTGGAAGAGGCACTGGATTTGCATGTGGAGGCGAAGCGGGGTGCGAGTGAGGGCCGTTGGGGCGTCCTTTATAGCTAAGCGGTGAACTGACCAGTCTGTTGTAGAGCGGGCCTGAAGACTTCTCTGGAACCCCACAACACAGTCCTTATCCATACACGTCTGTCTTGACAACCTGGTGGGGATGCGCAACATTTTAAGGACCCCGAGATTCAAAAGTTTGAGTGAGTCCCCCCAGGTCAGAGAATTAGTGAGTGGGCAGTTGGCCGACGGTGCTCAGAAAACTGCCTTCTGTGTGCTATACGTTCTCTAGGCACTCAGTGTGGGAGACCTGAGTTAGAAATGTCAAAGTGGAAACAACAGGAGGAATAGATCGCCTTTGGTGAAAGGGAGTTTTATACTGCATATTTTGTATTGTCAGACTTTTTCTATCAGTATGCGTTTGTAATATTAAAAATCGAGGATGTAATTAAAAGAAAGGGGACTATTTGAAATCGTAATCAGATCTCTTAGTCAACAAAAAGGGAGGAATAGGAATCAGACATGGCAAGAGAGACGGCTTAATCTTACAACTATTGAGGACCATATGTACAGACATATGGTGTGCGTGTGTAACTGTATTTACAGAGACAGTAGGACAGGAAAATCTGCAAGTTCTAGGAAATCTGAGCTATGTGGTGAATGTAAATGTCATAGGGAGCCAGAGGAGGGGAGACAAACCTGAGAACAAACAATTCTTGTTTATTAAGAATTAAACAAGTTCTTAATAAATAGCTTTTTGTATACCCAATGTGAACTAGGTGCTTAGGAAATATACAATCCATTCATTCACATATAAAGTTTAAGACGACTATTCTAACCACAAAGAACTTGCTCAGTATTTGGAGGAGACTGATCTAGCACATACTGAACACTTAAATAACAATGTAATAGCATTTGAATGCCACGATAAGTGGAGATCCCAGTAAACTCTTAGAACTAAAGATGTGTCTGGAAGCAAAGTAGAGTAAATTTATACATAATTATCCCTTCTGAAACACCTATAGATAAATGTAGAAATAGGAAAGGAGTAAAAAAACAAATAGTGACAGTTTCATTATACCCAGATTGTAATTCTCGCATTGAGAGAGTTCTATTCATGTATTCAATAAATGCTATATTAGGAGAATTAGAGCTTGAATATTGGATTTGCAGGACAAGGGGCATGATAATTTAATTATTTCTTTAGAAATGCCTTTTTGAAACAAGGCAAAATCAGGGCCTCTTAAGTGTCCCATTAAGGAGGGACCTCTTCCTCTGTCAAGTATTCAAGCTAGTGTCTCAGGTCAAACCCCATGAAAGGGTGCACAGCCAAATCACAGAATGGGGGATTATTTCTCCCATAAGTTTGGTCACAGTCCATGGGGGTGCAAAGAGTCAGATACCACTGACTAACACACACAGAGAATTATACAATATACACTTTTCAAAATATATACATTAGTATGTGTATATTGTTTATATCCTTAATTTGCCTATAAACTCTTGGAGAGCCCTTTGGACACAATGTGCTTTATGGACCCTTATTTTTAATAAAGTTGAGACTTTGAGTTTGTTTTGCTTTAAAACTTGATGTATTCAAAATGAATCCCTAGGCTAGATCCTAAAGCTCAGTGGTTTAAATCCACAGGTTAATGAGCCAATAAATTCTTTGTGCATGGAGGTGGTCAGACATAAAAGTATGTGACGGAATTGTTCTAAAACTCAGTTGTGGTAATAGCTGCACAATTGTATACATTTCCTAAGACTCAGGGAATGATACACTTTAAATAAGTGAATTCTATGATGTCTGTTCTTCAGTAAAGTTGTTAAAAACAGTGTATAGGCAATACCAAAACACCTGCAAGGAAAATAAAATCTCGGCTCAATCACCTAAATGTTTCAGCATCCTAAGGACTCTTTAGTTTTAGATGGTATTAATCCTTAAGCAGACTGGTTCTCTGACCTGTGGAATAAAATCCAGAGTGGTACAAACACACATTTCAATTCCTGGGAAATAAAGCAGTTGTATATTATTGGTCAGCATTGTACTGAGTGGCATATATTAACCATGAAAAGTGAAGTTGCTCAGTCATGTCCGACTTTTTGCAACCCCATGGACTGTAGCCTACCAGGTTCCACTGTCCATGGGATTTTCCAGGCAAGAATACTGGAGTGGGTTGCCATTCCCTCCTCCAGGAGATCTTCCCGACCCAGGGATTGAACCCCGGGTCTCCCGCACTGCAGGCAGACCCTAGTCCCATTAAACATGAAAGGCATCTATAAGATACTGGCGGTGAGGGTATCAGCTGGAAGTCACCCCTTGACTTTCTTGTCACTCTCTGGTTTTTCAGTCACTAAGTCATGTATGACTCTTTGTGACCCCAAGAACTGCAGCACGCCAGACTTCCCTGTCCTTCATTATCTCCTGGAGTTTGCTCTAACTCATGTCCATTGAGTGAGTGATGGAAATAATCAGAAATTCTAAGTTTTAATTATTTGTAAAATTCATGTTCTATGCAACTGATGCCTCCCCAAATCCTGGCTTTCTCTGCCCACCAAAGCCAACTAAAAAGTATGGAGAGAGACTTTGGAGGAAATAGAAAGATGGCTTTAATCCTCAGCATGTGGAGGGGAGGCAGAGCAGACTCAAGCGCCCCCTCCATGAGGAATCTGGGGGATTATATGGATGAAGGCTCGCAATCAGAGGTTGGTGATGAACAAAGCTGTTTAAAGCTGTAAGGATCTTTTATTCTTCCTCTTGCATTGTTTCAAAAAAATGGTCACAGGCTGGCATCAGGTAGCCCGGTAATTGGGTCCATTGTCTTCTGTGTATTGTACTGTGGCCTTCTTTCTATTGATATAATGCAAAAAGAGAAAAACTATGAGGAATGGTCTCCAAGAGAGTGCTATAAAGGTGAGCACAGATATAGGATGTAATTAGCATAGAGTTAAAAGAAGTAGGTGCAGAATGTAGCTCATGCAGCGCTAGAGGGCAGAAAAGCAAACTGAAGTTATAGACAATAATTAGGAATGGTTAAAGTAAAAACTAGGAATGACCAGGCCTGCTCACTGTTCTCTCCATCTTCTTTATTCTCAGGAAAGAATAGAACAACTCATCCCTCTTTTATTCCTTTTCATTGTTTTAAACATTAAGTTGTCCAAATATGCCACTCCAATTAGAGGATAATCTAAATTTATTTCAAATTATATCCCTCTGGGTTTTTGCTCATTGCTTTGGGGTGGGGTGGGAAGGGTAACTAATTTTAAAGAGTAGGTAAAGGATTTTTTGTCCCTATGAGGCATATTTACTATAGTAAAGCAATACTGTAGCCTATTCCTGCAGTGTATTTTGAGGTAAGTGCTTTAAAAAAAAAAATTATTTACTTATTTTTGGTTGTGCTAGGTCTTTGTTGCTTCATGTGGGCTTTCTGTAGTTGCAGCAAGGAGGCATTGCTCTCGAATTGCAGTGCACAGGCTTCCCATTGCAGTGGCTTCTCATGTTATGGAGCACAGGCTCAGTAGCTGCGGTTCCTGAGCTCTGAAGCATAGATAGGCTCAGTAGCTGTGACACGTGGGTTTAGTTGCTCCGTGCGTGAGGGACCCTCGGAGAGCAAGGGTAGCACCTGTGCCCCCTGCACTGCAAGATGAATTCTCAACCACTGAACCACCAGGAAAGCCCTGAGATAAGTGCTTTTACAGACAGCACTTGTAAGTGGTTTTAATTCACACAGCTACCCTGGGGGCAGGTATTCCTTTATCCCCATTTTACAGAATGGAACACCAAAGTTTAGAGAGCCACTTGCTTACAGAGTCCCACTACTTGAACTTTGGAACCAAAAGATTAATCTCTTCCTGGCTCAGAGTCACAAAGCTGACATCAGACAGATCAGGAACTGGAAGTCACTTTGGAGGGACTCCTATCCCAATTCTTGCCACCACAGTATTTTTAGGAAGCATAAATTATTCAGTGATTCATTCAGACATTTAACCTATACATAGCCAAGTATTCAAATATTTGTGTTATACAGATGCAGCTCAACAAACCCAAGGAAACAAAACAAATCAAGTCCTGCTGTTTTATAAATGATCACTAGGTAGCAGCATATTAACATAAAAACCAAACACAAGGCCCACTTCTGTTTTCACGCTCTTTAGTGATAAGCGGTGGTAATTCAGTTTCATTTTATTTCGTGCCTTTCAACTATATGACCGTTTTAAACTTTACCATTGATAAAGGCATAGTCAAGATGAGAATATAGTAAGGACAAATTTGGTTATTAGGAAAAGGGAAGAGATTTTATAAGTTCTTTTGTGCCAATATTTTCTATTAGGTTCCAAATGTCACTGGTGTTAAATTATTATCCCCAAAATGGTTCAAACCTGGCACCCCTTCATCTATTTTTGTTTTTCATTAAGTATACTATTCAGTACTTTTAAAAGTAAATTTATAAAGTTGTGCAACAATCATCACAATCTAGTTTTAGCACATGTCCATCATCCCCAAAACTTCCCTCAAACCTGTGTATAGTCAACTGACACAACACCCTTGTTCTCAGTGAATTGAAGGTTTTTGCTTCATCTTGAGAAAGAATTCAGAGATGTAGCAGGGAGATTAAGACTGTAAAGTGAGAATTTATTTAAGCCAGAATGTGCTCTCAGGCTGAAAGCTGGCAGACAGGTGAGGAGATGCTGTCCTGGGTTTCCGTGGCAGGCCAGTTTTGAGGGGCATACAAATGAAGGGACGGGATATTTCACTGGAGAAGGAGGAGTTCGGGGATCACACTGTTGTCTTCCCTGATTTTCATCCCAATTCCATCTTCCCAAAGGGAGGAGGGATTTTTGTCTTTATAGGAGTGTTGGGCTTCCCTGGTGGCTCAGTGGTGAAGAATACATGGGTGAGATCTCTGGTCTGGGACGATCGCACATGCCACAAGCCACGCACCACAATTACTGAAGCCCACACACCCTAAAACACAGCAAGAGAAGCCGCCACAGTGAGAAGCCTGCCACAACTAGAGGGTAGCCCCTACAGGTCAACAGAGACCCAACATAGCCAAAATTATATAAATACATAAAATTTAAAAAAGAAGAAGCATCACCGGGTCAGTGCATGATGGGCACTTATCTGCAAGGCTAATTTTATTGTAATGAGATCATAATGAGCCACAGGTCACATTCCTATGCAGGAGATTGCCACCTTCCCTCACCTTTCTTTGCATGCTTCCATGACACTTATCATTCAACATCCTGTGTATTTTCCTGTCAGTCTGGAGGCTTCTGCTTTTCTTTGTCTGCCCCTGGACCCCTGCTGTTTACAAGCTGCCGCCTGGCCCCTTCCCCCATCTCTCTGCTCATAGCTGGCTACCCGCCTGCTCTAAGACTCCCAGCATCACAGCCCCCACTGATCTGCTCTCTGGATTTATAAATGCGCCTTCTGGGAACATCTCTTATAAGTAGAGTTTACGGTGTGTAGTCTGTTGCCTCTGTTTTCTTTCATTTAGCCCAAGGTTTTGGACGTTCATCCATGTTCTAATGCACGTCAATGTTTCACTCTTTATGGCCGAATAATATTCCATTATTTTCATCACCAGTTGTTAGATACTTGCATTGTTTTCCCTTTGGGTTTATTAGGAATAATGTTGTTATGAACATTAACAAGTCTTTATGTGGGCATTTGTTCTCATTCCTCTTCTGTAGATACCTATGAGAGGTATTGCTGGTCAGATGGTGAGTTTATGTATAACTTTTTAAGAAATGACCAAGCTGTTTTCCAAGTGGTAGTACCATTTTATAATCCCAGGAGCAACATATAAAGGTTCCAAGTTCTCCACATCCTTAACAACACTTATTATTGTCTTTCTTTTTTATTATAGTCATTCTAGCAGCTATGAAGGGGTTATCTTATGTCGGCCTTACTGTACATTTCCTAATGACTACTGAGGTTGAGCTCCTTTTCACATGCTTATTAGCCATCATCTTCCTATTTTATGATGGTCTTGAAAGGCTTTTTCCTTTAAAGGTTTGTATGAAACAAACCAAAAAGCAAAAATGACATTTGCTGTTTTTCAGTTGCTCAGTCATGTCTGACTCTTTGGAACCCCATGGACTACACACAGCACTCCAGGCTTTCCTGTCCTTCACCATCTCCCCAAGCTTGCTCAAACTCATGTCCACTGAATCCTTGATGCCATTCAACCATCTCATCCTCTGTCGTTCCCTTCTCCTGCTGCCTTCAACCTTTCCCAGCATCAGTGTCTTTTCCAATGAGCCAGCTCTTCACATCAGGTGGCCAAAGTATTGGAGCTTCAGCTCCAGCATCAGTCCTTCCAATGAGTATTCAGGACTGATTTCCTTTAAGATTAACTGGTTTGATCTCCTTGCAGTCCAAGGAAGTCTTAAGAGTCTTCTCCAACACCACAATTCAAAAGCATCAATTCTTCAGCACTCAGCTTTCTTTTTGGTCCAACTCTCACATCCATACATGACTACTGGAAAAACCATAGATTTGACTAGACGGACCTTTGTTGGCAAAGTGATGTCTCTGCTTTTTAATATGCTGTTTAGGTTTGTCATAGCTTTTCTTCCAAGGGACAAACGTCTTCTAATTTCATGGCTGCAGTCACCATCTGCAGTGATCTTGGAGCCCAAGAAAATAAAGTCTGTCACTGTTTCCATTTTTTCCCATCTACTGCCATGAAGTGATGGGACCAGATGCCATGATCTTAGCTTTTTGAATATTGAGTTTGTTTGTTTGTTTGTTTTTGAATGTTGAGTTTTAAGCCAGCTTTTTCACCCTCTTCTTTCACCTTTATCAGGAGGCTCTTTAGTTCCTCTTCACTTTCTGCCATTAGAGTGGTGTCATCTGCATATCTGACATTCTTGATATTTCTCTCAGCAGTCTTGAGTCCAGCTTGAGCTTCATCCAGCCTGGCATTTCACAAGATGTACCCTGCACATAAATTAAATAAGCAGGGTGACAACATACAGCCTTGACGTACTCCTTTCCCAATTTAGAACCAGTCCATTTTTCCATGTCCAGTTCTATGTCTTGTTCTTGACCTGCATATAGGTTTCTCAGGAGGCAGGTAATGTGGTCTGGTATTCCCACCTCTTGAAGAATTTTCCACAGTTTGTTGTGATCCACACAGTCAAAGGCTTTATAGCATAGTCAGTGAAGCAGAAGTAGATGTTTTTCTCGAATCTCCTTGCTTTTTCTGTGATCCAACAGATGTTGGCAATTTGATCTCTGGCTCTCAGCATTTTCTAAATCCAGCTTGTACATCTGGAATTTCTTGCTTCATGTCCTGTTGAAGCCTAACTTGAATGGTTTTGAGCATGACTTTGCTAGCATGTGAAATGAGTGCAACTATGCAGTAGTCAGAACATTCTTTGGCATTGTCCTTCTTTGGGATTGGAGTGAAAACTGACCTTTTCCAGTCCTGTGGCCTTTGCTGAATTTTCCAAATTTGCTGGCATTAATTTTTATTAACTCAAGGAGAAAAAAGAAATATTAATGCATAATGTTAATATTTGTATACTGTTAAGTAAGAAAACTGAATATATACTGTAATATAGTTCTGTGGGAAAAAAAAAAAATATATATATATATATATATTTTGGCTGTGCCACCACATGGCATTTGAGATCTTAGTTCCCTGACTAGTGATGGAACCCATGCCCTCTGCAGTGGAAGCACAGAATCTTAATCACTGGACCCCCAAGGAAGTCCCCTGTGAAAAATATTTTAACAACAAGCTATTAACTTTTTATAATTGAAGTATAGTTGATGTATAATGTCACATAAATTACAAGTGTACAATATAATGATTCACAATTTTAAAAGATTATACTCTATAGTAATTATAAAATGTTGGCTATATTCCCCGTGTTGTACAAATATATCCTTGTAGCTTGTTTTTTTTTTTAAATATTTGTATAATTAGTTTATTTATTTGTCTGTGCCAGGTTGGGTCTTATTTGCAGCATGCAAACTCTTAGTTGTGGCATGTGGGATCTAGTTCCTGGACCAGGTTCAAACTCAGGCTCCCTGTAATGGAAGCTCAGAGTCTTAGCCACTGAACCACCAGGGAAGTCTGCCTTGTAGCTTATTTTATATCTAATAGTTTTTACCTCTTACTCTCATAACCCTGTGTTGCCCCTTACCTCTTCCATTTTTTCACTGGTAACCACTAGTTTGTTCTCTATATCTGTGAGTCTGCTTCTTTTTTGTTATGTTCACTAGTTTGTTGTATTTTTTAGATTCCACATATAAGTGATAGTGTTGTAGCCGTGTGTTCCAGGAAACAAACTCACTCAGAAGGACAATGCAGATAGTGGAGTGCAGTTTGTTACACCGGCAGGCCCAAGGCAGAGTCTCCTCTTAGCCAAGGACCCCGACCAGCATTTGTGAAAATCTTTTATACCCCATGTGTACATGTCCAAACCCACCACCCCAAATTCCTTGAGACTTACATAAATTAAGGAAGGGTAAATACAATTCCAATAACCCCATCACTCATGTGCCTTGTGCTCAGACAGTTAAACAATTAGCCGATAATCAATAAGCACAAGGTTACTCCGACAGGTACAGAAAAATTTATGGCCTGTCTGGAGGAAGGGGTGATTAGTGTATGTGTTCTCTTAGGCAATGAGTAACCTGGATACGATCTTTAAGGTTCCCCTGTCCAGAGAGGGTCTTATCCTTCTGTTGTCGTTTCCATAGACACTGAACACAGAGTTCAGAGTCCATTGGAGAGGTGGCCGAGCATGATCAGCATGGACAGGCCTGAGACGGAGTCCAGACCCTATGAATTCCTTCTTCAATACCTACAGTGTTTTTCTCTGAGTTACTCTGCTTAGCATAATACCATCCAAGTGCATCCAGGTTGCTGCAAATGGCAAAATTTCATTCTTTTTTTATGGCTGAGTAGTGTTCTATTGTGTGTGTGTGTGTGTGTGTGTGTGTGTATCGTATCTTCTTTTAACTTCTTTTAACAGACTGTTCACTTTTAGGACTATATTCCATTTACATACCTCTGAGAGATTGGATTGGGTGCAGTTTTCATTTTATACAGCTCATATGTATTGCTCTTATGACTTAGAAAAAATCCAATAAAGATCTTAAAAGCAGACACAAAGGAAAAATAACAAAGAAATACACAAAATTAATAATGATGCCAATTGAAGGTGGAAGGATTATTGGTAGCTTTTTTCTCTTTCTCCCCCTTTAACTATACAGCCTGCAGTGTTATGATTCTGTTGGGTAAAGTGGCTGTGAGAACCACATCTCCACGCCTCACCACAGCCCCTCTTAAATTTGCTTAGTTCTCAATCTAGCTATTCAATCCTGACCTTTCAGTAATTAATCCTTTATTTTATTTTTAAAAATTCTTTCCATTTCCTTCTTGGTATCTAATTTCAATTTTATAGCAAAATCCCTCTTCCCTTAACTCTATTCTAGTTATTTTGCTTAATTCTAACCATATTCTCAGCTCCAATTCTAAATATTACTAGAAAGCAAGCATATTTCTCACTTGTTTTCTAAGACCTTTACCTCTTTAGAAATTATAGATAACCTAGAGTCTCAAGGTATCTGAGGCTCTGAACTTGTTTGCTGGAATTCACCCTGAGTTACACTTCTTCTGGAAGGCAACAAATGACACTAGGGTAGGTTCCATGTTCTCAAGTTGAGAAGGAATACACTGCCCAGTGCTCCAAAGGCTTCCGCCATGATGTTTTGAACCTCACTAGAGGCAAAAGTAGTGGAGTGGTTGCCATGCCCTCCTCCAGGGGATCTTCCTGACCCAAGGATCGAACTCGCATCTCTTATGTCTCCTGCATTGGCAGGCAGGTTCTTTACCACCAGTGCCATCTGGGAGGCTCTGGAGGGCCTTTGCCGGGGTCCAGCCCCAGCAGGATCCAGGGGAACCCTCAGGATGAACGGCGTCGGCAAATGAGAGAGAGAGTGAGACAAAGCTCGGGGCTAAGTCTGAAGTTTATTTTTGCACGGCCCCTTTATACCCTTAACAACATCTTTTTGGGGGAAGTGCATATTGCTTACACACAGGTCATCTCAAAACATTACAGCAACTTGACCTTCAACAGAAACAGGATGTCACCCACATACTTTTTCGTTCACAAGAGTCTTTCTTATCATTTGGCCTTCAGGCCTGCTAACATTTTATGGCTTGCACCTGGTGTGACTTAAGCAACTTCAGTAGCCGACCCTGTTTTTCTTATAATTAATCTATTTTCTTTCTAATAAGCTCATCTTTATGGGAACTAGATAGGATTACATTTTTACAAAACAGAAATGTGAAGGACTGCAGAAACAGCAGATATGGCACAAAACAGGCTCTTAGTCTAAAAGTTAACTACCTGTAAGAAGTCACCAGCTAATCTCTATCTAAACTATTTTCTATTAAGCACATTTGTGGCTATCATATTTGTGGAGCTTTTCTCACCCCGTGAAGGGGCCTATGCTTAATAGTTTCTTTTGTTAGCATACTGTGCTTAGGATGTTTAGAACAATCATGAGCATTTTGTGCAATGAGAGCACACATTTATCAAACAAGCCAGAATGCCAGCTAAAGGGTTTGAACTGAAGCATTTCCTTCATCCCTGGCCCCTTCACAGGGTACCAGCGTCCAGGAGATTTATTAATTAGGGTTTTAAGTTGGTCCTCATTCAGTGAAAGAGGAGCAGGAGAGCTCTCGGCAGGCAGCACAAGAATCCGCAGCAGGGCGAACAAGAGCAACAGCAGAAAAGGAGGGGAGGATACAGGGTGGGGTAGAGGCCGGGGCCAACCTGGAGGGTCCCTTATCCTAGATGGCCTTGCCTGTCAGGTTTTTTCCTCGTGACCTCGTCATGGATGGGGTCCCGGACGGCCTTGCCTGCCCGGTATTTTCTTCATGACCTCGTCACGGGCGGGACCTCCCATAACGGCTCCCAGCAGGCCTTCCTAATTGATCTCTGTCTCAGCACCCTCTTTATAGTCAGTTGTCTGCTTATCTGTTGATGGTCTGTCTCCCCCATCGATTACATAGGGAGGTGCCAAGAGAGCAGCTTCTGTTCTGCTCACCACTCACTATATACACAGGACATAGAATTTCAATATATACCTTTCAAGTGAAATAAGTTAACAATAGAGTGGAAGCGACCCCAAAGTCACCTAGTGTGTCCTCCCAATTCCCTCCACATCTTTCCTAATGAGTTCAAGATAGAAACTTTGGGTCACAGCAAATGCTGTATTTGGATATCTCAAAATGTCAATTAATTCTAAAGTATATTGAGTAGAAATCTGTCTTTCTGTCTGAAACTTCCCTTTACTTGTCATCTGGAGGTACACGTAATAGACTTAATTCTTTTCAATGTCACTTTCAAATATTTGAATATGACTATCTCTTCCTCCCCACACTCCACACATATTCTCATTCCTCAGAGAAACTGCTCTCACTGCTTCAATTACTTCTCCCCCTACCAGGCCCCCTCACCAGCATTTTTCAATGAATGTTTGCTTAGCTTGAGGCATCTCAAATAGAATTCAATATGAATACTGTGGGGTAATTATCTCCCTTTTTTTAAAAATATGACCACTTTATGTATGTAGTAAAAGCTGCAAAAATTGTTTTCTCTCTTTTCTAACAAATGTCATGCTAGTAATTTATATCAAGAGTGCAATCAACCAAAACCACTGTTTTCATTTCTCATACATGTACTCAAGTCTCCCTTACCTGGTGCATCTAATTGCTTGAACTTAACTATGGCTTCCATCTTTCATCTTGTTAGTTCTGATCTGTCATTCTAACCTGTCTAGATCTCTATGAATCTTGTTCCTGTCAGCTGACTTATTAGTGCTATCTCATGACTGTGTGTCAACTGAACCCTTGACAGGCCTGCTCATTTTGACTTCATCCAAGTTGCCAGGAAAAATGCTGAACAACACAGACACATTAGCACAACCTGGACAGAACTCTTCCAGGTAAACATGGCACCTTGGACATCACACTTTGGGTTTGGTCATTCAGTGAGGCGTGGAGTCTCATTAAAGCATATTGCTCCTTTTTGTTCAAATGCCTCGCTGAAGGTCATTCACGTTCTATCTGGATAGCTATCCCTTGATGTCCCAGCCTGCAAAGCTTAGCAGAAAAAGAAGTGAGGTGAATCTGGGTGACTTTTTTTCTTGGTGAGCAGCACAGGAAGCAGCCTAGAAGCCGCAGGGGGATGTGGTTCTTCAGGGTGAAGGCTTATGCTTTGCACTGGCCTAGTGATTCATTCAGCCAGACCATCTCCTGTCTCGTTGATTTGCCTCACAGCACCTCTCCCTTCTCACCTCTTATCTAATCAGCCACCTGCTTCTCTCTCTTGGTCTTCTCTCAGCATTGGCATGCATTTGCATGAAGGCTAGGAAGTTCTAAGGGAGTGATTTGCTACAGTCCAACGATGAGAAGAAGAAGAGCTAGTAATCCTTTTGATGAAGATCTGAGGCAGCCTTCCTGGGTAGCCCAGGACATCCCCTTCAAAAGATGTAGCAGCTCTCCTAGCTCTTCAGTTCTCCTTTATACTTTCTCACCCTCCCTTTCCTGGACTGAGTCCCTCCTTACTCTACGCAGAAGTTGATGGCCCTGTTTCCACACACAGTAGACGGAACTTTCTCTACTGTTCTAGAGACACAGTGAGCCTTGCCTCGGGGCTGTGGGACTGCTGCCTCCCTTGGCATCTGAAGGGTTTCCTCCTGAAAGCTTTTTCCTTCAGAGGCCACCAGCGCCCGGTGCAGGGCATCAAGAGAAGAGCTTGGATGGGGCCGGGGCTGTGAGGCTCTTCTTTCTGGAGTTTGTGGCTTTAATTTCTGCTTTCTTGCTCCATGTGCTAATTGCCCATTTCTTCTCTCCCATTCCCCCTTTTTCCTCATTTCCCCCTGCTAGCCCTCCTCCAAACTTTTGGTCCAGAAGAGACAAACCCAGCATTATTGATTGGCTGTGGCGGATGTAAATTCTCACCCAGAGCTCTGCAATAAGCAGTCCCTTTTCAGCCTGCAACTTTTTTCATGATGCCACCGTACCTGCCACTTCAGTCGTCACTATTTGTGATGGAAGAGCTAAAGCATGGTGAAGTGGGAGGTGGGAAAATGCTGCAGGTTTGAATGGCTTTGCTTCTAAGTTGTACACCCAACCCATGTGTGTGCATGTGCAATAGAAAACACCAAACATGCAGCGCTCAAATAACTTTCTCCCTCTGACACATGCAAACAGGCATGAAGAACACAGGTACAGGGCAAACCAGAGTTCAGGTCATCACACTGCGCTGTCAGTTCTGCTGGGGGCTTACCTGTGTTCCCTCGAGTTCTTATGATGAAGCTCTACCTCTCCGTGTGAGGGTATTTGGAAGTGGGGCCACTGGGAGATAATTAGGTTTAGATGAGATCATGAGGGTGGAGCCCTCGTGGTCACATTAGTGTCCTTTTAAGAAGAGATACCAGAGAGCCTCTGTCTGTCCATCTCTTTCAGTCCTATGAGGACACAGTGATAAGTTGGCAGTCTACAAGCCAGGAAAAGGGCCCTTGCCAGTGACCTGGCACCTTGATCTGGGACTTCCCAGCCTCCAGAACTGTAAGGGAATAAATTTCCATCGTTTAAGCCACCCAGTTTATGGTATTTTTTACGGCAGCCAGAGCAGACTAATAGAAATTCCCAAGCTAATTATTTGCTATCTGCCATAACATTTGTTTTCTAAATGTGCCATTTGAACTCAAATCTACATGTAAATTGAATTAGCTAATTAATACAGGTATAAAATACCTCAGGATAGGAGTTCCTGGTGACTTCATTTCCCATTAATTCCCGTATATTTATATGTCCTCCCTTGAAACTCCTGGATTAAACTATATTGGCTTCTCACTTAACTGTAAAGCACTCAAGACAATTTTATCTAAATGTTCCCCTGTCCCTGTTACCTTGATATCCTGACTCTTTCCTGAAACTCTACACCTATCTATCCCTAAATTAGCCTCTTGGACTGTGGGCCCAAAAAAGGATCCTATTTTGTAGCAAAACCCATGGTTTCATTTCATTTCCATACCCCGTCTCTCTGCTGTTATGTTAAAAAATTAGGACTTAAAATGTAAGTAACTGGTTTCCTTTACAGGAGTAAAAAGGATTAAAATGGCCAATTTCTTGATCATGATAAGGTTGATATCTAACATTTATGAGTATTCATTTAATCCATCTGACAAATGCTATGAAGTAAGGGATATTCTCTCCATGTTTATGGATGAGGGAAGTGAAGGAAAGAGATTAACCACCAAAAATTATACATCCAGTGAATGATGTCATCAGGATTTGAATTTAGGCATCTAAATCCAGATCTCACATTCCCAACTATTAAGTTACCAGAAGTATTCATTGGGCATGCCATCTAAAAAGACCCAAAAGTCAAAGTGGAAGACCCTAAGAGGGAGTAGTTAGCAGCCTGGATTTTGTCTCACTACAGCTTACTTCTCAGGAGGATTTATATGTTGACTATTTCTTTTGTATGGAAGAGTTACTAAATATCACCTTGCCATTTAGCCTTCTGTTGCCAGGTGGGAAGTCTCCTGGTTTACTTCATTTGAATGATTCATGCTTCATACTGTACTGAATACTTTCCATCAATCAAGAAAAAGGTTTAACAAACTCATAGACATAGAGAACACACTTGTGGTTGTCAAGGGGAGGTTGAATAGAAAAGGGATGGACTGGGAGTTTGGGATTTGCAGATGTAAACTAGTATATCGAGAATGAATAAACAACAAGGTCCTACTGTATAGCACAAGAGACTATATTCACTATCCTGTGATAAACCATAATGGAAAAGAAAATGAAAAAGAATACATATATATATATATATGTATATATTTAACAGAATCATTCTCCTGTATAGCAAAAATTAAAACAACATTGTAAATCAACTATATTTCAATATAAATTTTAAAATAGAAATAAAATCTAAAAAAATTTCACTTGTTTCAAGTGAAGAGTTTAGACATGTGTGTTAGGAGCTGATGTTAGGCAGAGCCAGTAACCCTCATTCAGTATGGATGCTAAAGGCCAGCCCACAGGCACTTCAGACTCCTGTAACGCTGCTCAATTTTTTGCTTCCATAGTGATGCTTTTTACTCAAGCATCCTCATTTGCCAATTTTAAGGCTAGAAGATATTTGGCCCACACATGGGAAACAAAGGGAACCCTAACACTTGGATCCTTTTATTGGGCTGATTCTATCTTGGATATTGAGAACAGAAGAATCTTCAAACAATTTCCTGCTGCTAGCAGTGTGATACAAATAGCTGTTGTTGGACAGACCATTAAACAATACAAAGATTCCCTTAAGACAGACTTAAGAACTCATAGCATCTGCCTTTAGTCATGCAGACTGTAACAAAACATGCTCTCGTGTGTCTATTTCAACAGTATCTTCAGGCAGCACAGAGTAGCCATTTAATCAACATGCAGTGAGCTGAATGGAGATCCGTGGGAACCAGGGCAAAGAGGGCAATGGGATCCCCTGCTTCCCCAGTCCAAATTCATCTCCCCTTTGTAGAGCTAACTGGCCCCAGACAGCAAGTGGCAAAAAAGCACATGGCATTGTTTTCTGTCCCAACCATCCTCTCACTACCTTGTAAACATAGATCTTCGCTGGTGACCAGACGGTGGAATCTGCACAGCTAGAGGAAGCATGCTGTGACAGAGCATCGTTTTTGGAGGCCAAGCTCGTGCTCTGCCCCTTAACGCCTGGTGACCTTAGGCATAATGTTTAACTGCTTTCTCCTGGTTTGTGGTTTAATCTCCGTTTCTTTGCAGGTTTGTCGTAAAGATTCAGTCATCATCACTCATGAACCCCTTTCTTTCCTCTTTGAGGAAATGGATGATGTCAGTTATTTCTGCATGCCTAGCTCCTAGTGTATGTCTTGGCTTATGTTAGACATCAAAAGGTGCTTGTAAAATGTGTGTCTCATTTCTCTCATATATTATACCTCTCTATATGCTGGTCATCTAGTTAATTCTTAAATGCTTTTTGAAAGAGAAAGAAGCTTTTTTTAAAACTCAGGTTTAGGTTATTTACATATAAGCTATCTGTTAAGTTATGTATTAGTATTATTAGTATTAAGTTCAGTTATTTACATACAATAAAGTATTCAATCTTAAGAGGACTCATTCTTTTTTTCTTCCATTTATTTTTATTAGTTGGAGTCTAATTACTCTACAATATTGTAGTGGTTTTTGTCATACATGGACATGAATCAGCCATGGATTTACATGTATTCCCCATCCCGGTCCCCCCTCCCACCTCCCTCCCCACCCCGTCCCTCTGGGTCTTCCCAGTGCTCCAACCCCGAGCACTTGTCTCATGCATCCAGCCTGGGCTGGTGATCTGTTTCACCCTAAATAATATGCATGTTTTGATGCTGTTCTCTCGAAACATCCCATCCTCGCCTTCTCCCACAGTCTAAAAGTCTGTTCTGTACATCTGTGTCTCTTTTTCTGTTTTGCATATAGGGTTATCGTTACCATCTTTTTAAATTCCATATATATGCGTTAGTATACTGTATTGGTCTTTATCTTTCTGGCTTACTTCACTCTGTATAATGGGCTCCAGTTTCATCTATCTCATTAGAACTGATTCAAATGAATTCTTTTTAATAGCTGAGTAATATTCCATGGTGTATATATACCACAACTTTCTTATCCATTCGTCTGCTGATGGACATCTAGGTTGCTTCCATGTCCTGGCTATTATAAACAGTGCTGCGATGAACATTGGGGTGCACGTGTCTCTTTCAGATCTGGTTTCCTCAGTGTGTATGCCCAGAAGTGGGATTGCTTGGTCATATGGCAGTTCTAATTCCAGTTTTTTAAGAAATCTCCACACTGTTCTCCATAGCGGCTATACTAGTTTGCATTCCCACCAAGAGTGTAAGAGGGTTCCCTTTTCTCCACACCCTCTCCAACATTTATTGCTTGTAGATTTTTGATAGCAGCCATCCTGACTGGCGTGTAATGGTACTTCATTGTGGTTTTGATTTGCAATTCTCTGATAATGAGTGATATTGAGCATCTTTTCATGTGTGTGTTAGCCATCTGTATGTCTTCTTTGGAGAAATGTCTGTTTAGTTCTTTGGCCCATTTTTTGATTGGGTCATTTATTTTTCTGGAATTGAGCTGCGGGAGTTGCTTGTATATTTTTGAGATTAATCCTTTGTCTGTTGCTTCGTTTGCTATTATTTTCTCCCAATCTGAGGGCTGTCTTTTCACCTTGCTTATAGTTCCCTTTGTTGTTCAAAAGCTTTTAAATTTAATTAGGTCCCATTTGTTTATTTTTGCTTTTATTTTCAATATTCTGGGAGGTGGGTCATAGAGGATCCTGCTGTGATTTATGTTGGAGAGTGTTTTGCCTATGTTCTCCTCTAGGAGTTTTATAGTTTCTGTTCTTACATTTAGATCTTTAATCCATTTTGAGTTTGTTTTTGTGTATGGTGTTAGAAAGTGTTCTAGTTTCATTCTTTTACAAGTGGTTGACCAGTTTTCCCAGCACCACTTGTTAAAGAGGTTGTCTTTTTTCCATTGTATATTCTTGAAAAGGACTCATTCTTAAGTGAATTTTCACATAGGCATACAATCATGGAACCACCACCCAGATAAAGATAATAAAAAGCAATTCAGTTGCTTCAGAAGTTTCCTTCATGCTATTTGTAGTCAAGGCTCCCCTTGCTAGGGAAAATCATTATTCTGACTTCTGTCACCGTAGATTCATTTTGCTCATTCTTAGACTATGTACCCTGCTGTGTCTGGATTCCTTCATTCAACAGTGCTGTGAGATTCATCCATATTGTCATGTACATCAGTAGTTTGTTCATTTTTTCCACTCTGCAGCATTCTGTGGTTTATATAAACTGTAATTAATCCACTCACCTAATAATGGACAATGGATTTGTTTCCAGTTTTTAACAATGATGAATAAAGCTATAAATATAGTTGTGTACATCTTTTGGTGCATGTAGGCATTCATTTCTTTTGGGTAAATGCAAGGAATGGAATTACTAAGTCATAGGGTCATTGTATGTTTACTTTTATTAGAAACTGCCAAATTATATTAAAAAATATTTGAACAGACTTATACTCTCCTCAGCAATGTATTGAATTCCAATTCCTCCAAATTCTTACATGAGCATTTCCTTTTTTTTTCAATTTTTTTTACCACACTGTGTGGCATGTGGGATCCTAGTTCCCCGACCAGGGATAGAATCTGTACCCCCTGCATTGGACGTGTGGACTCTTAAGCACTGGGCCAGCAGGGAAGCCCATCTCTTACGAGCATTTGATACTGTCAGTCTTTTCAATTTTAGCCATCTTGATGTAATGAATTTGGGTTTTCATTTGAGGGTTATTTATAACTTATGAACTTATTAATAATTCCTTATCCAATGTGGTCCTCCATCTTAGCAAGTGGTTTAATGTGATAAATATGCTTTTAGTCAAAACATCTTTATCTGGTAGTCAGAGCTGCAGAATGAGGGGCAGAAGGAGTCTTGGATTCAAAGATGACATGGTAGGAACTCCAAATTTCTAACAAGTAAATTAAATGTAAAATCAAGTATCAAAAGATAAAGTAAATAGAAAACCAGTTAAGATAATGAACAATGTAACTCTCCCTTGTCCCCACACTTATCAGTAGGAAATTTCGTTAGCAAATATTTACTAAACACTTCCCAGGTGGCTCAGTGGTAAGAAAGAAATCTGCCTGCCAATGTTGGAGCCATGGGTTCAATCCCTGGGTCAGGAAGATCCCCTGGAGGAGGAAGTGGCAACCCACTCCAGTAGTCTTGCCTAGAGAAATCCCATGGACAGAGGAGCCTGCTGGGTGAAAGTCCATGAAGTTGCAAAGAGCTGGACAAGACTGAGTGACTAGGCATACATATTAGCTACCCCTATGAGCTTGATAGAATAGTTGAAACTTTCTGATAATTTTGTTCAGTTATCAAAACCTTCACAAAATTGGTATTATCTTCATTATATAACTTGGGAAAGCAGAGATAGTTTGCTGAGGATGGCTACCTTGCTTTACCATGGTACAACCACTGCCCTCACCCCAAACCCTCTCCATCACCCAAGCTGCTGCTTTTTTTTTTGAGTTTATTTTTAATTGAAGGATAATTGCTTACAATATTGTGTTGGTTTCTGCATACATCAGCATGAATCAGCCCTAGGTATATGTACGTCCCGTCCCTCTTAAACCTCCCTCCCACCTCTCGCTCCATCCCACCCTTTAGGGAGCCACAGGGTACCAGTTTGAGTCATGCAGCCAGTCATACATACTGGCTATCTATTTTACATGTGGTGGTGTATATGTTTCCACGTCACTCTCTCCATTCATCCTATCCTCTCCTTCCCCCTCCCTCCCGTCACCTTCTGGTCCACAAATCTGTTCTCTATGTCTGCGTCTCCATTAAGCTGTTGCTTTTTCAGTCCTCCTAAAGGACAACTGTTCTTTCCCTACTAAATAACACCCAAATGACCCACCCTGCCCACCAAATAAGGTCCAAGTTCTTTTTTAAAAAAAGTCATTGGAGTATAGTTGGTTTACAATTTGTGTTCATTTCAGGTGTACGGCAAAACGAATCAGTTATACATATACATATATCCACTCTTTTTAAGATTCTTTTCCCATGTAAGCCTTTGCAGAGTATTAAGTAGAGTTTCTTGTGTTTCACGTGTGTGTGTGCTAAGTCGCTTCAGTTCTGTCTAACTCCTTTGTGACCCTATGGACTATAGCCCACCAGGCTCCTCTGTTCATGGAATTCTCCAGGCAAGAATACTTGAGTGGGTTGCCATGCCCTCCTCCAGGGCATCTTCCCAAACCAGGGATCGAACCCTCATGCCCTATGTCTCCTGCATTGACAGGCAGGTTCTTCACCGTTAGCGCCACCTGGGAAGCCCCTTGTGCCGTATAGAAGGTCCTTATTAGTTGTTGTTGTTATTTAGTTGCTGAATTGTGTCTCACTCTTCTGCAATCCCATGGACTGTGTAGCCCACCAGGCTCCTCTGTCCATGGGGTTTCCCAGGCAAGAATACTGGAGTGGGTTGCCATTTCCTTCTCCAGGGGATCTTCCCTCATCCAGGGATTGAACCAAGGTCTCCTGCATTGTCAGGTGGATTCTTTACCACTGAGCCACCAGGGAAGTCCTTCTTATTAGTTACCTATTTTATATATAGTAGAGTGTGTGTCAATCCCAATTTTCCAGTTTAAGGTCCAAGTTCTTACCCATGTTTGCGATCTCTTTCCTGCCCCTCCCCACTCCTAGTTAGAGTTTGTTACATTTCCATGTTAATTTCTCATTTCTCCCCTTCATAAATCTGACCCTTAAAATCAAACCAAAGATATTCTATACATTGTGCTCTACATGGAACTATCTCTGTCCTCAGACTACTCTTTACTCCAACTTCTATCAAAATATTTCCTGACATTTTGAAAGTTTAAATGACACCTCTTTTGTGAAATTGTCTCTGGTTTGTCATTGCCCACAGCACTTGACTGCATTGAGGGGGAGGTAAAAATTGAAAGCTAGCATGAGAGAAGTCTGAACCAAGCCTACCAGGAATACCAATTTCTCCAGACTTGTCTGATGAGTGGGGAGCCTTCCACAAGCACAATCTGCATGACGCACCTGCAGGAGAAAGGGGGCCTGTGATGGAGACGTTTCAGGGGTTCCTGGGAGCTGAGAATGTGAAGTGGAGAGCATAGTGTGAGGTTTGTCTCCCATATTGGTTCCAGAGTGGCCAGCGTTTGGGCCCCATAGAGAAAAAGGAGACGGTGAGTCAACGCCAAGGGAGCAGTGTTCACAGAGAATCTTTAGAGACATGGGGGCTCAAGCAACCTTGAATCTGTTTGCAATCGAAGCAGAGTGTCATGCAAAGACAGAATGATGTTGGCCACTCTCCCAGTCTTAGAGTCCAGCTTTAGCATCTCATGGGCTCCAGCATTGCAGGGGGAGCCCATAGGTCTGATCAGAGCAGTGGGAAGTCCTGGGGGAAGGGACTTGTCTGTGAGTTCATCTGAATTCCCAGAATCTGATGGAAGCCTCAGAAATGCTTTAAGAATGCTTTATAGATGGCCAAGACTCTGTAAGGACATCCCTGCAGCTCAAATGGTAAAGAATCTGCCTGCGATGCAGGAGACCAGAGTTCAATCCCTGGGTCGGGAAGATCCTCTGGAGAAGGGAACGGCAACCCACTCCAGTATTCATGCCTGGAGAATTCCATGGACAGAGAAGCCTGGCCGGCTACAGTTCATGGGGTCACAAAGAGTCGGACTTGGCTGAGCGACTAACACACACACACACATACAAGACTCTGTGTAAACCTGGGGCACAAGTCTGTAGAATTTGGATTATTAGTGTTGATTCAATTTCATTTATGTGCACAGACAAGGAAAAACTTGGGTTATGCAGATGTTCACTTATGACTTGAAATGGTTTAAAACTTATCTTCACGTAAGTATCTGATTTGATCACCTCATAACAGCCAGATGAGGTGGATACAATTATCACCAGATTTTTCTGATATTAGTGGATTTGAGCACAGTATTGGAAGTGGAAAGAGTCTAGATTTACTGTCAACGGGCCTAATATTGAGCCCTTTCTCTTCTACATATGACTGGGTGATCCTGAGCTTTAATTTCTTACTGGCAGGAGAAGAGTAACAATTCATTTCACATGGGGATGCTCTGAGATGATGAACAACTCCTGTGCAATTGTGAGAAATGATCATGGCACATGATTTTCTACCTATGGTATTCACTTTCTGCCATAAGTCAGTTGTTTCCATACATGTCTCCAGAGACTGAAAATACTAAAAGGAATGTATTCATGCCTTATTCCTCTCTGCGTCTTCTCACCCTGCAACTTAGGACGGTGTGGGGTCCCTCAGGGTGATGTGCTTCTCATCTTCAGTGGGAACGTGCAGGAAAGGATTCATGCTTCAGAACTACTTGGACTAGACACCAATCCAGAGAGCCTAAAATTATTTATTAAAGTCATCAGCTGTATGACAGAGACAGATACAACTGCTCAAATCAAGCTTCCTAGAAACATAATACATGGCTAAGATAAAACATAAGCTACTGAAAGAGAGAAGGGAGTGGCCAGTTTTTTTCATGAAGGGTCAGAGAATAAACATTTTAGGTTACTGTGGCAACTACTTTATTCAGCCATTATATCATATCAGCAGCCATAGATAACATGTAGGCAAATGAGAGTGTCTGTATTCCAACAAACTGCATTTAAAAAAACAGGTGGTGGGTCTGTTTTTGGCCTGTGGGCTACAGGTAGCCAACTCCTGAGGCAGAGGTTTGTCCTGTTGCCACGGAGGATTTACTGACACAAAAGGCCGAAAGTGGTGACATAAACTAGTTGAAGTCACTGAGTAAAAGTAAAGATCTCTGTGAAGTCTAAAAAACTAAAAAGAACAAGCCACAATCAGAGAGATTCCATATAAAATGCCTACTGAATTGGATAAAAACAAATTTTATTCTAAAAAAGTTCAGAAAGGTACAAAGAAGACACACAGGTTTTAGCTGCCAGAAAACTACTATGGGCCAAACAGCATGATGTGACTTCCTTAGAAAATCTAACGTGCTCCAGCCTCCATTAAGGAAAGCAGAGCGTCCACAACAAAGCAAGGTGATCATCCCAGGGGAACGGGGCTATGTCTGCTCAAGTCACAATAGCAATCTTTGCAACCCAGGAAGTGCTCACTGGACAATAAATCTGCTCCAGGTGGAACAGTTGCATATCTGAGTGTCTGTTCTGTGCAATCTCTGTGCTGAATTCAAATGTGAAGAACTGCTGTTTGAGCTGAGAGCTGAAAGGCAGTATCCAGGTAATGAGGGAGAACAGAGTTTGAGGGGAAAGGGTACCTGGGCAGGGGCAGCTCTAGAATCTACTCTGATTCTCTGATGGAGCTCCATTCCACTCTTTTCCTTCAATATCCATTTAAAATAAAGGTTTCTGGGGAAAATGGTGGGGGTATGGAAGGCATCACACTTTCTAAGATATCTTAACATTAGCCTTGTTTTTGCAAAACTTTGTTCCCTTTACCTGAGAAAGAAGAAATAAATGCACTCACCTGTTTAAGAAAACATTTGGAATATTTCAAATAGGGCTACAAAGGAAGATGAATTCAAGGAACCTGTAGGTATGCAGTGGGAGTTCTCATAGTCACCAATAATCCCCTTGCAAAGGAACTAATTATGTTTGGAGAAGACGTGTGTGCCTGATAAAATAATTAAAAATAAATTGCCCTCCTTGGAAATCCAAATTAATGAGTGTTAGAGCAACCCTGTTGGTCACATAGCTAATAAATAGACGTGTTTTCTCAAGTCTGTTAGGTGGCACTGATTGATTTCCAATTCTGGCTACAACAGGGCCTGCACAGCTTTTGAAACAAGGGTGAGGGGACCTCAGGCTCAGTGGGGACAGTTGATATCTCTTAGGGGATGGTGGTTGAAAGTCATCAGCCATGACACCCCACCCCCAGCCCCTGACTTTTCCTGGCTGAGAAGAGCGGACACAGAGAAGCCAGTCTGACCCGCTGCTCCCCCGGAGCTCCTAGTCCCTGCCAGAGCAGGGCAGGAGAGAGGCCCTGTTAACCCTCTGCCCTCACATAACTACCACAGCCTCTTTTCCTGCTACTCAGTGCTGTCAGGTCAAGGAAAACAAGGCCTTTGGCTAAGAAGAGCCAGGAGCCAGATGGACCTTTGGGTGTGGGAGGATATGAGGGAGATATGAGGCCTTAGGGAGCTGACTAGAGCACTGTTGCAAAAAAAAATTTTTTTTTAAATTTTTTCTTACCAATGAGTTACTAAGTCTTATGGAGAAAAAACAAGAAAGAAAGGCTACAAAATACTTTATCCTTTCATTAAGGAACCCATACTGATTAAGAACCTACTATGCCAAGCTTGCTTGTAAGCAGCTTTTAGAGAAGGGATGGAGATAGGGTGGAGGAGAAGATGGGATTTCTGTCTTCAAGGCTGTCACAGTCTGGTTGGGAGGCACATTTGATCTGAATGAAGGGCACATTCCCAACTTCTCTTGCCTTGCTGGCATCAGCCTCAGATCTGGAGGCAAAGATTACCTAGAGCCAGGGTGGCTGGACCGCCGAGTGTTCTCCAGAGAATCACTGACCTAAGAGAGCAAGGCGAAAGAAGCATGGCCCTGGAGTCTGTCATGGGATCTCACTTAACCCCCAGCAGCTGAGTGAGGGAGGTGCTCTTCTCCTTACAGGTCTTCCAGATGAGGAGCCTAAGCCTTGGGAGGTGTGGCAAATGTAAGACCAGGTTAGTGCCACCTAGCTCCTGGGGGGGATGCAAGGGAGTGATTAGATAAAATACTAAGAAACACTTAACCATTTCTGGAACCACAAACACGCTCAATACATGTTCCCTCTGAGTCCTAGGTACTTTACCCCAGACCACAGACTCAGAGAAGGACAGAACTAGGGGGCGCGCCTATCCCGGGCAGTCCAGTTCCAAAGTCTTTCCTCTTTGTGGGCACCACTCAGGATTCAACTGTCTTCACCATAGTCTCCCATCCTGTTTGTGGTCCTGCCTCCAGCTCCTTTCAAGTTCACCCAGAGGCTCTGTTCTTTCTGCATGCTTAGACTCAGAGCTGACAACTTCTTGGCCTTCCAGTACAGGCAGAGGAGGGACATGAGCAGAAAGACGAGTATGACGAAGGGGCAGATGAATAGGAAATAGACTAAAGGTGCTGACGAGCAGATCCTGGAAGGAAAGTTGGGCTCTGTACCAAAAAAGGAAAAAAATAAAGAGAATCATTAGTCTCCAGCTTATTTGTACTCATCAATTATAAACACTTCTGGGATTTATTGTTACAGGAAAATATATGTAAAAATAACGGGGCCAGATAGCAGGGGGCCCCTTAAATCACACTCAAGGAGCCAAGGAAAGGGAGTTGGGAGAAGAGGGCTCTAGGGCAGCTTCTGCCAGCCCGACTCCCCCTCACCCAGCAATTTCCAACCACCAGAGGTTCCGATGACCTACTTAAAACTAACAGCCAGAAATGAAAACAAAACAAAAAAGAAAACCTCTCCTTTAATCTTCTTTCCTCAGAAAAGATATCTATAATTCAACCCTCGTTCCCAACTCTGTTGCCAATCCTGAATTTTTAACTGAGTTATTCCCACTGCTGCTTCTGAAACACACACACAGGCGCGCGCGCGCGCACACACACACACACACACACACACATTCTACACTGCCCTTATATAACAAGTAAGTAAGTAAAGTCGCTCAGTTGTCTCTGACTCTTTGCAACCCCATGGACTGTGGCCTACCAGGATCCCCCGTGGGATTTTCCAAGCAAGGGTACTGGTGTGGGTTGCCATTTCCTTCTCCAGAGGATCTTCCCCACCCAGGGATTGAACCCGGGTCTCCCGCACTGTAGGCAGATGCTTTACCATCTGAGCCACCAGGGAAGTCTAACATAACAAGAGCGCCCACAAATGAGAAGCACCATCCCTTCCTGAATCTCCAAATTGGTCTCTCATGCCCTGGCACCCCCCACCTCAACCCCATTCAGCTCCTTCGCCTCTCCCTCTTACTGTTGCCTCTATCTGGTAAGCCCTCTGCTCCCCTATCACATCCTCATCTATCATATCCTATAGCCTCTGGGTCCTGCCGGCCTCAATCTCCATCACATTGGCCTTCCCACCTTGCCTCAGGCACAGTTTTTCTCTTCTTTCTATGCTCTTCTCATACATACCTTTGTTTAGACTTCTTCCGCTCCCTTTTAACCGTCTTTGTCATCACAGTTACTCCAGCAGGTCTCACAGTGTCCTTTGTTCCCATAGCCCCTGCAGTGCCTAGCACATGTGCCTTGATAATGCTTATTGATCTGAATTAAACTGGCTTGCCTGCAACCTCATGGGCAAAGGCTACTATATAAAGGCAGGTTGAAGCATCTGGCAGCTGCAGCCCACGGGGAAGTGCTATCAGCACACAGACACGCAGAGCACGCACCAGCAGCCCCGAGGGGTTCCTGGCCCTGCAACCAAGAAAGCAAAGGCGAGCGGACTGCCAACACCACAAGCTCTGGGAAGCAGTGCCCTGAGTTTCTAGTCAAAGGACGGGGATTTCGTCTCTCAATGCAGATAGACACACGCTTAAAGAGACACCAACTATTAAATGCAATCTTCCAACTATGTTTATTTACCACAGGATATTCAAAATCAGGGCTGTTCTGAAAAATCTGATGTTAATGGTAGCTGTGCTTTTATTGGAAAATTGCAATGACCTAAGCACTTTCTTCTTCAGAGGTAAAACTGCAGGATTCATGGGATTACAGATGCCTAGAGATGAAGACAACAGGTTCTTGTGACATGTCCTTGTGCCCAACATCATGCTGCAAGAATTCCATTTTTGGCATTGTTAATACATTTTGTACCTTGAAGAATGTCTCTTTGTGGGAAGTCAAGAAAAAATCTAAACCTAGGTACAGCTCCTGCATTTATAAACTTCTGGAGGAGGCCCATGTCTTATGCATTTTTTCCTCCGGAGTAGCACTTTGTTCACAGGTCATCAGTGGAGATTAAAGAATGAGACAATTGCATGAGTGATTTGCACACACAGGAACTCAGGAGTCACTGCGACGATGTTCCCCAGAGTACAGATCATCACTGAACATAAGGCTGGCAGCTTTGAACAGGGCTGGCAAGGAGCTACAAGGGTTTGTTCCCTGGCTTTTCTCTGGCCTCATTTATATTCTCCACCCTAAATCTGGCTTTTGTTTTTGAAAGGGTGGGCAATGATAAAGCTAGATTTTGAATTCTTTCTCACTCCTTTCCACATTGTTCCTGACCCGTCTCTCCAAGGCCCTCCTATAATAATTCTCCTAGGTCTTATCTGAATACATCTGAAAGCATATAGTTAAGAAGGTACAGAGTGCAATGTTAAAAAAGAATGGTGCTATAGAGACCAGTGAGCAAGAGTTCTGGCCTTGCTACTTCACACTACTCATGTAGGGAGTAGGGATTGAGTATCTACTTTGTCTCAAAGATAGCTGGGTTCAAATCATGGCTCTACAACTTACCATTATTGACTTTGGACAAGTTACTTATCCTCTCTTTCTAATCATCAGAAATCTAATCTTGTCGATCAAATGAGGATAATAATTTCCAGAGTTATAATGAGATAAGGCTGAGTAAAGCATTAAACAGTGCTTGGCACATTTGTTGAATCAACAAAGAATAAATATCAGCTAGAAAGCTGCTAACAAAGTTAGGAAAATCACAAGCAAATTTTCCCCAAGAGACCAGGCAGAAAAGAGGGCTGCAGGCTTGACTCTGTCTTTCCACAGCCCAAGGCTCTCCCTTAAATCTCTGATCTCTCTGTCCCCAGGGTAGGAAGACATTCAGTTGAGAGTCAGATGATTACTTGTGAGACTCTGGCTTCCTTTTCCAATCATGGGAAGCAGAGAATTGGGAAGTAAGAGTCCCATGGCACCCATGTGTCACTGTTGCTAGGATGGTGGCATGCTGATGGGGAGACAGGGCCGGCATAGAGAAGGTGGAAAGAAACTTGGCTCTTGGATTTTTCTGCCACTGAGACTCTAACCTTCAGCATGAAGGGACTGCCAGAGGGCCTGACTATATAAATGGGGAGGAGACTGCTTGACTTCGAGCAACCTGTCATCCAAGGACGACAAAGCAGACCCCTCACAGTGCTGAATTGGCCCCCAGCTAGAAGCTGTCAGCTCCAGTGCCTCTAAATGACCTCTCCTGGGAGGGTAGCACTTGCCCTGGGTCCCACAGTCACTGTTCCCACCATCTGCCTCTCACCCATCTGTGGATGAGCATCAGTGACATTCAAAACCATTAAGGTTTGGCATTTTGAAGCAATCCAAGTAAGTGCCCTGTGCTCCAAGCACAAGGCCTCTAAGGCTGAGCCAAAAGTGTGATGAGAATGCTTCATCACAAGGTTTAGTTTGTAACTTGCTTCTACCTTGCAGCCAAGCACATCATGAGGAGCGTTCTTGTCTGATACTACCGCAGATATACTGATTTTTGGGCTTCCCCAGTGGGCTAGCGGTAAAGAACCAGCCAGCCAATGCAGGAGATGTAAGAGACGCAGGTTCTATCCCTGGGTTGGGAAGATCCCCTGGAGGAGGGCATGGCAACCCACTCTAGTATTATTGTCTGGAGAATCCCAAGGACAGAGGAGCCTGGCGGGCTACAGTCCATAACGTTGCAAAGAGTCAGACACGACTGAAGCAACTTAGCATGCAAACATGCATACAGACTTTGGAGAAGAAAGGTAGAGGACAATGAGGGGTCTATCAACTCCCCCTCAACCCCAAACCACCCTTGGGCAATTGACATGCCAGATGTGGCCATGTGAGAGAGATGGCTCCTGCCAAGAACTAAGGCAAGGTTAGGTAACGTGATACAAGTGCATCCCAGAATAAGTGAGCCCCTGACAGCACTGGTTTCAGCTCCATTAAGACTCACTTGCCCATTCTTTCATCAAGCATTTGTTGAAGTGAGAGCTGTGTGCCAGGCCTTGTTGAAAGCACCAGGGTAGCATTGATAAATGACACGTCCTCTCCAGAAACGTCAGTGTGATAGGGGCTCAAGTCTCCTATGAGGAGTCACTTTCTAAATATATCCTTACCACCCCAAATCTGGGAAATAGTAACAAACACCATACTGCTACAAATAATCCAGCACCCAGAAAGCCTTATAACCTTGCCTATTAAATAATCAGAGAATTCTCCAGCATGAGATACAAAACAACTCAGGTAGTTGCTAGCCCCTGCATTGGCTTAGTCATAGATAAGGAAGTAAGATGGAGAGGAAAACGCAAGGTGAGATCCACCAGGGAAACACCTCTCCATTTTCTGCCTTCACAGGAATCGCATGTTTCATAGTTTTATTAAGTAGCCCCAAACTAACCCAACCCAGAAATGATAAACAGAGATGGTAGAAAACCATTTGAGAAGTGAGAACTGGTAGCCTATTGTATCTGACCTGAACTTTATTAATATACAGAGCTGGTCCTGACCAGGAGGGCAGCTATACTGATTCAGTAAGTGTATTTGAACATGTTCTGTGTGCCAGGCACTGTGCTGGGGCTGAGAACAAGACACTCAGTCTTTGCCTTCGCAGAAGGTATTGTCTGGCCCTGATGATGGATGCTAAACAAGTGTGATGCCTAAGAGACAAAAGTAAGTCACTGAGAATGAGGCAGTTAAGTTGGTTGGTGAAGGATTAGTGGGTGTTGACCAGGGACAGATAACATGAAGGAGAATTCCAATCAGGAGGTGGTATAAATTCATTCAAGATGTTGGACTGTCAGTCTTATCCACTCTCTTCTAACCTTCCTATTCTGATTCTCCAATGGCTCTTTTCTTTCTAGAGTATAAACGTGCTCAAGTCCCTACTAACTTCAAACCAAAACAGAACAAAGCAAAGCTTCAGTGAACCTCTTGCCTTTTGTTCTTGTCTTCTCTCCTTTTACATCAAAGCTCTTGAAGGACTTTCCTGGTGGTCCCATGGTTAAGAACCTACCTTCCAATGCAGGGGACGTGAGTTTGGTCCCTAGTTGGGGAACTAAGATTGAAGGAGTCTTTTGGGTCTAGAAAAGAGAACAACAGTCCCAAAGGCCCCTCGCTGAATCATCTAACTTCGGAGAAAACAAAACAGGACTTTAGTTCCACCCTGATGCTCCAGGCTGGTTGCATCTATCTGGGACTTATCACCCCCTGTCCAGAAACCTTCCACCCCCTACACCCACCCAGAAGACTTATCACCCTCTGCCCAACTACAAATGTCATCTCAACAAAAGAATACTCAAAATATCCTGCCTGATTAACGTTTGCCTTATCACTTCCACAAACCTCCCTAAAAGTATGAAGCCTCCCTGATCCCTCTCGGAGCTCAGCCTGTTCGTTAGGCCGACTGTCTCCCCTCCTTGCCTGAATAAAGGTAACCTACTTCTGTTGAGGTCGTCTTTCCTTTTCTGGCTCGCCCGAACTATGCCTTACAAAGATCCCACATGCTGTAGCGCAACTAAGTCCATACACTGCAACAAGAAGTCCTTGCACCACAACTAGAGAAAGCCCATAAACCACAATGAAGACCCACTGCAGCCACACACACACACACACACACACACACACACAAACTCTTAAAAGCATGAGCTGGATTTGATGTGTCCACTTTCTCCCTGCAGTCTGATTTTACTACTTTTCTGTGATTGTCCTATGTTGTCAAACCCAATGGATATTTTCCTATTTTTGTCGTAATTGATCTCTTTGCACTAATTGAATCTGTTGGCTCTCCCTTTCTTCTTGATACTCTTGCCACTTTTGGTGTCTGTGATACTACCAAACCCCAGTTCTCCTATTTCTGGCTCCTCCTTCCGTTCTCCTTCACAGGCTTCTCTTCTGCAATCCCCTGAGAAATAGTGGTATCTCAGGGGTCTATTCTTGGACATCATTATAGGCTATAAGTTGATGATTTCTAATCTATAACTCTGGCAGAGATCTCACTTGGGAATTCCAAAGTTTATTGGATAGATCTCCCTAGATAACTCACTGGTACTCCAAACTCAATTCCAGCCCAACTTATTCAAAACTAAACTAATCTTCCTCTTTAGACCCTTTTCTTATATTACTTCATCAGTGACTGTCCCCACTATACCAGAAAGCTGGTATTTATTCTTGATTCTCTTCTTCTGCTCATTCACCCTCTACATACACACATATGCATGCATGCTCGGTCACGTCAGTCATGTCCGACTCTTCGTGACCCCACGCACTATAGCTGGTCAGGCTCCTCTGTCTGCAGGATTCTCCAGGTGAGAATACCGGAGAGGGTTGCCGTGCCCTCCTCCAGGGGATCTTCCCAACCCAGGATCAAACCCGCATCTCCTGAATCTTCTGCTTTGCAGGCAGGTTCTTTACTGCTGGGCCACTGGGGAAGCCACATGCACATAATCAGTCTCTAAATCCTGAAGACGCCATCTCCTAATACGGAATGCAGAGTGCTGTCCTCTTAGTCCTCGTGGACACTGACTTCATTCGGGCCTGCATCTTGTCTCACCTGTGCCCCTACAGTCAATTTCAAATAGTTCTCCCGGTTCTGTGCCTGCCTCCCTTCCGATCCACTTTTAACCTTGCTCCCAGGGGGAGCTTTCTAAAATGCAAATCTGACATGACACTACCCTGCCTGAATTTGTTCAATGACACTCTGTAACTTCCATGATAAAGCTCACCTTTCTTGGCTCTGTACAGAGGACCCACTTGACATCAGTACCCTTTCCATCTCCTGAGCCTCCTCTCTTGCCATCCTACCACAGTTTCTCTGATCATCTTGCATATCCTTTCCTTTTCCCAAAATATGTGCTTTCCTTTCCTTTGTATAGCCCCATACTCTGGCAACATTCCCAGATCTCCTCCCCACCTAACCCTGCTTTTGCTCCATCCTTAGTATCCTGAGACTACTTCATTCATGACTCCTGTTATGTTGGACTCTCCTTCCCCTACCAGCCTCAGCTCTGTGGGAACAGACTTCATGATATATATTTTTATGTGTCCTTAGAATCTCATATGGTTACTTATTGAACAAATTAAAATATTTTGCCACATAAATAGATATATACAAATGTAGATGTGTGTGTGTGTGTAGCATGTCTGGAGGCACAAGGGGAAACTGGGGTAACATTTGTTGAGCACTTACAACGTGCCAGGGACTGTGCTAGATACTTCATATACATTTGTATTATGACCCTCATTTTATGAGTAAGCTGGGTAACCAGGGGATGACTTCACAGCTAGTAGGGAGGTAGACAGAGCAACAGTTTGAGCCTAGGCTTCTCTTTTTTCCAAATGCTGGAATTTTTGTTATCCCACACTGTCTCCCTAAATACCAGAAAGGAATAGTCAGGTAGAGGAAGTGAGGTGCTGTATTATAAAGATTGACTTGGGAACACCTAACTATACTTAACAATGAAAACCCTCACGTTCTCATGGCACAGGCTTCTAAGCACCTTCACTTGTGAAGAATACAAAGACCATTTGATTTGTAACCCTTTCTTTCCAGAGTTCATTTAAAAAAAAAAAAACCTTATACCTGCTTTCTAAGAATTTCACAAAGATGAGCAGTATATACATATACACACACACACACACATGCTGTGAACAATCTCATCTGTCTCAGGAGAGATGTGCTTTTTAGTCATAGAATATATGCTTTTTACAGTTATTATCTATTCATTCTACTACATAAACTGCTGAATCTACAGAGCCTAGGAATTCCATTGGAAAACATGTACAGAATATGCTCAGGGTGTGGACTTCCTACAATTGTTGGAATGGAAGAAAAGCTGATAGGAAAATCAATTCTGCCTGGAAACTTGGGAGAAGAATCCTGCTGAAGAAGATTCAGGGGGAGAGAGTGATGGACTCCAGGGAACAGGTTACTCAACCGTGATTTCCTCTCCAGAAGCCTTGCTGGGGCTGGGATGCCACTATTACTACTCTGAGACGGTGCCATTCATTCTCAGTAGCCCTCTTTCCCACCTGTGGACTGTCTCCAAAGCTAGCTGGCACTGTAAGGAGGTCATCTTTATTGGTCCTTTCTACTCTTCCCGGCGTGGGGCACCAAGACCAAACCCCTGCCTCTCCAGTGATCCTCTCCTGCTATAAGTGCAACCTATAGCTCAGCTCTCACCTTCTCCTTAAACCCCACAAGAAAGAAGTTGCTCGAAGGATGAGCAGGCTACGACATCCATCTACCAACTCATTGATCACCTTGGAAGATTTACTGGTCTGGCTGGAGGAATTTTTGCTTAATGAATGCCTGTTATATGCTTGTCACTGCACTGGCTGGAAGGAGCCCCTCTTCTCCTTTACAACCTCTTATTCTGCATGCCTCCTGAAGCTCAGCAGAATAGACTGACCGTCCACACAGAGAAGACCATCGTGGCCAATGGGCTTCAAGTACCTGCATTTTTGCTAGAGCCTGTAAACAAGTGTAAACAAGGGCACACATCCTCCTGTGATGCCTTTTAAGGTGCAGTTAGGAGAGGCACACCCACTGACTATCATGATCAAAGAGGTGGTAGTTTGTTGAGCACATCAGTAAGAAGCTTGACACTTATTCACTGAGAAAGACTTTTTTTTGTTTGGTTGGTTTTTGACTCAGGGAACATTAGATGTAGCTGATTTTGGTTGAACAAGGTTACAAAGTCACCATGTCACACTATTCCTCACCCCACTCTCACCAGTGGTCAGTATTCTGAGATTGGAGTGTCAGCTAAGAGATAAAGCTGTCTGCTTCAAACATTATTTGGCTACTTAAAGGGATACAATATTGATGGCTTTTTTGTTTATGAGGGGAAGTGGGGGAGGAGGTCAGATGCCCTTGACATTAAAACGTCCATGCCAAAACCTCATGTAACCTTGTCTGTCTGAATGAGTTACTATTGAGAGAAATGGAGAAGTCATTTTCTTTCTGTAAATTGTGTTCAGCCTGAGAAGAAGCAAAACATAGCAGGGCAGGAAAGCATAGGAGCAGAGACAGAGATTCTCCTGACTGCGAGCCGTGGCCGATGAACCTCTGGTTACCTGAAGGCAGCACTCTGAGCACCACAGGCTGTGACTCATCTGATGCTTGGTTGGCCCACTTGCTTGGGTTGCCGTGGAGCTGCCACTCCGCCACCTTGCACCAGTATTCTCCAGCATCTTCCATCTCCACCCGATGTAGCACCAGGACAAAGTCAGCAGCGGATGAGCGGTAAGAGTGCAGGCGCCGCCTGAGCCCCTCTTCACCATATTCCAGCAAGCCATCATGCTGCAGGTGCACCAGCATCTTACTTCTAGAATCTCTGTGCAAGTACCACATCACAGAGATCAGGGAGGCAGCGCTGACAGCTCCCTCCAGGCTGCAGCGGATGGTCACCTCACTGTGCTCGGAGGCATTTTCTGTCCGGGACACTTTGGAGACGCGTACTTTACTTCCTAGGAAACAAAATGGCAGTAAATTTGAGAGGAACCCAGACTTCAGATTGGACACCTCCTCTGAAAAAAACTACTTCTCGTTGAAGTGATGCTGTCTGATAACCTTTAGACATCAGGTCCTTCATTTTTAACACTTTTCCTTGACCCCTGTCCATCTTCCATATTTGCCAGAACGTTCTCTGCTGTGAATCAAACCAGCCACTTTCATTCTTCAGCCCGCCTCTTGTCCACTGGCCTTGTCACTGAAAACCACCCAGGTTTGTGGGGAGCTCTGCCCTGTTGCTTTTATCAATACTTCTCCCAGGTCAACTCTCCCTTCTGCTACTTAGAAATGCCATTTGAAACTTCCAGTCCTCTCCTCAAGTCCTGTATTCCATCACTACTCCTTTTTCTTAGCAAATTACCTCTTCCCATATACCTAGATAGCAACCTCAGGTATAGACACAGGAAAAGAGGAGGTTAGGTGAGAGACTGATCATTTTCATACATGTGTTAGAATATCACTCAAGGGACTTCCCTGCTGGTCTAATGGTTGAGAATTCATCTTGCAATGCAGGGGACACAGGTTCAATCTCTTGTGGGAGGACTAATATCGCACATACCACAGGGCAGCTAAGCCCAGGAGCTGGAACTACTGAGGTCACAACAAAAGATCTTGTGTGCTGCAACTAAGATACAACAGTCAAATAAATATTTTTTTTAAAAAAGAATGCTATTCAAGGAGACTATTTACATTACTAGATTAGATTAAGTTTTTAACAGATTTTGACATTTGCTTTTTTTAAATGTTCCCCTGTTAACCAGCAGGTGAGGAATTGGAAGGAAGGCTAGAGTAGTCACAAACAAAATAAAGAAATTATGTTGTTGTTGTTCATTCACTAAGTTGTCCAACTCTTTGTGACCCCACAGACTATAGCATGCCCGTCTCCTCTGTCCTCCACTATCTCTTGGAGTTTGCTCAAATTCATGTCCATGGAGTCTGTGATACTATCTAACCATCTCATCCTCTGCTGCCCCCTTCTCTTTTTGCCTTCAATCTTTCCCAGCATCAGAGTCTTTTCCAACGTGCTTGCTAAGTCACTTTAGTCATGTCTGACTCTTTTGCAACCCCATGGACTGTTTTAACCCAGCAGGCTTCTCTGTCCGTGGGATTCTCCAGGCAAGAATACTAGAGTGGGTTGCCATTTCCTTCTCCAGAGGATTTTCCTGACCCAGGGATCAAACCTGCATCTCATATGTCTGCCGCATTGGCAGGTGGATTCTTTACCACTAGCGCCACCTGGGAAGCCCCCTTTTCCAATGAGTATGTGCTAAATTTTCAGCCCTACTACAAACATATTTATTGGTCTATCTTTAAAAGATTAACTGTGTCTGCTCCTAGATTCTCTTTTAGTTACATCTTTACTCTCTCCTCTTTGTAGAGAAGCCTGAGAAGTATTAGTTTCCATGGTACTGTCTCTGCTTCCTCATCTCAAATTATTCTCTACCTTATTGCCATCAGCTTTCCAATCCCATCACTATGCTCTGGCCAAGGTTCCCTCCCAGTAAAGGTGCAATTTCCCAACTCAAGAGACCCTCCAGGATTTTCTGTTCTCTCTGCAGTTTTTGTTACCAAAACCAATTTTCTTCCGAAATCCTCTCCTCCTTTGATTTCAGAGAAAACATCCCCGCCCCCTCCTACAGCTCTGACCAATCCTTCTCCGTGTCTTTCCCTGGGGCTTCTTTTTTCTCACTTCCTATACCAAGGTAACCAGCTAGCTACCCCCAGCCAGCCACACCCAGCCCACAAGTATGTTTTATTTGACATCTTCAGTATTTTAAAAGAATTTGAATTCATTATGGACAGTCTCAAAATGGGTGATGCCACCAAAAAAAAAAAAAGAGTTCAGGCATTTCTTGATAGATTAAAAGATTAGACACCACTGGGCCCTCATTTCTGAACAGGAAGCACTGGCTCGAGCTAAGAAATGGTGTACAATTTGTTTTTTTTCCAAGACTTTTTTTGATGTGGGCCACTTTTAAAGTGTTTATTGAATTTGTTATGATATTGCTTCTGTATTATGTTTTTGTTTTTCAGCCAGGAGGCATATGGAATCTTATTTACCTGTCCAGGGGTGGAACCCACACCCCCTGCATTGAAAGGCAAAGTTTTATTCACTGAACCACCAGGCAAGTCCCTTGGTGTGCACTTTTTAAAGGGGTGGGCACACATGATCAAGATTCAGCTTGGACAATTGGGAGAAAGGGATGCCAGCTGCACAGATGGAGGATTGAGTGGGCCTAAGCCTTGTGGGACTGAGCAGCAACAGAAAGCCTTGTGGGATGGCCAAGATGATAGACAGTATCATGATGATATGGGACACAAGGATGATTTGGAACAAGTGGAGTGTGGGGGTCTCTGGGGCAGCCAAGTAGAAATGTGCAACAGGCAGTTGAGTGGAAAGGCCTGGAGTTCAGGAGGTGGGGGCAAAGCATAAAAACTTAGAGCTTGTTTCACCGAAGGTGGTAGTTGGAACCAAGGCAGTATTTAAGAGGTTCTGAAGGGAGCAGAGAGTAAGAATAAAAGTGGGTTCATGTGTCCCTGAGGAACACTCACCTTGAGCAGGGAGAGGAAGAAGGGCCTGAAGGGCGTGGAGAAGGGGACCAAAGCAGAAGGAAGAGACCCTTGCACTCAGCTACTATTTTGCCCCTACTGCTCCCAACTGACTGTGAGCTCCTTAAGACTCTGCCTTATTTATCTTTGGATCCCTAATTGCCTAACACAAAGCAATGTTCATTATAATCTTATTTTTTGATGTTACATTGAAAATAGAATTTTAAGTGCCAAACTAGATTAACTTATTTGCATTGTGCTTTTGGATCTCGGCCAGTTCCCGAACCTTAGATGTGACATTCATTTAATTTTAATCAACATTGGAGGTGACCTAACTAATGCTGACAGATCTAATCAACCCTGCCCACATTTAGACCACGGCACTCTTGGACCAATGCAAATGAATGGAACTTCTATTTCATTTTTAAAGATCTCCTGAGGGGGAGGAGATGCCCTCAGTAAGCCATTCCAACAGTTAACTACTCTTATTTGCCTTATGTTGAGGCGGCCGAATGTTGAAAAGCAATCTCTCCACATATCCCTATAGAGTTGTACAGTTTCTGTTCACAGTGGGAGAAATATGCTTTGTATTACTCTTTCTCTGCCAAATTACAGTATAGCCCCACTGGAATGACACAGCTTGTTATTATAGAGAGCTGGAGATACGATACCCTGGGTGGCTGCCTAGACCAGGCTGCCAGGCTGAGAAGCCAACCATTCAAAGGGATCTTGTTCCCATCTAAGCTTCTCCAAATCTCAGGCTGACTCACTGGAAATGACCCCCACCTCCTCTGGTGGGCTGTTTCGTCCTGCAGTCACTGTTCTGGTGGCCACTATTCCTGTGACTCTAGGTCATGTTTTCACCTGCATATTATCAGCCCATTGAACAGCTGTCCAAGAGAAGGGGGTCATTCTACAGAAAGATGCTAGAGAACACACTTGTAAGGTTTACCTGTGGGCCGGAGTTTCAGTTCTGTGAGACCTGATGTCTGTCCTCCAAGCTTGTGCCAAGTGCTGTTTGCAGACCAGAGCCATTCATCCACAGCACAGCGGTATTTGCCCTGATCGCTGTCTTCCACATTCAGAATGTGTAGCTGAAACAAGTCTTGGGAAACTTTCTCAGCGTGGAATTTTTGTTTTCTCCGTGTGGTCTGAAATTCATCCCCATATTTTACTACGTGGTTTTGGTCCACTTCCAGGATCTTCAGCCAGAGTGCATCAGTGGAAATGGGAGAAAAATACCAAGTCACGACCAACTGAAGGTTTCCAGGGGACTGGGACAGAATGCTACACTCTATGTCCGTGTTGGAGTTGATGGAGATCTCTTGGACTTGACTGCTTGAATTTATCTTCAGGTTGCTCTCTAAATGAGAAGAACAGTACGATTACTTTTGTTAATTTACTAAAAAATAGAACTTGAAGGTAGAAGGGACATTAGAGGTCAACTAAGGCCATAACTCCTAGATCCATCAGATGTGTGAATTCTGTCTTTAGTAGCCCCACTAACTGCTCATTCAGCCTCTGAACAACTCACTGACAAAGCACCCATTCCACCTTTGGACATGCTGCCACTAGAGAATTCTTTCCAACATCAAGTTGAATCTTACTTTTTCATAATTTCCACCCACTGGTCCTAGTTCTACTCTACTCTAAGAGTGGAATGGGGAGGGTAGGGCAGGGAGGAAGTATCAAGCTGAAAAGCCAGTCTCTCCCACATGAAAATGCTTTAATATTAGATAACCAAAAAGGACCTACTGTGTAGCCCAAGGAACTATATTCAACATCCTATAATAAATCATATACATACAAAACTGAATCACTTTGCTGTATACCAGAAACTAACACAACATCATTAATCAACTATATTTCAGTATAAAGTAAAATTAAAAAAAGAAAATTCTTCAATATTTAGGCACAGACATCTTCTCTTTTGTAGCATTTCATAAATCAAATTGAGAGACAGTGGCCCTTGGATGCTTTGTCTGGGTGTTTGCTATCCAGAATACTCCTTGATCCATAATTTGCCCAAGTCTAATTGTATCTGTCTGCAGACACAGGTAAACAAGAGGAAGCTATATGTTCACTATTAAAACTGAATGTCTCTTTGCAGTCACTCAACTCTGGGAACATTGTATGGATATGGAGTCAACTATCCTTTAATCCTAGAGCTTTTCTATTTTGTCAGAAAAATGAATGACAAAACCTGGCTTCTAAATCTTATTCTTCTTGCTGACATCACAGATTATACTTTTGTGACGGCTTACTGATGCTGCCAGTAGGTCCCTTTATTCCTCCTTCAACAAACATTTATTAACACATACTATTTTATGTGCCAGACTATTCCAGGCTCTGTGGATCCCTCCCCTCAGTTTCTGCCTAGAGGGAGAGACTGGTACAGGGACAGAGGCTGAGGGCTTATAGGATTGTGTCACCCAACCAGGACAGAAGTGTGCAAAAGTGACTATCAGAGCACTTAGCATAACTATAAAACCCAAAGACGGGAGTGAGGCTTCCTGGAGGAGATAATCTCTAAGATAAGTCTTAAGGGTTAATAGGAATTAAGCTGATAGAGAAGAGGTAAAGGAATTCCATGCAAAAGATGCAACTTGAACAAGGACTAAAAATGAGAGAGAGCATAGAGTATTGGAGGAACTACAAGTAGTTCAATGTGGTTGGAGCTCAAATTCAAGATGGAAAGTGGAGAGATGGTGCTGGAAAGACATAACATACCAGATCACGAAGGACCTTGCCTGACATGTAATGCAAGTTTGAATATGAGTTGGATGTGGAGGAGCAGTGGATGACTCAGGTTTCTTGCTTGGATAACTGATGGATGGTGGGGACATAGAGAATGATGTCAGAGGAGTAGCTTTGGCAGGATGATAATGGTGTATTTATGTTCTGACATATTGAGTGTAGACATGTCTTGAAGGCAATTGCATGAGTCTGGAGATCAGAAGAGAAGTCATTCAAGATAGTGAATTTGGGAGTCGTCAATACAGAGCATGAATCCCTGGGTAGGAATAAGCCTACTTTGGGAGACTGTATAGAATGAGAAGAAAGAAAGTTGAGAATGAAGCCCAAAGGGCTGAGTCAATGTGAGAGGAGGACTCTGCAAAAGAGAATGAGAAGCAGCCACGAGAGGGCTAGGAAGGAAACTAAGAACATCTTGCATCACAAGGCCATGGAAAAAGAAGTTTTAAGAAGAAAGGATTGAACCAACAATTTGAAATATGACAGAAAAGACAAGTAAATTAAGGCATGAGTTAATCAACAAGGAGATGACTACTGTAACCAAAACTAGTGCTCAGTAGCTGAGAGAATGATGGTTACCACATTTGAGCATCTGCTTGGTTCGTCAGACACTGCACTAGGAACATGTCACCATCTTTAAATTGCACTTCAGCAATTTACCCATGGAGTCAGTAGCCTTGGACAGATTAAGTTCTCATTAGATCTAAGTGATGTCAAAGCCTCTTGAACACGCCACCTTAAGAGGATGGAAATCAGGAAAGAAGATACTGGCACAGCAGCATTTGTGAAGTTGTGTCTTACTTTTCATCTCTATTACCAATTGACAAGGTAAATTATGTTGACTATAATCATAAATTATCTAATTCTTATACATTAACATATCAAAATGAATGGCTAAGTGTATTGAATGAAATTTTCATTATCCATACCATTAGGAGAAACATTCTAAACATTTAATGACCGGCCAGGCACAGGCAGGGACCAATCTGAAAGAATGCCCCAGCACTGGAGCTGATCCTGGAGGCCCCCTCTGTGCCACGCGGTGTCCAGTTGCTGAGCGGTGGGGACTTCCAGGAAATGAGGAAGGGGCAACAGCTATTATTAGTGTGGAAGTATTCCAATGTTTTAAAAACCAGTGTGGCCATTTTGTGCATATTAACTCAATGTTAACCGAGATCATTTTGCATGTGTATGTCTGTATGTGTGTGGGGGTGGGAGGTATGTTTTTGTTTTTGGTTAATTTCTTTTCAAATTAAAATATACTTGATTTACAATGTTTCAGGCATACAGAAAAGTGATTTATATATTCTTATCCAGATTCTTTTCCATTATAGTTTACTCTAAGATAGTGAATACAGTTCCCTGTGCTATATAGCAGGTCCTTGTTGTTCATCTGCTTTATATATACTAGTGAGCACCTGTTAACATTGTTATTCATTCACTAAGTCGTGTCCGACTCTCTGTGACCCCATCGACTGCTTCCCTGTCCCTCACCATCTCCCAGAGTTTGTCCAAGTTCATGTCCATTAAATCTGTTAATACCAAATTCCTAATTTATCCCTACCCCACTTCCTGGATATCACTTATATATTGTGTTTACTTATAGTACAAACATGGGGAGAAAGTATTTTATGCTTTCATTCCACAACTTTCCCCAAATGGGAAGAATGTTTTCTAAAAAAGCGGAATTAATTTCAAGTAGTGTTAACCTGGTAAAGTGACAGTGATCCTCAGTGGGTGAGAGGTGGCAGAAGCCCTCACAGGACTGTTAGTCTGCAGAGAATTTCTGTCATAAACTTCTACTTTACACTGATAAACTCCTGCTTCTTCCTCGGTGACATCATGGATTAGGAGCCGAGAATGAAATGAAGACTGTGAAATCTTCGTCTTCCTTTGGAACTGGGGTAGGCAGCTCCCCCATTCAATAGTGCCATTGTGGGTGATTCGAAGAAGCAGATCAAAGGTTCGAGATCTGGCTGGCTGGAACTGCCATGTCATGGTGAGTGGAACCTTGAAGTCAGAGTAGCCGACCCTCACTATGCAGGACAGGTCAAAGGTGCTGGTTAATTTCACTTGTGGTTGACGGCTCATCAGACTAACTTGTAAACTTGACTCTGTGGGCATAAACACAAAACACGATGTCTAACCCATTTATCAAATCGAGGTACCATGCTTCTAAGTTTTCCTAGTCATCGCCTCGTCACACTGAACCGTGTGTTCATACATTGGGAGTATCAAATATTTGGGGGTAGAAATTGATTCACAGTACAGGCTGTCCTGAATTCTGACCTCAGTTTTCTAAAGTTGACCCTCTTGTAAGAGTGTTCTCAGCAGAGACAACAAACAGGCAGTGTTTCTCCAGTCCACTGCTTAGACAGCTGCTACTGAGGGGGTGGGGCGCTCCCCAGCCCTGCTGGCTGGCCTGCTGGCTGGCCTGCTTCCCTTATCCCCACTGCCGCGTGCACTACCACTGTTTTACACTTGCTACCGGAGATTCCGCCATCCCAGGCTGCAGCTGTCAGAAGCCTGAAGGTATGAGGCTCCGCTTCACTTGGCATATCTCTTTTCTAAGTCTACTCCAAATGATACGATCTTGTTGTTAGCCTTGAATAACAACTTATAAGTTGCACCCTGAAGATGGTCTTTATAAAGATGAGTAAACTTTGGAGACCAGTTGGCAGACTTGGTAACCAGAGACTCTGCTCTGTGCTCTGGGGTATACGTATTGTACCTGGAGGATTCAGGATGACGTGCAATCAAATTCCATGGCAACCCACTACAGAAGGAAGATGTTGATGATATGCAAGTTCAGCAAAGGCTTTCCCTGACACTTACCAAGGGGTTTTACAGTGATCGACACCTTCTGAGTCCAACTCTGATCGCTGGCCTGCCTCCGGGCCCTCTCAGACACTCTGCACTCATACATGCCACTGTCTGTGATGGTGGTGGAGGCGATCTCAAGTTGGAAGGTGGCCCAGTCCATTTTCTCCAGCCTTGCATTTCTGAGGTTATTGAGTTCCCCATAGGAAGCACCCAGCTTCACGGTGCCATCCTGCTCCATGCCAGCCACAAACACCGGCTGTGTCTGGTTTTGTGGGACATGCCACCAGGTCACAGTCAGGAGATTCTCAGCTCCATCTGCCTTGCAGAGAAGGGTTAACGCCTCTCCTTCCCACACTGCTTGCTGCCTGTTCTTGGTAGACACGGCCACATTTCTTGCTGTGGATTACAAATTTTAGAAGAAAAAGATATTTCGAGTAAGTGAAAAGTTTTCTAAAAGATAGTGAACTCTCATTAATTAAGACTTGACTACTTTGTGACAAATCCAATCAAATTGTTTACTCTTGCACCATCCCCCAGAATAAAAGATTTAATCAACACTTAAATAGTAGAAATGACAGAAAGGACACCAGGAGAACTAATTTACATGTAAACAATTTACAGTTTGCCCTATGTTTTAGTGATTTGGTCCTTAGGAACATCTAGTTGGGAAAACACATGTTAATATTTCGTTAAATTAATTAGAGTCGGTGTATGAGACTGAAAGTAATGAAACTGTGTTTATTTCAATGTTTAGTTTTCTAGAATTCAGACTTTCACAGTTCAAAATGACCTTCCTCCCCTTACTTATCTTTCCCTAATTAGTATGTATCTGAACAGTGAAGAAGTACTGTTAATTATATTTCTGTTCAAAATGCTGCCATTAAAAAGCAATTACTTGAAGAGGGTGTGGAGAAAAGAGGATCCGCTTACACTGTTGGTAGGAATATAAATTGATACAGACCCTATGGAGAACAGTATGGAGGTTCCTTAAAAAAATGAAAATAGAACTACTGTGTGACTCAGATATCCCACTCCTGGGCACAGACCCAGAGAAAACCATAATTACAAAAGATACATGCACCCCAATGCTCATTGCAGTACCATTTACAACAGGCAAGACATGGAAGCAACCTAAATGTCCATTAACAGAGAAATGGGTAAAGAATATGTGGCACATGTATGCAACGTAATATCACTCAGCCATAAAAAGGAATGAAATTGTGCCACTTGCAGAGACTTGGATGGACCTAGAGCTGTCATACAGAATGAAGAAAGTCAGAAGTTGAAAAACAAATACTGTGTATTAATGCATATATGTGGAACATAGAAAAATGGTACAGATGAACCTATTTGCAAAGCAGAAATAAACACACAGATATAGAGAACAAGCATATGGACACCAAGGGGGGAAGCAAGGGGTGGGATGAATTGGGAGATTGGGATTGACATATATACACTATATGTATAAAATAGATAACTAATAAGGACCTCTGTTGGAGCACAGAGAACTCTATTCAATGCTCCGTGGTGACAAAGAGGGGATATATGTATATGTATAGCTGGTTAGCTTTTCTGTATAGCAGAAACTAGCACAAAATTGTAAAGCAACTGAACGCCAGTAAAATTTTTTTTTAATTAAAAATGTCTTCTTTTAAAAAATTATTTGGGTGAAAATATGTATATATAAATATATATACTATAAATACAGACATACTTCTCCCTCAAGTATTTAAAAAATATATATATATATACACCTATACACACACACACATATGTATACATTTCTCCTTTTCAAATCATATATTCATTCATATATATTGTTGGCTGAAGGGAGATTCTTTGTATATCTGAACTACAGTCTAAAACAGTAAATGTAAGTCTGGCTCCCAGATGGAAAATTCAAGATGATCAGAAATGTGGACATTCTTTCAACAGATACTTCCTGTGTGAGGCCTTGTCCTGGGTGCTTTGCGGGCAATGTAAAGGTCCCCCAAGCTCATACATCCTAGGCAGCCCAGCCTCATGCTTAAGGCCAAGGTCCCTGGAGTTATTATAGAATTATCCTGGACAACAAGTGAACCTCTCTGAGCCTCAGTTTCCTTTCCTGTAAAGGAAAGGGGGTAATAATAGCACCTCACTTTTGCACTGTGAGAAAACTAAGTGAATGGCACGTGCTTAGGGCCTACACTCTCTGGCAAGGAAAAGTGCCCAGCAAAGGTGAGCTACTAGCATTAGTGTGTAATGATAGGTCCTTCATGAAAGCAGAGGTGTTCAAAGTCAGAAAAGGAAAATAAAAAGATTTTTAAAAAATTTACATTTTCTAGACTTGTGGGATCTCAGTTCCCTGACCAGGGATTGAAACTGGGCCCTCAGCAGTGAGAGCATGGAGACCTAATCATTGAACCACCAGGGAATTTCCAGGAAAATAAAACAGAACTGGCATTTAAAATCTTAATAAGATCTAAATGAATTTGCAAATTGATCTTCTCTGCTGAGGAAGAGTTCTGTCTTTAACAGCTTTATGGATGAACATACGTTACCAAGACAGAAAGGCTAATGTCCACAAGTAGATTAATATATATCTATATCTACCTATTACATATATATGTATATAACATAACATATATATACATATATAAAACTTGCTTCCAAATTTGGGGTATTAGAGGCATTACTACACTTAATTTTTTTTGAGGTTAAAAATAGACTCATAACTAAAGTTTCAAAATTAGAGGGGAAATTATTAGTCATAATCTTACTATTCAAGTATAACCATTATGATAGGTTTCAAGCAGTTTAAGTTTTTTAAAAAAACTGTGGTTTCCTTACTTTTTTGTGGTCATTGCTGTCTCTGGGTTAGAAGTGATACACTCACCAGGCATGTGTAAGGTGCGCATGCATAGTGGTAGGGAAGTACTCTCTTCTGTTTAAAACATTCATCAGATGATAAAATTGCTCATACTTAAAGTAATGGTTTGAGTTTCAAAACCAAATGCTCAATAGGATCTTTAATAAATCTGCTACTAACTTTTTCTCTTTCTCTGTAAAAAGAAACAGGTTGGACTCCAGGCTGCACAAAGTATTATTTTTAGCTTGGACAGACCACCTACTTGATAGGCTTGTGATCTGTATGCCCCAAAGCACACCTTTTGGTCCCTTTGGCACAGATTCCTCTGTCCTGAGTTTATGAAAGGTTTACAGTTCTGTTCCAGTGGAGACAGATACATGAGGTTGAGATTTAGCTCTGTGTAAATATGTAAACACGCCTACATAGTTTTTTCTGAATCCTAGCAAGAAAGACCAAATGTTTAGTGTAAAAACTAACACCAACACACTTCCTGGCTTGCCAATCTAGGCCAAAGCTGTGCATCTTCACTCCAAGCAAACGGGGTGATGGAGAAGAGCATGGAAGTGTTTGTGTCTAGGGAGATGCCTCCAATAAGCGAGTACAAAAAGGACATCTTCATTTTGGGTTTGTTATTTGTTTATTTTTTGGTTTTTCCTTTGGGGCAATTCATCTTTCTAGACTTTGAATTTAATACTCAGCCCAGAAAATCATAGTATTGCTTGTGGATTTATCAGTTTTCTCTCCACACAAAAAGCACTGATTATTCAAACATGCTTAAGATTACCCAGCCTTCAGAAACTTAACAGGAGCTGAATGGCCTTCCAGATAATCAGACCCAGCCTATCTGGGTCAGATAGGTGTCTCGCCACATCACAGCAACATGCAGGCAATAGAGTCTGTCCACTCTCACTTCTTCTTTTCTTACTCTGAGTCATGGTTTGATGCAGAATTAAGACTGAGTATCATTCCGTATATTAGGTTAAGAACACAGAGAACTGACAAAAACACCTTTTGTCAGTTGAAAGATGTTGAAAAAGTAGAAGGAGTAATGTGGGTGTTTATTTCTCAGGAAAGAGGCAAGTATAATCTCTTTTCTCTTAATCTACTCAAAATACACACACGCACAAGGAGACAGGGGGCTTCATGAATGCAGGTATTCTTGGCTGAAAGAAAACCCAATACAACAATTAGAAATAATAGCAAATAGAATCAAGAATCTAAGATGGCAAGAAGGGACTTAAAGACAGTCAAATTAGATTATCTTACAACTGCAGAAGCTGAGAATTAGTGAAGTGAAGTACGTACGTAGAGTGTTCATGTCACAGGCCATTTATTGGCTCAGGAGTAGGACTCGGGTCTTCAGCTGTATAGGTGCATGCTCAATCACTTCAGTTGTGTCCAACTCTTTGTGACCCCATGGACTGTAGCCCACCAGGCTCCTCTGTCCATGGGATTTTCAGAGAAGAATACGAGAGTGGCTTGCCATTTCCTCCTATAGGGGATCTTCCCAATGCAGGGATCGAACCTGAGTCTCCTAGGTTTCCTGCACTGCAGATGGATTCTTTACCCACTAAACCACCTGGGAAGTCCCCAGGTCTTCAGCCAGTTTGGGTGCTTCTCTTTACTCCACTCCACCTCAAAGTGACCCGATTACTACCTGACTTCAGGAGACCTCCCCTGTGTCCATGAAGATATCCAGTACTTACAAGGGAGGACATTGAAATGCAGCCCAACCGTGTCTGGCCCCAACTTCACATACCTGCTTGCTTCCAAAGGCGCACAAAGCTGTCTGGGGATTGTTTTTTCTGAAGCACCTGCCAGGAGCCCATCTGAGCTCTTGTCACCTCTGCCACTACACATCTGTATGCACCTTCATCCTCTGGGCCCACAGAGAAGATCTTGAGAGAGAAAGACTTGGGGCTTAACTTTGAAACCTGGAGCTGTCCTTGGCTTGCTCTTTCTTGGTAATCTTTCTTCAGATCCAGAACTCCATCAGCATCAATGTGGGCCATTTCAACATCATTGAAGAACCAAGTGCCCTGAAGGTGTGGGTCCTGGCCACCGCCCATGACCAGGCAAATGAGTTCTAAGGATTTTCCTTCAGGAACTGTGCTCTCAGCTTTAATGTTGACTTGAAAATCTCTCACTAGGAAACAAAAGCAAGGCAGATATTTAGAGAGGCCCCTGCACCCATGCCTTTAATACCAGAGAGAGATGTTATCCCCTATCAGGATAGTACAAGGACTGAATTTAATGTGGGAGATCAGAGATGGGCCAAAGAAATGCCTAGAATCAAAAATGCCCTTGACTATTTTTTAAATCATCTAGAAAGAACAACACATGTGATTTTTTGAATGCAATACAATTAAGCAAGATGAATGTATGGATGTGTACATAGTAATGTATCTTTTAAAATAAAATATTTTATACTATGTTGAACTGACGTAAATTGTGATTTCTTGCTCTCGTTTTTGGCTGAGAATATCCAGTGGAATTTTCCTAAGTTAAAAGCATATGTGATATATGGCAAATCCACAGCTAACATCACACTCAACAGTGGAAAACTGAAAGCTTTTCATCTAACATCAAGAATAAGACAAGGATGATCATTCTCACCACTTCTATTCAACATGGTATTGGAAGTCCTAGCTAGAGCAATTAGACAGAAAAAGAAATTAAAAGCATCTACATTGGAAAAAAAGAAGAAAGACTCACTGTTGGCAGATGGCATGTTCTTACATATAGGAACCAAAGAAAAAAGAAAAAACCCCCACCAAACTCCACCAAGAAGCTGTTAAAACTAATAAAGAATTTCAGTAAAGTTGCAGCATACAAAATCAACAAACGAAAAAAATCAGTTGCATCTCTATACATTAACAATAAACTATCAAAAAAACTCGGAAAACAATCCCATTTACAATAGTATCAAAAAGAAGAAAATACTTAAGGATAAATTTAACCAAGGAGGTGAAAGAGATGTAAAATGAAAACAGTAGAACACTGATGAAAGAAACTGAAGATGAAACAAAAAAATGGAAAGATATCCCATGTTCATGGGTTGGAAAAATTAATATTATTAAAATGCTTATATCACCCAAAGCAATCTACAGATTCATTGCAATCTCTATCAAAATTCTAGTAGCATTTTGAAATAGATAAAAACAATTATGAAATTCATATGGAACCACAAAAGACCCTGACTGGCCAAAGAATTTTGAGCAAGAGCTGTAGGTATCACATTGCCTGTTTTCAAAATGCATTACAAAGCTACAGTAATCAAAACTATGATACTGGCATAAAGACATATAAACCAACGAAACAGAATAGAGAACCCAGAAATAAATTCATGAATCTTTGTCAGTTAATCTTCAATAAGGGTGTCAAGAACACACAACAGGGAAAAGATAGTCTCTTCAATAAATGGTGTTGAACCAACTGGATATCCATATATCCATATGCAGAAGAAAAATGTTGGACCCCTGTCTCAGAGCATATTAAAAAAAAATAAACTCAAAATGAATTAAAGATTTAAACCTAAGACCTGAAATTGAAAAACTACTAGAAGAAAATAAAAGGGGGACCTCCTTGGTGGTCCAGTGGGTAAGGCTCTGTGCTTCTATGGCAGGGGGCATGGGTTCGACCCCTGGTCAGGGAACTAAGATCCCACATGTCTTGCAGCATGGCCAAAGAAAAAAAGAAAAGAAAATAGAAGGAAAACATTCCTGACATTAGTTTGGGCCATGATTTTCTGGATATGACCCCACAAGCACAGACAACAAATCAAAAATGGACAAGTAGAATTGCATCAAACCACAAAAGATTCTTTACACAAAAGAAACAATCAGCAGAGTGAAGAGACGATCTACAAAATGGGAGAAAATATTCACAAACCATGTACTCAAAAAGAGGTTCCTATTCAAAATGTATAAGAAACTCATACAAATTAATAGCAAAAAATTCCAAATAAGTTGACATAAAAATGAAAAAAGATCTGACTACATATTCTCAAAAGAAGACATACAAATGGCTAAAAATCTGGAAAGGAAGATGCTTATCACTAATCACCAGGGAAATGCAAATTGAAGCCACAAGATATCATGTCACATCTGTTAGAATGGCTGTCATCAAGAGACAAAAGATACCAAGTGTTGGTGAGGATGGAGAAGAAAAAAGAACCTTTGTATACTGTTAGTAGGAATGTAAATTGGTATGATCATTATAGAAAATGGTATGGAAGTTCCTTAAAAACTAAAAGTAGAACTACCACATAACCCAGCAATCCCCACTTGAGGGTACATAGCCAAAGGAAATGACACAGTGTCTCAAAGAGATACCTGCACTATGTCCATTACTCATAATATCCAAGATATGTAAACAACACAAGTGACTATCAAAGGATAAACGGATGAAGAAAATGTATATATACACAATGGACTATTATTAAGCCATGAGAGAAAAGGAAATCTTACTGTTTTCAAAAACATGGACCAAGCTGGAGGACATTTTGCTATGTGAAATAAGCCAGACACAGAAAGATAAATACTGTGGAAACTAAAAGTGTTGAACACGTGGAAGCAGAGAGTAGACTGGTGGTTGCTAGGGCTTTTGGGAGTGGGGTAAATGGGGAGACGTTGGTCAAAGAGTACAAAGTTTCAGTTATGCAGGATGAATAAGTTCTGGAGATCTAATGATTACAGTTAGTCATACTGTGTGGTGTTACCTGAAATTTGCTAAGAAGTAGATCTTAAGTGTTACCACATACGTGACACAAACATGTGAGGCGATGGATATGCTAACGAACTTGATCATAGTCATTTCACAACGCATACAGATATCAAAACACAGTACTGTACACCTTAAACATATACAATTTTTATTGATTTAAATAAATAAATTTTAAAAGTAAAGACATACATTAAAAAACTTTTTTTCAAAGAAAGGGGAAAAAAAGCATATGTCTCCACAGGATTCCCCCTGTATAATTTGGACATATAAAGCCATCAGGACAGTTTTTAATGGAACAGAATAATATTCCTCTTTAAGAAAAAAAAAAAGAAAACTTCAATCAGCCACCACTGTACCACTGCTGTTAGCAAGAATGTTTATGGTTTTAGATCTCCTCCTAGTGGACCAAAGCTCATGTGGAGAGACCAGGAATTACAATGGAGGCTTCCTGCTTGCTCTAGTGAAAGTGCCAACAGATCACGAAGAGTGATATTATTGCAAGGTAAAGGAGCCAGGAGGAGGGAGCACTGCCAAGGCTTCACACTGGAAACTGGGCTATTCTGAGGCCCAGGTGATCGTGGAGAGAGGGCCTTGGAGAGAAACACCTGTCTTCAAACACCAGCTCCACTTCTCACCAGCTGAGCAAGCCTAGGCAGACCATTAGCTGGGGCTCCGGGCCGTGTTTCAAAAACCGGAATTTGACAACTTGCTCCGAAGCTGGTTGTTAGGATTATGCTAGATAACGCAGCTGAAGTGCTTACACAAAGCCTGGCAAAAATGGCAACAAAACTATTTCCATGTATGGTTTGTGGGATCTACCTAACAGTCAACAGATTTTATCCCATATAAGACCTTCCATGGACATAGCCTGAGGACAGAGCCCAAAATGAAGATCTTTCTTATTTATGCTTCAAAAATGACAAAAGCAAAATTTACCCAAACCTTCTAAATGATCTTGTTTTATATTCAACCAAAGATTTACAAATAAAAATCAGGAGTTCCCTAGTGGTTCTGTGGTTAAAACTCCATCCCTGGTGGTCCTGTGGTTAAGACTCCATGCTTTCACTGCCGAGGGCATTGATTCAGTACCTTGTTAGGAAGCTAAGATCCCGCAAGACATGTGGCACAGCCAAAAAAAGAAAAAAAAAAAAAAAAAACAGAAAGATATCTCCCTAAATACCCACCACTAACATATTAATGAATTTCCTGAGAAGATAATTACCTGCCGGCTGGACCCTGAGAGTTGTTTGATCCGTCTGCTTTTTTGCGATGGAAGTCCAGGTTTCATCAGGATCCTGAATCCATTCAGTTGCCTCACAGAACAGCTGACCTTGATCTGAGGGCTGGAGCCTCCCCATGGATAGCCTGAAGGTAGTGACCCCAAGCTTGTCCAGTCGCACATCACCAGCTGCAAACCTCTTTGTAAACAAGGGCCCAGGGAGCAATGTAAAATCTTTGGAGAGGGAAATAATCTTGCTGGCTTGGCTTCCTTCTCCATCCTTCATCAGGTACCAGGTGATGGAGAGGTGGGTATGTTGAGCTGTGGCTTTGGACACCTCACAGGTAAGTTCCAACGGCTCACCTTCCTCCTTATTTAGAGTCTGGGGAGCCATGGCCGCCGAGAGGCTATCTGGAATGACTGGACACAGAGGAATGATGGTAATTGACTTAGTATCAATTAGAGGCTTAGTTAGACTAGCCTCTCTAGATGAAGGTGGTGGCCTGACCCACTATCTGTAAAGTACATTCTTTGAGTTGGCTTCCCATCAGCTCTATGCTTTACCTATTACCAACAGGAACATTGGCATCTATGTACATACAGTCTATGGAACCTGGCGAGGCTCTTGGTTCACTATTACATTTTTAGCATAGTCTGTAACCCATTTTGCTACTCAGACACAGAAGTTCTAAATGGGAAAAGCAGTAGGAGCTAGAAGACCTATATTCTGATCCTATATTTGTCCCTATTTGACTCCATGAACTGGAACAAGTCACTTCACTTGTTTGGGCCTTCACCTGCTCCTTTATAAAATAAAGTTCTGAAATAATCTGTTATAATTTATCTTTCAGAGCCAAAATGCAACCCTTACCAAAGTTTTGATAACCATCCTATACCCTAACATTCTCTTCCTCCTCAAAGGAGATCATACAGCCTAAGTTTATGTGAAAGCAACATTTAGATTCAACAATGAATGTTTATTGAGCTTCTACTCAGTGCTAACCACTGTGCTAGGGAGTGAAGTAAATGTTATCTTACAGTGCTTGGGGCAAAATCAGAGAGGGTCATATAAGCAGCCAATTACCACATAAACTGGGTGAGTGCTAATAACAGTGGTGTGAAGAGAACAACAAGAAGGAAGAAAGATGGGAATATTGCCTGTAACAGTCAGAACAGGTTTCACAGGAGAGGAAATATCTAAACTGGGTTTGAAAGTATATGTAGGAGTTTGCTAGGCTGAAAAGGAAGTGACAAGATATTCTAGGCAAAGGGACAAAACAGTAATTTCAAATATGACCCTTGCCACATAGGAAAATACACTAGAGAATGGTAGTTTGAGAATAACTATTTCCACATTAATGACTTCCTTCCTATAATATTAACTATATATAAATGTGTTATATCAATACCAGCTCTTCTATCAAGTTAATATTCTGCTTTCAAGAAGAGACATGAGAACTCTCAAAGCTTTGTCTGTGTTATTATCAACCTATGGATAGCTTTGGGCAAGGCCTCGGAATACCACATCATATCTAACTCTTCATGACAAAGTCGATTGGGAAAATGAATTGAGAGTTTTAGAGAATACGAGATACCTATCTGTGACAAACTCCAAAATATTCAGAGGGGTTCATGGGCTCTTTTGCTAAAACAAACAGCACACTATAAAGCCATATCACAGTGCAAGGCATTATGGTGATGAAGATTCTGGTTTGTCAGGGGCTGGCTAACGAAGAAGGGCACACAGCTTACCAATAAGATTAGTCTTCGCATTGTAAGTCCCATAGTATTTTTCATCAGTGTTGGGTGTGAAACACTCATATTCGCCAGTATCCTTCATCTGGAGCTTGGAAATGTGCAAAAAGACTGAGTTACCCTGGACCCTCTCCACGTAGATTTCCCTACTTTTTACCCGCTTTGCATACAGTACATAAGAGAAGGTGTCATCCTTGGTGCTAATGATCTGGATTTCTTGGGTCGGGGCTGTTGGCAGGTAAACAGACCATTGGAAATGCTGCTCAGAAGGTCCTTGGTGGCCAGTTACATTGCAGCCGATGCTGATGGGGTAACCTTCAGCTCTAAACAGCGGTCCTTTCTGAACTGTTACTTCTCGCTGGCCAATGCTGAGCTTAGCTTGCAAGTAGGAGAAAGAAAAGGGAATAAAAATAGATTAGTGCTCCAGTTCCCAATGTGCCACATTATGTAGCTCCCTGTATTACAATTCTAGAAAATGAGATCACAGGTTATTAACTATAATCCACTCAAATATTCAATACCTTCTTCAGGCTGAGGAGCAGTGGAATGGCTTGATGAGTTAATTGTTCTTTTATAATTCTAACTTCTAGAGTAATCTCTAGTCTCTTAAAAAAGGATAGCTTCATCAGTGTAACATGACCACTTCTATAAAACGCACCTACTTACCTAAGTGCACCTAAAGTAAATATGATGTATGATAATTCACCTTTTATATAATTTTATGGAAAAATTATCAGTATTACTTCCTCAAGCCTCCATTTCTTAGGTACCTGTCATCGAGCTGTCCTAACAGAAATGATTGCTGGAGAGACCAAGTCCATGGCACTGCCCCTGGTGCTATGCCTTTTCCTGCTGGTTGGTTGGAACTATTTGTAGCTCCTGGCCAGGTCTGGTGCAAGATTAGCTAAACTTAGCATCTGAAGAAGCAGCAGTACTTCCTTTCTATACCATAGAGGGTTTTTCATTTTGTAATTTTTTAAAGAGCCACTACAACTTTATTGAAAAGCTTCCTAAAAGATGACTGTCAAGTCCAACAGGATCCAGGATCAGACTTAGTGTAGTTGCTCTCTTATTTAAAGCTTTCAATTGGGATCACAGTGGAATGCTTCATGTTAGGACAAATCTCAAGTATTAGGTTTAAAGGAGAAAATATTATTTAGTGATAATTTTTCCTTTAACATACACATTTTCAAAATCAAGACTTTTTTAGAAATTAAAGTGCATGTGTTTATTTCTTATGTTAATATTAAAGGCTGGTTTATTTTGTGTTACAGAAAGAACAATGAACAAGTGATAGAGATGCTACAAAGGTGAGCTAAGTCTTTCAGTAGGGGCCTAGGGCCCAGGGGAAAGACATCATAAGAGTCCATAAGGGAGCAATTACTGGCATTACGGAATTAACAGAGCAGAGTTCATAAGCAGGAATGGAAGAAGCAGAGCATCTGCTGAATTTTGTGAATCCACAAGGACAAAGAGTAAGGGAGACAGATTGGGAAAAAAAGTGAGAGAAAGGAAAAATGACATTACAGAGACCATGGTAAGGTTAAATATAGAAATTTTAGAATGAAAACAATTCTGATAGGACGGGACCTGCAAAAACAGGGAGAAAGGGTAATTAATTGGTCACGATGTAGTCAACTAAAAATTGCATATGGATACAATCAATGCAAAACTGGCAAACAAACATCCGATCAATCAACCAACTGTATACATTTCCAGTAATGATTTAAAATATACTAATTTATTCATAAATCCCAGTTAAATGTAATATATATACATTAGGCTTTTTTTGTAATAAGAACTTAGGAATAGAAGTTAGAAAATATGAGAAAAATTTTGTTACTTTAATTTTTTTCAAAACAGGACTTTTTATTGAAGTATAGTTGATTTACAATGTTGTGTTAGTTTTGGGTGTACAGCAAAGCGATTCAGTTATACGTACTTATATATCTATTCTTCTTTGAATTCTTTTCCACTATAGGTTATTACGGGATATTGAGTATAGTTCCCTATGCCATACAGTAGTAAAATTTTAAAATATTATTTACCAAAAAATTATTCTCCAGAGGCAATTTAAAACATTGTCAGCAATGCTAGCCAGCCTTAGACATACATGTTAAAGGTATGTGAGCACTGCCCCAGGCTACACGTGAAAAAATATCCACAGCTGCATTGTCCACTGCAGACCCCAAACTAGAGACAACCTGTATGTCCATCAACAGTAGAACAGGCAGGCTGTGGTACATTCATAAAGTGGAATCTTATACAGAAATAAAAGTGAGTGAATTGCTGCTGGTTGCAAAAACATGGATCACTGTGTTTAAGGAAAGATGTTGAACACTTAGAATCTTTTTGACTATATACAAAATGAATATAAAATTTAAAGAAAGGCAGAAAACCCCCCACACTGTATTGTTTAGTGATGCAAACATAAGAAGTTAAACCTTAAAAAAAAAAAAAGCTAAGAAGTAGTTATCATGGAAGTCAGGAAAGTGATTGTATGTGTATCTGGTGGGGCATACAGCAAGGTAGATGGGTGAGTCTAGGGTCCTAGCAATGTTCTATTTCTTCTCCTGCATAGTGATTACATGGTTTTTACTTTTTCCTTATTTATTCAATTTCATAGCTGTGTTTTATTAACTTTCCTTTTTAATTAATTAAGTTTTGGCTGTGTTGGGTCTTGTTGCTCCAAGCAGGCTTTCTCTACTTGCGGTGAGCGGGGGCTAATCAACTGGTGTGTGAGCTTCTCCCTGCGGCGGCTTCTCTTGTTGCCAAGCAGACACTCTAGAACATGGGTTCAGTGGTTGCGGCACGTGGGCTTAGCCCATGCAGCCCGTGGAACCTTCCCCAAGAGATCGAACCCGTGTCCCCTGCCTTGGCAGGTAGATTCTTAACCACTGGACTACCAGAGAAGTCGCTTTTCTTATTATGTGCTATATTTGCACAGTAAAAATGTTTTTAAAAATGTGATTCCTGAGGTACCACTAATATGTTTATGTCAGGGGATGTTTCCACAATATTATTTTTTATGCCTAGGCAGCATTTACTCCACATTTTTTATGACTTTTCAGAGAGATGGGTACATTCAAAACATTTTATTGTGAAAAGTAGTACTTTATTTTCTTCTGCTTCAGTTGCTAATTCAATTAATATTTATTTAACCACTTATAGTATTTCTGATGCTTCAAGGACTAAGATATGAAGATGAGTTTAGGATAGTCTTTGACTTCTCGATTTTACAATTCAGTCAAGTAGGGTGGTCGTCATCTCTCCTGGGAAGATACATGATAAAAGTTCTTTGAGGAATTTGAAGGAAGGAAAGATTACATTTTAGGGAAAGAAAATAGGTAAGGTATATGGAAGAAATAGTATTAAAAATGGACCTTGGAGAAGGTTATGGCAATTTAAGTGGAGAGAAGGGGTATTTTTCAGTGAAGGAAACTTCATGAAAAGACTGTATAAGTACTAATCAAAAGAATTGTTCATGAAATAGGGAGTAATCAGTTGGATTTGGGGGTGGGTTACACAAAGATTAATAGAAAGAGGTAAGATTGGGCAGGAATTTTGAGTCCAAAGCATGAAGAGCTTAACTGGCATATTTAAAAGTTTGGGCTTGATTGATAGGCAATGGGGAACCCACTGAAAATGTTTTAAAATTCTTAGTAAAATTAACTTGATGGTGTGTAGGATGATGGAGTTAGAAGTAGATATCAGATAATTATAGTAGCTCAGAAGATAAGTGATGAAGGCAGTAGAAATGGAAAGAAAGGGGCTATAATCGGAGAGTCACTGTGGAGATAAATCTATAGAGTTTTTCAGCATCTTAGATGCTTGGAGGCTAAAGAGGTAGATGGAAGACAAGAGGAAATCAAAGATGATACCAGGTTTTGTAAGGGTGACTGGGAGTAACAGTACCGTTAACAGGAATAAGGCTATCAGGAAGAGGTACTGTTGTGTGTTCAAGGGTGAAGGAGAAGATAAAGAACTTAATTTTGGAAACACTAAATTAGAGTGCTATGGAATAAACAAGAAGGAAATCCAGCAAATACTTAGAAATATTGTTGAAATATATGTCAATATCTGTTTCTCTTTCTATATTTTAAAATCTGCTCAACTCTTTGAAAATATTTGTCATCTAGTTATCTTAAGAACTCTGTGATATTCCCATATTTAGCAATGTCAAAGTTGTAAATGGTGGAGCCAGACTTGAATTTGGATTTACAAATGTCAAATTCCTGACTGTCTCCATTGCTTCCTCACTGCTTCCTGTAAATGCTTGTCTGCAACTAGGGACAGTTCTGGGCTGTAGATGCTGATTTAGTCATTTACATGTTAAGTAGTGGAAAATGTCAGGGCATATAAGAAGAGAGCTAAAGAGAGATTATTAGAGGATCTCTCTATTTAGGAAATAAGATGAGAAATGCATGCTACAGAAAGAAGAAGGGGAGGTGGGAGGGCAGCCAGGACACTGCAGCTTGAAAACCAAAGGAGCAAAATGTTCCAAGAAGAAAGAGCTTGTCAGCATTGCTGAATGCTATTGAGGGGTAAGGATTCGAAAGGCAGAGAAGTGTCCTTTTAGTTTGATGATGAGGATGTCAGTGGTGATCTTTGTAAAAGAGATTTCAATAGAACAGAAGCAGAGCATTTCAAGGGTAAGAAACAACTGCAAGAAGCTTAAACTACTTCAAGAAGTTTCATGGAGAAGGGAAAGAGAAAAATAGGGTGGTAGTTAGAAAGAGCAGTTCAATGGGGCAGAGCAGTGAGGGCAGATAGACGGGGGTGCCTCTGCATGTTTATGGGCAGAGGAGCTGCACAAGGGAGAAATGGATGAAGCCAGAGAGATGATGAATGCAGTAAGGTCTTAGTGGAAGCATGAGGTCAAGAACTTGATTGGGAGAGTACCACTTTCTCAGAAAAGTGAAAGAGACAATGTGAAGGATTAATAGGTATCATGGAGGTACAAAGAAATGACAGACAGAGGCCAGTTCAAATGGTCATGCATGGGGAATCATACACTTGAAGCATCTTATAAATCTATTTTCTGTGGGATGTTGCACATATCTCTCCTCCAAAAGAGGAAAATACCTTAGGGGACTGGCCTGTTGCTTTCTCTTTTAATGGACAGAGGGTTAGGCACCTCTGGACAGCAGATTCTTGCTGACTGATGCACACACAGTTTAACAATGACATACTGCATCAGAGTCACACTTTTGATGCATGAAGAATTTCCTGATGGTATTGACTTTTTTCAAAAACATCACTGGCATTGCCAAATTCTCTATTTCAGTGTTATTTGAATTGAAGTTATTTGATTGAGCTATATAAAATGGTCAACACCTGACCATTTTTGATATACAAAAACAGCAACTTCAAATACTTCCACCTTATACAAAACCTAGCTGGAGAACATCAAACACAACAAACAACTTCTCTTTCTTTACCCATACAAAATCTCTGTATGCTTGGAGGCTGAAAGCATTTTCATCCATAATTTAATGGATTTCTTTTTTTTTCTTCATGAATACAGTCTTAGTAGGACAAACAGTATGCCCTCCCCAGGACCCTCCCAAGTTAATGACTTTTATTTGTAGGGCAGCTAGTTAGGGTGAGGGGTGACAGACCAAGAGGACAAAGCTAAGTCCAAGAATTCATTTATCCATGACTTTAACCTCATCTGGCCCCATATTCTAACAGGATTCATCAGTCTTTACAAATTTTTTTGAGCTTTTTATTTTATATATAAATTTATATTAAATTTATTTTATATATTTATAGCCAATTAAACAATGTTGTGATAGTTTCAGGTGAATAGTGAAGGGACTCAGCCATACATATATATTTACATATTTATTTTTAAAATTAATTAGGACAAGGTAAACATTTGCTAAACAATGCAAGTGCTCAACTGATCATCCATCATTTAGTTTATTTCCTTAATTTCTCCTTCTGTATTTGTAATGACAAATAGCAGGCTTGCAACATCTTTTTCAAGTTACTTTCTGATTTAGGTGTTTTTCACATAAAAACTGGGGCTCTATACAAAATAAGTATTTATGGAATCTAAATTTAGAAGAAGTAAATATATAACCCAGTTTAGGTAATGGTTTAAATGAACTAGGAAAAGCCAGCCTGCTTCCCCTTTTTGAACCTTGGTTACTTTCCTTTTCCCAGGCCTTTTGGACTACTCACCAACCCCATCCCCCCCACCAAAAAAAAAGACAGAATTTGCAACTGTCTGACTTGTTGCTCAACGTAAGCCAAGTTTCCCCATACACAAGCCAAACACACAGTTCAGAGACACAAGGCAGACATTTGAGAGTCACACTCAGACACCTGAATAGGACAAGTAGGAACATGCCAGGCAACAGTCCCCAAAGGACCCCACCAGTCCTCCTAGTCATCAGTGCTTGCTAAGCCAGTCTGGTGGGCATCAATTAACCAGCAACTGGTCCCAATAACTTCCCCTGCAGGCTATCCATCACCCCCATCAGGCCCCGTATCTGATCTTCACCTCTCACTACCCAGTGTCCTTTGAGACATGAGCCCAGTGCAACTCAAGCCAAGGGTTTATTAAGTGCCCCTTTGAGCTGAACGCTGCACCCTTTTTGTCTATTAGCCACAGCCTTGGTTACTCTGATCCTAAGCTCTTTTAGTTCCCCTGTTGTCCAAATCCCTTCACTAATTCCATCTAGTCACTCTAAAGCAGAAGTTTTAAACCTGAGTCCACATGGGGGAATAAAGCATTTGTAAACTTGGGTGGAAAAACACCCTACATCTTTATTTTCACTAACCTCAATGGAAATTCAGTATTTTCTTCAGCTATGAAGGTAGACAACAAACCATAGATATTTCCACATCACATCTATTGCAGAGTCTTGAAATATTGTTCACACTCATTACTACATTGAAATTTGGTGGTTAGTAGACCACTTCTAGATCTTATCATATAATGAATACATAAAGAAGAAAATAAATTACTACTGCACAATTTATTTTAAAATATTTTTGATAACTGCATTTCAATATGATTATTTTCCCCTATAATCTTATGTGTTTTAATTTATGTATTTAAAAATTATTCTGAGAGGGGGGGTGAAGATGAGCTTCACCAGATGCTAAATGAATCCACAGCACTAAAAAGTACCTGCTCCCTGCTCTATCTGCTCTGAAACTATTTCATGCCCTTCCCAGTTCATCTGTTCTCCATCCACCCCCAAATTTCTACTTCTTCCACCCTGTTCAACCATGTACAAGTGCCCCTAGGCTCGTGGAGGCCCTTCCACATGGCTCTCAGCAGAGACATGTGACTCTTCCTGCCACCTTCTCAGTTTCACAGTAGTCAACACCCACTTCAGCTCACAGGTGAACTCAGAACTGTCTTTTAAGCTAGCCTAAAACTATTACGTGCTCTCATAAGCCTTTCATCCAGCCACATCCCCGATGTACATTACTCTAGACAAGCTCTCATCAGGCATCCCCTGTCAGTCTGAAGAGTTAAGCCTCATCCTATCTCCAGGAATGGGTTAGCCCAAGAAAATAAGGTGAAGGCAGGGCCAGAGAAACTGGCAGATCTAGTAACACACGCAAGTATAAAAACCTCTGGGATCAGGTTCATGGGACTCAACCAAACATTGCACCACCTGGAACTCAAGTTTGTTCAGGTAGCCAAGAACATCATCAAAAGTCAAGAATGATTGCCAGCACCAGAGATGTGGGCCACTGTGTTCCCCATAGAGACCAAACTGTCCCATTTTATCACCCAACAGTCTCTGTTTGACTAGTTCCCGTGACAACAGTAACATACAGAATTATGACACTTACTCAGAAAGAGAAAAAATGATGCCAGATGTGGGAAGCGTGCCATTTGGACCAGTGTAGACCTTTCCTGGTGGTGTCACTGAAGTTGCTCAGACGCCGTGTGACAAATGCTGCGCGCTCACTACAAAGATAAAGAGGAAGCACTCGTGCGGTTTCCAGCCCACTGAGAAGCAGAGATGGCCTGCAAAGGGCAATACAGGTTGCTTTACATGGCTCTTTGAAAATCATTCAAATTCGGTGTGAAAAGTTATCTTCATGGGCAGCTAACAATATATAGATACAAATAAGAAAAGATGGCCTCCTTCTGGCTAAATATGTATCAATTTAGGTAATGATGAGGGCATTTAACCAAACAATAAATAAAACAATCAAGCAGAAATTTTCTCTTCTTAGCTCTCACCTTGCCTCCCATCTTGGGAGAGGGAAGGGGTTGAGAAAAGAGCCCCTGGAAGACAGGAACCTGGGCAGCATGAGGTGGCGGTGATGCTGCCATGCTCTAGAATCAGGCTGCCTGAGTGTGCACACAGACTCTGTTTTTAGTAGCTGATCTTAGAAAAGTTACTTAACATTTTCTAACTCTCATCTATAAAACAGAGATACTAACTGTGTACGTCCCATAAGATTGCTGTGAGAATTGAATGGACTAATTCACTGAAAGCACTCAGAGCAACATCTAGTACATAGGAAGTGCCCAATGGATATCAAGGAACATTTAAGGGAATCTTCAGCTGCTCAGCGTGGACCTGGCCACTAAGGAGGGACCTGAATCCAGGCCAAATTAATCCTAGTACCCAAAGACAAGACTGTACAAGGGACAAGCTCACTAAGGATGTTAGTTCTCCAGACCAAGCCTCTATTTAGATACATCAGGGATGGTCTGGTCTGCTTCAGGCCACAGTTACAGCAGATTCCTGCTCCAACCATCCACTGATTTATCCAATGATTTTTTTTTTTTTTTAATCTTCTGGGTGTGTTAGGGGCTGCACATACTGGGTTGGACAAAATGTTTCTTTTTGACCAACTCAATACAAAGTCTTTGTTCTCAGGAAGCTTCCACTTACTCAGGTAACCACAGGGTAATTTTGCAAGCACAACAATCAATGGGGCACCTCAGTCCAGGGAAGTGAGTGGGTGGGAGGGAGGGTCAGGATCGGCTGGGTCACGTGAGGCAACCAGGGAGGAAGGGGGTGCCGAGGTGGGTTGGGGAGATCCAGCATGGACCGTGATGCATCAGCTGTGCCCTCTTGTTGGAGTAAAGTTAAAGGCTGGTGTGAAGGGAGAGGGTCTATAGAGGTGGGCTGGGACAGACCTGAGTTGGTCATGCACGCCAGGCCTAAGAAATTGGTCTTAACCTTATAGAAAAGGGAAGCTATTAAGATGTTGTTTGTTGGTTGGTTTTTTAAGTAGGAAAATGGCCTGGTCATGTTTTTCTTTTAAGCTGAACACCAAGATGAGGAAAGGAGACGAGGGAGGAAGCAGGAAGGCCAGATACAGCCTTTTGCAATTTTCTGCAGGAGCAATGCTAAGGGCCTGAATTAGGGCATTTAACATAAAGACAGAGCTAGGAGAGATGATGAGGTCATGAAATACTTCACGGAGCATCTGCTTTAGGATAAGCACCTTACCAGGTGCCAGAGACACATATGGAAAAGTGTAGCCTTTGATCTTAGGAAATTTTGCTGGTGGAGCCTGCTGCAGGTGGACAGGAAAGAATACGACTGGCTATCACATAAAGTAAATTCCGGGAGGTCCACTAGGAGAAATACAGGCGGCAAGAGACATGGAGAGCTGGAGGAGAGAAAGAATGTATCTAATTTGAGGAGAATGGGAAGTCAGGAATCTTCAGGGAAAAGGTAGCATTGTATGATTTATTTTTCCAGGGGGAATTAGAGTAGAGTAGGGTAAGATTTGATGCTTTTGAACTGTGGTGTTGGAGAAGACTCTTGAGAGTCCCTTGGACTGCAAGGAGATCCAACCAGTCCATCCTAAAGGAAATCAGTCCTGGGTGTTCATTGGAAGGACTGATGCTGAAGCTGAAACTCCAATACTTTGGCCACTTCATGTGAAGAGCTGACTCATTGGAAAAGACCCTGATGTTGGGAGGGATTGGGGGCAGGAGGAGAAGGGGACGACAGAGGATGAGATGGCTGGATGGCATCACCAACTCGATGGGCATAAGTTTGAGTAAACTCCGGGAGTTGGTGAAGGACAGGGAGGCCTGGCGTGCTGCGATTCATGGAGTCACAAAGAGTCGGACACAACTGAGCAACTGAACTGAACTGAGGGTAAGATCCTACAAGCTTTCATCTGGAAGCCTATAACTTTAAAAAGTTATTTATTTATTGGCCAGGCCACACAGCACGTGGGATCCTAATTCTCTGAATAGGGATCAAACCCCTGCCCCTTGTAGTGGAAGCGTGGAATCTTAACTACTGGGCCACTGGGGAAGCCCTTGAAGCCTCTAACTTCTTTTTTAATTTTAATTTTTTTCTTTTTTTCAGGTTTTTAAAAATTGAGGTATAATTGACACACAACACTGTATTAGTTGAGCTTCCCTCGTGGGTCAGTCAGTAAAGAATCTGCCTACAGTGCAGAAGACCTAGGTTCAATCCCTGGGTCAGGAAGATGCCCTGGAGAAGAAAACAGCAACTCACTTTAGTATTCTTGCATGGGAAATCCCATGGACAGAGGAGCTATGGAGTTGCAAGAGTCGGACACAGCTTGGCAACTAAACCACCGACCAGCACCACCACCACTGTGCTAGCTTTAGGTGTACAACGCAGTGATCTCCCTTTGGTTTTATTCATTAGCAATGACACCAAACAATAGCAACCCTCCTCCATGTCAACCTACAAATATTAACACCATCAGTTAAAAGGCCCTGTGCATTCCTTTTTAAGGTACTATGCAGTGCTTGGGGGATAAAAGAGGTAAAAAAATGGGTCCTGCCCTCAGGAAGTTGGAATCTAGTTTGATAAAGGACTGTAGATAAGAAATGGCAGCCATGGAAGGCAGTCTGTGTTGGGTATTCATTTTATGACTCAGGCAAGACCACTGCAGGCAGGGGGCAGCCAGAGGTCATTCAGAAAAGGCTGGTTTAGGTGGTGTATGTTAGGTCTTTGGAGATCTGGAATGATTCAAAGAGAGAAAAGAGAAGAAAGGACATTCCCTAGGGAGAAATAAAATGTACAAAGATACTGAGGCAGGGATATACAGGTTGTATTTAGGGAACAATTAAAGGGCATCTTACCTGGAATGGTGATTTCAAACTACCTCTCCAGGCAGTTAACTATAGTATCAGTAGGGCTTGAGGTACAAGAATTTTTTCACCATTTCAGTTGTAGAAGTCATGGGTTAGGCCCTAGGCTCCAAAATTTACTGTATCAGTTAGCTATTGCTGCATAACAAATAGCAAGCTTTGGTGGCATACAGTAATAGTACAGATTTTTGTTCACAAGCCTATGGATGAGCTGATGGGAGCTAGATGATCTAGGATGGCCTTAGCTTGGATCCCTCTCACAGTCCTTGAATAGGCTAGCCTGAGCACATTTTCACAGTAATGTCAGGGGTCCAAAAGGACTAGGAGAAACACATCAGTACTTTTAAAAGCTTCTACTTGCATCATGACTGCTAACATCCTCAGATCAAAGCAAGTCTCATGGCCAAGTCCAAAAGCAAGAGATGGGTTAATAGACTCCATCTCTTGCAGGAAGGAAACAGCAAAGTGGCAGGGCAAAAGCAGTGGAAGGGAACTGGGGGCATCGATGCAATCAATCTGCTACACTCATGGAAAAGAAAATTATGTCAGAAATAAGCACTGACCACAGAGACCATCACTGCCAATAATGCAGAGGGCCCTGTGTTCCTGAAACACACAACTAAGTAGTGAAGTGAAAGTCGCTCAGTCGTGTCTGACTCTTTGAGATCCCATGGACTATACAGTCCATGGAATTCTCCAGGCTATACTACTGGAGTGGGTAGCCTTTTCCCTTCTCCAGGGGATCTTGCCAACCCAAGGATTAAACCCAGGTCTCCTGCATTGCAGGCAGATTCTTTACCAGCTGAACCATAAGGGAAGCCCAAGAATACTGGAGTGGAGTAGCCTATCCCTTCTCCAGGGGATCTTCCTGACCCAGGAATCGAACCGGGGTCTCCTCCATTGCAGGCAGATTCTTTACCAACTGAGCTATCAGGGAAGCCCAACTAAGTAATGCTCTGGCAATTTTTCACTCCTGGCTGTTGCCAATTTTTTTTTCTTTCCATGTTAGCGGCTCTGTTTCTGCCAGAATTTAACATTGACAGGGTGATGCTGCTTCTTTTCTGGAAGGAAAAAAAGAAGCTTTATGTTATTAAGAGGAAAAGAAAAAAGGAGAAGAAAGAAAAAATAGAACCAGTGAGAAAGACAGTTATTCTATTACCTTGGGAATCACTGTAGAGCATGGCAATTGTATCAGTTGAAAGGAATGTAAAAATGGAATCCCTGATTCAGATGGAGGTACAGGGCCAGTGATAGTCAAAGCAACACAATGATGTACTCAAGAAAAAAGTCCTTTCTTAAGTTCCTAGAAGATTAATGAAAAGTGATGTATTTTTTTTCAGGTTTAACATTTCAAATATTAATTCCACAAAATGACAAAAATTGCAAATATCACGGATTCCTAGGCTAAGCATTCAGGCCTAAGAAATATTTAAATGCAGACCTTTTACATGTCAAAGTTCTGTGTGAGGCATTTTCACTTATGCAGGGTTACAGAATAGCTCACATCATTAATCGCATTTTATAGATGAGAAAACCGAGGCTCAGAGGAATCCATTAACTTGGCCAAGATTGTATGGCTGGGAATGGGTGCATTCTATGGCTGCCATCTCACTTTTGGCTCAGTGCCCTTTCTATTACACTTTCTAGCTTGCCATTCAAAATTTTCAGAAGGCAAAGTATGTGGGACAGTGAGTGACAGGAGGACAGAAAAGAAAATCCTGGAGGGGTAAGCAGAAAGCTGATCAGGATTTTGCCCATTTTCCCTACCTGAGCTCCTGCAATTTAGGTCAGTGATTGCTACCTGCATGGGTGTAGGTCTTACCCAGGTACAGAGCAGCCCCAGGTTCTGAGCCTTGCTCCTCCACGCATGGAACGCCACAATGAGCTCAATCAATCTGTCCCTCATACAACAGTGGGAGAAACAGGCCTAGAGCAGACCCGGGTACAACTTGGGTCCTATGACGGACAACAACTCCCAGGTCCTTTACTTCTCACCAGCCTGATTTCACCAGGAGCTGACAATTGGCTAACTGAGGCTGAGTTTTTCAACTTGGGTGGCAACTCCTATCTGTGGGGAAAACCTTAAGTAGATTCCTGTGGGCAGAGGCAAAGGCCAGGGCACAAGAAGGGCATCTCCTAGCCATACAATCTAGGCAGGTTAGTTGATTCCTCTGAGCCTGTTTTCTCATCTGTAAAATGGGATTAGTTACTACCTATCACATAGTGATATGAGTTATTCTACAATACTGCATGTGTGAAAGGAAAGGGGGTGAAGGAGGAGACAGGGATTAGAGGCTGGCAGCAGCAGAGCAAGAGCAACAGATGGGATTCCCAGGCCATCTTCTGGTTTCAGATATACCCTTGGCAAGAGCTACATCTTCAGTTCCCTGTCAGGGAGTAAGTGACGATGAGTTCTGATTTTAAAACAAGAAGGGGGTGTGGGGGAGTGCTCAAAATAGGCCCCAAAGGGAAGCAGAAAGGGGGCGAAGGGACAGGAAGTTTGCTTTACCTGGGCTCTAGGTGTACCCCCGACACAGATGCCCCTTCATGGTCTCCTTGGCCCATAAAGCAGCCCAGCTGCCTACTCCCTTACTAAATCATCACCTTTTCACACTAGTTTCCAGCTGCCTCCTCGTCCCTCCCCTCTTCAGATCTGTGAGTGTCCCCATATTCTGTATTCTGCTTGATTTCCTAACTAGCCAGCACTTGAGCCCACCATGTTCTGGGCTTGACTTCACCCAAACACCAAGGTCACAGCCACGGACAGTGTTCCGCTCTTCCCTTGACTCGGTCCTTCTGTGGCATGAGGAATGACCGACCATTGGCACATCTGCTCGGAATTCCGTCCTTCCTCCTCTGATACCACGGTCTTGCCGGGATTCTTCCTCCCCTCTTCGGAAGTTCCTTCTCAGTGAAGCCCTTCTCGGGGTTCTGTCACCAGCCCTTTCTCCTCATGCCGCTTCCACATCTCATGCCCTGTCTGTATACTGACAATCACAAATCTGCCTCCACCCCCAACTTCTCCCTTAAGCTCCAGGCCAATTATCTAACTGCTGAACATTTCCACCTGAAGGTCCTGCAGAAAACTCAAACTTGCATCCAAAAGCTAAAATTGTTGTTTTCTCTTTCACTGGTACTGTCCATCGTTGTCGAGTGCACCAACATCCATGCAGACCCGTGGCTGGCCTCCATATTCCACATCTAGTTGTAAAGTCCTGTCAGTTCTTCCTAAAACCTTTAATGAATTCACTGTAGCCGCTGCTGTCACAACTGAGAGCTGTGATTTTTCACCTGGATTAATGCAATTCAGTTCCATCTTCCAGCTTTGCCTGCACCCTGCGCCCCCTCTGCCGGAGTAATCTAAAATGCAAACATAGCCACACACTCTCCTGAATAAAGACTTTCAGGGCTTCTCCTGTGGTCTAGCAGCTAAGAATCCGCCTTGCAATACATGGGACACAGGTTTGATCTCTGGTCTGGGAAGATCCTGCATGTCGTGGAGCAGCTAAGCTCATATGCCAGTTACTGAAGCCCGAGGATTCGAGAGCCTGTGCTCCACAAGCAGAGAAGCCACGGCAGTGAGAAGCCCACACACAGGAACAAAGAGTGAGACCCTGTTCACCACAACAAGAGAAAGCCTGCGTGCAGCAACGGAGACCCGCCACAGTCAAATAATAAAATAAATCTTATGCCTCCCCCCGCACAAACTTCTAGACGACCAAGTCCCAACTCCTTGACTGGATCTTCATGAACTGGTGCTTGAGAACTCTCCCATCACCTCACCTTTCAGACACAGGACCACTGTGTTTCTTTGAATGGGTCTTACCATCCCTATAACTTTGCATATACTGTCCCCTCTGCTAAGAACCCTCCCTACCTGATATATGCCTATTTATTTAAACCATTTAAAATTTGGGTTTGCATCTCCTATGCAAAACCTTTCTTGACACCTTAGAAGGTTCACCACTCCCTCCTCTATCTCTGTCATGAACTGCTATAATTTTACTTATTACACGTAATAAAATGAATTATTTACATGCCCATGCCCTCTCCTACAAGTCCATGAATTTCCTAAGGGCAGGAATCAGTTCTTACTCATCTTTCTATCGCTTCAAAAAATACTGAATGGCTAAAATAGTCAGACACTGTAGCTGGTGCAGTGATTTAGAACATGCACACACTTTGAAGCCAGAAAGACTGAGGTTCAAATCTTGAGCAAATTAGTTTCCTTAAGCCTCAATTTCCTCATCTCTAAGAATGGGGACAATAATAGGAGAAACTCCATTATCTGACACAATTAGAGCTATCAGTTGATCAATTAACAGAAATGTCAGGTAAAGATGAGAATCATCAAAAGACACTTAAGTATCTCAAAAATTTTATTTTCACTTCAATCATATAGTATGTATTTGCTCAACAATCTCTTGACACAGGCCCAGGTCTATTATCTGGAGTCTCCTCTCTTTTTTGCATAAACCAAACCTATCTCCTCTTCTACAACTTTCAGGTTTGATTTCTTTAAAAAGGAGTAAGAATTAACAACAACAAGAAAACAACATTTGTAAAGTCAATGGAGTACAGATCTTCCTATGCCTTTATGATTTATAAAAACATAAATCGTTTATAGTTGTTTTGCCTGGACTTAAACTGACAGCATTTAAAAAAAAAGCAATTTGCCTCTGTCTAGTCTTTTCAGAGAATTCATCTTCTTTTCATCAACATATCTTTCTTTGGCACTCATGTTTTGTTGATTTATATATTATTCAATGAAATTATATAATCAAAGTAACCAGTACTGGTGGCAAAAATATACTGGCAAATAAACAGAACAGAGAGGACTCAGGTGAGCATTACTCCCCACCCTTAGGGGAGCTGAGCCAACCAGGTGTACAAGCCCCAAGCAGTGAGTGTGTTAATCCTGTCATTTTATTTCTGGTTTTTGATGCTTTGACATCCAGAGCCTTGCTGACCCTGGAGACACTGCTCCTCCCAGGACTGACCAGTTCCTAGAGAAAGGAAGTCATTCAGATTTGCCGGTGGGCATGCCTTCCCTCAGCTGGTAAAGAATCTGCCTGAAGTGCAGGAGACCCCGGTTCAATTCCTGGGTTGGGAAGATCCCCTGGAGAAAGAACAGCTACTCACTCCAGTATTCTGGCCTGGAGAATTCCATGGACTGTACAGTCCATGGGGTTGCAAAGAGTCAGACATGACTGATCAACTTTCATTTTCTCACTTTCACACCCTTCCGTGTGCAAACCCCTCCTCCACTGGGCCCTTACACTCAGGACCACTGTTCCCTGCTCAGATCACCCCAAGGCCAGGAACCAGATGTGTTGGGGGGAAAAGGGGAATAACTGGAGTATTAAATTAGGGATATGCAGACCATGTCCTATTGAACAAGGAGGCACAAACCACCCACATCGGGTCAGCAAGTTGCTCCCTCAGCATCTGAACCCCCACCCTGAGGAAGTGAAACCCAGGGTCATTTTGATTGAAGGCGCAGTTGCAATACACTCACTCAAAGAAAGTTATGTCATAAGATTTATTACTTACAGACCCCAGAAACCAGGGCTGGGGGACCAGCGAGCCAGGGGAAGGGCAGTCCTGTGACATCCCAGGTGTCCAGTGAGCAGGAGATAAGAGAGCAGGGTAACAAGCGCCTATTACTTATAAGCTGGCTGTGGTGGAGGCTGCAGGCTCAACTCAAAAGGGTTATTTAAAAAGGATCCCGGGAAAAAGCAAAGCGGGGACTTGGGGCAGGAACTGTAAGCTCAGGTTCTTATCTATACGCTCAGGCTTTGGCTGTGAGCAGCACTATCATCCTGTAAAATCCTAGGCAGCAACTCAAAATAGCTGTTTTCTCATCACAGCTGATAACTAGGGACACTTGCTACGCCCCAGAACCCGCTGAAATTCTCCAAACTAGTCAATCCGAAGCCAGCTTAGCCTGACTTGCCCGTTCCTCCCTGTGAAAACCAAAACAAGGGCTGCAGTCCATGCTCTTCTCTTGCTCCCTCTGCTGCCTGAGGGACGCTGGTGCTTCCCCGTGTGGCCCCCGGGGTGTGGCGCGACCCCTCCTCTTGGGATCTGTGAGTGAAACAAGCTATCTTCTCAATGGTTGGCCCTGCTTCACCGAAATAATAAAACCTGTACTTTGAAACGGTGTGCTACACACACTGGTCTGTGGGTAAGAGGACACGGGGTGGCTGTTAGCTGGATGATCCAGTTACATGAAGAGCACATAAGAAATCTGCAGTGGTCACCTCGGGTGACCTGAGGTTCTTGCCCAGGTGCGACTGCATGCGTATGCATGCTCAGTCAAGTCTGACTCCTTGCCACAAGAGCACTGGAGTGGGGCGCCATCTCCTCTTCCAGGGGATCTTCCCAGCCCAGGGACTGAACCCGTCTCCTGCATCTCCTGCATTGATTGGCAGGCAGATTCTTTACTGCTTGAACCACCAGGGAAGCCCTTGTGCCCTCGCCCAGGTGCACAGCACATCAAAGCATCCCAGTGTTAGTTAGCTATTGTCACAGTGGGAAGAGGTCCCTGCCCTCGGGCCACTTTCAGACAACCAGAGCATCTGTCTTCTAGCCTAGAGGGGTAGATGAAGGCTCCCTGAGACTTGACAGAGAATCAGGAGTTGGAACAGGTGGAAAGAGGTTTCTGGATGAGCCAATAGCGGCTGCCAAGCCCTCTAGGAAAGGACATAAGTGGGAGGTTTTTTGTGCTGAGCACAATGCCTTGGCCACAGGAGGTGTGTGAGCAAGTTTTTATTTTGCTTTTAATATAAACTGAGGCAGGTACAGGCTCAGCAAGAGGTGTGGGACTGCTGCAGACCAGCTCTGACTGTGTCAGTGTTTCGATGTGAGCAGAATCCTCCCTTTTCATGGAAATGCATGCAGTGTTGGGCCACTTCCCACAGGACAGCATTCGCTGTGCATTCATAAGTCTCTAGTCCCTTCTATGGGGTTTCCCTGGTGGCTCAGTGGTAAAGAATTTGCCTGCCAATGCAGGAGATGTGGGTCTGGGAAGATCTCTGGTCTGGGAAGATCTCCTGGAGAAGGAAATGGCAACCCACTCCAGTATTCTTGCCTGGGAAATCCCATGGACAGAGGAGCTTGGCGGGCTATAGTCCACAGAGTTAAAAAACAGTTGGACACGACTTGGCAACTAAAAACAAGTCCCTTCCATACGCCTGGACCGAGGCCAAGCCCCAGGCGAGGTTAGTTAACCAGGACACAGATCCAGCCTCTGAAGACCTCACAAGTGAGGTGGTCCCTGCCCAAGACACAAAGAGGGAAGGCTGGCTGAGGCTGAGCGGCTGCTCCTGGGGCCAGCAGGGAGGTGGGAGCCCCAGCACTCTCTCCTGTCCTGGACTCTGAAGCCAGCAGCATGGGGAAAGGATTGTTTTTACATAATACAGGGGCTAACACCTTCTGGACCTGTTTGGCTCCAGACTGGGTCATGAGTCAGAAAAGCTGTTCTGTTCCAGGCATGACATGGTCACAGAACTTGGGTGTGTTTCCTCATCCGCAGAGAGGAACAGCCTCTAACTTCTCTCTTTCCTGACAAGGGTCCTATAAGGTCGTGAGAATGCATGCAGAGACCGAGAGATCATCCTCAGCAGGGGCCCCAGCCCTCACTTTTCCACTTGGTGGAAATCTCACTAGTGGTCCTGTTAAATCCATTTCTTCTTTTATCTTTGGTGAACATCTACAACACTTTCACGGGATTCCAAGACATGAGAAGGTTCTCAAGTGGCAAGGGAATTCAGCCACAGTCCCTTACGCGGAGGAGATAAAAGTTCCTCACACAACTTCAGTTTAAATTAAACTTCCTTTAATGAAATAAAAAACAAACGGTGCATTGCATAATATTTTGTGGTCACAGTATAAAACAATACAATTAGTTCATATAACATTGGATATGGACAAAAATACACAAGACCCTTTCTTTTGTCTACGTAAAATTCGGCAGATCTGTATGTGCCACGCTAAAAAAGAAAGAAAGTCAACTTTTTTCTCCTAGTGATCTGCACACAATATTTATCACTGAGAATTTGGTCAAACAGCGGAGGAGAACTTACCCAAATCCCAGTTCCCTTCTTCCTCTGTTGTCATCGGTGAAGGTTAAAAAAAAAAAAAGGTTTTCTGAAAGTAGCAAGTTGTGTAGTATTGCTTATTATTCCTGCTAAAGAGGCTCAGTCTTTGGCTCACAGATGTCAGTGACAAAATCATGGCTGCAGGCAGTCTGCAAAGCAAAGAGCCACCAGGGGAAAAAAGACAAGGGTCTGGGCAGGAGAAGCCACCTTGACCAGGATCTTAGGGAAAGCCACATAGATAGGAGGGGAGAAAACACACAAATAAATACATTTCTAAATTAAGATTTTAAATCCAGTTGGTGAGTCAGAGTTCCACTGTCCCATGAAAAATCTGAAAAGTTGTTAAAAAGTCAGAGCTGGCATTTTCTTTTTTTTAAAAAGTGAAAAGTATATGTAAACATTATAAAGTAAACAATGGAAAGTACTTTTCAGGCTTTTATCTGAATATAGCTTAGGCTCCTTCTGGGGATATTTTTATGATTAGAAGGAAAAAAAAAAAAAGTCAAACTTTCTATCAAGTTTCTTTGTGTCAAGCAGTGCACTGTCATCCGTGTCAGTCGTGGCTGGGTCCTTGCCTTCATTCCAGTGCTTCTGCGGGAATCTTTTCCAGAAAAGCACGGAGCAGGGGGCCCTATTTGGTATAACAAGAGTACATCTCACACTCTGACCAGGACACATGTTCCAGCCATGTTTATGTCCTTGGAAGGAAGGAGGTCCTTGGTACAATGCCCTGTGACTTCTCCCTACTTTGTACCAGCCCAGTGGATGGACGGTGGGGCTAGGGGCACAGTCAATGCCATAAAAGCCCCAGCCTTGAACTGCAACAGCAGTTTGAAAGGAAAAGGTAGAGTGTGTGAGCACGTGTCACCGCTACTGCCATAGGCTGTCTGCTGCAACCCGTCCATGTTTTCACATACACCTGGGGCCACCAGGTCACATCCAAAGCCAAGTGTCCTTTCCTCCTTCCAAGGGCCTGTACTGCAACGATCCTGAACCTCCTTTTAGGAGGCTGATCACTGTGAGGGCTCAAAGGGCACTGGCTGCTCTGAACGCAGCACCTGTGTCTATTTCCTGTTTGCACAATCACCTGTGACTCACCTCCTCTGAGACGGCACAGTTAGGAAACGGCATGTAGCAAATACCCCAGTCTAGTGCTATCACAGCCTCTTCCCCTTCCCCTGGTCTTTTGTGCTCTGGTAGAGCAGACCTGCGGTACATCTTCCCGCCACAGATGCTAGGCCCGGAATTCCTCTGTGCTGCTACCGTTAGTACAGAATCTAGTTCCAATCATGTGAGCGGGGCCCTTGGTGGGCAAAACCAAAAGGAAAAATTTGGTGGCAATCTGCCATCTGGGGGTGACTTGGTGATACGTGCAGAACGAATCGTGGGCAACAGAGTAACGGAAGTAGAAGGGAAGATGGTGAGCTGGGATCAGTCCAGCTCGTCCGGCCCATTGTGACAGAGAGCCGCACGTGAATGGCCATCATTTTGTATTACTTTATTGCTCAAAACAAATGAATCTTTTTTCCCTTTTGGAAGACAAAGCAGTATTAGGTCCTTCAGAACCAGGGTAAAAGCACGCAGAATGCAATGTGGGGATTGAGTCATGATGGAGCCTCAGGAAAACCCCACTGGGATGCTTCTGAAAGGCCAGCGCTGTGTAGGGGCAAGTCACAGATCTTTTCGGGACCGCTGTCCTACTCCTGGTACGAGTGATCGGGCAAAGCGGACCACTCTCAGATCTACTTTGTAGGCTGTTCACATGGCAATAAATTGCTGGGTTTCCTCTGTGTTCCTAATAGGAAAGCAAACACACCACAAAATATACCCTTTCTCACTAACCCCCTGCAGGGGATTTTTTAAAAGACTTGAAGGACTGACAAGGTCACAGAAAATGCATGGTTCTTCTGGGTAATTTCTGATTCTGTGAAGTCAGTCTTGCAAGCAGCAATTTGACTTCACATTAAAGAGCCCAAGTGGCCCGTGAAGGACATGGGGTGTCTGTGGTTCCCCCTGCAGACCCACAAGGCTTTAGCCTCTCACAAAGGGTGGGACAGGGAAGACAGGTGGCTTCTTCCACCTGACACACCCCTGCACTACTGACCCTCTGGCATGAACTGCAGAAATCGAACTTCCAGGATATCTCCCTTCTGCAATCTCTGGGGCCCCTTGAGGCATGGTAGCCTCGGGACTATGGGAGTGACTGTCTGTTCCTTTCCTTGTCCCCGACCTCTTCTTCCTTGCAGGCCTTCTCACTGCCCTGGACAGAGGGGGCTGTGCATTTTTCTTCATACTCATTCTTAAGGCTAAGGTGGCAAGATAAGGTGCTTGGTGGAGAGCCAAATTCTCGATTCCAGGGCCATTTCAGCACTCGCACATAAAGCAAATACGAGAGAAGTGGAAAGGGGGCAGAGAAGCAGAAAACCAAAAAACAAAATGCGTTTGGGCTTGATAGGAAGTTACGGACTGCAGGTTTAGATTTTAAATGTAGCCTAAACCCCCTGGAAAATAGGGGGTGGGAGGGTAGTAAAAGCCACACATTAGCCTTCAGCACTGGTCTGTGTTGTCCCTCGGCCGGGGTAGAGGGTCGCCTTTAGCAGCTCTCTTAGCACGTGCCTCCGACTCGGAAGCCGTACGGATCTCACCCGAGACAAAGAACTCTGAACGCCTTCACCCCTTTCTCACTGCAACCCCTCAAAACAAAAGGTAGAAACACACACAAGTCAGAGATCTATAAGCCAGTAGGAGAAAAAAATTAGAGGTTAACCATTAAAAAGTCGCCGTCAGGAAAACACACACTCGATTGTTCCATCAGAAAGTGCCGTGGGAAGAAGAGCCGTGTGCTGGTAAACATGTCTGCGCTCAGGACTTGACATGCAGAAAAGAGAGAGCGCCGAGTCCCACCTGAGATTAGAGAGGACTGGTTTTTAGTGTAACACACTTCGAGTTAAAAGATTGCTGTCCTCATCTCGCCCAAACCGCTCCTCGACCGTCCCTCGGTCTCGGCCTTTCTGGCACCAACTAGTCCATCTCCATGGACATGAGCCGGCGGCGCTCTCGCCGGGTCTCCTGGACTTCCTTCTTACAGCACCAGTGGGAGCTGCAGTACCCGATGAGGCAGGACAGGAGCCCAATGACTGTGGACAGGCCGACACCAATCAGCAGCGGGTACTTGAAGGCGTTCAGCACTGGGAGGGAGAGATCAGAGGGACAGAATGAGTGATGCGAATTGTGGGGTGGGAAAGCTCAGGGAAGACCATCGCTTCCCCCCTCCACTGCCCGGGGTCTCCCCCAGGAGTCTGACCTCACGGGTCTTGCACCTAGCACAGGGTTTGAGACAAGGGCAGCTCAGCCATAGGCGTCCAAAAATGAGCAAATATATCCCCACCCAATTCCACAGCAGGTGGGGTGGTGGTGGGGGGAACCCAGAAAAAAAAGATTTCCTTCGATATCTTTGAATGTCAACTTGCTTTTTAGGGTTTTGGCAGGAGATTGATTTTTAAAAGTCAGTATAAGGGCACCACACATTCAGCAGCAGATGCATACTTAAAAAAAAATGTACATAAATCAATTCTATGCATCAGATAACTGAAGTGTACTAGGGGAGCTATTTTAAGTAACACTATAGTAAATTATCTAGCAAAGTGAATAATCACTCCCTGCTTTTTCAGTAAATCTGGATTTTCATACGGAATGACTTCAAGCAAGACATTTCTAAGAGGAAAGTACGGTATCACTGACTAAGTTGCAGGAATGCATACAGTTCAGATCCTGTACCCACAAAGTCCCCGTCCCCCAAATTACCAGCAAACCTTGGGTAGAGGCTGGCACCGTGGTTGTTTGCCTGACATTTAGCACAACAGCCCCACGAGACATTATTATCTCATTTAGCAAGAGAGGACACAAAGGATTAGAAAGACTAAGTCGTCTGTGGAAGAGCTGGGGCTCCAATTCCAGTCCCTGCCAAATTGACACATCGTCAGGGAAACACACTCGAAGGCTCTTACTTAATCCTTCCAGGCACCTGGACTTGAATTCTGTCCATGAGTTTTTTCAATTCACTCTTACTCTGACAATTTCTGCAGAGAAGACAAGTTTTCCGTTAACCAAGGAAAATGTGCCCCCACTCCAGGAGGCTCAGAGAGCAGAAGGGTGGGGAGGGGACCCCCCGACCGCTTAGTTAGGCTGACTGGCGGTCAGTGTGAGCCAGCCAGGCCGGGAGCGTCCCTCCAGTCTCAGGGTTCTGTGAAGAACCCTCCCTGCGCTAGTGAATGGGAGGAGCCCCCTTTCACCAAAAGGAGGACCAGTAAGAGGCTTCCCGGATGGCTCAGTGGGTAAAGAATCCACTTGCAACACAGGAGACAAGGAGACCCGGCTTCGATCCCTGGGTCAGGAAGATCCCCCGGAGGAGGAGATGGCAACCCACTCCAGTATTCTTGCCTGAAAAAGCCCATGGACAGAGAAGCCTGATGTGCGGCAGTACATGGGGTGGCAGAGTCGGACACGACTGAGCGACTCGCACGGCACAGGACCAGTAGAAGGGTAAAAGGGGCAGGAACTCGCTCACAGCCCCTCCTAGAGACCTTGGCCCACTCTCTCAATGCTGTTCTCTGCCCCTGCCTGGCAGAATCTGTGCCAACCCTAGGATACAACAAAGTGACTATGTCTAGAATTTACAGAATGCATCGAAAATCTGTCCAGTAAGTTTAAAAAATCATTTCCCAATGGTGCCTCCAGCACACCCAGTACCTAAGCTGGGAAAACAGCAAGGGCTGAGTGTGCTCTTTCTGGGTGCAGGCCCAAGCCAGGCTAGAGAGAAAGCAGGCACATTCCTCAAAGGGTGAGAAGCTGGATCCCATCAGTGGTGGCAAAACACACAGAGAAGACATTCCCCAAACACTGAGAAGGTTATCTGTGTGTCATTCTTACCATCCATCTTCACAGTTATAAAGATGGGCTTGGACTGGATCTCTGCCTCCTTCTGCCAGGAACCTGTGGGTGACTTCACCCACGGAGTCACGGAGCAGTAGTAGTTGCCAAAGTCCTGGTCCTCGGAGCCATGCACTTGCAGCAAGAATTCCAGCACGCTCACGCGCTCCAGGCTGAGGCTGCTCTTCCAGTCCCTCTGGGCCGTGTTCACAATTCCCTTCCGATCCAGTGATGACAGGAGGACGGGAGCCTTGTCCAGGCCGAAAGAGTGCACCGCAAACCAGGACACGTCAAAGGCCATGTCGTCTATGAATGACCAAGCCAAATCCCTGGGATCAGTGGCACAGGCAGAAGTTCCAAGTAGGGATGACACACCTCAGGTGGCGTGAGTGGTAAAGAACCCACCTGCCTAATGCAGGAGACATACGAGGCTCCGGTTTGATCCCTGGGTTGGGAAGATTCCCCTGGAGAAGGGCACGGAAACCCACTCCAGTATTCTTGCCTGGACAATCCCATGGACAGAGGAGCCTGGCGGGCTATACTCCACAGTGTCGCAAAGAGTCGGACACGACTGAAGCGACTTAGCAGACATGTAGCCTGACTGGGGGCCAGCACGGCTCTGGGGACCTTAGGTGTCCCCGAATCCTCTCAACAACCGAACATGAAGGCACAGGCACATTTTCTAATCTCTGGAGGGACCCATTAACCTTGTTTGAGATCACACAGCTGGGAGGTTACAGAGCATGTGGCCTAACCCAGGAGTTCAACTGCAGAATCCAGCCTTTTAACCAGGCCGTGGCCACCACCCAACTGCAGAATCCAGCCTTTCAACCAGGCCGTGGCCACCACCCAACTGCAGAATCCACCCTTTTAACCAGGCTGCGGCCACCACCCAACTGCAGAATCCAGCCTTTTAACCAGGCCGTGGCCACCACCCAACTGCAGAATCCACCCTTTTAACCAGGCTGGGCCATCACCCAACTGCAGAATCGAGCCTTTCAACCAGGCCGTGGCCACCACCCAACTGCAGAATCCAGCCTTTTAACCAGGCTGTGGCCACCACCCAGCTGAAGGAGCAGAGTCCCAAAATGTCTCCTCTACAGAACACGCGATGGAAAGCTGGTGTGTGGTGACATAGACCGCTCTCTCCCCCAAAGAAAGCAGGGTCCTTCAGCATTTCAGGCAGAAGAACCCAAGACTGGAAGGACACTAGCTGTAAGCAACAACACGGACATAAAGCGAATCAAAGACTCTGGATGATTTCAATATCTTTAGATCATGAAATTTTTGCACCTTGTTTTATGTCCCTGGATATGTTCCAGTGTCTCCTAGTTTATAGTCTATGGGAACTTGAGTAGAATTTGTATTCTACTGTTGCGTGAAAATTGTATAAATCTTATTTATGTTGAATTGGCTCAAAAAAAAAAAAAGATATAAGCTTTCAGTTATAAGATAAATAAATACTAGTGATGTAGTATACACATGATGACTATAGTTAACACTGCTCCATGATGTATATGAACGTTAAGAGAATAAATTCTAAGAGTTTTCATTACAGGGAAAAAACCCCCACTTTTTTGTATCTATGTGAGATGATAGATGTCCACTAAACTTATTGTGATAACCATTTCATGATGTATATAAGTGAAATCATTATGCTGTGTACCTTAAACCTGTACAGGGATGTATGTCAATTTTATCTTAATAAAACTGGAAGGAAAAACGGAAAAAAAAATAATAAAGTGAATCGTACAAAATGGAGAGTTGTAAACAGTTTAGATTTTATCGTTCACTGTGATTTTTTTCCCCCCTGAAGTGCTTAAGTTCAAAACAAGAGGAAAAAAATGTCAAGCTGAGAAAATTGAACACGGTTTAACAGTCCCAGTGAGTAATGCTGTGGAATCGTAAAGTACTCTGCAAAATTAAGGTTCTAACAGCCTCAAATAAATTAATGTGGGCACAAGAGTAAGACGACTTTGGCACAAGTGGTAATTCTCATCGAACGTGGAAATAAGGCTGCACATCCTAAGCCTCTGACCTCTTCTTCTGACAGTTACCAAGTGATACCAGCTGTGTCAGGTCTGAGAGTTGCCCAGCAGGCAAGAAAGCAGGCCACAAACACTGCTTTATCTTAAATTCACTTGACAGGACTTTCTATACAAATGTTAAATGACACAATTTTTATTAAACAAAAAGTAACATCCATTTAGTAAAAATACACTAATAACCTCAAAAAGCACATTATAAGGCAAATAAATCATATTCAGATGCTTACACAGAGAAAAAGAATGTAAGCAAAATTAAAGGCAAGAATTTTTTTCTTTTTTTGGGGGGGGCCCACATCTCTCAGCTTGTGGGATATTAGTTCCCTGACCAGGGATAGAACCCTGCAGTGGGTTAAGCACAGAGTCCTCACCACTGGACCACCAAGGAATTCCCCCAAAGTGAGAATTTCTGCAAAACTGTTCAAATGATAATTCCTTTTCAACTCACAATAAAAATGTTAAGTGCTAGGTTGCTTTAGTCATGTCCGACTCCGCGATCCTGTGGATTGTAGCCTGCCAGGCTCCTCTGTCCATGGGATTCTCCAGGCAAGAATACTGGAGTGGGTAGCCTACCATGTTAATGGCCATAGACAAATCTCAACTCTACATGTGATGTCAGCTCTCTACTCTGAGGCACCAAAATGTCATTTTTTTCCTTCCCATCAACCCACCGAGGCACTTGAGCAAGTGTTCCCAGCGTGCAGGCCATCTCTTGCCAAATGACCAGCTCCCTGAGGGCAGAGGGCATGTGGTCAATGTCCTCACTTCCTGGCCAGTGCCTGGGCAGAGCAGATCACTCCCAGGTCCTCAGTGAAAACCAGCTCAGGGCTGCCGTCACCTGCAGGCAGAGAGTCACAGCTGTGTCCATGTTACTTGCGCCCGGACTCTAACCCCCATCCAGCCACGCCTTACAGTAGGTGGCCAGGCTGCAGAGTCAGGCTACTCAGGCTCGAGTCCTAGCTCTCGTCAGCCGTGTGACCTGGGTGAGTCACTTAAGTTCAGAGTCACTCAGTTTCCTCCTCTCTAAAAGGGAATTACAACAGCACCCACGGTCAGTCAGCTGTGTAAAATGCTTAAAACAGCACCTGGGATGTAGTAAGTGCACAGTAAAAGGTGGCCGCCATGAACATCCTTATCTCCACAGTTCAACATACACACTCTGCACCAGGAGATGCCCCGACAGGAAGGGCACTCCTGCCTGCAGCAGATGTTCCTGGCACCCTGCCCTGACCGGCTGGAGCGCTGGGCTCCCACCTGCTCTAGGTGTCGGCTGCTAAGCTCTCACACCTGAACCCTTCTCCAGAGGACTGTCCTCAGCTGACAGAAGCCACCTCCAGGAGCGCCACCCCTGGAGGTGAAGACACGCTGCCCCTCCCCAGCCATTCACTGTGGATGATGACCAACAACTGGGGAGGGTAGGTATAAAAGCCTTAGCTCAAAAGGTCACACTCTATGGTATAATCCATACTCTGGAGAGCCGCATAGGGACTTACACTTGTTCTGAATTCAGATCTCTGCCTGGCTTCTTTCCTAGTTCTACCTTGATTGCCTCAGTCCCTCGTAGTTTCCTCCTGAGGGCACATCTTCAATTAATCACTCGTACGCTTGTCTCAGGTTTTGCTTCTAGGGAATCTGACTTAAGACCCCGCCTCTAAAGAGCTGCGATCCTCCCCATCCCTCCCCCTGTGTTGGCACTCGGCCCAGTTGGGCCACATGTCCTCTCCAGAAGAGAATTCCTTCACAGCCCACAGGAAACGTGAGGAAAAACGAAACCACAACTTGTGTTTAATTATTCAGAATCTTCTACCATGCAGTTTATGAGTGCAAAGTTCTGGAAAATTGTGATGTGTAAGATAACAGCTACCTATAGCTTTTGTGATTACATTGGAGGGAAAGATTTATGTTAAGGGCACAATTGGTGACCCATTCATTTATGAGAAAGACATTTAAATGTTACATTTTTGTATATTTATAAATGAGCTTAAAAATTTTTTATAAACGGAAGGACTGTGGGGGAGGGATAGTTAGGGAGGACATATACACACTGTTATATTTTAAATGGATAACCAATGAGAACCTAGGTGCCTTGTGCGCAATCATGCCCAACTCTTTGCAACCCCAAGGACTGTAGCCCACTAGCCTTCTTCGTTCATGTAATTCTCCAGGCAAGAACATTGCAGTGGACCTACTATATAGTATAGGCAACTCTGTTCAATGTTATGTGGCAGGCTGGATAGAAGACGACTTTGGGAGAGAATGGATACATGTATATGTATGGCTGAGTCCCTTCACTGCTCACCTGACACTATCACAACACTGTTTGTTAACTGGTTATACACCAAAACAAAATAAAAAGTTTAAAAAACATTTTTAATAAATAAATTTTAGAGGCAAAAATAGTATTAAATCATTTCAACTTTTGCAAAGTACCTCCCTGCTCCCCCTTTCCTGGCAGCCTCCATAGGAATGGTGGCTCCTTCCTGACCACAGAGGACAGAGTTGACTGATCTTTGATGGGTTTTTTTTTTCTTTCTTTTCCTTTTCTTATGCTTTCCATAAACCCTTCTCCTTTTTTTTTTTTTTAACCTCTAAAGCTCGATCATATTTAGGTTCCTGACAAGAGTCAATTTTGGTATCAGTCAATGTGTGCAGGGTTCAGTAATCTGCAGCCTGCAGGTCAAGCCAGCCCACCACCTGTTTTTGTAAATAGTTTCACTGGAACACACCCAGGCCCATTTGTTTGTTCTCTTTGGCTGCTTTCCCTCTATAACAGCAGAGTAGAGTAACTGCCTCAGAGATCATCTGGCCCACAGAGCCAAAAAAACTGAAAATACTCCCTACCTGGGTCCCTTACAGAAGAGGTTTGCTGACCCTAAGCTAGCCGCACCTGAACCTTCAGCCGCGGGCTATGCGGGAGTCAGACCTCAGGAGCCTCTGCTCCTGTTGGCCACACAAGATCAACTATAGCCCACCCTGTTTACGGACAGCTTGCCCATAACACAGAATGAAGACCTGCTTCATTTCCACTCTAGGGCCACATGTTCAGTGGTCTCCACCAAGAACTCAGTGATCTCTGCACAATCTGGCCTTTTCAAGGTGCAAAGCTGTGTGAGGTCATGGCTCTGCCTATGATGGAGAAGGCAGTACAAGACACCAGAGGTCAGAGCATGGGCAGCCCCTAGGCAGGGAGTCAGGGTCTCCACAGGCTCTTTAGAAGGCAGAGACACACCTGCATACATTTAATATTCTTTCAAACCCTGAGGATCTAAGCAATTCATACTAAGGGGGCCAAACAGAAAAGGTATAAGGTTGCTGGCCCACAACTCTTGGGCATCCTGTTGGCAGTGCTAATATTTTCTGCAAAGAAAAGATTTACAAAGACTTCCTAAAAGTTTAAACTGCAATAGCATACCCTGGTTACTTGCCACTCATTTACTCTGCTTTGTATTTCTCCAGTGTTAATCACTATCCGATACTACATATATGGCAATTTCTTTCTTGTCTGTTTAATAAACTAGGCTGCAAACTCCATGAAAGTAGACGTAGAATATTTTGATCATGCCTCTCTATTCCCAGTATCTAGAACAGCATCTGTTTATAGGAGTTCAATAACTATCTGAAGGAATAAACGAAAGACAAAACAGAAGGGAGCTGGACTCTGCCAGTGGGTTGCAAACCAGCTGGAATTAGCCCCTGAAGTGACCACTGGATCACCACGAGAACTTGCATTCAAATGTCTGGCTGTGTTTTCAAACCATCTAACAGATAGTGGCATCCATTTTAACAAGTCCTCAGTAAACATCTACTGAATACAAAGGACCGAGCTAGGCACTTTGGGAATAAATAGCCAATCCAATCCCTGACCTTCACATTTGTAACACAGTGGGGATGATATGAGAAACACTTAAAAAAGCAGTATGAGGAAGGGGAAAGGATGGAGAGAGGTACCTGGATCCAAGGCTGCTCCTTCGACAGTGATGATACAAAACAGTTTGATGAGATCTCCCCGGACGACCGACGGCGTGTCCGAATGCACCGAGGCATTGAATATAGGACCTGGAAGAAAGTAACATCACGTCATGATCCTCTTTCACACTTTTGTTTAAATCCCATTCTTGGTGCACAAATGTGCATCTAAATGTGGGCTCCCTTTCCTTGGAACTGGACGAGAAATCCCAAAATAATCGCTTTTTAAGGATGCTTTTCTTCTCTTCAGAGAGACATGAATAAGTACTTTCATCTGAGCTTCACCTTAAGATTCCAACCACAGTCTCATTTCGAGACCACCCCACCTCCCATCCTGGTACAGTCCGGGATGTTTCTAGCTCCACACAGTTCACTTCCAGGCCAGAGTGGCTCAGGCTGTTATGAGGCTGACATCCAGTAGGGAGACGGGCAAGCCAACAATGATGATGTTGCTACAAGGTATGGCTGAAGGCGATTACAATCTGCTGGGGGAAATGGAGGCAGCTTGATACTCCTTTTAAATACCACCCAGACAGGACCTGTCCTGCCTGCTTGACTGAAATCCTCCCTCAATACCCAGTTTACTTTTATAAATGACCCCTTTCCTTCTCCCAAAGGCCAGAAGATGGTTCTACACAAACCATGCTGACTTCTCATATTATCTCTGATTCACTGCAAGGCAGGGCTGTTTCAAGTTTGTAAGCTGTAAGGTAATGAGCATATGTATGGGCAAGAAAATATGAAGGGTAAAGTAAAAATAATTTTGGGCTACAAGTTAATAATATTTACCATAGAATCAGCTAGGTGCATTTGGCTGTAGGGATAATTATCATTGTGCTGTTTCATTACTAGGCACAAATAAATGACTTTTTATATTGAAAAAAGGTATGCCTTGTATGGAAGAAACCTGTAGCTCCAATCCCCTCCTGAGGTAGAGAAGGGCTAGGTACTGCATTCTTTGGTTTTAACCCTTTGACAGCTTACTTTTTAGGTGAAATTATTAAGCCGCTTTAAGCCAACTGATCCTAAGAGTTTAACAGTTACCATATCCCAATTTTAACATCTAGGAATAGGCAAGCCTGAAGACAATTCCAGAATACCAATGCTATGGGATTTCCCTTGCGTTTTCTTTTAAGTAAAGATAGATGGCCCTGGACACTGATTCTGAAACTCATTTGAAGCTAAGAATACAGATGTAACTACCTTTAAAATCAGATTATCAGGAAGGAAAAGGTACTTTTTAACATCCAAAAGAAATGACTGTAAGAAAGAGAGTAAAAGGTCAGGGGAACCAATGAGGCAAAGAATTGAAAAGGCTATACTTTTATTTCAACATAAGTAGTAAGATGAATTCAACAGAGGGCTTTTCTAACACCAAGTTCATGAGTAATGTGTGTTTTGCTGGGAGAAAGGTGAAGGATGGTTGTAGAACATGGAAACCTTGAGGCGTCAGACAGCTCTGGTTGGCTCTGCTGAGCACTCAGATTGGGCCTAGGGGATGGAGAACACAATAGAATGGCAGTTCCAGGACACAGGGAATGGGATGAAAGGGAAAAGGACAAGGAAACCTGACTCACTTCTGGGCATCATGTCCCTCAATTAACTCGGCTCTTGGCCATGGTTTGCTCAGGTCCTTACCACCCTGGATTTGCTCTGTTTATAGCAGTGAGGTGGGAAAGGATTAAGCCAGTTGCTCTGAGTTGGCTCAGTGGTGATGACTGGGGAGACTTCATGCCATTTATGGTCATCTGTGAGGACAGGTTAGTAGCAACCATGGTGAGCAATGGGGACTAAACTTTTTTCCTCTGACAAGAAATTTCATGGTTAAAAATAGAACTATACTATGGGGCTTGCTTAAAGCACTCCAGGCACCTTCTCAGAGAACACAAGATAATAAAACACAAGGAGAGCCTCATAATGGATTTCGGTTCCTCTTTACTTAATTAGAAACAGCAAAGAAATGTGGACATATTTTCTTTACCTAATTTGGACAAATTGCCCTTTCTTTCCATTTCCCAAAGAACCCCAAAATGCCTTCTGGATCACAAGTTACAGTTCTCATTTCTCCTCATGGCCCGTGGGAACAAGAGAGGATCTGTGCCATTCTCACCACACAGACGAGGACCAGGGAAAAGGCCTGCATTGTGACCTATTCACAGCAGTGGATTTCCTTCGGACGAAATCAACAACTCACTGTTAATACGGGTCATTATCCCAGGGTTAGAAATATTTTTATTATGGTCAATTTCTGGGTAATGCTGCTTTTGTGAGGGAATGTGTCTGGTTAGCTTCACAGATGACAGATTATGGCATAGATAATCTAAGTGAACAACTAGGGCCACTACATGTCCCCAGATTTCTATCTGTAGAGTACACAGACCACTTAACTTTTAAATACAAACATTGACACAAACCATGGTCCAAGTCTAGCCCCTAAGAAAAGGCTATAAAGGACAGTATTTCTGTGAAAGCCAAAACTGCAGACCATCTGCATGTCTTCAGTAGAGAAATGGTTAGCCAAATTCTAGCAGGTGTAAGCATTAAAGTTGGTATTTACCTATAATTTTTTATAACATGGAAAATGCTTATCTTATAATGTTAAAGTGGGGGAAAGCAGGTCATAAAATTGCATATACAGCCTGATTTCAAAGTCACGAAGAAAACATGCAAGGGAAAAATTCTAAGATAAAAAATACCACTAAAAAAAATTAATAGTCTCTGGTAAGATGAAGGGTGATTGGGTGATTCCTCCTTGTATTTTATTATATTTTCAAACTTCTCTATTAAGAAGAAAAATGTTATTATTATTCTTTTGACATCAAATATTAAATATGTAACATCATCACATTTAAACCATATAACCACATTTAAACCCCAGGTACTTAGAAGATGTCACAACTCAGTAAGGCCCCTTGGGGAACATGGTCCTTATACCAAGAGGTAAGTGTCCTGAAAACAGAGGACAAAAAGGTAGACACCAGGAAAGACCTCTTTGTTACATGTATTTTACTGTGTGCTGATGACTTTTAGGAAGTGAAAGCTCTTCAGTATCAAGTCAATATTCTAGTGGAGCTATTCAGGGCTATTGCAATGTGCTGGGTGTTGGATTTGATGAAGCTCCTCTTAATTAAACTGTGAACCCATGACAACTCCATGAATTTAATAAAGCAAAAAACTTAAGCAGTCTATTCAACCTGTAAGCTACAGTGATTTTATCTGTTACGATGAGATTTAAAGAACTGAGTAATAGATTCAATACCCATTCCTCACCTAGAAATACATATAAAAGATTTTATGTCTCCCTTCTTTCTCATAATAGTTTTAAAGAAACATCAAATAGCAAATGTAAAACAAAATGGAATAAAATCCTATAGACAATAAAAACAGATAACACAAAGAACAAAACCCACATAATCATCTGAATCTCAATAGTCAGAGAAAAAAGCATTTGATAACACCCAACACTTATTCGTGATAAAACACTCAACAGATTAGGGATGAAAGAAAACTTCCTCAACTCAATATTTGCTGTCTATGAAATACCCATAGCTAGCAAGATACTTAAGGGTAAAAGATACTTAACAGGAAAAATTCCCTCAAGATCAGGAAATACACAAGGATGTCCTCTTGTGCCACTACTGTTCAACGCTCTACTAGAGATTCTAGCCAGGACAATTAAGCAAGAAAAGTAATTAGAAGGCATTAAGGAAAAGACCCTGATGCTGGGAGGGACTGGGGGAAGGAGGAGAAGCGGGGCGACAGAGGATGAGATGGCTGGATGGCATCACCAACTCGATGGGCATGAGTTTGGGTAAACTCTGGGAGTTGGTGATGGACAGGGAGGCCTGGCGTGCTGCGATTCATGGGGTTGCAAAGAGTCGGACACAGCTGAGCGACTGAACTGAACTGAACTGAAGGAAAACTGAATATAAGAAGTAAAACTATCTCTATTTGCAGATGACATGGTCCTATATTTAAAAAGCCTAAGCCATCAACAAAAACAACAACAAACTATTAGGACTAATAAACAAATTCAGCAAGGTTGCAGGATACAAGATCAATGTATAAAAGTCAGTTCAGTTTCTATACATTCACAATGAATAACCTGAAAAGGAAATTAGATAAGCAATTAATTTACAGTTGCATCAAAAATAAAATACCTAGGACAAATTTAATGAAAAAAGTTCAACATTTGTATGCTGGAAACTACAAACACCATTGAAAAATTTTAAAAGACCCAAATAAATGGAAAGGCATCTCATGTTTATGGATTAGAAAACTATATTGTTAAATAGTAATACTCTCCAAACTGATTTACAAATTTGGCACAATCCCTATCAAAGTCCCAGTTATCTTTTCTGAAAATATTAATGAGCTGATCCTAAAATTCATGTGGAAATGCAAGCGACCCATAAAGCCAAAACAATTTTGAAAAAGAACAAAGCCAGAAGAGTCACACTTATTTCAAAACTTACTAGAAAGCTATAGTAATGAAACAATGTGATTCTGGTACAGGAAAAGATAAAAGGATCAACAGAACAGAACTGAAAGTTCAGAAATAAATCCTTTTTTTTAATGGTTAAATGACTTTTGACAAGTGTACCAAATTCAATGGAGGAAAGAATATAGACTTCTCAACAAATGGTGCCAGGACAACTAAGTGGTCATACACAAAAGAATAAAGCTGAATCCCAACTTCATACCGCAAACAAAAATTAACTCAAAATGGATCATAGCCCTGAATGTTTGAGCTAACCTGTAAAACTCTCAGAGGAAACCATAGGTGTAAATCCTCACAGCCATGGATTAGGCAATGGTTTCTTAGATATGACACCAAACCCACAAGCAACAAAAATAAACTATAGATAAATTGGCCTTCATCAAAATTAAAAACCTGGTGCTTCAAAGGACACAATTAAGAAAGTGAGAAGATTACATACAGAATAGATATTTTCAAATCACGTATTTTGTTAAAGGACTTTTGTATTCAAAATATGAAAAGCTCCACTAGTCAACAATTAAAAAAAAAAACAATTAAAAAAGAGGTAAACGGTATGATTAGACATCTCTCCAGAGAAGATACACATATGACTATTATGTGTATAATAGTCAATATTATTGACTATTAATAACTATTAATATCTGAAAAGATGCTCAACATCAACAGTCATTAAGGAAATACAAATTAAAACCACAATGAAATACTACTTCACATACACTTGTTGTTGCTGTTTGGTCACTAAGTTGTGTCTGACTCTTTTTATGATCCCATGGACTGTAGCCTGCCAGGGCCCTCTGTCCATGGGATATCCCAGGCAAGAATACTGGAGTGGGTTGCCATTTCTTCTCCAGGGGATCTTCCCCAACCCAGGGATCCAATCCTCATGTCTTATGTCTCCTGCATTGGCAGTCAGGTTCTTCACCACTGAACCACAAGGGAAGCCCTCACATATACTGGGTTGGCTATAATTAAAAAAAAAAAAAAGATGGAGAATAACAATAACTAACCAGTGAGAATGAGGACAAATTGGAACCCTTAACATTGCTGGTAGGAATGCAAAATGGTGCAGCTGCTTTGGGAAAATATTTGGCAATTCCTCAAAGAATTAAAGAGTTACCTGATAAAAAAAAAAAGAAAAAAAAAAAAAATAAAGAGTTACCTGATGACGGAGCATCACTCCTAGGTGAGAAATGAAAACGTCTACACAAAAACTTGTACACTAACATTTATGTCAGCATATTATTATTCATAATGGCCAAAAGATGGAAACAATCTAAAGGTCCATCAACTGATGAACAGCTAAACAAAATGTGGTATAGTCTTACACTGGAATATTATTCAGCGATAAAAAGGAATTAATTATTGATACATGATATAATATGATAGACCCTGAAAACATAATGCTAAAGCAGAAGAAGAGAGTCACAAAAGCCCACATATGTTTCAAATCATATGAAATGTTTAAAAAGGCAAATCTATAGAGGAAGTAGAATAGTGGTTGCCAGAGGCTAGAGGTAGAGTTAGGAGTGATTATTAACAGGTACAGAGTTTGCTTTTTTGGAATGATTAAAAAGTTCTAGAATTAGATACTAGCAATGGTTGTACAATATGTATCTGTGAATATACTAAAAACCATTAAATTGATATTTTGAATGGGTGAATTTTATGGTATATTAAGGCTTATTTCAATAAAGCTATTATAAGAAAATAAATAAGAGACACTTGTATTTTCTCTGTTCTTTCCAATTCCAAGGGTCTAAAATCAATATCCACTCTTTATTAAAGGTTGAGAAATTATTAGATGCCAGAACAGAAACCAACACAACACTGTAATGCAATTATCCTCCAATTAAAAAATTTTAAAAACAAAAAGAGATTATTAGATGCCAGATTATTTCATTATACACTATAAAAAGTTACAATTAAAAAAAAAAGTTACAATACAAATACTAATATAAAACAAACTTTACTAAGATTTAGTTTACCTTTAATATAAACGCAATTCAACAAATACCTTGCATTCATTGCACTGATTCAATTAACACTTGAATCTTTATAGGTGAGTATGATTTTATACATTTAGAAATTTCTAACTGGAATCCAGGGCAGATTTAGTGAAAACACTCAGCATTAAACTCAACAGTGATGATCCTTCACTTTGATATTCTAAATAAGATTGGGAATCAAAAATTTTTAAATCATCTACCTGCTGAAACACACATGGATTTGTCAGAGGAGCTTAATGAACTACACAGATGAATAAGAAACATTCCCATTTGAGAATATGTATACACGCTATTAAAAAAAAAAAAGTAGATCTTCCCAACTTAAGGCATAAAAACATTTGACTTACCAAAGATAAATCCTTCAGAACAGACACCAAAATGCTCCTGTTTTAATTAACCCTCTCACAGATGAACACTGCTAATAAATACTTTTAACAAAGCAGATCAACAGACACAGTCACACATACCACCACAGCTCTGGAGACTCGACTAATTGGAAATCTTTTCCTAGTCCAAAGGCAAAAAGGTGAGGCCCAAGGTTGGGCTGCTCACCCATGTATGGAAATACTGCTGTGCTAAGACCAAGAACAGCACCTACCACCTTCAGTCCTAGGGACCTCAAAGAGTGAAAACCATGGGCTGGATAAAACGTGGGTCTTAGCTTTGAATCTTTCACTCTTGGCAAGTCATTTAATGCCTCTGGAGGCCCAGTTCCCTCTTTCTTTATACTCTGCCATGTTCCCGGAAGGAGTTGATATAGCTGTGTGTCAACCGATCTGTTTTAAAAATGAGGGGGTTGGCTTTCCCTGGTAGGCCAGTGGTTAAGAATCTGCCTGGCAATGCAGGGGATATGGGTTCAATCCCTGGTCTGGGAAGATTTCACGTGCCGCAGGGCAACTAAGCCTGTGTGCCACAACGACTGAACCTGTGCTCTAAAGCCGGGGAGCTGCAATTACTGAAGCCTGCGCGACTACACCCTGAGCTCTGCAACAAGAGAAGCCACCACAATGAGAAGCCCGCACAGTGCAACTAACTAGAGAACAGCCCCCACTCTCCGCAACTAGAGAAAGCCCGTACACAGCAACAAAGACACGGCACAACCGAAAGTAAACAAATAAATATGGGGGGAATAAATGCGGGTCAAAGTAAAGGTAGTAGGTTCACACAAAAATCTGCACCCAGATGTTCACAGCCGCATTACTCATAATAATCAAGAACTGGAAACACTCAAATGTCCATTAGCTGATCAATAGATAAACAAAATGTGGTGTACTCACATAATAGAATATTATTCAGTCATAAAAATGAAGTTCTAATGAGAATTTCTCTTGCATTAAATGCTCAAGTAAAAAAAGGAGGGAATATGTGGTTTTCCTGAGTTTGATTTTTTAAAATCAATCAGTAGTATTTGTAGTTGTGAGTTACACAGGTTTATGTGGAGAGAGCACAGTTTGCTATAGCCACCAAAAAAAAAAAAGCTCTTCCCAAGCACTTTGAAATTCCTAAACTTATTTTCTGACATAGAAAATGTGGTATTTACTGGCATTATTTTGCATTTCTCAAGACAAAAATGACATTAAGGAAAAGTTGTATGTAAATTTGATTCACAGGTACTTAAAACTTTAAAGCTGCAAATGAAATGAAAGTTCCCCAATATTCAGACAATGATATTTTCTTTTTATGACTATGAGTTTATATCTCATTTATTTTATAAATGGTTTAGTTAAAGCAGGCTTCAATGGTGGCTCAGATGGTAAAGAATCTACCAGCAATGCAGGAGACCTGGGTTCAATCCCTGAGTTGGGAAGATCTCCTGGAGAAGGGAATGGCTACCCACTCCAGTATTATTGCCTGGAGAATTTGCTGGACAGAGGAGCCTGGTCTGCTACTGTCCATGGGGTCACAGAGTTGGACACAACTGAGCAACTAACTCTCCCTTTCTTCTTTAAAGCACTGCTCCTTTTGACATTAAAGTTTTCATTGTACTACATTTTTCATGTAAGACCAAATCCAGAACTGCATTTTTACAGTGCTTTTTCCTCTCAGTGCTGCTAAAAAGAAAAAGCAGCTAACATTTTGAATTTACAACATGCCAAAGATGACACAGAAATTATTACATTTATTTTTATTCTTGTTAAAACTCTGTGAGCAACATTTACCAAGATAGCATGTTAAATTACTGTCATTCTCTGGGTACTAAATAAAAGGCTGAAACTCTAACTATATATATATATATATATATATATATATAAAATTCCCTAGAGATCCAATGGTTAGGATTCTGTGCTTTCACTGCTGAAGGCACAGGTTCAATTTCTGGTTAGGGAACTAGGATCCAACAAGCTGCAAGGCACAACCAAAAAAATATAGACATAGAACAAAAAAGAAAAAAAAAGTAATTAAAAAAAAAAAGAACAAAGTACTGATACATATTGCAATGTGGATGACTCCTGAAAACATGCTACATGAAAAAAGCCAGACACAAGGCTATATATTACATTCCATTTATGTGGAATGTCCAGAATAGGCGAGTTTACAGAGACAGAAAGGAAGTAAGTGGTTTCCAGGGGACAGGAGGTTGGGGAGCAGAGTTGGGGGTGTTGAGGGGGCGAGGGGGAAGACTAAAGGGTGTCAGCTAAGGGTGCAGGTTTCTATTGATTGTAATGAAAATGTTCTATAATTGATAGTGGTGATGGTTGCACAGCTCTGTGAATATACTATACATTTATATTTATAGTGTAGTATAAACATTGGGTTGGCCAAAAAAGCTTGTTTGGGTTTTTCTGTAACATCTTATGGAAAAACTTGAATGGACTTTTGGCCAACCCAATACTATAGTATAGTATTTAAATACTAAATATTCTATAGTATAGTACATTCTCTGTTGGATCAGTGGTAAAGAATCCTGCAGCACATGTAGGAGACTAGGGTTCAATCCCTGGGTTGGGAGGATGCCTTGGGGAAGGAAATGGCAACCTACTCTAGCATTCTTGCCTGGGAAATCCCATGGACAGAGGAACCTGGTGGCCTATAGTCCATGGGTTCACCAACAGTCAGACACAACTGAGCACATACATAGTGTATTTAAATCATACTATATATTTAGATGGATAAATTGCATGGCATGTGAATTACATCTCAATTAAGCTGTTTAAAAAAAATGAGGCCAATGGATCAAAACCCCATGGTCTCTTCCAGTCAATCTATGACGTACCAAGTTTCCCTGCTCACCTGAGGTCTGGAAGTCTATCTCAATAGGATTGGAGAGACTGGTTGCTGCTTCTCGCCACAGGCTGCCCCTGACAGGAGACCAGGCTGTCACCACACAGCGGTAGAGGCCTGCATCTGAGACCTGAGTCTGGTACATTCGATAGCGAAATTCATCTTCCTGCACTTTCTCCAACACAACACCATCTACCCGCGATGCATCTGTCCAGTTCTCCAGCTTCACCACGGAATCCTGGTCCAGGGAGATGATGTACTTGGTTTCATTGGGACTGGAGAGGTCCCCAACGGGTTTCTCAGCCGTGATGAGAACAGAGTAGCGTGGCGACTTAATATTTTTGGAAGACACTTTACAAGTCATCTCAAATGTATTTCCGGCAGCGAAGAAAGGCTTGGGCTGCCTTGCCTTCACCACAAGCACGGAATCTGCAATGAAGTACCAGAAAGATGTGATTTCTAACAGGATTAGCTAAATGGATATGCATCTGAAAGCACAATGTCAAGGAAATAGAAATTTATTTGTAAATTGCCACACAATAGCATTTAGGAAAATCTGGAAACTCAGAAAGAAAAAAGCATGTGTCAGGAAGCAGGCTGAATACCACCACGCTGGAGGAGGCAGAGCAGTCTGCTTCAATTTAATAGGTGTGAGAGGACAGAGGATCGATGGGTAAGAATTTGCCTTGAAGGATTTTCTTGAGAAGTCTTGAGAAGTCTCACCCAGAGTGAGAATTTGGAAGCTATTGGTGCCCCCACGGATGTGAGCCAGAACTTGCTTCTAGTGAAGTGGGGAAGATGCAGCTCTAGGCATTGTCACCTGCATCTCCCCACTGGGGCTCCCCTGGGTGCAAGGATAGTAGCAGAGCAAGTGAGAAATGGGTTCTACTGCTGTTTCACCATACGATGGTAACATTATAGAACAGGTCATTACTAACATGACTGCAACATACACATGTAGATCTGGGTATGAAGATCTGACTGCAAAGATGCATAGTCATTTCCAGAGATGCAATTAAAATTTAATTAATTTTAATTCTGAACTAGCATCCAAGGCTACTATCTTAAAGGTTTAAATGTGTTACTTCCTGTCTGTCAGAAAAAAAAAATTAATCTCTAGGCATAAACACATTAGAATTCATCTATAATATTAATAGCTCAATGCCAGGCACTTGGAAGATACCTAAATGTTTGTTGAGTGGATAGATAAATGAGTTAAATACAACCCTTTTGCCCTTTAATGATATAATTCTGTAACCCATCCAGTTACAAAACAAAATTTTTATGCTGGGGTTTTCTGGGGAATAGTTGTTCCATCAAACTATTAGGACAACAAGTATGTTACAGGGTCTCTCCAGAATTACTGATTCCTGAGATTCCACTGAGCCATTCACATTCTTTCTTGGAGCTTCAATTTGTGAGATTAGAAGAGATCACTAGAGGTTAAACAGGAAAAGAGTCTGAGGACTGTGTCCTCAGGCATCTAATGTTTGAGGGTCAGGAAAGTAAACAGAAATCAGCAAAGGAAGCTGAGAAGAGCTCAAGGTTGGAAAGCCCAGAGAGGATGGAGTCCCACAGACCAAGGAGAAACCAAAGTATTTCCAAGAAGAGGGAATGATCACTGTGGTAAATCCTGCTAAGTCAAGAAAGATGACTACCCATTAGATTTTGCAGTATGTCACTCACTAGTCAGCTGGGTCAAAAGCCAGAGGAGAGGAGATTAGAGAATAGGAGGAGAGAAAGTGGAGACACTGAGAACAGAGACATCAAAGGAAAGAAACAGAAAGGGGTAGGCAAGGGGTGTGGAGAACAGAAAGACGGAGGTGGGGGAAGCAAGATCAAGACTCAGTTCAGTTCAGTTGCTCAGTCATGTCTGACTCTTTGCGACCCCATGGACTACAGGGCCTCCCTGTCTATCACCAACTCCCAGAGTGTACTCAAACTCATGTCCATTGAGTGTGTGATGCCAGCCAACCATCCCATTCTCTGTTGTCTCCTCCTCCTCCTGCCGTCAATCTATCCGAGCATAGGGTCTTTTCAAATGAGTTAGTTCTTCGCATCAGGTGGACAAAGTATTTGAGTTTCAGCTTCAGCATCAGTCCTTCCAATGAATTCAGGACTGATTTCCTTCAGGATGGACTGGTTGGATCTCCTTGCAATCCAAGGGACTCTCAAGAGCCTTCTCCAACACCACAGGTCAAAAACATCAATTCTTTGGCACTTAGCTTTCTTTATAGTCTAACTTTCACATCCATACATGACTACTGGAAAAACCATAGTCTTGACTACACGGATCTTTGTTGGCAAAGTAATGTCCCTGCTTTTTAATATGCTGTCTGGGTTGGTCATAACTTTTCTTCCAAGGAGTAAGAGTGTTTTAATTTCATGGCTTCAGTCACCATCTGCAGTGATTTTGGAGCGCCCCCAAAATAAAGTCTGTCACTGTTCCCACTGTTTCCCCATCTATTTGCCATGAAGTGATGGGACCAGATGCCATGATCTTAGTTTTCTGAATGTTGAGTTTTAAGCCAACTTTTTCACTCTCCTCTTTCACTTACATCAAGAGGCCCTTTAGTTCTTCTCTGCTTTCTGGCATAAGGGTGGTGTCATCTGCATATCTGAAGTTATTGATGTTTCTCCCGGCAATCTTGATTCCAGCCTGTGCTTCATCCAGCCCAGCATTTCTCATGATATACTCTACATATAAGTTAAATAAGCAGGGTGACAATATACAGCCTTGATGTACTCCTTTCCCAATTTGGAAGCAGTCTTTTGTTCCATGTCCAGTTCTAACTGTTGCTTCCTGACCTGCATACAGATTTCTCAAGAGGCAGGTCAGGTGGTCTGGTATTCCCATCTCTTTCAGAATTTTCTACAGTTCATTGTGATCCACACAAGTCAAAGGCTTTGGTGTAGTCAATAAAGCAAAGATAGATGTTTTTCTGGAACTCTCTTGCTTTTTTGATGATCCAATGGATGCTGGCAATTTGATCTCTGGCTCCTCTGCCTTTTCTAACTCCAGTTTGAACATCTGGAAGTTCATGGTTCAAGTACTGTTGAAGCCTGGTTTGGAGAATTTTGAGCATTACTTTACCATCATGTTTGAGATGAGTGCAATTGTGTGGTAGTTTGAACATTCTTTGGCATTGCCTTTCTTTGGAATTCGAATGAAACCTGACCTTTTCCAGTCCTGTGGCCACTGCTGAGTTTTTCAAATTTGCTGACATATTGAGTACAGCTCTTTAATAGCATCATCTTTCAGGATTTGAAATAGCTCAACTGGAATTCCATCACCTCCACTAGCTTTGTTTGTAGTGATGCTTCCTAAGGTCCACTTCACCTCAAATTCCAGGATGTCTGGCTCTAGGTGAGTGATCATACCATCGTGATTATTTGGGTCGTGAAGATCTTTTTTGATCAAGATTAGCTTAGCTTCAATTAAAAAAGACCACAACAAGAGATCTAACAGCATGTTAATAGGCCAGTGGGAAACAATGGGAGTGATCTAGAAAGATAGGTGTGTTGAGAGGATAGGCTGAGTGGAATTGAGAGTATGGAGGGCTCTCAGTTATCAGACGTGAGATTTCCAGCATAGGGTGTAAGCTTGGGAATGAATAACCCAAACAGGACAAAGGTCATGATGACTAGAGAAGGGGACATGAGACGAAGAATGAAAGGTTTCTCAACCTCAGAGGCACCTGAGAACCATCTTGGGTGCATCTGAAAATTTCAATGCCCAGATTGCAAGTAACCTCAGGCCAGTTAAGACAGAACCTCTTGTGTGACTTCAGCTTTAGTACTTTTTTAAAGCTCCTTGGGTGACTCCAACAGGCAGCCAGATGTGACCCAGTGCCTATAAGGATCATGAAGCCAGCAAGACAGCAGGACAGAGGGGCTGTGAGACAAGAGTAAGCATCTCCAGAGCATGCATGGGGAGGACCCCAGGAGTGACAGCAATGAGAGGAGGTGAAACCATCTGATGACTGGAGACCTGAGGTTGGATGTTTTTAGGGAGGAGGAAAAAGGCCTAGAGGCGGCAGTGAGGGACGTGGAGGGCACCTGCCCCATCGAGACTGGGTTACACAGTGAGAAGAAAACAGCACCACTCAGGAAGACTCCAGGGAAAATGGTGCCCTTGGGGAGAGCTAGGTGGGGGATGCTGACTGGGAGGAAGAGAAAGGAATATTCAGTGATGAGGTCAGGAAGCAGGAGATTTTGCCAAGTTCTAGAGGGCCCAGGGTGGGGTTTGGGGATTTCAGAGGCGTGGCAATGAGGCCACAAAAGCATGTGGAGGGCTGTGAAGGAGGACCCAGGAGGCCTGGCCTTCCTGCAGTGATGGACTAGACCGAGGATAAAAGCCTTGACCAGTTCTGATGTCCCAAGTCACCCAGGGCTCTGAGCGTTCAGGAGGAGACTGCATCAAAGAAACTGTTTCCCTGAAGTTCTTGTCAGCTCGCCCCAGGAACGGTGTCTCTGAATGGGTGACTGGCCGCTCAGGGGCAGATGCCATGGCCTGGGGCTGCCCACTCACTCTGGGATTACCTCAAATGTGCCAGCGTCCAGCAGGAACTCATGGACCCTGAAACACCCCCAAAGGACTGTGTGAAGTTTGGCTTGAGACCAGCCAATGGAGCAAGAGTGTTGATGGGCTTCTCTAAGCACCTGTGAGCTCCCACTAGATGACCTTCTATCTCCGACCAAGCCCCAGCCCTCTCATTAGGACTTATCCCCCTCAGTGTCAGCCCTGCAAAGGGATTCATGCTGAGGATAAAAGGAACAGTCTCTTGACTGCATTTCTTAGATTCCCAGTGTAAAGGGAAACCTGCAGGGTGACTGTGAATCTGAAAATGCAGAGCAGGACGACCGAAGCCAAAACAAACCAAAAATGTTCATGAACGAGAAGAAAGCGCCTACCTTCCAATGCCCAAAATATGTTGATGGGCTTGGAGAAGACATCCTTGCTCTTCACCCAGCTACTGTTACGCTGTTTGGTCCAGGCAGATACAACGCAGTAATAATTGCCCCTGTCTTCCTCTGTAGTCCTTTGGATCCGGAAATTGAACGTGTCCGGGTGCTCCTTAGAAAAAATGAAGTCTCCCTCCCGGGCCCGCTGCTTGCTCCGCTCCCCGTACTTGACTGTCCAGTCCCCATTCATGACGGCCAGGAGCTCGCTGGCCACCACGTCGTCATTGCGCCGGTTCACCCTGTAGTACCAGGACACTGTGAAACGGACGCTCGCCTCTGGGTTCTTAACATCCACGATCCGGCATTCCAGCTCGGTGAGGTCGTCTGAGAACTCAGGGACCTTGGAAGCATTCAGGTACACCTGATAGTCTGGTTCTGAACAAGAGGGGGCCAGGATAAAACAACAAAAAAAATCAATCAATCAAATCAGATGCAGCAATTTACCAAGAATTAACAAAAGGAACAAGAGAAGCACTATTCTTGTCCTGATGATTAAATGCCCATCCTACCAACTACAGTGAAAGAAATAGAAGTCTTTACATTGTACGGGAAGGATCCTCTAAGGCTGTCACAAAAGTTGATATCACAAGTTTTGTTATCACAAAACTTGATAAACACTGGCCCCACTATGCCCCTCAAGAAAAACTCCCAAGGCCAGATGCTAAATACCTCCCATCAGAGTCTCATCTTCCCAGAGGGCTGGGGTCGGCTGTCAGTTTCCCCTGGAGCTTAGTCTTTTGAGAATCTCTTAATTGTATCCATGCTCTACCAACATGTCCTCGAGCATGCCAGGCAGTGCCCAGAGACCTCCAAAGCCTCCACTTGAAAATCTCAGGATCTCAGAATACACTTTGTTCTTGAGGCCAGTCAACCCCCCACCGCTCCAGTTTCTGCCATCCTTGGCTTTGGCCCAAAGGTAAAGTCCTCATTTCCCCATGTATGTTGGTTGCTCAGCCATGTCCGCCTCTGTGGCCCCAAGGACTGTAGCTGGCCAGGCTCCTCTGTTCATGGGGTTCTCTAGTCAAGAATACTGGAGTAGGTTGCCATTCATTTCTGCAGGGGATCTTCCCTACCCAAGAGATTGAACTCCGGTCTCCTGCATTGCAGGCAGATTCTTTACCCTCTAAGCCACCAGGGAAGTCCCCATGTATAATCATACTTAAACTCCCCAAAAAGTATTTTTTTCCACTGACACATGTAACTCTCCCACTCAATTCTGCCAACCTTGAAGCTAGCTCACTGTGATCCTGGCTCTAGTAAAGCCTGCTCATGATGACCACTCTGCTCCTCACCAGGCAGGTTCTGATGAGGGAGGGAGGGAAGTCAGTGCTCTCCTCATGTCCCCACTGCCACTGTCACAGTCCAGTTACTTTTCACTTGTATAAAAAGCCCTCCTGCTACGAGGGTCATGTTGGCATCTAATCCATTTCTGCACCTCAGCATTTCATAGCCTCCCAGAAACTACTACTGGGGCCCCTTCACGCTTCCTTCCCTCTATACCACCCTCTTGGCTGTCACACCTCATCATCTGAAGTCCTCTGCTCACCACAGTCTCACACCTCTGTCTGCGGAGGCCTCTCCTCCTGACTTCCCTACAAATGCGCTCTCATTCTTTCATCTCCTCTGTGACCCCTTCCTGGACCCCCCGAGTGTGAAACCGTTTCTCTGTGCTCCCATAAGCAGCAAGTTACTCCTTGCTTGAAGGTCTTGTCCCCAAGCTCCAAATACACAGCCTTCTATGCAGTATTCACTTGGTGTGAAGCCTTTTAAAAAGGCTACATTTTTCTCCTGTAGCACTTTGCCTGTTAGGAGACGAATAATTCTACCTACACAGAATTTTCCATTTGCCAATACGATATTCACATCACCTCCATCAGACAGTTTAGTTTTATTTAACATTGCTTTTATTTATGACTCATACAAATTATAAACTGCTGAGGTCAAGGAACTGTTCTCTTGTGATTTATACTTCTAACGAAATGTACAACATCATGACTTCCCCAAGAATGATTCAGTGGCCAGGAAATGGAAAGAACTCAAAATCCTAATTCCTTCAAATGTCATATTCACAAGCATTTAGCTGCAAGTGAGGCTTGGACCCCCTGCCACAAAAAGTTCAATCAATGCTGCTCGGCCTGCTGATGCAAGAATGTCCTCAGTGACATGGATGTTACAGAGTAACACGCTAGAATATCATCTGCCACCTTGTCTCAGAGGTGAATGTGTTAAAGATGCATCGCTGGGGGGTTTCCTGGCCGTAGGCAGAGTGCTAACACACACACTGCCTCTCCAGCATCTGCTGACTCTGGAGTCGACACTGAAATGTCACATGCATAAGGCAAGGCATTCCCAAATGACCCCACATCCAGGGTTTCAGGTCCTTCCCTCATGTCAGAGTTTGGCACGGCAGCAGGGGTGAGGACAAGGTCAATCAAGTTTATTTAATGCGGAAAGGACAGACTCGAACGGGTTGTGCATGCAGCAAGACTGCCCTCCTCAGTCCTGGCAGGACCAACTGTGAACACCGTATCATCAAGAGTCCTCTCAAAGCAGGAGCATCCTGCTGCGCTCTGAGCACAATGGGAAGACCCTTCCCATGGGTCACCACATTAACCTGAACAACAAACGGTGAAGCCGTAAAGAGCAGTGGTGAGGAGCCAGGGGTCTGGAAGACAGACTGGGTCTGAACCTGACTGTGCCACGACTGGATGTGTGACACTGGGCAGATTACTCAAGCTCTCTGGTGGCGCATCTGCAAAAATGGGGAGAATAACAGTTACCACCTCACAATGTTATCATGAGGATTCATAGTTAAAATAAAGGTGAAAGTGCTCAGACTGGTTGCTCAGTCCTGGGGGTGGGGGGAGGGAGGGTGTACGGGCAGAGGCGGGTGGGGAGTGAGATGAATTGGGTTGCAAACATGTTATTGTTGAGATGCAGTGGAGACAAGTCAAGATGCTGAAGACAAAGCTTGGTGCCATCGTCTGAACCTGGAGACTAAGAGGGAGCTGGGGCCAAAGCAGGGGACCGAACACACATACACTCCCCAAACACAGCCGGCGCCTCCCCTTACCCTTCCAACCACTGCTCCTGGTACAACACCCCGCTCTTCACTCCCCTGCGCCCATTCCCACTCTCCACGCAGATGGTCCCTAAGTCTCACAATTCTACCTCCTCAGCGTCTCTGCCACTTCTCAACATCCAGGGCTCACACATAGTAGGTACTCGAGAGATATTTGTGCACGGAAGTGAAAACCTCAGAACTGCCACTCCCATCCTGGCCCTCTGCCTCCATCCAAGACTATCGTGATAACCTTCCAACCTGCCTCCAGGTTCACACCAGCACTAGGTCATCTGTTCAAGAAGGCTGCCAAGGCTTCGCCTCTCATCTACTGAGTTAGGGCTTCCCTGGTGGCTTGCTGCTGCTAAGTCGCTTCAGTCGTGTCCGACTCCGTGTGATCCCATAATGGCAGCCCACCAGGCTCCCCCATCCCTGGGATTCTCCAGGCAAGAACACTGGAGTGGGGTGCCATTTCCTTCTCCAATGTGTGAAAGTGAAAACTGAAAGTGAAGTTGCTCAGTCGTGTCCGACTCTTAGCGACCCCATGGACCGCAGCCCACCAGGCTCCTCCATCCATGGGATTTTCCAGGCAAGAGTACTGGAGTGGGGTGCCATTGCCCTGGTGGGTTAGCAGCAAAGAATTCTGCCAATGCAGGAGACAGGTTTGATCCCTGGGTCGGGAAGATTCCCTGGAGAAGGGCATGGCAATCCACTCCAGTATTCTTGCCGGGAGAATCCCATGGACAGAGGCTCCTGGAGGGCTATAGTTCATGGGGTTGCAAAGAGCCAGACACAACTGAAGCAACTTAGCACACACACACATGCACCGAGTTAAGAACACACTCCCCAGCCTGGTATTCAAGGCCCTACAGAACGTGAGTCTAACCCCTCTGCCCAGCCCCACTGCCCGCTTCCCTCCGTATCCACTCTAGACTCCACTCCTTCATCACCTCCTCTGCCTTCTTCCTGCTGTTGCCTCTGCCTGAGCACCTGGGACACCTGCTCAGTCAGGCGCTGAGTAAATGCCTGAGCAGATTCCTCTCCTCCTCTCCCACAGAGGGCCTGTTTAAGTCTAGGTATTCAAATGTGGAGAAAGGACAGCAGCGGGGTTGCAGCACGTGTGCATCTGGTCGTAGGAATTCCAGCCTGGCAGAAGAGCAAAGTCTCTTCGCTGACAGGCTGATCTCCTTGTTCTCTGTTAAAACTAAATCTTAGGTCCCAAGAGGAGGAATCTAATTAAAAAAACAAATAAACACATGGATTTTTGTGAACTTACAAGGCATATGTTACAGTGGTTTAAAGCAGTGGCCCCTAATCTTTTTTGGCACCAGGGACCAATTTCGGGGAAGACAAGTTTTCCTTGGACTGGGAAAGGGGGGAGGGTGTGGGGAGAGGTAGGGGAGATGGTTTTGGAATGATTCAAGTACATTACATTTATAATGCACTTTATTTCTAACCCAATGCCACTGGTGATCTAACAGGATACCGGTCTGAGGCCTGGAAGTTGGGGACCCCTGGTTTAAAGGATGCACAAAGGTCATCTGAACCATCCCCCAGCCTTGGAGATCATCTTTCAGACTTACACTCCTAGAGAAGATAGGACTTCACTGCATCAGACTGGTAGGGGTATACGTGGGTTCTTATTTCCTTTTTGTGCATGTGTGGAAATCTTCCTTTATTGCTGTTTCACAATTTTAAAAAACTGTTGGCAGAGATTGGGACTGTTTCTCACAGTCCAAGGTACACAGACCTCACTCTGAACAGACAGAGACGGCCTCTGCTACTGAACAGGAAGGCCTCCTTTGAACTCACTAGCCTGCCCCACTTCTACTTCTTATTCAGCAAATGCTCCCAGAGACCCCACCACCTGCCAGGCTCCCTGCTCTCTAAGGACTTTCCTTGAACATCGCCTTGAATTTCAGTTACATGTCTGTTTGCCTCATGGACCTTCATTAGGGCTCTTCACAGGGTCTGGGACCCCCTACTTGATTCATCTGTGTGTGCTGTGCATATAGTGCCTTGTACATAAAAGACATTAACACACTTGCTGAATTGGACTAAATTTAATACTTTGCATAAAAATGCTCATTTTCAGCATAAGCATTCCACTACTGATTACTGCTATATTCTGCTTGATCTCATCAAGAAATCATCTAAGAACGTAATGGTGGTTATGTTTAAAAAACGCTTATCAGTGAAAGATGCATACTAAAGTATTTAATGGCAAAATGACATGATGTCTGGGATGTGTTTTAAATTCTTTCAGAAGGAAAAAAAAATAGGGCGGCAGGGGAAAGAAAGAGAGGAACAGAGTGTGTGTGTGTGTGTGTGTGCGCGCGCGTGTATCCCAGGGAGGGAAGAGAGATGAAGTAAGATTAGCAAAATATTGGTAATTGTTGAAGCAGGTGGTTTGTTCTACTACTGTGTAAACTTCTGTTCCAAAAGTTTAGAATAAACAGCCCACCCACATAGTAAAACCTCTCACAGAATACTGAGGCCAGTATAAGGCACGACATCATTAACCTTCCAGAAACAAAGATCTCTCCCTAACTTGTCTCCCAGGTCAACCTGCTCACTTACACATCACCTCCCGAAGCTTTCACCTCCCATAGTGCAAACCCTATCACCACCAAGAAAGACTTTATTTTTTGATTATGGATTACTAAACTCCTTTGTTACTACTTTCAAGACAATGAAAATATTCAGGATTATCGGCTAGTGTGTAAAAGCAGGCATTTTGTGCCTACTGCATGCAGGAACCTGAACTGGGGGTTTCTATGAATTAGCTCCTTCTTTTACTCTCACAATTCTGTATGGAAGGTACAAGAATACGAAGAACTGGAATGTGTGCAGGGCCTCCTATAAGCCAGGGACCACACCATATACTTTTCTTTCAATCTCGTTTAATCTTCAGAACATCCTTATGTAATAGGTACTACTTTTACATACATTTCCTAAACAAAAACAAAGCTACAATCAAAGCTCAAAGGAGGTTAAGTTCAAAGACTAAGGTCTTGCATGGGGTAGGGGAGCAGAATCATAGGAGAGGCTCTGGCTCCATGGCCTGGCTTCCACTAGTGCCGAAATGCACAACATCATTACACACCCAATGATTAATGCTTCTCAAGGCCGGCTTCGTCCCAGAAGACAAGAGTGATGATAACAGCTGAGGCACTAATCCTGAACTGTGTACAGTGCCATGTTCTGATACCCACTTTGAAGCTTAGTTAACTTGGGAGAGCTAATTAGATGAACAGGCTGCACGCACATGTCAGAAGAAACGGGAGGAACTGGGCCTTGGTTTCTGCCAATGCCGATTTTATCATCCTGAACAAGTGAGCAGGTACTTTAGAGGCAGCTGAATGAGTTAACTGTCAAAGAGCTGCCACTAACATCATTGGTATGTGCATGCCTGCTCAGTCGCTAAGTCATCTCTGACTCTTTGCAACCCCATGGACTGTAGCCCGCCAGGCTCCTCTGTGCATGGGATTTCCCAGGCAAGAATACTGGAGTGGGTTGCCATTTCCTCCTCCAGAGCATCTTCCCAACTCAGGGCTCAAACTCACGTCTCTTGAGTCTCCTGCAATGGCAGGTGGATTCTTTACCATACAACAATTAAATATTCTCTAACATTTAAACAGAGAAGACTATAAATAAGCAGTTGTTACTGGGGGGGTGCTTTATCCCACTTAGGAAAATCCTTATTATGAGGCTGCATTCAGCATTATGGATTTCAGGGCAACAGAGATAACATTATTTGAATGGGATACCAATGCCCCACACCTAAAGTGACACTTGTGCCGTTTTGTTTTTTCTTTCTTCATCCTCACTCACTCCTCCCAGAGAAAGAAGAAAAAGTTATCAGATTTGGGGGGGCATAAGGGCTAGGTGTGCTCAACTCGGCTCCTCTCTGGACCCACATATTCCTTGCTCTCCATGTCCTAAGACACCCCCATGGCTTATTTTTTTCCCACGACTTATTCAGTTAAGAGCTTGATGGAGAAGAGCATGCTCTATATTGACTCTTCCCCCAAAACACCAATCAGTAACCACCACCACCACCACCAAAATGTATGGAGCACTTAAGTGCCAGGCACTGCCCTAGGGCACTTCTTATGTATTATCCCACAAAGCCAAGAAAACCAAAGCTTAGAAACCACATGCATCAAGCCGGAGACAGCATGCCTAGAAGGTGGTGGAGCAGGACTCCATCGCTCTTCGGCCTTCAGAGGTAATCCCGGACAGACAGCAGATTGTAGTTGCCTGTAAAATTCTGCAGATCTAAACCTTATCGTCTATAGACGGCAAAGAACTCTCAAATCTCTCCCAAGCACTTAGCAGATTAACAGCTCCTTTTAAAGAAAAATAATTACCTTCCTCACCGGCTCTCGGCTGGAAGAGGGGACAGACCTCGAGTGGAGAAGAATGCAAATTAAGTGCTTAAGCTGGAATAGCAGAACTCGGCTCTGCCTCCTCCTGCTCTCCGATCTGAAGCCGGTGGAACCCTCTCCAATTAACACCACGGAAGTCTGGGACTTCGGGCAGACAGCTCAACCATGAACTGATTAGTATCCAACTCTTGCCAAGGGCTCATTTAAGACATCTGATAGCAGAGCGAGATGACTTAATATGCAGATTAAGCAGCCATTCCTCCAGATTCTCTATAGTTTTAGCCATTTACTAAATGGGATAGACACAAGGCAACATTTGTCCTCCGTAGTAACTCACCTTACAAAAACTCCTTCACACACTTAAGGTTTATGCCCTTGGGTTTTATAGGGAATGGATATAAGAAACATCTATTTAAATAATCACTAAAGTTTTTGTAAAGGAACAGTTGAAAGCACTGTCTGTTATGTTATCCGATGCCCTTAAAGAAAAAGCACGCGATATATTCAGTGCCAAGAAAAAGTTTGTTTCTCTTTTATTTGTTTTCCCTCATCAGAAGAGGACTGCATAATCACATCTCTTTTTGCCTCAACTCTCCAAAACTTCAGAGGCAAATTCAGTGCTCAAATGCAATAACTAATTCATCCCAACCATCTTGCCTATCTATTCTTTGATTTTTTTACCCCTTTTGATCTTGATTTTATTTTTGTGCCTCCTGCTTTAAATTGGACTTCGTTTTGCAAGCCAACTTATATCTTTTTCCCTTCAAAAGTAGGACATCCATCCTAAGTAAAGAGGCTTTTTCTTACCCTCTAAGAAAAATCACAGTCCTCCCAGATGCTACAAGTGCTCTTAGACTTGACAGACCCATTCATGTCTTTGCCCTAATCTGTCTGGTTAATACAGTGAACATGAGAAGACTCCAATCAGCTTCAACCCCTACTGACTTAGTGCACCAACCCCAAGCAAATGAGAACAAGAACCACCCAGCTTTCAGGATTTTATGCTCTTGAGCTTCAGGAGTCAAGCTGATTCCCAAAGTCAAAATGTTTCCACGCAGGATGACAATACTTGGGACAGACCCCCTTAAGATAAAAACGACTTGACCCACAGCCATAATTCTGTCCAAGCCATTCTAAACATTTCTTTTGAAATAAAAGAAACAAGCATTAACCACTGCATAGATGCTATTTTCCAAAGAGAGCTGCAGTAACATTTCCCTTTTCACATGCCCTTTTTGCAAAATGACCTTGCTAGTCTCCCATTAAGGGATGGGGTCTCTTTCTCTACTCCCTTGAGCTTGGACAAACTCTGTAGTGGCCCTGGCCAATAGGAAACAGTGGAAGTGTGTTGTGCCAGTCCCAGGGATAGCTTTTAACTAGTCTGGCACTTCCACTTCCTGTGTCTTGGCAGTCAGCCACCATAAAAGGAGCATGACCGTCCCGAGAAGATAGTGCCGTAAAAAGCACCACATGGACAGGGCCTGGATGAGACACCATGTGGGGACAGAGATGCCCCAGAATATGGTGACACATGCATGAGAAAGCCATCTGGAAGGGGATCCCCATTCCGAACTGTCCTAGCTGTCACCATGTGCACCAGAGATGAACCTTGACTCGTTCCCTAATTCCTGACCCTCATAATTGTAAGCAAAATGAAAATCAGTGGTTTTCAAATGGGGACTGGGACAGTGTCTTAACTCACACTATCATGAGGATCAAATATTTAATGCATGTAAAGCCTCTGGCCCAGTCCCTGGCATGCAGTAAGTGTTCAACACATGGCAGTGATCATTTTTAGTTGGTCTAAGTAGCAAAACCGAGCATTTTGAGTCATACCTGCATAGGGAGTCGGCTTTCCCAAGAGCTCTTTTGTGACAACACTCCAGTCACACAACATAAGATGACCTATACAAACAGAATACTTCCTGTCTCATCGCCTCCTCTCAGTCACCTCCAACAGGCCCCAAGTCGCATGTGGCATGGGATCGACATGCACATGCATACATGTTGTAAATCTAGAGAACATCACATAGTATTGAGCCATGCCTGCTCTCTGCCGGGCAGAGAATCCTTCTCGGAGGTCCGGGGGGAGGGTCTACTGCTATACTCGTGCCCAAGTCGCCTTCTGACAAATGTCCAGGGAGCGTCGTGGCGCGAGTTGCAGGCACGCGGAAAGAGGGGAGACTTAAGGGAAGACAAGAATATCGCTTACACTCCTGGCAGGTTTACCCATGTGCCTCTGAATATTCTGAGCTGAACTTACTGCTTTCTTTGCAATTCTTCTTTTCCGATGCACATATTTTAACATATCTGTGTGTTGGTGCTGCCTTAGCTCCCCATCTGCCCAGTGTTTACCGAGTGTCCATTACTTGCAAAGGTTTGGGGTGGAGGTGGGGGGGTAGGTCAGTCAGGGAAAAGCACACTGACCGCTTTCACAACAGCAGTGCTGGACCCTTAGGAGAATAACTGAACCTTTTCCCACAATTAAGTCTCCTATTTCTTCCCACTTTCCGGAGAACACAGTCACCAACAAACCCCTCCCAGCTAAAAGAGCCCATTCCCTCCCAGAGCTCCCATCCTCTTCCTGCCAGTCCCTCCATCTCCCCCCAGGGTAGGCTGGGATCAATGCAGGAGGACTTCAAAGAGGCCCTCAAATTGGAGTGCAGGCAGCACTTTCTTTTAAAAAAAAAAAAAAAAAAAGGAGAGAGAAAAAGAAAAAAAAACCCGCTGGAGCTGTGATTCTAAGTCAGTGGGGGAGGGGTGCAGGAGTCAGGGACGGGATCTGACAGCAGGACACAATGCGCTGAGGATCAGGGCTCCGAGACACATTCGGCTCCGGAGATGAAAACTCTTCTTTCGCTGCTGACAACATCTGTTTTATTTTGAAGGTTGCTAAGGAGAGTTCTAGCTGGGCTAACATTGTTCCAGTTCAGTACTTCATAGTGAGTCTCTTTGCGCAGGGTTGAGGCGGCAGGAATAAAAGCTCGCCAGATAAACCCCGCTCCTTTCACTCTGCAGATATCAAAGAATCACTTTGCTACCAGGGATGACTAACACCCCGCCTCGTCTCGCTCTGAATTGGATGGACCCTCTGCTTACTCTCTTTTTACTCTCCCTCTCCCAGCCCCCCTCTGTCCCCACTTGCCAACTCTCCATCTCTGCCAAATAATGGCTTATTAGGAAGAAACAAGACAGTGAATGTGTCACTAGCCTGGGAGGAGGTTTCAATGCAGAGACAAGAAAGAGCTGAGGAATGAGCTGGGGCTCACGGAGCGAGGATGTATGGCATTACACAAAGGAGGAAATGATTTCCCAGCCTTTAAAGATCTGTTTTACCTCCTAGTAGAGTAATGCCAAATGCCTTCGTGTGGGCTTAGAATGGTCAGAGGACAGGAGAGAGATCAAGTTCAAAACAGGGAAGGGGCTGACCCACAGGCCTGTGTCCATCTTTGCAGTAATGGACGTGGGAAGCAAGGCGCTCCACACTCCACTTGGTCCCATCCTGCCTAAGGTCACTTGCAATTAACTACAAGATGGTAACAAAATCAGGAAAAGCACTCAGAAAAATAAGAGATGGGGAGGATGACAGTGGTTAAAAAAAAAAAGGCTATGACAATGACCTTCATATGTATAACAAGTAGCAATCGGATGAGTGGCAAGGTGGCAACAGTTGAGGGCCACTCTGCTTCTCCCCAGGGAATCAGACTTGGGGAGAGAACCCTCCAGAAGAGGGGGGGAAACAGGAAGGCCCTGTTTCTTTTAATACCTGTTTAACTGGTATCTGCAAAAAAATAAAAAAAATCATTTTGGGATGCCAGGGCACTCAGTGAAAAAACTGTGTTCCATTAACTGAAGGAATTCTTTTTCTACCCTGGGCTTTAGAAAAGCAGCAGCTCCTGCCAGAGAATACCTAAGAGTCTAGGAAAAAGAGAGGGAGAATGGCAGTGTGCTCCCTCCAACAAAGATCCATTTCAAAGAGCCAATCAGCAGGACCTCCGACCCTGCAAATCTCTGACCACAAAAGGAAACTGTATCCTCTCAAATGAGGGTATTGAGACAACTGAGGCCACATCATCTAAACATTTCCCTTGACTGCCAGATTCTATTTCAGCCAGCTTTGCTTTCTCTCCCCCCCAGCTTGGGATCTATCCAGGAGAAAGTATGCTTGTGGATATCAAGAATGCCACAATAATGCAAAACACACAGCTCTTTGACTCCTCTCCAGACCCCAGGGGAAAGATTAAGCCAGCGAGGTGGAGGGCCACCCTCCAAAACCACTCACCTAGCCAGGTCACCGTCACGGCAGCCGGGGCCGACATGGCCTCTGCCACCTTATGCCAGCTCCTGTTGTATCCGGGGGTCCAGAGCGCCACATGGCAGAAATAGTAGCCAGCATTTTCTTTGCTGACATCTCGAACCAGTAGGTGGTAGGAGCGTGCATCCGTGTGACTCAAGGCCACGTGAGGAGAGCCGTGCACCAGGGAGTCACGGTCCAGCCGAGCCAGCACACGGGAACCGGGCAACGTGCTGTCGGGCGTCCGGCTGAAGGACCACGTCACCTCAGGTCTGACATCGTCTGTTCGGTCCGTCGTGATGTTGCAAGCCAGGCCCAGGTCCTTGCCTTCAGCCACAGACACATTCCTGGCCACAGCTGCTCGGAGAACTGGAAAACCAAAAACAAGGACATTGAGATAATCTCAGTTACATTTGCCACTTCCACCCCATCCCCTTAGATCACCTCCTTTTACCTTCTTATGTATGGCATTCAAGTTAGGAGACTTTGTACAGTTTTATGTGCTTGAGAAATGTACTGAATAAATGAACAATGTATTTTTTATTTCATTAAAACAATAACAGCAGCAGACACTTATATAGATGCCAGGCACTTACATATGCCAGGCACTCTTCTGAGTGCTTTACAAATGTCATCTTCAAAACAAGCCTACAAGGTGGTTCTATTATCATCTCCATTTTACCAATAAGGCAATTGAACCACAGAGAAGTTAAGTAACTTGCCCAATGTCATACAGCTACTATGTGGCAGAGTTAGGATTCAAATTCAGGCTGCCTGTCTCTAGGGACTCTGCTCTTAAGTGTTACACCATCATTACGTACATTATCATTTGAAAACAACTTTGTTGAACATCACAAAACTAAATTTATATTTTCTCCATATGCATGATAGACTTGGGTGACTTTCAGAGAAAGGATAGCTCAGCTCTGGCAGGTACATATTGTCACTCGGGGGCTAGGAGATGGAGGGTGGAAGTGAGGGTAAAACCATCCTCTGGGTAAAACAGGATTAGGGATGTAAACAGAAGGACTGGGAAAGGGAAACCAGACAACATGCCTAGCAGGTCAAAGTCTCCCAAATGCAATGTACTTAGAGCATCATTTATTCCGCTCTACACTCCCACCTTAAAGTCAAGGATAAAGGATATTCTAAAACCAAAACACAGTGATTTCTGGACAATGCCACTGCCCTCTCTCATTAGTGTGGATAATTAAAAGTAAACTATATTTAGATGAAGCACTGAAGGATTTGGTGTGACAGTCCCCAGGCAGATCTGGTTTCAGCATGCCCCTGTCAAGGCTTTTTACATGGAAACATTTTATTTTATTCAAGGGATTTTTTTGCAATGAAGTTGAACATCTGTAATCAGAGGAGAAAAACATTCAACACGTGGTAACGCTCTGGGAACAACTGCTTAGAAGATGAGGAGTCGACACCTCCCAGGGGATTCAAGTAGAAGTAGAGCACAGACCTGGTCTTTCAGCCAGACACACTCAGCATCAGCTACGGACCTGGGTCAGTTCAGCGACAAACGCTGGCACTTGGTTGAGAAAAGACCCAACCCCACGAACCCATGCGCTTTGAAGTAAATGACTTTCATTATAGATTTTTCCAAAGACTGATGATATTTCAAACAAGAGTTTCAGGCCAAGTTCAAGCTTCACTTTGATGAAGACAGAAAACAAGGTAGGCATAGTATTAGAAAAAAGGAATTTAAAGTCTAATTTCTTACCACCACCCACCTTCTTCCAAATTCTTCCTCCTCCTTCACCCCTTTAAAGGAGCCAAAAACAATATGAGATATCGTTTGAGAGGAGTCAGGAAACTGCTGCTCTGAGCCCAGGCTGCCGTTTGAATCACTCCATGTGCAACCATGGTCAGAGACCCTGGAATACTGCCAGAGTTGCTCTATGCCAGCCACACTACAGCAGTTGTAAAAGAAGGCCCAGGAGGGAGCCAGCCGAGGAAAGAAGTGGCCAGTATGCAACTGCGGACAGCATGCATGGAGAAAATGGATTCTTGCATTTAGAAAAGTGACATCTCTGTAACAATATAGTTCACTCTCTAATTTTTTTTCTCTGCAAGTGGCTAAATATCTCGTCACATCACTCAGCACAGTTTTTAACATGTTCTATGGGATTGGAGAGTTCACTACTGGGACAGGATGAAGTATGGTAAAGGGAAAAAGGAATCAGTTCTAGGGACTCATAGAGGGGACTTCAGACAAAGTCTGTGATGGTGTAGGCTTTCTCCTCCTGGATATAACTGACCCTGTAAATTAAGACACCAGGCTCAGCATTAACCAGACCACTCCTAACACAGGGGGGTTTACTGCCACCTACATGGTACAGTCCCACCATGTAAGTCACTTTGTGCCATTTATCATAAGAATGCAATAAGAATAGTTAAGAAGTTAGCTACGGACAACTTCATAGCAGCACTATTTACTATAACCAAGACATGGAAGCAACCTGCATCTATCAACAGATGAATGGTTAAAGAAGATGTGGTATGTATATATATATATATATATACATGTATACATATATACATATATATATATGTATATATATATATATATATATATACAATGGATTATTGCTACTGCTAAGTCACTTCAGTCATGTCTGACTCTATGTGACCTCATCCCTGGGATTCTCCAGGCAAGAACACTGGAGTGGGTTGCCATTTCCTTCTCCAATGCATAAAGGTGAAAAGTGAAAGTGAAGTTGCTCAGTCATGTCCGACTCTTCGCGACCCCATGGATTGCAGCCTACCAGGCTCCTCCGTCCATGGGATTTTCCAGGCAAGAGTACTGGAGTGGGGTGACAATGGATTACTCAGCCATAAAAAGGAATGAAAGTTAGCCATGTGCAGCAGCATGGATGGACCTGTAGGGGATTACACTTAGTGAAGTAAGTAAGAGAAAGACAAATATTATATGTTTTTACTTATAGATGGAATCTAAAAAATAAAACAAGCAATATAACAAAAACAAACAAACAAAAAGGCTCACAGATGCAGAGAACAAACTAGTGGTTACCAGTGGGGAGAGGGGGAGGTGGTGGGGCAAGATAGAGGAAGGGGGGACTTCCCTGGTGGTTCAGGGGTTAAGAATCTGCCTAGCAATTCAGGAGACTTGGGTTCGATCCCTGATCGAGGAACTAAGACTCTACAATTAAGACACAGAGCAACTAAGCCTGCGTGCTGCAACTACTGAGCCTGCACATCACAAGGAAAGATCCTACATGACATATTGAAGATCCTCCATGTTTCAACAAGATCCAACACAGCCAAATAAATAATACAAATTAGTAAATACTTTTTTTAAAAAAAGATAGAGGCAGGGAATCAAGAGGCAAGAAGTACTAACTACTAAGTAGAAAGTAAGTAAGATTCAAGGATGTAATGCCCAGCACAGAAAATAGAGCCAATATTTTAAAATGACTTTAATGGAGTAAATGGGGCTTCCCTGGTGGCTCAGATGGTAAAGAATCTGCCTGCAATGCAGGAGACCTGGGTTCAGTCCCTGGGTCAGGAAGATCCCCTGGAGAAGGGCAGGGCAACCCACTCCAGTATTCTTGCCTGGAGAATTCCATGGACAGAGGAGCTGATGAGCTACAGTCCGTGGGGTTGGACATGACTGAGTGACTAACACTTTCACTTTGAATGGAGTAAAATCTATAAAACTATTGAACCACAATGTTGTGAAACTAATCAGTTCAGTTCAGTTGCTCAGTCGTGTCCAAGTCTTGCAACCCCATGGACTGCAGCACGCCAGGCTTCCCTGTCCTTCACCATCTCCCAGGGCTTGCTCAAACTCATGTCCATTGAGTTGGTGATGCCATCCTACCATTTCATCCTCTGTCATCCTCTTCTCCTTCTGCCTTCAATCTTTCACAGCATCAGGGGGCTCAAGTATTAGAGCTTCAGCACCAGTCCTTCCAAACAATATTCAGGACTGATTTCCCTTAGGATGGACTGGTTGGATCTCCTTGCAGTCCAAGGGACTCTCAAGAGTCTTCTCCAACACCATTAATATGATATTGTAAATCAAATAAACTCCAATTTTTAAAAAAAAGCTAGCTAAGGAGAACGCAAGTATTTAAAATGAGAGGACCATCACTCTAGTGTGGTGGTTCTTAACCCGGGATCCACAAAGAGAATTTAAGGAGTCTGTGACATGGATGTGAAAACAAATTGCCTTTCTTTTACTAACCTCTACCTGAAAGACGGCATCTCTTCTCATTATGAAACTAAGCAACAAACCAGTGTAGTATTATCTGTCCCTGGGATCTTGCTCCCAATAGAAATCACAGATATTTTCACATTACATTTCAATTGTTGCAGATATCTTAAAATATTATTTATATTCATCACTTATCAGAAATTATAGTAGTTGTTAGGTCTGCCACTCTATCTTATTACTTAACGCATTAATAAAACACTGGGCTTCCCAGGTGGTTCAGTGGTAAAAGAATCCAATGCAGGAGATGCAGTTTGATCTCTGGGTCAAGAAAATCCCCAGGAGTAGGAAACGGCAACCCACTCCAGTATTCCTGCCTAGAAAATTCCGTGGACAGAGAAGGGCTACAGTCCCTGGGACCACAAAAAGTTGGATACAACTGAGCGACTGTGTACACACATATGCAATAAAACACTAAATTGTTATACAACGAATTTATCTTAAATATTTTGATAACTATTTTAATGTTATTATTTTCCTATGTCATCCTCTTTATGTATTTTATTAATTAAAATATATTAACTCTGAGAAAGGGCTTGGGAGCTTCAAAGGACTGTCAAAGACACCCATGCACAAAAGGCTATGAATCCTTAGGCTTGAGTAAGAGCCAGATATTACTGCCTGCCTAATAGGCTCAGAGTGTTCAAGTCTTAAAACTACACTCTGGGTTTTGTGGCTTGTTTGAAATTAAAAAAAAAAAAAAAAACTTTACAATTGAAATTTTTGCATTTGCTAAATCTGAAACTCTTAACCCTTTTGCCTGTTAAAATAGTCATTTGATGCAAGATGAACATCCAAGGTTTCTTATGTCAGATTCCTGACAGATCATTTCCGAAAAGGCAGGTGACCTGAATCCATCTGGAAAGTGATTTCAGCAGCCAGGAGAATTAAGATTGAGTGCAACCTGTGGCCCCTCTTGTCGGCGAGAATACCTCCAACCTGCCTGACTGCCACAGTCAAAAACACTGGTTCTGCTTTTACTAAATTCAGCTCTCGTGCTGTGGTGTAAATTCAGGGACAAGTGCTCAGGACAACACAGCCTGCAGAGGAAAACACTTCCCCATGTGTATCGTTGCCTGCTTTCCTTCTCATCTGAGCAACAGAGCGGCCACGCTCTCTCGTTTACAGTCAGGAAACGAGTCCAGCCAAGGTCTTCCCAGTTTACAAAACAGGAGACAGCAGCAACAGCAGCAAAGTACTCTGCTATCTGGCAATGTCAGACTCCCAGCAAACCAAGTTATCCAACCACCCGCAGCAGTGACATCCCCCCGAGAAGGTCTCTTTACACCTTCCCTCTGCCGAGCCAGAAGCTCTATGAGGCTTGGGCACGATCCTCAAGCATCTGACCCCAGAGCCCAGGACAGAGCTCAGCACACAGTAGGTTCTCTACTCATGTCTGCTGGACACTGGAGGCAAAAATGGCCTGTTCTTCTTGTTTTTCATTTATTTTTATGGGCTTTTGGAAATGCATTTTGCATTTCTTTAATTACTTCTCTAGTATAAGTAAGGTTTTTGGTTATTATTTCTTAAAAAGATGGTTCACAGATAAAAACAACTTGCATACAGACCCCAGAGTTGGATGCTTCTGGGGTTTTGTCCTCAAGGAGATAAGAGGCCCAGCCCTAGGGGATCCCTCACCTACAAGGGGATGTCACATCAGAGGGGACCTGAAAGGCAGGCCTAGAGGACCCAAGTTGGACAGAGGTTTGGGGAGGAGCCAAACACGCCCCCAGCAGCTATGGGGAAGGGCAGATCCAGAGACTGGGAAACACCAAACAAAACGAAGCCATGGAAGCAAGGTGGGGACAACCCCACCCCAAAGCCCCTCTGGACACCAGGCTGGACCTTGTCCTGGCACTCAAAAGGACTTAATCTTTCAGTCACAAAATTCTCTTAGTGTCTTATGTAACCTGCAGCTTCCCATGGGTATGAATCCAGAGAAAAAGCAGCTGCAGAGCAGAACGTGGCATTTGGCACAAAACATGTGCATCCTTTCCAAACCATCAACACCACGCTATACCCTCACCCATCAACAGAAGGTCTCCCAGGAGGAGGAGAAACCTTGTCAGAGAGGAACAAGGCTCTGGCCTAGTTCTTTACCCAGCTTCCCTGACGGCTCAGTGGAAAAGATTCAGTCTGCAGCGCAGGAGACCCAGGTCAGATGCCTGTGTGGGAAAGATCCCCTGGAGAAGGAAATGGCAGCTCACTCCAGTATTCTTGCCTGGAAAATTCCATGGACAGAGGAGCCTGGTGGGCTACAGTCCATGGGGTTGCAAAGAGTCGGACACGACTGAGTGATTAAACAACAGCAGCAAACGGTCTAAAACATGCAATTTTCAGAAGCTCACCTGTTGGCTGGATCACCACGGTGGCCACATCCACGGCTTTTTCTTGAATTTCTTGCCAGTTTCCCTGCTCTCCGATCCACTCGCTGACGATGCACCTGTAGGAGCCCTGGTCGGAGGACAGGGCCCGGGACACGGCGAGGCGGTACCCGTCGCTCCCCACAGTGTCCAGGCGTACGTCCCCGCCGCGGTGGCGCTGCTCATAGCCCGGGCCGGGCCGGAAGCGGCCCTCGTGGGTCAGGGAGAGGATGCTCCGCCGGGCGGGGCCGCGCCGCACCTCCCACTGCAGCGCCAGGTGCGTGTGCAGCGGCGACGTGCTGGAGGCCGAACACCGCAGCTCGAAGGGTTCGCCCTCGCGCAGGCTGGGGCCCGGCGGGGGCTGAGGGCTGGCGGCCACACGCAGGGCGTCGGGCAGCACTGCGGGGAGAAAGCGGAGCGGTCAGAACACTGCTGCCCCAAGCGCTGGGCAAGTGCCCGCCAACCTCCAGGTCTTGAGGGACAATTTCTTCCTCCCCTCCCCCGTTCTAATGCCCAGATGGGCCCATCTGCCCATTTCACTACATCTCTCATCTCAGCTGACATTCTGACTTGACAAACGAGGTAGCACTAAGACGACCCCCTGCTAGAACTGGGTGGTGCTAACTCCCTTTGGGAACCTGGGCCTTGGGCTACACTTCTGTCACCCTTAGGCAAGTCACTTAAACCCCTCTGTGCCTCAGTTTCCTCATTCCTAAAATGGGATGCCAACTAGACCCAACTCAGGAAGCTGACTGAGAATTCAGCTAGTTATAAGGGGAGGTTCCCAGGACAGGGCTTGGTACTCACTGATAACCAGCCATGACTGTCCAACATGGCTTTGTTGGGACACAGGCTGGAGTAGGGAGCCTGGGGAATCTTCTAGAAGTTAAAGCAGTGTAATCCGCAGAGCACTAAAGCGTGGGAGAACTTGCTGCGCCTCCAGGTCTAGGCAATGCCTAAGAATAACTAGATCGAGAAGAGGGTATCTGCAGGGTAGGAACCCATAAAGGAAAACTGAAGCCTCAGCTATTTAATTATTAGGACCCATGGGAAAAAGGCCGGGTTTCTCTACAGCCTACAAAAAGGGGGCAGGAGATCAGGCAAGTGTTGGTGAGAGCTACTGAGGAAGGGAAGCCACACTTGATATAGCAGTGAGGAGGCCCCTCCCAAAGAGACTGCAGGGACCACCACCTCTCAGGTTTGCCTAAGAGCTGGCTGAGAGAATCCCCAAACACCACTGTTCACCATCTCCTTGGGTGTTCCTGCCACTCCACACTAGGAGATGAATTCAATGTCCTTGAAAAAGGACTACTTTAAATAACAGAAAAAACTGCTACATCTTTAGAAGGACATATCCCAAAGTCCTGTCTCTACTGCAAATGAATATAATGACTTCCTAGTATATACATCAGTCTGTGAGTCCAGCTAACAGGACTCCGCTCCCAAGACCAGTTATCTCTGAGGCCGTGGATACAGTTTAAGACCTGTGAAGCTGAAGGCCAGAGAGACCCTAGATCACGCATGGCGCCACCAGAGGCTCCGTCTGGGCAGTCAGCCAGGCTCGTTCATGGCCATCCATCTGCTTTCCTGACCCTGAGGAAAGTCTCTCCTTGCTTCTCCTTCCAAAGACTGGAGAAGAAACAGAAAGATACTGGGGCAGGGGGCAGGAGGTTCCTCCTGCAGCCTCCAGCTCCTTAAGATGAGCATCGCACATGGAGACAAGTGTGCATCTGATCTAATGGACGTGTAGCATGTGTGTGATAATGACGGAAGCAATGGATTACTCAACTCCAATGCAAGAATGCCTTATGAGACTGTTCTAAAAAGACATATTTGATTTTTGTATAGGAATGAGAAGAGGTAATGGAAGAGGTAGATTTGACATTTTAATGCTTGCATAATGGAAGTGGCTGTTTTTATCCCCTCATGAGTCTAGTCAGGGAACAGAATCTGGAATATGGTAGGAGTCAAGAAATCATTATAGAAGGAATGAATGCCTGAATCAACCCCTTCTTTTTATATCATCATGTACATTTTCTGCTTTCTTGATCATTTAATACGCTACTACCCTGACATAATTCTTTTTGGAACAAGGCAGGATACAAATAAAAACATAATTAAGTAATAATGATAACAACACTAATGTTTCTATTTTGCTAGCCTCAAATTAAAATTGCTTGTTCTTGCTCATTTACCAATTAGCTGTGTGATTTTAGGCAAGTAATTAACCTATGCTTTTCCATCTCCTTGTGTGTAAATTAGGGAAATACCCTGCCGTCTCTTCTTCATTGGATTGAGAACTGAACGGGTGAGTAAATCAAATAGAACTTGGAAAATGAAAAAACAAACAAACCCAAACATTCCAGCTATGTTAGGTGTGATTACTTGCATAGCCAGGCCCACCAGCTTGCAGTGACCACATCATTCTTTCTCTACATATGACCCATACGACTCCTAGAAAACACAGGTACTTAAATCATGAAGGGCACAGAGAAAGACATGAGCTTCAAAGTATCTCTTATTCCCATAAACATGAACAGTGTCCACGTGACCACCATCCTCTCCTCTCTATCTTGACTGAGTGCTTACTATGGCATTGCTGAGGCTTTACATGTGCTAATTCACCTTGGGGGTTTTCCTGGTGGCTCAGTAGTAAAGACTCTGCCTGCCAATGCAGGAGACGTGGGTTTGACCCTTGGGTCAGGAAGATCCCCTGAGAAAGGAAATGGTAACCCACTCTAGTATTCTTGCCCGGGAAATCCCATAGACAGAGGAGCCTGGTGGGCTACAGTCCATGGGGTCGCAAAAGAGTTGGACAAGACTTAGCGGCTAAATAACAACAGTTCACTTTGACCTTTACGGGAGGCACTGTTTTCCAGAGGAGGAAGCTGAGGCATGGGACATACAGACGGCCAGAGAGGTGACAAACGGGAGCGCCAGCCATGGAACTAAGCGCAGGCAACCTGGCTCAGAGCTGGACTCTCCACCACACACCATGCTGCCTCCAACTCACCCGCCACGAGACCGTTCACATTCCCCATGGAATGAAGAGAGGGAGCTCAGAGGCCCCCTGGCCCATCCTCTGCCTTTCATCAGGTAAGATGCTATCACTCCCTTGGACAGAGGAGGGAGCAGAGCCCCGGGCACAGTCACTCACAGCTGGGTGGCAGAGGGAAGAATGTTCCCCTGGCACAGCAATCCCCCTCCTCCCATGAGGATGTTACCTTTAACCTGCACTGTATCCTCATAGTTGCCTTGCACGGTGGCGTCTGTGCTGGGGGTGGAACACTTGTAGTGGCCCTGGTCAGAGTGCTGGACATTCTTTATGTGCAGCTCCACCGCGTCGTTGGCCGTCCGCCGCAGCAGGATGTCGCCCCTCTGCAGGCGCTCGCGGTACTGTGGGGCTGGGAAGCCCGCTTCCCAGGTGCTGGCAAGCTCCACGAAGCTGCTGCCCGAGGCCGAGAAGCTCCAGTCAAAGTTCTGCTCGCTGGGGCCATCGTAGTCACTGACGTTGCAGGGGATGACCAGCTCGGTGCCCACTACCCGCACCAGGCTGCCCGCAGGGACCCTCACCACGCGCCCTCGGCAAAGAGCTGCAATGACAAGAAGTGAAAGAGGAGGGCTTGAATCCAGTAAGCTCTTCCCGGAATAAATGTGGCAAGCCTGTGGGCGCTTCAGCTCCCAGGCACATGATGGAAAACATGACACTGACCAGCACACTGCCAGCGTCTGTGCAGAAGAAGGTTCGGCCCACCCCCAGGACCCCGAGCCCAGAACAGCCCCCTGTAGTGAGTATCTCTCATGCACCAGTCTCCCAGGATCAACAGCGAGGAAGCTAAGTACTCAAAGTGGGCTAACTATAAATTTGAAGAGCTTTCTCCCTCCCGTTACTATTTAACCTACTGTGATCACTCAACGTGATGTGGAAATATTTTAGGTTTTGTGTGAAAGAAAAGGACACAGCTAATCAAGTATTTACATTTCTGCCCACCCTATATCAACCCTCTTCCCTAGAGACCATTCCCCCGGGCTCCTGAGACCTGATTTACAATGATGGATGCCAGTTTCTTAAATCCTGAAGCAGCCTGCTGATAAAATGATTTAACTCTGGTTATCTGACGTTGCCTATAAATTACTTTTAAAATATGACGACTCTACCAAGTATTAATTTTCTATTTTCTGGCTCATTTCCTCCTCTCTACTCTTCACCCTGATCCAAATGCAGAATGAGGCTAGGGAAGCACAAAGTGAGACAGTGCCTGCTCTGGCCTGTTGCTGGGCATTGGTAGGAACGCAGCAGCTTGCTGGGGACGGGCCGGGTGGACAAAGCCAAGAGTTCACTGGCATTTCCCGCCCCAAGAACACAGACCTCAGGCCTCTGGGCAGGCCCCTGGGGCCTGTCATGGTATCCTTTAAGATAGCTTCTTTGTGATGAACTTTGGCACATTCTTTGTAGTGAGTTTACTACCTGTGTAAGCATTTCAATTTGGACCAAAAGAACTTGCACGGTTCTTTCCTGAGGTTCTATGAATTTGTCCGGCATTAAGATATACAGGAGAAAGGATGGGCTCTGAAATCAAGGGGTGTGTGTGTGTGTGTGTGTGTGTGTGCGCGTGTGTGCGTGCGTGCTAGTCTCTCAGTTGTGTCCGACTCTTTGTGACCCCATGGACTGTAGCCCACCAGGTTCTTCTGTCCATGCAATTCTCCAGGCAAGAATATGGAATGGATTGCCATTCCCTCCTCCAGGGGACCTTCCCAACCCAAGGATCGAACCCAGGTCTCCTGCATCACAGGCAGATCTTTACTGTCTGAGCCAACACGGAAGCCCTGAAATCCAGGGGACCTAAGTTGAAATTTGAGAGATGTCTTTTAGCTTTGGCTTCCTCAACAATAAAATGAGGCAAGAAGGAGTCACTGAGCTGATGAAATAAAACGTCTAGCTGAGACTCCATCATGGAAGAAGAGCTCAACAAAGGGATCTTCTGTTATTTACCTTCAATGATGTGTTTTTGTCATTTGTTCTGGGTGGATCTGTGTCTCCCTACCACCACCTCCCCACTCATATGCTGAAGTCCAGGCCCTCGGCACCTCAGAGCATGACCTTATTTGGGAATAGGTTGTTGCAGTTGTAATTAGCTAAACCGTGATGAGGTCACACAGAGAAGGGTGGGCCCCTGATCCAATGACCAGTATCCTTATAAGTGGGGGGGCGGGGATTTGAACATAGATATGCACTCAGGGAGAGTGCCAGGTGAAGCTCAAGGAAGAGGTTTGTCTACGATACAAGGAATGCCCGGTACCCCAGTCTCAGGGACAGACACCGAGGCTGAAACCAGGTTCAAGTCCTCCTGGCTCATTTCTGCTGAAGCTTCTCAGAAAGACATTTTCACCTCCTTTGGGATCAGGGATGCTTAACTCTGAAGCAGCACATAGGCAGCCCTCTTGACCAGGTGAGAAAGCCGTCTATGGCAGAAGAGACTCAGGCCAACACCAGGAGAGGCGCAAGGAATGTGTCCTCCTGACAGATGGCCTTATTTGAGCCACTAGATTTGGCCACACCCTCTATTAACATCATTCCACACTCTTGCCCATGCACACACATGTGTACGTCTTCCCCAGACATTTCAATTCCTTACAATTCCACTCACATTTATGGTCCTTAAGCTAATATCTGTCACTGGCAACTCAGGGCATTGAAATAAAACATACCTACCAAGCAGTGAAGTCATCATCACCAGAGTTCACAAAAGAAACAGGCGATCTTTTTAACATTTAATTTCAGAGATGACCAGATAATCCCAAATCTCGCAGAGAGGCCCTTCAGAAGGAAGGTCACAGTGGAGACCTGTAAGAAGGGTCACAACCTAATGCTTTTTTCCTCGTGCCCACTGTCCTCTTCTATGAAGTGGACACATGACCCCTTAAGGCTTTGTGAGGCTTAAATGAGCCACAGGGCCCCCATGAGTGCACGAAATTCGGTAAAGCTCTGCTTTGCAGGCGGCATCTATAATAAACCTGATCACATCCATTCACTCTGCTTCCCTGGCAGGTTTACAAAGGAATTTCCTAACGTGTCCATCTTTGCAATTCCTAGCCCTTGTCAGGAGGCTGACCAGGTTAATAACCGGCTCAACAGGGCCCTTCGGCATGAGGCTATATTCCTTGTCAAGTCTCTGTCTTTATTCTTAGTGAGCAGAGCTTGGGGGACAGCTGGTTCGTCTCAGCTCTCCAGTCCTGCTTCCACACACAGCTGCCCAAATCATCTTTTAAGGCATAAATCATGTCACTTCATTGGTCAGAAGTCCTTCATGGTTCCTCATTACCTGCAGAATTCACTCTATCTTCCAGGTCCCCTACTGTGATCTCCCTGGTTCAAGCCACCTTCCCTCTCACCTGAATTATTGCAACAGTCTCCCAACTGGCTGCCCACCTGCCCTCCACTGTCAACATGGCCAAGCCATCTTTTAACAACTCAAGTTGTCTGACATCTTTACTCTGTTCAAAGTTTCAGATAAAAGGCAAGTCCTCAAAGAGGCCATTAAGACCTCACAGGACCCGGCCCTTTTTGCTTCTCCACCCTCCTGCTCCTCCTGCTCTTGTACTCTAGCCATCTTTACCTCCTAAGGCTCTTGAGCAAACAGAACTACTCCAATCTCAGGGTTTCTGCACATTGCTAAGTCCAGAACATTCTCAGATGCTCACCATGCTCCATCATCAGCTCCACATTTCATTACAATGTCACCTTCCCTTTCCTGACCATCTTAAAATTGCACATACCCATCCTTATTCTTGTTGTATTTTCTTGTCACTTATCAATAATACTCTTTATGTGTATCCATATATTTTTACTATTATTTATTATCCAACTCCTCCCACTAGAATGTAAGGACTATATGAGCTGTGATTTTTAATCTGTTTCCTTTGCTCCTAAATGCCAGTGCCTAGAACTGGACCTGGTTCATAGCATATGTTCAGTAAATATTTGCTAAATGAGTGGATGAATAAAAATATACAAGATCCTTCAAAGTCTGCCCCATGGCTACCATTCCAGCTTCATCAGCTATCATTCTCCCAGCCCTTAGTGCTTAGACGCCAACAAAACAAATGACCCTTCGTTTTCTGGAAATGCCATGCTTCTCTTGTGCACCACAGACTCTACTTCTGGGCCTCATTCATCTGGAATTGCCATCCCAACAACCTCTCAGCCTCTTGCAAGAAGCAGCTCCATCCCCATCTCCTTCGTGAAGCCTTCCTCATCTCCCCAGGGGTCACTAGGCACTCCTGCCTCCACATTCCAACTCAACCTGCAGAAGTACCTTCCATGCTGGCTATGTTACAGTGCCACTGGGAAAAAAAGCCAAGCAGATAAGAACAGATACTTGACAGATCAAATTCTAATCTAAAAAAGATAGAAATCTGAGTAGTGGCATACATGAAGATCTGGGATGTCCTCTCATCTGTGCAAAGCAAGATTTTGAAGTTGGGAGAACAGAATTTCAACTTGCTAATAGCAAGCTGGTATTTAGCACATATTTCCTTTAATACTGTTAGATAACAGTTAATAATATTTAAAAAGAAATACAACTTGTGAAACATAGAGCATATGGCTCTTTCAGAATCAAAAAGAGTATCTGCAAAGCCACACATTGCCAACGTTAGTTGAAACCTTTTGTAACAGCTGATTAAGGGGAAAAGAACAAAATTCTCCTCTGGTTTTCCAAATTCTACCAAATTTCACATGAAGAGTCCCAAACACTCTGGCACCTGAACTGTATTAGTTTCACATTCTATAAAAATATCTTTACTAAGAAATAATTTAAAATTGTAGTTTCGTTTGTTTTCAGAGGTCAATATAAGAAACCTTCATATGAAATACATTTCTTTATTAGCCTTAAAAGGACTATTGAGGGCACGACTGTGTTGTTCAGTGACAGAAGAAAACATATGATAAGTCTCTTAAAATTTAGTACCTGAACTCCTGTTGATGGCCCACTGTGTGTTCTTTCCCCAGAAAATAAGAACTACATACGCATCTCTCACCACTCAGCCCAGAAACCACAGCCCAAGTACCTTTGATACTCAACACAAAATTAGGGCACCTTAATAGCACATTTTGTGCAGTATATTAAGGCTCTGATGCTAAGGCTCTTCCTCATAATCCCAATTACTAAATATACCAGTACCACATCACCATGCCCTGACTAGATCAGACCTTCTTACATAGATATCAGAACCCTGCACTGCTTCCTAATTCCTGTTTTTAAAATTTCTGCCTAAACCTCCCAGCAAACACACACGTACACACACACACACCTGAATACAACTGTGACTACTAACTTCATCATCTTTTCTCTATTCCAACTTCCAAGTCTTGTTTTCCCCATCATACATAAAATTCGTATGTCCTTTTGTACTTTGGGCTTTCCTGGTGGCTCAGAGGGTAAAGAATCTGTCTACAATGGTGGAGACCTGGGTTTGAGGTCTGGAAGATCCCCTGGAGGAGGAAATGGCAACCCACTCCAGTATTCTTGTTTGGATAATTCCCTGGACAGAGGAGCCTGGTGAGCTATATAGTCCATGGGGTCCCAAAGAGTCAGACATGAATGAGTGACTAACACTATCACTTTTGTACCTTAGCTTCAAGGAAATCTAGTACTAAATATGATAGTGAAATATGGAAACCATCCACAACTTAACTTTCTAATAATTATCTCTTTCCTCTATCTCTATAACTTCTTTTGCCATCTTTTGCGTCTCCTGCACTAGAAGGCAGATTCTTTACCACTGCACCACCTGGGAAGCTGGGGAAACAAAAATTGAAGTTCCGAGTTCACAAAAGAAGGTGGACTATAGTAAACACCCCAGAATGAATTACAGCCCTGGAAAGGGCTATTCCTTTGGGGTAAGAGCGAAGCTGAAGAAAAAACCTGCTCCATGAATACTGAAATCTCATCTCAAAACATCTCAATTCCTCATTGGAAGACAGTGAGTTTCTCTTACTCTTTAGCCTACTAGGGGAAAAAAAAGGACATCTTGTGAAGAAGATGGCATCATACAGAGCCTCTACAATTTTTCAATATTTAATCAAAACCTACCAGACACCCCATATGACAGCACCAAATGACAAAAATAAAAGACAACAAAACAGACAACAGAAACAGACGCACAGGGATCCAGATATTGGTGTTATCAGACATGGGCTTTAAAATAACTACAGTTAATTTACTAAAGAAATAGACAACAGGATTCCACTTAATCTATTAAAATAGATTAAAATCTAGAACTAAAAAAAAAAAGAATCTAGAATTAAGAGCTCAGGGGGAGGAGCCAAGATGGCGGAGGAATAGGATGGGGAGACCACTTTCTCCCCTACAAATTCATCGAACGAACATTTGAACATTGAGCAAACTCCACAAAACAACTTCTGATCACTAGCAGAGGACATAAGGCACCCAGAAAAGCAGCCCATCGTCTTTGAAAGGAGGTAGGGCAAAATATAAGAGACAAAAAAAGAGAGACAAAAAAGCTAGGGACGGAGACCCGTCCCGGGAAGGGAGTCGTAATAGAGGAAGTTTCCAAACACCAGGAAACCCTCTCACGGGTGGGTCTGGGGGAGGTTTTCGAATCTCGGAGAGCAACCTAACTGGGAGGAAAAATAAATAAAACCAACAGATTACATGCCTAAAAGCAAACTCCCAGCAGAAAAGTACCCCAGACACCCGCATCCGCCACCAGCAAGTGGGGGTGGAACGGAGAGGAGCGGGCAGCATTGCTTAGGGTAAGGACCGGGCCTGAATGCCCTGAGGGCAATCGGAGGGAACTTATGTGAGATAGCAACTTAAACTGGGGGATAGTAAGAGAGAGAGAGAAAATTAACCAGCCCGAACACACTGCTGGCCGTTAGCAGAACAAAGGAAGAACTGAGCAATCCCAGAGAAGAGCTACCGGCGGCAGACCAGCCCATCCCCGCCGGAGGCAGGAGGCAGGGGGTAGGGGAAAGGGGCAAACTCGGCCCCAGAGACGGCACCCCCTACCACACTGCAAACAGGCCTCCAGTTTCTAACCAAAGACTTCCTGAGATTCTAGATGGTTGACATCCGCTGGGAGGGTCACGGCTAGAGGCCAGCTCCCAAGAATAGACACAAGGTGCACCAACCGGCCAGCGCGCGCGGAAACTGAGGCTGGGACCGCAGAGGGGAGAAGGCGCACCGCACCCGGGGAGAGTGCGCCCGTCAAGCGCCTGGCTGCCTGAGCTGCTCGGGCGGGGAAGGGCGGGGAAGGCACAAAACGCACGCCCAACCGAGTGTGCGCTTTTGTGGAATACCCGAAAACTGGAACCGCATGCAACGCAGGGTCCGCTCCATATAGAGCAGCCTGGAGCCTGAGCAGTGTAGACGGGGAAAGCACACACCCGTGAGTGGGGCAAACCCAGTGTGGCCGGAACACTGCGAGTGCGCCCCACACACAGCGATATCTGTCTGCAGCGCCCCTCCCTCCCCGTAGCAGGACTGAACAAGCGAACCTGAACAAGAGACCACCTCCGCCCGCCTGTGTCAGGGCGGAAATTAGACACTGAAGAGACCGGCAAACAGAAGCCAAATAAACAAAGGGAACCGCTTCAGAAGGGAGCGGTGCAACAGATTAAAATCCATGTAGGTAACACTGACTACACCGGAAGGGGCCTATAGATATTGAGAAGTGTAAGCTGGAACGAGAAGCTATCTGAAACTGAACCAAACCCACACTGACCGCAACAGCTCCAGAGAAAGTCCTAGATATGTTTTTACTTTTTTTTTTAATTAAAAAAAATTTTTTTAATTTTTTCTTTTATTTTATTTTAAAATCCCCTATTACTCCCCCATTACTCCTTAACTTTCATTTTCATATATTTTTACTATTTTTTTTTAATTAGGAAAACATTTTTTTTCTTGTTTTATTTTTTTCTCTTATTTTCTTTTAAAGTCCTCTATTACTCCTCTATTACTCCTTAATTTTCATTTCACTATAACCTTGCAAAAGAAAAAAAGGAGAAGCCACATTTTTAAACCAAACTTCATATATATTTCTAAAATTTTTTGTTTTTGTTTTTAATATTGTATTTTTAAGAGTCTAACCTCTACTCTAGATTTTTAATCTTTGTTCTTCAGTATTTGATATCAATTTTGGACATTTAAGAATCCAATATTCAGTACCCATTTTTACTCAGGAGTGTGTTGATCACTCTCACTTTTGACTGTCCGTTTTCTCCCTCAGAACACCTCTATTTCCTCCCTCCCCCTTCTCTTCCCAATCCAATTCTGTGAATCTCTGTGGGTGTCTGGGCTACGGAGAACACTTTGGGAACAGACAACTGCGTAGATCTGTCTCTCTCCTCTTGAGTCCCCCTTTTCTCCTCCTGCTCATCTCTATCTCCCTCCTCCTTCTCCTCTTCTTCATGTAACTCTGTGAACCTCTCTGGGTGTCCCTCATGGTGGAAAATCTTTTCACCATTAACCTAGAAGTTTTACTATCAGTGCTGTATAGTTGGAGAAGTCTTGAGACTACTGGAAGAATAAAACTGAAATCCAGAGGCAGGAGACTTAAGCCCAAAACCTGAGAACACCAGAAAACTCCTGACTACACAGAACATAAAGTAATAAGAGACCATCCAAAAGCCTCCATACCTACACTGAAGAATTAAGAGCTCAATAAATGGGTTTGATATCAGATTAGATGCAGAGAAAAGAAGTCAGTATAAGATATCCAATCCAGGAGAAGGAAATGGCGACCTACTCCAGAATTCCTGCCTGGAGAATTCCATGGACAGAGAGACAGGTGGGCTACAGTCCATGGGGTCGCAACGGTAGGATACGACTGAGCGACTATCAGTCACTCGTAAGACATAGAAACTGAAGCCCAAGGTGTAAAAAAGATGAGAAATACAGAAAACAGTCTAAGAGACACATGAGAGATAGCAAAAAGGTCAAACATGTAACAGAGACCCAGGATGAGAGAGAAAGAATGTGACAGAATTGGGCGGAATTAATTTCTGAAGAGATAATGGCTAAGGTGTTTCTTAAACTGACAAAGACAGCATGCCACGGATTCAGGCAGTACTACACATCAGAGGCGTACAAACACGATGAAAACCACACCTAGGTACATGATAGCAAAACTGCGGAAAGGTAGAGAAGGGAGCAACGATATAGTGATGCTGACTTTGAATAGAAATGATGCTCTTAAAACAATGTAATGACATCTTTAAAGTGATGAAAGAAAGTGACCACCAACTGAGAATTCTACACGGAAACGGCAAAATAAATGTTAAAAGGAAGGCGAAATAAATATGCTTTCAACTAACTCTCAACAAGGGAAAGAGAATTAATAAAAAGAAATAGTAACAAAATACCAAGAAGATATACTAAAGGGCATTCTTCAAATAGGAGACGAATGATCCCAGATGGAATCATGGAGATGTACAGACATAAAGGGCAATAGAAAGGTTAAGTGTGTGGGTAAACCTACTGAGTGGGGACTATAAAATACATTATTAATCATGTCTTCAGAAATTTAAAATATATGCATAATTAAAATATATGACAACAGCAGCACAAAAAATGAGGGAAAGAATGAAATAAATGGAGCCTAAATGTTTTCTAAGGTCTTGCATATGATAAAAGGATCATCAGCAGACACTAATAAGTCAACAATGTATGTTCTAATCTCTAGAATAATCATAAAAATAAAAGAATAGATAAACCAAAGAGAGAGGGATAATAAAAATTACTTGATTAGGGACGTCTTTGGTGGTCCAGTGGTTAAGAATCCACCTGTCAATGCCCAGAACATGGGTTTGATCCCTGATCCAGGAAGATCTCACATGCTACAGAGCAACTAAAGACCTGCATCATGACTACTGAGCCAGTGCTCCAGAGCCCTCCAGGCACAACTACTGAGGCCATGTGCTGCAATTACTGAAGCCCATGCAACCCCCTCCAGCATTCCTGCCTAGAGAATCCCATGGACAGAGGAGCCTGGCAGGCTCCATACAGTCTATAGGGTCACAGAGTCAGATACGACTGAAGCGACTTATCACTCACGCATGCACACATCTAGAACCTGCAAGCCTCAAGAGAAGCCACCACATTGAGAAGCCTGTGCACCACAGTAAAGAGTAGCCCCTGCTTGCAGCAACTAGAGAAAAGACCGCACACAACAGCAAAGACCCAGCACAGCCAAAAATAAATAAATTAAAAAAAAAAAAAAAGAATCCACCTGCCAATGCAAGGGACACAGTTCCAGGAACTAAGATCCCACATGCCTCGGGCAACTAAGCCCTTGCCTAACAACTACTGAGCCTGCATGCCCTGGAGCCTGTGTTCTGCAACAAAAGAAACCACAACTGAGAATCCCACATGCTGCAGCTAGAGAAAGCCCATGCAAAGTAACGAAGACCCAACACAGCCAAAAAGAAATAAACACAAAAATAATTTTTAACAAAGAATCACTGCTCTAGTCCACTCTTAAATAAATTTAAAACATATATTTAAAAAATTTAATCAAAGAATCCATCATTTCAGCTAAAACGACATAAGCATTATTCAAGTATTTACTTTCTGTTCTGTTCACTTTGATTCATCACCAGATTTCTCTCCACAAGGCTGAGACAGAGTAAGAGGAGGAAGAACAACATCCTATGTCTCTCTTATATGCCAGAACACCCCCATCACTGAACCGAGGAATCTGAGACTCAGACAAGTTGATAACTTGCATGAAACTATGAAGTGAGGGACTCCAGCCAGGTTTATCTGGTCCATGCACTGCCCTGTCAGGACAAAGATTGGCTGGGCTGGTTTTATCTTCAACTGCATTGTTGATATTACCACCTTCTGTTGACTTTGTGCTGAGTGGGAAGAAGGAACAGCTTGACATTCCCTATAAAATATTTCAAATTCTCCAAGGACAATGTGAATCAGATAGGCAGCAAAGTAACCAAAATGAGTTACTAAAGAGAAGAAATATATATTCTTGATATAAAGTAGACAGAGGAGAAAAAGAGATTATTAAAAATAACATCCAGTTTTTAAAAAATTTTTTTCTGACAGACTGTTTTAAGTGATACTAACTCAATGTCTTACACTTTCGTATTCAAATAAGGTGAAGAGAACTTTATTCTAAAAACATATAGGAAGGACTTTTGGAAGCCTACTGCTCTTTCTTGCAGTACAGATAATTAATATGCAAGCGGTAACTGTTTCCAGATTTCTATTTGCCTACCTCTGAAGTACTCAAGAAAATAAATACCTTCAACTGGGGATAGGCTTGCTCCTTGGAAGAAAAGCTATGACCAACCTAGACAGCATATTAAAAAGCAAAGACATTACTTTGCCAACAAGGTCTCTTTAGTCAAGGCTATGGTTTTTCCAGCAGTCATGTATGGATGTGAGAGTATGACCATGAAGAAAGCTGAGTGCCAAAGAACTGATGCTTTTGAACTATGGTGTTGGAGAAGACTCTTGAGAGTCTCTTGGACTGCAAGGAGATCAAACCAGTCAATCCTAAAGGAAATCAATCCTGAATATTCATTGGAAGGATTGATGCTGAAGCTGAAGCTCCAATACTTTGGCCACCTGATGTGAAGGGCTGACTCATTAGAAAAGACCCTGATGCTGGGAAAGACTGAAGGCAGGAGAAGGGGTAACAGAGGATCAGATAGTTGCGTGGCATCACCGACTTGATGGACATGAGTTTGAGCAAGTTCCAGGGATTGGTGATGGACAGGAAAGTCTGGTATGCTGCAGTCCATGAGGTCGCCAAGAACTGGACACAACTAAGTGATTGAACTGAACTGAGGCAAGAAAAATCAGGCAACTTTTTCAGTGCAATCATTCCTGCAATGTTTATTTCAACAAGCGTTATTGGCAACCATGAGGAATCATTAAGAGAGATCAGCTAATGAAGACAAAATGTATTTATCCAGTCTCTTTCACCCCCTCATGATAGCCATGGGAAATAGATTTTATTTCCTGGGTTATCATCAACATTATTCTACATCAAGAGCTGCAGAGTACAGAAGATCTGCAAAGGATATTTGCAATTGTTTCTATTATTGCTCAAATGTTATCACCTCACTAAGCAGTCTAGAAACAAACAATCTGACTTTCCAATCAGAGTAATTTCTAAGGTAAGTATTGAAAGTTACTGAATCCAATAGTACAGCTAGAACAGAAATACTAAAACTGAAGAGCTTGTGGTATTTTCACTTTGCCTTGTAAAATGACACCTAAATCCCCCTTCCCCAGTCCTTACAAGCCCTTTAAGAGAGACTAGGGGCCTGTGGATTTCTACATGAAGTTTCCAGTCCACACGTGATTTAGAAATGGATATACAAGGTCAAACCTATAAACCCTCAGAGGGCCTGCACTGCAGCATCTGACTTAACAAATGCAAAACCTTTGTCTCTGCATGACTGCCACTGAGAGGTCTGGCAAGAAGGGAACATGCCGGCTTTCATCTAGACAGTCCCTATGTGATGAAAATGCAGCAATGTACACATTAAACAAGTTACAGCCAGCAGAGAATGTGTAATGAAGTCACATATGGCACTACTTCAAAACCCCATCCAAACGCAAATAAGGTTCTACTAGAGCAAGCCTCATAATCATAAAAAAAAAAAAAAGATTTAGCTAAGACCTTACAGAGATAAACTAGACAAATACAATACGACTCTTAACAAACAACTATTGAGCAAGAAGCCCCCTAGCCAGACAATATGTGAGAGAGGAAGGAAAATCAGCCTTGGACCTTCTTTTAAGAGACTTACGGTATATTGAGTTTTAGAGGCATGCTGAATCTTAGGGGCACGTGAAAAACTAACAGGAGGAAGGATATTTGTAACCCAAGAGAGGTACTAGCAAGTGCCAGGGGTTCCACAGAAACTGAGGGTGTGTCCCTAAAGAGATTATGGGAAAGCTCCGTGCAGTGTCAACATCTGAAAAATGGCTGGGGGCTAGGGGTTGGGCAGGGGACACTGAGGAGAAAGGTGAGCAGTGTTCAAAGGAGGGGCATAAGCAGAGGCCTAGAGGGAACATGTGGGCTGTGGTGGAGAGTGCAGTTAAGCCGGCTGGCAGGACACACACAGGGGAGGTCCATCAGGAATCCTCGGCGAGATGCGGGTGGGGAGGTTGGTGTAAGAACCCAAAGAAGAACAAGGGCGGGAGCGGAAAGGCAGCAGCTTCGAGAGCCATGCCGGAAGAAGAATCCACGGGCAGACCTGAGATGAGAGAGATGTCCCAGGGAGGCTGAGAGCTGCTAAGGAGAAAAGTAGTCAGTGAGACTCAGACAAGTTGAAAGGTCCACCAGGAATGGAAACCTACCCTTCCAAAGATATTTGAGGCCCATAAGAATGTGGAGTAACATGCCTGGAGAGGGGACTGGGTGGAGATCTCAGAGATATGGAAGTCCACGGAGTCACCAGGGGACAAAGTACAGACAAGAGGAAAGGAACAAAACCATAGAACCATCGAAAATTTCTATTATTTAAACACAAACAGAAGAAAAGGACTGAAAAAGGACCAAAAAAAAAAAAAAAGGAGAAAGGAACAGCAGTCAGTTAGGAAGAAAACCAGAAAAGGCTTCTGTCCTAGCAGCCACCAAGGGATGCAAGAATTCCAAGAAGCATAGGCTGGGAGTGACATCTACTGTTTTCCTTATGGACATCCCCATCTATGGGCTGTCCAAAATGTTTCTCTGCGTTTTGCCATAAGACGTTATAGAAAATCCAGAACAAACTTTATGGCCAACCCAAAACTTGCTCCTGGGAGGCTGCAAGCTCCTATGGCAGGACCTGGCTCCTATACTATGTGCATCTTGCACAGCATCTAGAACAGAATCCTATTATGTTTCAGTTTGGAAAAAAATGAGCAACAGTGTCAATCAAACCTGAGCAAAGTGTCAATCAAATCTGCAGAAAAATCAAGGAAGATGGGTGCTGAGAGAAGACTTCTGAACTGATGATCAAGTAACCACTGGTAACCTCCACAGAAATGCATTTGCAATAATGTGGTGTGGAACCTGGCGAGTAACAGCCAGGAGAAAGGGACAATCCAGATGCAAGGGAGAGAGGGTACAGCCACGAAAAGAGACCCCAAAGTAGGCAAGTGGCAATGAAGGGCACAAGTGGGCAGTTTATCCGGAAAGTCAGCCAGTTGGTCCTCTAAGCACCTTCTAGGCACTGCGGACATCCAGCCAAGTGTCCCTGCTCACAAGAAGCTTGAGCTCCCGTTAAGGAGAGAGTGTGGAAACAAGTCGGGAGGGCTGATAAATGCTACCGAGATCAAATAGGCTGATGTGCTGGTGACTGGGGGTGGGGATGGTGAAGGGCTGCTTTATAGCCAGCGTGGTCAGGAAAGTCTCCTCTGAGGTCACCAATGATGTCATACCGGAATAAGGAGGAGGCAGGGGCAGAACTCCGGAGTAAGACTGCTCCAGGCAGAGAGACCAGCGACAATAAAAACGTGAAGACTGGAGCAAGCCTGGGGTATTCAAGGGACAGAAAAACAGACCAGTGTGGTTGGATTATAATGAACAAGGGGGCAGAGGCCTTGGACTCTTGTTGAAATGGGAAGCACATAAGCTAGGGAATGATAAAGCTGACTTTATCATAGAAAGTCCATCCTGGCTGCTCTGTGAAAGATGGACAACAGTGGGGCTAATTTGGATGTAATGACACCGGAATGCAAGAAGTTATGGTAAATCAAGCAAAAGATGATGGATGCTGGGCCTCAGCTTGTGGTAGTGGTAACTCTCAGGAGTAATCAGATCAAAAATATGTTTTAGAAATAAAATGAAAAGATGCACTGCTATTTTGAATGTGGAGAATGAGGAAGACAGGAATAGGGGTGGTACAGGCTCTGGCTGGAGCATATGGGTTCACGGTGAAGCCATTTACTGAGATGTGAAAGTAACTGGCAGGAAGGAATTCATGCCAGGCAAGACCAGAGCTCTTTTCCAGCCCTTTTAAGCTCGAGATGCTTATTGGACATGTGAGTAGGGGTGCAGTGGAGTAGGCAATGGGTACATATGTCTGAAACTCAGGGGGAAGGTCCAACCAGAAACAATCATCGAAGAGTCCTCAGCACATAGATGGTATTCAAAGCCACAAGAGACATGGGAGTCACATAAAGACACACTGCATACGTACAGAAGAGAAAAGAGCCAAAGACAGGGTCCTTACTTTTTTCAGAATTTAGGAGAAAAGGATGGGTAAAAATACAGCAAGGTTTTGAGGCAAAAAAAGCTTGAGGAGCCTTAGGCTAGTCTCCAGTGTCACAGTGAAGTGGTCGAAAAGGGATTAGATCCTGGAGATTGCGGACAAGGTTTAGAATAAGAATTAGAAGGAATATAATGGCAAACCATCACAAAATTATTACAAGGTTCACTGAGATGCAGTAAAGACACCCTAATTGGTAAGAAAATGAGGTGGGCAGGACTTAAGATTTTGCAAGATGATAAAGCTTAGACTTAGAGACTATGGCTGATGTGGGTTACTCAACCACAATATGAGGACTGGCAAAGAAATGAGGCAGAGGGTCCTTAGGATGTTAACAAGCTCACTGCTGACATGCTAACCGCCAGGATGAGAGCTCATGAATTGAAAGTGGCTTGGAGCAAAAGGAGTTTTCAAGATCAGGAGATCACAGTGAGGATGAAGAGTAGGTTCAACACACATGAGGGAACTTGTAAGGAGTAAAGAGAAGCAATTGTGGTCACAGAGGGAAATATTAAAATGGACAATCAAAAAGGTGAAAGAATTCTGAATGATGACAAGGTCAAGGTGTGGCCATTAAATCTCATAAAGTATGTTATTTTCTTAGGGGCTAAGGTGACCATAGAAGGCATTTCCTTAGCCCTCACTGACCTGAGATGGCTACAGAAACATGAGGAAAGGGCCATATGACCAACAGACCGCAGGAGTAAATAAGGGCAGAGTTATCATTCTGACTTTTTGTGACCCCGTGGACTCTAGCCCACCAGGCTCCTCTGTCCATGGTATTTCCCAGGCAAGATTACTGGAGTGGGTTGCCATTTCCTTCTCCAGGAGATCTTCATGATTCAGGGATCAAACCTTAATCTCTAGTGTCTCCTGTGTGGCAGGCAGATTCTTTACCACTGAGCCACCTGGGAAACCCCGAAGAAGGGTGGCACAGGGATCTAAACTGTGTTCTCACTTAGCGTTCACACGACAGTTTCTGGCTCTAGGCTGCCATCATTCATATCTGCAAATTTTCTTTTAGCCTTCGTACTGGAAGAGGAGAAAGAGTAAGTATGTGTTTTTCCAGGTCAAACAGGAACTTGAAGATAGAAAGACTTCACTCTTGGGACTTCTCTGGTGGTTCGGTGGTTAAGAACCTGCCTGCCAATGCAAGAAACATGGGTTCAATCCCTGACCTGGGAAGATCTCACCTGCTAAGAGGCAACAAAGCCTGTGAGCCGCAACTACACATGCCCTGGAGCCTGCGCTCCACAGCAAGAGAAATCACCGCAATGAGAAGCCTTGGCACTTCAAGTAGAGAGCAGCCAGCCCCTGTTCTCTGCAACTAGAGAAAGCCCATGTGCAGCAACAAAGACCCAGAGCAGCCAAAAATAAATAAATACAACTTTAAAAAAGACTTCACACTCCCTGGGAATTGACAGGCTCTTCAGTCAATGCAACTTTCCATAGCTTTTGCTGCTGAGACAACCATTCCCTCCAGCACTACAAGTAGGAAAGGCAAGGAAGACAGGAGATGCAAATGAGGAACACAGCTGCAAGTCACTGCTTAAAGGCTGGATCATTAACTAAGTGAACTTCTTACCAGGGAAGCCCCAGATCATGTAAATCATGACATCACTCCAGCAATGTGGCCTTTGAGAGATCCTGAGAGGCCAGAGTCATGCCAAATCCTTAATTCTGCATTATGACACTGTGCAGGTTTGTACTGAGTCAATATGGTTGTATGGAACTACACCTCCCGGAGTCCTCCTGCCTTGTGCAGTTCCAGGTTAGAGCTGGACAAAAGGGAGGTGAGTACATGCGAGATTTGGGAGTAGAAAGGAAGGAGCCACAACGCTATGGGGGTCATCAAGGTTCAAGGAAGCGAGAGACAGATGCGCAGGTGTTGGTGGGTTCCAGTCTGTTCTTGCTCTTCTTTCTGCTCTGGGTTTCTTCCCGAATGTTATCTTTACTGACCAAAGCGGCTCCGGGACCACCAGGTAGTAGCTATGAAGCAGCAATTGTCTTTGCATAAACTCTTACGCCAGACCACTCCCCCTCTTCATGGTCCCACTCTGCCTGGCTTCTCCATTCCTCGGCCAGCTTCAACACATCCACCCCTACCAATGCGTCAGGAGAGCTGGCTTTTCCCTGACCCCTTTTCAGACCTTCATTTACCCAGTTCCTCCCAAAATCGTACAGTCTAATTCCTCTACTAAATGTCTTATTCCATAATATTCACAGTGGCTCTGCTCCTCTGATGGAGCCCTGATACACAAGCCAAGTATCGAGCAGAAAGCGTTGCCCTCAAGGACTCAGTAATTGACAGAAACCACCTCACATTTATAGCACGGCTTTACATTTGCAAATCCTGTCCACATGATTTAATACCCAACCTTGAGAGGATTAAATCAGGAAACTGAGGTTCCAAGAAGTTAGGTGACCAAAGAAGAACAGAAAGACACAAAAAGCACTTTGAGACAATCTTTACTGGTGGGTAACCAAAATAACAAAACATGACATGATTCAATCAATTCTCCATCCAAGGACCAGAGACAGAAAGAGCTGAGGCAAGATCTACCCACAAGGATTATTTTAGAACATTTTGTAAAATTAACAGCTGCTAGAGGCCTCAGCACTGCCCTGCACCCCTTACCACTCAGCCATTTTCAATCCTCCCTGTGTTCAAACAGGCCAACAGAGTCTGCCAATTTGTGTGTGAACACCTGGCCCTCCTTGCAGTCTCAAGTTTATAGGAGATGGGAGATTCACATGAGTTTAAACATGCATCTGGGCGTGAATGCACCTGAGACAACTGTTGGTAAAATTCTCCCCTGCTCCCTTCCTTGGGCAGCTGTGTCCTCTCCTTCCCCATTTTACTGTTTCCCGTTTTCTGCTCCTCCTCTGCCTTTTCCACCGTTCTCCCCCAGCAAGGCTTAAGCCTACCCTTGATATTTACAGACACATCACTAGATGCCATGGGTGGTGGAGAGGCCCAGAGAGGGGTGCAGTGTGGTAGACTGACTTGAAAATGACTCTGAGTTCACATGTCCTTTAAGAAACAGGCCTTGACTCCTTCAATCTGGTATCTCATTCCTTCATTCAGCAGTTCTTTATTGCACACCTGCTGGGTGCAGAACCACATCATCAGGTGAGTCAACACCTAGCCAAGGGTCAACATCAAGGATGTTGGAACAATGTGGCAGACTCATAGAAAATCTTGGGGTGGGGGGTAGGAAGGGATAACTTAGGAGTCTGGGATTAGTAGGTACAAACTACTATATATAAAATAGTTAAACAACAAGGTCCTATTGTATAGCACAGGGAACTATATTCAATATCCTCTAAGAACCTATAATGAAAGAGAACCTGAAAAAGAATAGATATATACGTATATGTGTGTATATGTATATGTATATGTATATATATATATATATATATATATGGAGAAGGCAATGGCACCCCACTCCAGTACTCTTGCCTGGAAAATCCCATGGATGGAGGAGCCTAGTAGGCTGCAGTCCATGGGGTTGTTAAGAGTCAGACACGACTGAGCAACTTCCCTTTCATATATATATACACACACACACATGTATGTACATACATACATACACGTGTACATATATGTGCACATGGGCTTCCCTGGTGGCCCAGTGGTAAAGAATCTGCCCGCAATGCAGGAGACACAGGAGACTCAGGTTCGATCCCTGGGTCAGGAAGATCCCCTGGAGGAGGGCATGGCAACCCACTCCAGTATTTTTACCTGGAGAATCCCAGGGACAAAAGAGCCTGGTGGGCTACAGTCCATAGCGTCGCGAAGAGTCAGACAGGACTGAAGTGCCTGAGCATGCGCACACACATGTGTACACACACATACACACACACACACATATGTATAACTGAATCACTTTGCAGTACACCATAAACTAACATGGGCTTCCCTGGTGACTCAGATGGTAAAGAATCCATCTGCAATACAGGAGACCTGGGTTCGATCCCTGGGTTGGGAAGATCCCCTGGAGGAGGGCATGGCAACCCATTCCAGTATTCTTGCCTGGAGAATCCCCACGGACAGAGAAGCCTGGTGGGCTTCAGTCCATGGGGTCACAAAGAGCCAGACACAACTGAGCGACTAAACACAGAACTGCACACACAGAAACTAATATAGTATAAATTAACTATACCCCAATAAAAAAAGAGAAAAAAAGGGAGATGAGTCCTCCAGCAATGAGAATCTTTTAAAGTATCAAGTAAATAAAGGACACAAGGGACTCGGGGCAGGCAGAACTAGTAAAAAATAGACGTTCACTCACAACATCAGGTTTAAACTCCTTCAGGAGACATTCCAGGCGCTTCCCAATCTTACGACTTTCTCTCCAGTCTCAACCCTTTCCTTCTGAAGCCCCTACATCTTAACCCCCAACTCAAGCCACCGAAAAGTTTTCTTCAGGCAAGACCAGCTTACTTCTATAAATAGGTATACTTCTTTACTCATGCTCTTCCTTTCACCTGAAACAAACAACCCGCCCTTTCTCTGCCAGACAAAAGCCTACTGATGGTCCAGACTGGATGAGTTACCATGCATCCAACTTGTGGAAACCTTTCGTGACCCTCACCCAGCTCCAGGCAGAGTTCAGAAGGTGCCTGCTGAGGGTGGACTTGGCATGGACTAAAGGATCACCCTGGGCTCCCTGCTCATCATCACACTCCCAGCCCAGCCACGTGCCTGCTGACACAATGACTAGGATCGCTCCGGTCCCAGTGAGTTTCTGCAAACTGGAATTTTAGAGCCAGAACTGACCTTTGGATCATCATCTAGGCTGGTTAATAGGAGTTACTTTATCTCATTTATATCAGAAATGGCCCCTCATTGATGAATTTTTAAGAAAGCTCTTCACTAGATTGATTACAGAAAGTGAAGTGCATACGGTTAGAGCAACCATAACTTGTAGCCTCGCCAGGCAAGAACAGCAATGAAACATATACGTGACCATACGTAAAATAGATAACAGAGTCTGAGGTATGAAGCAGGGGACCCAAAGCCAGTATTCTGTGACAACCTGGAGGGATGGGGGGCGGTTCAAGATGGAGGGGACACATGTGTACCTGTGATCAATTCATGTTGATATATGGCAAAAACCATCACAATACTGTAAAGTAATTCTCCTCTAATTAAAATAAATACATTTCAAAAAAGAAGCCAGTTCTCAGAATCCAGGAAGTGATCACTCAGGAAGTGATATCATCTCAATAATCCAAACCCCCAAATTTGCCACATCAGTTTTATTATCACGCTCCCTTGGGGCTAGAGAAGCCAATGACCTGGATGCTCCAGATCCTTACAAAACATTCCCAGTCCAGGCATGGCACCAAAACCTAAAAAAATGCATATTCTGTACAGGCAGAGAGGATACAGGTAGTGATAAAAGCAGGTGTAAAGGATTATGTTAGCTGTCCCACCTTTTCTGCAAGAGCACCTCTGTCTAAATTAGCCCAGAACATTCTCCCTTTTCTTTGAAGTTGTAGCATTTTTTTCCTAACAAGACCCTTAGACACTTTTTATTTTGGCTGCACTACACTGCTTGCAGGATCTTAGTTCCCCAACCAGGGGTCAAACCCGTGCCCCCTGCAGTGAAAGCACAGAGTCCTAACTGCTGGACCCACCAGGGAAATACCCTTAGACACTTCTTCCAGGCCACCTCTCTTCTTTTGTATGTCAGGCCTCCACATTGAGACCGGCAGCCACAGGAGTTATGGGTCTGTGACTACGTCCCTATGTGCCCAGAGCTCAGGTCTAATGCCTGGCACAGGGTAGTTAATAAGGAGCCGTGACGAGCCAGGCCAACACATGCTACAGGCAGCAGCCCCACTGCCCCTTCCTGCAGACATGTCCACAGCTTGCCATCTATGAGAACAGTGATGGCAAGGAGGCAGTATGTGGTTTGGACTAACCCAGCCACCAGGCCCTTGAAACCTGTAATGGAACTGAACAAGAGTGCTTCCCCACGCTGTGAGCAACTAAGATGAAGCCTAGGAAGGAGCAGATGCCAGTCGGGGACGGGAGAGGCTGTGCCAATCCCACAAAGGTCAGAGTGGGTGGAGAGATGATAGTGAGAACACATGAGTCATTTGTCTTCCACATGAGCTGCCAAGGGAAAAACTGAGAAAGACAGGAGAAAGAAAGACGACTCCTCTTTCTTCCTCCTCTTTCTTTCCTCCTCACTCCTTCCTCTTCATGGGTGGACTCCGTTTTTTCCTCCCCCACCCAATCCTACAAACCTCTGTTAGCTGCAATTACTTCGAAAATGCTATGGTAGTAACAACAACAAAAACAATAGTAAAGTACACAAACGAAAGATAAAGATACTGAGGACACACAGATAAACTCCATCCCCTTTGTGACTTAAGGCCCACAGTACAGATTTTATACATGTATCTCATATATGCTTTGTACATGTCATATATATATATACTATATATGAGATATATACGTGTTTTCTAAATACATAATTTAATCATTCAAAGACTCAAAGTCTTAAGACACTGGAATAAACAGAAACAGACCTAGCCCTGCTTTTATGGTGCTTGTAGTCTGGGGTGAGAGAGACTCAACCTAGTAAGCAGACCATTATAAATCTCTGTCTGTGCTCTGAAGGAATGGGGCCAGTGAGAGCCCAGGACACAGGAAAGGACGCAGCTGCATGCTTACGTTACAGGCAGTCCCCCCTGGGTCAGGATGCGTGCTCACCACTCCCGGGGCGTGAGGCTTGAACTGGGCTCCAAAGAATCAAACAAACAGCAGTAACTCCAAGACAATATATAAACATAACAGGGGCAATGTGTGTGCAGATTATACAGCTGTTTCTAAGGGCATGAAATGAGGGATGCTTGGGAAGCCTTCAACAGGTGTCATCAAACTTGATTACAGAGACTTCACTTGTGGTCCAGTGGCTAAGACTCCATGATCCCAATGCAGGGGGCCGGGTTCGATCCCTGGTCAGGGAACTAGATCCCACATGCCACAACTAAAGATCCTGCCTGCTGCAACTGAGACCCAGCACAGCCAAATAAAATTTCTTCTCAATTTGATTATGTGCTTCTTTGTTCTGAGACTTAAAACACTGTCAGTGAACACAGAGCTTGTCTTACCAGTGCCATTTTCTTAGAACCACAGTGCTGTGGGATAATTCCCGGTAGGTCTGTGGATCCTGAAGGTAGAGTTGGGCAGTGTATACCACCTCATGCCTCTGGGACGTCACAGATGCGGCAACAGAAGCGCCATCCCCAGGTACTTAGAATCCAGGTTCAACACTAAGCTTTCCGGGACTCATATTGATGTTCAGAGAGAATTAGTTTGTGGGATAAACTGTTATTAAAGTGGGACTCTGATGAATAGACCACATGATTGCATTAACCTTGTTCCCAGAGAAAACCATCTAAAACTTGCCATTCTTCCTCTGAAACTTATCTGTGTCTCTTATCAGGCAATAGTCCTTTGAAGAAATGCTCTGATACACTACCTAAGGGGAACATCGGCAATTGTTTTGTGAGCCATTTCCCTCATAAGAAACAACCAAAAATAAGATTATGGCCTGACTTATCACCTTAATTTAGCAGACTAGCTTCCTGTGGGCCCCAGTGGACTTTGCCAGCCTCATGTATGTGAGTTCTTAGCTGCTCTGTGGGCGCCAACAATGCTGCTGACACCTTTCAAGGTGACTCTGCTCCCGTTCTTCCCCTCCGCCAACCTCCCGGCCCCAGAATTTAATTTCCACAACCCCTGAGGTCTGTTTTCCTGTTCCACCTTAAGTCAGCTAATCCCCAAACAGAACAACACCCGCACATGCTGATTTACTCCCCATATCTGAGATGCTGCGCTGGTCATTTTCTCACCTGAAATGCTTTTTCCTGCTCTAGGCTCAAACAGCTTTCCAGACCCACCTGCTCCATGGAGCTTTATGATAAAGCAGCTCCCAGCCTCAGTCTTATCCCTATAATTGTGACAGCCCCATATGCACAGCTGTCCAGTAATCCATCCACTAAAGATTTTAAAAAAGCACCCACAATCCATTCCTGCTGTTCAGTTGTAACTGGTTCAGTTTCCATTTTGGACTCCACGTCCTAATTCCTATGTCATTTTCACAGTGTCAGAAACATGATAGTGTTAGCCATTCAGTTGTGTCCAGTTCTTTGCAACCCCATGAACGGCAGCCCACCAGGCTCTTCTGTCCATGGAATTGCCCAGGCAAGAATACTAGAATGGGTTGCCATTTCCTTCTCCAGGGGATCTTCCCAACCCAGGGATTGAACCCAGGTCTCCTGCGTTGCAGGCAGATTCTTTATCATCTGAGCCACCAGGGAAGACCAGAAACATGGTAAAGAGTCCCGAAATGCTGCTGAAGTATGTAAAAAATAAGGTCATCAGAAAAAGCAGGAGTGCTGTGTATTAACAGTTGGGCACAATGTATTTATTCACAACTGTGTTCACTTTGATCAATGTGACCAAGCTCTGCCATGTGCCAGGCTCTGGACTGGGCACTATGGTCTTCAGTTGGAACTTACTGCATGGATTTTCCAATCAAAGATGATGGACTATAATGCCTTCTAATAAATAAGAAAACATTTGGGTGTGCCAGCCTTCAGAAAATGGAAAGATGAAAAGCTGTGCCAAAAGTGGTTTGGCTTTGCTTTTTTTAACTCCTCACCACAGCATAAGCCAAGCAGCAGCATGCAGGACAGACAGTAAATCAGCTAACATTCTGTTCTGAGGACATCCTAGAGGGACAGTGCATTTATAAAGCACTATCCTCTGCTTTGCCTCCAGGATAGCACATGACAGCAAGCCACTTCAAACACAGTGGAGAACTCACTCCCAGAGGGTCCTTGCATGCATGCTAAGTTGCTTCAATTGTGTCCGACTCTGTGAGACTCTATGGACTATAGCCCACCAGGTTCCTTTGTCCATGGGATTCTCCAGGCAACAATACTGGAGTGGGTTGCCATGCCCTTCTCCAGGGAATCTTCCTGACTCAGGGATCGAACTTGCATCTCTTATGTCTCCTGCATTGGCAGGCAGGTTCTTTACCACTAGCACCACCTGGGAAGCTTCACGAGGGTCCTTGATGAGCCCCAGAAAGACCCACATCCAGGACACGGGTCAACACCACCATCCACAGGTGCACCTTAGAGTAGCCAGGAGGGCTGGGCGGCAGCCAGCATGCAGTGAGGACTGAGGTCCTAACACAAGCTCCTACCAACAATATGGATTCTTTCAGAATGTATCCTTTTCATTGCTATTGTAGCCAACATCATTTGCACCTTCCCCTTTCAGACTAAGAGGATGAAAAGGAAGAAAGGCCACAAACATTAGAACACATTGCTCGGCCAACTAAGGCTATGGATTGGAGATGCTGGAATTTCAACTCTCCTACTCTATAGGAGTGTGGAAAAATCTGAAACAGTGTCAACATTTGGACCCAGCTAAAGGTGTCTGTGTCTCTTCTTGCTGTGGTTTGGGGGTGTCAGGAAAAGGAGAAGCAGCGGTGCACAGCCGTCTACTGATTCAAGGTCAGTTCTAAATGGGGAAAAAAACACACTGAGTGATTACATATTACTCAGCTGAAACTTACTTGTGGCTGAGGTCCTCAACAAAACTTACACACACACCAAATCAGTAATAAGGAACAGTTTGCTGGGAACGAATGAAGGCAAAAGAAGAGGGCGACAGAGGATGAGATGGTTGGATGGCATCACCAACTCAATGGACATGAGTTTGAGCAAACTCTGGGAGATGATGAAGGACAGGGAAGCCTGGTATGCTGCAGTCCATGGGGACTTAGTGACTAAACAACAACAAACTGCCATCTAGAAACCTCGATCAGTTTTACTGTTTCGGTGACTCTTCTCAGAGGTCCATTGGAAACCGCAGATAGTCCACAGTAGGGACATCTCAGCAACCTAGAGCACTATGAGGAGGGAGGCCAGTTTCAGGGCAATGGGATGGGCTAGGAGGACACAGCTGCTGCAGCAGTGACAAAACAGCAAACAGTGCCCAAGCCTTCCGGGCACCAAAGCCCCATTTTGGAGAGGTACCAGGCAGGTGAGAGATAAAAGGCCTAGGCTGCAGACAGGAGTGGTGGGAAAGATGGGCAAGGAGCCAGGGCTGGACCAAGCAGCCCATCTGGCCCACAGCAGGGGTCAGCGTGAACTCAAAGAATTCTGGAGATGAACCAAGGCCTTGCAACCACCTAGCCCAGCCTCTTACTTTACAGAAGCTGAGAGCTATTCAGCAACTTGTTCAAGGTCACAAAACCAGTAAGTGGAAGATCAAGGGCCAGAATCCCAGCCTCCTGTTTTAAAAGACGAGGACACAAATGTTATCACATCTTAACTAACTGCATGAATTCCTTTCTGTGTTTTCAAATATGTGTTTGACTGAGTATCTGGACTAAGACAGAGGCAGAACAGTGTGTTGTAGTGATAAAATAAGCCCAGACTCTGGAGCCAGGCCGTCTGGGCTTGAACGACAGCAGCTCACCCACTTACTGTGTGACTTTGAATAAGTCACCTCTCTGTGACCAGTTTCCTCTTCTATAAATGGAGGTCATAATAGTTCCCACCCCATCGGGTTATATACCTACCCCATTGGGTTAAAAGACCCTGAGGTTGGGAAAGATTTGAGAGCAGGAGAAGGGGAGCAACAGAGGATAAGATGGTTGGATGGCATTATCGACTCAATGGACATGAGCCTGAGCAAACACCAGGAGACAGTGAAGGACAGGGAAGCCTGGCATGCTCCAATCCATGGGGTCAATAAGAGTCACGCGACTGAACAACACTGGGTTATGAAGCCTACTGAATAAGTTAATAAATGGAAAATACAGTGCCTGGCACAAAGTAAGTGTTATATAAACAGTAGGCAGGAATTTCTTTTTTAAATTTTGTATTGGAATACAGCTGATTAATGGGCTTCCCTAGTAGCTCAGGGTGGTAAAGAATCTGCTTGCAATGCGGGAGACCTGGGTTCAATCCCTGGGTTGGGAAGATCACCTGGAGGAAGGCATGGCAACCCACTCCAAGATTCTTGCCTGGAGAATCCCCATGGACAGAGGAGCCTGGCGGGCTACAGTCCACGGGGTCACAAAGAGTCAGACACGACTAAGCGACTAAGCACAGCACAGCACAGAGCCGATTAACTATGTTGTAATAGTTTCAGGTGGACAGCAAAGGGACTCAGCCATACATACAATGTAAGGAAGGAATTTCTTAAGGAGGAATAGCCCTCATCCTAATGTTAGTTCCTCCCCAGGACACCTGCTCCCAGCCGCCATTCATCTTCATCACAGGTTAAGACCTTGTCCCTACAACACTTGGGACTAATGCTTTTAAAACCTCACACCTTTGTCTCTTAATCCATTCAGCCCAACCCAGTCAGATGTTAGAGATAAACTGGCCAAAATGATGTGAGAGGTGAAGACTTTGGCTACTACCCACCAGGCCTACTACCCCTCAGATTTGTATTTCTGAGACCCTGGACTCAAAAGTTACCTCTTCCAACCCTCACCTCCTACCTTCCTGGCCCACCCACTCCCTTGGACCTCGGAATCTCCTTTTTTACCTTCATCTCGTCCTCCAGGCCCTCTAACCTTCTGTGAGTCACCAGGCCTTCCAGCCTCTCAGCTGCCAGTCCCACCTGCACCCCTTGGCCAACTGTCTTCTTGAGGCTGTCAGAACTTTTTATGGATTCCTGCACCCTCCTCTCATGGAGAGATCACACCATGTCCCTGCCTTGCTCCTCAGCGGGTGAACCTGGTAGCGAAGGTCAGGAGACCAGGCTAAGTGCCTCCACTACAGACCTTCTTTCATGGCTAACTGACCACTTGCTACATTCCCACAGAGCCCACCCCATGCCATATTCTCTAGCTCTGGTGCTCTGACCATGGCCTTTGCCGCGGAGTTCACCAGGGATGTCCAGGCCACCAAATAACCCATGTGTCAAGCATTCTTTCAGACAAAGCTATCTCAAAATTTAGCACTTGAATCCCCTGGGGATATGGTTAAACCACAGACTCCAATTCAGCAGATTGGACCAGGTCCTGAGATTTTTCTCAGGAGCTGCTGACACTCTGGGTCCCCAGACCCCACTTTGAGTAGCAAAGTCCTAGGGATTAATATGTTGTTGTTGTTGTTTTGGCCCCTAAATTGTGTCCAATTCTTTTGCAATGGACTGTAGCCCTCCAGGCTCCTCTCTCAATGGGATTCTCCAGGCAAGAATACTGGAGTGGGTTGCCATTTTCTTTTCCAGGGGATCTTTCCCACCCAGGGATCGAACTCACATCTCCGGCATTGGCAGACAGATTCTTTACCATCTGTGCCACCAGAGAAGCCCAAGGATTTACATACATGAAGTTTAATGTGTGTATTTTCCTAGATTTTTTTAGTCTTCATGACAAACCTGCAAGAGAGGTATTAGTGCCTTTTTACATGTGTAGAAAATCAGGTTCAGAAACCACTGCTGGAGGGCAAATGGAAGGCTGATTCCAAAGCCTGAGCCCTGTTTTTCCCTCTCCCTAAGTGATTTTGAAGAGCAGTAGCAGCTTAGAAACACACATGTAATGTGTTTATTTGTAATACAAATTACTGAAATCTTAGCTGATGAAGATGGGAAGAAGATGCGTTATAAAACTGACCCCAAATCCCCATGCTGGAGATTCCAACTAAAAGCTGAAGGCCTCAAAGCAGCTGTCAGAGAGGTTAATCCCACCAGTCAACGTGGACGAGGACACCCAGTGGGACACAAGACAAACTTTTAAAAATATACACAGAGAATGGAAGGGAACATATAGTGACCTCTAGCTGACATGTCTGGGGATGCCGCTGCCACTCTCAGGGCTAAAAAGGCTGAAAGCACGGCAGAAAGTAGGTGCCCCACAGCTTTCAGCTCCCGCCTGGTCCCCACCACCTCCCCATTTCTGTCCTCTCCGCAGTCTCCAAGTCTAAGGCTTCTCTTTCTCTTTCTGGTTTCCTGCAGCACTTGAGCACTCTGTCCGTATATTTGTTGTGCAATGCTCAGTCGCTTAGTCATGTCCGACTCTTTGCGACCCTATCGACTGTAGCCCGCCAGGCTCCTCTGTCCACGGGGATTCTCCAGGCAAGAATACTGGAGTGGGTTGCCATCCCATCCTCCAGGGGATCTTCCCGACCCAGGGATTGAACCCAGGTCTCCCGCATTGCAGGTGGATTCTTTATCACTGACCCACCAGGTAAGCCCACTGACCATTTGTCCTTTAACAAATCTACAGCATCCACCTCTGCTTGGCTTCTGACAGTGATCTCCTGGTTCTCCTCCCTGGGACTACTCCTTTGAGAACCGTCCCTCCCATTTCCTGTCCCCTTGCTACAGGCGTTCCCATGAACTTGCCCTTGACCCTTGCCTCTACTATCCAGTGTAGGTGATGCTGCACTTTCTGGGGACACCACCAACCACGTGTTGAGTCCATCCTGTCCCATCCTTGGAGGGGTAGAGCTGAGCTGGCTCTGTCTGATGCAGCATCCCCAGAGCTGAGAACAATGCTTGGCCTGGAGCTGTGGGTACTCTCTCAATATTTGCTAAATAAACCAATGAGCAACACACCATGTCACTTAGCTTCTCATCTTCCATCTTGAAACTACTCATCCCAAGGCCAGGCTGGGGCCAGGGGCTGCAAGGCTCTCCCCAGGTAAGAGGGAGACTGCCAATCTCATCTGATCACAGCACACACAGGAAAGGGTACACCAGCTCTATGGCTGTCAGGGTAGACAGGGCTTCTGGTTTTGAGGCAGCTCTGACCTGTGAGTCCCAGGGGCTGAGGGTGTCAGTATCATGATATAGTGACCTCTAGCTGACATGTCTGGGGACGCCGCTGCGTCCCATGACCTACAACCCACTTGAACCCCATGTGGGTCCCTTACCATGACCCACAAGCAGGGAAGTTTGGTCCCGTCTAACCCTAAGTAACAACAAGGAAGAACCATTATAAGGATATTCTTGGCTTAGGATCACTTTTTAAAAATTATTATTTATGGCTGTGCTAGATCTTCGTTACAGCTAGTGAGCTACTCTAGCTGTGATGCCTGTGCTTCTCATTGAGGTGGCTGCTCTTGTTGCGGAACACAGGCTCTAGGGCACATGGGCTTCAGTGATTGCGGCCCTCGGACTCTAGAACACAGTCTTAGTAGCTGTGGCACATGGACCCAGTGGCTCCGCAGCATGTGGGACCTTCCTGGACCAGGGATGGAACCCATCTCTCCTGCATTGGCAGGCAGATTCTTAACCAGTCGACCACCAGGGAAGTCCTGAGGTCACTTTTAAGGCCTGAGAAGTAACCCATCTGTCTACATTGCTGCCTCTATTTCATTAGGATTCCAAGGTAGCACCCATTCTGAAAAGACCCCTGAGCCCTTATGCACAAAGCTGTTCTTCACAGTTCTAAGGCAAATTCATCCTAGACAAGAGCAACTCTAAGCCAAACACTGTTTCTCCAACGCCCTGCAACATCCTGAGGGATGTCCATGCCTTCACATTCAGCCACTTGTAACAGCACAAAGTAGGATGCAGTTGAGGTCCCAGAACATCACATTTAAACTTGAATCCAGCTGCTTAGCGACCGCATAATCCCGTACAAACACACTGTGAGTGTTGGGGGGAAATCAACACTTCGAAGAACACAAATCTGCCCACAGTGCCAGTATCTCTAGATCCAGGAAATCACACTGTTGGTCCATGAGAGTGTTAACTACTGGGTCTAATTCTGTCACTTCACAAAGACTACAGTTGGTATGGAGGAAAATATTCCAAGATCTAAAAAGCACTGGGTGTGCCAACTACAGCACTTTGCCTTTTCCAGAAGATAAATTATGACGAATTTTCTGCCAGTTCAAGTTATTTTCCCAAAGCAGAGCGTCAAGTGGCCTTGCTACCCTGCCTTTAAGGAACCAAGGCAATTAAACCGAACAGCTATGAACTGCCCTGACAACTTCCCCCAACTTCATTTGATAAAGTGAGACACAGCCGTACACTGACAGATACACACATACCTTCTTCAACTGTGAGACACATTGCCAGTATGGAAATGTACATTCAGTCTACGGGGTAGAAATCAACTCGGCAGCTCGGCACAGAAACAAACTAGCCCTATACATGCAGACTAGCCCAACTGCCTTGTAAGGAATGATTGCCGATGACTAGAGTTCCTATTTGCCAGGCTAATAAGAATAATTATAGCCAGGGCAGGCATTCATCAGCTTGGCAGATACAGGAATTCTGTTAACAAGGCTAAAATGAGAGCTGAGGACTCTCTGAAGGCCACGGCACTTCAAAGACCATGGAGCTGGACGGATTGACTAGGGTTCCTCCCGCCAGCCTCCCTCCTCCAGCACTTTCTGGAGGAGGCTGCAGTTTGGTCCCTGTCCTCAGAGCAGGGTGGTGATGCCGTAGGGATTACAGAGCTGCCACATCGCTCAGGTGCGTCCTGACACGGCCCCTCCCTTCAGGAACCTTGCCTGGGCTGCACTCACCCCAAGACCTTCCTCTTTGTAACTGGACGTTTGCTGTCAAACCACTTGCATCCTTTTCCACTTAAACTAATCTTGCAGGGTACACAGCCTAAGATGATGGCATACCTTAGTCAATCCTAGCTCGGCAGAGACCAAATTTGGGTCCAGTGTTCAAATTCTGGCTCAACCATGGATTAGCTGTATGAATCCAGACAAGTTATTTAACTTTTCTGGCTGGCAGTTTCCTCATCTGTAACATGGAGAAAATAGTAGTACCTTTCTCAAACTGTTGTCGAGAGAATTCAACAGTCTGATGCTCGGTATGCATGCTATAAATAGCAGCTATTATTACTCTGGGCCTGTTCCGAGTGGAACTCTGTGCAGAAGCTATGAAAAAAGACCAAACAGGGCTTCTCTGGTGGCTCACTGGTAAAGAATCCACCTACCAATGCAGGAGACACAGGTTTGATCCCTGATCTAGGAGGATCCCACACGCCATAGAGCAACTAAGCTCGTGTGCCACTACTATTGAGACTGTGCTCAGTAGCTCTAGCTACCGATCCCGTGTGCCCTATAGCCCAGGCTCCACAAGAGAAGCCACCACATTGAGCAGCCTATACATCACAACCAGGAGTAGGCCGCCCACTCTCCACAGCTAGAGAAAGCACTTATACAGCAACAAAGAGCCAGCTCAGCCACAAAAAAAATAAATAAAATGATATATATATAAATCAAACACAATATTTAGTATATGGACACATGTACATTATATGAGTGGTTATGCCTGGGCAGTGGGAGGGTGGGCACGCTCATCCTTTTACCTTATATTCTTTATAAGTGACACAGAGACAGCCAGTTGTCCCCCAGATCCGTTCTTCTCTTCTTCCACAGTGGTCAGCACACTGCTACCAGCTTCCTCTGCATTTCCCAGCCTCCTTGGCAGCTAGTGTGGCCTGGACCAAATCTTCTGCCATGAAGTGTATGCAGAAGTAATAGAAGCCACTTCTGAGCTCAGCCCAGGAAGCCCCCAGATGGCCTCCTCCATGCTCTTTCCCCTTTGTGCTATGTGCTCAGTCACTCAGTTGTGTCTGACTCTCTGCAACCCTATGGACCGTAGCCTGCCAGGGTCCTCTGTCCAGGAGATTTTCCAAGCAATAATACTGGAGTGGGTTGCCATTTCCTACTCCAGGGAATCTTCCCAACCCAGGGATCAAACCTGATTCTCCAGCGTCTCCTGCATTGGCAGGCGGATTCTTTACCACTGAGCCACCTGGGAAGCCCCCTATTTACGGAGCTGGAAAGGTGATGATGACAACCCAGGTGAACTTAGAAACTACGGGCTGAAGACAGCAAAACCACCATCAGCCTGGGAGCTCAGAATGCCCGTGTGGAACAGCAATCCCACCCAACCATTTCACTGGAAACATCCCCAACCCACTTCCCCGCCCCCCAAGAATAGCTAGGAAAGACACTTCTGTTGTTTGAACCACTGTGCTTTCAGTCTATTTGTGAGAACAATTCAGCCTACCCAATAGAATAATACAGTACCCATCTATGAAATTTGGATTTTAAAACAGACGTAATGTTTTTGTTGTTTAGAAACTATTTTGATGGATTTGCAACTTTTTTCAAAAAGATGCACATGAAGAGAGTATCTTAATCCCTCTCCACAGTCTTCATACCTCCCACTCTCTAATTCATGCCGCACACTAGGACTGACCTCCTCAAACACATCACCATGCTGTATCAGTCTCACACTGCGAATTTGCAATGGCAGACCATAACCCACAGATAAAACGATATATACATGCATTCATTCAGGCAGCCAGTATTTACCAAACACCTTCTCTGTACCAGACACTCAGTATGAGGAATACTACAGCAAACAATACCAACCTCGTCCCTGCCTCATGAGAGATAATCAGAGTGGGGATTCAGAGCAGGAAAAATCATACACGGTGAGATAAGTAAGTGCTCTGATGGGAGCAGCACAGTTGTGTGGCAGCGCCCACAAGTCAAACTAACCCATCCAAGTGGCAAGGACTTCAGCACTGGAGGAACAGCTTTCAGAATCCAACCCAGACCCACTTTTCCAATTTGCCCTCCTAGTGTATCCTCCTCCCTCCTCCAGTTTCATGGAACTTCCATGCCCTTTCTGAATGAACCATGTCCTTTCTACTCATCCACACTGGGTGCCATTCCCCAGAGCCTGGAAGCCTCTCCCATCCTTTCTCTCAAAATACTAATTATCCTCAAGGCTCAGCTCAAATGTCACCTCTTCAGCAAAATCAACTTCAATCCCAAGTCTAAATTAATCATCCTCTTCCTTGCTTCCTACCAGGACCTGGTTTCTATGTCAGGTATGTCATTCTGGCTTGTATTTAGCTCTTATTAACTGTCCGCCCATCCCAACTGATCACTCAGTGAGACGCTATGTCTTGGTCATTTGTCTGGGACACTCTTATTGACACAGTGGGCATTCCAGAAGTGCTGTATTAAATGGATGGATAAGACAGGTCAGACATAGGCCCTGGAAGTGAAAACCTGAAGCTGAGAGTGTTCTGCTGTGATTGTGATAGGTAGCCTCATTTAGAGAAGCTTTATGGAGGAAGCAGTTTTAAGGGGGAAAGGAAATAGACAGGTAAGAGGGGAGAAGCAGGAGACACTTTCCCAGGTCATGAGAAATGGAAAGACCAGAGGGTTTACATACATTCAATGTAAAGGGTAGCAAACAAGGTCCTTAGAATGAGAGTCCCTACTCAGAAGTAGCAGGGGAGAGAATACAAGGGGCAGAACATCCTCGGAAGAAAATCATAAGGGATCACAGAAACAAGGTGGCACCTCCAAAAACAATCCGAAGGGAGGCCGGTGGAAAAAGTCAAACAGGAAGATGTCCGATCTGTGTGGGGAGCTGTCAGAACTGGGGTGAGGACGGTAGCTTTAGACAAAGGCAGAACAGAAGATGCTGGAGTCTGCACTGTGGGAAAAGCGACAGAGTTGAGAGACAGAGTGAATGTGGAGGTCAAAGAAAGTGACAGTAAGACTATGCCCAGGTTGCAATACAAGAGGAAAGATGATCTAGCTTATCAACATACTGGGTGGCAGCAATCAATACAGCGTAGAGTATCACAGGGAGGGCATCTGGGAGGTCAAACTGAAGCCACACCAAGTGAGATTCGGTATGGCAGAGTTATCACGCAAACACGAAGTTCAGTAACTGTTAGGGGGCAAAGCATTGACTGGTGACACCAGAGACATTCCAGGCGCACAGGTGACATGAGACATCCAGCCAGGCAGGGTGGACTGGTACACCTAAGCTACCCCAAGCCGGGCTTTCCCCACTTCTGTTTTTGCTTTTGTTAGTCTCTTTGACCTTTCTCTTTTTTCCTCTTACCATGATTACTCGAGGACATTCTTTTCAAGGTTCTACCTGGCCCCACCCACTTAACTAGTGCCAGGGTTGTGAATTGCACAACTCTAGGGAGGGTCATTCACACAGGCAGAAAGTGACGGCAGCTCCTAGAGTTGTTCCTAGAGTTATGCAGTGCACAGTCAGTGCCACCAGTGGCCGTGGCCCTGCCTGACCCAGACACATCAGCCAATTATGTAATGGGTGTGGACTATCACCAGCGGTGTGCAACAAAGGGAAAACCTACAAGGGTCCCAGAGTGACAGGAAGAGAATAAAAGCACTAGGACCTGAGAGCACAGAACAGATGCCACAAAATCAAGTGAAAAGATGTGCAAGCTTTCTGCACCTGGTGGCATCTAAAGCAATGTGGTGGTTGGGTGAGCTCTCTTAGGGAGGAAGTTCCAGAAAACCCCTCAGAGGGGAAGGAAGAAAACACAGTAGCAGCTAGAAAGGCGGGCCCCCACCAGCAGCAGGAGTAACAGGGGTGGGGACAGCGTGAGCCCTGATGCCAGGCTGGCAGTGGCAATGGAAGGCCTCCACTGGGACCCTCTGACCATAAGTGCAGCGTAGCCACTTAGCCTGTGTGCAGCTGGGGCCTGGCTAGGATAGACATCACACACTGCGTGGCTTTATAAAAGACTCAGTTCTGCCTTCTCCAGCGGTGAGGAAGAAAATCCCCAGGCAGGTCACAGGATTCCTTCTGTTCTGGTTGACACTGACTAAAGGCTTCAAGAACAGCTTCTAAGAGTCAGCCTCCCTGATCCACGGTGGGCACTTAATAAGCAGATGATTTCTCTGGCTGATAACCACTTGGTTATATTAATATAACCACATTATACAAGGTGAAGATGGTGTCTGTGTGTATGGAAGATGGGGGCGGGGGGAAACACCAAAGATTCCTTGGGTTGGATGGAGGGCGCTGGGTCAAAGGATCAGGAGGCACCGAGGTTTAGAGAGTGTGGAAGACAGAGGGACAGCAAGGGAGAAAAGTAACAGGTAGGAAAAGTTGAAGAAGCCAAGGCACCCAGGTCTTTGTGTGCGAATATGCAGCGAGGCAGCTTCTACAGGCGCTGAAGGAGAAGACTAAGGCAGAAGAGCGAGTTACAACTAACCCAACGGAGGGCCCCGCACACCCATTCTGACTGTAGCGCTCGGGGCCACCCGGTGACCTTCGGAGAAGGAAGTTGGTGGATCCTCTCGCTTCCCCGGAAAGGCAACTGGGCGCGGGGGAGTGTGTGCGGAGCGCGGTTCTGCCTCTCTCGGCCATGGCGGGGCAGATCAAAGCCGCAGATTTCCGCTCGCAAGCCCGGGACTAGGGCCGGGACCGCAGGCACCTTCCGGGCCGGGAGTTCAAGGTGAGCCGGCAGCTGGCGACTAACAGGTAGGGAGGGCCGGGGGAAGCCGGCCGCGGGCCACTCCCCCCCGCACATGGGGGCGAGGCTCGGCCTACAGGACGGCGACTGGCACCCCGCGCCCCGCTCCGGGCGGCCCCGCGCCCTCTCCCCAGCCGGGCCCTGCCGCCCGCGGACCCTGGGCAGGTCTCCCGGGAGCGGCCCCGGCCCCGTCGGCGCTCCAGGCCGCGCGCGGCAGCCGCGCCCCGCCGGTCCCCCCGCGCCCGGCCGAGCCCCCTGCGCCTCACCGGGCCCCGCGCGCACTCACCCAGCGACAGGAGCGCCAGCAGCAGCGGCCTCGGCGCCAGGCGCCCCATGCTCTCCGGGCGGGAGCGACTCTCCCCCTCCTCCTCCTTCCCCGCCGCCTCTCCTCCTCCTCCTCCTCCAGCTCCGGCTGCTCCAGAGTCAGCGCTCCTCCGCCTGGGCCGCGCGCCTGCTCCGCTCTCCTCGCGAGCCGAGAAATCCCAGCGCTGGGGCGGACGTGCGCCCCTCGCTCCGCTCCGCTCCCGCCCGCCTCTGCCCGCCTCCTCCAGCCGGCCGGACACCGGGAGCCGGGCGCCAGGGCCGCCCCGCCGAGCTGAGCTTGCAGCCCCGACCGCTTCCCGAAAGCGGGAGGGAAGAACCGCAGCACCCGCCCGCCCGCGCCTCCCATCCGGCGCTTTGCCAGCAACAAACACAAACTTTCCCAAGCCCCTCCCCGCTCCAGGTAACGGAGGCAGCGCTGGGACCACCCGCTTAAAGGGGAGGAGGCGTCGGAACCCACCCAGCTCTCCCCCTTCGGGGCCCCCGCCCCGCCACAAACTTTCCTCCGACCTTTAAAAGTTGGCCTTGGAAAGACTCGTCTGGAAATCCCATTGCTTGAGCGCCATTCCGAGGCACCCCGCGTCCCACCACTCTGGAGTCCCCACGTGGGCCTCCGGGTCCCTCAGCTAACTCCCCGCACGGTCACCCACTCGTCTCGAACTTTGGCTAAATATTGTCCAGATAGGACTGAAAGAGATGAAAGGACTGTAAACTCCGGGGATTCCAGCCTCCAAGGTGCAGAGGCGTGAAGTGTTTGGGTGCCTTGCCCGAAGATTCACAGCGAAGTGTCAAGACCAAAACCCAGATCTCACAGGCTCTGCTCACTGCCCTGTGGTTGGGTAGGCCTCGCCTCCCCTCGCCCACCTCCTTCCTTCCTTCTCGGGGTGCCTATGGCACTGATTAACTCTTCCCACAAATAGACCCATGGTGGGGGGGATGCGGACGCTCAGAACCCAAGTGTATTAATAGCTTCAGTACTTCATATGGAATGTACTCTTTAAACTTTTTATTTATTGCTTTAAGTGGACAGAACTGGTTGCCAATAAAGATTCTTTTCTTCCCCCCACAATGGGGCTTTGTGCTTTTAATTTGAATACAAATGACCCAGTATTAGGGGAAAATTTTTAGTGTTCATTGTTCAAAACTTCTCAAGGATAATTCAAACACAGCACTGGTGCCCCACCCCACCCCCCAGTGTCACAGCCTCTCTAATATATGCAAAACAAATCACAGTTGTTAATGGGAAACTGCCCCAACTGGGAGAGGAACATTGCTTTTACTCCAGTACATCGTTATTTCCACTAACAAGTGTTTCTTATTTCCACTAACAAAAGTGCCTTTAGCCAGGTATGAACCCATCTGCAAGAGACTTAAAAATTAGTCCCTGATGGGCCAATAATGTGAATGTACTTAATGCCATTGGACTGTAGACTTTAAAAACAGTTAAAATGGTAGATTCTGTGTTATATATGAGACTTTCTAGTTGCTCAGTGGTGAAGAATTTGCCTTCCAATGCAGGAGACTCCAGTTCAATCCGAGTTGGGAAGATCCCCTGAAGAAGGAAATGGCAACCCACTCCAGTATTCTTGCCTGGAGAATCCCATGGACAGAGGAGCCTGGCGGGCTACAGTCCATAGGGTCGCAAAGAGTCAGGTAATACTTAGCAACTAAACAACAACAGAAGGTTATATATGTTTTAACATGCTAAAAAAAATTCTTCTAAATTTATTTTTGTCACCAAGCCTTTCTTCATGCTATTCACCCACCTAGCAGTTCCTTTGCATTTCCCATCCCATGGAATCCTCTAGAATTTCTCTGGGAAGTCTTTCAATTTAATTCAATCAACCTTAAATGCAAGCCTCTTGTTAGGCCTTGAGAGATGCTGAAGCTACAGAGAAGAGTAAGACCTGACCCCTCCGGAAGCTCAAATCTTTCCATTTCTTAACTACCCACAGTGCTTAACATCTGAAGCACACATTCTGGTCCTTGGTCACTTTCAGTTTAGCCCATGCAATGCACTGAATGTACTGTGTCCCCCCACCAAATTCATAAATTGAAGCCCTAATCTCCAAAGGTATCTGGAGGTGGGGACTTCAGGGAGTATTCAGTCTGGAGGATGGAGCCCTCCTGCATAGGATTAGTGCCCTTATAAGTAGAGACGTGAGAGGCATTATACCTATATCTATGCCGTGTGAGGGTACAGCAAGAAGGCATTTGTCTGCAAATCAGGAGAGGGTCCTCACCAGGTACTGAATGGGCCAGCATCTTGATCTTAGACTTCACAGCCTCCAGAAGTGGGAGACATAATTGTCTGTTGTTTAAGCCACCCAGTTCATGATATTTGTTATATCAGCTCAAGCTGACAGCAGACACAGTGCTCCCATCTCTGTCTAATAGTGGAAGAGAGAGACTGTCATATGCTCGTTTTATGTCTCTCACATCACTGTAGAGTCGATGTTTGCTAAAAACTCTTGTTTAACAAAGTGCAAGTCAGGAAGTGTGCCTGGCACATGGTAGGTCTTCAGTAAATATTTGTGGAGTGAATTAATGCCACTTACTGGGCTGGAGCCTGGGAAAACAGAGGTAAATATAACTGCTCCTGCCCTTGAGGTGCTTAGAGTCTGTGCCTCCTGACTCAGTAAGTGTGACAGCCAGATGCAGTTGTGACATAAGGGAGTGGTCAATCCTGAGGAAGCTTGTCCAAAACAGCTCAGTGGGGATGACTGTGAACCGAGTCTTGAATGACCAGCAGGTCTCTAGCTGTGAGGTGGACGGATGAGTCAACAATAGACATTGTATATTCAATGTGGAAGGGATTCTTCTCTCCTCCCTTCCCCACCCCCAGATGTTATTAAATTAATGGTGCATCTTACAGTCATTGAAACAGCAGTAGTTAGTTGAAATGGAAAGAAGAAATAAGACTTTCCAGGCAGGGCCAGTACGATGAGGACAAAAGTGGATGGTCTCTTGGCAGTGGGTAGTCAGCTGTGTTATGTCATGAGAGTCAGCCTTAGATAACCATTTATGTAGCAGAAAATGATACTAAATTAATAACTACAGGTGCTTGGACATAGCACCACACCCTTTTCATAGTCCTAACTACCAAAGGATAAAATATGTTTCGAGCTAAAGGAACATAGCACCTGAAACAGACCAACACAATGTGTTAAGTCATAACTCTGGAATCTGATGATGCTTTCATTATGAATGACTTTTATTAATATTTTCCAGAGTGAGTAACTCCATGTATAGGTAAGGCTTTTGCCCCAACCAATTGTTCTCAGCTTGCTTAGCCTGTAGGCTTGCCTGGGGCAGGAAGGCTCACTCTCCAGCAACTCTGATCCACACCCATCCCCAGGGAGCGGAGTCCCCCCTCTGTAGGTTTCCTGCCAGATCACGGAGACCCTTAGAGGCTCTGGTCACAACAGCCAACCATTACTGTCTCTTGATTACAGGGATCTGTCTGCAGGCGTTGCCCCTGAAAACCCCTGAGGGTCCTACGCTCTCACTTCTAACAGGTTTTCCTGATCAGATCTGAAAAATCGCCTTACTGTTTTAAAGGTGAACATGCAAATGTCAAAAGGTCCCAATGAATGAATTTGCCAATTATCCTAAGATTCACCCAGACCCTGTGTGTTCCCTTTGCTGCCTCCATCAGCCCATTCGCTCTCTCTCCCTCCCTCACTTTCTCTCTGCTTCTCTCTGTGACCCTGATGCTACTTTAGCAGAATGGCCAGCAAAAGAGTATGTTCCATAGCAACATTTCATTCCACTAATCATTTTCACTACGTTTCCTTTGTATTGGTTCCAGGTGTCTATTTCTCCTATTGAAGTTAAACACGGGGATTACTAATCAAAAAGAACTTTAAGATTTAATCATAGAATAAGAGAATGGAATTACGAGTTAAAAAGGTAGGGGTGGGGGAGAGGAAGCCTTCATTTCCTGATGAGTGAAAGTCGTTCAGTGAGGCCATGAGGGGAGTTGTGGAATGCCCATCTGACAAGTTTCAAAAACAGAAAGGGGTCTTATCTGCCTGGAATGGGTTAAGTATAGTCCTGCCAAAGGCTGTGCTTTGTGACCTCTGGCCTCAAAGACCAAAATGGGAGATAACAGAGAAAGTGTCCTTAGATGTCTAGAACTGGCCCTGGTTCCAGACCAGGAGTGACTTCCAAACATTTGCTCCTGCAGCGACACTGGGGTGAAAGTGTGAGGAGAAAAATAAGAAAATGGAATGAGACAAGGCTTTTGCAATAAAAACTTTCTCCAAAAGTGAGGCATTATTACTATATTAAGAGTATGCATAGCCCTTGCCCTAGAGGAGTTTATAATCTAGTTTAATGTATCAAAAGACCTGGAATGCTGTAAAGGAAGGGGAGAAGATTGATGCCAGAAGAGCAAAGGAAATTGAAGGGGAGTAAGTGCAGAGAGAGGCCCCAGTTATTGTGTGTAGTTTTGTGCCAATATGCTATCATCTGGGCTGAAAATACCTCCAACAATGAATAGAGACAGCAGAGTCCATTACGGGAAGGAAGTGCGGCCACATCACAGAAGTTGGAAATAGCTAGAGGGGGCTTAGGGATGGTGGAGGAGATGCTTTACCAAGTTAAGGCTGCAAAGCATGATGGTACCCAAAGGTGCCCACCTGGCCTGACCTTGTGCCCTGATCCCAAGATGATATGCCAGGGAAGGGGCTTTCTGCCTTCTCTAGAAGGTGCTTTACCCTGTTCTTCACACAGAAGCATGGGTGAGGATAATGGGGAGCGGGTCAAGGGGTGAGGGGGTCCCCATTCCTTCCCCTTACCACTGTTCCTCCATCAGACTTTCTCACCCACCTTGAGCTCTGCTTGAAGGTTCAAATGGAACAATGCCTTAAGCTCTAGGCACTACCTTTCAAAAACATTTGCAAACTAAAATGTGACCAAAGTAGAGCTGCTACCTAAAATACAAGATGCCTGGTTGAGTTTGAGTTTCAGATAAATAAGGAATACTTTTTCAGTGTAAATACATCCCAAATATTACATGAAGCATACTTATACTGAAAAAGTATTCCTTATTTATCTGAAACTCAAATTCAGTTGGACATCCCACATTTGTATTTGCTAAGTCTGGCAACCCTCATCCAGAGAGGCGTTACCTTATATGGAAATAGGCTCTTCTGGAAGACTTGGAGAAGACAACAGGGAGCTCTGAGTAGTTATCTTTGGATTATGTGGAAGTTTTGCCTTTCAAAGGAGGAATAGACTTGCTTCGGGTGTTATGTTGAGTCACTGGGCAAAAATTGCTTAGAGACTGAACTGGCATCATTTGTCATTAGCAGTTAGTCATCAGTGATGAGGGGAGCTTTATTGTTCGGTGTTATCCTCTTCTCTCTAAAAACCATTCAGTGAAAAGTTATGTGCCTACCTGTAAGGGGGGCTGTGAGGGGATTACTGTATTGGGTGGGGACCCAGACAAGCTGCCTTGGAAGGAAGTCCTCAAGATTGTGTGATTTATCTCAGTCCAGCCTACTGTCTTTTCTAGTTCCTCTTCCAAAGTTAAGTCTTTGTCCCTGCTGTTTCCTTTTCTTGAACTTCCACCCCTTAGGGCTGGGCTGGTGTGTGCCCTTGCAGTTAGAGAACAGAGCAAAGTCTGTAGAAGCTTTGCACAAAACTAGGCCTCTGGTGGCTCAGAGGGTAAAGAGTCTGCCTGCCATGCCGGAGACCTGGGTTCAAACCCTGGGTCAGGAAGAGCCTCTGAAAAAGGAAATGGCAACCCGCTCCAGGATTCTTGCCTGGAAAACCATGTGGGCAGAGGACTCTGAGGGGCTATAGTCCATGGTCTCTCAGAGTCGGTCACCACTGAACACCTAAGACAACAAGGATTACTACCCCTGCTACATACCTACTCTATGTGGGGATTCTGATTAGTGATTTTAAAACCAAGCCACCATTTTTGTAGACATCTTCCCATCTTCATCCACTTCGTAGCTCATAATCGCCCTCTGCAAGTCATTTAGTAGAGAGGTACTGTTTTTGGTAAATTTATCTCTCCTGGAAGGTGCGTGGGGAGTGGCATTTTGGCAGCAAGCCACTTCAGGGACACTTTACTGAATGACTTTTCTTTCCCTGTGGCAGAAGCCGGTTTGGGATCCCTGCTTCAATATTTTGTGTGTGTGTGGTTTAAAATTGCTACATCCGTGCTTTATGACATAAAGCTTGTGGGGCCTAGATCACCCATTTGCCTCTGAGTTAGAAAGAATATGAAGTTACTTTCAGAGGAGAATCTTGGCCATCTGCCCACGGAAATCGTGGAGGTCTGCATCCCAGTCACAGTGAGCGTCTGGGGCTGGACCCAGCATTTCACTGGAGGATGTCTGACCCGCCCCAGGTGGGCTGATAGATGGCTAGAGCAGGTGCTTTTGTGCTTAACCAAATACCTGGACCAGCCACCATCCAGATGATGATTTCAAACTTTCTTCTGCCCTGATACTTTTAAGAGCTCAGCTGCATGAAATAATATTTACAGATGATTGCCCGACGTGAATGCAGTCTCTATATTCCTTTAGGTACCCTGAGAATCTACCCCTGAATTATGAATTAAGTAGACCATCAGCGAGTGTGACACCTGGCCCTATCCTACTATCACCCCCATAGAGGTGAATTGCAGTTTTGTCACGATGCCATCAGTCTGTATTGAGGGACGTCCTAAGGAGCAGCCCTAAGGACAGGTTTACAGACGTGCTTCACCACTTCTGGCAGCAGCCTCTCTACTTAGGACCCATGGAGAAATTTTACCATGGTCTCTGTGCTACAAAGACTGTGCCCTACCTCAGCGACCGGTTTCTTTCTACTTCTGTTGTTGATGTTCAGTTGCTCAGTTGTGTCCGACTCTTTGCAACCCCATGGACTGCAGCACGCCAGGCTTCCCTGTCCTTCACCATCTCCTGGAGCTTGCTCAAACTCATGTCCACTGAGTCAGTGATGCCATCCAAGCATCTCATCCTCTGTCATGCCTTTCTCCTCCTGCCCTCCATCTTTCCCTTATGGACTTTGTAAATATTGTAACTGGCAGTTTTCCTTTTCATGATAGTGGCTAGAAAGCTTATGGTCCAAGCTGTGGCCTTCCTCTAGCAGACAGGAACAGGACTTCCACCATGAATTTTGAATTGCCTCACTGTTAGCTCCTCCTTATCTCGCCACTATAATTGGCAAGGGAAAGGAACTCCCTTCCCCTCATTTTACCTTTTTTCATTTTCATTTCTCTTATTATGTTCAGGCAGGGGCACAACATAGGAAGTGGTTTCCTATCCTCCCTACTGTAAAATTCTATTCCACACCTCCTGCTCTTCAAGACACATTTTAAATTCTAACTCCTCATTTGCAGATTAAATACAATGAGGTAATAATCACAAGGAATGAACTCCGCTTCCAGGGAAAGGCTGGCCGGTGATTTGCCTGTGTCAGCCGCCCTTCAGCTTGAGCACTGGTGGGATGAGGAGGGCACTGCAACCCAGCGGAGTCTCGGGAGCTCCTGAGAAAGGACACCGTTTTCAGGGGCAGCTGGAAGTGGCCTCTCCTCTGCTAACCCTTGAAAAGTGCACTGTTGATTCGTCTGCCCTGATTAGCAAATATTAGAATGAGCTTGCTCTCTCCAAGCACACAAGGGTTGGAGGGCTGAAGTGGTCTGAGCGCGTCCTGGGCAGATGGACGGTGGTTGACCCCAGATTTCATGCAGACAACAGCTCAAGCTCCAGTGTGCTGGTCCAGCCAGCCCCTCCTCGACTCCGCGGCTTCTCATTTCTCAGTGTTTGTTGCTGTCCTGTCCCAGCTCTGCGCTCTCACACTGCAGCACAGGGCCACCCCTTTAGGTTCGGTTCCCTTGAAGGCGAAACTGGAGATGTTGACTTGGGTGTGAGTGGCTGATTTGGGAAGTGCTCTCAGAGAGCAGCGCTCAGGGAGCAGGGGGGCTAGTCAAGGAAGGAGAGAGAGAAGAAAGAGTGTGTTCTTCAAGGAGGCACTGCTGCGGGCCCTCTGGTGGCCTGTGCCTTAGAATCGTCCCCTAGGGGACAGAAGGCTCGGGCATTGACCCTCTGATCCTCAGGTCTTGACGGCTGAGACGCCACTGCAGCTTCTGAGCCCGGAGTCCTGACGCAGGCAGCTGGACAGATGCAGGTATGCTTGGGCTGGGCCGCTGGCAGAATGCACGGACTGCCCCCGTGACTGTGCGGAAACCAGGGGAGGGGCCCCAGCACTGTGACTCGGCCATCTGCTTTGGCGACAGCCAAAAGGCTGTTGTCCCCCACACACCAGGCTGCTGTCCCCCACACACCCGTACCCTGTGCCCCCCTCTGGCCCGGGATTTGAATGTGTCCGTGGTTGCACAGCTGTCCTGTGTTTACCCCTGTCCCCCCATCAGAATGAGAAAAGAAGCTGTATTATACTCACCCAGCACCCAGCACGGTGTTTGACACTTGGTAGGCCTGTTTAGTAAAGGCTTCCGCTCCAACCAGAGCTGGTGTAATTTTATCCCTTACCTATTGGAACGCCACGTAAAAATTTTATTTGAAGGAAAAATGATCCAAAACCACTATCTACTCTAACCCCCTCATTTTACAGATGAGGCATTTGAGGCCCAGAGAGCCTAAGTAATTTGTTCGAGATTACACCATGTATTAAAGTGATTATGGAATATTAAAATGATTTCACAAAATATGCCAAATGCAGACAAGGGAGCCGACTGGAGTTACAATGTGAGTTATTAGCACTTCAGATGGAGGGTATGACCACCTCTGTGCTGGGTTTCCAGGAGGAAATTGCTTAAAATAAATTAACTTGGAAAGTTCTTGAGCTCTGATTAAAGAGGTGAATGGCTGGAATGAGTCTCTCTCCTCGAGGAGAAGAAATTCATCCTCAGTAAACACATTTTCAGGTAACGTACCAAGGACTTTGAGTCAGGAGGAACTCATTTAGTATTTTCTTCCTCCACCCTGTTCATCTCACACTGGCAGCATAGGGAAAATGTTGTGTTTGTTTTTAATTTAAGAAATGAGATGCGGACGGTACTACCATTTGAATAAATTGGAAGAGCTTCCTGTCAGCCCTCTCCTTTGCCAGTACATCCTTTCTCCTTCAAGACCACACTTCTGCTGCCATCTCGGGTACGAGTGTGACATACAGAATGCCAGGCATGGTCAAAGATTATGATGAAAACCAAAAGTAAGATCTGATCACTTCTCACTGCAGGCTGGGCTTCCCTGAAGAATCTGACTGCAATGCAGGAGACACAGGAGGCTCGAGTTCAAGCCCTGGGTTGGGAAGATCTCCTGGAGAAGGGAATGGCAACCCACTCCAGTATCCTTGCCAGGAAAATCCCATGGACAGAGGAGCCTCGAGGGCTGCACTCTGTGGGATTGCAAAGAATCGGACAGGACTGTGCATACAAACTCAGGCACTGCATGCTAGTATAAGAAAAAGAAAAGAGCGAAGCATTGTATTTTGTGGGGAAGCAGTGGGGGTTGTCATGAGAACTACTTATTGCTGACAAATGAGAGAGTTAGGATTTATTTGAACAGTCCTGCTTGTACTAAACTTTTCTTATTTGCCCAGACATGGGTCAACATTACTCTAGAAAAGAGGGGCTGGTGTAGCATTTCCACGGTCTAAAATACGGTGACAAAAAGAGAACTTGGTGGGTATATGGCAGACACCTGCTCCTCACCTGTGTGGTCCATTCTTAAAAGTGTTCCTTCTGACACTCATCTGAGCCAGAAGCACCAGGAGTCAAACAATAAAGAAAGTAGTGGTGATGGGTTTTTTCAGGTGATGTGGGAACCAAATTGGAGTCACACAGCGTAGATGAACATTCATGCTCTGCCACTTACAAACCTCTCTGACCTGACACAAATTATTTAACCTCTCTGGGTCTTTTTCCACATCTGTAAGGTGGGGACAAAAATAATATTGTTTGGGGCATAACTGAGAAAGCATAAATAACATTTCTGTGGTAGAAAGTGTTGATTTGTCACTCAACAGTGAGTGCCCCCACCCCCCACCCCCACTAGAGTGGACACCCAGCTTGCCACCAAAATGTGTGTGACATTCCACAGTGGGGAATTATCACCGGGAATCAGCTCTCCTGCCAGGGACTGTATTTCTAGCTCCCTTTCCAAGTGTTTATGTGTTGAGTGAGTATGAGCAGAAATTCCACATGTAACTTTGAGGGAAGCAGTTGAAGTAATTCTGTGGGTTCCTTACAGTCTCTTTCCCTCATCTGCTAGATGGAAGCAGATACCTAAGGTGACAGGGCCACAAGATGGGGAAGAAATAAGAGTCCCTGAATCTCCCCATGGAGGAAAGCTGCCTGCAACCAGGAACATCTGTATTGTCCTGCCAGGCTAGGTAGGAGTTAGCTTTGAAGGTGTTTAGTCACTGAAATTTGAGGGCTTCCTTGTTACAGATGCTACAGTTACCATAACCTCACTCTTGTTAAGGGGCCCACCCACTTCTACTGAACCATATACCCATGAGAGACTGCCTCCATCCCCTCAGGTCTGATAGGTAATTCCTGATTGCTCTATAATAGGAGCGCTCCAGAGCTCCAAGGTTAAGCTTCATAAATATCATTCCCTTGTCAGTGATTGGTTTAAGCATGAAGGTGAAAGTGAGGTTGCTCAGTCGTGCCCGACTCTTTGCGACCCCGTGGACTGTAGCCTACCAAGCCCCTCTGTCCATGGGATTTTCCAGGCAAGAGTACTGGAGTGGGTTGTCATTTCCTTCTCCAGGGGATCTTCCCAACCCAGGGATTGAACCCAGGTCTCCCGCATTGTAGGCAGATGCTTTACCATCTGAGCCACCAGGGAAGTGGTTTAAGCATGAACATTAGCAAAATCTGGTCAATGAGATGTGAGGGGAGGTCTTCTGAACGGGAGCTGTTCTTGGAAAGGTTTTCTTTTTCTTCTATTAATATAGCTATTTTAGCTTTCTTCTCATTATAGGGTTTTTTGTATTGTTTTGTTTGATTTTCATTTTCTTTTTATTATTTTTAAGATTTAGTGAGATGTCATTTAATAAATGACATACAATAAAATTGACCAATTTAAATACACAGTTTGATGAGTTTTTGCAGATCTAGACAAGTCATGTAACCACAACCACCACAATCATTATAAAAATTATTTCTTCTCCCAGAAGTTTCCCATGCTCCTTTGAGGTCAGTCTCCTTCCTCTGCACCCTGGTCGCTGGCAACCACTGATCTGCTTTCTATCACTATAGTTCTACATTTTATAAAATGTCATATAAATTGAATCATACAGATATAGTCTTACATGTCTGAATCCTTTCACATAGCCTAATGCTTTTGAGATTCATCCATGTTATTATATGTGTCAGCAGTTCATCTTTTTGTTTTAATTGCTAAGCAGTATTCCATTATAAATATAATGTAATTTGTTATGCACTCATCAGCTGATGCACACTTATGTTCTTTTCAGTTTTTTTGTCTATTATGAACATAGTTACTATGAACATTTACAAGCAAGTGTTTATATGGACTTTTTTTTTCTCTTGGGAAAATGAGAATGATATTTTTAGATCACATGTTAGGTTTATGTTTAAATTTATAAGGCACTCCCAAACTCTTTCCTAGATAACATTTTGAAATATATTATTTGGCATTTTTACCTGAAACATACAAGAGTTTCAGTTCTTCTGCACCCTTGCCAACACTTGGTTTTGTCAGGAATTTTTAACTTAAACTATCCTAGTGAGTCTGTAGTAGAATTACAATGTGGTCTTAGTCTGTATATCTCTAGAGATTAATCATGTGTAGTATCTTTTCATATGTTTATTTGTCATCTGAATTTTTTAATCTGATTGTTTCTCTTCTTATGAATAACTTGTAGAATTTCATTGTTTTTGAAAACAAGTCCCTTATCAGCTACATGTTTTGCAGACATTTTCCTCAGATTCATACTTGCATGGTATATCTTTTTCACCTTTTGTCTTTACCTATCTGTGACTTTTTATTTAAAATGCAATTTTAACAGGTTGTATCTAGTTAGATTTTGGCTTTTTAATCTGTTCTGACTATCTCTGCCTTGTAATTGGATTGTTAGAAACATTTACATTTAATATAATTTCAGTAAGGTAAAGTTTAGTTCTATGATCCTGATGTTTTCTATTCATCCCATATGGTCTTTTTTTTTTTTCTGCCTTTATTTGACTGAGTTTTATTTTGTTTTTACGTATTCTGTTTTATCTCTTCTTTTTGTTTTTAGGTATACCTCTTGGCTATTCTTTTTAAAACTGGTTTCTGTGTTTACAGGCTGCATCTTTAACTTGTCATAGTCTACCTCATGTTAATATAAGAAGTTACAAACTACTTCCATTTTCCTTTCTCCTCCCTTGTGCTATTGCTTTCATTAACTTTTTATACATTTGTTATAAATCTTAGACTACATTATTATTATTTTGTGGTTAGACAGTCAATTACCTTCTAAAGTAGTCTTAAAATAAGGAAAAATGTCTCATATTAATCCACATGCTTACATTCTAGAGCTCTTAATTCCCTTGTGTGGTTCCCAATTTCTATCTAGTATTGTTTTCCTTCCACTAAAAACTACCTTATCATTTCTTGTATGTCTACTACTGCAGATGATAAATTCTCCAGCTTTTGTTTGCCTGAAAATGTCTTTATTTTGTCTTCATTTTATGAAGGACACTATTTCCCCTGGATGTAGAATTTTAGATTGTAAGTTTTAATTTTCTTTCAGTACTTTAAAGATGTCATTCATTGTCTTCTGGTTTGCAGTGTTTTTGATAAGAAGTCAGCCCTGCCAGACTTACTTTTTATTTTCTTGTACACAATGTATCTCTTTCTGTGGCTAACTGAAAGAGTTCCACTTTACCATTGGTTTTCAATAATTTTTTAAAAGAATTTTAAAAATATGTTTTGTATATTTATTTTTGGCTGCATTGGGTCTTCATTGCTATGCATGGCCTTTCTCTAGTTGCAGAGAGAGGGGGCTCCTGTCTAGTTGTGGTACGTGGGCTTCTGTTTGCAGTGGCTTATCTTGTTTCAGAGCATGGGCTGTAGGGCCCTCAGGCTTCAGTAGCTGTAGCACAGAGGCTTAGTTGCCCTCATGGCATGTGGGATCTTCCTGGACCAGGGATGGAACCCATGGCCCCTGCATTGCAAGGCAGATTCTTAACCACTGGACAACCAGGGGAGCCATCAATAATTTTATTATGATGTGTTTTGCTAAGATTTTCCTTGTATTTATCTTCTCTTGAGTTGATTAAAATTTCAAGATCCATGGTTTATAGTTTTCATCAAATTTTTTTAAAATTTGGCCACTATTTTTTCAAATATATTTTTTGACCAAAATGCCCTTTGTGTCTTTCTGACTCCAGTTGAATGTATGTTAGTCATAATATTATCCCAAAGGGCACTGTAACTCTGCTCATTGTTTGAAAAACATCTTTCTGTCTGTGCTTCAATTTGGATGGATTTTATTGCTATGTCTTCAAGTTCATTGATCTTTTCTTTTGTGGTATTGATTATGCTGGTAAGTCCAACCAGCAAATTTTTCACTTCAGATATTTGTATTTTCAGCTCTAGAGGTTTCTTTATTTTTGTAGTTTCTATTTATGTCTTCATTATCTTCATGTTTTACTTTGGATTCTTCAATATATTTATAATAACTGTTTAAATTCCTTTTTTTTTTTTTTTTTTTGGCTGTACCACACAGCAATGTTAGGATGTTAGGTCTCTGATCAGGGATTGAACCTGGGCTCCAGCAATGAAAGCACAGAGTCTTAACCACTAGACTGCCAAGGAATTCCTTTAAATTTCTTTTTTTGAAAATTTCACCATGATCCCATTTTTAATATTTCTGTGGACTGCTTTTTCTACTGGTAAGGAGAAACATTGCTCTGCTTCTTAGATGTTAGGCAATGTGAACATTATATTCTAGATTTTGTTATCTTCCCTAAAATAGTGATAGGCTTTATATGGGCAGGCAGTTAAGTTACCTGCAGATAAGCTTGATTTTTTTTTTTAACTATTTAAATTGTTTTAATTCTTAAAAGTAATGTATACTTATTATACAAAAGCTAGAAGTCTAAAAAGTATAAAAAAGAAAATGAAAACAACAGAGAATATAATCATCCACCTATAACCATGTTAATATTTATATATTTCCTTTCAATGTTTTTCACCCTTTAAGGATAAATTTCCTTTTAAAATATATGAATAATACCATAATGAGCACACAGGTAAGTTTCCTGCTTTTTTTTTTACATAACATTTTCTCAAGTAATTAAAACTCTTTTATAAACTTCCTTGTTTAGACTTTTATTTTGAAATAATTTTAGATTTGCAGAAGAGTTGCAAAGGGAATGCAGAATTCCTACGTCTCCTTCATTCAGCCTTCCTTGATATTAACATCTTCTGTAACTATAGTAAGGCATATCTCACTTTATTGTATTTCAATTGACTGTACTTCACAGACATGGAGCTTTTCACAATGGAAGGTTTATGGCAGCTCTGCATTGAGCAAATGTCTCAGTGCCATTTTCCAATAGCATTTGATGAGTTCATGTCTCCATGTCACCTTTTGGTAATTCTCACAGTATCTCACAATATTTTCAAGTTTTCATAATTATTATATTTGTTATAGCAATCTGTGATCAAGTGATCTTTTATGTTACTATAGCAAAAAGATTGCAACTCACTGAAGACTCAGATAATAGTTATCATTTTTTAGCAATAAAGCATTTTAAAATTAAGGTATGTGTGTGTGTGTTTTAGTCGCTCAGTCATGTCCAACTCTTTGCAACTCATGGACTATATAGCCCACCAGGCTCCTTTGTCCATGGAATTCTTCAAACAAGAATACTGGAGTGGGTTGCCATTCCCTTCTCCAGGGGATCTTCCTGATACAGGGATCGAACCCGGTCTCCTATGTTGCAAGTAGATGCTTTACTGTCTGAGCCCCCAGGGAAGATAAGGTATATATATATTTAGACATGACATTATTGCATACTTAATAGACTACTGTATAGCATAAACATAACTTTTATATGGGCTGGGAAACCAAAAAATTCATGTGACTTGCTTTATTGTGATAGTCACCTTATTTTGACAGTCTGGAATTTAACCTGTCTGGAATTTAATATCTGATATATGCCTGTACATTTTATCTTGAGTTGCCAGCCAGATTTAGCAAATAGAAACACAGAACACCTAGTTAATCTTGAATCTCAGACAAACAGACAACATATACACACACACACATACACATATAGACACACTTTTTTTTCAAAAAAGAGATCAGTTCTTTTAAGGATTTTTAGATCTTTGTTATGGCAGGTAACCTTTAGTTTACCTAAGGTTAGTTTAGCCTTACTACTAGTACAAGATCCTTCCAAATCTCTATTGAACGCTCAGGTATCCAGAGAAGACCCTCCAGTCCATCTAGCTGCTATACAAACAGCTGTCATTCCTGTGTGAGAACTGGGAACTGTGCAGCTTCAAGACTTGTTTTATTGCCCGGTTTTGTACAGTTTTACTCTGAGTTTGTTCAGCTTAGTATTCAACCAAGGACTCAAAGTGTCCCCTTAAGCTGACCACTGGGGGTTCTTTCTCTCTATGGCTTTTGTCTCTCTAGCTCTCTGCCCCCCATTTCAAACCCTGCATTCCAGATTCTGATTGTGTCTCCAAAACTCAGAGAGGCTACCTTCTCTGCATGGGTCCCCTTCCTGCTCTGTGATCCAGAAATGTCTGCAGGAAGAAAGTCAAAGCAATTGTGGGGCTCATCTATATTTTCCCTTCTCTTGGGGATCACCCCGCACTGCTTGTGAATGATGATGGAAAACAGTTTTTTCATATATTATATCCAGTTTGATAGTTGTTTGTGACAGAAATCAACTCCAATATCAGCTACAGTTTCATAGCCAGAAACAGAAAAGTCTCCTTTTTCTTATTAAAAAAAAAAACAAAGCAAAACACATACACACATGGTGTCTTCTTTCTTGGACGCCACTGTGCTTGGTTGTGATGATGGCTGTGTTAGCCAAGTTAGAGAGTTGAGAAAAGCTGGCTTGCAAACAAAGCTAATATGACAAGAATGGCAGGGACTTCCCTGGTGGTCCAGTGATAAAGAGCCCGCCTGCCATTGCGGGGGACATGGGTTCAATTGTTGGTCCAGGAAGATTCCACATTGCAGGGCAACTAACCCCGGGCACTCCAGCTACTGAGTTCACGCTCTGGAGCCCATGCTACACAGCAAGCAAGCCACTGCAATGAGACGCCTATGCAGTGCCATGAAGAGTAGCCCCTGCTCTCTGCAACTAGGGAAAGCCCGGGCACAGCAACGAAGACACAGCACAGCCAAAAATAAATAAAAAAATAATATTTATTAAAAAAAAAAAAAAGAATGGCAGGGACAAAGGGAGAATGCATGGGTCCTTGGCGACATCATCAATCCACTGAACTATTCAACTGGGGAAACATACTGCCTCCCCTCTCGAAGAATTATTGGTATGTGAAAAAACTTTTTTTCTAATTTTTAAGCCAGTTGGGTTGCAATTTTTGTTATTTGATGTCAACGGTATCCTAATTAATACAAATTAGTGTACTAATAAAATAGCAAATGCTCAGTACTTGTTAGTAAGTAATAAAAAGTATATAGTTGTAGGGCCCTGTGTGCCATCTAGGTTGTGCACTGAGAGGTTTATATGTATATTATCACACTTGGGGCTTCCCTAGTGATTCAGCTCGTAAAGAATCTTCCTGCAATGTGGGAGACCTTGGTTCCATCCCTGGGTTGAGAAGATTCCCTGGAGAAGGGAACAGCTACCACCCGCTTCAGTATTCTGGCCTGGAGAATTGCATGGACTGTATAGTCCATGGGGTTGCAAAGAGTCAGACACGACTGAGTGACTTTCACTTCACTATCTCACTTCATGTCATAGCCAACCAAGTAGGTAGTTAGTATCAACCCCACTTTGCAGATGCAGAACTTGAGGCTGAGAGAAAAGCTCAGTTTTCAAGCTTGCAGATTTAACCCAACCTCTGGCTTCTCTGACTTCAAAGTTACACTATTATTTAGTCTTTCTAAGACTGGTTTTTAAGTCCCTAAACTTAATCTAGACCATAGATCTTTTCATTAAAAGGAGAAAACTGATCAATGAAAAAAAGTACCATTCAAGATGGGAAACCAGGGCACCCAAATGTTAGCTCAGTCAGAAGAGAGAAAGTTCTAATCTAGTCCTGGATCCTAAATTCCCCTGCCTGCCATTTCTGAGGATAAAGTTTGAGTGCTTTCTGCTAAGTCAGGACAGCTGGCCCAATCGGAATAAAGACCACCTGAAGCAGGCAAGCATCTGGGAATCAGAGTTAGGTCCCCAGCAGCAAAAGATCCAGATGTGCAACAAGGCTGAAACAGCAACCGGGGAGCATTGTCAGGGCCACCCAATCTGAAGGAAGTTTTCAAATCAGAGTCAGGGATAGAGGAGGTGGGAAACAGAAGTTGCTGGGAAAAGCCCAGAGTCCCATGTCATGGCCCTGCTGTCAGGAAACTGAACGATGCTCCTTTAGAGATGCTGGAAAGAGGGAAAGAGCCACTGTCCTTAAAGCTTACTCTGTGCTAGGAATGCCAAAGTGACAGTTTTAAAAATCTGAGAGATATAAAAAATGGACTGCATTCTGGTGGATACAAACAGTAAATCCTCTAGGAAACTCTTTATAAGTCACTTAGTATAAATGAAGTTTCTGAGAGCTCCTATCAGAAGAGAGAGAGAAAAAAAAAAAAAAAAAAAAAATATATATATATATATATATATGAGAGAGAGAAAGGTGAAGAAACTCAGGAGCAGGCAAGAAGATGAGCCATACTGATGCAGGGCAGCAAGCCCAGAGCTGGGGTCCAGTGGGTCAACTGCACAGGATCCAGTCGATCCAGTAGATCATTGCAGAAAGATCCTTCTGCAATGACTGACTCTAGGCAGACTCAAGATGAGAATGGGCATGAGGCTGAACAAGCACAGTTCTGTTCCTAACTGAATGGGAATAGGTTGGGCAATAAACCAGTGAGTCATCAAGGCAGTGAAAACGCGTCACCAACAGAAAGCAGGGTACCTGGAGGGATGGAGGGAGTGTGTGCGTGCGTGCGTGTGTGTGTGTGTGTGTGTGTGTGTGTGTGTGTGTGTGTTGGAGGGAAGTAAGCTGAGACAGAAGGAAGGGGACTCATCTTTCTCCCCAATCCCAAGAAATCTGAAAATGACAAATTTGGGTAAACCTGCCTTCAGAAGTGGGGAGGAGACAAGAGACATCTAAGGCATGACAGATTGAGTAAAAAGAGCAATAAAAATTGCATTAGCTATGGAGGAGAAGAAGGGAAAGTGAAAACAGTGAATTTGCTGGTGGGGGAGGGTTGGACGGTGGATGCTTTTTTTTTAAAAATCTGTTACTTCAATACATAGCTTTTTCAAAATGACATCCTGTGTTTGAGAGTCAGGATTTCATCTGGATAGTCCTAAATCCCTGTCCTGGAATTTAACTTGCTGCCCCAGGGGCTGGTAGCACTTTAAATTGATCCTGAGAACAAAGAAGGGAGACTTTGCCATATTTTAATGGCCTCCAGCTGCCGGGCCAGCCCCTCCCAGGCCTTAGCCCTGACCACACCCTCAGAGTATTCTGCTTTTGGGAAGTCTGTGCTCCCTGAGGTTTGGCTGTGTCAGAGTTAGATCGGCTCCCTGGAAAATGTTACTGCCCATGTTACCGGTTGCAGAAAGCATTCTGCCTTTGGCATGAAGACCCTTGCTGGCTTTAATTTCTCAGGCCATCCCATAGGAAGGGGAGGGATGGGGATGAGGGGAGCTCTCTTCTCCGCAACTGCAGTATGGACAGGGAGACTTGCTGGAAGGCCTGGGCTGGTTGATCAGTGAAAGCCTGACACTCCCCTTGCTAAGTGGTCCTTCCAGCCTGGGTAAAACGATGTGACATGTAGCCTGCCATCCAGCTCCACCTTCGTGGCATCTCACAGGGGATGTTCAGCAAGCTAACCCATTTTACAGATTACCAGATTTGAAGGTCCCTCCCCCTTAAGCCCAGCAAGGAGAACCTGGATGCTTAAATCGCCTATGTCCTGTATTAATTAAATTTTTAAACTTTAAAATTAAATGGAACACTGTGAAGGTTTCTCAAAAAATTACAAATTATCACATCACCCAGCAATTCCACTTCTAGATATATTCCCCAAAGAGTTGAAAGCAGATACTCATACAGATGTTTGTGCCTCAGTATTCACAGCTTCATTATTCACAATAGTGAAAAGGCGGAAGTAACCCACATGTCCATCACCAGGTGGGTGGATAACAAAACCTGGTGCATACAGACAATGGAATATTATTCAGCCTTAAAAAGGAAGGGAAAACCTGACATATGCTACAACATCCATGAACCTTGAAAATATGCTCAGTAAAAGAAGACAATCACAAAAGGACAAATAGGATCCTACTTATATGTGGTACCTGGAATAGTCACAGTGATAGAGATAGAAGAATGGTGCTGGCCAAGGGAGGTAGGAAATGGAGAGTTAATACAGAGAGAGGATCAGTTGTGCTGATGAAAAGGTTCTAGACATGGATATTGGTGTTAATTGCCCAACAATGTGAATGTGCTTAATGCCACTGAATTGTCCATTTAAATGGTTCAGATGGTAAACTTCTGTACTTTTGTATATTTTACTACAAAAATTAAATGAAACACATTAAATAATTTAGTTATTCACTTAGTAAATGAGCATTTATGGGGAACTCATATGCCAGCGTTGTATTACTAGACAGAATACAAAAAGAGAGTAGAAAATGTTACTGCTCCCAGAGAGGTCACCATCCAAGGTGCCAAATACAGTCTAGCCAAACTAGACTCATTTCCTTCCTAGACACTGTCAAAGGAATCCATAGATAGAAATCTGTCTTTTTTTGCCAGACCTTTTTTTAAAATTGTTCAACTCTTAGTCCTCTCTATCTAGTCCCTTTCTCCCCTATACTTACGCACACCTGTATGTCTTTACGAACCCTTATAACATCATCGTGTAGTCACTGGCCTGTGTATTTATCTCTTCTAGACTCTGATATCCCTGATTCACCCCGCCCCTAACACCAGAAATGCTGTGTTCATGTGTCAGAGAATGTGGTCTGAGAACCAGCTGTGTCAACATCACTTGGAAGCTTATTAGCAACGCAGGCTCAGAGACCCCACTCAGACCTATTTAATCAGAATTTGCATTTTTACGGGTGCCCCCAGATGATCTGATTCGGTTCCCTGATGGCTCAGATACAGAGTCTGCCTGCAATTCAGGAGACCCAGCTTCGAACCCTGGGTCAGGAAGATCCCCTGTAGAAGGAAATGGCAATCCACTCCAGTATTCTTGCCTGGAAAATCCCATGGATGGAGGAGCCTGGCAGGCTACAGTCCATGGGATCACAAAGAGTCAGGCATGACTGAGGGACTTCACTTTCACTTTCAGATGATCTGCGCATACATTCCAATGTGAGCAGCCTGAGGGGAGGCGGGGTAGAGGTTAACATAGGTGGGTGGGGAGCATGTACTTGGGTGTGTGTTCACACACACTTTTTCGTAGGATCTGACCACCCCCCGAAGGAGACCCTAATTGGTAGCCTCTGGAAGCATCTCCTCTAATTATTCAACCCATCTCTAGATAGATTAACCACAACTTTCTTCCCAAACAGTGACAGAACAGAACTTAAGCAAGAAGTAGAAGAGAATGAGCCGTAATGTGGAGGATTCCAGCCTGCCCGGGTGAGGCTCCATTCAGCACAATGGAACAGTTACTACTTCCTCACGTTAAATCTTAATACCATAGCAAAGTCAACTGGCAAAATCCCTCGCTTAGTAACCATTTCTGCTTTCCGGCTGACTGTTTATTTCTTTCAAGGAAGAATTTCAAAGAGTCATATCGTTGTAAAGGTAAATTTTTAAGCTTCTACTTTAATACCTCCATTTCACAGGAGAGCAAACTGGAGACCAAGTGAGGCTGAAGGAGCTTGACCTGACTTGGCCACTAGGATCAAGGCTAGACTGAAGCTGTGAGCACCCGGCAGATTAATGAGTTGATGTCCCTTCAACTTGTTATTTTTGAAATATTTGTTCAACACTTATCTGGTATTCCACGGATAAACTGACCTTCTATTAATAAAAATTGCATACAGAAATAGATCCTATCGTTAATTTTTATCTACTGGCCAAAACAGAGTCTTCATACCAAAAAAACCTGGTAAGATATTTTCCACTTTTCTGATGTTCTTATTCTCACTTCCATTTTCTTTTATAATTTTCTAAACATGACAACTTCATCATGGGACTATGAAAGAGTTTGCAATTTAAATAAAAAGAATTAGATTACTTGATCTTAGTAAGTAGCACTATTTGCCCCTGTTCAGGTTCAGTATTCATCTAATTGTGACTGCTAACTTCAGGTATGGTTGCATCAAGCATGTGTATGTGGCACTTCTGTGTACAATCCACAGAGATAGGTCAATTTGGCAGAATGGGTTTTTTTTTTTAATTTAAGTATAGTTGATTAACAGTGTTGTTTTAGTTACTGATATACAGTAAAGTGATTCAGTTATATATATATTTATTTACATATATTCCTTTTTATATTATTTTCCATTATGGTTTATCATAGGATATCGAGTAAAGTTCCCTGTGGTACACAGTAGTACTTGGTTGTTTATTTGTTTTGACAGGCTGTTTTTAAATTTACTACTCAAGGGTGTTGTGTATTTTGTGGAGACAGACCAATAGTCACATGACTTCAGGGGAAATCTAAATTAAGTGGCAATCGTTCCAATTTATAATAGCAGTGTTCTGTTACCCTGGGCAGTTGCTTGGCTGGATCTTATTAATCCAGCTCTAACTGAAATCTAGGCATCTGGGCATATCTGGAAGATTAAAGGGACAGGCTTCCAGGAGACTATTTGCATGAAGGGCCAAGGAAGGCCGTGGAAGAAAGGATTACTGGAAAAAGAGGCATCCTGATGAGTCAGACCACAAACTTGTCTCAGCACCTCCCATTTTCTAGTGGCAGCTCCATTTGCCCCAGGGACCTTTGGAATATTCCCTGGCTTCTCCCGCTGCTTCTTCTTACGGGATAAGGGTAGACCTGATCCAGAATGCGGCTCTGGCACTGAGGAGCAGTGAGCTCAGTGCCCTTCACCACGGGTACCAGCAGCAGAACATCAGGGAACCCACGGAGACCAGAGAAGGAGAGGAGGAGCATGGAGGATGTCACATGGGAGTTGGAAGGACTTGTTGATGAGCACAGGTAAGCCTTCCCGGGGTTCCCAGAATAGGACCAGAGAGCCAGCTATAGCACTATTAGCGTTAGTCTATTTATTTCCTATGCTCTCTTGTTCTGATGGAAGAAACAATAATCCAGGAGTCAGGACCTCTGCTTTTTCCTACTTAGGTGACCACTGGCATTTAGTGATCTCTCTGATCCTCACTTTTCTCTTTCGTAAAACAGGACTCTGATAGTTGCCTAATCCCTTTCCAAGAATATTGAGTTTCATGTGATGTAAAGTACTTGAAGGGCTTCCCTGATGGTCCAGTGGTTAAGAATATGCCTGCCAGTGCAGGAGATGTGGGTTCGATCCCTGGTCTGGGAAGATTCCACATGCTGCAGGGCAACTGAATCCACTGACCCTGCACACCACAACTACTAAGCCTGCTTTCTAGAGCCCACTAGCTGCAACTACTGAAGCCACACGCTCTAGAGCCTGTGCTCCACAACAAGGGAAGCCACCACAATGAGAGACTCATGCCCCACACCTGGAGAGTAGCCCCTGCTCACTGCAACTACGGAAAGCCTGTCCCAGCAACCAAGGCCAAGCACAGCCATAAAAAACAAAAACAAAAACAAAAAACTTGAAAGTGTTTTGCTAACTATAAACAAAAGTAAGGTATTAAGCAGAAGACAGTCAACCCCCAAGGTTTATGGCCCGAGAGAGAAGGGTGTAGACTAAGATGAGAGTGGCACCTAGGAACCCAAAGTTAGAGATTTTACATTTGTGCTAAAGGAACAAAGAAATCCTATGAGATAGCTAACACCAGCTGCTCGGCAGAGGAGCTGAGTGTGAATGGTGCCCCCTGGAACTGTGTGACATAGAGCTTAGGTTCTTCGGGCCTCCACATCTCCTTGTGTTGCGTTAAAACTTGATTGTGTGTTTGAATCACCTGCACTAGACTGGACTTTATTTGACTGTCAGCAGAGGTACTTTTTTGGGGGGAAGAAGCTAAGGAAGAATTATAAACAATGGGCAAAATCTCTGAGTGGACATGCCTATCTACATATTATCCTGGGTGGTGGCTGAAAAAAGCTTAACCCAAGATCTCGCAGAGCCACATGTCACATCCTGTCTGGAAGAGGGCATTCCCAGGCAGGCAGGAGGCTCTCTCAGCATTCCATAGTCATGGCCATTATGTCATAGTCTCGGGTTCTTTGATAGACAGGTAACATACAGAGAAGTACAGGTTATGGCATGCAGTGCTCCAACAGGCTCTGGGCCACACAAACCAAAGTAGTGACTTGAATGGTAGAAAACCTTCTGTAAGAAGTTAAAGTGGCCTTGGTTATGTTAGAAATCATTGTTAGCCTCACCAGTGGATCCTATCACAATGGAAAATTTGGGTGTTCTTTCAGGTTAGGAAGGGTGTCCTTTCCTTGGGAAGGAATACTGCAGAATGCTGTGCTAATCACATTTGGACAAAAAGTATTGCAGATATTTCCGTGTTCCACACAGAAAGCCTCAGCAGTGAAACCAGAAAATGCAGTCTTGGCAGGAACTGCTGGGGTTCCTGGAAACCCATTCAGTGCAGACACCTGGGGCCAGATCCTTGGAGCAAAACAGGTATTCCCTTCTTATCCTGGCTGGTGACAGCTGCTTTGTGGTCCACTGCCCAGTGTCTACATGGTTCAGTTGTCAATCAAACAACCTTCAATCAGTCGTCAAGCTCTAAATTTCTATGAGTCTGTCATCAGATTCTCCATTTGTAACTAAGTATCCAAAGGTCTATTCCTGACTCTATGGAAGTTATAGGGTCTCTTCTTCCCATCCCCCATTCTCCCAAGAGCTTATCTGTTTGAAAAACCAGTGAATAAAACTAAAGAGCATTCACATCTACTTAACATCTTCTGTTAAAGCCTTGCAAGCAAATTACTTTTCCAGATAACTGAAACTTACTTCATTAAGTGCCAAGGATTTATTTGAATTTGTTTTGATGGAAATCTTTTCAAAATGTATTATACAGCTCTCTATTTTCTTTTCTTTTCTTTTTTTTTTGAAAATTAAGACTGGGGAGATTTATTAATCTTTTCAGGAACTCTGATACAAAGCACAGTAAAAGGCCACAGACCGGTAAATAAGCATCATGGTTTTTGGTTCTTTCGTAACTGCTTCTACGGCCATAACAGCAGAACACCCTTTTACATCACTTTGAACGGAGGAGTACAAATGGCAAATAAAAAGCTTTAGTCACGTCTCTGATTTAAAAGTTTAATAAAGCTTTAAGTGTTTGCTGGTTTAAATATTGCCTATCTAAAAAAAAATACTTAAAAAAATTTTAACATGAGATTTATAGAGAAAGTGACTTGGTTTTGAAGGCAGTGCAGTTGGTTCCTATGCCATAAGAAACTTACCCTCCAGATTTATGAATCAGTAAAGAAACAGGTTGTATTATAGGCCCAAGTCACATAAATTTATGTTATTAGCATTATCTTTAAATTTATAATATAAACAAAACTGTATATATACATTGGCTTTGTTTTCCAAAATAATAGGCAACTCATTAGCCAAAGACACTACAGTCTACAAAACAAAAAGGCACATCTGTATAGATTCATGCTCTTGTTCCCTCTATGATTGGGTTAGGTAATCTGCATTTTGACCAAATAATAAGTACAGTGTATTCTGTTATTTTCATTCTATTTTTCACTTTTGTCTTCAGCAGCAAATTCTGGCATTTAAGACATGACATTAAAGAGTTTAAGAACAGTGGGTGTTATTTACAATTTTCCTAAATGTAAAAACTAGAAGATGGTCAAAGAGGCTTAAAAATCTGTATCACCACATACCCCCATATGTGTATAAATTCACTGCCTTAAAAAGTCTTGAATTCTACCTCTATTTTCTTAAAGTTATGGTACTGAACATGATGTAGTCTTTATTTTTTTAACAGAAAAAGTTTTTTTTTTTTTTTGAAACAAGTCTTTATTGAGTAACTTTTAACATCAAAAAAATAAAACTCTTGTAGTTCTCTTTACAGCAAATATATCATATCAGTGCTTTGGCTATCTTAAAAGCCCTTTACCATAAAATATTTGGTTTTAAAGTTTACTCAAATAGAATGTATAATCCCTATGACTCCCCTACATATACATAACAAGAGTGCAGTAAAATTAGTAAATACTAAACTGTATTGATAATTTATCATTCTCAGTTTGTGGTTTTTAGAAACAGTACAAGGACCTAATACATGTCGATTCATTGGCTTATTAGTTGCAGTGTACAGTGCAACAAAATACAAAATACATACTTGGTGAACATCCGTTTTATCTACAAGACAGCAGCTGAAGATTAGGTTTCAATACTGACATTTAACTATCCTACAAGCAATTAGCATTACCTCAGAAATATAGCCTTTCTTTAAGTTACTATTCATTTGCAACCAATTGTTCAACAGATGTTTTGTACGTAACTAGTATTGATTAGACATTCCTAATTCCTGGGAATACAATGCACTGTACATAAATCCTGTCCTCTAAGAGCTTCCAGGAGATGGAGGAGACAGAGAAGTTAACAAGCAGTTGCCATACAGTGAGCTACTACCCTGGTGGGGTCCAGGGAGTGGAGGTCAGGAAAGGCTTCCAAAGGCCCTTGCAAGTGGAAACTGAAGTACCAGCAAAACTTAGTTGAAGCAGGAATGAAGAACTGAAGGGCATCTTTCAAGAAGCTGCTACTGCGGTTAAGTCGCTTCAGTTGTGTCCGACTCTGTGCGACCCTATGGACAGCAGCTCACCAGGCTCCTCTGTCCATGGGATTCTCCAGGCAAGAATACTGGAGTGGGTTGCCATTTCCTTCTCCAATGCATGCATGCATGCTAAGTTGCTTCAGTTGGGTCCGACTCTGTGCAACCCTATGGACAGCAGCCCACCAGGCTCCTCTGTCCACGGGATTCTCCAGGCAAGAATACTGGAGTGGGTTGCCATTTCCTTCTCCATCATTCAAGAAGAGAGAAATGCAAAAGCAAATGCCAGATGTACTATGAAGTTTGAGGGAAAACGCAGAGAAGACCGAGGGGGTGGGGGGTGGGGCACACAGTATGGGGGATGTGCTGTGATGAAACCACAGGGCATCTAGTGCAAAGAAGGCTAGAGTCTGGAGACATTAACGGAACCAGGACACCAAGAGCTTCCTATGTCTTTGGATACCAATTGGATCTTCATCTTCTTTTCAGTCTGTGAACAACACAATTTGACTTATCAGCAAACAAATGTTAATTGGCCACCTACCAAATGCCAGGTGTTGATAATAATAATTGCTAACCATGAGTGCTTACTATATGCCAGACATGTCTCTAAGCACTTTTGAAGGTTGCCTTTTTTAATCCTTAGGAAATGGGCATTACCCCCAGGGGATTTCCCTGGTGGCACAGTGGATAAAAATTCACCTGCCAATGCAGGGAACCCAAGTTTGATCCCTGGTCTGGAGAGATTCCGCATGCCAAGGGACAGCTAAGCCTGTGCACCACACCTACTGACCCTGCATGCCTGGAGCCCGTGCTTTGCAACAGGGGAAGCCACCACCACAACGAGAAGTCTGCGCACGGCAATAGCCCCCACTCACCACAGCTAAAGAAAGCCTGTGCAAAGCAATGAAGACCCAGAGGAGCCAAAAATAAAATAAATAAATAGTTTAAAAAATACTTTGCCCATTCTACGGATGAGGAAATTAAGATTCCAAGAACTTAGGCAGCTTGTTCATAGCTACCCTGCTCATCTGGCCCACGCCATAGCAGGTGCCACAGATAATGAAGACATATCTAGGCAGATTTTTGTAAAAGTGCATGGCATTTTTTTAACGATCTCCACCATCATTTCTGGCTTACTCTACGGATCAAAGCAGTCCCAAAGACCCTCCCAAGTACAGGGGACTTTGACCTCACCACTAGATGGGAGGAGAACCAATGTCACATTGTCAGAAGAGCATAGGGGTAGGAGATATTTTGGCTCCCATGTTTGGAAAATGCAGTCTGCCTGGGGGTACCTTGGGAAAAGGTCCACAGATGGAAGGGCTTGACCCACTGCCTAGCTGGGCCCATCATGCAGTGCACAAACTATAGAAATCCATGCAGCAACTTTGGGTCCATCAGTTTTGTTTTGGGAGACCCTGGCCTGGGTGAATCACTGAGGGAGGGAGGGTTTTGTGAATCTCCATACTGAACCACCTGGGATCATTTTTACCTTACGTTGCCAAGGTCTTATCAGCAGGACTGGTGTAGCTAGGTGCACAGGTAGAAATACCCAATGATGTGAAGGTCTCCAGTCTATCAAGCAGTGGGGGAAGCTGCAAGTGAGGGGCAGCTATGGAGAGGTGGGGGCAGACAGTGGGCAGTAGTTGTAGTGTTCGTCCCTGAGAGTTGATGATACCTGAGTCACTACCTCTCCCCAGCAGGTTGTATTTCATTAATTACGAACATAGCAGTCACCCTTCGAGAGCCTATTTGGGAAGGAGTATCCTGGAAAAGACTGGAATTGCTGGCAGTACAATGGATGGAGGTTCAATGTATCCAGGTAAGCATTGTGTCAGTTGCTGATTTCTAGCCAAGATAAAATAGCAAGAAATTGTAAATACATACACATACACACCCCTCAGGACTCACTGGATGGCTGAATCTGTTTTATTGTAGCGAGTGGTCAGAGAAGTGAAATAGTGTAACAGAAGCTCAGATAGGTAAATTGCAGAGGCTCCTAAACATCAGGCTAGTATCTTCTTACTTAGACCAGTCATTTCCAAACAGTTTTGATCATATAATCCAATAATATGACATTTTTTTTTGAGCACCCCTTGTTGAAATGAATACGCATCACGGATATACTAATAAATGGTGTACATTATACAACCTTTCCAAGAAGAGAATTAAGGCAGAGGCCAGATAATTATTAAAGATAATCCTAATTATCTTTATTTTAAAATTTTTTTTCTAATTAATTTTTTTCTGTATCCCAACAGATGAGCACACACACTTAATGTTAGAGGCCACTAGCTCAGACAATGGGAAAGCTTTGAAGGATCTTGATCCTAGAAGAGACAAGGTCAAGGTGGCATAGGTGGAAATCTAGGTTGGTGGTACTTATTATCTGTAGACCTCGGCGGGCCCTAGCCCCTTCTGTGGTTTTGTTACCAAAGAGAATCTATTATTCAAGAGTGAACTCACCTGGCTCCCTCCTGGCTTTCCCCATCTCTCTCCTTTCCCAGATCTTCAGGGTTGGAATGCTCATTGCATTGTTCCAGCCACTAAACAAACTGCCTGGAGATCTGTAGACCTGCAACATATCAAATAAACTCATGTCTCATTCTGTCAAAGTTTTTTCCTTGATCCAGCCTGAAAAGATACCTAGTCTGTCTTCCTTTGCTACCAGGTGCTACAATTTCTCTCATCACCAAAATCTTGATAGCTCCGTTTCTCTGGCGGCTTGTGTTGGAACCTTGTGAATCACCCGGTGGGCCAATACTGCTGTTCTGCGTAGGCGAATGTCTGATAATATTGTGTAATATGAGTTCAGCAGTGTGAATACGCACAGCTGTCGAATGTTAATTCTCTCGGCAGGCTTTAAACACAAGCACCAGTCAGTCCTAAAGTCATGCTTTGGGATGTCTGGTCCTCCTGTTTGTCAATAACCCCAAGGCTGGAGGTTAGTTGGAGTCCATGGGCTTACACTTTCCAACCAGTCATGGAAAGCCTGTCTGCCTACCCTCTTTCATTACTGCTACCTTTTGGAGGATGTGGTTATTTATTCATTCATTTTTAGTGGCTGATGTTGGGAACCCAGGTTTAACTGGATTTTCAGGATCTCTTGGGGAGGTGGGCTTAAGGTGGGTGGCAATGAATAAGCCATAGCCTTGCTGTGGTTCTGGGACCAGACTAGGGGGAGGCAAGTGAGGTGCCCAGGGTGCTGAACTTTAGAAGGTATCAGTCTTGGCATCACCCACGTGCAGGGCTGGCACCTGAGACAGATGCCTCTTCAAATCTTGCCTTGCTCTTGGGGTCCCTTTCCTCTCCAGACTGACTGTTGTTGTTCATTGTTCAGTGACTAAGTCATGTCTAACTCTTTGAGACCCCATGGATTGCAGGATGCCAGGCTTCTCTGTCCTTTACCATCCCCTGGAGCTTGCTCAAACTCATGTCCATCAAGTTGGTTATGCCATCCAACCATCTCGTCCTCTGTCGCCCCCCTCTCCTTCTCCCTTCAATCTTTCCCAGCATCAGGGTCTTTTCCAATGAGTCAGCTCTTTGCCTCGGGTGGCCAAAGTACTGGAGCTTCGACTAGACTGACTTAGTGTGCAGGATAGAGCTGTTGAGATGTGAGGCGATGGATAATTTTTTTTTGCCAGGGTTTAAGCTGAATCCCATCTGGTCTAAGTATACACCAGACTCTGAGGTTTTAGTCCAGAGGGGCTGAGCCCAGATGGGGTTGGGAATGTAGCCCATGGTGATTCAGAGTTTTGAAAGTCTCTAAGGCTAGGAAAAATGAAATTGCAGAGATTGGGGGAGGAGAAATAATTCATGTCTCTTGCATACACACGTCATTGTGGCCCGTGGTAAGTGGCTGGTGGCAGTTCCTTTGCTTGTGGGGAGCATTTGAGTCATTCACCTGCATCCTGCTGGCTTAAGGAGCCCTGGCCTTTTAAGCTCTGACCAGTGGGCCATCTGTTACTGAGTTAAAAATATTACTTCTGCAAATTGGCTGCTCTCTCTGCTCGGTTTCTAGCACATTGGCACCAATAGTTTGAGTGTGATTCCGTTTGCTCTTTCAATCCTTCCAGGTCCTTCAGTAAAGAATAGCATCTCATGAAATCTTTCCAGCTCACACACTTCTAACCTTTGAGTCAACTTTGATGGTTGGTCAAAGGGTATCAAAATGGCTCCAAATGCACAGATTAAGCAGCTCTCCACTATCTGAATAGTTAAAGTATCCAAGAAAAGGACGAAAATGGAAGCAAAGATTGTCTTTTTTGCCTTGTTTCTTTCTTTTGAAATGGCGACAAGCTGGAAACAATCTAAATACCCAAAACAAGGAGCTGGCTAAGTCAATTACGGTGCAGAAACTTGAGGGAATGCTATACAGCAATTAAAATAAGTAAGAAAATGACCTATGAAAATATCTTTATAACATTACACTTAAATCCAGAATACAGAACTGTGTGTTCACTGTATGAAATATGTGAGTGCATGAACAGAAGAAACATGCATGCATAAAATTGTTTGCAAGGGTGTGGTGACTTTTTTTTTTCTCATTTAAACATGCTTTTAACAATGTTATCTATATAATAATATTGGTGTCCAAAAAATTTCTAAGTACTTTGGAAAAAAAGGAAGACAATCTGATGAAGACAAGAGATTGGTATCATTCAGTGAATGTCCAGACCCCAGTGTGACAGGCTGGAGTATGGGCTCTGACTTCTTCTTTTTTTAATTCTTTTTGTTTATTTAATAAATTTATTTGGCTGCACCAGGTCTTAGTTGAGGCATAAGGGGTCTTAGTTTCCTGACCAGGGATTGAACCCAGGTCCCCTGCATTGGGAGCATGGAGTTTTAGCCACTGGACCACCAGGGAAGTTCTTGGGCTCGGGCTTCTAACTGGGTTGAGATCCGACTTTGCCACTTTGTCAAAACATGACCTTGAGCATATTCTTATCTCCCTGTTAAATAGAGATAAGAATGATGTCTGTTTCATAGGCTATTACAAGTTGCTGTGAGTTGGTGTATGTAGAGTGCTTAGAAAAATTCCTGGCCCAGAGTGAACACTCAGCAAATATTAGCTCTCCTGATTATACTGTGGATGCAAGAAACATCAGCCTGGGCAGAAGGCTTAAGTCAGAGGAATTTCTCTGGCTTGACCACAACCCATTCTCATAGGTCTTCTCTGACTTTTTTCCAGGACGATTCATGAGTATTTAGAAAGAGAGGGGGGTCCTTGCTGCCTCAGCTGGCTAGCAAAATGGAAGCCTCCCCACTGCCCCTGGCTAGCATTCTTGCTGAGTCCTGCTGCCCGCCGTGGAGAGGCTGGTTATCCCTTCCAGGGACAGGGAGGCACCCGCTGCTGAAGCTGCAGGGCTGGCAGTCAGGGTGGCAGCTCCTGCAGATGCCACAGCTGGGGCCATCTCCTGTGGACGCCCTGAGTCACAGGCTGGCTGCCCCTGCTAGTCCCCGCTGTGCGCCGCCACCTTGTCCTGGGGAGAGTGTGGCTCTCACTTTTCACGTGTGTGCAGCCCACTCAGCCTCAGCCCGCGGGGACGGGGACAGGTCTGAGCGACATCACGGCTACTCTTCGCCCTGCCCCTCCTTCCACCGCTGAGTCAGTGATGAGCCACAGCCTGTGTGTGGCTGCCTCTCCCCTCGTTCCCAGGAGGCCCCACCTGTCTTCTCGCCAGCCACCTCTCTCTTCTCGGCAGGACAAGCCCAGACCTGGCCATATCCTCACGGGAGGACAGTTCTGCTCCGGCTGGGACCCCATGCAGCATGAAACCGGACTGGCATCCAACCTGGAGAAAACATCTGGATGCGGGAATGAGAAACAGATGCCCAGACAGACCAAGGGCAGGGATGCTCAGTGTGGGAGGCGAGTGACTGAGCCTGCTGCTGACTGGACACGAAGGGTGAGGAGAGGAGGAAGAACGAGAGGCAGCTGCTGAAAAGGAACGAGGGAGGTCCCCAGCAGATGCTAAAAAAAAACCCTCAAGTTCATTTGCACACATCAGCTTCAATCTCCCCAGAGTACCTTCCTCAATCCTTACCTCTCCACACACCCCCTGATTCTTTTCTGGCTTCTAATCTTCACAAAAGAAGAGTGTTTGAGGTTGGGGGAGGGCAGGGGCTGTTCACTAGTGTGACTGTCTTACAGACCTTGTTCTAGAGACAGACCTATGATTCAAGTAATGCCTTCTTTCCCCTTCACCAGAGTGGGATTAGAAATGGGGACAAGTTTCCTTACTCAAGGGGAGGGGGTGTGTTTGAGGAAAACGGGATGTTGTGAAATGGGAAGAAGAGACAACAGTAAAAAGCCCTGGTGGAAATAAAGTGCTCCAGCAGTCCTGTATCCATTAAAGTAATAACATCGTTGCATGGCAGGTTTATCACTCCCTTACAGATCCTCAGCGTGGGAGCTGTGGCTCTTTTTAAAAATGAGAACGGGGTTGCGAGCTGCTGCTCCGGTGTGGAAGGGCAGGTCTCCCTGTCTCTCCCCTTCAATGATCCTCTCTCACCACCACCCCCAGCCTTGGACTTCTCCCAGCCTCTAGGACCATCACTAAAATTCATTTCACTCTTTAATTAGATTTCATGGAGTAAGGGATTGGGAGGGGTGCTGGGAAAGGCATTCATATGACCTCTTTCTGTAGAGAGGGGTAATGCTGTTGATAGGGGAGGTGGGACAATGGTTGCCATGGAGACATATTCCCAGACATACAGAACACACACTCATTTAAATGCCTTTTTTTTTTTTTTCCAGCAGGGGAAGGATCCGGTGCCCTATTTTTAGTGTCAGATTTCAGCAAAACAATTCACTTTCATTTCATCACACACACACTGCTGGGTTTTAAAGTAGGTCACATTTTCTAACCATATCAAGAGCTCAGATCTGTCTTGCTCAAGTAGTGCAAGGTTCCACAGAAGATTTTACTGATTGAGACGGAGATCTCAGACTTGCCTCAGTACAGTTTCCTTTCATCTCTATTTGACAGGCATTAGAATAGCAGAATGAAGAGCTGTAGGTAAATTTACATTTTAAAGACTAATACAAAATGCCTAAGAAGTGATGATGGTAAGGGGAGGCATAGAAATTAAAAACGACAAACTGGGCTGTTATTCTGTTATCAGATTATCACTGATTATTATAAAAAATATTCCTTGAGTGCCAATCTACACAGTCCATTGAGGAAGAAATAAGTCCTGACTGGTAGCTGTCCAATTTAAATCTTTACTCTTTATTCCAGCTTGACAGGGTATGCTAGAATATGTGAATCCAGAGTTTGGGGTTTTATTTCTGCTCCATGCCAAATTGCAGTTTTTAAGTGTTTTTGTCTGCATTTCTTGCTTCGTGCTCTTTGCCAAATTTCACAGCTACTTGGTGACCAGAATACCCTTATTGACTGGCATGAGCACTGGACACTCCCCAGCAGAATTAGCCTGAAGCAAGGTTGTGAATTGGCCCAGAATTTCCAGTGGCCCTAAACTCACCCACTTCCCCAGATGGTGACAGTGCCTCCTCTTCCTCGGGTTTGGTTCTTTCCGAGGTGGCAATAAATCTAGAGTAATTTAGGAAGGATTATCCTCTTTCCTTGAAACTCGTTTTATATCAAGTCCTTTTGTTTCTAATGGGGAGGTTATTTTTACACTGGCAGAGAATGCTGGCTTCCCTTTCATAGCACAGAGTGGGAAACTGCCTCTGTGTAGAATCAAAGGGTACCCTGTGGTCCACCGTCTTAAAAATATAATAGCCTGATAGTAAAAGGAAGACTGAAATGAAATCATTATGATAGAATACTAACAGTGTTATCCCAAGTAGAGAGAAATCAGTTAACTAATTTTCTCCTTTCTAACTTTTTGTATTTTCTAAACTTCGTTGAGCGTACACTGCCTTATTAATCAGGAAGTAATTAAAAATTGATAAACTCAGACGGACACTGGCTTCAGGACCCCAGGCTATGCAGTCAGCTATGCCAGGACCCAGTCTTGCCCACCAGTGGGCCCGCAGCCTCTGCACCACATAAAGCCTGGCAGCCGACAGTGCCAGGGGCCAGCCCCACCCACCAGCATGCTCACAGCAGTCAGTCCTGCCAGCATAGCACGGCACATGCACCCTACATACGGGGCACCCCTAAAGCATATAGTTCTGGTGACCAGAAGGGAGTGTGCTACTAGACCCCACAGAACATCTACCTTAAGCCACTTCTCTAAGATTCAGGGCTTCCCAGGTGGCTCAGTGGTAAAGAATCCACCTGCCAATGCAGGAGATGCAAGAGACACAGGTTTGATCCCTGGTTGGGAAGATCCTCTGGGGTAGGAATTGGCAACCCACTCCAGTATTCTTGCCTGGGAGATCCCATGGAGAGAGGAGCCTGTCCATGGGAGCCAGTCCATCGGGTGGCAAAGAGTCAGACACAGTTGAGCACACATACACACAGATGCAGCAAGATCAGAAAATGTAACCAACCTACATTATACAACAAATAAACATGGATTATTAGGCAAAGGGAGGTGACGAGGGAGTATGCTCCAAATGAAAGAATAAGATAAACCTCCAGAAACAGAACTAAGTAAAATAGAAATAAGCAATCTACCTGATAAAGAGTTCAAGGCAATGATCATAAGGATGGTAAGTGAACTGGGGAGAAGAATGAATGAACACTGTGAGAAGCTTATCAAAGAGAAAATATAAAGAAGAACCAAACAAACAGAAGAATACAATAACTGAAATGAAAAATACACTAACAGGAATCAATGGTAGATTAGATGAAACACAGGAAAGGATCAACAAGCTGATCTGGAAGACAGACTAATGGAAGTCATCCAAGCTAAACTGAAAAAAAAAAAAAGAAAGAATTTTTAAAAATGAGGATGATTTAAAAGACTAGTGGGACAACATCAAGCATACTAACATTCACATTTTAGGTGTCCTAGAAGAAGAGAGAGAGAAAGAGGAAGAGAACTTATTTAAAGGAATAATAAGTGAAAACTTCACTAACCTGAGAAAGGAAACAGACATCTAGGTCCAATAAGTACACAATTCCAAACAAGATGAACCCAAAGAGGTCTCCCCAAGACACACTGTAATTAAAATAGCAAAAATGAAAGATAAAGCGAGAATCTTTCAAAGCAGCTAGTTACGTACAAGGGAACTCCCATAAGGCTGTCACTTTACTCCTCAGCAGAAACTTCTCAGGCCAGAGGGAGTGAAACGATATATTCAAAGAGATGAAAGAAAAAGGTACAACCAAGAATACTCTAGCATTCAAGCAAGAATACTAGAGTGGGTTGCCATTTCCTTTTCCAGGGTATCTCCCTGACCCAGGGGTTGAACCTGCCTCTCTTTCATCTCCTGCAAGGCAGGTGGATTCTTTACCACTGTCATTTAGTAAATACTAAATGCCAAACATTTTGTGTGTGTATATACATATATATATATATAGTAATATATATACATTATAAAATTATTATGCCCATTATACATGTATGTATGCACATATATGTATATGTGTATATATAATCATATCTGTACAAGTAGTTTTATTTCTTAATCTATATTCTATAGTTAAGAAAACTGAGATTCTGTAATGTAATTTCCCTAAAGTCACAGAGGTATTAAGTAACTGGAGTAGGGGATATTTGAACCCAGATTTGTGCAAAGCATTTGGCAGCTCCCTGGGGCTGTGGGGTTGAATCAGGGTATTGGACATCTGATTCAGTCTCTCAGTTAAGGGAGACTTATATATTGTCTAATATACTTGTTAGACAATATATATTATATATATATAATAAACATATAAGACAACTTATATATTGTCTAATATAGATATCCTATTGTCAAACACATAAAACTCTAACTCTATTCAATGAAAACTAGGAGTTTTGACTACCTAGCAAAATGTATTTTTCTGCTTTGTAGATTGCAGGTAGGCTCCATCACTCTTCATAGGAAAAGGTCCTATCCTATAGGTTGTTCTTGTTGTTTAGTTTCTAAGTCATGTCCCATTCTTTCACGATCCCATGGACTCTAGCCTGCCAGGTTCTTCTGTCCATGGGATTTCCCAGGCAATAATACTGGAGTGGGTTGCCATTTCCCAGCTTATTCTTGGTAATGGCTGCTTTGTTTATGAAGACAGCCTCAGGTGGTCTGAAGCATGCTGCAACTAAGACGTGGCACAGCCAAATAAATAAACAAATAAATATTAAGAAAGATTTATCCTAAAAGATGATCCTGTGAAAGTGTTGCACTCAATATGCCAGCAAATTTGGAAAACTCAGGATTGGCCGTGGGACTGGAAAAGGTCAGTTTTCATTCCAATCCCAAAGAAAGACAATGCCAAAGAATGCTCAAACTACCGCACAATTGCACTCATCTCACATGCTAGTAAACTAATGCTTAAAATTCTCCAAGCCAGGCTTCAACAGTATGTGAACTGTGAAACTTCCAGATGTTCAAGCTGGATTTCGAAAAGGCAGAGGAACCAGAGATCAAATTGTCAACATCTGCTGGATCATCAAAAAAGCTAGAGAGTTCCAGAAAAACATCTACCTCTGCTTTATTGACTATGCCAAAGCCTTTGACTGTGTGGATCACAATAAACTGAAAAATTCTGAAAGAGATGGGAATACCAGATCACCTGACCTGCCTCTTGAGAAATCTGCATGCAGGTCAGGAAGCAACAGTTAGAACTAGACATGGAACAATAGACTGGTTCCAAATAGGAAAAAAAAGTACGACAAGGCTCTATATTGTTACCATGCTTATTTAACTTATATGCAGAGTACATCATGAGAAACGTTGGGGTGGATGAAGCACAAGCTGGAATCAACATTGCCAGGAGAAATATCAATAACCTCAGATATGCAGATGACACCACCCTTATGCTAGAAAGCAGAGAAGAACTAAAGAGCCTCTTGATGAAAGTGAAAGAGAAGAGTGAAAAACTTAACTTAAAGCTCAACATTCAGAAAACTAAGGTCATGGCATCCAGTCCCATCACTTAATGGCAAATAGATGGAGAAACAGTGGAAACAGTGAAAGACTATTTTGGGGGGCTCCAAAATCACTGCAAATGGTGACTGAAGCCATGAAATTAAAAGACGCTTACTCCTTGGAAGAAAAGTTATGACCAACCTAGACAGCATATTAAAAAGCAGAGACATTACTTTGCCAATAAAGGTCTGTCTAGTAAAGGCTATGGTCTTTCCAGTAGTCATGTATGGATGTGAGAGTTGGACTATAAAGGAAGCTGAGTGCTGAAGAATTGATGCTTTTGAACTGTGGTGTTGGAAAAGACTCTTGAGAGTCCTGTGGACAGCAAGGAGATCCAACCAGTCCATCCTAAAGGGAATAAGTCCTAAATCTTCATTGGAAGGACTGATGCTGAAGCTGAAACTCCAATACTTTGGCCACCTGATGTGAAGAGCTGACTCATTGGAAAAGACCCTGATGCTGGGAAAGATTGAAGGCGGGAGGAGAAGGTGACAACAGAGGATGAGATGGTTGGATGGCATCACCGACCAAATGGACATGAGTTTGAGTAAACTCTGGGAGTTGGTGATGGACAGGGAGGCCTGGCGTGCTGCAGTCCATGGGGTCGCAGAGAGTCGGACACGACTGAGCGACTGAACTGAACTGAACTGAGGAAAGGGAACAAAAGAAAGGAAAAGAAAAAACATCTCTCTGCCAGACAATAGGTGATAGCTTGGCTGTGTTAAAAAAAAAAAGTGTTGCTGTCTTTCCAAAATTTACTATTTCAGATAGCCTCAACTAAATATCATTAAACCAGGGGAGGGATGGAAAGAGGACAAAGGTCTACAATTCAAAGATCTAAGTCTTCAGGTTTAAAGGCTAATTTTAGACGAGACCTTTGGTTGTTACTTGTGCATGGAACTGATAGAAGGCACGCGAAAGAGATGCCTATTGAGTTTTTGAGGGAATTACATGGCCAAAGTCACCATGAGCCTAACCTGCAAAAGCCTGTGACTGTTCAATGCCTAAAGCAAAACTTGTGTTTCCAAATCTGCATCAGCAGGGAGCAGACTCTGAAAGCTGAGCAGCCCTCAAAAGGCATACTCGCTGTTTGCTGCCCCAGCCATGGCCATGGAAGGTAACGGACACAAAAGAACCTCTCAAAGGACAGTTGGCTGACCTCTTCTGTTTCAGAAGACAGTCTCCTCTATTTTTGCTCAGCAGGATTTGATCAATGTTTTAGACTGTGACTTCTGAGGGTTTCCCATTTTCTGAATGGCAGTTTTAATTACAGTTTTCCTATTCTTACTCCAATACTGTATATGTAATGTGACAGGGGCAGATAAGTAGCCTTTTAGTTTGTTGTTTGCAAGATCCTGTAACATCACATCTGGACTCAAACAGGGAGACTACATATCACCCAAAATCTTGATTCTGAGCTGGAGACAATCTCAAGATAAAATTTGAGTGCACCTTCTTTTGAGGACAGAGTGCATCCTATGAGGAGGAAGAAGGGTACAAGTTTACTTTTAGGAGGTCAAAGGGGTAAATTATGGTAGAAACTGTTTAATTGTCCCAAAACATTAGTCTTCTTCAACGTTATAGCATTAGAACCCTTAATATTTAGCCAGGAGAGATGATCTCTTCTCTTTGTCTTTTTCTACCTTCTTTCTCCTGGCTGGAATGGGGATGAAGGGCTGGAGCTAAAGCAGCCATTTTGGATCATGAGATCATTTGGGAACTGGAGATTATGCCAGGCAGAAAATTAAGGAAAAAGAACCCAAGTCCCTGCTACTGTGTAGCACTTTACAATCTATGAACCACTTATCCAGCTTTATATGAAAGAGAAATAAATTTCTATGTTGTTTAAGCCACTGTTTTTCTTTGTTTGTTTGGGATCAGGAGAGAAGAGTAAAGATAGTTCAGCCTCCTTCTCTGAAACCTAACTAGTACATGAGAAATTACTTTCTTGAGTTATCCCAATTTCCCCAAAACAAGCATATTTTAGAGGCTGAAGACCAAAAAGATTTAGAGAAGCTATGAATTGAAGTAAATATGATACCACCTTTCCCTATGATACATAAGTTAGAGGAAGGCCCCATGCTCAGGGTGTTCACATTCTGTTATACTACAGTTTATATCATCATCAGTATGTCTAGGAGACAGGAATACAGGTATCCCTTGGTCTCAAAAGTTTGCTTCACAACAGTTAACTTTAAGAAAGACCTACATTAGTACCTGTTTTCCCTAACCAAAAGAACTCTGAAGAGAAGTTTTGCTTTACTGAACAATTATTTTACAGTGAGCTGTTTTAGAAGCAGTGTGCACCTGTAGGAATAAGAATGCCACTGCCAAGCTCCTTCCAGGGGATCTACACTCAGTATCAGACCACCATGGATGTAAACTGTGAGCATCTGTGCTGTATCTCGATTTATTTTGTGCATCTATTAGCAAGATGTGTCATAAAGTAATTGCTTTTTGCTTCACATCACCTTGACTTAGGAAAGGATTCTAGGAATTCTCTACTTTTGGATAGTTGGGGACAAGAGTACCTATCCCTCCGTATTGAGACACTGGAGCTTCAGAAATTAAATTCATTTACTTCTCTGAGTTTTGGCCAAGGAGCTTGTCTGCAAAGCCCCCTTTTTAGATAATTGTCTGCCAAGTTGGTTTAGGAAAAATTGCCCAACTGGCAAAGAATATCTGTGGCTCTGGAAAATGACTCACCTATTCCAAACTGCTTAAAAAGTAAATCCATTCTTAATATCCCAACAACTGTTTAAATTTTGTTCCATCTAGTTTGGTATAAATCTATTTTTACTTAACTCCTAATATTCTCATTGACTTCAGTTTTTATTTGGAAATTTTAATATTTGATTTCTTCCAAATGATATCTTATTAGTTCGATGCTGTTGCAGCTTGCCTCTGATGCCCATCATTATTTAATCACTTCAGTATAGCATTGATTCAATGACTTTGCTCTTGGTTACCTAAATATTACTAGTTTCCTTCCATTTCCTCTCTTGTACAATGATAGTGCTTGTTTATAAAACTTCTTTGAAATTACTAAGGGGAAAGAGCTACATCAAGATAAAGTGCTGTGTTGTTTTTCCCTTGGAAATATGCCTGGACTCAAATTTGAACTTGGGGTATAAATTGTAAAAGACTCTGCCAAGAGTTCTCTGGTTCTGATAGGCAGTGCTAGATGAGTCTCTGCTTCCAAGCCAGGTCATTATGCAACTTGAGGGAGAGACGGGAAAGGAGAGTCAGGCAGGAGAAGGACAGGTTTTTTTTTTTATTCTATCATGAAGTAAAGGAAGCTGAATTCCATATTCCCTTCTCTCCCTCCTTTCCTCCCCCCTCTTTTCCTTCCTTTTTTCCTTCTTTCTAACATTTCTAATTTTTTCCCTCCCACAACCTCCCCTCCCTTCCTGCTTTCCTTCCACCCACAAATACTTAGTGAATCCAGTGGCAGCTAATCTTCAGAGATGCTACCCACAATGAACTTGGAGAGGTCATATGCAGGCACTCAGGACCACAGACTTAGCTCAACTCCAAGCCAGTAGCCAGCCTCACATGTCAGTCATGTCTCTGAGATGACACCAGCCCCATATGCCACTTGACTGTAAGCATGAAAGATTTCCACTAAAGAACCACCCAGCTGATCCCAGTCAACCCATGGGATAGTGGGATTTTAATGAACTGTTGTTTAAAGCCACTATGTTTTAGGATGGTTTATGGTGCATCACAGATCATTAAAATGAGCATTTATTTACTATGAGCCAGGTGCTGTTTTAGAATCTGGAGGTAAACAAAACAAAAATCTGTTTCCTTATGAACCCACATACTAATGGGAGAGATAGGCAATGAAAAAGATAAATATGTGAATAATAATGAATCCGGTAAGAGAAAATAAATAATGATAGAAAAAGGGAGTATGAAGTGTGGGAGGATGGGAAAAGTTTGATTAGGGTTGCTAAGGAAGGCTCACTGAGAAAATGATTTCTGAGTCATGAACTAAGAGCAGAGCAGGTGTAGCTGGGGCAGAGTGCAAATGGCTGGTGATGAGGTTGAAGAGGGTGGGGGTACACAAACTTGCGGGAGAGACATGATGGCATCTTGGATCTAGGTGGTGGCCACAGCAAATGGTGAGGAAGAGGTTGAATTCTGGCTTATTTTGAAACTATCAGTGATGATGGACTGAATTTGGGTTGGGAGAGAAAGAGAGGCATCAAGCATGATAGCAAGCTCTCAGCCACTGGAAAATGAAGACACTATTAATTGAGATGGAGGATACTATAGAAGGAGCTGTCTTGGGGAGAATATTTTGTGTTTATTAATTTCCTAATTTGTGCCCTTCCTCCCTCCCTTCCTTCCTTTTTTCCTTCCTGTTGAAGTGGGATGTCTCACTACCTATTTTGAGATGCAAATTGTGTGCCGAGTCAGCAGACAGAGCACCTCATTCTATGTATTGGCAATAGCAGGAAGCCCAAAAGGAGAAGCCAGTCTTACTCCTCTAAATCTGTAGCCACCATTTGATGTCTAAGGATCTCAATAGTGTAAATAAGTATCCAGTCCAGTCTGGGCCTCTCTCAGTATGCTCTCTGGGCAGAGACATGCTGGTGGCTGAGTGAAGTTTGGCCAACATGGATCCTGTTTACAATCTGGAAACTCAAAGTCCTTTCCTCTAGTACCAACCTCAGGTCCTTTGATGGCCTGCCTTGTCTTGCAAAAGCATCTTTCTGAGGGCTAGCCCATTCAACCAGAGCTATGCTCAGTGATGGATATTTTTGGCCAAACTGCCAGGACAGTTCAGAAAACTCTGGCGTTCCCTCCTTCTGTTGCTTCCCCAAGGAATAGTAGGCATCTCACGGACACCCAGCAGCAGAGATTTGGACTAAGGGGTGATATTGCCACAAGCTGACTTAGAAACTTGGCAGAGGAAAAGTTGAATCAGTGGTTGAGTCTCTCCAAAGGAAGGTAAGAATTTCAGGTCCCAGTGGTGCTAATGGTAAAAAACTTGCCTGCCAATGAAGGTTAGATGCAAGACATGCCAGTTTGATCCCTGGGTCAGGAAGATCCTCTGGAGAAAGGAATGGCAACCCACTCCAGTATTCTTGCCTGGAAAATCCCATGGACAGAGGAGCCTGGCAGGCTACAGTTCATAGGGTTGCACAGAGTTGGACACGACTGAAGTGACTCAGCACAGGTAGCAATTCCAGAATCAGTCAAGCCTGGAAAATAGTGGTAGTATCTGAGCTGCTCCAGATCCTCCAGTGTATGCTGAGTGTGCTCAGTCATGAGGACCTTACACCCTAGCTGGTTTCAGGGTTATAGGGTTCTAGTCCTGGATATATTGCTAAATGTATAACAACTGGCTCCCCCAGGGAGTGCGGGTTGGGAGGAAGCATTGATTAATAGAGTCTGTCCATTTTTAAGGTATAAGCACTCTCACCATGATTGATTTCAAGCTAGCAATGTGGACATCACTGAAGGCTGAGTTGGTAATCCATAGCGGCCCACCATTATGTACAAAATTTCCCCCATACAACAACAATAGATGTAAATAACCTTCAGAACATAGATAAGAGTAAAATGTGAGAAAATAATTAGTAGGTGATGAGTTTCAAGGGTTTATTGTCTGTTTTTAATATAATTATTTAATTAAAAGTTTACATAATTTAATATTTAATAATGATTATATTTAACAACTAGCTTGAACCATTTCTGAAAAATTTACCATCAATTCTTGCAAGCCATTATGAGTGACTTCCAGAATTCCACGGGTTTATAGCTCTTGCCAGCCAACTCTTTTGTACACACACACACACACACACACACACACACACACACACACACCCCTGGTGTCAAGCTGGCCAAATACAGTGAGTTTAGGGCTGGTGCCAGCCTTTGTCACCTAGTGGATCATCTGACTTGCTGGGGATCTGACCACCTGGTAAAGCTTTCTATCAAGGACTAGGAAGGCCAGTTGCTCTCCTGCCTCCTGGGAATTTTATTGCCCAGACCCTGAGTCATGCCACCATGAGATAACTCAGGGAGGCTCAGGGAGCAGGGACTTGAACTTTAATCCTTTCCCTCCCAGGAGGCATTGAACTCTCAGGCAAACAGGTCGTCTACTTCCAGAAGGCCTAAAACTGCATATGAAAGACTGGGGAAGGTTTTCACCAGGAAGGAGTGAAAGAAGGGGGAGGGGGAAAAAGAATCAACCTACTAAAGCTTCTTTCCAAAGGATTTCCCTGGTGGCTCAGATGGTAAAGAATCTGGCTGCAATGAGGAAGACCCAGGTCCAATCCCTGGGTTGGGAAGATTCCCCTGGAGAAAGAAATGACAACCCACTCCAGTACTCTTGCCTGGAGAATTCCATGGACAGAGGAGCCTGGCGGGCTACAGTCTATAGTGTTGCAAAGAGTCGGACACAACTGAGCGACCAACACACACGAAAGTTCTCCTAGGACAAAGGGCCTACTTGTCCTACATTTACGCAACTAAGATGGTGAGTGACTTGTCACTGAGCAAGGAGTATCTGCTTCAGGATGATTCAATAGGTCCAACACTCCTACGTTATGTAAGCAACTGCAGGAAGCTACCTAGAGGTTCTTCAGAGAAGAAAGACCCTCTTTAATGCAATTTTCGGTCCTTGGCTATAGAGAGAAGCAACTCCTGGTGCAGAAAAGCAAAGCACAAGTTTAATCTATGGTGTCTCCCTGTGGGGAAGCCTCTGGTCTCCCTTCCCCTGTCTTTTTGTCTTCTCCCCTCCACCACTTCCTTCTTTCTCTAAACATTTACTTAATACCTTCCTCAAAGCATGCTACTAGGAATGCCAAGAGGAGGAAGAGGACAATCCATTCTGTTCCCCTTCAGTTCTTTCTTGACAAATCTGCCTGAGTGCTCTTTTAAAAATGCAAATCAAAAGGTAACCCAACTCTTTTGATTTACATTTCTATTCCACTTCCTTATCTTCTTTTTCTCTTCTTGTCTTTGGGAATTATTTATTGGCTGGCTTCCTTTCTTCAATAAAAAGTCTGAAAGAGGTAGGTAGCCAGTTTGGAGGATGCACGCTGGAGAAGCAGTGAGCTAAGGGGCATGACCTGTGAGGTAAGACATTGACTACATAGAGATAGTTTGGGATGGTGGGAGCAAGTGTACCACTGTTGAAGAAGGAAGGCACAAATATGGCAAGGGAGAAACAAAAATAAACCTCACAGTGTTGGATTGAAACTGGAGCTTATCCGTGTATACTACGGTTTAGAGACATACATAGATGGAGAGCTGAATGAAAAGAGATGTAAATGTGTGTATACATGTCCATACATTTGTTTTCTAGCTCTGTCCAGTGAAAGAACCTGGGATGACTGACACTGCAAGAAGCAACAAGTACACTTAGTGCTCATAACAGTGTTACTCAACACCACTCCTTGTAGGAACCTTGGTTTCCTTGGACAAATGGCTGATTCCAGGGTTGGGGCTGGAAAAGAACAAGATTGACCTGGACCATCTTGTACCACAATAGAAGGAATTTCTATAAGAATGATGAGCACATGTTGAAACAACACAGAAACAATCTTGAAGGGGCTTCTGTTGATCAAATCTGGGACAGTTTGAGGGTCAAAATGAATATGATAATCCACTGAATAAAGCAGAAGCTATGAGTCTGTAGATACAGTCATGTGTATGTATGTTAGTCCCTCAATCATGTCTGACTATTTGTGACCCCATGGACTGTAGCCCGCCAGGCTCTTCTGTCCATGGGATTTCCCAGGCAAGAATACTGGAGTGGGTTGCCATTTCCTTCTCCAGGGGATCTTCCCAACGAGGGATCAAACCCAGGGCTCCAGCATTCTTTACCATCTGAGCCATCAGGGAATCCCCAGATAGTCATGGACATTAACAAATAAAAGTGAAGAAAGTTCTTACAGTAAAAAGTCAACCAATAAATGTAGAAGGAATAGTGGCATTAGAAATACACCATTTGGCAATCATCAGTGTTAACAATTTAGGTAAGAAACAACAATGGATGGTGGTGAGTAGGGGTAACAGTCTGGTGAGGAGATGGCCCAAGGTGCATCCCACATCTCCTGGGCATTCCTGAATCAGTGTGGGTAGCAGTGCCAGGCAAGGTTCCCTCAGAACTGCACCTTCAGGGCTGACCTGACTGTACACCTTTCCCTGTCTCCTGGGCTTTGCTTCTTTCCTTATTGCTTATGACCTTTCTAAATAACAAGCTTGAACTAAATTTTATGAAAAGATTTTAAAAAATGGTTCCTTGGAGTTAAGCATCATATTGTAATCTTTTAATAAAGCAATGATAAAACAATAGCTAAACATTATTTCTCATGTGTTCTCCCATTTAATGCTTACAATAATTCCAGGGAGGACTACTCTCATCCATACTCTACGCGTGAGGACACTTGGGCCCAAAGACATGAAATAATAACTTAGTGAGAATAAAAAGAGCTGGCTTTTAAATGCTGATAATGTGACTCAAGAAGTAGGAGTGAGAGATGTGCCTTAGGTCCTCAAAGATGAAGTTTAAGAAACTAAGATTGCCACTGACCTGCCAAAGGAACTCATGCCCACATAGTTATGGGCACTTGTTTCCCACCCACATTCATGTCTTCAACTGTAAGCTTTCTCTTGCCCCTGGTTAGAATGCCTATGATGGCCTAAACTAGGGGAGTGACTGGAAACAGATTATGGTGAGGGGCCAGCAGGAAAAGTCAGTCCAGGTGCAGGCAAATAAGGCATGTATTAGTCTGTAGGGAGTTTAAAAATAATAATAAAACCAACTAAAAGCCATCTGGTTTGTATTATCACCATGCACCATGGCAATTCTAAATAATGTCATTGACAAAATGCTCCTCCCAGCCAAGGGCTGACTCTTACCCTCCACCACCTTGGAATGCCACTGGTTGGATGAGATTCATCTTCTTTTTTTAAAATTTTTATTTATTTATTTTGAGATTCATCTTCTTTGATAGTAAACGTTATCCAGTTTTGATGTCCCAGAATCTGTAGTGCCTTGGTATAATAGATGCTCAATAAACCTTACCACCAAAAAAAAAAAGTAACCTTGAAGTCAGATATGTATGTGGCCCTTTAAAACTAGGCTGATGTTCCCCCAAAGACTTGCCTGGGTGTCACCTATCACAAAGGCTACTTGAGGCAACACAGGCCCACTCAGTTAAAACACAGGAAAATTGAGGCAATCACCCAAGATCTGCAGGCGAAGCTGGAGCTCTGCCCGAATGATACAGACAGCTGCCTTAATTTTTCACTCTGCGCTGGCAGTGCTTATCAGGCACACCACCAAGTGATTTTATTCATATATTTTATTTCCCTTCTTTGGAAAACCAGTGAAAATCACCTCATAATTCAGACTATTAAAGGATCCATTAGTTCTAGTTGGGGTTTAGGGTCCTAAGGGAAGCTAAGTGCTTAAGAAAACCCTCCTCCTGCTGCACAGACACCCTCCAAACTCTCAAATTACCAAACCAGCTCATAATTGGGACCAGCTGGCAGGATGAGAGAAGAGGCCCCTTGCACCAAGCCAGGAATCATGTTACAAATTTCATCCCTAGAAAGGAGTTCATGTTGTTCCCTTAAGGGTTAAGATGTGGGAGGTCAGAGGAATAGAGCTTAGGAGCTGGAACTGAAGTTGGCCAAACAGATCCTGGAAGCAAAGGGTACTCAGAGTAGCAACTATAACTCCTCCATTTGTCTGGGACAAAGCATGTATGAAATAACTTAGTTGACTCTGCAGGGCTATAGCATCAGCTGAATTTCACTTTGTTTTTCCAGAATTGATGTAATTGATATGTTAACTACCCAATAGCTTTCCTTTTCCCTTATGCCCACTCAGCTTGGAAGCACAGACCTTGCCATCTGCAAACCAGGAATGGGGAGGAATTGAAATGAGTGATGACTATGACACCTGGTATCTCCTAATCTCAAGTATTTCTCGAGATCTGCTTTTGCCTGCTTTCTCGATAGGCTACCAGCGCCTGGGCTCTACGCCCCTCACCTCCCTCCAGCCCGAGCCAGAGCTACAGCTCTGCTTCCGGCAGCAGCTCACGAGGGCTGTCCTTCCAGCATTGGCCCTGGGTCCTCCAGCCTGAACTAGGAATCTGGAGGAAATGAATCAAGCCCTCGGAGGGGGAGCACGCTTTTCAGCAGAGTCCAGGGGCAGCCGTGGCTGCTAGCGGCTGGTGGCCGCAGTGATGACGGCAGTCTCCCAGCCGAGTGGTTTCCAGTGGTGTGCCCTTGGCTGTCCTCTCTGGTGCCAACCTCTTTTGGTTCTTGCCTGTTGGCTGAGTTAGGTTCTCCAGGTTTCCTGTTGATTCCGCTAACGACTTGATGGCTTTCCAGTGTTTTTTTTTTCTACTTAACAGAGTCAATTTCTGGTGTCAGAAACCAAGAACCCTGACTGGTACAGCATCTGTCCCCGCTCAAGACTTAAAGAGACTGACGCCAGCACTCAAGAGGGAAAAGGAGAGATCAAAGAAAACGGGAGAATCAGAATAAAGAAGGGGCGGTAGGCAGCAGAAAAGGCTGAGGCTTCATGGAGTGTGGGGCAAAGGAAGAGTCACAGAGGGGAAAACAGCAGGGGGTGGGGGGCAGGAGGGGGTATAAGGGAATTGGCAGGTGAGGCAGAACAGCCTAGAAAGGGCCAGTCACCTTGTTAATGCTTGTAATAGAGGCCTTGAAGGAAATTGCCAAGCAGCCTCCCTGAGGTATTTCTACATTTCTATTTCTGGCAGACAATGTGGTTTAGATGGTTTTCTGTGACTATTTCAGGAACAACAATTCCTTGATTTGGATTTGCTTGTGGAGATAACTGAAGGTGTGAGGTTTTACCTCAGACATTTATCAAATGCTCTGCATGCTTGGAAGCACACAGATGTATGGGCATGCATATGCATACTGTGATGTGATAAATATATGCATGAAGAAAATGGGTCTCGGGCTAGTTAGCTAGGTGGGGGCATTTTATGTAACAAGCCTATTGAATATCTCAAAGGGAAAACATTACTTACTATGCCATATTAGCATATCATTCATCTTACTGGGAAGACAGAATGAAAAAATATTTAACAATTAATAGAAATCATAGGAAAAATTATGATTAAGTGCCATCTGCTGGCTTCTGTGGGTTTTATTTTTATACAGCTTCAAGCCTGTTCACATAATCATCGGATGTCTCTGTTGCTGAGAGTGAACTCGCTCATTGCATTATTTGGCCTATTAATAAATGTTTCATTGTGTGTATGTATGTGTGCCTGTGTATGTGAATGAAACTAATTTGGGAGAACAAATTCGCCCTACAAAAATCCATCTTCCTCTCAATTCTTATTTGAGAGAGCAGACGAGGGTTTATTTTAAAATTCTGTTTTCGTAGCAGATTGCAAAAGCTCTGTGTGCTTAGCATGTGTATGGAAGGGAAAGGCAGGGGGGATGGTTCTCTGAAAGTGACTTCTCTCTTCTATTCCATCGCTCTCCTCTGAGAATGGCTATGGTTTGCATCTCTAAAGCTCTGTCTAGGTTATGGCAGGTGAAAAATCTCCACGTCTCATTTTGATGACATTGCAACAAGCAAAGGGTCTCGTTGCTCAAAAGTTAGTGGAAAGGGAAGCAGGTTACATGCTAGAATATTTGATCTCTCTCCTTGTGTCTAGTTCTGGAGACCGGACTGGAATTCTCAGCAGGAAATAGGTCTTGCTGTTAGTAAATTACCATGACTTGTGTTTACATGGTGAGTCAACAGGCCTAGTTCAGCTCTCCTCTCCAAGCAGACCCTCGAGCTGATTATTTATCTGGGAAACTCACATTCCAGATCCACTGTTTACCTGTGATTAATGAAATTGAGTATCAGGACTTCCCAAGCAATAATAGTTACCATTAACTGGGTGCACACTCTGTACTAGAAACTGTGGTAGACTATTTAGAAATATATATATAAACATGCATATTTAAAACATTTATATAGTCAAATACTTTGTAATTGTTCAGTTGCTCAGTCATGTCCAGCTCTTTGCGATTCCATGGACTGCAGCAGGCCAGGTTTCCCTCCCTGCCCTTCACTATCTCTCAGAGTTTGCTCAAACTCATGTCCATTGAGTCGGTGATGCCATCCAACCATCTCATCCTCTGTTGCCCCCTTCTCCTCCTTCCCTCAATCTTCCCCAGCATCAGAGTCTTTTCTAGTGAGTCAGCTCTTACATGTTTGAAATTCATCTAGGAATTTCAGTAATATGTAAAGTCAAGCAAGTGTCCTTTATTATTTTAACATTACATTTGATACATAAAAAGAGTATAGATAATATACGTGTGTTATTACATATAACAATAAAATGAATAAAAATGAAACTATCACATGATTCAAGATGGGAACCCAGAATATTACCAGTACTGCTACATTGTGGTACATTCTCTATGTGTCTTAGTTACATCTGATCACATTTTTATGACATACGTGTTATTCTCCTCAATTCAGTTTAGTAAACTGAGGGTCAGAAAGATAAAGCAACTTCTAAACATCAGCTGGCCCTGGAGGTAAAGAAAATGCCTGCCAATGCAGGAGACACAAGAGACTTGGATTCGATCTCAGGGTCTGGAAGATCCCCTGGAGGAGGAAATGGCAACTCACTCCAATATTATTGCCTGGAGAATTCCATGGACTGAGGAGCCTGGTGGGCTACAGTCCATAGGATCACAAAGAGTCAGACACGACTGAAGTGACTTAGCAGGAAAGCAAGCATCTTGGATTAATTGTTCTAATCAGTTTATGTTGTGTCCTCAGGCTATGTCATTTTTTTGTGCTTCCCAGGTAGCGCAGTGGTAAAGAATCCACTTGGCAATGCAGGAGACACAAGAGACTCAGGTTCAATCCCTGTGTTGGGAAGATCCCCTAGAGGAAGGCATGGCAACCCACTCTAGCATTCTAGTCTGGAGAATCCCATGGACAAAGGAACCTGGAGGGTTACAGTCCATAGGACCTCAAAGAGTTGGACATGACTGAGTAATCATGAACCAAAACATTATCAGGGTTCAGTAACACCCACCTCCCCCCCCTCTCTGGAGGCAAGGCAGCCTCCTTCTCCCAGCCACATCATAGGAGAGCCAGGCCACTTACTCTGCCCTTGGACTTGTGAATATATCACTTCTGGACTGAAGCAACATGATATCCCCGGGAGACTGCCCAGGCTCTCTCCTCCCCAGTGTGGTAGGTTCTGTTAGTGCTTGGACCCACATCCGACCCCTCCCTTTCCCTGGTGCTCACCGTTCCCATTCATGCCATTGCTTCTTCCCACGGTCACCTGCAAGTCTGCTCAAGTGAGCCAGGTGCGTGGGAACTGCCAGGGAGTGACTGCCTCCAGGAGTGGCTTTGCGTAATGACACACAGGATTTGGGGGATAAATACAGCTGCTTCTTTGTCCCTGGAGTGGGATGACGCAGGGCGGGTTCTAGTTTTCTCCCATGATCTTCTAGCAGCATCCGATTCCTTAAAGCACTTCACACTGATTTCTTTTCGTTCCCCATCTCACTTCTTTATGGCCAGATATGCTATTTGTGCTCACATCTTGGGCAGAGGATCAGCCTCTAGATGAGAATTCAAGTTGGGTACCTCAATGTGTGTTCTGAGGATGCAGCTACCATGTGAGGCAGATGCTCTACATGGTTGCACTGTTCGAATCCCCTTCTAGGAAAGGCTCGTCACCTTGGGGGCCAGAGTGCTGCCTGCAAACAGCCTTCCATGCTCAGTCACTGAGGGGATCACCTCAGCTGCAGAGAGCCACCTTGCCTGGGGTCCACCCTGGGGCGGATGTGGAGGTTCTAAGGATCCAGCCCTCTTGGTCCAACCCCGGGACAGGTCTAAAAGACTACTCAAGCTGCAGACCCTGTGGGTTTGCCTGAGGTCACCTCTGGGCCTATGCATCAGCTCAGTTCCTCCCTCTGCACAATCCTATTTCCTTCTGCTCTTTTTCACAGGTGTTGATCCCAGGAGTGCTCCCTAACATGCCCCCTGCATGTTAATTTCCCATCTGAGCCTGCTTTGCAGGAACACCAGCCTGCCGCATGCCACCAGTCCACCTGGGTCCAAGAGCCCATTCTCATGGTGGACTTGTACCGAGTGACCCTGGATCTTTGTTGTATTAAGCTGATGATATTTCAGGGTTGAGGTGTGAGCACAGCATAACATAGTGGCTTTACATTTATCTGCCTCCAATGCCTGCGTTCTTTCCAGAATCATTCTATTTCCTAAAACATTCATTCCTCCCCTGGCTTTGACTGGCAGTCCTAACATCTTGCATCTTGACTACATTCTAGCTTGCCTCATGTATGACCTTTGATCTTCTTAATGGTCCAAGAGACTGCTGAGGTTGGCTGAAAGTGAAAGTGAAGTCGCTCAGTTGTGTCCGACTCTTTGTGACCCCATGGACTGGTAGCCTACCATACTCCTCCGTCCATGGGATTCTCCAAGCAAGAATACTGGAATGGGTTGCCGGTCTAAACATGAGGTTTCAGAGGCTTTAAGTGACTCATCTAGCTTCCTGCCCAGGGCGGGGACTTAAAGGATGGGCCTGGGCCTCCTGCCAGCAGGGAACTAACTCCAGGAGACTGGAGAATGTGACTGGAGCTTCTTAACACGTGTGTGTGTGTGTGTGTGTGTGTGTGTGTTCAGTCATGTCCCACTCTTTGCGACCTCCTGGCCTGTAGCCCACTAGTCTCCTCTGTCCATGGAATTTCCAGGCAAGGGAACGTGTTTATTCCACATACATTTTGAAATCACTTCTGTGTCCCACAGGCTGAGGACGTGAAGATGGATAAGAAACAACCCTTGATCTCAGCCTTGTCATACTAGATAGGCAGATAAGCTAGTACTTGCAGTGCAAAGCTGTAAGTAAACAAAGGGGTGCAGAGAAGGGGCCCAGGAATCTGACCAGAGGAATTCACGGCAGGCATCATGGATAAGGTACCATTTGAGCTTGATCTTAATCAAAGGAGCTCACTAGTGGAGCAAGTGCAGGGAAGAGAATTCCAAATGGCGGGAATAGTCTATGCAAAAGCACAGAAACATGAAAAGTGAGAAATTTCATTGACTAGAGCAGAGGTGTGAGGCCAGAAGGAAGGGTGGTAAGTCAGGCCCTCAGAACCCATTGGGCCTTTAGGCCTTCTTATGCAGGCCAAAAGGATTTGTATTTATCACAGAATTAACATAAGCTACATACCTTACATCGATTGCATCACTCCTTTCCTATAAGAGCCTTATAAGATAAAAAACATTATCATCGGACTTCCATGGTGGTCCAGTGGTTAAAAATCTGTGTGCCAAGGCAGGCAACATGGGTTTAATCCCTGGCCCAGGAAGATTCCACATGCGGCAAGGCAACTAACCCTGCAACTATCGAGACCACACTCTAGATCCCATGCTTCTCAACAAGAGAAGACACCATGATGAGAAGCTGGTGTACCATAACTGGAGAGTACCCCACACACAGCAATGAAGACCCAACACAGCCAAAAAGAAATAAATTAAAAAAAAATTTTTAAGTAACAGAAGAAGTATTACTATATTATAAAAGAGAACATCATCATTTATGGGTTATTGTGTTTATTGGAAAAGGCTGCTTATGGTAACAGTGTAGGGGATAAACTAGAATGATAAAACCTGGTGGCAGGGAGAATAGTTTAGGAAGTATGTGACATTCCAGGAGAGAAATGGCAAGGCCCTGAGCTAAGGGGCAGCAGAGGTGAAGAGAGAAAAGTTCAGATGTCTGAGCTGTTTGTATGGGACTTGATTGATTAGCTGAGGCTGGGAGACTGGGAGGCCCCATAAACCATGAAAGGGATCACTGGGAGGGAAATTCATGGGGAGGCATGTTGCATCTAAGATTTCTGCAGTTGTCCATGTAGAGATTTCTTGAGGAATTGGGTTTGGAGGCCAGGAGAGAGGCTCGGAGTGGAAATACAGATTTGGGATGCTCTCCCTATAGATGGTAAATGAGGACACAGCACATGAGTATTAAAAAGAGCTTGTGCACTAGGCAGAACAGGTCCCAACTCCGTTATTTACTGGTAGTATACGTGATCTTCAGCAAGTTAATCTGGGACCCTAGTTTCCTCATTTGTAAACATGGGGATGATAATACCAACCTCACAGAGTTATAGCAAGCATTTATTTAGAATGTCTAGTAGCATGTTTAGAACATAATAAGTGGTCAATAAATGGTAACTATTATTGGATAAGTAGATGAAATCACGGGGGGAAAGCGTGTACAATGAAAAGGAAGCAGGATGAGGCTGGAATCCTAGAGGATAGCAACATTCCAGAGGGAGGTGAAGAAGCAGACGCCAGAAAAGAGACAACAAATGATTCAAAAAACAGGGGTGTCCTGGAAGCAAAAGAAAAAGATCATTTCAAGAGGATATGGATTTGCTGGTATCAATACCTATGGAATCTACAAAAAACAAAAAAAGTCATATTAAGTATTTGAAAAGATGTTTAACCCCACTGATCAATATAGAAGTACAGATTAAAATAATAATCAAGTACTATTTTTTGCCATTAGATTAGTAAAAATGATAAAGTTTAGTGTTGGCCAAGGCATGAGAAGTAGTTGCTCCCAGACTCGATAGGAATGTATGTACATGTCATATTTTAAAGAGCAATTTGTCAAAATATATCCAGAGTGTGAAGGTACAAGTTCTTGACCCAGACATTGCACTTCTGAGAGTTTACAACAAACAAGTATCCAAAGATTTATCTTTCAGAATATTAATAATCACATCATTTAACAACACAAAAGAGAACTAAAAGCAGCCTAAATGTATGTCAGAAAGGGACTGATTAAATAAAATGTGGTGCATCCTTAGAACTTCGCTGGGGTGATTGAGAGAAGGAGAGGGTTGGGATGGGGATGCAGAGGCCTTGGAAAAAAGGCATGACTATAATCACTGAGACTGTGTGTGTGTGTGTGTGTGTGTGTGTGTGTGTGTGTGTCTGTCTGTCAGTGAACAGGGGCCAAAGAGGAGAATGCCCAGTATGGGCTGGCAAGACTATGAAGCAGAGGCATGTTAAACATAGCTATGTTTAAGGAAGGGATGCCAACCTCCGGCAATGTGACCCTTCTCCCCAACCCTATCAACCTTTAATAATACTTTATTCATCAAATATATTTGGTATGACTGGGTTTCTTGTAAACGCCCTTGACCAGAGGCTGAGTTTTGTCTCAAGCATGGCATGGGACCAAAAGAGGGTCCAGTCCTAAGGATAAGGTAGACAGCCAACATTTGGGTCACATATATATTTGTGTATGTGTAAAAATTCTCTAAAGGTGGATGCAAAAATCTGTTATTAGGGTAACCTCTGGGAAGTGAGATTGGGATGTTGCATGGAGATAGACTTTACTTCTCAGTTTACATCCTTCCAGTCCGTGAGCATTTCTTTAAAAACAATTTTAAAAATTATATCACTCAGACAATACAACTGGATAATAATGAAAATTGCTGGCCAGCTGAATGGCGTCTCAATTTTTCCCTCATATGATACTTGGATGACTATGAAGACATCCAAACAATGATTCTCACAGAGAAGTACAGCTAAAGAGATGGTGTCTGCAAAGCTTTGAATATCTCATTTTCCTGAAATTATACAATTCATGCATTATAGAGAAAGAAGTGTTTGCTATATTTCTTAGTAGCTCGTAGGTGCTCAACAGATGTTTATTGGCCAATGTTTAAAATATTTAAATACTTTGTCCAGAGTTAAACTATACATGATACATTCGACTAAATTTTAGGGGAACCATAACTCTGTTCATTATGAACTGCTACTATGATAGTAATCCTCTACTGTGTGTTTGGCATAAATACTGCACCATTCTCCTAACCTATGTCCCGAGTGATCCATTAAATCAAAACAAGGCATTAAAGTTTCAATGAATCACCCACACAATGCTTAGTAGTCCCATATAAGCTATTTTCGGGACATTTGAGACTCACTTTTACAGCAGTTCTGAAATTTTCCCATTTAATTCAGTTCTCGAGAAGGGAGATGCCTTTCACAAACTCCAGAAGCCCCTGTTGAGATCCTGGGACTACAATTTTCCATTTTGAAAGCAAAGTCTTTGTTGGTAATGCTGTTCCCCCAGGCAGACTGGAAGCAGAACTGGAAATGATCACAGCTAGTCTGGCAGGGGATTCCTATGCAGATGTTCTAAGTGATGCAGACTTTCCTGGCTACAGCAGCAAGACCCTTTGGGGGCTGGGGTTCCCACGTCCGGTCCACCCTTCAGGAAAGAACTGCGTTCTCTGCTTCCCTCAGTGCAGCTGGGAGCTCCATTTCTACCTCCCTGCTGCCAATTTAATGGGTTTATAGATCTGAATAGTGCATCTCTATTTACTCCACTGAAGCTGCTTATGGCGTGATAACTCAGAGAGGCCACCAGATTTTATTTTTGACTTTCTCTCCCAACATTTTTTTAAGCTTTTTATTTTATATTGGAATATAGCTGATTAACAACGTTATGACATTAATAGTTTTGGGTGGACAGCAAGGGGACTCAGCCATACATATACATGTATCCATTCTCCCCCAAACTCTCCTCCCATCCAGGCTGCCACATGACATTGAGTAGAGTTCCCTGTGCTATCCATTAGGTCCTTGTTGGTTATCCATTTTAAACATAGCAGTGTGTACGTGCTGACCTCAAACTCCCTAAGTGTCCCTCCTTTCTCTCTCCCAACATTTTATTATAACAATTTTTAAATATTCAGAAAAGTTGAAAAAAATGTGCAGGGAATAGCCATATACTCAGCACTGAGATCCTGACTTTGACATTCTACGCTATTTTGTCAAACAGCCAGGCCTCCTGTTTTCAGTACCAGGGGTATTCAGCGACCATGCTGGTCCTAGTGACTGTGAAACTCTGTCTCTGAGCTCTATGGCAATTATAGACTTAAACGTACAATTTAATAAGTACTTATATTCAAAGAGATACTAACATTTAACGAGTCTTACTCATTGCGACTCCATGGACTGCAACCAGCCAGGCTCCTCTGTCCAAGGAATTCTCCAGGCAAGACTACTGGAGTGAGTTGCCATGCCCTCCTCCTATTTTCAAAGACGTACTAACATTTAGTACCTGCTTTGTGCCAGGCCCCAAGCAAGGTACAGGGTACTTTTACACATATAATCATCCAATTTTTAACCCATGAGGTAGATATTATTGTTCCTAATTTAGAGCTAAGAAAATTGAGACACAGAGAGGTAATGGAACTTCCAAAGTTATTTATAGCTAAAAATATTATTTTAAAAGAAATAATCATAAATGAAATGTCTTATGTATTTAAAACAAATAGTAATGTTTAGGTGCTCCTCTTGGTGTTTAAATAATATATTGGCAGAATTATGTCACTATCATTAAATGTGTGTTTCAGAGTGAGATGTTTTGAAGGGGTTGTTTGCATGCAGCCACTTTGAAATGGTTGTTTAGATGTCTAGACCAAGTCCCCAAAGAGGTTTGTTTTTGTGTTTGGTTTCTGTAGTAGTTGTTATTTAATGTTGGCCATTTTAGCTGTAGTTCTTCATTTCTACCCCCCACCCCCACCCCAGAGAATCAAAAGTGTCTCATTTGTTTTCCAGTGTTGCTTGATGAAAATTCATGGGTCTGGATGACTTAGTGTAAATAATCTAATAGAGAATTCTGGACAACACCAGAAAATGCTATGCAGTTTCATACTCATTTTACTAGCCTAAAATCAAGCCATAAAACTTTCAGTTATAAACAGCTGTTGCAGAGCCTCTGTTCCCACAAGCTACAAAATGACACATCAAGACAATGCCAAGTAATCAAATGCGCCACAAGGAAAAGCATCTTAACCACTGTCTGTTAACAGTGATGTAAGGGATGGAGTTTGGAATTCGAGGAGGTCTACAGAAAAAGAAGACAGGAGTGCCAAAAGGAAGCTTTGCATTGCCCGAGACCAGCCCCTAGAGCTCTCCCCTTCCTCGCATTTGTGTAGAGGACTCTGCCTGAGAGGGCTTATCTGGTGGCTCAGATGGATACAAATATGCCTGCAATGCAGGAGACACGGGTTTGATCCCTGGGTTGGGAAGATACCCTGGAGAAGAGAATGGCAACCCACTCCAGTATTCTTTCCTGGAGAAATCCATGGACAGAGGAGCCTGGTGTGTCCATGGGGTCGCAAAGAGTCAGACACAACTGAGAGACTAACACACAAACACACACACTGCTAGAAAACATAGATGTATGACAGTCTAAAATGTTAAAGCCCTTGGGACTTCCCTGGTGGTTCAGTGGTTAAGAATTTGCTTTGCAATGAAAAGGACCCAGGTTTGATCACTGTTGAGAAACTAAGATCCCACAGGCTGCAAGGCAACTGAGCCACAACTAGAGAGCTTGCATGTCACAATTAAGGCCCAATACAGTCAAATGAATAAGTAACTATTTAGAAATAAATAAATAAAATAAATTTTTAAGGCACTTGACAATTAACAAAGCTCCCTCCTGGAAATTTTCAGACTTGAATTTCCCAACAACTAAAAAAAAGGCAGGTTGAGTAGTGTTGCTTCCATTTTCCTAAAACAGAGAAATTAAATGACTTAACCAGGAAGATTCAGCATTTCCTCTACCTCCCCTGATAGAACATGAGATACAAAAATCAAGAACTTTGATCTAAATCACAAATTCTGCTTCCTGCTAGCTTGAAGCCTTTGAGTCACTGACTTAATTACTCTGAAATTGTTTCCTGTGAAAAGAGGATAATAAAGCCTATCTCATAGGCTTGAGGTTAGGGTTATATTGTTATGCATAAAAAGTTCTCTGTGAACTACAATATATGACATGAATTTGATTATTATTAATATCCAGACAACATATCAACTCTGGTAACATGTATTTTTATTTCACTAAATGATGACATTTTTATGATGACATTTTATTTTATGATGACATTTTTAAACATACACTACAGTGTTTGAAAATAATGAATATATTTGTAATAAACCTCCATGTACCCATTTACCATTTATCAACATAAGACCAACTAAACTTTATTATCCTACTCTCTGCTAGATTCTTCTTATTTAGAATATTTATTTATTTGACTAGGCCCAGTCTTAGTTGTAGCACTTGGGATCTTCAGTCTTCAGTGTAGCATGTGGGATCTTTAATTGTGTCATGCAAACTCTTAGTTGCTGCTTGTGGGATCTAATACCCGGACCAGGAATCGATCCTGCCCCGGCTCCCTGCATTGGGAACACAGAGTCTTAGCCACTGGACCACCAGAGAAATCCCATTTGCTGATTATTTTTTAAACAACCTCAGATTTTTATGTCATTTCATTCAAAAATCCTTAAATATATATCTCTAAGAGATAAGGGCTCTTTAAAAAATATATCCATCACAGGTTATATCCATCATAATGGTTAGAAGAAATAAACAATAATTCCCTAATACCATCTAATATTCAGTCAGTATAAAAATTCTGATTATATCACAGTTATTTTATCTGAATCAGGATCCAAACAAGGTACACACATCACTTTTACTGATATTTCTCAAGAAGTCTTTTTAAATTTATATGATGATCTCTCTCCCTTTTCCATTTTTTTTATTACTTGCAATTTATTTGAAATTGCAAAAAATTGAAAAGTTGAAAAAATTGGGTAATTTGTCCTATAAAGTCTCCCATATTTTGGATTTGGCTGTTGTATTCTCTTGATGTGTCTTACATGTTCTTCTGTCCCCAGTAGTTTGTATTAATATCAACTAGTGATTTATCTCGGAGAAGGCAATGGCAACCCACTCCAGTACTCTCGCCTGGAAAATCCCATGGGCGGAGGAGCCTGGTAGGCTGCAGTTCATGGGGTCTCGAAGAGTCGGATACGACTGAGTGACTTCACTTTCATTTTTCACTTTCATGCATTGGAGAAAGAAATGGCATCCCACTCCAGTGTTCTTGCCTGGAGAATTCCAGGGACGGCAGAACCTGGTGGGCTGCCGTCTATGGGGTCGCAGAGTCGGACACGACTGAAGAGACTTAGCAGCAGCAGCAGCAGTGGTTTATCTGGCTGTTTGATCAGTTTGAGGTTAAACTTATGGCAGAAGTGTTTCTGAATGGTGCTATTTCCTATCCCATCACAGCAGGGGGCTGTGTTTTATTGTCTTTATTTTTGTGATCTTAATGTTGATCAGTGGGTTGACACAGTAATCCAGGTATGTGGAAGACAAGATTTTCAATTTGAAGAGTTTTCTTTATGAGAAAGAAATCCAAGTTCCAAATATAAAGTTAGAGTCTAGGACTTGGAAAAGAACCGCTGAAGTGAGGGCCACTGAAACTTACTGTATTATCTGCTCAGGGTAAATCTGCCTCTGGATTCAGGTGAAATCAGCCTGATTCATTTGTTATTAGGTTCCCCATCAGCTTTGAGTGGTTAAGCATCACTAATTATCGTTGCCTAGATATGTTCTTTTTTAAAAAACTGTTAAGTATTTTAATTCTGTCATTCCTTAAACATTTGTGAGCTGGTCTTCTTCTATATAAAAGAACCATCCCAGGTCAATAAATTGATTACCATGTGACTCAGTCAGGATTCACACAGGAGACAAAAACCACACAGTGACTTGAACAGAAAAATGTTGTTATAAGAAATTATTAAATAGTAATAGAAGATTAACCAATAGGGATTAAGAAACTCTAAAGAATAGCAGATCCAGGGAATAGTTACAGCTCTGGAGCTGAGTCAGATCACCCAAGGGAGTGACAAACCCTATCCCTGAGGTTGGAGAGAGTGTGGCTATACTTCCCTGGATAGTGGAGGAGTTTAAGTCAGGCCTGGCAAGAAAACTACCCACTGGGATGTGGACAAACTCCATAGGAAGCCAACCAGAGTGCTGCTAAAACTCACGGAGTGTCCTCCACACTCTTGGCCACTGTACGCGGCAGGAACAAGCAGGAACAAGCAGGAATTCACAATGGAACCAGAAAGAGAAACTCCTTCCTCCTGCAGTGTCTTTCCAACCGCCTCTACTGATCAAAGCTTACCACTGGTGGCAATAGGAGAAGTATTCACAGGGTCCAGCACCAGTACCACAACACAGAGACAGGAAGGGTAGATTAGGAGCTGATACAGTGACAACTGACATATCATAAAATGTAATTCATATTCGAAAGACAGGGTAAATGCTTTGTCTTTTCCCTTTACTAACCAGCTTTCTGAATGAGTTAGTACCCTGGAAACCTCCAAAGATTGCCATAATGGTTTCTATTGCTGTCATTGTTGTTTGGAAACCATTATAAACTTAAAAATTTTAGCATATTTGTTGTGTCCAATTCAGCTATTCTTTTTGATTGGCAGCATATATTTAAAGCAGACCCAATGCATGAAGAATGCATGTTTTCTCCTTTAGTGTTTATGAAAGACAAAATGGAAAACTATCTCAAAGCTTTTGGACACAAAAACTCTTACAGGAGAGAAACCTATAGTACAGTGGAGTCAGAGCTGGGAGTTTCTTTTCTGTTGGCTCAAAAATTACTCTGAAGTAGCAGTATTTATAAGCTAAATGTCCGTTGACAGATGACTGGATAAAGATGATGTGGAACGTATATACAATGGAATACTACTCAGCTATAAGAAGGGTGAAATAATGCCATTTGCAGTAACATGGGTGGACCTAGAGATTATCAGACTAAGCGAACTAAGTCAGAAAGACAAATACCATGTGATATCACTTATGTGTGGAATCTAAAATATGACATAAATGAACATATTTATGAAACAGAACATACTTAACAGATACAGAGAACAGACTTGCAGTTGCCAAGTGGGAGCAGGTGAAGGAGGGAAGGGCTGGGAATTTGGAATTAGCAGAGGCAAACTATTATATAAAGAATGGATAAACAACAAGGTTCTACTGTTGAACAAGGTTCTACAGCACAAGGAACTATATTCAACATCCTGTGATAAACCATAATGGAAAAGGATATTAAAAGAATACATATACATAAGAGGCTTATGGAAGCTTCCTGATGGAGCGACTGACTGAGGGGGAAACTGGGTCTTATTTTAATGGGCAGGGCCATGCTCAGTAAAATTGTAATCCAGTTTTCTGTTGTTGCGGGTGGGGCTGTGTTTCCTCCCTGTTGTTTGACCTGAGGCCAAGCTATGGTGGAGGTAATGAAGATAAGGTCCTCCTTCCAAAGGTCCCACGCATGCACTGCTGCACTCAGCGCCCCCAGTCCTGCAACAGGCCACTGCAGGCCCACGCCTCTGCTGGAGACTCCTGGACACTCACAGGCAAAGTCTGCATCAGTCAGTCTCTCGTGGGGTCACTGCTCCTTTCTCCTGGGTCCTGGTGCACACCACGTTTTGTTTGTGCCTCCAAGAGTCTGTTTCCCCAATCCTGTGTAAGATCTGGCAGCTCTATGGTGGGGTAAATGGCGACTTCTTCTAAGACAGCTTATGCCACACCCAGGTCTGCTGCACCCAGAACCCCTGTCCCTGTGGGGCTAGAAGCCAGGCTTCAACAGTACATGAGCCATGAACTTCCAGATGTTCAAGCTGGCTTTAGAAAAAGCAGAGGAACTCGAGATCAAATTGCCAACATCTGTTGGATCATTGAAAAAGCAAGAGAGTTCCAGAAAAACATCTACTTCTCCTTTATTGACTATGCCAAAGCCTTTGACTGTGTGGATCATAATAAACTGTGGAAAATTCTTAAAGAGATGGGAATACCAGACCACCTGACCTGCCTCTGGAGAAATCTGTATGTAGGTCACGAAGTAACAGTTAGAACTGGACATGAAACAACAGACTGGTTTCAAATTGGGAAAGGCTGTATATTGTCACCCTGCTTATTTAACTTGTATCAGAGTACATCATGTGAAATGCCAGGCTGGATGAAGCAGAAGCTGGAATCAAGATTGCCACGAGAAATATCAATAATCTCAGATATGCAGATGACACCACCCCTATGGCAGAAAGCGAAGAAGAAATAAAGAGCCTCTTGATGAAAGTGAAAGAGGAGAGCAAAAAAGTTGGCTTAAAACTCAACATTCAGAAAACTAAGATCATGGCATCCAGTCCCATCACTTCGTGGCAAATAGATGGGGAAACAATGGGAACAATGACAGACTATATTTTTTTGGCTCCAAAATCACTGCAGATGGTGACTGAAACCACAAAATTAAAAGATGCTTGCTCCTTGGAAGAAAAGCTATGACCAACCTAGGCAGCATATTAAAAAGCAGAGATATTACTTTGCCAACAAATGTCCATCTAGTCAAAGCTATGATTTTTTCCAGTAGTCATGTATGGTTGTGAGAGTTGGACTATAAAGAAAGCTGAGTGCTGAAGAATTGATGTTTTTGAGCTGTGGTGTTGAAGACTCTTGAGAATCCCTTGGACTGCAAGGAGATCCAACCAGTCCATCCTAAAGGAAATCAGTCCTGAATATTCACTGGAAGGACTGATGCTGAAGCTGAAACTCCAATACTTTGGCCACCTGATGAGAAGAACTGACTCATTGGAAAAGACCCTGATGCTGGGAAATATTGAAGGCGGGAGGAGAAGGGGATGACAAAGGATGAGATGGTTGGATGGCATCCCTGACTCGATGGACATGAGCTAACTCTGAGAATTGATGATGGACAGGGAAGCCTTGTGTGCTGCAGTCCATGGGCTCGCAAAGAGTCAGTTCAGTGCGACTGAACTGAACCGATATATGTATAACTGAGTCACTTTGCTGTAGAGCAGAAATTAAATGTAACATTGTAAATCAACTATACTTCAGTAAAATAAAATTTAAAAATTACTCTGAAGCATGTGGGAAATCGTGTCCTCAAACGCACACTGGCCATAAAGTACAGGAAGGAAGATTTGTTGATCACAGATGGTGAGCCTGTCAGAACTACCCAACAGGTGTGTCATGAACCTGTTATACTTTCTGTACATTACGCTTTCTGTGTGTGCAATGAGGTGACAAAGTTCGGCAAACACTGGATTAAATGCCTGAGCAGATTTTACTGTCTGGAGTTGGCTAAAACATCTCTCACCTTACATGCCTCTTTTGTTTTTTTGCTTACTTCTTTATTTTATTTTTGTAAATTATGAAAATACAGTAACACATTTACAGGAAATTTGGAAAATGCAGAACAAAGTTGCATATAGTTCCACTATATATTACAATTAATTTTTTTTAATATTAATTTTTAAGTAGATAAATTAAGATTTTTACTGGGAGTTTAAATATCAAACTCTCAAAAATTAATAGAATGAATATACAAAGAAGTAGAAAGATATAGTAGACCTGAAAAGCAGTATGAACCAATTCAACATAATTAAGATTTATGCAATTTTCACACAACAGTAGGATACAAAGTCTATTCAAGTTCCTATAGACTATAAACTAGAAGACATTGGAACATATCCAGGGACATAAGACCAGACGCAAAAATTTCATAGTCTAAAGGTATTGAAATCATGCAGAATCTATTCTCTTATCACTGTGGAATTATATTAGAGATTAATATCAAAAGATACTTGAAAATAACCCACCTATTTTCAAGAGAAATGTGACATTTATCAAGAGGGGTCATTGACATAGCCATTGAAGGCTTCAACAACATTAGAAGACTAAAAAAAAAAAAAAAGCAGGGGAGTGATTGCAGAGAATAAAGCCTTTAAATGAGAAATTAATATAAAATACTTTAAAAATCCCAATTACATGCATTTTTACAATGTGATTTTGCCATACCTTCATCAAGAGTTGGAGCCTAATTTTCCTTCCCTTGAATATAGTCTGTTTAAAGATTCATTTGTAACCAACAGATGCCATGGGAGTGATACATGACTTCCAAGGCTAGATCAGAGAAGGACTTGCAGCTGCTGCCTGGTTTTTTGGAAATGCCTGTCCCGGGGGAAGCTAGACATCAGGTGTGATGTCCTACTGCCCTGAGTTGGCCAACCTGGAGAGGCCACATGTAGACTTTCTAGTGGACAGCTCATTAGCCAACATCAACTGCCACTCATGTCAGTGAGCCATTTTGCACATTCAACGCAGTTAGCTCCAGCTGACATTTGACTGGAACCACATAAAAGACTTGCGTGTGAATTGCCCAGCCCTGACCTGTTAAATAAAATGACATGGTGGTTTTAAGGTGCCAAGTTTTAGGGTAATTTGTAATTCCACAATAGGTGCATAGGTGACAAATCAAGATTGTGTGTAGCCTGCCATTCTAGTAAACCATGAACATTGCCACCATGAAACCATCAGCCACTCCAGCCACCCCTACAACAGAGTGCCCTGAGGGGAATTTAGGATGGGGAATAACAGGATACTGTCCTTACCTAGCTGAGATGTATACCAAAGGAATAGTTTCAATGAGCACAGACTATTGCCTCTTCCCATACAATGAAGGGCTTCCCTGGTGTCTCAGACAGTAAAGGATCTGCCTGCGATGTGGGAGACCTGGGTTCAGTTTCCTGGTTTGGGAAAATCCCCTGGAGAAGGGAATACTCCAGTATTCTGGTCTGGTCCATAGGGTTGCAAAGAATCAGACATGACTGAGAGACTAACATACAAACACATATATACTGAAAGTGCTAAAACTGAGATGTCTACTTTTTTTGTGATTAGCAGTAATCTTTTGATGTTCAGCTATGTAGGTTTGTTCTGGTTTTTGTTTTTTTTCAGCAAAAACTCCTATGTATCCTGGCTCTTCCATTACCTTGTTGGAGCAGTTCCTCAGAGATGTCTGAGAGGCTGTCTCTTGGGTTATCGTCCTCAGTAAGGTCCCTGAATGAAACATAACTCATAATTCCTAGGTTGGGCATTCTTCTTCAGTCAACAAGGCCTATGTATTACAGGCATTCTGCAGGGGTGATTTTTTAAAAAGGGGGCCTACTTCTAAGGTGTGATGTGAGCATTCCTCGAGTCTGTGGGCAAGTCCTGATCATTCTTCTGTAGTTATGTCTTTGTCACCTGTCTCCAGTTAAAGGGCCAGTACACTTTCCTGGTCATTCCCAGGTATTTGCAGCTGAGTCACTCATTTTGGGTGATGGCAGGAGAAGACTAATCACCTTTCCTTCCAAAGGATCCTGGCAGTCCAAGGTTAGGACTCTGCACTTCTAATGCAGGGGATGAGGCTTCGATCCCTGATCAGGGAACTAAGATACCACATGTTGCAAGGCTTAGCCAAAAAAAGAAAATACCCCGTTGCTTTAACCATCAGAAGAGACTACTGTTCTTGAGAAACAGAGAGAAGTGGAAGGAGGAACGTGGAATCTAGGGTCAAAAGACCAGGGTTCGAGTCCAGAGTCACTCACATTCTAGCTGTGTGACCTTGAGGAAATTACGTAACAACTTTAGCTTCAGTTTCTCCTTCTGAAAATGGGAAAAATAACCGTGTCCCGCAGAGATGTGGGGAGAATTATATAAATTGTACCTATGAAAACGAGTTTCAGTCAGCCTTGTTTGAGCTTCTTTTATTATCTTTATGCCTTTTCATTTTGTTTTTATTTTCAAATTGGATTATTTTTCTTTTCTTTTCCTTTTTGCTGCGCGCGGTCTTTGTTGCGGCACGTGGGCTTTCTCTGTGGTGAGTGGGGGCTAATCTTCGTTGTGGTGCACAGCCTTCTCCTCGCAGCGGCTTCTCTCATTGCATAGCATGGGTTCTAGGGAACACTGGCTTCGGTAGTTGCAGCAGGCGGGCTCAGCAGGCGGGCTCAGCAGCTATGGCACCCGGGGTTAGCTGCTCCACGGCATGCGGGATCTTCCTGGGCCAGGGATAGAACTCACATCCCCCTGCGCTGGGAGGCAGACTCCCAACCACTGGACCACCAGGGAAGTTTTTTATTTTTAGAAAATTAAAAAATCCAAAAAAGAAAAGAACAACCATTCATATTCTCACAACTGTGAATTACCATCATTTACATCATGACTTACTTCTTTCAGGCTTCCCTGGTGGGTCAGTCGGTAAAGAATCCGCCTGCAGTACGGGAGACCTGGGTTTGATCCCTGGTTTGGGAAGATCCCCTGGAGGAGGGCATGGCAACCCACTCCAATATTCTTGCCTGGAAGAATCCCCATGGACAGAGGAGCCTGGCAGGCTACAGTTCACGGGGTCACAAAGAGTTGGACATGACTGAGCAACTAATACTTTACTTATTTCTATTCCTTTTGTTTTTTAAACTACTTTGTTGGTTGTTTTGGAAAAACTGAGAAATATTGTGTGTATTATTAGAATGTCTTCAATCATGCAGAAAAATGCCCCTCAACACTGAGTGCTTCATGAAGGTGCAAGTGATCTGGTGCAGGGGATGTGATGATTTCTGTGTCATTCTAATGTCTCCACAACTGTGAGCCCTCACTAGCATCCAGCATGGTTTAAATACTAGGATTTTATTAATTCATAAGACGACATTCAATTGTATCTATTGCCAATCCCCTGGTCTTTGGATATCCTTTAACCTTGGGTCTCTATTTGAGTATAGCTTTACAGCCCTGGCTGGACACTCCTATCCTCAAGAGGCAGCATTCTCTATTATTTAGCCAAAGGGAAAACTGTCTCCATCTTCACCTTACCCTCTGCCTTTTTTTTTCCCCCACAAATTGTACTCAACTCTATATCCCACTTCCCAGGTGGCACTAGTGGTAAAGAATTCACCTGCCAGTGCAGGAGAAGCAGGTTTGATCCCTGGGCTGGGAAGATCCCCTGGAGGAGGGCATGGCAACCTCCTCCGGTATTCTTGCCTGGAGAATCCCATGGACAGAGGCGTCTGGTGGATTATAGTCCATATTGTTGCAAAGAGTCAGACATGACTTAAGCAACTTAGCACACACGCACTACATCCCACTGCCTGCTCAACCCAATGTTCCTTCTCACATATCATTGCTGTTTCAGAATACATGGTCCATTGTATCAAAACCAAATTTTATACATACATCTGTGTTTGCTAGCACAACTGGGAAGGGTGTGCACACTGCATTGGCGGCCAGGTAGAATGTCCAGCTCTACTGTCTTGAAGTTCCCTTCTGTGTGGGTAACACACATGGTTGACTCTGTACCTGTTTTGACTTCATCCCCCCTCCCGCCTTTGTGACCTCCCAATATCTCCACAGGGTCTTCTCTGCCTCTAATCCTCATGGTCCCAGGAGCTGGGAAGACAGAGCCAATGTCCTCCCAGGGGACAGGATAAACTACCCAAGAGCCCAGGAGAAGATGCATCGTTCACCTGCTGCCTTAGAGAGGACTTATTTTGAGCTCATCTATGTATTCCCTGGGAGTTCTTAGGGAACATGTAGATGAACTCAAAATTAGGAGCCTCTTGCCTTCAGTGTTCCTACATGTGAGCTCTTATGTATGAGATGTTAAAGAAAAAGTATTACTCTGTTTGGCCTTCCCTGATGGCGCAGCAGTAAAGATTCTGCCTACAATGCAGGGCACTTGAGTTCAATCCTTGGGTCAGCAAGGTCCCCTGGAATAGGGCATGCCAATTCACTCCAGTATTCTTGCCTGGAAAATTTCATGGAAAGAAGAGGCTGGTGGGCTACAGTTCATGAGGTTGCAAAGAGTTGGACACAACCGAGTGACTGAACACACACCAGTATTCTAGCCTGAAAAATCCCATGGACAGAGGAGACTGGTGGGCTAAAATCCATGAGGTCTCAAAAGAGTTGGACACAACAACAAATTATTCTGTTAAGGAAAAAAAATTATGAAACATATTAAAGCATGACAAGGCAGACTTTATTCAGGTGCAATGGAGTTTTGCAGTAGGAAACAGTGATTGGGCTCGACTCTAAATATAATGAGGAAAAGAGATAATTTATGACCAAGGAGCAGGCTGACAGAAAATTGCTACGAGGAAGCCTGAGGCATAAAGAAGGGTTCTGCCTCAACTGGCCTACCAGGATTCTTGCTGAAGGCAGGCCAGGGTGATAGAACATCACCTAGGGCATGGTGGGGGAGGAGGAAGCCTATCAGATATTTTAGATGATCAGATATCAAGATGGGAGTTCTTGCTAAGCTGACTGAATAGGATTCTTGCTCAATTTAGACAGTGGCTTTCCATGTGGCACTAGTAGTAAAGAACTCCCCAGCCAATGCAGGAGACACAGGATACTCGGGTTCAATCCCTAGGTCAGGAAGATCCCCTGGAGGAGGGCATGGCAAACCACTCCAGTATTCTTGCTTGGAGAATCCCATGGACAGAGGAGCCTGGAAGACTACAGTTCATAGACTCGCACAGAGTTGGACACGATTGAAGTGATTTAGCACGTGATGAACATGAAAGCCCCAAAATCAGAAACCAGATGAGAAGAGAGTTCAGAGGAGAGTCTTTGTCAGGAAGTAGGAGACAATCAGAGTACAAAATCTGGATGTTTTGGATATCTTGACAAAAGATATCCCCAGGCAGAAGGAGTTGGAGGAACAGGATCAAAATAGAATTGCCTTAGAGCCTGGAGAGTCTCGTGTCTGAAAGTCTTGAGGAGAGGAGAGAGGGTTCCTTGGGCTACTGAGTGGTGAGGAATGGGACCAGCCCAGGTTTTTTGGGCTGAGCAGGAGGGCAGTGCTCTCTCCTTTTCCTGAGAAAGCCCAGGAGAGGGACTGTAATAGCTTTTGCTTTTTAAAAGACAAACTAATTTCCTGGTCTAACGGGGTGTAGGATGGACTTTCCACTGGGGATCACCAGGGAACATGGCTGTTTCTCTGTTGGTCATTTTCAAGGAGGAGAGGTAGGAACTGACTCAGCAGGAACAAGGTGGCCCAGGAGAGCCATACATTGTCTGAGCTAAAAGGAACAGATGGGAAGAGGCCACAAGCCATGGACTAGAGCACAGCAGTGAGATAATCGAGAACTGAGAAGTTATGGCCAGATGAAGGGGTCCCTAACCTGGAGGAGAGGCACTCAGCCAAGTCCCTTAGAACTGGGCCTTGGGGAAGGCAGAAAATTGAAGAAGAATATTTTAACTCTAAACATGAAATTAAAAGACGCTTACTCCTTGGAAGGAAAGTTATGACTAACCTAGATAGCATATTAAAAAGCAGAGACATTACTTTGCCAACAAAGTTCTGTTTGGTCAAGGCTATGGTTTTTCCAGTGGTCATGTATGGATGTGAGAGCTGGGCTGTGAGGAAAGTTGAGTGCCGAAAAATTGATGCTTTTGAACTGTGATGTTGGGGAAGACCCTTGAGATTCTCTTGGACTGCAAGGAGATCCAACCAGTCCATCCTAAAGGAGATCAGTCCTGGAAGGACTGATGCTGAAGCTGAAACTCCAATACTTTGGCCACCTCATGCGAAGAGTTGACTCATTGGAAAAGACCCTGATGCTTGGAGGGATTGGGGACAGGAGGAGAAGGGGACGACAGAGGATGAGATGGCTAGATGGCATCACTGACTCGATGGGCATGAGTCTGAGTAAACTCCGGGAGTTGGTGATGGACAGGGAGGCCCGGTGTGCTGCGATTCATGGGGTTGCAAAGAGTCGGACGCGATTGAGCGACTAAACTGAACTGAACTGAAAGAAAAGTTTAGGGGACTTCCCCTGTAGCGCAGTGGATAAGAATCCACCTTCCAATGCAGGGCACACGGGTTTGATCCCTGGTCTTGGAAGATTCCAAATGCCACAGAGCAACTAGGCCCATGTGCCACAACTACTGAGCCTGAGTGCTACAACTACTGAAGCCTGCATGCCTAGAGACTGTGCTCCACACCAAGAGAAACCCTGGCTGGCCACAACTAAAAAAAGCCCGTGCAAAGCAATGAAGACAAGAGCAACCGAAATAAATAATAAAAACCTAAATAAACATAAATAAATAAATAAATTTTAAAAATGCTTAGGAAGGTGGAAGGTTACTGCATGTCTTTTAAATATCATACCGTATTATTGTGAAATCAGCCCACCTAAGCATCATCTGATAGTCTAGGGCACTGTCTCAAAGTATGGTCTGGAGACCTCTGGAGGTCTCTGAGATCCTTTCTGTGGCCCAGAACGTCAAAATAATTTTCACAATATTAAGATGTTATTTATCCTCCATATAGTCTCCCCTACATTGGAATGTTAACAGACAAGAAGTAAATTCTTCATTTTAGGCATGTATCTAGACTATATTTGCAAACTCCCTATGGTTAGGTTGGCCCTATGACTGTGCTCTAGCCACTGGACAGAAGTGATGCCCTCCACTCCCACACATGGCCCTAAAGTCCTCCTATGGGTGACCATCTGTGTTCTTCCCCACGTGGGCTGGTTGGAATGAAACAGACTCTCCCTGCCCCTGACCTCTGACCCACCCCAGCCGCTCATCCCAAGAGCAACCTTGGGAACAGCCTGTTGACAATGGCAGAGAAGGAGGCTGGATCTCTGAATCCCTGCTTAGAAGAGAACCACCCATATAGGAGCCCCACTTCGGGATAAAAAGACAGGAAATAAACTTTTATTGTGTTAAATCACTGAGCCTGGAGGGTTTATCTGTTACTAACATAATGAGCTTCACAATGGTGAAGATGGAGGCCACTTATCTAGAGTTAACTGCTGTTGTCAAATTCAATGCATGGCAAATGTAATCTGACAAATCCCTCATTTGTTTGGCAGCCCTTCAGGTTTTGACATCAGCTGTTATTGTGCTGCATGACAACTAGGCATCAATAATAAACATTTCACAAAAATGGCTGTAATAGCTTTTGCTTTTTAAAAGACAAACTAATTTCCTCCTTTTTTTCTCCTCCAGTACCTACACTTGGCATCAGTCAAAAATTGCTTCTGATGCTATGTACATTATCATCCTTAAAACTGTAGGATTAATAGGCATAACATTTCTAGAACGTAGGGGTTGATGATCTTGCTGCAATCTAGGCTGGTCACATTTTGACCGTGAGGAGTAGCACAGTATGCCACCCCAAATATGCCCCCTTGGCACAAGGATTATTTTTAGCTAAAGGCATTTGAGAAGAAGCAGAAAAGCTCTCTGTCCTCCCTCTATTTGCCTAAAGCAAGACACACATTTAATAAGGGGTCCTCTGTCCCTTCCCTACTAGGAGAGGGAGAAGTTAATCACCAGAGATAACTGGAGACCACACACCAACATCAAAGAAATCTACATAACGACCTCTGCTAAAACAAGCCCTTATTTACAATTACTTTCCCTATATATTTGCCTTCCAGCAATTTCTTGCTCCTAGAAGCTCAAAGTTCTGGTCCTTGTTACTTCTCTGAAAGTTTGTTGTTCTCTTGTTAAGATGCTTATTAATATAAGCCCAAGTTCTAGCCACCACTTTGAGTTACTCATAACTGAGCACTCCCCTGTGGAAGTGAATACATACACTAGTAAACTGCTGTTTCTTTTTCTCTTATTAAACTGTCTTTTGTCAGTCTAATTTGCAGAGCCCCAGACAATGAACATGAGATAGGTAAAGGAAAGACAGTTTATTTTTCCCTACATTGAAACTTAACTTCAGGCCTGGGCTCTCTCTTTGTGCTAGGGAGAGATAAAGTGGAGTCTAGGAACACATCAACCAGGATGAGAAGGGGTTCAGAACTGCCCTTTGGGAGATGGCCAAGGGACTGAGAGAAAAAGAAAATTCCAGGAAGATGTGGTAACTGTCTTAACCTATTTGAAAGGCTGTCATGTTGAAGAGGGATTAGATTTATACTCTGGCCCCAAGGGGCGGAAACAGAACCAACTGACTGAAAGCCCCTGGTGTGAAATCCTTCAATAAAGACAGAGCTTTCTAACAGGGCAGGCATATCCATAAATGGAAGTGATTTGGGTGTTGCTGCAGACTTAAAGGAAGAAAAAGGAGGGAGAAAAGCAGAAAGAAAGAAAGAAAAGAAAGAAAATCAGAGGCTTCTATTCAGAAGTAACAACACATTCTGATTTCATTTGAAGGTTGGAAGTAGTTTTCTGCCTTCAGTTAATTTTGAGTCAGACTTCTTCATTGTTCTGGGGGAAAAAACCTCCTGAAGAATCTTTGGTAATGCAAATATAGTACAATGACCCTTTTCTAGAATGACAGGTTTGAAACCCTAACTCTCAGGAGCTAAACTGCTCACATAATAATGAAAAATATTTTTCATTTTTTTTGTGGGAAAAGTTGCATCTCTACTGATTGAGCTTCTGGGAGAAAAATGTTTCCTAAATGCAGATTTGGAGTCTATGCACTATTTATATATTATGACTTGTCCCTGTGGAGGTGTGTGAATGTGTGTTTTGTCTCAGCGGTTACCTCAGGAGAGATTAAGAAGATTGTGGGAGGACCAAGCTAGCCTGCCTTCATCCTGAGCTGGAGTCACAGTTCAGACTATTTATGTCCCACTCACTCTCCAGGAATGAGCGAACCAGACGTGGGCAAACTACTGGTATAGAATTTTTAGGTTTTGATGGATTCATGTGGAGACTCTGGGCCAGTGTTCCTCAGAGCCTGATCCAAGGATAGATTTAAAGAATAATTTAGGAGACTTGCCTGGTGGTCCAGGGACTAAGAGTCCGTGCTCCCAGAGCAGGAGACCCGGGTTTGAACCCTGGTCAGGGAACTAAATCCCACCTGCCACAACTAAGAGTTTGCATGCCGCAACTAAAGATCCCATATGCTTCAAACTAAGACCTGGTGCAGCTCAAAAAAAGATAATTTAAAAAATAATTATAAAATGAACATCCCTGTAATCAATCAGCAATCAGGATAGACCACTGATTTCAAGATCAAATACCCACTGTCTTCCAATCACAGCTCCTCTCTTTCCCAGAGATGGAACCAGTAAGATGATTTTGTGATTATTGTCCCATTGCTTGTCTTTAGTTTTAATATCTGGGCATCCCTAAGGACCATTTTCTTACTTTTGTCTGTTTTTGAATTTTAATTAGATGGATTCATCGTCCATGTATTCTTCTTTGACTGGCTCTTTTTACTCATGATTCACCCATGTTGATGTCTGATGCTGTGTTTCATTCTATTCTGGGGCATTAGCAGTCTTATATTGTCACTGATCTGATCAAGTAGGGCCCCAACAAGGGTCCTCCTGCCTGATGTCATTTGAGCCAATGGAGTAAGACTAGTTCTGTTCAAAGCAAAGGAAAGTTTCACTGTTTGATTGAGGAATGGAGAGGTGCGAGCTCTCCCACTGGGGTCCACGCTCTCCGGACAGGCTGTGGACCGGGCTGCTCTATAGGGATCTCGTCAGCACAGAGGGGATGGGACAGAGCTCTCACAAGGAGGGCGCAGGCCTATTGCTTAGGTTCCAGATTACAGCGTGGGGTGCAGCTCTTTCTCTGCACACAGCCCGCTGCCAGGTCGAATTGAATGTTTTGTGAAGCTTTTGCACACACCCTGAAGTGCCAGTTGTAAAGTCTACATGTAGTTCCCAGTGAGCAAGTGGAGTCAGACTAAGCACAAAGCAAAAAAACGGTTAGACTTTATTTTATTACCTAGGTTATATTTTTATTCCTGGGGGATTGTTACTGGGCTTTGCTGGTGACAAATCCCTCCTCTGTCTTTTGTCCTGCTCCTCCTTCTTGAAGGGCACTGAGGGTGCAGGTCTGCCTCCTGTAACTGCTTCCTACTGATTTTGGAGTGGCGTTATTACTCGGAACAGAGGAGCAGAACTTCCTTCCAGCTGCCTTTAGATGTGTTTGATGGCCACCAGGCCTCAGCCCTGTTTGTATCCCCGAGCAACTGCCATTTTCCTAAACTTTTGGAGACAAAGGAAAAAAATATAGGCCTGTAAGTCTTTTGCCTGAAGGCACAAGTGTGCCTTGGTGTAGAGGGATCCCTGCCATGACCTGAATCTCCCTGGCCTCATTTTGTTGTTTTTACGAAGAGAAGCTTCAGTTTGGAGAGAGAGTCACACAAATAGTCAAGGGGTCTGGCGCCCCAGGTTGTTGTGTGGAGGCTGGGGCTCAGGGCCCTCTTCACTTGAGCACGATGTGCCCAGAGTGAGCCCTGCAGCTTCAGGGCAAAGAGGATGGTTAGGATCACCAAGTGGGCTCTTTTCCATTTAGGGGTGAGCTGATCTTATTGATGCTACCAGTTTTCCAGGTTTTTAGGTCTACCCGTTTCCTGGCTGGAAGGGGTACAGGGCCAGGTCAGTGGGTGCAGATAGCACTTGGTTACTATATGCAGTGACAGCTTTCACATTTTCTCTTCCCTGGAGGGCACACATGATTTGTTCCATTTCAGGGGGTCTAAAGAGTCCCTTCTCTCGGGATTGGGGAGTGGGTCTACCATACAGGAGTTCAAATGCTCTTAACATTGACTTATCCCTTGGGGCTAACCAGATGCGGAGAAGGGCAATCAGAAGCAATTTAATCCAATTTTCTGGAGTTTCCTGACATAGCTTGGCTAAAGCGTGTTTTAAGATCTGCCTACATTTCTCTGCTTTCCGAAGTGATTGGGATCTCCAGGCTAAGAGCAAGGTCCATTTTATACCCAGGGCATTCATTACCTCTTCATCACTTGAGATACAAATACTGGAACATATTTTTTTTTAAAAGCTTTTATTTTGTATTTGGGTATAGCTGATTAATAAACAATGCTGTTATAGTTACAGGTGAACAGCCAAAGGACTCAGTCATACATATGCATGTATCTGTTCTCCCCCAAACTCCCCCCCCCCGATCCATGCTGCCACATAATATTGAGCAGAGTTCCTTGTGCTATACAGTAGGACCTTGTTGGTTATCCATTTTAAACATAGCAGAGTGTACACTGGACCATTATTGTTTTGTAGGAATCCTGGGAGCCCAAACCTGGGGATTATTTCTTTTAGTAATGCCATAGCCACTTCAGCTGTGGGTTCAGTTCTAGCAGAGAATTTCTGTCTACCCAGAAAATTTGTCTACCAGCACCAAGCCAATTCATTAGAAAGACCCTGATGCTGGGAAAGATTGAAGAAAGGAGGAGAAGGGGATGACCAAGGATGAAATGGTTGGATGGCATCACCAAGTCAATGGAGATGAGTTTGAGCAAACTCCAGGCGATGGTGAAGGATGGGGAAGCCTGGCATGCTGCAGTCCATGGGGTGGCAAAGAGGCAAACATGACTTAGCAACTGAACAATAGCAAGAGCACCAAGAGATATCTGACACTGACTGGTACGCTCAGCATGCAGAGAAATCAGTCTCACTCTTCCCCAGGATACGTCCCTCTGGTCTGAATGGGCCTTACCTGGGAACCTCTGGTGCTTGGGGGGAGCTGGTGTTGGGGTTGTTCATTATGCAGATGGGGCATGTCTCAACTATCTGACTGATTATACTTTTCATGCCAGGAGTTACCAAGACCTCAACTAATCAATTACTCAGGGCATCCCTCAATAGTAAGTTGCTTGATGAGCCTCTCTGATGACCTGACAAGTTGCAGTTTGGGGAAAGAAGTATTGCCTATATTCATTAACCAGCCACACACGGGCTCTGGGATCTCCACTGAAGCCCCATTTTCAGACTCTGTCTAAACCTTCCTTTTGTGTATGTTGGGGAGGAATTGGATGGATCTGGCCTTTGAGGTATGAGGGGTGTTGCCAAGTCACTGGTTCTAGAGCTGCCCTTTCGGCAACTGTGTCTGCCTGATTGTTTCCCTTCATCACCTCTGCATCCCCCTTTAGGTGACCCCTACAGTGAATCACTGCCACTTTTTGGGGGCACTGTACTGCTTTTGAGAGCTGCAATATGCTTAAGCCATGTTTTACCTATTTATTCTCTGCAATAAGCATAACTCTTTGCCTCCAAATAGACCTGTGTGCATTTAGGATGGTGTATTCATATGGGGAATCTGTGTAAACATGTAAGATCTTCCCAGTCCTGAGCTGTAAAGCTCAGGTGAGGGCTATCAGCTCTGCTTTTTGGGCAGAAGTTCTTGCGGGTAGGCTTCTTGCTTCTACGACTTGGGTCTCGAAGGTCCTTGTAGACCCTGCTAGCCTCTTTCCCTCTTGCATAAAACTGCTCCCACCTGCAAACCATTCCTCTTCGGCATTGGGGAGAGGCTCACTTCCTAGTTCAGGGTGACTGGAATAGATCAAGTCTATCATTTTCTACACCAGAGAAGGCAATGGCACCCCACTCCAGCATTCTTGCCTGGAGAATCCCAGGGACAGCGGAGCCTGGTGGGCTGCTGTCTATGGGGTCGCACAGAGTCGGACTCGACTGGGGTGACTTAGCAGCAGCAGCATCGTTTTCTACACAACTGTGCTTCAGGGCCCCTGTTTCTGTGGGCAGCAGGGTGGCAGAATTTAGTGAGTGACAGGTTTTTGTAGTAGCCACTGGGTTGTCTAAAAGCATAAACTGAACTTGAATCAACCTCCCAGGGGGTAGCCGTTCTGTTCTCTTTGAACTTAGTAAAGCCTAACCCCGGTGCGGAGTCCACACAGAGATGGGCTGACCAAACGCTAACTTTTCAGCCTCCTTTAGCCAGGGCTGTAGTAGCTGCCGCTGGGCTTGCCAGGTGGTGGAGTGGTAAAGAATCCACCTACCAATGCAGGAGGTGCAAGAGACGTGGGAACAAACCCTGGGTCGGGAAGATCCCCTGAAGTAGGAAATGGCAACCTGCTCCAGTATTCTTGCCTGGAAAATTCCAGGGACAGAGGAGCCTGGCAAGCTAGAGTCCATGGGGTGGCAAAGAGTCTGATGTGATTGAGCGACTGAGCACACACACACAGTAGCAGCTGCTACCCATAGGAGGCCAGCCCTCTGTTTAGAGAAATAAGAAACCACCAGAACCAGGGGTCCCAGTGCTTAAGCTGATACCCTCAAAGGCGAGTCCCCTTCTCTCATGAATATAAAGGTCAAAGGGTTTAGCTACATCTGGGAGGGCCAGGGCAGGGGCCTGAAGTAATTTCTCTCTCAATCCTTGAAAGACCCCTGCACATTCTGAATTCCATTCAAAAGGATCATAATCTTTTCCTTTAAATTTTTCATATAGAAGCCTTGCTATGAGACCATAGTTAAAGATCCAGATGGGGCATTTCCCAGGAATCCCCTAAGCTGTCTTCTAGTGTTAGGAGCGGTGAGGCTTCAAATACCTTCTTTCCTTTCCTGGGATAGGCCTCTCTGACTTTCTATGAGAATAAAGCCTGGGAAGGTTACCCTAGTTTGTGGTATCTGAGTCTTTTTCTTGGACACCTTTTATCCTTTATCAGTTAGGTGGTTCAGAGTAGTTAATGTTTTTATCAGAGGCCTCCATAGTAGGGCTAGTGATCAGAATGTCTTTCTCATACTGGAGGAGGGTTCTCTTCTCTAGAGGTAGATCTTTCATGCCCTTTAGGTAAAATTTTCCTAAAGACAGTGGGGGAACTTTTTAACACTTGGGGCAGGATTGTCCACCAGTATTGTTTTTGTTTCTTGTTTGGCTTCTGCCACTCAAAAGCAAAAAACTTTTGTGACTCTAGGGCTAATGGAATACAGAACAAGACATTTTTTAAATTTAATACAGAATAGCAGGTCCAGGGTAGAGTGGCCAGAGAAGTGTAGGGATTAGAGACTACTGAATATATATCCTCAGTAGTTTCATTGACTGACTTGCAGCCCTGTACCACCTGGTATTCCATGTTGGGTTTCTTTGTGGGGAGAATGGGGGTATGACAGGCTGATAGGCATGGTCTAATAAGGCCCTGACCAATGAGGGTCTGCATATCAGGGCAATGCTCAATAAAGCCTCCCAACAGAGAGGGTATTATTTTTTCTTGGGCCATATATGTTGGAGGTTGTAGATGGACTGTCACAGGACTGACCCTTATAGCTTGTCCCACCTTTCCCTGGGCCCAAACCTCAGGATTTACTCCAGAGCGGTCAACTTGCTCTGCCTGGAGAGATTTGTCCTCAGCCATTAACATTATCATCTTGTGCCCTTGGCCTAAGAGGACACCAATCATAAGATTTGACCCAAATAAGATCTCCAGTGTGAGAAATTTCCAGCACCAAGCTATTAAAGATTTCCTCAGAAGGCGAAAATAGTTCTGTTCAGTTCAGTCGCTCAGTCGTGTTCGACTCTTTGTGACTCCATGAACCTCAGCACACCAGGCCTCCCTGTCCATCACCAACCCCCGGAGTCCACCCAAACCCATGTCCATCGAGTCAGTGACGCCATCCAACCATCTCATCCTCTGTCATCCCCTTCCCCTCCTGCCCTCAATCTTTCCCAGCATCAGGATCTTTTCCAATGAGTCAGCTCTTCACATCAGGTAGCCAAAGGATTGGAGTTTCAGCTTCAGCATCAGTCCTTCCAATGAACACCCAAGACTAATCTCCTTTAGGATGGACTGGTTGGATCTCCTTGCAGTCCAAGGGACTCTCAAGAGTCTTCTCCAACACCACAGTTCAAAAGCATCAATTTTTCGGTGCTCAGCTTTCTTTATAGTCCAACTCTCACATCCATACATGACTACTGTAAAAACCATAGCCTTGACTAGACAGAACGTGGACAAAGTAATGTCTCTGCTTTTTAATATGCTGTCTAGGTTGGTCATGACTTTCCTTCCAAGGAGCAAACATCTTTTAATTTCATGGCTGCAATCACCATCTGCAGTGATTTTGGAGCCCAGAAAAATAAAGTCAGCCACTGTTTCCACTGTTGCTCCATCTATTTGCCATGAAGTGATGGGACTGGATGCCATGATCTCAGTTTTGTGAATGCTGAGCTTCAAGCCAATTTTTCCACTCTCCTCTTTCACTTTCATCAAGAGGCCCTTTAGTTCTTCTTCACTTTCTGCCGTAAGAGTGGTGTCATCCGCATATCTGAGCTTATTGATATTTCTCCTGGCAATCTTGATTCCAGCTTCTGCTTCATCCAGCCCAGCATTTCTCATGATGTACTCTGCATATAGGTTAAATAAGCAGGGTGACAATATACAGCCTTGAAGTACTCCTTTTCCTATTTGGAACCAGTCTGTTGCTCCATGTCCAGTTCGTTGCTTCCTGACATGCATACAGGTTTCTCAAGAGGCAGGTCAGGTGGTCTGGTATTCCCATCTCCTTCAGAATTTTCCATGGTTTATTGTGATCCACATAGTCAAAGGCTTTGACACAGTCAATAAAGCAGAAATAGATGTTTTTCTGGAACTGTCTTGCTTTTTCAATGATCCAGCGGATGTTGGCAATTTGATCTCTGGTTCTTCTGCCTTTTCTAAAACCAGGTTGAACATCCGGAAATTCACAGTTCACGTATTGCTGAAGCCTGGCTTGGAGAATTTTTGAGGCCAAAAGGGGAGGCGTCCAAATGCATGGACTCTGGTATAACTGAGGGTCTGCCTTGAATGTGTAACAGCCCATGCTTGAGATAGTCAGTCCCTTCTTAGTCAGAATAGCCCATCAGATGATAGACAGGACCACTGCCCAGGCAGAACAGCCGTCATGCTAGTTCCTAACCAACTGGGTCTGCTAGAGACTGGCACAGCTGCCTGAAGGGGAGAAGGAGCGGGTGAGCAGAAAAAGAGGAGTTTTCAGACTTTCCTCTGGGTGAGAGTTAAAAGCACAGGGAATTCCCACAGAGTATTCTAGGTACCAGATCACTAGGGCAACTGGTATTCTGAGCTTATACCAGGAAATTCTCTACCCCCAGAATCTCAGCTGATAATCACCCAAGGTTTGCCTCACAAACAGAGGGGGAAGGGGAGGTCAGGTGGTGACTGTTTCCTGTTTTTGCCAGCAGCTCACAGGGCTGACCAATAATGCGGTTACTGTTCTTGTGAGCAACAATTGTTGACCCAAAGAGGTGTCAAGTCACTGGTTGCAACCTACCTAGGGACCCTTTTTCACTTGGGTGTCCCTTTTCCTGATTTCAGATCCAGTTTCAGATCAGCCTTTTCCTGACTTCAGATCCAGTTTCCTCATTCTGATTTGTCAGGCAGTCCTCATTACCTGGGCCTTTTCCTGATCTCACCTCTTGGTTCATGGGGCTGGCCACTTTTCTTCACCAAAACGAAAGTAACAATGGAGAATGCTACTGTTGACCCCTGGGCATCAGCAAGGGAGGCAAAAAGGCCTGGTGGAGCTGCTACTGCCTTGATGGGAGTCAAGAGGACGGTACCACTGGTGAGAAAGCAGACAAGACTGACATGGCTCCAGCTCATCCACAAGTCCCCACTGTCCCTGGGCATCCAGAACTGAGGGAAGACCGGCCGGAGGTAGTGGACAGATACATGTAAGTTTCAGTCTTCCATCCCCTGTAATGCCACAGTATGATCCTCTGAAGGGGGTGCAGTCCAGGTTACTCTGGAGGCTATGCTGTGTGTGCCCCACACCTGGGTATCATGTTACTGGGTAGAGTTGCTCTGAATTTGATCAAAAGCTATTCCTCTTCTACTCTGTCAGAGTGTACTTAAAGACCAGGGTCAGTTCTCACCATGTGAACTTCCTAAAGCCTTTGCTGTCCTTCCACTAGAGCCAGAGTGAGCCCATAGCCTGGTGGAAAGGTATGAGTTAAAGGCCATGATCCATCTTATCTGGGTTGCCAAAATTTGTTACTGATACTTCTGAGTTGGGCCCCAACAAGGGTCCTCCTGCCCCATGTCATTTGAGTCAACAGAACGAGGCTGAATTCAGTTCAAAAGCAAAGGAAAGTTTTATTTTTGATCAAAGAATGGGAAGGTGTGAGTTCACACTCTAGAGTACATGCTCTACCTGCTAGGCCATGGGCAGGGCAGCTTTCTAGGGTTCTTGCCAGTCTTGTGGGGTGTGGAGTTCTTGTGCACTGGTTAAGCTGTCCTGTTCATGGTGCTCCAGATCACACTGCCGGTTACAGCGTCTCTGCACATGGTCCATTAGCTGAAATACTGGGTGTGGCCATTAGAAACAGCATTAAAAACAGCCTGAAGTGCTCGGTATACAGCCTATGCATGTGGCACCCTAGGAGCAAGTGAAAAGGAAAAGAAAGAGAACAAAAAATGTTAGACGTTATTACCAAGATTCTATTTTTATTTCCCAGGAATTGCTAATGGCTTTGCTGATGACAATATCACAGTTTATTTGTCCAACTTACAGTTGAAGCGGGGGCTTCCCAGGTGGTGCTAATGGTAAAGAACCCGCCTGCCAATGCAGGAGACATGACAGATGCAGATTTGATCCCTGGGTCGGGAAGATTCCCTGGAGCAGGGCGTGGCAACCCATTCCAGTATTCTTGCTTGGAGAATCCCATGGACAGAGAAGCATCCCACGGACGGAGGAGCCTGGTGGGCTACAGTTCACAGGGTTGCAAAAAGTTGGGCACAACTGAAGTGACTTAGCATGCACAGTTGATGGGCATTTGGGTTTTGTTGCTGTTGTTGTTGTAGTTATTAAATCTTCGGTGCAATGGAATTTCTTGTTCATGTTTTCTGTTGCACACATGCAAGAATTTTTCCAGGGAAGTTGTTCTCAAAGTATGGTCTCAGCATCAGATCACTTGGGAACTTGTTAGAAATGCACAATCTTGACTTCCCCTCCAGACCTATTAAATAAAAAATGTTGGGAGAGGGCTCCAGTAATCAGTTTTAACAAACCTCCCCAGATGTGCTAATGGCAGAGTGAAGTTTGAAAACTGTGCTCTAGGGTATGTCTTTAGGAATTAAATTGATGGGTTTGTGTTCAACTTTGTTAGACAAAATCAATCTGTTTTCCAAAATGATTATACCAACTTAAACTTTACCAATTCTATATGAAAGTCCTTGATCTTCCATACTGTTATCAGCAGTTGGTTTTGTCAGTCTTCTTACTTTAGATATTCTGAGGGGTATGAAGTGGTATTTTGTCATTGCTTTAATTTGCAATTCACTTTGTAACCAAAAAATTGAGCAATGTATAAGACATCCCTAACAGGAAGAAGATGGCACACTCTATACTTGACTTAAGATAATTGTGTGTGTTTGTGTGCGTGTGTATAATATACTTTAATCTAGTTGTATAGTGAATACTGGAGATAATACAGAAGCTCAAGGCTAGCAGCTGTGAATCTGTTACAATCTAACCTAGGTCAAAAAGGTAGAGACAGAGTTCCATTGAGCAGGCCACCTTCAAAGAAGCACTGCCCTTTGAAGAATATAGCTGGTCGAGGCAATTGCTCTCAGGGAAGAAAGCAAGGGATAAATACCTCCTCACTCTCATCCTTTTTCTGAACTCTTATGGGACTCCTCACAGGGATGGGATATTTGATGAATGTGGAGGAGCAAATAGAAGACATCTAATCTGGTACAAACATCTTTTTCATATGGTTTTAGTCATTTGAGTTTCTTTTGTGTGTGTGTGTGGAGGCGGGAGTGCTTATTCAAGATTTTGGTACTTTTTTCTACCACTTTTTTCTCGTTGATTTGTAGACATCTAAATATTCTGAATTTATGCCCTTTGTCAATTATTTATCTTGCAGATATCTTTTACCACTGTAAATGATTCTATACCCAGGCCAATGTGTATGTGTCTATATGTTTCAATACCATCAAGCGGTTCTCCAACACCAGCTGGGTATCATAATTCAACTCAATACTGACACTGTCTAACTGGCAATAGCATCAGATTCCACAGGTTCAAGGCCCAGTCCCATAAAACTCCAGTTCAGATGCCAGTCACAAGCCCAGCTTATTACCTGTATGTCTGACCAACCGGCTATAAATCAGAGGCTTCCACCATTCCCTTCCTGTGTTCAATTAATTTGCCAGAATGGCTTACAGAGCTCAGGAAACATTGTGCTTACTTTATTACCAGTAATTATTAAAGGAATAGCTCAGAAACAGCCAAATGGAAGAGATACACAGAGCAAGGGAAAAAGCTTTCATTTCCTCTCTTGTTGCTCCACTCTGCGAATTTCCGTGTGCTTACCTCCAACCCCTCAAGCTATTCAAACCCCCATTCTCTTGGGTTTTTATGGAGGCCTCATTACATAGGCAAAGTTGATTAAATCATTAGCCATCGGCAACTGATTGGACCTCTAGCCTTTCTCCCTTCTCAGGAGGTCAGGGGTTTAACCCTCAAATCTCATGGTCCTCATATTTAGGTGCTTTCCAGAAACTGCCATATCATCGTAACAAAAGACACCATTGTTGCTCTTATCCCTTAGGAAATTCTAAGGGTTTTAGGAGCTCTGTGCCAGAAATGGGATGAAGAAAAACAATATATATATATAAGTATATATATCTATAAGAAATATAAATATTTCTTATAAAATCACAATATCACATCACTACATGGCTGTCTTTTTTGCCCTTTTAATTTTTTTTTTTAAGAATTGAACGAAATCTATTCAGTAGCATGAGTTTTTGCTTGTTTGTTTTGTTTTTTGCCACATTGTGTGGCATGCAACATCTTGGTTTCCCAACCAAGGATAGAACTCGTGCCCTCTATAATCGGAGCATGGAGTTTTAACCACTGGGCCACCAGGGAAGTCCGCTAATGGTGTCATTCAATAAACAGAAATTTTTAATTTTAGTGTAGTCTCATTTATCAAAATCTTCATGGTTAGTTCTCTCTGTGTTCTATCTTAAAAATATTTACTTGAGATCTGGGCTTCCCTGGTGGCTCATTAGTAAATAATCCACCTGCAATGCAGGAGACACAGGAGACAAAGGTTGAATCCCCGGGTCAGGAAGATCTCCTGGAGGAGGACATGGCAACCCACTCTAATATTCTTGCCTGGAGAATTCCATGGACAAAGAAGGCTGATGGGCTACAGTCCATGGGGTTGCAAAGAGTTGGAATGACTGAAGCGACTTAGCACTCATGAAGGCACGCAACTTGAGGTCATGAAGATATTCTTCTTTATAAATTTCTAGATTATTTCTATGTCACATTTAGATGCAGAATTGACGTACCTGGAGTTTCCACCTTTGTCATAGCAAATTTCCGTATACATGCGAGTCTGTTCCTGGCTTCTCTTTTCTATCATTGCAGCAACACCACAATGCATTGACTGCTATAGCATCAATAAGTCTTGATTTCAAGCAGAGCAAATCTTTACCCTTTGTTCTTCAAGACAGTCTGGGTTATCCTTGGGCCATTGCATTCCCATATAAATTCTAGAATGAGTCTGTCAAATTCCACCAGAAATTCCCAACATACCCTTGGAATTTTCACTGAGATTGAATTGAATTCATAGATCAATTTGGGGAAAATATACATTTTTACAGCATCAAGTCTTCCTATTCATCAATATTGTATACCCGACTCCAATTATTTAAGCATTTAATTTTTCTTAAAAATGTTTATATCTTTTCCTATGTAAATCTTACATGTTATTTTTAGATTTATAACTAGAGAGTTTTTATATTTTTTGTTATATTTTTAAAAATTTCATATTCTAATTCTGTTGCTGAAATATAGACAGGTAAAAGATTGGTTTTTGTTAGCAATCTTGCTAATTTTCCCTAAGAATTCTAGTAATTTATATTAAATTAAAAAAAATTTTCTGTATACAAGTGTGTCACTTGTGAATAATAGCAGTTTAATTCCTTTTCCAATTCTTTTCATTTTTTTCAGTGTTATGTTATACTTGATAGGCTCTCAGGTACAGTGCTGTAAATAAGTTAAGACAGCAAGCATTCTTATTCTAGTTGCACTGTAGTTAATTTCTAAAATATTTCTTAGATCGAAGGAATTACAGCTATTTCCTAGTTTGCTAGGAGCTTTAAAAAATAAAACTACAAACATATGTTGAATTTAATTAAATGAGATAATCATATGATTTTTCCTGTTTTCTCTGTTAATTACATTTATTAATTTTTGAATGCTAAACCAATTTGCATTCTTGAATAAACCCAACTTGATTATGATGTGATGTCCTTTTTATATATTGCTGGATTTAGTTTGCTATAATAATTTTTTGTTTGGGATTTTTACATCTGTGTTCATAAGTGGGATCAGCTTAATATTTTTCTTCCTTGTTATGAACTCCTAGCTGAACAACTTTAGGATCCAGATTCTGTGGGCCTCACAAAATGAATTGGGGAATGTTCCCTGGTTTTCTGTTCTCTGGATTTATATAATATTGACATTTTCCCACCTTAAGTGACTGGTAGAATTTGCTGGGGAAGTCATCTGAGCCTGAAATTTTCCTTGAGAGATTTTCAATTATGGACGCAATTTTTGTAATAATTTGTGATTTAGAAGTTTTCATTCTTTTGGTAGATTATATTATTCTAGGAGTTTATTTCACTAAAAATTTCAAATTTATTGGCAAAAAGTTATTTATAATTTCTTATTATCTAATAATTTATTTTAAATTATTTTCGATTCTCTCACAGGAATTCAGAAAAAAAGAAGAGTGAAGTCAGAGTATTTCTTCCCGATTCCCTCCCTACAGGTGATGTTGCTTTTCTATTCCTGATATTGTTTATTTGTATCTTCTCTCTCTTTCTCTTCTATAATCAATCTTGCCAGTGGTCTAACAATTTTATTAATCTTTTCAAAGGACTGACCTTTTATTTTATTGACTATTTCTATTGTATATTTGTTCTTCATTCCATAAATTTCTGGTCTTTATTATTTTACTTGTTCTGCTTTCCTTGATTCCAATTGGCTGATCTTTTTCTACTTTGTTGGGATGAATATTGGCCTTTCCTCTTTTCTATATATGCATTAAGAAACGAAAATGTTCTTCTAAGAATTACCCTACGAATTTTGATGTATAGTATTCTTTATTTCGGTATTGACCATTTTAAAACTCATCTGGCTTAAAACTCAACGTTCAAAAACCTAAGATCATGGCATCCAGCCCCATCACTTCATGGCAAATAGATGGGGAAACAATGGAAACAACGACAGACTAAATTTTCTTGGGATCCAAAATCACTGCAGATGGTGACTGTAGCAATAAAATTAAAAAGATGCTTGCTCCTTGGAAGAAAAGCTATGAACAACCTAGACAGTGTATTAAGAAGCAGAGACATTACTTTGCCGACAAAGGTCCTTCTAGTCAAAGCTATGGTTTTTCCAGTAGTCATGTATGGATGTGAGAGTTGGGCCATAAAGAAGGCTGAGTGCTGAAGAATTGATGCTTTTGAACTGTGGACTCTTGAAAATCCCTTGGACTGCAAGGAGATCCAACCAGTCAATCCTAGAGGAAATCAGTGCTAAATATTCATTGGAAGGACTGATGCTGAAGCTGAAGCTCCAATACTTTGGCCACCTGATGCAAAGAACTGACTCATTGGAAAAGACCCTGATGCTGGGAAAGACTGAAGGCAGGAGGAGAAGGGGACAACAGAGGATGAGATGGTTGGATGGCATCACCAACGCAATGGACATGAGTTTGAGCAAGCTCTGGGAGTTGGTGATGGACAGGGCAGCCTGGCGTGCAACAGTCTGTGGGGTCACAAAGAGTTAGACATGACCAAGCAACTGAACTGAATTGAACTGATTTGGTGATATTCATGTGTAGAGTTGTCTCCTGTGTTGTTAGTAGAGTCGTTAGTTGTTAGCCATTAGTCTCTTGTGTTGTGCTATGACCTGTGTATTCTGTTGACAAAACCCTGTTAGCCTTTGTCCCACTTTATTTTGTACTCTGAGGCCAAACTTGCCTATTATTCCAGGTATCTTTTGACTTCCTACTTTTGTATTCCAGTTCCCTATGATGAAAAGGACATCTTTTTCTGGTGTTTGTTTTAGAAGATCTTGCAGGTCTTCATAGAACCATTCAACTTCATCTTAGTTCTAACTATTTTATATTTTTCAGTGTGATTTAATCTTTCATCTGTAGGTTATTTAGAATCAAATTGCTTTATTTTTAAACATTTGGGGGGTTTTTCTAGCTATATTTTTGTTATTGACTTAGTTAAATTGTTTTGACTAGAGAACAATTTTTGCAAGATTTCAGTTCATCAAAACTTGTTGAGACTTGTCTTATGGCCAAACATATGGTCATTTTTCCTTAAATGTTTCATGTGCAATTAAAAAGAATGTATATCTGCAGATGTTGTGTGCTATGCTCTATATATGTTAATTAGGTCAGTTTTGCTGATACTGTTTTTTCATATAGTCTGAGCCCTTTCTATTTTGAAAAATCTGCTTGTTCTATCAATACTGAGATAAGATATATTAAAATCTCCAACTATCATTATATGTTTGTATTTTTTTTTTACATTTGTCAATTTTTACTTTATATATTTTGAGGCTATTTTGTAGCTGCATATAGACTTAAAATTTTATATCTTCCTGGTGGATTGACTCTTTATATCATTATAAAGAGTATCTCTTTGCTGCTAGTAATGCTTTTTGCCTTAACATTCACTTTGTGTAATTTTAACATAGTAACACTAACCTTTTTTTTTTTTTTGGTTAGTTTTTACACAGCACTTTTTTTTTTTTAAATCTTCTCCATTTACACTTTCTATAGCCTTAGGTTTAGGCAGTCTATCAAAATACTTGATTAAATCTGACAATCCTTGCTTGTTTTAATTGGAGCAATTATTCCATTTAATTTTATGTAATATATTCTGGTATATTTGTCCATGGGCTTCCCTGGTAGCCCAGTGGTAAAGAACCTGCCTGCCATTGCAGGAAACTTGGATTCGATCCCTGGGCCAAAAAGATCTCCTAGAGAAGGAAATAGCAACCCACTCCAGTATTCTTTCCTTGCAAACCCCATAGACAGGGGAGCCTGACGGGCGACAGTCCATGGGGTCACAAAGGAGTTGGAGACAACTTAGCGACTAGAAGACAGCAACATTTGTCCTGCCACCTCTACTGCTCCTTTTAAATTTATTACTAGATGGTTTACCCATATTTGGGTACTATTTAAATATATTGCTTACTATATCTTTTACTCTATGTCTCAGCATTTCCACTCCTGAGTAATTTTGCACAGAACTCGTGCATAGGTCCATGAGGGCATGTGCAAGATTGTACATCACAGTACTAGCCTTGTAAGAATTCTGAAGCAATCATGGAAGCAAAACGCCTTTGTCTTCATGCAGTTAAGAGTGTGTGCATTTCCTGCCATCTCGGGACAGGGCATCTTGCACACCGTAATTAACTGATATTTGGCTGATCCTGTTTTTTCATATATTCTGAGCCCTTTCTATTTTTTTTTTAAATCTACTTGTTCTATCAATACTGAGATATGCTATATCACAATAACAACTATGGCAAAGGACAGGTTTATCTGTCCTTTCATTTATTTTGGAGAACAGAACTAGAGGAAACCATTCTACCACTGACCTTAGCCATGCTGATGTCTGAAGGCTGGTGATCACCTTCTCCACTGGATAGGAAAATCATATAAAAAGAACACATGCTCTTTTTCCCACTGTGAAGTGATATATGAGAGCTTGGTAACACTGGTAACTCTGTACCCTATCAGGAAGATCCACCGGAGGAGGAGGGCATGGCAACCCACTCCAGTGTTCTTGCCTGGGAAAGCCCATGCACAGAGGAGCCTGGAGGGTTACAGTCCAAAGTCGCAAAGAGTCAGACATGACTTAGAGACTAAACAACAACCTTTCCATTTAGATACCCCTTGTGGTTTTCGTTTGAAAAACCAGTTCTTCTGGATGCTGACTCCTTTGCACCTCTCTGCATGTAAACTGCCTTTCTTTTCTAAATAACACTGTCTCTGAGTCATCTCATACAACATAATGTGGGGGTGCAAACCATGGAAAACCACTAGCAGTTATCAGGAAGAAGGAGACACTGCGTTGGCCAAAAATTTTGTTCAGATTTTTCCATAAGATGTTACGGAAAAATCTTCATGAACTTTTTGGCCAACCCAATACATATAGTTCACAGATATTTAAAAATATGAATTATTTTAATGTAATCATTTATTATTAATTAATCTTTATTAACCATTGTTTAATTTATTAATTTAAATTTATTCTTTGGGCTTCCCTGATGGCTCAGAGGGTAAAGAATCTGCCTGCAATGAAGGAGACACAGGAGACTCCGGTTTGATCCTTGGGTCAGGATGATCCCCTGGAGGAGGAAATGACAACCCACTATAGCATTCTTGCCTGAAAAATCCCATGGAGAGGAGTCCGGTGGGCTACAGTTCAGAGGGGTGCAAAGAGTTGGACACAATTGAATTATTTTTATTTATTATTGATAACTATGAATCACTATTTTATTTATTAATTTAAATTCATTATTTAATTTATTTCATCCTCAACAGCAATTATAGATATAAGCTTCATGAGGGGAAGGATTCTGTACCTGGAACAGAGCTTGGCACATGCAGGCCCTCAATAAATATTTGTGAATCTTTGTTGACTAAGTCCTCCTTTTACACACATGGTATGCAAAAACTAAGGGTTATATAACTTGCATAAAGCCACCTCGTGAGTAGGTGGCATAGATGTGATTCCAAGACTACATTCTCATCAGCATGCTCGTGGTCTCTAAGTGAGAATGGTACAGTACTTTTTTAAATACTGTACAGTAAAATTGTCTTAAAAAAATAATGCAAATTCAGGTACTCAAGCAAAACAAATTTGTGTGTGTATGTGGTAGAGAGGGAAAGGAGAGTTGAGATCAGTAACGCAGGGTAAAGAACAAAATAAAGCACAAAGGAGCCTTGTCCACACTGAAGATGATACTCACAGGCTGAGCAGTAGGAATAACTCAGCTCCTTGCACCCGTGGCTCCAAAACAATAACACCGATTTTGTAATAACAATAACAATGATGATGATGATACATGATGGAAAAAGGTGAAAAAGTAGAGATAATAGGTAAAAGCAACTGTTTCAAAAAGTTTTGCTCTTAAGGAGAACAAAGAATAAGGTAGTAGATGAAGGGGAATGAGGGCTCAAAGAAGATCTTTTTTCTTTTTTTTAAAAAAGAATATCCTTATTGAGATATAATTAACATACCATGCAATTTCCTCATATAAAGTACAAAATTCAGTGGGTTTTAGTATTTTCACAGAGTTGTGCAATCATTACCATAATCAATTATAGAATATTCTCATGACCCCAAAAAGAGAAACCCCATTCCTATTAGCAGTCACTCTCAATTTTCCCCAACTCCTTCATCCCTTGGCAACCACTAAGCTTCATTTTCTTCATGTCTGTAGATTTGTCTGTTTGGACATTGCTATAAGTGGAATCATATAACATGGGGCCTTTTGTGGCTGGCTTCTTTCACTTAGCATAGTTTCCAAGGTTCATCTATGTTGTAGCATGTATTAGCAGTTCATTTCTTTTACTACCAAATAATATTCCGTGTGCGGATATATCACATTTGACTTATCCATTTTCAGGTGATGGACATTTGAGTTGTTTCCACTTTTTGGCTATTATGAAGGATGCTGCTATGAAATCCATGTATAGGTTTTTGCGTGGACATTCATTTTCATTTTACTTGGGTGTATGCCTAGAAGTGGAATTTCTGGGTCATGAAGTAACTTTTCATTTAGCTTTTTTTGGAACTCCCAGACTGCTTCCAAAGTGGCTGTACCATTTTACATTCCCACCAGAAGTGTGGGAGAGTTCCAATTTCTCCACATCCTCCCCAACACTTTTTAATTCATTCTTTTGATTATAGCCATTCTATCAATAGTAGGTGTGAAGTTATGTATCATCGTGGCTTTGATTGGCATTTCCCTCATGGCTAACAATATAGAGCATCTTTTCATGTGTCTTTTTCTTTTTTAAAGACGGAACAAAAGTGTGTTGCAAATGGCCCAGTGGAGGGAGAACTTGATGACATGGGAGATGCTGGGGGAGAACTTGATGACACAGGAGATACTGGGGCTTTACATGCATACTCTGTGACCCTGTCCTCTGTCTCTGTGCCCAACAGCCAGGCACGTGAGGACTCAGGCATGCAAAGACCTGGACATGTGAGGACCTGGTTGAATGAAGACTGGGTGTGTGAAGACCCAGGGCCCAGGATCCATTTGTGGTTGGACTCCAGACTTCTGTGGACCTTGTGAGAAGAACAGCAACCAGGGGCGCTCAGTAATAAAGGGACCAGCCCCAGGTCAGGAAGCAGCATCTGGCCTTCACCATAAACTATCAAACAGCACTGGGAACCAATTTTATGGCCTTAGCTGGGGGCCAGCCTTCTGAGGTCTCTGACTGTAAATCATCCCGAAGCTGTAGATCCTGCTGGCTGGGCCCGGCTGCCCTTGGAGGCGGGGGTAGGCAGGACAGCCAGCCGGCGCTGTGGGCTCTGCTCCTCCCCCTCCTCCTTGTGCCTGTCAAAAAAGCACATCAGAATAAACGTGCTGAGTGGCTTTGACAGGAGAAGCCACAGAAGGTTGTGAGATTTGCAGTTTGGCTATTTTGGAGTGATGGCAGGAATGGAGAAGGAGGAAGAAGGTCCTAATCCTGCGAACCTAGGAGGCAGCCGGGTCCATTTCCAGCCTCTGCCGGTGCCCGTGGCTACGGCCTCCCCTCCTCCTCCCAGCTCCATCTCTCAGCAGCTGGCCGGGGGGCTTTCCTGTCCCCTCCGCTAGCCAGCTCTGCTCCCACCAAGCTGGGAGAGAGGGTCTGAGGCAGTTTGGAGTGTAGTCTGCTGAAAGCAGAGCGGGGAGAAGGGAAACGTTGAATATTCGCTTAGCAAGGAAGCTGTGGGGGACGGGGAGAAGAGCTGCATAAATCTGCATGGCTAATGAAGTCAGGACAGAGCGGGCTGGGAGCCCTGGGACAGCAGGTCGCGGACAGTGGGGAGCTGTGAACTTGAGGGGAAGAAGACACAGCCATGGAAATACTCTCTGCCAGTCTGGAATAAGAGGGATTGGGAGAGGAGCCGGGCGGGGGGCGGATGTGCTTTTCTAACAAGTGAGGAACAATGAGGTAATTGTGGGCCAATCGGAGTGAAGAATGGAATTTGAACCGGGGAAAAGGAAGAGAAAAGACCCCTGGGGAACTAAGAGTGCCACATTCTTGTGCCCCCCTTGAGACCGTGTGAAAGAGGACGGCACGGAGCAGGAAGGCCAGTCGCGGCCCGTGCGGCTCCGAGTTAACCTTTGTGCTCCAGATTTCCTTTTGTGCTGTCTTCAGTGTGCTGGGGAGAAGGGCCCCACGGGGCGGAGGCACAGCCCTCCCTGGGATGTGGCCTCTCTCCCCGAAGGCCCTTGCCTCCCTGAATCCTGGCCCACAAGGCAAGGTTCTCAGCTGAGACCCTTGGCAGGGACCCCTCCCCGCATCTCGCCAAAACGCTGACTCAGGGCAGGTGGGACTTGGAGCTTCTTTGGGTATCCCACCTTTCACATCCTTGACAGGTGGTTTTCCAGCCTCCACGGGAGCACTTCCAAAAACAGGGAGCACATTATCTCACAATGCAGCTGTTCTAATTTGGGCCCCCCCCCCCCCTTTTTAAAGCAAATTATTCTTCTATATCAAGAAAAAAATATATATCTCCCTCTAACTTCCACTGATTTTACTTAGAGTTGCATAGAATGTATTCCACAGCTTTCTGAAACAAGAGTGTTTCAATTTGTAAACATTGATAGGATTGCTCTCCTGTCCCAAGAAATCTTGTGCTTTATAAAAAGTTCCCATTTTTTCACTACTGTCTCTCAGGAATGATTTCCTTATCACTTGCTTTGCAAGTTGCTCTCCTCTGAATATGCATCCATTTTCCACTTAGTTATTTTCTTGTTTATTCATTCATATTACCAGTGTATTCCAAAAGAGACTTGAAGTTTACAAGGCATAAATGATAACAGCAGGTTTATAAAAGCAATGGAAATATTAGTGAAGTGAAAATAAATGCAGGAAATAGCAAGCCAAGTAAGCATAGTACACAGACATGTGCCATATGGTTCTCTGAACTTAGCCCCGTGTAATCCCTAAATTTGCCTTTTGAACTTGCTGACAACCAAAGGAAAAAGGAAAATATGGGTGGTTATACAATTTAGTGTCCCTAAGAGCAAATAGGAAACACTGCTATGCCTGTATCTGGAAATGAAAGAAAATTTTCTGAGTGTTCCTGAAAAACACACCCAACAATTTTCTTACAATAAATTCAATAATACACTTACTTGAACTGTTTCTTAGAAACTTATCTCCCAATGTAGATCGAAGTCTTAACTCCAAAGCATAATTTCAATAAAAGCAGACACTCCAGTGTGCTAATGTGCCTCTTAAAATCTGGCAATAAAACATTTCAAATTCAATCTAACCAAAGAAAATTACTGCCTGTTTGGGAAAACTATATTTCTATTAACGCAGCTTACAATTGCATTAGCTTTTTGCAGAGCGCCACCAGTATTGACTCTTTGTTAGTGTCTACTCAAACTTACTCTTGCTGCTGTGACAGGAACTGAATTTAAGCCAAGCTGTCTTCATCTTATACTTGTGCAATTGATTTTTTGAACTTAGGTGCAGGACTATATAGTTTATCACTACAAAATTCCATCCTGTTAGAGCCACTCCTATTTGTTCTATCCTATTGATAATTTTTGATTTGTATTACATCAACCAATAGACCATATTTCATGGAATATAAGACTCTTAATTGTAAGATGCACTATTTTTAAAAACTACCACAAAGAAGAAATATTGCCAATTAAACTATGACATGCAACTGACTGTATGATACATTCAATTTTAGACATGTCAGGATGTGCATCTTAGATTTAGTGAAATATGGTATTAATAATCTCTCATGTTCTGTCATTTGCAATTTGATAAACATATCCTGCATAGTACCACTTACTGGGTTTTCACAGAATGCAGCCATTGATGAAATCGTTGAACTGGGCAGGGCCAAGGAGAGCGTTCAGGAGACTTCTACCTGGAAACTCTCTCAGGTTTGCTTGCTCATTTGTTTGAATACCCACTTACCAAATAAATATTAATTTATCCAGTGACTGCACGAAGAACTCAGGTGACAAAGATGAAGATGGCCTGGCCCCGGTCGATCTCAGTCTGGAATTCACAGTGTACTCCACTAAGGCATACTCTCCGGACCCGGTTGTTCCAGCCCCGCAGTATCCCTTTAACTGAGCTATTGTCCACATCAGAACTTGAGGCCCAGTCAGGAGGGGCAACTGGAGGAGGATGGAACAGAGCAGGCAAGGGGCCAGGACCCGGAATCAGGGTGGGAGAAACAGGCTGGTTAGAGGGATAAGCAAGTACATAAATAAAGAAGTCACAAGGCCTGAAAGGAAGCGTGAGTTCAGGCATGACCAGAAGTAGACTCAGAAAGAATGGGCAGCCAAACCAGAGATGCCACAGTTGTCAATCCTCACGGTCAGGAAGATGGGCAGAGGACATTCAAAGATCTGACTGTGCATGGACTCTAGGACAGGGATCCAGCCCAAACGGCAACAAAATAAGACACCTAGGACTCCCAACTCATACTTTGGTTCTAGGCAGGAGTCTGGGTACTAGGACACAAAACCAGTCAGATCTAAGAACCAGGTTCCAAAACTAGACTGCCCTCTGCTCCCTGACTGTCCACAGGTGAGACAGGGGAGATAGACAGATGTGGGCAGGGACTTCCTCCTCAGGGCAGTGAGAGTTCAGGCTGGACCTCGGTGGGGAGCAGGGGCAGCCAGACCCCGGAGCTTTCAACATGCAGCCAGAAAGACCTGGAGGACCACAGGAGAGAAAATGGGAGGAACAGAGAAGCAAATGTCTCCCTCTGAGAAGAGGTCTGAGAAGGTGAGTAATTTCCCCAGCAGACTAAAGTCTCTGACACATGGGAATCCCAGTCAGGAACCAGCCAGGGGCAGAATGGGCCAGTGAGTGCAACATGGACACACAGTTGTGAGGACCAAAATGTCACCCCTTCTTTAATAAGAGTTAAGAAATAAATTTATATACAAATGAACTTATTTACAAAACAGAAACAGACTTACAGATATCAGGAACAAACTTAGGGCTACCAAAGAGGAAAGATGGGGGAGGAGGGATAGATCAAGAGCTTGGAATGAACACACACACAAACACTCTACTATGTATAAGACAGATAACCGGCAAGGACCTACTGCACAGGGAACCCTGCTCAACATTCTGTGATAATCTGTATGAGAAAAAAAAAAAAAAAAGTGGCTATCTGTATAACTAAATCACTGTGTTGCATAAGAAACTAAGTCAACATTGTCAGTCAACTATACTCCAATAAAAATTTTTTAAAAGATAATTATGGTGACAGTGATTAAAAATGAAAACAAAAAGAAATTCATGATGGTGGCTTAGAATAATAATTATAAATTGAATGCAGAACATTAGTTACTCCCATGACAGAATGAAATAGAAATGTAACTGGTTCAGGTTAATTGCAACTTCATTCGGAATGAAGAAGCAACGTGCTCGGTACCATGTGTGGAAACAGCTTCATTATTTGCACTCATTCACATTTATTTCAGACACACGTATGATTTGGTAGTACTCTCTTACTTCTAAAAAAGCCTCTTTAGAGGTTTTGTGTTTTTGCTTTCAAGAGAGAAAAAAAAAAAAAATCAAGACCCAGTTAAATTGTGAATTTAAATACAAACTTTAAAATTGTAGGGATTCTCATAATCACATTTAGGTCTTTCTATTACTAGATAAGCTTGAAACTTACGGAGCATTTTCTCTCTCCTGGGTCAAACTTAGATTGAAATGTGGAAATAGATGATCAAGATTTGGATTTTTATAATTTTCTGTGTGGGCAGACACAGGTCCCAGCCCTAGAAATTCTTCACAGGGATCTCACAAAATGTGACTCATTCAGTGGAGATAATGGTGACCTTGGCAACAGGAATACTGAGGTCTCGGGACTTCCTGGTGGTTCAGTGGTCGAGACTTCGCCTTGCAATGCAGGGAGGTGGGTTCAATCCTGGTGGGGAAACTAAGGTTCCACAAGCTTCAGAGCAACTAAGCCGGTGCACTGCGAGCTGGCATGCCACAACTAGAGTCTGTGCACTGCAACAAGAGATCCTGCATGATGCAACTAAGACCAGACTCAGTCAAATAACTAAAGAATACTGAGGTCTTCATCGTATCCGGAGGCCTGATCTCCACCTGGAAGGACTGGCCAGTTCTTACCCCAGTGGCAGGAGGTCAAGAGGACAGGGAGGTGACCAGCTGGCTTTATCTCCGCAGGCCTGCAGGCTTCCATTATGTTATCCTGTACACCACTGGCGGCCATCCGGGGCTGAATGGTGGCATGGGAGGCACCGTAAAGCCTGTAGGTGGGGTCTTCGAGAGGGAGGGCAGGAAGGGTAAACCACCAAGTGCCGCCCCTCTGGAGCAGAGTGGATGCAAGTTCCTGCTCTCCCAGCAGGGGGCAGCAAGGCCCGAGGAGCGGTATTTAATTCAAGCGACTCACAGGAATACTTGAGCAACGTTGAAATACAGTGGATTTCTTATTGAGATAGCAATTCAGAGTAATAATTTGGGTATTATATTAAATGAGGCTCTATTTTACAGTCACAAACTGGTGGGGCCAGAGTGCTTGAGTTATAGAAAACATAGAATGTCAATAAATGTTAGTAAAGGATTTAGCAGAATGAATGCAAATTGCAAAATAAGCTTATGAAATTATTTCAGTCTTACCTGTACAAAGAAATGTAAACAAGATAGTACATTAAAATCTGTCAAACCATCACATTTTTAAATTATAACTTGTCAAGAGTTTAGGAAAAAAAAAAACAGAAGTAAAGCCAATGAATCACTGAAGTGGTAATTAGTTAAAATATATTGCACACACACCAAGAAGACAATTTGCAAACCAAGAGCACTCAGACTAAAACAGGGAATGAGGCTCAGAGGAATGTTGTAAGAAAGCAACTTTTATGGGTGGAAGCAGTGAATGTTTGTTCTTCACAGTGATTGTTACAATATTATTAATAGAATTTTCTTAAATGAAGATAATTGGTTACTAGTGTTTACCTCATATAAATGCAAGGGAAAGATTAAAGTTTCGCTTACAGTTTTTTGAAGTGTAAGCAAAGAAGTGACCAAAGGCAAGTTAGCCAGACTTGTCTTGCAAAGTAAGCTTAAATTAAGCTTTGCTTGTATAACTGAACTGATTTTGTCTACTCAGCTAGTTTTCAAGTCTGGTTTCCATTTGTGTTTGATTTTTAACAAATTTCTGGCTAATTATGAAGAATTTTTTATGCTTTGCATTCTGTTTATACATTATCTCATTTAGTCCTAAGCATTCATCCCATTGTATGAATGAAGAAACTGAATCTCTAATTGAGTAATAAACTATGTCAATTTGAATATATATGTTGATGTCCTCTCTGTGCTACTAAAATGATAAATAATTAGTTGTTGTAGGAGCTGTCATAAGCATTGAGGATGTTTAGCATCATCCCAGATCTCTACCCACTAGAAGTCAGTACCAACCCCTCACCCTGGTTGTGACAACCAGAAACATCTGCAGATATGACCAAAAGTTCCCGCGGGGGCAAGTGAGCCCACAGTTGAGAACCACTGGATAAGGGCTATCTGATGGTGAAGGATCTCAAAAAAATTCTTGAAGAGTGGTGTTGAATGTAACAGGCTGGAGGAAGCCAAAGCTTTTTGTGCCCACTGAGCCATCGTGGGGCGCAGAACACCTGCATCAACTCTCAGCTTAGAAAGATTACACACCAAAAGGAAGAAAAGACTTGGAGAACTAAAGCCCAGAGGATTAAGTAGAAGGCTGTTCAAAGAACATTTTGATTCCTGATCCATCTTGAAGCAGGATTATGAAGAACTGAGGCAGAAAGATCTTCATGAACATGGTGGACTTAACATAATACCTGATATAATGGTAATTTTAAAAAATGTGAACAATGACAAAGAAGACAATGGAAGAAGAAAAGGACAACTGGAAACTACAGCCCAAACAAAAAGGGAAGGGAAAGTAGCTGTAATATTAATACACAGCAAGGGTCTGTGGTGAATAGTATTTATGCAGTTAAAATAATTAATATTAAATTAATAATAAGTATTAATAAATATATTAATTATAATCACAGATATCATTGCTATATTACTTAATAATTAATTATTGACTTACTGCTGGCTAAACTAAACATGGGCTTCTCTGATGGTTTAGTGGTTTTAAAAAGAAAAAATCTGCCTGCAGTGCTGAAGATGCAGTTTTGATCTGTGGGTTGGGAAGATCCCCTGGAGAAGGAAATGGCAGCCCACTTCAGTATTCTTGCTGGGAAATCCCATGGATAGAGGAACCTCGTGGGCTACAGTCCATGGGGTTGCCAAAGAGTTGGACATGACTTAACTAACGACTGAACAATATTACCAAATTACATAGCGATATGTTTATTGGAAGGATATGGGAATGAAAATTGGATCAGGGGCAACTGATATAAATGAGCTGAATCCTAACATATCACAATAGTAAGTGAATAATGCCTGCAGCTTTGAGATTACAGAATAAACGTATTACTGGAGGTAAGCATCTAAAACAATAACTAAAAATTTGAGTGCCCCTGGGCTGTGAACAGGAAGGGGAGCTCAGTGAGCCAGGAGACTAGTGTTTTCTATTATACTTTTTGATAATGTTTAGTTTTTGAGACAATATGCATATATCACTTTTTAAAAATATTTTTAATATCCAAATCTATTGAAATGTTAGTGAAAAGAGTACTCTTCTCTGTTGCTGGTAGAGGTATGTATTGAGACAAGTTTTCTGGGAAATAGTGTGCCAGTTATCAAGTCTTAAAATATTCATCACCTCAAAAAAAAAATATTCATCACCTCTAGGAATGTATCCTTTAGATGTATCCTTTAGGAATGTAGGCTTAAATGTATATGCAAAGCCTCATATTATATTATTTGTTACAGTAACAAGTTGGAAACATCACAAATGTCCCACAGTTGGCAAGTAGCTAAATGAATGCATAGATATACAACTAATAATATACAACTTTTAAAAGGGTTTATGAAGAACTTCCATTGTGTGGAGACATGCTTACAAAATATCAAGTGGAAAAAAGCAGAGGACCTAACTAAAAGGCCTTATCTCAACAATGTAAAATACATAAGTGCAGGAAAAAGTCTAGACAGCAATATATGAACATGTTAACACTGGTTATCTCTGGGATTGTGGTAAATTTTTATTTTCTTCTCAATTCTTCTTAGTTTTCTAATTTTTATTCAATGAGCATATATTGCTTTCACAATCAGAAAGAACATAAATGTAATCATTTTAAAAGAAAAGGAAACAATCTTGAGTACCAATTGCCTTCAGTTCAGTTCCATCGCTCAGTCTTGTCTGAATCTTTGTGACCCCATGGACTGCAGTACCCCAGGCTTCCCTGTCCATCATCAACTCCCGGAGCTTGCTAGAGAACAAAATCTACCTCTGTGTGGCTAAGGCCTGGAGGGTGGAGTTTGCTTCAGGCCTTTCTGGACCGCCTGGAGGTTGATTTCCCACTGCACAGTCGACTAGAGATTAGGAATGGAACAAAAGACTATGCAAAGAGTTTCACTTTGCATAACTGGTTTAGCTCATCAAGGCCTTGGAACATGCATTCATTTTTATCCACAGTCTAACAGAGGCATTATCATTCACTGTCACATTCATGTGTCTGAATCTTAGGAATCCATGAATTCTTAGGGTCTTTTCCTTTAGTTTCAGGTAGCAAACAGCAGATGAATGATGGTACTTAAGACTATTTAGGCCAAAAAGCAAGAAAATGAACACGATATTATTTACTTGAGAGTGGTTTTTTAGTGGTCTATTCCCTTACAAAATGTAGCTTTTCATCAAAATATCAAAGTATTCTATCATTCATTAATAATACAAAATAGAACAGTGGTTCTTAAACTTTAGAGCTGTTTTAATTATCTGAGGAACGTGTTTAAAATGCAGACTAGTTGGCTCAACCTCTCAAGAGTCTCATGCGTATGATCTACGATGGATTCAGGAATGTGCATTTTGAACAGACATGATAAGTCGATTTTGATGCTTGTGTTTCTGAGAGTAACTTTGACAGTTATAAAGTAAGGTTTGAAGAAGTATATACCCCTGGATATAAACTCAGTACCTTCCAAACTAAGAATTATTTGTTAATCACTGCTTAATTTATCTAATTTTGTTGATTTTATAAATAAATATTTAAATTTTCAGTAAAAGATGGGTGGATTAAATATGGGGAATTGAAGAATATACTTATTTTCATCTCACCTGAAATAACAATAAAATGACTGTGAATGGATTTTTTGTAAAAGCCATAAATCCACAAAAACAAAGAAAAACAGGAGAAAAGACACTAGAAGAAAGATGTCAACAAGATTTTGGGACTCATAAAGTGGACAGACAATAGGTAAATGATGTACTGGTGTGGAGGCAATAGAAATCTCCATAGGCAATAGGGAAAGTGACAAAGGGAGGTCAGTTTCCTCAAGTGAGCCTCATAGATGCCTGGTGATCAGAGGTACCAAAAATCTCTGAAATTAGGGATAAGGAGTGGGGGCTGAAAAGAGGAGCATAGGTTCACAGTCTGTGTAAGCAGCAGTCAGACCATAGGTCTCTTCTCCTATGCCAGCAAGAGACAGATGTATGCTCTTGACAAAGAGGCTCTAGGCTCAGAGATACCTGGCCAGTGTAAGGTAGGTGTGCAGTTATCCATCCACTACCTCTCACAGGTTTACCCTTCATTGTCCTGATTTGTTATATGGAAGCTGGACCCTATGAACATTTTCTTTGCGGACCTGACTGGCTTGGTATTAGGCTTTGTCAATAGAAGATTCTGGAATGGCACTACAAGGTGATGGCAGCACAAAGGTGCTTGCAACCTTCCGCATCTGTTTGTCCCACCGTTTCATTCTGTGAGGGAGCTAGTGGACTTATGTGGGGGCGCCAAGTGGTGCTTACTTCAGTGACCCTTGTGATCAGTTCCAGCCCATGCTGTCTGACTGTCACTTCCACAGCAGCTCTAGCTGGGCCCTCCAGACACTGCCCCCACCAAGTGACCATTTCTACAGGAGCACGTCCATCCTTGGTGGCTCAGTGGGAAAGAACCCACTTGCCAGTGTAGGAGACATGGGTTCAGTCCCTGGGTCGGGAAGATTTCCTGGAGAAGGAAATGGCAACCCACTCCAGTATTCTTGCCTGGGAAATCCCATGGAGAGAGGAGCCTGGTGGGCTACAGTCCATGATGTCGCCAAAGAGTCAGACATGACTTAGCAACCAACAAACAACTTAGCCCATCCATGCCTTCTGCAGTGGAAGTCCACCTCTATAGGTTATTTCTGGAAGGTGTCTTTGCCCCAGGTAGGCTGCATGTTCCTGTTCAGGTCAGTTCAGTTCAGTCGCTCAGTCGTGTCCGACTCTTTGCGACCCCATGAGTCACAGCACGCCAGGCCTCCCTGTCCATCACCAACTCCCAGAGTTTACTCAAACTCATGTCCATCGGGTCGGTGATGCCATCTAGCCATCTAATCCTCTGTCGTCCCCTTCTCCTCCTGCCCCCAATCCCTCCCAGCATCAGAGTCTTTTCCAATGAGTCAACTCTTCGCATGAGGTGGCCAAAGTATTGGAGTTTCAGCTTCAACATCAGTCCTTCCAGTGAACACCCAGGACTGATCTCCTTTAGGATGGACGGTAGCTGTGTATTCTTTGAGATCTAATCTCAGCTGTGTGTGGTGTGGGAATGGGGAGCAGACTACTCCTAGTTCCTAGTCCCATTTCCTTTATGGTCCATACTTCCTCTATCTAAATAATCTAAAGTTAGTAACTGTTTTTCTACTTCTGGAGCTTTTAGACTCTTTTTTAAAAAAACAGTTAACCACCTTTAACAGTAAACATTTCTTTATATTAAATTTTCCTCTATTTGAATTACTAGTGTGGTTTTGTCTTTTGATATAGTGCAAAGTTTTTAAAGCAGGGAATAAAAATCCTCATATTTGAAGGTAAGATCCACAGTTTCCTTCTTTCCTTGACTCCCAAAACACTAGCATGCAGGATTATAGCTCTCAGGCAGGAGGATCCTTCCAGAGAGAAACTGACTGACCTGAGAGAAAAGGTTTACATCACTGACACTTTGAGGTTTTGCAACAAAGTGACCAGGCTCCGCATTATAGCCCTGCAATGAAGCCATTGGTCAGAAAGCTCTATTTATGCAGGTAACCAGCTTTTTGTTCCTTGCTTATAAATATGAATACATATCCGAGAATCACTAGGAGTCTGAGGAAATTTTCACTATAAAAGATAGTTTTAGTAACAAAATTTTAGTAGCAAAGAAGCAGAACAAAATGAAATAAAAGAAAACACCCTGGGCTTAATATCACCCAAGTTATGAGATAGTGCATTCATAAAGAAAAAAAAAGCTCTTAAGTGAACATTCAGAAAATGAAAAAGGGCTCTTGGAAGTTAAAAATGTGATAGTCAAAAGCTCAACAGAATATTGGAAGACAAAGTGGAGGAAATCCTCTAGAATTTAACCAGAAAGGCAAAGATATGAAAAAACACAAAAATTAGAGCATCAATCTAAGATGTATAATTATATTAAGAGACATTCTAGAAAGAGACGACAGAAAATAAAGTTAGAAATTTTTCAAGAAAATAATACAAGAAAATCTTTTGGGCCTGAAGGACATGAACTTCCCTATTGTACAAGGCCAGCTAATTTCCCAGAACAATGACACAGAGATGCATCACTGTAAAATTTTAGACAATTAGATAAAAGACAAAATCTAAAACCAGAAAATCACTAGACTTCTAATCAGCAACACTAAAAATTGGAATACAGTGAAGGAATGCCTGCCCAATTCTGAAGAAAAACAATGATCAATTTAGATTTCTATTTCCAGCCAAGTTATCAACCAAGTGTGAGAGTAGAATAAAGACATTTCCAGACACGCAAGGAGCAAACATTTCACTCCCTTATGCCACTTCTGGCAGGCTACTGGAGACGGGCTTTATCCAACCAAGAATGGGAACAGTATGAGAGCCGTGAAGCAGGACATCCAGCATAGGAGAGAAGCCCAGATAATTCCCAGACAACACATCCCTAGCAGGAGAGGAGGACAGAGAACCCTAAAGGGAAATCTCAGAACAAGAAGTGAACATGATAGATTGCTTTACTTGTTTGACTTGCTAAGAGGAGTTTTAAAGCTCTGACAGAGAATTTAGAATAAGAGTTAGTGATAGACCAAATTAAAATAAAAATAATTACCTCCAGGCCATTAAAAAAAAACTCATATAAGCAAGGAAATTAATCATACTACAGTTTGTGGCTCAGCTGTGAATAATAGTCATAGTAATGTTAACACTGAATATTGACCTTTCTTAACCGAAAAATCATGCTTGGAAAAAACCATACTACAAGGGAGGAGAAAAAGAAAAGTTTGTGTGGGTGTGTTGGAGGGGCAAGTGGGTGTAAGGTAATTAAATCCTCATTCTTCTTAGAAGGCAATAGGTAATAACTAAACTTGAAAAATCCAGAAATACTAAGTATAAGCACATATATCAACATGGATATAAATATTGGAAGAAATGTCTGAAAGAGTTGGGAATGTTCTTTATAATGAATAGAACTGGGAATATAAGGAAGATGTAAACAAGAGACTGCCCTTGTTTACCCTTCTTTTGTTGAACTTTAATACTCTATACAGGTATCATGTGAATCAATAACTAAATGTGAGGGACTTCCCTGACAGTCCAGTGGTTAAGACTTTGCCTTCCTATGCTGGGGGCACCAGTTCGATCCTTGTTCAGGGAGATAAGATCCCTCAAGGCTCGTGACCAAAAAACCCAAAACATACAAAACAGAGTAATATTTAACAAACTTAATAAAGACATTAAAAGTGGTCCACATTAAAAAAAAATCTTAAAAAAAAAAAAACCCTAAATGTGAAAACATAGAATTTCAATGACTTGAAACCCATCGCTATTATTTTTGCTATGTATGGGACATCCTATCAGGGGCCTCCAAGACCACCACTGGGTTTGGTGACTTGCCGGGATTCACAGAACTTGGCATATAGTTATATTCATGCTTTACTAGAGCTAAAGGGTGCGAAATAAAATTGGCAAATGGACAAGAAGCTTGGGGCCAACTCCAGAGGGAACCAGCACCAGTTTCTGAGAATCCTCTCCAGTGCATTCACTCAAAACACGTTTAATTCTTCCAGCCATGACTAGAGACAGCATGTGTGAAATGTCATCTACCAGCGAAGCTCATTAGAGACTCAGCATTCAAGGTGTTTATTGGGGGCTGGTCACATAGATACCCTCTGCCCAGCACATTGTGAAACTCCAGACTCCCAGAAGGAAAGCAGGTGTTCAGCACAAGCTATAGTATTTACACAGACTTCAGGCACAGTGGGCCACTCATCATTTAGGCAAAGTTTTGTATCAGTCTAGGGAATTGTTTAACATTCAAATTCCCAGATGCCAAAGGCCAACCTTGCAAACAGGTCTTTTCACGGAGAGCAGTCTTAGGTGGCTATGTTAACTCTTAATTTTCCACTGGCATTAAAAGTCTTTACAGTTTTTCTTACAACATATCAGAAAAGTGCTGAGAGAACTGGAAAGACCCCTGCCTGTGTTAGTTATAAGAAACAAGTTTAAGTCCCACACAGGCTACTTTAATGGCCATGTGATGTTGGGAGAGAAACTATTTGAGACTTGTTTTTTCCGTAGGGCTAAAGGAAAGTTTGAAGGATATTAGACAATAACACGGAGAAGGCAATGGCAACCCACTCCAGTACTGTTGCCTGGAAAATCCCATGGACAGAGGAGCCTGGTGGGCTGCAGTCCATGGGGTCCTTAGAAGTCGGACACGACTGAGCAACTTCCCTTTCACTTTTCACTTTCGTGCACTGGAGAAGGAGATGGCAACCCACTCCAGTGTTCTTGCCTGGAGAATCCCCGGGACGGGGGAGCCTGGTGGGCTGCCGTCTATGGATCACACAGAGTCGGACACGACTGAGGCGACTTAGCAGCAGCAGCAGCAACAGACAATAACACAGGTGCTCAGAAAATGCTGATTTCTACAGTTCTGTGATTTTGCCTAAAAGTCTCCCTGGTAGACTTCAGACTTAACTTCTCACTCAGTCTCCTCTGCTCTGCTTTTGCATTAAAGTAAATGTGTTCTATTCCAAGGAGTTTTTAAATGTTTCCTTCTGTATCTTAGCTACCTAGAAATTTCTGCCAGTCTTGTGCACTTATCAGCAAGGGGCCATTCAGCTTCCCCAGCTCTGAGTAAAACACTTTGATGAGTCCTTTACCAAGAGAAACCACATCAGTGTAACCAGCTTTGACTAGGTTCTCAGTGGGCGACTCACAGTGGCTTTCCTCCGTGTGTATCTGGTTAGCTTTCATTCATTTCGACTCCCCCAGGGTTGAAGAATGAAAACTGACTCCCCTAGTTTCAACTTCCTTGCTATGCCCACATGACACCCCTCAAGAATTCTGTACAAAAGTCAAGGAACTGTTTGACTCCATTGTTACAGTCCATTCCTCATTTGCCCTGAATCACTTTCCCAAATCCACTGATTTCTGATCATTCTTACTCTGAAGTAATCCAACACAAATCCAGAGCCCTGTGGCACATTGCCTACAGTCCACCTAGCCCTAAAAGGCTATTTTCTTTTCTAAAAAAGCTTTTTATTTTGTATTGGGGTGTAGCCAACTGACAATGCTGTGATAGGTTCAGGTGAAAAGCGAAGGGATACAATCATACATATACATGTATTCATTTTCCCCCAAACTCCCTAAAAGGCTATTTTCTATGTCATGGGATTGTTCTGAAGATTACATGAGCTAACGAATATGAAAGTGTCCCAGCAAATGTAAAATGATACATGAATCATGAATGTTGTTTTATCATGCACTTTTCGAATTCTACAGATTTACCTATTAAACAATAATTATTTATACATAAAGTGCCCCAATATGATATAGTTATGGTCCTAGAACTCCAAAGACTTCATAATTAAAATTTGTTTCACTTTAAAGAAACATTTTTATTAACAAAAATATTTTTATTAAATTAAAAATTTTTGTCAGAATCCCTGATTTTTTATCGGTTTAAGTTTTTTCAAAACTTCAAGTTTATACCATTTATTTGTTGTTAAATCAATCAGTCAAAATTCAGCTGTTTTGATGACTTTAAATCTGAAGTTATAAATAACAGTTGAATCTCATGTTAGTCAATTGATCTCTGTTTTTTGTGTTGAAGATATAATTTTGAGAAATCCTAATTACCCAGAATAGAAATCACAAAACTTATTTTTTAAAAAAAAATAGCTCGCTTTAAATCTAACAATGCTCCTTAACATAATTGTTCTAGAAACTTCAAAAAGGAATAGTCTTGTGATTGTTTCAAAGTTCAGTCATTAACAATATCTAGTAAGGGTTGTCATTCTTTAACTGTTTATTATTATTCTATGTGGGGAGCATGAATAAATGGACCCTCAGATAATATGTCTCCACTATTTGGAAGAAAATACATTTTAACTGTATGGTAACTTTTGATACCAGGATATTTTAATCTATGACCTTTTACAAAGTTTCATATGGAACTTAGTTTTTGCCTTTGATAAAGGTATATTTTTCAAAACAGTGAATCTGACATTTTTCATATTGATTCCACACTTTCAGTTTCATCTCTGACACTCTCTGTAGTTGTAAGCCCAGTGACATTGTTACCGTACGCAGCCACAATGATTTTACTGAACTTACTAAAAGTTAGTAAGAGATACAGGCTTGTGCAGCTACGTTACATTACAGAGATATTTAAAGAGTGGGATCTCTTTATCAGTCTCCCCCAGGGGGATTTCTTGTCTCATTTGAATTATTTATACCAACATCCTGTCTTGAACTTCACTATGAAAAATGAAAACTTGGTACTCACAGTCCGCAGCATTACAAACAATGCTGAAAAACCCACAGTTTAAATAATATACCTTAACCAGGGCAGACAGCTTGTGTGGAATTACCTAACACTAGGAAGATTCTGGCATCTTCAAAGAAGTTCTTGCATGTCCCCATGACACACAGTGAGTTATCAAACACATTTCAGTGACAAAGTTTGTATGTGTTATAACTTGTGCAGTTTCGCTATTACTTTTTGCTCTCTATGGCACTGCTGTTTTGCCAATTTATTTGATGGGCTATTAAAATTGATCCCAACAACTAGAAGTGTCTTTGGTTATGTAATAAATATTTCTTGTTTGTACCTGCATGATCACATTACAAAAGAACAAGGAAAGAGGTGAGACTTACAGCATCCCTCTCATCTACTCACCCTTTCAGTTCAAACTAGAAATAAACTATGATAATATTTAAATATCACACACCAAAATGCCTTTGAAGTCTTAGACTTATAATAATGGAGATATTGTCACTCTTGCAAACATCTGAAAGAGTGCTTAGTGGTGAAATTGCTGAGTGTTCTCGGAAACCTTGGGGTCCACTTCCTCCAAGAAGTCAGACACAGGATGCAGTGGACTTTCAATGAGTCATTAATTTGACATTCATTGGCCCTTTTGTTGACAGAATGGAGAAAAAAGTGGGTTTATTTTCATGCTGCCATTAGGAGTAATTCTGGGGATGGCATAAAATGCAGGGCAGCTGCCTAGCCATCCTGTGGGACATCATCCTGTGCCCTCTATTTACCAGTGGGGAGAGGGGAAGGTGCTGTGGAACTGTAAATCCAATAGGCTCTCAAGAGATTTGAATTGACCCTCAGTCCTGGTGTCTGGAAATCCATCATTCTACATAGACGCAGGGACTTGAGCAGAATGAATAATTAGTATAGTCTAGAGAATTCAATTCATCTAGTATTTATTGAGTGCACTGTGAACACACAGTGTTCAGGGCCAGGTGCTGGAGAAGGCAGGAAACAAGGATGGGAGAAAATATGCCACAATATATGAAATGTTTCTAATCCTCAGGAGCTTTCAGTATTGACAGAGAGACAAAACACACTTAGGAAATAATGAGAAAATCCGAGAGACAGTGTCTAATATTTAAAACCAGATATGAATGCAAATGAGTGTCAAGATCAGGCCTCATCTTGGGATACGGGTTGGATGGAGACTGGGGAGGCAAGCAGACTGTCAAGAGGCAATTAACTGGTCCAGGGAGGGAAGATGGTTCTACATTAGGGCAAGACAGCGGGAAAGGACAAAATGGTGATACTGACAGAGGTGCCAAAGGGAGTGTTGATTGACACTAAAATCAAACTCTTATTTTGACAATTTCTTCTGATCCTCCTAAAAACATGTTTTTTTGGTAACATTCTAAAGTCATTTTCAATTCGGAACCAACCTATTTGTTCTAAGCCAATTTCAACTCTAATGACTATCAAAACATTCTCTAAGAAAAATCAAATATAAGACTTGTCATTAGGATTGTTCTGGAAATAATGGAATGATCAAAGAAAATAAATTTACATCCTCCTGAAGTTTATGCTTAAGCTAAATAGAGTTGAGGTGTACAGAGGAGGATGATGAGAGGGAATAAGAAGAATAAGGGAGATGATATTTTTGTGATTAAAATGACATTCTCAACATAAATTCTATTTTTAGAAACATTTGCGGTACCCATGACTGTGTTCTCCGAGGGACCTCCTCCACTTTCAGACACACAGAGATTAGATTTTCCTGCTCCATGGAAGCCAGGCAGAACCACATGACTAAGTGTGAAGACTGTTGTTGGCTAACGTGATTCTATTACTTCCAGGAGGAAGCTTTTAAGGGCAGGTGCATGGCTCTCCATCCTCCTCTTCTGCCGTTTCATGAAGAGATCACAAGCCCAGATGGAGCAGCAAATTATGGAAGAGCCTCTCTCAACCTGGATCCTTGAGGTCTCTCATGGAGGATGATTGCCTTTCAGAGTCTCTTGGGACCTTAATGGATGTTGCATGAATGAGAAAAAACTTTGCTATGCCATGCTCTGAGACTTTAGACTGTTTATTATCACAGCACAACCCACCTTATCTGGATTGGTACTTTTTGGGTTTTTTTCTTTAATTTTCAGTCAAAAATATTTTTAAAAATCTGGATTAGTTAGAGAATAGTTCTAAGGCCAAGAACACAGATTTAAACTCCACCCAGATTGTTAAATTGGGCTTCCCAGGTGGCCCAGTGGTAAACAGTCTGCCTGCAAAGAAGGAGATGTGGGTTCGATCGCTGGGTGGGGAAGATCCCCTGGAAAAGGAAATGGCAATCCATTCTAGTATTCTTGCCTAGGAAATCCGATGGACAGAGGAGCCTGGCAGGATACAATCCATGGGCTCGCAAGAGAGTTGGACACACCATAGTGACTAAACAACAAACAATGCATTGTTAACTTAATGGAAGAAAAAGTGTTTGTAAGAAAAATATGGTCTTTTCTACCAAAGATAAAGACATAAGAAATAAAGAAATGATCCATATTCATTTTTTACAAAATATTTAAATAGAAAGATATATATGTGTGTGTGTGTGTGTGTGTGTGTGTACTCAGCTTATGTATAAGGTTCCTAAAGGTGGTGGATCATTGCCAGTCCTTTGTCCTCTTCCCTTCCTAGTTCCCCTTCCTCATAAGAACAATTTGGTGGGCAAATTTCACAGGCTTTACTCTGGACTTGTGCAGAGAACTAAAGGGATGGGGAAAACAGTTAATATAAATTCTCCACTCAGAAGCCTACAGGTATTACTCATGGCCGCATCAACCAATAAAAGACTTCCAGGAAGATTGTGACTCTATGTTCCCCAGCCTATGAGGAACCAGGGGAGGGAACCTGTGTCCCAGGGATAAAAATTAGGCAGACTTCTTGCTCAGTGTTCCTTCCCACCAGACAGCTCATCTTGCAAGATCATTATTGAAGCCTTGCTTCCCACTGCACCTCAGGTCTCCAAATCCATTCTTCAAGTTTGGGCTGGTAAGCATGTTTCCCACAGTGTTTTAGGAGTCCGTAGGACTCAAAATTTGTGTACCTTTTCTGATTCCATTAATTGCCTCCTTCTTTTCAAAGGTGTTGCTTGTGTTCCCAACTGTTCCAGTTGCTAGTGATCCTATCAGCATCACCAATCTGCTGACACCATACCAAGATTTCTGAGCTGGAGACGAGGTTAAGACCAGCAAAGTTCTGACATCTCAGACACCAAGCCTGATCCACTCCATGTCACATTTCCATTTCTGGAACTTGGATGCATGGGATCTGGCTTTCTGAGCAGCCGAGTGATGTCCTCCAAAGCAGAGGGGGAGTAAATTCAGCCCCGGGGTAAACCTTGGCCAATGGGAGGCAGGAGATGGCAGGAGTCACACATAATATCTTCTCTTTCTTTCTCCCTTCCAAATAAAACACGGAGGCACAGATTTTTCTTGCCACATATCCAGAGGAAGTTCCACCTGAGAATGTGTTTTCTTCCTGACTCCTTGTGAAGATGGGCACCTTGGTAATGTGCTGTATCACACTTCGTCACGCTCCATAGTTGTACTTTTCTCATCTCGTATTTCCTCACCCTTAAAACTCTGGGCTGGCACCTTCTGGAAGGGTAGGAGAGCTCCGGGAGAACAAAGTAATGTGCACCACCAACTTTTTTTAAATATTATTTTTATCTATTTATTTTTTTTGACTATGCCAGGTCTTAGTTGTGGCATGTGGAATCTAGTTCCCTGATCAGGGACAGAACCCAGGTCCCCTGCATTGGAAGTATGGAGTCTTAACCACTGGACTACCAGGGAAATCCTCACAAACATTTTTAAAAATAGGATTTATATGGAGAAGATCATTTTAATCACAAAAATATCATCTCCCTCCTTCTTCTTATTCTCCCTCATAGTCCTCATCTGTACAACTAAATTCTACTTAGCTTAAGCATAAATTTCTGGACGATGTACATTTATTTTCTTTGATTATTCCATCATTTCCAGAGCTACCCCCAATGACAAGTCCTATATTTGATTTTTCTTAGAGAACCTTTTGATAGTCAAGAGAGTTGCAACTAGCTTAGAACACATTCCTCTCTCTTTCTCTGTGCTAAAGTTTTTCAGGGCAAGCACTTGGAGGATGGGAGGGTGGAGGCAGGCTTCGACGGGAAGTGTGGTGCAACAGGCAGGGGCCCACAGGGAGGGCAGGAAAGAGAGAGCCAGGTGGACACTTCAAACCTGGAGGCCCTTTGCTAAATTTCTCAATTTGTGTCTTCTCGGTACACTACTGGCATACAAAGACACCAGTAACACGGAGTCAAGCCTTAACGTTCTAGGAGAGACTTTTTCCATGGCCAGCTTCAACACAGGTTGAAAAAATTCCTTTAATGACTCCCTTTTCTTTTGAGCAGCTTTTCCATAGATACCTTCTCAAAGAGGTTCTTTCACTGTGTCAACATTATATGGAGTTCTCTGTTCCAACTCTCACCTTACGATGGGCTCGAGGCTTTAACTGCAGTCCCTACACAACTGTTAAACTAAAAACTCTGAGTTATAGGAATCAGTAAATATCCAGAGGGCAGCTACAGCTTCAGAGTCAGCTCATGGCTAAGTTTTCTAGCTTCAGCTTCATTCCGCTACATATTTCACAACCTTTTTTGTCAAGATCAGTAATGAGTTTTAGAGGAGATTTGATACATTTTGTCCAGAATCTCTAGATGTCTTGTAGTGGGATATTTTCTCAGACTATTTCATTCACAATATTGCCAGAAATGGAAATCTCCAGACTGCTAAACAAATTGAACACAGAGAATTTTATGGCAGTAAAATTGACTGACATAGCACCTTGGCACACGATACCATAGCCATGTGTAGTGGACTTTGGCCATTTTGTGACCACCTTGGGCTTCCCAGGTGGTGCTAGTTACCTAGAGGTTACCTAGAGGTAACCTAGAGGTCTCGTTACCCAGAGGTAATGAACCCGCCTGCCAATATAGGAGTCATAAAAGAGGCAGGTCTTATCTATGGATCAGGAAGGTCCCATGGAGGAGAACATGGCAACCCAGTCCAGTGTTCTTGCCTGGAGAATCCCATGGGCAGAGAAGCCTGGCGAGTTATAGTCCACGGGGTTGCAGAGAGTTGGGCATGACTGAAGCGACTTAGTACACACAAAGGCACGTGTTATTTGAACAGCTTCCTATATTTGGGAAACTTCCCGTATTATGGAGTGCCAATGCAGACTTGGACTTCCTAAGATAGAAGCCAGAACTCAGGTCGCCATCTTGACACGTGGGTGTAGGAGACAGGCATACTATCTAGACTCCACCTGTCTGATGCCCCAAGGTAAGAATTCAATTTGGAAAAGAACAACGTGAAGAGCAGGAACACCTGGGGGTATCTTTTGGTTAGAAGAACAGCAGAATGCCTGCTTTGGGTGGGGAACAGTGGCAGAGCTTCTGATGCACAGTGCCTGGCATCAGCTGTGGCACTATAGTGCTGTCCGGGTGGTCTTTCTGACATAATCCTGTGATGAGTTATACACTTGGATGTGCAGCTTCTAAGCCCAACTGGCCCTCTCAGTCTGTGTGATACCCAACAGCCTATAATAAATTCCCTTTTTGCCTAAACTAGCTAAGCAGGTGATGGTGTTTTCAATTAAGGACTCTGACTGATAGCCTGTGGATATAGCAAAGTAAAGAGTTTTAATTATGAAGACTGATTCTGCAAGCTACATGCAGAAATCAATATCATTACATATGGTCCCACCTCATTGAATTCTGTGGGCTAATAAAGAGAAGGCTTACAAACTCAGAGTACCAAAATAAATGTGATATTATATTTAGAGAGGAAATATAATTTAGAACTTAAAACCTACCTTTCTTGTGAACAATTACTGTTCAATGACTTTTTAAATTATGCAGAATTCTATTGTCTGGTTCAAATTTAGGAGTACTGTGGGGTGTGTGTGTGTGTGTGTTCAAGTTTGGTTTGATCTGTGGCTTAGTTAAAAATAAGAAATGAATATTCAGTTCCTGATTCCTGGCAAGGTTATTATTACAAAGATGCAAAGAGGTCAGCATCATGGAGATAAATAATCACAATGATTTTCCACATGATATCCCATGACACCCCTGATAAATAAAGACTACGCATCTCATTTCCATTCCCATTTCACCTCTGCTCCCTCTGCTTGGAATTTCCTCCCCTTCTGTCTCTGCAGACCTAGATTATAGTTGTCCTTTAAAGCTCCCTTTTCATGCTGCTTCCTCCATCAAGCCTTCCTTTCATCACAGCCAAAGGAATTAACATCTCTCTTCTCTGGGCTCACAAAGCACTTTGTGAGTTCTACTTAATATTCGTGTGTATGTCTGTAACCTGGCACCATCCCTCCATGCCTGCCATGGAAGGTGGTAAAGCCAAACAAGAATGATCTCTCAGCTGTTCATCAGTCAGTTCCAGGAGTGGTCATCTTCACTTCCCCACCTTCTGTGGTCCAGGAGTGTGCTGGTGAAGGAAGGGTGGGAGGTGGGTGGGGATGGGAAAGGTGACCTAATCCAGGTCTCATGGAGTCAAACACACAATGGAATCATAGGGAATGTAAAACCAGCTCTTTATTTCTGCCTCCTGCCTTGTCATACAAAGAATTCATGGCCCCAGTGGTTAGTTTACTTCATCTATTAATTTGTTCTTTGGCTCATGGACACAGATCTCCCTGTTCAAAACTTGGGGTCCACATACAGCGACTGTTCTGTGTGGTAGGGTCCATTCCCCAGACCTTCCTGCTGCGACCCGCTTTTCCCCTCCCAGGCAGTTATTTTAACCCTTTCCCTCCATAGCACACACCCTCAGGTCCCACTTCTTCCTGTGTCTAAGTTTCCAGATGACTTACTTTCTGTTTCATCTCCTTCTGCTCTTGGATGGGGGAGAAGGGGAACATCAAATGCTAGAAGAAAGTTGAGGAAGGAACCCTCATGATGGCTGACCATCAGACGGAATATTTAAAATTAATGTAAGATTTCTCAGAGTGTGTGTGTTAGTCACTCGGTCGTGTCCGACTCTTCATGACCCCATGGACTACAACCCACTAGGATCTTCTGTCCATGGAATTCTCCAGGCAAGAATACTGGAGTGGGTTATTGTTGTTCCGTCACCCAATCATGTCCTACTACTTGTGACCCCATGGACTGCAGCACGCCAGGCCTCCCTGTCCCTCACCATCTCCTGGAGTTTGCCCAAGTTCATGTTTATTGCATTGGTGATGCCTTCCAACCATCTCATCCTCTGATGCTCCCTTCTCCTTCTGCCTTCAATCTTTCCCAGCATCAGGACTTTTCCAATGAGTGGTCTGTTCGCATCAGATGACCAAAATACTGACTCTTAAGCTTCAGCATCAGTCCTTCCAGTGAATAATCAGGGTTGATCTCCCTGAAGATTGACTGGTTTGATCTCCTTGCTGTCCAAGGGACTTTCAGAAGTCTTCTCTAGCCCCACAGGCATCGATTCTCCAGCATTCTGCCTTCTTTACGGTCCAGCTCTCACAACTGTAGGTGACCACTGGGAAGACCATAGCCTTGGGTATACAGATCTTTGTTGGCAGCATAATGTCTCTGCTTTTCAACACACTGTCTGGGTTTGTCATTACTTTCCTGCCAAGAAGCAATTGTCTTCTGATTTCATGGCTGCAGTCACCGTCCACAGTGATTTTGGAGCCCAAGAAGAGGAAGAGGATCTTCCTGACCCAGGGATCAAACCCCGGTCTCCTGAATTGCAGGTGGATTCTTTACTGTGAGCCACCAGGGAAGCCCCAGATCTCTCAGGAGGCAGAAGTTAAACTCTTACCTGAGTATCTCCTGTATCTATCATGTGAAAAGACGTCTCTTTTCAAGATGTGGCTTTCATAACAACAAAACAATCTCGTTTATCATTGTGGCCTTGAGAGGTTTATTTTCTGGGAAGGGGTGGGGGTGAGGAAGAAAAGAAAACCCCATCCTTCCAATTACCTCCCTGGCTAGAAATTAAACATTTTGAGAGAATGAGCTGTTTTCTCATACCTTCCTCAGTCCTGGTACAGAGTAGATCAACAAATATTTGTTTAATGGATGGACGGACTGTGAAGATAATCTAGCGAAGAAAATGTCATGTCCTGATGTCTGATGGTACATATTATGTCTTTGGGGGTCCCTGGTGACTCAGCAGTAAAGAACCCTCCTGCTAGTGCAGTAGATGCAGGTTTGATCTCTGGGTTGGGAAGATCACCTGGAGGAGGAAATGGCTACCTACTCCAGTGTTCTTGTTTGGGAAATCCCATGGACAGAGAAGCCCAGTGGGCTTCACTTCAAAGGGTCGCAAAGAGTTGGACATGACTGAACAACTGAGCACATTATGTCTTCAAATGATTCCTTTTTTTTTTTAAAGGTGAAATAAGTCTGGTTTGATCTAAAGGCACTCCCTGTGGCCTAAAAAGATGTGGATGCCACGGGCCCTTATTTGTCTGCTGCAGCCCCGCAGGGCTGGCCCCGGAGGGTTTGAAGTGAGGACACCTGACCTTGCCTCTCCTGCTCACCTGTCGGTCCCACAACCCCCAGGAATCTCCCCTCCTCTTCTACCCCAGTCAGCGCTTTCTTGCTCTCAACTAGCTTGCAAAACAGGAAAAGGTCTGAAAGCATGTGTATTTTGACAGAAATTGCTTCAGGTGAGATAACTAGATGATTCAGAAAAATTGTAGATGCTGTGTTTGAGATACCATGGAAGTGTGACTGCTCAGATAAAAAGAGATTTCTGAGCTACGGGGCTTTATCTGAGAGCCTGGAAATCTTGAAGGACACAGCAGAAAGGTTCAACAGAAACTAGTTAAAGAGCTCACCCAAAGTTCCCCATGCAGAGGCAGGAGCAGGGTGGCAGGGCTCTGTCTGGGACGTGGAGGTGGGGGAAAACCGAAGGCAATAAAGGAGGCAAGGCAGGGGACAGCTGTGGCTCCAGGGGGGCTTGCCTCCCAGAGGCAAAGTGCGGCTTGATATTCAACAACTGCTTGCCAGTGACCCAAGTCAAATTCCACTATAGTATCATTCCACTCTTGTTTATTCCCAGGGCTGATGAAACTTGGGAAATAAAGGTGTGTGCACCTCAACTGGATGGTGAGTTTTCTAGGCCAGCTATAGTATCTTTTAAAACTATTTTACAATTTATTTCTAATTGGAGGAAAATTGCTTTATAATGTACTGGTTTCTGTTTTACAACAATGAGAATCAGTCATAATTACACATATATCCCCTCCCTCTCGGGCCTCCCATCCCTCCCCCCATCCCACCCCTCTAGGTTATCACAGAGCACCAGGCTGCGCTCCGTGTGTTTTACAGCAGCTTCCTACTAGCTTTCTATTTACACATGATAGTGTATATCTGTCAATGCTACTTTTGCAATTTGCCCCAACTTCTTCCCTCACTGTGTCCACAAGTCCATTCTCTGCATCTTCATCTGCATCTTTATTCCTTCCCTGCAAATAGGTTCATCAGTACTAATTTTCTAGATTCCACGCATGCGTGTGTGCTAAGTTGCTTCAGTCGTGCCTGACTCTTTGTGACCCCATGGACTGTATAGCCCTCCAGGCTCCTCTGTCCATGAGATTCTACAGGCAAGAATACTGGAGTGGGTCGTCATGCCCTCCTCCAGGGGATCTTCTCCACCCAGGGACTGAACCCACATCTGTGGCTACCGTATTGCAGGTGGATTCTTTACAGCTGAGTCACTGGGGAAGTCCCTAGATTCCACATAGATGTGTTAATATATTTGATATTCGTTTCTCTCTTTTTGACTTACTTCACTCTGTATAACAGCTCTAGATTCATCTACCTCACTACAGCTGCCTCAAATTCATTCCTTTTTATGGCTGAGTAATATTCCATTGTGGGCTTCCCAGGTGGCTCAATGGTAAAGAATCCACCTGCAATGCAAAAGACATAGGTCTGATCCCTGGGTCAGCAAGATCCCCTGGAGAAGGAAATGGCAACCCACTCCCATATCCTTGCCTGGGAAATCCCATGGACAGAGGAGCCTGATGGGCTACAGTTCATGGGGTCATAAGGAGACACAAGTTTGCAGTTAGACAACAACAACAGCATTCCATTGTATATATGTACCACATTTTCTTTACTCATTCATCTGTCAATGGCCATCAAAACTACAATGAGGTATCACCTCATAGCAATCTGAATGGCCATCATCAAAAAAAAAAACTATAAATAATAAATGCTGAAGAGGATGTGTAGAAAAGGAAGCCCTCCTTTGGGAATATAAATTGAATCAACCACTATGGAGAACAGTACGGAGAGTCCTTAAAAACTAGGAATAAAACTATCATCTGGCTCAGCAATCTCTCTACTGGGCATATATCCTGAGAAAACCACAATATAATATTTTTCATCCTTCTAGTCCCAGTGCCTAATATAGTACCTGGCCTGATAGATGTTCATATAGAAAATTACTGAAGAAATGGATGACTGAATGAAAGTCAAAATGAAAAGCACATCTTACAATTTCCCAGTTCTCTGAACTGAAAACCAAACTAGCAAACAAAAAATAAAGTTGAGGAGAAAGGAGGCACAGTAGCTTCAGAAGGGTCCTGAGCATTTCCTGAATGTTTCAGGCAATTTTATATGCTCATTAATTGCAGTGAAAATTCAAAATTACCTCATGTTGCCCTCCTTTCCCACTGCACAAGGTCTGTTCATCCTTAGGACATCATCGGGTTGTCCCTCCACACCTATGCTGTATCACAAATTCCTTTTTCTTTTAACTTTTAATTTTGTATTGGAGTATAGCTGGTCAACAATGTTGTGATATAAGGGTTTCAGGTGAACAGCAAAAGAACTCAGCCATACAGTCTCTCCCAAACTCCCCTCCCAAATAGGCTTCCACATAAATTGAGTAGAGTTCCATGTGTTAGATGGTAGGTCCTTGTTGGTTATCCATTTTAAATATAGTAGTGTGTACATGACCATCCCAAACTTTCTAACTATCCCTTCCTTCCTGTCCTTCCCCCTAGCAGCCATAAGTTCATTCTCTAGGTCTGTGAGAATGACAGGTCTGAGCCTAAGTTTATTCTCTAGGTCTGAGTCTCTTACTGTTTTGTAAGTTCATTTGTATCTTTTCAGATTCAAATTTCAAATTCAATTTGAATCTTTTCAGATTCCACATATAAAGGATGTCATACAATATTTCTCCTTCTCTATCTGACTTACTTCACTCAGTATGACAATCTCTAGGTCCAACCATTTGCTGCAACTGGTATTATTTCATTCTTTTAATGGCTGAGTTCATTGTATATATGTACCACATCTTCTTTATTCATTCTTCTGTCAATGGACGTTTATGTTGCTTCCATGTCTTGGCTATTGTAAACAGTGTGCAAAGAACACTGGAGTGCATGTATCCTTTTGGATCACGTTTTTCTCCGGAAATATGCCCAAGAGTGGGATTTCAGAGTCATATGATAGCTCTATTTTTAGTTTTTAAGGAACCTTCATACTGTTCTCCACAGTGGCTGTACCAGTTTACATTCCTACCAAGAGTGTGGGAGGGTTCCCTTCTCTCCACACCCTCTCCAGCATTTATTGTTTGTGGATTTTTTGATGATGGCCATTCTGGCTGGTGTGAGGTATCACACACTCTTATGGTGGGTGCTCTTGAGAGGTCCTGACAGCCTGAGGGTTCAGGTCACTGGGCTGAAGTTATAACAGTTCATTGTGCAGAGTTCCAGGCCAGCTGCTTCCTCATCCCAGGGCAGCAGACAGAAGAGAGAGTTGATTATCTGTTCCCAGTCTCTCCAGGAGCCCTAAAAGAATGCTACACTCCAGGCAGGGACCAGCAGAGTATGGTTTGAGGCAGAAGGAGAAAGGCTGTCATGCAGTCCTTGCCCTGTTCTTCACACACCTGCTGAGATTCCTAGAGGGCGCCAGCTTTCTCCATAAATGGCTCATGGCCAGCTGAGGGGAAGCATTGTTGTGCGTGTGTGACTGAATTTCCATGAGGGTGTAAATAATGGTATGTGATCCTGTCCTGTGAGGAAGCAGAAACAGATCTGGCTCTGGGAGATGGCTAGAATCCACCTGACAGGAAGAAGGTAAGACAGGAAGACAGGTAGAAGAGAAAACTTCTGTCCCTGAGGAGAGCTCCCCCTCAGGACTGCTACCCCTGAGAAGTGCTCCCCTGGGCACCTCCCCACAGAACTGCCCACCCCAGAAAAGCATGATGACTGAGGAGACTCCCCCTGAGGGATGCTCCCCTGAGGAATCTCCCTGAGGAGAGCCCCCCTGAGATGGCTTCCACTGAGCAAGATTCCTCTTGCCTCTTCCCTAAGGATTCTCCCCTGGGCTCTGGGTAGTGGAAACACTCTCTCCCTTAGAACAGGGGACTTTCCTCCTTAGAAGAGGACAGATTTCTCTTTCACCTTCCAAGCAGCTCTTGAAGGCTACCCATGGGGTGAGAGGTGGCTCCATGGGCCTGACTACTGCTCAGGAAAATTCTGGGCCTGCTGCCCTGCCTGCCAGGAGCAGCCCCTCTGCTCTGGGGCTCCGAGACCTGATGTACTCTGAGCAGGGCGGGCTCAGGTCGGATTCTGAGGTGGCAAAGCTTGCCCCAATCTCCTCCCCACATTATTTCATGCTCCTAAACTACACCCTCAGCCCCCCAACCTCATTCTACCCTTTCTATACCTTCAGCACAGTGCCAACATGCCCTTCTTTCCACACAAAACTTCTCTTTATGCACTCTTCTGGGAGGACTTGCGTTCTAGTAGGGCTTAAACCCTTAAGCCAGAGGTGAGGGAACTTCTCCACGCCCAGGAAAAATAAAATGTGCACAGGCCCAGTCTGCTTTCCAATGCAGTGAATATGTGAAGAAAAAAAAAAAGTTATCTTAGAACCTGGAATACCTGCCTGACTAAATAAAAGAATGTCAGTGAGGAAACTGACATAGCTCCCTAATCACTAGAAAGTTAGGATGCTCATCCTAATATCATTGGTCAGTCTGATGGTCTCACATATAGCTCTGAGTCCTCAGGTTGCTCCTGCTCCACACTGAAAAACTCGAAGCTTTCACATGGGATTTCAGTTATCAACCAGTGGGATTGGAGCCATCAAGGGGATGGGGGAGCAGGGGGCATCCTGGTCCCTTAGACATCATACCACTGAGCACTCCTGGCCTGGCCCTGAGACGTGGGTCTCTGAAGCATAGAAGGGACTTTACCTTCTCACAGCTTCACAGAAGTCCCTACCCTGGGAAGTGAGCAGTAGGACACACATGACAGGCCTACTCCTAGAACAGGAATTTCTGCTACTTTTCCCCCTTACATTCTTAGGGAAACATGTTTCTGTGTATAACCAACAGTCATGCTGGGTCTTTTTATCAGTTCTCTGAGGGCAGGTGTTGATGACCCGTGTGACCAATCTAGGTTACAATTACCTTGCTTTTCCCGTCAGGGTTTGCCTTCCCTGGTAGACAGTGACGTGGGACCCATTCATTCACACACAGGTTATTCAGCATTCTCACTTGGGGTGAGCTGTTCTGCTGTCATCAGGCTACAGCTAATGTCAGCACTCTTAAGGCACATGTAGCCAGTTTCACCCCAGCAGTGTCTCATAAAGTCAGTCTCAATGGCCTGACTGAAATAGAGAAAAAGGAAGCAGCTAGAGTCTCTGTAGGCAGCTCTCTGGCAGGAAACCCATCTCTTCAGACCACCTGCCTTCTTCCAAAGTCTTCTGAGGGTCAACTTTCAGTCAGATTAATTGCAGAGGTGGAAAAGATATAAATAACCACACTGGACATTGCTTCCCCATTTTCTTTTTTAAATTTATTTATTTTAATTGGAGGCTAATTACAATATTGTAGTGGGTTTTGCCATACATTGACATGAATCAGCCTTGGGTATACATGTGTTCCCCATCCTGAACCCCCCTCCCACCTCCCTCCCCATCCCGCCCCTCAGGGTTGCTTCCCTGTTTCCTTAAGCTCACTCCATCTGGGGACCAGGTAGCATGGGCAGGGAACTTGCCTCAGGTCTCTGGGTTCTTCCCTGGCTGCCACCTGCCCACTTCTCACAGGTGGTCCTGGTCATCGCCTTATCTGTGGACACAACACTGTCCTAGTTCTCAGATGAGGCCTGATCAGGCACATCCTGTTCTTGTGAGAAAAACCTACACATTGACTACACTGTACTTCTGGTCAGGCGATGTGGTTCCTGAGGCAGGCCTCTGACGCCTCCGCTGTTTTTGTTGTTTAGTCACTCAGTCAAGCCAGACTCTTTGTGACCCCATGGACTGTAGCCCACCAGCTCCTCTATCCATGGAATTTCCCAGGCAAGAATGCTGGAGTGGGTTGTTATGTCCTTCTCCAGGGGTCTTCCCAACCCTGGGATCGAACCCGCATCTCCTGCATTGTAAGCATATTCTTTACCAATGAGCCACTTGGGAAACCCTCTGAACCAGTTATGCCTATGTAAATATATTTTAATGATTAAATGGATGAATTTGCTTAAAATATTTATGGAGCACCTACTATGTTTCAAGCACCATACTGGTGACTTCGAGGCAAACAAGAGAGACCCAGGACACACAGTCTAGCACAAAAGACAGCAGTAAGCAAGTGATTATCTAAAATGTTTGGAAAGTTGTGGAAGGGGATGGTCCTGGTCCTGTGAGGAATTCGGGATGGGGGCCTAGTACTCTAGCCCATTAGGGAACATGACTGGGGTCTGAGGCAAGAAGAGTGATATTTAGTCTGGAACTTGAAGGACAAATAGAAATTAGGCAAGCAAGCAAGCAAGACTGGTATATGCAAAGGCCATGACTGAAGTGACGCAGCAGCAGCAGCAGCAGCAGCAGATGTGAGAGTTTAAATATATTGAAAAGAACTGAAGAAAGTTCACGTGCCTAGAATTTAGATAAGTGTGAGAAGCTACTTGAGAGGCAGGCTGAAGTGAGGTTGGGAGGTGCTTCAAAACGTGGCAGTAAAGTGTTTGGCCTTTTCTTAGAGGACATGGAAATAAGACTGTCTCTTAAGCAGCACTGGTATTTTGTAGCTTTTTTAAAGCTTGGTTTTATAATTTTGTTTATTTATTTATTTTTGGCTGTGCTGGGTCTTTGTTGCCATACAGGCTTTTCTCTAGTTGTGAAGAGCGCACCGCAACCACTCTCTAGTTGCGATGTGTGGGCTTCTCGTTGCAGTGGCAAACCCCGTTGCGGACTGCAGGCTCTAGGGCATGTGGGCCCCGTAGCTGCAGCTCCCAGGTTCTAGAGCACAGGTTCAATAGTTGTGGTGCACTGGCTTAGTTGCCTCACAGCATATGGGATCTTTCTGGACCAGGGATCGAACCCGTGTCTCCTACGTTGGCAGGTGGATTCTTTACCACTGAGCCACCAGGGAAGCTCCTTATAACTTTTTTTTTTAAGATTAGGATTTATTCACTGCTGTAATAAAGAGAGCAGAGCATTAATGCCTGAGCACCAAGCTCTCCACAGTCTTATACCCTATGAGCCAAACACCAAACTTCTGCCACACAAGTATATTAAAATATTCTTGATCAGGAAATGAGATTACAGCAGGAGAGCAAAGATCTAATGACATCTCTGACATCTTTGCCCCTAGTTCTGCAATTGCTTCCGGACTCTGATTGCATAGTATTCATATGGATGGCTTTTCCTGGCTCGCCTTTGGTCTTTCCTTTAGTCTTATAATATATTGCAAAAATGTCTCATTGTTCTGGAATAGTCGATAGACTTATCCACCCAACTTTCTTTATAGTTTTTTTTCTTTTTATGATTAAATATAGATTTATAGGAAGTTGCAAAAATTGTACCTAGAGTCCAGTAAATCCTCACTCAGATGTCATCCAATGGTCACATCTTATAACAATATTACAATTTCAAAACTAGGAAATACATATTGCTACGATCCTATTGACTAAATCACTGATTTTATTTGGTTTTCACATGAATTCTGGGTGTGTGTGTGTGTGTGTGTAGCTCTATGCAATTAGGTCCATGTACAGATTTATGCATGCATGCATGCTAAGTCGCTTCAGTCATCTCCGACTCTGTGCGACCCCATGGACAGCAACCCACCAGGCTCCTCTGTCCACAGGATTCTCCAGGCAAGAATACTGGAGTGGGTTGCCATTTACTTCTCCAACAGACTTATGCAATGAATCTATAAATACTGAACTATTCCGTCACCATGAAGAACTGTCTCATCTATCCCTTTATAATTACTTTCCCTGGCAAACACTAATTTATTAGCTCTATTATTTTTAAGATGTCTCCTTACTGCTGTGTACTCATTCAGTTTTTGCTTCTAATTGCATAGAAACCTACACAAGCACAAGCATTCTATAATATCTTACCCATTCTCTTGGGCACCATTCTTTATAAGAATAGATATGGACTTGTGCAGGTATTTCTCTAAGATGTATACACCCAAAGATAGATTTGTCAGGTCAAATGCTGTATGAATTCTTGATTTGACTCTGCACTGCCAGATGGCTCAGAGCACATCCCTTTAGAGAGAGCCTAAATATTTGACTACATCTAGTAGCAAGGGTGGATGGGAAATGTAGTCTTTACTTTGGTAACCATGCATCCAGGTCAACTTTCATCAATCCAGGGGGAGCCAATTAGTGACCATGGCTATATCTTTTATTTCCTACTGTGCTAAAGCTTTCAGTCAAATGTTATTGTTTTCCACTTTTTATATGCTAATCATATAATTATGATTTTTCTCCTTTCAGCTATTTTGTAATTTCATTGATGCTGCTGCTGCTGTTGTTTAGTCACTAAGTCAAGTTGAATTCTTTGCAACCCCATGGACTGTTGCCCACCAGGCTCTTCTGTCCATGGGATTTTTCAGGCAAGAATCCTGGAGTGGGTTCCTTCTCCAGAGGAGCTTCCCTGACTCAGGGAACAAACCCAGGTCTCTTGCTTGGCAGGCAGAATCATTTCCTTCTCCAGAGGATCTTCTCGACTCAGGGAACAAACCCAGGTCTCTTGCTTGGCAGGCAGACTCTTTACCGCTGAACCATCAAGAAAGACCACATTATTTTTAAGTTTATATTTCCCTGCATTTCTTGGATAAACTCTATTTGATCATGATGTATTTTAAAAAATATAATGATGGCTTTGTTTGTTAATATTTTATCTAGGATCTTAAAAAAATCTCCATTTGTAAGTGAAATGAACTCATACTTTCTTTTTTATATTACGCTTATTTCAGTTTTAGAATCAGTATTATATTAACCTCATAAATTGAACTGGGCAGTTTTCACTCTTTCTCCAATTTCTGAAATTACTTGTATAAGATATAAATTAGCATTCCATGGACGTTTCCTAAATGTCACCTGTAAAATATACTGGAAATTTTTTTAAAGGGAAAGTGCTAATATATCCATTTTTTAAACACTTTATTGTTTATTCTAATTTTGTGCCTCTTGTGCCAATTTCACTTTTTACATTTTTCAAGAAATGTAACAGATTTCCTTAGCCTTAGAAATATTAGTATATAGTTATTCATAATACTCTTCTATTAATTTGTAAATTTCTGCTGAATCTGTAGTTATTCTCTCACTTACATTCTGTATTTTTTTTTAATTTCAATCTTCTAGCTCTCTTTTTTTCCCTAAGTGGTCTCACCACAGGGCTGTCTTGTTAGTCTTTCTAAAACACCAGTTTATTTTTTATTAATATTCTCTAGTTTTGCTGTTGTGATTTTCTATCTCGTTGATCCTTTTAAGACATTTATTTTTAATTGTTATTTGTTTATGGCTGCACTGGGTCTTCATTGCTGTGCTCAGAATTCCTCTAGTGGTGGTGAGTGGGAGATACTCCCTACTTGCAGTGTGTGGGCTTCTCACCGAGGTGGCGTCTCTTGTTGTGGAGCATGGGCTCCAGAGTGTGAGGGCTCAATAATTGTGGCACATGGACTTAGTTGCCACGTGGCATGTAGGATCATCCCAGACCAGGGATCAAACCAGTGTTCCCTACATTGCAAAGCAGATTCTTAACCATTGGATAACCAGGGAAGCCCTATTTCTTTGATTTCTATTCCATCTTTATTATTATTCTTTCTGTTTCTCTGCTTATTCTTTTCTCATCATCATGTCTACTATCCTTTGTTTGCTTTCCACCTGTATCATATCTTGATAAATCTATTTAAAACTACATATTTGTCTCTCAGTACTGCTGTAAATGCGGTCTTCAAATTTTAACATGTAGTAGTTTCATTATCATTTGGTTTTACATATATACTTCCCTGGTGATTTTAGTATTAACCCAAGAATTACTTAACAATATGTCTTCTATTTTTCTAGAAATAATGTATGTCTAGAAAAGTAATGTTTTCTGATAATCTGACATAAATTTTTCACTATCTCTTAAAAAATATTTTTCAATTTAATTCATTATGATTGAAAAATGTAATCTGAATAACACTCATTCTTTAGACTTCCTTGTAATTTCCTTTGTGGCCTAGTATGTGATTAATTCTTTAAAACTCTTTTATCTGTACTCAAAAAGAATATGTACTCTGTTGGGTATAGATGAAATGAACTTTTCGATTGAAACATTCTGATCATCTGTATCACTGCTTATATTTTTCTGTTAAACCTATTCATTTCTGAAGACTCAGCTTTCTCCTCTATGATTTTTTATGTTAAAATTTCCAACCAAAATTATTAATTTGGGTATTTCTTATCAAAGTCTATCAGTTTTCACGATATATAAATATATATATATATATGTATGTGTGTGTGTATATATACACACACACATACACACAGACATTTATATTGGCAACCCCCCACAACATGTAGGATCTTAGTTCACCAACCAGGGATTAAACCCATGCCCCTATATTGGAATTGTGAAGTCTTAATCACCAGACCACCAGGAAAGCCCCTGTCTTTTATGTTTTTTGAGGTAATATTCTTATGTTCACATGTATTTGCTCTGCTGTTCTTTCTACCAGTATATGATTTCCTTCCTTGTCCCCTGAATTTTCTTTCATCAAGTTTTAAGATTCCTGTCTCATCTTTCAGAGGAGGCAATGGCAACCCACTCCAGTACTATTGCCTGGAAAATCCCATGAACGGAGGGGCCTGGTGGGCTGCAGTCCATGGGGTCACTAAGAGTCGGACACGACTGAGCGACTTCACTTTCACTTTTCACTTTCATGCATTGGAGAAGGAAATGGCAACTCACTCCAGTGTTCTTGCCTGGAGAATCCCAGGTTCGGGGTAGCCTGGTGGACTGCGGTCTATGGGGTCGCACAGAGTCAGACACAACTGAAGCGACCTAGCAGCAGCAGCAGCAGCAGCAGTCTCATCTTTTTAGATTGATATCTGTTTATTTATTTATTTTTGCTTGATATCTTTTTATATTCAGCCTTTCTATATTCTTTTGTTGTAAATGTCTCCTCTGTAGATAATATATTGTTGTATCTTTTAAAATGTCCAATTTGACATTTGATGTCTTTTGATTAATTCATCTTAATTCATGTACATTTATTATAATCTCTATATTAGGACTTGTTTCTGCTTCTTATTTTCTAGTTTCCATAACTGATTTTTTTTTTTTTTCTGTTTTAACCTTTACTGTTTATTGAGTGGATGTGATTTTCCTCTGCTGGCTTAAAAGAATATGTTTAATTTTTGTTCATACAGAGGTTGCCCTTACCTTAAGATACATATTTGTTTGTTTATTCTTCCTGACTCATTGAATGTCAATGTCTATTTCCTGTCTCTGACAGGGAAGGCAATTTACATGCTCTCTCACGTATTTGGACTCTGCTCCCCCATCTCACCCACAGTACACACAACAACAGAGGAAACCACACACACACGCACACACACGCACACACACTAAACTAAACTAATGTAGCCTAGATCAGATTTTAGTTCTGGATTCTTATGAACATAGTTTTTCCTTTGCTTTTTATCTTTAACCCTCATGTTGGTTTTTTCTTTTTTTTGCTCAACAGTTTTGCTAGGTTCTTTGATCACCCTAACTCCACATTTCTCCACAGTATCTGCTGGGTTTATTTCCTCTTTTTTGAATATTTCCTCTAATGGTTTTTCAAAATGAGTCCATGTATAGCATAGTTTCTGAGGTTTTGTATGTCAGAAAATATATTTATTATATCCAGAATATTTTTCTTACATCCTCACATTTCAGTGTCAATTTGGCTGAATATAAAATTCTATGTGCAACATTTTAAAAATAGCATTGCTTTTTTATCTTCTTGCATCCTGTTGCTACTGAGAGGTATAAAGTAAATCCGATGCTTGTTTTTTTGTATGTGTGCTGCTTTCTCTCTCTGAAAACATTTCAGAATTTTCTCTTAGTCTTCACTGATTCTAATTCAGAGTAACGCATCTAATTTGGAGGGTTTCTATGTCTTCTGTTTGGCTCCATATCATAGCCTTCATTTTCTCCCCTTTGTTTTTCTTTTCCTCTTGTGAGATCCCTTTTATCTGACTGTTGTTGTTTTATCCCTCATATCTCTTAAATATTTCTCTTATTTTTTAAAATCTCTTTATTTTCCCCTGCCTTCTGGAATAAGTCTTCAGGATTACTTTACAGCTTCTTAATTCATTCTTTCACTGTATCTATCTTGCTACTTATCCCAACTATTATGTCTTTTGTTTCAACTACTGTGTTTTTCATATTTGATATTTCCACTTGGTTGTTCTTACATCATGTTACTAATATCCTCCCTGATTGTGTTTCTGACAAACCAATGAACCAGCTTGTGCTGATGGTCCTGTCCTCCAAAATTAACTCTTGGCAAACTACAGAACTATTGGAGGGAAAATAACATGGATATGAAAAACTCACATAAAACAGAACCCTCTGAGAAGACCAAAGGCTCTTTGTGAAGAGGAGTGTGAGCAAAAGGGGACCCAAGGGGATATATGTCCACAACCTGGGGGAGAAAAGGATAGGTCAGGGGAATTTGTAAACCATTTATGCTCTCCCAGCCCTGCCTGGGGTGCCTCATCACCACAGCAATCGTGGGCAACAGTCCTGTCAGCCTGGTGATGGCAGAGTGAGAGAGGGCAGTGAATCTGAAGGCAGTGCAAGAGGAAAAAAAGAAACATATATGCAGTCAACTATTATTCACAGTGGTTGTGGTCTATAAAGCCACTACGAACACTGACTTGGCAAATCCTGAACCTTTCCTCCCAGGGGAAATACAAGGTTGGGTTCCTGTGAGCCTCTGGTCACAACATTTTTATCCAGTGATCAATACAGAACTTTGTTTTATGTGTGTCTCTGTTCAAAGACACCTAATTTAGAATACATGGCTGCCACATTAATGCTGAACTCATGGCCAACAGCACCGTAACTCATGCTATAGTGAAGCTTATGTAACACATGGGTCTTTCTCCATAGGACACATAGAGCCTTCTGGCCCTTAGGAACATTAGACAGCACTTCAGCATTGTTATGGACTAATTATATCCACCAAAATTTACATGTTGAAACCCTAATCCCTGGTGTGACTGTATTTGGAGATGAAGGAAGAGTAAAAACCACAATCTCCGAGTAGAAGGTGCTTAATGACCGAAGACTTTACTCTGGGTCCACTTAGCTGGGTGGTTTTATTGGGAAACTCTGGATGTCAGTGTCATTAGATCTTTTTCAGTGAGGTTATTTGATAAGATTCTTTTTGATATGATGAATCTCTCCCAATATTCTGCCTGAAAATATCATGAATACTCTATCTGATTTCTGCAAACTAGGTGGGGGAAGAGTCTCGTGGCAACAATCATCAGAAATGTTGTCTTTGATCTCTCTGTTTTTAATTATGCTACGTTTTCTTCCTTCTGTTCTCTTTGTCCTTGTGGTTGGTGTCTTTTCTTTTTTTAAGCTTAATGTTATTTTTGTTGGGTTTCAGAAGAGAGTAAAGGCTAACACATGAGTTAAGCTGCTACCCTTAACTAGAAACTGCCCAGTCTTACCGTCACTCCTTCCCTGTTCTCAGCTTGAAAGCAGCTCCCAGGTGGCGCTAGTGGTAAGTGGCACTTACCAGTTCAGGAGATGGAAGAGACAAGAGTTCAATCCCTGGGTCAGGAAGATTCCCTGGAGAAGAGCATGGTAACCCACTCCAGTATTTTTGCCTGGAGAATTTCATGGACAGAGGAGCCTTGTGGGCTATGGGCCATAGGATCACAAAGGGTCAGACACGACTTAGCATACATGCAGCCTACAATCCAGATTTTACCTCCCCAGTCCATTGGCTGGGTTCTGCTGTCACAGTTCATTTGGGACCTCTGGGACTGCTTGATTGTTCGATAAAATTCATGAAATCGATTGCCCTCTGCCAGCATTTGCTGTAAGCCCCTTCCTGATGCCCGCTCTGACCCCTGGGTTGATCTCAGAGGTAGGCTATCAGAAACATCACGACCTCCCCTGCCTCCCCCTCCCCTGCTCTGTGTTGCTGTGAACAAACCATCTTTTGTGGTTTTAAACCATCTGTGAAGTGGTGTCCAGATGTGTCATCAGGGTGGCCCTGCATCAGGGCGGTCAGCAAGGTGGCAGGTGGCTGGTGGCTCAAACTTGGCTTTGTGGGGCAGTCTCAGAGATCATGTTCTTCCACTTTTAATATGTCTGGGATAGAATTTTATCTGTTTGTCCTATGTGACCAGATATTGAGCTACTCACTCAGGTGAATCAAACTCACAGCGCACGAAGTCACCTTGTTGTTGTTCAGTCTCTTTGTGACCCCATGGACCACAGCCCACCAGGCTCCTCACTCATGGGATTTCCCAGGCAAGAATACTAGAGTGGGTTGCCATTTCCTTCTTCAGAGGACCTTCCCAACCCAGAGATCAAATCCGGGTGTCCTGCGTCTCCTGTATGGGCAGGTAGATTCTTTACCACTGAGTTACCAGGGAAGCCCAAGTCACCTTACAGAGTGCTTATTTATTAATTCAAAATGAGCTGTGTCTCTTTCCAGTAACTGGGCCATTTATATCTGCTATCCAGTGTATATTCTCAGATATCAAGCCAGAAAGAAAGCTCATGGTTATTAGATTTCTTCTGTACGCAGGACATGCCAGTCACATTTACACATGTTACTTCTAGTTAATCCTCATTTCAACCCCATGAGGTGTTATCTCCATTTTAGAGATCAAGAAACCAATATTCAAAGAGGCTGAGTAAATAGCTTAAGCTCGCAAAGCTAGTGAGAGAGAGTCAGAACCTTTCGGCTGTAATACCTGTGGGCCTCCTCCTCCTTTGACCTGGGGGGCCACAGAGTGAGACATAGAGATGAAACGGTCTCACCAGGCTCAAGTCACAGCAGAGTTCAGGAAAGGTCTCTTTTGTGACCCTCAATCTGAATCCGGAGAGAAGAGTGTGGATAGATGAAGAGCCAGGTGAGGAGTGTGGGCAGTGGGGTCAGCATGTGCAATGGCCCTGTGGTGGGGCACACGTCGGTGAGCTTGAGGAACCGGGTGGCGGCAGCCCAGCCAGTACAGGTGAGTTCCACGCTCGAGACGGCATAAGAAAGACTGAGATGAAATTGCCAGTCCACAGCCAAGGTCCCCTTGAGCTAGGCTGACCCAGCTGCTGGGATCAGACTGCTTTTAGGAAGAACAGAGAATCTATCAAAAAAGACTGGAATTTTCTTTCATGTGACACTCCAGAGTGTCTCTAATTACCTAAATATGTCTTTCAACCAGGCTTTATTCCTTGTAGTAGATGTTACCTACAGGGGATTATTTAACAGGGCTGTTATTGTTTTTCTTACAGTGCTGTATTATCTATCAAGTCCTCAGGTTTGACCAGTCACAGGACCGGGAGACCTGTGGTTCCCTACTTGAAAACCCCTTAGAATTGTTATTGTTAAAAACAACAGAAGCTTGGGCCCCAACCTAAGCTACTGAATCATCATTTTTTTTTTCCACAGACTTCACAAGCTATTCTGTAGCTGGCCTGACCACATCTCAGAAAGTCCACAATCTGGGACAAGGTCAGTGGGAGGTCACACAACCATCAGCAGTGGTGACCACAGCACAAATTTCAAGCAAGGCCAGTGTTTTCTGCCTCGTGGCAGAGATTCCAGCAGGCCAGGAAGTGTATTTTACGTATGTTTGGAGTTGGCCAGCAGGTTTGTTTGGGTTTTTCAGTAAGGTGTTACAGAAAAACCCAAACAGACTTGTTGGCCAACCCAATAGATGCCACGGTGGTTGTTTCTTTTTCTTTCATCAAGACTGTACTCACCCATTGAATCAACTGGCCAGTGAAATTTTCAGTAAATTTTCAGTGAAATTTTCGGTAGGGGCAATGATGAGAAATGGCCAAAGTCCTCAGGAGGCTTTTTAACTCCATTTCATTAGTTCTAAACACATTTTTTTCACATTTTAACACCTCAGGAATAGGGTTGAACCTACAAATTGACTGTATCTTAGCATTTATTAAAGTGCAATTGAGGGTACTTTTTCTTTCGAATGGTGTGTAAATAATGGTGCCATTTAAAATCAATAGTGTCTTCAAACTGATGAAACGTAGTAGTTGATAAAGGAATAACATATTTACCTCAACAGATAGTCAGCAGGAGCAAAGTTCATGCTCCCTCTACAGGGGTGATTCTACACCTCTGCTTCAGCAGTTTTTTTGACTCATCTATTACAACTCAATTCAAATGCCACCTCCTCCGGGAAGCCTTCCGGGTCCCCCAGGCCTGCCAACCAATCCAGATTCCAAGTCCTTCCTCTGGGCTCCCGTATTGGCCTCTAACCAATACTTATCACACGGTTATATTTATCCTGGAATTAGTCCACCCTTCCCGCAACTTGAGCACCTGGAAAGCAAAGATGTGTGTGCCTCTGTGTTTCTAGCATGTAGCACAGAGCCTGGTATGTAGCACAAGTTCAATAAATGTTTGCTGAATGAATAAGTGATGTAGGGATTGAATAGTTATAGGCACTGTACCATATGTATGCCACAAGATTGCGGGAAGAAGGCAGAGCACAGGGCTGCAAAAGCCAGGGAGGGCTTCAGGAAGGGAATGGGTTAGGAGTTATTCGGGCAGGATGGCTGATGCAATGGCACAGGACTGCAATGAGGAAGGAAAAAGGGGGCCGTGCTAAGACCTTCCTTTCTCTTCCTAGTAGATCTCATGATGCCTGTCACTTGACTAGACTCCATGTTAGAATTTCAGGAGGCGATGGGCCTTCATTCATCATTATTCTTAATAATTAACTCTGGGGGTTAAAACAATAGAAGCCCAGGTTCAGAGAAAAGAGCAGCTCAACCCTCTGTGAGCTCTGACAGGAAGTCCTGAATGTACAGAGACTTTGTGGTTTAGACCTCAGAGCTTCCTGCCAGAGCTTGACAGGGTTTAACAAGTCTAAGAAGCTGGGAGAAGGCGGGGGGGACCAGGACCGCAAACAGCGTGGTGCCAACATTGCAAACCAGGTGCCTTCTCACCATCTACTGCTTTAGAACCTTAACTGTAAACTGTTTTTTTTTTTTCTCCCCCACTTCCCTCAAAGTACAACTAGCATGACTGCCAGCTGAGGGCGGGGGGGGGGGGGGGCTGACCTTTTAATCATGGTCACTTAAGACCTGGGGTTTGCTTCGACCGAGCTGTGTCTCAGCCTGCCCCTTTGGCATGTTCTCTGACAGGCTCGTGGCGCCTCCAGTCTTTATGGACCCCCCTCTTTTCAAGGATGGTTCTACAGATCACCATGAACATGTCTGAAGAACCAAGGAAGTGAAACTGCAAATGAGGTTATGTTTTCTGGTGCCTCTTGTTGAAGTTTGTGCATAGAGATTTCAATTCCTTATACAAATCTACCAATAGGCCGTGGGTCCAGCTTTGCACCTGGAACCTGCGGAGTGGATGTCAGTTGTTCTGGTGGGGGATTAAGGGGAACCGGTTGAACTGGGATGGCCAGATTTGGTGGCGGGGTCATACTACACCAAATAGCCTCTTTCCCATTCAGCACTAGATGACACCTGGGGTCAAGTCAAGGCTTTTATTTCACTGCTACTCCCAATACAGTGAGCAAGTGTCCACCAGGCACATAAGAAAACCAAGAGTGTCTCAAGCAGGAAGCTGCTTGTACAAGACACGGCCACAGTGACTGCTTGACATCAGACACAGGCACGTGCTCTGAGAGGGAACAGGGAGACCTCTAGGATTCTGCGCTCTATCACCCAGTCCTAATGTGCGCACTTTTATTGTTTCTTCCCTTCCTGGTGAAGTGGTGATTGGGGAAGGGGGCCAGAGACTCCAGACGTCAGACCATGTGGCTGTGTTAAAAGGCACAGGCTGTGGCTCACGTGGTTGTGGCTCACGGGCTGGGGAGGCGACCATGGTCTGTTTGGAGAGCACCCTTGCTGGAGGATGGAGGTGTGGGTGTGCACACCCAGAGTAGAGAAATCCCACCCTGCCTTTTATGGGAAAGGACGGGTATTCATCTCTTTTGATGAGAGGAAGAGGACAGCCACGGCACAGAGTTAGGAGTTTTCTTCGGCGTCACTGGGAGGTTTCGTTTGAACACGAGGCTTGGGGAGGGGAGGGCCTTTTTGCTGGTGAACTTGTGTGCCTGGCGTCGGAGGAAGCCTCTTCTGCTGGGGCTGGACACGGGGGCCAAGAGGCCGGGGACGATGAGCGGGGGGCTGAGAACGATGACCAGGTACTGGAGGAGTTTGGGACATGCCTGGATTTGCAGAAGTTGAGACTGGAATCTGGTGAGGCTTCCGGCCTCTTTCCTCAAGGGTTGCTTTCTGTGCTGTTATCTCCAGCTGCTCATCTGCAAGGATCAAAGAAGAGTTCTCTGAAGAGTTCTCTTGGCAAAAATCAGGATTGGTGTAACAATATTGAGTGCACCTCCTGTGTACACCACAGCGTGCTAGCTGCTCTGGGGGGGATATGATGAGAAGGCAGAAGCCACCTCTGCTCTCCAGAGATTCCAAGTCTTGAGGGGGAGGACAGAAAGACCCACAGCAAGATAGAGGGACAGCCCAGGGCGTCAGAGAACTTAGGAAGTCAGAGGCAAGGAATGCAGTGGAGAACATGATGCCTGGATCTCCAGGGAGCAGAGAGGGCACTTAGACCCCAGTCCTGACTCTGAGTCATCCCAGGTATCACACCCTAGCGCCGCTCAGGGTCAGAGGCCTTATAATAGGATTGAGGAGTCAGAGAGGGGCTCCCCTGGTGGCTCAGATGGTAAAGAATCTGCCTCTAGTGTGGGAGACCCTGGCTCAATCCCTGGATCAAGAAGATCCCCTGGAGAAGGGTATGGCAACCCACTCCAGCGTTCCTGCCTAGAGAACCCCACAGACAGAGGAGCCTGGCAGGCTACAGTCCATGGGGACGCAAAGAGTCAGACACGACTGAGTGACTGACAGACACAGTCAGAAAGAATGTTAGTAACCACCTGCCTTCAGATAGGTCTCTGCGTGAGATCCACCTTTCACCCACTTCTGTAATTCACCCACATTCTGGTGAGGGGTTGGGACATACACAAGGGGCTGTTTAGTCCTTAAAAACATATTAGTGTCTCAGAAATTCATAAGCCAGCCCCATGCTCTTGGACTTGGAAGAAAAATTCCTCCTCTGGTCACTCACCTCTCTGGGATTTTCTGTTTTCTGTAATGGCAATCCATGAAGACAGGCCTACAACTCAGAGTAATGTCATTTTCCCTTTGCTGTTTTGAAATCACAGAGGAAACCTTTGAGGATGCTCAGGAGCCGTAGGCCTGGAGGGCCCCGGTGGCCCCTCTGGCCCCCTTCGTGCTACAAGGCAGGTATTTCCTACCCTGAGCCCAAAGCCATCCTCACGGTGTTCTCTAGAAAGCCAGAACGAGGACGCCCTCCCTGCGGTGGCTGGCTGCTCACGTCAGCACAGGGGTGCATGGTTTAGGAAACACGTGCCCTCTGAGCACCACCCTGTGACTTCAGGTGAAAGTGAAGTGAAGGTCGCTCAGTTGTGTCTGACTCTTTGTGACCCCATGGACTATACAGTCCATGAAATTTTTCTGTCCAGAATGCTGGAGTGGGTAGCCGTTCCCTCCTCCAGGGGATCTTCCCAACCCCAGGGATCAAATCCAAGTCTCCCGCATGGCAGGCGGATTCTTTTCCAGCTGAGCCACAGGGAAGCCGGAGCAGCCTCCTCCGACTGCTGGAAATCCAGGCCTTGGGTGACTCTGAACGCGAAGGCTCAAAGCCAAACGCCAGGTTTTGGTGAGGAGATGCTGGAGTACTCTGAGCACAAAAAGTGAAACGCACAGAAAGGGAAAAACATATCTTCTGTGCCATCTCTGGTGCCTTCAGGAGGCAGAGGTGGTGCCATGAGGCCATGCAGAGGACTTTGAGTCTCAACCCCAGGTCCCAGCTATGGGGCCATGGGAAAGCCTTTTTCCATCCTTGGACTGAAAGCCAGAGCTGGCCATTTGCTTACTGCTAGTCTGGTCACCCGCTGTTTTGTTCATTTGTTTTTAGAACACTTATTCCCCATTTTCTAGGTATTAGGTACCATTGCTAAGTGCCTGTGATGGCTCAGACACAAGCACTCTTCTTAGATAGCCTAAAGTCAACAAGCGGCAGAAACCAGGACAGCAGATCACAATGTCAGTCTCTGGTAAGGGCCCAGGGCCACTAGAGAGATGCAGACAAAGAGCCATGAGTTCTGGGAGGAAGAGAGGGGTGTGGCCAAGGGGCTGACCCCTCAGGTTGGCTTGGACAGACAAGGTGGTCATCAAAGCTCTGTGCAGCCCACCCACGCCCGCAACTCCAGCCACGGCCCACATTGCTCCACGGCTGCATGGAATCCCTCCAGCCTCAATGTTCTCCTCCCTCACTGCATCTCCTGGTTACTCAGCACTAGGCCAGGACTAGATGAAGCAAACAGCCACCCAGAGCACAAAACCAAAGGAGGCCCCAACCCCTGGGGCTGTGCAAGGGCAGGGTCAACCCTGGAGGTGGAGGTCTTCTCAACTTTTGTATCCAGGGATCCTTGTTCACCTCACCCTTGTCCTAACTCAGCCTACTGGCCATGGTATTTGGGACAAAGCATTTAACCTCACTGAGCTTAAACTTCAGCTGAATGAATATTATCTGTCTCATATGATCATGCAGAAAGTTGGATGAGATATTGAATATAAAGCACCATATTAGGGAGTGAGGTTCAAGAGGGGATGGGACATGGGTAAACCTATGGCTGATTCATATTGATATATGGCAGAAACCAACACAACACTGTAAAGCAATTATTCCCCCAATTAAAAATAAATACATTTTTAAAAAGCATCCCATTACAGATTAGGGTCTGGCACAGACAACTGCTTTGTCAACATGAGTTGATCATCATGTTGGTCATTTCAGCCTCATGAAAGAGCAGTTGTTTTGCCACCGGGTGGCATGTGAGGTCCAAGCATGTGTTCTTTGACTCAAGCAGTGGGGCAGGAGCCTTTGCAGGGGGAATGGGGATGGAAAACTGCCTGAGTCGGGCCAAGAAGTGAGGAAACCGTGTGTGCTTATGGGACTAACAAACAGCTCTGGTCCACTGGGGTGGAGGGTGCGGGAGAAAGGGAGGTGGAAGCTTGGGCCCATGCTGGAGCAGTGGCCTGAGGGAGACCTGAGGAAAGAAGTCTAAAGTAAGGAAGATAAATCCAAAGGTGGCCCAAGGCCACCACTGCCTGGGGAGGTGCAGACCAGGTCTTTGTTTGGGCGGTTGCAGAGGCAGCTGGCCTGGGAATGCCAGGCTCACTCCAGGGAGAGACCCCACATGGGGGGACCCAGTCCTGCTGTGAATGTGAGCTTGTGCAGAACCTGAGGACCTGTCCACCTGGCCTCACGTCCTGCTGATGACTGGACAGCCCCTGCTGGACTCACCTGTAGCATCTCTCCCTAACACCCTCATTACAGTGTCCATAGAAATATCATTTTCTGAACACACTGCTTTGGGTGGCCTGGATGCTCCTTGAGCCAGCTCCTCACGAGCATAACGTTTTCTTTCTTAGTGGGTTGTCAGGACTGATTCAAGGAAGAAACACTCACAGCCCTGACACCTCCTCTTGGAACAGTGAATTGGAAAGGGAATAGAAACACCCAGTTTTAGAACAAATGTGCTCCTGTGAGTCCCCAGTGAGTGTCCTGAAATTTTACCTGTGTTCCTAGGAGACTGGTCCTGAACCCAGCCTGGCCACCCCCGCTCAGGAGAAGACAAGATGTTGGTTCATAGACATGGTGTTTTGAAGCTAATCTTTCTATCCACATAGATACACATGGCTCATTCAAAGCATGTCCACATAGCTTTGCACCGAGTCAGCTTCAGCTGGTGGATTCCAGTGAGGCCAACCTGGACTGAGCGTCTCAAATCTCCCCTATTGTCACCACTGAGAATCTGTTTTTCAAAACTCAAGCTAACCACAAAATGGAACAAACTAACCGCCGGTGAAGGCCCTGACATTCTGAAACTACCCATCTCCAGTCTTTTCTTTCCAGACTCTGGGTGCCAGCCCCATGAGCAGTTTCCACGGGGATTTCACCTGGGCCTGCGGTGGGACAGAAGAAGGGGGAGCTTACCATCTCTCCTGTGGCTCTGTTTTCTCCTCCTGCTGATGTAGCAGATGAGTAGTGCCACGAAGATGAGCAAGACGATGCCTCCTACACAAATGCCGATGATGAGGTACAAATCCAGGCCTTCATCTGCAAGAGGAACAGATGCGGCATGGATGGGAGGTCCTGGGGAGAGGGACCATTTCATTGCCCTGGCCGAGGATTCAAGGACTCCTGCCTCCCATCTTATGGATGAAAGAGTTTGATGGGACTTCTCAGCCTCATGGAGGCTAAGCTTATGGAGGCTGGTGAACAGGGTCAATACTTCAAGGAGTCCAGGGTTCAAGATAAGCCCCTTTCACAAGGCTCCTTCGAGAGCTCTTCTCCTGTACCAGAAATGCCTGATTCTTTGTGAGCCAAGGCTCTGTCCCTTCTCAAGGAGGTTGTCACAGAAATTTAGATCTGAGAACGAGGTTAGAGAAAATCTAACATAATCTCTAGTTTCATGCACAAGGAAAGAGGAAGGATAAGTTGCCTGAGGTCACACAGCATCCATTCCCGAGTGGTTCCTTTAAGCAGCCCCTCATCTTCATGTTTCTGCACTGTTTATCCAGCTTCATCTCTGGTTGCCCTCCTACATCATGACTGCTTTTTCCTCATTCTCATGACCAGGTAGTTCCCAAAGACAGGATCCATGTTTCATGTGTCCAGCCCAGCTCTCTAACCTCAAAGCCAGCACCCTCTCCCAGATTTTCCCTGGCCTGTGAGAGAAACTCAGACACACAGTGAGTTAGCCGCAGCAGTGAACTTGATCTTCAACTCACAAACCTTCAGCTGCTATAATGCAACGAGAATAACAATGACTATGTTAAGAGAAATCAATTTGAGTGCAGGCTTTTCTAGGTAGGAGCTGTGTGACCTTTGGCCAGTTACTTCACCTCTCTGAGCCTGTTCCTGACTTTGAAAAAATGGAGATAATGAATTTACATTACAGGTGGCTGTTGGAAGTCAATCAGATAATGGATGTGAAAGTGCTTTATAAAGTGTGAAACTACACACAAAGATGGGGGCCTGCCTTGACTACAGTTCTGGGCACTGGCACTTCTGGGAGCTGTTTCCTGAGAGGGATGCTGGGCCATCTGCCCATTTGTGAGTCACAGTAGTCAGAGAGTCAGCAGCTGGGGCCAGGGGTCAGGGGACTTGTCCATCCTGAGAATGAACAGAGCTCAGCCCAGCATCACAAGGAAACCCTTCTCCAGCCAAACATTCTTGGGAAGATACTGTTATACATGAAGCCCAGGATGGGCCCCAGGAGCAAGCTCAGAAACCAAACTAAACAGGTGTTCAGACTGCAGTGGTTTGTTAATCCTTGCTTTTCTTCCTAAGTGTATCTCTCTCTCACCCATTCTTTGCCTGCTGGTTATATAGACTTTCTAGGCTCTGTGGATGAAGGGGCTTCCATCAGGAAAGCAGGCATAATCCTAACCTGCTGTGAAACTGGACTGGGAAAAGCAGAAGGGCCCTTCAGGTTCTGTCTGCTTGGAGGAAGGGTCAGGGCTATCAGAATCCACCTTGGGCTCAGCCAAGGACTTCCCACGGTCTGACCTGGGGGGGGGTTGGGGGCAAGCCTAGGACCAGTTGAGGAACATGGGGCTAAACCATGCAGACACCAGCTTGTCTCCTCAGAGTCCTCAGACAGGACAAGCATGCCCTTATCTGGGCATACTTGGGAATGTAGGTGTGCCCCACACAGTCTGTTCACAGATTTGTCCAGCATGGCCTCTGGGTGCTTTCTGTGGGGAAGGTTCCAGCATGTCTCAGAGGTAGCTATGTCCTTACAGTCACTGAATCCAGCCACGCTCCTTCCTGCACTCCCTCTCAGAGATAATATGCCCATGAATTCATGAGGTAGAGTCCTTTCTCGTGTCCAAACCTGCTCCCTCCTCCTACTATTTTGATTTTAAGTACATGCTTATCTGTTTTGAGCCAAGTGGTTAATCGTGTCATTGCTCCTCTCTGCCTTGGTCTTTTAGGATGATGCATCTAGAGCCACTTTAGGGTCTTCAAGAGCAAACTTGTCCTCCCCAGACTTGCCCTAGGTATTCCTCCCATCTCTCTAGTGCCCCTTCCCCCAGCTGGCTCCCCCAACTCTGCACCACAAGGAGGTGACAGGAAGGTTCCAGTCTTCGAGCCCCAGCTCCCCCCAAAGCCCTTCCTCTCTTCCTCCATCCATAATGCACACACATTTTTACACTGCTGGGATCTAGTTAAAATACACATGAAGTAGCATTACCAGATAAAATACAGGAGATGACTAGTTAAATTAGAAATAAACAATGAATAATGTTTTAGTATAAGGGTGTCCCATGCAACATTTGGAGCACACTTATACTGTCTTTTTAGGGACTTCCTCGCCAATCCAGTGGTTAAAACTCTGTGCTTCCAATGCAGGAGGTGTGGGGTCAGTCCCTGGTTGGGGAACTAAGATCCTGCATGCCACGCAGAGTGACCAAAAAAAAAATATTTACACTGTTTTTTGTTATTGTTTTTTTCAATTTGCTAAATCTGGCAACTCTAATTAAGAGAATCCTGAAAGGGGATAAGAGCTTGTGAAGTCGAGGAGGGGCTACCTCAGTCACTGTGCCTTAGTGAGGGGGGGCATGGAGGGATGGCTGGGAGGCAGAGATTTCATAGGAGGTGACGTGACGCTGGTCTGAGCACGTGACTTGTGGCCTCTAGGACGGTCCCCACCGAGCCCTGCCTCCTGAGATTTCTACCTGTGTGCGACCCCTTCTGATTAAATGCGGGCCGGGCTTACTGAGCGGCTCCTGAATGAAGAGAGCACAGCAGTGGTGATGGGACCCGAGGCCAAAGACCTGGCTTTTGCGCCAGGCCCTTACTGTTGCTCTTTCTCAAGGGGCTCTGAGGGAAGTGGCTGCCATATTGTGAGGCAGCCGGATGCCCGCCATGAGTAAACTTGGGAGTGGGACCTCCCTCAGCAGTGCTTCTACCTGACTGACCTGACTGCACCCCTGCTGGAACCTTGATGATAGCTGCATGAGTGACTCTGAGCCAGAACCATCAGCTAGGCCAGTCCCAGATTCAATGTCTCACAGAAACCGTGAGATTACTATCTTCAACACTGTTTGCTGTTTTAAGCCACTAAATATGGGGTCATTTGTTACACAACTGATAACTAATTCAAAGTATATATTAAAATCTTACTTCTGACTTCACACCAGCTCAGGGTTGCTTCCTAGGATAACTGACCAGCCAAAATTGCTATAGAAACTAAGGAAATCTGGCCAGATCACTGTTTCTTTCTTTTTTTTTTTTTTTTTCAGTTTCCTTTCCGGGGATTGACCAGACAGCACTGGAAAGATAATCGTGGAGTATTAGATGAGTAGACTCTTGGGGATCACAGGGCTTATCTTCTTTGTGGCCCAGGAGGCTGAAGCCCAGAAAGAGGAAGGAATTCTGTCCAGGCCATCCCGGTACATTTAGACAGACCGAAACTAGAAGTCCAGACCCCAGTCTCTCAGGCCAGAGCAGGCCATCTTTCAAAAATTACTTTTGGGGGTCATGTCAAGTTGGGGACCAGGAAGGAACTTAGACCCTTGAGATTTCAGAACTTTCTGTGCTGAGCACTCTGCTCTGAGGCAGTAAGAGCATTGCCCACCTGGGTTCACTGTCCTCCCCGGCCTCAAGCTTGTCCTCTCTCCAAGTCCTTCACTTCCTGAGTTTCTAGAAGGAGCCCTTCTGCTCCTGTCTCTGATAGGAGGTGCTGACCATCTCCCCTCCAGAGAGGAATCCTTCTTGCTCCCTTCTCCATCATTGCCCTGGGGTCACAGTCATGGTCCCTGACTAGCTGAGAGACTGTAGGCAAGTCAGTTTGCCTCTCTGGCAAGGGGCAGTCTGTATGAGATAACCATTTCAGCTCCTTTTATCTCTTCAACTCAGCAATTCTTTCTCCTAGAAGAGCACCTTTTTAATTACCTGAGGTTAGACCATGCTCTGTGAGAAGAATCCCAAGATGGGTAAGCATAGAACACTACCTCCTCTCTCCTCTAAGCCTTCCCTTGGAGATTTCCAGGAGAAAGAGGGGTGTTTTCAGTTCTCACCCTGAGCCTAAGTGGCCTCCCAGGCCAGGCACCCAAGCCCTGGAGCAGTCCTTGCCTGTTCGGCCGTAAAGGCTGGACTGTGATGTGAACTTGTGGCGCCTGATCAGTGCCCACCACGCACCTGGACATGTGACGGTCACCATGCTGACTTTCTTATCAACATGGTTATGCGCCACGCACTTGAATGTTTTATTCCATTTGGTGTTCCACTTGTAGGTGATGAGCCTCTGATGACCTTGTTGGACAGTGCTCTTATTTAAAAACAGTTCTAATTTAGGATCACTTCCGTTTTCTACCTTGCAGCTCACAGTTCTGTTGGTACAGGTCCAGTTAATTTCAGGTCCTGAGAGCATCTCTGAAAAGAAAAGAAAGATCCAATTCAAGTCAGGCAACTTACTGATTGTAGAAGATATACCTATTTAGAGAGGGGAAATGGAGTTAGTTGGGGACCAGGAAACAATTTCAAAGATCCCTAGCAATTTTTAAAATATCATTTCTATTTTATGTTATTTATATAGCACATTCAGAATAAATTTATTTCTGATAATTATAGATATATCAGTAAAATATACATGATATTCTCAGACAGTATAGTGTCTACCTGCAATGTGGGACACCTGGGTTTGATCCCTGGGTTGGGAAGATCTTCTAGAGAAGGAAATGGCAACCCACTCTGGTACTCTTGCCTAGAAAATTCCATAGATGGAGGAGCCTGGTGGGCTACAGTCCATGGAGTCACAAAGAGTCGGACATGACTGAGCAACTTCACTTTTTTCTTTCTTTATACCTTAAAATGCTTTCACGTATATGATATCATTTCATCCTAACAAACAGAGAAGATGATGTTTTTCTTCCTGTTTATAGATGAAGTACCCAAGGGTCTGGGAGGGTTAAATGGATGGTCCAAAGGTACCCACTAACAAATGGCAAATCGGGAGAGGAGCTCACCCTCCCAAATTCAAGTTCAGTCATACGGTTAAGAGGTTTACCGTGTCCTGATCCCCACATGGCACAGGAGTCTGTGGGGGGATGGTGGGTTGGGAAAAATGCTTTAAGAGCAACTGGGAACCTGACCCTGGAGAAACTGGTATGTGTGTAGCCTGGGGCCTTGGTCACAAATGAAAACTCCCTCCTCCTTCCCCCGGCATATCCTGGGAGCAGTGGTGCTGCTCAAGCTCTGGACAGACAGAGCCCCTTCATCCTCCCAGAGCTGCTGGGCCACTCCCCACACCTCACTGGTCCTCACCCACAGATAAGGATGAGAAAGACGTTCCCCACCTGTACAGCAGGACTGACAGCTGACAAAGCCCTGGCACATGGATAGGCTCTGGCAATACTGGTGGTAGGGCTTCCCAGGAGGCACAGTGGTAAAGAACCCACCTGCCAATGCAGCAGGCACAAGAGACATAGGTCGATCCCTGGGTAGGGAAGATCCCCTGGAGTAGGAAGTGGCGCCCCACTCTAGTATTCTTTCCTGGAAAATTCCATGGACAGAGGACACTGGTGGGCTTCAGTCCATGGGGTTGCAAAGAGTTGGACATAACTGAGCAACCGAGCACACACAATACTGATGGTGGCTGTTATAATCACACACGCTTGCCTCTCCTTTTCTGACATGCTAATATTCGAAGGCTGTGTCATGAAAGAAAAAGCCCTGGCCTTGGAGTCATTTGGACCAGGTTCAAATCGTATTCCACCACTTGTGAGCTGTGACCAAATTCTGCCCTTTTTCTCACCCTGCCTTCCCTTCCTTTCCTCAGATTTGCCCCCTCTTCTCAGCATCCTTCCATTCATCATGCATTTTTTTTTCCTTAATGATTTCCTCCCTCCCTGACTCCCAGACAATCATATCTTCCCCATGAACTTTCTCACCAAATTTCATTTCTGTCCCAGAATATAGGTATGCAGAAATTAAGTGTTTTTCCATCCAGAGATTCAGTGTGACCCCAAATGAAGAGGGTGGAAAAACATCACCGTACGCCAAGACAGGGTCAGTGCATGCTCTAGGAGTTGAGTTGAGGAGTTTGTCTGTGTTTTCAAAATGGAAATACTCTTTTTTTTTTTTCTATTTATAAATCTACATGTTGCTGTGCAGTTGAAACTAACACAGTGTTGTAAAGCAATTATCCTTCACTTAAAAATATGAGTAAAAAAAGCATACAAGTAAATCACATCACTATAAAAATTGATGAAATATCAAAAAAGTTTCAAGAAGATTAAAAATCACTTACAATTCTATCACACAGAGTCAATAATTACTAATGTTTCAATGCATCTAACAAATGTTTTCTATGCCAGCATACCATATATAAATAATGTTCTAAAAAATAAAATTGGATCATATGATTTTTTAGTCTGCCTTTTTCCCTTACTGATCTATTATGAAATTCTTTACTTTACGAACACCAATAAATATACATCTCCACCATCTTTTTTTAATGATGTATTCTTGATTTTAAGGGCTTCCCTGGTGGCTCAGTGGTAAAGAATCCGCCTGCCAATGCAGGAGACGCAAGCTCCATCTCTGCGTCAAGAAGATCCCGTGGAGGAGGAAATGGCAACCCGCTCCAGTATTCTTGCTGGGAAAATCCCATGGACAGAGGAGCCTAGCAGCCCATGGGATCACAGAGTCGGAAAGGACTGAGTGACTGAGCGTGCATACATTCTTGATTTAATCAGTAAGTTTCTAACTGCCGGGGACTTTAAGATCTTTCCAGTATTTCACTGACATAAACCACCCAGCTATGTGCAGCCACTTGAAAGCATATCTTTGTATACACGGTCTCTGTAAGACAGCTTTGTACAAGAGGCATGATTATCGAGTGAGGGTACATCTCATAGATGAACGCTCTCTGTTTCCAGGTTGCTAGGATGATCTTCTCCACTAACATCTGCTTTTAAGGGGACTTCCTCAGCTAATGGCAGCAGCCCCCTCATTAAGGAGTTGTGGGTACCAAGATTGGAAACAGAGAAGCTTGAAGGAACAAAGAGATGGAGAGAGCTCTAGCCCCGAGGAAACAGGTACTGTGTCCCAGGGGCCTGAGGCACCTATGGTTAGGTTTCCCTGAAGCCTTGTCCCATGAATACCCCATAGGGTCATGATTATGAAAATCAGACTCAGAGCAGATAGAGAATTTGCCCAAGGCCATGTGGCAAGAAATGGTGACTGGATCACAAATTGACATGCTGTGTAACATTTACACACACACACACGAGACGGCAGTTGTGTCATGGAAAGATCTCTGTCTTTTGGCAAAAGAGTGAGAATTTATTTTTGAGGTTGTGAAAACATTCTAAAATTGATTGCCGGTTTGGTTGTACAACTCTGTAAATACACTACAAGCCATGGAATCATATACTTTAAATGGGTGGATTTTTTGGTATGTGCATTATATCTCAATAAAGCTGATGGGGTAGGCGTGGGTCGGGGCAGGGTGAGGGCAGAATGTCACCATCCTTGCTAAAACCAGCCTTGGGTTTGGATCCTGACTTTGCTCCAGTCAGACCTCTACCTGTGTCCTCATAGTTGATAAGGGAAAAACTACCTCTCAGGATTGTTGGGAACCTTAAGTAAGAGCGTGTAGCAAAGTACATGACATATCATCAGTAGCCATTATTACCCAGGCAATACTAAATGATACATGAATGCGAAGCTCAAGTTTAAAACAGGATACTTGGCCAAAGTTATGACATCTGTGGTTCCCAGAGCCCACAACAGAGGCCCTTTCTGGCTGCATCTATCTCACCCCATTTCTGAGCTGTACTCTGTATTCTGGTGCCGGACTAGGTGTGGAAAGTTGTCATCTGCGGGGAGGGGGCGGGGGCTGCCAATGTCTGTGAGTGTTGCGGGTGGGGGCTGCCACCAGGTCCGCGTGCTCAAGAACAGAGCTGGAGGGTGACTTTACGTAGGAGGAGGGGGCCCTTCCTTTGGCAGCATTTCCTGTCTCAGGCACGGAAATGCTTATTTGCTCACTGAAACTCTGGCTTGTGTTCAGGCTCAGGTTCCATCTTCTTCTCCAAGCAAAGTTCAGCTTCTTCTTCTACTGTTATCCATGCCCTGCCAAGTGACCCCTGGACTTGCAACTGCAATGTCATTTCAATTCTACTTTCTTGTTCCTCTCTCTCAAACTCAAGCCACTTTGTTCATCCTTTTTCTACACATGACCCTCAGTGGAAGCATGCTTCAGGCACTTTATAGGCACCCTTTGGTCTAGGCCACTGGTTATCAGCTTTAGCTGTGCTTTAAAATCACCTGGGGAGTTTAGAGCCAACAATGCCCAGACCCTGAGCCAAGGAACTCTGATTTAATTGGTCTGGGATGGGACTTAGTACTGGTAAATTTTACTGTACCTCAGCTGATTCCAACATGAAGCCTGAATTAGGACTCATCAACCAGCCCCTTCCTGCTTCCCCTGGATTAAAGCAGCAGCCCCCTGTCTAGTCTTCCATCTTTCATCTCCCACAGTTACTACTGCTAACCCAGTACATGCATAGACAGACAGAGCCACATCTTGTGTATTTTCTACAGATACCAGCAAAAACACCTTCTACCTTTGATCATGCTAATGTTGAGCAGATTAGAAACCACTCATCCTTTAATGCATTATTCCTTTCCTGCCTTACCACCACTCCTTCAGGACATCAGGGCTTGAAATTGTCTCTCTGGACAGAAGACCCACTGCCCTTCAATCAGCCTCCCCTTCCTAGCCCCATAGCTTATCCTTCATCATCCACCTGAAATGGCCACCTTTTTCCCCTTCTGCCCACTGATTCCCCTCCTCCTAATTAATGCCATCTCAATCTAGATCCTTCACTCAAACCAGCATCCCCACCACCTCTGGAGAGTTGAAGTGTGTAGACATGAGGGTCTATTAGCTGTGGAGTCTATCTCTCCCACAAGACTGGAGCTTGCATCGAGGTAGGAGGAATGCATTCAGTTTCCTTTAGGGCTCCCCAAGGCCAACATCTGGGCTGGGGACCTTGCATAAATGTTACTCTTTGGCTTGCTAAATAGCACCCATTTTGAGATGGAGGAATTTAGGGATCAAAGACTTACCTTGAATCTTCAAATCAAAGGTTTTGCTCAGTAGGTTTACTCCATTTGAATTATATACCCCTACCTTATAGAGATCACTATCGTTTCTCATCAGAGTTTTAATTTTCAGAGTTCCATTTGTAAACATATCATATTTGTCCATTTGGTCGTAAAGTGGCTTGTCTTTCCTGATTCGTGCAATCTTCTCTTTGTTTTTGTTCCATTGTATATCTGCTACCTTATCACTCCTTTGAAAACCAGGAATGTCCAGGATGAGGTCATGATCCAGGGCACCCCAGACGACAATGCTTTCAGGGTCTTCACCTACAAAAAGCAAGACAGTTGCTGAGGTGACTTGCTACCAAGCAAAAGCAGGGCTGTGACCTTTCTGACTTTTACGCTCAGTTCAGGGTCTCCAACGGAGCTTCTAACAGTGAGAGTGAAGACCCTCACACCAACTTACCTTTGGTGGGAACAGTGAAAATCAGAAGGAAGCTGGCTAAGATTTCACATGCGAGGTTCATCTTTGGGGATCGTTTCCTTCTGTGATTCTGTGCTCTTCTTGCAAAAGGAACTCAAGTAACATCAGTGGAATCCACCCCCTGTGAGCTTAACCACGTGCCTCTCTTTCTTGCTTCTTTACAGTAACATAGAAAACAGACGTACACACACACACTCACACACAAGCACATGCAATTCAGAAAACCAACCTGGCTGAGGTACTTCTTTGCCAAGCAGGGCAAGTGAGTGTGTCTTCTTATCATGTTTTAATCCTCCCAGCAGCCTTGGGTGGGTTTTATTATGCTCGTCAAAGAGAAGAGGAACTAACAGACTAAGTAAGCCACTTAGAATCACCCTTCAGTTGACAAGGAGCCAGATTCAACCTTACGGCCCGCCTTCTATGCCCTCTACTGCAGTGTATGTGAAAAATTATTACTATTGAAATAGATAAATTATTCCTATCAATCAATAAGACAAATGAAATTTGGTTTTTAAAATGAACAAAGAATACAAACAAGCAATTTGTAGAAGAAATACATTACAGAAAAAATGTCAATAAATGTATGAGAAGACATCTAATGCTACAGATATATATATATAACAGCTATTATACGTAAGTCATAAAACACCATCTTCACATTCAAATTGGCAAAGTTAGAAAAGATAGTGATTTACATTATTGATGGGAATGTTGGGAGAAGCAGGCACCTTCATATAATACTTGAGGGAGTATAAAGTATACTTCCCATGGGTGGGATTTGGCAGTTTCCACTAAACTTTAAAATATATATATATACACATGTATATATATATATTTTACTTACTAATTTTAATTTGAGAAACCTATCTTTCAAAGATACTTGAATAAATGTGAAAAAATTCTGTCCAAGGATATTTGTTATAGCTTTTTTGGTAATAAAAATTTTCAAACAACTAGAATTGTGGTATATTCATATGATGAAATATTGGTTGAGTTAAAATAGAAAGAAGTAGCCCTAAGAGCATATTCTATGTTATATTGTATTGTATTATACTATAATAGTGTAGACATAGGAAGAAATCTGTAAAGACTCATGCCAAACTTTTCACAGCACTTGCCTTTCAGGACTTGGATTTGGAGGAGGCAAAAAGGAAACTTTCACTATTTTATCAACTTTAGTGAAGTTAGAAATTTTGATAATGAACATATTCCTTCTGTAATAAAAAGTGTTTTTAATAAAGGGTGCTTAAAACACATCTGTTCTAAAGCATATGCAGATCCTGAGAAACAATTTGCCTCTAGCTCCCTTACCTGTAAGCGGCTCACCCACTAGTCAGCTGCCAACCACAGCCTCCCAAGTCCTGGTCCAGACGACATGGTGATGGCCATGGTGCTCCCTGCCTTGGCCCTTCTGATAATTTTCCTAAGCTCTCATGGGACAAACGGAGAGCAGATGTCTGTTCTCTCTGAAATATTAATCAATCCTGCTCCTCTCACATCTCATTTAATTCTTTTTTTTTTCTTGAAACTTTAAATTTTTTATTTTGTGTTGGGGTATAGCTGATCAACAATGTCATCATAGTTTCAGGTGAATAGCAAAGGGACTTAGCCATACATATACCTGTATCCGTTCTCCCCCAAACTCCCCTCTCATCCAGGTTGCCACATAACACTGCCATCTCACTTAATTCTGAATGTTGAAGGAGCACGACTTCAAGGACAGAAACTGAAAAAGAAAAGGATCGATAAATCTATGTAAAATTTAAAACCTTTGTACATGAAAAGCCCTAAGAAACATTAAAAGACAAGGTATTGAAAGAGGCAAATTATTTGCATGATATGTAACAAAGGTTAATATCTTTGAAATCAAATTTTTCATGTAAATGTAGAAAGAAAACATAGACACCTTGATATTAAACTGGCCAAGGTCATCAAAGGACAATTCACCAAAAAAGAAGCACGATTGAATAAACCTATGAAAATGGAGTCGACTTATTAACAAGCAAAGGAATATAAATTTTAACAAAGGTGTATTTCCATCTTTTATTTAAAAATGAAAATATACAATGTCGATGATGGTAAAAACAGACATTCTTGAATATGGACAGTAGAAACACAAGCAGATGTAGAGTTCCTGGTAGACAATTTCTCAGTGTGAATTAGAAGCATCAAAAATATTCATATTTTGACCTAGCAAGTCCACAAGAATGATTTTATCTTAAAGAAATAATAAAAGACTTACAAGACTTGGCTAAAATTTATACCTTGTAGAATTTTTTATAACTCAGAATTGCAGATGATTTAAATATCTGAAAGGAGGAAATCTGTTAAACAAATCATGATATGAACCAACTAAACATGAGGAGAAAAAGATTACAATAAACAATATAATCCTATTTTTGTTTCTTAAAAAGCATTGTTTGTGTATCTTTTGGAAGAACATTCACTAGGGTGTTGGTCTCTGAGTGGTAGGATAATGCCTATTGTTCTGTTGTTCTTGGCTGTTGCTATTCTGACATCTCTGAATTGAACATATATTGCTTTTCAATTGATCTCTTTTTCATTATAAGTAGACCTTCTGCTTAGGTAAAAAATCCCAGGACAGAAGATGGGTACAGTTCCTGCCCTTGTATGTGTGAGTTTCCAGGGCAAATCCGCCGATGACTAATTCCAAATTTTCCCTCTGCATCCTCACTGCCCTCCTGGAGCTGTCTCTTGTTTTATCTTCACTGACTCTTCTTATCTAAACTAATACTCCTGGGGAAATAGTCAAAGAGAGCAAGAAGCAGGTGAAGGGGTGGAAGGCATTTTCACAGATCTATCCCTGGCTAGCGAAATACCTTCGGTCCCTGCTCCTGCCGTCCCTGCAATGTGTCAAGGGCACGCTCTCGGAGAGAATCAGATTCTGTTAACACTTTGGCAGTTCACACCCAACCGCACGTCCTGAATTGTCAGACATTAGAGCAGCGGGAAATTCAGGAAGTGATCTGGTCTCCTCTCCGCATTTCAGTTGAGGGTCTTGAGCCCATGGAGTTTCTAGGGTGTTCCTGTCCCCCTTGTCCGAGTCAGCAGCCTAATCCCCAGGCTCTGGGACAGTCTCTGCTTCCTACTTCAGGGTCATCTTTGCCTCTCACCCTTCATGTGCCCCCTCAACTTAGGAGTGACTAAGTCCAGCTTTGCCTTCCTACTTCATATCCGTCTCTTCTCTTTGGTACCTCGGCTTGTGCCCTCATTATACCTTCCCACCAGCTCAGGTGAGACATGCAAAACAGGAGGCAAGCAGGTAGCTGCTGCTGCTGCTAAGTCACTTCAGTCGTGTCTGACTCTGTGCGACCCCATAGACGGCAGCCCACCAGGCTCCGCTGTCCCTGGGATTCTCCAGACAAGAACACTGGAGTGGGTTGCCATTTCCTTCTCTAGTGCATGAAGATGAAAAGTGAAAGTGAAGTCGCTCAGTCATGTCCGACTCTTAGTGACCCCATGGACTGCAGTCCACCAGGCTCCCCCGTCCCTGGGATTCTCCAGGCAAGAGTGCCATTGCCTTCTCCGAAGCATTTTATACTAAAAATTGAGTATGTTGTGGCTTCAGTGCTGATGAGAAAGGCCACGTGTGTGAGTGTCTGCAGCCTGGTCCCGTTGATACTTGGCCTCACATTAGCATTGCATGAGCATCAGTGCACAGCTATGCTCACTGCCAGGCAGCGACTGGGTGTTCAGTCAAAGGCGGCCTCATGTAATCAGCCACCTATGTATGCTCCAAGGTGGGAGACCTCCGAATCTGAGCACCAAGTCCATCGCCCAATGTTATTTCCTCTGGGGCGAAAACTTGAGTTTCCTTTTCCTTCTGTGTTTCCCACCCACGCAGCAGACAGGAGAAAATCAGCCCACGGAAACAGTTCCTGTGTGAAATCTGGATGCCTGAAATGAGAGTCATTGAGACTGGAAGTCCCCCAGGGGGGTAAATTGCTCTGAGAGAAGATGGAATACACGTTTTGTCACTAGCCGTATAATCATGTGATTACAGAGAAGCGAGTTTTGAGCCAAACCAAGCCGGCCCACGTGTACCAGTTATACAGATCTAGGCAGATAGGTCCCGCTGGCGAGCCTGTTTCCACATTCTCAAGCTGACTATGAGTCAGATGAAGTGATGGGTGTCGGGCATCTAGGGCAGTGCCTGGCCCCTAGCAGACCCTCAACAAACATCAGCTTTCTTTCCTGTCTGCCATTACGCTCTGGATAAGGGGCCTACTTAAGAGAATAAGGGAAGGGACAACATCAAGACACTTTGCCTTCAGAAAAAAGTCCCGAAAGCTGGAAGCTCCCAGGGCTTCTGAACACTTTCCAACAAGAAAGCAGGGGACTTAAGACTGAGAAGACCTAGGAAACTATGATTTTTTTAGGGCACGTGTTGCTTTTAGCTGCTTTTTATTTTTGTAGCCTTCTTTCCTGTATTTATTTCTCGGGGTTGCTTAGCTGGATCGCCAGCAGGGCCTGTGAGCTTGTGAACTAAGCGGTGAAACAGAGCCCTTCTCAGCTGCTAGGCTGGGGGACACGAGCCCAGGTCACAAGAAGCTGGTGCCGGCTGAAGAACAGAGGAAAACAGACTGAGGGCCAGCACTTGAGGAGAGCAGGAAGGAGACCCCAGCTGGCTGAGCCCTGAGAAGGGTCCACAGTGGCTGGAAGTCCATACAACTCTCCAATAAACAGCAAAACACAGCAAATGCTGGTGGCATGAAGAGCTGAATAGGGAAGGTGAAAGAAGGGGTGATGTGCTTGGATTCGAGCTGGAAGACCCAGTTTAAAGACAGTTCTGACTTTGCCTACTTGCTAGCTGCGTGCTCCACACAGTCCCTCTTTGAGCCTCAGTTTCAATGAGTCTGAAATGGCAAGGGGGGGGGGGGCAGTCATTCTGCTTGCTCAGTTTTGCTCAAAAGGTTGTGGTGAGGGCCAGATAAGGTAACCAATGAAAATCTTACACGTGATGGTGAAAGTGGCCGTCAAACTCTTATGGGGATCTGTACCATTTTAGAGATGCAGACATAGAGAACAGATATGTGCGTGTGGAGGGCTGGGGAGTGGGATGAATTGGGATCGACAGTTTAATCCCCTGTGTGTTCAGTCACTTCAGTCCTATCCGAGGCTTTGCGACGCTATGGACTGTAGCCCACCAGGCTCCTCTGTCGGTGGGATTCTGCAGGCAAAAATACTGGACTGGGTTGACGTTTCCTCCTCCAGGGGATCTTCCCCACCCAAACGACCATGTGTAAAATAGGTGGGAAGCTGCTCTATCGCACAGGGAGCTCAGCTGGGTGCTCCGTGGTGACCTACACGGGTGGGATGAGGGGGTGGGAGGGAGGCTTCACAGGAAGGCGATATATACGTACACACAGCTGATGCTGCTTCAGTGTCAGCAGAAATGAACACAACATTGTTGTGATTATACCACCAATTAAAAAAAAAAAAACTTATGGGGAAATCATCAAAAGGTTTCTGGGCTTCAGGCACAGCCAGATCCCACTACAGAAGACAAGGCAATCTCTTCAGAGTCAGGTGAGCCGAGCAGAAAAGAAAACTGTCACCAATCACAGAACCAGGATCCGGCAGCTCCTGGGGCTGCTTTCTTTCAAAAGGATCCCGGGGCAAAGCTGCCTGCTGCTGCCACCCTCTGGTCACCACCTGAACTGCACCCTTGCTAATTTCACTGCTGATGGTTAGAACACAACCTTTGCATAGGAACAGTATTTGTATAATGTTTTTGTTTACACTTTTCCCCTCTAAAAAATTATATTCTTTCATCCACACAATATCCTTGCACTGTAAGCATTTTTGTAGACGAATAAACCAAAGCTTAAAGATTTTAAAGCTTCCTCGGTGAAACTTAGCCAGGAGGTGACCCCGATTCTCTGATCCAAGAACTGTGTTCTTTCTGCCACTACTATAGTAGGTATCAGAATCTGAGCATGGGGTTTTCCTGACATCTTCTCCTATCCCAACCCCTCCTCCACGGTCCCAAACTCCCGATACCCTCTGTGTTTGAGGTTGCCCATGGGCGGGGATGGTGAAACTAGGAAAAAAATGTGAGCAGGGCGCGTGGTACTCCAATCTTCCCAACGATCTCAGATGAATGAAGGAGGTGAGACATGCATCCAGAGGTGAGATAGGCATCCATGGACTCTGGTACCCATGAGAAGTGCTACAGACAGGCTCAGGTGGAATTCATGGGAGGGCAAAGTGGTTCCAGCTGGGAGAGGTGATGCCTGAGCTGACTATTAAAAGGCTAACAGGGTGCAAGATCATCAAGGGGTCAGTGAAGGACATCCCAGGCTGAAGGCCTGGGAGGAGGGAAGCACAGATATAGACAGACTTCAGTGCGAGGGGAAGAGGCATTCCTGTTTGGCTGAGAAGAGCGCAGTGATGCTGGATGTGGAGATTGGGTGAAGGATGAAATTCCTCCTACTTCGTGAGGCCATCCATTCTTCATGCTTTCCACTTAACTTGTGTAACCAATATTTATTGTGACAGGCACACATTCAGTTTGTTTCCAGGGACAATAGCAAAACCAACACTTTGTCACATAGCTTTGAATCTATTCAATGAATATTTATTGACGGCCTACTTTCCCTGTGCCAGGTACTTTCCTGGGTTTGGGTTGTATTCCCCACCCACCCACCCCTCAATGCACTTACATTCTACTGGAGACACAGACAACATACAACATAAATAGTAACATATAAATAAGCATTTAGACAGTGAAAATGAGGGAGAAAAGTAAGGAATAAAGGGGGAGCGCGGGCTGGGTGGAGGGTTTGCACTCTTAGAGAGTGTGACCACAAATGTCTCACTGAGGAAACAGCATTGTGTAAAGGCCTGAGGGAGTGAGGTGGGGGGAGCCGGGGGGTGAGACCGCAGCCTGTTTGGGGAGAGGGGTGCGAATGCAGACGTGTTGGGGTGGAGCAGCGGTGGAAGGGGGTGGGGGTAGGGGGAGGAGAAAAGGTCCAAGAGGCAGAGGTGAGACAGGCAGTCATAGGAGGCTTCATTCAGGGCAGCAGCAACTCCGTGCTGTCCGCCTTGAAGTCCCGTTCTTTCTGCAGAGTTAAAACAATGCGAAAGGAGCCTGTTCTGCAGTTTGACTCTATAGATTTGACAGGGGTGTGGGGAGGTCAGGCCACGGGGTCCTGGGACACACAACCAACCATCACAAACTGAGTGGCATAAAACAACCACCGGGCTGTTGTGATCCCAGAACCTGTGGGCACGACAATTTCTGAGCTGGCGCATCTGGAGCCTCCACTGGAGCCTCCCAGCTAGGAGAACTGGGCCTGGGAAGAGGCAGGTCCAACAGCGTCTGAAGCCTGCCCTGGGAGGGGGCTGCAGCCAGAGGGCACCCATGGCCCTTCCCGGGGCAGTGTGAGGGATTCCTTCTGAGAGCCAGGGGCCACCAGACAGCCAGCACTCCAAGAAGAGTGGGCACAAGGGCCTGGCCTCTTATGACCTAGCCTCAGGAGTCCCAGAACATCATTCCCACCACTCAGAAGGCTGAAGAAGTCACAGGGCTCAGATTTCAGGGGAGGAGCCCCATGTCTTAATGGGAAGCATCTCAAAAAAAACAGCGGGCTTGTAAAACACCACCACAATGAACCTTAAGGCAGGTCAGAGCAGGAGAACTGTAGACATGAGCTTTGGGGTTTTGTTTTGTTAAATATTTATTTATTTATCTTTTTGGCTCTGCTGGGTCTTTGTTGCGGCAGGTGAGATCTTTAGTTGCTGTATATGAACTCGGAGTTGCGGCATGTGGGGTCTATTCATAGTTCCCCAACCAGGGATTGAACCCCGGCCACCTGCATTGGGAGCACGGAGTCTTACCCACTGGACCCCTGAGGAAGTCCCCACATGAGTTTTTAAATAAGGGTGAAGACCCAAGTTATATTTCACACTTTCTCTAGCAAAGAGGTCTACTGCCTGTGTGTCTCTGGGCCTTTAAAATATCAAGCTTTTGATGCACATGGGAGTGTGTGATTCACAATAGCCAATATATGAGAACAAGCCAAGTGTCCATCAGCAAATGAATGGAAAAAGAAATTGTGGTATATGCATACAATGGAATATTTTTCATCCTTTACAAAGAAGGAGACCCTGCCATTTTGACAACATAGATAATAGCAGACATTATGCTACAGAAGGAGAAAGGCTGCCTGATTCCACTTGTGCGAGGTGCCTAAAATAGTCAAATACACAGAAGCAGAGAACACCATGTGGCCGCCAGGGGCTGAGGGAAGGGGCAATGGGGAGATCAGTGGGGGTGAAGTTCCAGTTACGTCGGATAAGTAAGGTCTGAAGATGAGCTCTACAACACAGCGCCTGCAGTTCACAATACGGGAGTGTGCACCTTCACATTTGTTAAAGGGCAGATCTCACAGTGTGTTCCTTATTCCCAGCTTTACTGAGAAGTACTTGACATATAACCGTGTATAAATTTAAGGTATACAACCCAATGATCTGAGGGAATGCTGCAAAATAATTATCATAGCAAAGTTAGTTAACAGCTCCAACACTGCACTTAATTATCTGTGTGTGTGTGTGTGTGTGTGTGTGTGTGTGGTAAGAATATTGAAGACCTGAAGCTTTCATGTACATAATAAAGAATTGTTAACTGTAGTCACCAAGCTGTATGTCAGATTCCCCAGAAAGTATTCCTTTTATGACTAGAAGCTTGTACACTAACATCTCTCCATTTTCCCTACTTCCAGCTCCTGGCAACCACTATTCCACTCTCTGAGAGTTTGACTTTTTCAGATTCCACATTTAAGTGAGCTCATACAGTATCTGTCTTTCTCTGAATTATCTCACTTAGCATAATGACCTCAAGGTCCATCCATGTTGCCACAAATGGCAGGATTTCCTCCTTCTTATGGCTGAATTATATATTTTCTGTAACAGTTCATCATTTAGGTTGCTTCCATGTCTTGTGTGTGTGTGTGTGTGTGTGTGTGTGTGTGTGTGTGAAGTCGCTCAGTCGTGTCCGACTCTTTGCGACCCCATGGACTATAGCCTACCAGGCTCCTCCCTCCATGGGATTCTCCAGGCAAGAGTACTGGACTGGGTTGCCATTTCCTTCTCCAGGGTATCTTCCCGACTCAGGGATCGAACCCGGGTCTCCATGTCTTGGCTATGGTAAATAATTCTGCCATGTACTTAGCATGCAGCTATCTCTTTGAGTTAGTGTTTTTATTTTCTTTGGAAATAAACCCAGAAGTGGGACTTGCTGGATCACACGGTAGTTCTCTTTTTAATTTTTTGAGGAATCTCCATACTATTTTCCACAATGGCTGTACCATCATGTTAAGTGTTAGGACAGACAAAGGGACACAAGGGAACTTTGAGAGGTGTTGCTGTGTCTGTTACCTAGATTGTAGTGTCTGTTAGCATGATGGCATCATGGATCTCTGCATATGTCCAAACGCTTCAATTTGTATATTGTGTACATTAAATATGTGCAGTTCTTTGCATATCCATCAAATATCAATAAAACTGTTCAAAAGAAAAGAACAGTTCCCCGGGAAAGGGGGGGGGTACATCCTAGTCCTCCACTGTGGGCTGTGTCTATAAACATACAATTAGCCGCCCACCACCCCCACCCCCCCGCCGCCGCTCTCCACGGGGGATGGGGCAGTGTCGGGTGCCAAAACTGTGCCAAGTATGTATTAATAAACTCTGAACCATATTGGCAGCTTTGTGGTTTTCTGCAGCCTTTTGCAGCCTGGAAAACGTTTTCCGATTAGAAGCCCCTGCTGTTTTATCTATTACACGTGAAACCGAATAAGTCTCCACACGTCCACTGGGAGCTGGGGAGCAGCATCAGAGTATGTGTGCAGCGAGGGAAAAGGAATTAAAAAGGGAGCTAATGTCATCCGTGGGGAATAGCGGGCGAGCGGGAGGGTAGGGGGTTGGGGACCGCTCCAGAGGAGAAGGGGCTGCGGAAGGATTTTTCGCCATGTGTCGCGGCCACTCAAGCAGGAGCACGTGCCTGCTGTCCGCGCGCCCCCAACATATAAAAGGCAGCTGCAAGGAATGTTACACATGGGCTGACTTACAGGGAGAGAAATTTTTATCTCGCAAGGCAGATTTGATTTCCCGAGACCATATGCTTGCTTGTCTTTTTCCCGAAGAGCCCACGATCTCATGCGGGAAAAATTCAGTTTTATTGGCTCTCGGAGAAGAGGGAATTGGAAATGTTAGCTAAATAGAGACCGCATGGACCAGAGTCTCTGAGCACTCCCCCGGGGCTGTGGAGGAGTGTCAGGCTCTGAAACTGCAGATCGGAGGACAGAAATGCAAAACCGAGAGAACTGTGGCTGGGAGCAAGGCAGTGTGGGCTCTGGTCCCGGCACTGCTGCACGCGACCTCCGAACCACGCTCTGCCTGTGATGTGGGGAGAGGACAGGATTTGCCCCGTTTATGTTGCAAAACCAACGTATAAGTGTTGCATAAGGGGCACCATATGCGACACTGACTTGGGACTCAACAGGGGTAGTTGCAGGCCAGATGTTGTTATGATTAATATTTGAAGACAACTTACCATCTGACCAGAGCTAAGGTATTTGTCCACTTTTTAAGCAACTATTACTTGAACCCTGTATTAGGACCCTGTGTCTACAAGTGGCATCAAGTCAAATGAAAATGCCTTATTCGTAATAGGGAAGTCATTAGTTCATTCATTCATTCAATCAGTAAGTTGACAACACTTTGAGTCTCTGCTGTGTGCCAGTTCCCTTTCTAAGAATTGGGTTCACAGCAGCAAACTGAACAGCCCAAGTTTCTCATAGGATGTGCATGCTAATGAGGAGATACAGATAATAATAGCCACAAATATATGTAGTTTTTCAGGAAGTGATGAGTGATATAAAGATAAATCAATCAAAGCAAGGGGATACGGAGTGACAAGGAAGTGCTACTTTATGGAGGACTGGCCAGAGATGACCTAACTGGAAAGGCAGCAGGTGAGCAGAGCTGTGAAGGCAAGAGGGAGCAAACCGAGAGGAGGTCTGATGGAGGAGTGTCCCAAGGAGCGGGGACAGCAGGTGCAAAGACCCTGTGGTGGGAGTCAAAGGCCAGTGAGCATGGAGTGGGCTGAGCTAGAGCAGGAGTGGTGGGAGATGAGGTCAGAGGGGAGCAGGTGGGTCATGCAAGGCCTGCGAGTCAAGAAAAAGTTCTTGCAGTGGAACAGAGAGCTTTTAGAGCGTTCTGAGCAGAGCGGTGGTATTATCTGACCTATGGTTTTAACAGGATCGCTCAGGCTACCTCGTGGAGAATAGTGCACAAGGGCGAGGAGTGGAGGCAGGGCTTCTGTGTGCAGGTGTTGCAGCAGCCTGAACCTAAGGATTGGGAAGGGAGCAGCAGACATACCAGGAGGGGCTGGTTTATGGATGTATCTCAAAGGCAGTGCTCGTGGGATCTGTTTACAGCTTGGATGTAGGGTATAGGTTGCTGCAGGCTTCCCCGGTGGCTCAGTGGTAAAGAATCTGCCTGCTAAGCTGGAGACACAGGTTCGACCCCTGGGTCTGGAAGAAGGAAATGGCAACCCACTCCAGTATTCTTGCCTGGAGAATCCCATGGACAGAGGAGCCTGGTGGGCTACAGTCCATAGGGTTGCAAAAGAGTCAGACATGACTTAGTGATTAAACAACAACCATAGGTATAGAGTGGTCCAAAACAGTTGGATCCATGAGCTCAAATATTAAAAGCAAGACTCGTAGCCTTTCTGTGTCTCGTGGTGCTGTTCTCTCCTGTGTTGGCCTCATTTTCAGATGGGCTCTTGTCCGTGCTGGTAGAGATGGCCACCAACCCCTGTGGCCCATAAGCTTGCTCAGAGAAGTGGGGAAGCTTTTGTTCCACAGAATCTTCAATAGATGCTCTCTCTGGTCTTGTTGGTTTGAACAGGGTCCTATGCTCACACCAAAGCAATGAGAATGACCAGGGAAGGGAATTACGTTGACTCGGTTAGGCTGAGCCACAAGCTCCCTTCCTAGAGCTGTGGGTGGTGTTAGCTCCCCCTTGGTGTGGGGGGAGCTGCAGGTAAAGGACCAAAAATCAAGAGCGGCCGCTGAGAGAAGGGGGCTCGGCGCAGCGTGGCTTCTGCTATGGGCACTGCAACCAGGGAGGAAAGGGCATCTCAGCAAACGGGAAGAGGTGGACAACAAAGATGCAAGCGGGAACTGTCACGTGTGGAGGCTGAGGGAGAGGGGAGGCCAGAGATAATTCTAGAATAATTTAAGCAATGTGTTCATAGACATGAGGGCCATGGGATCCGAGTATGTTTACATTGCCAAGGGGTGAGATGATGAGATGGGTTTTGTCATCTGGGACACATACAAGTGACTGACCTCAAGCCAAGGCAGAACAAAATAGATGCTAAATGAGAGCCATGAGCAAAATGCCCCTGAGAAACTTAAAGCTGAGCTACCTGCAGTTCAGAAATGAGAGATGGACAGCACTCAGGTAGACTGTTAGATCAGGAGCGATGCTTCACTGTCCCTGATAACAAGCGCTAAATTATCCCTGGCACTGGCCCTGCTAGGTGGGCAGCACCTTTTCAGTCGTTAGCTTCCCCAGCAGCCCGTGCCCCGAGCCGCTAAAAGGCGGCCCATCTGACTGCACAGCTTCCTCTTCCGCTTTGCCCCAGGCGTAGCCTTCTGTACTAGCCGCGAAACAGCCAGGGGAAGAACCACCAGCAGCTGAGAGCCAAACAGCACTTTGGCCGCAGATGGAAAACTGGAGAAACCTGGGTGGTTCTCAGGGGAGAAACAGGTGGCAAAGGAGGGGGCCCACCCATAAATAAAGCCCAGACCACCCAGCACTTCTAAAGGGGAAGCAAAATACAATCAACTTCCTCCAAAAACTGAGGAGAGAGTCACGGAGAAACCCACTCCCGTGTGGAGAAAAAGGGAGAGAATTAAACGAGATCACTCTGCATCAGTTAAAGCTTCCTGGGAAAAAGATAAAGAGTGGCAAAAAATCAGAACTAGATCACACCAGCCAAAGCAATTAAGGAGAATAAGATGTGCTTTTTACAAATATCAGGGGAAAGGAGATTATGAAGGGGAAATGAGACTTAATAAATGCAGAGGACCATGAAATTAATGATGACCACAAACGACTGAAATACTCAATTCATTCTTTGTTAGCCTTTAACTAGGAAAACAAAGAGAAGAAATTGAGCAATTAAAAAGCGAGGACAAGTTGAAAAAAGAATGAAGTAACTGCTGGCAGGGAGGAGGTGTCTAGCCCCATGGTCCTCACACTTTACAGGCACTTTGCTGGGACCCAACACCTAGGGTTCAAGTGTCAGCCCCAGCCCGGCACGTGCCCTGGGCATGCCCTCATTTTCCTGAGTCTAATGAGCTGATGGAGCTGAGGAAGGGGAGAGGAGTGAGAGGTGGGAGGGGAGACTCCTAAGCTGAATTTGGAACCATTGTAATTGCCCCAAACTAAGTTGCTGGTCTTCATTGTGGCCGCTCCCCTCCCCTCCCACTCTTCCTACCCTGCTTCAGGGCCTCTGTCCTTCAGGGCTTAGTATCCAGTGTGTAATGCCCATTTCTTGCTCTATTCTCTGTGAGGAGCCCACCCACAAGACGGGCCTGTTTCTGAGATCAGGAGGAAGTGTGGAGCGGCTTGGTGGTAAAGAACCTGCCTTACCAATGAAGCAGACACAAGAGACACGGTTCAACCCCTGGTTAGGAGATCCCCTGGAGAAGGAAATGGCAACCCACTCCAGTATTCTTGCCTGGGAAATCCCATGGACAGAGGAGGCCCGAGGGCTATACTACAGTCCACGGGGTCACAAGGAGTCCAACACGACTGAGCGACTTAACAACAGCATGAAGAGGCTAGGGTGGGCTGACCAAGCAAGAGTGACTTCTGTTTTGCTCAAGTGAGGCGATCAAGTTGATTTCTACAACTTGCGACCGGAAGTCCTGACTTACCCTGCCAACTTCTACGACAGGTACTGGAGATAGAAGGGTATGCCGTCAAGGGCACTGCTCTCAGAGAGTTCGTGGCCCCATAAGAGAGACATCACCCATACACAGATCCTTGGAATACTGTGTGATGGATGCAATCATGGCGGACATCTGGAGGCAGTGCCCCAGTGAGGTCAGAGGTCCAGCTCTACTCAGGTGGACCAGGGAAGGCTTCTAAAGTCTCCTGTGCTTGCTTCTAACAGATACCTGGGACGTTTGACACATCGCAAAGGATCGCTCTTCAGACAGCAGCAACCCAAGTGCTAAGGACAAGAGGCACCAACAGCGCATGGCAAAAGTCATTCCCTGTTGTTTCTAAATCTTTCCAACATCTTCTTCCTCCAGCTGCCTCACATTCTCTTGTAGTGCAAATATTTCTTGCTAGAGAGGGTGTTTTAGAAATAGATTAAACTTTTAGCTAAACGCAAGCGTTAGGACATTTCACCTCCCTTAACCGCATTGCAGAAAGGACCCAAGTGTGAGGTCAGGGCTTAACCAAACAATGGACTTCCTGACTTGGTGGTTATAGAGGTTTGGAGGGAGTTGGTGGGGGGCGGGGGGGACTCTGGGGCTGGAGAGCACTGAGTTGATGACCACGTGCTGTGTCCAGATGGCCCTTAGACCCCTGGAAGCACATAGCACCTCATACACCTTCTTCTCCCCCTTCCTTTATTCAAGAGGTGCCAGCTGATCACACAGACGTGACTCTGCCCTCCCAGAGGCCAGTGGCTCATAGCAGGCTCAGAGCAGCCCAGGAATGAAGGGACAGCTGCCAAGGGGAGATGTGCGGGGAAGGAGAGGCATGGGCGTTGTGACCGTGGATCCAGGGTGGGAGGCCCAGGAAGATCGGGGAGGCCTCCCTGAGAAAGCTCCACTGACCTGGGCAGAAAGGGCAGGTGCCCTACCTAGGGCGAGCAGGTGGGGAGAGTGGTCCCCAAGGCAGAGAGAAGAGCAGGGCAGAGGGCTGTGGTGGAGGACACGGGGGTGGCAGGAAGGTCCTGTGGCCTGGACTGAGGGAGTGGGGCCTGGGGGAGGGGCTCGAAGTATTGGGCTGGCCAAAAAGTTTGTTTGGGTTTGCCTGTATGATGGTATGGGGAAAGCCAAATGAACCTTTTGGCCAGCCCAGTAAGACTGAACTGGAGAAGTCCACAAGTGCCAGAACAGGCGGGGACAAAGCTTAAATGCTTTCTCCCAAAGGCCATGGGACACCACTGGATAGTCTAAGCTTTGGCTGACTGGACGGGTTCTGGTTTGCATGAGGTAGATTGGAGGGAGCCGTGTGGCATAGGTTCAGATTCAGATGACAGAACATGGGTGGAAAGTGGGCCGGATGTGATGATGGACTGAAGATGGTGATGTGGGGTGGGGGTAGGGAGAGGAAGGTATCACATATCTGGATGGTCATCAATGAAGAAACAGAACAGGCTCTATCTTGAAAGCAGGACTCCATCCTGGGCCGGACTGTGGACTCTGAGCTAGATGCCCAGTATCTATGGAAACAACTTACCAACTGGAAACCAGGCCCCGGAAAAGAAGAGCCCCTTCCGTTGCCTAAAAGAATACCCTAATTATCTGTGTAACTGAATAGAATCATACATTCCATTATGCTTATTGGGGTATGGCCACAGGCCTATTGATAATTGTCCACTGTTAACTACCTAGGCTTAAAGCACATGAATCACGGGTTAACTTTGATTGTATCTTTCTCTTTCCTTTGTTCAGACTAGTTTCAGGGAAACTTATACACTAGGGTATATAAGGTTTTCACAAAAACTTGTCAGGTCCCTCGGCTAAGAGGAGACTCTGCACTCCACTATCTGCGTTGTCCTTCTGCGTGAGTTTGTTTCCTAGAACGCATGGCTACAACAGTCACAGGTGCCACCAACCAAGGTGGGGACCCGAGAGGAGGACTGCGGCCGTACCCTGCCTCAGCGCCCCTCGATTTGTGCATGGACCTTGCCAAGAACCATTTGGAGGTGCCGACGCTGTCACCGTTGGGCTGGTTGGCCTCTAGACCTCCACTTTGACCCTCAACAGGACACCTCGTGGCCACTGCTTTCCCAGTGAAGGGAGAGAGGCACCGTCAGACAATAAAAGCCTGAAATTGTGGCTGTTACTGTCTTTCTATATTGTTTTTACCAACTTGCTTTTTATCCCCCCTCTGGTGGCAAGACAGGCTTCCCAGGTGGCACTAGCGCCTGCCTGCCACTGCAGGAGACATAAGAGACGTGGGTTCAATCCCCGGGTCTGGAAGATGCCCTGGAGGACGGCGTGACAACCCACTCCAGTATTCTTGCCTGGAGAAGTCCATGGACAGAGGAGCCAGGTGGACTACAGGCCATAGGGTCTCAAAGAGTCCTCGGACATGGCTGAAGTGACTTAGCATGCATGCATGCACTCATGCACTGGTGGGAAGACAAGAGTCTAAGGATCAAAACAAGAACTTTAAGAGGAGCTATCGACTTGGCAAAACATACTGAAGAGTTACATGATCAATCAATCACACACTGTTAGAATTGAAAAGAAACTTAGTGGAAAAAAAAAAAAAAACAATCTTCCAGAGCATCTTGACAGCTGTTAAAACACCCTCTACTTCAGCACTTCCAATTGCTGGGAGCAAACTGTCTGAACATCCAGCCAGCACAGTTGTCAGAGGGCTCTGATAGCAGGAGCTAGGGTTTTCTTGTATTCTGTTGGAATTTATCTCCGAGCAACTTCCACCCATTTGTCTTGCTTCCATTCTTTGGAGGCAGAACAGGTCAATGTCCCTTTTAAAATGTGGTGCCCAGAAGGCGACACAGGACTCTAAATGTGGTCTGATTAAGTTAAAGCCCTGTAGGGAATTTAGAGGGGAAAAAAAATAAAGCCACTGAGTTGCCAACTTAAAAAAAAAAAAAAGACAGTCATAGAAAGTGCCCATAAGCAGAACCTTAGAATCATAAACTAAAGGGGAGCCTTTGAAAACACCCAGCTGCTCTTGTTCCCTAAAGAGATCACACCTAAAGCTGTCCAACCCAGAGACAAAAAGCTGACCTATTTTTTTTTTATAAAATCTCTGAATGCAGGAGTTCCACAGATTCCAAGAGGCTCCTTCCAAATCAATCATGGAAAATATTTTCAAATCAGTGTTTTCTAGTAGGCTAATTTGTTTTTACATTTTCCTCTCTTGCTATTATCTCTCCTACCCCATAAATTGTCTTCCTAATGAAGCTGCTTATTGTATCATTTTCCGGGAGCGCATGTTCTTCGGCTCCTTCTGCTTCAGTTTCAGTTCCTACCGCATTAATTAACCACACTTCCTCTATTATTTTCCTTTTTTGTATGGGATCCATGCTATTTATCCTTACACTGTTGCATAATGCTTTGTGTGATGGATGTGTTCTCAAAATTGTGTGCACATCTAATCTTTGTAAATTGAGTCTCTTCAATTAGAAGTGCCTTCCAAATGCATTTCAAGTGTCATTATTTTGAGGCGCTCTGTGGGAGGCGGCCTGGTAGAATGGGAAACACTGGGCCTTTGGAGCCAGAAAACGAAACCACCCAGTTTGGGGTCTGCATCTCACAAGCTGTGTAACCTTTACGGCTTACTTAATCTATGTGGGCCTTGGCTTCTAATCCATGAAACGGAAATAATAATGCTGCCTCAAATGTTGTTGGAAAAAATAACTAAGCAAACTAAAATCTCGGCAACCCAGGAAATAGATACCTCTTCCTGTCTCTAAAGTGGAGAATCCTTTTTAAAAGAGAATAATCTTCTCAAAAATCTATTTTGCAAATTCAGACATTTCTGATTGTGTGTGTGTGTGTATGTGTTAGTCACTCAGTCGTGTCTGACTCTTTGTGACCCATGGATTTAAGCCCGCCAGGCTTCTCTGTCCATGGGATTTCCCAGGCAAGAATACAGGACTGGGCAACCATTCCCTTCTCCAGGGGATCTTCCCAACTCAGAGATCGAACACAGGTATCCCGCATTGCAGGCAGATTCTTTACCATCTGAGTTACCAGGTAGCCCCTCAAACACTTCTGATGATGTTGTAGCCATGCGTTCTAGGAAACAAACTCACTCAGAAGGACAATGCAGATAGTGGAGTGCAGTTTATTACACCGGCAGGCCCAAGGCAGAGTCTCCTCTTAGCCAAGGACCCTGACCAGTTTTTCTGAAATCCTTATATACCCTAAGTGTACGTGCCCAAACCCACCTCCCCAAATTCCCTGAAACTAGTCTGAACAAAGGAAAAGAAAGATACAATCAAAGGTAACCCGTGATTCATATGCCTTAAGCCTAGGTAGTTAACAGTGGACAATTATCAATAGGCCTGTGGTCATACCCCAATAAGCATAATAGAATGTATGATTCTATTCGGTTACACAGATAATTAGGGTATTCTTTTAGGCAACAGAGAGTCTAGATATGAGCCCTGGGGCTCTTCCATCCAAGGGCCCTGTTTTCCAGTTGGTATGTCCTTTCCATAGATGCCAGGCATAGAGCTCAGAGTCCACAGTCCGGCCCAAGATGGAGTCCTCCTTTCAAGATGGAGCATGTTCTGTCTGTTTCCTCCTTCAAAGAGATGTCCTTAAAGCAGAACACAACATATATTGATTTAACTCTCTGATTTAGGAAGCTTCTACCAAACTTTATCTTGGGTTCTGCCATTGGATTCCACCCTGCTCTGACAGATCTTCTCATCTGATCCCTAACAAAGCGAACACCTGCAGCCTCTACCCAGCAGGCTTGAATTTCTGAAGCCCAAGACATAGACCTCTCTTCTCACCGTCATCTACATGTGTCCATCTGAACATCTTTACGTGCCATTTTCCAGATTATTTGAGCCTTTTTGGTTTCCCCAAAGTTCTTCCTCAGAAGGGTAGGATTTTGCATTCATTCAAATCACCCATCTCTCCTGCCTGACTCTGAGTTCCTTGAAAGCTCATATCCACAGTCCAAGCGTGGTGCATGAATCAATGGCTAGCGACCCTCCCTGGGAAGTTCTTCTGCAGCTTGACATATGGAGCAAGTCACTTCAATTCTCCATTTATCTGTAAAATGAGAAAATACAGTGATATTAGTGGTTTCCAGGTTGGAGTTCCTAGTCCTTAGGGATCCCCAGTGGGAGAAATGAAGAAAAGGAGAAAACTACTCTGAATGCTTTTAAGAGTTCAAAAGTAAGCATGCAAGACTTCCCTGGTGGTCCAGTGGTTAAGAATCCACCTTGCAATGCAAGGGATGCAGGTTCCATCCCTGGTTGGGGAAATAAGATCCCACATGCCTTGCCACAACTAACACCCGATGTAGCCAAATAAATAAAATAAATGAACAGATTTTTTTTTAAAGTGTGCATTTACCCAGTTAAGGCTGCCCTGGTTCATGCAAACACTGTCTCTTGATCTCGGTAGAGCGATGTCAGTTCTGTGCAGTATCACAGGTACAGTCATGTTGCTTAGCATGTGCATCAGTCAGGATTCTTGGTTGTGAAGAACAGAAACCAAGTCTGATTTACTACAGCAGAAAATAAGTGCGTCGGAAAGATGTCAGCTAGCTGCAGAAGAAATGGAAGGACCAGGCTCTGGAAATGGGCAGTAGCCAGAGAAAGCTGAGCAATGAGATGCTGAGCTAAAGTCCCATCAAAGAAGCAGCCCACTGGAGGTGCCACTGGACGTCAGACACTGACCACCATTCTAGGGCATAGGATGCTGTGGGATGAATTCTAAACCATGGTGGTTGCTTTACGTCACTCCAGATGCAAGGGCTCAGGTGAGACCACCCTGTGGGCTAGTTTCAAACTTTCTGTGCCTGTGTCCAGCTGCTAGAGGACCAGGATACTTGCTGGACAGTTGCTAGCATCGGGTCTTCAGAGACTCCATCGTATTAGGAAAATCTCCCAAATATAGAGACAGGATCAGTTGTTGAAGAGCCCCCCAAATGGCAGATATCCACAGCGGTTGTAATGTTTGTCATGATGAGTAAACCAACTGGAGAAAATTTTATTTTGAAACATAGGATCCATAGAAGAAAAAAAGGTAATAAACAGGTTTGATGATTTTTTTTTTTTAATTGACTATATGATTTCTAATGTCACTCCCAGGCTTAAGTGCCCCCTGCAGGCGAAATAGAGAAATAAGAACTGAACTGATTTTTCTCCAGCTCTTAATTGCATCAAATACAGTTGTCCCTAGGTATCCCAGGGGGATTTGTTTCAGGATCCCCTGTGGATACCAAAATCTGCCAAGGCTCTAGTTCTTTATATAAAAGGGTGTGGTATTTGCATATAACCTATGTACATCCTCCCTTTCATATACTTTAAATCATTTCTAAATTACTTATAATACCTAATACAAGGTAAATGCTATGCAAACATGTTGTAAATACAGTGCAGATGCTATGTAAGTAGTTGCCATTGTAAGGCAAATGCAAGCTTTGGTTTTTGGAACTTTCTGGAATTTTTTAAAAAATATATTTGACTCATGGCTGGTTGAACCCACAGATGCAGAACCTGTGATTGTAGAATTTGGTTTGCACTGACTGTTTATGCCATAAAAACCTGGACTTACAGAATTAATCAGTGCTCAGGAATAATTAGCCATAGCTGTTATTAGGTCCTGATATAAGAGAAAACAAAAGGAACAATGACATAAACATAATACTGAATTTTCCTTTACATAAAAGAAATCTGAAGGTGGACAGTCCCAGCTGGTATGGTAGTTTCATAGTGTTCATGAACCCAAGCCTCTTTTGTTTTTACTCTGCCATCCTTAGTAGTTCAGGCTTCTATCTACAAGGACATTTCTTCAAGGCTGCCAGAGCTCCAGCCATCATGTCTGCGTTCCAGAAAGGAAACAGGAGGAAGAGTGAAGGAACAAATGGCAAAAGGGCACTTACAAGCTGCCTTCTTAAGACTTCCTGAAAGTTGCACTTAACAATGTTTGCTTACATCTTATTGACCATCTTTAATTTCAGGACAGCCTGGGATACGATGTTCTTTTAGCTGGGCACGTTGCCGCTCAAATATTGAGTGGGAAGCTGCAGTATTTGCCTCCCCAAGAAACTCTCAAGGGAAACCAAGGTAGTAAGAGGCCTGCTTCGGTGGTCATCAGCTCTCTGCAGGTTTATAGGTGCTAAATAACAAGAAGACTCAATGGAGATGGCTAGTACAGACACCCTAGGAGCTACCATTCTGAAATTCCTGGAAGGAGGTTGTGGGTCCTTTAAAGGAGTTTTCTAGGGAATAACAAAAATAGTGAACATTTGTTGAGAATTTACCTTCTGCCAGGTGTTGTGTGAAGTGCTTTATCTGTACTTTCTCACCTCAGTCTCACAGCTACTCCATGAGGTAGGCACAACTCTAGCCAGCCTACAAATGAGGAAACCAAGGGTTAGTGGCAACAAGCATCTTGCCCAATCACAGTTAGTAAGTGGGAAGCCAGGGTCAAAACCTGGGTCTGTCTGACTCTGGAGCCTAATACACACACACACACATATAGTAGCGGCTGTGCTGTCCCAAACGGTGGTTGCCGGCCACAAATCCATTTAGATTTAAATTAATTAAATGGAATTAAATTAAAAACACAGTTCCCACTAGCCACATTTCAAGGGCTCAGTAGCCACATGTGACTAGTAGCTACCATATTGGATAGTGAACATACAGAGCATTTTCAACAGACCATTCTATTGGACCACCTCGGGCTACAGCAATTGGATCATTCCTGGATTCCAGCTCTCATCATAAATAAGGTGATGATATATTCTCATTCTTTCTCTGGCCTCCTTTCCTGTTTCTGTTGCCCCATCTTGTTACACATACAGCTTAGCCTTGCGAAGAATGAAAGAAATTCTACAAAGGACATTATCGATGCAAGTTGGAAAAGTGATGGGGTGTGATCTTTGTGCTGTTACAATACTTAACTTTGGGACTGAGGAGCCACTGTGGGGGGCAGAGCCGGCCAAGGGTGGAGTTTGCAGTCAGCTCAGCTCACAGGGTGACTGCTAGACTGGCCTGAATTCCTGAGCACCAAGCTGCTGCTGCTAAGTCGCTTTAGTCATGTCCGACTCTGTGCGACCCCATAGACGGCAGCCCACCAGGCTCCACCGTCCCTGGGATTCTCCAGGCAAGAACACTGGAGTGGGTTGCCATTTCCTTCTCCAATGCATGAAATTCAGTGAAAAGTGAAACTGTAGTCACTCAGTCGTGTCCGACTCTTCGCGACCCCATGGACTGCAGCCTACCAGGCTCCTCCGTCCATGGGATTTTCCAGGCGAGAGCACTGGAGTGGGATTCTATTGCCTTCTCTGGCACCAAGCTGCAGCCTCCTTATTTTCCCCTCCTCTCTTTAGCTCTTCTTCCCCCTCTTCCCATTTTGTCACATGCCAAATGTGCTTTCATTAAACCTGCTCTTTTAAAAAGTTGCAAAGCTCCCAGCTGCTGCAAAGTCAGATTTTTAAGAACACATTTGCATCTTTTCTCAGTTGCTGCTTTAATTACACATAATAAAGGTATTTAGTTGGAGAAGAATAGCTGATGAGCCTGCACTATCATAAAAAGGTCTTGCCAAACGCCATTTCCTTTGTCAAGAGAGAACTTGCTCAAAGACAGTGGAAAGCTGTGATTCATTCCTCTGCCATAGTGTTACTATAAGAAATTTGGTTCATTGGGAGTGGCTGTCGCACAGACTTTAAGCAGTGACAGAGTTCTCAGCCATGTTCTGCAACCACCACCAACGCCTGGACTGGAAAGGTGTGACAGGAGAAGAATGGTGCCATTTGTGATTGGTTTATCAGGGTCAGGGAGCTTCCTGGCTGGACCTCCTATTTTTGCAACTAAAGCTCTATCAGGAGATTAGACAGCTCATTCATTTACACATTGTTTTTGTTTTTAATTGTAGACCTGAAACTATTTATTTAGTCTTTGACTTGGAACTTTGTCTCTCTCTTTTTCAAAAAATTAATTGTGTTTATTTAATTTTGGCTGTCCTGGATCCCCATTGCTGCACATTCCCCGGCCCCCAACTCCCACCCCCAGCCACTGTGAGCAGGGGCCAGTCTCTAGCTGCTCTATGTGGGCCTCCCACTGCGAAGCACAGACCCTAGGTCTCAAGGGCTTCGGTAGTTGCCACTCCCCAACTCCAGAGGATGGGCTCAACAGTTGCGGCACATGGGCCCAATTGCTCCAAGACACATGGGATCCTCCTGTGCCAGGGATCAAACCCACATCCCCTGCATTGGCAGGTGGCCTGAGCCACCACTGAGCCACCAAGGAAGCTCCTGTTTATACACTATTTGTATCAGCTTCCATGCTACTATAGCAGAGCTGGGTAGTTGCTGCAGATACTACCTGTAAAGCCTAAAATACTGTCTGCTCCTTCCCCAGCCCCTGGCTTAGAAGGCAGGAGTTGGAATAGATCAGAGGTCTTGACCCTATCCTGCTTGGATGTCTCTCTGAAAGGATTTTCACTGACCCTGCCCCCGACCTGGTCCAGGGTACCATCACCCTGCCCCTGTCTGACTGCCTGACTTCCCACCTACCTGCATCCCTCTCGTCCCCCACAGTCTATTCGCCACCCTGCAGCCTGAATGTCCCTTTGAAACACAAGCCCTTTCTTGACCCCGCCTTGCTCAAAGCCCTCCAAGGGCTTCCATTTCATAGAAAGTGTGCATGTTAAGGTGCTTCAGTTGTGTCTGACTCTTTGCGACCCTATGGACTGTAGCCCACCAGAATCCTCTGTCCATGGTATTTTCCAGGCAAGGATGTTGGAATGGGTTGTCATTTCCTCCTCCAGAGGATCTTCCCAACCCAGGGATTGAACCCACACCTCTGATGTCTCCTGCATCGGCAGGCAGGTTCTTTACCACTAGCACCACCGAGGAAGCCCGTTTCGTAGAGTCAAGTCCAAAGTCCTTGGACAACCTGTCAGACGCCCCCCACCACCCACCTTACTCAGCCTGGCTTCTTCTGCCCCAGCCACACCAGTCTCTTTACTCACCCTTGAACCGTCAGCCCGCGTCTCCACTCAACCTGGGGTGGCCAACTGGCCCCCAAACGCCTGTCTGCAGTGTGCCTTGCTGTCAGTAGAGGGCAGCCCAGCCAGACCCCTGGCATCCGTGGGTGGCCTCCTGACTGGTTCTCTCTGAGAGAAAGTGATAGAAAGTTGTGCTTGTCACTTCCACTGCTGGTGCAGGCCTTAAGAACAGTCTGCACCTTTTGCATTCCCCATCTACCCCCTAAGAGAGTGATCGTCGAGACCCTTGGAAGCAGGAAAGCCACAGAATAGAAGGCATTTGACTCTCTGGACCCAAATCCTATCACCAGTAGCTTAATGTGGCACTGGAACATGAGCAGGAAATAAGCATTCATTGTGCCATCCGTTTAGTGTGGAGTTTTAGATTTGCTTGTCATGACAGCATCACCTGGACCAACCCAGAGCCTTTGCGCTTGCTGCGCCCTCTGCTTGAAAAGTTTTTACCCAGATATCTGTGTGGTTTTTCACTTCCTTCAGGTCTCTGTTCAAATATCATCTTAACCGAGAGGCTTTCACAGATGATGAAAGCAAATCACCTGCCACTGAAGCACCATCTGCCCTGTTTGTACTGTTTTATTTTACTTCACAGCACACACCATCTCCTGACATCGTCTCTGTTCACCAGCTTACTGCTCAGTGCCATGTGTTTTCAGGGCTTGCCGTAGTGCCTGCTACAGTGTAGTGGCTCAATAAATGTCTGATGAATGAATGAATGAACAGACCAACAATCTCAAAGATCAGTGGGTAAAATAATAAGGTTTTTATTCCTGGGGTGGGGAGTTGAAAGGATGTGGGATGATTCCTTTTGCAGTTTTTAACTCTGAGTAAATTATTGTTGCTGTTTTAGTCACTAAGTCACGTCCAACCCTTTGTGATACCATGGATTATAGCCCACCAGGCTCCTCTGTCCATGGGATTTTCCAGCAAGAATATTGGAGCGGGTTGCCATTTCCTTCTCCACGGGATCTTGCCAACCCGGGGATGGAACCCATGTCCCCTGCCTTGCAGGCAGATTCTTTACTGCTGAAGCCACCGGGGAAGCCCAAGTAAGGTATTAATTGATGCCAAAATAAATGTAGACATGGTGTGTGGAGGCCCTGCTCTCATGGGGCTGTGGGTACAGGTGGCAGCACCCCGTGAGGGCTGCTCTGTCACAGAGAGCCCAAGGCGCTCAGCATCTCATGGGTATCAGGGGATGGGGATCAAAACTAGGCTGTGGGGTCCGGGAAGCTTGCCAAAGGAGGTGACACGTGAAGGAACTGGCTGTGAGGAGCCAGAAGAAGAGATTCTGGCATACAGAAGACAGGAGACTTGCCACAGCCTGGGGGGGGTGCGGAGCCCTGAACAGTGATGTGGTGTGAACTCAGGGGCAGGAGGGAAGTGGGAGTAGGATAGGGCAGCAGGGCCTGTGGGCCGGATCATGAACAGACTTGCTTGTTATGCTAGGAAGCTTGAACTATATCCTGAAAGTGATGGGAACCAGGTAAGAGAAGGCCAAGCAGGAGAATGGCATAATCAGGGGTGCATTTAATGAGGCTCCTCCAGGCAGCAGCCTGTAAATGGGCTTGGCAAGGGTGTGAGACTAGAAGCCGGGTGAGGCATATACTCAGTGATGCCCTGGGGTGGTCCAGGATCCCAGCCCCTCTCAGCGGGAAGACAGCACAGACCACGTGGCCTGGCTCTAGCCAATGGGAACCTGAGGGGCTGTTTCCACTTTCTTCCTCCCTGGGCCAGGTGAGGGGGTGGGTACCATCTGTGTCTAGTTTCCTAAAACCATGGGTTCCAGGGGAAGGCAGTGGCTTCCGGCAGTGGCATCTCTGAATCCATATTGAGCTCTGCATCCTACCTTCCCTCGCCACCCAGCAGGGACCCTGCAGGGATGGTGGACCGTGATGCATTCCTGCCACAAGCCAGCAGCGTGAACGTGCCCAGAGTCTTGGGGTCCAGCTGAACAGAGGATATTTGGGATGCCCCCGGGCACTCAGGTCTGCCATGTCATAACCTAAGTGTTTAGAGTCTTGGCACCTTAGGGGTGTCCAGAGAGGAGACATTTAGACAATGCAACTGCATTTCGGATGCACGGGATTGGCATTCTCCAGTTAGGAGAGGCCAAGGAAGACAGGGAAAGTCTGCAGGAGGTAGGTGTGTGAGCTGAGTCACTCAGTCGGGTCTAACTCTTTGTGACCCCATGGACTGCAGCCCGCAGGCTCCTCTGTCCATACAATTTTCCAGGCAAGGATGTTGGAGTGGGTTGCCATTTCTTCCTCCGGGGGATCTTCCTGACCCAGGGATCGAAGCCATGTCTCCTCCACTGGCGGTGAACTCTTTACTGCTGATCCACCTGGGAAGGCACCAGAGGGAGGCTGTAACCACCCAAATGTCAGCAAAAGCCCTTCAAGGCTCTTGGTGCCCCAGGCACTTGGTGGCTTCCCCGTGGCAGCATCCACACAGCAGTCGGACTCCGGATATGTTCGTTTCCGTCCTCTCCTGCGCTCACCCTCCACACACAGGCTGCGGTAAAGCACTTGCTGAAGTTTCCAGGAATGGGAGGACGGTGGGTGGGATCTCCCAGTGCTGGAGCTGAGCAGTGGGTGAACCGCAGTGCTCGTGGATTCCAGCAACGACTCATGGAGAGCTGGGAGAGGCTCAAGTCAGCCCCTGTTCCTCACATGGTTTGTGCTGTGAGCAAGCCTGCGTTCGAGGAGCTTGGAGAAGCTGCCAGGCTGAAGTGAGGGGTACAGGCAGCAGGTGTGTAAGTGAGGTCGGAAGCAAAGGAAGCCATGTGGAACATGTGACAAGTGCCTGCAACGGGGCGGGGCCTTATTGCTCGGGACGGGCTATTACAAGGACTTCCCTGCTGGCTCAGATGGTAAAGCATCTGTCTAACTCTCTGGGCTCTTCTTATGCAAGGGTGGCATGGGAGTTTGAGTTAGACCCTTAGAAGGGCCAACAAGTCACGCAAATGAGTAAAGTGGGCAGATGGTGACTGGTCTCCACGCAAAAGGGGAGCTGCCCTTCATCTCCAGTCATTTGTTGCCATGGGGCCCTAGAGGCCAAGTCATTGGATCTTTTGATGCTTTAAGGGAAGTGCAAGGTTCAGATTCTCATGGACTAACTCGTCTACCTGTCACCTTTTCTAGGTTAGGCTGTGGTAAGAGGCAGCCCGTAATGTATCAGTGGCTTGTAACAGTAAAAGTTCCTTTGTTTTCTTTTTGTTTGCTTGTCTTTACTGAACTTGGTACAGTATTGTTTCTGTTTTATGTTTTGGTTTTTTGGCAGGGAGGTATGTGATATCTTGGGCTCCCCTAGTGGCTCAGATGGTAAAAAATCAAATCAAATCAAATCCACCTAAGTGTAGGGGACATGGGTTTGATCCCTGGGTGGGGAAGATCCCCTGGAGAAGGGAACGGCTACCCACTGCAGTATTCTTGCCTGGAGAATCCCATGGTCAGAGGAGCCTGGTGGACTATAGTCCACGGGGTCGCAAAGAGTCTGATACGACTAAGCAACTAACACTTTCACATGTGCATCCTCTGCATCAGAAGGCAAAGTCTTAACCCCTGGCCTGCCAGGGAAGTCCCATAAAGATTCATTCCTGTTCTTGTCACTTATCAGCAGGGATGGTTCTGCTCTGCGTTTCCCCTCATTCAAGGATTCAGGTTGAAGAGCAGACCTGGTCCTAGAAGTGCTCCCAGGTAGCAGAGGGAACTTCTGCTTGCTCCCTGTCCCCCAGAGCAAGCGTCCTGGCCAAGCCTGAGTGACTGGGGAGAAGGGTGAATGCCCACTCACCCCTACCTCCCATGGGGAGACATAACTGTTCACGTGACCACTAGTGGGAGGGCAGAAGGAAACTGGGACAAGAAATGATCTCCCCCCACCCCCGCCCCTGCCCCATTTCTAACAACTGGCAGCTGCATCAAGAGCATCATAAAAGCTGGGCAGAGACAAACACGGGGAACCAGAGACCACAAACTTGTAATTTCTAATTTATGGGGTCAGATATGGAGTGGATAGTGTTGCTGTCTTCCTGAAACACAAGCCCTGGCTCAGAATCCCCTTGACAGTCCTCTCACAAAGAGAAAAATGGTTACTACGCCTTCCCAATAGGAGTGAGTCTATACTGGCTCCTAGTAATCACTGCTTCCTTTTATAGGTGCTCATAAATTCCCTTTAAACAATTCTTTCATAAATACTACCTAAGATCCAAGTTGCTTATCATTTGTGGTTTTCAGAATTCAGCTTCTATTTTTTGCATTCAGGACATTTGCCTGGGTCTAGTCTATAGCACCGGAGATGGAAATGGCAACCCACTCCAGTATTCTTGCCTAGAGAATCCCATGGACAGAGGAGCCTGGTGGGCTGCTGTCCATAGGGTCTCACAGAGTCGGACACGACTGAAGCGACTTAGCATGCATGCATGCATTGGAGAAGGAAATGGCAACCCACTCCAGTATTCTTGCCTGGAGAATCCCAGGGACGGGGGAGCCTGGTGGGCTGCCGTCTGTGGGGTCGCACAGAGTCGGACACGACTGGAGCGACTTAGCAGCAGCGGCAGCAGTCTAGAGCATCCAGTTTTGTTCTCCACAGAACTCAGCAATGACATTGGCAAGACCTCTTAGCATTCAAAGGTTAAAAGGTTTCAGGCCGAGAAACTTGGCACCATTTCTAACAGTAAGAAGGTCTTCTAGTTTCCTGAGTTTATTTCTTTCTCATGAATGTGTCCTGGCCGAAACTAGGATCTTATCTTTGTTTTTTTTAGAATTGTGTGAGTAGAATGTGAGGAAATTGTCATTTAAACCTGCATCCATTTTGGTCCAGAAAAAGATGGTGAGTTGAATCCACCTGGATCACATCTGGTGGGTCATTTTGTAATGAACACATGCAAACAAATACCCTGTGTGTGCTCTTTGGAATAATTATAAAGTCATCATTAATCTGGATATGGTTTTAGGTTTGGAAGATTAATGCTTTAGTTTGAGAGTGTGCATTTTGGTATATGATGGAGCCAGAGCTGAGTTGCTGTGACCTTACTTTCAGAGAAGGGGAAAATATCTCTTAAGTCTGTATGAATGCAATGAATTACAGTAGTTGCTTATTCTTGCACAGTTGAGAGGATGTTTTCCCTGAGCAGTCATTTGTGAGGGGCTGTGGCCCAGAGGACTGCAAGGGACATTCAGGCAGAATGGTCCCCTCTCCCTGGGAGAGAATTAAGGCTGCCCAAAGCAGCATAACTGGGGTGGATCCATCCTGTCCTTCACATGGCATTAGTGGAGACGGATGTCCTCCAAACCCCTTGGATTATTGTGTTCTGATGGAACTGTTCCACTGGTCACTGCCGGGCAAGATGGCGGGCCTGGTGTGGGGGCCGGCTTTTCCAAGGGAAGGCATGGGCCGTCAGCAATCACAGAGGACAGCAGGTGCTGGGACAGGAAATGAGCACAGGGAGGCTGGCTCTTTCTGGGCCTTGGGTGGATTCCAGGCAGAGCAGGCCTGACTCCAGGGCACTTGCAAATGGGCCATTGCACTGACTCTTGCCAGGCAGCAGGATGGGAGCCACATAAGGAGACAAAGCAACTTGTCCATGGAACAAAGAGCCTGGCCAAGGGGTGACACGAAGCTGTGTGTCCAAGAACACGGCCCGTCCACCCTGATGTGGGGTGTCCCTGCTGAGAGAAGGCAGCCTTCTTCACAAAGGTACCACCTACTGACCCACTGGCCCACGGGCCATGCCCACTGTGGGGTCTCCTTCTTGGGGAGTGTGGAGGGGATGCTTTCTTTCTGTTTCATCAGCCGAGCACACCCTTTACTTCCCATGAAAGTATCTTCTATGTGCAAAGCCATGGCCTGCTCATGGCAGAGGCGGGCGGGGGGTAGGGTGTATTTTTGTTGTTACTTATACAAAAGAACTCCTAAATCTGGGCCTGAGAACCGTGAAATTAGCAACATCTTTTAACTGTCGTTAGTTTTTCTCCACTTTGTTCTTTTATCTTGGAGTGTGTAGTCAAGACTTGCTGAGATTAGAGATTTAATGAGCTCCATCTCTATGTCAGGAACTGTTCTAGACCCTGGGGATGCGTAAGTGGGGAAACCAGAAGAGACAGCACTCCCTGCCGGTGTGCAGCTCATGTTCTGAAGGAAGGATTGATCAGTCTCAGCCCTGCTCAAAGGCATGTAGGGAGTGCTGTGTCCTGTGCTTTGAGGGGGAGGCAGAGGGGAGAACGGCATCCCTCGTTGAAGGCTTACTTGATGGTAGCAGCAGTGGAATGAACTGCTGTGGCCTGCAGAAGGCCAGTCTGTGAGTACCATTAGCAGCAGGCCGAGATCTGGGGTAGTGGACACACATTTAGATCCAGGCACTCTGGGCATCTCAGAAATATCCGAGGAGCACTCTGAGGGGGCTAAATCCCACTGGGTCACTTAGGCATTTAGCAGGCATGTGAAGTCTGCCCATCAGGTTCTACGTGACTTCATTCCCTCTGCACATGTGCTCAGTTGCTCAGTCATGTCTGACTCTTTGCGACCCCATGGACGGCAGCACACCAGGCTCCCCCATCCATGGGATTCTCCACGCAAGAATGCTGGAGCAGGTTGCCATTTCCTTCTCCAGGGCATCTTCCCGACCCAGGGATCAAACCCGTGTCTCCTGCTTGGCAGGCATATTCTTTACCAGTGAACCACCTGGGAATCCCCATCTAACCAGCATTAATTCTGTCTTTTCCAGTCTGGACATTAGTCTTCTTGGCTGAGAGTTTGGAGGCAAAGTATAAGTTGAGGAGTTCTGCTTTCTTGCCATCATCTGTCAAAAAATACAATTGGTCCCAATTAGCCTCCTTTTCCTCTTGAGCTGTCTGCTCACTGAGAGCCTCTGCCCACAGAGACCTACCCGACCCTTCTTTGGACATTTCTAAAATCTGCTTTCTCGACAGGTTCAGAGCCCTCATCTGGCCAGGACTTTGCAGAGGCCAGCTCCTCTCAGGGACCCTGTCGCTTGCACTTCCACATAGCAGAGTGCCCAGAGTCAGGTGCAGGAGAGCTGTTCTTGTTTCTTTCCTCAAATTAGGAAAGATGAAGCTGTCAGCAATTCGAGGCAAATGTACCCGACATCCTGTGCCCAGTAGAGCAAGATTCCCACAGTATCCCTCCCCTGTCTTGCTGCCGCTGTTGAAGTCTTGCTCGGGCCTTGGAGCCCCGAGGGCAGTACCACCACATGTGAACAAACAGGCGTGAAAGGGACAGCTCAGCAGCAGATGGCCACCAGGTGAATTCCATGTCAGCCTTTTTGTCTGCAGCCTCGTAACCGCTCGCCTCGGCCATTCCCACCCAGCTCATCCAGTTCCAGTTCTGGCCTCTGCTCCTGGGTTCCTCCCTCAGACCGTGTCTTACTCTCTAGGTTTGACTCACTCGTGTCACCCGGCTTCTGCCCTTAGCTTGGCCTTGAGTCTGCATTTGTCTACCCTTGATTCGATCCATTTTGCATCTAGTGTAGCTCCTGCTCCCAGTGAGTACCTGGCTGTTTCCTGGCCTGGCTGACTGGGCTTCCAAGCCTTTGACCCTTACTTCCAGGGAGTTAGACATGCCCCCCACCTGGTCCCAGCCGAGCACATGGACTGTGATGCTTCTTAGGAGCATGTCCTCCATTTCTTCTTTCTGGTTGCACAGCTCAGAGCTCATGCCACCTTTGCACCCCCTTCCTCTCCTCTCTTTTCCGTCATCCTCTCTACCCTCGTGGTTTGTGGATATCCATGCAGGTGTGCTCATATCTGTGTGACACGTTCACCTTTTACTCCCTTTCCTACAAGCACTTGGAAAAGCAGAGCTCTCCCATTGCTTCCATTCAATCCCACCCTACCCTATCCCATCCCATCGCATCCTCCAAGGTAATGAAACCAGTGAAGTCACATCTGTCTTTCTGGGCTCAGATCGCAAGGTTATCTTTTTCAGTACACATTCTCTCTACCCTGAGGTACAGACTTCCAAGACTGCAAATTTGATTCTCCCTGTTTATTTTGTTTCTGAGAATTATCATACTTTTCTTCCATTTTCCTTGTTGTTTCCGTGTCTTTTATTTTATCAGGTTCTATGGTTTTGCTGCCCTAGCTGGTGCTTTGTTTAGGATGTCTCTTGTTAAAAAACAAAAACAAAAGCAGACAGAAATTCAATTCCAACAAGCTCAAGCATGAAGAAAATTTGTGGACTCATGTAACCCAAATGGGAGAGGCAGGAATAGTGCTGGGCATCAGGGATGACTAGAACAGGGCTCAGGCCCTCAAGACTCTCTTCTTCCCTGTCGCCTTTGTGCTATAAGGCAGAGATGTGCTGTTCAAGGGGCCTTCCACCCAGCAACACCAGTCTCACATATTCTAGCTTTGCTGTTGGACAGAGCAGGGCTTGCTTCTCAGTTAGGAAAAAAAAAATCCTTGGAAGCACCAGGTTTGTGTCTTGAGTGACTGGGTCATCCCTGAGACCAAGAACAAAACTGGAAAAGGACTTACAGAACCTCATCATTAGGAGTGGGAGGGGCAGTTCTAAATAACAGATGACTGGTCCCAGAGAAAAGAAGGGGTAATAGCAGACAAATGACAGATGTCCCCTACAGACTAAGGTTACATACATCCTGGCTCTGGCCATCCCATATCAGTTCCCCTTGAAGCTGTCTTCCCAGTATTGATCTTCTAATCCAGAAGACTAGATGTAATTCTACCTTGGTGTATTAGTCAGGGTTCTTGAGAGAGCAAATAAGAGAGAAAAAGAGAAGGGGAGGAGGATTTATTTTATATATAAAGATATTTACTATAAGGAATTGATTTACATAATTATGGAGGCTGAGAAGTCCCACAGTCTGTGGTCTACATGTTGGATAACTAGGAAAGCTGATGGTGTAGGCTGGGTCTGAGCCTGAAGGCCTGAGAACCAGGAGAGATGATTCCAAGGGCAGGAGAAAACTGATATCCCAATTCAACAGTCAAAGCGGACAGAGAGAGAATTCCCACTTCTTTCTGTTCTATTTGGGCCTTCAGGGGATTAGAGAAGGCAATCTATCACATTGGGGAAGGCAATCTGCTTTACTACATTCACTAATTCAAATGCTAGTTTCTCCAAGAAGCACCTTCACGGATGTACTCAGAAAGAATGTTTAGCTAAATATCTGGGCGCCCTGTGGCCCAGTCAAATTGACACTTAAAATTAACTGTCAGATTTAGTAACCTGATTAAGGAGATTTGGACCCCAGTACCAAAAGTTTTCTGTGGGTTAAATGTGGTGGGAGCATGTATTGGAAATGACGGGGAGTAAGATTAGAGACGGGAGAGGAGGATCAGATGACATTACAGTTGTCACACCCAGCTAAGCTGGTCTAGACCAAGTCTCCCACATTTTCACTGGCATAAGCCAACTCAAACACATCTTTGCACTTTCACTAGAGCAACAAGCAGCATTGGACATGGAGAGAGGTGTTTGGTGCTACAGCAATGGTTTTCAAAGCTTTAAACACAACAGGACCCACTGTATTTATCTCAAAAGAAGCAGCATGCAGAACCCCAACATACAGAACAGACAAGAGCAGAGCTGCCTGGGAATACTGGCTTCCTCACAACTCAATGAAAAAGCAACTGTAACAGAAGAGACATGTTACATTCTCTGTAATTTCCTTTGACATGCCTCAGCATTAACAGTGTGACTTGTATGTGTGTGTGTGATTTAATCTGCACCCAAGGATTGCTCTGACTTGGGATGCAAACCCAGGGCTGACTAGCTAATATTTACCAAGAAAGACATACTCCAGAGGCAAGAACTCTGAGTTGTTCAGTTATCATCATCTCCAGTAATTATCAGCAGTTTGATGATTAGTATAATGAATATTAGAAATGCTTTTTGTTGGTGATGTAAGTGATAATCAAGAGAAGAGAATTAGATAAAATACTATAGAGGGTCCCCACATTGTAAGAACAGGACACAAGAATCCAGCAAGTGCTTACTTTTCACCCAGGCTCAATTCCTATACAATCATGGATAGAGATGCTGATTCAGAGGATTCCTGCTTGTCTGACTCCAATGGGATGCTTAGCAGCATTCAGTCTTTAGAATATTATCATTTGCTTCATACAAGTTTTCCATGAAATGTCCTATCAGAGCACCTGAAAGGACATAGACCTGTGTCCCCATTAAGATTACAAAACAAGTTTTATGATGGTCCCTCTGCCTGCCTAATAATGCAAGTTTGTTATATGAAGTAGAACTGAACCTGACTCTTGCCTTTGCTGTGATCTGGTAGCAAAGTGCAAACATCTTTGCACTTTCATTATAGCAACAAGCAGCATTGGACATGAAGAGAGGTGCTTAGTGCTAAAGTGATGGTTTTCAGAGCTTTAAACACAAGGGAAAAACAAAACATGAAGGGGAAAAGCAAGCATCTTCACCCATCTAATGTTAAGTATGACTTTTATGAGGCCTGAGACATACATCTTGAGGGTCTTTTTTAAGAAAAAGCATTAAAAATGATAAATACAAAATACAGAATGGGAAAAAATCATAATAGATTTAGAATTTTAAAAAGTTAATAAGGGTTACAAGGAATCCAAAAAAACATTATATTTTTATTAATCAATAGCTAATAGCAGCTTTAGAATTATATTCCTACGTTTTGGGGCTGTATACTCTCTGATAGGCTTCCCTGGTGGCTCAGAGGTAAAGAATCTATCTGCAGTGTGGGAGACCTGGGTTCGATTCCTGGGTTGGGAAGATCCCCTGGAGTAGGGCATGGCAACCCACTCCAGTATTCTGGCTGGGAAATCCCATGGACAGAGGAGCCTGGTGGGCTACATTCCATGGGGTCACAAAGAGCCAGACATGACTGAGTGACTAAGCACATATTCTTTGATAGTTTCTTCATGTGACAATTATTCTGTAATAGTTTCAATAGAGAGAATAAAATAATTTAGTCCTTCCTCTAACTTGTTGATCAAAATGCTTTGTTTTTATCTTTTAAATGCACCAATACACAACTTCCGTGGATATGCTCACTATCGCTCTCACACAGGACTTGTGCCCTCTAAATAAGGAATTCTGATCAGTTTGATTTGACATAATTTCTTCAAAAAAGAAAAATGCATGAAATGTTTATAATTGTATATGCTGTATATAGAGCATATTCTTAACAAAATTTCTCTCATTATTGATGAGGACTGAATGCTCTGATCACAACTTTATATGTCTTGATTGGGAGAATCTTCACAGTTTCTCTTTCGGCTTCGCACAGTTAAAACCTTGTATCGCTCCCTCTCTCACACCCATGCTCAGTGCCATAGAACCTGTTCTATCGCAGCAGGCTGTCTGGTTTGCATCTTCCCATGATGTCAATGGGTAATTTTGCCCAGTGGATAGTAAGACTATCCCTGCACAGGACGAATAGGAATAAGTTAACTATATCTGGAAATGTTTGCAAACCACACTAATACATCCCACTGAACCTAAACTAAACCAATTCAACTTTCCTTAGCTACATCCCCCTAAAGCCCTTCAACACCACCTGATAAAAGGAGAGATTGGCTGGGGGAAAAAATCCATGAAGGAAAGAGAGGGTTCCTTAACTGATTGTGGTTCAAATATATGTCCTTTGCAAAATGTATTAAAACACTCATCAAGTAAACAGGTTGCTAGGGACCTTCCCATCGTCTTGGAAGAGGCCCATTAATTGAAAGATCTCATATTTAGCTTTATTTCTTTCATAGTACATTGACTCTGCACCAAATTATTGAGGGTAACTAATATTTACTCAGTTAGGAACAGCCAAATTGGCTTAGGTGGGTTTGCAACAACGGGAATAAATTGAAGACAGACTTGTTCCATTTATAAGCTCTTGTTCATAAACATCAGCAAAACAGTCACATATAAAATAAATGCCAAAAAATTTTTACAGAACTCCATGGCCATAAGTGTAATTTAATCTACTAGAAACTATTTACAAACTATGACAAAGGATTAGTGAATAAAGAGGGGTGGATAGATTAACCACTGGAGGTTTTCTGGAAAGGATGAATTTTAAGATAGCCTTTGTAACAGGTGAGACACAAAAATGAGAGGGGAAGGTACATTCTAGGAAGGCATATAATATCCAAATACACTGAAGAACATCAAATTGTGTAAAGGTAACCATTTAGGATTGTCTGGAACAGAGTGTTCATGAAAGAGAGCATAAAAACTTTAAAGAACTATTTCTGGTCATAGTGAAGAAAGTGATACACAACTAGTCCACTAAATGTAAACAATTAGGGAACTACACAAAAAATATGAAAGAATTCTTTTCAAATGTTGAGCATCAGGTGTTTCAGGACCAGCACTCCTGAGAGAAGAGAATTGAGTGAGGTGAACTCTACCACAACCTTGGCCTTTTATTTTAATACAGTTTCTGGACCAGGATGCAGGAAGAGGGGGATCCACACAGAGTATGGAAGTCTCACTGAGCTGAAGAGTCAAGAGATTAGAGTTTGGTAAGGTTGGGACAGCTGGAAGTTGTGATGTGTTCCAGAGTAGAAGTGCCCCAGAAATCTGCAGAAGATCCCTGTGAGTCTTTGGCTGAATAATAAGACGCATATATTTGAGGTTAAACTCCACAAACCTCGGTAAATAATAAGTAACAAAGAAGGATAAACTATGAGGAATTATAGGCTAAAAAGCTACCAGAGCTCACACAGGGTTGGAAGATATTTTATTATAGTTCAGATGAGACAAAATGAAAAGATCTTGTTGAATACCTGAAGCATTCAGGTGAAATTCCAAAAAAGGTACATCTTACTAGTAGGATTAAACTAGTATTAGAACAAAAGCTACCCTAGGTCCTAACTTAAAAAGCTTCAGTTCAGTCTCTCAGTCGTGTCTGACTCTTGGCGACCCCATGGACTGCAGCACGCCAGGCTTCCCTGTCCATCACCAACTCCCGGAGCTTATTCAAACTCATGTCCATAGAGTTGGTGATGCCATCCAACCATCTCATCCTCTGTCGTCCCCTTCTCCTCTTGCCTTCAATCTTTCCCAGCATCAGGATCTTTTCAAATGAGTCAGTTCTTTGCATCAGATGGCCAAAGTACTGGAGTTTCAGCTTCAACATCAGTCCTCCCAATCAATATTCAGAACAGATTTCCTTTAGGATGTACTGGTTGGATTTCCTTGCAGTCCAAGGGACTCTCAAGAGTCTTCTCCAACACCACAGTTCAAAAGCATCAGTTCTTCAGTGCTCAGCTTTCTTTATAGTCCAACTCTCACACCCATACATGACTACTGGAAAAACCATAGCCTTGACTAGATGGACTTTTGTTGGCAAAGTAATGTCTCTGCTTTTTAATATGCTGTCTAGGTTGGTCATAACTTTTCTTCCAAGGAGCAAGCATCTTTTAATTTCATGGCTGCAGTTACCATCTGCAGTGATTCTGCAGCCCAAGAAAATAAAGTTTCTCACTGTTTCCGTTGTTTCCTCATCTATTTGCCATGAAGTGATGGGACCAGATGCCATGTTCTTAGTTTTCTGAATCCTGAGTTTTAAGCCTACTTTTTCACTCTCCTCTTTCACTTTCATCAAGAGGCTCTTCAGTTTTTCTTTGGTTTCTGCCATAAGGGTGGTGTCATCTGCATATCTGAGGTTATTGATATTTCTCCCCGCAATCTTGATTCCAGCTTGTGCTTCATCCAGCCCAGCATTTCTCATGATGTACTCTGCATATAATTTAAATAAGCAATTAAATAAGTTAAAAAGCTTCAGAGGGATCAAACTAATCTGAAATTAAATGAACTTCTTATCAGAATAAAACTCAACACTCTTGAAAAGAACACAAGACAATGTGACAATGTAACATTTACAATAGTCAGCATCTAATCAATAACTAGACATGACCAAAACAAGAAAATATAACCTACAATGAAGGGGGAAATCTGTCAATAGAAGCAGATCTCAAAGTCATAAAAATGGAATGAATAAACAAGGACTTTAAAATAATCACTATAAATATGTCTAAGGAATTAAGGGGGCACATGAACATAATGAAGAGGAAATTATAAAACATAAATAAATAAATCTTCTAGAACTTATTAAAAAATAAAACCCAACACCTGAAATAAAAAATGCATTAGGCAGGCTTAACATGAGATTGTACATTTCAGAAGAACATATCAGTGAACTTGAAGAAAGTAAGCAGAAAATATCCAAGTTAAAGCACATAGAGGGGAAAATCTGAAAAAGCCAAAGGAACAGATCTTCAGTAACCTATAAACACAAAATTCCCAGAAGGAACAGATATGAGTGGCAGTACAGGGGAAAAAAAAAGCTTTAAGAAAAAAAGACTGTGATCTTCCAAATTTAGTTAAAAAAATATAAACTTACAGATCTAAAATGTTCAGTGAAACCTGGACAGAATAAACTCAGTGAAAACCACACAGGAAAGTGGAAAGGAAAATAAGTAGTTTTCTACATTATATGTAAAGTGATAAAGTATTTAAAGGTGAACTATGATATATAAAAAATGTAATCTGTGAACCCTTTTTTGAGCAAACTAAAAAGAAAAAGTTATGGCTAATAAAACAGTAGAAATAGACTGAAATACTAAAAAGTTTTCAGTCCAAAAGAAAAAAAGAAATAGAAGGGAAAAAAGTAATAGATGAGACAAATAAATCATTAACTGACAACAGCCATATCAATAATTACATGAAATATAAATACACTAAAATAATATATTAAATGGCAAATATTGTCATACTGGGTAGAAAAGCAAGACCCAACTACATGTTTTTTAAAAGACTTCTTTTGGCATTAAGATACATATAAAGGCTAGAAAAAGACGAATCAGGCAAATACTAATTTTAAGAAAGTTGGAGTGGCTACTTTGATATCACAAAATATCCACACAGGAGAAAACATGACAAAATATTTACTCTTTATCAAAAAGATAATATTACACTTAATCAAAAAGATAAAGAGAAATGTTTCATCATGATGAAAGGGTCAACGCACCTAGATGATAAATAATATTCATGGTGTATGCAGCCAAATGCAGGATGAAAATACTGACAGGACTAAATGGAGAAATACACAAATACAAAAATGTATTTGGAGATTTTAATACTCCTTCCTCAGTAATTTACACAACAAGGAAATAGAAAATGAGTCCAGATATAAAGGGCTTGAACAACATTATTATTATTGAGCCTAACTGACATTGGTAGAACACTCTACACAGCAACTGCAAAATACACATCCTTTTCAAATATACAGAGTGTATTTATCTTGGTGTTCACAGAAGAGCACATAATAGGCCATAAAACATGTTTCAATAAGTTTAAAAACATCCATGTTACAGAGTATATTCTTTGACCAGGCCACATTGGAATTAAATCAGAAATCAATAACCAAAAACTCTGAAAAATCCACAAATATTGCAACTGAAACAACACAGTTCAAAATAACCTATGCATCCAATTAGAATATATTTGGGGAAATTAGAACATGATAATTATATTTAATAGGTATATAGCTCCAGATTTCAAAATACATGGGATACAGCTAAAGAAGTACTTAAAAGAAAAATTGTAACTTTAATGCCTACTTTAGAAAGAAAAGAAGGGCAGTGATCTAAGCTTCTACCTTATGAAATTAAAATAAAGAGCAAGTTAGGGACTTCCCCTGGTGGTCTATTGCTTAAGACTCTGTGCTTCCACTGCAGAGGGCACTGGCTCATTCCCTGGGGAAGGAACTAAGATACCACATGCCATGCAGTGTGGTCCAGAAAAAAAAGAGTAAATTAAAACTCAGAAGAATGGAAATTATAAAAATAATAAAGGAAATAAGTGCAATCGAAAACAGGCAAACAATAAAGAAAATTGAAAAATCCAAAAATGATTCCATTGAAAAAAAAAGCAGTGAAATGAAAAAGCTTCTGGTGAGACTGATCAAGGTGGAGAAAAAGCAAAAAACACAAAGCAAGAATCAGTGCTGAAAGAGGGGGCACCACTACAGATCTTCTAGGTATATAAAAAACAAGAGAATATTATGAACAACTTTATGCAATAAATTTGATAAATTAGTTGAAATGGACAGTTTCTTCAAAAACACAAATAACTAAAACCGACACAAGAAGAAATAGGAACTCCGAGTGGTCTTACATATGTTAAAGAGATTGGATTCATCATTTAAATCTTCTGATAATATAAACTCCAGGCCTAGATGGATTAAACAAGGAAGCATCAAGGGAAGAAACAGTACCACTCTTAAACAACATCTTTCAGAGAAAAAAGGAGGAGGAAACACATCCCAATTCATTTTACAAGGTCACCATTGCTCTGATACCAACACTGGACAACGACATTAATAGAAAATTACACATCAGTTAATTAAAAATAAATAAAAAACATACCATTTTTAAACAAGAAAACTACAGATCAACATCCCTCATGAACATAGATTTTAAAATCCTTAAAATATTAGCAAGTCAAATCCAGGAATATAATTTAAATGATAATACATTATGACTGAATGGGTTAATTTAACATTTGAAAATCAATCAATATAACTTACTATATTAACAGAACAAAGGTGAAAATTCATACAATCATTTAAATCAATGTAGAAAAATCATATGATGAAATTCAATGTCCCGTAGCAGTTAAAAACAAACTTCAGCAAAAACAAAACAAAACAAAACTACCTCAGTCTAATAAAGGAATCTAAAAGATCTGAAAAAACACTACAGTTTAATATTGAAAGACTCACTATGGTCTCACTAATAATAAGATTAAGGCAAAATGTTTACTCTCTCCCTTCTTCTCAATATCATATTGGTGTCCCAGCCAGTGGAAGAACACATGGAAGAATAAACAAAGAGACTTACAGACTGAGAAGACAAAAGTTAAACTTTCATTCACAGAGGACTTAACTGTGTACCTAAAAAATACTAACAAATCTACAAAAAAATTTCCTACATTAATAAGTGAGTTTATAAGGTTGCAGAATACAAGATCAGTATACAAAATAAATTGAACGTATTTCTGTATACTAGCAACAAATGTGAAACAGGAAATTTCAAGTGGAATTTGCAATAGCGCCAAAAATGTAAGATACTTAAGAATGAATTCAACCAAACATGTATGTGACCTGTACACTAAAAACTACAAAAAAAAAAAAAAAAAAAGAAGAAAACCCTCAGCAACAGGGGGGCAAAAACGCCAATAGGCGGGCTCTGGGTCCCCCACCTGGCCCCCACAACTACTTCAAAGGAGCTTGGTGCTGTGTGATCCCAGGATCAGGGAAAACTCAGGCTGGGAGGAGGTGGCTCTTGATGTTAATACCTGTGAATGCTCCCAACTCCCCAAAGCCTAGCCCTGGCGAGGCCAGGGCAGCTCACCACTGCCCTGGAGCTCCAGGCCCCTCGACTCTGAGCTCTTTGAAGTCCATGGCAGAGCTGGCATCCTTTAGTTCCCGCGTTGCCTATGCTGCACCCAACCGAGCAAGACATCATTCCGAGCAGCACCATGGCAGTTCCATGACTGTTGCTGGGTGTGTGTCCACCAGGGTTTGCAGCCCTCACCAAAGAGAGCTCAGCCAGCAGGAGAACCCACCTGGCACCACATGCCCCCCCCTCGAGACTGAGCCCATCCCACAGTCTTTGCAACCCCATGGACTGTAGCCCACCAGGCTCATCTGTCCATGGAATTCTCCAGGCAAGAAGATGGAGTAGGTTGCCACTCCCTTCTCCAGGCGATCTTCCCAAATCAGGGATCGAACCTGGGTCCCACCACCTTGCAGGGAGATTCTTTACCATCTGAGCCACCAGGGAAGCTTCTTTCCCCAGGAGCCGCTGGCGGAATTCCCAGCACCAGCAGATGCTGCCCCGGCACTTGGCGCTGCAGAGTTCTACCAGAGCCTGTGAGCGGAGAAGCTCTACTTCATCCTCTTCTATCCCGAGGGCCCTAAGCGCAGTACCTGGCAGCCAAAGTCCTAAAAAAGCAGTCGTGGAAGTTCCACACCAAATACACAATATGGTTCCAGAGACACGAGGAGCCCAAAGCCATCACTGTTGAGTTTGGGCAGGGCACCTATATCTGTTGATAGTCCGGCCAGGAGAAGTGGGCTCTACGGAAGAAGGAAGGTTTCACCTTTGAGTAGTCTGGTCTCTCCCTCCACCCCACCCCTCTCCCTGGCATGCTGATTCTTCTGCCCAGGTGAGGGCCCTGGCCTGGAAAATTGAGGGGAGGTCCCAGGCCATGGGAGTCCCCCTCCCTTAGAAAGCAGGGAAAGGGCCCGAGGTTTCCCCATCCTGATGAGGCAGGAGCAAGGGCTCTCCCCAGTTAGGGACATTTTTCTGGTAGACCTATTTTCATTTTGGAAAACATTTATAAATAAAAAAACTTATGAGAGAAAATGAAAGAAACACCATGCTTGTGAATTAGAAGGTTCAGTATTATTAAGCTGTCAATTCTCCTTAAATTGAATCAATACAATCTCAAGCAAAATATGAGCAGATTTTTAAAGAGAAATTGTCATGCTAAACCTAAAATTTATATAGAAATGCAAAACTAAATTGTATAGTAGCCAAAACAATTTTGGAAAAGAGATTCAAAGTTGGAGGACTGAAACTACCTGAGTTCAAGGCTTGTTTTAAAGCTACTGTAATCAAGATATATTGTCTATGGCTACTTTTTCACTATAATGGCAAAGTTGAATAGCTGTGACAGGGACCATATGGTTCACAACTCCTAAAATGTTTACTATCTGTCCTTGTACAGAGTTTTCTGACCCTTGTGATGCTGCTGATGCTAAGTCGCTTCAGTCATGTCCAACTCTGTGCGACCCCATGGACAGCAGCCCACCAGGCTCCTCTGTCCACGGGATTCTCCAGGCAAGAATATTGGAGTGGGTTGCCATTTCCTTCTCCAAGGTCCTTGTGATAGATGATGTTTATGTATAAGACATGCTCTTATATACAATTCCTGGTCCAATAGGTATTATTCCACCAATTTCTCTGTATATTTCTTTTATAGCACATTAGAATGCAGGTTGGTTAGAATAATTTTAGAAATAATCTTTAATCCCATCGAATATATTGAAGACTATAAATTGTTTATAAATTATGATACCTTATAATTAACAATATATTGTTTGCAATATCCCTTACAGCTGCTCACAAAGCTGTGGCTGAAAATGCTCCTAGCAGGATGAAAATAATTGAACATTAAATGTGTATAGTATGTAAATATGTAAATTAGGCATAGTACTATTAGGCCTCTTTTTTTTAATATTCATTTTAATTTATTTATTTGACTGTGCCGGGTCTTAGTTGCAGCATGCAGGATACAGTTCCTTGAGAAGGAATTGAAACCCACGCCGCCCTGCATTGGAGGAACAGAGTTTTAACCATTGGACCACCAGGGAAGTCCCTAGGCCTGCTCTATAAATGAGTACCATTTGCAATTGTTAGAGCCTGCTCTAGGTGATTAGGAAAAAGCAGATGAATGAATGAGACAGTGGGATGATTAGGTACCAATTGGAGATGGACTGGATATAGGTAGGAAAAACAAGTATTGAGAAAAATAAAGCTGAGTGTTACTGTGAGTCTGAGCTTTTAGATGTAGTTGCTTTTGACCTCATGGGACAATTGTGAAGAAATATTTATTTAGCTGTCAAGCGCAGAAAGGCTATGTGATCAATTTGCAATTGCTTAAAGCAATGTGTTTCAGTTTAATGAACTTGCCAGGTCATCCTCCTGGAATGTAGATTGATTCAGTAGTTTTGGGACAAGTCCCAAGTTTCTGCAGCTCTCAGAAGTTTCCAGGTGATTCTGATATGGCTGATTCAAGGAGCAAGCTTTGAGTAGCTAATAGAAATTTATGTGTAGATTTCTTCTGGAAGATAATGGGAAGGTTGAGACAGCGACTGATTTCTATACATGGAAGGAAGGACTCTATGGTCTCTTCTAGGGCAAGACTGTAAAGGGCCTTCAGTCTTAAGAAAATCTTAATTCAGAGAAGAGGAGGATCCAGGGCAACCAAGAAGAAAAAAAATTAGAGCTGTAAGGGAGGAAAAAAAGAAGAAGAATCAGGAGGATTTAGTTGCATTAAGGTATAAGTGGCTTAAGTGTTCCTATGGAATACTGAGCTTCAAGTAGGAGGTTAGTGGAATTCCAATATATAATTCATTCATCACATTATCTTCCCTGGTCTTTTTTCCAGTCCTCTCTTGGCTGTAGTAATGTTGATGGATTGTCTGTCAAAAGCTTATCCATTCCTTTTGCTAAAAAGGCCTCTCCTTATCGATATGAGGTCCATAAGAACTGCCATGTTTTTATATGACCCCATGCCCCCTCCCTACAGTTCACTGGTCGAGGCAGGAACACTGGATCCCAGTTGGGTCAGTCATAGTTCTTCCCTGAGATAACTTTGGCTTCCCAAGTGGTGCTAGTGATAGAAAACCCACCTGCCAATGCAAGAGACATAAAACGTGCAGGTTCAATCCCAGGGTGGGGAAGATCCCCTGGAGGAGGGCATGGCAACCCACTCCAGTATTCTTGCCTGGAGAACCCCATGGACAGAGGAGCCTGGCGGGCTACAGTCCATGGGGTCACAAAGAGCTGGACACAACTAAGACGATGTAGCACACATGCACGAGATAACTTGAAATGGGACTTGATCAGGGCAAACGGAATTCATACAGAATTGTTTTTATAGGGTAAAGGTGTTAGGTACAGAATCTGCTAGTTGTTGTCAGCCGTGCTAGAACCAGCACAGAGGAAAATTAAAGACAGGTGATAGAAGAGAGCTCTGGCAGTGCTCCAATTCTTCCAACTATTCCCAAGCCCAGCTACACCCCCTTTCATTCCCCATGATTTGGTTATTAAACACTCCCTTCTGTGACCCTGAAAATTCCCCTCTTGCTTAAGTGAGTTTGAGTCACTTTCAGCAGAACTCTGACTAATAGCCAGCAAACATTTTCCAAACACGTTTCTTCGTGTACACTTCCCTGGGGCTTCTGCACCCCGTTGACTGAGGCCTTCCCCAGGCGCTTCCCCAGCGTGACACCAGGCCAGAACCAGCTTCTGGACAAGGACCATAAACCCCAGCATTGGTCTGGATGGGTGTGAATGTGTCACTGAACACCAGTGTATCAGATCCATGTGTTCATGGCAGCAGCCAAAAAGAGCCCACGAAAGTCTAATCCTCAGCTCACTGGGTCTCTCCTGGCAGATTGTTAAGACCCCGGGGCAGAGCTTAATGTGCGTGACTATTTGCGATGCACGATTTCCATTTTACTCATTTTGACTAAATTAAATTCGTTTTGGAATTCTCAGAGTCATTGCTTGTTGATTTTTCCCCACTCCCACTTCATATTCTAGGCACAGGCGTGCTTAGACCCTCAGTCGTCTCCAACTCTTTGTGACCCCATGGACTGTGTAGCCTGCCAGGCTCCTCTGTCCGTGGGATTTTTCAGACAAGAATACTGGAGTGCGTTGCCATTTCCTCCTCCAGGGGACCTTCCCAATCCAAGGATTGAACCCATGTCTCCTGTGTCTCCTTCATTGCAGGCAGATTTTTTTTAACCTGCTGAGCCTATGAAGAAGCCCATTTAGGTACATTTCCCCAAAAACTGAAAGCCACCCCCATCTCTAGGTTCCTCAGTGCCTCATATCCCTGCAGAGTTTCTATCCCTTGGCAGTTTGCTAGGGTTTCTGGAATGAGTTAGCTCCTTCACTGCTGGGAAATTAAAAACACACACATATACACACACAAAACCAAAAAATAAAACCTGGTATTCTACAAAAAGGCAAAGAATTTCCCACTCCCTCCGCCATCTCCAACACACACACACACACACACACACACACACACTCCAGGCCTGGCTGAGGGCAAGAAACCCATCTCCCACCACCCTTCCACAGGCAGAAACGCTGGCATTCGTAAGCTGTCACTCCGAGGAAGACAGCAGCTGTGTTATTCTATGATTTATAGAACAGATTTGCATTTCCTTGCCTTTGAAGCTTGCCTATAATCTGCCACATAAATATTTGAAAGACAGGATGGTGGAAACAGACCTAAGCAGCTTAATCGAACGCTTGGCAGGTAGAGGACTTAGGCTGGTGTTCATTTCCAACGCCCCCACTGCCCCAGGGCCTCTTGGTGAGTGTGTACAAAATTGAAATTCAGTGTTTAAACCCAATCCTACAGTCAAAAATCCCACTTGAAGGAAAAGCCAGAAGAATGCCATTGGAAAACAGGTTTCATTTCATGTCTGGTCTCTTGGGCCAAAAGCCCACTTGGCTTCCCGAAACTCTGCTCCAAGGAACAGGGGGCAAGGAGTAGGAGCTTCAGCCACTCCAGAAGGCCCACCTGTAGAAATGGGGTGATCTGAGCCCCACCCTTCCCTGCAGCAGCCCTGAAGCCAGGTCAGAGGCAGAGCTGGGCTACAGAAAGGTGGGAGAGATCCCTACGCCAATACTTCCTCATGGCGCGGAGCTGGCACACCCAGCAGCAGGCTTGTCCGGCCTCCACTTGCGGGAAGAGCAGCTGGGCTGGCCCTGCCACGAGGGGAAAGCCCGTGGGCCCGTGGGAGACGCAGAAAGCAGTTCTATGTTTACCTTGCCCCGTCTGTTCATACCCCATCCTCATGTCCGCAGGGAGATGTGGCCAAGGAAGTCTCTGCTACACAATTTAGGCAGACACCTCGGGTGGGTCCCTCATCACAGTCACGGTGGCTTCCCCTCACTTCACCGGCGGGGCCCACAGCTGAGCCTATTGTCCTGTGGCCTCAGCAGCTGTGCCTCTGACCTGGGAGGGGCTGCAAGCCTGGGCAGGAGAGGCTTTGGGAAGCCGGAGTTGTTGCCAGTGATCCGCTTCCAGCCGGGGGGGGGCGGGGAGCCGGGTTGGGTTCCAGGAAGAACGTTTGATCAGCCATGAGGCACAGACCTTGCTTCTGCCAGACACCTCACTCCTGCCTCAGGGCCTTTGCACTTGCCGCCTCTGCCCCGGGACTCCTCCTCCTCCTGACCTGCCCCTAACCTGTGCTCCCTGCTCGTCAGATGTCACTTTCTCAGAGAGGCCCTCCTGACCGCCCAGGCCACTGCAGCCCTTGTTCTCTCTGCTCCACTGCCCTGTTTATTTCTTTGTGGACACTCCCAACAATCTGTAATTCTCCTGTTCATCTGATGACATGTTCACTGTCCTGTTCCCCACTGGAATGGTAGCTCTCTGCAGGGAGAGGTCTTTTGTTTCTTGTTCACAAGTGTTCACAGCTTCCAGCACCATTCTTGCTACACGGTAGGCACTTAACACATATCTGTCGAATGAATAAATGAATGAATGGACGCCTCTGCAGCGGCTCTGTGGTCACTTATCCACAATAACTGTGTCCCTATGCTTCTCCCTTTTCCACGGAACCTCAGTGTTGTTTGACAGCCTTTGCTGCTCACTAACATGAGTTATGAGCTGTTATGGTGTCCCTTAACCCATGCCAGTAATTGGCTTCAGAAGGATAACTGACAGAATTTTGACCAGAAACTTGAGCAGAAGTCTATTAGGTGAGGGCCCAAGGCGCTGAAAAAGGTTTTTCCTTCATTAAAAAAGACCAGCAGATCCTGTTGTTTGATCTAAATACCATGCCTTCTGCAGCTGAAGGTCCAGGGCCCTCCATGACACTACTGAAGAACAATACTTCCTATTCTGGGGCAAATAAATGTTCTCATTTTTAAGTCATTGTGAGCGTTTTGTTGTAAGTCTTCTGTTACTTGGTGCCAAAGGCTTTTGAACCATAGAGACTATGGCATATGCTGTTCCTTGGTCCTAGTGGCTGCCCTAGGTGGAGTGTCAAGTGGACATGAATGAAGAACTAGTCTTTCCTTACGTCATCCATACAACCGACAAACTTCATTGAAAACTTCTGTGCTGGGTTTTTTCCTGATGGTTCAGAGACTAAATCTCTGACCTCCCAAGTGCAGAGGGCCTGGGTTTGATCCACAGTCAGGGAACTAGATCCCACGTGCCACAATTAAGAGATCCCATGCCGAAGCTAAAGATGCTGTGTGCTGCCACTGAGGATTCTGCATGATGCAACAAAGATTGAAGATCCTGCGCGCTGAAACTAAGACCCGGTGCAGCCAAATAAATACACATTTTTTTTTTAAAGAAAGAAAACCTCTATGCTGGAAAGAGAGATGGATGAGGCAAGGTCATGATCCTGAAGGAGCCTAGAGCCTGCAGGAGGAAGGCTTATGAACAGACTGGCAATCCGGAAGGCACCTGCTACAACAGGGGTACATGGGGTGCCCCTCAGCTGAGAGCAGGAGGAACAGAGTGTCTGAAAGCAGGAGATGGGAGGGTGGCGACAGAAGAGGTGGTATGCGAACTAGTCTTGAACGAAAAGCATGAGTTGCCCAGATGGACAATATGGCAGAGGGAACGATAATATCCCACATTCCAGAGAAGTAAAACCATAAGTGGGACCACTTTTAAAATGCGTACCATGAGCTGGCACTATGCTAAGTGATTTAACATACATTCCCCCTCTCATCCTAAGGATGTGCATTCAAGGCAAATATTGTTTTACTATACGAAAACTGAGGCTCCAAATAGTCGGGACTTACTCAATGTCATGCAGCCAGAAACTTGCAGAGTCAGGCTTCAAACATGGTGTGTCTGTCTCTAGATCCCATATTCTTTCTATCATCCATCCCAGCACTCTTCCTGCAGAAGTGAACCCTATACAATTGTATTTCGACCCAGTAACCCACATGTGAAAGAGACACAGCTCCGTGAGCAGAAGCAACGAGCAATTGGTAGAAGGTGTGCTCTGGATGGGGTAGTGATGAGGTGGGTGGTTGACGGAGACAGAAGGAAGAAAAGAGAATGTAGGTGACCTGGAAATACCTCTCTCTCTTATACTGGGTTTATTTTAAGACTCTAGTCGGGGTTGCCATCTCCTAACAATTTCCTTATAAATCACCCTCGCAGCTAAATATTATCCTAAAAATTTACCAGCCCACAAATTTTTGTTAACCAGTCTGCCACAAATATTATACAGATAGCAAACTAAAACACATCAGTAGTTACAACTAGCCTCCCTGAAATGGTAAGTGGCCTTGGGCTTACAGGGACTCAGCTTCGAGAAGACGGCCTTAAATAATGAACAGGAAGATGAAACAGACATTCTGTCTCCAGACACTGCGTGGCCCTGCAAGTTAGCACCCCAGATCCTGCCGATACTCTCGGTTTGCAAACTCTCTTTTTCATGAAACAAGGGGTAGGGCAGACACCCATCATCGTAATAAAATAATGGCACCAGCTAATTTCCCGAGGCTTCAATCTCAGCAGGGAAGGATATAATATTGCAAGCCAGCAGAAGCAAACCAAGTGGTGATACAGTAGTTCTGTTTTACATTACATTAAATGTTACTATTTCTGAAGGGAATATCTGTGGAGCACTGGTGTAACCCATAGCAACCAGCTAATAAATTGTAACTTACACTGCTTCAGCTTATTGTAGGGGTGGAGAACAGCAGGAAAAAAAAGACCAAAATAAAAAAAAAAAAGGCAAATGCTGGCAAAAATGCCACATTTCCCCCCATCTTGCTACCTCCCCCACCCCACACACATACCCCACCACCACAAATACAGGTTGCATCAGCAGACTCTACTAAAACTTAAAGGGAAATGGGACAATTAGCAGCCAATGGTTTAGAATTCTTGACTTTGGTGTTTAAATATATGGTGTCTCTTTTCAAGCTTAGAAGATGCACTTTCAATGCTTCCGACTCCGGGCCCCGCGTTCACAAAGATAACCCTGTGCCTCATTTCGCAGCCTCTGTTGAGGGTGACAATCCTTAGCATCAAGGCTGCACCTGGAACTGAGCCACTGAGCTCACCTTTTCTCTGTCTGCAAATAGCTCAAGCCTAATCGCCCCCATACTTCTAACTCACAGCTGGTTGCTGAGCCTTACTCTTTGCTACAGTGAACCTACTCTCCCGCCCAAGACCAGTAGATTCCTCCCACACATTAACCCTGTTCCTGGAGCCGCCCAGTTGTTTGTTTGTTTGTTTGTTTGTTTTACACATCCATTCAGTCTCTCCAAAACTTAGGCATTGGATTTGTGTTTACACAGGGCACTTCATGACCTTCAGATAGTCTGTTCATGTGCGGGCTGATCAACTATGTAACCCCACCCCTACCCCACTGCATCCGTCCGTGTGAACAGTGCAGAGCTTAAGGAAATTGCTCCCTGCCCTGAAACGCCCATCATTCAGTGCCTGAAAGGAAGTGACTGATGCTCATACCGCCTGAATAAGTATACCTTCTGTCTGGCCATCTCTGCTCTGCATGCCGAAGAGGGGAGTCAGGGAGTGCACCAAGGCTCAGACCACAGGAGATCCTCTTGTCTCTTCTCTTAGAGGACCAGCATAGAGGTGGGGCTTGGGATCAGGCCCCCAGGATCAAGAACTAAGCACTTATAAGCGAAATGTCATTTGGTCAAACTATTTTACTTCTGGGGGCTTAATTTTCCCATCTGCAAGTGAGGCTACTGTATCTGGTAGCAGACCTTTGGCAACAGTAACTGAAAACCCAACTGGGGACTCTAAAGGGGAAGAAACTTGTTTTCCCATATGGCAATAGCCAGGGCAGACTGGAGGCTCCCCTCCCACTTGCCTGGGATTCTCTCTTGTTGTGGGGAGAGGAGTTTCCTTTCCTCCCCACCTTCTACACACCAGAGCATGTCTCTCTACTGCGGTTTCTGCATTCATCTCCTCACCTAGTCCTGATCCCTCACTCATCTCGGAAAGTCCTCTGCCTCTAGCTCAGTGCCTGGATGTGACTGGGATGAAGGGATGGGTGGGTGAATGAATGAGTGACTGATTCTAAACAGTCTCCTTTCTTACTGAAGGAAAAGGAAATTAGGGGAAAATAAAAAGCTGTAATATGTGTGAAAATGTTCTGTAAACTGCAAAATGCTACAAAAACTTAAGGAAATGTTATAAGTATTCATTATCACAATCATGAATCTTCCTGCTATAGGAGCAGCCTCTTGGATACCTATGAGTTCACCAAACTGTCAGTGGGGGGTTTTGATGGGACAATTGAGGGGAGACTTTTTTTTTTTTTTAATCTGGGAAAAGTAGATGGTTTTTGGCTCCAAAAAAGAAAAAAGACTTTAACACCCACAGTGTAATTATTAATTACAAAGGTCAAAAGTTGTCTTTACAGTGGAGAGAGATAATAGATGTTCCCTTAGCCAAATTACTAAACTTGGCATCACAAACATTGAGGGTAACTGACGTTGTGGCCTCCTGTTGTGGGCAGTGGGGTTCATGGACCTTCACCTTGTAGTATTCTTGCCTCAAACATTCAATCTAAATATAATGAAGAGGAAGCAATCAACAAAACCCAGGCTGTGGGACATTCCACAGGACAACCAGCTGAACCCTTTGATAATATGGTGTCATTAAGGCAAAGAAGTTGAAAGGCCGAGGTCTCTTTCAAATTAAAGGAGATTCAGAAGAGACAAGAGCCAAATTGCAATGAGCGAACTTGATTGGATCCTGGATTATAAAGATGCTATAAAACATATTTTTTAGACAATTGGGCTCTATATTGGATAATACTATTGCATTAATGTCAAATATCTTCAGTATGATAATGATATTTTAGGAGAGTGTCATTATTCTTAGTGTTACATAGTGAACTGTCATGGTATCTATAACTTACTTCAAAATAAGTTAGAAAAAAACCCCCACACAGACACAAATACACTCATGAAAACACACAAACCATCCACAACAGTCAGGCACACATACACCCAAAAGGAAAAAGCAAATGTGGCAAAATGCTAACTAGTGAACCTGGGGGAGGGGTACATGAATATTCACTGCACTGTTCATCCTAGTTTTCTGTAGCTTTGAACTTTTTCACTATAAAATATTGGGCAGAAAGACATCAGCGGAGAGCATGAAAATCCTATTTACTCATTTAGACATTATTCTAATTAGACATTTACCTTTCGTCCATTTCTATTCTCTCAGTTTTCATTATTACACACTTGTCTTTGGACTCCTTTTATGTAGGCTAGAGTAGAAAAATTGGGAGACTATATCAGAGCCCACATGCGTGTAAGGAGACATCATTCTTTCAAAACGTCAGCTGGGCTCCTGTTCTGTATTCCTGCTGTGCCTCCTCCCCCTCTCTCTCTTTCTCCCTTCACTAGTCTTCCCACCAGTGACCTCAAGTGCCCTATGCTCTTAAATGGCCTTGGTCCCTGCCCTCCAGCCCTGCATACCCTAGATGAGACTTCTTTTGAGCAGAAGCAAGCAAAAAAGCAACCAGTCAGTCACAGGCCCAATGCCTCCCTCCCAACAAACCCACACCCGAAACTTGAACCCAAAAAAGGACAGTGAGACTAAAATTTAGCCTTAGTTTATCCAGCTCACAATAGGGGTGAGGGTGGGGGTTGGGTGAGATTGTGGTGGAGGGGGGGGCTCTGAACTGAAAGCTTTGTCTGGCCCTGACCGATGAAATGTAGATCAGGCCAAGTCCAGGATGCTAGACCATCTGGCAGAATTTCTAGGAAGGGCTGGTCCCTGCTGCTTCTTGTCCCTGAAGCCGGAAGAGGCCAGCCTCTCCTACTGGCCATTGACAAGTGGCGCTCTGCCCTCTGGGGTGTCCAGTCTTGGCTGTGCTCATTTACCAGATCCACACGCCTCTCTGGGATCTGGCCATCTTGTCACTATTCCTCCACTTTCCCCTGCTACACTCCTGCTCCTCAGGCAGGACCGGATTTTTCCATCGGCAGAACCAGTGTGGGCCGGATGATGCACTCCGGTGCCCTGTATCACTGGATGCTGCCCCCAATTTTAGGACTGTCAGGCCTGATTTATCCATTAGGCATAGTGGACAAAGTTCCTTAGGCCTGCAATACTTTTAGGGGCCCACAAAAATGTTTAAATTTCTTTTAACATCAGAGGGAAGAGAGTGAGCAATTAGGGTCAAAGGTTATATTCTTTACACCAATACAATCATAAAATATAATTTGCAATAATTTTATAGAAGAAGCCCTGCCCACTTCACTACCTCCTCACCCCTCACCCCCCACCCAAGGAAAGCATGTCCAGGGCCCTGGAAGGCCATGACGCAGCCTTGGGGGCTAGGTTGCCCCACATCCCTCCCCCAAACCCAGGGAGCCCAGAAAGATGAGATCCCAGACACCTCAGCACCTCTGTCCCAGTTGCTTTGCTCTGTGGCAGTGCCTTATCCAGCTTTTCCCCACTGCAGCTCTAGGACTCATGCTTTCATGAATCTGCAGTAAAATGAGGCAAATAAGAACAATGTGATGAGTTCTTCACAAAGTTAAAATTATACCAAGTACAGGACAATCCTTTTTTCTGAAGTTATGCACTTCCAAATTCTTTTTCTTTCTTTTTTAAATTTCGGGCACTAAAAGAGTTTCATCTATAAAATTATGAAAATCACAGATGATATTCTGAATGATCATTACCTCCCCAAGTGTAAACGTTTGTAACCCAGTGGTGGCCCTGTCCTCCCGGATGGTTCCATGAATAATGTGCTGGCCTCTGCCCAGCACTGGCTGAGATAACCTGAGCCTGTTTTCAAGACTTGCCTCTTGGGACTTCTCTGGCGATCCAGTGGTTAGGAGTTTGGGATTCCACTGCAGCAGGTGTGGGTCAGAGAAATTAAGATCCCCCATGCCAAAAGGCGCAGCAAACAAACAAATAAATAGATAAATGCAAACTCTATATAAGATTAAAAGCAAAGAGAGACTTACCTCTCTTGGCTCATCCTCCAGGATGTCTTACCTGGCCATGGGCTCTGGGCTCCTTCTGGTCTCTGCTCTGTTTCCACCACAGTATATACTTCCTCTTGTCCCGTTGGCATTTTCTCAACCGTAGCCACAAAGAGACATCTCCTGGAAGGCAGGCTTGCACCTTACCTCTGTCTGTCTCCTCCACTTGGCATCATGCCTGGCATACAGTAACTGCTCAATCAATCTTTGTTGAATAAATGAAGAAATAGGTTAATTCCCAGAAAAATTAAGTTAATGGATAGAATTTCTCCAGCTTTTTGTTTTTTTTTCCTCTCTACATTTTTATTAAATCTTTGGCACCTGTTATTGCTTGTCCACTGGCCAGTGCTAGCAGATGACAGAGAGAATTAGCAAGTAGCGAATGAATATTAATGGACCCAGACATAGCCGCCAGTGCTGAGCTTGACAGCTTGTTTTTTCTATGGACAGGTGTTTGAGCTTATGGTTGTGGTTTTATATTGTGTGTTAGTGTCTGGAAATTTAATTAAATTTAACATTTCTAAGCAACTTAAGCATATAGTAGCTAAATACATAATTTTGTGCTAAACCATAGGCTGTATTTTGGACTTAAACACATCACTATTTCATGATGTTCTTCAAAGGGTCCATGATCGATTGGAGGAAAGTGAAAAGTGTTAGCCTCTCAGTTGTGTCTGATTCTTTGCAACAACATGGACTGTAGCCCACTAAGCTCCTCTGTCCATGGGATTCTCCAAGCAAGAATACTAGAGTGGGTTGCCATGCCCTCCTCCAGGGAACCTTCCTGACCCAGGGATCCAGCCCAGGTCCCTGCATTGTAGGCAGATTCTTTGCCATCTGAGTCACAGGGAAGTCCTCCACTGTATAAAACATTAAAGTCTAAAAAATAGAGAACCTCTGTACCCCTGATGTCAGCATGGGCTCTGGGGGCAGATTTTAAACAGAATGGGGACTCTTTTCTATTATAGGGAGTTTAAAAGGGAGTGGTGTCTAGGAAGGAGGGTTGGAAAGGTTTGTACAAGGTCAGGATAAATGACCTCCTTCCCACTGCTTGGGTCTAAGAACGTAATTCTCTCATTTGTTCTTGCTGAGGCTTTAGGTGCATCTATATTAATGTCTGTGAGTATTGAGGGCGTGGCAAATAATTGAAACAGTTATTGTTGGGTAAAAAATGGAACAGGCTTTGGTCCCTCCACTAAAAATGGACCTTCCCACACTCAGCTCTGATTCTGTCACCTGTCCATTGAGAAAATTTCCAGAGCCCGCCATTTGCAAACTAAGCAGACCCTCATTTCTTGGCTTGGTATTTATTTATTTTTTTAATTTTTATTTTATATTGGAGAATAGCCGATTAACAATGTTGTGACACTTTCAGGGGCACAGCAGAGCAACTCAGCCGTATACATACATGTATCCATTCTCCCACAAACTCCCTTCCCATCCAGGTTTGGCCTGGTATTTAATTTTTCAACATTATTTCCTCTCCTCCTCTACATGGGCTCCATAAACCAGCTGAACCAAATGTAGTACTTGGCTTTCCAGACCAGTTCACTTTAGATTCAGTTCACCAGATTCTGCCTTTACTAGTACAGTTTCCTATCTTTCCCAACCTGGGAAGCTCTTCACAGTGTCTCCAAAACTCCTACTACTTTTCAAGACCCAGCTTCTATTCCACTTCCTGCATGGAGACTAACCCAGTTTCCCCCAACTGATATTATCAATATCTTTTTTGACCTCCTATATCTCTTTCAAGGCACTTATGTTTCCTAGAATAGTAATTTTTGTATTTAATTATCCCCTTCCCCTAATACAGACACACATAGATTTGTTATGAGTAATTTATGGTAAGGGAGTTTTATTCATCTGTGTCTAACACTCTGCCTGGCACACTGTTCTCTTTTTATCGATATTGCATTGAATTAAATTGATATCCTCAATACGGCCATGCTGAATTCTGTATCTATTTTGCTGATATACTGGGTATTGGAATTCTTCCAGTGGCAAAACACAGATGAACCAAGACGAAAAGGCAGCATCAATAAGGAAAATAGATAATAATACCTCACATATTAAGACATCAGGAGGGAGGGAGGCTCCCAGGTTGAACTCAGTGGCTCAGCGATGTCTTGAAAGAGCTCCCCTCTTCCCTGTGGGCCACCCTTAGACCTGGCCTCAGTGTGGCTGCTGCAGTCCCAGGTTCTACACACAGATAATCCTGGGAAGTTAAGAAGAGAAATCATTCTTCCCATGAGTCTCTCTCTCTTTTTAAACTTTTTATCTTGTATTGGAGTATAGACAACTAACACTGTTGTGATATTTTCAGGTGAGCAGCAAAGGGACTCAGTCATACATAAACATGTATCCATTCTCCCCCAGACTCCCCTCTCATCCAAGCTGCCATATAATAGTCAACAGAGTTCCATGTGCTATACAAATAGGTCCTTGTTGATTCCCCATTTTATTTTATTTTTTTTACTTTTTATTTTGTACTGGGGTATAGCTGATTAGCAATGTTGTGATAGATTCGAGTGAACAGTGAAGGGACTCAGCCACATGTATACTTGTATCCATTCTCCCCCAAATTCCCTTCCCATCCGGGCTGTCAGGTAACAATGAGTGGAGTCTATGTTGCTATTCAGTAGGACCTTGCTGGTTATTCATTTTATATATCACAGTGTATACATGTCCATCCCAATCTCCCTATCTCTTCCTATTATCCTTTCTCTGGCAACCATAAGTGCCTTTTTGAAGTCTGTTTCTGCTTTGTAAATAAGTTCATTTGTATCATTTCCTTTTCAGTTCAGTTTAGTCACTCAGTTGTGTCTGACTCCTTGCAACCCCACGAACCCCAGCACGCCAGGCCTCCCTGTCCATCACCAATTCCTAGAGTTCACCCAAACTCATGTCCATTGAGTCAGTGATGCCATCCAACCATCTCATCCTCTGTCATCCCCTTCTCCTCCTGCCCTCAATCTTTCCTGGCATCAGGGTCTTTTCAAATGAGTCAGCTCTTTGCATCAGGTGGGCAAAGTATTGGAGTTTCAGCTTCAGCATCAGTCCTTCCAATGAACACCCATCCTTTAGGATGGACTGGTTGGATCTCCTTGCAGTCCAAGGGACTCTCAAGAGTCTTCTCCAACACCATAGTTCAAAAGCATCAATTCTTCTGCACTCAGCTTTCTTTACAGTCCAACTCTCACATCCATACATGACCACTGGAAAAACCATAGACTTGACTAGACCTACCTTTGTGGACAAAGTAATGTCTCTACTTTTTAATATGCTATCTAGGTTGGTCATAACTTTCCTTCCAAGGAGTAAGCGTCTTTTAATTTCATGGCTGCAATCACCATCTGCAGTGATTTGGGAGCCCCCCAAAATAAAGTCAGCCACTGTTTCCACAGTTTCCCCATCTATTTCCCATGAAGTGATGGGACCAGATGCCATGATCTTAGTTTTCTGAATGTTAAGCTTTAAGCCTACTTTTTTACTCTCCTCTTTCATCAAGAGGCTCTTTTAGTTCTTCTTCACTTTCTGCCATAAGGGTTGTGTCATCTGCATATCTGAGGTTATTGATATTTCTCCCGGCAATCTTGATTCCAGCTTGTGCTTCATCCAGCCCAGCGTTTCTCATGATGTACTCTGCATATAAGTTAAATAAGCAGGGTGACAATATACAGCCTTGATGTACTCCTTTTCCTACGTGGAACCAGTCTGTTGTTCCATGTCCAGTTCTAACTGTTGCTTCCTGACCTGCATACAGGTTTCTCAAGAGGCAGCTCAGGTGGTCTGGTATTCCCATCTCTTTCAGAATTTTCCATAGTTTATTGTGATCTGCACAGTCAAAGGCTTTGGCGTAGTCAATAAAGCAGAAATAGATGTTTTTCTGGTACTCTCTTGCTTTTTTGATGATCCAGAGGATGTTGGCAATTTGATCTCTGGTCCCTCTGCTTTTTCTAAAACCAGCTTGAACATCTGGAAGTTCACGGTTCACGTATTGCTGAAGCCTCACTTGGAGAATTTTGAGCATTACTTTACTAGCGTGTGAGATGAGTGCAATTGTGTGGTAGTTTGAGAATTCTTTGGGATTGCCTTTCTTTGGGATTGGAATGAAAACTGACCGTTTCCAGTCCTGTGGCCACTGCTGAGTTTTCCAAATTTGCTGACATTGAGTGCAGTACTTTAACAGCATCATCTTTTAGGATTTGAAATAGCTCAACTGGAATTCCATCACCTCCACTAGCTTTGTTCATAGTGATGCTTCCTAAGGTCCACGTGACTTCACATTCCAGGATGTCTGGCTCTAGGTGAGTGATAACACCATTGTGATTATCTGGGTCATGAAGATCTTTTTTGTGTAATTCTTCTGTGTATTCTTGCCACCTCTTCTTAATACCGTCTGTTTCTGTTAGGTCCATACCATTTCTGTCCTTTACTGAGCCCATCTTTGCATGAAATGTTCCCTTGGTATCTCTAATTTTCTTGAAGAGATCTCTAGTCTTTCCCATTCTATTGTTTTCCTCTGTTTCTTTGCATTGATCACTGAGGAAGGCTTTCTTATCTCTCCTGGCTGTTCTTTGGAACTCTGCATTCAAATGGGTATATCTTTCCTTTTCTCCTTCGCTTTTCGCTTCTCTTCTTTTCACAGCTATTTGTAAGGCCTCATTTCTTTTTAGATTCTGCACAGAAGGGATCTCATACAATGTTTCTCATTCTTTGTCTGATTTATTTTATCTTATGAAGATCTTTTCTAAGAGACTGCTAGCAGGTCTCCCCTCACATGTTATTGATCAGAAATTGCAACACATATCCAGCCCTAAAACAACTGCTGGTAAAGGGAACAGAATTATCTTGATCGGCTCACGCTAATTAAAATTCATAGCATTGATTGGGGAAAAGACACCCCCTGGGTTGAAGAACATGGCCCCCACAGAGCTGAACAAAACTGGGTTTTGTGTCATGGAGGAATTAAAAAATGGCTTTGTCTGGGCACTATAGTTCCTGCCAAAGTCACTTGACATTAGGCTATACAAAGCCTGGCTCTCCCAGAATCCTGAGCTAGTCCTGGAAAGTAACAGGAAAGATGAGAACCTTCACTTCCCACAGATATATCATATAATGGCCACCATTCATTTCTACACACCTCCTTCTTGACCTTCTAACACCTCTTCCCTTATCCTCAAGTTCAGCCAACGACCTTGCTGAGGAAACATGAGCAGTGAAATTCCGCATACTTCCACCAACATCTACTCACCAGCTTACATCAGCGCCCATGTGTTCTGCCTTTCCTCCCGTGTTATGTATAGCCCATTCTTGTTCCCAGCTAAGGCCAGTGCCTTTACTTATACGCTGCATCTCAAGAACATCATGTGGCAAATTTGTCTCCTGCATCACTTGATTTTCCTCTCTCCACTAAATCACTCCCATCCATAAACAACATGCTCCCAACCTTAAGACATCCTCCTTGATTGCACATCCTTCTAGCACTATGAATGCATTTCCCTGTTTTTCTTTCTCTCAGAATCTCTCAACAGAGATGCCTGTAGCCAAGGCTCCAGTTCCTCTCTTCCCACTCTTCAGCTCCTCGTAAGCAGGCTGCCACTTACCACACCACTAAAACTGTTCCTCTCATGGTAACTAAAGACATTCCTTGACTAAATCCCATGATCAGTTCTCAGTTCTCATCTTACTGAATAAGTTATCAGTGTTTGACATAATTGATTTATTCTTTCTACCAGTAACACAATCAGTTATTTGGCTCCCAGGACACCATACGTGCCTGGTTCTTCTCCTTTTGCACCAGTTGATCCTTCTCAATCACATTTGCAACTCCTTTTCCTTTCTAGATGTTCTGGTGTCCCAGAGCTCAATCCTTGGACTCCTCCTCTTTTGTACGTATATTCACACACTTGGTGCTTTTACCAGTCTTATGGCGTGAACTACCATAGACAATGCTGATGATTCTCAAGATGTGTTTGCAGCCTGGAAATCCCCTGGATTCTAGACTCAATTGCCTACTTGACACCCCAATTTGAATGTCTATGCGTGTGTGAGCGCTAAGTCGCTTCAGTCATGTCTGACTCTTTGTGACCCTATGGACTGTAGCCTGCCCAGCTCCTCTGTCCATGGGATTCTCCAGGCAAGAATACTGGAGTGGGTTGTCATGCTCTTCTCCAGGAGAGGAGAATCCTCCAATGATTGAACCTGCATCTCTTATGTCTCCTGCACTGGCAGGTGGGTTCTTTACCATTCATGCCACCCATAAGACATCTCAAATTTCACAAGATTATACCAGTTAACTGTTATTCGTCAGAAACCCTAAAGCTTAGTGGCAGTTTGGACTGGACCAATGGATCATTCATGAGACTCAAGTGCTCTGGAGGTTTCACCGGGACTGGATGGTTTAAGATACCCTCACTTATGTGTCTGGCCATTATTTGGAGCTCTTGGTTGTCCTCCCCATGCCTCTCCAGCAGGGCGGCCTGGGCTTCTTACATGTCTGAGACAGTCTTTGAAGAGGGCAAGCTCCAGTGTACAAACCTCCATGCATGACTCATCTGGACTATTGAGGCAACAGTCTCTTACAATGTCCAAAACAAAACTCATAGCATTTATTCAAAAGGGCAATTTCATCCAGGCCCCAAATCTCACAGACGTTCTAGAACTCTTCCCTTTTTTTCACACTCCTCATGGGATCCATCATCAAAATTCTGTCAACTTCTCCTTAAAAAAATATATCCTGAATCCAACGCACTTCTCACCACCTCCTTTCTACCACTGGGTCAAGGCTAGCACCACCTCTCACCCGAACTACTGCACTGGACTTTTACTGGCTTCCCTGCTGCCACTCTGACCCCACTGGTTTATTTTCAACCCATCAGCCCAAGCACTGCTATTAAAATCTTAATCAGATGTATCACCCCTCTCCATAAAACTCTCCCAAGTTTTTACAAGGGTCAACAAGTCCCTACATGACTGCACTGCCTGCTACCACTGTGCCCTCCTGCACACACCTACCTCTACCTCTCTGACCTCGTTTCCAACTCTTCTCCCATCCCCATTTAAATGCAGCCACACCAGCCTCTTAGATGCGTCTCCACCACACCTGGTGCACTCTGGCCTCAAGGCCTTTGCACTCACCGCCCCCCCACCCAGAATATTCTTCCCTCAGACATCCACAGGCTGGGCTCTTTAACCTCCTTCAGTGCTATATTTTCACATCACTTTCCAGGAGGATTGGTTGTTCAATTTAAAATTGCAATCCCACCTTCCATCTCCCCACTCCACTCTTATCCCCTCCCTGGCTTTATTCTTTCCACAGACCTTTTCATCATCTGACATCCTATTTTACTTACTTGTTTCTCATCTCTCTCTTCCTCCCAGAAGGTTAACTCCATGAGACTGGAATCTTGTTATTGTCTGTTTTGTTTCCCCAGCATCTGGAACAGAGCCTGGGATTTAGTAGGTGTCTAATCATATTTGTTAAATGACTGAATTCACTGAGCATTTACTACATGCTACAGATTGCAGCAGCCTTCAGCAATATATGAACCGAGAACTTCCAGATGTTCAAGCTGGTTTTAGAAAAGGCAGAGGGACCAGAGATCAAATTGCCAATATCCGCTGGATCATCAAAAAGCAAGAGAGTACCAGAAAAACATCTATTTCTGCTTTATTGACTATGCCAAAGCCTTCGACTGTGTGGATCACAATAAACGTGGAAAATTCTGAACGAGATGGGAATACCAGGCCACCTGACCTGCCTCTTGAGAAACCTGTATGCAGGTCAGGAAGCAACAGTTAGAACTGGACATGGAACAACAGGCTGGTTCCAAATAGGAAAAGGAGTACATCAAGGCTGTATATAGTTACCCTGCTTATTTAACTTATATGCCGAGTACATCATGAGAAATGCTGGGCTAGAAGAAGCACAAGCGGGAATCAAGATTGCCAGGAGAAATATCAATAACCTCAGATATGCAGATGGCAGAAAGTGAAGAAGAACTATCTTGATGAAAGTGAAAGAGGAGAGTGAAAAAGTTGGCTTAAAGCTCAACACTCAGAAAACTAAGATCATGGCATCTGGTCCCATTACCTCATGGGAAATAGATGGGGAAACAGTGGAAACAGTGGCTGACTTTATTTTTGGGCTCTCCAAAATCACTGCAGATGGTGATTGCAGCCATGAAATTAAAAGACGCTTACTCCTTGGAAGGAAAGTTAAGACCAACCTAGATAGCATATTAAAAAGCAGAGACATTACTTTGCCAACAAAGGTCCATCTAGTCAAGGCTATGGTTTTTCCAGTGGTCATGTATGGATGAGAGTGTTGGACTGTGAAGAAAGCTGAGCACCGAAAATTGATGCTTTTGAACTATAGTGTTGGAGAAGACTCTTGAGAGTCCGTTGGACTGCAAGGATATCCAACCAGTCCATCCTAAAGGAGGTAAGTCCTGGGTGTTCATTGGAAGGACTGATGCTGAAGCTGAAACTCCAATACTTTGGCCACCTGATGCAAAGAGTTGACTCATTGGAAAAGACCCTGATGCTGGGAGGGATTGGGGGCAGGAGGAGAAGGGGACGACAGAGGATGAGATGGCTGGATGGCATCACCGACTTGGGCATGAGTTTGAGTAAACTTCGGGAGCTGGTGATGGACAGGGAGGCCTGGCGTGCTGCGGTTCATGGGGTCGCAAAGAGTTGGATATGACTGAGCAACTGAACTGAACTGAACAGATCGCAGCCAGCGTCTTACCCCTGAACGCTGTGCTGACCCTGTGAATGAAGCATGACAAGAGCTCCTCACAGGAGCTATTCCTGTGAGGAGTAGGTTCCTCCTCCTCACAGGAAGCAGGTGCTATTATCTCCATTTTGCAGATGAGGAAACTTTTTTCTTGTATTTTCTTACAGATCAGAAGTGGGGGGCTGGCAGTTCTCTGTGGGGTGAGCCTTCCACCCGCCTTGCTGGAGTCCCATGGCTATTCTCAATCTGCAGTGCGTATGGGAAAAAGAAGGAAGAAAAGAAGGAAAAGGAGGAAGAGGAGAACAAGAAAGCATCCAGAGAGAAAGGGATGAAGGAGGTGGTGGACGTGGTGGGGTCCAGAGCCGTCCAACTGCCTCTGGCCTGGACAGTAGGACCCGGGACCACCGGGGAAGACCCACTGGAGGAGGACTCCTGCATGCTCCCTTCCACGTCCGCAGCTCATGGTGCTTCTTTAAAGCTGCCAACGAGATCTGTCCTGGTTTTCCTTCATGGTAAGGACTGCATTCCTAGGTTGAAAACAAGCCTTTTAATAAGCAGCAGTGGCTGAACTTAGAGAACAAATCTAACCCACCCCATCTCCGTTCCCAGGAGGCTTTGCTCTTTAGCCTCCCCCTCCCCACAGCGGGCCTCAGGCAAGATCAGGCCTCCCTCAGATCTGGGGTGGAGCTTGCAAAGGGTTGTCAGCCCCCACCACCGCACAGACCAGAATGGCTCTGCGGTGGGTGAGGATGAAAGAGAACCTCTGGCTGGCTGACATCTGGCAGCCAGGAGTAGGCTGTGGGGTGGGAGAGCCCAGCTGAATTCCACAGGGCGGCCATTGTTGCAACGGGGGCTACTTCGGTCTTGTGACTGATACACACACACACATTAAAAGAAAAAAAAATTTTTTTTTTAAACAAGCTAGGACCAAGACAGACGGCTGTGGTTGATAGTGTCTGGAGAAAAACAGCAACTACTGTGTTTGGGTTATCATATGACATCTCACAAAGAAAGGGGCTTTGTTCTATGATTGCTTTCTTTAGTCAATTAAATGTGTAATATCTGCCATGAGGTCCCCGCTGTTTAAGTAGAGATACTGCAGATATATGCCTCAGAGACATGTGTCGTTACTTATTTTAAGGGTCTCTTTCTTTTTTCCTTTTTTTCTTTGTTTTTCGCTCCCTTTCTTTCTTTGTCTCTCTCCCTTTCTTTCTCTCTTCTTTTCTTTCTCTTCTGCTTCTTCCTTCATTCCTCTGGCTTCCCTGTTTTTCTTCTTTGGTTCATTCTCTCATTTTCAAGTTCTTTTCTTCCCCTTCTGCTGCTCCCCATTCCCCTTGTCCAAAAATAGAAAATTATAAGCAAAGTAGAGAAAGAGGACAAGGGGTCACGGAAGTGGTGTAGAAATCACAAGTGATTATGAAGGAAGCTTGTTAACATCCATGTTTGGTAATTTGTGATGTGAACTAAAAACACATAGGTGGGCTCCTAAACACTGTCAGCTTCACCCAAAGCCTTACTGGAGATGCTGTCCTTCATTGAGTCGCAAGGGCCATGAGGTCTGGACTAGGCAAAACTTGGGAACTCCAGGGAAATGGGCAATGGAAGAGAGTCCAGGTGATAGAGGTATATGGCCCTTGCCAGAGGACTTTGTGGATGGAGCTAAAGAGGAAGGCACTTGGGCACAAGTAGAAACAAAAGAGTTGGGACTTCCCTGGTTGCCCAGTGGTTAAGAATCCACCTGCCAATGCAGGGGACACAGGATCAACCCCATCCAGGAAGATTCCACGTGCCACCGGGCAATTAAGCCCATGTGCTACAGCTACTGAAGCCCATGTGCCTGGAGCCAGTGCTCTGGAATGAAATGAGAAGCCCACACACCTTATTTAGAGAGTAGCTCCTGCTCACTGCAGCTAGAGATAGTCTATGGACAACAGTCAAGACCCAGCACAGCCAAAAATAAATACATAAAAATTTTTCAAAATCTTAAAAAAAAGAAAGGACAGAAAGCATGAAAACAGGAATACACAGCTTTTTTTTGTGGGGGGAAGTGTTACACTGCAAGGAGGATCTTAGTTTCCCAACCAGGGATTGAATCTGTGCCCCCTGCATTAGAAGTAGAGAGTCTTAACCACTGGACCACCAGGGAAGTCCATCGAAAACACAGGTTTAAAAGATGTTTTCCAGGTTACCAGTTGCACATGGAAAGTGAGGAGTCTAAAATTAATCCCTACGTTCTGACTTATATGATCAAGTGAAATGTAGTGTCATTAACTGAGGAAATTGATGAGAAAAAAAATAGTTTAGAGGGTAAAATAATGAGCTAAGTTTGGGGCATGTTCAGTCTAAGGTCTGGTGACATCCAGGCAGAACATTTCAAAAGGCAGTTGGCTTCATCGGGATAAAGCTCAGAAAAAAGAACTGGGCTGAAAATTACAATTAGGAAGTTGTCTACCAAGAGAGAAGGAGAGACCATGTGTGGATGGGGAGAACAGGGTCATATAGAGAGTATACAGGGGTAGGGAATTATTCTGACGTTTTCCTCACATCCCGTGCCCAATCTATCAGGAAGAGCTGTCAACTCTCCCTTCAAAGTATATCCCAAATTCACCCGGGGCTTCCTTGGCGGGGCAGCGGTAAAGAATCTGCCTGCCGATGCAGGAGACTCAAGAGATGCAGGTTCAAAAAAAAAAGAAAGATGCAGGTTCAATCCTTGGGTCCTTGGAGAAGGAAATGGCAAACTACTCCAGTACTCTTGCCTGGAAAACTCCGTGGGCAGAGGAGCCTGGTGGGCTACAGTTCATGGGGTCACAATGAGTGGGACATGACTTAGCGACTAAACAACAAACACTTCTCACCACCTCCCTCTCCCCCACCCTAGACTAAGCCTCTATCATCTGTCACCTGGACCTTGCAATGATCTACTAATTGGTCTCCTTGTGTCTACTTTTCCTTCCCTATAGCCTATTTCCTATACAACAACCAAATTAACCTTTTAAAAATGTAAATTAATTCATGTCACTTTAATGCTGTAAACCTTCCAATAGCTTCTCTTGACACATGGAATAAAACCCAAATTCTCAGAACTTGCCTGGTGGCCCAGTGGTTAAGACTCTGCCCTTCCAATGCAGGGAGCAAAGTTTCGATACCCTGGTCAGGGAACTAAGATCCCATATGCCAAATGGCACAGCCAAAAATTCTAAAAGAAAAAAAAAGGAAAAAAACCATAAAATTCCCATCCCCCTTGTGATTTGCCTGGGCCTTCTTTCCTGAACTCATCTTCCACCTTTCTCTCTGTCATGCCACTCTGCTTCTGCCACACTGATTTTTTCTCTCAAATCTGCCACAGGACCTTTGCATTTGTTTGCCTCTCACCCTGGGCTACTCTTTCTCTAGATATTTTTACAACCTCCAGTTCTCTGACAAAATTTTCAAGTTTTAATTTTATTTTTTGAGAAAAGTAAGCATGGTTATTCTATTGGCTATGTCAGAGAACTCCAATATCTTAAGGATTTGTGGATCTGTTTTAATGTTCTGCTTATTCTTACTCGTATGGTGCTCTTTTCTGGTTATTTCTGGTTACACGTTGGAAATGTCACTTTAAGATAATTGAGGAAAGGATTTTCATTTGCTTCTAGAAGCTGCCTGGTACTGGTCTCCATCTGTAACCCCTTTAACAGAAGTTCTAGGCTCAAGGTCTCCCCAGCTTCAAGCGCAAAGCCCCCACCTTCTTTCTGAGCTTTGATATTTGTCCCCCTTGGCTTTTGAGGCCACCAAAGTCTCAGCTCAGTCCGGCAGATGCTATTGCACATTCACAGGTGTCTTCGGAATAACAATGGCTCTGAGTAGCGGTTGTCTTCTTCTCCTACCTTTCGCCTAGTAATTCCTTGCCACTTTGATAACTCTAATTTTAATACAATTTAAATTTTGTCCAGGCATTTTAGTTGCCTGTGGGAACTTTGGTCCAGATATCCTGGTCTGACACCAAAAGCGGAGTTCCTTCTTCTCGGACCTCTTCCCTGAGTCAATTCCTCCTTCAGATCTCCATGCAAATATCATTTCTTCAGAGAAGCCTTTCACAGCCACCCCACGGAAAATAGTTATCCCCCTCCCTGAACTCTCTGCTTTATATTCCTTCATAGAACTTATTATCACCTGACATTGGTCACATATGTACCTGCTTACTTGTTTACTGTCTGTCTCTCTTACTGGAATTTATTTACTCATTCATTCAGCAAATGTTCATTGAGTACATTCTTTGCGGCAGGCATTACACTAGGCGTTGAAGCATACACTAGAGGACAAGGCAGACCAGATTCCAGCCCATGGGGAGCTTACATTCTCAGGAGAAAACAGACAATGAACAGAAAAATCAAAGCAATGTAAATTCCCCTGAGGATAGGAAGCAGGCCTGGTTTCTCTAACACTTCAGGGCACAGAACAGTACTTTATGTTAACTGAATACTTGCTACATTAAAAAAAAAAATCCTTGTCCCAGTGTTATTTTTCAGTATTATTTAATCCCTGGTGTTTCAACTGTATTGTTGGTTGGCTGCTTTTTCCCTCTTAAATATATAGCATTTGAAGCATATAAAGGGTTAAATAGACTTGTGTGTTAGCCTGGAAATATAATCACCATTTATTATTTTATTCTTATAGGGAAATATGTTCTGAGTTTCAAATAATTAACTTCCAAGTGAACTTTTGGAAACTGTCAGCTGGGCTCATATATATTTGGGTGAGATTTGCCAATGTCTTTGCACTCTTTTATGGAAACAGGCTACATGCCAGACAGATCAGGCCAAACAGCCTGGGTGATCAGTGGAATAACAGATGTCTCAGAAAGAGCACCCCCACATCCAGAAGGCTCTGTTCTGCTCTAAGCTCACGGTCCGTCTCATTCTTTGAATCTTAGATCTCTGGTGACACACCTTCCCGTGTAAGAGACAGAGGCTCTATGATCAAACTAACATTGTTTTTTTACACCAGAGAGGCCAAGCCAAATTCTTTAGAGTCTTCCACCTGGGCAACAGCGTGCTTGAAAGTGGCAGCCAGCCCTGGCAGCCAGCCTGGCTGCCCTGGGACACAGAGAGTGAGAGAGAGATTGGGGTCAGACAATCTAGCTCAGAGGAATCACTCCAACACAAGTGCCATGGCATTCAGCCTGAGCTCAGAATCTTTGCCTGCCCACAGGCGCTGGGTTATTTCCATTCTTTAGCAAAGGGAGGGAATGCAGACAGAGAAAAGCACAGGCGGTGAGCCAGAACTGAGTGTAAAAGGCCCATCTAAGGCTGTTGTTGGGTTAAAAAAACAACTAGGATTTGCTGAGACTTTTGGAAAGGAGGAATGAAGGGCAATGAAATACTCAAGGCTTGGGGTGAGAAGGATGCGGGGGCTGCTCTCGAAATGGTCAGGGTTAGGTTTAGGTCAGGACTGGTCTTTTCTGATGGCTCAAAGGGTAAAGAATCCACCTGCAATGCTGAAGACACAGGAGACACAGGTTTGATCCCTGTTTGGGAAGATCCTCTGAAGAAAGAAATGGCAAGATTCTTGCCCGAAAAATTCCATAGACAGAGAAGCTTGGCAGTCTACAGTCCAAAGGGTCACAGAGAGTCAGACATGACTGAGCAAGTAAACACACACATGCAGGTTTAGAGCAGAACAGTGGTAGAAAGGACGAGCTCTTCTACTTTTTTGAGCTAGGTGTCAAGCTATTGTAGTGGAGAGTCCTCCCAACCAAAATCAGAAATGGACTTAGAGGAGATGGCATCATGAATTTGTGAAAATTCATCATAAAATTTTGAGCTCGAAGAATGCTTAAAACTCACCTAGTCCAGTTTCGCAGCAATACTTGGAGATGAATTGCCTGATTGAGGCTGGAGAATCTGTATTTTAATGCTGCTGGAGAAATTCACGCACAGCATTTTGGGACCTTCTGACTAATCTGACCAATCTCATTTTACAGAAGAAATTTGGGCCCAGAAACGTCAAAAGACAACATAAGCAGTAGAGTCTGGACTGAAAGCTAGAATTTCTGGCTCCTGGTTCGCGGCTCCTTGGACTGTGCGAGGTTCATGATGAGAGACGAGAATAGCTAATGTATACTGAGAACTAAGTACCAGGCATTTTGCTAAGTTCTTTCTTTAAAAAAATTTTTTGGCCACATTGTGCAGCATGTAGGATCTTAGTTCTCCGAGCAGGGATCAAACCTGGGCCCCTCAGTGTGGGGAACACAGAGACTTAGCCACTGGACCACCAAGGAAGTCCCCACTAAGTTCTTTCTATACATCAGCTCGTTTAATCCTTACAAGCTCCTTGTGAAGACAGGTGCTATTGTGATCTCTTTTTACAAACCAAGAACCTAGGGTGAGCGAAACGAAGTAACTTGACCAGAGTTGAGTGTCAGTAAGTGTAGATCACACAAACCCAGGCATTCTTCTCCAGACCCACTGTTCTCTGTCAGCTGGAGAATAAGCGAGCACAGCTGTGGGGTTTTGCGGAGGAAGGAGAATGTTCGCTGAATGGAATCTTGTTTTTTCCCTCTGGAATAAACCAGCCTTTGGAGTTCCATAATAAAAGTAACAAAGTAAAGTGTTAGTCGCTCAGTCTTCTCCGACTCTGCAATTCCATGGACTATAATCCCCCAGGCTCTTCTGTCCGTGGAATTCTCCAGGTAAGAATACTGGAGTGGGTAGCCATTTCCTTCTCCAGGGGATCATCCCAACCCAGGGATTGAACCCAGCTCTCTTGCATCGCAGGCAGATTTTATTTTTTTTTACCATCTGAGCCATCAGGGAAGCCCATAGAAAGTGAAAGTCGGTCAGTCGTGTCCAACTCTTTGCAACCCCATGGACTATACAGTTCATGGAATCGCAGGCCAGTATACTGGAGTGGGTAGCCTATCCCTTCTCCAGCGGATCTTCCTGACCCAGGAATTGAACCAGGGTCTCCTGCATTGCAGGAGGATTCTTTACCCGCTGAACCACCAGGGAAGCCCATGGGGCTGGGGGACAAATTCAGACTCTTCTCTATCACTAGATGGCACCCCTGGGGTGCTGAGCATTCATGCATGCTCAGTCATGACCGACACTTTGCAACCCCATGGACTGTAGCCTGCCAGGCTCCCTTGTCCATTGGATTTTCCAGACAAGAATACTGGAATGGGTTGCCATTTCTTTCTCCAGGGGATCTTCCCAACCCAGGGATCGAATCCACATCTCCTGTATTGGCAGGCAGATTCTTTACCACTGAGCCCCTAGGAAGCCCCTCTGAGCACCCACCTGTGGAGAAAGTTTTAGGGGCCTAGCCCTTTGCCAGCCCGATCTCAAGATATTAGAGTCAACTGTATTTTTTAAAGACAGATGGTGCCTTGCATAAGCTATTCCTAGTCTTCAGCTCTGGGGATCCTCACCTGCGTAGAAGGGTATTCACGGAGAAATAAGCTTCCATCAGGAGGGCTGTTTAGTGGCACTTTGAGCTCTGACTTGGCTGTTCAGTGAGTTGGGAGCAGTGCTGTTTCCACCCAGCATTCCTCACATATTAGGAACAATTAACGTCACTGCTGGTGAGCACACAGTGTCAGGCTATCTTTAAGCAAAAGGCCTTGCCCTCAACTTTCTTTCAGTTGACAAAAGACAACTAGGTTAATGCCTCCTTTCTTTTTTCCTCCCCCCCCTTTTTTTCAAGCAGAACTTTCTATCAATTATGGTTTTATATTAGTCTTTTGACTGCAGCCACAAAGGGTCTGGAGATGTCAGATAGAACAGACAGAACCACTTGTTCATGTTTTATCCACAAACAAATTTGCTGCTGTTGTGTTCTGCAACAGTGTTTTTAAACACTAGCTTCCAACAAATACAATCAGGAAGAATTCAGCTAAGGTCTGGATTTCCTGCTTTTCCTGAAAAGTAAGAAAATTAGGCAACACTGGACCTTTGTTCCCGAGAGCAGCCTTCTGCAGGCTTCAGCAGGGTCTGTCTCCCTGAGGGGGAAGATTACGGTCTTCAGAAACGTTCCAAATATTCGCCCAGTTCTAGGCCAGTCCAGATGCACGCGGCTCCTGTTTAGCCCAGGAACTAGACAGACTCGCTGACTGGGGACTTCTGTCCACACTCCTCCTCGGGTGCTTCTCCTTTCCTTACGACTTGAGCCTTTCTCTATGTGAGAACTATCTCCTGAAAGGGCAGCTCTTCAGCGCTTACTTAATACTTGCTTGTTCCTCCGCCCAAAGGGCAAAGTCATTCTTTTCATTGTACTTTACTCTCCCCACCTTACAGTTGGCCTGTCCTTTGAAGGTCTAAGATGGTCCATTAGTGTCGAAATTGGAAAGATACTAGGCTGGGAGCTGGCCACAGTGTACCTGGGGTGGAGATGGAAATCCAAAGTTGACAGATCACCCAGAGGGATGTGATACCATGCGGGACCCTGGGCGGCTCCTGGCCACAAGATCTTGTGCCCCTATTTCTTTGATTCTAGGAAACAGCCTTCATTCAACCTCCATGATCTTTCCTGAGTTCCAATGGCAGATTTAATCTATAGTTAATTAGGGAAGGGAGGGGATGCAAGATCAGGGAGAAATAGTCAAGAGCAGCCTTGGGACAATGTCCTGTTTCCCCATCAACGGATACACACAACAATATCTTTGAGCTATTTTGCAGATAGTGAAACCTCTTGCAGGTGGGAAGTTCTGGTATGCTACCCTCAAGCATGTAGACCCCAGACTAGTTGGACTTGAAGGCTTATGATGTTGACTCCTACTTACCTCACCACCAACCCTTCAGAAGAATGTACACAAGCTGATCACACCCTCTTTTACTATAAAACTGTCATTATCTTCCCCAAGTTGGGATCTTTGGTTTTGAGGGCATTAGCCTGCTGTGTCCTCCTTTGCTTGGCAAAGCAATAATAAAGTTATCCTTTTCTACTTCACCCAAAACTCTGTCTACAGGATTTGATTTGGCATTGATCACAGGGCTCTAGGTGGTAGGAGGTGGGCTGGATTGAGAAGGGATAATTGAGTACAGGGTTCAAGGATGGAAGAAGTGGCCTAGGCAGAGGTCTGGGGAGAGAGTGCTTAGGAAGTACAGCCTTGGAGAAGGAGTTGGGCAGCCTGGTAGGGTCTGACATCTCTGTTGCAGACTTAGGTGAATCTTCTGGAAGATTCCTTGACTCTCCTCTTTCTTGCTCCCCTCTGAAACCAAGTAACTCAGATTGGGACCCATGGTCTTTTAGCTGAGATCACACACCTGGTTTCAGGATTTAAAGAAGTTGCAGTTATTGATGTCTCATCTCAGAAAGAATTTAGTGAGAGACAAAATGATAGGTAAGAAGTGGATTTATTTAGACAGAAACACACTCCACAGATAGAGCATGGGCCTCCTCAGAAGGAGAGAGTGGTCCTGAAATATGATGGGTTTAGTTTTCATGAGCTGGGTAATTTCATAGACTAATGAGTGGAAGGATTATTCCAACTATTTCTGGGGAAGGGGCAGGGATTTCCAGGAACTGGATCACCGCTCACTTCTTGGCCTTTAATGACTGGCTTCAGAACTGTTATGATGCTGGTGGGTGGGTCATTTAGCTTGCTGATATGTTACAACGAGAATATGCTGAGACTCAAGGTCTAGTGGAAGTTGACTGACTGCCATCTTGAATTAGTGGTTCTACTCAGTTTATGTCATATCCTGGGCTATGTCATTCTTTTAAACTTTGTGCCCTGCCCCTTTCCCTCCTGTTTTACTTCCATATCTAGAACTCCAGAAAATTCCATTGAATTTATTTTCAAAATGCTTTCAGACACCACCCATTCCTCATCACAACCTATATCTCTACTCCTTAGTCTGAGCCATGGTCCTCTCCCACCCTTTCAGTGTCCATCTTCCACTTCCACCTCCCGACACTAAATTGTCCCCAAGCCTGCAAAGTTGAACAGGATTTAGCCTCTGCAACTTCCCTGCTCATATTTCTCCTTCTCCTTCTCTCCCATGCCATTTCAGGCACATTAACACACCTTCTATTATCAAAGCATGTTAAGGTGCCAGTACTTGCTATTCCCTATGTTTGGAATGCTCTTTCTCTAGAAGTCTCCATGGCTTATGCACTCCTTCTAATCAGCATGCTTATATGCTAAGTCACTTCAGTTGCATCAGACTCTTTGTGACCCCATGGACTATAACCCTCCAGGCTCCTCTGTCCATGGGATTCTCCAGGCAAGAATACTGGTGTCGGTTGCCATGCTCTTCTCCAGGGGATCTTCCTGGTACAGGGATCGAACCCGTGTCTCTTACGTCTCCTGCATTGGCAGGCAGGTTCTTTACCACTAGCGCCACCTGGGAAGCCCTTCTAGTCAGCTGCAGCTGCTGCTGCTGCTAAGTCGCTTCAGTCGTGTCAGATTCTGTGCGACCCCATGGGCTGCAGCCTACCAGGCTCCGCCGTCCATGGGATTCTCCAGGCAAGAGTACTGGAGTGGGGTACCATTGCCTTCTCTGCCTTCTAATAAGATCTCTGCTCAAATGTCACTTGTCTTAAGCCTCACACACACACACATAATTCCCTTATCTCACTTTTCCTCGGAACACATATTGTGTCATATATTTGTCTCATTGTCTGTCTTTCCCCTGAGAATGTAAGCACCATGAGAGCGTAGAGTTTTCTTGACACATAGTAGATGCTCAGTAAATAAAAGAAGGTGTCTAGCAGATAAGGAGAAGTGAGAGATGCCGGAATCATGGTTATCTTGGGGGAAAGAGGTAATATTTAACACAAGAAGAGATTTTCAATACAATACTTGGCAGATGTGATGAAAATTTAATTTAATTCAATTCAGTTGAAGTATTTATTGTGTAATTATTGTATGCAGATCACAATGCCAAGAGTTGTTTGGGATAAATGATAATTAAAGGGCAGATCCTGCCCACAAGAAATTTACAGCCAAGAGAGAAGGGTGAGGGAAAATAAGACCCCTTAGTTATTTTTGCATCTCCATAGCATGTCCTTCATTGCCTGCACCCTGGAGAGGGGAGGGGTAATTAACTTTTGTTGTTTTTTGTTTTTTGTATAAGTGAATTATCAGACTATCTCTTCACTAAATACTTTTACTGTCATACTGTCCAATGAGGTGAAAAATACCTTACAAACCCATATCCATTTCTCACTTTGGAACTCCACTCTACCATCATCCCACCCCAGTTACTTGGACGTCTTCATTGCATGCCTCTTGAATATTTCTAATGCAGTACATCCACCCTGATCCTACGTATTCTCATCTCAGTTGCTGAGATCGCACTGGTTTTTCTGCCCCATTCCTCACCCTCAACCTGGTATTCCACAGAACCTAGCTCCTGACCCACTCATTCTTCAATTTCTCTGGTCCTGGTCACCGTCATCTCTTGTCTGGAGATGGCTAGACTCCCGTAGAACTCCCCTGCCCTCCATCCTCCACACCTAGGCCAGAGTGGTCTTTCTAGAACGTACATCTGATGTCAATACTACCTGACTCAAAATTTTCAGGGGATTTGCTATGGCTCTGGGCTACAGTTGAAACCCCTTAACACACCAGACAAAGCCCTCCAGGTTCCGACACCTGATTTCTTCTCTTCCTATTTCTTGTCACTTCCTTCTTTTTTATTTTTTTTAAGTTATTTTTGGCTGCACTGGGTCTTCCTTGCAGGATGCCGGCTTAGCTTCCCCGAGGCATGTGGGATCTTAATTTCTTGACAAGGGAGTCTACTGGTGCCTCCTGACAGAGTCCGACACGACTGAAGCGACTTAGCAGCAGCCGCCGCCTGCATTGGCAGGTGATTGCATAACCACTGGACTGCTAGGGAAGTCCCTGTCACTTCTTTCTTACAGACAAGTTTGGTCCTAACAAAGATTTCTGATACCCTAACTGGACCACTGTCTCTCCGCTCTGGCCCCTCGAGATTATTGATTCAGTGGCCTGTCAGCCCTCCCCTCCCCACTTTCTCTGCCCCTGGTGCCTCCTTCTGCTCCTTTAGACTCCACCTGGTGTTCATCTCCTCTGAGAAGCCTTCCCTGCACCTGACCTGATCAACCCTCCATCCTCATGCCCTGACCCCTCAACACAAGTTCAGGGACCTTGCATGGGCTTCTTCAACACTCTACTTTTCTTGCCATACCTGTTCTATGATCTCCTTACTAGACTGCAAGCTCCAGGAGGGCAAGACTGTCCTATTCCACGTTGGTCACCTTTAGCCTGAGCTCACCCAGTATGTATGTTGGACAAGTTTTGAATGAACGAAAATGTATTTGCTTGGAGTGTTCCTCATAAAATAATTATAGCTTACATTTTACTGAGTGCTTAAGATGTAGCAGGCACCATCCTAACTGTTCTACAAGTGTGTCGTCTCATATAACCCTATTAAACACAGGCCATTTCCTCATATAACAGGTGGGGAAACTGAGGCACAGGGCTGTTAGATAACTCGGCGGAGATCCGCAGCAGGGAAGTGGAGGAGCTGGGGTTAGAATCCAGACTGCTTCCAGAGTCCAATTCCATCGCAGCGTCTAGGAAATTCTGTCTCAGCCTGAAGTGCAGTGTGGGGATCCACTACATGAGCAGATTCAAGTCTCCTGCAAAGGGCTTTGTTTATGTTTCCCAGAGAGGGGACGCGCTCCCGGCCGCCCTCTTACAGGCTCCGGGGTCCTTTGCTGGGCTTTGGGAAGGGCCTGTGCATCCTGCCGGTGGCCGGGTAGTGTGTGCGTGAGCTCCCTGATTAACTTTCAGAGCTGCCTGGCCCCCACGCCAGCTGCGCCCAGGTTCTCGGGTGGCCTTGGCCACCCGCATGTGCGGGTGAGGCGCCACCAGCCCCGCGCGGAGCCCCGAAGCCGGCCCCCAGAGCGGTAGCAGTTCTCCGCGGGTCGGGGGTGGGTGGGGGGGTGGGGGGGGGGGGGGGTGGGGAAGGGGTGATTGGAAGGGGCGGGCCCGGGGGCGGTGCCTCTCGCCGAGGCCACCGCCTTCGCCCCGCGCTCGGCTAGCCCGGGTGCCGCGGGCCGGGCGGAGGGGGCGGGGCCTGGGGAGGGGCCGGAGCGCGGCTGCCGGTGCCTCTGCGGGAGCAGAGGAAGGAGGCGGTGCGTCCCCAGAGGCGTGCGCCGGGACGGAAGGACAGACGGACCCACGCGCGCGGCGAGAGGGCCGGTGGCGAGGTCGGTATCCGGTGGGCGCGCGGGCGGCGCGGGGAGGGGCGGCAGCGAGGGGAGCCGGAGCCCGGGGGAGGGTTGCGGGAGGGGCGGCGACGGGCCCGGCGCCGGCTGCTCTCGGGGGTCGGCGCGAGACCCCTCCCCGGGCCGGTCGGGCGCGCGGCGAGCGCGCCCCGGCAGCGAAAGCGGAACCCCGGTATCTCTTCTCCCTCCTCTTTTCTTTCCAGTCAGCGAAAAATAAACACCCGGGAAGGTAAAACAATAGCGGGGCCACCTGGGACGCGGCGGGAGCCGAGCTCCCACGTTTGGGGCGGGTGCCGAGGGCGGAACCGGGAGCGGCGGCCCCACCTCGGAGCCCCTTCCAGATTTGCCCCCGCGGAGGGTGGGGCTCCCCGCGGCGCCGGGGCTCGGTGGGAGGCTGAGGGAGTTCCCTGGAGTGAAGAAGCATTTGGTGAAAGTACTGCAGGAACAATCGGGCTTCCCACGATTGCTCTACTCTGGGCGGGGAAACTGAGGCGGAGGCGAAGGTAGCGACTTAGCCAAGGGCAGACCGTAAAGGTGGACCGTCCTGATCCCGGATCGGGACCCAGGTGTCGCTCAGCCCCTCTCGGTAGTGTGGCGGCCGTGCTTGCCTCGGATAAATCTCTGTTGTGTTTGTTTTAGAAATCTGCTGGCATTGTGGGACCGCTTCAGGGCTGCCGAACGAACGCCAACTTCCTTCGTTGTGTTTCGGGCAGGTCTTGGGCAGGTGGCAGCCCCGTCATGGATGAAGACGGACTTTTTGATGAAGAAACCCGAAGCAGGTGATGTCAGCTAGGGCGATTTGGCTGTCAAAGGTTTTGACAAAACCTGCCGTGTTCCCTTTCGGGGAATCCGAATGAGGGAGATTACAGACACCTTCACCGGGAAGCCAAGGACATTTCTGTATAATCAGTGGATGAAAGGATTTTCTCAGACTCTCTTTTCCCTTTTCCTTGAGGATTAAACCACCGCAATCTACAATTCCAGTGGAAGCCACAAAGCACAGGATGTGGCAGGAGCCTCGAGCGCCTTCCGAATTGTTCTGGACCCTTCCTTTGGCATAGAGGAGTTTAACACTTGCCACCCGCCGCCCCTCCCCGCCCCCACACTCCCTCCTGATGAGCTCCTTAACCTGTTCTCATCCCCTGAATTGAGTTCTAGTTCCAAAACTGTCCTCTGGAGCTATAAGTGGATTGCCAGAAAAGAGAGATTAAGAGCTGGGAGAAGAGGAAGCGGCCTGTGTTGTGTCTCCTCTTGGCTGCCGACATGAAGTGCTTTCTCCCTGTGCTGAGCTGTCTGGCTGTGCTGGGTAAGTGGTGGTGCTTATCTGCGCGATCGATGGAAAGTTTAACCTGCTCCTGGTTCCGGTAATTCCTTGTGGTTCTTTCCCATCAACACTCGACTTTGGGGGACCCCAGGAGACGGCGGTGTGTGTCACAGGTTGGAATAGAGTACCCAGAGCCCCATTTCTGACCCGGGAGGCATATTGTTTGTTGTCTTTAAGAAGGACATTTGCTGTCCTTGGTGTCTGTCCTGGGCCTTGCTGCGGGGCCCACCCCTCCTGGACCCTCCCTTCCCCGTCTCAGTCAATGTTTAGGCACTTCCATGTGGATTATGGATTGGTCTTTTGTATTTTATAAACATGGTGCTTCAGCGTCTTCCTCTTCACATCTGTGTTGCCCCATGTCAATTCCTAATCTGAAGTGGCGACATTATTCCCACTCTTGGGAAAGTTGGTTTGGAAAGCTGACAGTGATGGTGGGTTTTTTGAGGGGGGAAATAGGAATGGGTGGAATAAGGGTTGAAGCTTTGCCTCATGTGAGTGATCTGTAGAAAAAATGTTTGAGGGTCTAGTCGTATGTCCCCTCCCCAAGGAAGTTAAGATCATAGTTCTGGGAGGAAGAGAGACTAGAGGAATGGTGCCTGGTAGGGGCTGTGCTTGGATTGGGTTTTGTGCCCCCATGGAAGGTCAGGATGCTTGGATTGGATGGAGAAACTCTGGCTTGAGAGGCGAACCCTTGACACCTTTCTTAAGGATTCTCTACCATTGAAGAGCCCGCCCCACCCCCCAACCCTTTGCCCAACATTCTCAGATTCAACAGTGCTTTCCATGTCCTTGAATGCCGTCTTAATCTTAAATACAGTATCTTGGGTTGAGGATGAGCTCTCTGGCCAGAATGTGGTACATCCTCTCCTTCCATCTCCTTAGACTTCACAGGTGAGCACACCCTCTGCTCTCTGGGTACAGCTCAGTCCCCTGTATTCAGAAGAGGGCATCACTGCTGCTTGTGGTGTTTCCATCTCAGCATCTTGGTGTCTTGCATTTATGGGACTTGTGACCTGCTACCAGCGGAGATTGCTTTCATGCATTGTCTACACCCTTGCAAGAGTTCACAAAAGGGCAGAAAGAGAGTGGACTTTGGAGATGGGAGAACCCGAGGTCAGATTTCAGCCTGACAGTGATTGATGTATGAATCTCAGTAAAATCGAGTGATACCTCCAAGGATTGTCCTGACAGTTAAAGGTTATAAAGTATTGTAAATATCTTGATTGCTTTGAAAAATGTCCAGGGCACATAATGTGTGCCTGTGTGTGCTCAATCGTGTTCAACTCTTTGGGGCCCCATGGACTGGAGCTCACAAGGTTCCTTTGTCCATGGGATTGTCCAGGCAAGAATACTGGAGTAAGGTGCCATTTCCTCCTCCAGGGGATCATCCCAACTCAGGGATCAAACCCGGATCTCCTGCATTGCAGGCGGATTCTTTACCATCTGAGCCACCTGGGAAGCCCAGAATCACTGGGCGAGCTTTAAAGAAATCTCGATGTCCAGGCAGCAACCCCAGACCAGTTGAACCAGGTTCTTTGGGAGGGCGACCCAGGCATGTATCTTTTAGCTGTCCTAGGTAATTCCAATGTGTAGCCGAGTTGGGGAGCCAGCGAGTGAGAGTGAGGTCACCACGGCCAGCTCTGCACTCCCCTCCCCAGCACTCACACAGACACCCAGTCTGGCGGCAAGTTTAGGCAGCCTGCGGCTCAGGCGTGGGTCAGTGTCTCCCTGTCTCTTGTGTGCTCAGGCGGAATTAAGAAGACGGGTGGCTCTCCATTCACCAGTACTCAATATTGTACTGGTATTTGCCATTCACCTAGTGTCCGGGTTTAAAATCAGTAGTTAGTGACTCATGTGGATTCAAGAGGCAAGCCGGGAAAGCCCTCCAGGAGGCTTGGGTGTGGGGTGGATGGTGTGGCTAAGGCAGGAAAGAGGGCTGAGTGGAAGGGTGGGGCCCAGGGCAGGAGATGGAACCACCTATGGGCAGACAAGGAAATGTGACATTTGTGCCTTTTGTTTCTCCTGGCTGCTCCAGAAATGTGAGGCTGCCAGCTGGTCCCCCTGCTGTTCCCCTCTGGGCTACTCTGTGGAGTGGAGCTTGGGCCACTTTTGCCTTCTACTCCCAGCCTCAAGCGTGAACAGGTGCCATGGAGGAAGATGAGTGGTGCTGAAGGGGTGTGGTGGCCCAAGACCACACCTGGGTGAGGGTGGGGAGGTTTTCGAGCTGTGGAGGGCCCTGGTTTTTTTGATCCCTACTGGGAAAATCTTGCCTTTTCTCATCACTCGATGACTGGCTGCATGGCGGGGAGGGGGGCGTGACTACTACTTTTTAACCTTGGAGACCAGCAAGTCTTTGTGGAGGGAACAAAACCCAGGTGGGGGTCTTATATCCCGCTTGCAGCCTGGTGTGGTCTGATTCACGCGTCAGCATTCTTGCTGTGTAATGAAAATTAATGTGTAATATGAATTGAAAATAGCAAAGCTGCTCAAGGTTTTGTGTCCAGGTGGGTCACATGGCTTGGAATAAGATTTTATTTGTAAAAAGTAGGATCAGGTTAAGTGTTCTGCAAAATGAGACTGATCCAGGTGCTGCCAGCCTCCAGAAGCGGCAGTTTGAGTTAGAAAACCCTGTGACAGTGTGTAAGGGGTAGACAGGGTAAATCCAAGATGCTTGTCTCTCCCTTGCCATCATCAGACCCATGTTTTCTGCTCCCTTCCTTTGCCACTGTCCAGGATTTAGGTCGAGTTTCTCCTTTTCTGCCTGCCTGGGTACCAATTCCTGCCCTCTGGACCACTGTGTCTTATTTCTTCCTTTTGCACCTCTGGGTGCCCACCTAACTAGGCAACCATCAGCTGCTATGGCTGCCCTTGTCCCAGTTCTAAAGCCATCTTAAGCATGGGCCTGACTGAGCCACGAGGATAATGAAGTTTCCACTACTGAGAATGGGTAGAGCCAGAGGGGTCGAAGAGGAGAGAGAGGAGGGGCTGGTGTGGATGTGGCTTGAGTGTGAAAGAGGGAATGAGGAGATTGCAGCTGTGCCCGTGCCTGGGAGCAGCCTGCATGAGTGACAGAGACATGGGAAGGTGACCACAGTGTGGGGGAGACAGAATAGGATTTGTGGCTGCGAGAGCAGGAAGGGAATAATCAGGAAAGATGAATATAAGCTTTAGGCACATAAAGCACATTTTGATTTTGCATAACCATGAAGAGTTATGCCTTCTAGACCATTGCTGATGTTGCAAACAAGATGAAATAGCTTTGAAAGTGTTCCCATTGAAAAATGTAGGAGCCTGGGACATCCCCGGATGGACACACAGAACTTGTGGATGGCTCATGGTCATTCTTGCTCTTCTCCAGTGGGAGAGAGTTTTCTCTTGTAGAGTTTGAAAAGCCTCTTGTTTGAATACCGTGGGACTGAGGAAGCGATCACTTCTTTCCCAGTTAGGGAAGGCTTCTTAGGGGGGAGAGGCCAGAGAGTGCTTCCAAAAGAGATTGAAAGGAACTTTGATGTTCTGGTGGGAGTGAGCTCAGAGGCAAGACTGGGGTGATCAAAGGCAGAAGAGAGGGAGGAGGCAGAGGAAAGGAGCATGGTGGCTAGGGGCATCGGTGAAAGGGTTCCGAAGGACGAAGACGAGGATTGTGATTTATGGATGAGCCAACACCACTGTCCCAACAATTTTCCCAGAGGCAGTGCCTTTCCCTTTCCTGGGCACCATTTGACAAGGGTTCCAGAGAAGGGAATTCTTGTCAGGATTGGTCTAGCTAAGATGCCTTTCAACTGTGTGGGTCATTGAGCCACCCCTGGGTACCCAGGGTTGTGTTAAGATATCCTAGTCTCCTATCATTGCAGCAAGAGAGTAGTAGAATTACCGCCTCTCCAAACTCTAGCCCTTACTGTGAAGCAAGTCCTTTCTCTTTGATTCCTCAGTCTTGCCAGATATAGACCTTATATTCTCATCTTTTTGTAGTTGGGGATATTGAGGTCCAGGAAGGTTAAGGAACTCACCTGGAGGTAGATGACTGTTTACCTCTTTATGACTGTTGTTTAGTCGCTAAGTCGTGGCTGACTCTCTGCGACCCCATGAACTGCAGTGAAGGACAACCCCCTGTCCTTCAGTGTCTCCCAGAGTTTATTCAGACTCATGTCCATTGAGTCAGTGATGCCATCCAACTGTCTCATCCCCTGTTGCCCCCTTCTCCTCTCGCCCTCAATCTTTCCCAGCATCAGAGTCTTTTCCAGTGAGTCAGCTCTTTGCATCTGGTGGCCAAAGTATTGGAACTTCAGCTTCAGCATCAGTCCTTCCAATGAATATTCAGGGTTGATTTTCTTTAGGATTGACTGGTTCGATCTCCTTGCTGTCCAAGGGACTCTCAGGAGTCTTCTCTAACACCACGGTTCAAAAGCCTCAATTCTTTAGATGACTATACTAGCTTGAAATGGTGCTCCACAGGGATAGGGACCCAGTCCCCTTCTGTCTTGTTTCAGGTGTGTGCCTTTGTTCTCAAGATCATCTCCTGGTCCAAGATGGCTGTGCTAACCCCAACCATCAGGAAGGAGGAAAAGAATTGGTAAAGGGCATGCCCTCTTAATTTAAGGACATTTCCCAAAAGTGTTCCCCTCATTTCTGCTTACATCCCCATTGGTTAGAACTTGGTCACATGACCATAACTTTGCTGCAAGGGAGGCTTGGAAATATCTTTTTTTTTTTTTGGAAATATCTATAATTCTCAGTGTCCAGCCAAAAACTGGGGTTCTCTTGTTACAGGGGAAGGAGAGACCAGATTTAGCAGGGACAGGTGCTGGTCTCTGGCACACTTACAAAGCTAGGAAGTGGCAGAACAGGGCTTTGAAACCAGGACCACTTGGTTTAAATCCCATGTTCTTTCATCCTGCAAGTTGCCTGAGTATGAGGCCCCTCCCCTGGCCTCTTAGAATCCTTATTGGGAAGACAAGAGCTAGATAAACCAGCTGTTACATGAAGCAACACGAGTCAGCATGTAATTGGACACCCAGAGTTGTGGTTTTAGTGGTAGTATTGTAGTGTTTATAGAATGCTTAGGTGCCAGTCACTGGTAAACACTTTCTCTAGCGTGACCTTCTGTATAAAGTGGTTAGGGACCATCTCTCTCATGTTCACTACCATAGCCCCAGAACAGCCTTGTGCCTGGAACAAAGTAGCTGTTCATTTAATTTTTTGATGACTGAATGATTTCACAAGGTAGGCGTTGTTTCCATATCAGCTCCCTTGATCAAGATGAGAAAATTCAAAACTCAGGGAGTTTAAATAATTTTGCTCAAAAGGAAAGAGCTCGAAATTGACAGAGCTAAGGTTTGAATCCAGCCTTGTCTGGCTATAGCGCGTGTGCTTTTACTCCACCAAACAGGGGTTCTTAACCTTTTTTGTGCCATGGATCCTTTTGGCAAGCTGCTGAAGTCTATGGACCTCTTCTTAGGATACCATTCTCAAATGCATAAATAAATAACATAGGATTAGGGAAAATCAATTTTTTTGAAATATCCTCACCAAAATATTAACAAAAACAAATTTATATCATAGCACTAAACTTCTTGAATAACATTAAATAACAAGATCTAACAGTTGTGTAATTTTGGTGTAGTGAAGGGTGCAAATGATATTTTGAGGTATCTGCATCCACTGTGATGTGATATGAAAGTATGTATGACTTGTATCGTGACAGAGTCACAGGTCTTGAATATATTACCGTGCTACTTACCTACATCCGTAATCGAAGGAACAGCTATTTACTTTGTTGTTGTTTAGTCGCTAACATGTATCCTACTCTAGCGTCCTCATGGACTGTAGCCCGCCAGGCTCCTCTGTCCATGGGATTTTTCAGGCAAGAATACTGGAGTGGGTTGCCATTTCCTTCTCCAGGGGATCTTCCCGACTCAGGGAATCGAACCCATATCTCCTGCATTGCAGGCGGATTCTTAACCGCTGAGCCACCAGGGAAGCCCCAGCGTTCACTTAAGAGATTAATAAAAATAAGGATGCAGGTTTTTTCTCATTCAAATTCATCTATCTCCTAAATTCTGTCCACAGACCCCTGTGAAGTTCAAAGTAAAGTTCAATGTAATCAGTAGTTGTCAGCAAAAACCCTGTGGAAGAAGTCCGGGGCTGGGCTTTCAGAAATGGGTGGGCTTTGAATGGGGAGGGTATTCTCTTCCCAGGAGAGTCCTGCTAATGCAGAGGCGTCAGCAGTCATAATGATGGCAGAGTGGCCCTTTGGGGATTGATAAATGACTGTCGGTGGTCTTAGGGACCAGTCCATGTGGGATGATGCCGGACACAGAGATTTGGTTTGGATTGTAATTGAGTTTGGGATTTGGGCTTAGACTGGCTCCCTGGAGCCCAGGCAGACCACTTCTAGTGAGCCCTGGCCTAGGGACTGGGTGACGTGGCTCTGCTTGGTGGCCTCTCATGATCCCTGGCCGCGTGCAGTCTGAGCTACGGCACCTTGATTAGTGTCTGTGGGTTCCCTTGGGGGTTCCTTGTTCGCCGTGATTGGACACCTGCTTCTTTGCTGCTTCACCATGAGCCCAGCTATTCCTTGTAAAGGCTTGGATTTTAATTTAAGGAAATTTAGGACACCTGTGTGTGAATGCCCCTAATTTTCAGAGAAATGAGTGGTTGCATCAAAATCAAGCTTGTGATTTGTAGAAAATCACATTTTGCCAAATTCCCTCATCAAGACCCCTTTGTCAAGTGACTGATCATGGACCCCAGTGGCAGACACTTAACAGAGACCATGGTAGTGGGCCTCCCTTAACTGGAACCCCAGTTAAGTGGGATTTTGTTTTTATTTTTGAACTCCACCTTCAGGAAGGTGAAAACCCCAAGGTGGCAGCAGCAGGGATTGATTCTAAAAACTGGCTTCCAGGCCACTGTCAGCCCAGTCTCTCCATCTTCCACAACTATAATTATAGTAGCAGAATAGAAGGATGAGCCTAGGGGCCCTGCAAGATCTGAATCAAAGATTAAATTATATTAACTCCACTCAGGCTGGGAAGTGGTCAGATGGATCTTAAAAAGCTTTATAATAGGCTTTATGATAATGAGAGTTGAAGCAAAGTTTCTGCCCAACCCGCTCATGAAACTCATCTGAATGCTGTATTTCCCTTCGTCCAAGTGATCCAAGTTTTGCAGAACCATGTTCCTGCCCTCGAGGAGGTGGTAATCTAAAGCCGGGGGTAAAAAAAAAAAAGGTGGTAAATCACTTTGCAAGTGGACAAGAAGACAGTGATATACACCACAGGCTGTCCAAGGACGGTTGTCTTGTTGGGGAAGGAGAGGCCAGGCACATTTGTTCTTGCTTTCAGCTAAGCAGGAGGAGTAAAGGGAATTCTTTGTCCAGGGAAGGGATGTGACTGGAGCAGCCCTCAGATGCTCAATCTGGAAAGGTTTTCTGGATGGGCTGGAATTTTAGGCTTTTTTTTTTTTTTTTTTAAATAATAAGAGAGTGAGGTCCTGGCAGAATTGTGGAGTGGAAGGACACAAGGGGATGCTTTGAGACGACTTCTTATTTGTTTATTTATTTAGCTGCACTGAGTCTTAGTCATGGCATGTGAACTCTTAGTTGTGGCATATGGGATCCAGTTCCCTGACCAGGGATGGAACCCAGGTCCCCTGCTTTGGGAGCACGGAATCTTAGCTCCTGAACCACCAGGAAGTCCCGAGAAGACTTCTGAAGGGGTGGGGAAGCCCTAGTGTCAGTGGGCCTGGGTCCTGAAGGTGCTGGTTGGAAGAATTGGAGTTGTCAGTTGGTGTAGGTATTTGGGCCAGAGACAGGTGGCAGATACCGGAGAGCTGTAGATGTGTGTAGATGGGAGAAGTGACAGAGAGGGTAGGGGACATTACTGGAGGTGGGAGGTCCTGAGTGGAAGTAAAGGGGACCTGTTTCTGTACCGAAGGAAGAGCTTTTGTTCATCAGAACATCATCAGAGCAAAGACAGCCTAACAAAACTGAACTCAAAGAGATCAGTGTCTAGTCTTCTTGTGGGGACTTCTTGCCATCAATTTACAGGTCCCCAGACCTTTCCTTTATTAAAGCAGGGAAGAAATCTGATACCAGCTATGTGTTCTTTTCCGTTATAATTCTTTGATGTAGTGGGATCTGTTCAGGATTGCCTTAAGTTGGTGTCATTTTCAGGTATTTGATTGTTTTGTTTGTAACACCCATTTCCCCTTACTCTGGGGTATGATCTGCTCTTCCTTTTCCACGGCGACCTCTGCAAACACCTTCTCTGCTCTCAGCTGGGCCTTGGATCCTGTTTGTGTTGTTGATAATGGAGCCATGTCATGAGATGGGCTGCCTGTCTTCTCAGGGATCCTTTTTATTAACTCCCCTTACCCCAAGAGTCCCATAAATTTGAAATCTTCTGTCTCCTATAAAGGCAGCATTTATTAAGTAGTATTAATCTGTTTTTTCTACATGATAACCAGTGTGATCCCTCACATTTGGTACCGTTGTCTGGTTTTAAAGCAAAATTAGCTTGGTGCTCACACATAGCCTGGATCCATTAGGTACCTTAGCCCTGTGTCTGTACCTTAGGGGAAGTGGTATCATGGTTAGGTGTTTTTGAAACATATAAGGTGCCAGCTTCTCCACCCTCAAGTGTTACTTTGAGAGCTGTAAGGAGCTTGGGTAACTTAACCAGGATGTGTTTGCTCCCAGGTAAAATTAACTGATTGCATTGGCGACCTTGATTTGACTTTGGTAGGAAGGGCTTTGAGGAGGAGGAGGAGGAATGGGAGACATTTGTGTGAGTAACTATTTGTTGCTGCAGGGCAAACCACGCCCCCCCTGTCCTGGCCAGGTACCCTCCCCCCCACATTTTCTAAAGACCTCCAGAGAAGGAAACTTTGCAACCTTTTAGATGCAACACATGCATTGGGAAGGAAGTCTTGATTTTCACTGATTTAAGTCATAATTTAAAACAACAAATAAAGTGCTTCAGGGTAAAATGTTATATGAAAGAAAGGTGATGAACTATTGGTTGCAGTTTCACAAGATAGCTTATATATGCTTGCTTTATTTCTTTGACTTTTAATTTTTGGATGGCGTGCCATATGAATATAGTTCTGTTGTAGAAATCTAGCGAGTACAGACAGAAAGCTTTCCTGGTGGCTCCGATGGTAAAGAATATGCCTACAAGGTGGGAGACCCAGGTTCCTGGGTCGGGAAGATCGCCTGGAGAAGGAAATGGAGAGCAACCCACTCCAGCATTCTTGCCTGCAGAATCCCATGGACAGGACCCTGGCGGGCTGCAATCCATGGGATCACAAAGAGTGACTCAGCGACTATCACTTAGGAGCACAGACAGAAAGTAAAATGTGGGAGTTCCCCTCCCTGGCCCTTGTCCCTCATTGAGTCTGAAATACATTCTTCATAGTTTGATACACTATATTCTCCCAGGCTTTTCCCTATCATTTCTATTCATATACTCACACAAATATAGATTTTTTGACATAAATGGACTCACAAGAACATATTGTTCAACAACTTGATTCTCAAGGAGTGATTTATTCCACCCTTTTTTCAGTCTGAATTTTATACCCTTATCAGAACTGATTTTGTGATTTTATAGCTAGTAGAAGCTGTAGCTGGTGAAGTCATCAGGGAACAGCAGGTCTTACTCCATAGCCATATACCAGAATAATTTTGTCTTGTGGTATCAAGAGCAACAGTCATAATGAAAACACTGCCCCTAAGTTTTAATGTACTTAAGAGAAATAATTGACTTGTTTATTCTGAATATTTTCTCTAGAAACACATACATTTAACAAATTAAGCACACCCATATTTTATTGACTGTCTTAGTTATAATCTTGAATTAAATAAAGCCCATTTAAAACTAGTTGAGAGGACAATTGTAAATACTGGATTTTGTGTCCAAGTCAATCAACTGCTCTTATTTGTTCATAGACTAGGGAAAAAATGAGAAGTTTTCCTGCATTTTCAGCTCCCAAATAATTCTTCCATTTAGAGTGAACTGGACTGGAGTAACCTTTAAGGTTGCTGGCTACCAGACATTCAAGACCTTAACCCAAAGGAAGATAATTTTTTTTCCTTTAGTCCTGCTGGAGCAGCTATTGCTGTAAAAAGATTATCATTTCAAAGTGTTGGGTTACTTCTCAAGTTCACTAGTATGAACTTTCTTTAAAACCTCCAGGAGCAAAAACAGATTTCTTGAATGGTTCACCTTTAGACCTGATTTTTAAAATAGTTGCTATTTTGGAGGGATGGTTGTTGGATTCACGTATCACAGCCAACCCTTCTTAAACATCAGGGTTTGACCTGCTGCCACCCATCCAGAGAGCTCCGTTGTGTTAGAGTCTCCTTACAGTCCTTTCCTGAAAAGACTTTCATCTGTTCCTTCAACAAATACTTGAGTGCCTTCTACAAGCACTCATTGTTCTGTTATCTCAAATACCAAGAACTAAAATCTAACATTATAATGACCATTTTAAGTAGTCACCTGGTATGTATTTTAATCTTTGATGAATAGAAACATTAACTAAAACCACCTCTGACATTAGGGAACTCTTTTCTGTCCCTAAGGTAAAGTCTTTTTCTTGCTGTTTCTTAAATCTTCTTGCTTTGTTCTCAACTCTTCTTTAGCAGCCATGAATTACACATATCCTGGGCAGTCCTGGTGAAGAGCCCTTTAGAAGTAAGAGATCATACCAATGCTGGTGGGAGACTGGGGCTGGGGAGAGGTCAGGGCAAATTCTTTGTTTTGAAGATATGCAAATATCCTGAGTCCTAGATTTATGGCATGTCTTCATTAACTGATGGGAATTTTGTATTGGAATTGGGATTTTCATACTTGCCTCTGAATTCCTGTTGTTGCTGTGCTCAGTCACTTAGTTGTGTCCAACTCTTTGCCACTCTGTGGATTGTAGGCCCCCCAGGCGCCTCTGTCCTTGGAATTTCCCAGGCAAGAATACCAGTGGGTAGCCATTCTCTTCTCCAGGGGATCTTCCCCACCCAGGGGTCGAACTGTGTCTCCTGTATTGGCAGGTGGAGTCTTAACCACTAGTGCTACCTGGGAAGCCCACCAGAACAGAACAAAAGAGAACTAGAATGATCACATACTTTGCCATCAGATAGGAGATAGCATCCATACCAGACTTCCTCCTGAGGACTTTGGTGTTGAGGCTGTGGTGACACTACGATTGGGCCTATCCCTGGTGGCTCACATGGTACAGAATCTGTCTGCCAATGCCAGAGATCTGCATTCTTTCGCTCCCTGGGTCAGGAAGATCCCCTGGAGAAGGGAGTGGCAAACCCACTCCACTATCCTTGCCTGGAGAATCCCATGGACAGAGGAGCCTGGCAGGCGACCGTGCATGGGGTCCCAAAGAGTTGGACATGCACGACTGAGGGACTACGCACACACACCTGGTCCTCAGACCCGGAACCTGGGGCTGTCTCCACTGTTGTTTTCTGGAAGCTGCTGGGTCAGCTCAGTGGGAGGCGGGTGGGGCAGACTCTTCCAGGTCTGCTCCTTCTCAGAGGCCCTTCCTTGACCTGGGCTGACCCCTGAGCAGCACTGGTCTGCGCTCCTCTCTCCTGTCCCTGCTGTTTCTCCCCGCTTCATCCCCCAAGTCTGCAGGTCCCAGGCCAGTTGTAAACTGTGCCTGGTGGCCTTGGCCTGAGCCCCATAGCAGGCGGTACTGCTCCTGGGACCCCATGTGCCGGGCCAGCCTTCTCTCCACCAGCAGCTCTCCTCAGAAGCCTTTCTAGTTTTCCTCAGTGGTTTTGTTCTGCGTTGATTCTGTGTTGGTCTGGAGAGGGATGGTCTGTTGGGGATTCTGCCTCACAGATGGACACGTCTGTTAGTTTATTAGAGGAGTGATTGTGCAGATAGATTTGTTCTCGACTCATTCCCAAGCTAGACAACCCTCTGTGACACTGTTTAGAGATGATCTGCTGAGCAGTTTCTTAATGTCTTCTGATGTTCCAGTATAGTAAGATAGCTTGCTGACGAGTTTTGCAATCTGTCTGTTGGTATTGCATTACAGGAAAGCCCGACTGTGTTCAGAGCTCCGGCCAAGATTGCCCTCCTTCCCTTCGTCAGGATGGGGGGTGGCTTTTAGCCGGGTGTCCCTGTACCTGTCAACCGGGATGAGCAGCAGTCCTTTTCTTTCTCACATTCTAATCTGAATCCTGGTCCAGCCACCGCCCCCGCCCCCAACCCCGAAAGGGCGGATTTCTAAGAAGGTGGAAGCTAGGTAAGACAATGATTGTGCCTCTAGACTTGAATTCACTTTCGGAAAATTTTAGCAGATCTTATGCACAATCCCCCTGTTTTAAAGGGGAATTATTTTGGAGGTGAGGGAGAAACTGAATGCCTGCGTGGGGAGAGAGTAGAAGGAGGCCTGGAAAAACTCTCCCAGCAGGAGAGAGAGGCTCTGGGGTACGTCACCTTTGTTTTAATTAAAACACTGTGCAATACAAACATTTGCCTCCCCCTTCTCACCCCACCGCAGAAGAGCTGTAATTTCCCATATTTGGAATCTCGGGAGGGCCAGGCCACGTCTGAGGACAAGGCCAGACTCAGTCTATGCTTTGGGGAAAAGTAAGTAACTATAAGCGCCAAGAGGGCTGTGGTATTTACGGCGCATCTATGGTTAATGTATGTGCTTCCTTGTCATCATTTATTCAGCAGCCCCTGATGTCCTGGAGCTGATGCTGTGCCCATCAGTAATCTGATTCTTGTTTTCTTCTGCATATTTTCCCGTTTTCAAATGTGTAGGCATTCAGCTTTAATCAAGTAGGCTTTGCCTCTGTCATCTGTAACGGGGGATGACTGAAGTCATGTGGAGGATTTTAAGTAACTAATCTCTTAAGACAGTCAGAGCATAATCTCCGCTGGTCCCTGATCATCCTGCCTGCATCCCAGAGATTGGAGAGGTTCTGCAGAGGAGACCGGATAGGGGCCTTGGCATTTTTTGGAGAGACTGGGCATCCTTCTTGCTGGCGACAGGTTTTGTTTGCCTTTGGCATGGGAACAGGGCCTGCTGATCATTTGCTATGTCAAGAGAGTTCAAGATGTTCCATGAATGTGACTAGTGTTTTACCGAATCTCTGTGCTGGTACAGCTAACAATGACAGGCTGAACTCGTGTGAAGATGCTGTCCAAGCTCATTGATGTCTGTATAGCATGTGCAGGGCTGGCTGTCACGGAAATGCAACAGAGTAGACAGGAGGCCTGCTGGTTAGTGTTGTTCACTGACGTTTTTTTAGTAAATTACATCAGATCAATCAAAAGATCAGGGGTGCAGGGTCTAAAGTTCTCATGTGCTTTGCTTGGAATTCCAGTGTAACTTTATAGAGGTGTCATGTATTAGACTGAATTGGATTACAGCTGCTCTCCCAATTGTCACTTCTTTTTCTCCCCCACCCACTTTCTTTCTTTTTTATTTATGGTTTTATTTAATTTTTTTTTTTTACTTTTTATTCATGTATTTACTTGGCTGTACCAGGTCTTAGTTGGCGGCACATGGGATCTTTAAGTTGAGGCATATGAACTCTTAGTTGCAGCATGTGGGATCTAGTTCCCTGACCAGGTATCGAGCCTGGGCCCTCTGCATTGGGAGCACGGAGTCTTAGCCTCTGAACCACCTGGGAAGTCCTTCTACCCACTTTCTGAGGTTAGCTCTAGTTCTCACTACCAGAAGTGTCCTGTAGAAGAATTTGGTGAATATTACACCAAGTGCAGTCTTTGCTACTTTCTCTTAATAGGATGATAAAATCCCTAACAAATGTAGACTAATGAGAGAAGATTAGTTTGAATTAGGAAGGTGTCTGAGTTACCAAATATTTCTCAAGAACTTCACTGTTGGTACTTTAAAGTAAATACCATAACTCAAGCTAGGCTAACAGAACACCTAATAAAGATCCTTGGGGGATGCTGCTTTAGGAGAGAAACAAGAATGATTTGCAATTAACATACCAATTGTTTATGCAAGTGGTGTTTCTGAGATACTGGGATTGTGCTTGAAAACAGTCTGTTCTCTTAAGTATTTTAAATAGGGCCCATGAAACCCCATGTGTGTATGCTGCTGGCAGTTTATATGTGGTGTAAGGACCTGTTTTTCGAGGACCTAATTCAGAATTATCAGCAATATCAGAAATCCCAAGTTGGTGTAGTCGCTGACCTTTAACTTCCCAAAGTTAGTTAGATCACTTAGCCAAATGTTTCCACAGCACCAGCACTTGTCTCCTGTAACACAAAGTAATAAGTTTAACAATATGTTTGTGTGTTATATGGAGGAGACGCAGACATCCTTGGGTGATTCATGTGTGTGTGCATGCTAAGTCGCCTCAGTCCTGTCCAACTCTTTGTGACCCCGTGGACTGTAGCCTGCCAGGCTCCTCTGTCATGGGATTTCTCAGGCAAGAATACTGGAGTGGATTGCCATGCCCTCCTCCAGGGGATCTTCCCGACCCAGGGATGGAACCTGGGTCTCCTGCGTTGCGGGCAGATTCTTTACTGTCTGAGACACCAGGGACGCACATTACAGCATATAATGTGGGGGGGAAATATATGGCATTCATAATTTGGACAGTGTCAGACTGAACACACATATTCAAACACTTCCTATAGACAATACTGAAGAAAGGTGAGCAGATTTGCTATAGGAACAGTTTTGTTTTTATTTTATTAATTTTTATTAGAATATAGTTGATTTACTATGTTGTGGTAGTTTCAAGTGCATAGCAGAGTGAATCAGTTATACATATATATGTATCCACTCTTTTTTTAGATTCTTTTCCCATATAGACCCTAACAGAGTATTGAGTAGAGTTCTCTGTGCTATACAGGAAGTCCTTATTAGTTATCTAAGTTATCTATTTTGTATACACCTGGTCTTCCCTGGTGGCTCAGAGGGTAAAGAATCTGCCTGCAATGTGGGAGACCTGGGTTCAGTCCCTGGGTCAGGAAGATCCCTTGGAGAAGGAAATGGCAGCCCACTCCAGTATTCTTGTTTGGAGAATTCCATGGACAGAAGAGCCTCGCGGGCTACAGCCCATGGTGTTGCAAAGAGTCAGACACGACCGAGTGACTAAGCACACACATTTTACATATAATAGTATGGTATGTGTCAATCTCAATCTTCCAATTTATTGCTTCCCTGCTCTTCACCCCAGGGTAACCATAGTTTGTTTTCTACATCTGTGAGTCTAGTTCTGTCTTATAAAGAAGTTCACTTGTATCCATTCTTTTAGATTCCACATATCAGTGATATCATTTGATATTTGTCTTTTTGTGTCCGACTTACTTCATTCATTGTGACAGTGTCCGTGATGACTTTTTAATTAATAATTTAGTGCACTGGACTGTAAGTTCCATTGGGACAGGAATTATGGCTCTGTAGTTGGTCCTGGGGTCCCAAGCCCGTCCTTAGCCTGTTGCCTGGCATAGTGTAAATATTAGGTTGAATTGTGTAACATTGCCATGTTTAGAGGTCAAAAACACTCGAATATCAGCAATTAGGTCACACAGTTCAACCTAATATTGTGCTATCTTTGTGTATTGAATGTTGAATACGTGTCTTAATTGATGAGTTCTTAGATGCCTGTATTTAACACAGTTTTCTTTCTTTCCTTTAAAAAAAAAAATTTACTTACTTGGCTGTGCCAGATCATAGTTGCAGCATGTGACCTCTTAGTGTTGCAGCATGAGGAGTCTAGTTCCCTGACTGGGGATCAAACCCAGGCCCCCTGCATTGGGAATGCGGAGTCTTAGCCACCGGACCACCGGGGAAGTCCCCAACACAGTTATCTGTAGCCAATGAAATCCTGGCTACAGTATTTGAAAAGGAACTCTAAAACTTCCGAGAGCTGAAAACTTGTGGACTCGTGATGCAGAGGTAGGGCATCCATGAGACTTTAGAGCCTTGGATTCAGTAGATTTTCTCTGCAGTTCTTGGTGCATTTTCCAGCCAGAGATGGAGGCATGTGCCTTGGGGTCTGGAGTGCTGTCCGTCGCCTGGAGAATCTGGGAGAGTGTGCTGGAAAGCTGGGCTGGAAGGCAAAGACAGGAATAACATGGCCCGAAGAAGGCAGAGAGACCCATGAGCCCTGCTGAAGGAGCCGCGTCTGATCCTGAGTGAAGGGAACTCTTGTTTTCACAGCCCAGACTTCCTGTGCTCAGATGTTCATGGTCCACGGATTTGTGGTGCCCACAATGTGCTCAGTGACTGGCTGGGCACTACAGACTTCATTGGGAGCCTCCTTTGTGTCTGAGCCACTGCAGGCTGGATGTAGACCCTGGCCCAGTGGAGGCAAGGGTTGAAATGAGGAAAGAGCCCAGCTGGGCCCTGCTGGGAGAGGCCCAGCACTCTGGCCTGGGGCCTGCTCCCGGGCTGTGGAACTGGGAGTCAGGCCCATCCTAGGGTTTGGACTAGGGCTTCCCAACCTCCTCTGCTGAGTACTTTTTTTTGCATCTGTTTGGATTTCATGGCTCTCTTTCCAGTTTCTATGCACAAATGTCCAATTGTGCCACGCTATTATAATGCTCACTGTTTTCTCACACCCACAGGATAATTCCTCGTTCGGCTCAATTCCACCACTATTTGTCGAGCAGCCATATGTGCCAGCACAGGATGGGGGTGGCAGGGGAGGGAAAGCGCAACGATGCACGACGCTGGGTCCTGTCTGTGGCAGACACTGTTGGTTATCTACATGGCACCTTTTTTTTTTTTTCCTCTCTCTCTTGTTGACAGAGCCCTGATTTAGTTTGAATGTCACGCCTCCCTTCTCCACCCCCATCCCCCACTCAAGGAAAAGTGGCTCTGCTTCCAGCTCTAGGGTAAAAGGTGATTGATTCAAGCCATGCCCATGGTCTAGATATGGGCATGTGAGATATGCCCAATCTCATATTAGCCAGTGAGATATGAGAAGTCCTCCGGGGGGGGAGGGAGTGGATTCTGGGAAAGACGTCTTCTCTCTTAAGAGTAAACACAGAAGGGGCAACGTCTTCTATTAGATTCTTGGAAATGAGCAGCCGTTTTGTCACCATGAGGAAAGCGAATCTGTTGAGGCTGTCAGAGGGGAAAAGATGGGAAGAAACGGGGTCCTTGATGACAGAGCCACTGGAGGCTGAGTAGGCCGCTCTTTGCACTTTCTGTTGTCACTGGTTCAGCCATAGGTATTGTAAGCAGATAGAGTAGGGGCTCACCAGAGAAAGAGAACCAGGCATGGCTTTCTTGACATAAGAGAAGTCATTTTTGGCCTGAGTTAGTTTTGGATCTAAGCCTGGCCACAATGCTTGTCCTGGAACAGATCTCAGTAGTTAATGATCAAAAGAACAAAAGAATTCAAGAACTGTTCTCAGGCAAGAGAAGTAAGGATCCAAAGATAGTATATCAGTTAAAAAGACTCCCAGTTCTCTTTCAGTAGTAAAGATTAGCCTGAAATGCTTAACCTCCAGATCAACTGGAATCTAAGGGATAATGTTGTTGTTCAATCACCAAGTCATGTCAGACTCTTTGCAACCCCATGGACTACAGCTTGCCAGACTTCCTTATCCTTCACTGTCTCCCAGATTCTGCTTAAACTCATGTCCATTGAGTCAGTGACACCACCCAACCATTTCATCCTCTGTCACCCCCTTCTCCTCCTGCCCTCAATCTTTCCCAACATCAGGGTCTTTTCCAGTGAGTCAGAGCTTCACATTAGGTAGGCAAAGTATTGGAGCTTCAGCTTCAGCATTAGTCCTATCGATGAATATTCAGGGTTGATTTCCTTTAGAATTGACTATTTTGATCTCCTTGCAGTCCAAGGGACTCTTAAATCTTCCCCAGCACCACAATTTGAAAGCATTGATTCTTTGGCACTCAGCCTTCTTTATGGTCCAAATTTCATAGAAAGACTATGACAAACCGAGGCAGTGTATTACAAAGTGGAGACATCACTTTCCCAACAAAGGTCCATAAGGTCAAAGCTATGGTTTTTCCATTGGTCACTGGAAAATACAGATGTGAAAGTTGAACCAAAAAGGGATGATGGTGTTGACCTTTTCTAATCCTTGTGATTTCAGTCCACTAAAACTTGGACTCTCAAGCCTCCATGAATATGCATGTACTCTTAGCTTAAAACTAGCCTAACTTTGCTGTTCAAGGTGACACTGCCTTGGGAAAGACCCCCGGTGTTCTCCTTACTTGCTGCAATAATAATTTCTTTCTTCTCCTAATCTTTGGCATGGTTGTGTTTGTCTTGGCTCAGCATCCACCAAGAGGTAAACCCAGTTTTTCAGGTAACAGAATTGATGTTTCCCACTGCTTACAGTTGAAGGCAACCTGTATTAGATAGTCCCTCAAAGGAGCAGGAAATAGGATTTATTCTTAAAAAACAATAAAAGGTTCTTTCTCTCTTATAAACAAGGTAGGTTCTCATCACAAGGCACAGTGTTCGGAGCCAGTGCTTACCCCTATGGTAAAGCAGAGGAGAGAGAGGTTAAGTATGTTAGTAGGAAGGACTCGAGATTGTATTTCAATGGACCCTGACGGAGGATTAGGATTTGTGTAGAAGAGTGAGGAGCGAGTGGCATGAACAGACCTGTGGAGACAGGAGTGGATGAGGCTCCGGCAGAGAACAGGGAGATTATGTCCTAATTCCACAGGCAGATTCTAGAGCACTGCAAATTGCAGGCTTAGAAGGTGACCCTTGATTTATGCAGTGTGGGGATTGTGGGCTTTTGAGCAGAGAAGAAGCTAAGAAAGCGGCCGTTGGAAGGAAGGATCTGGCAGGTCGATCAGAGGGAAGAAAATAAAAGCTGAATGACCGGTTTAAGCTCCTGGAATGATTCAGTTGTTAGTGATGAGATGTGAGTTGAAAGCAGGAGGACATGGCAGAAGATATCAAAGGAAAATTGTAAAGGAAAGTAACTATTAAAAGAAGGGAGGATTGAATGAAGGGGTAATTGAATCTTGCATCTAGAAGATGACTGTAAAAGTTTGAGTGTGATGACTTGACATAAAATGGAAATTTGGAAGAGGGGACCAAATTTAGGAAGATGCTGTGTGGGGTTGAGGTAATGATGGAAGCTGTAAGCAATGAGACTTTGAATTCATATGAAAATAGGGGCTTGACCTTGGGAATGAGAGGTCAGGACTTCAGATGAGGTGGTGGAGGCAACAGCTCACCAGGTGTGCACACCTTCCTTCAAATTTTGGCAGATTTGTTGAGGCCGTGTGACTAATGTGAGCCAATAAAATGGGTGAGGAGGTAACAGGTGTCATCTTCTGGCCGAGGCAGCTAAAAGCCTATATTCCTTCACTTCTTCCTTCTGTGCCACAGCACTCTTGGGGCCAGGGGCCAGGAGCCAGGGGCTGGGGATGTGGCCACAAGGGGAAGAGGGCCATTCTTCCAGACTTGCATTGCTTCACCTTTAGTCAGGGAATCCTTGTGGAATCCTTCTAGAGCTGCAACAGGGTGGCCCTCTAACTGCTATGTGTGTGATCTGGGTAAATAAGTGATCTTTAGGTTATACTTTTTCCACCGACTTCTGACTTGATTTGCTCAGAGATCTCTGTTGGAGGGGCTAGAGCATGCTGGCCGACTTTCCTCTCTCTCTGGGGCTCTCGGTATTTCTCGAGGGTGAATTTACTTACCCCCACCCCCTGCCTCAAGGCCCTTTAGCTTTCCAGGGAGGGGATCCCTGTCTCTGAGCCATGCCAGCGAGATGACTGCTCTGCCTGCCGGTCACCAGGATGTCAGTGGCTTTCAGAGGGGAATGTTTTGGTCACTGGCATCTAACTGGTGACCAGCTTGAGCATCTCAGTCACCTGGCTAAAGGTGAGAGCTTTGGGAAAAAGTTCCAGACTTCCAGACTAGACTAAGAATGAAGTCGGAAGTCCTTTTTACCTTTCCTAGTCTGAAAAGATTCCAAATGTGCTTTGCTTAAAGGCTCAGGAGTGCCGAGCTGGCCCTGAGAGCACAGGCGCACTTTGTTCGGGGCTGTGTGCACTGGCCTGGCTGACTCAAGTTGTTTTCCTAAGGGCAGGGGCCCGGTGCAGAGCTGGGAGGCATTTGGCATCTGGTTTTCGTCAGGCAGCGAGTAAAAGTGCAGATGCTGAATCTGATCTTGCTTTAAACAAAGCACAGTTAGACACAAAGGAAGGGCCTTTGTGCAGGACCTCTTCTGCTTCGATGTGATCTCTGCTGTGTCCTGTTCTCCTTTTACTGGAGACTTTGACTCTACGGATGCTTAGAAGAAAACCCTTCAGACCTGGGGACAGCTGGCCTGGGCCACTGGGGTGTTCCTCTATGACTTGAAAATTTAAAGACATCAAGGGACTCATTCTCTGTTTCATGGAGAGTTGATATTTTTATTTTTCCTCCGCTTTCAGCAGACTAGGGCTGTCATATATATTTGTGAATGATGCTTTGTTCATGGACTTGGTTTACTCACGGCTCTCCCTGCTCTCTCTGACAGGCCCAGAAGGGCCACATCTAGTCCCAGGAGGAGCTGTCTGTCAGCCTGGCCTTTCCTTCATCCATCAGTTCATCCAGTCATCCATCCCTCCATCCACCCGACCACCGTTCGATAAGCATTGGTTATTGAATCACAGCACTGTGATTTGGAGCAAATTGCTTAACTCTTCTAAATGCCCGTTTCCTTATCTGAAAATAACGGGAGCCACTCGTTCGGGTTGTTGGGTGAATTTAGTGGAATCATCGGGAGAGAGTCTTCGTGTAGGAAATGCTGTATAGTTGTAGTGATTGTTCATCGTCGTTCAGGACCAGGGTGCCACCCTCATCAGCTGACGGCCGCAGATTGCCTTAGTTAGGCAGACGTGTCATTTGGAGGTTGGATTTAGGCCTCAGGACATAGTGGCTGGCCATAAAGGCACAGCAACCTTTGGACCACTTGGTCACCTCCCTCGGACTATCTTGCTTTTCTTGTTTCAGCCTTGGCGGGGCCGCTGTAGCTGAGATCTCCAGGCCTTTGACCAGATGGCCCCTGGGCGTTCCCCAGCTTTGGGGTTCATGCTGAGGTGGTTCCAAGGGGTCCTCCCCGCGTTGTCTGGGAGCCCCTGCCTGGATCTCTCCTGCCCTGCCGCTTCACCTCTCCACCACCTGCCACATCCCTGCTTCTGGTGTCGCCACAGTGTCCACCACTGTTCCGTCTTCCCTCCTCCATCTCCTCAGCACCTGTTCCTCTTGGCACTGCTGTCTCTTGCCTGTTCTTTAGGGTCTCCATTTGCGTGCTTTCCTGGTACTTTACTCGGGATTTCCAGGTGGCGCTGTGGTAAACAATCTGCCTTCCCGTGCAGGAGACATGGGGTTCAATCCCTGTGTTGGGAAAATCCCCTGGAGTAGGGAATGGCAACCCACTCCAGCATTCTTGCCTGGGAAATCCAATGCACAGAGGAGCCTGGCGGGCTACAGTTCATGGGGTGGAGAAGAGTCAGACATGCCTGAGCAACTGAACACAGGCACACCCGCTACTTTAGGGAGCGGTGTTGACGTCCTCTGTGCACCGTGCTGGGCTTTACTCTAGAGCGGGGGTCCCCGTCCTCCAGGATCTAATGCTTGATGATCGGAGCTGGAGCTGATGTAATAAGAACAGAAATAAAAGTGCACAATAAATGTAATACACTTGAATCATCCCAAAACCATTCCCCACCGCCCCCATGGAAAAATTACCTCCCATGAAACTGGTCCCTGGTGCCAGAAAGGTTAGGGATGGCTGCTCTAGAGAATCTGCACTGGCCTTGTGAGTGCCAGGCAGAGAGGCTGTAATCAGATTGTCCTGGGGAAAGGGAGCTGTTTATCACTGGGTGGTGGGGACGGTTTGGGGAGATAGTGGCCTTGCCTACCTGGGTGAGACCTGAAACAAGGGCATGCAACAGGCAAGAAGACTTGCCAGGCTTTCCTGAGGGAGCTGTGGTTTTGTTCCCAGTTTCCTTTGGTGCCCAGCTTACTTGTCTACCCTCTCTGCATTTCACCTCTGACTGCTCACTTGATTCTGCCTCTGGCAATCCTAGTTTCCTGTGGATGCTTTTCTACGGCCACTTTCTGCCTCATTCTAGCTCTCTTCAGAGAATTGAGGAAGCTCCCGCCTTCATTACTTAGGAGCCAAAACTAGCCCTGTCTTGGCTAGAAAGTGTATTGTGCTTAGAGGAACTTTCTAAGTAAAATTAGACCTGGTAGAGAACCCACACCTTGAATTTCCAAGCTTTTAAAGTTCCTGGAAAGTCCTTTGGATCCATTCTTTCTTTTTGACCCCTCCCCTGCCCCAAACCCCACCCTGCCTTCCTTCTAAAGATCCCGATGGTGGCATTTAACCAGAAGCCAGGCAGAGGAATGCTCTGTCCTGGCGCCTGTGGGAAGTAACGGGGAGTGGCCAGAGCTGTGCCTAAGAGTTCAACAGATGGAAATGAACCGCAGCATGTCATAAAGGAGACTTTGTCCTGCCCGGCTGTATAGGGAGGTGATGCAGTTGTGGGAAAGCACTTCTGTGACCCCTCGTTAAAGCAGAGGAAATGAGAGGCCTGCAGGCCACAGCCAGGCTGGCCTTGAGCAAAATGGTCAAGTGCTGGGCCCCGCCCCCAGCCTCTGTGCTGACTTTGGTCTCAGCCCTGCCCCCAGCAGGCACATCCATGACCTCCCCCGCCCTCCTCCACCCCACCGGACAGTGGTTTCTGTCCCTCTCCCTCCTCGTTTCAGCTCCTCACAGGGGCTCCAGTTCTTCCCTGTCCGGGGTTGGTTGAAGGCCTGTGGGTCAGAAGAGTCGCTCACTTACGCTGAGGGGGAAGCAGAAGCTGACCTTCGGGAGCCCCACTTCGTGCCGGCTCTGCGCTTTCACTGCCATCCTCCAACTTCACCCTTGGAGTTTCGAGCCAGGGGACCGTGATGCAGTCCTTGTACAGATGCCCCAGTTGAGGCACAGCTAGGCTTTGTGATTTCTCCAAGTCACAACCTGCCCAGGCCACTTCTTTGAACCCTAGTTAAGCAAAAGAAACCTAGTATTGTTTTAATTCACATGATGGTGGTATAATTTACACACAACAGAATTCACCAGCTTTAAGTGTATACTTCACTGAGTGTTGACAAATGTAAACAGTCATGGAAACCACCATCGCAGTCACATATAGAGTGTTCCCATCACCCCGCAAAATCCCCTCCCTATACCTCCAGGTCTGCTAACCACTGATCTGATTTCTGTAACTACAGCTCTGCCCTGTCCAGAATGTGGTCCACATGGAATCCTGTCGTATGAAGCCTTTTTAAAAAATTTTAATAATGTTTTTTAGTATGAAGCTTTTTGAATCTGGCTTCTCTCGTCAAAATGCTTCTGAGATTCATTCATGTGATTGTGTGTGTCTGGTTCATTCCTTTTTATTGCTGAGTAGTATTCCATTGCATGGCTGTATCACCATTTGTTTCTTCACTCCCCAGCTGAAGGACATTTGACCTGTTTGTAGCCTGGGGCTATTATGAATAAAGCTGCTTTTCTGTGTGTTATGTCTTTGTGCGGATGTAGGTTTTCAGTTCTCTCTAGTAAACACCAGGAGTAGGATTGCTGGGCCATATGGTGAGTGTGTGTTTAACTTTTTAAGAAGCTGTCAAATTGTCTCCCAAAGTGATTCGCATCTCACATTCCCATGAGCAGAGTATGAAGGGGACCTGGTACATTTGATTTTGTACATTGGTACGTCTTGGGCCTTTCTGGTTATCCCATAGGGTCACTTGCTGCTGAGGTGTTAGTGTCTGTTAGTCACATTAATGAGTCTTGAGCCTGCCCTTGTAAGAGGGGATGCCTGGAGAGGTTTCCAGTTGATGCCAGAGAGGTTTTCCCAAGGTGCCCTCCAGCCAATCAGGGCAGCCTTCTCCTCTGACAGCCCCATGCCTCATGGACATCCTCTGCTCACTTTCCCCTTGGACCTCACCTGGTTAACAACTAAGAGTCACCTGTGGACTCCCCCTGCTGTAATTGGGACCCCCTGGCAGTGTGGACACCGGAACATTCCACACTTGTACTGCTCACTTCCCTGGCCATCGTGGCCCCAGGAGGGCGGCTCCAGGCCAGTGCTGGAGCAGGAGCCACTGGGAGCCGTGGGCAGGCTCAGCTCTGGTGGGCCGTCTGCTGGGGCCCAGGTGGCTGTGTGGGGGCTGCAAATTCACAGGCATCTCAGGACTGGAGCTCACTCAGGGCGCTCCTGAGCAGGAGTCTAGTGACTGCAGGCTCCTGGATTGTCTTCTCGTTGTGTGCTGAGGTTTTGACCAAGCTGGTAAACAGTAGAGGCGGGTGCAGTTTGTGCTGATGTGACCTCCAGGGGAAATGGAGAGGAGGAGTTTGAGGAACTGTGGTTGGGTGTTACTTTTTTCTTTTATTTGTGGCAACATGCCCTGAACAGTGTTCATGGTAGGGGTCCATGGAAGGAAGCACGGGTCATCCTTTCTAAAGCAGTGATATCCGGAGTGAGAACATGTGGCTGTTTGTCCTGTAGCACACGCACTTGTGAATCGGGGTCACAAGTCTGGGGAGATCAGAGCCCACTGGTGAACCTGCCTGCAGGGCCAGAAGGAGCCCTGCCCTCGGAGTGGGAAGCCCTGGCTGTCGCCCTTTCCCTGACTCCTGCTGATTTGATGACCTTGGGTGAATCCTTGAGCCCTTAGCCCTCCGCTTCCTCGTGGTGGAGTAGGAATAGCATCCCTGTTGCTTGGGGATTTTGATGCCCATGGGGAAGCCTCCTGAGTGCATGAAGGCCCTTCTTACAACCATGACCTGGCCTCGGCCCCCTCCTCTTCCCCTTTCTTAGATCTGACTGTTTCCTGGCACCTTCAGGAGGACCGGGAATGGATGGGTGCTCCTGGGGCAGGCTGCCAGGCAATGTCTGCTGAGAATGGTCAGGGTCTGAGCACCAGGCCTGGGAATTTACTGCTTGCTCCCTCAGACGGGCAGGAATAGGTGCACAAAAGAGAAGACAACTATTGACAATCAGCCTGGAGTTGAGGACACAAAGAACTGCAGGGGAGTGAGTCAAGGCCTCTGAAGGTGCTGCCATGAGTGTCCATCCAGATGAGACCTCAGTGACCCTGGGTGTGAGCAGCACCAATGCCAGGATTCCAGCACCAGGAGGATGCTTTTAAAGGGGGAGATGCAGAACTTCCCTGGTGGTCCAGTGGTTAAGACTCCTTGCTTCCATTTCAGGGGGCACCGTTTTGATCCCTGATTAGTAGTGTTAGTCTCTCAGTTGGTGTCCAACTGTGTAGCCTGCCAAGATCCTCTGTCCATGGGATTCTCCAGGCAAGAGTACTGGAGTGGCTTGCCATTCCTTTCTCCAGAGGATCTTCCCAACTCTGGGATCAAACTCAGGTCTCCTAGGTTGCAGGCAGATTCTTTACCGTCTGAGCTACAGGGAAGTCTTGGTTGGGGAACTAGATTCCCGTGCCACGTGGCCAAAAAAAAAAAAAAGAGAAAGGTGAGGGAGGCGCTGTGGGAGGGATGAGAACCCTGATCTGGGAATCTGGCTTCACTAAGCCCTGTTGTTGGGAACTGGTCAAGGGACCTTGCACAGGTTGACCTCAGCTTCCTCTTCTGTAAAGGAGGGGATGGGACCGGACGGTGGGCTCTGGCGCCACAACCTCGGCCCCTCTCACTGTTCACACTGTGCTTTCTGGACCCCCAGCCTTGGCTACTGGCTGGCAGATCCCTGTGGTTTGTGAATAATTGCTTCAGGGGAAGAAGTGGGGGAGTGAGGACTGCAAGTGGAGACATGTGGGAGACACGGGTTCCACCAAGGTCAGATGATTTCAGGCAGCAACTTGCAGAGAAACTTGGAAATGACTTGGCAAAGCGGGTTTTGCCCTGGCCTTGCTGGCAGGTGGCCCTGGGGGCCCCCTGCTGACACCTGCCAGCCTGGGCTCCCGAGCCCTGGTTGGTGCTGTGATTGATGACACTGCAGTGGGGCCTCTGCCCCGAGCCTGCCATGGCCACCTCCTGCCATTCAAGATGCTTCAGATACCCTGAGTCCCAGTTCTGAACCACTGGCTGTACCTCTGGTTGAGGCTTTTCCTTTTCCACATTTCCTTAATCCAGTTGAGCTAATCTGCCTCTTCCTGTGTGACAAGAATGTTTAGTTCTCTGGTCAAATTTTGCTTGGTCTAGAATCCCACTCTGTGTTTCTTTGGGGTTTATCTTTTACATCCTAGGCATGCTGACCAGTTCTCTTACCTGGACCCTTTGCCCCTTAAGCGTGGGGACTCAAGTTTACCTGCTTGGAGGCATCCAGAGCTCTCATATGATTCATCATGATTGCAGTTTCTCTCAAATACATGCAGTATGACCTCTTATCCTTACTGAAGTCATCCTAGACTTAAAAGCCAATTTTTTTTTGTTAAAAAATTTTTTTAAATGATGTAACAGGTCACATCATTTAACCCGTTACATCATTTAATCAGTTTTCACATGTTAAACAACACATTTGGTAGTATGAAAACAAATGTTCTATAGTTGAGAGTAAAATTTCGTGAAACAAAAACTTGAGTGATTTTTGAATGGTCCTCATTGTATCAATCATACATGTAAAATCTGATAACATTTTATAGGTATTTCTGACTCCAAAGTCCATACCCTCAATTGTCCTGCCACTTAACCTTTGAGTATCAGAAGGAGGAAATGACATTTTCATGTACCTGAAATAAAGGTTGTTTCCTTCAAAATAAAATAAAATATGATAACATTTTATTAGGTAATAACATTTTATTATTTGTGAAGGGTCATCAAAAACACTGATTTCGTAAATAATGTTCCTGACTTGAATCACAACACAATTGAAAGCCCCTCTCCAGCATCCCTTTGTCCTCTGCTCCCGGCAGCTCCAGGCTCTGCCCTTTCTGAAGGCTGCCTTCCATCCACTGTCACAGAGGCGCCTCTTCTTCACAGTTTCTTTGCTCTGGATGCTGTAACTGCTTTTCTGTATTTTAATTTTTTATTGTGGAAAATTTCAAATATAGACTAAAGTGGAAGAAATAGGATAATGAACCCCTACACACCCATCACCCAGTTCTAACAATTACCAGCTAATGGCCAATCTTGTTTTATTTGTGCCCTCTCTCACTTCCCTATCCTTCCTGTATTATTTTCCAGAAAATCCAAGGGTCACACATTCTATTCCCATATGTTGTGGAAAATTCTTGCCCACTGAGCTGCATTTATTAGTTATGTTGTTGTTTTTGTTCAGTCTCTGTCATGTCCAGCTCTCTGCGACCACATGAACTGCAGCACGCCAGGCTTCCCTGTCCTTCACTGTCTCCCGGAGTTAGCTCACACTTATATCCGTTGAGTCAGTGATGGCATCCAACCATCTCATCCTTTTGCCTCCTTTTCCTCTTGCCCTCAATCTTTCCCAGCATCAGAGTCTTTTCCAATGAGTCGGCTTTTTGCATCAGATAGCCAAAGTATTGGAGCTTCAGCTTCAGCATCAATCCTATTATTTTCTCATTTAAAATTAATTTGCAGAATAGCAAGGAGATAACATTTCATCCCTGTCAGATTGGTGATAGTGTAATAGATGAACAATACCAGGAGTTGAGGAAGATACAGAAAGAATACTTAAACACTGACCTTGAGGATATGAAATTGGTGCACCAGTGTTGCAGAGCCATGTGGGCCAAGCCTCCTGTGACTGATGATACCTCTAGACAAACATTCACAAGAACATTTACTGCTGTGAAATGTTGGAAAGCTCTGAAAAGTTCATCAGCAGAAAAATGAATTTAAAATTTGTGATACATATGATGAATATTCTTACAGTGATCTATGATCTGCTGCAATCAAAATGAATTCACCAGAGTGACATATGTCAACAAGGATTACTCTCAAAAATGTTTTGCCGAGTAAGAAAGATGCAAAAGAGTGCTTACAGTGTGATGCCATTTTAAAAAGTTTTAAATCATGCCCAAACTATGTTTTTGGATACATGCATATATAGTAAGAGCATAAAAATGCATGAAAGTGATAAATACCAAGTTCAGGGTGTTATTTCTGGAGTTGGTGGGGGTAACAGAATTGGGAAGGGAGTGAAATCAGGGACTTGATCAGTGTCTCTAATGCCTTCTTTCTTGAAAGAAAAATCTAAAGCCAGTGAGGCAGAATATGAGGATTTGACATTCTTTTTTTGTGTACAGGTATTTATTATTCTCTATATTTTCTATATGTTTTAAATACTTCCTCATTCAAAAATTGAACTTAATTGTTTTTCATCTGATGAGCCTGAGATGGTCATTGTTTCACCTGATGTTGTCAGCATCTAAACTGAAGCTAAACACACTTGTCCAATCCTGAGAAAATGCTTATTTCCTTTGTCATTTAGTGATACTAGATCACAGATTGCCCCTTAAATTTAATGGATTTCTAGAAGTCCATGACTCCATGTATTTTCCAGATGCTTCTATTGATAGTTAGAAAAGGCAAGTAATGAAGCCCTAAGGATCTGACTTCTGTTGGAGAAGGTGAGGACAGTGTGAGAGAGAGGCTGAGGAGGGCATCCTGCCTTGCCTGTATGTGGACTGGTCCTACAAAACCTGCATTTGGTTAACGCCTGTCTCTACGCCTGGTTTGCACTGGAGTAGGGCTCACAGTCCCTCGGAGAGGGAGGGTTTAGATAATGGGAAGAGAAGTGGTTGATCTGATGTGTCACAGGATTAAGGGCCCATCTCTAGCGAGACAAGGGGCTTCCTGGGTGGCTCAGTGGTAAAGAATCTGCCTGCCGTGCAGGAGCAGAGTTTGATCCCTGGGTCAGGAAGATCCTCTGGAGAAGGAAATGGCAACCCACTGTAGTATTCTTGTCTGGGAAATGCCATGGACAGAGGAGCCTGGTGGGCTACAATCCATGGGGTTGCAAAAGAGTCGGATGCGACTGAGCACGCACCCACTATAGCTAGACAGACTTCTTCAGATCTGGTCCCTTCAGCTCATCTTCATCTCTGCTCGCTAGCCACCTCCGTTCAGCCCTGCTTCCAGCCAGAGCCCTCACCAGCCCCCTCGGTGAACTCACCCTTTGTCCTCTGGCTTTGCACGTGCCCTGGCTTCTCACATGGCATAAGTACCTCCCCATACCTGTTCCTGGGCTGCCTGCCCGACTCCTGCTTCCCAAGGCTCAGATCAAGGTGACCTCCGTGTGACACCTTCCCTGACTCTCTAGACTAACCCCGCCTCTCCCAGTACCTGCACAGTTGGCTCCTTGTCTGGGTGGTGCTTAATTCCACACTTATCTCCCACACTTATCATGCATGTGGAGTGGTTCCAAATACAGACTCCATGTCTGCCCTGGGCAGATCACTTAACCTCTCAGTGCCACTCTCATCTGCAAATGAGGATGAGGACGGCAGCTGCCTCCTGTTGTTGTCAGGGCGCGGTGTTGTGCTGTGTGCTAGGCATTTATAGTTGGCCTGGCAGGGTGGTGTGGTCATTGTTTTTCTGCTTTCTTCTCTTCTTCACTTTCTTTTCACTCTTCCTCTTCTCTCTTCCCTCTTTCCTTTCTCTTTTTCCCTTATTGTTTAGCTCTTCAACACTGGAAGATGGAAAACATTGGAGGAAACACCAAATGGCTAATAGCAGACAGGTGTGAATAGCAGACAGGTGTGAATGACTGATAGCAGACTGGGGGGAAAAGGCAAATTTTGGAAGGGCTGGTGGGAGTCAGAGATTAGATAGACGGGGGAGAGGGGCCAGAATTTGGAAGCCTTGAGGACCAAAAGGAGGAGTTTGGACTTGAAGGGGTGGGCCAAGTGGTGGGCCATTATGCGTATGGCAGAAAACTGCTGCAGGGGACTTAAGTGGCAGTGGACTGCCTGGGGCAGAGGGGGAGAGTGGCAGTAAGGAGACAAGTTTTAAAATTTGCTAAAGAGCTTTCAGATTGAAGAGAAGACAGGTGGATCGGGTTGGTAATGGTGGTGGAGGAACTGGAGAGGTTCTGGCGAGGAAGGGACAGGGCTCAGGTGAAGGGGTGGAGGAGGGCAGGGCGAGCTGCAGCCTAGAGCTGAGATTTCTCACCAGTTGCTCTGCAGGAAGCCGCAAAAAAAGGGAAGATAGCAACGAGAACATTTTTTAAACTTTATTTTTACTTTTAATATGTGTGGAAGTGTGAAAGTGTTAGTCGCTCAGTCGTGTCCGACTGTTTGCAACCTCATGGACTGTAGCCCGCCAGGCTCCTCTGTCCAAGGAATTCTCCAGGCGGGAATACTGGAGTGGGTTGCCATTTCTGTTTCCAGGGGATCTTCCTGACTGAGGGATCCAACCCGGGTCTCCTGCATTGCAGCCAGATTCTTTACTGTCTGAGCCACCAGGTGTGGAATGGCTTAGAATTTGGCATCAAATTAGTGTATTTATTGATAATACCTACTGTGGATGCCAGCAAGAGGCACCGTGATCTCATATACTTACGGGTAAGACAGAAGCGGGGAAATAATATTCCCAAGCATCATCGTCAGAGTGCTCTAGCTGGGTTAGGTGTTGTAGGATTCCGTCCTAGACCTTTCTGCATTGTTCTAGTCTATTTGATGAAGATAGAGGTCATTCTCTTCCAGATGATTTAAAGTTATGTATATGACTTTAAAACAAGAAAGTACAGCAAGTAAGTGTCTTGATCTGAAGGAGGAGATGGGCTGATGGGCTGAATCCCAGTAGGATGGACAGAGATGCTTGCAAGGTTTTGAATCCAGCAGCCCAAGTGTGGGAGTGAGAGGCTGTGGGAAGGATGGAGGGTTGATGCTGGCAGGCATCAACCATGTGATGTGGCCACCAAACAAAGCTGTCTTGTCTGCACCTAAAGGAAATGTGGTGTCTAGAACTGGGGTATGGTAGTCTATATGCCCTGTGCTGTCCAGACCACGTGTCAGACATGAAGTTCTGGGCCACACCCTTGGTGGGACAGAGGTGAACTGGAGCCTGTTTGTAAGAAACAGGGAAAGAGACCAAGTCAGTGTCATGCACGGCCACAAAAGGTCGCCAGCTATTCAGCCTGGGATTCGAGAAGCTGGAGTTTCTAGGTGGCAGGCTTCTTGAGGGTCAGAATTATTCTGTGCATCTCTTTGTAGCTTCAGTTCCTGCTTCAGTGTCTGGTGCCTAGAATGTGCTCACCCATTGAATGGATGAGTGATAGACTGGGCTTGTCCAGGATCCTGGAGCCCACTTTCAGTTCAAAGTAAAGAACTTTCCAGTAGAACTTTCCTGCCTGGGCTGCTATCAGTGATGACGTGTCTCTGCCAGGAGAGGGTCTGCAGACACAAGGAGTCAAGTTTAGGTGGGTGGTTAGACCAGTGGACCCCAAGAATCTCTCTTTGTTTACATGAGTCAGGACTTTTTGGTGGAGGAGAGTAAGGGGGAGTGGGGAAAAAAAAATCTGTGATCACTGAGGGTGGCCAGGAGCAACTAGATTTGTAAACGAATCTGCTGGCAAATTTATTTACAAGTACACCCCTCCTCAAAGTGCTTTTTATAATTTCTAGATAAAATGCCCTAATTTGAAATTAGCATCAAGTGGAATTTAAGTTAATAGTGTGAATTGCAGTCCCATCTGCTTGGCTTCATGGCCCAGTAGATCTGCAGAGCCATTTGTCACAATTTGTTTTAAAGCCAGGAAGAAAAATACTCCTGGATGCTATCCAGAACTTCTTGTGGAGACGCTGTCTTTGGAATGTGGAAGGGGTGGGTGGCGAGGACGCTACCCACTTGGGCAGAAGGAGGGCCATGTACTGGGAGCCAAGAGACGGGGGTTCCAGTTTCCCTCAGTGGCTTGCTCGTGACCTTAGGGGAGCTGCACAACCTCTAGGGTTTCAGTGCCTGGTGTGGAGGGGCCTGACAAACCAGGGCTGCTTCATGTCAGGGCTGAGCCGCTTGACTGGTCATTCTTTCATTCATTCAGCTAATAATTTTGAGCTCCTGTTAAGTGTCAGGCATCATTCTCGACGGGCTTCCCAGGTAGCTCAGATGGTAAAGAATCTGCCTACGATACTGGAGACCTGGGTTTGATCCCTGGGTCAGGGAGATCCCCTGGAGAAGAGAATAGCAACCCACTCCAGTGTTCTTGCCTGGGAAATCCCATGGACAGAGGAGCTTGGCAGGCTACAGTCCAGGGGGACGCAGAGAGTCAAACATGCCTGAGCAACTAACACACACCATTCTCGAACCTGGGGACTTAGCAGTATTAATAATGCTTTTTCTAGTGTAAGACCTAGCACGCTAAGAACATCACCATCCGTTTCGCTAATGTTACTGGAAAGCAGCGTTTCCTCCAGGCATAAGAACCATATGCGGGGAAAACTGTCCTGAGCTGGGGAAGGTTGTGACCAGCCCTTCCACTGATGTACTTGAAGCCTGAAGGGGAACTAGGGCCGACTGAGAAGTGTGTGAAGATCAAGCTGCGAAGGCTTGGCCAGCTGCGCAGATGCTTCTAGAGGCGCCTTTGAGCATGGGAGGAATCGTGGACCTGGGATGGGGCTTTCTTCCCAGGACAGGTGGCTGTGGAGTGGGGCTTTCAGCCACACAAGGGGTCCCGTTTTGTTCAAGGAGAGGCTGAGGGAGGCCTCAGAGTGGGTGCGGGCTGATGTCAGCCCCTGTGAGGAGGGGAGCTGCAGAGAGCATGCTCCTGGAGAAGAACCCATAGATTTAGCCCATAACCAGTAACTGGGAGACGGGTTAAGGTGAGGCCCTGATTTAAGGTGCTCCGAGTCTGCGAGGTGGGTGAGTGCAGGGATAAACGCTGGTGCTGGGCAGGCACCACGCGGGGAGAAGGTGACTGACAACCCGAGGGGGTGAGGAGGGCTTCCCAGCAGAGATGACAAATGAGCTGGGCCTCCAAGTGTGACCCGGAGTTGGTAGGGTGTGGGGGAGAGAAAAAGCCATTCCAGAGGAGGAGCCTTGGAATCTTTCCAGGTTGAGCTCCGTGTGGTGGGTGGGGGCCAGGGACCCATACGCAGAGGGTGTTCATTTGATTCTTGGAACGCTGGGGGTAGACTGCTTCAGTTCCCCCCGAAGGGAACGGTCATCCCTGTGTTTGAGGATTAGAATTCTTGGTGCCCAAGCTGCCTGGAGTCTTTTCTGGAAGATCGCGGGTGTAAAACAAACAAAATAGTCCTTCCTGCCCTGTGTGTGGGGAGGTGGGAACGATGAGGGGTAGGGAGGTGGCTGATGCAGCCCCGGGTAAAGGCCTGGGAAAGTGGATGTAGACGTGGGTGCAGAGAGGCGAGGAAGGATCAGGTCTAAGAGCTCCTATGGATACAGAGTTTAGGGACAGTTCCATGAGTGGGGGTGAAATTAAACGAGAGGAGGAGAGCCTGGACTCCTCAATGCCAGGTAGAGAACTTAGGAAGGCAAACATCAGTGGGACAGTTTTGGAGGACTAGATGTTATGGGCAGACACAGTGAATTTATTTAAACAAATTTTGGGAACTGGAAGCTCAAGGGCTCAGTCAAGCTCAGTGCGTTAGAATCAGTAAGAAGTGGAAACCTAAAGTGAGTTTGAGATGGGTCTTTGGGATTCCGATGTTAGAGGTAGGTTATCAGTTATCAAGTGCTTTGTAATCATTCATCCCATCTCAGTGTCTTAAAAGTTATTTTATTCTCTTTCAGGAATTGTCTGTAGCTCAGGACTCCAGGAGGGACTTGGCTGGTGGCTGAATCTTGGTTCTTTCATGGGGTGGTGGTCAGCCAGTGGCTGGGACTGAGCCAGTATTGACCTGGAATGGCAGGGCTACCATCTAATTGTTCTTATGGAGTCACTTCTGGGCGCTAGCTTGGGATCCTCAAGACGGGGTGCTCAGCAGTCAGGCTGCTTATGTGGCTCTCAGAGCTCCAGATGAAGTCACAGAGGGTCACTGCTGCCACAGTCATGCGTGCGTGTGTACACGCTCAGTTGTGTCTGACTCTTTGGGACCCCCTGGACCGTAGCCCGCCAGGCCCCTCTGTCCATGAAACTTTCCAGGCAAGTGGAACTGGAGTGGATAGCCATTTCCTTCTCCAGAGGGTGCAGTCATGAGCCACAGTCATAAGCACAGCCAGATTCAAGGGGAAGAAGCACAGATCCCATCTCTTTATGGGAACAGTGTCGAAGTCGCGTAAGCAGAGCTGGTGGGATGGGAGATCGTGTTGCAGACAACTTTGGGAAAGAACGCCTGAGCTCAAGTGCTCCCAGAACAGATGAACTTCCTGATAGTGTTCTGACGAGCAGAGGGGATTGGGGGGGCACAACCCGGGTGGGCAACCTGAGTCTCTGGGCAGGGGGCAGGAGGGGATGCAGCCAATGATGGAGATGTGGGCAGGGGTGGAGGAGGAGAACCAGATGTTCTGGGCGCACAGCTGGGCTTGCTGTGGGGACTCCGAGGCAGATATGAACAGTGAGGACAGGAGAGCAGTGGGTTTGGCCAGGACATATGGCTCTTGCTTATCAGTTGTTTTCTTCACTAGCTCCAGCCCTCTGCATCCCCCTCCCCTTGCCCCATTTCCCCCTTAGCTTTCGAAATGACATTTCATTAGGACAAGTTTTAAATTATTGTTATCTCTTTTAAAAATTGTTTTCCTATTTTATTTTGGTATGACATGCATTTTTATTCGTTTATTTTTGAATAGGTAGCACAACCACCCAATTAATTAAAAAGGATGGCTTAGGAGGTAGACTGTGAAAATAGTCTGCTTCTCATCCCATCCCCGCTGAGGTCACTGATGTTAGGTTTCACATTGTTGTTCAGTTGCTCAGTCGTAGCTGACTCTTTGCCACCCCACAGACTGCAACATGCCAGGCTTCCCTGTCCTTCACCATTTTCCTGAGCTTGCTCAAACTCATGTGCATTAAGTTGTTGGTGCCATCCAACCACCTCATCCTCTGTCACCCTCTTCTCCTCCTGCCTTCAATTTTTCCTAGCATCAGGGTCTCTTCCAATGAGTTGGCTCTGCGCATCAGGTGGCCAGAGTATTGGAGCTTCAGCTTCAGCATCAGTCCTTCCTATGAATATTCAGGACTGATTTCCTTTAGGATGGACTGGTTGGATCTCCTTGCAGTCCAAGGGACTCTCAAGAGTCTTCTACAGCACCACAGTTCAAAAACATCAATTCTTCGACATTCAGCCTCCTTTGGGGTCCAGCTCTCACATCTGTACGTGACTGGTGAAAAACCATAGCTGTGACTCGTTTCATAGGTATTCTTCAGAAACTATTGTCTCTGAGTTGCTGCTGTGATGCTGACTGCAGACTTCTGCTCCCTGGTGTCCATTTCAGCTTCCATAGCAAGGAATGGGGTAGAGAGGGCGGCACTTCACGAGCCGGCACCTCCTCTCCAGACCAATCCCCCCACCTTCACAAGAAGTCAGGACCTGCAGATTCAGGGCTGACCTCAGCCCTGAATTTTGTTCAGGCTTTTCTGAACCTATAATTTTAAATGTTGCTTCTAATTTAAGTCAGATTCCTTTCATGATGGCTTCATTTCTGCTTTGTGTGGTTTCTAAGTGTTCTTTTACTCTAAGATAGTGATTCAGATATTTCGTTCAGTTCTATCATTTACATGTAAAATTTCTTGAAAGGGGGAAAATATATAATTAGGGGGGGTCCTGGGGCTTTGGATTTTTGTATCACAAGATTATACAGTCTGAAAAGGGACTTTTGGTGGAGAAGGAAATGGCAACCCACTCCAGTATTCTTGCCTGGAAAAGTCCATGGACAGAGGAGCCTGGCGGGCTGCAGTCCATGGGTTACATGACTGAGCATGTGTGCGTGAGGGTGGAGGGAGATGGGTTGGTAGCAATAAAGTGGTGGAACTAAAAAAAAAAAAAGCTTGAGCTAACCAATGCTTAAGCTATGTTAATGAACTATGTATTTACCTAGACTCTGTCTTTCTTCAAGTCAGTTCTGCCTAAGACTCAGAACTGACTTAACAAACCAGTGTGTTTTACACATGCAAATGTTCTCTTAAGCTATGTTAATGAGACTCTGTTTTTGCTTGGAAACCTGTCTTTCTTCAAGATTCATGTTGATCGTTTATGGTTTATGGCCAGGACAGCTCACCTTGTGCCCGTGTTATCTCAGTGGTGCATGATGTGGGTGAGGGGCCTGGTGCCAGTCCCTGAGTTTTGAGACATTTCCTTCCTCTAATCAGCAGCCTGCTAGTAGCTGTGTATCATCTGGCTAAAGACTAGCAGGGGGCACTCTTTCTGCCCCTTTCTGATGTCTGTGTCAGAAGCTTTCTCTATCTCTTTTGTACTTTAATAAAACTATATCACACACACACACACAAAGGTACTTTTGGGATTGTCTAGGTGTTTTCCCTTTTGTGTTTGTTTGGCCTTAAAATTAAAAAAATTTTTTTTCCTGCATATAGGGAATTTAGCACTAGAGAGGAAGCTAAAATATTATCTAAAGTTGCTTTCCCCACAAAACAAACCAAAAAACCCAGACCAACTCTGCTGTACTTCCTGGTGGGGATGTCACTTGCTGAGACCTCTTAGTTCCCTGGAGCCGGCAGTGGGGAGTTCCTGGCCCAGCTCTGGACAAAAATGCTTGAACCTGGGGTATTCCAGATGATTTGAGCATGGAGACATTTGATGCTGTGTGCAGGCCTGGGGCTGACTGCTCCTTAGCCTAGTTTCAAAGGGACAGATTGCCACTGAACTCTGCACAGGGCCGAGATGCAGCTGATAGAAACCCAAGGCTGTCTCTCTGCAGTGTGCAGCATCGATCCGGAGCGTTTGAGGCTATTTTTTCTCTCTGAGTGTCCATAAAATTCATTACTTTACAATGAGCCTGTCAAGGAGAGCTGCAGTGAAGAAACGCTCCTCTCTGCTCCCAGGGCCTCATACTTCTGGAATTTTGCCTTAACAAGTGAATCAGATATTCTGTAAACGCACTAATGGCACAGTCCCTACTCATCAGGAGTTAGAACTTTCTCAAAGCCCCTTTCTATCCGTTGCCTCACCTGTTACTCACTGTAGCTCTTTATTTTTTCTGGATTTGCTTGGAGGTCCTATGAAAACAGGATTTACGCAGGTCCTTGCCCTCCACATGTCCCCACCGTCCCCCGCCTCATGCCCTGGGGCCTGTTCTCTGGGCTCTGCAGGTGTGCTAAGTTAATCGTGTCAGACAAGGATGGCTCTGCATTAATGAATGCCATCTCTCTTCCCTCCCTGGAGGCTGGATTGCCTTTAAAGTCCTTCCTAACTTTGGGAAAACAGAAATATATGGCTGAAAAAGGATTGCTGGGCAGGATTAAAAACTAACCCTTCAGCATCCACATGCCCGTTTGTTGCCTTCTGGGTTTGTTCTCTTCTCCACCTGCAAGGGCTCCTCACTTGTCACGTTGTGTGGTAAGTTATTCCACAGTGATCTTGAAAGTGGTTTCTGAGATGCTGTTTCAGTCCTGAGGGATATGTCACTGTGCAATGACAGTCTGCTGTGCTAAGAGATGCTGACAGCCCCTGCCCACCACCACACCAGATCCTCGGCTCATCCGGCCACCGCAAAAGGCAACTGCTTGCTCCAGTTATCAGCACCAGGTGGGCTGGAGACCTTTGGGGATGGTCAGCGTTTTCTGATTTTCTCCATGTGCAGTTCTAGCCAAGTGGTAACCTTCACAGCTATATCATCAGAGCCTGTGTTACTGGATCGCTTTCTATTTTGAATGTTGGTTGTTCTCCCTCTCTCTATTAATCATTCCTTCCTTGATTAGGTTGTGTGAGTCTAGAGTCCTTGACTGCTTTCCAGGAGCAGGCTCTTCCCTTGTTGACTTCTGCTCCATCTTGACCTTTGTGGTGATGATGCCCCCTTTGGGAGCTGTGGGGTCTGCAGCCAGTGGAGACGTTGAGGATGGAATGCCAAGTATTTGGGAGCAGCCCGGAATTCACTGTCTTCTGGCAACTTTCTCCAATTGATCGCTGGTTTCTTATGGCCTAATAGGCCCCTCCTGTCTGAGTGCTTGCCATCCATCAGCTATGTGACTGGTCTCCGCTCCCTCTGTCCTGCCAGGGGCTGGCTGGAGGAGATGATTTCTAGCTGTACATGATGGGGTGGTCTGGAGAGCTGGATGGGCCCAGGGATAAATTCTCTGTCCAATGATGACATCATCCACTTCCCCCCTAAGCCTACCCCTCCTCTGTCCCCATTCTGCATACCCACCCAGTTGCCTAAGATTACAGGGGTTGTTCTGGATGGCTCCCTAGACATCCTCGTGCACTCTTGACTCCTGACGTCATTTCCCTAGAATTTTTCCTGCCAGACCACCCCTCCTCCACTCTCTGGGCTCTGCTCTAGCTGGGACCTCAGCAGCTCTCATCTGGATCACTGCTGGAATCTTCGCCAGGACCATCTTCCTGAGACATGATTCAGAAGATAGATTGATTGGTGTTCTCTTATTTACACCCCTCCCCATTGCCTATGGTCCATGGGCCAACGTCTCTTTAGCATGGCATCCAACCACACCCTGATCCCCGCCTTTCTGCTGCTTCCTCTTGGGCTTCCTTTGCCCTCAGGTTCCTCCTCACCTGTCAGCGACCAACTGCTGCATCACTCTGGCCCCTCCGGCTCTCTCCTGGAGGTCTGCGCACAACGCGGGCTGCTCTGTGCTGAGGTCCTGCGATATGTCCTCCTGCCCTCAGCCAGCAGGGATGCCCACTCCTCTTAGTTAAACCCTGGCTCAAGGGAACTCCTTCTCTGAAGCCTTTCCTGACTTCCCCTGGTTAGAAGGGACCCTTCCCCCATGTCCTCCAAACGTCCTTGACAGCCCCTCAAGCATATTGCAGCCTGCGTGTATGCATCTGTCTCCCCCTCCTAGACTGGGGGTTTGGGGTCTGCACAGTGCCTGACAAAGAAGAGCACCATCCATATTTGTGGAATGAATAAGAAAGCTGGCTCTGCATCCACTGACGCCAGATTTCTCTGAGCCTCAGTTTGCTCTTCTCATCTGTGAAATGGGGACAGTGCACGTCTCTCATGAGATGGCTGTGAAGTTGAAATGAGCTGACACCTGGAAAAAAGTTGGTGTGGGGCACATTTGGTGAGTGCCTGGAGCTGAGCAGGGACCCAGTCTTTCTTGTCCACTTCTGGTGACAGTGGGGAGGAAACCTCAGTTTCAGGACGAGTCTCATCCTTACCTTGTATTTCTGTCTCCTCTCAGAGCGGGCGTCTCATCTTGTCCCTATTTGGAGAATGTGCCCAGGGCTCCTTATCGAAGGAGGGCTGGGTTTGCCACCGTAGGGCAAAGGTGTGTGAGCCCTCCTCACTTTGTGGGAGCCTCAGCAAGTGTTTGGGCTTCCCTGGCGGCTCAGACAGTAAAGAAATCTGTCTGCAATGCAGGAGACTCAGGTTCAGTCCCTGGGTTGGGAAGATCCCCTGGAGGAGGAAATGGCTACCCGCTTCAGTATTCTTGCCTGGAGGATCCCATGGACAGAGGAGCCTGGCAGGCTACAGTCCACAGGGTTGCAAAGAGTCAGAAACGACTGAGTGACTAACACGTCCATTTCACTTTCAGCAAATCTTCAGAACCCAGATCTTGTTCCTTCCAAGTTTCTCCAGGGCCTTGGATGGTGCATCTACTGAGTTCAGTAGGGATTAAGAAACAGCCCTGTGTAACAGTGGCTGCCTGCATGTTAATGCCTGACCTTATTTCTCAGGATTTCTCCAACTATCTGTCACTCAGGTACCTTCTTTGTACCCTGGAAGGATAAATTTGTCATCAAGGCTCATGGTATCTGTTAATGCTGCACAGAGGCGTCTAGTTGGAAGAAGCAGAAGAGATAACGTTAGACAGATCAACCTGAAATGGAAAGTTTAATAACTTGGAAAGTAAGGAGTTTTAGGGAAGTGACTATCAGCTTTCAAAAAAAGGAGATGAGGTCAAACCTGTTCAACCAGGCCCTTGAGCAGAACATAGCTCAAATAGAAGGCAACCGATTAACCACGTGACGCAGCACACACCTGCCAGGCCACTTGGCCAGTCTGGCCCCGGCTCATTTTGGCATTAGTTTCTTTCTCAGCCCTTTCCCCTATTTTACAGCAACCCCCAGCCCTACCCCACCACCCCCACAACTTACACAATTTCTGGCCTGCCTGCATTAAAATGTTCATCCCTCTTAACTGCTTTCTGGACAATGAGGAGGAAGGTGATATGAGCAGTGACTTGGGACCATTTGTCCTCTTTATAAGCGTAATCCATGCAGAGCACAGAATGGTTAGGAAACCCCACTAAGTGCAGAGAAACAGTCATTTGTTACCCTCTTGCCTTCTAGCATTTTCCTGTGTGTCAGCTCAGAACTTTCCCCATCCATGTGTGTGGGAGTGTGGGGGTGTTTTTCTTTACAAAAATACTTTCAAACCTTTTTAGAGCCTTTTCCTCCTGTAACTTGGTAATGAGCCTTCAACAGTGTTGACATCCATCATTATTTTTCTGTGTGATTTTTAATGGCTGCATAATATTTCACCACGTGGGGAAGTGCTATAATTAACCCAGTCTCTGGGTAGGCCTGTTCCAACTTCTGGGAATGCTCCAGGGTGTGTTGTGCTGTTCATCTACATCCTGGAAGGGACTTGCACTCTGCCTGCATAGCCCTCCACATTCTAGTAACATGTCTAGGTTCCTTCTCCTCAGTTCTTTGTTCAGGGCTGTTACAGAATTAATCTCCACTGTCATGGTTCTGTCTTATGCATCTGTGCCCCCATTAAGAACAAGTAGGGGTCACTGCCCACCACCTGTTCACAGTCCTGCTCCAGTCATGTTCCTCTAATTGAATTGGGAACAATATGCAACCACAGGGCTGCCCACAGAGGAGGGCAAAGAGCTAGTGACTGAACCACCACCAAGGAAAATTAAAGTGGAGACAGGGGGCGTGGCCAAAAATTGATATTCTGTGTAACTGGTGCGGGGGTTTGGGGGGGGGAGGAGAGGGAATCCCCAGAAGCCATGTCAATGCACTTAACTCTGAATTTTTAGTTGAGTGTAGATTTCGATGCTTTATTAGTGTGCTAGATGCATTTCAGGGTGTCTGGCTATTCACACTTAAAGCAAAGGGTGTTCCCTTCCCTGAATGGACCTTGCTGCTCTGAGTAGTTATATGCCAGGTTATGGAGTGCAGATTGTATCTGGTCAAGCCTAGTGGACCTGGGTGGGATGAAAGTGTGTGTCATGCGCACGTGCATGCATGCGAAGTTGCTTCAGTTGTGTCTGGCTCTTTACGACTCCGTAGACTGTAGCCTGCCAAGCTCTTCTGTCCGTGGGATTCTCCAGGCAAGAATACTGGAATGGGTTGTCATGCCCTCCTCCAGGAGATCTTCCTGACCCAGGGATTGAACCCGCATCTTTTGCATGTCCTGTATTGGCAGGCGGGTTCTTTACCACTGGTGCCACCTGGGAAGCGTGTGTCAAGATTGATGTTCAAACCTGCAGTTTGGGAGGGCTGGTTAAGAGTTGATCAGCCATTGAGCTTGCTGCTGGGGAATTTGCCTCAAGAGGCATGGGGGGAGCTGCCAGTGAGTGCAGCGGCAACAGTAGGTACCTGTAGGCTATGTTTTTGGAGCCCAGAAACTGAGGCCAAGGATAGGAAGCACCTCCTTGAAACGTGGAGCAGAGCTGTCCTGAGGACAGGGCCTGAGTCACACAGGTTTTTCAGTCCTGGGCCCTCCAAGGCTTAGCTGTGCTGTGATCATACTCTCGGGGTGCTCTGAACCTCCACTCTGCGTGCTACCCCCCTGACACACTCCCCTGACACACTCGAGGTAGTTGAATGGGCTCAGCTTCCTGTGATTACCCTAACAGGCGGCCCACATGTGTCAGAGGTGGTTGTGGTCCAGGAGGATGGTCATCTCTGCTGCCCACCCAGCCGCTGCCCTTCCTGTCCTGTGCAGACAGCCCAGCTCCCAAAGCTGCCCGCCCTTCTCCATGGGACACTGCTTGGGAACCTTTGGAGCCAACTGTTCAGGGCTTTTCCTAACCTTGGAGAAGTGGACACTGGGAGCCAGTGCCCTGCTGGAGACGTCGACTCACACGTCCGTAATGTTTACGGAAATCTCTCATGGCTGAGCGCACAGATAGTGACACAGTCACTCACTGTTTAAGGGCCTGGGGAGGCCAGGGGACCTGGAGGAGGAGAAGGCTAGGGGCAGGGGCCTTGGGTGGACTTGAGAAGAGCGTTCATATAGTGCATGAGGAGGCTTACGGGGCAGATTGTGCCTAGGAGTGGGGAACTGGTGTGAGGTCCCTTGCAGACCACCGGTTCACAGCTGGGTGCCCCTTGGCAGTGAGATAGCCCCCACTTTCTAGTCCGGGGCCCTGGGAGGCAGAAGGCGGGGCAGGTGTCAAGGAACATGGCAAACTGACCGCCTTGTGAGCTTCCTGACGCTGGGGTCATCCCTTCACAATATGTCTCATTCCTGATGCCGCCAGGGAAGCCCTATGGGAAGGCCCTCTGCTCCATCCTGACGCTTCCCAAAGAAGCCCACTGAGGTTCAGGAAGGACCTGGGCTCAGTGGTCCTCTTCCTGGTGGGACCTGCCGGCTTCCAGGAGGAAGGACAGGAGGACCGAGTGTGAGGGCGGCTGAGGAGAAATCGTTCTGCTTTGTGTGAGGGGAGGGTGTGGCGGAGAGCAGAGAGACTGTTGTGAAGCCCAGCAGACACCTCTTGAATCAGACTCAGAATCTGGAGCAGCTGAAACACCTTTGGTCCAAAAATGCCGCCTGAAATAGCAGCAGTGGCCACAGTTCTGAGATGTAGGCTTGTGAGAAGGACCAAGGCATTCACTGGTTCTGAGTGATGCTCCTTTACTAGCACTCACGGTAAGCTTATGGCTTCTAGGCCCCTAGACTTGGCAGGGGCTGTTGTGCCATGAGGCCACCTTGTTAAAAAGAATCAGCCTGACACTCAGCCCACTTCTGTTATCTTTGAGACCCGATGGAGGGAAACAGTGGTCAGTAGATCTAGGGTAATTATAGGGAGAGCATTTACAGGCAAGTAATATGATTCCATCTTTTAAATTTTTTTCCCCTCCGGAAAGCGGAAGGCAAATGCTGGTACTTATATTCAATTATAACCATTTTCCATTGGGTTTGCTGCCTTGAACCCTGATGGAACTGGGAGAGGATCTGTCTCATAGCCATGGGCATAGTTGGCAGGGTTACAGGGCTACCCGTTGGTTGCCTGTCCTTCCGGATGTTGTTTCCCTGCCATCCTTAGGTTGGGGTGAGGGGTGATAACAGGTGAAGAATATTATGGGGTGGGTAAGACTCTGGAGCATTATCCCTGCCTTTTAGGGAGAAGAGTGGAGGGCATTGGCAAGAGGTGAGTGATGGGAGAGGGGGTGCCCAGGTGGAAGAGCAGGGAGGTGTGGTCTTTTGGGCTGGTCCTCATGCCAACCACATCGTGGGGTGAAAGAGCCGTCTGGAAGTACCCGTGTCTTCCCTGTTGTTTAAACAGTCAAGGATAGAGGAGCTGGAGGGTGTCATAAATTCCGGTGAGGAAACGACAAGGAGTTGAAGGCACGTGAAAAAAAGAAGGGTTTGTTGGTTATTGCCAAAGCAAAAAAAACACAAAAGAAACCCCCTTCCCCTCCCCCAAAAAAGCACCCTAAATATCCACCAATATGAGGATAAATAAAATGTGGTGTAGGCTTGTGATGGAATACTATATACAGCTATATAAAAGAAGACCCAGAATTACATTCAATCTCAAAAATGCTGAGGAAAACTAAGGAACATCTCTGTGTGGAATGATGATGTTTATGTAAAAAGCTGAACAATAGTGAATGTTTTCAATGATTTTATATATATTTTTATTAAGTATTTTTTAAAAAGTCAGAAGTGATCCATTTCTAATTCTTAGCAATACCAGCCTCTGGGAAAAGGAGGGGAAAACAGGGTGAGATCTGGTAATCAGAAGAGATTAAAGGTTTGTTGTAACTAAAATTTTTTAAAGTTTTGTCTAAAGTAAGTATTAGAATGTTTAAAAAAGCTTTTGAGGTCATAGTTTAGCAGTCCTGTAAGGTGGCAGCTTCAACATTTAGCAATGAGTGAATTAGGCAACAGCTCAGACTACCAGGGACTTATTAGCTAAATGCCCTGGGATGTGAGGCAGCCTAGGGATTCAGCTGTGAAGATGTCACAGAGATCAAAGTTGGTTTGGGATGAAGTGATTCATTGCATTTGCAGCCCTCTTTGTTCTGGAGCTGGTAGTCACACTTTAGAAGAAATGGCATCAATAATTTAACATTTATTCATCATTGTCTCTAGAACATCTCTTTTAGGTACCACTGGGGGATTTCAATTAAAAAAAGAATGAAGAAATAAATGAGTGATATTTTTGTCCTTGAACTTAACACCAGGTCATGCCCTCGTCTTGTCTCACCTGATTCTTAATTTGGTCTCCCTGCTTCCAGCCTTGACCTTCTGCCCCGTCCTCCACCTGCCACTTGGCTGATGATTTGGAAACACAAATCTGATCTGTCTCCTCCTTCCCTCTTCTCGGCTTCCACTGTCCCAGAGGAGGGCTTTGACTGTGCATGTGCCTTTCAGGGCCTTTTCCCTCCTGGCTCTGATGTGCCCCACAGTCGCATGACCCAAGAGACCTTGGCACACCTCTTGTGAATTCTGGGACATATTGCGATGTTTTCACATGACGTGTACCCCTTCTTGCTTCCTTTAAGACCTATGTTACTACTTCTGTAAAACCTTTTTGGCCTTCCTTTCTGTCCTTTGGAGAGGTCTTCACCTTGTACTTGGCACCTCACTGTCATCACAGCCTGTTGTATAGTATTAATTAGTTACATGTATGTATTTGGGGAGTTATGTTTTTTGTTTGTTTTTAAAGTGTTTATTTATTTATTTTCTTTTGGGATTGTCAGCTTAGGATAAAACTATGCCTTCTCCATCTCTCCTTCATAGTCTCTATGCTAGTCCCCTTCTTGTAATAGGTATTCAGAAAGTGTCGGCTGAAAGTGTAGCAGAGTTCTAGTTATCTTTGCCATGTAACACATTGTTCCAAAACTCAGTGACTTAAAATAATCACTTTATTATGCTCACAGAGTCTGTGGGTTGAAAATTTGGGCAGACGTAGCAGGAGTGGCTTCTCTCTGCTCCACAGTGTCTAGGGCCTCGGCTGAGAGGATCCCGAGGATGGGATCACAGCGGCTCCAGGCTCAGGCCTGCACCTTGAAGTATTATTCCTGCACTTGCCTGGCTGGTGGTGCTGGCTGTTGATTGTGAGCCCTGCCGGGACTCTGGACTGGAGCACCCTCTTCATGGACCTTGGACTTCCTCACAGCATGGCAGCCTCAGGACTTCTTCCTTGATGGCCTCAGGTTGCAGAGTGAAAGCCACATCGCTTTTTATGACCTAGCCTTGAAAGTCACACCATGTCACAAACCCGCCCAGATTCAAAGGGAAAGGGATAAATTTCATCTATCGGTCTTGTTGCAGAAGAGCATGTGGGACAGGAGAGATTGTTACTGTTGTGTTTGGATAGGGCTTCCCAGGTGGTGCTAGTGGTAAAGAACCTGCCTGCCAATGCAGGAGAAATAAGAGAAGTAGATTCCATCCCTTGGTTGGGAAGATCCCCTGGAAGAGGGCACGGCAACCCACTCTAGTATTCTTGCCTGGAGAATCCCATGGACAGAGGAGCCTGGCAGGCTATGGTCCATGGGGTCGCAGAGTTGGAGACTACTGAAGCGACTTTGCCCACATGCACGTGTTTGGGTAATAGAACCTGTGGTGATGATGTGGGAGAGGTTAGTTCACAGCAAGAGCTAATATCACAGACTGCTATTGCTACTGGGGCTTCCCAGGTGGCGCTAGTGGTAAAGAACCGGCCTGCCAATGCAGGAGATGTAGGAGGCACTGTTTTGATCGCCGGGTTGGGATGCTCCCCTGGAAGAGGGCACAGCAACCCCTTCCAGTATTCTTGCCTGGAGAATCCCCACGGACAGAGGAGCCTGGAGGGCTATAGTCCATAGCATCGCATAGAATCTGACATGACTGAAGCGACTTAGCACACACTACTGTTACTACTACAAATGCCGGTTGAATGCATATTGAGCACTTACGATGGGCCAGGCACTAAGGGTCTTAAATGGACTAAATCATTTATGCCTTCAGCAACATTATGAAGAATATATTACTTTAGAGGTGAGGGTGCTGAGGCGCAGAGAGGTTAAGTAACCAGCCAGAGTCTCACAGCTACTGCCTGTGCTGGAGAGATCAGGGACAGAGAAGATTCCAGAAGTAGCTCCATGCTTCAGGTCTGCTGCTGGATTGTGCCACTGCACACATCACGTGGGTGTCGATGGCTGCTTCAAGGGATGTTTTGATGAAAGTAAGGACCTGGATGCAGGTCTTTATGCTGGTGGTCTAGGGAAGCTGAACTGTGAGCCATCCTGGCTCTGTGGCTCCGCTATGTTTGGACCTTGGTCAGGCCGCCCTTGGAAGGCAGTGACATTGACCATCCTTGTTAAGGTGTTTTCCATAGTGTAGGTGTCAGCAGCCTGGCTTCAATAACCCCTCCCCAACCCTAGCTCCTGCCTCAGGTTCTGGTTCTATATGGTGAGTCCCTAAGAGGATGTACCTATAGGGTTGCTGTGAGCATTAAAAGTAAAACATATAGCTCACTGACCGTAATCAGGGCCCAGCAAGTGCTGGCTCTTGTTGGTAAGGGCCAGGCTCTGTATCTATCTGTCCCCTGTCCAGAAAGGGATCAGATATTCTTTTTAGCTCGTGCGCCTCCTTATACTTCCTTGGCTGAAGCCAGAAAGTGGGAATCCCTAGCCTTGTCATTGGAGTGGCCTTCCTCACTGCTGTTTGGGAGCCTTTCTTTTCTGTGAGGCCCTTGGGAGGCATGGTCTCCACTCCATGGTCGGTTTGTTTGGCATTTTTAACCTGAGACCTAGTCTTCAGGACCGAGTTGGCAAGGAAGCTCAGTGGGTGGTTTGTCATCACTTATCACTGATATTCACTAGGCATGTTAGTATGAACCACAGACTCAGAAAACCATTAATCATGTTCTTTGTCATGGAGAAAGTGATTTCACCTGGAAGAGCATTTCCTCACCTGGTAAATGTGGCTATAATGAAATCCGCCTTGGAGGACTTCACTGAAGGTCCAGTGGTTAAGAATCTGCCTTCCAATACAAGGGATGCAGATTCGATCCCTGCTCGGGGAACTAAGATCCCACATTGCTGCTGGGTGAGTGAGCCCGCCTGCTATAAAGCCCCCACTCTGTGGTAAGAGAAGCCTATTTGAAAAGTTAAAAAATAGATAAATAAGGCCAAGAGATACTGAGATTAGCAAAGTTAAATGAAATCATTTATTTGTTGTGAGGATCAAATAAGATAGTATATGCAAAGAAGTTAGGATACTGGCTGACACACGAGAGTGCTTATCATCTTTGTTATTAACCTTCATTTTAAAACAAATACTTGCTTATTTTTAAAAAATGGTAAAATAGAGGAAAGGAAAAGAGAGGGGGAAAAATCATTCACCACTCAGATTCAGCCCAGTATCAATGTTTTGCTTGGTCATTTTTTAAGTACAGTATTTTTTTTTTAAACATAAATTTACTGCCTGTGCGGTTTTACATTTTTAACTGAAATTCTAACATTAATGTTCTCTTTAATGGTTTTGTACTTAGATAAACTTTTCCTGTTTTTGGATTGGTACCTATTTCATGTTGATAGAACCAAGAAGAAATTTTTAAATACTCATTTGGTGACTTTCACAGTAGTATTTGATCTCTAGGATTACCTCTGAGATGGATATATGTTGTATTACATTATTCCCATTTTACAGATAAAGAAATATACTTATGTGGCTGAGTCACATGTAGAATTTGTAAAAGCTGTGTGCTGATTGAGTTCAGAGGATTATATGAGGATTCCCACAAGTGGAATAGATGTGGGATGGTGAGCTAGATCCTTCTGACATTTTGACACGCTCACTTACACGTCTTGAACTTAGACATTAGATCCTGTGCTTAGAGGCGTGAATCTCTCAGCCCAGGCATGTTCCAGAAATGCATGAGAAGCTGACTTTCACAGGCACAGTAGCCGCCCCTCCCTGCTCACTAACTCCTGAATCATACTGCCCCTAGCCAGGTTGTCTAGGACTCAGCACAAAAGAAAAAGTGGGAGCAAACATGAATGAGCAGTATCTTGAAAAACTAGTTAAGCTATGTCATGTGTTTATGTGACCAGAAACTGTCCAAACTAATCTGAAAGGACATAGCCTTTCCCACTGACTAATAATAGATTCACCTAGTCGTGTCTGACTTTTTGTGACCCCGTGGACTGTAGCCCGCCAGGCTTCTCTGTCCATGGGATTCTCCCGGCAAGAATACTAGAGTGGGTTACCATTTCCTTCTCCAGGGTATCTTCCTGACCCAGGGATCGAACCCGGGTCTCCCGCATTGGAGGCAGATGCTTTAACCTCTGAGCCACCAGGGAAGCACTGACTTTATTGTCTAAGGCAATGATTCTTAATTTTTTTTTTTCCTTCTGGATCTTGAATCCTTTAGAGAATCTCTTGAAGTTTATGGACCTCTTTTCTAGAAGAAAACACACAAGTTTATGTAATATGATTTTTCATTCCATTTTAAGACCCATTGGTGTCTTTATCATTCATATGTTGGTACAAAAAAAAATTACCTCAAAACTAAAAGGAACAGTAAATTTTTCTCACTTTTATTGTAAATGTAAAACTGCTCTAAAATAAAAATCTTGATTGGAGAAACTGTTCTGCCGAACCAGTAGTTACTGCAACTGTGAATATAATTCTTAAAGCAAAAACAAACAAAAAACCCAGAGTATAAAATAATAGTATTCTCTCATACAGTTTCTGTGGATCAGGATAGCCTTAGTTCTGGTGCTGGGGCTCCCGGGGAGGGTGTAGTCAAGATGTCATCTGAAGCTGCAGTCACTGAAGTCTTGTCTGGGGCTGGAGGCGGTTCCAAGGTGGCTTAGTTACATGGCTGGTTGTTGGCACTAGGCGTCCTGTGGACCTGGTCATAGGCCTGCTTTGGTGTCTTTGTGACATGGCATTTGGCTTTCCTCAGGATATGTGAGCCCATAGAGCGAGGGTTTTTATGTCTTTTTATGACCTAGCTTTGGAAGCCATACTCCACTGTTTCTGCATTTCCTGTTGGTCACATCTGACAGCTCTATTAAGTGCAAAGGGCAGGTCTGAGGGAGTAGCTCTCCAGGTGTACCACCTCCCAGCACTTTGACCTGGAAGTTCTCCTAATCCTGTCATTTGGGGTTTTTATGCAGAGCAGTGGGGGCAGTGTGTGGTGTTACTACACAGAGGCGTGATTGATTAAATCTTTGGCCACTGGTGATTAAACTCTACTTCCAACCCCTTTCTCCTCCTTTGACTTCAGAGGGTGGGGCTGAAAGGTCCACCCCTCTAAGCATGACCAGTTCCTCTGAAACTGAAGACTCACCTTGAATTACCTCGTTAGCATAAACTTCTGTTTGTTCTAAGAGGCTCCTTGTGAATGACAGAAGACACTATAACTCAGGAAATTCCAAGAGTTTTAGGAGCTCTGGGTCAGGAACCAGTGACAAAAACCAAATACATAGTTTTTATTGTTACTGAACTTGAGTTTGGCTGCTAGCTGCTTGAAAGCCACGTAAGAGATGAGTGTGGTTGGAAAGGAAAGGTTACTGTATTCAAGAGGTTGATAACCTGGGGAGATGACATTCATGCCCAACTCCCAACTCTGAAGTGACCATGAAAGGGAAAGTCATTGAAGGGGCGGGGGGCGGTGGTCAGAGTCTTCTTTATCTTCTGCTGTGTGCAGGCTTTCTTCTCATTGGTTAGAAAGAAAAAAGAAAGTGAAGTTGCTCAGTCATGTCCGACTCTGATTGGTTGGTGGTGAGGTCATAGGGTGGTGCTCCAGGAATCTCCAGCCTAACCTGAAGTTACCATCCTCTACCTGGGCGGGGGCCTTGGTACCTGTGCTGTGTGCTGTGCTTCATCACTTTAGTCGTGTCTGATTCTTTGCGGACCCCGTGGACTGCAGCCCTCCAGGCTCCTCTGTCCATGGGATTCTCTAGGCAAGAATACTGGAGTGGGTTGCTATGCCCTCCTCCAGGGGATCTTCTCAACCCAGGGATCGAACCCAGGTCTCCCACATTGCAGGCGGATTCTTTATCATCTGAGCCACCAGGGAAATAGGATGGGGGCTTAGTACCTGCAGAATTGAAAAGTATTGATTTTTTTTTTTGGTTTGTTTGTTTTTTTTTGGTTTTGCCACATGATGTGGGCTTCCCTGGTGTCTCAGATGGTAAAGAATCTGCCTGCAATGCAGAAGACAGAGGAGATGCAGGTTTGATCCCTGGGTCGGGAAGATCCCCTGGAGAAGAGACTGGCTACCCACTCCAGTATTCTTGCCTGGAGAATTCTCTGGACAGAGGAGCCTGGTGGGCTATAGTCCATGGGGTCGCAAAGAGTCAGACCCAACTGAGCGACTAACACGCAAACAACAAAACTATGGGGGAATCTCAGTTCCCTGACCAGGGACCGAACCTGTGCCCCGTGACCCTGTAGTGGCAGTGTAGAGTCTTAACCACTGGACCTCCAGGGAAGACCCTCAAAGGTCTTGTTTTTGTGTAATCCTTGAGGAAGAATCCAGACCCTGTCCCTTGGTGGTACTATTGTTTCTTGACTGTTCCTTCTCAATTTCTACATTTCTCTCCCTTCTCTGATTGTTGTTTAGTCTTTGCAACCCCATGGACTATATAGCACGCCAGGCTCCTCTATCCTCCACTGTCTCCTGGAGTTTGCTCAAATTGGTCATTAAATTCTCTGATTAGCAACTCTTTGAATCTGCCCTTGGGAATTCAGAGAAGGTCACGGAGGCTGGATGAAACCTATTTCCTATGAATGAGAAACAGGGGACCTGAAAAGAATTTGTATCCAGGAGGACCCCATAGAGTCCTGCTCTGTTTTATTATTATTCATATATCACATTAGTCAAAACAGAAGAAATTTCATACAAATCATGCATTGTTTTTATTTTGGTTAAATGTTTTTTCCTAATTATACTGTTTGCAGAGGTCTGAGGGAAGAAGTGAAAATAAAGAAGAAAATAAAAATCAGTTGCCATTTTTTTCACCCAGTATTTTCTTTTTAGTCCTTTTATTTGTTTATGAGTTTCTTTTCTCTATAAAAATTTGTTTCTTCAGATATAATTAACATATAATATTATGTTAGTTTCAAGTGTATAACATAATGATTCACTGTTGTATGTATGGTGAAATTGTTACCAAACCAGACTCTGGTTTCCTGCCAGATGCATGCTACAAAGCCAGTCTACTGACTGGTTGTGGTGAGGAAAGCACAGTGTTTATTGCAGGCACCAAGCAAGGCCACTAATGTTCAAAAGATCCAAACTCCCCAATGGCTTTCAGAGAAGGGGTTTCAAAGGTAACATTAGAGGTGAGGGTTGCAGAATGTGTGATCAGCTCGTGACCTTTCTTCTCAAAGGTTGGTAGCCTATTGTTTTGGAAACCTTAACCATCAACCTTCCAGTTCTAACCAGTTTGGGGTCTAGTGCTTGCGGTCAGCATATAGTCTCCATCCTCCACCTTAGGTGGGAAGGGTCTTAGTTCCTGCAGAACGACTCGAAGATATGCATCAGATTGTTCTGTGCATCTCTTGAGCAGAAAGTAGGAACCCAGTGTCTCTGTTTTGTCTCCGCACCGTTGTTTAAGCTATCATTACTTTTCTTGCTAGACTGCTTTTCCTTTCTTTCTACATTTCCTCACTTCTCTAACTAGTTACTGCTTGAGTCTGCTCTTTGGAACTTGGGGAAGTCCTAGGGAGACATAATGCCTCTTTCTATAGTCAAGAAATAGGGGACAGAGAGGGGCTTTTGTACCCAGGAAGGCCGGGCAGGATCCTGCTTGGTTTCAGAGTGATTACCTCCATGAATCTAGTTAATGAACGTTAACTAGCTAACTACATTGCTACACGTAGTTACAGAACTTTTAAGATTTATTCTCCTAGCAACGTCAAATATACAGTACAGTATTGTTAACTGTAGTCACCATGCTATAGATTATATCCCTGGGACTTGTTCATTTTGTAACTGAAAGTTTGTACCCTTTGACCACCTTCACCCACTTCCCACCTCTCCACACCTTAGCATAACACCCCCAAGGTCTATCATGTTGTTGAAAATGGTAGGATTTCCTCCGTTTTTATGACTGAATAATGTTCCGTTGTATTTATATACCATATGCTGTTTATTCACTCATCAGTTGATGGGCACTTAGGTTACTTCCATGTCTCGGCTGTTATAAATAAGGCTGCAGTGACCATAGACGTTCATGTATGTTTTTGAGTTAGTATTTTTGTTTCCTTCAGGTAAATACCCAGAAGTAGAATTGCTGAGTCATATGGTAGTACTGTTTTTAATTTTTTTACACAACCTCTGCATAGTTCAGTTCAGTTGCTCAGTCGTGTATGACTCTTTGCGACCCCATGGACTGCAGCACGCCAGGCTTCCCTGTCCATCACCAACTCCTGGAGCTTACTCAAACTCATGTCCATCTAGTCAATGATGCCATCCAACCAACTCATCCTCTGTCGTCCCCTTCTCCTCCCGCATTTCAAACTTTCCCAGCATCAGGGCCTTTTTCAATGAGTCAGTTCTTTGCATCAGGTGGCCAAAGTATTGGAGCTTCAGCATCAGTCCTTCCAGTGAACACCCAGGACTGATCTCTTTTAGGATGGACTGGTTGGATCTCCTTGCTGTCCAAGGGACTCAAGAGTCTTCTCCAACACCACAGTTCAAAAGCATCAATTCTTCAGTGCTCAGCTTTATTTATAGTCCAACTCTCACATCCATACATGACTACTGGAAAAACCAAAGCTTTGACTAGATCTTTGTTGGCAAAGTAATGTCTCTGCTTTTTAATATGCTGTCTAGTTGGTCATAGCTTTTCTTTTAAGGAGCAAGTGTCTTTTAATTTCATGGCTGCAGTCACCATCTGCAGTGATTTTGGAGCCCCCCAAAATAAAGTCTGTCTGTTTCCATTGCTTCCCCCTCTGTTTGCCATGAAGAGACGGGACCAGATGCCATGAACTTAGTATTCTGAATATTGAGTTTTAAGCCAACTTTTTCACTCTCCTCTCTCTCCTCTTTCACTTTCATCAAGAAGCTCTTTAGTTCTTCTTCGCTTTCTGCCACAAGGTGGTGTTATCTGTGTATCTGAGGTTATTGATATTTCTCCTGGCAATCTTGATTCCAGCTTGTTCTTCATCCCGCCCGGCATTTCGCATATAAGTTAAATAAGCAGGGTGACAATATACAACCTTGACGTACTCCTTTCCCGATTTGGAACCATGCTGTTGTTCCATGTCCAGTTCTAACTGTTGCTTCTTTGACCTGTATACACATTTCTCAGGAGGCAGGTAAAGTTGTCTGGTTTTCTCATCTCTTTAAGAATTTTCCACAATTTGTTGTGATCTGTACAGTCAAAGGCTTTGGCATAATCAATAAAACAGAAGTAGATGTTTTTCTGGAACTCTCTTGCTTTTTTGATGATCCAACAGATCAACAATTTAATCTCTGGTTCCTCTGCCTTTTCTAAATCCAGCTTGAACATCTGGAAGTTCATGGTTCACGTACAGCTGAAGCCTGACTTGGAGAATTTTGAGCATTACTTTGCTAGTGTGTGAGATGAGTGCAATTGTGAGGTAGTTTGAACATTCTTTGGCATTGCTCTTCTTTGGGATTGGAATGAAAACTGACCTTTTCCAGTCCTGTGGCCACTCCTGAGTTTTCCAGATTTGCTGGCATATTGAGTGCAGCACTCAATCATCTTTTAGGATTTGAAATAGCTCAACTGGAATTCCATCATCTCCACTAACTTTGTTCGTAGTGATGCTTCCTAAGGCCTGCTTAACTTTGCAGTCCAGAATGTCTGGCTCTACGTGAGTGATCACACCATCGTGGTTATCTGGGTTATGAGGGTGTTTTTTTGTATAGTTCTGTGTATTCTTGCCACCTCTTCTTAATGTATTCGGCTTCTGTTAGGTTCATACCATTTATGTCTTTTATTGTGCCCATCTTTGCATGAAATCTTCCCTTGGTATTTCTAAATTTCTTTAAGAGATACCTAGTCTATCCCATTCTATTGATTTCCTCTGTTTTTTTTTTTTTTTTGCATTGATCACTTATCCCTCCTTGCTATTCTTATCCCTTCTTGCTATTCTTTGAAGCTCCAAATTGAAATGGGTATATCTTTCCTTTTCTCCTTTGCCTTATCTTCTCTTCTTCTTTTTTCTTTCTTTCTTTTTTTCCATAGTGTCTGCACCAATTAAATTCCCACCAGCAGGACACAAAGATTCCCTTTTTCCACATCCTCGTCAGGACTTGTTATTTCTTGTCTTTTTGATAGTAGCCGTTCTAATAGGTATGAGATGATTCTTCATTGTGATTTTAATTTGCATTTCCCTGATGATCAGTGATGTTGAGTATCTTTTCAGGTGTCTGTTGGCCATTTGCGTGTCTTCTTTGGAAAAAAAATAATCTTTTCAGACCCTCTGCCCATTTTCTCATCAGAGTGTTTCTTTGCTGTTGAGTTGTATGAGTTCTTTATAAGGACTTTGGTTTTTTTAGAGCAATTTTGGGTTTACAGTAAGATTAAGAGGCAGATGCAGAGATTTTCCATATACCCTTAGTCCCCATGCATGCATAACTTGCCCCATTATCACCATCACTTATCAGAGTGGTAAATTTTTAAACTAGGAATATGTTAACATACCATAATCATCCAAAGTCCATAGTTTATCTCAGGGTTCACTACTGGTGTTATACATTCTGTGGATTTGGACAAATGCAAAATGATATGTGTCCATCATTGTAGTATCATACAAAGTATTTTCACTAACCTAAAAATGTTTGTGCTTTGCCTATTCATATACCTGCCCTCCATAGTCAGTGATCTTTATGGAGACTGATCTGTCTCCATGGTTTTGCTTTTTGCACAATGTCATTTACTTGGAATCATACAATGTGTAGCATTTTCTGATTGGCTTCTTTCACTTAATAATGCGTATTTTCAAGTTCCTCCATATATTTTCATGGGTTGATTGCCCATAAATGTTTGTGCTTTGCCTATTCATATACCTGCCCTCCATAGTCAGTGATCTTTATGGAGACTGATCTGTCTCCATGGTTTTGCTTTTTGCACAATGTCATTTACTTGGAATCATACAATGTGTAGCATTTTCTGATTGGCTTCTTTCACTTAATAATGCATATTTTCAAGTTCCTCCATATATTTTCATGGGTTGATTGCCCATTTCTTTTTATTGTTGGACAATTCTTGGTTGTCTGGATGTATCACAGTTTATCCTTTCACCTACTGAAGGACGTCTCGTTTACTTCCAAGTTTCAGCAAATATGAAGAGAACTGCTGTAAATATCCATGTGTAGGTTTTTGTGTAGATAGAAACTTTCAGTTTCATTGTGTAAATGCCAAGGGGCACAAGTGCTGAATTGTATGGTAAGAATATGAAAGATACCACGAAACTGTCTTCCAAAGCATCAGTACCATTTTGCATTTCTACCAACAATGAATGAGTGTTCCCTGTTGCTACACATCATTGCCAGCATTTGGTGTTGTCGGTGTTCCGAATTTTGGCCATTCTAATAGGTGTGTGGTAGTATCTTGTTTGTTGTTTTAATTTGCATTTCCTTGATGATGTATGTTGTGGAGCATCCTTTCATATGCTCACTTTCAATCTGTATATCTATTTTGGTGGGGTGTCCATTAAAGATCTTTGGCCCATTATTTAATCAGGTTTTTTTCCTTATTGTTTTAAGAGTTGGTTTTATATTTTGCATAACAGTTCTTTATCTAATATGTCTTTTACAAATACTTTCTTCCAGTTTGTGACTTGTCTTTTAATTTTCTTGATATTGGCCTTCACAGAGGAGAAATTTTAAATGTTAAAGAAAGCCAACTCATCAATTATTTCTTTCATGGATCATGCCTTTGGTGTTGTGGCTAAAAAGACATCACCATACCTGAGGTTATCTGGACTTTCTCCTGTGTTATCTTCTATGGGTTTTATAATTTTGCATCTTAAACTTAGGTCTGTAATCTGTTTTGAGTTAATTTTTGTGAAGTGTGTAAGGTCTGTGTCTAGATTCTTTTTTTTTTTTGCATGTATCTAGTTGTTTGAACACTGTTGAAGAGACTATCTTTACTCCATTGTTTTGCCTTTGCCTTGTGTCAGAGATCAGTTGACTAAATTTATGATGCTAATGTAAGTGATTATTATGCTTTTAACTTTAAATTCTCATTTGTTAATTATTGGTTTATATAAAAGAAGTTGTCTTCTATATTAACCTTTTATATCCCGCAATCTTGCTATAATCAGTTATTAGTTCAGTAGTATTTTGGCAATAAATTTTAAAAAAATTTTTTATACAGGCAATCATGTCACCTGCAAGCAAAGAGTTTTATGTCTTCCTTCCCAATATGTATACCTTTTAATTCTTTTTTCTTGCCTTATTGTAAAGGAATGGCAAGAAGGGACATATTTGCATTGTTCTTGATCTTAGTGGGAAAGCTTTGGGCTTCTCACTGGTCAATGTGATGTTAGCTAAAGGTTTTTTGTAGGTAGTCTTTGTCAAGTTGAGAAAGTTTCTATTCCTAGTTTACTGTGAGTTTATAGTGTATGAAGGTTGAATATTGTCAAATGCTTTTTCTGAATCTGTTGATATGACCATGTGGTTTTTCCTTTTTAAAGTTTGATATGATGTATTACTTTAATTGATTTTCCAATGTTGAATAAGTATACCTGGGATGAATCTCACTGGTTCTAGTGTATAAGGCTTCTTATACTTTTTGGATTTGATTTGCTAATATTTTCTTGGGAATTTTTGCACCTGTGTTCTTGAGAAATATTGGTCTGTAGTTTTCTTTTCTTATAATGCCATTGTTGATTTTGATATTAGGGTAATGCTGTCCTGATATTAATAGAATGAATTAGGAAGAGGTATTCCCTTTGTTTCTGCCCAAAAAAGAGATTGTAGAGAATTGGTATAATTTCTTCCTTAAACGTTGGGTAGAATTCACCAGTGACCCCATCTGGTCCTGGTGCTTTCTGTTTTGGAAGGTTTTTAATTATTGATGCAATGTCTTTAATAGGTATAGTGAAAGTGAAAGTCGCTCAGTCATGTCTGACTCTTTGCGACCCAATAGACTGCAGCCTGCCAGGCTCCTCTGTCCATAGAATTCTCCAGGCCGGAATACTGGAGTGTGTAGCCTTTCCCTTCTCCAACGGACCTTCCCAACCCAAGGATCAAACCCAGGTCTCCTTCATTGCAGGTGAGGGTACTGAGCCAGCTTTACCAGCTGAGCCACCAAGGGAGCCATACTATCAAGCCTATCCTTAATAGGTATAGACCTATTCAGATCATCTTTGCTTCTTATGTGAGTTTTGCAGATTGTTTATTTCAAGGAGTTGGCCTGTTTCATCTAGGTTATCAAATTTGTGGTCACAGAGTTGTTCATGCTGCTGTTGCTAAGTCACTTCAGACGTGTCTGACTCTTTGCAACCCTGTGGACCATAGCCCACCGGGCTCCGCTGTCCAAGGGATTCTCCAGGCAAGAATACTGGAGTGGATTGCCATGCCCTCCTCTAGGGGATCTTCCCAATCCAGGGACTGAACCTGCATCGCTTATGTCTCCTACATTAGCAGGCAGGTTCTTTTACCACTAGCACCACCTGGGAAGCCCAGAGTTGTTCATAGGTTTCCTTTACTATTCTTTTAATCTCCATGGAATCTTATAATTCCCTCTCTTCTCTTTCATTTTGGATACTAATAACTTATAATCTCTTTTTTTCTTTGTTAACCTAGCTAGAGGGTTATTGATTTTATTGATCTTTTAAAAACACCAGCCTTTGGTTTCATTGACTTTCTCTATTGATTTTCTGTTTTTAATTTCATTGATTTCTGCCCTAATTCTTTTTTTTTTTTTTTTCTGCTGCTCTAATTCTTATTTATTCTGCTTACTTTGGATTTACTTTACTCTTCCTTTCCTAGTTTCCTAGGTGGAATCTTACTGATTTAAAGTTTTCCTTCTTTTCTAATTTAATGCTATAAATTTTCCTCTAAGCACTGCTTTCCCTGAATATCATAGCTTTTGATAAGTTGTATTTTAATTTTCATTTAGTTAAAAAATTTATTTCTCTTGAGATTTTGTGTGTGTGTTACTTAGAAGTGTGTTTAACCTCCACATATTTTGCTATTTTCCAGTTATCTATTATTGATTTCTAGGTTAATTCCATTTTGGTTTGCCAGTAGATATCATATCATTCTGTTTTTTAATATTTGTTAAGGGTGGACTTCCCTGGTATTCCAGTGGTTAAGAACCTGCCTTACAATGCAGGGAACATGGGTTCGATCCCTGGTTGGGGAACTAAGATCTCACATGCCTCGGAACAACTAAGCCCTTGCGACACAGCTAGAGCTAGAGAGCCTACATGCCACAACTCCTGAACCCAGGCACCACCACTAGAGTCCGTGTGCTGCAGTGAAAGATCCCACGTGCCACAGCTGAGACCCAATGCAGCCAAATAAATACATAAACAAATGAAAATACGTTACTAAAAATTTTTTGTTAAGGGGTGTTTTATGCCCAGAATGTGGTCTGTGTTGGTGAGTGTTCTATGTGAGCATGAGAAGAATGTGTATTCTGCTGTTGTTGTATGAAGTCTGTAGATGTCTATTGTATCCAGTTGATTGAAGGTATTGTTGAGTTCAGCTTTGTTCCTTATGGGTTTTCTGCTTGCTGATTCTGTCCATTTCTGAGAGAAGGGTGTTGAAGTCATCAACTATGATAGTGGATTTGTCTATTTCTCCTTACAGTTGTCTCACTTTTTGCCTCATGCAGTTTGAGGCTGTGTTGTTACATGCATACATAGTTAAGAACTGTTATATCTTCTTGGAGAATTAACTCTTTTAATCACTGTGTAATGTCCTTCTTCATTCCTGATAATTTTCCTTACTTTGAAGTCTGTCTAAAATTAATACAGCTACTCCAGCTCCTTTGATTAGTACTAACATGGTATATTTTTCTCCGCCCATTGACTTTTCTTATTTTTGTTTGCACTGGGTTTCATTGCTGAGTGCAGCCTTTCGCTAGTTACAGTGAGTGGGGGTTTCCTTACAGTGGTTTTTCTTGTTGCAGGGCACAGGCTTTAGGCGCAGATTTAGTAGTTGTGGTGCACAGGCTTAATTGCCCTGAGGCATGTGGACCAGGGATTGAACCTGTGTCCACTGAATTGGCAGGCGGATTCTTATCCACTGTACCACCAGGGAAGTCCCACCCATTTATTTTTAATATTTGTGTCCTTATGTTTGAAGTGGTTTATTGTAGGCAAGCTACTGTTGGGTCGTGTTTTTAATCCATGCTGGCAATCTCAGTCTTTTAATTGGTACATTTAGATTGTTGACCTTTAAAGTGATTATTGATATAGTTGAATTAATATCTACCATTTTTGTTAATTTTTTTTGTTGCCCTTGTTTTTTGTTCCTATTTTTGTTTCCCACTCTACTGTCTTTTGTGTCTGTCTAGTCCTTTTTATTACAGTTATGTCTAATACTTGGATTGTTTTAATTTAAAAAGTGATACTTGCTTATTGTAAAATAACTCAAAGAGTACAGAAATGTCTAAAGAAAAAATATTATTTATAAAAAGAGGTGATCCCAGCCCAGGGGAACCTTCTGTTTTGGGCTGAGGGAAGATGAAAGGTGCAGTGGAGTCAGGGGATGCCTTGGCCAGGGTTGGGGACCTGGGTCTTTTTGAAGGTAGCAGTGTTTAGGAAGGGCTTCCCAGGTGGTGCTAGTGGTAAAGAACCTGCCTAGCAATGCAGGGGACATAAGAGACGCAGGTTCAATCCCTGGGTTGGGAAGATCCCCTGGAGGAGGGCATGGCAACCCACTCTAGTATTCTTGCCTAGAGAATCTCAGGACAGAGGAGGCTGGTGGGCTACAGGCCATAGGGTTGCAAAGAGTCGAACATGACTGAAGTGACTTAGCACAGCACAGCTTTAGGAAAATGAGATCTGGATAGCAGGGACAGTCCTCGGAGAAGGAAACGGGGAAGGTGGGGGGTATGGAAGGGGAATTAGACTGCTGAGAAGAAAAAGTTCACTTCTATTTCCATGCAAAGGTCCACTTCCTAAGAACAGCATTATTTTCAGGATTCAAAGGCCTTTTCTGCAGTGGGAAGGAAATTAAGGAGATATTTAATAAGCAGGTGCAGCTGAATGTGTGTGGTTAAAGTACAATCTACTATCTGTTTGTTTATTTGTCAGGACTGTTTATAACCAGCTTCCGACAGGAGACAAGTTGTTTTGACCCTGGTGCCCTGGCTCATTCAGGCCACTTAACACTGTTTACCTTTCTGTGGAATAATGTGTATGATCCCCTGATCTAGTGCTTCTGTAAGGTCTGTAACTAGAATGCATGCTGGGTGAGCTCAGCATTGCGTCACCACAGCCAGTATCTGATGGACCTCAGCTGCTTTCTATTGCCCATTCACAGGAGGAGAATAAAACTTTTTTGACCCAGATTGGCGAAGGCAGGTGTTCAAAGCTATTGAGAACCTTAAATCAGGATCTGGTCTTTTGTTTGAGCCCCTGGCTGACACTCTGTCAATAGAGACATCTTGACACTGCTCTGTGTTGAGTTTAAAAAAAAAAACAAACCACCCTAATGCCCAGGTTTCTGCACACCAGATCAGTTACATGGGGTGGGGTCCAGCCCCTGTTGTTTTTTAAAGCTCTCTGGGTGATTCCAGTGCAGGTCTAAGATTAAGTCTTACCTTAAAGATGCTGGCATGTCTTGACCTGCCTCCAGTCCTCTTTGTAGCAGGTGGGGATGGGTTGTGGCTATTTTGTCGTAGCACACTAAAATGCAGGGAGACCTAAATGTTATGAATGTAGTTATATTGTTTTCAAAGTTCTGCATTTCCGGAGTACTTCAAACATTTGGCTCAAGTGTCATTATATATATATAGTGCTTAGTCGCTCAGTCATGTCCGACTCATTGCGACCCCATGGACTGTAGCCCGTCAGGCTCCTCTGTCCATGGGGATTCTGCAGGTAAACAATTTAACATGCTGAAAATAACTAATGAGCTGTTTATCAGTGATCTTGAATATAGTAGTAAATGCTGTCAACCAGAATATATCAAGTAAATCCACATACCACTTTGATTTGATTTGCCACCCTCCTACCCCCTTTTTTACTTTCCTTGCTTCTATTGCTTAAGCCAAGATGGGATTCCATGTAAGACTTTGTTTGGGAGAAAAGATTCTGCACAAATAAAAGTTTAGAAGCCACAGGCCTTTCCTTGTAAGGTCTGCTTTGGATTAGATCAGTTTGCTTTAAGGCCCAAGCATCCCCCAGGCTGGGCTTAGAGCTGCTTCCCACTAGGATTTGAGCCATTCCAGCTGCTCCCCAGCTGGACCCACTTCACATGCATTTACACTGGGGCAGCCGTGATTGCCTCTCGGAGGGAGAGTGGGGGGAGTTTTCATGAAAGTGGGAATGGGCTGCGGCTGTGGGTGGAAGTGGGTGGCCCAGAGATGGTGTCATTGTCAAGAGGCCATTGGCCTGCCCTTGAGGGATCACTGGCCAAAATCCTGTTCCCTGTGGATCCAGAGCTATAGAATGTTCCAGCCAGGAGAGGCCCGCGTTAGCAGCTCTTCCTTTGTTGTTGTTCAGTTGCTATGTCGTGTCTGACTCTTCGCAGCCCCATGGACTGCAGCACACCGGGCTTCCCTGTCCGTCACCAACTCCCAGAGCTTGCTCAAACTCATGTCCATCGAGTCAGTGATGCCATCCAACCATCTCATCCTCTGTCATCCCCTTCACCTCCTCCATTCAATCTTTCCCAGCATCAGGGTCTTTTCTAAGTCGGCTCTTCGCATCAGGTGGCCATGGTATTGGAGTTTCAGCTTCAGGATCAGTCCTTCCAGTGAATATTCAGGGTTGATTTCCTTTAGGATAGACTGGTTTGATCAAGCAGCTCTTCTTTAAGGACTAATTATGGGCTAGGCCTTATGCTAGGGGCGTTAAAATCTTGTCGTATGCAGTCTTTTTGATAACTCTGTGAGGCACACACGATTATCCCCATTTTATGAATGAGGAAACAGGCTTCAAGAGGTTGTCACTTATCCAAGGTCACAGGTAATAAGTGACAAAGCTAGTCACACATGCTAGTCCCCTCCAAAGCCTTCCTAGAAATCATCTTGTGGATGAAGAGATCAAGGTCAGGATAGGAAAAGCCGCTTGTCCAGGATGGCACCACCAGCTCCAGGTCCTGGCAAAGCTACAACTAGCCCTTACCTGCCACAGGGCCATGTCCCCTACCGCCTTCTCAGTGGTTCAGGCAGAGTCAGTTGTGCTGGCATGGAATGAGAAAGCAAACTCACTATCTTTCTTGTCCCCAAGTCTGCGAAGGGGGACCATGTTAAGAGCATAGAGAAGGCAGGCAGAGGCCACTTGAAGAAGCAGATCCCAGCCAGAAGGCGGGACAGCCGCTGGTGAATCAGAGCCCAGTTTCCAGGGCAACCTGGAAACTTCTTTGACTTGGGGCGGCACTGACAGTTGCCCCCATCAGCGGTGTGTGGGCATCTGGGCGGCAGGGTTCTGCGTCAGCCCTTCCCATTCCTGTTCATGTGAACGCCTTTAGGAGCTCAGCTCCACCTACACGTGTGGAGGGAAGAAGATGTAAGGAATGTGTCCATGGTGGCCTGGGTGTAGCTACCTTTGCAAATAAGGGTGCGGAACCAAAGAAAGGACCCAAGACTCCCTCCTTCCAGCTCTCTAATCAAGAAAGGAGCATTTAATTTCAGCCAGATTGCAAGGTGGTTGCTTTTGTTTTCCTCTGAATTTGTGCCAAGGATGCAACTTTCCCTGCTCGTCTTATTAAAAACTTTATAAAGAGCATTAATAAATAGATATAAAACTGCTGCCTAAATGACAGAGAGACTAAATGAAATTCCCAAGGGTCAGCCATTGAATAAATAACAGGACCATGTCCTTGCACGATCACTTTCCCATATATGCAAATTAGGGACAGTGCCTTACCACGGGATGTTTTAATTAATATTTATAAATCACAGAGCGCCTCAGAGAGGGCTGCTGAGTTATTTATATTGTTACCATGTCACTTGCATAACAAACCCTTTGTAGATTGCGGCCTGCTTTGCATCTTGGTCTGAGCAGTGAGAGCCTGTTGTGTGTCCCCACAGGTGTCGTGGCAGCGCAGCGGCAGGTCGCCATCCAGGAAGGTCCCTTGTTCCGCACGGAGAGCTCTCACGTCACCATCTGGTGCAATGTGAGCGGCTTCCAGGGGCCCTCCGAGCAGAATTTCCAGTGGTCCATTTACATGCCCGCGGCCCCGGAACGCGAGGTCCAGATTGTCAGCACCGTGGACTCCTCTTTCCCTTACGCCATCTACACGCAGCGTGTCCACAGCGGGAAGATCTACGTGGAGAAGGTGCGGGGGAGCTTGGCCTTATTGCACATCACTGAGCTCCAGGCCCGGGACGCCGGCGTGTACGAGTGCCACACGCCCAGCACTGACGAGCGGTACTTCGGAAGCTACAGCGCCAAGACGAACCTCGTGGGTAAGGAGACGACTGTGCATGCAGCCAGCGTGCTGCCTGAGCGGCGCAGTGAGTTTGAGCTGTTAGAATAAATCGTCGTGGACTGGGCTGGGTGCTTAAACAACAGGCAGTTATTTCTCACTGTTCTGGAGGCTGGAAGTCGTCAGGGTGCCAGTGTGGTCAGTTCTCGGGAGGGCCCTCGTGCGGATTGCTGAGTATTAACTTTCTCTTGTCTCCTTATGTGGCAGAAAGGGAACAAGAGGGCTGTCTGGGGTCCCTTTATAAGGGCACTAATCCCTGAATCTTTTCCCCTGGCAGTCTATGCTTTCAGTGCAGGGGATGCAGGTTAGATCCTTGGTTGGGGATCTAGGGATCTAGTTGGGGAACTGCCACATGCCAGGCAGTGTGGCCAAAAAAATTTTTTTTAAAGCAGCACTAATCCCATTTATGAGAACTTCATCCTCATGACCTAATCACCTCCCAAAGGCCTCATTTCCAGATACCAACACAGTGGGGATTGGGTTTCAACACAGGAATTTGGGGACGGGGGAGAGCATAAACATTCAGTCCCTAACACTAAGTCACTTCTTTTATAGTACAGTTTTATTTGACTCTTTAGGGCTTCCCAGGTGGCGCTAGTGGTAAAGAATCTGCCTACCAATGCAGGAGACGCAAGAGATGTAGATTCAATCCCTGGGTTGGGAAGATCCCCTGGAGTAGGAAATAGCAACACACTCCAATACTCATGCCTGGAAAATTCTATTGGCAGAGGAGCCTGGCAGGCTACAGTCCATAGAGCTGCAAAGAGTCAGATATGACTGAGCAACTGAGCACATAACATAGCATTTGACTTTAAAAGAAGAATCCAAAGCTCCCCAAATATTTTAGAGGTTGCCAAGTAGCCATAGGTGAAACCAGTTTTGTGTGTTCACTTGTAAATAGAAGGTTGAAGCTGCAACTTGAAGATCTAATGCAGATGTTAAGAACTTAAGAGGAGGTTAACTGACCCTCTCTAACTGATGAAAGGGGATATAAAAATATAAGGCAAGGGCACTTGTGGTTGATAAGCGGAAGAACTGATGAGGAAGATGAAGCATGCGTCATCTGCAGGAAGAGGCCAAACCTCCAGGAAATAATGGGCCTTTAGGTGGCGCCTCTGAGCCACCGGGGGTGTCAGGAAGCAAGTGTGGCTTCAGGACCCTGCTCAGACCTGGAGTGGGTCTGTGTGTCCTTTGGCGTCAGAGTGAGGAATTGTGCACCAGCTCTTTGTGTACCAGTCTCCTTTAACCCCTGTGCTCCCCAGATGATGGAGGGAGCTGGAGGAGGGAGGGAGAAGGGAGGGAGATTGCCATGAGGATGGCCCTGGGCCACAATGTTTCCCAATGTGAAGGGTCAAAAATATCAAGGCCATTCTGTTTTCTGTCCAAGTCATAATTTCCAGTCTTCATTAAGATAATAAAAACTAGAAGTCAAAATTCCCACCCTTCAAATCAGAGAAGGGGTTGGTGTTTAGTCTCCAGAGTAAAATGCTGACCAAGTCACCACAGAGGTAATCTTATCGCTTGCCTGACTCATCCCCATTCCATGGCTTCCTTCCAGCCCATGAACACATGTTGACACATGAGTTATATGAAAATTAAACCTACTAAAAAATTGAGGACCCTGCTGTTTCTCTCTACCACAACCCTTTTTTAAAAAAAAAAAAAAGAAGAAGAAGAAGAAATAACTTTTCTAGAGCACTGCATTGCTGACGTGAGTTGGGGGAACATGGGCATGGAGTGGCTCAAAAGGAGAAAATGAGCAAGTTGTATAGAAAATGTGACACTCCAACTTCCAGGAACTCCTTTTGTTTGAAGATGAGTCAGTAGCCAAGTTAAAGTTTCTGAAAGCAATTTCATCTTGAACAGCAAAATCTTATTTCACCTGACATAAAATTTCTTTGACATGTTATTTTCAGTGAGTTCATTTATTGTGTAAAATGAAATGCAATGTCTACAAACATTATTTTATCAATTTTTAATTGAAGTATAGCTGATATACAGTATTTCAGGTTTACAGCAGAATGATTCAGTTACACACACACACACACACACATATATATACTTTTTCAGATTGCTTTCTGTTATAGGTTATTATAAGATATTGAATATAGTTCCCTGTGCTATACAGTAAGCCCTTGTTGTTTTCTATTTTATATATAGAAGTGTGTCTTTGTTAATCCCAAATTCCCAATTTATCCCTTTGCTCCCAACTTTTTATCCGAGTGTTATTGAAATACCAGACAGGAAGCATAAGTGCCAAACAGTTGCAGTCCAAATCCAGACAGAAGTCTCATTCTATTTCTGTGCTGCCCGGGGTCCTCCGCGGCCCCACGGAACTGTGGAAGCCCGGGTGGGTTGGCACTCGGCCCCTCGAGTGTAAGATCTGTGCTTGGGGCGGTCCCTGTGTTGCAGTGATCCCGGACACCCTGCAAGCCAGCGCTGTGCCCCAGACTTTGCACAAAGTGGAGCAGGACCCCCTGGAGCTCACATGTGCCATATCCACGGAGACGCTGCAGCACAGCCACGTCTCGGTGGCCTGGCTCCGGCAGCGGGGCGGCGAGAAGCCGGTGGAGGTCATCGCCCTGAGCCGGGACTTTGTGCTACAGTCGAGCAGCGACTACGCGCAGAGGCTGAGCCTGGGGGAGATGCACCTGGACAAGCTGGGGAGCACCACCTTCCGCCTCACCATCTTCCACCTGCAGCCCTCTGACCAGGGCGAGTTCTACTGCGAGGCCACGGAGTGGATCCAGGACCCGGATGGCTCGTGGTACCCCATGACCCGAAAGCGTTCTGAGGGGACGGTGGTCAACGTCCAGCCCACCGGTGAGTCTGTCTGGCGGGAGGTGGTGCAGACTCCTTTGACGACTCTGCAAGTACTCTGGGTCCCTAGGGGCCAGGTATCCCAAGCCCTGAGCCTCTCTGACTGTGCTCTCCCAGCCCCTGAGTCCAGCTGGGCTCCAGATTAGAGCTGACAGCTGTTGGTGGCTGCTTCAGCTGGGCTGGGGGCAGGTGTACTGTGGATGCTCAGTCCACTGGTTTTGGTTGGAGGGTATGGTTGTGTCCGCACGGAGATGCAGGAAGTGCCCAAGGGTCCTTGCATTGCTGCCCACCTCTAATGAGGGGCTGCCATTGTTCTGACAGTCAGAGGTGTGATTTATGGGAGATGAGCTGGAGTGCCTGAAGTGCAAGCTGTGGGGGGGAGTTCTCTTCAGGACCTGTTCTCTCGACTCTCCTGCCGCATTTGCTCCAGTTAAATGGTGCTCGTCTTGGTCTCTACATAGCTCTCTTGCCACTTGTTCTTCTGCCATTCTGGGGCTGTGCTTCTGACTTACCTAATAGCACGGATGCCCAGGCTTGGGCACTACAGATTCTTGAGTCAGGCTTCGGGGTGGGACCTGGGAAGCTGAGTTTTCAGTACACTTCCACTGTAGACAGTCCACGCGTTGTCAAGTACAGCTCTAGAGCCAGCAGGGCAGAAGCGATTCTCTGGGTGCCTAATGGATGTGAGACCTTTACAAGGAGGGTTAGGCTCCTGGAGTGGGAGCACCTTATCTGTTCTGTAGGATCCAGGGTATTTATCGGCTTCTGAAACTTCCGGTACTAAGAAATCCACAGAAGGCGCTTTGTTTCATATTTATCCCTTCCCTTCCTGGCTGGTTTTAAGAGCAGCTTCAAAAGTCTGGGCCACATTTTGAGTCTTAATGCTTTTAAATTAGGTTGCATCAGTTAATCTTCTTTATTTTAATCTTGCCAATTTGGAATGAGGATATTTTTTTTTTTTGAACTTGCCCAGCAAATGTATCTAGACTAAGCAAAGGGAAAACTAGGTGAAAAAAAAAAGAAAGTCGATGACTTCACTCCGTGTCCCAGTGATGTTCTGGTTCAGTGGTTGTAGCCCCAGTGGTACCCTTCTCTTACTTCATTTCAGTCAACATTTAGTAAGTCTCTTCAGCATGGCAGGTGTGGTGATAGGCATCGGGGACTCAGAGATGAAGACCACTTGGTCCCTGCCTTAGGGAACTGCAGATATGAAAGCCAGTGGCTGAGTGGAGGGCACTGAGTGTGATGATGGTGTGGTGGATGGGGTGCTCTGGGGACACAGTGAATATAACTCTTCTGACAACAGTGTTTTTCCTGGATGGGGTCGTTGAAGCAGATTCAGGAAAACCAACACATTTGGTGACTTTGAGTTGAGGCTTGAAGCTCGAGCAGGCATCAGGAGGAGAAGCATAAAGGTGCAGAATTGTTTGTCATGTCTGGCAAGCACAGAGAAATCAAGGGTAGGCAGGTGTTGAGTTCCAGATATGAGTGGTGAGAGATAAGAGATACGAGATAGAAAAGATGGCCTGAAGCCCCATCTGCTGGAATGTGAGCTTGGCTTTGACTCTGTACTCCAAGCATCTCAAGCTGTTCTCCTTGGATTCTTAGGAGCCCCATAGAGGTGCCTGAGCAGTCGCTTTGTGGGTATGTGTGTGCGTGTTGGTGTGTATGGGTGGACGCTATGGTGGGAGGTGCTGGAGGAAGGCATGTGAGGCCTACAGTGTCCCCTCCTTGCCTCAACCAAATGTTTTCTATATTGGGCAATAAAAGACTTTGTATGCGAAAAGGAAGAGCCCCTCTCCTCCGCCCAAGCAAAGTCTGAAAACCACTGCTGTAGACACTTGGAGCGGGGAATAGAGATTTGTAAACAAATCAGTGACACAATCAGACTGGGTTTTAGAAAGGAAAGACCATGGAGGCCACCTAGGGTTGACCTGACAGATTGGATCTGAAGTCAGGAGACCAGGGAGGGAGGGGCTGATGAGGCCACAGCTGGGTCAGTGGCACTGACCTGGGGAGTGAGCAGTGGGTGCTAGGGGCAGCAGAATGGAGAGCACTGGGGGAGGAGGAACCCAACTGTCGGGAGCCCTGGGGCTGGGGCTCAGGGTGGTTCCTTGAATCACCTGATAAGCAGGGATGAGGTAATGAGCCAAGTCATACTTGAAAGCCTCTGCTTCCCCTTTAGTGGCAGCACTGGTTGGCTTTTCTTTTGTTCTTGTCAGTTTTGGTCAAGGAGTCCATCCTGCAAGCAGACTCTCATGGAGATGCTCCGTGTGTGAAGCAGCCAGCATGTCATCAGACATGGAGCTCAGTTTGAGGTTGAACTTGGGACTGATGAGGCCCCAGGAGAAGCCCATGGGATGAAATTGGGAAAGAACCCAGGGGAGCTGTGGCAGTGAGAGGTGGTCAAGGGAGCAAGTCCCAGTGACAGAGAAACAGAGCGGTCAGGCCAGTTGGCACGAAGCAGGAAGAAAGTGTTATGAACACAAAGTAGGAGAGCTGGTCCAGAGGCTGAAACTTATGTGACGAAAGCCTTCGGTTGTGATGGGTTGGGGGGGTGGGGGTGTCACTGTAGGCATTTGCTCAGTCAATGAAGTATGGGAGGTCAGAAGCAAAATTTCCATGAGCTGAGGAGGGAGAGGGGATTGAAAAAAGCATGAATCAGTGTATGGAGATTTAATTGACTAGGGAAGAACAAGGACAAATTGCTGGGCAGAAAGGAGGAATCTCATCTTAACCTGGCAATGTGAAGGCTTCACCATGCTACGAGGGGGAATCCCATGAGATCAGAAAAATCTAAGGAAGACTGCCACAGTTGCAACCAGCCTTACTCTGAGGAAGTGTGAAGTCTGAGGTCTGGGGCACCTGTTTGTAAGTCTTTGGTGGCATTTATGTGGAATGGGTGATGTTTTTTTGTTTGTTTAAATCACTGACATTGAGTTATAAGTTACTGCAGTGTGGTTGACCAGAAAGCCAGTGTCTGGCAGCTGACATGGGTTCAGTCCTATGTGGGTGTGTGTGTCTAGACAGAGGCTGGCAGAGTGAAACCCACATCTCTCAGGTTGGTCTTTTGGGAGGGGAAGCGGAGGCAACAGGTGTCACTTTGGAAGTGAGACCCTAGAGTCATTGAGTGTAGTTCACTTTGTCAGCAAGTTTGGGTAATAAAAGGAAGAGGCTGATGCGCTGGAGAAAATGGGTATTTGGGGCAAGACACTGGCTCCGGTGGGAAGGGAGGAGATGGAGAGCCTGAGGAATGGGAGGGTACAAAACGAGAAGAGGAATGTGGAAGCAAGTGCTCTTGTGATTCCTGTGCTTTTAGGGAAATGGGATTCTCACCTGCTTAAATAGTGCATGGGATGGGGGATAAGAACAAGGCAAGGTGGGATTTCCCTGGTAGTCCAGGGGTTAAGACTCTGTGCTTCCAACACAGGGGGTGGGGGTTTGATCCCTGGTCATGGTAACTAAGATCCCACATGCGACACAGGGTCGCCAAAAAAAAAAAAAAAAAAAGAATGAGACAAAGCCCCTAACAGTAGAGGTAAAGACTTGGGAATGCCAGTGTAAGGAAGACAGTTGAGACTGGAGCTTATGATTCTACAAGGAATTCAAACACCCTGTAAATGAGATTCTCCCTTCCGTGTTCTCTTTAGAGGAACAGAGCTGGAACTGGAAGAGAAGGACTTGGGCAGTGGTTGAAGCTATAGCCTCTCCTACCCAAGGCTCTGTGACTGTTTCCAGAAGCTTCTCCAGCCCTTCACTCCTTTATCCCCTGCCACCAGTGCCTGTGAGACACGATAATTGTCTCATGGCACTGAGAGACTCACCATTACATGGTGTGCGGGACAGTTAGTGGCAGGGAGCCCTTCTTTGATTGTTTCCCTGCCCCCTCCCCCCGTTCCTGATTAAGCTTCTGGTTCTTTGAAGGGTGCTTGGGTTCATTGACTGTTTTAGAGGTCATGTGGCTGTCAGCGGAAGTAGGTACTTGCCCCCTCTATCTTTCTAGAGATTTGATCTGATGGATGATGGACTGGTGAAAAGACATTCGTTTTCACTTTTCCTATACAATTTTCTTAGGGATTGTCTTTTTATTTCCAGTATTCACGTGAGGGTGGAAGACATTTTTCTCTCTTTCCATAAATAGACATTTATTTCTCTCTCCAGAGAGATAAATAGACTGAGAGAAAGAATATTTATTAGGATTGGGGTCAGCACCTGGGCCGCTGGGTAGTTTTGTCTCACAAGTCTAGCAGGGTAATGTCTATAATATCTACTGAAAATATTTGTACTCCTGATGCTTTGACAGAGTTCTGGGCATATAGATCAAGGTTGGACCTTTGTACTCTGCTGTGAAAGTGAAATTAGGAGTGATATTGCTTGCTGATCTCTGGGAGTGTAATCTAAGGCATTATAAGCTGCAGACAGAGCTGCATCATCTTGATTGGAATTAGCAAGACTCTTAAACTTTCTGGGTCTGGCTACCTTTGAGTTTCCTCTGAGATAGTCGAGAGTTTTTCTCTTAAGACAGGGGTGGCAGTGCCTTTCCAGTAGTCAACTTGGTGAGATGGTGGCGACGGTGGGAATTTGCTGATGCAGCTTGGAGCGCGGGGGCCCTTGGTCACCCAAAATGCATCCACCTTGTTATTTGTTTTCTCAGACAAAGAGTTCACAGTTCGACTGGAGACGGATAAGCGGCTGTACACGGTGGGAGAGCCGGTGGAGTTCAGATGCATCCTGGAGGCGCAGCATGTTCCCGACCGTTACTTCGCTGTCTCCTGGGCCTTCAACAGCTCACTCATCGCCAGCATGGGGCCGAACGCCGTGCCAGTCCTCAACAGTGAATTTGCCCATCGGGAGGCCAGGGGCCAGCTCAAAGTGGCCAAGGAGGGTGACAATGTCTTCGTGCTGAAGATCTACCACCTCCGCCAGGAGGACAGTGGCAAATACAACTGTCGTGTGACGGAGAGGGAGAAAACGGTAACTGGGGAATTCATCGACAAGGAGAGCAAGCGTCCCAAGAACATCCCCATCATCGTCCTCCCCATCAGTAAGTGTAGGGAGGGGCCGCTTCCGTTCCCTTCTCCCACTGGTCCGGTCCAGGAGCTAGCATCATCTCAGGGAAGTCTGGGGAGAAGAGAAGAGTTGTGGGGAGGGCAGGGCAGGTTCAATCAGCTGGCAGAGAAAACCAGTTACCCCCCTCCTTTCTCCAGCTCACCTGCCCACACTTAGCACCCCGCCCCCCTCTAGTAGGGAGAGCATCAGGTGTGTGTTTGCAAGCTGGCGAATGCTAGCAGCTCTGTATAAACGCCAACAGTGCCAGCTCAGCTTGGAGGCCAACCAGGACTCCAGCACAGCTGTTCGCTCCCATGTGGGAATTAAATCCCAGAAGAAATGGGTGGGTGCCTGTCTTGAGACCTCACTTAAGAGGGTTGGTCTTTTATGGGAGGATTTTAAATCCTAAAGCGCATTATTAGCAAAGATTTGCTCTCTGGGTTTGAGGGTGTAGGAACTGGCATTTCCCTAACTGTCTCTTCCCTTATGGAAGTGGGTTTTTAAAAGTCAGTAGATGGGACCTCTCACATCATCCTGGAGCATAGGCTTTTAAAGCTTAGCTCATTTCCGGGGATGCTTAGGTGGGCTCCCTGCCTGCTTGTAGCTGGCATTGTCTGGGTGGGTATCAGTCAGGACTGGGGGATTAGGGGACTGCATATGTTTGCTTATCTTGGATTTAATCATTCATAGTATCAGCATGTCCTTATTAATATCTCATTTCTCTCATAGTTTTATTTTTAGTAAAAGAGAAAGCTTAGAATGCTCTGATTTTAAACAAGATGGTGAAGTTTTTAAACTAACCTTTAACCCTTTTCTCCACTGCTCAAACTGTTCTGTCTCTTAGGCCTGTAATGATTCCCTTTACATTTTTATTTACACTTTGACATTTTTAATGCAGTTTCAAGTGTGAAGAAAAAAACAGACAACAGGGGTCTTGCCGCTCTTTTTTTTTCCTTTTCTTACCAACAGGATGGCTTCTTTTGTGCTTATTTTTTTTAAAAATTGCTCTCTGACACACATCTCATTGTCTTGAAATTCTTTTCTTTCTTATTCCCCCCTGCAATGCCTAGCATGGTGCTTTGCATAGGGTAGATGCTTGCTGAATATTTGTAGAATGGAATTTGTTGAATTGGATGCCCCTTCTTTACTATTTTCCTGTCGGTCTGCGCTTGCCTTAACCATGGACTCTCCTTTTAAATCTGCTACTAATTCCTCATTGTTCTGTAAGGATCCAGTGAAGGGCAGCCACACTGTGTCCTTCCTCTGTTTTTTGTACTAAGCAATTTCCCCCATCCCCTTCCAAGAACTTGTTTGATGATCTGTGGCCTGCTATATTGCTTTTCCAGCAGATAACTGGGTAGTTAAAGTCCCCCAGCACCACCAGATCCTGCCCCAAGGCCACTTGGGTAAGTCTACCAAAGAACACAGTGAATCACATCGGTAATGGTGATAATAAAAACTTGGATTTTAATGGCGCTTTTCCTCCCAAGAGCCCAAAGTGCTTCTGCGTATTATCATCTCCTCCTCTGCTCCCAGCCCTCCAATCCAGTAGTATTCTGTTCATCCTCTGAAGAGACCAGAGCACCACACAGGGAAGTGGCTAAGCTGGTTCCATTTAGTGGTCAAGCTTGCATCGCATTAGAAATACCTGCTTCTAACTCCAGATCCACCGCTCTGCGCTTAGCCTGTGCTCCACCATCAGTCTCCTGATTTGGAATTTCGTTTTGACCATGCACTTAGATTCTCATTAGTTCTGTCCTAGTTTTCGTTTAATCCAGAGAGTTTTAAATTGCTGGCTGCCTTTTTCTCAAGCCTGGAAACACTTGTAAATAGTCTTAATGGGCAGTTAGCTTTGTGTCTGTATTTGCTTTTGCCTGGGCTGCAGAATGTTTTTTTTTCCCCCTTGTAGTTTCACATCTAACTGCGTGGTTTTTTCAGGCTTGCTCAAACAGCAGCCCTCGTAACAAATGAGCCAGGGCTTATAGGAGAGCCCATTAGGATGATCGTAGGGGGTGGGAGTGGTGCCCTGTTAGTCATTCTTCTGCTTAAGGCAAGAGGAGACTTTTTTTTCCATTGATGCCAAAGTTGCCCTTCTTTAATTTCTCACTTTGAATTGATAGCACTGGAAGTGAGTCATTAATGAGTCTTTAATCTAAAGAGGAATATTGTTACTATTAACAATGATGAAAAATAATTACCCAGTCTGATCCTCAGCGTCATGACCTTAAAAAGGAGGACTGTCAGTACTTCCATTTTGCACATGAGAAATGAAAGCTTGTGTAGAGTAAATAAGAGCCCCAAGACCACAGGGTTAGGAAACAGTAGACTTGGGCCTGGAACCTGGTCTGTCTGGCTCCAAATCCCAGTTTTTAGCCATGAGTGCTGTAGATGTAAGCTACTCAGGAGCTCTGTCATCACCATGAATCATCTTGGTGTGGCTCCTGAAAAAATTCCTATTCCCCACTTTGTCCATCTAGACCTTTTTTCACGTGAAACAAGCTTATCCAGAATGGGTGGCCAACATGTTCACTATAGCAAGAGCTCCATGCCCGGCTCAGTGCTCATCTTTGCCTCTTTCTGCCTGTGAGGAAAACACAGGGCTAAGATTGATTCCTAATGCATGGTTGTGGGTATGCTTTTACCCTCAGTAATTGGGTATGCCCCTTGATCTGGGATTAGATTGATTGATTGATTCAAAATTGTTGTGTTTCATGTGGATGGTGCCTAGAAAATTGGAGCCGAATCAATCTGGTACTTTCTGTTTTTTTATACCTTGCTTTTTGAGCTCTTTAGATAATTATACAATATAATATATGCATAATCAAGATAGATTAAAATACCCAAAGTCTTTATGAAAAACTAATAGTTAATGGGAATAGTAAAATTAATTATCATGATGACCAGTTTTTGAAAACCTGTGTATTAGGTGATTTATAGACATTGGCTTATTTACTTTATAATTTAAAAAAAATTGCACAATGTAAATAACACTCTCCCCACCCATCCCGCTGAAGAAGGCATGTAGAGCTTAGATAATTCCACTAGAGGAGGTCAGGTAGCTAAGTGAGTAGCGAAGGAATAAAGGGAGTGGAATCCTTATCCTGGAGTTTGATTGGCAGAAAGTCAAGGTGGAGAGTAGTGGAGCCCCTGGGCTGAAGGTGGATGGCCATGGGAAGGCCACTGCCTCTGGTCTGTTCCTCCGTGTTGATGAAAGCCTGAAAGGTTGCTCACCACTCGCTCTGTGAAACGAGGCCATTGCTGCTGCCTTATTGCTCACAGCCAAGGAAGAAAGCACATGTTGTCCTCCAAATACTTCCTGTCACTTTTTTTTTTCTACTTCCTAGTATTGCCCTGAAAGACTCAAATGACATATATGAATGTTCAGCTTTTATTTGACGGCTGAAGCCCTCAATGATGGGAAGATTAGGTGAAGTCGAATTTTCAAGCTATTTAACTCACTGAAAATCCAAGTCAAAAATTCTTAACCCTGCTGAACACATTCCAGTCATCCCATCAGACTCTGAGGGGGATTGGTTCCAAGACCACCCCAAATTTGAGGATGCTCAAGTCCCTTATATAAAGTGGCATTTTGGATTTATGTATAACCCACACTCATCATCTCTAGACTACTTATACCTAATACAACGTAAATGCTATGTAAAGAGTTGCCAGTTTGCCAAAATTCAAGTTTTGCTTTTTGGAACTTTTTGGAAATTTTTTTTTTTTGGAATCTTTTCTATCCACAGTTGGTTGAATCCATTTATGTGGAACCTATGGATATGGAGGGGTGACTGTACCTGATGAATTGTTTTATGCCCTAAGGGTAATGTTTGATGACATATCTCTTATGTTCTGATCCAGTCTCAGGTCTTAGGCCCTCATTGTCCCACATGTTATCTTTGCACCCAGCAAAGGCCGTCCTAGGTTATCAGATCTAAAATCACAGGCAGCAAAGCCCAGAGCCAGCCAGGACTCATGGCAGCAAGCATCAGAGAGTGTGCATCCTCCCAGGTCCCCTGTGCCTGAATAGAGGGACACTCATACCCCTTTCTCCTGTGACGTCTGTGGGCAGGGCACAGTGGAGCCCAGAAAGCCCCAGCGTGGCACTCTCTCCCTCTCCCCAGAGAGCAGCATCTCGGTGGAGGTGGCCAGCAACACCAGCGTCATCCTAGAGGGCGACAATCTGCACCTTTCCTGCAGCATCCGGACGGCGGGCCGGCCTCTCGGCCGCTTCTCCGTCATCTGGCAGCTGGTGGACCGGCAGAACCGTCGCAGCAACATCTTGTGGCTGGACCGAGACGGCACCGTGCAGCCCGGAGCGTCCTACTGGGAGCGCAGCAGGTTTGGGGGCGTCCAGATGGAGCAGGTGCAGCCCAACACGTTCAGCCTGGGCATCTACAACAGCAGGAAGGAGGATGAGGGCCAGTATGATTGCCACGTGACCGAATGGGTGCGGGCCGTGGACGGCGAGTGGCAGGTCGTGGGGGAGCGCCGGGCCAGCACTCCCATCTCCATCACCGCTCTCGGTAAGTAAGCTCTGCCGTCTTTGGGTGGGACCGTTGGGGAGATGCTCCCATATCAAGACCCTTCTGGGAAAAGGTCACTCGGTTGTGTCCGACTCTTTGCGACCCCAGGGGCTACAGCCCGCCAGGCTCCTCTGTCCACGGGATACTGGAGTGGGTTGCCCGTTTCCTTCTCCGGGGATCTTCTCAACCCAGGGATCGAACCCGGGCCTCCTGCACTGCAGGTGGACTCTATACCATCTGAGCCCCCAGGGAAGCACATGGGAAATGGACGGCACCTTCCAAAGGCTTTGATTGAAGAAAGCATTGACAAAGTGTGGATGGGGTTCAGGGAACCAGCAGGGGTTCAGCATGGTGGGCCCAGGGGACGGGTGACAGCTGGGCAGTTACTCCTGGGTCTGGGTGGGAGGAATGAAGTTGTAAGGATTCTGGCCTGGGTGGTCCCAGGTAGAGGAACAAAGGCCACTGCTAAAACTAACCTGGAAGAACAGAAGCATATTCTCTCCCTCCTGCACCCAGGCCCTCCTCTCCAGGGGCTCAGCCCTCCTGGCAGTTTAGAGCCTGGCAGAAAAAAGTAGGACAAAACCTTTCACCATTTATTTAGCATCTACTACCCTTCCTGGCTGAGTGTAAACGCTTAAGGTTAATTGTCCCTTAGAATCTTCACCTAGCTTACAAGTAAACACTGTCATTTTACAAGGAGATCCTGAGACGGGATAACTCATTTGCCCAGGGCTATAGCTTTTATATGACAGACACACAGTCTTGAACCCAGGAAACCAGAAATCTGCCTTAAAATTTTTTCCAAAGCCTGTGTTTTTATCTTTTCCTCCATACGGCTCTTCCTAAGGAAAGCCATTTCCTGATTAGCGTGAAATTAAGATACCTTGATATTTGCTAAAACCAGGGTATATTAGATTTCCTTCTCACGGGGTAGTTAAAGAGGCTTCCATCAACATTTATCTGCCTAATAGAATCTGTATATTACATTTTACAAGACCAGTCAGCTACTTTGCTGGGAAAGTACCTTGTCATGTTAGGTGTTCCTGTTTGCCACGAGACTGTGACATCCGTTGTCCTCAGCGATTTCGCATCCCACCCCTGGACCATGCCCACCTTCCTCGTCGATAGGGCTGCTGCTGTTTCTGGGCACACCCCACTGGAAGTGGCAGCCCCGAGTGGTTTTGCCCTCACCAAAGTCCTGTGTCACCACCCGCCCCAGATCAGAACTACTTTTCCTTTCCAAAGCATAATCCCAAAGATTGACCTGCTTTCTGCGCTCATCATGCAGCTCAGATTTCTGTCTCTGGAAGCCTCATCTAGTGGTTGAGTTTCCTGTTCAGCTCAATTCCTGAGCCTCTGCTCAGCATCGCCTGTGAACATATGAGAAAGGAACCTGTGAGGAGAGTCCCGGGTGTCCAACAGGGGGAGTCTCTCCTGTGCTGTGAGGCTAAGAGTGTCTGAGGGGTAGTTAGAGTTAGAAGTAATTTATAGCATCAGGTTGTCCTCTGAATTTTTTTAAAACCATATATATATATATATATATTTTTTTTTTTAACTTTTTGGCTTTTCTGGGTCTTTGTTGGGGCACAGGCTTAGTTGCACCATGGCATGTGGGATCTTAGTTCCCTGACCAGGGATCAAACCCAGTCCTCTGTATTAGAAGGCTGATTCTCAACCACTGGGCCACCAGGGAAGTCCCCGCCCTCTGAATTTTTTCATATTCATCGTATGTCTGTGGTTCCCACGGCCAGGACTCACCAAGGGATTCTGACCTAACTCTGCCAAAAGATTTCATTCTGTACCTTGTCTTTTACCAATGGAGTTTAGAGTACTTTCCTTTATGTCTTTTTTTTTAAAAAAGCAAACTATATATGTAACAATATAGTATCACTATATTACTATATATGTAACAAAATACAGTAATACTGTAATAGTACCTTGGAAGGTACTATTCCAAGTATTTTACAAATACTAACTCATTTAATCTCCACAAAGACCCATTTTACAGGTAGGGAAATAGAGGCAAAAGATTAAGTAACTCATTCAACGTCACACAAGTAGAAAGTGTCGAAGTTGGGCATCTGGCTCCAGGGTCTGTGCCTTTAACCTAACCACTGCCTTATGCTTCCCAGGAGTAAAACCACCTAATAATGCCCCTGAAATCAGTGATATACATGTTTGTGGTCTGACTGCCTTTTACTGGCAGCTTGATAGTGTGCAATTTATTTATCCTCTCTGGGCCTCCTCTGTTTTTCCATCTGTAAGAAAAGAGTGATAAGCCCACCTGTCCGGCAAGGTTGTTTTGAGGATTCAGTGAAGTGAGGTGAAAGTGAAGCAGTTGGCACCATGCCTGGCACATAGATGGCGCTCAGGAAATTCTGGCTGCTCTCAGTTTCAGCACCATAACCAACGTGTTGATGATCCGTCATACTCTCAGGGCTGACAGGACTCTCATCACCCATCTGGAGGAGTCGGTATTTTGGATTAGGGATGCTGGAATATGGAGAGACTAGTCTAGCACACCTACAGGGCCCCTCTTTGCCCAAGGTCCCCCCTTCTGAAGATCAGTCCTTCCGGCTGTGGGTCCTTTGCTGCCTCTCTTCCCTGGATGGAAGTCAGACTGGGGAGCCAGCCCGAGCTGCCCTGCCCGGGGAGCGTGGGCACCTGCCCCACCTGCCTCCCGCTTCTCCACCACAAGTGCGCTGATGGACCGGGCATGAAGGAAATTGGCACTGGGCTTCTTTCTCCTGTTTCAGCATGGAATCCAAGCTGTCTGGGGACGGTCCCACCTCCATGTACTCAGTCTCTGCTCTTCAGGGGTGGGGTGGGCGTTGACGTAACACAAATCCATGTGAAGGTTTCATTGGGAAGGGTTTGCTAGTGCTGCTTAAGGAGAATCACCGCCAGCCTCTTTCTCTGAGGTCCTGTGAATTGTTGGGTTTGTGTGTCAACATGCTAGCGGAAGTAACACTGGCCTGGGCATCAAAAGAGCCCCCTGTTCTTTACATCTCTGTCTCTTTTGCTGTTTCACACAGAGGGTCATTGTTACCATCTTTCTAAATTGCTTATATGCGTTAGTATACTATATTGGTATATTTCTTTCTGGCTTACTTCACTCTGTATAATAGGCTCCAGTTTCATCCACCTCATTAGAAGTGATTCAAATGCATTCTTTTTAATAGCTGAGTAATATTCCATCATGTATATATACCACAACTTTCTTATCCATTCGTCTGCCGATGGACATCTAGGGCAAAAACCACTACAGTGTTGTAAAGTAATTAGCCTCCAATTAAATTGGTTAATTAATTTAAACAAAAAAAGAGCCCCGTATGTGAGCCTTTGTTCTGTTTGCTTTTGCCAGGAGCCCTGTCACTGCATCCCACTGCCCTGAGGAAGACAAGTGTCTGTCTCCATGCAGATAGATATGTCTATCTACCTCTCTCTGCTCTCTCCAGAAACAGGCTTCGCGGTCACTGCCATCTCCCGCACGCCGGGGGTGACCTATTGCGACTCCTTCGACCTGCAGTGCATCATCAAACCCCATTATCCCTCCCGGGTCCCCGTGTCAGTGACGTGGCGGTTCCAGCCGGTGGGCACCATCGAGTTCCACGATCTGGTGACCTTCACCCGGGATGGAGGAGTCCAGTGGGGGGACAGGTCTTCCAGCTTCCGGACCCGGACGGCCATCGAGAAGGCGGAATCCAGCAACAATGTCCGGCTGAGCATCAGCCGAGCCAGCGACACGGAGGCGGGCAAGTACCAGTGTGTGGCGGAGCTGTGGCGGAAGAACTACAACAGCAGCTGGACGCGGCTGGCTGAGAGGACCTCCAACCTGCTGGAGATCCGGGTGCTGCAGCCAGGTGAGGGGCCCGGGCGGGTCGCACGTGCCTCTTCCGGCTGATGAGATGCAGGGAGGCAGGGCGAGTCGAGTGCTGAGCCCTTGGCTGGGCTGTTCCTATTTCCCAGCTTCCTAGTTCGAGAAATTTCAAATGTGCAGGAAGCTGTAAGACTCGTATTCCCTTTCTGTGATGACCAGTTGTTCACATCTTACCAGGTTTGTTTCTCCCTCTGTGGGTCAGTTTTTGTTGTTTTTGAGCCATTTAAGAGTAAGTTGCCAACATCAGGACACTTCCTCCTAAATACTTCCAGTGTGGGTCTCTGAAGATCAGGACTGGGTCCCACCCAACCACAATAGCGGGCTTCTCAGGTGGTTCAGTGGTAAAGAATCCGCCTGCCAATGTAGGAGACGTGGGTTCGATCCCTGGGTCAGGATGATCCCTTGGAGCAGGGAATGGCAACCCACTCCAGTGTTCTTGCCCAGAGAATTCCATGGACTGGATCCTGGAGGGCTCCAGTCCATGGGATCGTGAAGAGCCAGCCACGACTGAGCACACACACACACACACACACTCTAGAACCACAACAGCATTGTCAGACTCTGGGAATTTAACACGATTATAGAGCAGTACCAGCATTTTGCCAGTTGTCCTGAAAATGCCCCTTATAGTGTTTTCTCCTTCCAAACCCGCATCGAGTCACGGGTCACGATCGTATTTAGTTGTCATGTCTCTCTAGACTCCTTTAATCCAGGACACTTCCCCAGTCGCTTGTATGAGTATGTGTTTGTGTGTATGTGTGAAGATGTTTATATCCGTGAGGTATGCAGGCCAGCTTGACTGTTTTGTGGAAAGCTCTGTCTCTTAACGTCATCTCCTATGATCCTTGCCACAGTGATGTGAACAAGGTACCCATTGTCCCCTGTTTGCAGACAGGAACCTCAGCGGCGAAAGGGAGAATAACAGACTGTTACTGAATGTTTGCTTTGCACTGGGTGCTTGGCAATATTTTATGAAAATTTCACAACAGCCCCAGGAAAGGTTAAGTGATCAGCCCAGGATCATGTAGCTGGTGAATGGAGCCATGTTTGAATCCTTTCCCCTACACTGTTTCCTTGACCTAGGCCCTGTCCTCCTGCCCTGGATTTGAGCACTTGAGAGCTCCCCTGTCCCGGGCAGGTGGAATCTCTCTTGCATCAGGTTGCAAGGACACACTCATTTGGGGAGCCTTAGTCAGGGGGCAGTGTGCAGACACTCTCACCTTAATCAGGCCCTTCCTCTAATGAGAGGGTAAGTCTGTGCTGTGTCTGTACCTGTCTCCATTTAGGTTGGTGGCAGGCAGAGGGTGGGGCCTGGCCCTGAGCAGGAGAGCAACCAGCAGCCATGCAGTGAAGGGTGGGGTCTTTGCGAAGACTTTGCAGAGATACCTCACCCACTTTGCAAAGATGATTTGAACACCTTGCCAAGAGAGTGTTTCTGGCTGCTCGCCGCCATGGTGTGCGCTCAAACCTGGTCTGCTTCACCGCTGCAAATGATCACAGTGTTTGTTATTTTCAGCAACGTGAGGTTACAAAATGGCAACATCTGGGCTTATCCTTCACCTCTTCTAGCCCCATAGCAGGGTCCTGTTTGGAGCGAATGCCTTGGATAAGTGATGGGATGGTTCCCTGGCCAATTAGAGCCGAAACTTGGACAACACGATGCTGGGGAAGAGGCTGTTCTGCTGAAGTGGATTTGCAGGTTAATGGGGGGTTAAGCAGAGACCCTGTTTTGTGTGAACCCTTGTTGTGGAAAATGCTGAGGGACCCGCTTGTCTGCCTTTCTGAGTAATTGCATCCTTGGTGGTCTCCTCTGTCAGATTGTGAACCCCCTCACTGCCTGTCACGTGGTTCCAGCTACAGAAGGCAGAGGAAGTACTGATGCTAGGACCTTGACTGGTGCTGCCTTTTCAAATAAATTCCCAATACTTTCTTGTTTGTCTTACTACTTAGAAGCTAAGACAGAAGTACTTAAGGAAAGAAAAAGGAATTCATTCATTGAAGATTCTAGTTATTTGGATTTGGATTAATTCTGGTGCTACTAAAGGGGAAGTAGGGCTTCTCAGGTGATAACAATCCACCTGGGATGCAGGTGATGTGGGTTTGGTCCTTGGGTCGGGAAGATGCCCTGGAGAAGGAAATGGCAACCCACTCCAGTATTTTTGCCTAGGAAATCCTATGCACAGAGGAGCCTGGTGGGCTACAGTCCCTGGGGTCGCAAAGAGTCAGACGTGGCTTAGCAACTGAAACAACAACAGCTAAAGGGGAAGGGAGACAGAAATGTACTAAATACCTCTTGGGTGCCAGGCTTTGTGCTTCGTACCTCTGTTTTCTTTTCAGATTCATCCAGCAGTGAAAAAATATAGATGTCTTTATGCCCATTTTGCTAATGAGGAAACCTAGGCTCCCAGTGTTTAGGAGCCCTGATACGGACAGTTTGCTTGTCAGATGGAAAACAGATTGGAACAAGGAGCCTAGGTTGCTCTGATATCCATGTATCTCCATTTTCCATTACATCATTTTATTGCCCCCTGGAGAGTTAGGAGACCCAGGATCTGCTCTGAGGGCTATATGTTCAATTCTCATATGGCTTACACTGAGTCAGTTTGTTTGTGATTTCACCATGAAGCGAGAACAAGCAGTGACTGGCATGGGAGACTTGGAGCAAGTGCCGGGTGCTTGGCCTCTGCTCAGAGGTGCATGGTAATGCACTTGGCTGGCTCTCTGGGGGCCGCAGAGAGCAAGGTAGGAGCTGAGGCTGAGCGTGCGCAGCTCCCGGGAGGGACTACGGCACCAGAGAGGGCACATCCCCCTTAAGTGTTCTGATCGCTCCTTATCAAATATTTATGCACTTAGCACTTAATATTTTCCAAAGGGCTTTGTGTTCATTTTTACTCTTTTCCTCACACACTCTGGTTGTTACTAGAGCTTTTATTTGGGGAAAGTAGAAGTGGGAAAAATACCAGAGGGCTGACCACGTGCTGGAGTGTGTATTGGACACTTGGTGTAGATGGCCCTCAGTCACCTTTCCTGCAGCCTTGGGAAGAAAGTACTGCTTGCCCACTTTATAAATGGAATATCTGAGGCTCCGAGAGGTCAGGGCTTACCAGAGTCCAAAACCAGTGGGAAACAGGGGAATCTAGGTATGAACTGCCTTAAAAAGTAGTTGGGGTGGATGAAAGGGAGACTTTGGCCTTTTTTAGACCGTATATCAGAAAGTATTCTTTCTTGGACTTCCCTGGTGGTCCAGTGGTTAAAACTCTGTGCTTCTACTGCAGAGGGCACAGGTTCCATCCCTGATCAGGGAACTAAGATCCTACATGCTGCATAGTACACCCCCTCCCAACCCTACCCCCCAAAAAAATCCTTTCTGCATTCAGTTAATCTCATTTTCAGAAGCAGTTTCTCTTTTTAGAGTGCTGTGTGGAGGTATTTCATTACTGGTGGCAGAAGAAGTAACGGCAGTAGTGATATCAGCTGATCTCCATTGAGCATTTCTGGCGTGCCCATCACCACCCTGAATGGTTTATATACAATAACGCTCGTCATTCTTAGTCCATGCAGTTCCATGAGGGGGTGCTGGTTTCACCTATTTTATAGGTGAGGACACTGACACAGAGGATAAATAAATTACCCAGCGATCCATAATAAGTGGCAGAGGCGAGATTCAAATCCAGACAGGCAGTCTGGCTCCAGAGTCTAGGCTCTCAATTTTATTTTATTATGGTATTTTCTCCCCCTCTCAGGAATCTTCTTTGATAACATATACTTGGATTTAATCCACCCTCTCTCTCAGGTTTGCCATCCCTGAGCCCCTTTAGCAGATTCTTAAATTTGTTTTCTTCAGTTGGAATCACAAAGTCCCTGTAGAGGTTCCCCCAGACACAGTTTGTTAATGGTGAAGGAGTTTAAATTGTGCCTCCTTGAACACCTCTGTTTCTTCTCACTTCTGCCACCAGATGGCTCTAAGGCTTGGGGACACCAGAGCTCAATCCCGTGCTGGCTTCTCTTCCTTTGACTGTGCTTCCAGACTCTGCTTCCACATAGTGCCTCTCAAACTGTGGGTTCTTAACCCTGCTCTGGTGTTTTCCATAGGAACATTATCGCCCCACCCCCTGCCCTTTGAGAAGATGCTTTTGTTGAATATGCATGTTCCAGCAGCGTGAAGTAGAAACCCAGGGACTGCTGGCTCACTCACGGCGGTCCTTTTATCAGCTCTCTACAGCTGGTGTCATCTGCTCCCGAGAAGACTCTGTATGCTCTGTGCCCTAGACCAGTCCTTGTCAGAGCCACCGACTGACCTGGCCACACCACGGCTCTTTGTTTCTTTGAAATCCCTGGCTGGATGGCGTGATAAACATGTTGTGGATCCAATTATTGACCATTCTAGATGCACGCTTCATGTTCCAAATGCACATCCATAAGGAAATCTTCGAGGAACACCACCACCCCTCCTGTCTTGTTGATTTAGCTTAGCCTTTACTACCATTGAAGGCAGAGTGTGACACCGCAAGGGGCATTTAAGCAGGACGTTTAAGCCAGTTCAGCATATTTGATTCTTAGCTCTTAATCAGTTATTTTTCCTTTTAATTTTGAAGCATTGCTTTGCTTCCTTCTGATTTTCTTGAGCACCCGAAACACCCTCCAATTACATATCCCTAAATACAGAAGCAATAAGGGAAATGTCAGCACTCATTTTCCAAATATTTACAACCGTTATCTTGGTCTGGCTATTAAATATTGCACATTAAAATTGACAAAGCAATAAACAAGCTTCTAGGAGGACAGCCTCCGGTATAGAAAGCCGACTTGTCAGTGGGTGTATTCTGCGGGGATTTTGCTGATGGGCAGTTGGTATGAATATTTAATACCCTCTGGATGCTGCCAAATCCGTTTTCTCGAGTTTCTCATTGCTGACCTGGCAGGTTGGGCAAGCTGAGGGCTCTTTGCTTTGATTTGCGTGAGTCCGGGGCCTGTGACAGTGGCTCCCCCTGGCAGAGTCTAGCAGGTGACAGGCTGTCCTGTCCTTCAGAGGGGTTGGCCCCTCCTTTCAGGAGAACCTGAGGTTCGCTTTCCATCTCTTGTGCCTGTGGCATCTGCCCGCTGGGTGTTGAGAGAGAGGGAGTAAGCATGAGAGCAAGAGCCCTGGAGGAAAGCCCGCCCCCTCACCCCGTGCCGTGCCGCAGGCCTCGTTGTCATGGTAACACCAGGTGCACCTGTTTGGAGCCCGTGAGCAAGGGTCAGTGCTCTGTCTGAAGACAGGTGAGGCAGACAGGGCATGTCTGGGTTACCCTAATTAGCTGCTTCTGCCTCCTGACTTTTGCTGGTTTCTCCTCTTTCCTCCCTCCCAGGGCCTTCTGCGAGCATGTTTGAGCACCTGCTGTGTGCCAGCTTCTGTGCTAGGTGCTGTGGCTGCAGTGATGGGTGTGTCAGGGCTTGCCTCTCAGGCTGGCCAGAGGCTAGTCCAGGGGATAGGCCATAGGGTTGAGCGGAGAATCAGTTTGCATGGGGGTGGGTGGCAGGAAGGAGCAGCAGGGCTTTCAGGCTCAGAGTTGTGAATAAAGAACATCACAAGGGAGGCAGCTGCATGCTTGTAACTGAAGCCTAGGTTTGGGGAGAGATTGGGTTGGTAGGGGCCAGGGGAGCCCCACTTCTGCAAGACAGCATGGAGTGTCAGAGTTCATGAAGGTTAGAAGCAAGAACAGACCAGACAGCCTGGGTTTGAATCTTGGCTCTACCACTTATCAGAAGTGTGACTTTGAGCAAGTATCTTTCTGGAAGATGATAATATTTCTGGGGATGATAATATTTATTGCATAGGTCTGGTGAGTACCAGATAGTTAATATTTATAAAAGGCTTAGAGCAGTGCTCAGCACATAGAAAGGATTGTATAATTCTGTGAAGAAAAATATTCTAAACTGGGCAGATAAGACTTGGGACCACACTCATTATGTTCTCCTTTTTTTAAATAACAGTTTGTAGTAGTCCCTTTCCTACTCTAAAATAAAATTCACATGGTCACAGACAATGTGACTTCCTCCTCATGTAATCTTTAAGAATTGTTGCTGCTGTTGTTCATTGTTGAGTTGCTCGGTCGTGTCCGACTATTTGCTACCCCATGGACTGCAGCACTTCAGGCTTCCCTGTCCTTCACCATCTCCCGGAGTTTGGTCAAACTAATGTCCATTGAGTCAATGATGTTACAACACCCTTATGGTGGCAGAATGGAGAAATTTTTTTAGAAGTAGTTTGTCATAAAGCAATAAATTCTAACACGTCAGTGCTCAGGGGGGTTACTGTGGGAGGATCGGTCCCCGGTTCATGCTGCTGGGCAGAGGCCCTGCTCCCCACCCCACTGCTCCGCCTGATTGTGTCGGTGGTACCACCTCTGAGCAGCATTGCTGTCTGGACCGGTTTCCAAGATCCCGAGCAACTCGTGAGATAATGCTGAACAGAGCAAAGGAAACCCCTCCCTTGATTTGCCTAGCATATGTCAAAGCTATGAAAAAAACAGTAAGTATTGTGTTGATAGCCGAATGAAAAGTGCTAGGTACTAGGCACAGAGTTTTCACTTCGATGAGTGTCATTTGAAAGTCACACGGGACACGAAGCAGAGACCTCTTGCACAGAGTCAGCCCAGGTTGGTTTACAGAATCTACTGGCTTTAGTCCATCTCATATTCTGTACCCCCTGCCCCCCGATTGCCCTGGTGTCCCTGAGGGCCTTGCTGTCCTGTTGAGAACTGCTGTGTGGGGAGCCGCAGGCAGGCCCTAAGCTGGGAGCAGCGAGGTCCTGTGTGCAGCCTAGGAGTCTCTCCCTGGTGAGACTGAGGCTGGAGTATAAGGTCTGAGAAGGAGGCAGTTAGGGGCTCAACTAGGGTATGAGCGAGGGGGCGAGGGGAGCTAAGGTGGTGTTAAGGCTGTAGGGACTCTAAGGTGTAACTGCTGACTGGCAGGTGCCTTTGCCCCCTCCTTTCTTTTTTTGGGGGTGGGGGAAGTTGGTTGCAGGAGCCTCTAGCCTTAGTTTTTTGTTTTAATTTACTTACTTCTGTCTGAGCTGGGTCTTCGATGCTTTGCGAGGGCTTTCCCAGGCTGCGGTGGGCAGGCTTCTCGTCTGGTGGCTTTTGTTGCAGAGCACGGGCTCCAGGGGCATGGGCCTCGCCAGTTGCCGGCTTCTGGTTCAGTAGTTGTGGCACAGGTGGCCTAGTTACTCCGCGGCATGCGGAATCTTCCCAGACGAGGGATTGAACCGTGTCCCCTGCATTGGCAGGCAGGTTCTTCTCTACTGCACCACCGGGGAAGTCCCCCTCCTTCCTTGAGGATGGATGGGACTTGCACATACATGCACACACAAAAAACACACACACACACTTCTCCTGCAGCCCTTCCTTCCTTCTCTCCCAGTCTCCTGACTGACTTACGTCCCTCAATTGAAAAATCCCTGCCGTCCAGCTACTGCCCGCTGTAGTCCTAACATGACTGGTGACTGTCACAGATCTCTAACAAAGACAGAACCGTCCCTCTCTCCTTCTGCTCCTCTCTGCCTGTTTGCTACCCTCTGGCTGGCTGCTCACACCACTGCGCAGAAACTGCTATCTCCAGAGTGACCTGCAGCCACCTCGGTGCCACACCTGTGATTTCTCAAGTTTAGTGCATCAGAATCACTTGGAGGGCTCCTGAACCCGCAGGTCGCTGGGGCCCGGGCACAGTGTTTGTGAATCAGTGTCTTCACCCCATGTGATGCTGATGTTGCAGGTCCACAGGTGATCAGAGGCCTCAGAGGGAGACTCTCCAGGTACAGAAAGAGCCTTTCTCTCCAACAGGGTACAGTCCAGCTCTGGGAGCTGGGAAGTGCCTGGTATCTGTGCAGGCGTGTAGGGTGTGGGAAGGGCCTGGCCTGCAGCCTCTCACCCATCTTCCTACCTTTTCCTCCTGCTGACTCACAGTTGAGGATTAACCAAGTCCTCAGCGTCTTTTCTTTCATCTTTGTGTTTATTGTCTAATTCCATCCCATTCACTCATGCAGCTGAGTCCAAGGTTTCTCAGGCTTTCAGGTGTGTTGGAACCACCTGGGGATCTTGTTTAAAAAAAGGCAGGGTCTGGTTCGGCAGGCCCGAGGTGGGTCCTGTGCACCTGCATTTCCAACAAGCTTCCCAACTGACATGGGTGCGGCCAGTCCACAGACAGTACTTTCCTTAGGAAGTGTGCAACTTATGATCAGCAGTTCTTGACTTAGTAGGGAGCTTTGAATGTGGGATTGAGCCCAGACACCAAAAAGAAAGGGGAATGGTGAAAACATCCTGCATGTTTATTGTATACCAGGCTCCGTGCTAATCTCTTTCTATAGAATATTGCTTTTTAATCTGCATGACATTCCTTGGAGGTGAATGCTGTGATGGTTCTCATCTTGCAGATGAAAATGCCTCCGATTCTTAAGGGGGCTGGGCTCTCCCCACCCCATGGAGGAAGGTGGTGCGGTCTGGCCGCACATTGCCCAGGGCTGTGCCGGGTAGGATGCGAGAGTGTTTCCTAATTATGGTGCAGGCTGCCATCTCCCCTGGGCTTCAGGAAAGGTCCTTCCTGTCCTTGAGACGCGAGAGGAAATTCAGAATGTAGACGAGGAGCTGACCCCTTGCCCACCTGTCAGACATGCACCAGATTTCAAAAATGCCTCTCTTTCAAGCTTTTCAACACTTCACAATATTTTGACGTGGAAAGGAGGAAAAAAAAAAAAAAAACAGAAATGCTTTGAAACATTTCTCTTCCTTGGATTCTTGTTCTCAGACCATGTGACTAGTTGAAGTTTAGTCATAGGAATACAGTTTAACATATGCAGTTACTATAGCAATGGAGGTTTCCTTAGTAACAGTTGCAAAAATAATCTGGCCCCAATTAATAATACATTTGAAATCTCTTTCTATTCTACACTGAACAACCCAGTTTTTTTGGCCAAGCACCAGATAATTCAGGTGGTGTCATTTGCTCTGATACAGATATCATTTGCATGCAGTGAATCGGGTTGGAAAGGAATGAAAAGGGAGCTGGTTGTTTCAAGTATTAGAGGCATCGGATATGAAAAGTCGACTGGCATGCTAACGTGAATCTAGTTTCCAGAGCTTGGGTGCTTGTTGGTGAAGCCTGCCCTGGATTCCAGCGCCCTGGAGGACTTTGTGCTTTTGACGAAGGGAGAAGGCAGGAGACTGGGCTTGTTGCCCCAAAATGATGAAACCGGAAGGGTGGGGTCGTGGCGCAGGGGATTTCTCCTAGGTTATTTCAGTCACCTGTGTTGATGCCTTGAGAAGGTCTGTAGGTATGTGAATTCGGCTTCGTGAAGAGTGTCACCTGATTTAGCACTGGAAGACACAGCCTGAGAGTTGCTTTTGTAGTCATGGTATTGTGCATCAGACTCTGCTGTACTTAGCTTACTAAATCCTTTCAATCACTCAGAACCTTTGTCTGTGGCTTAGCCAGGTGTCCAGGTGACAGTTTGGAGGTTTCAAAAGTTTCAATTGCCTTGGGGCATGGGACTTGGACCTTGATCCTGCCTTTCCACTCTAAGTTCTAAGAGAGCCAGCTGGCTGGAGCTGACAGAAGAGACCCAGGCATGACCAGTGGACTCAGTCCTGTGTCTGGATCAAGATACTGATTGGCAGGGATGCTGGAGACAGTCCCCAGGCCAACCTGCCCTGGCCTTCCCTCTGGGCAGGCTCATTGGAGGAAGCCCAGCTTGCTCTCCCTATCCAGGGTCTGTGTCTTGTCCTGAATTTCTTTCTTAGCTGATTTGGTCCTCAATACACAAAGTATAAGGAGAAGGGTGAGGGTAAAATGATGCTTTTACTTTTAGCTTCCTAAGGGAAACTCGAAATTGGGTTTTTTTTTTTTCCCCCTCTTCTTCAATAAGGGAAGAATGGTGAGTAGGGGAGGCAGAGCCAAGTATAGTAATGATGAAGTGGGTAAGATCTCCAATTACCTTCATAAGATATATTTCATTAGACTGTGGCTTCTTGCCACTTTAAAGGAGAGCCTGGTAATTAATTAGGTAGGGTAGATCAGGAGAGAGGGGAAGGGGAGGCTGGAGTTGGCTCTGTTCTGTCCCATTGTTCATCATTTTCTTCTCCACCTTCTCTTTCCCCCTCCCCTGGGAAGAGCACCCCAGCATCCTCCCACCAACTGCTACTATATTTTTCCAGCTCACTCTCATTCACTCATGTATTGTCAGGTAGCATTTAACAGGAGGCTTCCTGTGTGCTCTTTTGGATCTGTCAGGAATCCTGTGTTCCTTATTAATTCCTGAATATTCAGGAATTAAGAGGAAAGGCTTGGGCTGAGGAATCCAGGCATTTCCTTTGTTAGTTTTTTAATACAGTGATAAGTACCCTCTTCCTTCTTATGAACCATGCAGTAAAAGTGATTGTTTACAACTCTCTGACTTTAATATGGATCGCCTTATGTTTTGGAAGTCTGGAATTTTAATCTTTATCTTTGCTGAGAATAACTACCTTGTAAGACAGTATATATGCCCACACCATGTTATTAAAATACCTTTGCTCCATCAGAGCTTGGGTCCCCGTGTTTGTCTTTCTTTCTTTCTCTCTCTCTTTCTGGCTGATTCCCGGGAGCGCGAAGGCCGGCTGTGTAACCCAGGGAATATTAGCCTCTTTTCTTCTTTCACTTTCTCATCGTCGACTCCGGACCACCAAGTTCCGGTCCATTAAAGGACCAACAAGTGGCGCTCATTTCATTATCCTTCTGGTAAGCTGTGAAATTTCTTCAAAAATACTCAATTTATTATTTCCCACATTATCAGCTCACAGCCTATACCACAAGCTGAGGTTTTTTATATAGATGGGACTAAAAACCCCAAAGCTTCATTCTGGTTTCTTAAAGATATAAACTCTTTTGTACTAATTTTCAATCTGCTCTGCCTATACCAGCTATGAGAAATCCCATACTGCCAGGCTAAAGAAATCATTAGTAATTGCTCAACTTGTAGACCCCTACATCTTCGACCCATCGCACAAGGTATTAATCCTCACGGTTTGCAACCTAATGAACTATGGCAAATGGATGTAACTCATTGCCCTGAACTTTCTCCATCTTCTTTCCTACATGTCTGTATCGATACAAATTCTTCTTTTATCTGGGCCACACCTCTTCGAGGTGAGGCTACACAGCATGTTATCACTCACTTATTAGCCTATTTTGCTGTAATGGGAACAGCTAGCTCTATTAAAACAGACAGTGGCCCTGCCTATATTTCTAGACACTTAATCTTTTTCTATTAAACATATTACAGGTATTCCTTATAATCCATAGACACAAGACATAGTCGAACGAACACATCACACACTAAAGTTACAAATAAAAAAAATTTAAAAGGGGAAATACACAGGAACACTACTGTCTTCCTTATCTAAAGCAGACTTTACTAGATTCCAACATAAGATATTTTCTAAACCCATAACTATTGTTAATACAGCTTTATTTATTTTAAATTTTTTAAACCTACCACAGGGAAATGTTTTAACAAGGGCAGAAAGACATTTCGAGGAATTGAAGGACACTTCTCTTCCTCTGCCCATTTGGTACCAAGACGGGTTCAATAAACAATGGAAATCTGGGAAATTAATCTTACAGGGAAACGGATATGCTTATATTTCCCCAGATGGATCCAACAAACTCACATGGCTTTCTCCTCGGAAAACTCGACCCAAGGGGGCCCCTGGCATTCAAAATGGAGATGAAGCAACAAGAACCTTAGGAGGAAGAAATTCCAATATGGGCTATGTTGGCTCTAAAGATCTCCAGAAAGCACCACCCTCAGCGACATCAACCCTATGATCTCCCCACTTGGGAACAAATAAAAACCCTTACTAATCAAGTTAAAAGCCTGGTTTCTCAACAGGAAATGCCTCAGAGTCCTGAAAACCTTATCATTATGCTGACCAGTGCCACCCCCGCTCAAGCCGGATTAACAAATCAGATTTAACTGGGCTTACTTACCCAACCCCCCTTTATTACAGGTCCTAAAATGGACGGAGAAAAGACCAATCCTATCAACCAATGACTCCACCCATATGCCCCCTCCCTGGAACCTTCACATCCTGGGGAGGAGGGAAAACTAATTAACATTTCTTTAAACTCCAATACTTTGGCCACCTCCTGTGAAGAGTTGACTCATTGGAAAAGACCCTGATGCTGGGAGGGATTTGAGGCAGAAGAAGGGGACGACAGAGGATGAGATGGCTGGATGGCATCACCGACTCGATGGACATGAGTTTGAGTAAACTCCGGGAGTTGGTGATGGACAGGGAGGCCTGGCGTGCTGCGATTCATGGGGTTGCAAAGAGTCGGACTCGACTGAGCAACTGAACTGAACTAGGCTTTGAAGTCCTTCCATTGTGCCTGGGCTCGGAAATTATGCATAAATGTCAGCCGACAAACTTGGGTTTTTGTCCTGCCTCCAAAAGAAGACCTTCGGGCATTGCTTGGGTTGTTTACTGTGAATCATGTTTACACTACTGAAACTTTAGGGAAAGAGGGAAAGAACAAAAAATATTATGTAAAGGGTTACTAATGAAAAATTACCATGACAAAGGACTTCTTGGCTGGCTTGACAGTGGAATGGCACCCCCACCTCCTCAAATCATCCTCTATAAACAAATTGGGCCTGAACAATGGGACACATGGAAACTTGCTGCCAGCTCTGAAGAACTTGGGACTTAGACCGGACATTTCACAGGAACCAGTCGTGATCATAGTAACTATTTTTTTCGCTATAATCAGTCATATTTTATACAGGCCTGTGTCCCACTTCCTTTTGTTATAGTCATAGGAAATTTACAATTTAATAAAACTTTACATTCTGTAACTTGCATTAATTGCCAATTTTGTGTTACTCCTATTCATTTCAATCATAGTACCTACAACTGGGAACAAATCAAATTTCATTTACATGATAATGCCTCTCTGAATGTACAGTCACTGCAAAAGAAAATCTTTAAAACTTTTTCTAAATGTCTGCCCTCTTCCACTAATTTGGAAACTTTAGCTGAACAAATTATGCGGGCTAGACCCATGAGGATGGTTTCAAAGTATTACCCACAGCGTCGGGTCTGGAACTGTAACTTTGGTGATTGTCTTGATAATTATATTTGTTGTTTATCATCGCCTTTCTATAAGGTTGGCTAATACTAACCAAACTCATTTGGTCAGGACCTTTTTTTTTACAAATATAAAATAGGGGGAATTGTCAGGTAGCATTTAACAGGAGGCTCCCTGTGTGCTGTTTTGGATCTGTCAGGAATCCTCTGTTCCTTATTAATTCCTGAATATTCAGGAATTAAGAGGAAAGGCAAGCCTTTCCTGGGGCTGAGGAATCCAGGCATTTCCTTCGTTAGTTTTTCATTATGGTGATAAGTACCCTCTTCCTTCTTATGAACCATGCAGTAAAAGTGATTGTTTACAACTCTCTGACTTTAATATGGATCGCCTTATGTTTTGGAAGTCTGGAATTTTAATCTTTATCTTTGCTGAGAATAACTACCTTGTAAGACAGTATATATGCCCACACCATGTTGATTAAAATACCTTTGCTCCATCAGAGCTTGGGTCCCTGTGATTGTCTTTCTCTCTCTTTCTCTATTCTGGCTGATTCCCGGGAGCGTGAAGGCCGGCTGTGTAACCCAGGGAATATTAGCCTCTTTTCTTCTTTCACTATCTCATCGTCGACTCTGTACCACCAGGTTCTGGTCCATTAAAGGACCAACAATGTATCGCAGAAAACATTGAGTGAATGAGTGCTCTCCGAAGCCCAAATCTGGGGGTGCAGTGATGAGACCGTCTCCAGGCAGGACCATCTTACTCTTCAGAGCACCCCTACTTTTAGCTTCACGAGGGACATGGAGCGGGCATACTCTAAACAATATGAGCAGTTAGAAGCTGTTAAACTTCTTCAGCAGGAAAATGCTATGGGCAGGTGTGTTTGCCAAATCTCCCTGGAGGCTCTGTGATGGGGTTAGCAGCCAGGAGACCAGGAGAGAGTGAGGACCTGAGCTGGGGGCGAGGCAAGGCAGAGGCTGTTTGGGATGAGATGGGGTCCGTGCTGCTCTTCTTATGCCAAGCCATGCTTTGAGGGAAGCCCATCAGTGTTGGGTCCTCTAGGAACTGTGCTGGACGGGGAACCTGGAGGTGGGACCTAGGACAGGCCACATTTCCAAGAGTATGTGGTGATTCTGCTAAAGCGCCCCCTTTTGCTTTGCAGTGACAAAGTTGCAGGTGAGCAAATCAAAGCGGACCCTCACCCTGGTGGAAAACAGGCCCATCCAGCTGAACTGCTCAGTCAAGTCCCAGACCAGCCAGAACTCCCACTTCGCTGTGCTCTGGTATGTCCACAAGCCCTCGGACGCCGACGGCAAGCTCATCCTCAAAACCACCCACAACTCCGCCTTCGAGTATGGCACCTATGCCGAGGAGGAGGGCCTGAGAGCCAGGCTGCAGTTTGAGAGGCACGTGTCCGGGGGTCTGTTCAGCCTCACTGTCCAGAGAGCCGAGGTCAGCGACAGCGGCAGCTACTACTGCCATGTGGAAGAGTGGCTGCTGAGCCCCAACTATGCCTGGTACAAGCTGGCAGAGGAGGTTTCCGGGCGTACGGAGGTCACTGTGAAGCAGCCAGGTAAGAGCAGGCATGCAGGCAGCCCGGGCAGTGGGCTGAGCACAGAGAGACTGCCTGGGGGTGGCAGGGCTCTGCAGGGTTCATGCTGGACGTACGTGTGGCACAGAGTGTCATCCGGTGCACTGCGGGCCCACCCACTTTACATGGGTCCTGGTACTGATGGCCAACTCAGAGAAGCATTCTCGACTCTGCTGTCGTGGACAGCATCTTCACCAGGGAAAAGCCCAAGGGATGGCTTGAGGTCACCAGGTGCGGCAAGGCAGGGTCCCCGGTGCGCCTGGATCTCGGGCTGGTGCCAGCTCCATACCCAGGATTCCTGCCTGGAAGGCATTTTTGGTTTCCTTCATCTGCTTCCCTCTTCTTCCTTTTCACCCAGTCCCAGCCCAGGAATGAGCCCTTCCTGTCTGAACCGAATCACCCCTTGGCCCCTCTCAGATCCTGTAAGTGTGGCCTTTATCCTGTTTATACTCTGCTCCCTGGTAGCCGTGTCTGACCTCTGCGGGAGCAGTTCCAGGGAGGGAGCGCTGACTGCCTCCGCCCCACTTGGTTCCACTTTTGAGTGGCCCTGGTCCTCAGAAAGTCCCCTTCCCTGTAATTTCCCTCTCAGGTGTTAGGTCTGCCCCAGAACAACCCAAGATTAGTCTGAGTCATACCCTTTCACATATGTGAAGGGATCCCCTTCTCCTTGTTGAAAAGTTCTAGTTCTTTGAGCTTCTCACATAACGTGGCCTTAAGCTCCCTCTCCATCCCTCGTTCCTGCGTGCTCTGTAGTTCATTGTCGCCACTACCTGTGCTTCCCGATGGGCTGTGGGATGCTGTGTTGCCACCCTGTGCCTTTGCTTATGCTGCTGTCTCCTGGAGGCCACCTCCCCTGACGCTTCTCCCCTGTCTTTACCCCATTCCTAAAGACACCTCTTCCAGGAAGCCTTCTTCCTGGAAGAAGCCTTCCCTGGTTTCTCCTATGTCACCAGGGGTTCCATAGAAAATGCATAGTATGATAATTGTTTTCATTTCTTCTCCACTATTACTGTAAGCACTTAGAGGACAGGTGCTCTGCCTTTGGAGCTCCAGCCGCTGGCATGACACCCTTAGTAAATACTGGTTGAATAAGAAATGAATGGTTGCTTTCCCTGACACCCCAGGGCCTTTGTACTTGTTATTCTCTTACCCTAGAACATGTTAACCATAGATGTCCATCTATCTCATTTTTCCTCAGAGAAACATTCCTAGCTCATTTTCACTAAAATGGCCCCCTAATCACTCATTGGAAAAGGCCCTGATGCTGGGAAAGATTGAGGGCAGGGGGAGAAGGGGACGACAAAGGCTGAGATGGTTGGATGGCATCATTGACACAATGGACATGAGTTTGAGCAAACTCATGTTTGCACATGAAACATGAGACAGTGAAGGACAGGGAATCCTGGTGTGCTGCAGAACATGGGATCACAAAGAGTCGGACACGACTTAGCAGCTGAACAACAGCAACGATCTCTCCTTGCTCCTTTCTCCAGCCTCTTCACAGCACGTCTCCACCTGGAACAGCTCTTTGTATATAAGTCATTATGAACTACCTGTTCATATGTGGACATTGGTTTATCATCAGTTATTATGTGTTACTTATTTATATATTCACAATCACCAGGCAGGAAGCCCCATGAGTCAGCACAGGTCCTGTTTTCCTCACCGTGCTGTTCTCACGGCTTGTCTCCCAGGAGACCTCCGTAAAAGTTTGTTCTGGAAGCAAATGGAAGCAGGTGCAGAAGTCCAGATGTGGCCTGGCCCAGGCTGAATGCCATGGGACTGGTGCCCTCCTTTCCTCAGGATACTGCATTTCTCATGCCACCCCGACCCTGGGATTCTCGTCTGCCTCATGGTCCTGAAGGCATAAAACGGGAAGCTCTGGTCTAAATGATTCCTGTTGGTATTTCCAGTGACCTACGCCCTGCCTTCAGGCCAGTCCCTGGGGCTTTTGAGAACTGAAGATTGCCATTAGGCCCACAGATGTTCTCTTGGGTTTCTGTTCTTCGCATCTGTTTTCAGTTCTGACCATTTTCCCCGTGGGGAGGTCCTGTTTACCCCTCCCCCACCACGTGTTTCCTCTTAGTCATCATTCCGCCTTTCCCTTTTCTCATTTGTGCTGAAACTGAGAAGTTCTTGGTAGAGCCTAAATTTATCAAGGGAATTTCCCTGTTGGGGATTACAGACTCTCAGCAGCAAGCTAACTGGGGCACCAGGGCTGGAAGGATCCTTGTCAAAACACAGCAAGTGAAATCTCTGTTTATGGGGAATATTAACACTATAAACAGAAAACTCACAGGACACAGATTAAAACAATACATTCCCCTTTTTCAGTTGAGATTAAAAAAAAATTTTTTTTTGGTGTGGACCATTTTTGAAGTCTTTATTGAATTTCTTACAGTATTGTTTTTGTTGTTTACATTCTTGTTGTTCGGTCGTGAGGCATGTGAGTCTTAGCTCCTCAACCAGGGATTGAACCTGCACCCCCTGCGCTGGAACGTGAAATCTTTACCACTGGACCGCCAGGGAAGTCCCCAGTTGAGATTTTTAGTTTATATGTTTTTCTTTTTTTCCACTCCCCTACTTCCTCGAGTACCCCCTACCCCCTTTAATAAGAAAGCATACACTCATAGAACTTTTGGAAAATACTAAAAAAGCACAAAGGAGAAAATAATCTTTCCACTCTGAGACAACCAGAGTATGTATATATTTTCAGAGATTGGTTATTTAAAATATAATCTCAGTTTTTTAAAATTTTTTTTACCTTTTATTACAAAAGTGGAATAAACGTGCACTGTAAAATATTGTGACAATGTTGAAGTGGAAAAGTGAAAAGTGAAAGTTCCTCCCCCTCCCTGACTCAGGAGGTGTTCTTTCCAGGGCCTTCTGTGCATTTACAGTTTCATAGCTTTTTAACCCCTCTAGTCCAAAGAGGTTCTTTGGGCCCTTTGGAAATTGCAAGGATGCCATCAAAGCACACCATGTTTAATGACCTTTTTCTCTGGAGAACAATCCGATTGGCTGAGATTTCAAACCACCATCAATATCAGTCTTTTCTTTACTGATGTTAGATCAGTTCTGCTCTTATCTTGAGAGGAAACCCTTATGGTTTTTTGGTTTTTGGTTTTTTGGTCGAGAAAGTAAGAACTGCAATTCTTAGGACCAACTGGTGTACATATTAAACTGGCTTTCCCCTGCTATTCTTCTGAGGTTGATGGCTCAGCATATTCTAGCCATAATGTGGTCAGTTTTAAAAATTTGCTGTAACTTCCAGAAGGGTTCTCACCATGCCTTTTCCACTTCTGCCCTGCCGCCCGTCCAGTTGGCCACGCTCCTCATGGTCTGCTGTCAACTGGACATGGAGTCATCTACTGTGCATGCCTGTCCTCTCCTAAGCATCTGAATCTATGAGTGTTATAAATTAGGGGGCAGCTGCTACTGTAACACCAAACTCCTTGAAACCCGGGAACTCAGACCCATGATCAAGAACTCAGAGTGTTCGGGGTGCACGCTCGAGCATGCCGCTGTCCTCCTGTCTTTGGAAGAAGGCATGCACTCACGTCCGCTGGAAAGGGTTGCGTGCAAGTGGCTCGTTGTTTCCCTGTTGGCGACATCTCTTTCCTCACCTTTGCAGACAGCCGCCTGAAGCTCAGCCAAGCGCAGGGCAACCTGTCGGTCCTGGAGACGCGGCAGGTGCAGCTGGAGTGCGTGGTCCTGAACCGCACGAGTGCGGCCTCGCAGCTGCTGCTGGAGTGGTTTGTGTGGAAGCCCAACCAGCCGGAGCGGGAGACCGTGGCCCGCCTGAGTCGCGATGCCACCTTCCACTACGGAGAGCAGGCGGCCAAGAACAACCTGAAGGGCCGGCTGCACTTGGAGAGCCCGTCCCCCGGCGTGTACCGGCTCTTCATCCAGAACGCGGCGGTGCAGGACAGCGGCACCTACAGCTGCCGTGTGGAGGAGTGGTTGCCCAGCCCCAGCGGCACGTGGTACAAACGGGCCGAGGACACCGCCGGCCAGACGGCTGTTCGCGTCACTCGCCCAGGTGAGGGTTCAGCTCTCCAGGCCTCCCCTCCCTTCGGTGCTTCCCCTCTGACTGTGCTGTTTTCTGCGCTGCATAACATTAAGTTCAAAAGGAACCCATTGTTAATTAAATTCATACAATTAATTAGTTACTTGCAGTTAAATGTATGAGCATTTATGGTTTACATTTGCATTCACAAGTGTCTGAGATCTTTTTTTTTCCCCTAGTGAGTGAAAAACTATACATCTGGCTTTGGCCTAAGGTGATTCCATTTCTTAACTAGAATAATATTTGTCACTTACTCCAGAGCTTGGAATATTTTTTAAAATTTATTTTTAATTGGAGGATAATTGCTTTACAATATTGTGTTGGCTTCTGCCATACATCAGTGTGTATCAGCCACAGGTATACATATGTTCCCTCTCTCTTGAACCTCCCTCCTACCTGCCACCCATCCCCCCCCTCTAGGTTGTCACTGGCTTGAGCTCCCGATGGTATATAGCAATTTCCCATTAGCTTATCTGTTTTATATATGGTAATGTATGTTCAATGTTACTCTCTCAATTCGTTCTACCCTCTTATTTCCCCGCTGTGTCCGAAGTCTGTTCTCTAGGTCTCATCTCTATTTCTGCCCTGCAGATAGGTTCATCAGTGCCATTTTTCTAGATTCCATATATGTGTGTTGATACATGATACTTGTTTTCCTCTTTCTGACTTACTTCATTTGAGTCAGTTCTGGTGAAGTGGATCAGCCTAGAGCCTGTATAACATACAGAACAGTGCTCAATTGCTTCAGTTATATCTGACTCTTGTGACCCCGTGGGCTGCAGTCCACCAGGCGTCTCTGTCCATGGGATTTTCCAGGCAAGAATACTGGAGTGGGTTGCCATTTTCTTTTCCAGGGGATCTTCCTGACCCAGGGATCGAACCCTCATTGTAGGCAGTCTCCTGCATGGCAAGAGGATTCTTTACTTATTGAGCCACAAGGAAGCCCAGATACAGAGTAGAATATTTTCTTTTCAAAGAATACATTCAGATTCAGACAAGTGGCAAAAATCTTGAAACAGTATAATCTTGTGGTTCTGAAGATTCAGTTTGTGGATTTTCAGTGGAAAAGAATTGATTCACATGATTTAAATAGAAAATGAAGTAGCTGCAGCCTTTACACTCTCACTTCCTAATAATTTTATTGGTGCTAATGACTATTCTGTGCAGCCTCATGCTTTTCTTTATTGTTGGTTCTAAAGTACCCAAATGTGCATAATTACTGGGTAGAATTATTGTTCCATATTCAAACACATAATTAAAGCAAAGACGTGTAGGATTCCTGTGTCCTCTGAAACACCATGTCATCACTCACCCCTATCAGACCACAGGTCAGTTAAGGACAGTGCCCTGAAGGACATGGGACAGAAATGCACTGGGACCTGTATCCAGAGGAATGTTTTGTCTTTTGTTCTGAGCATCCCAGGGTTCTGTTTGTGGTCACTGGTGCTGATGGAAGCTTTCATAATGTTTTCACATCTAAGTAGAGCAGCTCTTTTTGTTGGTGGAATCCTGGAGCCTCACAGTTATGCCCGCCCCACACATCATGGCACACACTTCAGCGAGCAGATACAGCCTTTGTTACAGGAGAGGGACATTATCTCTGTCCTCCTGTCTTACCTAAGCTGGAGAGGGAATTGCCTCTGCTCTGAGATGTATCTCCCATGGGCTTTCTTCCCCTTTCCCCTTGCCTTGAATGTGCTGCATGTCTTTCCCCAAAGACAAATGGTAGATAGAGCAGCTGAACACCGTCTCCCTCCTCCTTCCACCCATTTTGTAGATCCCCACATGAGGCCCCAGGCAGCGTGGGAGGAGGCAGCCAGCTGCATCCCTCCCTGCCACAGGGGGGCAGTTCATGTTCAGTCCTCGCCAGGGCCCTGAGTGTAGGTTTTACTCTGGAGAGAACCGAAGCCTAAAGAGAAGTGTCAGCACTGCCAGTGTGTTGAGCAGACCGAGTGGTTGGTGCCCAGGTGTCCTTGGGTGCTCACAGTGTGGCCCCTAAATCTGCAGCCTCGAGTCTGCCTCCTGTTTAGCCAGTTGAGTAGCCTGGATCAACCAGCTGTCTGCCTGCCTGCCTGCCTGCCTCCCTTCCTTCTCTGATTATATAAGGTGATCATACTAATAACAAAGGGTTTGGAAAACAGAAAAATACAGTTTTGAAATAAAAAATTATCAGTAGGGACTTTCTTGGCAGTCCAGTGGTTAAGTCTCCAAGCTTCTACTGCAGGGGGGGGCACTGGTTCGATACCTGGTGGGGGAACTGAGATCCTGCCCTGTGGTGTGGCCAAGAAAAAAAGGCTGTAATCTCACTGGCTGTATTATCTTCACGGACTTCCCTGGTGGCTTAGTGGTAAGGAACCTGCCTGCCAAGGCAGAAGATGCAGGTTCAATCCCTGGGTTGGGAAAATCCTCTGGAGAAAGAAATGGCAACACACTCCAATATTCTTGCCTGGAGAATTCCATTGACAGAGGAGCCTGGTGGGCTACAGACCATGGGGTCGCAAAGAGTCAGACACAACTTAGCAAGTAAACAACAACATATCTTCATATTCCCTCTGTCTCTCTCTCTCTCTAAATGAAGTCAGCATCTTACTGTTTTATGTGATACCCCGCTCCTCCCAGCATTCTTTTGTGAGCCTTTCCCCATGTCATTGAAAGCATTTCATGACCACCATTTTTATTGCTTGCCTAAGATTCTTTATGTAGATGTACCTCAGAGCTTTTTCTTCTGATATAAGTTGAACATATAGAAGACTGGAAATAAAAGAGCTCTAAGAGTTAAGAATCTCCTTGCATTGCTTATGAAATATGGAAACTGAAGGAACTTAGGGTGGGACTATCACTGAATAGATTCGTAGCTGTGTTTGGTTCTCCAGAGGAGAGGGGAAACCACATTCCTCCCCGACAGGGGGCACTACAGACCAGAATCACTGGTTTAGGTCACAGCCTGGAAGTATCAGCATGACCTCTGGGAGGGGCAGGGACAAACTTTTTTCTTATAGTTTAAACATGGGAAAGTAAGGAAAGAGTGTTAAAGGCTGACCAGGGAGATGGTTCCACCTCTTCTAGAAGGGGACAGATGCAGAAAACCAAATTGGTAGAGAGGGATGTTAAGGGGACTGGGCTTGTGGGAAGGTGAAAATTAATTTTATTCAAAAAACTTGTGTTGAGTGATTAACGTAGACAGGGTACTTGAGTGTTAGTCCCCTCCAGGCTCCTCTGTCCATGGGATTCTCCAGGCAAAATACTAGAGTGGGTCGCCATTCTCTTCTCCAGGGGATCTTCCTGACCCAAGGATCAAACCTGGGTCTCCTGCATTGCAGGTAGATTCTTCACCTTCTGAGCTACCAGGGAAGCCCCTTGAAGGGGCTCTGAGAAGTTGTGAGCCTTAGACTAGAAGACAGAAAGGGAGACTAGATGGAAGAGGCCCTTCTGGGGAACTGAATGTTCACAGCCCCTGACCACCTTGCCGGGATGGGTCCAATGCCTCACTCGGGCCAGCACAGCCTTTCTCTGTCCGCACATCAGCTGTGTCCCCTGGAGGGATAAGCTGATGAGTGAGACCCCTTGAGTTGCCTGCAAACCGATTTCCTGTCCTGCCACTTTCTGCCCTCTGGCCCCTCCAGCATCACCATCATCACCCCCCCACCCCACCCCCCAACTCATCTCTGGTGATAGCTGGGTTTATGTGCTGTGCCCACCACCTATAGCTGGTTCCTAAGCTTTGTGTTCAGTGGTGCACACGAGATTCTAGATGTGCAGAGGGGAATGTGGAGGGGCTTAGCAGAGCCCCAAGGAAGTGGCGGCAACCAGCGTTGTATTCACCTGCAAGCCAATTCAGCCAATTCATTGAAAGCCCAGGACAGTACTTGGGAAAGGCTCCTATTTGGTTGTCATCCAAGTAGAATCCGATTCGGTCTATTTTTGTTGATGCTACATTGGCATCTTGCATGAACATTTCATAAACAGAGCCAAAGGGAGGAGGTAGGGAGTGAATTACTTGTTTAGAACCTACTCTAGAGAGTCCAAACCTGCAAAAGAAACAGAGCTGTCTGGTGGCATCTGTGGGATACGACTGACTTGTTCAGTTATCTCTCAGTGGTTAGACTGCATCTCCCACCTCCATTGAGAGGGCACTGTCCATGTTATCCTCCTGGGGATTCCATACTTGGGGTAAGGAGCCCTTTCGGGTTTATTGTCTGTTGCTTGGCTTCAATCCTTGGAGAATGTTTACCTCCTTGGGTTTCCTGTGCTGTAGCCAACAACCGACATGCACACAGTTTAAATTCAAAAGCTGCTAAGGGGGCGAATTCATTTCCAAGGGCCGCCATAACAGAGTAGCACAAACTTCGTAGCTTCAAACAACAGAAATCTGTTCTCTCATAGTTGTGGAGGCTGGGAAGGTGAAATCAAGGTGTTATCAGGGCTCTGCTCCTGAAGGGAAAAGTCCCTCCTTGTCACTTTCAGCTTCTCATGGCCCCGTGTTCCCTGGCTTGTGGCTACATCATTCCAGTCTGTCTCTGCCTTTCTATGTCCTTCTCCATGTGTCTCTCTGTGCCCTCTTCTCTCCTGATATGTAGGCCTGCCCCAAATCAGTTATGAGCACATCTTCACTAAGTATATCTGCAAAGACCCTATTTCCAATTAAGGAAATTCAGAGAATCCAGATGGACATGACTTTGGGCGGAACACTATTCAACCACCACAAGGGGTCACAGTGAGAAATGTGCCCATGTTACCAGCTCCTTGTGAATTCTTCCACAGGTATTCCAAGCAAATATAAACAGAATAAAACGTATTTTCTATTTTCTTCCATGGGGCTTCCCAGGTGGTGCTAGTGGTAAACTGGCAGGAGATTCAAGAGAATGCGGGTGTGATCCCTGGGTCAGGAAGATCCCCCTGGAGCAGGAAACAGCAACTCACTGCAGTATTCTTGCTTGGGAAATCCCATGGACAGAGGAGCCTGGCAGGCTACAGTCCGTGGGGTCACAAAGAGTCAGACACAACTCAGCATCTGAGCACGGACACACAGTTTCTTCTGCAGAGAGATATGTGGAGTACACAGTGTTCTGTACTCTAACAATTTTTCTTGAATTTCCTTCCTCCTCTCTATACACAATGCCCCCGCATTCCTTTCAACAGATGCGTGGAACTCTCTTATGTGTGACTGTATTCCTAGAACATATTTAATGGTGAACACTTAGTTGTTTTGAGCAGAAATTAAAACAGCCTCATCTCCCCCAGATGCTGCCCTGCAGGTGGACACAGTGGTCCCCAACGCCACGGTGTTCGAGAAGGCAGCTTTCCAGCTGGACTGTAGCATTGTGTCTCGCTCCAGCCAGGACTCCCGCTTCGCCGTGGCCTGGTACTCCCTGAGGACTAAAGTTGGAGGAAAACGGGGTAGCCCTGGCCCAGAAGATGGGGAGGAGGAGGACGAGGAAGTGGAGGTGGATGAAGAGGAGGAAGAGGACCCCACAGAGCGGACCACTCTGCTGAGTGTGGGCGCAGATGCCGTCTTTGGCCCAGAGGGCAGCCCCTGGGAGGGCAGGCTTCGCTTCCAGATGCTTTCCCCACTCCTCTACCGGCTCACCGTGCTGCAGGCCAGCCCCCAGGACTCAGGTAACTACTCCTGCCGCGTGGAGGAGTGGCTTCCCAGCCCTCAAAAGGAGTGGTACCGGCTGACCGAGGAGGAGTCGGCCCCCGTTGGCATCCACGTTCTGGACACGAGTAAGTTTTTTCAGTTTCCAGGGGAAGGGGTCACTGTTGATTCTAGCTGTCTGGAAGAAAAATCAGAGCTTGATGGGGGACTGCTCAGCAGTTTTCTTGCCTGTTACGGGCAAGAAACATACCAGTTTAGATTTGACATACCAGTTTAGTAACTGACTCTTGATTGACCTAGCAAAAAAAAAAAGGGGGATAGGAATTAAAGTGATCATATACCCTCTAATCTTTATAATAAAGTTGATGCTCCATCTGATTAAATTTTAGTTAGATTTCATTATATGTGTATATATTTGATGAGGGTGAAAGGGGAGAATGAAAAAGTTGGCTTAAAACTCAACATGCAAAAAACAGATCATGGTATCTGGTCCCATCACTTCATGGTAAGTAGATGGGGAAAAGGGGGAAACAGTGACAGATTTTATCTTCTTGGGCTCCAAAACCACTACAGACAGTGACTGCAGCCATGAAATTAAAAGACGCTTGCTCCTTGGAAGAAAAGCTGACAAACCTAGACAGTGTGTTAAAAAGCAGAGACATCACTTTGCTGATGAAAGTCCGTATAGTCAAAACTACGGATTTTTCCAGTAGTCATGTACGGATGAGAGAAAAAGCTCTGATTTTTCTTGTACCGTAAAGAAGGCTGAGTGCCGAAGAATTGATGCTTTTGAACTGTGGCGCTGGAGAAGACTCAAATTGAGAGTCCCTTTGACAGCAAGGAGATCAAACCAGTCAATCCTTAAGGAAGTCAACCCTGAATATTCATTGGAAGGACTGATGCTGAAGCTGTAGCTCCAATACTTTGGCCACCTGATGCGAAGAACTGACTCATTGGAAAAGACCCTGATGTTGGGAAAGACTGAAGACAGGAGGAGAAGAGGGCAGCAGAGGATGAAATGGTTGGATAGCATCACTGACTCAATAGACATGAGTTTTTGCACAAACTCCAGGAGATAGTGAAAGACAGGGAAGCCTCTGTGCTGCAGTTCATGGAGTTGCAAAGAGTCAGACATAACTTAGCAACTGAACAACAACAACCACGTACAGGTATATTGTTAGATGTTACCTTGTGACTCATTAGAATATCCAAGTTAGTCTCTTTTTTAGCAAATAAGCAACATAAGGGGAAGAAGAAAAGAAAATGAAGTCTAAGTACCTCACTGCCTTCTTGCTTTTTCTCAAGTTCCTGGGTCATTTTTATTTTGGAGGGTGTGGAGGATTAAGTGGATTTTGCAAGATTAGTTGGGAAGACCAGCCTAGAAGGGCAGTGATGTTACAGGACATCTGGTAAGAGCTTAGCAGCAGTTCTATTATCCAGCAGCTGTTGCTACAGAATGGTCCAGAACTCAACGCTTCCATCATACTGACCTGAATTATTGGTTCTAATGAGGAACTCTTTTGAGTGAGCTTCTGTCAAAATATGGAACTGATCAATCTAAAATGGTGTTTGTTACAGTAGAATTAGCCTGTGATGTAGAAGTTAAAAAAACAGGTTAGAAATTTCAGCTTTTTTTCCCAGCATGACATTGTATCAGATAATTCTGAGTTTCGTCAGATAATTTTGAGTTTCATCAGCTTTTTCCTTTCTTTGATAACTTCCTGTTTATTAGATAGAAGTTATGAAATTGAGGTTTCATTGGTCAAAAGTGGCTGATATCACCAGTCTCATATACTTTGGAAATCTGATACATGTAAGTGTGTATTACATTTTCTTAATAATGATGAACAGCAGCTATTCAGTAGAAAGAAAAAAAAAAACAACCACCCAACCCCCTGAATCATACTTTAGACCCTCTGAAGATCCGCTGAATAACCCACTGTCCAAAAGTGCAAGGGAAAGTGTTTAGACTGTATTTTATCTGCCCACTGTGGCTATCCAAATTTGGTAAAGCTTTATAGAACCCAGAGATCATCCAGTAGCCTTATTTTACAGAGAAAATGCAGTCTCCTAGAGCCCAGGCTCCAGTCCAGAGCAGTCCTTGATGGGGTGGGAATTGTGGGGTTTCATTCTCCTCTGTATCCAGGAACAACTAACACTGCATTCTGTGCAGCCACAGATACACTGCAGACATGTGTAAGTGGGCCATAATGACTTTTTAATTGGTAACATTAATCAAATAACCATCATTTCTGGTAAAACTGCTCTCAGAAGCTGGTAGGTAGAGAATGTGTTCTATCCCAAAGAGGGACATTGGCAGCAGAACCAAATGCAAAGGGACATGTGAAATAGAACCAACAAGGAGATTCAAGCTGAAACGGAGCTAGCGTCTTCACCATCTCAGATACAGTTGAGCTCACAATCAGTAAATTACACTTTCTCATGTGGCTTTCCAAGTGGTACTACTGACTCACAGTGGGAAATGGAGGCCTGGCTTTGTTCGAACTTCCAACTATGAATCCAAAGAGACACGAGTGTGAGAACAAGAGTACATGGGTCGTCCGCCCTCCATTAGCGGCAAGAGGGGAAAGACAGCGTGGGCATGGAAGTTCTGCCACGTCACTTCTGTGGATCTGGGTGGGGTCTTCAGGAGTGAGCGACCGTCCAGGTTCTCGGCCCTCATGTCTTGTCTCCCTATCTGTCCTTCTCAGGTTCCACCCTGCAGTCCATCATCTGCTCCAACGACGCACTCTTCTACTTTGTCTTCTTCTACCCTTTCCCCATCTTTGGCATCCTTATCATCACCATCCTGCTGGTGCGCTTCAAGAGCCGGAACTCCAGCAAGAACTCCGAGGGGAAGAATGGGGTGCCCCTGTTGTGGATCAAGGAACCACACCTCAACTACTCCCCCACTTGCCTGGAGCCCCCCGTGCTCAGCATCCACCCAGGAGCCATAGACTAAGGGGCCTTCAGGTGATCAGAAACCACGGAGGAGCTAAGGCTCTCCTCGCTGCATCTTGCTCTACCACCAGACAGCGGACAGCGCCCGACCTCTGGGGCGCTCTCGCAGAACACAGTCAGACTTCAGAAGTGTTCCGAGTCGCCCATCTGTCAGAGGCAGACTGCCTCTAGGTGGCAGTCTTGGTTGGCTAGCTATTTTCGAGCAGATGGCGCCATCCTGCCAGTTAGGTCTCTTGTTTTTGTTTTTGGTAATGTGGTGAGTAGCTCCTGGTGCCACGTCTACTCGCTGGTTTATATAGTATTCTCAGATATAGATGTTACAGGGGTTCTTATTCTTTGTAAGGGACTCTTTTTCAATCCCTTTGGTTTACCCTTTTTGGATTCCATGATGTTGTGGATGAATTACTCTGAAATACAACTGATGGCAAAAGGAAGGACAGACTTTATAGCACGAAGGACTCTCTTCCAAGGCTTTTTTCAGTTTTGCACACTTGAAAATGCCACCCATGGATCAAAATATACTCCAAATTTTTTTACTTCCTTAACGAGACTTGAAAATTATGTGTAGTATGGGCCCAATTTGTATCTTGTCTTTTCCCTCAGCTGGAGTTGTTGGAACCACTTTGTAGTCAAGATGAAAGCATTGAATTTAGCTTCAAAGAACTGTGTATGTACAAGATAAATCCTGCGTATAAACCCCACTAGGAGTAGATAGTGCCCAGCCCAGCCTATCTGTCTTGGGGGGCAATAGGCTTCATCCTGTCCTTGCCAAAAAATAAGCAGACTTGGTTGGAGAACAAGTCAGAAGCTCTGAACAGTACATACTTTGCAGGTTAAAGTGGGCAGAAGGTTACTTATAGCAGCTACTGACTTTCAGATTGATCAAAGTCAGCAATTAGTGAAAGAAGGAAATAAGGCTGGTTGTTGGCTTGGTCTGTTCTGCAAGGGCAGTCTCTGATAACTGCTAGCAGGTGGGCTTTTTTTCCAGGTGCTTTATCAAACTCTTAAGGGCAAGTGGCCAGTGAGCCTGGAAAGGAGGCAGCAACTGAGCTGAATACACGGGGCCCAAGCAGCCACCACATCCACCATCGGAAGGCACAGGGGCCGGCTGTGTTCATGAACACTGGGACAGTAGCCAGCAGTGATTTCCAGAGCCTGGCATTGGAGAACAGGGAGGAATAACTACCTCCCTGGAGTTACGAAGACTACGTTTTCCTTCTTCCTCCTGACCACATCTTTCTCAAAGATATTGATGTCTTTCTTCTTCGCCATTTGACCTGCATCTCACTGCCGTTAGAATATCTGCCCAGGGGAAGCCCAGATGCAGCCCTTTGTGATCCTTATGGATCATGCCATCTCAGCAGAAGTGATCACATGCATGGACTTTGTACCCTCCCTTTTCTTAGATCTTATTTGTGGCTTTAGGTGATTTGGTTGTTTATTGTTGACTTCATTTGGATGACCCTTAAAGCCTGGTGAAGCCAATGTCACCTGTTATTTTTCACTTGTTGGGCAAGATCCTGGGCTCCGGAGCATCCTCAGTTGCAAATGCTTCCTTTTGCTCGCTCCATGAAGATGTTTTTGTTTTTTTTTTTTTTTTGCCTGGCTTCCTCATACTTTGCTTATGAACTTGCAGCTTGAATCCCAAGGGAGAACCTACTTTGGGAAAAAGTGTCCAGGAGTTCTGGAACTAAATCTAACCCGAGAGACTAGTGTGGAACCCAATCCTGAGGCTGAACAGATGCCAGGGGAGGCTGTGGGATTCCAGGCCACGTGGATGCTGATCCTTACCTGGGTGCTTGGCAGGTGCTTTGATTTGTCACAGCGAAGGGGAAGCAATGCCGTTGCCTGGCTGTTTTCTGAAGGGCTTGCATAGGCTGCGTTCTCTCCCTCCCAGATATACCAGTCCTCTCCCGCGACTCTGTGTAGGCACCACCACCTTAATCCCACCAACGCCTCACATGCTCATCCCCGTTTCTTGTGCTGCATCAACGCTATAGAGGTGCAGAACAGGCGCGGTGGTGAGGAAATAAGATGGCCCTTGGCTCCATTTCTTCAGGTCGGGGTGTGGGCTTTCGATGGGAAATTGCTGGCCCCGCATTTATAGACTGAGTCAACATGAGAAGATGATGTACTTTCCATCTGTCTGAATGGAAAGATGCTGGAGGGCTAGCTGGAACTGGGACATGTAATGAAGACTTGCGTTTGAATAGGTTTACGGAAAAAAGAAAAGCCAGTGCTGCATATAAGTAAGTGAAGCACTTCCAGGAGATTTGAAAGGAAAAAAGAAACCGAAGCCAGTATTTTAATAATTCTTTTTTTTTTTGTTCCTTGTGCATTTTCTATTGGGCCAGGGGGTACCATCAAAGGGTGAGCTTTTCTGCTTTCTATGAAAATCCCAAGGACCTTCTTTTTTGGCCATTTCTGTGGATATGTGGCATCTGCTGAGTGGTAATGCTGGCCTCCAGTGGCTGGGAGACCTCATTGCAAGTTGCCTACAGGAGAGACCCAGAGAGGAACAGCCAACAGTTCTGTTGGCTTATCTGCATCTACAATATTGTATTAATAAAAAACAACACTGTGCTAGGCCCATTCCAGGACATGGCTATGACCACACCCTCTTTCCCTAGGGGGTTTCTGTAGCAAGTTTTCATGTTTTTTTCAAACAATGGTTTCTCTGCGTTTACTGTTGAAGAAAAAAAAAAGTAGGGTAGACAGACTACCCATGCATGATGTAGAGAGCTGTTGATTTGTTTTTTGTTTGTTTTTTTAAAAGAAAACTATTTGTAAGATGTTGCACTAAAATGTTTTATATACACTTCAGAGACCTGTAGTAAATTATGTTGAAAATACGGCTGTTTACATTGACTGAGTCCACTGTCCTTCTTTCTCGTCACATAATCAGCCACTCTTGGCTATGGAACTGTGCCCTGGGGGCCTGGAGTTCTACCCCTGACATTGGCTTGCTAAACTCAGGGTTTGTGAATTGTGGCCTTTATTATCACACCCCACCCCCAGCCCAAGTGGCACCTTTGTATACAGGATAAAAAGCAACCCTTCCTCAAGACACTTTACTGTCGGCTGCTAAAAAATGTATATTTATATATATATATATATACATACACACACATACATATGTATATTTGACAGAATAAATATGTGTATGTATGTACCTATGTGTATACACACACACACACATATATATATATACATACACACACACATACACACATATATATATACATACTCACACACACACATAGGGCTTCCCAGGTGGCACTGGTGGTAAAGAACCGCCTGCCAATGCAGGAGATGCAAGAGATGCGGGTTCAATCCCTGGGTTGGGAAGATCCCCTGGAGAAGAAAATGGCAATCTACTCCAGTATTCTTGCTGGGATAATCCCATGGACAGAGGAGCCTGATGGGCTATAGTCCATGGGTCACAAAGAGTCCAACATGACTGAGCATGCACAAGCATACATACGTAGACCTCTAACCTGACTGTCAAGACCAGAGTCGTCTTGACATACCCAGAGGCCAGAGGGGCCAGTTCAGAATCTAGCTTTCTTTTGGGTGGGGGTGGGTGGGGTAGAAGTGGGGAGATAGGACATGGCAAGAGGAAACTGATAGAAGAGCAGGGGCTGGGGAAAAACTTCTGCCTGGGCTTGACAGCAGGACCTCACCACCCTCCTCCAACTCTAGTACTGTCCCGACCACAAAATGCTTAGCACACCTCTTCCAGGACAGAAGAAAACCCAAGAGCTGTGGGTTCCTGTGCAGTGAGCCCACACAGCATACCCGTCTCTGTTCCCTGCACAACTCAAATGGGAGGTTTGGGGGTGGGGGGAGTTCGCCACATCTGCAAATTGGGAAGAATGACAGCATGATGAAGGCTTCAGCAGCGACACATGGTTAGTCAGAACCCAACTGTAATTCTTCAAAATTCACACAATGTGCAGAAGGAACTAGATGGAGGTAAAGAGCAAAAGGAGGTACTTCCTTTTTTTTTTCTTCTTTTCTTTTTCTTTTTAAAACTCAGGCCTTTCAAAGACTTTTAATATGTGCTTTCCTCTGCTCCCCAGCCCCATTTGCTGCATGCTTATCAACTTCTTGCAGCTGCTGGCTTGGCCAGGAGTTGAAATGTGACTGTTTATCTCTTGGGCACCCAGAATGGTTCCATGTTAAGTCTTATGTATTATTTTCGACTAATTTTCTCCTAACGCTATCTTTTCTGCTGGGGAACATTTGAAAAAGGGAAACAGAATATTACAGAATAAAAATTACCCCGACACATACACACACCCTCTTGGTGCTAATCTGCCCAGTGTTTATTTAAATAAAGTGAACGTACACTTCCACATAGGGGCAAGGACCATTTTCATGTATGCAGGATTAGGAGCAGTGTTTTGCTCTGTCTGTCTAGGACTCCTAAGCTTCCTGGGTGTGGTTCTGAGTATGGCAGGAACTAGAACCAGAGAACCAGAGGGTGACATGCTGGGAAGAGCAGCAGCCCATCCAGGCCACACAAGGAGACTGAATAAGCCCTCCTTTCTTCTAGTCCATGATTCTTTACAGTGACAAGCAGATAAAACTGGACCTCTCCACACCAGTCACAGGATGTAAAATACATCCAGTCCTCAGTAGATGGATAGGGCCTTTTTGGCCATCTGCCTGATGCATTGCAGGTCCAGCCTTTCTGGGCCACATTTGATTTATCAAGTCTGCTACTAGGCATATATCTAAAGTGTATATCTAAAAATGTTTGTTGGAACCACAGCATGTCTTTTAATGAAAGAACTGACATCATTCATTTGGCCAGAGACATGGCCAACCAAGGAAGACTTAATGAACCATTCCTTACTTGGTACCTGGAGACCATGACCTGGGGATGCTCCCCAGCCCCAGGTGACTTGGTGGTCCTTTACGCAGAGGGGGTCCCTGCTCAGAGGGGGTTGACAGCTTTTCGCTGGCCCAGTCCAAACAGCAGTATAGCTGCCCATCCTATATGAAAGGGTAAATAAAAGTGGTGCTTTAGACTTAAGCTTGGTTGGACTCCCAGTTCTCTGCCTTGCTGTGTGTCCTTGGGCAAGTCATTTACCTTCTCTGAGCCTCGGTTTCCTAATCTGTGAAGACAGGGACATCAACAAGATTAAATTAATGCAGGTAATGCACTTGGGCTTGGCCCATGGTAAGTACTCAACGGATGTTTGCTGTTATATCACTTCCCAGCTCAAAACCTTTGAGGGGCTCCCCAGAGTTTAAAGGTCTGACTCCATCTTACCTTTCCAAGTTAAACTGAATTCTTACCAGCCCAGAGTAGAGGAGAAACTTGACCTTCTCACTTTCTGTGCTACACACTATACCTGCCTCATGTTCCAAGTTATCTTCAGATGACAGGGAATGCCTAAGGGTAGCTTAGGTATGGTACATTGGTCCCAGAAATTTCACAGACATAGACACCTTTTACAGTTTCATGGCCAATTTAAGAAATAATTTATGGATACTTACAGTGTAGTTCAAGTATCTTGAGTGGTTTTGGGGTCCCCACCTGAGGATGATGGCAATCACAGCAAGAATAAAGCACATTTCCACTCTTTCACAACTGGCAAACAGGTTGGTTTTGTTAGGACAACAGAGAATCCAGTTCATGAGTTCAGTTCATGGGAGGAGTTTCCTGCTCACATGGTAAGGAAGAGTGCCCTGAGCCACAGTGGCTGAGCAGAGGTCACTCTGGCACTTCTATCTGAAAGAAAGGGAGCTGTCAGGGAGGCCCATGCCAGGAGCTGGTTCTGGGAATACAGTAGTAGCTGAATCAGCAGGTGGATTTGAGGCCAGAGGACTAGCCAAAAAGATGGAGAGTGCAAGTGCCCACTGCAGCTTGAGGGACAGAGATTTGGGGAGGCCAAACACTGAGGGAGTGAGCAGCTCTGACTCCTCAGCCTGAGGGCAAGTCCACCGTTAAGAAGGAGGAAGAGTGAAACAAAGCAAATGGAGAAGGGAGAAACCCGAGGCTGGAAATCCCAGCTCCGAGTAAGGGAGTGCTGGGGTGGCAGTCAGTCTTAAGGAAAAGGTGACTGCACGGGAATGAGGAAAGATAGGCACTTGAGAGGGCTGGGGAGGTTGGGGCTGCACCGGGGGTTCTAGCAGCCGTCTAACACGTCCCGTTTCCTTTCGTTTTAATATTTGAGGAAAGAGTGGTTCAAAGAGGCTGTTTTATCTAGAGTCATAAAAGGGGAGTGTGTGTGCTACTTGCTCAGTCGTGCCTGACTCTTTGCGACCTCATGGACTGTAGCCTGCCAGGTTCCTCTGTCCATGGGACTCTCCAAGCAAGAATACTGGAGCGGGTTGCCGTTCCCTTCTCCAGGGGAATCTACCCGACCCAGGGATCGAACCTGGATCTCCTGCACTGTGGGCAGGTTCTTCACCGTCTTAACAGGCAGGTAAAACTGCGCGGCTGCAGCTGCTGCAAAGAGCTGAAAGAATAAAGCGCTTCGGAACTTCCGTGTCCCACCAGAGTTCTCCTGTCACCTCCCGACCATTGGGGCGCAGCTTTCGGGAAGCGACAGTCCGATACCCCCAGCTGCTGCGGGGGCGCCTCCATCGCGCTCCAGATGCCAAGGAAAAGCGCGGGAGGAACGAGGATAACCCTGGTTGTAAAAACGCACGCCACTTTTGCTAAAGAGCTCCACAGAGCAAAGCGGGTGGCGGCGGAATGGCAGGAACGACTGGGACCCGAACCGAGTCCGCGAGAAGAGGAAAGGAGCGGCGCCCAGACTGCATCCGGTGCCAGCCCGCCGCGCGGGAGGCGGGGCGCGCGAGGCGGGGCGGGGCGCGGCGCACAGTGGGGCTGGCCCTCCGGCAGGCCGAGTTGTGCCGCTGCGGCCCATTAGCAGAAACTGCCCAGACCGCCATGGCCGCAGGGAGCGCCCCTGGGTGGACCGTGGGGGCCCTTGGACTGGTCTGCCTGTTCCTCAAATTGGGTGAGTGGAGGCCTCCTCCGGGAGCCCACGGGGACCGGGAGCGCGAGGTGTCAGTGCCCCCCACCCCCACCCCGCCCCGGGCTCCGGGCCCGGTGGACGGGCGCGGCCCAAGGCGGCTGCAAGTTCGGGTGGCGAAGGTGGCGGGGGGCACGTGCGCGGGACCTGGTCGTGTCGTCCACAAATCACCGTAGGGTGATCAGTAAGAAACTTGCTCCTCAGGCTCTGAGGTCTGGGAAAAAGAAACCAGACTCCGGCTCGTTCACCTCCCCTGCGCGCTTTCCTCCCTTTGGGAACCCTTCTTAACTCCCACGACCCCCGACCCCCGCTCGTCTTCCGCCCCGTGTTCTTCTGGAAGGGGTGCCTTTTCTGCGCGACTCCAGTGACTAAGTTACTACTTCCCGAGGCGCCATCGTCCAGAACTTGAGCATATCTCTTTTTTTACTGCTTCCGCAGCCCGCGAGCTTGTCCGGGGCGGGCTTCCACTGGCAGTGGATCGCGCTGTGTGCGCGCGCGCCGGCTCCTGCCCCGGGGTGGGCGCGCCGCGGCCAAAGCCAAGTGCAGCCGCGCCTGTCCCGCGGCCGCGCCCTGGCTGATGGCGGTGGTTAAGAGTCGCCTCGCAGCAGGAAGCAGAGGGCCTCGAGTCGGAGTTTCTGAGTAGTGTGGCTAGTGCTGCTTCCCCTCCCTTCCGAACAGAAAAGGACGAACGTGTGAGTGTCTGGGACTATGGTCATCCTTTTCTCACTTCTTCAGTTAAATCGTCGCGACAGCCCCATAAGATAGGTATCTCTGTCTCCATTTTTTTACCTCCTCAGCCACATTATCAACCTCTCCCCACACAGGCCCCTCCTTAAGTCATAGCCAACCCCCTGGAGCATAGTAACAGCCCCCTTAACTATTACTTGGAATCCCCCGCTGGCCCTTTGGCACACACACCTGAGCAGCCTTTCCTCTCCTCTCTGCCTTCAGAGTGGACTGAGTGCCTGTGGGATGCATGCGTCTATGGATACAACCTGGGTGGGGGTGGGGGTTGTGGAGCTCGACATATGCTCAAATGTACCTACAATGTAAGGCACAGAAGTAAATGTTGTAAGAGAGGTAAATATAAAGTGCTGCGGGCGTGCAGAGGGAAGACAGCCGCATCTTGGGTGAAAGCAAATATCTTCCGTGAAGCAGAAACTTCCTGGAAGGAAAGGAGTTTGAACCTAGCCTCCGAGGACAGGTGGTATCATGCCATGATGTGGGAAAAGATGCCAGGAGGAGGAGATCAAGAAAGAAAGAGGAGGAGAGTGTAGAGGGTAAACTTTGGCAGTAGGGAGCCATCAGTGTCCTGGGGAGTCGGTGTGCCGGTGGGATCTTGAGGCCCCATGGGGTACCCCGAAAGTCCCCTTTGGGAGCTGGGATTCTCTCCTGTGGGCAAAGGAGACCTGTTTCTGGGCCTGACAGGAGCAGACCCATCCTCTTAGGATAATCTGGCAGCAATGAAGAGAAAAGATTGTAGTTGAGAGGGAGTGGAGGCAGAGGGGGCTAGGACAGGTCCCATCACAGGCCCCAAAGACTGAAGGTTTCATAGGCCACAGGTGTCAGCACGAGGAAGAAGCACATACCGAGCTTGAATGGATGAGGTAACTCCTTCAAGATGTGCGGGTCTCTCCCTGGTCTCAGAACGCACCTTTGGCCGCCACTGCCTGTTGCTATGCTCTTTTCCACTGAAAACTCAGTCTACCCATCTAGCCACACCTCTTCTAGGAAGACTATCTCAACAGTCCCCTCATGGTGGTCTCTCCCACCTAATTCATTTATTTATTCAGAGGTCATTTGGTTCTGCAAGCATTAATATTACCTTCTCTGAAGAGGCTTTGTGCTAAGGGAAACTATATCTCTGCAGATAGTGACCCCTTTGGGTACCAAGCTGGTCTCAGTGGGGAAAGCTGCCTAACAGTGATGAACAGTATTGGATCCCAGACCCTGGCCCCGCCCCTCACAGTTAAAACTTCTGTAAGTTACCTCACTTCTCTGTGACTCTGTATCTTTGCCTTTGAAGAGAGAGCACCACACACATGAGAGAAAGGATACTAACATCTGCTTCATAGAATGATTGTGAGCATCAGTCATTCAACACGTACTTACTGTCAGCTCTGTGTCAGCACAGGGAAGCTTACCATTATTAGAGTGGGGGAGAAACAGTGAAGAAAGAAAGCAGTGAATGTGTAGTTGTTGGGTGGTGGTGAACATTTACTAATACAGAGATTAGTAGTGCAGAACAAGGGAAATGGAAGTGGTTAATAGTTCTTACTAATTTTCTTAAATTTTGGAAAACTTAAAATCTTTAGAATAGTTGCAAACAGTACAGTGAACACTTGCGTGCCTTTCTCCTTGAATCGCCAGTCATTAACATTTTATCACATTTGGTTTACTTTACTCTATTTATAGAGACAAACACACACACCTACCCAGTTACTTTGTTGTTGTTGTTTTTTGCTAAACCATTTGAGAATTGCAGCTCTTACAACACCTTAACCCTAAATATTTCAACATAGGTCTTGTAAGAATAATATGTCTCCAGTAAGCCCTGGCACCATTTTCAGAAGTCAGGAAGTATAGCATTGATAAAAGACTGTTTTCAGATGGGGTCCAGAAGCCAGTCCTGGATAATACATCAAGCTTGGTACTCATGCCTGTTTGTGCTGTGTTATACTTAGTTGCCCAGTCCTGTCCGACTCTTCGTGACCCCAAGGACTGTAGCCTGCCAGGCTCCTCTGTCCGTGGTGATTCACCAGGCAAGAATACTGGAGTGGATTGCCATGCCCTCCTCCAGGGGATCTTCCTGACCTAGGAATTGAACCAGGGTCTCCTGCATTGCAGGCAGATTCTCTACCAGCTGAGCTACCAGGGAAGCCCCATGCTTTTTTAATCCTCTTGAATATAAAAATCTAAACTGTTGCCAACATTTTTCTTTTTTAAACTTTGTGACATTGTTCTTTTTGAAGGGTCTGGACGAGTTGTTTTATAAAAATGACCCTCCGTGTTGGGGTGCATGCTTAAATTCTGATGTGGACTTTCTGAGCACAGGTATGCATCTCATCAGGGTGCAGATGCAGTCCATTTGCTGATTATCAAAGATGTTAATGTCGATTGTTTTGTTAAGGTGAGTTCCATCAGATTTCTCTCTTGTAGAGGCAAGTAAATAGAAGTTAGGTGGGCTCAGTTCCTAATCATTTCAATAAAGCAAATATCGCAATAAAGCAAGTCATATGAGTTTTTTTATTTCCTAGTGCATTTAAAAATGACATTTACATTATACTGTAGTCTAAGTATGCCATAGCACTGTGTCTAAGAAATTGTACATACCTTAATTAAAAAAATATTTTATTGCTAAAAAAATGCTGACTACTATCTGACAATGCAGAGTTGCTACAAAACTTCAGTTTGTGTAAAAAGCACAGTATCTACAAAGCGCAATAAAATGCAGCATAATAAAATGAGGTATGTCTGTAACATGTGATTCATTAAGTAACACTTAGAGATTGAATATCCTGTTCTCCAACAGTCTTTCATCCAGTGTTTTAGCGCCTAGTGACCATTCCTCCCCGAGTCCATTATCACTAAATTGTTTCAGATGGCAATTTCCTATCCGTATTTGTCTATATACTTTATTGACAATCTTCAGTAACAAAGAGCTTTTGCACCTCCCTTTTTATTTTATGTTTTAGTACTAGTAAGGACTCATGGGTATCATTTAAGATAGCATTCCTGTCATTATCCATTCTGATGCTTGGTGATTCTGAATTTGGTCACTGGGAACTCCTCCAAGCTTCAGTTTTGAGCACTTCACTCCTTGCTGGCATAGAAAGATGTTCTGGACTCATTTTGTACCTTTCCTGCCTCAGCCTTGGACTCATTAGATTCCCTTTTTCTTTTAGTGGGAAATGGTATTTAGAATTTAAGATCTGGGTGCTAGATGTGCTTAGGGCTTCCCAGGTGGCTCAGTGGTAAAGAGTCCGCCTGCTAATGAGGAGACATAAGAGACACGGGTTTGATCACTGGGTTGGGAAGACCCCCTGGAGAAGGAAATAGCAACCCACTCTAGTGTTCTTGCCTGGGAAACCCCGTGGACTGGAGGAGCCTGATGAGCTACAGTCCAGGGAGTCGGGAAGAGTAAGACACGACTGAGCAATTGAGTGCACACACTCTAGATGTGCTCAAGGCTCCTGAAGTCACAGCTTCTAGGCCTTGTCAGTTCTCAGAGCTAGGAAATAGCTTTCACAAAGTCATGCGTTTATCTTGTAACCACAAAGTAATCCAACAATTCAGTTCTTCTGTTTCCTCCCTGTTCTGTATTAGTATCTTCCTTCACTACAGTGAGAATTCTATTCTTAGTAGCATTAGTATATTTGCCTAATCTCCATTAAATACAAACTAGTTCCATAATTCCTGTGCCAATACTACTACCAAGCACAAGTTTTACTAAATATAGTTCAAAATTTTTATTCTTCCATATATTCCACTAAATATGTTCAGAACACAGTATTTTCAAGTTACTTGAATTCTTAATTTTTCTTCTGTGTGGTTATGTTATCAAATGGATACATAGTTACATCAATGTGTTTCTATCTATTCAATTTTAGGGTTTCCCCCACCTTAATTTAATTTTAAAATATGGAAGCTGTTAACAGGGTTCAAATCAAAACCAAACACAGCTGGCCTTCCATATCTGCAGGTTCTGCCTCTGTGGATTCAACCAACCACAGATCAAGAATATTCAGGAAAAAAATTCCGTAAAATCTCAAAAAGCGAAACTTGAATTTGCTGTATTCTGGCAACTATTTAAATAGCATTTGTGTTGTATTTGGATGGCATCACCGACTCAATGGACATGGGTTTGGGTGGATTCCAGGAGTTGGTGATGGACAGGGAGGCCTGGCGAACTGCGGTTCATGGGGTCGCAAAGAGTCGGACACGACTGAACGACTGAACTGAACTATGTTGTATTTACAATTATTCAAGTAGCATTTACATTGTATTAGATATTACAAGTAATCTAGAGATGATTTAAAGTATATGAGAATATGTGCATAGGTTACTGTGCCGTTTTTATGTAAGGGACTTCAGCATCCTCAGAGTTTGGTATCTGCTGGGATCCTGGAACCAATACCCTGTGGATACTGAGGGATATCCATTTAAAAAATGCTCAGAAATTCTGTTCCATCCCTCTCTCTCCCTCCACAACATATCATTTGTTTGGTTTTGTCTTTCCTGTTTCTTTTTGTAGATACAAACAGATACCTACGTTTGTTTCTAACTTCCTCTTTCAAACAATAGGTAACATACTCAATGTACTCTCTTATATGTTGTTTTTGTCACTTAACCACATGTCTGGAAAATCATTCCATATTAGTTCATAGAAATCATCCTTATTTTTTTTTTTTTTTTTTACGGCTGCATAGTGCTGTGTGGGGTGGAGGAATGATATTTCATTCAGTCGCTCTCTGGTAGTTAATAGTTTATGTAGTGTAGTCAGAGGAGGTCTCTTTTAAAGGGAAAACAGTTGAGTGTAGACTTGAAGTGATTGAGCAGGCCAGGTGACTGGGAGGGTAGTATTCCAGACAGAGAGGATGGCAGCAAAAACCCTGAAATAGGTTTCAAACGTTTAAGGAACTTCGAGGAGACCACCATGCTGGAGAGTAAATAGGAAATTAAATTGTACACGTAGTCAGGGCTGGATTCTAAAGATAAAGTTTTGTGGGCCCTTAAAGACTAACTTTTTAAATTCCCAGTGATGTAGGAAGTCTCAGAGAGTTTTGAATAGGAGTGAAATTGTGATGACTTGAGTGTTTAAATGAATTATTCTGGATGCTGGGTAGAGAATAGTCCTTGCTGATGAAAAAGGAAAGGCAGGGAGAGCAGTTAGGAGGCTGTGGGGACAATGACTAGCTGGGCGTGGGTAAGAAATGATGGGGTGGGGTGAGGAATAGGAACTGTCAGGGTGTGTTTTGAAGGCTGGGCTGGCAGGATTCAGCAGTGGAGTGCATCCGTGGGGTAGCATGTGGACAGGACCTAGGTAGTGCTGGGCGAGTAGCAAGCTCAGAAATCGGAACTGTTGTTAGATTGCTCTTATTAGCAGAGCTTGCCTTATTCTGCTCTTGTTGACCTAATCTCTCCAACTTGATTTTAGATCCTTGTACACAGGAACCAAGTCATATAATACTTAACAAAATGTCTCTTTCATTGATTTATTTTAGTATTTTTAACAGTACAGATTGTTAAATCTGAACACTAGATGGTAAAGTATTGGTCAAACATTTCTCCATTTTAAATTCTTATATTCTCTCACACTGTTATGTGCGTGTGTGATAAATCGCTTCAGTCGTGTCCGACTCTTTGCGACCCTATGGACTGTAGCCCACCAGGCTCCTCTGTCTATGGGATTTTTCAGGTAAGAGTACTAGAGTGGGTTGCCACGCCTTTCCCCAGGGGATCCTCCTGACCCAGGGATTGAACCTGCGGCTCCTTTGGCTCCTAGGTTAGCAGGTGAATTCTTTTACTGCTGAGCCACCGGGGAAGCTCATTGTTGTGTGAGACTTATTCATACACTTCGTTTGACTTAAGGTTTGGAGAGTCTGTGTGTTTTTATTTAGGAAAGATAATTCAAGTCAAAATAATGTTGTGTATTCCTATTAAAAAAAAAACCAACTAGCTCCAGTATTATAATGGGGTGGATTTAATAGTTGCCATGAATTAAGCACATGCTCTGTGCCAAGTGTTGTGCTCAGAGTTTTAAGTTTTTGTTTTCATTTAATTGTTAGTTTTATAAGGTAGAGACTGTTAAAGAGGAGAAAAATAGTTGAGGTATGTTGAGTACCATGTCAAAGTTCACACAGCAGAGAAGTGATAGAACCTGCTAGCACTTACTCCATGATTCAAAGTCCATGTATTTCCAACCCAAGAATAGATTACCAACTTTTCCACCCTGCACCATGTGGCTTGTGGGATCTTTCCCCAACCAGGGACTGAATCTGGGTCAAGGCAGTCAAAGCCTAGAATCCTAACTGCTAGGCCACTGGGTAGTCCAGATAGGCAACTTTCTGATGATTGGTATAGCCATAGTTGACATCTTATAACATGTATATATTGCCCAATGTAATGTTGTCATGTCAACACATGTCAAAGCATGTAAAATGATATAAGACAGCTAATTACCAATCACATAGATTGTATTCAGTATTGTAATCTACAATACAGGGGTGGAGGAACTTTCTTTGGGCCATGGAATTAAGAATGAGGGTTTATTTATGTATTCATATTATTAATATTTTGCCATAATTATACTGTTTTATACATCCACACTTTACTCCTAAATGCTTTGGCATAAACCCAATAACATAATATTTGTAAATTAACAATATTTTGTTAATATTGAATTTTGTTAGTATTGAAATTAACAGTAATTTCATAATATCACTTAACTTCTACTCTTATTCAGATTCCTTCAATTGTCACAAGAATGTCTTTTAAAATACCAAGATCTAATCAACTTTCACATTTTTGCATTTGCTGCTTTTTTTTTAATCTTTGACAGGTATCTTTTAGGAATTTTGAAAATGACTTACAACTACTTTTAAAGAACTGGATCTGGGGGTTTGTTTTGTTGCCCTTTTTACTATAATTTTTAAAAATTGAATTGTTTAATTGTACACCTTATTACTGTTATTTGTTTTTTCCCTTTTTTAATTGACTTATAATATTACATGAGTTTCAGGTGTAAACATAGTGGGTCAGTATTTTTATACATTACAAAATGATCACAATAAGTCTAGTTACCACCTGTCACCATAGAAAGTCATTACAATATTATTGGCTATATTCCCTATGCTGTATATTACATCTCCATAATTTTTTTCCCATTTATTTTTATTAGTTGGAGGCTAATTACTTTACAATATTGTAGTGGTTTTGGCCATACATTCACATGAATCAGCCATGGATTTACATGTATTCCCCATCCCGATCCCCCCTCCCACCTCCCTCCCCACCCCATCCCTCTGGGTCTTCCCAGTGCACCAGGCCTGAGCACTTGTCTCATGCATCCAACCTGGGCTGGTGATCTGTTTCACCCTAGATAATATACATGTTTTGATGCTGTTCTCTCGAAACATCCCATCCTCGCCTTCTCCCACAGTCTAAAAGTCTGTTCTGTACATCTGTGTCTCTTTTTCTGTTTTGCATATAAGGGTTATTGTTACCATCTTTCTAAATTCCATATATATGTGTTAGTATACTGAATTGGTCTTTATCTTTCTGGCTTACTTCACTCTGTATAATGGGCTCCAGTTTCATCCATCTCATTAGAATTGATTCAAATGAATTCTTTTTAATGGCTGAGTAATATTCCATGGTGTATATGTACCACAGCTTCCTTATCCATTCGTCTGCTGATGGGCATCTAGGTTGCTTCCATGTCCTGGCTATTTTAAACAGTGCTGTGATGAACATTGGGGTGCACGTGTCTCTTTCAGATCTGGTTTCCTCAGTGTGCATGCCCAGAAGTGGGATTGCTGGGTCATATGGCAGTTCTATTTCCAGCTTTTTGAGAAATCTCCACACTGTTCTCCATAGTGGCTGTACTAGTTTCCATTCCCACCAACAGTGTAAGAGGGTTCCCTTTTCTCCACACCCTCTCCAGCATTTATTGCTTGTAGACTTTTGGATAGCAGCCATCCTGACTGGAGTGTAATGGTACCTCATTGTGGTTTTGATTTGCATTTCTCTGATAATGAGTGATGTTGAGCATCTTTTCATGTGTGTGTTAGCCATCTGTATGTCTTCTTTGGAGAAATGTCTGTTTAGTTCTTTGGCCCGTTTTTTGATTGGGTCATTTATTTTTCTAGAATTGAGCCGCAGGAGTTGCTTGTATATTTTTGAGATTAATCCTTTGTTGCTTCATTTGCTATTATTTTCTCCCATTCTGAAGGCTGTCTTTTCACCTTGCTTATAGTTTCCTTTGTTGTGCAAAAGCTTTTAAGTTTCATTAGGTCCCATTTGTTTATTTTTGCTTTTATTTCCAACATTCTGGGAGGTGGGTCATAGAGGATCCTGCTGTGATTTATGTAGGAGAGTCTTTTGCTTATGTTCTTCTCTAGGAGTTTTATAGTTTCTGGTCTTACATTTAGATCTTTAATCCATTTTGAGTTTATCTTTGTGTATGGTGTTAGGAAGTATTCTAGTTTCATTCTTTTACAAGTGGTTGACCAGTTTTCCCAGCATCACTTGTTAAAGAGGTTGTCTTTTCTCCATTGTATATTCTTGCCTCCTTTGTCGAAGATAAGGTGTCCATAGGTATGTGGATTTATCTCTGGGCTTTCTATTTTGTTCCATTGATCTATATTTCTGTCTTTGTGCCAGTACCATACTGTCTTGATGACTGTGGCTTTGTAGTAGAGCCTGAAGTCAGGCAGGTTGATTCCTCCAGTTCCATTCTTCTTTCTCAGGATTGCTTTGGCTATTTGAGGTTTTTTGTATTTCCATACAAATTGTGAAATTATTTGTTCTAGTTCTGTGAAGAATGCCCTTGGTAGCTTGATAGGGATTGCATTGAATCTATAGATTGCTTTAGGTAGTATAGTCATTTTGACAATATTGATTCTTCCAATCCATGAACACGGTATATTTCTCCATCTGTTTGTATCCTCTTTGATTTCTTCCACCAGTGTTTTATAGTTTTCTATGTATAGGTCTTTTGTTTCTTTAGGTAGATATACTCCTAAGTATTTCATTCTTTTTGTTGCAATGGTGAATGGTATTGTTTCCTTAATTTCTCTTTCTGTTTTCTCATTGTTAGTGTATAGGAATGCAAGGGATTTCTGTGTAATTTTATATCCTGCAACTTTACTATATTCGTTGATTAGCTCTAGTAATTTTCTGGTAGAGTCTTTAGGGTTTTCTATGTAGAGGATCATGTCATCTGCAAACAGAGAGAGTTTCACTTCTTCTTTTCCTATCTGGATTCCTTTTACTTCTTTTTCTGCTCTGATTGCTGTGGCCAACACTTCCAAAACTATGTTGAATAGTAGTGGTGAGAGTGGGCACCCTTGTCTTGTTCCTGACTTTAGGGGAAATGCTTTCAATTTTTCACCATTGAGGGTAATGCTTGCTGTGGGTTTGTCATATATAGCTTTTATTATGTTGAGATATGTTCCTTCTATTCCTGCTTTCTGGAGAGTTTTACTCATAAATGGATTTTGAATTTTGTCAAAGGCTTTTTCTGCATCTATTGAGATAATCATATGACTTTTATCTTTCAATTTGTTAATGTGGTGTATTACATTGATTGATTTGTGGATATTAAAGAATCCTTGCATTCCTGGGATAAAGTCCACTTGGTCATGATATATGATTTTTTTAGTATGTTGTTGGATTCTGTTTGCTAGAATTTTGTTAAGGATTTTTGCATCTATGTTCATCAGTGATATTGGCCTGTAGTTTTCTTTTTTTGTGGCATCTTTGTCTGGTTTTGAATTAGGGTGATGGTGGCCTCATAGAATGAGTTTGGAAGTTTACCTTCTGCAATTTTCTGGAAGAGTTTGAGTAAGATAGGTGTTAGCTCTTTTCTAAATTTTTGGTAGAATTCAGCTGTGAAGCCACCTGGTCCCGGGCTTTTGTTTGCTGGAAGATTTCTGATTACAGTTTCGATTTCCTTGCTTGTGATGGGTCTGTTAAGATCTTCTATTTCTTCCTGGTTCAGTTTTGGAAAGTTATACTTTTCTAAGAATTTGTCCATTGCTTCCAAGTTGTCCATTTTATTGGCATAGAGCTGCTGGTAGTAGTCTCTTATGATCCTTTGTAATTCAGTGTTGTCTGTTGTGATCTCTCCATTTTCATTTCTAATTTTGTTAATTTGGTTCTTCTCCCTTTGTTTCTTAATGAGTCTTGCTAACAGTTTGTCAATTTTGTTTATCTTTCAAAAAAACAGCTTTACCTTTGTTGATTTTTGCTGTGGTCTCTTTTGTTTCTTTTGCATTTATTTCTGCCCTAATTTTTAAGATTTCTTTCCTTCTACTAATCCTGGGGTTCTTTCATTTCTTCCTTCTCTAGTTGCTTTAGGTGTAGAGTTAGGTTATTTATTTTACTTTTTTCTTGTTTCTTGAGGTAAGCCTGTAATGCTATGAACCTTCCCCTTAGCACTGCTTTTACAGTGTCCCATAGGTTTTGGGTTGTTGTATTTTCATTTTCATTTGTTTCTATGCATATTTTGATTTCTTTTTTGATTTCTTCTATGATTTGTTGGTTATTCAGAAGCGTGTTATTTAGCCTCCATATGTTTGAATTTTTAATATTTTTTTCCTGTAATTGATATCTAATCTTACTGCACTGTGGTCAGAAAAGATGACTGGAATGATTTCAGTTTTATTGAATTTCCCAAGGCTAGATTTATGGTGCAGGATGTGATCTATTCTGGAGAAGGTTCCATATGCACTTGAGAAAAAGGTGAAGTTGATTGTTTTGGGGTGAAATGTTCTATAGATATCAAGTAGGTCTAGCTGGTCCATTGTGTCATTTAAAGTTTGTGTTTCCTTGTTAATTTTCTGTTTAGTTGATCTATCCATAGTTGTGTTCTGGGGTATTAAAGTCTCCCACTATTACTGTGTTACTGTTAATTTCCCCTTTCATACTCAGTAGCATTTGCCTTACATATTGCGGTGCTCCTATATTGGGTGCATATATATTTATAATTGTTATATCTTCTTCTTGGATTGATCCTTTGATCATTATGTAGTGTCCTTCTTTATCTCTTTTCACAGACTTTATTTTAAAGTCTATTTTATCTGATACGAGTATTGCGACTCCTGCTTTCTTTTGGTCTCTGTTTGCATGAAATATTTTTTTCCAGCCCTTCACTTTCAGTCTGTCTGTGTCCCTTGTTTTGAGGTGGGTCTCTTGTAGACAGCATATATAGGGGTCTTGTTTCTGTATCCATTCAGCCAGTCTTTGTCTTTTGGTTGGGGCATTCAACCCATTTACATTTAAGGTAATTATTGATAGGTATGGTCCTGTTGCCATTTACTTTGTTGTTTTGGGTTCGCGTTTATACAACCTTTCTGTGTTTCCTGTCTAGAGAAGATCCTTTAGCATTTGTTGAAGTGCTGGTTTGGTGGTGCTGAATTCTCTCAGCTTTTGCTTGTCTGTAAAGCTTTTGAATTCTCCTTCATATCTGAATGAGATCCTTGCTGGGTACAGTAATCTGGGTTGTAGGTTATTCTCTTTCATTACTTTTAAGTATGTCCTGCTATTCCCTTCTGGCCTGAAGGGTTTCTATTGATAGATGAGCTGTTATCCTTATGGGAATCCCTTTGTGTGTTATTTGTTGTTTCTCCCTTGCTGCTTTTAATATTTGTTCTTTGTGTTTGATCTTTGTTAATTTGATTAATATGTGTCTTGGGGTGTTTTGCCTTGGGCTTATCCTATTTGGGACTCTCTGGGTTTCTTGGACCTGTGTAACTATTTCCTTCCCCATTTTAGGGAAGTTTTCAGCTATTATCTCCTCGAGTATTTTCTCATGGCCTTTCTTTTTATCTTCTTCTGGGACTCCTATGATTCGAATGTTGGGGCATTTCACATTGTCCCAGAGGTCCCTGAGGTTGTCCTCATTTCTTTTGATTCTTTTTTCTTTTTTCCTCTCTGCTTCATTTATTTCCACCATTTTATCTTCTACCTCACTTATCCTATCTTCTGTCTCTGTTATTCTACTCATGGTTCCCTCCAGAGTGTTTTTTATCTCATTTATTGCATTATTCATTTTTAATTGACTCTTTTTTATTTCTTCTAGGTCCTTATTAAACATTTCTTGCATCTTCTCAATCTTTGTCTCCAGGCTATTTATCTGTAACTGCATTATGTTTTCAAGATTTTGGATTATTTTTATTATCATTCTAAATTCTTTTTCAGGTAGATTCCCTATCTCCTCCTCTTTTGTTTGACTTGGTGGGCATTTTTCATGTTCCTTTACCTGCTGGGTATTTCTCTGCCTTTTCTTCTTGTTTAGATTGCTGTGTCTGGGTGGCCTTTCTGTATTCTGGTGGTCTGTGGTTCCTTTTTATTGTGGAGGTTTCTCCCAGTGGGTGGGGTTGGACAATTTTCTTGTCAAGGCTTCCTGGTTAGGGAAGCTTGCGTTGGTGTTCTGGTGCGTGGAACTGGATTTCTTCTCTCTGGAGTGCAGTGGAGTGTCCAGTAGTGAGTTTTGAGATGGGTCTATGTGTTAGGTGTGACTTTGGGCAGCCTGTATGTTGACACTCAGGGCTATGTTCCTGCGTTGTTGGAGAATTTGTGTGCTATGTCTTGCTCTGGAACTTATTGGCTCTTGGGTGGTGGTTGGTTTCAGTGTAGGTATGGAGGCTTTTGGATAATCTCTTATTACTTATCGTTCCCTGTAGTCAGGAGTTTTCTGGTGTTCTCAGGTTTTGGGCTTAAGTCTCCTGCCTCTAGATTTCAGTCTTATTCTTCCAGCAGCCTCAAGACTTCTCCAACTATACAGCACTGATAATAAAACTTCTAGGTTAATGGTGAAAAGATTCTCCCCCGTGAGGGACACCCAGAGAGGTTCACAGAGTTACATGAAGAAGAGGAGAGGGAGGAGGGAGATAGAGGTGAGCAGGAGGAGAAAAGGGGGACTCAAGAGGAGAGAGACAGATCTACACAGTTCTCTGTTCCCAAAGTGTTCTCCGTAGCCCAGACACCCACAGAGATTCACAGAATTGGATTGGGAAGAGAAGGGGGAGGGAGGAAATAGAGGTGATCTGAGGGAGAAAACGGAGAGTCAAAAGTGGGAGAGAGTAATCAACACACTCCTGAGTAAAAATGGGTACTGAATATTGGATTCTTAAATGTCCAAAATTTATATCACATACTGAAAAACAAAGATTAAATATCTAGAGTAGAGGTTAGACTCTTAGAAATACAATATTAAAAACAAAAACACAAAAAATTTAAGAAATATATATGAAGTTCAGTTTAAAAATAGGGCCTCTTCTTTTTTTTTTTTGCAAGGTTATAGTGAAATGAAAATGCAAATTAAGGGGTAATAGAGGACTTTAAAAGAAAATAAGAGAAAAAAAAGAAAAAATTTTTTAAATTAAAAAAATAGTAAAAATATATGAAAATGAAAGTTAAGGAGTAATAGGGAATTTTAAAAGAAAATAAAAGAGAAAAAATTTTTAAAAAAGGAAAAAAATTTTTTTAATTAAAAAACAAACAAACAAAAAAAGTAAAAATATATCTAGGAATTTCTCTGGAGCTGTTGCTGTCAGTGTGGGTTCAGTTCAGTTTCAGATAGCTCCTCGTTCCAGCTTACACTTCTCAATATCTATAGGCCCCTTCCAGTGTAGTCGGTGTTAACTACAGGGATTTTAATCTGTTGCACTGGTCCCTTCTGAAGCGGTTCCCTTTGTTTATTTGGCTTCTGTTTGCCGGTCTCTTCAGTGTCTAATTTCCACCCTTACACAGGCGGGCGGAGGTAGTCTCTTGTTCAGGTTCGCTTGTTCGGTTGCGCTGCGGGGAGGGAGGGGCGCTGTCATACAAATGTCACTGGCGTGTGTGGGGCGCACTCACAGTGTTCCGGCCACACTGGGTTTGCCCCGCTCACGGGTGTGTGCCTTCCCCGTCTACACTGCTCAGGCTCCAGGCTGCTCTATATGGAGCGGGCCCTGTGTTGCGTGCGGTTCTAGTTTTCGGGTACTCCACAAAAGTGCAGACTCGGTTGGGCCTGTGTTTTGTGCCTTCCCCGCCGGAGCAGCTCAGGCAGCCAGGCGCTTGACGGGCGCACTCTCCCCGGGTGCGGTGCGCCTTCTCCCCTCTGCGGTCCCAGCCTCAGTTTCCACGCCCACCAGTCCTGTGCGCCTTGTGTCTGTTCTGGGGAGCTGTCTTTAGCCGTGACCCTCCCAGTGGATGTCAACCATCCAGAATCTCAGGAAGTCTTTGGTTAGAAACTGGGAGCTGGTTTGCAGTTAGGTAGGGGGTGCAGTCTCTGGGGCCGAGTTTGCCCCTTTCCCCTCCCTCCTGCCTCCGGCTGAGATGGGCTGGTCAGCTGCGGGCTAGCTCTGGAATTGCTCAGTCCCTTTGTTCTGCGAACGGCCAGCAGTGTGTTCAGCCGGCAGTGTGTTTGGGCAGGTTAATTTTCTCTCTCTCTCACTATCCCCCAGTTTAAGTTGTTATCTCACGTTAGCTCCCTCTGATTGCCCTCAGGGCATTTGGGCCTGGTCCTTACCCTAAGCAATGCCGCCTGCTCCTCTCCCTTCCCCCCCGCTTGCTGGTGGCGGATGCGGGCGTCTGGGGTACTTTTCTGCTGGAAGTTGCTTTTAGGCGTGTAATCTGCGGGTTTTATTTATTTTTCCTCCCAGTTAGGTTGCCCTCCAAGATTTGAAAACTTCCCCCAGACCCACCAGTGTGAGGGTTTCCTGGTGTTTGGAAACTTCCTCTATTAAGACTTCCTTCCCGGGACGGGTCTCAGTCCCTAGGTCTTTTGTCTCTCTTTTTATCTTTTATATTTTGTCCTACCTCCTTTCAAGATGATGGGCTGCTTTTCTGGGCACCTGATGTCTTCTGCTAGTGGTCAGCAGTTGTTTTGTGAAGTTTGCTCAGCGTTCAAATGTTCTTTTGATGAATTTGTAGGGGAGAAAGTGGTCTCCCTGTCCTATTCCTCCACCATCTTAGCTCCTCCCAACTTATTTATTTTATAACTGGTAGTTTGTACTTCTCAATCTCCCTCACCTATCTCACTCACCCCTCTACCCACCTTCCCTCTGGTAACTACCAGTTTGTTCTCTGTATCTATGAGTCAGTTTCTCTTTTGAATGTTTGTTTGTTTTTAGATTTCACATATAATTAAAATCATATGATATTGGTCTTTCGCTGTCTCACTAATTTTACTTAGCACAATACCTTCTATATCTATCCATGTTCTATATCTATCCATGAATCTAAGCCAAGATTTCATTTTTACAGGTGAGTGATATTCCATTGTTTATAAATACCACATCTTCTTTATTCATTCATCTATCAATAGACACATAGGTTGCTTCCGTATCTTGGCTATTGTAAATAATGTTGCAATGAATATTGGTGTGCATGTTTTTTCTAATAAGTGCTTTTTCCTTCTTTGGGTAAATTTACAGAAGTGAAATTGTTGGGTCATATGGCAGTTTCTATTAATTTTTTGAAGAACTGCCATACTGTTTTCCAAAGTGGCTGCACCAGTTTACCTTCCCACCAACAGTGCATGAGTTTTCTTTTCACTGCATTCTTGCAAACTCTTATTATTGGTTGCCCTTTTGCTGATAGCCATTGTGACAGGTGTGAGGTGGCATCTCATTGTGGTTTTGATTTGTGTTTCCCTGATTATTAATGATGCTGAGCATCTTCTCATATACCTGTTGGCCGTCTCTGTCTTCTTTGGACAATGTGTATTCAGGTCCCCTGTCTATTCTCTAATCAAGTTTTTGTTGTTAATTCCTTCTAGTGTAGTTTTTGAACTTCAGTTATTGTATTCTTCAGCTCTGTTTGAATCTTTATATTTTCTAACTCTTTGGTGAACTTCTCACACTGTTTGTTTATTCTTCTGTTGAGTTCATTGAATTACCCTAAAGTCTTTATCAGATAAATGGATTGTTTATCTCCACTCACTTCTTCTTTTAGGGTTTGTCATTTTCCTTTGTTTTATGTTTCTGTCTCCTCATCCTGCCTAATTCTCTGAATTTTTTCTATGTAGTGAGTAGGCCGGTTATGGTTTCTGGTCTTGGAGAGGTGGCCTTGTGTAGGAGATGTCCTGTCTTCTTTTCAGTCCCTTTCCCTTGTGCTTTGTTGGTGTTCTTCTCAATGCTTCTTGTGCCTGTGCTGGGGAGCTCTTAGCCCATCAGCACCCTCTCCTTCCCCTTTGGTAACTAGAACTATATGTTCTAGCGGTGCCCCCATATGGGCTGCATGCACCCTTCTGTTGCAGCACAAATACTGTGGGCAGCTGACTCCATTGACACGCCTGACTCCACTGGCTGCCAGGCCCTACCTGGTGTGGAAGCTGCTGGCCTGCTGTGGGGTGAGGCTGGGTCCCAGCATGACTTACGCTAATGTTTTTAAATTAATACAAGCTTTGAGGGTAGGCATTGCTTTCTCTGTTTAAAAGCAGAATGTTTGCCTGCGTGCATCAGCACTTGTTTGCACAAGTTTTCTGTCTTTTGATTTCTTCTCATGTTGTTTTCTTTCGAGTACGGAAGGCCTTTTGAAGTTTTTACTGAAGGGCACCACAGCAGCACCTTAGATTCTGCAGTTACAGATAAAAGCTTCTATCTCAGAATTGAAGGTGAAACCAGGATACAGCCTTTTCCATTTGCTCAGACAAGTTTGAATATGAAGTGTGACTAAAATAATGATCCCATCCCCAGAATAGTGCTGGAAGACACTGAAGCAGTTCCTCTTTGGAGATAGCCTTCGGTACCCACCCACCAGCCTCAAAGGAGAATGTCTTGTAGCTACTTTATGGGCATGGGATTCTGTCCTTTGGCCTCTTTGTTTTCTTGTTTTCAGTCTCTTTCCCTTGCATTTGTTGGCCTTCTCCTTCTCCATGCTGCTTGTGCCTGTGCTGATGAGCTCTTAGCCCAAGGACTGTGGGGCTCAAGATGAAACAGTGAAAGTGAGGGCACCTCTTGCCCAGAAACACTGTAAGAAATTCATGTCTGCTCTCTGCCTGCAGTTGGAAACTGTCAGTTCAAAGGTCTATCCTTTGTAACCTTGTTCCATTTTATCAAGCAAGTATCCATCTCAGGAAACCAAATTATTTTGATAAGCTTGTTCTGAGGAAATGAACCCATTTTGGTTCCTAGTGACCTTTACTTTAAAAAAAAAAATATTTATTTGGCTGTGTCAGGCCTTAGTTGTGGCATGCAAGATCTTTGTCCTTTGTTGTGGCCTGTGGGATCTTTAGTTGAGGCATGTGAACTCTTAATTGTGGCACGTGGGATCTAGTTCCCTGACCAGGGATCGAACCCAGGCCTCCTGCATTGGGTGCACAGAGTCTCAGCCACTGGTCCACCAGGGAATGCTTCATTTTCCCTAATGTTCCCTGAATGTCTGTCAAGATCAGTGTCTGAATTTCCGTCAGGCTCTCTGGTCTCTAGTTTCTGAATGTTTTTCCCATGTAACAGTTAAAAAGTAGGGAAAAAAAAAAGTTTAATGTGCACATTCAGATTATAATAAGAAATTCATATTAATAAGAAACTAATAAGGCTGTCATCATAAATTAGTTGTAATAGACTTTCTCAACTATGAACTGAGTACTTGGAAAAAATAATAGGGATTATAAAGAAATTTTTAATGAAATAATCAATGGTGTATTGAAATACCTTTAATCAGACTTTGGTGAATAGATTTAAAAAGACTTTCAGAATCTTAAATAGCTCTAGTAAGAACCTTTTTTTCCAAAGCATTCTGTAGGTACTATCCAAGATAAGAACAGTCAAATGCAAATGTGATTTTTGAGCATGATATGATGTGGGTATCTTGAAAGAGCAGGCCAGAGTAATGCTGTTAAATAGAAATATAATATGAAGCAGGTAAAATTAATCTTAATATATTTTATTTATCCTTACACATCCACAATATTTTCATTTCAGCATGTAGTTGCTATAAAAAATATTAATGAGAGATTTTACATTTCCCTTTTTGTACTTAATCTTCAAAGTCTGGTATGTGTCTTATACTCACAATACAGCTCAATTTGGACTAACCACATGTCATGGGCTCATGAGCCACGTGTTGCTAGTGGCTGCTGAACTGGACTGCACAGATTGACAGGGAAACATCCTGGGGAGAGAAGCATTCTCAAGGGTAAGAATAAGGAATAAAAAGAAGAGTATTTTAGCATGACAGGAGACAGGAAAGCTCAAAAGGAAGTTGGTTTAAAGAACAAACATCTTAATTCTGGATGAACTCATCTAGGAGACGAGAAATAGCTTGAGAGCTGAGAGCACATGTGAGGTGAGTTCTGTGGAGTTTCTGGAACTGGGGAGCCTGTGGGGTTATTGTCTGTTGGCAGGCAGGGGGCTGCAGTTTAAGTCTGAAATGGTTGTATAGCTAAGACCAGGAGATTTCTGCCTTTGGAAATCATGGAAACAGAGAAATCACCGACTGGGACTGCATGTAGGTGGAATTGACAAGGAAAGATCTAGGCATCTCACACTGTAGCTAACAGTACAGGCTCGGGAGCTGGCTGCCTGGATCTGGACACTAGCTCTGTCATGGACCAGCTGGGTGACTGTGGTCAGCTTCTGGCTTCTGAGCCTCTCTGAGCTCCAGTTACCTTTGAATGCTCTTCCCCATGTGCTCAAGCTCATTCCTTTACTTTTTCTGGGTCCTGCTTACATGCCAGCTATAACTACCTCACATATAACAGTAACTTCCCTTCTCATTATTAATCATCCTCCCCCATATGCTGCTTCATTTTTCTCAATAGGTCTTAATACCACCTAATATACTTTTTCATTTAATGTTTTCCTCCCCTTCCCCGACTCCCAACCCTCACCAATAATGTAAACTCCAGGAATAGTACTAAAGGAAATCAATCCTGAATATTCATTGGAAGGACTGATGTTGAAACTGAAGCTCCAATACTTTGACCACCTGATGTGAAGAGCCAACTCATTGGAAAAGACCCTGATGCTGGGAAAGGTTGAGGGCAAGAGGAGAAGGGGGTGACAGAGAAGGAGATGGTTGGATGGCATCACTGATTCAATGGATGTAAGTTTGAGCAAACTCCAGGAGATAGTGAAGGACAGGGAAGCCTGACATGTGCAGTCCACGGGGTCCCAAAGAGTTGGACACAACTTAGCAACTGAACAACAACAGCATTGTATCCAGTGAGCATATTTCCTATGCCAGAACTGGGGCATGGGGCTGATGAATAGAATTTTTGTGAACTTCACAGAACAGGTTATTCGATATCACAGTGACCAAGACATTTGAGGAGGGTGGCCACTCTCTGTACTGTGAGCATGTGTGCCCATGTCTCCAGAGACTTAGTTTCCCAGCTGCCACTGTTCCACTACCCCAAGTGGGTGTCAACTGAAAGTGTGCTGTGGTGCTGAAATGAGAGGAACAAGGTCACAGTCATAAGCTCTTATCTGCCGGAGAAGTCCAGCTGCTCACTTGGGTACAAAAATGCCCAGGCCTCTCCTATCTCCTGGCTTGAATGACTCTTTAACTGAATTGTCGTTATGATGTCATACAGGGGGAAATACCAAGATTTATATGTTTGGGTACTGAAACTTTAAGGGGATTTTTTTTTTTCTACTCATCAAATGAATTTTTGTTTTAACTGCTAAAATCTGCAGCCATGTGGAACCTTGAAAAAAATTTAGGAAGAAAAGGAAGTATTTTAAAATCATATTGTTTGTTTCTAAGAAAAAACTCCAGAAAAAACCTTTCTTCAAAATCCAGAAGGCTCATTAGCTTGTGTTTAAATAATGGAAGTGAAAAAACTGCACATCCTCAAACCTCAGACAAGGTGTTAACATTGATTAAGGGCTGGTGTCTGGAGTGGGTATGCTTATCTGGTGCAGTGCCCTGAAGCCCACAACACGTGGTAGGTGAAACCTAGCTAAAGTTGAAGGGGATGGGGAGTGGGGAGCTGACAGACCCTCCGGTCTTGCTTTGGTGCTGGAGGCAGACAGTGAGGAGGAAAGAGATCTCTTCTGACTGCGTATAAGGGGTCCCAGCTTCAGTTAACCATCTCCACCTCTCCTTGCCGAGTCTCAGTTCTTCAGCCAGTTTCCACAATATCAGTTCAGTTGCTCAGTTGTGTCTGACTCTTTGTGACCCCATGGACTGCAACACGCCAGGCTTCCCTGTCCATCACCAACTCCCGGAGCTTGCTCAAACTCTTGTCCATTGAGTCGGTGATGTGACCCAACCATCTCATCCTATGTTGTCCCCTTCTCCCCCCACCTTCAATCCTTCCCAGCATCAGGGTCTTGATATCCACAATGATATGGGGTCTTGCAAAAAGCTCAGGATTTGGGGTGACTATTAAATTTTGTGATTCTGTCAGGAAGCCCTACGTTTTGTATTACATTAAAGTTATATTTAAATCAGTTTAGTTAATTCACTCAAAAATATTTATTTATTGAATGTCCTTCATGTGCCGGGCAATGGGGATGCAGCAGAGATAGAGAATGACCCTGTCTTTGGGGCTGACCTGACTAAGGGCTAGCCCTCCACTGAGATTGGAATTAGTTGCCAACTAATTCCATAAAATTTGATTTTTATGTTCACATAAAATTTGAACATCACCATTTCTTGGAACCTGAGGAGATCTGGCAGTTTCCATGTGCCACTTGGGGAGGAGCCCCTCTCTGGATGAGCCAGACTTGCTGGGACTGTAGTCTCCACCTCTCCTTTGTGTATCACACCTGGCTCATTCATGGCTTCTCTGCTGAACTGCTGGCCTCTATTTCAGGGTGTCATTTGCCAGTTCTCAAAGGCTTCTCAGGGGCTCCTATGATTTTGTGTCCTATGACTTCTTTGTTTGCTCCTTGTTTTCTCCCTGCACACCCCCTCTAGCTTTTCTTCCTTCCTGCATTTGACTCTCTCTCTCTCTCTTGTCCTGGAGAAGGCAGTGGCACCCCACTCCAGTACTCTTGCCTGAAAAATTCTATGGATGGAGGAGCCTGGTGGGCTGCAGTCCATGGGGTCGCGAAGAGTCAGACACGACTGAGCGACTTCACTTTCACTTTTCACTGTCATGCATTGGAGAAGCAAATGGCAACCCACTCCAGTGTTCTTGCCTGGAGAATCCCAGGGACAGGGGAGCCTGGTTGGCTGCCGTCTATGGGGTCGCATGGAATTGGACACGATGGAAGCGACTTAGCAGCAGCAGCAGCTCTTGTCTTCTTTCCCTCCTTACTTTTTCACATGTCACATATTCCTTGCCATCAGATGTGAGAAGTGCACACTCTTAGACTTTTCTTTCAACTTATTTTCCCTTGGTCTTTAATTATGAAGCCCTGTCTTATTTCCCACTGAATATCTAAAATTATTTATTTTTTTAAAAAGCAACAGCATCATGAAACTTGTGTTTGAATTTGGGTTCCCATGTAACATTTTGAAGATCTGGATTCATTGATATCTTGCTCAAGCAAACCTTCTCAGTTTCCTCGTGTATATGAGAATGGGTGTGGAACAGGGCATGGTTCTCTGAGATTCTGTCCAGCTTTGATGTTCAGTGATTTGGGGACCCCTGAGTTTGTGCCTTACCTGTAGGCTTTAGAGATGTCCTTGACTCCCAACTAGAATGGTTTGACTTTCTCATTCCCAGCAACTGCTGTTCCAATACATTCTAGAAATTGCATCCTGAGATACCCTATATCATGTCACTGTCTTTAATAACCTTATACCATATAGCAAGCCAAATCTGAAGGGGTTTCCTAGATGGCTCAGTGACAAAGAATCTGCCTGCCAAAGCAGGAGACTCAAGAGATGCAGGTTTAAACCCTGGGTTGGGAAGATACCCTGGAAAAGGAAATGGTAACCCACTCCAGCATTCTTGCCTGGGAAATCCCATGGACAGAGGAGCCTGGCAACCTACAGATCATGGGGTCGCAAAGAGTTGGACATGACTCAGTAACTGAGCACCCACATACAAGCCAAGTAAGAAGCAGTGGTGAAGAGTCAGACTGAGTTCAAATCCAGTGTCACTACCTAATTAGTCAGTTAATCTTTTCATGCCTGTCTGCAAAACAGGGTTAAAACAAGATCCAGCTTTGCTTCATCCAGCCTGGCATTTCACATGATGTACTCTGCATAGAGGTTATAAGCAGGGTGACAATATACAGCCCTGATGTACTCCTTTCCCAGTTTGAAACCAGTCCATCGTTCCATGTCCTATTCTAGCTGTTGCTTCTTGACCTACATTCAGGTTTCTCAGGAGGCAGGTAAAGTGGTCTGGTATTCTCATCTCTTTAAGAATTTCCCACAGTTTGTTGTGATCCATGCAGTCAAAGGCTTTTAAAAACAATACCTGCTTAATATTGTTTTTAAGAGGATTCTCTGAATACATATTTGTAGAGCTCTTCCAACTGCCCAGCAGATTGTAAGTGCTATAGAAGTGTTTGATTAAATAAACTAAAAATAACAGTCAACCTGAATCTCAGGACTCAAATAAAAATGTGCAGAGTATTTTGTGGCTGGGTGTGGAGGGGCCCATTTCATTAACGCAATAGTTAATAGTGACCATATTTTCTAAATAAAAAATCAGGTCACTTTGTCTGAAAATATTTGAGTTCCACGTTGGGCTTCTAGCCCTATGAGAACTACCAAAACTGGGTGTAATGATGATACTTTGTAAGACTACAAGAGTCTGTGCAATTGGAAATTACCACTCTACATATTGGTACTGCTGCTGCTGCTAAGTTGCTTCAATTGTGTCCGACTCTGTGCGACCCCATAGATGGCAGCCCACCAGGCCCCCCCGTCCCTGGGATTCTCCAGGCAAGAACACTGGAGTGGGTTGCCATTTCCTTCTCCAGTGCATAAAAATGAAAAGTGATAGTGAAGTCGCTTAGTTGTGTCCAACTCTTAGCAACCCCATGAACTGCAGCCCACCAGGCTCCTCCGTCCATAGGATTTTTCAGGCAAGAGTACTGGAGTGGGGTGCCATTGCCTTCTCTGACATATTGGTACTAGGTACCTTCATATCTTACAAAGAAAAGATCATTCCATATTCTTGAAAACAAATAAATCTCCAATAGGTTAAAAAAATTTCTGTCTAGTATCGAGTATCTGTTTAAGCAATCACTGATACATTTTTCCCCTCCCTCTATCTCTCTCTACTTTGCAACAGTGAAAAGGCAGTCTATGCCCAGTTCTCACACAGTCTCACAGTGAATCATTGAAAGAACAAGAAAGAAAACCCTGTTGAAAGCCAACTTCGTTTCAGCCATTGTGTAGACTCTCAGTCTTATTTATTTTATTATTATAATTTTTTCTCTCAGTCTTATTCAGACCTCAGAGCAATCTTTTCTGGGAGCCATTATGATTTTCATTTTAGGCTGAGGAAACTTAGCATGGCAGGAACTTTTAAGTATTTATCCTGGGTCCATCTGGCTTGAAAGTTGGGGCCCTTTTCATTCTGCCCTCTGGCATAGTAAGGTAAGCATCCCAGCGGTCCCTTTTCTAACCACCCACTGTTATCAGCAAAGTAACCAACTCACTGCTGATTCCTTTCCTTAGCTGACGTTTGCTCATTCATTCATTCGTTCACAGTGTGTGACCTTGAGGAAGAAAACTCATTCTCCTTTCTCCTGTTCTTTTTCATTGGAAATGATTGTATTCGTGACTTACTTTAGGATCAGTCTTGGAGGTGCAACAGAAAAGACTTTACTATATAGGAAGGAAAGGGTAGACTAGCCTCTGCAAATGTGATGCTTCCCAAATCTGTACCTTCCCCTGTGAGCCCCAGACCTGTGGACCCAGGACAGCTCCATGTGGATGTCTTATCAGTTGCTTATGCTTAGCATCCATCAGTCGGTTGATGGCTGGGTAAGGACGGGAGAGGAGCGATGATGAAGCAGGTAGAGGAAGCAGTGCCTCCAAGAAGGCAGGCCCTGAGTCAGGAAGGTGCTTGGCATGTGGGAGGAAATAAAAGCAGTTCCGAATGGCTGGAAGGAGGAGAGCAAGAGGGGAACGGGTGGGGAGTGAGGCTGGAGAGGCAGACAGGGGTCAGATCACAGTGCCTGACCCTTGTGAGTGAGTGAGGGGCCAGGTCAGGTCAGGTCTGTTCTGGTCCGTTTCCTCATCTGTGAAACAGAACTAGCAACAGGACTGGACAGGAATGTAGAGAGGATTGAAAAGGGACACACGAGTACGTGAACATGTAATGGCAGAGGGTAAGCACTCACTAACATTTTCTTTCATTTTTCTTGGTTCCCTGTCATTGCACCTGTGAAATGGGGTGATTTAATCATTGGGATTTCTTTCAGCTCAAAATGACTGTGACTTTTTTCTCAACTGGTCCCCCCATTTTCCACCATTAGCTCCATTTCTGACTTCTTTTTCCTGGCTCAAGCCCAGGAAACACCCTCCTGCCTCTCGCCCCCTCTCCCCTGAAAAGGCAGCATTATGCGGCCAGGAAGATGCGATTGAACCCAGACCTCTTCTCTTCCTCCACCACCCTGCTTACTCTCATCCATTTATTCATTTACGAGACATTTCCAGCCTCCACTGTTGTGTGTGGATACTCTCTCCCACCTCATATCTTACTCCTGCTCATGCCTTTTCACAGGCTCTGGTTGGGTGGGAGAAATAGTGCTTGACCAAGAAAGCCAAGGAAGGATGCTGGGGTATGGCTGGGTCCTAAAAATCCTTGCACATAAACAAGGGGGTGTATTTGCTTCTTATTTGAAATTGTTGGGCACAGTTGCCCACAATTGCTCTATTTAATATTTTTTAGTTTTTCTTGTACTCTTCCAATTATTCTGATTGCTCCTCCAAATATTTCGATCAGTCAAGTTTTAATTTGTCTTGAATGTCTTTCCCTTAACAGCTGCTTTTCTCTCTTAAGAAAGTCAAGTCTGGAGCAAGATGTTTTTAAGCCCATTTTGGGGTATCAAGAATATCCCAATCTAGTAGTGATAGTCAATGTTTGCCAACTGGATTGATGTGGAGGAGAGGGAAGGCTCTGATTTGAAGCATGAGTCAGTTTCTTTGCTGTAAATACTCCCACTATGGTGGATTTCAAGCTATCAATCAGACTTTACCGAATGCAGTCCAGCGGGGATGCCAACAGTTGGCTCCGACGTGCCATTGCACTCAATCCCTGAGACCTTAAACTTCATCACATCCCCCAAACTTCTTCTTAGTCATTCTGATTTCATTTAGTGGTCAGCCAAGAAAGAGGCCTGACAGTCACAATTAACTCCTCTCATCCAATCACTAAATCCTGTTCATTTCTCTCTCAAATGTCAAGTCTGTTCGCTTGTTCATTCCCACTGCCAGCAGCCTAGTCTGGTCTCCCGATCCACCGTTCTTTCATTGCTACCACACTGACCTATTTTCTGGCTTCTCTGTCTCCACACTTGCTCAGCAACCAGTGTCCACCCTGCAGACAAAGTCAGCCTCCTGAAATTTAAATTATATCATGCCAGGCTTCTGTTTAAAACCTTTCCATGACTTTCCCTTGCAGTTACAATAAATTCCAAATCCTTAGCTTATCTTGCCTGACTCTGCCCAGCCCCTCACTCCCAGATTCTGTGATCTGGCCCCTGGCTGCCTCTCCAGCCTCATTCCTCACCCATTCCTCACCACCTTCTCTCTTCCAGCCATTTGGAACTGCTTTTATTTCCTCCAACATAGACTTTCCTGACTCATGCCCTGACTCCCGTCTGCTGGATCATCTCTCCTGCCCCTCCTCTTATCTCGCTGACTCCTCTTATCTGCCAGTGCTTTTTGATCCTGTGTCAGGTCAGCATGATCTCCTAGGAAAGGCCCCTGACTGGGTGGTTCTCCTTGCCCACTCAGTGTCTCTTTCTCCCTTGAGAGCCTGGAGCGATAACTGTCTTGTTTGCCACCCTTTTCCCAGCATGGCCCACAGTGCCTGGTATGTAGTTGATGTGAAACTTAAAGTTGCTCAGTCGTGTCTGACTCTTTGCGACCCTGTGGATTACACATTCCATGGAATTCTCCAGGCCAGAATACTGGAGTGGGTAGCCTTTCCCTTCTCCGAGGATCTTTCCAACCCAGGAATTGAACCCAGGTCTTCTGCATTGCAGGTGGATTATTTACCAGCTGAGCCACCTATGGTGCTCCATAAGTGTTGAATCCATTTGTTGGATTTAGGTAGACCCCAGTTCCCTATTTTTTTTTCAAATTTATTTAATTTATTTATTTTACTTTTGCTTATGCTGGGTTTTCATGGCTGGGCGCCAGCTTTCTCTAGTGTGGTGTGCAAGAGCTGCTCTTCGTTGCAATGTGCAGGCTCATTGTGGTGACTTGTCTTGCTGTGGAGCACAGGCTCTAGGCAAATGGGCTTAATAGTTGCCTCGCATGGGCTTAGCTGCCCTGCACCATGTAGGAATCTTCTCGGACCAGAGATCGAACCTGATCGAACCCTTGCATTGCTGGGTGGATTCTCACCCACTAGACCAAAGAGCCCCCCACCCCGTTTCCTATTAAAGAATAAACTCTACAGGGTTAAGCATGTTCTACTTCCTGTAATTTTTATCAGCAGTTTATCAGCTTAGTATAAAAAGTAGTTAATAAATAATTTTTACCACTAAACTTAATCATTTTCCTCTCAAAAAGGCATCTTGGAAGATAGTTTCCTATTTTTGATCAAGTCATATTATTTTTCCTAATCAATTTCTTTTTTTTTCTCTCTTAGATTTCATCAGCTGTCTGCCCCAAGATATTTATGGAGCTATGGATGGGAATGTAACCTTTTATGCTTCAAAGTTTCAACCATTTACAGAAATTACATGGAAAAAGGGGAAGAATAAAGTTATAGAATGGGTTGAACACTCTGAACCTGAAGCTTTTCAGTCTTTTCAAAATAGAGCTTATTTAGACATTGTGTCAGGTAACCTGACCATCACCAAGTTAACAAAATCAGATGAAGGTGAATATGAAATTGAATCCCCAAGTGTTAAAGATATCTCCATGTTCTCCCTCAGAGTGATTGGTGAGTATCCATAAATTTGTTCAAATAGCAAATTTCCAAGTATTTTAAGAGACTAATATTAACTTGTGGTTTTTGGGAAATAAAACAATGAGTTATATCACCTGTTGTCAGGGTTTTTCTCTCTTTCTGGTACCCAGGAGCCACTTTTAGCTCCCTGTCATCCTCTCAGTGAAGAGAGGATGTGACTGAGGTCGAGAGAACAGCCCAAGTTGGCCACAGCATCACTTGTCTTGCTGGGAATGTTCTGAAAAAGGGTGTAGTGGCGATATGAACTCAGAACCCTTTGAACACCTGTGAATTGGAGTTCCTGCTTCCTCCTGCACCCCACACAGGTGGTGGGATTTTATTTTCCCTCCTCTTATCACTTTAAGCTGGAACTGGGGATAGGATTCAGGTTCCTCTGTGCTTCTCACTAATGCTTCCTGGTTACGCTCTTTCCCTCACCTCTAAAGCACTTGCCTTGTTACAGGCTTCCAGAGGCTGATGGCTCCACCTACATGTTTGTTTTTTTCCTCCAGTTTTATTGAGAAATAGTTGACATTCATCACTGTACAAGTTTAAGGCATATAGCATGGTGGTTTGATTTACATGTATTGTGAAATGATTATCACAGTAGGTTCAGCTAACATTCGTCTTCCCTTGCTGTTCTCAAATATCCTAGTAATGCTTTTGTCTCATAGCTGCCTTTTCTGTGCTGCAGCATAGCACAGCTCAACCCATTCCCATCTCTCCCCTCTGATGCATCACAATTTCACTCATTTTATCCGAGGTGTGAGTATAGTTCTAGACCTACTTCCTCTAGGTTAAAGGCTGTCTTAGGAAGATCCAGCTGGTGACAAAGTGTGCACGATGGTTTCCAGGGGGGGTGAAGAAGAGAGAGTGCAATAGAGCAGTTTACGTCTGAGTTTCCACCTCCTGTTTGTGGCCTCAGTGGAACAGGATGTGATGACTAACTGGATGAACAGCCGTCACTCACCAGTTCAACTACTGAGTGTTGGGAGACATTGGGAAGAAGAGAGAATTTCTCTCTTGGTCACCACTGTAACTTCAGAGCCTAGCAAAGGACTTGAATAGGTAATAGGCACTCAACAGGTATGGAAGCAATTGATATGGATGGTGGGATGTACAATTGATAGAAATGGGTGCCCTCAGACAGGGTGACTGGTTTGTCCAGGAGGTTATGAACTTCTTTTAGATAAGTGAAGCTTGTTAAGGCACGCAGGCATCCCATTAGAAGAACCAGTTGATGCCATTGAAGAAACAGAATCTTTAAAACCTGCAAATTGGGGATCTGGCAGTTTAGAGGGCAAACAAAAAGATTGGTTCAGAATTTCTTAAGAGCCCCTTTATCGAGTTTATAAAACTGAGCTCAAAACAATTTGTTTCTCTTTTTAAAGCTTCATGAAATGTTAAAAAATATAATTTAATAATTAAAATTTAAAAATTGCCTGCTAACTCAACAATGGTGCTCGATTCTGATAATTAAGCCAAGTGGACAGTTCTTAGGAAGCTCAGCAAAGGCCTGGGGAGGTGCAAGGTGCAGGGCATGTGAGTTTCAATCAGGAAGCTGTGAGTAATATTGGCCATATTAAATGTGTTGACTTCAAGTTCTGGTTTGGGAATCTGGATTTTAGCCTATGGCAGTCAAGAGCCATTGTATCTCATACTGGAGCAGAGAAGTGCCTTAATGAAATGTATTTTTGGAAGGTTAATCAGATGGTAGCAACTTATGATGGATTAGGAAGAGGAGACCCTAGGTTGGAAGCTATCATGATCATCCTGGTAGACAGAGGTGTTGGTAGCAGATGTTTGGAAAGGAAAGAACCAGAAGGTATTTCCAAGTTAGAGTTAATAAAATTTAGATTTTGGATATAAAAATATATATCTGAATGTCAAAATGATTGGTCACACTTTTTTTTTTTTTTTTTTTTTTTAGAAATGAGGAAGTCATACTTCCATGAGGGTTTGTTAAGACTGAAATAATAAGACTCAGTAGCCTTCCAGAGACACCAGACCCTTTCAGAAAAGATATTTTAGACAGGGGGATTTCCTGGTACCTCCTCAGTTCAGGGCATCTTTGTGCTTTTCTAGAGGTGAACATCTAGCTTTCCTCCTTCCTTCAAAGTCCCCTTAAAATTGCCACCATCAACATTTCATAGTTCTTCCCCATCCTCTTACAGCCTTTATTGCATGGGGACTGGTAATGTTCATATATATAGGATTAACTGCTCTGTCCTTAACAAGTATGGATTGGTATATGACTTTTTATTAAGGGGTATGTATGAAAATGTAATACATTACAATAGAAATGTCATCAGATATGTGTAAGAAATTCTCATTTCTTACAGAATAGTGAGCTCTTAATTCATTAACTATATCAATTAACTGAGTTGTCCTAGGGATGAAGTAGTCACATTTCTTGCTGGTTGCTTAAGGGACAGATGTAACTAATGTTTGTTAGATGATAGCTGCGGTAAGTCCTGTGGGCAGCGAGACATTGGCTGAGTGTAGTCAGTCACTCAGTCATGTCCAACTCTTTGTGACCCCACGGACTATAGCCCACCAGGCTTCTCTGTCCTTGGGATTCTCCAGGCAAGAATACTGGAATGGGTTGCCATTTTCTCCACCAGAGGATCTTCCCAACGCAGGGACTGAACCTACATCTTATGTCTCCTGCATTGGCAGGAGGGTTCTTTACCACTGGTGCCACCTGGAAAGATCCAACATTGGCTGAACTAGATCAATAAACTAGAATCTGTAACAGAACATGGTGAACTTTTCATCTTCCAAAGTGAAACTCTGTACCCACTGAACAGTAATTCCCCTTTCCCTCCTGTCTCCCTGTTCGCTGGTAACCATCATTCCATTTTCTGTCTCTTTAAGTATTTGGCTACTCTAGAAACCTCCCATAAGTGGAATTGTACAAGATTTGTTCTTTCATGACTGGCATATTTCACTTAGCATAATGCCTTCAAGATTCATCCCTGTGGTAGTATGTGTCTGAATTTCCTTTCTTTTAAGGCTGACTGCAAGTGTGATTTTGAATGATCATGATTAGGATGGTCTGTGGTTTTCCAGTAGACCATGGGATTCTGAAGTGATTATTAGAAGAGGCTCTAGGTTGCTCCTTCAGCACTGGGTTCAGCTGTCATTTCTGCTTCTTGGCCAAATCGTGAAGCACGGCTTCTGGGCCTTCCCAGTGTCCCCTCACCTTCCTTACCCCTTTTCCCTTGAATGCACACTTTGCTGACGCCTGTTTCTGCCACAACTCACAAGGTGTCACCTGCTTACTGACAGCAGGCACTTTGTGGTGGATGCACACTCATGTGTGGTGTGTGTGTGTGTGAGTGCTTTTACTAAAAGAACAAATCTTAAGACAGCATGTAATTAATGATATGAGCTAGATTAAACCTAAAACTTGAAGAAGCCCCAAGCAGAAAGGGAAGTCATGTATGACTCGGGTCTAACAAGACAGGCTGGGTGTTTTATTTAACTGAGCCAGAAATAACTCAGGAGGAGAAGACGAGGGCAAGATGAGTTGTATATATTTATTTTTTAGATTATTAGTTGGAGCTTGGGTTCCTTTGTCTTACAAGATATTTTAAGCGGCAGTACAGTATCACATCATCTTGATGAACTTTAATTTGCTTTTTAGTATTTACAAGGTATTGAAATTTTATTATCCACATGCAACTTATAAGGTATTGAAATTTTATCATCTAAATGTGTCCATGACCAATTTCTGTATATTTGATATATTTTTACCTTTTTTCTCAAATCTCTTATGATTGGTTTTAGGTGGAAAGGAGAGATGCAAGAAGGTATATGAATTAATAAGTAAGCCAGTGATTGATAGGGCCAGCTGATTAGCTTTGAGGCTTTAGAGAGAAATGATGGTGCATCATGACTCGTGTCTTACTCATCCTCAAAGGCCCACCTGCCTTAGCCAGTCGCAGGTGTTTCTAGAAGAAACCTGGGGGTGATGCCTCTAGATTGGCAGGTGTGTGGCATGTGCCACACCCTGCTCTACCTCTGAGTGGGACCAGCCCACAGTACAGCTCCTCAGAACCTTTAGCAAACTCATTTGAGTCAGATGTCTTAGAATTCAGCCTTTTTCGGATTTTAGAAAAGTGATATAAATGATCTCCTCTGTGTGTATGAAGAAGCACTTCACTTAGTTAATGGGGAGCACCTTATACTCAAGCAGGTAAGTATTTTTAGTAAAACATGATAACAAATATTTGTGAACAATCATTTGGCTTTCAGACATCTTTGGATTTCAAAATTGAGGATAAGGGATTCAGGGCCCGTATCTGTACTGAACTTGAGCAGGTAGAGCTGATCCAGAAGAAAAGAGAATTTTCTCCCCTTGGTGCTCAAGGAGTGGTCTGCTTATCTTTTCAAGCTCATAAGGAAGTTGGGAGCTCTTTGTGAATTTGTGGATGAGGAGTTTAAATATTACTCTTTTCTGTACTGAACATCTCTTTTTGTTCCAGCACCTCTTCCATCACCATCAGCATCTTGCTTTTTGACTGATAATGGAAACATTACTCTCACCTGTGAGATCATGGAACTTGGCGACTATACCGATGCAGACCTCATACAGTATTCGTGGGAATGTCCTTCAGCAATACAGTGTCACCGTGGCTCAATTCCAGCTGAAGCCTATGTCTCACAGGAAAGTGATCTTTCACAGAGTGTTCACTGTGTCATTAGCAATCCATTATTCAGAACATCAGCTTCCATCGCTTTGTCAACCTGTGTACCACAGGGTGAGTAAGTGACTGCATGGGTTATGGTAGAGGTCCTATATACAAATGGGGTTCACGGACCACTGGTGATTCATGAATTTCACACCACATATTAGTGGCTAACATTTACTTCACAAATTTGAAACATAAAATGAGTTATAATTTTCACAGATACTTAAAAAACTGTTTTGGCTTGTTTGGCTACAGAATCTTAATTGCAGAACACAGAATCTTTACTTGAGGCCTATGGAATCTTTAATTGCAGTATGCAAACTCTTGCAGCATGTGGAATATAGTTCCCTGAACAGGGATTGAACCCAGACCCCCTGCATTGGGAGCACAGAGTCCTAGCCACTGAACTACCAGGGAAGTCCCACTTTTTTTTAGATATAAATCTAGTATTTTTTAGTACTTTGTGTCAAGCACCATTCTAATACATATGATAATTCTGTTCCCACACAATCTAATAATTATCCTTATTTTATCGGGGAAACCAAGATGTCATTTGGAGTTTAAGGTGCTTGTCCAAAGCCACTAGCCAGTAAGTGGTAGAACCTGATTTTGAAATCAGGCCATCTGGCTTCAGAGCCTTTTATTTAATTATTCACACTTATTCACTGCTTCCTAATATTCTTCATAACCATTATTTTCTTCAAGGTTGCACATGTGCCACAAGAAAGTGCATTCAATATGCTTGTCTAGACTAACACTTGGTTAGTAGCGTGACAATCCGTCTCAGCTATGGTCTTTTTATGTTGCCTAAGTATCATGTATATTTGTAATTTACAATTCTCCTTATCTATATTTTTATACTGTACCTCCAGTTTACAAACAGGAGGGTCAGTAATTTGAAAGTGGTTCATTAAAGCCTGAGAGATGAAATGTATAGTAAATACTGTATTTCAGGACAATACCACAATTGTAAAGTATGAACGGGATTCTAGGGCAGACAGAGAATGGGAATCTCCTCAGGCTGGGGCAGGGTGATTCTGTGAATAATTTTTTTTCTAAACAAATGAAACAGAAAGAGGCAAAAAATAAATATAATGATGTTGGTTTGTAAATTGGCCCACTGGATATGAAGGGCAAGGAGAGACTGAAGAAGGAGGCAGCCACTCCAGATTAGTGGTGGCAGGTTTAATAAGCATGGAAGCTTACTTAGGAGGCTTGTCTTGGGTGACCTCAAGAGGAATAGACCTCTGTGTCTGCCTGCCAAATCTTAGAATTCATGTAAAGATCACGATTCAGTTACATAGACCATCCTGATGGTCTCCCAACTGTTACTTTACAATATTGTAGTGGTTTTTGCCATACATTGACATGAATCAGCCATGGATTTGCGTGTATTCCCCATCCCAATTCCACCTCCCTCCCACCCTATCCCTCTGGGTCTTCCCAGTGTACCAGGCCTGAGCACTTGTCTCATGCATCCAACCTGGGCTGGTAATCTGTTTCACCCTAGATAATATACATGTTTTGATGCTGTTCTCTCGAAACATCCCACACTCGCCTTCTCCCACAGAGTCCAAAAGTCTGTTCTATACATCTGTGTCTCTTTTTCTGTTTTGCATATAGGGTTATCGTTACCATCTTTCTAAATTCCATATATATGTGTTAGTATACTGTATTGGTCTTTATCTTTCTGGCTTACTTCGCTCTGTATAATGGGCTCCAGTTTCATCCATCTCATTAGAACTGATTCAAATGAATTCTTTTTAATGGCTGAGTAATATTCCATGGTGTATATGTACCACAGCTTCCTCATCCATTCGTCTGCTGATGGGCATCTAGGTTGCTTCCATGTCCTGGCTATTATAAACAGTGCTGCAATGAACATTGGGCTGCACGTGTCTCTTTCAGATCTGGTTTCCTCGGTGTGTATGCCCAGAAGTGGGATTGCTGGGTCATATGGCAGTTCTATTTCTAGTTTTTTAAGAAATCTCCACACTGTTCTCTGTATCTCACAACTCTTGAAGTTCTCTCTCTAGGCTGCATCCTTAGGAACAGTTCGCATGGTGGGACTGGCTCGGAGCAGGTACATTTCAAGCATAGGAGTGGTTGTGCTGGGCCTCTGATGGCCTGGATCCCGTTCTCCAATCAACTTACAATCACATCCTTTTAACAATATCTTCCAACATGTGAATATGAACAAACTTGAATTTTATTTGGCTCCTGAGCCATTCTCCCTACGTTTCCCACATATTGAACTTTTAAAAAACTTTTCAAATAATGACATAAAGCCATTAAGGTTATGATATCATTTTCAGACAAAGCAGTGGGACTTCTCCGGTAAAAAAAAAAAAAAAAGACAAATGCTTCCAGAAAAAGTACGAAATGGCTTCCAATTCGTAACTGATAGATTGGGTCTCTAAAAACAGAGAAAAGACCAAGCCCACAGAGGTGTCTTTCGAAGCTTTTATACAAGTAACACAATTGCCAAGAATATTAAAAAAAAAACGTTTGCAGAGTTAATGACAGTTTTTATACTGGGAGCAAACATTCCTTCATTACCTCCACTTATTGGGTTTTGTGTAATACCCAGGGTGTACAGCGTGGAAATGCAGCTTGTGTGCTTTACAGTGAGAAGAAGAAACAAAACCAATGCGCTTCTGGCTGTGACATGTGTGCGGTGCACGCAACCGGCCAGGAGACAGAAGTTGACTGTCTACAGAATGAACAAGCAAGTTGAAATCTTGAAAAGCTTCAGGTGCTCAAAGAGCCAATGTACTTGAAGGAAATCTGTTGAGTTCAGTCACTCAGTCGCATCCGACTCTTTGCGACCCCATGAACCCCAGGACGCCAGGCCTCCCTGTCCATCACCAACTCCTGGAGCTTACTCAGACTCAGTTCCATTGAGTCGGTGATGCCATCCAACCATCTCATCCTCTGTTGTCCCCTTCTTCTCCTGCCCTCAATCTTTCCCAGCATCAGGGTCTTTTCAAATGAGTCAGCTCTTTGCATCAGGTGGCCAAAGGAAATAATTCTATTTCCTTTGAAATATTGAAGGAAATATTATTACTATTATTGAAGGAAATAATTTCTAAATAAAATCATTTATAGAATTATGTGGGATAGTTTAAGATTTTCAAGCGTTTTGCCCTCTCACAGTTTTCATTTAACCTTTGCCCTTAGAATTGAATGCTCAAGTAAGATGCTTTTCCCTGTTGATACCTTGAGAAAAGATTATCACAATATCATCCCTTTCATTGATACGAAATTTGTTGTTGTTCAGTTGCTACATCGTGTCCAACTCTTTGTGACCCCATGGACTGTAGCACACCAGGTTCCTCTGTCCTTTACTGCCTCCCAGAGTTTGCTCAAAGTCATGCCCATTGAGTCGGTGATGCCATCTAACCATCTCATCCTCTTTTGCCCCCTTCTCTTTTTGCCTTCAATCTTTCCCAGCATCGGTCTTTTCCACTGAGTTGGCTCTTTGCATCAGGTGGCCAAAGTGTTGGAGTTTGTTTTAGCAACAGTCATTCCAGTGAAAATTCAGGGTTGGTTTCCTTTAAGGTTGACTGGTTTGATCTCCTCGCAGTCCAAGGGACTCTCAGGTGTTTTCCTCAGCACCACAATTCAAAAGTATCAATTCTTTGGCATTCAGCCTTTATATATGTATCTAATTCACTGTGCTATATCCCTGAAACTAACACAATATTTGTAAGTTAACTATACTTTAATTGAAAGCAAGGATAAATGATTAACTTTTCTCAACTAAAAAAAGTAATAATAATAATTGAAGGTAGGCAGCCTTGGGCACATTGCTGCTTTATGCAGTTGTCAGAAACCCAAGTATGGTCTAGCTCCTGCCACCTCCCCTGCTGTCTCAGGAGTGGGACTCAGGGAGGGAAAAATAATGTGTCTTACCCCTTCCAGGGAGACTTTTGAGAAATACCACACAACCCTTCTTGCATCTCATTGCCCAAAACTTGTCACATGGTTAAACCTCGCTACAAGAAAGGCTGAAAAACTAATTTTTTAGGTGAGTGGCAGTATGCCCAGCTGCAAATCTGAATTCTTTTACTAAAGAGGAGAGAATAGGTATGTGGGACAACTTAACAGTTCCTAACCAGGGACCTCTCAAATCAAACCAATGCCTATTCATTCTAACCCACCTGTGCTCCAACTAATAGGAAAGGGTGTATTTCATATTCTCACTCATTCATTCATTTTCTGTCTCCTCTTCCCTTTCCTCCCCTCCCCTCTCCTCCTCTCCCCTGTCTCTTATCGATGTTGTATTTGCTGTTAGTGACCCTAACCTCTCCCTTAGCAATGTGTGGTGATTATTTTGCCATATCCTCTGTGTTCTGCCCTTAGATTTTTGGTAGGTGGATAGAGTCCACCTGATGAACCATCATTATTTTCTGTTGTGGACACTTTGGTTGTTTTATCTTTTTGATATTGTAAAACTGTAGTAAATATCTTTGTGCCTTTTTTGGAGGGACAAGAAAGGTACATCACTGATTCTGTCTGTAGGTTAGCATCTTAGAGATGGAATTGCAGAATCAAAGGACATTAGCAGAGATTCCAGTAGGTTAATGGTAGTAGCTAACAGGCTTCCCAGGTGATGTACTGTTAAAGAATCCACCTGCCAATGCAGGAGACTCAGGTTCAATCCCTGGGTTGGGAAGATCCCCTGGAGAAGGAAATGGCAACCCACTCCAGTACTCTTGCCTGGGAAATCCCATGGACGGAGGAGCCTGGTGGACTGCAGTCTATATGGTCACAAAGAGTTGGACGTGACTGAGCAACTGAGCACACAGTGACTAATCACTGTTCTTACGTGTATTGATTCAATTAATGCTCACAATTGCCCTAGGAGGCATGTTTATCAGGTCAAGAGAAACCTGAGTCTCTGAAACATTAGATCACTCACTAATCCAGCGCTGTGGCAGTGATTCAGTGAGACTGTAGGCACATCATTTAGCACAGTGTCAGATGCTCTATGGTAAACGTTTCTAAGGCTTGCTGTGCACGGCTGCCACATTGCCCTGCCAAGCACACGATGCCAAGTTGTGCTGCCAGTGGCAGGATGGGATGGCCAAAAAGTGCAATATTTGCTGCTTTTAATAAAAAGCACTGGACCTGATATGTATCAACCTTGTGCATATAAATTTATTTAGAAACACAGTCAATTCTCTTTATTCACAGTGAAAATGAAGTGAAGGTCGCTCAGTCATATCCGACACTTTTTGACCCCATGGACTGTCCATGGAATTCTCCAGGCCAGAATATTGGAGTGGGTAGCCTTTCCCTTTCCCAGGGGATCTTCCCAACCCAGGGATCGAACCCAGGTCTCCCACATCACAGGCGGATTCTTTACCAGCTGAGCCGCAAGGGAAGCCCAAGAACACTGGAGTGGGTAGCCTATCCCTTCTCCAGGGGATCTTCCCGACCCAGGAATTGAACCAGGGTCTCCCACATTGCAGGCGGATTCTTGACCAACTGAGCTATCAGGGAAGCCACTTCACATAGTTATGTTTTATTAAGTCACTGTGAACACAGAATTAGTGAATATTGAATCATTACTCCCAGGGGAGATATAGGCTTAGGTTCCTGCAAGTCTCTGGTCACATGTTTGAAAAGGAATCAGTGTAGAACCTTGTTTTATGTGTGTTTCTGTTTAAAGACACATTATTTAATATATGTAATTACTGCATGAACGGTGAAATTCACAACCAGCAGGACCATACCTGATGCCTAAACGAAGCTTATCTAACATGTGTATTCTCTCTGTGATGCACACGGCCTGCTTGTGCTTGGGAAATGCTGTGTGTCTTATAGAGAGAATACACGTGTTAAATAAGCTTCATTTAAGCATCAATTATGGTCCTGGCATTTCAGCACTGTTTTTGAGGGCCAGTTTAGACAGTGAAATAAGCAACAAAAAAGCACAAAATGTAGAACACGTGGCACTAAAGAGATCACAAATAGGATTGTGTAAATAGGATCGTGCCTACAGTACAAGGGCCAAAACTCGAGGGCAGAGTTTCGCCTTGAACCTCAGTTGGGAACAACAGTTTTCAACATTTTGTTGCCTGTGTTAGCATATGACTATGAAAGTTCTGCAGGTATTGGTTTGAGGAATACAAATAAATTTTAGCGAATAGGTAAATCGCAAATATGAAATCTGCATATAAGGAGGATCAGCTGTATCTGTTTTGGTCAGTTCAGCTAATTGTATTTCTTTCTTTTTCCCAGATAATTCAAGACATAGGTATGTGCTTTTTGCCATACTCCCAGCAGTAATATGTGGCTTGCTGTTTTTAAAATGTACGTACACTTTTTTTTCCTTAAAAAAAAAAGTTTTCAAATGGGAATTGGTTTTTCAAAGGCCAGAAAATGACTAATTTGAAGATGAAAACCAAGTTTGACATTTTAGTTGTTTCACAAAACCTTTTTTGTTGTACTTGTTGGCTGGGGTTGCTAAGTGTGTTGGGTTCCCTGAGATTCTGTGTTATCCTGAGGTGGTAGGAATCCTTGGGCCATAGAGAGCATTACAGGAATGGAAACACAGCCAATAATACTTGGGACCATTCCATAGCCTCCTGTCTGTGGTCTGCCTCAACGTACGTTACACTTCTGATCTCCAAGCCAGACTTTGCAGAAAAACCCAAAACTCTTACTCTTGGCTGCTGTGGTCATAATTCCTATGACTTACAGCCCAGAAGCAAGACTGAGGTAAGAAGGAGTTTTTATTGAGTCAGGTGATGTGGAGAGGGTGAAGCTGGCATGGTATTATTACCTGTATTGCCTTCCTCAGTCTCCTGAGATCGCGGACCAGTCCAGAAGGCAACCCATATGCCCTGGAGACCTGGTGACCCTGTCCCAGCCTATTCTTTCCTGGTGACAAGAAACCCCTCCTTAAGTCCCAGAGGATGCTGACCAGTCTGTAAATTTCAGACTAAGGGTTCTTGAAGCCCTAACAGTTTCCTTCACCAAGAGGAAATTTACAATCTGTCGCTCCCATAGCGATTGTTGAAGAGTAAGCTTTCCTTAAGGTGAAGGCATCCTGGATCCATGTCATTTCATACTCGTGTCTTGAATCAAGTTCACAAACTAGATTTCAGTTTCCCTAGACCTGCACTGTTCAGTACAGTGGGTACTAGCCACATGTAGTAATCTAAATATAAAATGTAATCAATGAAAATTAAATAAAATTTAAAATTTAGTTCCTCAGTCGTACTAGCCACATTTCAAGTGCTCACAGATGGCTAGTGGCTACCATGTTACACCAAACAGAGAACAATTCCATCACTTCAGAAAGTTCTATTATAGGCCAGTACTGACGTAGTCTATTTTGGGGTATTGGCCCTAGAGTGTGATTTCCCAAAGATACCATTTCTATATTATAGGTTTCAAATACCATGAAGATCTCTAAGTAATCGACTATCAGTCAACTGAATTTCCTCTAAACAAGGTGTAAAAAAATCAGCTAAAGAAGGTTTTAAGGCATCATTACCAATAAGTAAAACATCAGGGAACTCAAGTGTTCTTTTAAAAAGTTGTTTTTAATCCCCAAATAGCAGTAATATAGTTAATAATCTCTTTAACAGATTGGTACCCAGAAACCAAACTAATTTTCTACTCATATTTTTTTTTGGGGGGGTGGGTAAGATGTCTACATCACAACTCCTGAACCTAAAAAAAGAGCCCTGTGTACCCATATAACTCCAAAACAACTGACTGACTTAACTTATTAAAATAAACAAAAACAAACCTTTATTCAGTGGAAGGAAACTTACCCCAGTGATCAGTACTGATGGCACCATATATTCATCCCCCCTCCCAAAAGTAACAAATAATTACTTCAGCAAGCATCTCAATCCTAAAGCCATTAATTGAAAAGACTAGGTATTTGGCATGGAGCCATCAGAACGGGAGAGAGTTGAATGTAAACAGCTCCATCAGCTAGTTGTAGTTGACGCTTTTACAAGCTCATTCAACCTTGTGAACTCAGCTGCTGAATCATTAGCATCACTCCAGGCTAACTGGTGCCTTTGATGGGCAGGAAACTGAGGGATACATGTGAGACGGTATCTTAACATCCAAACTGGTGCTGTCCAAAATGGTAGCCACGCATGGCTGTTGAAACTGTTAAATATGAGAGTCCAAACTGAGATGAGCCATCAGTATAAAATAAACATTAGATTTGTAGGACTTCTGATTTAAAAAGGAATGTAAAGTATCTCATTAATAATGTTTATACTCATTATATGTTACAGTAATATTTTTGATATGTTGGGCTAGTTTATAAAATTAATTTCATCCATTTCTTTTTACTGTATCTGTGGCTAGTAAGCATGTATAATTACTTATGTGGCTCACATTATATCCCCATTGGGCAGCACTGATCCAGAATATTCTAGCCTTCCCTCCATCTTTAGATTCATGCAAAGTTGCTATAGAAAAAAACATTCATCAACAGTTTTTGTTTTTCTATTGTCTGATGACCAATTTTTGAACAACTCTTTGGCTCAACTCAGTAGCCAATTTGATGTGAGCATTTAGGAGAGTAGGGAAGACCAGCTCGATAGGGCTGTGTTCTTGAGTTTTCCCAGTTCAGGCCTCTAGCCAGCAACCCTACATTTCAGCTTTTCTTTTCAGCTCTTTAATTGAGACAAAAATGTCTTCATTTGTAGGTTTTCTGGGACGTCGTAGCCAAAGAAACACAGCGGGCTAGGTGAGTAACCCATAGACTGCTCAGTGGGCACGTTATGTATCATATATTAAAAGCAGAACAACCCCCATGTAGAGGGCCTGTTCCCTGGGGAGCCCGGATCTACTTATCTGTCAGTTAGTTGCCTTGAACAATAATAAGTAACATCAGCAGATTACTCACCACAGTTCATTAAGCACCAACCAGTCACTTTCCATGTAACATCTCATTCAACCCTCTCATTGAGCCTTGCATGGGGATATCTTTACAGCTTGTTTAGAGATATCGAATGGAAGACAGAGAAGTCAAGTCACATGACTCATAGATGGTAGAGCTGGGATTCAAATCTAGGTCTTCAGACTCCATGGGTTATCCTGTTAACCACCAAAATATACTCCCTTCTTCTTCCATCCCAGGAAAATGGAGCCAAGGATAAGGTTTACTTCAGGAGCCAGGGTCAGAGCTGGGTCTGCATCAAGAACAAAAGATAGGATCCAAACACAATGAATGGTGGCCATGGGTGAAGGAAGTTGCCTTAAGGAGATCCACAAGTCCCTGTCCTGGCAGAATCCCCATGGTCAGGAGGAAGAGTAAAGCTTAGGGCTGGAAAGGGTGGGGTTGGGGGTGGCGAGTCACCCCTTTTGGGGCAGCAGATGTTGATGGGATAGAGGTTGAGCCAGGCCAGGATATTGAGAGAGAGCTACCAAGAGGTTCAGTGATTTTTTTCTGGGAAACCATTGAGGATTTTTGAGCAAAGTTAGGCTTTGGGATCTTCCCTGGGTCAGGAAGATCCTGAACAAGGCAATGGCAATCCACTCCAGTACTCTTGCCTGGAAAATCCCATGGATGGAGGAGCCTGATAGGCTACAATCTATGGGGTCACAAAGAGTCGGACACGACTGAGCAACTTCACTTTCACATGCTTTGGGAAGACGTCTGTATTGGTTAAACATACAGTGAATAAAGGCACAAGAGGCGAAACATGGGGACACTGGTTAGTGGATAAATGAAATAATCTAGCCAAGCAGAAGAGAAGCTGTATCGGTGTGATTGTGGCACAAATGAAAGAGGGATAGATTTCAGAGAAAGTGTGGATATTGTATAAACAGAGTCTCAGCAGAGTGCAGTCTGGCACCTGGCTCCCTGGGGTTCAGTGGCAACTCCATTTCTCATAGGACTCAGACAAGTCAATGAACCCCACTGCACCTCAAGTTTCTTCTGTGGAAAATGGGCATAACAATAGTATAGAAATAATGATAGTTTAGGTCATAGTAGCATAGAAATAACAATATGTACAAGCAAAGTGAAAGTGAAGTTGCTGAGTTGTTTTCGACTCTTTGTGACCCCATGGACTGTAGCCTAGCAGGCTCCTCTGTCCATGGGATTTTCCAGGCAAGAACACTGGAGTGGGCTGCCACTTCTTTCTCCAGGGGATCTTCCCAACCCAGGGATCGAATCCAGGTCTCCCACATTGGAGGAGGACTGGCTCATAATGGTGCCCAATAAATGTTAGCTAATTTGGTTATGACTCTTCTTCAAGAAATTAGCCAAAAGCAACAGGAATTTCAACCCTTGGCAGCACTGACAGATATAGCAGGAGTCAGATGGAGCCCTTGTTTGGGACGGTGGATCTGTGCGCAGACTGCAGCCCGAGTTTGAGATGCAGGCACATCACGTGCGTAGAGATATCCAGCACCTAATTGGAGAAGTAGCTGTAGGGGCTGGGGCTAAGGTTACAAGTTGGGGAGCATCTTTGTCAGGACAGTAACGGATTCCCAGAGCATCTGAGGTCACCAAGAAGTAGAAGCTGGAGGCCCTCAAGTGGAGGGCGCGGTGGAGGAGTCCAGTAGGAGAGCCAGGTGGCACCCTGTTACGGATCCAAGAGAAGAGGCCATACATTAGAGCTTCAGGGAGGCAAAGCGGGGGGGGCGGTGGTCAAGACCTTTGGCTTGGCTGAGCAAGTTGGCTAGCTTTCATGAAAGCCGCTGGGTGAGTGCTTGGAGTAGGGTGATGGAGCCATCACTGTGTGGCAGCGAGGGCCTGAGAGCAGTGGTACCGTGGGGAGATTTCTTTCTCTCCAGCTGCTGGCCAGGACAGTGACCAAGCCAGCTGGCCAGTCAGCTACTGCAGAAGGCCTGGGGCAAGGGATTCTAGAAGACAGCTCAGCCAGCTGCAGGGTGTAGGCTGGGCGAGGGTACTGAGGCCACCAGGGGTTGGTGGGCCAGGAGGCCCCGTGGAGAGAGGGTAGAAAGGGATCGACCAAAAATAAAAAATAAAAAAGAAAGGGATTGACTGGCTGTGGATGAGGTGAGAGGCAGGTGTTCTGGCAGTGTGGGGGCAGCAGCAGAAGACCTGGAGGTTATGGTCAGAGGTGGGATGTTCAGACTTGAAGCAGTGCTCATGAGGGCAGGTGAGGGTGAGAGCCCAGGCAGGACCTCTGCTAAGATCCTGATGGTAACAGTTGAGGTGTGGCCTTCATGAACCATGACAGGGGATGTTGGTCATGGGAGGGCTGTTGTCCAGGGCCACTGAGAAAGGTGATGGGGTAGTCCAGGCCTCAATCCTTTACCTGTTCCTTTATTCTTTCAATAAGCACTCTTACGGAGATGACTAGATGGCAGGTGCTGTGTGAGCCGATGGCTTGAGATCAGTGTACCCAGTGAGGCTGGACATTGTATAAGATTCAGAGAAAGCGTATGTTAGGGCTCCTACCTCTGAGAAACTTATGGTCACACTGGGGAGAATGGATGGGGATGTAAGAAACAAAGACTTAGGCAAGAAGCCCATGGTGATGGGCCGGAATGGATGATCAGGGCTGGGCAACCAGCGAAGGGGAGGGGAAGAAGAATAATCATGAAGACTTTGAAAGGAGTACAACGTGAGCTAGATCTTCAAAGCAAGAGCAGAGAGGGAAAGGCATTCCAGCTCGGAGAAGCAGCAGAGGTGAAGACATAGCAGGGAACCAAATATATTATTGTTATTGATAAAGAGGTCAGCCTGCTTAGCATCAAATTGAAGAGGTGGCAAAAGAGACCATATTTGCAAGAAAATCTTTGGAAGTCAAGAGCATTAAAATGAGTGATATGGGAGTAGGGAGGCATTTGAAGGTTCTGTGGCAGGAGAATTTTGCATGAAGAATGTTGCCTTGGGATGATGAGCTAGGAAGAGAAAACTGACATCTTAGGGTAACATCCTGAGGAATAAATAGGTAGCTTAGGGCTGTATGTGGGAGAGGAACTTACTTTTCTTGGTATATTTTTGTTGGCTGTTCAGATTTTGTATTTTGTACGTTTCTTGCCTATTTAAGAATGCCTTTTAGATTTAAAGAGCCCACTGTGGCAGCAGAGGGGGGTTCCCTAAACTCAGTTATTAAAGGGTTAACAGATGTGGTGGAGGGGCAGGGCTGGGGGAGGTATGGGGGAGGTGGGGACAAGCATAACCAGGAAGAAATGCAAAATTGTCACCTCTCTGTGAGTAGCCATGTACGAATGTGAGAGTTGGACCATAAAGAAGGCTGAACACTGATGCTTTCAAATTATGGTGCTAGAGAAGACTCTAGAGAATCCCTTAGACAGCAAGAAGATCAAACCAGTCAATCCTAAAGGAAATCAACCCTGAATATTCATTGGAAGGATTGATGCTGAAGCTCTAATATTTTGACCACTTGATTCGAAGAGCTGACTCATTGGAAAAGACCCTGATGCTGGGAAATATTGAGGGCAGGAAAAGAAGAGGGTGACAGAGAATGAGATGGTTGGATGGCATCACCAAATCAATGGATGTGAGTTTGAGCAAGCTCCGGGAGATAGTGAAAGACAGGGAAGCCTGGCGTGTTGCAGTCCGTGGGGTCACAAATGAATCAGACATGACTCAGAAACTAAACAACAACAAGGTTTTTAGTAAGGAAAATGCCTATTTCCTTTACCTAACCCCTCTGATCCCAGCACTAATTTTTTCTTATTGTCAAATTTCTTTATTTTAACTTTCCCCAACTAGAAGATATAAAATAAGAATTTGTTGTGGTTTTAATTTGTATTTTCCTAATAACTAATGATCCTGAACATCTTTTCATGTCCAGCACTAATTTTTTATGAACTCCTGTTACCAAAGTCATGCAAATCTTTTGGAATTCTGGTCTGATCTGGTCCATGGAAATACAGACTATGGGGAAGACAAAAAAAAGCCGTGAAATGATCTTTTCTCAGTTTGAAGGAGCTTTTTCAGGCAGGGCTGTAGCTGAGTTGATTTCCTCTGAGTTACTCAAGGGTGTTCTGTCATCACCACAAAGATGAATAATCAGGAAGAGAAGCTGAAAGAAGAAAACCACGGCCAGGATATTCTTGTGGCAAAGGAGATGACTCTTAGAAGGGGTGACAGTTTACCTATGGGTCTTACAAGCTCCGGTCTGTTTTTTGGAGATACCAGGATTCAATTCAGCATGAAGAAAGTCAGCTCTAATTCTTCATAAAACAAATAGTTCATGTCATAGGCTCAGTAATTACACTAAAGTCATTATTCTACTCACATTATCAGCAAGTCTACTGTCTCAAGCCATTCAGCACATGGCAAGATGTCAAATAAGTTCTCTCCCATCCTACACTTGGCAAACATCATAATGAAAATAATAACCAAGTAATATTTAGTACAGGAATTGCACATCTGATAAAAAAAAAACTCCATCTTAAAGTAGCGAAGAGAAGTTACTTTTAAAATGACAGCATAATTAGAAAATATTTGAAGAAACAAAGCAAAAGTTAAAATCCTTGTATGTGTCACATAGAAGAGTAAATGTCAGATGAAAAACAAAACGCAAAAAGCACAAGTGTACAAAGAGCAAGACTGAGTTGGTCTGAGAAGCTGGGACTCTGAATTTGTGCTGTGCGCCAGGATAGCACTCCTGGTAGATCTCCAGCTGCCATCCCATAAGGACCCAAGACCAAGCTCCCTCCATCTCTGCTCCCTAGAACCCTTGCTTCTGATGGGTTTGTTACAAAAGGGCTACCTGCATTAGAATAAGAGGGTCATTTAGACTCATACACTGCAGCACAGATTGTGTTTTATTCTAATATGAGATATTTCTTTTATAGTGCCTGTTGTGTGGTAACAGAAGATGAAATGGAACACGTGGCAATTAAGTTATTTCAATTGCTTCGGGAAGGCATCCGATGCACCATTCATGTATTACCTTCTCCTTGAGGAAACTTTGAAATTCTGCCTGAAATTGACCATTTATAAGAAGCAATATTTCCTAGAAGAGACAAGGACTAACACACAACAGGCATTAGTGTCTACACTGAACAAAACTAGATACTATCTTGTTCCTTAATTGTTTATTGTAAATTGTATTTTTCTAGAGATGTGAATCTGTAAATAATGTAAGTATGTATATATATGATGAAGCAGCTCCTAGAATTTCCTTTATCTTCCAGACTTTGGTCCCCACATGGTCTCCCTGGCCTTTTCTGACCCCATCTATCACCAGTAAAATCCCTTGTATCCTCTTTAATGGATGTTCACGTCCCCTTTCTGTTCTTGTGAACCCTGGCAGCCATCTCAAGGACAAGCTGTCCTCTCTTGTGCGCCTTGTACAGTGGGCTCAGGGGGAGGCGGGGCATCCTCCTGGCTCAGCTCTGCTTCCAGACCGTTGCTCCTTCTCCAGCTCTGATGCTCACGCCAGCAGACCCAATAGCCCTTTTCCGAGTTATCTTTGTTATTCCTCATGCCATGAAGATTTTTAACACCAGGTGGAAACCACTCTCAACACTGCCCCTTTCAGAACTGGAGTGTTTTCACAACCTGCAACTTTCAATACCCTGGCATGGTCTCCCCCAGGGATCTCAGCTTCCTCTCCCAGCACCGCCTGGGCCCCACTCCTGGCCTTTTCATTAGCAATATCGCAGCTCCTCACTATCTTAGCACTTAGCAGCCCCTCACTAGCAATAGCATGCCCCCTTTGCTCACTGTCTTCCACACCACGCCCCCAAGGGGCCCTAATCCAAAACTCCAGCAGTCCAGCCAGGACCTGCAAGCTGGCCACCCTGCCTCTTCCCTGCCCGTCATCCCCTCTGAGTCCTCCGTCTCCTCACTCTTTGGGGTCTCCAGTGATCATCAGTGCAACTCCACCCTCACTCTTTACCCCTATACTAGGCCAAACCCCAGCTGTGGTTATAGTCACTTGTACTATTTCCCTTCCTTCCATTCAAACTGCTGAACATCCTGGAGAAAAACATACCACCTGGCTGATGAGTTTCACTTCAAATGACTGTACACCTCAAAGGGATTCCCAGTGTTTCTCAGATGTCCTCGTTGGATCATGCTGGTCCATTCACTGCTTCCTCGTTGCTCTTCTTAGACCCATAACACTGTGTCCTCATTCTCAACTTCTCACCGTGCTTCCTGTATCACTGAAGAAAAGCACTGAGGAGACCTCTCTTCCCAGTCCCCACCCTTCCACACCTCACACCCAGCTGCGTCAGCACCCATGTGCCTTGCCTCCCCTCCTGTCACTGTGGGTGAACTCTTCTCACTCCTCCGAAAGCCAGTCTCTCCACTTGTCTTAGTCTGCTTGGGCTGCCATAAAAGAATACCATAGACTGGGTGACTTTAAAAACAGAAGTGCATTTGTCCCAGTTATAGAGGCTAAGCCCCAGATCAGATGCTGGCCAGTGTGGTTCCTGGTGAGGTCTCTTCCTGTCTGGCTCTGTCCCCACTTGGCACAGAGAAGAGCTCCAGGATCTGTTTCTCTAAGGGCACCAGCTCTGTTGGACTGGAGGCCTCCCCTTATGACCTCATTTAACCTGTATCCCCTCCTCCCAGGCCTTACCGCCAAATACAGTCACCGCAGGAGTTAGGGTTTCAACGTGACTTTCAGGGGGTGGATCATTCACACTGCTTCTGCACGGGGTCCCATCTCCCCGCATCTACATAAGGACATCACTCTTGTCTTTGTCCACCCCTCTCTCCCATCATCAGCTCGTACCTTTCTATGGCAGCATACATACTGTCATTTCTCATATCTTTAAGAAAAAACAAAATACTCTTGACTATACTTTCCCATCCAGCTCTCGTCTCACTTTTCTGCTCTCTTTTACGAAAAGTTCCTCAAAAGAATGATCTGTACTTTCTTTTTCTGACTCTTCTCTCCCCATTCTTCCTTGAACACTGGTCAGTCAGGCTTTCACCCCCACTTCTCGCCAAGCTTACCAAGATCTTGCTGAGATCAAGCTTGCCAGGCCCTCTTGTAAGATCGCATGGTCAGTTCACCGACCTCTTCTTATTCTGCCTGTGAGCACCATCTGAAGTGGTGGAGGGCCCCTTACATATTTTAGTGCTTTCTAGGTGCTAGGTTGGTCTTCCCTGATGACTCAGTGGTAAAGAATCCGCCTGAAATACAGGAAATGCGGAGACACAGGCTCAGTCTCTGGGTCAGGAAGATCCCCTGGAGGAGGGCTTAGCAACCCACTTCAGTATTCTTGCCTGGAGAATCCCATGGACAGAGGAACCTGGTGAGCTGCAGCCGCTGAGGTTGCAGAGAGTCAGACGTGACGGTGTAACTTTGTACACACACATACACACAGATACACACACACAGGTACTAGGTTCAGCGGGGTATTCAATGAAGGAAGCTCATAGTGTGACAGGGCAGGTCACTGTGATCACTTGTGGGATATATACCCCGTCCTAGAATGGAAATGTATGCAAAGGAAGAAGGCAGTAACCATAAGACCCAGCAATCCCACCCATTGGTATACACCCAAGAAAAAAAACACATACGTCCAGACAAAAACTTGCACATGGGTGTTCATAGGTCATTATTCACAGCAGCCAAACAATGCAAATTCTCCAAATACATATACATGGGTGAACAGATCAATAAAATGTGGTCTATCCATAAAATGGAATAATAATATAAAAATTAATAAAGGTCTTTAGTAATGCAAATGTTTGATGATATATGGTAAAGAAAAGGTCATTCTTACTCTAAGTGGTGGGCAGGATGGGGAGGGAATACTGACTGTGAAGGGGTATGAGGGCTTTAGGGGAGTTAACATTGTTATTTCTTGACCCACATAATATTTACAACAGAGTATACCTGTGGTGTGTTTGTATAACATTAAACAATGTTTTTCAAAACTCAAAATACTGAAGTTCTGATTCATGCTACAAAGTGGATGAACCTTAAAAATACATTAAGTGCAAGAAGCCAGTGTACATCGTCATGTGTGAAATAGCTGGTGGGGACCCGCGGTACGGTGGAGAGCCCAGCTCAGTGCTCTGTGATGACCTAGAGGGGTGGAACTGGGTGGTGGGAGGGCAGACCCCAGAGGGAGGGGATATATGTATACATACAGCTGACTCACTTCTTTGTACAGGAGAAGCTAACAACATTATAAAGCAAATATACTGGACAGGGAAATGGCAACCCACTCCAGTATTCTGGCCTGGAAAATTCCATGGACAGAGGAGCCTGGCAGGCTACAATCCATGGGGTCGCAAAGAGTCAGACACAACTGAGCATGCACGTACCCCAGTTTTTAAAAAGAGATCACATGTTATACAATTATACAAAATTTCGAAATAGGGCTGGGAAGAGAATGTTGGATATGGGGAGGGAGTGATTGCTCATGAATACAAGGTTTCTTTGGGGGGATGATGAAAACCTTCTAGAACTGATTGCCTAACTGAAGAGACTAACATTATTGAACTGCACACCTTAAATAGGTGGATTGTATAGTTTGTGGATTATGTCCTAATAAAACTGTCATTACAGATAAAACTACGGGACTGCAACTTCCCTGATGGGAAGACTCTGAGCTTTAATCAAGACACGACGCAATTAAGACTCAGCTTCCACTTCACGGGGCATGGGTTTGAGCCCTGGTTGGGGAAATAAGATCCCTCAAGCCTAGTGGCTGGCCAAAAAAAAAAAAAAAGAATAGGAAGGGGACTAGCCTCCTATCCTGAAGCAGGACTTCCCCATCAGCTTCTCAGCCTGGGCTCAGCTCTTTGGAGGCTGAAAGTCTATATATGGAACTTCTTCCTCTCAGGACTCTGGCTATGTTTCTCTACCCGGAACCCAAAGTTACCACCTCAAAAGACAACTTCCTGTTTGGAAGTTCGAGCAAAGAACTAGCTTCAGACACTAGCTGAAGTGAATCTATGAGAGCCCCTTAAAGCAGAGTTTAATTTGGAATCTTGAGACAGGTTGTCCCATTGTGTCTCTCCCTTCTCCCTCTTCAGCCAGGCTCTGCCGCATGTACACGTCCCCCAGTCATCTGCCTTCTTCCGCACTCCCATTTCCACACTGCCTCACGCTTCCCACCCCTGTCCTCCTGGGGGTGTCCTCTTGCAAAGCCACTGGAACCTCCTTTCCACCATCAGCTGTCTACCCTACAGCCTCAGCCTTCAGCCTTAGGTTTTAGTCACACCCATCTCTGCATCTTGGCCCCTCTTCCCAGAAACTCTGTCTCCACTGGTAGTCCTCTCCAAGGGACAAGCAGGTCCTAGAACTTTCCTTGTTTCAGAAATGAGACAACTGACGTGCACTTGTCTGAGGTCAGTCAGACCAGGATTCAAACCCAGGCAGTGTGGCCCCTGAGGCCTCTTGACCACCAACCACACTGTGAAAAGACGGGTGCCTGTGGTCTATTTTCCACATATAGTTGGGAGTCCTTGGAAATGCTTTTCCAAGTTTTATGTTCACTCGAAGGAAAATTTTATCCATAATTTATGTATTCTCTAGAGAGAGGGCTTGCTTTTAACCACTTGTGTTGACTGCCTATCAAAGGCACCAAATATTATATTGAGTTCTACTTTCTAGATTCAAAGCTGTAGGGGTCCTCAGAGGTCTCATTGGTGGTTTAGTCACTAAGTCGTGTCCAACTCTTGCGGCCCCATGGCAGGCTCCTCTGTCCATGGGATTCTCCAGGCAAGAATACTGGAGTGGGTTGCCATTTCCTTCTCCAGGGGATCTTCCCGACCCAGGAATTGAACCCAGGTCTCATTAGACAGATGAAAAGCCTGGGGCTCAGAGAGGGAAGGGAACTGGACCAGCCACTCAACAGCTAGTCCAGTGAAAGGGCCAGAAGCAGGAGCCTGAAAATCTCAGCCTCTGGTCCAATGCTTCTCTGTGACACCAGGGTTATCTCCTAACATCCACCCTCAGTTTTAACTCCTCACCAAGTGTCAAGTTTGTACACCACCCCCAGGAAGCATGGCACTGGCCACTGGGGCCATGTAGTCAGAGGCCTGGCTCAGCTCAGCACCCTGTGAGGGGTTGTGGCACATGTCATCTTGGGAGGTACCCATTCCTCTGGGTCAGAATGGAAGGAGTGGATGATGGTGGAAGTGAAAGCAAAGTGAGCAAGCGTGTGGGTTGCCCGCGCTGCCTGTGTTAATGTCTGACGCCTGCGTAATAAGAAAGCCCTTCCTCTTTTGCCAGGCTCCTCCTCTTCTTGGTCTGTTTTTTTCTCTCAAGATTTCTTTTTAAGATTCCTTCCTGGGGACTTCACTGGTGGCCCAGTGGTACCCCACACTCCCAGTGAAGGGGTCCTAGGTGTGATGCCTACTCCAGGAACCAGATACCACATGCCACAGCTGAGAGTTTGCATGCTGCAACAAAGACCCAATATAGCCACATAAATAAATAAATATTAGGGGGAAAAAAATCGCTTCCTGAAAACAGAAAACGAATGATCAAAGTAGTAGAATCATTGAAAAGTGTCCCAATCAAGACCACCTCCCTCACCAGGCTCCTGCAACCCTCTCACGTCTTACATCTTTATCTTTTTTAAAAATTGTATTTACCTTATTTATTTTTGGGTGTGCCGAGTCTTGTTTGCATCACAGGCTTTTCTCTATTTGCAGCAAGCAGGGGCCACTCTCCAGTTGTGGTGCACGGGCTTCTCGTGTTGTGGACCACGGACTCTGGGCCTGTGGGCTTCAGTAGTCGCCGCACGTGGGCTCAGCAGCTGTGGCCCCCGGGCTCTAGAGCACAGACTCAGCAGTTGTAGACCATGGGCTTCGGTGCTCTTAGCCCCCCCATAGCACAGTAGGTCCAATCAATACGTTACAACTATCGTGGCTTCCCTGGTGGCTCAGACCGTAAAGAATCCGCCTGCAACTCAGGAGACCCAGGTTCGACCCCTAGTAGCCCATAGGCTTGGTTGCTCTGCCCATAGCAGTTATAGCCCATAGGCTCTAGAGCACAGACAGCAGTTGTAGCCCATAGGCTTAGTTGCTCTTAGTTGCATGTGGAATTTTCCTGACCCAAGGACTGAACCCATGTGTCTTGCTTTGATAGCTGGATTCTTTACCATTGAACCACCAGGGAAGCCCTCTTTTCCCTTTTTAACATTTATTTTTAAATGTGTTTTTTATTGAGGTGACATTGGTTTATAACATTGCATAAACTCATGAGTACAGCATATTTCTACCTCTAAACCTTGCAGCATGCTCACCACCAAGCATTTCATTTCCATCTGTCGCCACACAGTTGATCCCCTTTACCTATTTTGTCCTCCCGCTTCCCCCAACCCTTTACCCTCTGGTAGCCTAGTGTTAGTCACTCAGTTGTTTTCATGCGACCCCATGAACTGTAGCCCACCAGGCTCCTCTGTCCTTGGAATTTCTAGGCAAGAACACTGGAGTGGGTTGCCATTTCCTTCTCCAGGGGACCTTCCTGACCCAGGGATCACACCCAGGTCTTCCGCATTGCAGGCAGGTTCTTTACCATCTGAGCCACCAGGGAATCCATTCTCTATATCTTTGTGTTTAGTTTGTTTATTTATTTTATTTTTTGTTTGTTTTTATATTCCAAATAGAAGTGAAATCATAGGTTATTTTCTTTCTCTGTTTGACATTTCACTTAACATAATAACCTCAAGGTATAGCCATGTTATTGCAAATGGCAAGATTTCATCTTTTTCCATTGTGTGTGTGTGTATGTATATATCTATCTATATATATGTGTATACACCATATCTTCTTTATCCATTCATCCATTGATGGGAACTTAGGTTGTTTTTAATCTCTTGCCTATTGTAAATAATGCTGTGATGAACATAGGGATACATATATCTTTTTGAACTAGTGTTTTCAGATTCTTTGGATAAATACGCAGAAGTGGGAGAACTGGATCATAAACAAATGGAATGTGTCGATCTAAAAAGTTTCTGCACAACAAAGGAAACCATCAACAGAATGAAAAGACAACCTATCAAATAGGAGAAGATATTTGCAAATCATATATCCAGTATGGCGCTAATATCCAAAATCCATAAAGAAATCATACAACTCAGCAGTAACAACAGCAGAAACACATACCCAATTTTAAAATGAGCAGAGGAGCTGAAAAGACATTATTCCCAAGAAGACATACAGATGGCCAACAGACACATGAAAGAATGCTCAGCGTCACTAATCACAGGGTAATGCAAATCAAAACCACTGTGAAATATCATATCATGCCTGTTAGAATGGCTGTTATCAAAAAGGCAAGAAATAGCAAGTGTTGGTGAGAATGTGGAGAAAAGAATCCTCATACATTGTTGGGGGGAATGTAAATTGTTGCAGCCACCATGGGGAGAGTATGGAGGTTCCTCTTACTCATTTAGATGAAAGTAGTTCAGGTTGTGAAAATTCTGGAGGCCTGTTGGGAAGGGATGACTCATAAAGCTGCTTAGCTGACGTGCGTCTACTGAGAACATGCATCTACTGAGAAACAACCCATATAAGATCCTACAGCAAAAGAAAAATGTGTGCTCCTATATGTGCATGTATTTTCTTAACAAGCCATATTTTTCCAGAACATTAAAGCAGCTTTTAAAAAATGAAAAAAAGGAATTCCCTGCAATCCAGTGGTCAGGATTCTGTGCTTCCACTGCTCTGGGCCTGGGTTCAATCCTTGGTCAGGGAACTAATATCTCACAAGCTGCACAGTGTTATTTAAAAAAAAGAAAAGTAGAAAAAAAAAAGAAAAATTGAAAAGTTTTAATTAAAACCTAACATTACTTATTTTTTTTAAATACTCGAATTATTTTTATTTTATTTTACTTTATTTTTATTTTTTAATTTTTTTCCCATTTATTTTTATTAGTTGGAGGCTAATTACTTTACAATATTGTAGTGGTTTTGGCCATATATTGACATGAATCAGCCATGGATTTACATGTGTTCCCCATCCCGATCCCCCCTCCTACCTCCCTCCCCACCCCATCCCTCTGGGTCTTCCCAGTGCACCAGCCCCGAGCCCTTGTCTCATGAATCCAACCTGGGCTGGTGATCTGTTTCACCCTTGATAATATACATGTTTCGATGCTGTTCTCTCAAAGCATCCTGCCCTCACCTTCTCCCACAGAGTCCAAAAATCTGTTCTGTATTTACATTTAAATATTTTACTTATAACAACCCCAGAATTAATTAGACTGTTACTTTCCTGGCTTTAATGAAAGAAACTCATAAAACTTTCAAATCCTGCTTCTTTGCTTACTTTATTTTCAATTCAGAACATTGCCATGTTTGAGAATTCCTCTTGATCAAGTGACAATCTTAAATAATTTTCAGTTCAGCTCACTGCAGTTTCTTTCAGATCATGTCTTCATTTAAAAATTTGAGATTTTGCTCATCACAGAGTTTTTGGCATTAATTTTGATTTTTCAAATGATTGCATTAAATATCCTTATTTAATTGCTGAGCTTTTTTGGTTCTCCATTAAGTTTTGTACCCAAAGTGAGTGCCTCACTGACCTCACCCTAGTTGCAGCCCAGATGAGGACCTTCTGAAAGCACAGGTATCATAGGAAGGGGAGAAAGGAAACCAGTCTGACCATTCAACAGTGAATTCACTCAGTCATGCATATGTCCATCCATTCAAAAATCCATCCATTTTATTTCATTCAACACACTTATTGAGTGCCTACTATCTGCCATGTACTGTTCTGGGCACTTGGGATATAACAATAAACAAAAATGAAAACCTGCCTTCATGGGCCTGCATTCTAATGGACAGGAATAGACACTAAACAGGATAAATAAGGAAAGTACTAAGGGCTAAGGATACTAAGGGCTAAGTACTAAGGACAGCACTAAGGGCTATAGAGAAAAATAAAACAAGGAAGGGATAGGGAACACCAGAAATGGGGAGGAAAGGCCTTGCTTGCAGAGCTTGGAAAAGACAAGAAGTTGATCCCTGGGAATGAGTACTCCCAGCCGAGGCCAAGGTGAGGGAAGGCCCATTGTGACTACAGAGGAGTAGAGAGGCCCATTTGTTTTGTTTGGCCCTCACGCTGTGAACCATTTGTTTCGGATTTGGATGTTTTTGGATGGGCATGGCTTTATCCACAGGCCCTACTCTTCCCTATTGTCCTGCACTCATTTGGTTCCTGGCTCTGTGTACCAAGCCACAGAGATAATTGCATACTCTAACTGTGTCCTGTAAGCAATAGAGAGCCACAGGTCAGATGGACAGGGCAAAGGAGATCCAGCCCAACCTGTGTGGGTAAAAAGTTAAGGTCAAGCATGCTCAACCCTCAGGTCATTCAACATAAAGTCACAGTCCACAGAGCCAGAGTGGGGGTGATCCCCAGAAGGGTTGGAGTTGAAGTTTTCTACCAACAAAATGAGAATTCAAGAGTCAGAAATGACTTGAGTTATAGAAACTAAAAGACATGAAGTTTCTTTTAGATCTTAGCTTGTGGACTAAGTCATGTCCACAAGAATGACATCTATCTGGCCTCTCCTGTGTTCCAGACATCTCTGGACCCTAATTTCTTAATTCTCACCATAGGTAATTTCTCTTAAACGTTGGGCTTCCCTCACAGCTCAGTTGGTAATGAATCTGCCTGCAATGCAGGAGACCCGGGTTCGATCCCTGGGTCAGGAAGACACCCTAGAGAAAGAAATGGCAACCCACTCTAGTGTTCTTGCCTGGAGAATCTACTGGACAGAGGAGCCTGGCAGACCACAGCCTATGGGATCACAGGAGTTGGACATGACTTAGCAACTAAACCACCACCACTGCCATCACTGCTCAAGCTAGATGTGATTTTCTGATTCTTATTCTCCACTTCTCAGATGACAAAGCTGATGCTCAGAGAGACAAAGTGACTTGCACCAGGAAGTACAGTGAAATTCTGGTGATATTGCATCCAGATCCCCTCTATCTGCCTCCAAAGGGTAGGCTCCTTTTTGTAAACCTGGCTGCTTGTTGTAGGGATGGAGTCCCTCATGCCATCCTGTTGTTACAAACGCCATATAGGGTGTTCAGTTCAGTTCACTTCAGTTCAGTTCAGTCGCTCAGCCCTTTGCGACCCCATGGACTGCAGCATGCCAGGCTTCTCTGTCCATCACCAAATCCTGGAGGTTACTCAAACTCATGTCCATCGAGTCAGTGATGTCATCCAACCATCTCATCCTCTGTCATCCCCTTCTCCTCCCATCTTCAATCATTCCCAGCATCAGGGTCTTTTCCAGTCAGTCAGTTCTTTGCATCAGGTAGCCAAACTATTGGAGTTTCAGCTTCAGCATCAGTCTTTCCAATGAATATTCAGGACTACTGCTGGGCATACACACCAAGGAAATCAGAATTGAAAGAGACACATATACCCCAATGTTCATTGCAGCACTGTTTACAATAGCCAGGACATGGAAGCAACCAAGATGTCCATCGGCAGACAAATGGATAAGAAAGCTGTGGTACATACATATACACAATGGAATATTACTCAGCTATTAAAAAGAATACACTTGAATCAGTTCTAATGAGGTAGATGAAACTGGAGCCTATTATACAGAGTGAAGTAAGTCAGAAAGAAAAACACCAATACAGTATATTAATGCATATATATGGAATTTAGACAGGTGGTAATGATGAACCTACATGCGAGATAGCAAGAGACACAGATGTAAAGAACAGACTTTTGGACTCTGTGGGAGAAGGTGAGGGTGGGATGATTTTGAGAGAATAGCATTGAAACATGTATATTATCATATGTGAAATAGATCGCCAGTCCAGGTTGGATGCATGAGCCAGGGCGCTCAGGGCTGGTGCACTGGTGTGACCCTGAGGGATGGGATGGGGAGGGAGGTGGGAGGGAGGGTCAGGATGGGGAACACATGTACAGACATGGCTGATTCATGTGAATGTATGGCAAAAACCACTACAATATTGTAATTAGCCTCCAATTAATATTTCAAATTTTTTTTAAAAAGAATAATGAACATCAAAGAATAGAAGTTAAAAAAAAATTCAGGACTGATTTCCTTTAGGATAGACTGGTTGGATCTCCTTGTAGTCTAAGGGACTCTCAAGAGTCTTCTCCAGCACCACAGTTCAAAAGCATCAATTCTTCACTGCTCAGCTTTCTTTATAGTCCAACTCTCATATCCATACATGACTACTGGAAAAACCAAAGCTTTGACTAGATGGACTTTTGTTGACAAAGTAATGTCTCTGCTTTTTAATATGCTATCTAGGTTGGTCATGGCTTTTCTTCCAAGGAGCAATCATTTTTTAATTCATGGCTGCAGTCACCATCTGCAGTGATTGTGGAGTCCCCCAAAAATAAAGTCCCTCACTGTGTCCATTGTTTCCCCAGACCAGATGCCATGATCTTAGTTTTCTGAATGTTGAGTTTTAAGCCAACTTTTTCACTCTCCTCTTCCACTTTCATCAAGAGGCTCTTTAGTTCTTCCTCGCTTTCTGCTGTAAGGGCGGTATCATCTGCATATCTGAGGTTATTGATATTTTTCCCAGCAATCTTGATTCCAGCTTGTGCTTCATCCAGTCCAGCATTTCTCATGATGTACTCTGCATATAAGTTAAATAAGTAAGGTGACAATATACAGCCTTGACGTACTCCTTTCCCGATTTGGAACCTGTTGTTTCATGTCTGGTTCTAACTGTTGCTTCTTGACCTGCATACAGATCAGTCTCAGGAGGCAGGTCAGGTGGTCTGGTATTCCCATTTCTTGAAGAATTTTCCACAGTTTGTTGTGATCCACATAGTCAAAGGCTTTGGCATAGTTAATAAAGCAGAAATAGATGTTTTTTCTGGAACGCTCTAGCTTTTTCGATGATCCAACGGATATTGGCAATTTGCTCTCTGGTTCCTCTGCCTTTTCAAAATCCACCTTGAACATCTGGAAGTTCATGGTTCACATGCTGTTGAAGCCTGGCTTGGAGAATTTTGAGCATTACTTTGCTAGCATGAGAGATGAGTGCAATTATGTGGTAGTTTGAGCATTCTTTGGCATTGCCTTTCTTTGGGATTGGAATGAAAACTGACCTTTTCCAGTCCTTTGGCCACTGTTGAGTTTTCCAAATTTGCTGGCATATTGAGTGCAGCACTTTCACAGCATCACCTTTTAGGATTTGAAATAGCTCAACTGGAATTCTATCACCTCCACTAGCTTTGTTTGTAGTGATGCTTCCTTAGGCCCACTTGACTTCACATTCCAGGATGTCTGGCTCTAGGTTGAGTGATCACACCATATAGGGTGTACACAGATGAAAATAATCCAGATGATCCTATCCTTTTGTAAATACTTTTAAAAAACATTCATCTCATGTGAGCCTCTGTGAATTAAATAGTATCACCGCACTTTGCCAACAAGGGAACATGTGTAGTAATGTAAGATGACATTCCCAAAGTTACACAGGCAGTTAGGGAATTTGAAGGTGGGCCAGAGGGCTCTCCTAGCCCTGCATCAGCTGTCCCAAGACAAGATTGTAAGCATGTGGTCTGCGCACCCCAGACAGGCCACTTGACCCAGACGTTTTGCCATATTAACAAGAACATTCCAGGATGTATTGCAGGAAGAAGGCTGCAAACCTCCATGACTCCTACACCCACATGCAACCTGAGACGTTTCAACCATAGAATAATCGACAGTCATAACCAGAGAGCTGGATGTGATCCAGCAGGGATTACCAATTCACAGCACAGAAGGTTTTCAATGAAGTTCTGCCTTTGGTAACTTACTGGCCAGGATCCAGTGAAACATAGCGAGTGCTGCTCCCACGTGAGGGTGCACATTGAATCTGCCACCAGAGGGTGCCCACACCTTCCAGGAGGCCACACACAATGACATCTACCTGTTGATGTGAATGTCACCTACAGAGAGATGTATTTATTCGCAAGTCTGTCTTATGCCAGTTGTACCTTAACAAATGTCACATAAACTGAGGAAATGTGAATAGAAGAGAAAGAGAAGCATTGTTTCTGTAAGAACCCGGGTGACAGTCTTGGAAAAAACAGTAAAGGTGAGATCCTAAAATAAGTTTATTGTTGAATTGCGTGTAGGCAAGACAACTGAATAGATTGAGGGGAAGCATAATATCTAAAAGATTCCTGTACAAACTTATTTTCCAAGTGTCTAGGTTCTCACTGCGCTCTACAGAAAGAGAAATTAGAAACTATAGGACAAAGCACTAAACGTGTGATTTTTGTACATAGGGCAGAATAGGGCAGAATCCCCTGCAAAACAGACTTATTCTCAGTGAAAAGATCTTGGCTGTCTGTGAAACTACTGGTGAAGGAATGTACCTTTGGTTGCTTTAGGTTAACAAAAATACATGAGATTTGTATGTATAATATAAAATTTTCTTCTTACATCTACTTACACAGATGTTTTTACATTAATACATAAATATATAGTATGCATATGTTATGTGCTGTGCTGTGCTTAGTCGCTCAGTCATGTCCAGCTCTTTGTGACCCCATGTACTATAGTCCGCCGGGCTCTTCTGTCCATGGAATTCTTTAAGCAGTAATACTGGAGTGGGTAGCCATCCCTTCTCCAGCGTGTCTTCCCAAGCCAGGGATCAAATCCAGGTCTCTTGCATTGCAGGCAGATTCTTTACCATCTGAGGCACCAGGGAAGCCCCTATTAAACACACACACACACACACACACACACACACACACATAAATTTAAGTGCAGTCTTTTTTTCTTTTCCTTTTTCTTCTGATTGGGTTCTCTCTTCCTTTCTCCCATCTCTCTCCCGCCACACAACTGTCCTCCCCTCCAAAACCATAGTGACCGCTGGGTCAGGATGCTGCCATATTCTTCTCCATGCTCATGTGTATTGGCTCATTTGCACAGTAGGGACCTGGGGTAGGGAGGGTAGGGGGAGGGAGAGTAGCATTATTTCATCTTTAAAATGGAATGATTTAAAATTTTATAACCAATTTCCTGCACTTTGCTTTTTCTCATCAATTATTCATGGAAATCCCTGTGAGTCACGGGACATAGCTCCAATTTATTCTTTTTAATGGCTGCAGAATATTCCCTGGCATGTCATAATATATTCAACAATACCCTTTTCAAAGGGCATTTTCTCTGTTTCCGGGTTTTGCTTATTTTCCACCATAAAAGGTTCATTCTACATCCTTAAGCACATAGCCATACATTCTGATATTTTTATTTCTATTGGGTAGATTTTCAGGAACTGCTAGGCAAAAGGTATATGTTATGTATTTTTAATTTTAATGTATGGTGCCAGGATGATTTGCAAAAGCTGTGGAATCCAAGAGCAATGATTAAAGTAACATTTATCCCTGCATTCCTACCAGCAATAGGTATTGGGGTGGCCAAAAAGTTCATATGGGTGTTTCTTCTACAAGACAGTGTGGAAAAACCCAAACAAACTTTTTGGCCAACCCTGCCGGGGTCCAGCCTCAGCAGGATCCAGGGGGTACCCTCAGGATGAACGGCGTCGGCGAGAGAGAGAGAGAAGACACGTGAGACCAGCCTTGATAGGGCCAGGTCTGCGAGGGAGAGAGAGAGAAAGGGAGAGAGAGAGAAATAGAGAGAGAGAGAATGACCAGACGGGGGTGCAGAGAGTCTGGAAGAGTCTGGCAATGCTTTATTTTTTACCATAGCTTTTATACCCTAAGTTAGTACATTTCTAAGGGGAAGATAGTTTAACATTATGTCAGCTTGTCCTTCACAAAACCAGGGTGTTTTCTGCATACTTCTTTGTTTATGAGGGTCTTGTACATTATCTTCTGGCCTTGGGGCCTATTAACATTTTATGCAGGTCAGGTGAATGTAAACCTATTTTCTGTTTCTCTGGTGACCTTAACTGAAAGGTAACAGTGTCATAGGGAAATAGTACAGAGTAGAATTATATTCTTACAAAAGTTAATCTTTCTGCAAAAGTTGTCAGTTGCATTTATCTAAGAAGTTTACCCCACACTGACTCTGCAGCTTCAGTGAGGCAGCGTTTGCCTAGCACTCCTTACTGACAATTAACTACCATCTCATTGTTACCACACTAGGGCTAAGTTCTTATTTCTCTAGATCTTTAACTATATTAACAATGGTTTCTGTAACACAACCTTAGCACATTAAAGGCAAAAATACAGCAAGCATAAACACAGCAAGCAAATCACAACCCAATAACCACCTATAGAATAATTTTTCTTATGTTTTCTAATAGGACTCCTTTACCCCTTAAAAGGGCTCTATATCTATTAGGGCTTTTATATAATCAGGTTCTTTATGCTATTTTATGATTAGGATATTATAAGCAATCATGCATATTAATACCAAGGGTATAAATGCATTTGGCTAACAAACCACCAGCAAAGGAGTTTGAATTAAAACACTCCTTTCACCCTAAATAATCTCATAAAATACCACCACCTGGGAAACTTATTGATTAAATTTCTAAATTGATTCTTATTTGGGAAGAGATTGGGAAAGGCCTTCCTGCCTGTGTCAGAGTCCATTGAGGCAGGCATCAGAAAGACAGATATCATTTTTAAGGTGAGAGCCGGGGGCAGCTTTTCGAAATCCCTGAAAACCTGATCTGCCTTGCCTGCCAGGCTTTCTCCTCGTGACCTTGTCATGGGTGGGATCTCGTGAGCTGACTTTTTCGAAAACCCCTGAAAAGCTGATTCACCTCGCCCATCAGGTTTTCTCCCCTATTGCCTTTTTAGGGGTAGGGTCTCATGTGTTGGCTCCCGGCACAACCCAGTATTATCAGTGTTTTCAAACTGTGATCATTGTGTTAGAAGTAAAGAAGCAGCTCAATGCTATTTACATTTACATTTCTCTGATTACTAGAGTCTGACATTTTTTCATATTTTTTTGAGCAACTGCACTTGCTCTTCTGTGAATTGCCTATTTTTATTCTTTTGCAAATTTTTATTCTTTTTTTTAAAAGAAAATAATTCATTGCTTCAATTAATTTTTTGCAGCTACTCCATCAGTTTCCACTCCTTGTCCTGTTGGATAAGACTGAAAAATGTTATATTGCTATGGTATGTTGTTATTATAAACCTTTAAAAATGGACAGAGGACATGAAAGTTGCAAAAGGGTATGAAAAAAATAAAATGGTATAGAAGAGGTTAGAAACAAAGGAAAAAGGAGGCGGTGAAATAAGTTATCAGGATGCTTGAAAAGACACAAATGATTAGCCCTGCGGTACTCAAATTGATATGTGGTAAAAAAAAAAAAAAAAAAAAAAACAATAAAAAAAAACCCAGAACCACAGTAGAGGAGAGTCAGGTGCTCAGGGGACATACACACAGTCACACACATACACATACACAGAGAAATTCATTGAACATCTGCTATGTGCTAAGTACATTGCCTGCTGCATCTCACCCCTCACTTGGAGGTAAGGCAGTACTACTATTCCCATTACACAGATGGAAAAGCAGAGATTTGTAGAAGTGTAGCAACATGGTTGAATTTGCATTGCCAGTAAGTGGTAGAACCAAGATTTGAAGCCAGGTGTGCCTGACCCCAGGACCTTAGCTGATAGATGACGGGGCCTGAGAATTACCTAGGAGCAAATGGTGTGGACAAGGCCAGAATCTCAGAGCTTGGGCCTACACTTGGGTTCCAAGCTTGGCCAGGAAGGGGTTACAAGTGGGGTAAAGCCACAGCCTGGTGGGGTAGTTTCCTGAGAAACTGCTGTGGTCAGAGGGAGCGGTTTCAGCCCTTTGGCTGACTGGGGCAGGCAGGCGGGGCTGGTGAGCCCCACAGAACACTGCCCCGGATGAAAGCGCCTCTGGGTGAACTGACTCACCCACACTCTCATGCCACACCCATGGCATCAGTAATCACTGGCAGACTGAATGTCACTCTAAGCTGAAGGATGGGATTTAAGGAACTATTAATGACTCAATCCCTGGAAAGAAAGGGCAGTCTTGTTACCACTGAACTCACAAGTGCTCTGACTGTAGGTCCTTCCCTCAACTCTACCTTTGGATGACAAGAACCCCTTAGGCCTTAGGGCAAAAGAATGTAAGGGCAGAGGAGCCATGCTGGCAAGATGCAGAGAAGGATGCTCAGAGGTGGATGAGGGGGCCATGGCCTCCAGCAAGTCAGGGGATGTCCTGAGCCTGGTTCTACCTGAAAAATAATGATAATATTAATACTACTCTCCCGCCACCTCACAGTGGGTAAGAGAAATCCCTGTAAACATCAAGACCCTATGTAAATAGTAATGCTTATGAGGAGCTGGAGCAACAATACTAAAAAAGCCTTGATTAACCATAGGATGAAAAGCTATGACCAACCTAGACAGCATATTAAAAAGCACAGACATTACTTTGCTGGCAAAGTTCTGTCTAGTCAAAGCTATGGTTTTTCCGATAGTCATGTATGGATGTGACAGTTGGTCCATAAAGAAAGCTGAGCACCAAAAAATTGATGCTTTTGAACTGTGGTGTTGGAGAAGACCCTTGAGAGTCCCTTGGATGGCAAGGAGATCCAACCAGTCCATCCTAAAGGAAGTCAATCCTGAGTATTCATTGGAAGAACTGATGCTGAAGCTGAAACTCCAAGCTGAAACTTTGGCCACCTGATGCAAAGAACTGACTCTTTTTAAAGACCCCAATGCTGGGAAAGATTGAAGGTGGGAGGAGAAGGGTACGACAGAGGATGAGATGGTTGGATGGCATCACCGACTCAATGGACATGAGTTTGAGCAAGCTCCAGGAGTTGGTGATGGACAGGGAAGCCTGGCATGCTGCAGTCCATGGGGTCGCAAAGAGTCGGACATGACTGAGCGACTGAACTGAACTGTAGGAAGCAGTTGAGAGATCCCCTCTCCCAAGGTGAACCTGAGGCTGATTGTTCCAGCCAGAATCAAAGGCGGAGGCGCTCTTGCTCCAGCCCCTCCTCACAATGCCAAGAATATGAGGATGTTAAATACAACTATATAACAGGGAGGCTTCCCAGAGCAACCCCTAAGTTAAATTCCCTCCCAGTGGGCCTGGCCCCCAGAGCATCTGCCCTGGAGGTGTTTCTGGGAATCTGTGAAAAGACTCTTTGGGCTTGAATCCAGCAGATGAACATTCAGATCTCAATTCTGTTTCTGTGCTGAAGCCCTTCCTGACCATCAAAGTCTTCTTCTGTCCTGGGATTCTCCAGGACATGGAGATTGGGATTCTCCAGGTAAGAATACTGCAGTGGGTTGCCATTTCCTACTCCAGGGGATCTTTCTGACCCAGGGATCGAACCTGTGTCTCCTGCATTGGCAGGCAGGTTCTTTACCACTAGCGCCACCTGGGAAGCCCCTCAGTAGTGGAGTAGCAGTAGCTATTCAGTTGGTTGTGAATACATCAATGTGCGGAAAAGGAGGGCAGAACACAACTGGGGCTCCATAAACACTTGATGAGTTTGAATTCACCGTTTAGCTCCACTCTTCACTTCAGCTTTTTCCGTCTCCAGTGGGAGGAGGGGGAGGGGAAGGAGGACAGAGGATTTGTAGGAATTCTGCCAGGTCCTGTGCTAGGTGCTCCCTCTATGGAAACTCATCTAACCCATTTGCCACCCTGTGAGGTGTGCATCTTCCAAAACAAGGCATCTGGGACTCAAAGAGGATCAGCCATCTGCCCAAGACCTGATCTTTTGAACCTGGGCCTGACACTCAGACCTTTGCCATAACACAGCACCCACAGACGATTCACATCTACAATCGTTCTCATGGACAATGAGAAACTCCCAAGGTTCAAAGCACATGCCGGTGAGATAAGTTTCAAACACCATCTTCGGCTGTTCAAAGGCTCTGGGGTCATCGGTTAAACAATCTCTTGGATGACTCTGGATCACCATTGTGTTTGTTCTTATCTCACTTGCTGCACCCCAGGCCTGGGCTGGAGAAGCATAAAAGCACAGAGTCCAAGAGGCCATCCCACCTAGCCCCTCCCTCTAGAGGGAGGAAACTGAATTCCAGAACAAGAGCCCAAAGTCACCCAGTGCGAAGCCTGAGCTCCCGAGCCTCGCCTCCCTGAGACACATTGGTTTTCTCTCCCTTCCGGCCCTGAGCCCCTTTCTCTGAAGCAGGGGTCAGAGACTCAACACTTAGGCCAAGGGCGCATCACTGCACTTCCCTTTGAACTGTACAGCCAAGCCACTGGACCGCCACTTTCTTCTTCCAGTTCTAGGACATCTGATTGCTGAGAAATTATGTTTCCATAGACAGTAGAGATAAAAAATATTTTTGCTCAGAAGTCTGAGGTGTCAGGGGCTTCCTTGGTGGCTCAGTGGTAAAGAATCCACCTGCAACACAGGAGCTTCAAGAGAGACACGTTTGATCCCTGGGCTGGGAAGATCCCCTGGAGGAGGGCATGGCAGCCCACTCCAGTATTCTTGCCTGGAGAATCCCATGGACAGAGGAGCCTGGTGGGCCCAGTCCATGAGTTCGCAAAGAGTCAAACACAACTGAAGCGAGTGAGCACGCACATACTGAGGGGCAAAGGCAAGACACAGCCGGGAGAAAGAGGACAGCGCGTGAACTCCAGGCTCATCACCACTGTCCTTCCCTGCCCAGCCCCGGTGCCTCCCTCACTCCTGCAGTCTCTCCTTCCTGACCTCCAGCTGGCCCTTCCCCCTCGGGTCCTAGGTCCTGCTCTCTCCTTACTCTTTTGACGTTAATTTCTGATATTCTGGACGTGAATAAGGTCTGTCCTTTTTCAAGGCTGTCATGTATCATGGTATAACAATTTGCTCAGGAATTTCACACATCAAGTCTAAAAACCCATTCTTGCACTGACTAACTGTGTGACAGTCTCTGGATGTGTTTCTTCATCTGTAAATGGAGAATAGCATGTTTTTGACAGGTCTTGTGTCAAAATCAACCTAATACTGTGTGTACTCAGTCATCTCCTATTCCTTGGGATCCCACAGACAGTGGCCCACCAGGCTCCCCTGTCCATGGGAGTCTCCAGGTAAGAATACTGAAGTGGGTTGCCATTTCCTTCTCCAGGGTATCTTCCTGACCCAGGGATCAAACCCGGGTCTCCTAAATTGCAGGCAGATTCTTTACCACTGAGTCACCTGGGAATCCCAAGAACATGGCAGATGGTCACATTTCTTCTTCCAACAGACTGATTATCCCAGGCCTTACATGTCCACTAGATGCGTCCATGGTGCCCCAGGAGCCCACCTGGAGGGGGGCCCAGAGGGCTGCTCTGCCCCTGCATGTGACGGAGGGACCCAGCTGCAGCCCAATTCCACTGCACCAGCTCTGTCGGGAGCCAGGCCGGGCATGCCTCCAAAGCCATAGCAATTTTCAGGGTGCAATTTTTCATCACAGTCCAAAGGGGCCCCCAGAGGCTCCAGAGCAGAGAATGATACAGTGGAATAGAAATGTGCCTTCGAGATTTGGGTCCAACTTTCTGCTGTGTCACTAGCTAGCTCTGTGAATCTGAGCAAGTCATTTAAGTTTTCTCTGTTTCAACTGCAGAAAGTCATTAGTAATTCTTCCCTTCCCTCTTCCTCTGGCCACCACTTTCCTTCAGCAAATATGAATTAGGCATCTAGGCACTAGGGATTTAGAAATGAATAGAAAAATAAAATATCTCCATGATGGCATCATTGAACTCATCATCTCAGGAGTATGTTAAGTCAATACATGTGGAATTCCATCCCTGAGGAATGACTGCTCTGCAGGAGAGGGTCATGGTACTCAAGATTAAAGCAATGCTCAAAATTCTCCAAGTCAAGCTTCAGCAATACATGAACTGTGAACTTCCAGATGCTCAAGCTGGTTTTAGAAAAGGCAGAGGAACCAGAGATCAAATTGCAACATCCACTGGATCATCAAAAAAGCAAGAGAGTTCCAGAAAAACATCTATTTCTGCTTTATTGACTACACCAAAGTCTTTGACTGTGTGGATCACAATAAACTGTGGTAAGTTCTGAAAGAGATGGGAATACAAGACCACCTGACCTGCCTCTTGAGAAACCTATATGCAGGCCAGGAAGCAACAGTTAGAAGTGGACATGGAACAACAGACTGGTTCAAATAGGAAAAGGAGTACGTCAAGGCTGTATGTTGTCACCCTGCTGTTTAACTTATATGCAGAGTACATCATGAGAAACGCTGGGCTGGAAGAAGCACAAGCTGGAATCAAGATTGCCAGGAGAAATATCAATAACCTCAGATATGCAGATGACACCACCCTTATGGCAGAAAGTGAAGAGGAACTAAAAAGCCTCTCGATGAAAGTTAAAGAGGAGAGTGAAAAAATTGGCTTAAAGCTCAACATTCAGAAAACTAAGATCATGGCATCTGGTCCCATCACTTCATGGGAAATAGATGGGGAAACAGTGTCTTTATTTTTATTTTAGACTTTATTTTGGGGGGCTCCAAAATCACTGCAGATGGTGATTGCAGCCATGAAATTAAAAGATGCTTACTCCTTGGAAGAAAAGTTATGACCAACCTAGACAGCATATTAAAAAGCAGAGACATTACTTTGCCAGCAAAGGTCCGTCTAGTCAAGGCTATGGTTTTTCCAGTGGTCATGTATGGATGTGAGAGTTGGACTGTGAAGAAAGCTGCGTGCCAAAAAATTGATGCTTTTGAACTGTGGTGTTGGAGAAGACTCTTGTGAGTCCCTTGGACTGCAAGAAGATCCAACCAGTCCATCCTAAAGGAGATCAGTCCTGGGTGTTCATTGGAAGGACTGATGCTGAAGCCAAAACTCTTGATACTTTGGCCACCTCATGCGAAGAGCTGACTCATTGGAAAAGACCCTGATGCTGGGAGGGATTGGGGGCAGGAAGAGAAGGGGACGACAGAGGATGAGATGGCTGGATGGCATCACCAACTCGATGGACATGAGTTTGAGTAAACTCCAGGAGTTGGTGATGGACAGGGAGGCCTGGCGTGCTGTGATTCATGGGGTCACAAAGAGTCGGACACAACTGAGCAACTGAACTGAACTGAACTGAAGAGGTAATAGGGAGCAGTGAGGACTGTGGCAAATTAGAGAATCCTTCCAGGGGGCACCAGCTCCCTAGTTTCCACCACTGGCTTCAACACTTAGAACCAGTGTTATCTGACTTTTCTAGAAATACTGGGGATCCTAATTTATAACTGTGTTATAAATTCCAATTTAAAAAAACCCTCACAGACAATGGCAACAGCCAAAACTAACAACTTAGTGAGACACACTAAACAGGTCCTGGAGTGAAGCTGGACTGAAGGAAACGCAAACAAAGCTTCACAAAGGCCAACTGTTCTCAGGAGTCAGACACACCCCATGGATAAGACTCCAAAGGCACAGGAAAGGTCACAAAGGCCTGAAGGAAGCACTCAAATGGCAGCATCGTGAGAGCATGCACACACCAGCCTTCCTTAGGGAGGGTTTGGAGTAGGACAACAATCATTTAGTTTCACGTGAGTGTGTGCTGGGACGATTACTCCAAGATGACACCAGGCCTTTACACTCCCAGCCCAGGAAGTGAGCTCCTGGGAACCTGAGGACATTTCTGAAATGATTCTTAGGGGCAGCAATACCACCAGTGTCCACTGGAGGTCTCTCTCACACCAGTGATGGTGTTGCTGTCTTTGGTTCTGCAGGAAATGGCAGTCCTGGGAGCCTGCGGGATGCAAGGCCCTCTCCAGAACTCCGTGGGAGGATTGCTGTGGCTCCCTGCTCTTCACAGTGATGTGACTACCTGTTAACTATTTACAGAAGCCAAATGTGGGTTTGAAAGGACTGCTTTCCTACCAGCTAGTCAGCCAGTAGCCTTCTCTGTGCACAGACAGCCCTTGAAGATATTCTCTGCACAATGAGGACTTTTTCTTTTCTTTAATTAATTGTGACACTCGGGGTCTTTCCTTCAGTGCACGGGCTCTCTAGTTGTGCAAAGGGCCTCCGGAGCACACAGGTTCAGTAGTCACAGTATTTGCAGGCTTAGTTGCTCCATGGCAAGTGGGATCTTAGTTCCCAGAGCAGGGATCCATCCTGTGTTCCCTGCATTTCAAGGCAGACTCTTAACCACTGGACCACCAGGAAGCCCCTGCTCATTTCACGAGACCCTTAGAAGTGCCTGTGCAGGTCAGCCTGGCTGCTTTCAATGCCTGGTGTCTCTCTCTAAGGCTGCACCGGGGACCTGCTTACTGCCTCCTTCCCTGATGGAGCTGATCAAGAGGTAGACTCCAGGCTTCAGAGATTGCTCTTTCCACAGCTTTGTCTGGTCCAAAATCCCCATTAGCAGTGTGACCTTGGGTAAGCCTTAACCTTTCCAGTCCTCGGTTTCCTCATCTGTAAAATGGAACAATTACTAATCTCAAAAAATGTTTCCAGTAAGAAGTAGGAATGTGTGTGAAGTACTTTAAAAGCTGGAATACCTGTGAGTCATTTATATTAGCACTTTGAAGCAGGTCTTGGTAAATGTCTTCTATAAAAGGCCAGACAGTAACTATTTTAGGCTTTGTCAGCCTTTTGGTCTCATTGTATGCATGCATGCTCAGTTGTGTTTGACTCTTTGTGACCTATGGACTGTAGCCTGCCTGGCTCCTTTGTCCATGGGATTCTCCAGGCAAGAATACTGGAGTGGGTTGCCATTGCCGTCTCCAGAGGATCTTCCCAACCCAGAGATTGAACCCATATCTCCTGCATTGGCAGGAGGATTCTTTACCACTGAGTCACCAGGGAAGTTACAGTCTGTTGCAACTGCCCGATTCTGCTATTACAGTCTGAAAGCAGACACCTAGACCAGTGTGGCTGTGTTCCCATACAATCTCATTTCACAAAAACAGGTGGGGGCTGTATTTGGCTCAAGGGCCGTACCTTGCCCAGCTTTACAGTCTGTGTTTTGTGAGGCCTGTGAACTAAGAATTGACTTTTATATTTCTAAAGGGTTTTCGGGGGAATAAAGCAGAGGCAACAGAGACCAGACTGTAAGGTGTCTCAGAAAGACTAAAGTATTTGCCACCTGGCTCTTTGTAGAAGTTGACAGAGCTGAGCTCTTTGGTGTCCCGGGCTTCTCTTAGCCCAGGAGACAGCAGCTTCGTCCCTAGGGGTGGTGGGACCTGGCTGGTGCATCACAAGAAGACAGGCAGGAGCCAGGTTCTGGGGCTTTGAGTTACCCTCATGAGGGAAGCTCTGGGGCTGGAGGTGGGAGAGGAAACGAGGCCTCCTAGTTCTCTTTTCCGACGTCTATTTCGGATGGGCTTTACGAAAGCAGATCAGAAAAGATTCCACCAGAAGATGACCAAGTGAAGGGGCTTTCACTTCCTGAATCGTCTCTAGCGTGTGAGGCTGCGCTGCGGTCCAGGACTGCTGAGTGTCTGTGAACAGGAGCTCTGAGTCATGGGACGACCTGGGATTGCCCCACACTGGGGAGGTGGGCCCCTGACACGGAGACCACATGAGGGGCCCCCTCAGGCCTGAGACCTGCCCCCAGAGCCTCAGTGCTGCTCCTCTGCTTTAGGGTCAGTCACTCAAAGCAGTGGAGGCGGCAGGTACCAGGCCCAGAGAGGGCCCCTAAGGAAAAGAGACAAGGGAGGAAAGCAGTGGTGCGGGTGAGACCTCGGCCCAGGGCCGCAGGGCCTTCTCTGGGGCCGGCCCGGGAGGCTGGGGCCTTGGAGGTGTGTGTGTCTGTGTGTGCACTGGGCAGAGCAGAGAGGGGCGTGTATCACAGCTGCTGCTGGTTGTGTTTTCACTTCTCTCTCCCCTCAGCTCTCACTAACTCCAAGACAAGATGCTGTTACCTGGCACCACTGAGTTCCCAGTTCACCAGCAGGAGCCAGTGCTTCCTCCTAGTCTCCTTATGGCTCCAAGAACAGACCTGGTGCCAGTCAGACCCCAGAGGGTCCCCGAAAGAACAGTCCTGGAGAAGACTTCATTTATTGCTTATTTCGTGACTAAAACTGATAGAGAGTGACTGCAGAAAATTCAGAAAATATAGACATGCATAAAGGAGAAAATGTACAGAATGATTTTAGACTGAAAACCAACCTGATTATTTCAGGAAACAGTTTTATTTAATGGAGCACCTGGACCATAAAGAAGGCTGAGCGCCAAAGAATTGATGCTTTGAAACTGTGGTGCTGGAGAAGATTCTTGAGAGTCCCTTGAACAGCAATGAGATCCAACCAGTCAATCCTAAAGGAAATCAGTCCTGAATATTCATTGGAAGGACTGAGGCTGAAGCTTCAGTACTTTAGCCACCTGATGCAAAGAACCAACTCATTAGAAAAGACCCTGATGCTGGGAAAGATTGAAGGTAGGAGAAGGGGACGACAGAGGATGAGATGGTTGGATGGCATCATCAACACAATGGACATGAGCTTGAGCGAACTCTGGGAGATGGTGAAGGACAGGGAAGCCTGGCATGCTGCGGTCCATGGGATTGCAAAGAGTCGGACACGACTGAGAGACTAAACAACAACAAACTATGTGCCAGGCACTGTTGTCAGTGCTGGGATACGGTATGAACAAAACTAAGTCCCTTTCCTCCTAGAGCTTATGTCCTGGTAGAGGAGACACTTTGCAGAGGAAAGGAAGGGACTGGAGGTTGATGGAATGGGGCACCATTCATGGTATGTGGTGGTCAGGAAAAGAGGAAGCAGTGAGGCAGACATCTGGGGGGAGAGTGTTTCAGGCAGAAGGAACAGAGCGTGGTTAGAGCCTGCCTGTATGTTCAGCACATGAAGGCAACAGTGTAGCTGGAGCAGATGAGCAAGGGGGCAGCCAGGCAAGGATGTGTGGGGACCTGTGGGCCATGGTGAGGACACTTTACTGACTATGCCAAAGCCTCTGACTGTGTGGATCACAATAAACTGGAAAATTCTGAAAGAGATGGGAATAGCGGACTATCTGATCTCTCTCTTGAGAAACCCGTATGCAGGTCAGGAAGCAACAGTTAGAACTGGACATGGAACAACAGACTGGTTCCAAATAGGAAAAGGAGTACGCCAACGCTGTATATTGTCACCCTGCTTATGTAACTTCCATGCAGAGTACATCATGAGAAATGCTGGGCTGGAAGAAGCACACGCTGGAATCAAGATTGCCAGGAGAAATATCAATAACCTCAGATATGCAGATGACACCACCCATATGGCAGAAAGTGAAGAGGAACTAAAAAGCCTCTTGATGAAAGTGAAAGAGGAGAGTGAAAAAGTTGGCTTAAAGCTCAACATTCAGAAAACTAAGATCATGGCATCTGGTCCCATCACTTCATGGGAAATAGATGGGGAAATAGTAGAAACAGTGTCAGACTTTATTTTGGGGGGCTCCAAAATCACTGCAGATGGTGATTGCAGCCATGAAATTAAAAGATGCTTACTCCTTGGAAGGAAAGTTATGACCAACCTAGATAGCATATTAAAAAGCAGAGACATTAGTTTGCCAACAAAGGTCCATCTAGTCAAGGCTATGGTTTTTCCAGTAGCCATGTATGGATGTGAGAGTTGGACGGTGAAGAAAGCTGAGCACCAAATTGATGCCTTTGAACTGTGGTGTTGGAGAAGGCTCTTGAAAGTCCCTTGGACTGCAAGAAGATCCAACCAGTCCATCCTAAAGGAGATCAGTCCTGGGTGTTCATTGGAAGGACTGATGTTGAAGCTGAAACTCCAATACTTTGGCCACCTCATGAGAAGAGTTGACTCACTGGAAAAGACCCTAATGCTGGGAGGGATTGGGGGCAGGAGGAGAAGGGGATGACAGAGCATGAGATGGCTGGATGGCATCACTGACTCAATGGACATGGGTTTGGGTGAACTCCGGGAGTTGGTGACAGACAGGGAGGCCTGGCGTGCTGCAGTTCATGGGGTCGCAGAGAGTTGGACACAACTGTGCGACTGAACTGAACTGAAACGGAAATCCAATGTAGGCTCTTGAATGAAAGAGCAACCTGACCAGCATGATGTTTAGAAAGAATTATTCCGGACACTGGGTGGAAAATAGAGAGGGACTGGGACTGGGAGTTGCTGAGGGTGGGAGCTGGAAAGCCAGATAGGTGATTGCCGTAGTGTAGGGAGGACTCCTCTGGTGGTCCAGTGGATTGGAATCCACCTGCCAAGGCAAAGGACATGGGTTTGATTCCTGGTCTGGGAAGACTGCACATGCCGAGGAGCAACTAAGCCTGTGTGCCACCGCGGCTGAGCCCGAGTGCTGCAACTACTGAAGCCTGTGCGCCTGCAGCCCTCGCTCTGCAAGGTCTTAATGAGACGCTTGTGCGCGGCGACTAGTGAGGAGCCTTCACCTCTTGCAACTAGAAAAAGCCCACTCATGGCAACAACCATAAATAAATCAATAAAGTTTTAAAAAATAAATAAAATGTGTTCACCCACTCAGAGGTGCTTGGATTGTTTCCATTCCGGGTCATTAAAAAAAAAAAAAAATTTAGCACCGAGAGGGCAAGTTTTCCTTCAGCATCTCAGGGAACCTGGCTGGGTCTGAAAATTAAACCGACAGAGACAGATCAATGAAAGACAAACATATGCTTTTTATCAGTATTTTACATGAACATGAATGTCTTCACAGGAGAATGAAGACCTGAGGTGACCAGAAAAAGAAACTTCTAGGCCTTTTAGATAAAGAAACAATACATTTGTGAAGAGTTGACCAGCCAAGGGGGATAAATGGTGAAGCACTAACAGGGTTTGTTTATACTGCCTCCTGGGCCCTAAACGTCCTGTCTCTGGTGATAAGGATGCCTTCCTTCCTCCTGGTACAAGGAGGGTCCTTTCAATGGGAGATTTATCTCCTGCTTTCAGGAGGACAAAAGAGGGTCAGGGTGTCTTTTGCACTGGCTGTTTCTTAAATCCTAATTCAAAATGACCTTTAGGTCACAGTGGCATACTTTGGGTGACACATTCTGCTCCTCTTTAGAGGTAACACAAAGCCGTACGAGGGGAAGGGGCCGAAGAGGGGGAAGTAGAGGGGGGCCTGAAGCCCCTCCCCATAGGCTTCTGCTCTATCCTCCTGGTGGTCTCTGGGGTTCCACGGTGGAACCCCAGGGCACAGTTTGCAAACCACTGCCCTGGAAGGTCTCTAAGGGCCCTGCGTCTCAGGGCTCCTGTGGTCTTATGCAAGTTGGGTCTCTACCATCTAGGCTTCTGAAAGTGTGAACTTGAAAACTGGATGTGGTCAGCCCTGTGCAGGGACCATAAAGATGAGTAAAACTGTGTCTGCTCCAGGAAACCCACCAGCTGGGATGCGAGCTAGGAAGTCACACCAATGACCAAGGACACTGTAAAGGGCCAGTGGCCCCAGTCCTTGCCTTTCTTCCTTGTGCCCCTGGGCCAGTGGTTCCCAAGCTGGCTGGTCTTGAGGTTGCCTGGGGAACTTTGTATACAGACTCCCAAGGGCTCCTACAGAGCTTCTAATTCACTTGGTCCAGGTGGGGCTGGGAGTCTGTTATGTTAAAAACTCCCTGGGGGAAACCAAGTTACTGCTGGGTTTCAGAAGCTTGGGAACCCCCTGCCCCAGTCTCCTTAGCTGGCTCCCCACACTTGAGTTAACTCTTTGACATCTTACTTCAGAACATCTCTGGGGCTTCCCAGGTGGTGCAGTGATGCAGGAGATGCAGGAGACATGAGTTCGATATCTCGGTCGGGAAGATCCCCTGGAAGAGGAAATTGCAACCCACTCCAATATTCTTGCCTGGAACACTCCATGGACAGAGGAAGCTGGTGGGCTACAGTCCATGGGGTAGCAAAGACACGACTTAGCAACTGAGCACACATGCAGAACATCTTTCCTGGGCTGAGCTATTGATCTGTGAAACCACTTACTGGCCTGAAATACCCCCATAACACAACCAGCACTGAAGAGAATATTCTTATTGAGCATCACAAGTCTCACTGGAGGGAAATGGTACAGGTGGGGTACAGCATGCTGAACGGGTGGGACCCTAAAACTCATTCCAGAACCTGAAGATAATTAGACACTGCCAAACAGAGAAGAAGGGGAGGGGTGGGGGAGGGAAGGAGAGAATGAATTGCACCTGAATGAACGGTCATTTTCTCTAAAATTATCCAGAAGAAAAATATATATCAGCAAAACCCAACCAAGAACCATCAGTGAAAGAGATTTCTCTGTCAGACTTCTTTCCTGGAAGCTGTAAACTTTATCCCCCAGCAGCCATTAATCTAATATGAAGCCCCTTAAGCTTCCTAATTGTTCTTTTTCAGCATCGGCTGCTTTCCTATTAACCTTTCAGTCTTTCCCATAATGCAGTTAACTCCAACTCCAGCCAGACCTGGTCCAGGCACTCCAGTCGCCCAGGCCTCTTCTCCTGGCTGGGTGCCCCAGCTTTCCACGTCTCTGTGCTCTTTTCTTTCTTTCCTTCTTTCTTTCTCTCTCTTTCATTCTTCCTTTCTTTTGCTCTTTTGTTTTTCTTTCTTTCCTCACTTTTCCTTTCTTTTTCTCTTTCTTTCTCCCTGTCCCTCACTCCCTCCCCTCCTGTGAAGCAGCATCTGGAGAAGTGTCTGACTCCTGGATCTGGGCTGACAGAGCCTAAGGAACCTATTTTGCAAACAGGGCCTGGTGTGCTGGCTCCTCTGTTATTTCAGAGGAGGCTGTCAGTGGGAGACCGGTAGCCACCCGGCCTGTCAGGGCTGATCAGCCTCAGGCTATTTCTGTGGCTCTTGGTATTTGAGCTTTGTTTTTCCTCTCTCCCAGAAAGAAATTATTTCTTTGGAAAAAGACCAAGCACCTCACCCAGATGCTCAAGGGACATTTGGAAACTGGCAGTCTTGGGTTCCCCCTTGTGTCCCTTGAGGGGTGGAGGCCACCTCTCAAGGCTCTAAAGTCAGCCTGTGGTCCGTCTCCGGAGCGGCCAACTCAGAAATAGCCCTCCGTGGTCTCTGCACCACCTGAGTTCCGGCCACACAGCCTGAGTTGGAGTTCCTGCCTCTCCTTCGAGCAGTGAGTTAGTTTCGGAGTGTGCCCTAGACTCCTTCAGTAACTGTAGTAAGCGTGAGCAGTGAGGCTGGGCAAGGTCTTTTGTCCCATGGGCGATGCCACTGGGGCACTTCCTCTTCTCTTACAGTTAGGGCAGAGCAAGAGGGAAGCTCAGTGTCACTACCCACACCCGCATCCCATGGGGGACAGAGGCCTTCTCTCAAGCTGGGGCTGTGCGAGGGTTTCTCCGCACTCACCGGGAAGGGCAAGGGCAAGCTTCCCCATGGGCCCTGGGGTCAAAGGGGTATCCCCGACTGAGACCCTTCTCCCAGCCGCCATGGGCCAAAGCCAGCTCTTCTGCAGCCCCACTGCCAGAGGGATCCAGGTTCGGTCTTTGCTCTGGGCTTTCACCTGCTGAGGACACCTCGCCAGCACGTCCTCAAGCCTCAGGGGACCCGCCCCCGCAAGAAGGGAAACAGCCCTGAGGGTGGGGAAAAGGCAGGCCCCTCCCACATCCGGGTCTTCTCTCCCGCGTGCCCACGCAGAGCCCACCCCCTGCGCCCGCGCCCGCACCGCTTGTCTGGTGTGATGGAGCCCGCAAGGGGCAGCGCCTCTTTTCATGAGCGGGCTCAGCCATGGTATGAGTGCTGGGAGAGCCATGCTGTCACTGCTGGGCGCAGGGTGCCCTCCCTAGCAGCTGCCGCCTGCACGCCCGGCGTTCTTCCAGAGAGTTTCTGGAAAGTGGCGTCCGTCCAGCTCCAAGGTTGATTTGCACCTGGAGGCCCCCTGACTTCTGCCCCTTTCTTAGCAGAGGGGGACGTGTCTACCAGTTTACTCCCATCACAGGGGACTGGAAGGCAGGTTCCGGAAAAAGGAGGTTGGACCCCCAAATCCAACGTTGCCTTCTTCGCCCTGTGATCCAGCACAGCTCTGTTCACCTACAACCACACCCAGCAAGAGGGGGCTTCACTGGCCCTTAGCTCCCAGGCACTGGATAAAGGGACGTTGCCCGTGTGACAAAGGGTTAACCCCAAATCTATACTCAGGTTTGTAAGCTTCAGTTCAGTTCAGTCGCTCAGTCGTGTCCGACTCTTTGCGACCCCATGAATCGCAGCATGCCAGGCCTCCCTGACCATCACCAACTCCTGGAGTCTACCCAAACCCATGTCCATCGAGTGGGTGATGCCATCCAGCCATCTCATCCTCTGTCGTCCCCTTCTCCTCCTGCCCCCAATCCCTCCCAGCATCAGGGTCTTTTCCAGTGAGTCAACTCTTCTCATGAGGTGGCCAAAGTATTGGAGTTTCAACTTCAGCATCAGCCCTTCCAATGAACACCCAGGACTGATCTTTAGGATGGACTGGTTGGATCTCCTTGCAGTCCAAGGGACTCTCAAGAGTCTGCTCCAACACCCTCACCTAAAGATTGAGGGTTCCAGGCTCTCCAAGGCAGGAGGAGCCGCCATCAGGCCGGGCGATCATGCGTAGCCGTTCATATGAAAATGTAGAAGAGGGCCTCTGGCCACGTTCAGCCTAAGCCAGTCCAGGACCTCGGGGGTGAACGTTTCCCTGCGTTTGTCCCAGGTGACAGGCAAACGAGCCGAAAGAAAAACTTGAAACAGGAAACTGACTTAATACCCACAAAAATAAAACAGTTCTAAATAACAAAGCACTGCTTTTTCATTCTTTATCAGCGGAGGGTATTTCAGGCAAACTGAAGCTTTAGAGTTTTTCCCTTTCATTCGTTTGTCAAAAGTTCAAAATGATATCCAGAGCTATACAAATTGTCTATCGCTCCGGGCTTATTGATCCTCAAGAAGTAAGACTGAGTAGGTTTAATCGGACACACTTGGGGGCTGAGTCTGTCTTCTTCCTGGGAGTTGGGGAGTAGCATCTATCAAGGGTTTGTGGTCAGCAGAGCTTCCCTGGTGGCTGAGACAGTAAAGAATCTGCCTGCAATGCAAGAGACCTGGGTTCAATCCCTGAGTTAGGAAGATCCCCTGGAGAAGGGAAGGGCTACCCACCCCAGTATTCTTGCCTGGAGAATTCCATGGCTGGAGGAGCCTGATGGGCTACAGGCCAAGGGGTCACAAAGAATCGGACACAACTTAGTGGCTAACACTTGCACTTGTGTGTGTGTGTGTGTGGTAAGCAGAGCCTGGCCTGGGGTCTGTGGGAGGGTGCACACAACTGGCCCAGGTGTGCTCTGATGGGGCCAGAATACCATTGGGAAGAGAAAGTATAGGCGCTTGATAAGAAGGAGGCAAAAAAATAGCATAATAAGAAACTAAGCAAGTGATTCCATTCAAATAAATTAAATGCAAACTCACTACAATTGGGAGGTTTAGATTGAAGAAGGTCTTTTCAGGTGTGATTAACCACAGAGTGAGGAAGCGAGCTCTAAGCTGGACTTGGAGGCAGAAGAGAGAAGGTAGGGGAAGATTTTCAAATTTGGGTGGAGTGGTTAGTGGTGGGGGCCATGGTGGGGTGCAGGTGTGGGGGCAGGGTATGGATAAGTGAAGTCACACACACAGTGTTTTGGGAGGAAAAGGAGCAGAAGGACAAGCGTGACCTAGAAAAGTCAGTCACTAGTCTAACAGGTCATGCCCGGGATTCTGTTACACCTTATCCCTCCCCCACCCGCTGTGTGCAGCCGCTCTGCTTCTCTGCAGGCAAGCCTGTGCCCCGGGTGGTACCATAGTTTCCATAGCAACCAATTGTTCTGTCACAGAGATGGGATTCTGACTCCAGGTGGGTTCGGAACAGAAGTAACAGATGAAACCACTGAGTTACAGAGATCTAGTTTTCCAGTAAGTGCCCCTGCTCATAAAGAAGAGAAAATGTACCAACTATAAGATAAATGGAACAGAGAGAGCAAATGCTACATTTTACAGAGGCATCAGCTGTTTGCTGCAAACAACAACTCCCGAATAGGTTCAACACGAATGATGCTGGCAGGGGTGGGGGAAGCCAGAACAGCCTCCAACGCGCTGCAGATGAAGGGTGTGGCAGGGTGGGAGATGCACAGTGCCAGGTCTGGGAGGCAGAGAGGAACGCCTCAAGTATGTCATCTCAACCTTGCACATGTGATTGTGAATCCTGCAGGACCGAACAGGATGCCAGCATCCCTGCCTGCGTGTGTGCATTCCTCCTCAGAGGATTCATCAATGCTAGCTAGAGTTAGCCGTCCAAGAACAGCCCTCACTATTTAGAAATCACTGGGAGAACAGTCAGGTCTGAATTCCAAGGTCTTTTAGAAGCAAAGCAAGCATGTTACTCCTCTGAAGGCATTACTGAGGCAGTGCCTTTGTGGTGGAATCAGAGAGTCGGGTCCAGTTTGATCTGTGACTCACAGATGACCCTGGGCAAGTCACTGCCCTGTCTGGGGCCTCATCTTGTAGACTTAGGGCCCTTCAGACACAGCACCTTTACTAGTCCATACTTCCAAGTTTACTTCAGGGACCTCCAGGCAGGGGCTGAACTGTGAATGTCATTTTATTTATTCCTTTAATTTTGACCATGCTGGGTCTTCAGTGCTGTTTGGGCTTTTCTCTAGTTGCAGAGACCGGGGGCTTTTCATTGAGGTTGCCTCCCCTGTTGAGGAGCACGAGCTCTAGGGTGTGCAGCTTCCGTCGTTGTGGCACGAGGGCTCAATAGCTGTGTTTCCTGGCTTCTAGAGTATAGGCTCAATAGCTGTGTTTCCTGGCTTCTAGAGTATAGGCTCAATAGTTGTGGCACACGGACACCTCGCTGCTCCGCGGTTTGTGGGATCTTCCCAGACCAGGGATTGAACCTGTGTCTCCTGCACTGGCAGGCGGATTCTCTAATGCTGAGCCACCAGGGAAGGCTCTAAATTGTGAATGTAGATTGATCACCTGCATTGAGAACAGAACCAACACCGTCAACTCCATTGCCATTCATTTCCACCTTCAGTTAACAGCGATTGACCACTGTCTACATAGCGATCACAGGGCCAGTTATCAGGAACCAAGGTGACAGGTGGTGGCACCTTTGGGGCCCTCCCAGCTGATTGAGGGAGACAGACAGGTGGCATGCCCAGAGCCAGGGGTAGGTCTGACCCCCGGGTGTGGGTGGGCAGTCCAGGGGCCAGGATAGGGCATGCGGTGGGCCACAATGCTCTCTGTCCCTGGAGCCTGGCTGGGAGGAGAGGCAGGAGGAAAGAAGGAGGGGAGGAAGTAAGTTATGTGGAGGGGTGGTGCTGACTCTGAAGACCCAGGGACCTGGGGGTGGGAGGAGGGGTGAGAGATGGGAGCAGACAGGCCTCGTGGGTGTCGGTGCTGGAGATAAACAGGTGCTCAGAGAGGAAGGATGGTTAAGTTAAGGGGAAAGGAATCAGGTAGGATCCCAGGAAGAAAGAAATGAGATCTGGGGTTTGTGCTGGCAGATCTGTCCCTAGGGGAGATTTGATGTGTTGGTAGTAACCAGTATAGTTAGCCCTCATCACAGAGTCCTGGGAATGTGCTTGGTGTGAGCACCTTGACTTGGAAAAGGAACAGGCAAGGCTGCCAGAATGCCTGGACCACTCTGCCGAGCCCCAGGGTCCAGTGGGCAGGGTTCCCCACACCACCCCGTGCCCCCTGCCCAGGACTAGCAGGTGGTTGAAGGCATGGGTTTAGTGCAGGGCAATGGCTGTCTCCTCTGAGACCTCCAGAAGGTTGGGGAGAGGATTATAGACTGTGATGCAAAGGTGAGTCTTGGCTAAAGAGCCAGAGATAGCAGCCCTTGTCTGTGTTTTCTGTACTTCTTTACCTAAGAGAATCACAGAGACTCCCATGTAGATGTTCAGTTGCTCAGTTAGGTCCTACTCTTTGCAACCCCGTGGACTGCCGCACACCAGGCCTCCCTGTCCCCCACCATCTCCCAGATTTTGCCCAAGTTCATGTCTGTTGAATCAGTGATGCCATCCAACCATCTTATCCTCTTGACGCCTTCTCCTCCTATACTTTGGCCACTTGATGCGAACAGTCGACTCACTGGAAGAAAGACCCTGATTGGGAAAGATTGAAGGCAAAAAGGAGGAGACTCCCATAACCTCTCCTAAAAATTAACCAGGTAATCATTCAGTACCTGTTATTATTTGTTATGCTAAGCCTTCTCAGGGCTCTACAAGGCTGTTCCCCACACACTTGAGGAGTTTACAGCACAACTGGGAGTTTATGAATGCACGTGCAAGCTTCAGTGAGCTGAACTACAGTCCCTATGAAGGTTGAACTTTGGAGCACAGGCTGAGAGGGTCAGAGGGCAAGAGAGAATAGGGGAGAGATCTCTTGAAACTGTGTGCTCAGGAACCATTCATTGGGAAAGTGCATTTGCAAGGGTCTTCAAGGGTGAAGATATGGAGCGAAAGAGGTAAGAATAAAACTGAGTTTGGAAGCAACTGGAGAGACAAAGCTCCTAGAAGCATCTGATCAGTGGCCAGTACCACTTGCCTTGCCTTAGAGGAGGTGTCAATGCAAACAATAAACGATCGATAATGAGAACAGAGAAGAGTTTTATTTGAGCCAAACCGAGGACTAGCCCAGAAGCCTGTTCTCCAGATTATTCTGAGAAACTGCTCTGGAGAAGCAGGGTTTTCAGAACAGTTTTCTATCTTGTCAGAACAAAGAACATTAAACAAATTGGGGACACATGTCTTCAAGTTTTCAGAAAAACAGACTAGCATGTACACACGCAGCACATACAGTATGGCCTTGGCACCTGGGAAAGGAATCTTATCATCAAAGGAAGAGGCGTATTTAATCTTTATTTCTAACATTGACATTCCTTACTTCTGGCCAGGGTTCCCTTTTCTTTAATGATTAAAGCGGAATTACCACGTATGTTTGATAGGCCACAAACAAGCTATTGTAGTTAGCATAAAGTTCAAGTTAACTCATGTATAAGCCAGAATGACTTCCCTATATCTCAATATGTGAACATTTCTTTTATCGGAAGGCTGGACAGCAGTGTGGAAAGGACCCCCATTTCTGGCACTGGAAATACCCTTTAATGTCAACCTAGACCCGGGTTTGATTCCTCAGTCTGCCACTTGATAGCTGGCTGGGCCTGGCCAAACTCAAATTCCATGCTCCTAAATTTCCTTGTCTGTAAAAAGTGAAAGGCAAAAATGTTTCAATGTGGGAATGGAACTAAATGTGACCACAGACAAGGCACCCAAGCTTTTAGCAGGCCTGCAGGATCACTGATCCCTTCCTTTCCTGGCAGGCTGAGAAGCTGCATTTGAGACCGAAGAGGAGAAACATTGCAGAAATCCTCTGAATGCCCTTGTAGAAGTAAATACACAGACTGATCAGTGGGGGAAAATATGTTCTCTTGCAGCCTGTGGGGTGAGTTGACCATGCACACTTGTCTCCGGATATTTGACTTCCTGAGGCTTCCCTGAACAATACCATCTCTGTCTTGGCACCGCTGACCAGCAGTCCCATGAGAACCAGGTTCTCATCACATGTCCTTTTCCTGGAGTGAGTCACTAGAGAATTGGGCTGTAGTCATAACCTTCACCAGCTAAGAGAGGTTAAGTGGGTTGGAGGGAACAAAAATACAGACTAGTTTGGTGCTTCATGTTCCCTTCCATCAACATTTTGCCCCAGGCCTTAACCTTGCAACTCAAAAAAGTTGCATGGTATAATGAATGAGAAACTGACTGACCCCCTTGTAATCCACACACAAAGAGCTTTTCAATAGCCCGTGGTCACAAGCCTTATCTATTGCACTAAAATCTAGCCAGTTAGAAGCTGGAGTCAGGATGGGTGCTCCTAGTAAGACATCTCAGAAAGTTGGAAAAGCCAGGAACACTTTTTAGATTGGAGTATAGTTGATTTACAATGTTGTATTAGTTTCTCCTGTACAGAAAAATGACCTAGTTACATCTACATATTTTTTCATATTCTTTTCCATTATGGTTTATTACAAGATATTGCATTCCCTGTGCTACATAGTAGGACCTTGTTGTTTACCTATTTTATATATAGTGGTTTGTAAGGAAAAGCCGTTTTGATACCTTTCAAGGAAAAAAGGTGACATTGAACAGAGGCGGGGGAAATCTAAATAACAGATGGAATGTATAAAATTTAAACTTTGAAAATTGACTGCATGTCTTCCTTCTTGGGTTGTGTAGCATAAAGTAATTTTGAATGGCCAGCATAAAAATAAACACACAATCTCCATGTAACCCCTATGACCTCATATTTCCCCAAACTTGATGTTTCCTTGGGAATGATTGGTGCCTTTAACCTAGACAGCTCGTGCAGTGGGGCAGAAAATAGTAGCCAGGAAGCTGGGACCGTCTAAGTACTGCCTGACACTATGACCGTGTGATCTCGGGCAAGCCACCTTGCTGCTCTGGGACTGGGGTTCCTCACTGGGAAATGACAGGTTTGTCTGGATAATTGAAAGTTTCCTGTCAATGCCTCACGCCCACCCCCACCGCCCCGCTCAAAAAGCTTTGATTCATGACCATGCACACTTGATCCTTAAAAAAAAAATAGGAGAGATGACAGGCATCCTTACCTGTCCCACTCCATTCCCTCAGGCAACCCCTCAAACACAAGCCCAGAAGGTGCTCCGCTTTTGTGGAAGGTCTGTACCTGCATTTGTAAATGCCGATGGAGTCTGAATGTTTGCTCCCCGGGTGGTGTGAATGGTCCCCCTGGCTTTCTGACTTCCGGCAGGTTCATAGGTCATTGTGTGAGCTGTTCCAGTTCACACCCAGACCCCACGTGCTCTGTTTCCACGGGGCACTAGTCCTCCTCTGCAAACCACGCTACAAACATTTACTGTGACTCCCGACACGGCAGGTCCTAGAGCCAGACGCCAGCAAGCATGGCCCTCAGCCCTGTGGGAGGCTCACGCTGGTAGGGAATGCAGAAATGCTTCCAATCCAAGCCTGATAGAAGCAGGAAATCGTGTGACAATGCTTGGGAGGGTGGGAGGAGCTCTGGCTTGGGTAAGGCTGCCTGGAAGAAGCAGGCTTTGACCTGAGCTTGGTGAGACAGGTAAGATCTAGATAGGTTGAGTGAGAAGGAAAAAGATGCCAACAGTGGGAATAGCAGAGCCAAGACAGGGAGGCAGGAGGCACAGTCATAGCCTCGGAGGGGTGAGCAGCCCTTTCCTGTGGAGCTTCACATGTGCGAGGGAGAATGGTTTAGAAATTCAGGCAAAGGCCTAGTCATAGGAAACCTTCAAGATTCTAAGAAATTTGGGGCAGGATCTGGGAAGCTGTGGACATTCTTGAGCAGGAATGTGTCATGCTGGAACCTGTGCTTTATAGGAAGAGTGATATGTTGGCTGCAGGGTTTGAAGGAGAGCGACAGTGCAGGCAGAAGGAAGGATGAGGGATTATTACAGTCACCCAGATTGGTGATCATGGAGGCCTGAAGTGCAGTGGGGAGACCACGACAGGCAAGAAGGGAAACTTTGGAAAAGAGCTGTCGAGGTAATAGAGTGGGGATCCATGTCTGATTGGATGTGGGGTTTGTAATACAGCCACCTGCCCAGCCTGGATTTAGGGTAGCTTATCCTGGGAGTTGTTGTCTAGAGGTACCCTGAGGTTAAGAGGTGAGCAGGCCTGGAGAAACTGATCTACAGTGGTAGAGTCTGTAGGTCACCCCCACCCAAATACCTGTTCTTCCTTTCCTAAAAATGTTATTGTTGTTTATTTTGATTATTTTATTTATGTTGTTTATATTGATTATTGTTTAATCACTAAGCTATGCCTGACTCTTTAGCGACCCCATGGACTATAGCCCGCTGGGTGCCTCTCTCCATGGGATTTTTCATGCAAGAACACTGGAGTGGGTTGCCATTTCTTTCTCCAGGGGATCTTGCTGACCCAGGGATCGAACCCGCGTCTCCTGCAGTGGCAGGTGGGGTCTTCACCACTGAGCCACCCGAGAATGGAACCCCTAGTTTTTAGTTAGACACGTGTCGCCTATCCCTGCTTTAAGTCAAGACCCTTTCCACTTTTCTTCCATCTAGGTGTGGTCACGTGACTACATCTGACCAGTTGATTTGTAATCAGAAATGTCAGACTTCTGGTTTCCTGTGGGCTAGAAGGCAATACGACTTGAGAGGATTCAGGTCACATAGGTTAAAATCATATTTGAGCCCTGCCCTTTCTGAACTTACATACTGGATGGCCAGGAACCCATTTACAGAAAATCTTCACTTTGCTAGTGTCCACTGTTTGCATCTTAAATGTTTTTATATTCAGGATGTTACCTTATCCCTTTATTTTTACATCCTAGGGGATACCTTGTCCTCTGTTCTGACTGCAGGGACAAATGCAGATGAATAGCCCCAAGTGGGGCTGATGTTAAAATTCAGCTGCTGGGGAGGATGGAGGATCCCAACCCTGTAAAGGACGCCTGGAGGTGAAACTGGTTTTAGTAAGGAGATGGCAAGATCAGTTCCAAGCCTGCTGAGTTGTGATTCTAATCAATGACTGATAATATTTAATATGTTTTGAGTGCTTACTCTGTGCCTGGCATTTAACTACATCACCTTACAGCTACCTTGTGAGGAAGCTGCTAATATTACCCTCATTCGAGATAGACTGGGAGCTAAGAGGTGAAGCCATTTGCTCAATGTCTTCCAGTTCCCAAGTAGCAGTGCTGTCACTCAACTCCAAGTGTTTCTGATGACAGGGCAGTTAATCATTAAGTAGTTGTTCTTGTGTGCATGCTAAGTCACTTCAGTTGTGTCTGACTATTTGCGACTTTGTGGACTATAGCGCACCAGACTCCTCTGTCCATGGGATTCTCCAGACAAGAATAATGGAGTGGGTTGCCATGCCTTCCTCCAGGGGATCTTCCCAACCCAGGGATCAAACTTGCTTCTCTTATGTCTCCTGCATTGGCAGGTTCTTTACCACCAGCACCACCTGGGAAGTCCCATAGTTCTTAGGGAGTTATTTTCTTTTTTTTTTTTAAATGTCTTCCCCACAGCCTCCTTCTTAGAATATATCTCTTTTCTCTGATACTGATTCCATACTTGGTAAGGAATTTTATCTGAGAAAACTCCTGCTAGCAGGCTGATACATTCCCTTTCCCAGTTGACAGTATTTGAAGCTGAAACTCCAATACTTTGGCCACCTGATGCGAAGAGCTGACTCATTTGAAAAGACCCTGATGCTGGGAAAGATTGAAGGCAGGAGAAGGGGACGACAGAGGATGAGATGGTTGGATGGCGTTGCCGACTTGATGGACATGGGTTTGGGTGAACTCTGGGAGTTGGTGATGGACAGGGAGGCCTGGTGTGCTGCGGTTCATGGGGTCACAAAGAGTCGGACACAACTGAGCGACTGAACTGAATTGAAGCTTGACAGGGGCTTTGCAGGGGCCTGTTGACAAATCCACTAAGTGGGGTGGGGGTGGGAGATTTGTAGCATTTGCCAATTTTCATGGTGTAAATGTTCCTACCAGAACTGATTTCAAGCTGCTATGGAAGCTTGCACAATTTCTGGATATTTAATTGTGGATTCTGGTGCAGCCTGCTCCAGCACACCTTTGGGGCCCAGAGGACTGTACTGTATAGCTAAAAGAGCAACCATCCTAGCTGGGAATTCTCAGAATCTACAGCCGGACCGAGAGTGCAGACACTGGGGCGGCTTCCAGGGCTCTTCCAGGTGTACTTTGAGGGGGTCGTTGGCTGCTTCTCCCTAGAGGTCTGGCCCTGGGCACTCTGGGGGGTCTTACTGTGGCCCGTGGGCTCAACAGTCCCTGGGCTCATCGGTCACGCTTCCTCCGGAGGGGTCAGCTCACCTCCTGGAAAACAGCCCCATGTGACCAGCAGGTGGCAGCATTCTCACATTCTCACAACACTCCGTGCCCAAGCAAAATGAGGAGCCTTTGTTCTGAATTCAGAGGTGGTGTCACCAAGAGAAAGGCCCAAAGGGGCAAGCTAATTGCCTGTCCTTAGCTGACCTGTGACTACAGAGCCAGTGGACAGGCTCCCACAGCTTGGTATAATGAAAGTGATCTTCGAAAATGACAGAGACTGCCCAGTCTCGACACCACTGCCTGCCCATCCTAGGGGCTTAGGTTTGGCATCATGGAAACAGGCACTGGGGTCCTTTCAGGAATGGAGCTAAGGGCCAAGAAGAGGTTTCCAGTTCTTCCTTAGAACTGCCGCTGCCCCAAAGCCACACTGAGCTATGGCTTGTCTACTTGACTCTACTAGATGGTCAACTCCTGCTAAGGGGACCAGCTATCCCAATTTGCCTGGGACTGTCCCAGGCTCCATACTGGACGTCTCATGTCCTGGGAAGCCCTGGCCCTGGCAAACATGACAGTTGACCACCTGAACTCCTGGGCCCTGTCTGCCTGACACATGGTAGGTACCCCTTCTAGTGGTTGCCGCTGCGGATGAGGGTCCTGAGAGAGAAGGGCAATGTGGAAGTTGAGTGGGACCATGGAAAAGGAAGTGTTAGTAGCTCAGGCATGTCTGACTCTTTGTGACCCCCTGAACTGTAGCCTGCCAGTCTCCTCTGTCCATGGGATTCTCCAGGCAAGAATACTGGAGTGGGTTGCCATGCCCTCCTCCAGGGAATCTTCCTGGCCTAGGTCTCTCCAGGTTTTGCAGAGTCTCCCCGGATATGCAGGCAGATTCTTTACCATCTGAGCCACTAAGGAAGCTGACCAAATCCAACAAACAAAATTTGATTTCATTTTATTAAAAAAAAAACTTACTCCCTTTCCTTTTTATCAAAGGAAATGTCTGGAATGCATGAGGGGGGAACTCCAGAACAGTCCCTTTCTTCTCCTCTCTCCCTCCCGTCCAGTTCCCTCCTTCCTTCTCCTCCTCACTGCAGCACATCTTGCATCTGGCACCTGATACAGGGCCCTCCCAGAGTCCACAGCAGAGAACTCTGTGTTCCAGGGAAGGGTGGGGCGGCTGCAGGGGAGGGCAGCAGGGGCAGTGAAGCGGGCAGGCCAGAGGAGGGGTGAGGCAGGCAGAGGCTCTTACGCCCTAGAAATGGAGGAGCAACGAAAGTGGCCCAAAAGAGCCTGAGGTTCCCTGGAGCCCTCAGCTGGTCTCCTCAGCTCCAGGCAGGTCCTCCTATGGCTCAAGCCCCACTGTGATGTGGCTTATCTCCTTTGTCTCCGCCGAACCCTCTAAACAGTTCACTTCTACTCAGGGGAGTCAGTCTCTGCAAACACAACATGTACTATGGCTTGAGTCAGTGCAATCACTATGGCTGAATCACTTTGCTTAAACCAGTTAAAAGATGTGCAGATTCTTGGGTCCATTCGCAAACAACTTCTTTCAAAAATCCAACCAGCCACAGCACTTAACCCAGGACCAAAAACGAGATCAAACCAGTCAATCCAAAAGGATATCAACCCTGAATGTTCTTTGGGAGGACTGATGCTGAAGCTCCAATACTTTGGCCACTTGATGCAAGGAGCTGACTCATTGGAAAAGATTCTGATGAAGAGAAAAACTGAAGGCAAAAGAAGAAGGGGGAGGCAGAGGATGAGATGGTTTGATAGCATCACCAACTCAGTGAACATGAATTTGAGCAAACTCTGGGAGAGAGTGAAGGACAGGGGAGCCTGGCATACTGCAGTCTAGGGATGAGGTCACCAAGAGTCGGATATAACTTAGCAACTGAACAACAACATCAACAACAAAGTACCCACCATGTATTTCCAGATTCACTGATTCATGACAAACATCAAGAAGACTGCTGTTGTCCGCAACAAGGAATCTGATTAAGCTTGAACATATTCATTGGCCACTGATACGAATAACATTGTAACATCAAAGAAATTTAAAATATCTCAATGTTGTTTTTAATCTTTGTCAATCTGATAGGTAGAAATTTTAAACATATACTCCTTCTGGGAGTGTTATTCATAATAACTACAAGATAGAAACAAACCAAATGTCCATTAACAGATAAATGGATAACAAATTGTGATATATAAATACAGTGTAATACTATTCAGCCATAAAAAGAAATACAGTACTGAAACGTGCTAAAGATTTTTTGCAAATCCTTCTTCCCTGGTCTGGACATTGGGATAAAGGAGAAACCGCTCACAGTGGCCTGCCAGTTCTGCACAGATTGTTCCTTGTCAGTTCTCCAACCTTATCTTGTCCTGCTTTCCCCAGCACTCACGGTGGAGTCACCCTGGGCATCCACCAGTTCCCTAGAAATACCACACTCTGTCCTGAGTTATAGTCTTCATTCAGGCTGTTCCCATCGCCTAGATAAGAATAGCAGGTAGAGGCTTCCCTGGTGGTTCAGTGGTAAAGAGTCTGCCTGCCAATGCAGGAGACATGCATTTGACCCCTGGTCTGGGAAGATCCCACATGCCATGGAGCAACTAATCCCCTGCATCACAACCACTGAGCCGGGGCCCCAGAGCCCAGGAGCTGCAACTACTGAAGCCAGGTCACCCTACAGCCTGTGCTTCACGAGAGAAGCTGCCACCGTGAGATGCCCGCACACTGCAGAGAGTAGCCCCTGCTTGCAATAACTTGAGAAAAGCCCACACAGCGATGAAGACCCAGCAGAGCCAAAAACACGTAAATAACTAAAAATTAAAAAAAAAAAAAAAAAGAATAGCAGATGGGATCTGGCTTAGAAGGAGTGGTCCTAGAAGCCACTGTGAGAGGGTGAAATTGCAGCTTTAATGGGAAGGAGGAGAAGGGAACCTGTCATCAAACTGGGGAGCAAGGAGAGACTGCACTTTCAACATGACAGGTATTAGCTCTTCTGTCAACTTGGTGCTAAGAAATATAAATTTCTCATAGGCTTTTTGTTTAAAAATTTCTGAATAGCCCACCACTCCTGATGTCAAAATCTGTCATTCTTGGTGGGTTGATATTTATATTCCCACGGTGGAGTCAGGGTGGAGTCACCCTGACTCCACTGTGACAAATTAATGCAGCAAAGCCCTGTTCTAGATAAAAATTGACCTTGCAGGTGAAATCCTGCCACCTCTTGTTTCCCAGCCAGACTTTGGATTTACTGGGGCCTGAATTAACGCTAGGAGCTCAATAGGGACTCTACAGACTTGATAAGTATTATTAATAGACATAATCTTTCTCCTTTAAAGAACAAAGAGCAGGAGTTTGAGTTATTTTCAGCCACAAGATAAAGGTAAATGGATATGGGCTTTATTGAAGAAATGCTGGGTTTATGACATGGAGCTGACCAGGTAAACTAAATCCTACATAGAGGGCACAGCAACTCTGGTTATTAAGGCATGGATATCTCCAGGTCTCCAGTGCTTTGGGGGGATGGTGAGAGCCTTTACTGGTGTCAAAGAAGGGCCTTCACTTCATCTCCAGGCTAGAGGAGTCTTAACTATTCCATAGAGGCCATAGCAGCTGAACCCAATGGAAGGCACATGATGATTCCCTGAAAGGGCTGTAGGCACAGAGGAGATGCCCATGCCAACTCCTCGCTGGTGCGTTATTGAGCCATGAAATGATCCCCATGGAAATGGGTGTGCCTTGTCTATCTATGAAGCAGTCACCCTTGGGGTCCTGGGGATGGGCTGATCCCTTGGATTTGTATGGCCCTTGTTCCTTTCAAAGAGCTGGTGTCTGTAATTGCTTCCTTTCCAGGCTAGCTCCAGCCATGTTCCCCTTATCCTCCTCAGAGGAAGAAGCTGAGCATTTGGGAAGAGGTCCAGGGTCTGGGGTCTCAAGGCAGCTTCAGGGATGTAGGGTCATGGTTGCTCTCTGCCTTCCTTTGTTATCTAAAACTGTAGAGTTTCCAGGTTGCCCTGGGTGAGGAGTCAAATGTTAGGAAGTGAAGGTCTGGCTGCGGGGAGGGGAAGATGGAAGGAAAGGCTCCTCCACCCCATTTAGGTTCCCCTACACACTCCCACCTCCCGCCCTGGGCGGTCTTATCCTGCTCCTTCCTGTCTGTGCCTGCGGAGTCCCCGGGATGGCCTCAGCCCCACCAGCACCCCACCCTGGCTGCCTTTTTCACCTCCCCTGCCACTTGCTTTCCTGTAAGAAACTCCACCCTGCCCAGAACACAGAGTTCAGTCCAGAGTTTGGGAGGCAGACGCTGGGTGTGAGAGTGGAGGGCAGTCAGAGCTGGAAGCGAGGAGGAGAAAGAAGGGACTGTTTGATTTCTCCCTTGGGCGCCGTCGCTCCCACCCGTTGTCAGAGAGCCAAGGGGACAGGGTTTGTAATGAAATGACATCTTGCTGGCCATGTTTGGCGATGCTTCACCTGACCTGGTCCCTGTGCTTTGATACCACCAGTGGGTGCCAGGCACGGGGGTAGGGATTTATGCTGTACTGGACTTGGCCATCAAGGAAACTGCTAGCAGTTACCATGGGTATACTACAGCAGGTGGTAGTTTTAGACAATGGGTCCCTCCCTCCTTAGAGGAGCCCCAGCTGCCTCTTCCCATGATGCCACCCAGGCATGTAGGGTGGGCACGGGATATTGAGACCATGACTTATTTTTTGATCAATGGGCTTCTCATCATGTAATCTTGCCTGTCCCCACAGGTAAAGGTCAGAAGGCCAGACAGCTTGCGGTGCAAGACCTTTTCTTTCTTTCCTTCTAAAAGCATTTGTTTATTTGTTTAGCTGCACTGAGTCTTAGTTGTAGCACTCAGAATCTTCCATCGTCGTTGTGGCATGCGGAATTTTTAGTTGTGGCATGCAGAATTTTTACTTGTGGCATGTGGAATCTATTCTTAGTTCCCTGACCAGGGATAGAACCTGAGCCCCCTGCATTGGGAGCACGAAGTTTTAGCCACTGGACCCCCAGGGAAGTCCCAGGACCTCTTTCCTTAAGGAAACATGGTCTGGGGCCCACGTGAAGCCCTGGGTGGGTAGGTAGGGACTCAGGACCCACTGGGGAGTCCCTGGGCCAGCTACTCTGTAAGTGGTTGTGTTGGAATCAAGTCCATTTACCAGTGGTTTTAATGTGGACAAAGAACTGAATAGATAAATCAATATTAGGTATAAAAACATATTCCAAAATGCAATTGTAAAATGCAATTGTGAATTAGGTAATTCTTTCCTCTGCTGGAAATGTAAGCCAGGTTTCCTCTGGTACGCAAGCCAGGGTTTGTAGTGGAGCTTTGTACTGTTTTCTGATCACAGAGATACTTTAACCATTACAGGGCATCCAGAACCTGATTCTCTCTCCTCTGCCTTTAGGAAAGCTACTACATGTGACGGTCCACAGGATAGTACGTGGCGTTCTGTAAACTTGAACCACCTGGCCCGTGATGTGATTGATAAGAGCAGATACAAGGACAGGAAAGAGAATTCAGAGACCTGTTATAACTGACAGGTGATTTCACTAAAGGCGAGCTTTAGTGAAATCTCTTTTTACACAGAGCCAGCTCATGATTATACAGAACATGAAATTATTATAATACATCCTGATAAAAACAATCAGCAGGAGAGGAAAAAGCCTGGCTTGGCAGGACTGATTTACATTGCAAATATCTTTCCCTTTGGCAGTTTAGCCACCGTCCCTCAGCCTACCTGTGAGCTGGCCTCAAGGACTTGAGGCACAAGGATGCGCAGGACGGACGCTGTTCTTGTGAGAGCATCTGGGTGGCCTGGAGTGGGGGAGGGGACCAGTGAGTGTCATCTCCTGGGGCTTGCCTCAGCTGTGGGCTTGAGGGTGGGAGGAACTGGGTCATGTCCTTGCAGAGCCAGGTGAAGCCTTGGCGGAAAGGAAGCACATGACTGATGCCACTGTCCCCTTCTCAAACCTGTTTCCAGAAGGCCCCCCATTGCAGAGGGGTCCTGAGACATATGACACATTTGCAGCTGCTGAAACCATTAGTTAGATGCAGGGCTGGGATTTTTTTTTTTTAACATTTTTTAGTTTTTAAATTTATTTTTAATTGAAGGATAATTGCTTTACAATACTGTGTTGGTTTCTGCCGTACATCAACATGGGTCAACCATGTGTCTACATGTGTCCCCTCCATCTTGAACCTCCCTCCCACCTTCCACCCCACCCCACCCCTTTAGGTTGTTATTGAGCCCCTGGTTTGAGTTCCCTGAGTCATACAACAAATTACCACTGGCTGTCTATTTTTACACATGGCAGTGTATGTTTTCATGCTTCTGCTGCTGCTAAGTCGCTTCAGTTGTGTCCAACTCTGGGCATCCCCAGAGACAGCAGCCCACCAGGCTCCGCTGTCCCTGGGATTCTCCAGGCAAGAACCCTGGAGTGGGCTGCCATGTCCTTCTCCAATGCATGAGAGTGAAAAGTGAAAGTGAAGTCACTCAGTCATGTCTGACTCTTAGCGACCCCATGGACTGCACCCCACCAGGCTCCTCCGTCCATGGGATTTTCCAGGCAAGAGTACTGGAGTGGGGTGCCATTGCCTTCTCCATATGTTTCCATGCTGCTCTCTTAATTTATCCTATTTATTTTGGCCATGCCGGGTCATCATTGCCGCATGTAGACTTTCTCTAATTGAGGTGAATGGAGGCAGCTCTGTAGCTGCGGTTTGTGTGGGCTTCTCATTCCAGTGGCTTCTCTTGCTGTGGCTCACGGGCTCTGGAGCCCAGGTCCAGTAGTTGTGGCACACAGGCTTAGTTGCCCTGTGGCATGTGGGATCTTAGTCCCCCAAGCAAAATTATTAGTCACTCAGTCATGTTGGATTCTTTGCGACCCCGTGGACTATAGCCCGCCAGGCTCCACTGTCCGTGGGATTCTCCAGGCAAGAAGACTGGAGTGGGTAGCCATTCCCTTCTTCAGGGGATCTTCCCAACAGGGATCAAACCCAGGTCTCCTGCACTGCAGGCAGATTCTTCACTGTCTCAGCCACCAGGGAAGCCCTCAGTTCCCCAAACAGGGATCAACCCACGTCTCCTACATTGGCAGGTGGAATCTATATCCCTGGACCGTCAGGGAAGTCCAGGGCTGTTTTGTTTTGCTCTTTTATGAAGGTTAGGTGTTTGGTGAGCCCCCGGGCCCTAGTTGCACAGCTTCTCTTTCTGCATATTTTTCTGGGGAGAAAACACATCCCCTAGTTGTCAAGCGCCCATGACTTCCCATAACACAATGTAAGCAGAACATTCTGTTCACAGCCACTCCCAGGAGATCACTCGTTTTGAACTGACTCAACCCAGGTTTCTACCAGTACGGCCCAGGGCAGGAGGACTGCCACCACTGCCCCCCACCCCAGCAAAGTTCTTAGGCCTGTTTGATCCAAGGTAACCCATGGAATAAAACCCCATCAGCCCCCTTCGCCCTTTCTCCCAGCCCTCCCCTCTTCTTCTCTTTCTTCCCTTTCCTTCTCCAGTTTTGCCTTCTCTCATCCCTTCTCACTCTCCCCCTCCCTAACCACCCCTCCCCATGCTCGCTCCCACATCCCTTTCCTGTTCACCTCTCTTGTGATATTGACTTGACATATTAATCATTACAACAGCAGCTAAGAATTCCATCATGCTTCATTAATCCCGAGGAAAATACCATGTTAGCTGATGAGCCCTCTAGGGTACACTCATACATTCTTCCCAGGGTCCAGAACACTGGAAATTTCTCACTTTCTCCTTGTCACTGAACAGGAGGCCACTGTGGAGGTCACAGTGAGCTAAGGTGGGGGATTGGCAAGGCGAGGGTGGGAATGGATGTGGGCTCCAGTCCATGAAGGCATTGGTCACTCATCATGGACTCTGGCAGGCCTCGGGCTATTCAAGGACTCCTGTTGTGGAGGGTGAGTTGTAAAATCCCATCAGGGTGGCCAAGGCCAGAACAGTGTGACTTTAATAGGGTTAAAGTTTGCCCTTTTTACAGCTTTTTTATGATAAGGTTCTTAGTCACATGAAGGGGAAAGAACTAGAGTGGATCTGTCCAAACTTAGCTGGTCAGACCTTAGGTGTGGTCATGCATGGCCTCCTTCCAGATGCCCCAGGGTGTCCTTGGTCATGCTGTGGGTCCTGCTTTCCAGCTAAAAGTTCTGCCCTGCATGTCAGAAAGCCCGTTCACCCAGCTCTAGCCATTCACCCAACTCTCCTCTAGGAAAAGTGGATCCAGGCAGCGATTTCAGACTGGGAAGTATCCTCAAGACAAGCAGACTTATTTAAGAGAAGCAAAGGACTCATCCCCTAGCCAAAGGTGCCACCTGATTTTGTGCTGTCATCCAGCCATCACCCATAGTAGCTGTAGGGAGCCAATTCCATTCCCAAAACACAGTTGGGTTTGGATGCCTTGGTCCTGGTGGTTCAGGCGATAAAGAATCGGGCTGCAAGGCGGGGTATGCAGGTTTGATCTCCAAGGAAGATCCCCTGGAGAAGGGAATGGCAACCTACTCCATTATTCTTGCCTGGACAATTCCATGGACAGAGGAGCTTGGCAGGTTATAGTCCATGGGGTCACAGAGAGTCAGACACGACTGAGTGACTAACATTTTCACTTTCCAGCCTAGAATGTGCTGTTGTCACTCTGGATCTGTCCATCCTTCAGATGGCCCCTCCTTTAGGAGACCTTCTCAAACTCTATCCTCATTTTCTGACCTCAGGAAGAATTCGTCTCTCCCCCACCTTCAAAGAGCTTAGGCCGTACTTCTCAGCAGCACCTGCCCCAGTGTAAGGTATTCCTTGAAACACACCTTTGGCCTCACTGGACTGTGAGTGGTCCATGCAGGACTCACCTGGGCCTTGTTTAATTTGAGTAAGCAAGCTGGTACCAAGTAGATGTCCATAACATTTAATGAAGGTATGATTTAGCAGAAGACCCTGCCCTTTTTCTATGTAAACAGCCTAAACGCCATGTCTTCTATGTAGGGATCATCTTTGCTCACAAAGAATGTTAAAAAGTGTAATTTATTTTTTTTATTTTAAAAACTGAAGTGTAGTTGATTTTCAATGTTACGTTGTTTCTGGTGTACTGCAAAGTGATTCAATTGATATGTCTTTGATTCTTTTACATTGTAATTTATTACAAGATATTGAATACAGTTCCCTGTGCTATATAGTAAGTCCTTTTTGATTATCTATTTTATATATAGTCGTTTGTATCTGCTAATCCCAAACCCCTAATTTATTCCTCCCCCACCTTCCCCTTTGGTAACCATAAATTTGTTTTCTATGTCTAAGAGTCTGTTTCTGTTTTGTGAATAAGTTCATTTGTATCATTATTTTTAGATTCCACGTATGAATGATATCATATGATATTTATCTTTCTCTGTCTGACCTCACTTAGTATGACAATCTCTAGGTCCATGCACATTGCCGCAAATGGCATTATTTCATTCTTTTTTATGGCTGAGTGGTATTTCACTGTATATATGTGCCACATCTTCTTTATCCATTCATCTGTTGACAGACAGATTGCTTCCGTGTCTTAGCTATTGTAAATAGTGCTTCTATAAACATCAGAGGACATGTAACTTTTCGAATTAGAGTTTCCTCCAGGTATATGCCCAGGAGTAGGACTGCTGGAAAAGTATAGTTTCTAAATCGGTGACTAGTTTGTTGAAGGTTGGGTCTCCCCAGTGGCTCAGACAGTAAAGCGTCTGCCCGCAATGCGGGAGGCCCGGATTCGATCCCCGGGTTGGGAAGATCCCCTGGAGAAGGCAATGGCAACCCACTCTAGTACTCTTGCCTAGAAAACTCCATGGATGGAGGAGCCTGGTGGGCTACAGTTCATGGGGTCGCAAAAAGTCGGACATGGCTGAGCGACTTCACTGTGTTGAAGGTGGAATTTGCATCAGTCCTTGAATCCATAGCATCTGCCATAATATGTTCATTAGTGTAAATTTGCATCAGATGGTCCTGTCTGTGTCTGTTATGCCATAATGTTGAATCACTTGCAAACATATTTCCTCAGGGTAGACAAGTCAGATTATGCATGGTGAGTATGTACCTACTCTGTGTCCGAGCTGACAGTAGGCCCCACAGAAATGCACAGTGAGAGGTCCCTCCCTATTGGGAATAAAGTCTAGGTGCTGTGGAGATGTGGTCAGGTGTTAAACGCATGTGAGTTCCTTATGTGCATGCCAGCTGTGAGCTTCTGTGTGGGGCTACTGAGAGGAAGTCACAGCATGTTCCCTGGAGAAGCTCCTGGCTCCGCTGGGGAGCTGAGCCATCCATAGCTGGATGAGCTCCAAACACACCTAAGGCTTGACTAGGTGTGCACAGGCCCCCAGCTGCAGCCGCTAGTGCCATAGTGTGCAGATCCCTTGGGGACTTCCAGTCTGTGCGAGCAGGAGAGGGGGAAACAGTGTAGGGAAGTGGAGACAAGCAGGAAGGAGGACCTGGCCCATTCCTGATGCTTGGAGTCGGTGCCGCTTTGTTTTTGGAGTACAGCTGGAACTTTTCTTTCAGGCCTGAGATGGATATGAACCATTAAGGCTGCTATGAGTGGAGTGGATTCTGCAGTGAGGCCCTGGGAGCACTCTTTCAGGGCTCCTTAGATGAGGGGTACCCAGGCCTAGGATGGACTTCTTGGGGTGACTTTGGACCAGAGTGGACCCTACTTAAGGCATATTCGTGCCTCAGGACCAGCCAGAACTATGCTTAACTGCACAACTGGGAGAAGGAGCAGTGGGTGACCCCTCCAGGGTGGCTGGTGCTGAGGGTGGGAAAGAGTCAGCCACACATCAGTTCACACTCAGCACCCCCAGCCTCAGCACTTTAGTCCCCAGCATGAAAGCTTGTTATATGGTGGCCAGGGAGCAGGTGGCGTGGGGGCTCAGCGCAACATCTGGGAACTGCCCTTCCACAGTTGTTCCACTTAGCTTTCTCATGCAAGAGACCTGAGATATTGGAGCATAGTCTGGTGAGGGGCTTGGCCTCCCTGGGGCCTCGGAGGGGCTGTGGATGGTCTCCTGTGTTTGCCTTGGAGCCTGGACAAATGTGGGCTTCCCTGGTGGCAGATAAAGAATCTGCCTGCAATGCAGGAGACCTGGGTTCAATCCCTAGATCGGGAAGATCCCCTGGAGAGGAGCTTGACAACCCATTCCAGTATTCTTGCCTAGAGAATTCTGTAGACAGAGGAGCCTGGCGGGCTACAGTCTATGGGACTGCAAAGAGTTGGACACCACTGAGTGACTAACACACTCAACATGCTGGATGAAGATGGTGATCGGGAAGGGTCCAAGGACACACGGCACCCACGTGGAGAGGGATCAAGCTGATATTCCTACAAAACACACTGGGGATCAGGCTGACATTCCTACAAAATGTGCTCTCTGGATCCCAAGCCCTCCCGAGGGGGCAGGAGATATCCCTGGACACACCCCTCCTGGCCTTGTGTGCCCTTGGGTGCACTGGAGAGGCAGGTCGCCTTTGCCCCCGCCACTCCCCGCTCGTGAATGAGGCTCGTGACTCACATCTGCTCGGCCAGGCAGCCGCAGTTAGGGGAGCCTCATTCAAATGCCAGGCAGACTCAAATAGCACGCTCTGCTCGCCTATGAATAGCCTGCCCAGCTGTTCTGCAGGAGGCCAAGCCGCGTTCTCATCCAAAGTACATTTGTTCTTATTTATGAGCTGCATCAGACGCCATCGGCAGCCTACCTTTGGCCCTTCAAGGCCAGCTTCGTGCATGTTCTTTGTTCCCTCAAGTCTCACCAAGTGAAATATTAACTGTTGGTGGGACAGAGGGCCTGGGAGCCTCTGAAGGCAGGGTTGATGCAGAAGGATACCTGGAGGGAGGGTTGTTCACTGACCTGGAATTTTCCATTCCTCTGAAGCTCACATGATCGAGGCAGTGTTTTCTGCAAGCCACAGAGCAAAGGTGGGTGCCAAGTGGCCGGTGCTTAGGCACTGGATGGTGGGTGACCACAGCTGTTTATAGCATCATGGTCACTGGTCAGACTGATCTTGCCCATGCAGGGGTTCATGGAAAGGATCAGACCCAAAAGCCGGGAGACCCAGGGTTCAGCCTTGGCTCTGCCTCTGGGACAGTTTGGGGAGTCTTGTGGGAGAGGCTAGTCATCTCAGGGCTTCTTTTCCCTTGGATGTAAAAAGAGAGATTGGAAAGAAGCGCAAAATCTCGTTTCTGACTCAGACATTTTCTGCCCTGGATGCTGAGACCCGTGAACTCCATTTAGAGCTAACTGTGGTAACATATTCCATATGTGATTTTCATAACATCTTATGGACAAACTCGAATGTACTTTTTGGCCAACTCAGTATTTCTCTCTCATCTTTGAGAATGTACTAGGTCAGCCTTCTACTCCCTTTGCTTCTCTCTCCTTTCCCTTCTCTCTATCTGCCTCACTGCTGTACCTTCCCTTTATCTCACTTCCCTTATCCTTACCTTAGAGCTGAGGACATCACCTTGGAAGCTGAGACACAATCACGTGTCCTCTGTGGACCCATGTTTCACTTTCCAGCTGTACTTCCGGGCTTCCTTGGTGGTTCAGACAGTAAAGAATCTGCCTGCAATGAAGGAGACCTTGGTTCCTAGCTATGTGACCTTGGCCAAATGATTTGTCTGGGTGTTAATTCCCTCTCTATCAAAAGGGAATTATATTAGGGTTTGGGGAAGAGTTATACACGATATCTCATGCATGAAGCCTCCTTAAATACAAGCCCTTATATGATTGGAACTTAAAAGCTGGTATACACAAATAACTCATTCTTTAGTCTCTATTTCTGCTAATAGGGATACTCTCCTCCTATTTCTGGGCTTTGAACTTGATGTCACCTTGACCTTTCTTCTGGCTTGTTCTCTGCAATTAGTATCTCTGGAAGCCTTCCTTACGGCACCCCTGGGCTTGGCAGTTGTGAGGAGAAGACCTGAAGATACAGAGCTAAGCAAGAGGCTCAGCCTTCTGTGGAGCTGGTGCTATCTTTGGGAATCACTGGAAGATTTCCTCATGCAAGTGCTATTCTGGGGGGAATTTGTTCAAGTCTTGGTGGATTAGTCAGGATTCCCTGGAAGTGGGTGTGGGCTTCACTAGTGGAGGTCAAATGGATCAGACTACACTCTCTTTGGATTTGCTATTGACCTCCTTACTGTGCAGAATCTGGCCTGGTGCGGATTTACATTCCCTGGGCCCTGAAGATTGTCATGGGCCCTGTCACACCATGTCAAGTCGTGTCTTTTAGAGTGACGTGAACTTGAAACGTGTAGGGAAGGTGGGCACTTCCAGATAGCTCACATAATGCTATGGGGAAATATTTTAAAATTGCTTCCTTTGAAAGAGCTTCCCCAGCTCTGTGGGCAGGTAGAAGAATGCAAACTGGATTTCAGCACCAACTTACCTCCCACCCCCCCAGCCCCGGCCCTGGCCAAGAGCCTTTATGGAGGGCCCAACCTACTCAATCATAAGGGCAGACCTGACATTCATTGATTAGATTTCAAGTTCCAGGAAGGTATGGTCCCTTCTCTCTTTCATCAGCGAAGCCTGAATATTTAGCCAAAGTCTGGGCACAGTGAAGATGCTCACTAAATATTGTTGAGTGTTGAATGAATGAAGGTAAGGTGACCTCTTGCTAGGGATGCTTGGTGCAACTGATGCCAACAGGGTGGGGTAGTTAAATGCATGTGCTTTGGAATCAGATAAAACTGAGTTTGGATTTTGCTCTACCTCTTAATAGATGCATGGTTATAACTTCTCTGAGTTTCAGTTTCCCCATCTTTGAAATAAGCATGTCACACCTGTCCAAGTAGTGCTGTGGTGAGGGTTTGCCAAGATGACATATGTAAAGTACCTACATCAGTGTCTGACAAGAGGTTACATTTTAATTGAGGCTGCCGGGAGAGCACTGGGGATGGGCATTCCCCAGGGCCTCCCAAATCTGAACGACTTTATGGCTGCCAGAGCCTGGAGCCTATCCAGTCATTCTCAGTGGGGATCTCAGATACGGATTGAGGTGGCTTGTGGTCACAATGATTGCTCACCCCTGGCACCTATCCCCACACACTTACTGAGGCTTCAAAACCCATTAGGCTCTCAAACATTCAGTACTTCAGTTTCCCAGAAAAAGCATGACTTGTGTTGGCTAGATTACAAATATCTTCTACAGTTTATTGTTTCCCATTATGGTACCCCTAATTGCTCTTGCACTCGGTCTTGGAGATTGGCCACCATCATTTAGTTGATCTCATGCTATCTGCAAAGGCAAGGAACATAATGGCCTCTCTACAGGACTTTGCCCTCCCACGAGCTCAGGGACCACAAACCTTGCCTGCTGGTGTGGAAAAGCAACCGCCCTGGCTTCTGAGGATGTTCAGCTGAGAAATACAATACAGACACATATTCACTGGTGCAGTGTCTGTGCTTTTAGAGTCCACAGCACTGTCTGAAAGAGTGCATCAATACATTTCACCCTTTAGCAGGGTTGCAAGTGGTAATTTGTAAAAGGCTCTGCAGAGATACTGGAGAAAAGTTGGTGAAGAAATTCAGATTAGAGGGAAAATGCAGGAGAGACTTTTTTTTTCTTTTGCTAGTGAATGCATGTGTCTATGGAGACCTGAAGAGTGTCTTGAATGTATTAAGCCAAAAGTCTGCAATTTAAAAATGTCACTGTTGGCCCATTCACACCAGTTGATCTGGGACCGAAGTGATTTTCAAGGGGGTGGGGTGTGATAGGGTTGAGGGCTGTAAGGGGGGAGTCCATGGATTAATGGAATGAACACAGGCATGCTCAATCACTCAGCCGTGTCCTACTCTTTGCGACCACGTGGACTGCAGCCCACCAGGCTCCTCTGTCCATGGAATTTCTCAAGCAAGATTACTGGAGTGGGTTGCCATTTCTTTATCCAGGGGATTTTCCTGACACAGGGATAGAACTCGTATCTCCTGCAGCTCCTGCATTTGGGAGGTGGCTTCTTTGCCACAGAGTCACCTGGACTTCTCATTGAACACAGGACTGCGGGTCAAAAAACTTATAAACCTTATTTATAAAAATGTGTAAATCTTGTCCCTGATTAGTCATACCTTTGGTCGATGTGACATCACCTGCTAGTGCCTCCGTTTGTCTGTTCTTTGCGAGCAACACAGGGGTGTGTGGCCATTGTCAGAGTTTATGGTCTGAGTGTATGCCCAGCCGTGGTGGGTGGGAAGCCACAAGAGATGGGACCATCTGAGCCCTGCAGTCAGCCAGGGCAGGCAGTCCGTATTCTTGTTCTACAGCCTCTTTTCAGGCTTCAGGGTCCTTTTGAGGGAGGAAAACAGAAGAGAGAACTGTGGGGGAATTGGGGCCTACTCCAACACATGGCGGAGTTGTGTTGATGATTCAGCCAATGAGCATGTCTTCGCTGCCCAGACAGGATTTCACAGGTGTTCAAGAGCTTCTTGCCTCATCACAAGGCAGTTGTGAATGAAGGGGAGAGGGGAGGAAGATAGGGAGGACTGCAGAGAACACACAGACCAAGTGTGGATGTTGGGGTGAGAGGGTGTTTAGGAGAGAAAGAGAGAGACTGGGGGAGAAGCAGAGGTGAGAGGTACCGGAGGGGAAGGGAAGGAAAAGTGGAAGGGGAGGAGGACCAAGGATGCAGAGTGAGACTTAAGGACCAGCAGTTACTCAGCCTAGATCGTAGCTGATGTCAAGCTCCCGCAGAGGAACTCTGAGTATCCCCGGAGACAGAGGTCCTGGAAGACAGATCCCTGGGGCCTCTGGCAATGGGAGTAGTTACAGAATTCATGGGGGTAGCCAAAAAAAAAAAAAAAAAGCCTCAGTAAACAAAAACGGCTTCCCAATGCAATTTTTAAATAGACTCTATTTTTTTAGATCAATTTTAGGTTCACAGCACAACTGAACAGAAGGTATAGAGATTTCTCCTATACGTCATGACCCTACCCATGCATAGCTTCCCCCGTGATTAACACCCCCACCAGAGTGGTATGCTTGCAATAACTGATGAGCCGACACTGAAACATCATCATCATCTAAAGTCTATGGTTTCCATTAGGGTTCGCTCTTGGTATTGTACGCTCTGTGGGTTTTGACTAATATGTAATGACATGTATCCACCATTATAGTATCATAATGAGTCGTTTCTTTGCCCTAGAAATCCTCTTCACACTCCAGGATGTCTGGCTCTAGGTGAGGGATCACACCATTGTGATTATCTGGGGTCGTGAAGATCTTTTGTGTCTTCTTGCCACCTCTTCTTAATATCTTCTGCTTCTGTTAGGTCCATCCCAATCCGTCCTGTATTGTGCCCATCTTTGATTGGATATAACCAGTGCCCAGTAAATACTTTGCAGTAACTAAGGCCTATTGATTGATAGCCTGGGACAACTGGGCACATGGCCCGGGCTTTATTCAAGAACTGAGATCTCCCTTTTGTCTTCACTCTCTGACCAGGGGCGTCCATGTGGGCTGAACCCTTGAGGTATAAGAGGTGTATTTTTCACAATGTGCTGAATTGCCACTGCCTTTTATTTTAACTTTCAAAATACAACTTTGAGGAATTAAGAACTGTTACATAATTGTGGGGGCTTCCCAGGTGGCTTAGAGGTAAAGAATTCACCTGCAGACCCAGAAGATGCAGGTTCAATCCCTGGGAGGGATGATCCCCTGGAAGAGGAAATGTCCTCCCACTCCAATATTCTTGCCTGGAGAATCCCATGGACAGAGGAGCCTGGCAGACTACAATCCATGGGGTCACAGAGAATTGGACACGACTAAGCGACTGAGCATGCATATAATTGTGGACAATATCAATACAAAGATTAAGAAGCAGCTTAAAAATATGCTACTTGAATATATCCTTCCCATTTCAAACAGCTATACTGAGTAACAAATACCTTAGTGAAGCAGCCGTATTATTATTCATTAAACAGCAAAGTTTCAAGAGTATAGATCTGATAACATAAAAATTGTGGCCTTAAGGTAGAGGGTCATGAAAGAGTAGATTCATCATTTTAAGTCCTGGGTCCTCTGTTTACCTGTTATAAATCCCTGGCCAATTTTCTTATTCTCTCTGGGCATTTTCTCATCTGTAAAATGGAAACAGTGTGATGCCTGACCTGCTTACCACACCAGAGCTATTGTGAAGATCAAATGAAATCATAGAAGTGAAATATTTTTCAAGTCATATAGTGCCGCACAAATATAATTAATATTATTAACTGGAGTCACGGTCATATAAAAATGAGATATGAATAGTAATTACATAGGATGCAGAATTGCTAGATTTCAAGGATTATGGGCGTAGGAGTGAAAGTCCCCCTTCATTATCCTATGTCCTTCAACCCAGAAACTGAAGAGCATAGAAATGGGAGAAACTTCTAGGACTTAAATAGGTAGAAGCTATCTCTAATGGACATGCTTAGCCATATGTAGTTGTAAACCAAAATGATGTATGTGACTGAACAGTCTGGGAATACTCAAAACAGAAATCAAGGTGATCTTGCTATAATTTAAGGAAGATAGGCCTGAATATGATTACAAATCAGAAAGTGGGAAACTAATGGCTTATATGTCATGTTACTGTATCAACTATGATGTGACACTGCTTCCAAGAGGGGGGGTGTCTACAGGGAACCCACATCAGAATTACCTGGAGACTGTGTAAGCGTAGATGTGGGTTTGTTAAAATGCACTTTCCAGGATCCTACATCCCAGAACCATGAATCAGAATCACTGGCAGTGAGGTCAGGAAATCTACCTTTCAGATATACCCCAGGTTCTAGAGCAGCTATTTTGTAGAGTCTGTTTGATAACCATCCACTTAGAGGCATCTCCTCATCTTAAGGCAAAAGCAACTTTGGGAAGTTTCAAAAGAGGAAACAAATGATATAGGGAAACTAGAACTTGTTTATAAAGGAAAATTAAAGATGTATAGCATTGGACTAGATGAAGTCATGACTATGGCTCCTTATAAATATTTTAAAGGAACAAATTCAAGTGGTAGAATCTAAATGTTTTATTCAGGTACTAGATGGCATAAGTAGGAGTAACGGAATGACATAGACAAAAGAACTTGGGCCAGACATCAAGGAAAACATCCGATAGTGTAAAAAAAACTGTTATAGAATCATTTCACATGGTTAAGTCAACCACAGTATCAGTCCATTCAGTGGAAAAAAACAGTTGGGCAGCATTTGAAAAAACAACCAAGAGAATGCTTACATTCTCTCTCTCTTCTTTTTAAATGGTTGTTTTGATGTCTGAAGCTTTGTTATTCCTAAGTCACAGGAATCAAGATGATTCTTAATAAATGAAAATATGACTTGTCAAAAATGTTTGGGACAGGAAGTGCCTACTGGTTCTGGCTGAGACTAGAAGGAGGAGAAGCAGAAAGTTAGAATAAAACTGCCTCGAGCGAGCATCTGCATCTTGTCTTAGACCCCCTGCTGGAAACGGTATGAGCGTCAGAGAAACTGATTTTATGCTAGGCTCTGTCTCACTCAATCTGCATAACTTGGTCAGGCAGGTGTTATTATTCTCATTTCATGGATAAGGTAAGTCAGGCTTAAAGAGTGTGATTAACTAGGAGATCAAAGCCTGGAATTTGAACTCTCATCTATATGACTCCAGAGTCCATGCCTTTTCTCCTCCAGCAGTTTTTGGGTACAAAACACTATAATCCTCCCTAGTATTTCTTTCTGTACCTAAAGGTGACAAAATGAGCTAAAGAAGAATGACGCCTAAGAGATCAAACTCTCTTCAAGCAACCTTGATATTGGGAAGCTCTGTGAGAAATTACTGTACTTGTGTCATTTCAGATCCAGCCATTGTCCATAAAACTTGATGATTTTGAACACTGGTAAAATCAGAGCTGGGCTTCCCTGGTGGCTCAGTGGTAAAGAACCTCCCTGCCAATGCAGCAGAAGTGGGTTTGACCCCTGGTCAGGAAGATCCCCTGGAGAAGGAAATGGCAACCCACTCCAGTATTCTTGCCTGGGAAATCCCATGGACAGAGGAGCCTGGAAGGCTGCAGTCCATGAGATTGAAAAAGAGTCGGACACAACTTAGCGACTAAACAACAGCAAAACTCAGAGTTAATGGGGCAGCTAGAATGCCATGTGGGCTATCATTCAAGCCAAGATCTCAGAAACAGAAGCAATAATGACAGAAATGTGTCCTTCTCTTGACCATCCCCCTCTTTCCTCATCTTCCTCTTCTAACTCCACCTTCAACACCAGTACCAGAACCACTACCATCAGCATCACTTGTTCATGAAGAAAAGTTAATATCGCCTATTTAATGTTCATGAACATTATTCCCCACCACTCAACCCAAGGAAACCAAATCAGTGTTCTTTACTGGATACTTCTCCCTTTCACACCAGCCACCCTTTGGGAGCATGAAGCAGATTCACTACACCAACAGAAAAATGAGACCAACCACAATTCCTTACTCCCACCTCTGCAAAAGAACAAGTCATGTACCAAATCGCTATGGCTTCAGAATCCCTGTAAACAGATATAAAGGGAGCTCAGCTTTCTTCATGCGATCTTAGGCAGCCCTGAAGCTACAGAATCACTGGGTTAGAGAGTGTCTGGTAAGCCACAGACATTATGGAGCCGATCTGTCTCCACACATCTGGCCCTGAGTGGGAGCTCAGAGATGTGGGCTAAGAAGGCGCCTCAGAACCTGCCTTGCATGTAAACACATGACAAATATAGTTCTGCAGCAAAGGCTGTAGCCCCACTGGGACATCTCCAACTGGAGAACCTGCTGACATAAACAAGGGGAGAAGCTTGGTAGCAAGTCAGAAAGCTTGTTGTTGGAAGCTGCAGCCTAGCTTGGGCAACCGTGACCCTCCACAGCTCCCTAATTGCACCCTTGTCGGGATGGCCTGGGAAGCCTTGAGGGCCCCTGGGGCTTGTAACCAGCTCTGCTTAGTCAGAGCTCCAGGTAAATAAGCCCCCCGGGGCCTGCAGATGTGTAAACAGCTCTGCACTGCCATTCAAACATAAGCTCGGTATTCAAGCACCACCAGACCTCAGATCCAGGAGTGCGGAAGAGGGGCTGGGCCTCCATCTGTGCTCAAGGAGAGGGCCTAGATAGGTTGCAAAATGTTGGTGATTTATTAGTGAGCCAAGGATGAATGATATGAAAGAGGGGAGTCCAGTGGGGAGACGGGTGTGGAACCAGTTCTGACATGGGGACATGGCTTAGAAAGGGAATGTATTGTCTACTGGGGTTGCTCCAGTAAAGACAAGTTTTGCTGACAAAGTAGAAGGAGCGTGAAAGAGAAAGAGTTTAGAGAGGGAGAGAGAAGACAAGAGGGAAAGGGTAAGTGAGCTTCAGTAAAGAGCCAAGTGAGCCTGTCAAAGTGCCTTTCAAGGAACTTACTATTGTAAGGGGCGAGGGGAAAAAGTTGTTCTTTGCCTGAGTCAGATTACAATAAGAAGCTAAGTAGAATTAGGGTGTAATCCCCAAATACTGGGGTGTTCTGATCAATAACACAATAAAAGGTTGAAGGTGAAATCTGATGAGGAAGGCACATACTGAAAAAAACTCAGCTGTCACCGAGTCTATGTCTCCACATCTTGACATTTTAGGTAACTAACCAAGTCAGCAGAGGAAGTAGTTTAAAATGACTGATGGAAATTTCTCTATACACTGTGTCAGCTTTGTGTCTTGACTTCCCATTCTGGCGTGGTTGGTGTGACACTTGCTCCTACATCTTCCCCCAAGTCTCTCTGATGCCTTCAGTCCTGCAGGAAATTACACTAAGTCCTGTTCTTCCCACATTGTGGTTGCCCTCAAAGGGAGAGATTCTTCCTTCCTAAGTGGGATCCCCAGCTAGAATCCCTCATGCTGCTCAAAGAGATACTGACTTCTGAATGTGACCCTGCAAAATGTCTGTTTTTCCAGCTTAGCAGACTTCCTGCCCATCATTTTATTTTCTGTTCTCACTAGTCAAGCTTCTAAGCAGAAAGGAGTAACAAGCCTTCCTGGTTTCATTCAAAAACATGGAAGAGTGTGTCTGAGGACAGAATGGGACATGGGAGAAGCATGTAAAGAGCTCATAGTTCTTTAATTTCCCACCAGCCACATAAAAAGTTTGTGTATTTTCTGATTTTAACAGTTTCCAATTATCTGTCATTGTGCAAAGGAGGCACATTAGTGAGGTTGACAGTAAAGTGAGTTTCAAAATTTCCAAAACTATTTTTCACTAACTTCACATGAGACTGTAGCTGGGTTCCACAGGAAAAGGAAATCCTCCAATAATCAGAGGTGAAAACTCTTCAGGTGAAGAGGTTAAGAAAGTGCCACTTCTGTGACAAACAGATTAATGTGTTATTCTAGAAGATTGTGCCTGCCTGGAATCTGGGGATGTGGGAAAGAATGATACAAAGAAAAGAGGATAGGATGTGGAGTTAAGCAGGTTTGGAGCTCAGCTCTGTCTCTTGTGTAACATTACCTGTAACATTAATTTTTTAAATTAAGTCAAGTTTGGACTTTGCTGGTAGCCCAGTGGAAAAGAATACATCTGCCAATGCAGGGGACATGGGTTTGATCCCTGGTCCAGGAAGATTCCACATGCTGTGGGGCAATTAAGCCCATGGGCCACAACTACTGAGCCCATACTCTGGAGCCCTCCAGTCGCAACCACTGAGCCGATGTGCCACAACTACTGAAGCCAGCACCCCAGAGCCTGTTTTCTGTAACAAGAGAAGCCACTGCAATGAAAAGCCCACACACTGCAATGGAGTAGACCCAGCTCACCACAACTAGAGAAAGCCCGCGTGCACCAACAAAGACCCAGTGCAACCAAAAATAAATTTTTAATTAAATTCTCTGTGCTTCAGTTTTCATACCCATGAAAAGGGGATCATCATACCTATTATGTAGGGTTAGTATGAGGCTGAAATGAGATAATGTTGCAAAGTACTTGGTGTATAGTAGGTACGCATAAAGGATGCTTAGTCTTACCTAACAACTCTCTTTCCTTTGGAGATAAGAACTAACTTGCTTTGTGCAGTACTGTGCTGTATGCTGCTTCCTAGCTACAGACCCTACTATCATGACAGCTACTATTGACTAAATACATAAAATGTGACAGTCAGGTACCTAATAACTCCACCGATGATACTTAACAACAACTCTGCCCAGTAAGTGTGCATCTCCCTGTTGTATAGATGAAGATACAAGGGACCAGATACTCAGATGACACTCTCACGGCACCTGATCCACTCCAGGATGTTCGTATGTCTCTCAGCTACTCTTCTGGGTCATGGAGGTTTCTTGCATAACATAGATTTACAGTGGTCAAATTGAGCAAAAAATACCGGATGCCCAGTTAAATTTGAATTTCAGATAAACACTTTTAGTATAGATATGTCCCATGCAATATTTGAGACATACTTACACTGGAAAGAAAATTTGTTGCCCTCTGGCCACCCTACTGAGATTCCACGTTCTCCCTCTCCTTTTAGGAACAACCACACCTGGAAACACTGGTCAGTGCCAGCCTACTTCTGAACAATGGTGCCTCCCCTACAATCTACACTGCCGGCATGTTCTCTTCCTCCAAGTCACCGAGCTGGATTTAAAATGACCATCTGTGCATTTTCCTTAGAAATGAGGCTTTCTGCCTTTCTTTCTGCTAAGACCTGTAGCTATTTTCTTTGCTGCTGCCACTCAGAACCCCCAATTCCACCATGCTCAGATTGGCAAATATTTAATATGTTCAATTTTAAAACAGTTCCAATTCTCTTTTAATTAGATATTTAACTTAATTGGCTGCTAGTCAGTGGTCTCAGAATATTTGTTTTCAGCTTGGTGAGAATGGCAGAAGGACCATTTGTACGTGTAATACCTGGCTGGTTGTCCTCATTTTCAGTGATGACTTTGCTCTTACTGTTCCTTCTTAATGCCACAAATATTGCCTCCTCAGCAAGTGAAATATCAGGCCTAATTAGGAGATGTTCTGAAGAATCCCCTTCCATGTTGAAAACACCCAGAGAAACACTGAAGATAGAACAGAGGGTAATGCAGGGCAGGGAATTCAGGAAATCGGATGCCCATTATAGAACCATCAAACTTGGATTTAACAATCGGGAAGCAGGTTCCTGAACTCCCTTGGGGATGTGGGAGGCTGGGGAGGAGGGTCGAGCCGGCCCTTTGGCTGTGTCAGGGGAAGGGAATATGAAGTGCTTGAGACCAGTGCCCATGAACTCACTTCCAAATAGTATCTATGATTCAGATTTGTGCCTCAGCAAAGTTAGAAATTATTATCTGGTATGGCTTTTTGCACAAACCAGCTCTTATGAAATATGAATGCCAAAGGTCAGGCCCTCAGAATCACTTTGTGTAGTTTTGTATCCCTGACGTGACTAGAACTGGCCCTTTACCAAGTGATCTCTCTGTCATAGTCCAATGTTACATAGTAAAAAATTAGAACAGCTGAGGCTATGCTGAGGTAATATATTAATCCTACTACCTTTTGCCAAGCACGTATTATATTCCAGGAGCTCTCCATTCAACTCTGCATAGTGGAGAGGGCGCAACTTCCTGGGTTTGAACCCTGATTCTGCAACTTACCAGTTGGATGACCTTGGAAAAGTTACTTTATGTCTTTGTGACTCAGTGTTCTCATCTATAAAAACAAGGGTGGCACATAGGAAGTACTAAGTGTCTGGAATACATATTCTTTGGCATCTGTGGGACCAGGAGGTAAATGGAAGCCTCATTTCTCTGAGAAGAGCCCAGAAGGGAAGGAGTATGTCAACCAAAGAAAAACACACACCCTAAAAGGTGCAAATTAAGTTTTATTGGGAACCTTCCTTAGGACTATAGCCCAGGAGGCAGCCTCTTGGATGGCTCTGAGGCACTGCTCTGAACAGGTAAGGAAGGAGCCAGGATATACAGGAGTTTTTGCTGAAAACAAAACCATGTGGTCTAACATGAAAAGATTATTGCTAATCACAGAAAATGGCATCTCAAGGTAATGATTTTAGCACTTTGAGTGGGAAGATGCCAGAGTCTGAATTCATTGAAATTATTCCTTAGATGTATATCTTAACTATCTAGGGCCAGTATCCAGAGCACAGAATATTTCCTGTTTTTCTCCATCCTGAATTCCCTTCATGCTATACTATAAGGGGAGGGTAGCTGCAGTGGCCAGTGGCTTGATGGTGGGGCAGCATTTGTTGTCTACTGGAATGGCAGGCCACATTCCCTTTCCACAAGTGTGACACAGAGGCAGGGAGCAGCCCAGGGGGGTGACGTCACTGACATCATGAACATTTCACCGCAGAGCTGAGAATCCAGATTCGCTCTGATCTGAGAGCCTCTTGGGTCTGCAGGTCCAGGACTCTGCTCTGAGGATGGGTCAGGAAGCCCATCCCTCCAGAACTGGCTTCTGCAGGCTCTGATGCTCCCCCTCTACCCTGTCGGGTGGGGACCTATTACTGAACCAAACTTGGGTTCACTTCACAGTGTGCAGCAAAGCCAATTTACTGATGCCAGGTTGTGGCAAAGCAAAGTACAGGTTTTTATACTGCAGTTGCCAAGCAAGAAGAATAGGCAGTTCGTGCTCAGAAGACCTAAACTTGCTGATGGCTTTCAGGGAAGGGCTTTTAAAGGCAACATTTGCCGTGAGAGTTGCAGGCGGCATGACTTTCTTCTGATTGGTTGGTAGTAAGATAACAGAGTGATAGTTCAGGAATCTTAACCACTAACCTTCTGCTTCTAGGAGTCTGATATCTCTGTGCTTGTGGTCAGCATGCAGTCAGCATCCTCTATCTGGATGAAGTGGAGGTCTTAGCTCCTGATGAGCAACTCAAAGACCTGTGTCAGATTATTACGTATATCCCTTGAGGATGAACTAGAACTCTGTTTCCTTGCTGAACTATTTTCTTGATTGCTTTCCCTGTGTTTCTACATTCCCTCACTTTCCTAATTAGTAACTGCTTGAATCTACTCTTTGGAATTCAGGGAAGGTCTAGGAGACTAAAGCCCTTTTCTACAAACAAGAAATGGGGAAGATTGAGGGGCTTTTATACCTGGGAAGGCCCTATAGGGTCCTGCTTGGTTTCAATCTCCCCCCTTTCTTTGATACTCCTTAATCTTGAGGGGAACTGGGAGCAAGACAAGAAAGAGAATAAAGTTTGGGATAGGTTAATCATAAATTCAGCAGGGGAATTCAGTTTTATGGGAATTCAGTTTCAGACCCAGTGTTCTAACATCTCAGCACACAGGTCTCATGAGAGTGGACCTCTCATCTGCCTTCTTTGGGGAGGGACATCAGGGGAGTTTAGCTATCAGGATGGGATGCTGTCCTTCATTGCTGGGGGCCAGAGTGGGGACTGCTATGGGCTGAACTGAGAAATTTTAAGTCCAAAAGACTAGGATTGGGCAATTAGACAAATCAAAGGGACCAAGAACAGATAAAAGATCCTGGGTACAAAATCAAGAATCTGAGAACCAGGAGATGAGAACAGACACCAAGGGGGCTGAGAGTTAAGAGATGGTGCCTTTCTTGGCTGGTGTGGTTTGTGGATGGTTCAGCTGAGCTCTCAGCAAAGAGTTGAAAGCCAGGGGTCTCCTGAGGCCAGTCCCTCAGTTCCCACACTGTACCCTGCCATCCCAGTCTGGGAAGAAAGAGATATTACTACCTAGCCTTTCCAGACTCCCCCGGTGGCTTAGTGGTAAAGAATCCATCTGCAACCCCTGGGTTGGAAAGATCACCTGAAAGAAGGCATGGCAACCCACTCCAGTATTCTTGCCTGGAGAATCCCATGGACAGAAGAGCCTGACAGGCTACTGTCCATACGATTGCAGAGTCAGGCACAACTGAAGTGACTGAGCATGCATCTAGGCTTTTGACATCCTGACATTAACTTCTTGCATCCTCAAGTCAATTGTCAGCCATGTTCCAGATGTAGCGATGATGGTTTCTTTTTAGCGATGCACTGAAAATCGTAATTATTCAATTCTTCTTCGGTGGTGGGGAAACACCCCATGCAACAGTGTGATGGGCTGGAGTCAGGATGAAGAGTAGGACCAGTGGAAGGTAGCATCCATTGGCCACCTTTTTTTTCAGCTCCAGACTGATTGCAAGTGCCTGGAAGAGACTCCTGGCTGGCTGAATTACGATGGGCAGATCTGGGAAGTCTTGACTGCCCCTTACAGTTTATCTTGTTTTGTTTTTACAATGAAACATGGCCCTCACAATTTAAAAATAGCATGGGCCTGATTCAATAATTGAATCAGTGACAAAATGTGGACATAAGACCAGTCTTTTGAGTTTTCCAAGCAGGAGGCATATTTTGGAGTGTACTTGCCCCATTTCTGATGGATCTCACCCACCTGCTTCTGTGCTGCATTGGGAATTTGCACTTCCTTCTATGCCCCTGGGCTTTCCAAGCCTTAAGAAAAAAAATCTCAATTTGCTGCAGACTGGAGCAGAGGTAGAGGTACCTGCCAAGGATGTCTCAGGGTTGTCTGTGACCCCCCCCCCCACTGCCCCCTACCCCCTGCCACCACCATGGGCTGCAAACTAGTCCCAGAACTGTTTTTTGTTTTGTTTTCTTTGTTTGATTTTGGCCAAGCCATGGGGCATGTGGGATCTTAGTTCCCCAACTAGGGATCGAACCCCTGCCCCTTGCAGTGGAGGTGTGGGGTCTTAACCACTGGACCTCCAGGGAAGTCTTAGCACTGTTCTTTATTCTCTCTGGAGCACAGAGGGTGACCTCCAGGGCCGTCTGGGTGTCAGGCTGTTCCTGGGAAGGGATGAGGTGACAAAGGGTTGGGATTCCACTGGCCCTGCCCCAGCTGAATGCCATCAACTCAAGTGCCCAAGCGGAACAGACGGGAGCCCAGCATATGACTTGCAGCTGCGAGGCATTTGTTGTGGAAACAGAATCGCAGATGGCTGTGTGGCCCTTCCTGCTGACTTGTTCTCTTCACACAGTTTTCACAGGGGTGAGTGTAAGGGTAGCCTGTGCTATAAATAAGCTAATAAGTTCCTGGCAGCTGCTGTCCAGCTTACCGCCTTTGTCTGGGAGTGTGGACATACTGGCTGAGACGAATGAGGAATGGCAGGGTCTCCCTGGAGGGAAGGACTGAGGTCCTTTTCTTCCGGCCCTGGGGTCTGGAGGCCCGCTCCCCTCCTCCCTTGATGCATGGAGGCACATCTGGGCTTACCCATTTTACTGGCCTTACCCGTTCTCCCTAGTCACTTATTATCATTCAGATTATTAATATTGATATTGTCATGAATCATCTCCCAACTCAGAGGTAGATCACAAAGGTTTACTGACTCCTGGCAGCCCGGGACAGTTCCGGGTTTAGAAACACTCTTGCCAGCTAGATGTCTCCACTCAGGGTCCTTCCCGACCTGCCATCATGTCACCCTGAGATGCTTCCTCTTCTCTGACTTGTCTGCATTCAGAAAACTCTGGAGGGAATCAGTGGGCCACACTGCTGGGCAGTGCATGAGGAAACAGCAGGCGGGGGGAGAAGTTAGTAAAGAGAGACCTCAACTACAGGCCCCATGGAAAAGAACTCAGCAGTATCCAACAAAATTCTAGATGCACTGACCCTTCAGCCCAGCAATCCCACTTCTAGGATGCTATCCCAAAGCTATGTTGGCAAAAAATTTAAGATGATACTCAAGGCCATTCATTGACTCACTATTAAGAGAGTAAAAGACTGAAAATGAATCAAATGTCTGTTGATAGAGAATAAACCATGATGTGTCCTTTAAATGGAGCATTATGCAGCTGTGAAAAGGAATGAATATGATTCAGTGTACTGTTGTGCAGTCCATCTCCAGGATACAATGTTAATTCAAGCTAGAAAAATATATGCAGCATTTTTCTCTTTCATCTAAGGAAAAGAGGGTATGGATATTTACACATATTTGCTTGTTTCTTTTTAATTAATGGAGGAGAGAATGGACAGGGAAGAGGGAACTGAATCAGGAGTGGTTTGATAGAAAACATAATAATGCTTAAACTTCAGAATTCCTTGCAAGTACAGACATTTTTCAAGACCCTAAGAGAAGCACTAGCAACTGCTTACTCCTTCTCTTGAAAAGGCATAAAAATGTACATACAATTCCTTCTTTAGACAAGCTTCTATTGTGCCTCAGATATAGGAAATGACCAAAAGTGCTTGAATGTATGCACAGAATAGAATATGCTGATGGTAAATCACCCCCACCACGTATCACTTTTGATCCTAGTTCTAATGTCTTGGAGAAACAAACAACCCACGTCCTCTTCCACATACCCTCTACCCAACTTTCAAATATTTGAACATAGAACTTTCTCTTCTCTGATAGTATCAATGAGTCTTCCTCATGATAAGTCATTGGGATCTCCTTTCAATCCTGATATTTTCCTCTGAACAAGTTTCAGTTTTTCTCCAACTGGTAAGAAAGGGACACACCAAAATGGCACCATAGCTTCAGAACTGTCTTCAGAATCCAAACACATAAAGATGTTATCTGAGAAAGCTAACCTTTGAGTTTATGGCCATAAAAGTTCATTTCAATGTACCTATTGCTCTCATTGGATGGAAAGTTATGACCAACCTGGATAGCATATTAAAAAGCAGAGACATTACTTTGCCAACAAAGGTCTGTCTGGTCAAGGCTGTGGTTTTTCCAGTGGTCATGTATGGATGTGAGAGTTGGACTGTGAAGAAAGCTGAGCACCGAAAAATGGATGCTTTTGAACTGTGGGGTTGGAGAATACTCTTGAGAGTCCCTTGGACTGTGAGGAGATCCAACTAGTCCATCCTGAAGGAGATCAGTCCTGGGTGTTCACTGGAAGGACTGATGCTGAAGCTGAAACTCCAATACTTTGGCCACTTCATGTGAAGAGTTGATTCATTGGAAAAGACCCTGATGCTGGGAGGGGTTGGGGGCAGGAGGAGAAGGGGACGACAGAGGATGAGATGGCTGGATGGCATCACCGACTCGATGGGCATGAGTTTGAGTAAACTCTGGGAGTTGATGATGGACAGGGAGGCCTGGCCTCATCATCGCCCATGCTGTGATTCATGGGGTCGCAAAGAGTCGGACATGACTGAGCAACTGAACTGACTGACTGACTGACTGATTGCTCTCACTCATCCATTCATTTGTTCATTCATCTATTCATTTATTCAATAACATTTATTTGGCGCCTGTTACTTGTAGGCACTAAGTCAGATCAGGGGACATACAAAAGTGAATAAAGTCTATCCCCCTGTAACTTTGGAAAACTAAAAGTTAGAGCAGCCAAATGACCATCCTCTTGCACCCCATTTTCCTGTGACACCATTATACATATTCCAATGGCCAAACTATGAGTCCTTCAGAAGGGCAAGAATATTAACTATCTGAGCAACGACATCCCAGTCACTATAATAAATATTTAACAAAGGGCATATCATCAACCTTACAACAACCCTCCAGGATAATTGTTGATACCACTACTTCATAAATAAGAACTTGAAGCTCAAAGGTTAACTGACAGGCCCAAGGTTCACAGCAAGAGGAGGGTTAAGTCCAAGGTTTTCCGTGAATCCTTGGGATGGACCGACAAGGGAGGATCCTTGGCTTTGTGGAGGAAATAGTTTAAGAGTGAGCCATAGTAAAGTGAAAGTATTAATAATTTATTGAGAGATACAGATTGCATAGAAAGATTGCAGTCCATCTCAGAGGCTAAGAGCAGCCCAAAATAGGGGGTAGTTTTTATGGGCTGGGTAATTTTATAAGCTAATGAGTGGTAATTTTATAAGCTAATTATTCCAACTATTTTGGGGAAGGGGAGGGCATTTCCAGGAATTGGGCCACTGCCCCCCTTTTAGCCTTTAATGGTTGTCCTGGGAAGTGTCCGGCACCTGTGGGTATGCTGCTTAGTGTATGCTAATGTATTACAGTGAGCATATAGTGAGTCTCAGGATCTACTGAAAGTTGAATCTTCTGCTATTTTGGGTCTGATCAGTTCTAAACAGTTTGTCGTATTCTCAAGGGCTATGTCATTTTTTTAATGGTTGTGCCCTGACCCCTTCCCTCTAGTCTCAATAGGAGTTGGGGTGGGGGGAGAGATATGGGTTAATTTTGGAAAGAGTGGATAGGGGTTTAGAAAATCTGGAACTTGGGGCTCTGTGCAGGGTGGAGGTAACTTACACAACCAGAGTAGTGTGTGGGTTTAGGGCACTTGCCAGCATGAGGGTCAAACATGGGACCACCAGGGGTGTGTCTGTATATTGAGGTTGAGTGGGAGGGAAAGAGGCTGAAGACAACCTTAACCACTTTGCTCAAAACCAGGCTGTTTTTTTGTGAGCTGTCAACAAGGATTGTTTGTTTTGACCTAAATAACCAGTCTATGGGACTCCAAGACTCTGTTTTTGTTTTTGTGTTTTTATATCATTTAAGAACCTATTTTATTTGTTTGATTGAGCATGGGTATGAAATAAAATGCTAGATCTAAAATACTTCACTCTAACTAGTGGAGTAGCCCCAGAAGCATGGCTCTTGATGACCCTTGGGGCAGCCTTACTGAAACCATTTACCACAGTCTGGGTCTCGAACCCGTGTGCTGGGACTCAAACCCAGCTGTTTGGGACTTGAACCCCTGTGGCTGACTCAAACCCAGCCAAAACCCATGGTACAAAAAGCAAGCAATCGCAAAGACCTATGCAGGTCCAAAGTACTCTGCAGGCTGAGTTTCCAGAAACCAGCTCTCTTCCAAGGTTATTATCCTTAGTAGTGGGTGGGCTACACAAGCAACACTGACATAATCCATGGGTTCAAGTCTCAGGAGAAAGCAGCAGAAACAAGAGGGGTCCTGTGGCATTGCAGCGTAAGACTGGGACAGTGGAATTTCCATCTCCACCAATCTGTTTACCCACTTGTAAAATGGGGAAGTTTTACAGGTTAAAATGAGATGAGGGTAAGTATTGAGCCTAGATAGTAATTGGTCCATAAACGTGGCGGCTAGAATCATAATTACTCTTCTGTAGATTACTGTCCATGCAGCACTGGTCTATTTCATCCATAATGCTTTGGTTTTTCTCCACCCTCCTCCAGCAAAGCTTCTAGGGAGAGAGAGAAGAAGGGAGACACTTTAGGGTTCATCCTTTATGGCCTATGAAACTATAACACTGGTTCAGAATTAGCCATCCTCCTGCCCTTATCTTCAGAACCAACCTTCAAAGAAGATCTAGCTCCAGATCTGAAACCTGTCTCTGCCTCTAGCTTTATGACCAGTAATCTCTTTGGACAGATTACTCCCCTCTCTGACTCTTTCCTTCTTTATCTGTGCAATTCCTATCTGATAGGAGTGTTTTGAGGATTACATTTCTATCTGGCCAGAAGAAAGTGAAAGTTGCTCAGTTGTGTCTGACTCTTTGCAACCTCATGGACTTAGTTCATGGAATTCTCCAGACGAGAATACTGGAGTGGGTAGCCTTTCCCTTTTCCAGGGGATCTTCCCAACCCAGGGATAGAATCCAGGTCTCCCACATTGCAGGTGGATTCTTTACCAGCTGAGCCACAAGGGAAGCCCAAGAATACTGGAGTGGGTAGTCTATCCCTTCTCCAGTGGATCTGCCCAACCAAGGAATCGAACCAGGGTCTCCTGCATTGCAGGCAGATTCTTTACCAACTGAGTTACGAGGGAAGCCCAATCTAGCCAAAGCAAGTGCTCAATAAGCAGAATTAGTAATTAGCAGCATAATTAGAATTAAGGCTCATTTTAGGGAGCTAGAAATCTTAAGAGATAAGGAATATTATAAAGAGCAATATTGCACAGGAACCTGGAATGTTAGGTCCATGAATCAAGGCAAATTGGAAGTGGTCAAACAGGAGATGGCAAGAGTGAATGTTGACATTCTAGGAATCAGCAAACTAAAATAGACTGGAATGGGTGAATTTAACTCAGATGACCATTATATCTACTACTGTGAGCAGGAATCCCTTAGAAGAAATGGAGTATTGATCATGGTCAACAGAAGAGTCTGAAATGCAGTACTTGGATGCAATCTCAAAAACGACAGGATGATCTCTGTTCGTTTCCAAGGCAAACCATTCAATATCACGGTAATCCAAGTCTATGCCCCGACCAGTAATGCTGAAGAAGCTGAAGTTGAACAGTTCTATGAAGACTTACAAGACCTTTTAGAACCAACACCCAAAAAAGATGTCCTTTTCATTATAGGGGACTGGAATGTAAAAGTAGGAAGTCAAGAAACACCTGGAGTAACAGGCAAATTTGGTCTTGGAGTATGGAATGAAGCACAGCAAGTGCTAATAGAGGTTTGCCAAGAGAACGCACTGGTCATAGCAAACACCCTCTTGCAACAACACAAGAGAAGACTCTACACATGGACATCACAAGATGGTCAACGCTGAAATCAGATTGATTATATTCTTTGCAGCCAGAGATGAAGAAGCTCTATATAGTCAGCGAAAACATGACTGGGAGCTGACTGTGGCTCAGATCATGAACTCCTTATTGCCAAATTCAGACTGAAACTGAAGAGAGTAGGGAAAACCACTAGACCATTCAGGTATGACCTAAGTAAAATCCCTATGATTATACAGTGGAAGTGAGAAATATATTTAAGGGACTAGATCTGATAGACAGAGTGCCTGGTGAACTATAGATGGAGGTTCGTGACATTGTACAGGAGACAGGGATCAAGGCCATCCCTGTGGAAAAGAAATGTAAAACAGCAAAATGGTTGTCTGAGGAGGCCTTACAAAAAGCTGTGAAAAGAAGAAAAGTGAAAAGCAAAGGAGAAAAGGAAAGATATTCCCATTTGAATGCAGAGTTCCAAAGAATAGCAAGGAGAGATAAGAAAGCCTTCCTCAGTGATCAATGCAAAGAAATAGAGGAAAACAACAGAATGGGAAAGACTAGAGATCTCTTCAAGAAAATTAGAGATACCAAGGGAACATTTCATGCAAAGATGGGCTCAATAAAGGACAGAAATAGTAGGGACCTAACAGAAGCAGAAGATATTAAGAAGAGGTAGCAAAAATACACAGAAGAACTATACAAAAAAGATCTTTATGACCCAGATAATCACGATGGTGTGATCACTCACCTAGAGCCAGACATCCTGGAATGTGAAGTCAATGGGCCTTAGAAAGCATCACTATGAACAAAGCTAGTGCAGGTGATGGAATTCCAGTTGAGCTATTTCAAATCCTGAAAGATGATGCTGTGAAAGTGCTGCACTCAATATGCCAGAAAATTTGGAAAACTCAGCAGTGGCCACAGGACTAGAAAAGGTCAGTTTTCATTCCAATCCCAAAGAAAGGCAATGCCAAAGAATGCTCAAACTACTGCACAATTGCTCTCATCTCACACACTAGTAAAGTGATGCTCAAAATTCTCCAAGCCAGGCTTCAGCAATACGTGAACCATGAACTTCCAGATGTTCAAGCTGGTTTTAGAAAAGACAGAGGAACCAGAGATCAAATTTCCAACATCCTCTGGACCATCGAAAAAGCAAGAGAGTTCCAGAAAAACATTTATTTCTGCTTTATTGACTATGCCAAAGCCTTTGACTGTGTGGATCACAACAAACTGTGGAAAATTCTTCAAGAAATGGGAATACCAGACAACCTGACCTGCCTCTTGAGAAACCTATATGCAGATCAGGAAGCAACAGTTAGAACTGGACATGGAACAAGAGACTGGTTCCAAATAGGAAAAGGATTACCTCAAGGCTGTATACTGTCACCCTGCTTATTTAACTTATATGCAGAGTACATCATGGGAAATGCTTGGCTGGAAGAAGCACAAGCGGAATCAAGATTGTCGGGAAAAGTATCAATAACCTCAGATATGCAGACAACACCACCCTTATGGCAGAAAGTGAAGAGGAACTAAAAAGCCTCTTGATGAAAGTGAAAGAGGAGAGTGAAAAAGTTGGCTTAAAGCTCAACATTCAGAAAACTAAGATCATGGCATCTGGTCCATCACTTCATGGGAAATAGATGGGGAAACAGTGGAAACAGTGTCTTTATTTTTATTTTAGACTTTATTTTTTGGGGCTCCAAAATCACTGCAGATGGTGATTGCAGCCATGAAATTAAAAGACGCTTACTCCTTGGAAAGAAAGTTATGACCAACCGAGACAGCATGTTAAAAAGCAGAGACGTTACTTTGCCAACAAAGGTCCATCTAGTCAAGGCTATGGTTTTTCTAGTGGTCATGTATGGATGTGCGAGTTGGACTGTGAAGAAAGCTGAGCACCGAAAAATTGATGCTTTTGAACTGTGGTGTTGGAGAAGACTCTTGAGAGTCGCTTGGACAGCAAGGAGATCCAACCAGTCCATCCTAAAGGAGATCAGTCCTGCGTGTTCATTGGAAGGACTGATGTTGAAGCTGAAACTCCAATACTTTGGCCATGTCACAGGAAGAGTTGACTCACTGGAAAAGACCCTGATGCTTGGAGGGGTTGGGGGCAGGAGGAGAAGGGGACGACAGAGGATGAGATGGCTGGATGGCATCACCGACTCGATGGACATGAGTTTGAGTAAACTCCGGGAGTTGGTGATGGACAGGGAGGCCTGGCGTGCTGCAATTCATGGGGTTCCAAAGAGTCAGACACAACTGAGCGACTGAACTGAAATGAACTGAAGGAATATTCAGCACTGAAAAGGAGAAGAAAGAAAAGAAAAGCAGATTTCTTAATGTGTGCTAACCCTATTGTAGATCTGTAGTTGTTGGCCTGCAAATTCATTGAATCTAAGTCTTCCTTAGACTGATTTCAGGGCTTCCCTGATGGCTCAGAGGTTAAAGCATCTGCCTGCAATGTGGGAGACCTGGGTTCAATCCCTGGGTTGGGAAGATCGCCTGGAGAAGGAAATGGCAACCCACTAAAAATCTTCTAGAAAAGAATTTCATGGTGTTTGAGTCTCTGGCCCATCTTGTCAGAGAATATATAAATACCCCCATTTTAAAAAACTTTTTATTGGGATATGGTTGATTAACAATGTTGTGATAGTTCCAGGTGAACCGCAAAAGGGCGCAGTCACACATATAAATGTATTCATTCCCCCTCACACTGCCCCCCCACCCCGATCCAGCCCACCACACAAGACTGAAGAGAGTCTCGTGCACTATATACAGTAGGTCCTTGCTGATTCTCCATTCCAAACACAGTAGTGTGTACATGTCACTCCCAAACTCTCTATCCTCATCCCTTCCCCTGGCAACCCCAAGTCCGTTCTCTAAGTCAGTGAGTCTCTCTCTGCCTTGTAACTTTTTGTTTTGTTGGGGTATAGCTGATTCAGGACTTCCCTGATGGTGCAGACAGTAAAGAACCTGCCTGCAACACGGGAGACCCAGGTTTGATCCCTGGATCGTAAAGATCTCCTGGAGAAGGGAATGGCTACCCACTCCAGTATTCTTGCCTAGAGAATTCCATGGATAGAGGAGACGGGTGGGCTACAGTCCAGGGGATTGCAAACAGTCAGACATGACTGAGTGACTAACACACATACACAGCTGCTTTAACAATTTTGTGATAGTTTTAGGTGAAAAGCAAATGAACTCAGCTGTACATATACATGTAACACCTCCATTTTAAAGACTGAGAAACTGACATTCATGAAGGTGAAGTGATTTCTGTAAGGCCTCATGTCCAGTTATCTAGAGAGTCAGGACCCCGATCCAGGTCCTGCATTGCAAACCCCAGACCTTGCTGGGTCACTCATAGCTCTCTACTCACGCTGTCTCCTGGACCACTCCAGAGCTCCCCAACCCAAGGCATCCCCCAGCTGTTGAGATCACATCTTCCAAAGCCTCCTCTTTGGTTCCACTCTGCCCTCAGACTAACACTTTGGAAACCTCAAAGCTGACAAGTCCCAAACCTTGTGATTATGAAAAATTAGAAACTTGCTAGGATTTTCTTGTACTAAGTCCTCAAGTTCTTCTATTCGTACAAGAGGGAAATTGTCCACTCCTGGGCACTATCTCTTGACAAAATCCCTGATGCCAATACACATCTCCTTCCTTTAACTTTTGCCCTGTGGTCTCTCTCTCTCTCTCTCTCTCTCTCTCTCTCTCTCTCTCTCTCTATCCTATTTTATAGGCGGAGCAAAACAATCTCCCAAATTGACAAGATCTCTATCTAATAAATGGGGGGAATGATTCGTCACAGCAGGGTTCAGAAGTGAACTGATTTTTCTGCAAGCTGAGACTCCTAGGATCCACTTAGGGAGTTATTAACTGAGCCTGTAAGTTGCTGGCTTTGTAAAGTGGTGTGACATGTTGGCAATGCTGGAGAATCAATGCTGGCCCGAATTCAGTGGAGAAATGCAGAGCCAAGAGCGCTGGGAGGGGCTGGCCACCTAATTTCCCGGGCCTTTGCGGAGCCTCAGGTGAGGGTCTGCAGTGGGCATGGAGTGCAGGCATTAAGAGGTGTAGGACACCGCCTTGCAGACCATTGGGAGCCCAGCGGTGCACCTCTGTTCACTGTTCATCACACGCATCAGACTTCACGTACCCGTGTATTATTGATTGTCTCCTTTCTGCTGGGCAACTGCTCTCCCTCTGAGCTCCCACAGCACTTTACTTGCAGCTCATCTAAAGCACCTATTTCATTCTTCCTGGTATTACGGTCAGCTTTTTATAATCTTCCACTGAGTTTCAAGTTTTTTGAGATCAGAGACTTTTGTCTTACTCATCTCTGGCCTTTGAGTCTTTGGGCAGTGAGTGCTTCATATGCATTTGCTGAATCAATGAATTAAGGAATTGATGAACCAGTCAGTTGTTTAGTGAATATTTATGGACCATATACTATAAGAGGGTTTTGGCAGAATAATCCCGTTTCTGGACTGGAAGCTCCGCAGCAGAGTCCACTTTATAAAGAGACTGTCCTTTGTTACTTGACTATTCCTTAAAGTAGTTGAAGCTTGTAGGCATAACTAGGAAACTGGCTGATGCAAACTGACTATAATCTGGTAGGTGGGATTAGGTGCCTATGGTGTGGTTGAAATGATAAGAGCCTACTTTTCTCTTAGCTAAATGTTTTTGAAAGTTTGGGGAGTCATTTGTGCATGGGAAGCCCCATCCTTGTTCATTCTCATTTAGAAACCAGATGATCCCCAGCTGGTCCCATGAGAGATGGCCAGTGTGTGAGAGGCTAAAGCTTGAAACAACTCTCTATCTGGAATGGGCTGCCTAGGTTGAATCAATCTTTGGTAAAGAATCCACCTGCAATGCAGCAGATGCTAGAGATGCAGGTTCAATCCCTGAGTTGGGAAGATTCCCTGGAGGAGGAAATGGCAACCCACTCCAGTATTCTTGCCTGGAAAGTCCCATGAACAGAGGAGCCTGGTGGGTTACAGTCCATGGGGTTGCAAAGAGTTGGAAATGACTGAGCACGTAAGCAATAAATGGTTGCCCATCAACAGCCAAAGTAGCTTGTTAAAGGCTGAAGTCCAGTGCACAGATGAATCTTTTTAAAGAATTGTGATAAATATATAGAACATAAAGTTTACCATAGTAACCATCTTTAGGTGCACAGCTCAGTGGCATTAAGCACATTCATATCATCGTGCAACATCCCCACCATCATCTCCAGAACTTCCTCACCTTCCCAAACTCAACTCTGTCCCCATGAAACACTGACTCCCATTCCCTCCCCCAGCCTCTGGCTTCCTTGGGTGGGACTTTTAGGCTATTGGAATGAACCCCCATATACACTTTTCACCTTCAGCTTGTACCACACCCTGGATGGAGTGATAGAAAACCATATCCCTTAATTCACCCTTTCTTTGCATATCCTCCCTCTCTTTCCTAATAAATCTTGGGAGGATGAAAATAGAATTTAACTATATTTGTTGTTTACTGAAGTCAGAGTCTTCGTGTATAGGACCCTTTGCTAGAAAATTAGTTCTGAAGCAGAATTTTAAAATAACTATCATTACCATAAAACTCTCGGAAGAGACCATAGACAAAATATTCTCAGACAATAAATTGTAGCAATAGTTTCTTAGATAAGTCTCCAAAGACAGAAGAAATAAAAGCAAAAAAAAAGGACCTAATGAAACTGAAAAGCTTAAAAAAAAATTATTTATTTAGTTATTCGGCTGCAACCCAGGTCTTAGTTGTGACATGTGGGATCTAGCTCCCTGACAAGGAATTGAACCTAGGCCCCCTGCATTGGGAGTGTGAGGTCTTAGCTGCTGGACCACCAGGGAAATCACAAAATAGTCCACTGTTTTATTTTGTTTTTAAATCACACTGAGAAGCATGCAGGATCTTAGTTCCCCAACCAGGGTTCAAACCTGCACCCGCTGCAGTGAAAGTCCTGAGTCTTAACCACTGGACCACCAGGAAAATTCCTAAAAGCTTTTCACAGCAAAGGAAGTCATTAGAAAAACAATGACAACCTGCAGAATGGGAGAGTATATTTGCAAATGATTTGACTGACAAGGGCTTAATTTTCAAAATATATAAACACCTCATACAACTTTATATAAAAAAATAAATAAATAAATAAACCCAATAAAAAAACTGGGCAAAAGACCTAGATAGACATTTCTTCAACGAAGACACACAGGTGGCCAACATGCACATGAGGAGAAGCTCAGTACCACTGATTAGTAAAGAAATGCAAATCAAGCCACAGTGAGGCTTCACCTCACACCAGTCAGTTCAGTTCTGTCCAGTCACTCACTCGTGTTCGACTCTTTGAGACCCCATGGACTGCAGTATACCAAGCCTCCCTGTCCATCACCAATTCCCGGAATTTACTCTAACTCATGTCCATCAAGTCAGTGATGCCATCCAACCTCTGTCATCCCCTTCTCCTCCCATCTTCAATCATTCCCAGCATCAGGGTCTTTTCCAATGAGTCAGTTCTTTGCATCAGGTGGCCAAAGTATTGGAGTTTCAGCTTCAATATTAGTCCTTCCAATGAATATGCAGGACTGATTACCTTTAGGATGGATGGGTTGGATCTCCTTGCAGTCCAAGGGACTCTCAAGAGTCTTCTCCAACACCACAGTTCAAAAGCATCAATTCTTTGGCACTCAGCTTTCTTTATAGTCCAACTCTCACATCCATACATGGCTACTGGAAAAACATAGCTTTGACTAGATGGATCTTTGTTGGCAAAGTAATATCTCTGCTTTTTAATATGCTGTCTAGGTTGGTCATAACTTTTCTTCCAAGGAGCAAGTGTCTTTTAATGTCATGGTTGCAGTCACCATCTGCAGTGATTTTGGAGACTAAAAAAATAAAGCCTGTCACTGATTCCACTGTTTCCCCATTTATTTTCCCTGAAGTGATGGGACCAGATGCCATGATCTTAGTTTTCTGAATGTTGAGCTTTAAGCCAACTTTTTCACTCTCCTCTTTCACTTTCATCAAGAGGCTCTTTAGTTCTTCACTTTCTGCCATAAGGGTGGTATTACCTGCATATCTGAGGTTATTGATATTTCTCCCGGCAATCTTGATTCCAGCTTGTGCTTCTTCCAGCCCAGCATTTCTCATGATGTACTCTGCATATAAGTTAAATAAGCAGGGTGACAATATACAGCCTTGACATACTCCTTTCCCTATTTGGAATCAGTCTGTTGTTCCATGTCCGGTTCTACCTGTTGCTTTCTGACCTGCATACAGGTTTCTCAAGAGGCAGGTCAGGTGGTCTGGTAGTCCCATCTCTTGAAGAATTTTCCACAGTTCGTTGTGGTCCACACAGTCAAAGGCTTTGGCATAGTCAATAAAGCAGAAGTAGATGTTTCTTAGAACTCTCTTGTTTTTTTGAGGATCCAGTAGATGTTGACAATTTGATCTCTGGTTCCTCTGCCTTTTCTAAATCCAACTTGAACATCTGGAAGTTCACAGTTCACTTACTGTTGAAACCTGGCTTAGAGAACTTTGAGCACTACTTTGCTACCGTGTGAGATGAGTGCAATTGTGCGGTAGTTTGAGCATTCTTTGGCATTGCCTTTCTTTGGGATTGGAATGAAAACTGACCTTTTCTAGTCCTATGGCCACCAGTCAGAATGGTCATCATTAAAAAGCCTATAAATAAGAAAAAAAAGTCTACAAATAATAAATGTTGAAGACAGTGTGAAGAAAAGGGAACTCTCCTACACTGCTGGTGGGAATGTAAGCTGCTGCAATTATTAATGGACAACAGTATGGAGGTTCCTTAAAAAACTATAATAGAGCTACAATCCTACTCCTGGACATATATTCAGAAAAGAAGAGAACTCTGATTTAAAAAGATATATGTATCCCCAATGTTCATTGTTGTTGTTCAGTCACTAAATCATGTCCAACTTAGAGAGCCTGCCAGGATCCTCGGTCCATGGAATTTCCCAGAGAAGAATGCTGGAGTGGGTTGCCATTTCCTTCTCCAGGGGATCTTCCTGGCCCTGGGATTGAACTTGGGTCTCCTGCATTGGTGATTAAATGGCAGAACCAAGATTCCATCCTAAGCCTATCAGACAAAAAGCCTCTCATTATAACCACTGTGTTACTGGGTGCTGTATCAATGGCCTTGAACTTCCAAGGATGAGCATATTCTACTTCCCTGGATGCTTAAGAGACAAACAGGCCAACTTCACAGGAATGTACTTTAGCTTTCATGCCATCAGATATTCTTACCTGATGGCACTACGAGTTCACCTGGAGTTCCTTGGACACTCCCCCATAAATACCCTGTAATGGTTAACTCAGAGAGAGGCTCAGAGCATCCTTTGTTGAGAGTGTTTTATAAAATTAGGTGCTGGGTGTTATTTTTTTCTTTTTCTTTCTTTGATGAACTGAAGACCCTTAGCTACAAATGGTCTTTCAAAACTCACTTTATCCATTCACTACCAATGATATTATGTGCTGACAGAGGTATGTGTTTTCCTGCCCATCTGGCTTTGCCTGAGCACCTGTGTTATAGATGTTGGCAGAGAACTACACAAATTCTGCCCGAAGGAACATCAGGCAGGTGTGGGCCCTCAGGGATGTCCACTTAATGAGACTGGAGCTTCAATTAAGCTTTAGGGAATAGGTCTTCCTATATAGGAAAGGGGTCCTGCAACCTCAGGGTTGAGTCTGTTTAAAGCCAGTGAGGCAGGATGCTCCAGATGTGGAAATACAGTCCCCTGAAGGAGGTGAGTGGTCTTGGAGTGCTCTTACTAGAAAGTCCTCTGACCACCTGCGCACACTCCCACCAGCTTGGTCAGTGGTGGTTGACATTCCTTTAAGGTACAAGGTTTAAAATGCAATGGCTCCTTGAAAAGGCGGACTCCTCTGCACACCATGACTACTTCTCACATGTGTGTGGAACTCCACAGTGTGTAGATCATTTGCATTAGCCTATGTCATTGTGAATGCTCACAGCGATCTGTGCTCATGTCTCGTGCTTACAAAAAAAGCAAGAGAGGGGCTTCCCTGGTGGCTCAGTGATAAAGAATCTGCCTGCCAGTGCGGGAAATGTAGGTTTGATCCCTGATCTGGGAAGATCCCATATGTCTTGGAGCAGCTAAGCCCATGTGTCACAACTACTGAGCCCAACTACTCAAGCCCACACGCTCTAGAGCCCATGTTCCACAACACGTGAAGCCATTGCAATGAGAAGCCTGCACACTGCAAGTAGAGAGTAACCCCCACTCACCACAACTAGAGAAAATCCTGCACAGCAATGAAGATCCAGAACAGCTGAACATAAATAAATAAAATTATTTTTAAGAAGAAGAGAGAGAGCAAGAGAATTAGAGTGACCTGTCCAAAGACAGTAGGTGACCGTAAGAGAACTGAGACCCAGATTTGACGGCTTTAAGTCCAGAACTCTTTCACTGCAGTGGAACTGCTTCTGACTATACACTGAGATATGTGGCCATTATCCCCAAAGCTAGAACTGCTAGTCGGAAGAGATAGCCCCAGCCTTAGAACCTAGGTGCCTGCAGGTAGCGGATCTCCTGGAAGGATGCAGGGGAGGAGTCGGGGCAGAGAGGATGCAGGAGGATAGGCGTGTCCTAGGAGAACTCTGCCAGCTTCACATCCCCGCCAAGGACTGAGTCTGCTGTAAGCTCTGCAGTGGCCACAGACCTCCCCCTGGTCCTAAAAGCCTTTTAAAAAATGTTGTTGTTGTTTTATGACTTGCCTGGAGTGTTTTCTCCAGCTAAGCAATAATGGAAGACAGTGACCAAATGCTAACTGGGTGATCCCATGGGAACTCTTCTGGGTGGCGATGTTTACAGGGGACAAGGTCAGAAGAGCTGCCGCTGGCTGGGGGGCACTGGGAGTGCAGCGTGAGCCTCGGGGGCTGTGGAGTCTGGAGCCCCTGCTGTGGGATGTCATCAGTTTTTCTCAGGCACAAGAGGCACGTGAGAATCGTTTACATTTCTTGGTCTGATTGCCTGAAAGATTAATAGCAAAACACTATGTATTCTCAGCAGGAAAAAAGGGTAGAAGGAATAACTGCGACTACACTGACGCTCACTTTCTCTTCATTCATCCATGGACGTTTCTCTATATAGCTCTGAGCTGGATGAAAGCATTGGGAGCATTGGTGGGGGTTAGTTTCCCATCTTGTCCTCAAGTAGCTCATAGTCTAGGTAGGGAGACAGATACAGCAATAAAGCAATGATATCAGAGGGCTAAACACCAAAAAAGCAGGTTGAACCAGGCAGAGTGGCAACAGGAAAGGATGTTTTGACTCTAAGGGAGGATATCCACAAGGGCTTCCTGGAGGAAGTGTCATGTGAGTGGAGTTCTCGTGTGAGTTCCAACATAAAAAAGCTGCACAAGTCACGACTGTACAATTTGATGCATTTTCAGAAATTGGAATAAACCTGTGGAAGTAGCACCCAGATCAAGAAACACACAGCATCCCAGAAGGCCCACTCTTGTCCCCTCCCAGTTTCTACCCACTGCCCCTAGCCCCCAAAAGTAGCCATTGTCCTGGCCCTAAGCATAGATTTGTTTTGTATATTTTAAGCTTTATGTAAACAGAGCCACTCTGTATGAACTCCTTGACGGCTGAGATGAAGCTGAAAGGATAAATAGGAATTATCAGGGGGTAGGGTAGAGAAGTGCATTGTGAGAAGGGGTAGAATGCTCAAAGCAGAGATGGAATAGCATCATATATGAGAACTGTCAGCTTTCAGCTGTGCTGGAGCATAACATTCAAGAAGGGGAGGAGACCTGAAAGGATACTAAAGAGGAAGGCGGGGAGAGAAGGTTGTCATGGAAAACTTTCCACATCACGCAAAGGCATTGGGTTTGTTTGTTTTTTAATAAGAAAGATTTCAAATATGGAGTTGTTATTTGTTCTGAGCAATGTGTGATTTCAGAGTTTATTTTTCTTTTAATATGTATTTATTTGGCTGCATTGGGTCTTAGTTGTGGCACATGGGGCCTTTAGTTACAGCATGGGAACTCTTAAGTTGCAACACGTGGGACTAGTCCCCTGACCAGGGAATGCACCTGGGCCCCCTGCACTGGGAGTGAGGAGTCTTAGCCACTGGAGCACCACGGAAGTCCAGACACTGGGTTTTTAGCCTGGAAACCTAGGGTTCCCAAATTTGACTGATCATCAAGGTCAGTTGGGCAACTTTCAAGGCACACAGATCCTAGGACCTACCATTAGAGATTTGATTTTTTTAACATTCTTCCCAAAGTATTCTCATAATTAGCTGAGTTTGGAACTCCCTTTACAGAGACTGGGAAGCCACTGAAGGATTTTAACCAAGAGAACGGGAGGATCCAGCTGGAGTTTGAAAGATGATATAGGTTATTTAATGAGGAGGCTGTGGGGTAGACAAAAGTTGCCCCAGTCCAAGCTGGGATGCAGTGCAGGGTTTGGAGTTGAGAGGACAATCTTGAGAGATAATTGTAGTTCAGCTGCTAAGTTGTTTTTGACTCTTTTGTGACCCCATGGACTATAGCCCACCAGGCTCCTCTGTCCATGGGATTTCCCAGGCAAGAATACTGGAGTGGGGTGCCATTTTCTTCTCCAGGGGATCCTCCCAACCCTGGGATCAAACCCACATCTCCTGCATTGGCAGGAGGATTTTTTGCCTCTGAGCTACCAGGGAAACCCTGAGAGATAATGAGGAGGTAGAATGAACCAAATGTGTTGATCAATTGGCCATGGAAGGTGGTGGAGTGGGAGGACCCAAGAAAGATACCCAGGTTCCTGGCTTGTGCATGAGCAAACTTAGGAGGCAGAAAAAGTAACATCATATTTTTGTTTAATTCACTTATCCATAATAACTGCACCCCAATTTCTCGAGGTATCTTTGTTAAATTTGTTTATTCAGCAAATGTTTTCTAAATGTCAAATATATGTATAACACTGTTCCAAGCACTGAGTCATATGTAAAAGACAGAATCAAAAAGATCCAAAATATTGAGAACAGTTAGTGTTTGAGAAAAAATATTGGCCTTTTTTCCTTTTCAATTTACTAAATATATTCCAGGCAACAGTCATATGTCAAGTTAGATCTGAGGGGAGCACATATGAGTCAGTGATGTGGTATGGAGGGGGGAAAGGACTAGAACCTTCCAGAGGTGGGTGATAGTGGTTATTTCAACCTTGTGTTAAAGCTTACAATACTATTCTACTCCTTACAACAACTATGTTTACTGCATTTATTTTCTACATTTGTACAGATGAAAAAATTAATAATTCACCCTCAGTTGCACAGTGAATAAGTAATAATGCTAAAATTCAAACAGGAACACGTGTCTCACTGCAAATCAAACTGTAGGGAGAAAAATTTCCCTTGTTTTCATATGAGGAAACTGAGGCCGTGATTGGTTTGGTTTTTGGCCCAAGTTGAATAGCAAACTAATGGCAAAGCCCAGCTGAGCAGACATACATCTTGACCTGCAGCCCTGGCCTGTGACCACATGCAGTTCAACCACTGCAGGAAGCTCAGCCCCTCCTGAGCATGACCCAGGGTTCTGTAATCCACCTCTGAATGTTGTATGGATGGGAGCAGGCTGGAGGTCAGGTTTAGGATCTGGCTGAGTTTGGGGTGGTGCTTTGCTGGAGAGTCATCTGCAAGCCAGGGAGAGGACAGAGTGGGTCCAGCCTATCCTTTCTAAAAGGTTTGCCAAAATATAACCAGAGGCACAGCCTTGACCCCAGGTTTGGGGTAACCCTCTTATGAGCTGAGTTAGACTGGGACCAGTCTAGAAATGGAGTCCACAGTTAGCACACAGTTCTTTGGCCACTTCTTTAGGAAAGCAAGCGAGGTTTGCTTAAAGTTGGGAGGAAGGGAAAAATCAAAGAACAACTCAGCACCCGCGTTACACTCAGAGGAAACTGCAGCCTGTTCTTCTGCAGCCTGTACTTGCTCCTTCCTACAGCCCTCAGAGCCCTTCCTCAGAAAGAAGTATTGTATGCGGAGCTCTAGGACACCAAGTTTCCTGAGGAACTTATTACAGGGGTTGTTGGAACAAGTGCTAAGGAGGAGACCAGAGACTGAATTATCCAAAACTCAGGGATTGTGGTCAGGCAGGATGGCAGGCACACAGGGCAATTTTTAATAGTCAGGGATGACATCCTGTTTTCAAAAGGGCTAGGACTCTTTATCCAAACATACAGGCTAGGGGCACCCTTTCAGAGGAGCAGGAGGGCATGATGGCCTCACACGCCCCCTCCCAGGGTGCCCTTTCATGCCTCTGCCCACTTCCAGGCAAGGTCTCCTGCTGGTCACCATCACAGCAGGTCACTGAGGACACACTTCCCCCCCTCCAGCCTCCACTCCCAACTGGCTCCTGGAAAAATGTCTTCTCTCAGAGTACTCTGAACACACAGGATGCTTCGAGGGGACTTATCCTAAAGAAAATCCTATGAAATGATAATAGGAGGAATGGATGTCAGGACAAACATCTACAGTATCTGAACTGGACAAACATGACATTGAGCCATGGGAGTGGGGCAGCAATAACTTCCACTTTAAAGTGGTTTTTGCCAAGCTTGGGGCTCTGTGATGACTTAGAGGGGTGGAATGGGAGTGAGGGATTGGAGGGAATCTCAAGAGGGATGGTATATAAGAATGCATGTGGCTGATTCACATTGCTGTACAGCAGAAACTAACACAGCACTGTAAAGAAATGACATTCCAGTTTTTTAAATTTCAAAATAAATAAAATGGTCATTGTCAAAAATGACACAGGAAAGCAAAAAGAGTGGAGGGAGAAAGAAGTAAATCCAACTAGGATCTGGCTTGTTGGCATGTTGTCTCCCTTCTCTGTACAAATCCAGGTATATATTATATAAAAGTGTCCAACATCAGGCTAATAGGAGTTTCTGAAAGAGAGAAAATTAAATCAGGGGAGAGGAGACGAAGAAAAAAAAGTACAAGAACATTTCTGCAAGCTAAAATACATGTCTTCAGAATGAAAGAGACCTTGGAATGTCTGCTACAATGAATGCATAAAATCCCAGACCAATGCACTATATTGTTAAATTTCTGAACAGAAGACAAAAAGAAGTTCCTGTATTCTTCTGGAGAGAAAAAGAGGTCCATACAAAAGATCAAGAATCAGAAAGTTATCAGACATCTCAACAGCTAGAAACTAGAATAAAATGAAGGAATGCATCAAAACATTGGAGGGAAAATTATTTTTGATCTAGGTTTCTATATTCAGCTAAACTATTAACCAAATATGAGAATGGAGTAATTCATTTGGGGACATGAATGGATTTAAAAATAACTTCACACTTTTCTTTTTTTTTAAAGGTACTGGAGCATGCACTCTAGAAAAATAAAGAGTAAATTAAAAAGAAAAAAAAATTGGTATCTAAGAACCTAGGTTATAAAGGAAGACTTAGAAAAACAGACATATTTCAGTCCTATAGAGCACTTAGTCCAGTTGGAAAAGAACACAGAGGACTTTCCTTAAGAAATACCCAGGAAAAAAAGGGAAATAGATGTGTTTGAGCCATATGAAAACTATTGATAGGAATTTGGTATAATTTTTAGAGGATTTAATCAAATGAAACAATATGGAAATAGACCAACAATTTTTTTTTAAAGGCAATTAACTCCAGGGGGAAATTTTTTAACAAGAAAAGAAATGTAAAAATAACCACACAGCATAGGTGTCTACTATAATTCCAGACTTAATTCTGAAAGAACATGAGTCCATGAACAATTTCTGTTTTATTCATCATTGTATTTTCAGTAGAAAATGCCTGGCACCCAAGGGAACTAAATAAATATTATTTGAATGAATACAGAAAAGAGCTAGGTTCTAGGAAAAAGCAAAATGAAGCAGACATAGTCCCTGTTATCTAGGAGATCACAATGTGAAAACAAGTACTCATCAAATGTCTAAGCCCAGTGCTCTACGTTGTTGGATTTTGTGAATTATGAAGAGAATGAGGCATGGGAAGAGACTCCAATTACTTGGAACGTGAACTTTTAAGTAGGCTGTGACTTCTGTTGGTGGTAGAAAATGTCCTAATGTGGCCAACGCTACATGTTTGAACCTCAGGAGAAGTACTTTGCAGGCAGAAAGCTATGGTGTGACAGCTGATTGTATTAGATTTCCTTATTCCTCTCTTCTTTCTCTCTCTTTGCTTTAGTTTTATAATATTAAAAGGTTATTATTGTATTCAGGATACATAAAGATTGCTCATATTCAACAGGAAAAAAAGAAAAACAAACAGGCCAGTGGGGAAAAATGGGCAAAAGACTTGAATAAGCAATTCACTGAAGCAAATATGTTGATAGCAATTAAGTGCAGGAAAAAGTATCAAGTGTCATTAGCTATTAGGGAAATATAAAGTAAACCACAATGAGATACAATCATTAGAATGGCTAAAATAAAAATAATAAAAACACCAATTGTGAGTAAGGATATGGAGTAACAGGAACTGTCATATACTACTGGTGAGAATGCAAAATGGTACAGCCATTCTGGAAAACAGGATAGCAATTTCCTATAAAGTTCAACATAGAATTTAGCAATTCTATTTCTGGGTATTCACCATAGAAAAATGAAAGCTTGCGTTCATGCAGAAATCTGTGCATGAATATTTATAGCACCTCTATAAGCCCCCGAACTAGAAAAAGCAAAATGCCTTTCAAAAGATTAATGTATAGACAAAATGGTACATGTAATAGAATATTCAGCAGTTAAAGAGAGAGAAAGAGAACAAGTTATTGATAGACGCAACAGCAGGTATCAATAGATGAATCCCAAATGCCTTCTGCTGAGTAAAGAAGCCAGTCTCAGAGGCTACATAGCAGAGTCTGTTTCTGGGAAGATGGAGTACTTTTCCTTATTTTCTGAGAAGTAGCCTGGAAATCATATATGAAAGAAACATAAAAAGATTCTCTGAGAGTTGAGAGAAGGGATTTTTTCTCCATGTTAGATCTAAGCATGAGTGCTGGAGAAGCTGCACCCTGGGCATGCCAGTGGGTACAAACCAAAAAAAAGCCCTAAGAAAAGTCTGCTGTCTCTCGCCAAATGATCATGGAAAGGGCATCCATGCAAGAGAGAAAACTTTTAGGAATTAACTGCCCTACTTCAGACACCATGGCAAAAACCATAGCTCCCTCAACAGCAGATGTCAGATGTGGAGCCTAAACTCTGATATCCATGGGTTTGTAACTAGGTACACCTCCTGCTTCCCAGCGGGGTAGTGTTAGGACTCTCAGAGAGACAGGACTTTCATCACTGTCCAGTGGTAAAAGGCCACCCGCCCCCAAGGGACTTGTGGGGGCTATATGGGGGAGCAGTAATGAAGCAATCTGAACTCTTCCAACCAAGAAGGCATCAGTGGAGGTGCTGGAGCTCCCACCTCTGCCCAGCATTAATGAGGAACCCCTGCCCTCAAGTGTCAGCAGCGACCAAGCAGGGAATCTGGTCTTCTATACCCACTTAGCTATAAAGAAGTGGTCCTCCTACCCTCTGTCTCCATGCTGGAACAGTGTCAGAGAAAGCCAGTTAAAACAGAAAGCTTCAATAAGACCCAGAATTCCATAGCTCTACACTCCAAATGTCCATGTTTCAATAGAAAAATCACTCATTATACCAAGATCCATGGGGATTTCACACTGAATGAAGAGAGGCAATAGATGCCAACACCAAGGTGACAGAACTTTTGAATTATATATTAAAGATTTTAAACCAGCTCTCATAAAAATTTATTAACATGCTTGAAACAAAGAACTAAAAACAGCCTCAGTAAGGAAATAGAAGGTATAAAGAAGAGCCAAATGAAAATTTTAGGGCTGAAAACTACAATAACTAAAATAAAAAGCTCAACAAGAAAATGGAAGAGAAAAGGAAAGGATCAGTGAGCTTGAAGATAGAACAACAGAAATTACACAAATTTGTTGTTGTTCAGATACTCTGTCATGTCTGACTCTTTGTGGCCCCATGGACTGCAGCTCACCAGGCTTCCCTGTCCTTCACCATCTCCCAGTGATTGCTTAAACTCATGTCCATTGAGTCAGTGATACCATCCAACCATCTCATCCTCTGTTATTCCCTTCTCCTTCAACCTTCAATCTTTCCTAGCATCAGGGTCTTTTCCAGAGTCTGTTCTTCACATCAGGTGGCCAAAGTATTGGGACTTCAGCTTCAGCATCAGTCCCTCCAAAGAATATTTAAGACTGATCTCCTTTAGGATGGACTGGTTGGATCTCCTTGCAGTCCAAGGGACTCCCAAGAGTCTTCTCCAACACAGTTCAAAAAGCATCAATTCTTCGGCACTCAGCTTCCTTATGGTCCAACTCTCACATCCATACATGACTATTGGAAAAACCATAGCTTTGACTATACAGACCTTTGTCAACAAAGTAATGTTTCTTCTTTTTAATACCCAAATTAGCATCATTCCAAATAACAAAGGTAAAATACACTGAGAAAAAATAAACAGAATCTTGACACTAGTCATACTATAATGAAGGACTGAACATTTGTACTACAAGAGTCCCAATGGGAAAGGAAAAAAAGAATAAGTCTGAGAAAATACCAGACATGAAACAACAGACTGGTTCCAAATTGGGGAAGGAGTACGTCAAGGCTGATATTGTCACCCTGCTTATTTAACTTAAATGCAGAATACATCATGCAAAATGTCGGGCTGGATGAAGCACAAGCTGGAATCAAGATTGCTGGGAGAAATATCAATAACCTCAGATATGTAGATGGCACCACACTTCTTGCAGAAAGGGAAGAGGAACTGAGGAGCCTCTTAATGAAAGTGAAAGAGGAGAGTGAAAAAGCTGCTTAAAACATTGCATCTGGCCCCATTGCTTCATGGCAAATAGAGGGGGAAACAATGAAAACAATGACAGACTTTCTTTTCTTGGGCTCTAAAATCACTGCAGATGGTGACTGCAGCCAGGAAATTAAAAGATGCTTGTTCCTTGGAAGGAAGGCTATGATAAACCTAGAGAACATATTAAAAAGCTGAGACATTACTTTGCTGGCAAAGATCTGTCTAGTCAAATCTATGGTCTTTCCAGTAGTCTTGTGTGGATGTGCAAGTCGGACCATAAAGAAGGCTGAGTGCTGAAGAACTGATGCTTTTGAACTGTGGTGTTGGAGAAGACTCTTTGAGAGTCCCTTGGATTGCAAGGAGATCAAACCAGTCAATCCTAAAGGAAATCAGTCCTGAATATACATTGGAAGGACTGATGCTGAAGCTGAAGCTGAAGCTCCAGCTCCAGATCTTTGGCAACCTGATGCAAAGAACTGACTCAACGGAAAAGACCCTGATGCTGGGAAAGATTGATGGCAGAAGGAAAAGGGGATAACAGAGGATGAGATGGTTGAATGGCATCACAGACTCAATGAGCATGAGTTTGAGCAAGCTCCAGGAGTTGGTGATGGACAGGGGAGCCTGGTGTGCTGCAGTTCATAGAGTTGCAAAGAGTCAGACATGACTGAGCGACTGAACTGAACAGAGAAAGTACTCAAAGAACTGACTGAAAATCCCCCAAACTTGGCAAAATATAAAACCCCACAGATTCAAGAAAGTAAGTAAATACTAAACAGGTTAAAACCAAAATCACACTAGGACATAAAACTTCAAAAAGCTAAAAACAGGAAAAAAAAAAAAAATCTTAAAAGCACAGAGAGAAACAATCTTTTACCTCTAGGGGGAGAAGAGTTCAAATGATAGTGGATTTCTTTTTAGAAACCATGGATCGAAACATGTATATTATCAAGGGTGAAACAGACCACCAGTCCAGGTTGGATGCATGAGACAAGTGCTTGGGGCTGGTGCACTGGGAAGACCCAGAGGGGTGGGATGGGGAGAGAGGTGGGAGGGGGGTTCAGGATGGGGAACACATGTAAATCCATGGCTGATTCATGTCAATGTATGGCAAAAACCACTACAATATTGTAAAGTAAGTAGCCTCCAACTAATAAAAATAAATGAAAAAATTTTTTTTAATTAAAAAAATAATAAAACCTTAAATAAAACTTACTCATGAAGTCAATAATGATAAACAGGACTAGTCTGTCAAGAGACAAAACAATATACTAAAGTCTATTTAAAGATATAATGGAATTTCTCTACAGGGATCAGGAATTTTTAAAATATTGGACATTTTTTAAAATAAAAGAATGGGAATCATTTCATTCAATAAAGATTTAAAAAAAGAAAGAAAGAAACCATGGAGGTCAGAATGAAGTGGCACAGTTTCTCAAGTGCTGAAAGATGTTAACCCAGAATATTCCTTGAATACTGTATCCAAGGAAAATATCCTTCAGGAATGGAGAGAACATGAAGATATTCTCATATGAAGTAAAACTAAGGTAATTTGTCACCAGCAGGCCTATCCTAAAAGAATGGCTAAAGGAGGTTCTTTAATAGAAGGAAACAATGAACAAAGGGATCTTGGAATATCAGGAAGAGGAAAAAAGCATGGTAAGCAATAATATGAGAGCAAAGACTCCTCTTTAGTCTTCTAAGTTAGGTTATATGATTGAAGCACAAATTATAACAGTTCTGATGTGGTTCTAAGTATGTAGAGAAAATATCTAAGAAAAGTATAATTAAAGAAGGGAGGGTAAACAGATATAAAAGGGAGTAAGGTTTTTACACTTACTTAAATTGGTAAAATTATGACACCAGTAGACTGTGGTATCACATATATATAGCGTCTCTTAGGTTTCCTTCATTGGCAGGAGGGTTCTTTACCACTAGCACCACCTGGGAAGCCCCTAAGTACAAAAAGATACACTTGAAGACAAGATAGGTAAATAAAAATGGAAACCTAAAAAATGGTTTAGTAACCCATAGGAAAGCAGGAAAAAGAAAACATAGAAATGAAAATCAGAGAGGAAAAAAGAGGCAACAAAAAATAAAATGGAAGACTTAAGTCCTAACATTAGTATTTACATTAAATGTAAATAGATCGACTACATCAATTAAAATGCAGATTAGCAGAGTGAAGTAAAAAAAAAAATCAACTACATAATGTCCATAAGACACTCACTTCAAATATAATGTAAACAGGTTGAAAGCAAAACGATGTGAAAATATTTATCATACAAACATTAAGTAATATGTAGGAGTGACTGTATCAATATAGGATAAAGTAGACTTCAGAACAAATTACCAGAATCAGAGATGAACATTACTTTATAATAAGAGGGTCAGTCTACCAAGGAGATGTGGAAATCCTAAATGTGTGTACACCAAACAATGTGGATGCAAATTATGCAAAGCAAGAACTAATAGCACTGAAAGGAGAAACGGACAAACCCATAATTATAGTTGGAGATTTCAGCACACTTCTAACAATTGATAGAACAGCTAGATATGAAATCAGAAAGGATATAGAACTCAGCAACACCATCAAAAAACAGAACCTAATCACTGTTTATATAATACTCCACCCAATAATAGCAAAATATATATACTTTTCAAGTGTCCATTAAACAAAGATATCAGTAGATCTTATCCTGGTCCATAAAATAAATTTCAACACACTAAAAAGAATTGAAAAAAATACAGAGTGAAAAATACAGAAGTGAAAAAAATACACAAGGAACTCAAACTGGTAATCAGTGACAGAAAGAAAACAGGAAAATGCCCCAAAGTTGAAAACTAATTAACACAGGTCTAAATAATCCATACATCAAAGAGGAACTCTCAAGGGAGATTTTTTTAAACTATTTGAAACTAAATGTAATTAAAATGTAGCACAGTAAAACAGAAACAGACTCACTGAGAACATCTGTGGTTACCAGTGGGGAGAGGTGAGGTGGGATTAGGGATTGAGAGGTACAAACTACTGTCATAAAATGAATGGAGAAGGTGAGACGAATTGAAAGAGAAGCATCAGAACATAGACGTATACATTATCATAGGTAAAATAGATTTTGAGGGGGAATTTGCTACATGATGCCAGGAGCTTAACCCATGCTCTGCAACAACCTAAAGGGGTGGGAGGAGGTTCAAGAGGGAGGGAACATATATATACTTATGGCAAATTCACGCTGATATATGGCAGTAGTCAACACAATATTGTAAAGCAATTATCCTCCAATTAAAAATAAATTTAAAAATAAATTAGAAGGATCACTAAAAAAATGAATAGGCTACAGGGAGATATTATACAGTACAATATAACCACTATTTTGTGGTGATGTTAAATGTAGTATAATCTATAAAAATGTTGAGTTGCTGTTGTATACCTGAAACAAAAATGATGCTGTAAATCAACTATAGTTTAGTTTTTTTTAAAGCAGTGTTTACAGGGAAATTTATAACACTAATACATACATTAGAAAAGAGAGAAAGTCTCAAATCAGTCATCTAAGTTTTGTGTGCTAAGTGTGTGTGTGCTAAGCTATGTGTGCTAAGTCACTTGTCGTGTCCAACTCTTTTTGACACTATGGACTATAGCCCACCAGGCTCCTCTGTCCAAGGGATTCTCCAGGCAAGAATAATGGAGTGCATTTTCATGTCTTTCTCCAGGGGATCTTCCCAACCCAGGGATTGAACCTGTGTCTCTTGTGTCTCCTGCACTGGCAAGCATGTTCTTTACCACCAGTGCCACCTGGGAAGGCCCCATCTAAGCTGAAGATGTGCTTAGCTTTTTCTAGATTTGGAAGTGTTTGGTGTAGTGCAGTGGGAAGGGCACAAAATTTGGAGTCAATCTCTTATTGAATCTTGGCTCCACCATTTCCTAAGTGTGTGGTATTGCTGATCCTCATTATTTCCGTCTGTAAAATGGGGAAACTACCCACATCATAGGGTTATTTAGAGGATTTAGTTGAATGACAGAAACTATGGTTGTTGCAGGAGGGCTGTAAATCCAGAAGGATGCCAAGCTGTTGTCTCTTTTTTCATCTATGCCCAAGCATTTTTTGATAGAAAATAAATTGTAGATGGAACACTTTAAAATGCATTTAAACACTATTGTAACCAACACAAATATATAATTTAAAATTAGTTTTATGCTTTCACACATTTTCAAGTATGAAGAGTCTTTATATTGGAAGTCAGTAAGACAACGTCTGGCACCTGAAGCAGCTGCTCAGGGCTTGGCCACTGTTGTTGGCAGCAGCAGGAATAATAGTATGACGTGCTAACGGTAGAAGTTGCAGTCATTGTCACTCTCCTAACAGTATTTCACTTGCATTGTTTTATTTGATTCTTCACAGTGGTCTGAGAGGTACCCAGGGCAGAGATCATAAGTCTCATTTTACCTGAAGGGTTAGAGAGGGTGCCTTCTTTTCCAAGATCTTGCAGTTTGAAGTTGCCATGCTCGGGAATAGAACCCAGGTCTTTCAACTCTGAAAGCATGACCTAGAGAAACAGGAAAGGCAGCTGTCTTAGTCTGCGAGAGTTGCTATAACAAAACATGACACATATTTATTTCTCACAGTTCTGGACACTCAAAGTCCAGGAACAAGGTGCTTGCAGATTTAGTGCCTGGGATGTTGTTTAGTCTGAACCCACAAGGATCCTCTGTCCATGGGATTTCCCAGGTAAGAATACTGCACAAGGTTGCCATTTCCTTCTTCGGGGGATCTTTTCAACCCAGGAATTGAACCTGCATCTCCTGCATTGTGGGCAAATTCTTTACTGCTGAGTCACCAGGGGAGGCCTAAGTATCTGTAGAGGGGCTCTTTCCCTGACTTTCAGATGACCCCTTTCTTACTGTGTCCTCACATAGTAGAGAGAGAAAGAGAGCTCTGGTCTCCATGTCTTCTTACAAGGGCACTAATTCCCTAATGGAGGGCTCACCCTCATGACCTCATTTAAATCTAATCACTTCCCAAAGGTCCCATCTCAAATACCATCACAGTGGAAATTTTAGGACTTTAACATAAAAGTTTAGGGGAGATGCAAACCTTCAGTCCATAGCAGTAGCCGTATTGGTATTTCTGGGATGTACTCTACATCCAGAGAGCATGCACTTACAGGTAGCTGCTCCCTCGTAGACTCACAGTGTAGTTAAGCAGGACAAGCAACATCCTGGGATGCTTTCTGTTCCCTGCATTTGGCTTGGGTAAGTAAAGCCACTGGCTTTGGAAAGCAGTCAGGCAGGACTGGGAGTCAACCTGCTAAGGGTCAAGTGTATTCTCATGAGGAGCCCCTCCCCCCTCAGGCATCTCCGGTAGGTGGTCCAGACCCTGAGGCAGGGCTGCTGTGACCACCAGGTTCCCGGGACAACATCGCCCTGTTCCCAGGAAGGACACTGCTCGGGGGTGGGGTGCGGTGGGGGTAGGGGCTCTGGGTCTGAGTGTGGCTGCATCTCTGACTCCACCGTGCTCAGTCCTGTCCAACTCTGTGACCCCCAAGTACTGTATTAATAGCCCTCCAGGCTCCTCTGTCCATGAGATTCTCCAGACAAGAGGATTGCAGTGGGTTGCCATTTCCTCCTCCAGGAGATCTTCCCAACCCAGAGACTGAGCCCAAGTCTCCTGCATCGCCTGTGTTGCAGGTGGATTCTTTACCACTGAGCCTCCTGGGAAGCCCTGACTCCGTCCCCTCACCCTGAACACCTGGGGCAGGACTTGCTCTGGGGCCCGACTTGCTCTGGGGCCCATCCAGCTCCTGCGCTCTGAGATTCCCAGGCCTGAGGTCAGAGACCTGCAGCTGTGCAGGGAGCCCTGTAAGCAGACCCAGGGCAGGGCTGGGGGCAGCCACCCACTCTGTGCTCGAGACAACAAAGGCAAGGTGCAACCTGAGCAAAGAGGGGGTCGTGGAGGGAACGCCTTGTCATTTGATCCACAGCTGATTAAGCCTTTGAAAACTCGCTCCGGGGACATGTCCGTGAAGGACGTCACGGAGGTGGGGGAAGAATGTGGCCTGTTGTCTGGGCCCAGGACACAAAGGCCTATCTGTGTGCACGTGGGCACCCCCGATCCAGGCTGGATCAGCTGCTCTTGTTTCCTCCTTCGCTATCACAATACAACTACAGAGCTACAGTCTGCCCTTCTACCCCCCACCCTAGGAGGGCCAGGCAATGGGATTTCTGCCCACTGAGCACAGTCAGGGTGCCTGCTGAGCACAGCCAGCCTCCCGGCCCAGTTGGCTCCTGGCAAGTCTAGAATGTCAACAGCCTGCTTCACCCTGCCCTCATTTACTGCCCTCTCTCGTCTTCTCTTTCTCTCACCCTCCCCAGCACACGTGTGAGTGGCAGATCCAGAGCGATCTGGACCCAACTGATCGCCAGGGAGCCAAGCCTGGACGCTTGAGAGAAAACCAGCTGGGCAGCGGCCAGCCATAGCACTGGGGAATGCTTTCCTCGGGCAGCAGAGTGGCAGCTGCCCTGGTCCCCAACCCTGAGCCCTAGCAAACTAGACTGGGAGCATTCTCTCTCAGATGGAGCCCCTGGCAATGCCCAGTGAAGAGCTGGTGTAGCTTCAAGTCAAAAGCCTGGAATGTGAACATGGGTTCCAGTGTTCTGGTTTGCACCAGCATAGGTAAGGCCCTTAACCCCTATGAGTCTTAATTTCCTCATCTATGTAGAATGAGGACCATAGTTCTTACCCTATGGGATGTCAGGAATATTCCATGGGTGTCAGGCAGCACTTAGCACGGAGTGGACATATTCATGAGCACTGAAACCCATACATACACTCATACATCCCAACCACTCAAGGTCATACATTCGCTCAATATGTATCAAGTGTCTTGTATCAGTGGTAAAGAGTCTGTCTGCCAACACAGGAAACTCGGGTTTAATCCCTGAGTCAGGAAGATCCCCTGGAGAAGGAAATGGCAACCCACTCCAGTATTTTTATCTGGGAAATCCCATGGACAGAGGAACCTGGTGGGCTACAGTTCAGGGGATCACAAAAGAGTTGGACACAGCTTGGTGACCAAACAAGAAAATGTGCCAGACACTGTGCTAGGCAGTTAGGGAACTAAAGAGACAAAAATCTCTGTCCTGGTAATGCAATTTCTTATGGGGGGAGAACAGACAAGAAACAATAAGGATAATAATTAAGGAAAGTCTGAAGTTTACTAGGTGATAAGGGAGATGGGGAATGAACAGAAGGGAATAAGGAATCAGAAGGTATGGGTGGAGAGAAGGTTTCTGTTTTTAGCAAGTGGTGAGGAAAACCCACGCTGAGAAGGCGATGTTTATGTAAAGACTTGAAGGACGAGAGGAAGGAAGTCAGGCAGATTTCTGCAGGAAGAACTTTCTAGGCGGAGAGGACAGCTTTGCAAGGCCTCTGAGATAGAGGGGCACCTGTGAATCTGCAGAGCAGGAGACTGGTTGCGCTAGGTAGAGGGTAAGAAGAGGCAAGCATTCAGGATGACAGTTGTGTGAGCCTTTGTGTTAGTTTTCGAGGGTCATCATGCCAAAGTACCACAAGCCGAGTGGCTTCATCAACAGAAATGTATCGAGTTCTGGAAGCCGGAAGCCTGAGAGGTAGGGGTCAGCAGGGCCAAGCTCCCTCTAAAGGAGACAGAGAAGGATGCTCCAGGCCTTGCTCCTGGCTTCTGGTGGTTCCCTGGCTTGTGGAAGCATCACTCCATCTTCTCGCAGCTTTCTTCTTGTTCACGCATTCGTGTCCGGATGCCCTCTTTTATAATGACTTCATTTTAACTTGATGACCTCTAGAAAGACCCTCTCTCCAAATCACACCACATTCTGAGGTCCTGGGGGCTAGGACTTCAACATATCTTTTAAAAAAATTATACTTTTTTGTTTCACTGCATCAGGTCTTAATTGCAGCTCACAGGATCTTTGATCTTTACCGCAGCATGCGGTGTTGTCAAATTGCAGCACGAGAGATCTAGTTTCCTGACCAGGGATCAAACCCAGGCCCCCTGCAGTGGAAGCATGGAGTCTTATCCACTGGACCACCAGAAAGTCCCAACATATCCTTTTTGAGAGACACATATTACCAGTACCAGCCTTTTAGCCCACTGTAAAGACCTTAGCTCTTTCCTCTGAGTGATTGAAGGCCATTTGAGGGTCTTAAGTCAAGAAGGCAGGACATGCTGTGACTCACATGTTACAGGGATGACCGGTTTCTCCAGGGGTTTTCTCTCTCTCTCTCTCTCTCTCTCTCTCTCTCTCTCTCTCTCGTGTATAGCAGGCTGACTGCCCCATGTCCCTCCTGCCTCGCAATCCTGGCTGCTGCTTCCACCCCCACCACAGGTCAAAGCCTCCGAGCCCAAGTTCACTGGGTGCATATCTAAGAAGCAGCATCCAGGAGGCACCTGGGCCCTCCTGTGGGGCATCCTCCTTGCCCCTTTGCCGCCTGGTCATTCCCCATCACAGGGTTTCCTGAAGCTCTGTTAGTCTGTCAGTCAAGGAAAACCCTCAAGGGGGCTACAGTGCAGTGGGGAAATGTCTGAACTATTCACTAAGTACAATTTTTCCTCCAGAGCAGAGAACAATCCCCAAGAAGGGGATTGGGCTGGTCCACACCCCTTCTGCTCACTTCACTGTGCCGGGGTCCCCTCTCGTCCCCTGGGTTGAGGCCTTGAGTCCACCCCTCACCCAAGCACTGGGTGACTGACCTCACACGGTATCCTGCTAAGGGGTTAAACACAACATTCATCTTCACAGGCTGGAGCCTGCAGTTGGGGAGCTTGAACACACACACACACACACACACACACACACACACACACACACACACTGATTTCCTCAGAAGGAACAAGAACCCTCGGGGAAAATACACCCACAGAAGGAAGAGGTCTCTTTCCCTTACTGCCATAATCAGCAAGTCCTTTATTGTCCACAGTGGAGCTGGCACTTCACACGAGCCAGCCCATCCCTGTCAGGGAGAATCACAAGCATTGGCCTATTAATGAGTCCTTCCTTGTTCTTCTGTGTGAGTTTCTGGAGGCAACCCTGTCTTTTTCCCTCTGAGGTTGACATGTCCCTGTTGGGCTGCCAGCTCCTGAGGATGGAGCCTCAGAGAGCAAAAGGCAGGAAAGCAGAGCCCAGCCCCAGGCTAGAGGCACCCCCAGGGCCACCCATTGCCCCTGGGGCTTCAGTCACCTGGAACTTGAGGGTGGGGAAGGAAGGTGTGAGACCAGTCAAGGTTCTTGCTTTATTTTCCCAGATCTCATTTAGTGGTTTTGGGAAAGGGCTATCTTTCAAGATTCTGAGTTCATCCATTCAGGTGGTCCGATTCTTCTCATCCTTCTGAAGACTGGTCCCAGGACTCTGAAACCCCCCTTTACTGTCCCCCCAGGGATCTGTTGCTAGTACTGTCCTACCGCGAGGGACCCCTCCCAGCTCGAGCGCTCAGGGCCATATCAGAAAACAACACCATCTAATATGGGCCTCCCTTGTGTGGGTCAAGCCACACAGGCCTTTTGAAATCATGGTCTGTTTTTCTGACTTGGCAGTATCCAATGAGTGGCTATTTCAGGGGTGTTCAGGGCCACTGTATTAGTCAGGTCCTCTGAGAAGCAGACAGCAAGACGGGATTAAGTTGCAAGGATTATAGAAGGGATTGTAGTAAGGGATTGTACAAGGATTATAGTAGCCTTTGTGAAATAAACAGATAGGAAGTCAGATAAGGCTGGAGGGCCATCAGACTCTGCATGCCTGACCCCCAGTGAAGGAGAGAGAGAAAGAAGATTGAGTGTGTTAGGTAGTTAGAATAGGGAAAAGGAGTCCAAAATGGCGGTGGCTAAAAGACCTGGAAGGGAAAGCCCTGAAAATAGAACAAAGGAAGGTCCAAGGACTGGAGTGAGAACCTCAGGTAAAACAAACAACGCTCCTGCTTAAGCCCAATTTGCATACGACAGGCCCAGGGGGAACAAAAAAACATATAAAAAGAGGAGCCGAAGCCCTCTTCTCTCTCTCTCTCCCACACGATGGGGCGCTCTTCTCTTCCGGTCTTTGGATCCAAGTGCCCTCACACCTCGAAGATGGATTTTCCTGCTATCATCTAAACAAATAGAGCTGTAACACTGAGCTGTAACAGTGATTTATTTAAGAGCTATAACACAGTCTGTCCTCCAAGAGCTGTGACCCGCCAAGGGGCTTTAATGTCCGTCACTCCAAATCTTTGTTGTAACGAGACAAAGAACCGAGGAGCATACACTCGCCTGACATCTAGAAAGGTCCTAGACAACCCCACAGTCTAAGGACATTTCAGCGAAGCCATCACTGAGTCCTCGGGCCAAGGCTGGCTTTCAGAGGAGTCTGGGTGCTCCAGGATTGGGTATCCCTTGTGGGTACCCAATGTGATCAGTCACTGCAGGGATCTGCATGGGATCTGGTGCAGATGTAGCTGGGTTTTTTAAAAAAGATATTTATTTTTATTTATTTATTTGACTGCACCAGGTCTTAGTTGCAGCACGCAGGATCTTTAGTTGCGCCCTGTTGAACCTGGGACCCCTGCATTGGGAGTGTGGAGTCTTAGCCACTGGACCACCAGGGAAGTCCAGCTATGGATTTCAAATGTAGAACTGGGACCCTTGGCTAATTATACTCTTGTAGTTGGAAGTCTGCAAGCTACATTCTTAGGTCCATAGACATAGCCTCTTCAGATCTCTGCATGGCCCTTACTCTTTGGAAATGGCCAGGTCCCTCCCAGGAGCTTCACCTGAGGTGTGTGTAAGTATCAAACTCAGAGGTTTCACAGAAACCAAACACATAGCACAGATGACTCTCAAAGGGCAGCCCATTGACTATTTACAGCAGAATCATCAGGAAGGTTTAAGGCACAGATCTCTGGACTCCACTCAAACCTACCCAAATGCATCTCTGAGGGGTGGCTTAGGAGTTGGCATTTAACCAAAAACACATGCCAACACATACATGTGATTCTTGTGCCTTATAAATTTTGAAAATCACTTCTGATGTGAAAAACTCAAATTTTGTGTACCAGTAGTGAATTGAATTTGGAGATAGAGTTTGGGGTGTGGTAAAAAAGAATAGCTTTGTTACCTTGCCAGGAAAAGGGGGATACAGCAGGCCCCTGCCCTTGAAAACTGTGTCCCACCCAGGAGGATTTGGTAAGGAGTTTTATAGCAATGGTTCAAGGGCTGGGTTGCTGATAAGATTAGGGTGTGTGCAGGGCCTGTACTTCTTTAATCTGATTTCAGGTAATCTCTTGATGAGCTGCTCTTCAGTTCATTTCAGTCACTCAGTGTCCGACTCTTTGACCCCATGAACCACAGCACACCAGGCCTCCCTGTCCACCACCAACTCCCAGAGTTTACCCAAACCCATGTCCATTGAGTTGGTGATGCCATCCAGCCATCTCATCCTCTGTCATCCCCTTCTCCTCCTGCCTTCAATCTTTCCGAGCATCAGGGTCTTTTCAAATGAGTCAGCTCTTCACATGAGGTGGCCAAAGTATTAGAGTTTCAGCTTCAACATCAGTCCTTCCAATGGACACCCAGGACTGATCTCCTTTAGGATGGACTGGTTGGATCACCTTGCAGTTCAAGGGACTCTCAAGAGTCTTCTCCAACACCATAGTTCAAAAGCATCAATTCTTCAGCGCTCAGTTTTCTTTATAATCCAACTCTCACATCCATACACGTCTACTGGAAAAACCATAGACTTGACTAGACGGACCTTTGTTGACAAAGTAATGTCTCTGCTTTTTAATATGCTGTCTAGGTTGGTCATAACTTTCCTTCCAAGGAGTAAGCGTCTTTTAATTTCATGGCTGCAGTCACCATCTGCAGTGACTTTGGAGCCCCCCAAAATAAAGTCTGACACTGTTTCTACTATTTCCCCATCTATTTCCCATGAAGTGATGGGACCGGATGCCATGATCTTAGTTTTCTGAATGTTGAGAGCCAATTTTTTCACTCTCCTCTTTCACTTTCATCAAGAGGCTTTTTAGTTCCTCCTCACTTGCTGCCATAAGGGTGGTGTCATCTGCATATCTGAGGTTATCGATATTACTCCTTGCAATCTTGACTCCAGCTTGTGCTTCCTCCAGTCCAGCATTTCTCATGATGTACTCTGCATGGAAGTTAAATAAGCAGGGAGACAATATACAGCCTTGATGTACTCCTTTTCCTATTTGGAACCAGTCTGTTGTTCCATGTCCAGTTCTAACTGTTGCTTCCTGACCTGCATACAGGTTTCTCAAGAGCAGGTCAAGTGGTCTGGTATTCCCATTTCTTGAAGCATTTTCCACAGTTTATTGTGATCCACACAGTCAAAGGCTTTGGCATAGTCAATAAACCAGAAATAGATGTTTTTCTGGAAAAATCTGGTCTTGGACAGTCTTCTCTTACCTCTTCCATTTATTGGGGGTTTTAGTTCTGCCTGCAATGCAGGAGACCTGGATTTGATCCCTGGGTCAAGAAGATCCCTTGGAGAAGGGAATGGTTATCCACTCCTGTATTCTTGCCTGGGAAATCCAAAGGACAGAGGAGCCTGGTGGGCTATAGTCCATGGGGTCGCAAAGAATGACTAACACTTTCACTTTCACTTTAGTGCCATAAAGAGCTCAAAAGATATTGTTATGATATATCCCTTGAGGTAGAATCAATACCTTGTCCCAAAGCTATCATTTCAAAGCTGCCCCTCCCTTGTCCCTGCATCCCCTCCCTTCCTTGATTAGCAGCTGTTTGAATCTGCCCTTTGGGACTCAGGAAAGGTCATGGACACTGGAGTCTGTTCCCTACAAATAAGGAACAGGGGACATGGAAAGGCTTCCACACCCAGGAGCCCCACAGGGTCCTGCTTGATTTCACTTCCTTACACCATGAGTAGGTGACTGACTCCAGGTCCCCCATTTCTTGGTCAGTTCCAATTTTAAACACTGAGCATTAATTCTCTGAGAATGCACCTATGTACCAGAACTTGGGTCTCAGTGTGTGGGTTAGAAGCAATGCATGAGGACCACAGACTTCTGAGCTGATGGGAGCTCTGGGAGACCTGTGCTTTCTGGCCTAGCCAAGCACATATACCTGGACATTACCTTTCCCCAAACATCGTACCAGTTATAGGATTTCTTTGGGCTCTAATCTTAGGAATTTCAGTTTCTTGCTTTCTCTCTACATATTGCATAGCACTACCTCTTTTCAATACTGGGACAGTCTCACTATAGGGATTTTGGGATTCCAAATCTCCCAGAAGATCTCTTCTAATTTCTCTGTGCGAAGGTGTGCTTTTTATCCTTCCTTTTATCACTCTTAACACACACTGACTGCCAGGGTCCATGGGCTGGGCTTCCATGAGCTTTCCCCACCTGTCACCTGCCCTTCTTTTCTTCCATCAGCACCAGCTAGTTACTCAAGCCTCAGAGATTTCTTATCTTATCTATGCTTTATCTGCAGCACTCTTGGAGGGTCAAAGTGCATCCTGCAGCCCCTGTGAGCACCTGGGAACACTCAGGCCTCCGTTACTTCCTTATCTCTGCCCTCTTCATCCTTAGACACCCTTTCTTGCCTTTGAGGTCATTCAGCCCAGTTGCTTGACCCTGCCCGGTTCCCAGCTTATCCCAACCCACTCACTCTCGGGGGATGAGTATTTGTAGAAGGATAAGGTGGTTGCTCACTTGGGTAAAGAATTCGCCTGCAATGCAGGAGATGCAGGAGACAGATGCAGGTTCAATCCCTGGATTCGATCCCTGGGTTCGATCCCACAGGAGGAGGAAATGGATACTGGGTCTCAAAGAGTCGGACATAGCTGAGCACTCATCACTCACAATCTCTAAAAACCAGTCCAATAATACCCAGTGCTGGTGACGGTACTGAAAATCCGATCACGCTGTGGCTGGCTGTGGTAGATACTGTTCTAATTTCTTAGGAATATACTTTGGCAATACACATGAAGTATGAAGAGATTATACCCTTTATACACTTTGATTTTGTTTATATCCTTTGATTTGGTGATCTAACTTTTGGGAATTTAGCTAAAGAAAATAAACTTCAATAGGAAAACACTTCACATAAAGTAAAATGTACAACACAGACATTTATAATATGGAGGAATTGAAAATAATAACTCATATTTATTAAGTACTTATTATGTACTGTCTGCCTGCTAAGTCACTTCAGACATGTTTGACTCTTTGCAATGCTATGGACTATAGCCCTCCAGACTCCTCTGTCCATAGGATTCTCCAGGCAAGAACACTGGAGTGGGTTGCCATGCCCTCCTCCAGGGGATCTTCCCCACCTAGGGACTGAACCCTGTTCTCCTGAATTGCAGGCAAATTCTTTACTGTCTGAGCTACCAGGGAAGCCCTATTTTGTACTAGGCACCATTAAATTCTTTATATTTATTATTTTTTCAAATCTTCACCACATCTCTATAATATAGGAACAATTATGATCTCGTAAGAACTACAACTATCTCCATATAACTTCTGTAATTTCCTCCAGATACCTAATAAATGAGAGGTGTTCTGTAGTTTGGATCACTGGCCCGAGGCTGCCCTGTAGCTAGGGTCATTGCCTTACCTTTGGACACAGCCATTTACTGCCCTTCCTTCTTCTCCTTAATTAGAATACAAGAGAGTAAGTGTCATCGCATAGCCAGTTAATTATATGAATCACTACAAAGCAAGTTCTCCCTCTCCTCCTTATAAAATTGGATTTATGAATCCGACAAGACTTAAATGAATTGGCTTAACTTCCATAAATGTGGAGGGGGAGTACCATTTTAGATCTAGCTGCTCATTTAAACCATTAAGGTCTTCTGGATCCTTATCCAGAAGTATAATTTAGTATAATAACTCTCTCAGATTTTGTTTTTTGTTTGTTTTTTAACTACAGATCCTCTGACATATGCTCTAAGTCTTCATTCTAGATGTTGATTAGCTTAGGGCCAGGAGACCAGTGCCTAGAGACCCTCTCTATATTAGGATAATCATGCCAAAACTCTTCTGCTCCCATCTTTTTTAAAAAACTTAAATTACTTATAAACTCCTTATATATAAAGCCACAAACTCAGCCTTTATCAGCCATTAGCTCCAAAACATGATCTGAGTTCTGGGTTGGTTTTTTGGCAAACCCTATATTTCCTCACCTTGAATAACAGTGATCATTCCCACATCATAGCATTGGAGAATAAGTGACCATGCCTCCTGCAATACTTGGCAGGTAGATGACTCTCAATACACATTCACTCAAGCCAGCTTCTCTTCTTCCTTCATTCAATCAACAGATTTCTGGCTTTGAGTTACTCAATAACATTTTGGGGGAGGGGGGTTAGGGATAGGAAAATGATCTTTATTAGTGTATGTACTTCAAAGGCAAGGAGTGTTTTACAATTCAAGTTAATAGTCCTTTTTAGGAGTAATTACTGCCCACTGGGGACTTACGACATGCTAAAATCACAATTTTTTTAGTAGTTACACTTTTCGGAAAAAAAGGAGTGGGTCATTTCCTAAAGGAAGATGCTGTTGTACTCATGTAGGTAAATTCTCCTTCCAGTGGTCCTCCTCCTCTCCTGTCTTTTCGCCACGGACACCCCTGACTTGTCATGCTTATTGTGGGTAGGGTATCGAGCTGCCCTTGAAGTGGTTAGAGGGACAGGGACAAAGCAGAATCCCTAGTGACGGTGTCCTAAGGGGACGCCAGAATCACTCATTTATTCAACAAAGACCTTGGAAGTCTAGACACTCTTCTTTGTCTTAGGGATCTATCCGTGAACAAGACCAAATATACCCCTTCACTCATTAGGAGCCTAGCTTCTAGTGGGGAGAGGCTGACAACAAACACATGATAAAGAGGACAATTTCAGAGGCTCAAAAAAATGTCATGAAGAGGAGAGATGAGGCTTTGATGGATTAAACATTAATAACATGGCCAAGGTCACGCATTAGTAGGGGACAAAGCCAGGATGCAACATCATCCCTGCCCCCAAATTCATGTTTCCTGACACTCTGCTCCCCAGGCTGTCCTGCATAACTAGTCCTCCCATCACAACTGAGTGAGGATTAGAGCTCACCTCTGTACAGCACTTTATCCTCTTCCAAACTATTTCCAGCATGTCACCTCATTTCACCTTGGGACATTATTATTTCCAGCTTCTCCTCCAAGGCCTGCCACGAATGCAGAGGAAAATGGCAGATCCTCCAGCAGTGGAGCCAATTACGCTTCCTGCAAATATAGAACAGTGAAATTCCCATGACATGGAGGACCACGAAAAGCGTTGAGTTGGCCACGTGTAGAGTAAACCGTGGTGGACTGGAATTTAAATAGGAAAAGACCTTTCCTTTCTCCTCCTGTGACTCACAGAAATTGGATCTTATGCAGTCTCCTCTATGTTGAACAAAGGTGCAAATGGGAAGCTTGGGTGTTCTCAGGTGCTGTGGGAACAGGAGGCATTGGCAGCCACACTCTGGTTTTCCTCTCATCTCCAGGGAATTATCCCTTGGGCTCAACAGAACAGAAACTTATTCCTTCAAGCTCCTTGTCTTAGCAATCGAAGTCAGCATGTGACTGTTCACAAGGCACATTGACATACTTGATCTTATTTGATGCACCCCACTGAGTGGGTTCTAATATTCTTTTTAATTCCAGACTGAGGAAACTGAGGGCCAGAGAAAGACAACTGACTCATGTGTTTCTGTGGGTTTGCAGGGGAGGTGGGCTTTAAGTCTTCTGATGTAAGGTCTCCTTGCTCCATGGTGCAGCCACTCGCTTTGGCGAAGGCTTTGGAAGGAACTCTTTCTAAAATGCATTACAGGGACTTCCCTGGAGGTCCAGTGGTTAGGAATCCATCTTAGAAGTTTAGGAATCCCACCTTAGAAGGGGACACAGATTTAATCCCTGCTCAGGGAACTAAGATCCCATACACCACAGAGCAACGAAGGTCCATGTGCCACAACTACTGAGCTTGTGCCCTAGAGCCTGTGCTCCACAACAAGAGAAGCTAGAGTGCTGCCTGAAGACCCAGCATGGCCAAATAAATACATAAATAATGTGTTACATACTTGCCTGCCTTTTGAAGCAGGGGATGCTAGGAGTAGGAGTGTGTGCTGTGGTGTAACATTTTCTTGCTGAATAGAGTTACCTTGGTGAACCCGTGCCTTTCTGCTCCACCCAGCAGTATGCCTGCTGTATCAGTTTTTCTTACTCCGCCTTTCTATGTCACTGGGTCTGCTCATTGCAGTCCTTGTCTTCTCTTTGTTCTTTGAAGCTTCCAATCAGAAGTCAAGGTTTTCACAAATTGTTGTAAACAAATCCAACACAAGTGTAAGTTGATACAACCCTCCTGAGGGGCAATTACGCAATGAATTAAAGAAACCTTTAAAATGTTCATAAGTTTCGGTCCTTTCTAGGCATGTATCTGAAGAAAATATTCAGGAATGTGCAAAAATATTTCTGTACAAGATTATTTATCATTTAGCTGTTGTTCAGTCACTAAGTTGTGTCCGACTCTTTGCGATCCCATGAACTGCAGCACACCAGGCCTCCCTGTCCTTCACTATCTCCCAGAGTTTGCTCAAATTCATGTCCATTAAGTCAGTGATGCCATCCAACTATCCTATCCCCTGTTGCCTTGTTCTCCTCCTGCCCTCAATCTTTCCTTGCATCGGGGACTTTTCCAATGTTCTTTGCATCATGTGGCCACAGTATTGGAGCTTCAGCATCAGTCCTTCCAGTGAATATTCAGGGTTGATTTCCTTTAGGATTGCCTGGTTTGATCTCCTTGCTGTCCAGGGTACTCTAAAGAGTCTTCTTATCATGACATCATTTACTAATTTACAAATTGAAATTTGTCAATAGAAGGAACAATTGGGTGTTGATTAAATAAAATATATTAAGTCCATGTGATAGAATATTATACATACAAGCCATTGAAATTGCAAAAAATTATCTCACGGCATTATGATGTACTCTTAGTAAGTTTAGTTCGGTTCAGTCACTCAGTCATATCCAACTCTGTGACCCCACGGACTGCAGCACACCAGGTTTCCATGTCCATCACCAACTCCCAGAGCTCATATCCATCGAGTTGGTGATACCATCCAACGATTTCATCCTCTGTTGTTCCCTTCTCCTCCTGTCTTCAATCTTTCCCAGCATCAGGGTCTTTTCCAATGAAAATGTCAGTTCTTCACATCAGGTGGCCAAAGTATCTGAGTTTCAGCTTCAGCATCAGTCCTTCCAATGAATATTCAGGGTTGATTTCCTTTAGGATTGACTGGTTTGATCTCCTTGCACAATATGTTAAGCAGGTTATAAAACAACATGTACATTATGATGACAATCTTTAAAAAAGTAATAAACATAAATAGAAAAATAACAGGAGGTTACATAGCAACATTTCCCAGGAGTTACTTCTGAGTGTAGGCTATAGACGGTTTTTATTTCTTTTGGTATTGTTTTCTTATTTTCTGCATTGAACATGTGTTGTTTTTATTCTTTTACTTTTTAACTTTTTTTTTTGTTTTGGCCTTGCTGTGTAACATGTAGGATCTTGGTTCCCCCACCAGAGATTAAACCCTTGCCCCTGCAGTGGAAGTGCAGAATCTTAGAGCAAGAGTTGTTTTTAAAATAAAATATTTACATACTATTTCTGTCTGGAATATTAACTACATGTTAAATATCCAGGGAGGCTCTGAGTTAGGGCCAGGCTATGATGTTAGCTATGAATATGATTTCATGAGGCAGAGAAAATATTTCTGCTGATTTCTGAGTCATGGACTGTGTCCTGAAGATTCCAAGAAAGCTGTTATGGAAAAAGAAATTTCATTTTCATTTTAAGTATTTTCATTTTCATTTAAGTATTTTCATCTTACTGTGGAGAAGAGATCCCATCAAAGCAAAAGACAAAAGGGAAAAAGGAGGGCGGGCATACATGTCTGTGTGAGTCCAGTAGTGATGAGGCAAGTTGCTGCCTGCAGGCAGCTGGGCCCTGAAGAGCAGTCAAAAAGCCAACAGGAGATGGGAAGGGGTGAGCAGACTGCCTGGGTGAAAAGAGGTGATTGCTTCAGCTTCTCTCCTAGATACTCAAGCCGCCTGCTGTGACTCTGCTCAGACCAGCACACCCTGGTATGGCTGTCTTGGCTCAGAGACCATCTGTGATGAGCCTGACCTGGGTGGGCGTAGGGCACCCCCCTGGAGAGCATGGCTCGGCCTAGCACCAGCTGGGAGGGCACCTGCCCACCTGCCCACTGCCCTTCACGAAGCTGGGTTTTGGCTGCCGAAGCAGTTGGCCCTGTGCTTGTACTGTTGGCTGAGGGCAGGAGCGTGGGTGGTGCCGGAGGTATGTGCGGAGGCAGAGGCCTCAGATGCTGAGGCATCTGACTGCAGGATGAGAGCTCCAGATCCCCGTGTGGCTCTTTATTACTCACAATACACTCAGATTAGGAGCAACACGCTCTTCGGAATAAGTGCATATGGGATGCTTGCGCCCCAGGCCACCTCTCAGTTCCTGCCCCTCAGATACGCTTACATTGAGGCCTTCAGGCCTGTACTCCTTGCCAAGCATCGCACAGATGGGTGAGTCAGCAGAACGCAGCCCCTCTTTCCTCCTGCCCACCCCCCTGCCCTGTTCTGCAGCCCAGAGCCATCCCTGTGACGCCCCATCTTGTCTGATGGGCTCCTGGCTGCTCCTTCTCCTGGACTGAATCAGCCAGATTGTGGGGTTTTCACTGCCCTGAGGTTCTAGAGTCAAGATAAAAGCCTCTGCTTTCTGGGTGAGTTGGGGAGGTGTACGCGTACCCTGCCCACACACTCCAGGTTTCTCAGCTTCCCAAGAAGGGTTGGGGCAGGTGAGCTGATGGACCTCAGGTTTACCTCAATCTAAATAAGCCAAGAAGAGAACCGTGATCAGGTTTAACTGCCGGTAGCTGTTGTTAAGGGGCTTCTCTGATAGCTCAGTGGGTAAAGAATCTGCCTGCCATGCATGAGACCCTGGTTCGATTCCTGGGTCAGGAAGATCCCCTGGAGAAGGGAAAGGCTACCCAGTCCAGTATTCTTGGGCGTCCCTTGTGGCTCAGCTGGTAAGGAACCTGCCTGCAATGTGGGAGACCTGGGTTTGATACCTGGGTTGGGAAGATCTCCTGGAGAAGGGAAAGGCTACCCATTCTAGTATTCTGGCCTGGAGAATTCCATGGACTCTACAGTCCATGGGGTCTCAAAGAATCGGACATGACTGAGAGACTTTCACACAAGTTGTTCTGAAATTTGGTATATTTTGTAGCAACCCTGACAATAACTTATAAGAAAATGAGATGTTTTTATTCATTTATTTTTCAACGAATAATCATTCATTCAATAGATATTAATTCATGTTAGTTGCCAGGAGAAATTAAAATGACTAAAAAAGATTCAGCAATTTTACTCCTTGGTATATACCCAAGATAACTGAAAACACACGTCCATACAAAAACTTGTATGTGAGTGGGCTTAGCAACATTATTATTCATCATAGCCAAAAATTGTAACAATCCAAATGTCCTACAAGTGTTGAATGCATAGCAAAATGTAGTATATCCATAATGGAATATTATTGGGCCATAAAAAGGAACGATGTACTAATAACACAGAAAATGGATGAATCTTGAAGACATTATGCTAAGTGAAAGAATGAGACAAAATTTCTCACTTATTGTATGATTCCATTTATATACAATGCCAAGAATAGGCAAATCTCTGTAGATTTTTATAGACAGAAGGTAGATTAGCAGTTGCCTAGGATTGAGGAGGTAATAGGAAGAGTTAGAAAGTGATGCCTAAGGGGAGGAGAACTTCTTTGGGAGGTGATAAAATGTTCTAAAGTTAATTATGGTGCAGGGGTGAATGGGGTTCTGCCTCTGAGAACCCAGCTTCAGATTGTGGGGCAGGGCAGGGGGCTTTGTAGGAGCATCACTCAGTTGGCTGGCCTCTGACCTCATTGTCCGCTGGTGGTCCATGGGGTAGCCTGGCTCCAAGCAGGCTTGTTGCAGTGCCTGCTAGATCACAACAAACCCTTCGTCCCTGAAGACGAAGGCCGATGCATGAGGTCAGACCACACACAGGGCCATGATTCCCCTAGTGGCTAGAAAACCAGGCAACCATAGGCATTTATTCCTCCCTCCGCTTTGTCTTTGACGCATGGGACTAGAGGCAAGGGGCATCTGGGTTGCCCATCACAATCCAGCCCCCGCCTCCCTTTTCCCATCATTATCAATCCAAGCAGCTCACTCTTCCTGCCAACACCCCTGTGTTTCCTGGTCTTCATCCATTTGTTCATACTGTTTCCTCTGCCCTGATGTCCTTTCCCCATCATTACCTGTTAAAATCCCACTCCTCCTTCAAGTTCTGGACCAAACACACCTCTCTCCACTGACCATGTGTTCCTACACTGTTTGCTTTCCTCCTGCGGTCCAGCATCAGAACACATTTCCCCCTCCTCTGTGACTCCCACCCCAGCCTGCGATCCTCTGTGGCTGGGTGAGAGCACCACTCCATCTGCCTGTTGTGGACAATAAGGGAAGGTGATGCCAATTTGTATCCTCCTTGGTGCCCAGTGCAAGGTCTTGCCAATAATATGCCCTCAGGAAGTGTCTGCTGGTGTTTTTCTAACTGGATGGGCTGTGTTCTGCAGAAACTTAGCATCTGGTAATTCGCCAGTAACAAGTTTGAAACTCAGGGAACTGAGTTCACAGATGGAAACTGCCTGCAGAATTTTCAGCTTCCTCAGCCCATTTGTTCACTTAGGGCTATGTTTAGTGGTCACTTCTGCATCTTCGTATCTCCCTGTACCTTCCCTCAGATTAGAGAGTACATTGTGAAATGCTACACTTCTGCAGAGCGCCCTGGGAACAGGGTTTGTGTAGCGCTGAGTGTGCTGTAAGGACAGGCAATGGCGCCAAAGCTGAGAGATGTTTGGTTTGTTACGTTCTGTTCAGTTAAGCCATCATGATATTTCTTCTTTAGACCTTTATGCTTTTCTGCCAAACATAAAAATATTCCAGCCATTTGCATCCATATTGGTGAATTGCAGAGAGTAACACGATGAATCTTTTAGCAGAAAACTGTTGTTTTTCCTTTGTGTGATTTTCAAAGGTCTGTTGTCCTCTTGCATAGAATTTTATTATGTGTTGGTGCCAATTTGTTTTCCAGGGGAACACATCTCCAAATTTATAATGAAAGGCAAGCAAAGTGGTACTTCATGGCCTTGGCCAGACACCAAGTGATAGCTAATTTTTGCAGCAGGGAAGGCAAAATAACAAGTCCCTGAATTACAATTTGGGTTTCTCCTTCTGTTCCCAAACAAAATGGTTTTAAAAAACAAACTTCTGTCTTAATTATAAGTATTAGTTAATGAAAGTACATCTGTGATTTCAAAAGTATATTTTTGTGTTTTAGATCTTAAATGTCATCCTGGGAATGGCAAATACTCGGGGGCTGTAAACTCTAAGGCAGAGGACTCTCTGCCTCTGAACTGGAAGAGCAAACAGAAACCCAGTGAACTAATTGTTACTCTTTATTGGTGACATTAGCTGTCGTCTAGTCTTTAGCCAGTACACAGAGATGACAAGTGTTCATTTCATAGAATGATGGAGTAAGATTTATGCTTGCGAGTGGATATTTGATACTTATTTGACTACTTACAGGCTCTGACATAAAGAATGTCATTTGTAACATAAACGCTATGAATCATTTTGGAATTTTTTTACTTCTAAGAACAAATGAGGATATTAATTTACTTAATTTCTTATGTCAGGATAGAAATTTTATAGAGCATTAGGGAACACTCTCGTGTCCCACTCCCTTCCCTCTCATGGTTGTTCTTGGTTGCTCAGACCCTTCTGCACTCTCTGGAGGCTCTACCTTGCACACACATGTGCACACAGATGCACACAGACTCCTACTTATACACACAGGGCCTTTCCTGTTCTTCTCTCCCTTAACTAAGTTCCTCTCTGAAGTTTGTTCTCTGTGGATTCTGATCTCTGCTTCAGCCTTCAAGGGTACTAATGACTTGATTTGTTTCTCATCTGCCCAAGTCCCATACTAGTTTCTTCAAATCTAAGATGTCATTGATTGCAAGATGCTCCATTAGTCTGCATGCCATTGAGGAAAAAAAAGAAAACCATACCTGTAAGACTCTAGAGGTTTAATCCTGATTTTAATAAAGATGTTTACATATGGCACTAGTTGAGCCTTAGACTCAGTGAATGACACATGGTAATAGAATTGTGAAGGGAGCCTTCCTGATGCAATGTCTTAACGACTCGCAGGGTGGAGTGCTAAGGCATATTTGCGGGTTGGTGGGGAGAGAGGTTGGAGTCAGCTGGTACTTCTGTTGCCACATGAGTCACACCATGTAGTCAGCTCCCTGTCCCATGTATACAGTGGCTAGAGGTGGGAAGACCCAGTACATAACAACGAAATAAACCATAAACCAAACCACGCTAATGAAAAACGTAGATCTGCCTATAGGAAATCCACAGATGTTCTGCTACATAAACCTCACTGACTGCAGGGAGCAAGGAAAGTCTGTCCATGAAGAGCACTCTGAGAAGGGTTCAGGATCAATTTCTCCACTTAGGCTTCAGACCTGAGGTCTCCTTTTCGCTCTGCTGCTCTCCAGCCCAAGGCCCAGTGATTTAGGTCTGTGGTTTTAAAACGTCACCCTCCTTTCTGGAGCCCCTCACGGGAGGGAAAAGAAAAGGAAACTTGGACTTCAATCTTAACGGCTCCACTTTTGCCTGTCTTGGATATTGGCTTTGGTTTAGTTGCTAAGTCATGTCCAATTCTTCTGACCTCAGGGACTGTAGCTTGCCAGGCTCCTCTGTCCATGGGATTTCCCAGACAAGAATACTGGAGTGGGCTGTCATTTCCTTTTCCAAGGGATCTTTCCGATCTAGGGATTAAACCCACATCTTCTGCATTCCAGGCAGACTTTTTTTTTTTAATTTATTTTAATTGGAGGCTAATTACTTTACAATATTGTGGTGGTTTTTGCCATACATTCACATGAATCAGCCATGGGTGTACATGTGTTCCCCATCCTGACCCTCCCTCCCACCTCCCTCCCCATCCCATCCCTCAGGGTCATCCCAGTGCACCAGCCCTGAGTGCCCTGTCTCGTGCATCCAGCCTGGACTGGCGATCTATTTCACATATGATAATATACATGTTTCAGTGCCATTCTCTCAAATCATCCCACCCTCACCTTCTCCCAGAGTCCAAAAGTCTGTTCTTTACATCTCTTTTGCTGTCTCGCATATAGGGTCATCGTTACCATCTTTCTAAATTCCATATATATGCATTAATATACTGTATTGGTGTTTTTCTTTCTGATTTACTTTGCTCTGTATAATAGGCTCCACTTTCATCCACCTCGTTAGAACTAATTCAAATTCATTCTTTTTAATGGCTGAGTAATATTCCATTGTGTATATGTACCACAGCTTTCTTATCCATTCGTCTGCTGATGGGCATCTAGGTTGCTTCCATGTCCTCCAGGCAGATTCTTTATCACTGAGCCACTTTACACTCTCTTCTACTGTCAAAATTCCCAGATTTAGTATTACTATTTCATTCCAAGAAGGTAGGTAATAGAGAAATACTAGAATCTCTCTCCTTGGATTATAGCAGCAAGACAAGAATGCTTCTTTTTTTTTTTAGCTGCACAGTGCAGCACATGGGGTCATAGTTTCCTGACCAAGGATCAAACTCAGGCCCGTTACATTGGAAGCTTGAAGTCTTAACCACTGGACCACCAGGGAACTCCCAGAACACTCTCTTAATCAGTTTGGGCTGCTATAACAAAGTGCCATAAAATGAGTGGCTTTGTTTCTCACAGTTTTGGAGGCTGGAAGTTCAAGGTCAGGGTACCAGCATGGTCAGGTTCTGGTGAGGCTTGCAGACTGCCGTCTTGCTCAGACCCTCACATGACAGGAAGAGGATGAGAGATGTCTCTGTGGGATCTCTTTTATAAGAACACTAATCTCATTCATGAGGGCAGGGCTCTACCTTCATAACTTAATAACCTCCCAAAGGCCCCACCTCCAAATACCATCACATTGGGGACTAGGATTTCAATATATGAAGGGAGGTGGGGGGAACACAAACATTCAGTCTATAACAAGCACTAAGGGTAATTCATGCAAGAACTGTACCAACTGCTTTCTTCTCATTGTTCTGCTGAGGACTCCTTCTCTTAACAGTGACCCCCTTTAGTGATCAGGGATCAGGAAAGTAGTGGAGTTGCTTAGTGTAGTAGTTTCCCATCACGGCAGTAACAAATTACTACTAATTTAATGTTTTAAACTAGTACAACTTTACAGTTTTTAGGCTGGAAATCTGACACAGGCCTCACTGGGCTAAAAACAAGGTGTTGACATGGCTGTGTACCTTTCAGGGTGCTCCAGGGGAGAAACCGTTTCCTTATCTTTTCCCATTTCTTCAGGCCACCTGTATTCCTTAGCTTGTGCCTCTTCCTTCATCTTCAGAGCCTGTTATGGTGACATGAGTACTTTTCATATGGTATCTTTCTGACCCGCGTCTGTAGTCATATTGTACTCTGACTGTCTTCTTCTGCCCCCCTATTCCACTTTAAAGATCCTTGTGATTACATTCAGTACAATGTTATTTTTCTGTTTTCAGATCACCCAATTAACGATCTGCCCCAAGTATTAATTCCATCTTAAATCTTCATTTCCCTTTGCCATGTAATTAACACATTCACAGGTTCTGGGTATTAGCGCATAGCCATCTTTGGGGCTCTTATTCTGTCTACCACACCTAGAAATAGGTGTCAAAGTACAACAGGTTGTGGGAGGATCAGAAAAGAGATCACACAGAAAAAGTAACACAAAAGAAGCTACAGAGACATGAATCAGTCTATTTTGATTTATGAGTTATCCCTCCATATTATTGCTCACCAATGTTAATTAAAGAGAGAACTTGAGAATATCAAGTATTTCATGTGGGATTGAGGTCACAGGTTGGATTCCCCCAGATGATGGAGATTTCCATGTAGGACATTTATTAGGGAGTGCTCTTGGGATCAACACCTTTGGAAGGGAAGGGAAGGGAAGTAAGAAAGATGGTTTGGGCAGGGAGAAAAGTTGGGCTTCAAAGCAGTCTCAGCAAAGGCCACAGCTAAGCTCCTGTGGAATTTTGAGCTGTGGTGAGAGACCTAACCCTTTATACACATGTTGGGTATGGACAGTCTGGAAAAGGGGTGACTTTGATAAGACCTCTCACTCTGTAGAGAGACTTCCTAGAAAAGACTGACAGCCTACAGCTACCTGCTAGACACTCCCAGCAGTTAGGGGATAAACCCATCAGTTCTAAAGCAGGGCATCACAAAGCCCACTACACCTAGATTAAGAACTCAAGCCTGGGGTGGGTTTCAGTGACCTGGAGGGGGCCCTTCAAGCATTGGGTATAGGGGACAGTCCAGAACAGGGAGAAAGTGTATAGAAAGAGATGTATGGATTTGCCCATCCAGGCAAAGAGTTGATTCAGAGGGATGTGTCTCATTGCCTCCCAGTACCTCAATCCCTGCAAGATTACTTCCCACTCATTACTAGAAATGTCAGAATGAATGGTGGTGACACTGGCCAAAAGATTCCAGACAACAAGTAGGCTTACACAGAGTAAGCACAATGCTGTCCCAAGCGTGGCTTCTTTATCTCTCACCCCAGAAATCTGCACTCTAACAGCAGAGTCAATTCAGCAATATTTATAGGTTTTGGTTGGTGGTGCACATATAGCTGTTTGGGGGCATTGCCGTAGCATCACATGTCATTACTCTCTGTTATCTTCTCATCTGTAAGAGTAAGTGTATGGTTATCTATAGTCTGTGGATTTGTGGATTATTTCTAAATGAACACTCTCCCATCTGCCTTGTGACTCTTGGCCCCCTTTAAAACTCTCTGTAGTGGTTGGGGGGTCAATATTAGTCTTACACATGGGCAAGATAGAAGGCCAGCTGCTCAGGGTCATCAGAAAAACCCTCCAAACCCCAGAGAATCTCCCTAACTTACTAATGCCTGCAGGCCCACCATTAGGGCACAGATATTTCCATTTTGAACACTGACTCTGATCTAAATCTAGACTTTCAGAAAGGATGACTACATCTCAGTGGAAGTATATTTTAGAAATTTGCCTAAAAGAAAATTAAGGATATCAGTTCAGTGCAGTCGCTCAGTCGTGTCCGACTCTTTGTGATCCCCTGGACTGCAGCATGCCAGGCTTTTCTGTCCATCACCAACTCCCAAAGCTTGCTCAAACTCATGTCCATTGAGTCAGAGATGCCATCCAACCATTTCATCGTCTGTCATCCCCTTCTCCTCCTGCCTTCAATCTTCCCCAGCATCAGGGTCTTTTCAAATGAGGCAGTTCTTCACATCAGGTGGCCAAAGTATTGGAGTTTCAGCTTCAGCATCAGTTCTTCCAATGAATGTTCAGGACTGATTTCCTTTAGGATGGACTGGTTGTATCTCCTTGCAGTCCAAGGGACTCTCAAGAGTCTCCTCCAACACCACAGTTCAAAAGCATCACTTTTTCAGCACTCAACTTTCTTTACAGTCTAACCCTCACATCCACACATGACTACTGGAAAAACTATAGCTTTGAATAGATGGACCTTTGTTGACAAAGTAATGTCTCTGCTTTTTAATATGCTGCCTAGGTTGATCATAGCTTTTCTTGCAAGGAGCAAGTGTCTTTTAATTTCATGGCTGCAGTCACCATCTGCAGTGATTCTGGAGCCCAAGAAAATAAAGTTTCTCACTGTTTCCATTGTTTCTGCATCTATTTGGCATGAAATGATGGGACTGGATGCCATGATCTTAGTTTTCTGAATATTGAGCTTTAAGCCAACTTTTTCACTCTCCTCTTTCACTTTCATCAAGAGGCTCTTTAGTTCTTTGCTTTCTGCCATAAGGGTGGTGTCAACTGTGTATCTGAGGTTATTGATATTTCTCCCAGCAAACTTGATTCCAGCTTGTGCTTCATAGGATATAAAGTGTTTTTAAAGGATATAAGTGCTAGTATTCCAAGGGTCAAAACCATCCGCAAGGCTCCCATGCAAAGCCATTTGGCAATAATACTGAAAAAAAAAAAAAAAAAAAAAACCCTTATAAACATTCATACCCTCTCACCTAGTAATTCTCCAGACACAGGAGACACAGGTTCCATCCCTGGGTTGGGAAGATCCTCTGAAGTAGGAAGTGACAACCCACTCCAGTATTCTTGCCTGGAGAATCCCAAGGACAGGGCAGCCTGCTGGGCTGTAGTCCATGGGTTGCAAAGAGTTGGACAGGACCGAACGACTGAGCAGGCATGTAGGCATATAACCTAAGGAAAGTAATCTAAATACTGAGAGGACTTTGTACACAACGATGTTTATCACAAAATAATTCATAACAATGTAACTCTGGAAACCACTTGAATGATAAACATTTGGAAAATGCTCAGGTAAATACTATCATATGCACCCAATGAAAAAAAATATCCTTTCATTAAAAATTATAGTTGGAAAGAGTCTGCAATAACATAACAAAAATATTTATGCTATAAAAGTGAAAACAATTCTTGCAGGTGCATTTTATCACAGCTATGTAAAAATTCATAGAAATAGAATGCACGAAAATATATGCCCATGGCAACAATGATTTGCTTGGTGGTATATGAGCTCTTAAACTCATTTTATTGTGCTCAGTATTTTCAAAGACTATGATGCCTGGAATGCTTCTTTGCTGCTACGGTTTTAAGCCTGGTGCAAAAGTAGACGGAACTCTGCCGCGGTCGGTTTCCAGCACGTCTCCCAGAGCGTGGATGGGAGATTCTCCAGCGGCGCCACCAAGGTCAGATGGCGGCCGTGGGCGCAGGAGCCCCGGCGAGGGACGCGAGAGCCCGGTGCGCGGAGAGCGCTCTTGGCCGGAAAAACCTTTTGCACTCTCCTCTGGCCAAGGCGGGGTGGGTTTAGAGACCTCAGGTCAGCTTCCCGCTGCCACGGCCATGGCCCGGAGGAGCCGCCGCGAAGCTCTGGGCTCAGCGGCAGGACCCTCGGCGGCCGCCGTAGTGCGGAGCTGAATCCTTGCATCCCGAGCGCTATTCTAACTGTGCAGTTGGACCAACCTGGGCAATTCCGGTGCATCCTCAGAGCCTCATGACCTTGCTTTCTTCACCTGTAAAATGGCTTCCTACCTCATGGGCCGTATGAAGACTGAATGAGGTAATGCATGTAGAGTATTTATCGCAGCCCAAGCCCGATGCTGAAGCTGAAACTCCGATAGTTTGGCCACCTGATGCGAAGAGCTGACTCATTTGAAAAGACTCTTATGCTAGGAAAGATTGAAGGCGGGAGGAGAAGGGGATGACAGAGGATGAGATGGTTGGATGGCATCACCGACTCAATGGGCATGAGTTTGGGTAAACTCCGGGAGTTGGTGATGGACAGGGAGGCCTGGCGTGCTGCAGTCCCTGGGGTCTCAAAGAGTTGGACACGACTGAGCGACTGAAGTGAACTGAACTGAAGCCCGATGTGGGCATCCAGCCCAAATGTACCCCTGTTAGGGACAGTGCCTGGTCAACACTCCTGGCACCAGCTAGGGACCAGTGCCTCTTCAAAGAGATCCCAAATCCCTTTACCCTCGAATAAGGATGATGCTTCTGGAGTGTTAAAAAGATTAAACGAGGTTATATCATCTTGCTTACATTATGTCATCAGCCACAGGGGCTGATGCTAAAATAAATTATTCCCTCTATTGCTACAGCCACCTTACAAATGGACGTCTGCAGCAACCTCTCAGGGATAGCTTGCTTGTAAGTTGGAGTTAATAGGTGTGTTGTGAGAATTAAGTGAGAAAATACACATACAGAACCTGCATTTAATTAGGACTTGGAGAATGGTGGTTGTTTAGTCACCCAGTCATGTTAGACTTGCAACCGCGCGGACTCCTCTGTCCACGGGATTTTCCAAGATAGAATACTGGAGTGGGTTGCCATTTCCTTCTCCGGGGGATCTTCCCAACCCAGGGGTTGAACCCACATCTCCCGCATTGGCTGACGGGTTCTTTACCACTGAGCCATCTGGGAAACACTTGGAAAATGGTAGCAGTTCTTTTTTCACCACACAAGTGGCACCACTGGAAACACCCACCCTTAGCATCTACTTCTCATGAGTTGGGGGTGGGAGTGGGGCAGAGAGAGGACAGATGCTGCCAGAGTTGAGGGATCCAGGAGGGAGCCAGCCATGCCCAGGCAGCCGGCAGTCTTGACACTCATCAGTGTCTGCTCTCTGCCCCGCCTTGCCTGCTGTTTGTATTTGCCGCGCCCATCAGTTCCCACACCTGTTCTCTGAGGCAGTGAACACAAGGACAGCTTGTCCTGGTTGAGCACGGTGAGTGTAGCACACGTCAATGGCAGTAGCCCTCAAAGTCAGCAGGTGAAGGTCCCATAACCTCCAGGTCGGTTAGCTTCCTGGCAGTAGTCAACTCAAGGGCGTGCTATGGTCAGTCCCTCCTCCTGTCTGCAGTGAATCAGAATTTATAGAGTACTAGTGATGAGAAAGGGCTACCCAGGAGGCTCAGTGGAAAAGAATTCGTCTGCCAATATAGGAGACACAAGAGACCCAGGTTCCATCCCTGGGCTAGAAAGATCCCCTGGAAAAGGAAATGGCAACCCACTCCAGTATTCTTGCCGGGATAATCCCATGGACAGGAGCCTGGTGGGTTACGCTCCAGGAGGTCGCAAAGAGTCAGACATGACTGAGCCACTGAGCACACGTGCAGAGAAGAGAAAATTGACATCTTCATTCCATTGTCCAAAGCAAAGGCATTTCAAGTGCTCTGTGATCTCGTTTAATTCTTATAATCACTCTCACAATGTTCTGTCCATTTTACATATTGGAAAACTGACACTCAGATTAAGAGACTTGTCAAGCATCACAGCTAGAAAGCAGTAGAGCCAGAATATGAAATAGGCTGATCTATAAACAGTGTGCTCTTCACAACTACTCTAAATATATGCCCATATTCTCTGCTTTAAATAAAATGCTTTGTGTCTTCATTTTCTGGGGCTCTAATAAAGTCTTTTGCAGAACATGTTTTCTAGGTTCTCCTCCACCCCATGAAAGCAAGCTTCCTTCACTAACCTTTTATTCATTGTAAGCACATAATGCATTCAGGCTGAATTGGTAAGCTCAGCACTCTGCTTAGCAGGCTTTGGTTAGGGAATTCAGTTGCAAACTTCCTGCTGCCCACCCAAGTCCTCAGAGCAGAATTCAGCGGTGCAAGACCCCTTGGCTCTGCAGTTGCAATGACATCATGATACAGCCTCCCGGGATCCTGTCTCAGAGGCCTCTCCACCCCCTTGTTCTTGTGAATTCACTTCTCCCTTCTCACTCCAGTTATTGGGACAAAATGTCCTATGCATTCACCTTTACATGGCTCCAGATGTTAGATTTAATTTTAAAGAAATTCTGTGGCAGAAATGTGGTTGTGAGTCAGGGATGCGTACGTGCATGCTCGTGTGTGTGTGAAGCCAGTCTCTCGGCAGCAGCTAAAAATGTGAAGCAGCCAGTCTGTGCCGGGAATTGAGGACACCGTACGCTTGCATTTCTAGGTCTTCTCAAGAGTTACATAACTGCCCCCGAAGCCAGGGGGCAGGAGCAGGGCCAGCCGTGGGAGATGTTTCCAAAGAGGAATGCTGAGGAAGGACTGACCTTGAGAAGATGGGGAGCTGGCCAGGCCATGGAATGTTCCCAGCCTTGGGGCTTAAACAAAAACTGTATTCAGAGGGTGAGGGCTCTGTTGAGAACAAACCCTGTCTGTCTCCCCGCTTTGTCTTGGGGGCTTATCAAGGTGAACCTTTACCCTGTGGGGCACTGGTTATTGAATTTAGAGCCGGGCATAGCTGCCAAAACCGGGCCCTGGTAATCCTCCCAGCCATCTCTAATTAGCAGATTTTGGGGCATCCTGAGGGCCAGGCAGAGGTGAGATAAGAGCTCCAGCCTCATCTGCTCACAGTATCATTGGGGGAGGAGAGTTGTGGGAGGGGCCACAGCTAATCAGTGAAAGCTTATTAAGGGCTCACTCTGTGGTCATCCTTGGGGGAGGGAGGTATCTGATTGGCTCCTTCCCCTTGGGCACCTTGTAGAAGAAACTGTTTGCCACTCTCCCTGCCCACTGTCTTACTTGTGTGCGTGCTAAGTCGCTCAGTTGTGTCCGACTCTGTGATCCCATGGACTACAGCCTGCCCAGCTCCTCTGGAGGATTCTTCAGAATCCTCTCCAGGGGATCTTCCCAACTCAGGGACGGAACCTGCTTCTCTCAAGTCTCTTGCATTCGCAAGCAGGTTCTTTACCACTAGTACCACTTGGGAAGCCCCCTGTCTTACTTGACTAATGCTTATTTTGCCTTCACACCTTAACTTAGAGTACTGAGCCCTAGAGCAGCATTTTTCAAGCTGTAGGTCATGACCCATTAGTCGCTTGTCATGACACCATTCAATTTACTAGGTCATACCCAGCATTAAAAGAAAGGGACCATCCAAGTATATCTGATGTAATAAAGATACCTGTTGTTTCAGTTACCTGTCTGAAATGAATTTATATTGGTGATTGTCATGAAAAAGAAAGAAAGAAAATTGAAAGACTCTGGCTTAGAGGCTATATCTGGTTAAATCTAGTGTGGGCAAGAAGAATATTTCTTATTTCACTTAAGAAGAAATCCAGAAGTGGGGCAAGGCCCCAGGATACAGGCTTCACTTGGATTCAGGCTCCTCTTTGCCACCAGGGACACCAAGCCTTCACGAGGGCTTTATTCTCAGGCTGGTAGCAAGATGGCTACAGAAGCTCCGTGTCCTAGCCAGAGAACACCACAGAAAGGAGAGCCTGGCTCTTGTGACACAATGGGCACAGGTGCTTGTAATGTCGAAAACCGACATGGGACCAATTTCTAGACTGTACAAGAAATTCCTACAAACCAGGAAAAAAGAGAGCAACCCTAAGGGAAAAATGGGCAGAAGATATGAACATGCAATTTATAGAAGAGATAACACTAAAAGCTAAGAAACATGACAAAATACTCAAAATCATTAAAGAATATAATGATTAATTATATTCTAAGTATGTCATTAAAGAAATGTATTCAAGTGAGATTTGTGTGCTTGCATGCCCGGTTGCTTCAGTCGTGTCCGACTCTTTGTGACCCTGTGGACTGAAACCTGCTAGGCTCCTCTGTCCTTGGAATTTTCCAGGTAAGAATACTGGAGTGGGTGGCCATGCCGTCCTCCAGGGGATCTTCCCAACCCAGGGATTGAGTCGGTATCTCCTGCGTCTCCTGCATTGTAGGTGGATTCCTTATCCACTGAGCCAGCTGGGAAGCCTGAGATTTTTATATCCATTATGTTAACAGAAAACTGGGGAATTCCAGTTGCTGACAGGATGTGGGGACACGGGAGCCCACACATGCTGCCTGTAGGCGTGAGGACTACTGTAGCTTTCCTGGAGGGCAGGTCTTGGTCAGATTATGTAAACACAGCATTACACCATGTGACCAGCAATTCTGCTCCCAAGCAAGTTCTCACGAAGGCCACAAGAGACGGGTGAGGATGTTCACTGCAGCTTTACCTGTGCTGGAGGGGAGTTGCCCACAACCCCATGTCCATCACTGAGAGAAGGAAGAGGCCAAATGTGGGTGCACCAGAGGCCCTGACAGCAGTTAGAAGTGATGAAGAATCAGAGGTGCCCATGGCAACATGTGTGTATCTTAAAAACACTGTTTTTTGGGGAAAAAAAAATCTACTTGGTGATTGTGAGGTTTTTAAAAGATCACTTTCTGTTGGAGATACATAGTGAAGTATTAATATTTCTGGGTGAAATGATATGATGTCCAGAATTTGCCTTAAAATACTCCTGAAGGAAAAAGTGAGCATGGAAGGTGGAAGATAGAGGAAACAAAATTGGCAAAATATTGGTAGTTGTCGAAATTGGGTCATGGCTGTGTGGAGCTTTATTATATTATCTCTACTTTTGTGTACCTTAGAGATTTTTCATAATTGAAGTTTAAAGGAACACTCAAAAAACAATACCAGTGTTATGGGAACATGCTGAAATAAAATTACACAGTACCTATAAGGCAGAAGAAAGGAATGGAAGTTGGAGAATAAAAGGAAAAAGAAAATAGAGGAAATATTTAATGTTCCATCAGGAAGGCCCTGAAAACTCAGGATGTCCCAGTGGAGCCTGGGACACTGTAAGGATAGGGCAGGGAGGGGACACGGAATGAATGTTTGCAGGCGAACAGTAGGACCTGTATGGTGCCCACATTGATTGTCTTCAGGAGCCACCTTCCAACCCACCCCTTCTAAGGCTGGGTCAGGCTCCTCCTGTGAGTTTCTGCAGCACGGGAGTTGGGTGACAGGGGCGCGGGAGTGGGGAGAGTCCTATCCTGGCGCCTACTTCAGAACACATTAAGATCCGACTGCACAGTCTTTCTCCCGGACTAGGAGTTACAGGGCGTGGGGCTGTGTGTTGTGGTTTGCACAACAGTGCATTCCCAGCACGTGGCGCAGAGTCTGCCACACCAGGTGCAGTCTGTAAGCTCTGCTTATTAACAACAGTAGCCAAGACTAGTTGAATATTGTCTCATGCTATTCTCACAAACAACCCTGTGAAGTAGGAAATAGTACTTTCCCCATTTGGTCAAGGAAATGGAGGCTCAGAGAGGTTAAGAAATGTGTCAAAAGTCACACAGCTAAAGCTCAGCAGGGCAGGGTCCGGTCAGACCATCTGCCATTGGAACCTCGATCACTCGATCACTGTATCATACTGTCTTGAGGGAGAGGGCAAGGCCACTGGTGTTAGGAGAACTGAACATACCTGCAGCACTTTGAGAGCACCAGCTTGTTATTATTTAGTTGCTCAGTTGATCCCATGGGCTCTAGCCCGCCAGGCTCCTCTGTCCATGGCATTTCCCAGGCAAGAATACTGGAGTGGGTTGCCATTTCCTTCTCCTGGGGACCTCCCTGACCAAGGGATGGAACCTGCAGAGATACTCCTAAACCGAGAGCTAAAGGTGATGGTAAGACTTCAGGAATACAGGTATCGTTAAGAAAGAAAGGGCCTGATCAAGGAGATGGGAAACCAAGGGAGAGAGCTTGTTGAGGACAGTGGCAGGAGGCCAGCATGTGATTGCAACTGACTCCAGCAGCATCTTCTCAGAATTGCTCTGGGGCTGAGATGGTAGGCTGAGCGTGACATTCCTTGGCCTGTCTCTTCCCTTCTAGGTAGTTCTTAATCAGTGCTTCTGAACTGGGGGTGGCTTTGCCCTCCAGGAGACATTTGGCAGTACCTGACTAATGGCATCTAGTGGGAAGAGGCCAGGGATATTGCTAAACAAGCTAGAGTGCACAGGACAGCCCCCCAAACAAGAATGTGTTGACCCCAAATGTTGACAGTGCCAAGGTCGGGAAACTCTGCTCTGACCCTATCACTCACTCAATCTGTAAGAAAGTTTTGACCATTCATCCCCTCTGCTTCCTGCAGCCCCCTGTCTCTCAGCCTCCAGAAGCTCTAAATACAAGGACTTGGCCAAGACAGAGTTTGTCCGGAGAAGTCTGAGGGCTGGCTTGGTCCAGGGAGCCTCACACATTGGTGGGATTTCTTTTGATGCTTCATTACAGCTCAGCAGGGGTGCACCATGCTGCTGTCTCACACTGATACTTGGTCCTAACAATGTGCTGGTTAATGTTTAACAGCTGGCTCTCTGAGAAAACAAGCCATGGTTTGCAGCATTTGACATTTTCCATGGTGTTAATATCCTAGTCTCCTCCAGTGTCAAGCTACTGATGTGAAATCACCTGGCTTGAAAAATTTCCAAAAATGGATCAATGAAATGAGCTGATAGGAGCCAGCTCTCACACACCACTGCTTAGTCCCACCTTCAACTCTTCCCTATTCTCTCTTAAGCTCTGCAAACATTGACCTACCGGACCAGTGGCTTAACAAAATAAAAGCTTATTTCTCACTCATGCTCCAACATGGGTATTCCTGATACAGCAACTTGGGACCCAGGTTCCTGCTGTCTCGTGGCTTCCTGCCTCGAGGACAGTGGCTCTCAAACTTCAGTGTTCAGCAGAACCAGATGCAGAGCTGAAAACATGATTCCCCAGAGTTCTGACTCAGCAGGTCTAGGGTGAGGCTGGAGGATGTGCATTTTCTTACACATTCCCAGGTGATGCTGATGCTGTTGGACACGCACACATACTGAGAACCACCACTCTAGGGCAACACTTCTTCACCTTGGCTGCAAAGAGGAATCAGTAGGAGAACACTGACAACTCCCACTGACTGGGTTCCACTTCCTGTGCTCCTGATTTAACTGGCCTAGGAAGCAGCTTGGCTGTGGAGATCATTAAAGCTCTCGAGCTGATTTTGTTTTGCGACGAAGGATGAGAACCATCGCTTTAGGGCCTCACTATCTCTTCCTATGGCTTCCCAGGTGCCTCAGTGGTAAAGAAATCTGCCTGCCAATACAGGAGATGCAGGTTAGATCCCTGGGTTGGGAAGATCCCCTGGAGGAGGAAATGGCAATCCACTCCAGTATTCAGGCCTGGAGAAACCTGTGGAGCCTGATGGGCTCCAGTCTTGGGGTTCACAGAGTTGAACATGACTGAGCAAATAAGCACACGCACATCTTTTCCTGTGGCTTCCCAGGTGGCCTAGCGGTAAAGAATCTGCCTATCAGTGTAGGAGATGCGGATTTGACCCCTGGTCAGCAAGATCCTATGGAGAAGGAAATGGCAATTCACTCCAGTATTCTTGCCTGGGAAATCCCATGGACAGAGGATCCTGGAAGGCTACAACATCAGTCTCTTCCTGCATTCCACAGGTGGATGTGGAAAGAGACTGAGGGCCTTTTCCGTGGAAGGGTATATGGGCCAGGCCTGCAGGTGACCTGTAGAAGCGTAGCTGCAGCTTACAGGGCAGACTGGGAAGTGTGGTCTCACTGGGAGCTCAGGAGGAAAGCGGGCATCGTTTGCTGAAAAACTCGTGAGTTGCTGCCATAACTTGATGCTGCTTCTGGAACAAGGATACCTGCAGGGATGCCCACAAGTGTGGATTCAGGAGTCTCTGTGAGCCAGTGTGAGGGTGCAGGAGTTCAACTTTAGGGTGAATAAGTCCGGGTAAAAGCTACCAGTGGTAACCTGGGGCGCTTTTATGTCTCTGGAGGAAGGCATCTTGATATAGTTGAAAGATTCAAGGCTGATAGACCTGTGCTCCTTCCTCAACCACCTTTTATGAGCTACTAGTCTCTCCAGCCCTCAGTTTCCCTTTTCTGTAAAGTGGGAACAATATATACCTATTTGCTTCATAGGTAGCCCACCAGGCTCCTCTGTCCATGGGATTTCCCAGGCAAGAATACTGGAGTGGGTTGCCCTTTCCTTCTCCAGGGGAACTTCTCAACCCAGGGGTTGAACCTGTGATTTCTGCAACTGGCAAGCACTGACAGGCAGATTCTTTACTGCTGAGCCACCTGGGAAGCCCCTAGTCTCTCCAAACCTCAGTTCCCCTCCTCTGTAAAATGGGAACAGTATCTACCTATCTGCATCTGCTTCGGAGGATTAAGTGAAATAAACCTAAGGCCCAAAGAGTGCTGAAGGCACATAGTACATGTTCAGGGAATGTTAGTTCTCTTTCCTTTAGAAAACCGTGCCCAGCTGGCACCAGAGATCCTTCCTTAGTTGCTCAGTTGTGTCTGACTCTTTGTGACCCCGTGGACTGTAGCCCACCTAGGTCCTCTGTCCTGGGATTCTCCAGACACCAGAGATAAAGGAACTGAAACAGGTGACCTGCCAAGACTCTGGGCTTCTCCCCGCAGCTCACGCATATGCAATGAAACTCTGGCTGGGAGTAATTTGCTGTCTATTCTTTGGGAGAAAATACCCCACAGAACTCATTAATAGTAAAGGCTGAAACTCGATTTCTGGGACAATTTCTTTGGCAAGATATCCTTGTGTGTCTGTCATTTTGGGAAGAAATTAAAAACTTTCAACTCGTTTTGTGTGTGTTAGTCACCCAGCCATGTCCAACTCTTTTCGACCCCATGGACTGTAGCCTGCCAGGCTCCTCTGTCCATGGAATTCTCTAGGCAGGAACACTGGAATGGGTTGCCATTCCCTTCTCCAGGGGATCTTCCTGACCCAAAGATCGAACCTGGGTCTCCCAAATTGCAGGCAGATTCTTTACCATCTGATTCATCAGGGAAGCCCCTTGCAACTAGTTTTAAAGGGAGCAATTATTTATACTACAAAAAGATTCTTTGAGTTAATGAACAACCTCTTTAAGCAACGTTGCTTTCCTGTGCACAAATTAACTACACCGGGGCAGCCTGGAATACTAGAAGGGAAGGGATCACTGCTTTCTATAGAAGGCAGAGCTGGGAAAGGCAGTGTGAGCTTCTGACCACTGAGAAGCAATCATTAACACAGAACCTGAGAATGTAAGGGACCCGCCATCCTTCCACTCATAGTTCTACAACATTCTGGGAAGCAGATCCACCACTAGCTTCACAGGAGAGGCAGCACCAAGCTGGCTTGCGGTTACAACCACCCGCCTTCACGCTCACTGCCCAGTTACGCAAACTGCAGGTTTAGTCACCCAGCAGCTCCTGAGGGCAAATCCATTTCAGTAACTGTTGAACACCATGTGCTTAACTTCCAAGAAACATTCCATGATCTTACGTTTTAACACCAACTCTAACCTTTGTTTTTCATAGAAACGGCCCTTCTCCAGTTCTTGGACCCAGCACTAGCTTTCGGCCAGGATGCTGACATGTTCCTAGTGCTTGTTAAATATGGGCCAGGGACAAAGTCTTAGGAGTCTGGGCTTCGGGACAGACTCGCCCATCCCTGCCACTCCTAAGCTGTGTGACTTCAGGCAAGTTACTCCACTTCTCTGAGCCTCAGTTTCCTCATTTGTAAACTAGTTGTAGTATAGGCCACTGCCTGGCCCAAGTAGCTACTTCTCTTCTGGGAACACCACGTCTGCTCTCCTAGGTTTGTTTTCAGGGGGTACTTGGAGCCCAGTTACTGTGCAGATGTGCCGGTGGGCGAGTGTGGGAAGTGAGTTTCCCTTTAATGAACCCTGATGAAGAGTCAGGTATTCTTCATGTAATCTCCAGGTGCCTCCGTTTTGCAGACAGAAAGAGGTTTATTTGTTTGTCTTTAACTATTTATTTATTATTTTTGGCTATACTGAGCCATCGTTGCTACGGAGGCTTTTCTCTAGTTATGGTGAGGTGGGACTGACTTCTCTCTTGTTGCGGAGCACAGGCTCTCGGGCGCTCAGCCTTTAGTAGTTGTGGCCCATGGGCTCCGTAGTTGCACCTCCTGGGTTCTAGAGTGCAAGCTCAATAGCTGTGGCACACGGGCTTAGCTGCTCCATGGCACGTGGGATCTTCCTGTCCCAGGGATTGAATGCGTGTCTCCTGCATTGGCAGGCACATTCTTTACTGCTAAGTCACCAGGGAAGCCCAGAAGGAGGTTTAGAGAAAGTCCAGGTCTTCGTCCAGATCTCCTACTTCACAAACTGAGGAAACAGACCTCCCACACCACTGCTGAGACCATTCCTCTCTAGGCACACAAGCTGAGGACAAGGAATAAAAAGGAAACCCAGCACCTGAAACCATCTGAGCCCAGCCAGGAGGCTCTTTGTCGCTCTGCACGCCTGGGTCTGCCTCCAGGAGGACAGAGAGCAGGAGACCCACCAGCTAGGCCTTGCCTTTGCTTTCAGCTATGTGATGTTATGGACAAGTCTCTGCCTCTTTTAATTATAACGTGTCTTGGTATGAGTCACTTTGGTTCCATCTTATTTGAAACTCTCTGGGCTTCTAGCATCTAGAAGATGTGTTTTTTCTTTTTGGTCTGATTGGGTGGGTTCCACTGTCCTGTCTTTGAGTTCATAGATCCTTTTCTTCCTTCATCTTGTCCGCTATTGGACTCTTCTGGTGCTCTCTTGTTGTTTAGCTCAGTTACCGTATTCTTCAGCTCTGTGACTTCTTTTTGGTACTTTCATATATCTCTTACATCTTCTTACTGAAGTTTTCAGTGTTCTTATCCATTTTTCTCCCAATTAGGGTGTTATGATCGTTATTTTCAGTTCTTCAGATAAATCATTTATCTTTATGTACTTAAGGACCTTTTCTGGGATTTTGTCTTGTTCTTTCATTTGGAACATATTCCCCTATTTCATTTTCCTCGACTCTCTTTTGATTTTTATGCATTAGATAAAACTGCCACCTCTCCCAGTCATGAAACAGTGACATTATGTAAGAGATGAACTTTATTGTTCAACCTTGCCCTAGCTCTTGGTTGTCTCTCAAACCTTTGTGATTGTCTTAGCAGTCTATTTTTAGTAGTTAGGGCAATGCCAAAGAACGTTCAAATTACTGTACAGTTGCGCTCATTTCACATGCTAGCAAAGTAATCCTCAAAATCCTTCAAGCTAGGTTTCAGCAGTACATGAACCAAGAACTTCCAGATGTACAAGCTGGATTTAGAAAAGGGAGGGGAGCCAGAGATCAAATACCAACATCTGTTGGATCATAGAGAAAACAAGGGAATTCCAGGAAAAACATCTACTTCTGCTTCATTGACTAAGCTAAAGCCTTTTAGTGTGTGGATCACAACAAACTGTGAAAAATTCTTAAAGAGATGGGAAGACCAGACTACCTTACCTGTCTCCTGAGAAAACCTGAATGCAGGTCAAGAAGTAACCGTTAGAACTGGACATGGAACAACAGACTGGTTCCAAATCGGGAAAGGAGTACACTGAAGCTGTATATTGTCACCCTGCTTATTTAACTTATATGCAGAGTACATCATGCAAAATGCCGGGCTGGATGAATCACATGCTGAAATAAAGGTTGCCAGGAGCAATATCAATAATATCAGATATGCAGATGATACTATTTTAACGGCAGAAGTTAAGAGGAACTAAAGAGCCACTTGATAAGGGTGAAAGAAGAGAGTGAAAAATCTGGCTAAAACTCAGCATTCAACAAAGATCATGGCATCTGGTCCCATCACTTCATGGCCAATAGATGGGGAAAAAGTGGAAACAGTGACAGGCTTTATTTTCTTGAGCTCCAAGATCACTAAAGATGGTGGCTGTAGCCATGAAATTAAAAGACACTTGCTCCTTGAAAGAAAAGCTATGACAAACCTAGACAGTGTATTAAAAAGCAGAGACATCACTTTGTCGACATAAGTCCATATAGTTAAAGCAATGGTTTTTCCAGTAGTCATGTACAGATGTGAGAGTTGGACCATAAAGATGGCTGAGCACTGAAGAATTGATGTTTTTGAACTGTGGTGCCGGAGAAGACCCTTGAGTCTCTTGGATGCAAGGAGATCAGACCAGTCAATCTTAAAGGAAATTTACCCTGAATATTCATCAAAAGGACTGATGCTGAAGCTGAAGCTCCAATCCTTTGGCCACTTGATGCAAAGAGCCGACTCATTTGAAAAAATCCTGATGCTGGGTAAGACCAAAGGTAGAAGAAAAAGGGGACAACAGAGGATAAGGTGGTTGGATGGCATCACTGACTCAATGGATGTGAATCTGAGCAAACTCTGGGAGATGGTGAAGGACAGGGAAGCCTGGCGTGCTGCAGTCCATGGGGTGGCAAAGAATCGGACACAACTGAGCAACTGAACAACCACCACCACCCCATAGTTAAGGGTGTGCCAAGACCTGTCAGTGTCTCGGAGGAAAAGATTTCAGCACCTAGATTCAGACTGCCTGGACCCAGACCCTCAGCAATAGATTTTAAAGTATGCAAATAATAGACAGTCCAATGGGACTGCAAACATAAGTCCTACAGGCCATTAGAGCCAGGTAACGTGAATATGTCCTCTGGGTAGCTGTTGCAAAAAAAAAAAAATGGGGTTGCTAGATGGTGAAAGTTCCTTTTTGGAAACTTTAAGTGCCAGTTGCAGTTACCTGGAATGAGGCAGAAGGAGTGCACAGAGTTGGCTTCCATAATCCCTTGAGTGCACCTTTGGAGGTGCCTAGATGTGTGCCAGACCAGAAGGCTACCCCTCAGCCTAGAGCTTCAGGACAAGAAAGTAGGCCTCTTGCTCAGGAAGACTAGGGGTGTATTTCAATTGCTCTTTGTGTTTTGCCTTGGGGTGGGATGGTCCATCTGTCATAGGCCTGTGGGACTCAGGGATGCAAGCCCTCCTGGCCACTATAGCCAGGCAGTGTCTGCTAGGTGCCAGACTGAAAACCTGGGTCACCAGGCATGTGCAAAAAACTCCCCTTCAGGAGATGCTGATGCTCTCAAGTGCAGAGGGAGAGTACAAAGATAGCGCCCTCATTCCGAGTTCTCTGGAAAGGTTTCCATAGAACCTTAGATGTGTGTCTGATTGGAAACCTCAGGTTTCACCTATGAAGAAAGCCTCTTTCATAGAAAGACCAGGCTCCTTGGAAACCATTGCCTCATGCTGTATGCCTTGGGGGGTGGGGGTTGGCTATTTAAAAACTCTTTCTCCTTTGGTTACAGTTTTGTGACCCTTGAGCATAAAGCCTCGGTGGGCACTAGAGCCGGGTGATCTCAAGATGTCCCTTGAGTGACAGCGACAAAAATCAGGGTGTCAGAAGAGGGTACAAGCTCCTTCCTAGGAGGTCCTGACAAGCTGGGGGCAAGGGGGAGTGCTTGATGGTGTCTGACAGTAGGCTTCATCCCTGGAAAGAACCCTGCAGGCCCTAGATGTATGTTGAATTAGGTGTCTGCCCCCAGACTGATGCTATAAGATACGCAAGTAAGCCTGTTTCATGTAAGGTCTGGGCGCCTTTCAATTGGCTCCCTTTGTGTTGGTCTCTGGGATGAGCCCAAACACGGGAACCCTTTAAGAGCTGTTCCTCCGTTCACTGCAGCCTATGAGTCTTGTGGCCATGAGGTCCATTGGTTTTCAAAGCCAGAAGTCTTGGGGGGGGGGGGGGGGCGGCGTGCCTCTCAGGGGCAGGTCTTAAAGTAGGGGTGCCTTTGCTCCCCAGAGAGAAACTCTGGTTTTAGACACCCCCCTGATTGTGGGTCATCGCACAGTGGGTAAAGTCTTCCAAGTGCTTTGCCTGATGTGGAGGAGTTGCTCAGCTAGTTTTTCAGAAGTTTTCGTTTTTGGAGGAAAATGTTCCGTGTGTGGCTGTAGGTTTGGCACGTCCGTGGGAGGAGGTGAATTCAGGATCTTCCTACATTGTCATCCTGTGCCGGAACCCGCCCTTCTCTTTAAATAGAGTGTTGGCCACTGTGCTAAGTGCCAACTTCTCTTTTTAAGGCGATGAACTGAGCACCAGGGATAAAACAGAAAAGAACAGACCAGCTCCCAGACCTCATGGGGCTTATAGATTCGCAGGCAAAAATAGATGTTAGGTTCATTATTACATAATTGAGTAATACATAGTGAGAACAGTGAGTTCTAGGAAGAAGCAGAGTACTAATCAACTACCTAAAAGGAGATTCTAACCTAATCGGGGAGTGGGAAGAGTTTCTCGTGAGACTATTTGAGGCCCAAATTTGAAAGCTCTGGAACTGAGGCAGGCCTGTCTCAGTGTCTCCCTGTACATCTCCTCTCTATCTTCTTGTGTCACTTGCCATGGTCTCTCAGTTCATTTCTTGCCATCCTAATTCCATCCATGACTCATCTTTAATAATCCCTAATTTCCAGCCTGAGTTTTGAGAGATGGGGAGAGGCCCTAACTCATGGATTTCTGGCAAGCCTGAGCATGAATTTCCTATGGGGACTGTCAGTTCTGATCCAAAAACAGACCCAAGATGAGGGTGAAATGTGAAAAATATGGCTGTTTTAGGCAGCAGGAAAAACATCTGGTAACAAGCACATGTTCATTCATTCAACAAGCACTGATGTGTCAGATGTTAAGGAGGGTGTGACCTGGTTCACTGCTCTAGGGAACTCTAGTTCCCTGGTGAGGGAATAAACCAATAAACAGAGATCTGGGGACTACAGCAAGGTGTGAACAAGGGAAGGGCCACTGAACCTTTCAGAGAGCAAAGGCCTGAAAGGCACCTGGAAAGGTGAGTTGATTAGCCAGGAGCATGCAGGTTGATCCAAGGTTGGAAGGAGGATGCCAAGGGGAACTGCAGACTGACAGAAGCATGTAGAGCCCATTAGGACTGCCCAGGAATCTGGATGGCTGAGCAGAGATGGGTTTATGTGCTAAGGTCAAGGGTGAAGACAGGTCTGGTGAGAGGCAGCCAAGTAGAGCTTGGAAGATGGTGTAGAGCGATAGTTCTCAGATTTAGACAAGCATCAGAATCACCTGTAAGGCTTATAAAACAGACCGCTGTTCTCTTCCCTCTTTCTCCATCAGTTTCTGATTCAATAGCTTGAATTAGCATGCACTTTTCTAACAAGCTCCCAGGTGATGCTGGTCTAGGGATGACCCTTTTTGAGAGCCACTGAATTAGAAAAAGGCAGAAAGTAGAGACCAGCCAGGACATCCAGATGTGAAGGGCGGTGACAGCAGAGAAAAGGATTTACGCAGCAGCCACTGAGCTAATCTCTTTATGTGTAATCTCACATAATCCTTTTAACAACTCTGAAACACCACCCTTATTCTAGAGTAAATGAAGCGCAAAGAGACTAAATTCCATGCCCACGGTCAGTTAGTGACAGGACCACTGGCTCCAGGCTGTACAGACCCAAAGCCGCTGCTCGCAGCCACCACACGGGAACCAGCAGTGGGTGGTGACTGGTGGGGTGGCGGGGCCACGGCAAGATCAGGGGGAGAAGCCTCAGGTGACTTCTAGGGTTCTGAAGTGGCCACAGGCTGACAGATGTCTGCCCAGAGCATGTTCATTGTGAGGGACCTCACTCGGATTCAGGTTTGTCACAAGGGTTAAGACTCCACAGCGCACTGTGCTCTTTCTGAATAGATGTCCAGGATAAAAAATGGATTTATGGGTCTGGGGCTCAGGCTCCCCTGGTGGCTCAGGGGTAAAGAATCTGCCTGTGATGCGGGGTACCTGAGTGCAATCCCTGGGGCGGGAAGAACCCCTGGAGAAGGAAATGGCAACCCACTCCAGTATTCTTGCCTGGAGGATTCCATGGACAGAGGAGCCTGGTGGGCTACAGTCCATGGGGTCACAAAGAGTCGGACATGACTGAGCGACTTACACACAGGAAGAATACAGGTGGGAAAGGGGGTGGGGACCTCCCCGAGGAAATAACAACAGAGGGGGCAGGTGGAGATGAGGGCAGGAAGGTAAGGAGAGGAAGAGGTGATGTCAGAAAGACAAGGCGGCTGGTTTCAGGAGGCGTGCGATGGCGTCACAGATGCTGCAGAGAAGTCCCCAGGGGGGTTGACACTCAGGTCAGTGGCAGCCTCAACCAGAACAATTCTGGTGGGCCAGAGTTAATGGGAGGCAGTGGAAGGAGGCAGGGGGGTGATGGCAGATGAGCCAGTAGAGGGAAGAAGTGATAGGTACTCTCCTTAGAAGCCTGTCCATGAAAGGAAGGAGAGTGAGGGCTAAAGAGATAAGGAACAGTAATGACACCAAAAAATGACTGGCAAGAGCTCAGATATTGACGTGGCCAAAGGGGCATGTCGTCAGAAGTGTCAAGAGGGCATCACCCCAGGGATGTTTGGGAGGCATTGCAGGGCAGCGTGGCTGGGGGTCAGGAGGGCTCAGTTGCAGATTTGTAGGGGCAGACAGTAGCTGACGTCAGTGTTCAGGAGCCGTTTCTGTTTTCTGGAGCAAATTGTAGCTCTTACTGACAGGGCTAAAGTTAGTGGCCAAGTGTTGGGTAGGACGAGGCCTGGGCTGCCTATAGGGGGCTTGGGAAGATCTGGCCCTTTAGGAGGCCTGGCTTTGATGTCAGCTTTGCCCACCCCTGTATCTGAAGTCTCTAGATCAAATATTTGGTTATAAAACTTTTTATGCAAGGGACTGTCAAGCAGAACAAGGGCAGAGAGATTCTGGTGGAAAGAGGGCGGGAGGTTCCGGCCAGTCCTTGTGTTGCTCTGCCCCCTGCCTCCCCATGCTCCTGGAAGTCCAGGCCTGCATAGAACACGAGGAGCCCCGGCCAGAAAGCTGTCCGTGGTCACCTCCAAGTCTAGTCTCAGGCTGCTTCAAATGCCTCTAAGTCAGGGAATACCCATGACCTTTATCAGGGTATACCCATGACCATCAGGGTTATGTTCACCGGTCAGCTGTCCAGGGGTGCCAGGAAACAGATGTATGGGGATTAGAGACAGCAAGACTCTGGAAGTCTCTGCCGGTGTAAGCACGTGGGTAGCCTCATTCCTGCCCTCAAAGCTGTATATTCTCAGGGAGGACACAGTGATCACTTGTCTGCCAGCCCTGAGAGCTCTGTTAGTTCTTAGCTTTATCCTAAGTTTCCCTATGTTGGACTGAACAAGTGGCTCTTGAACAATGACTTGCCCACAGGTATAGAGATGATCCTGGAGAAAGAAGGGGAGAACTGATGTGTTGGTCTAGGAAGGCACAGATCACACTGCCTCCCAGTTTCCCAGTTGAGAGAGGCTGGGGACGATGCCCGGTTGGTACATGCGAGTCACTTATTCCTCTCCCATTGCATAGCTTAGAAGTGAGTAGCACAAGAGGCAGGAGCAATGAATCAAGCTTTTCAGAGAAAAACCACAAACTTGAACCCAGACTATCATCACCTGGCAGATAATGATCACTAGTGCCAGAGGTAAGGGCTCCCCACTTATTGCGTCTGCTTGAAGCAAGGATGGCCTTGAAGTACAGCTAGTAAACAGCACTCAGGATGGATTAAGAGTGATGGGACTTGAAGGGGTCTTTTTACACTAACTTTATGAAAGCAGAAGGTATACTTGAACTTGACCCTGCAGTATACAAATCTTTCCACTTTTTTTCTTAAGTACCTTCTGGCACATAACCACTCTCTGAAATGGAGCTCTTCGATGCTAAATTAGGAACGAGTTGTGTGGAAGGGAAGCACTTGGTGGTGTGCACATGTGTTCCGACCAGCTGTGTACAGGTAGCTTCCTACTTCTTAGATCTTGGTACAGAGACGCTTGAGGCTGGAGTGGTCCTGGCGCTTGGAGACCACAGCTGCGGCTGCGCCCAGGATGAGAAGGGGTGGAGGGCCTTCTCTGAGGGTCTGAAAATCTTTCTCCTGACAGGTATGTTCATCAAGAAACAGATGTGGAGGCAGCAGTGGAGGGTTTCAGCCATACCCCCTGTAGTACAGCCCACGGGGTGAGTTGTCTCCTCAGACTATAAACGCATGGGCAGGAAGTTTCCCTCAACCTGTGGTTCTGAAACTTGAATGTGAATCAGCATCACCTGGAGACTTATTACACAGATTGCTGGTTAGCGTCTTGTTCCACGGCCGTGGTTTCGCTGTGCTAACAAGTCCCCAGGTGACGCAGACGCGGCTGCCAGCCGGGGCGCATGCGCTGGGAAGCCGCGCTCCAGACCAATCTCGCATGGACGTCTGGACCACAGAACTGATGAGGGCGTGAGGCGGACTCCATTATAATAGCCATCTTTATTTGTAAAAATCCAGATATAAAATGTATTCTTTCAGTCTTTCCGAGTTTTCCATTTTACAAAAACAAAAAGGCACATAAAAACCTTCCCCACGGTCGTTTCCACAGACGGATGTTTCTCGGGCAGCCCTCCCCCCACCCCCACCCCCCCATAGAGCTACATGCTTCATTCCGGGACGGCTCGCTTCCCCACATGCTTCGGTGCTTTCCTACCAGGGTGGAATTCCGAATTCCAAGACTGAAGTACACAAAGGGGGTGGGTGGTGGGTGCAGAGTTTGTGGCATGATGCTCCACGGCGTGCAGGAGGGGGTCTAGTAGTAGGTCTCCTTCTCCACCCAACCTGCGGGCAGCAGAGACAGAGGTAAGCGACTGTGAGCCTCAGGAGAAGGTAGTCTATGGGGAGCGGAGGGAGTGGAGGGTCTTTACCCAAATTCAATACGGGACCCTCCCGATTTAATACGGGGCCCTCAACTGTATGTGTTTTTAAGAGTAGTGTTCTAATTGGAAAGATAGTTTAGACTTCTGACCAAGTTTCTACCACATCCTATTCAGGTTGTATTTGGTCAATTCTGAAACCTCAGTTGAGACCTCCATTCTTGAGGATGGGCTGTGACTGGAGTGAGTTAGAGGCTGTGGATGTAGCCAATCAGGCTGATTGTGGAGGAGCCCAGACGCTTCGAAAGAAACAGAGCAAAAGCCAGAACTAGGCACCCCTCCCCAGCCCCAATCCTAACTAAAAATGTCTGCACTTACCGCCAGGGCGTCGCCTGATGATGAGCTTTCGGACTTCGTCATACACGAAGATGAGGAGAGAGTAGGGGAAGGCACAGAACCACCAGGTAGGTCTGGAAGTAGAACCAGGTGACAAGTTATATGTGGACACCACTCAAAGGAAGGAAGAAATTGTACATCAACAAAGGGACAGTGAAACAAATCAGCCCCAAAGGAGAAGCCGAGCACAGTTCTGGGTAACAGCTGAGCATTCACACAGAACTCATGCTAAAAACACCCCAATTCTGCATGCTCAGAGCCTAGAGGCGCAGAAGAAAGCTGATTGCCACCTTCAGCTGGGTTTCCATGAGAACCGGTTGGTACGGTAGGTCAGCTTAGATTTTTTTTGTTGACAATTCCAGAGCCAACAGGATATTTCCTTTCTTCCTTTTCTCAAGTATTTAAGAAACTCAAGTACATTTGTCTCATGTCCTGGCATTTGAAGATAAAAGAACTGCCAGTGTGGGTCATGACTGGTTTAATCATCCCCTGAATCTGGTCTTTGACAGTTGAGTTTAGGAGAGGCAGGAGTGCGTCGAGTCCCGGACCTGGGGAGTAAGCAGCTGAGTCCTAGCAGAGATCCGAGGCCTTTGGGGACCCAGAGGCTGCTGCCACAGTCCCCAGCCTGGAGACAGGCACCCTGGGCAGCCTCTGGAGGAGGTTGACACTGACTCCCAACTTCCCAGGGCAACCACAGGAGGAAGGCTGTCCCAGCGCAGAGCTCCGCCATCCCCCCTCTTCCTGTCTGGTGTGACCTCCACAGCTGCTAAAAGATGACTTCGCTTGACTTGGGGACCTTTGTAACTAAGCCACCTTCCACACTGGGTAGAACCCACTGGGAACAAGTTCTCTCTCAAGTCACAGCAGAAGATGCTCAGAGGCATCAGTCTGTTGTGAGACTTTTCATTTTGGCCTTTTTAGAGAGCTCTGATCCTCTTACCCTCCTCTTCAACAATGGCCCAAGATGATGGAATTCAGCTTGGGCAAGGCTTGCCCCTGTCATGTGCCAACCCTGTGCAGGGGGCTGGGAATACAAAGCCAGAAAAAGACACTGTGGTCCTTGCTTTGAGGATTATAATCTATGGGGTGCACAAGTGACAATGCAAAGGAGGGGTGCAGCTGCACGGGCCCAAGAAGCCGAGGGCACATGGGGACAAGCCCCGAGGGAAGCAACCTGGAAGAACGATCAGGGCTGATGGAGTGGGAAGGGAACAGCCTCCCAAACATCAAGGCAGAGGAGGAGTGCTCAATTCACCTTAAGTAAGCCTGGATGGGTACAAGGCTAGGAAGACCGTCTGGCACAGTAAGGAGACCCTGGATGCCAGTCTACCCTTACACCACCGACAGGAAGACAGGGAGACCCACAAGGTCTGGTTACTTCTGGGATGAGAACAGGGAGAAGTGGTGAGGGCAACAGGCTACTTGAGAGAGAGAGTCCAGATGGGTTTGAACAAGGATGGGGAGACACATTCAGATCAAAAGTCCCACTCTCTGTGGCTTAGCATATTCTAATGAGGCTACAGCTGCCTAACCTGAACCAGTTGACAGATACCACAAACACACTCAATCCTTCAGAACACTCTTGGGAGTTTGCGGCAAATTCTGCATGTGAAAATTCAATCTATCAAAGGTGTTGTCATTCACCATGTTTAAGGCCAGTCGCGTTCTGACCAAAGACAAGTGGTTGGCCTCCTCCAAGTCTCTACCTATGCATGATCTCCTGACACTACCAGTGCTTGACTATAAAGACCTCAGATTTGCGGCTCCACCATCCTCCTCTGGGAGCAGAGCAGCCCCCAGAGATGAGGGGCTTGCGATGTGATGCACATCACTCACTGGGTGAGCAAATCAAGATTTGGACATGTGACCCCAAACTTCACAGCTGAGGATGCCCCCAGCTGGCCTCAAGACAGGCGCTCAGCTCAGTTGGCTGGTGAGCGAGCCCAAGGGTCAGAGCCTGGGTGGCCCTAGCAACGCCACCCTGGTTTGCATCACTGAATCAGCCTTTGTTTCCCAGTCCAGAGGAATTCTTGTACCTATCACCCAACAGCTCTGTAAAAAACAGCTACTAACATGTGCCATGGGAGGAACAAGCCATGCTGGTTATTTCCAACTTTTTGCACCTAAAAGAGGAGGGACTTACTTGAGGGGATACATCCTCAGGGCAACACCCATTCCAGGGCAGTAGGAAAGGAAAGCAGCAAGGGCTGTCTCTTCGAAGAGGCCAAATATTAAGATCTTGTTCCTAAAAACAAGGAGGGGAGAGAAGTTAAAAAACTGCAAATAAAAGTAAATCTTCTAACACTGTTTTTAAATTTTTTTTTAATCTGGACCATTTTTAAAGCCTTTATTAAAGGTTACAATATTGCTTCTGCTTCATGTTTTGGTTTTTTTTGGCCATGAGGCATGTAGCTCCCTGACCAGGGTTCGAACCCACGTCCCCTGAATTGGAAGGTGACATCTTAACCACTGGAGTGCCAGGGGAATCCCTACTATGCTTTACATGGCAGGTTGATGTCTTCATAGGTCTTTATGTATTTGTACTTAGGAACCTGAGGTCAGATGAAAAAACCTACAAAATGACATTTTGCTTCATGAATTAGCTCCCCAAACAAGCTTCTTGAACTTCTGTCAAATGTGTCAGGCGCTGGGCTTTTTATTTAGCACAGGGTTTAGACATCAATCACCAGACCCGTCTTTGAGTTGAGACCCCCCGACTGTGACCTACTCACTTCATCCCCTGCTGGAAGACGGAATTCCTCCTGGTCTTGCAGATGACCAAGTCAGCCCACTGCACCACCACGATACTGACAAAGAAGGCCGTGTGGCAGGTGAACTCCACAATCTTCCTCTGCTCATAGGTCTGAAATGCACAAGGCAGACCGATGAGCCTGGCCCTCGGCCCACGTGTGCAGAGGCCATGAGGCCCTGTCCTCTGGTGCTAGCGGAGCTCTGTCTGGCGTTGGCAGGCGGGCAGCCCTCACTCACCCACTGCTGCCCATAGCTGTCCTCCACGTCGTTGATCCAACGGTCATCCCAGGTCACTCGGATGCCCAGCAGGTGATTTGGGAGGAAGCCATTCTCAGCCATGATCACAAAGTAAGTGAAGAAGCCCCCCAGGGCCTGGATCATACCTGAGAAGTTGAAAAGAGGCCTGGTTGAATGCCAGGGCCTGGTACAAAGCATCTGAGGGCACACTCCTCGCCCACACCTGTTCCACTTTGAGTCACTTTTTAGAGCTTAAAAGAGGGACCTGGCCCTTGCTCTTAAAACACCCACCTCTATTCCTTGGTCATCTGCTTCTATCAGGACATGACCCTTAGGGGTAAAAACCCACATCTCCATTTTTTAATTCCTGAAAAAAAATTATGACTCCTGTCCCATCTCTCAAAACTTTTACACATGGCCTTTTTGCGAACCACTGTGGAAATCATAAATGTGGTGCTTTCTGACCTGATCCTCCACTTCCCCCACTTCCAGGATCCCTCTCTCCAACTATACTGCCCTCAACTCTTCGGGATGGGATTTCATCCTATACCCTGGACCATTTTCCTACTTCAAAATTAGGCCTTTCTAGCCATCAGCCAATTACTTTGTTGTCAGAAATGGTTAAATCAGTCTTTGCCATATTTCCATAAAGTACTTGATTGGTCTCATTTTTACCCAAGTGTTCACAGTGATGCAGTCTAGAAGAATGAGTTGCTGCTGGTAGCTTTATGAAGTTCTGTTAAAGGCATTTTCATTGTCCACCATCTAGACCACCTGTTAGCTGGTTCTGTTCCATGAGTGGAACAGAAATCAAGCACTGGGGGTGGGGAGAGTGGGGGTGCAGAATTGCCATGTGGTGTTGACCAGTCAGCCAAACCTCCAAACTCCATTGGGTGCAGAGTTAAGAGTTTGCTGAGTCTAATCAGTGGTAGTACTATATTTCCCCAGAAAAGCTGCCTTTGAGTTAATACTGCAGCTCTTAGGAGCAGTGCCTGGCATTCAAAAGGCTCCATGAGCAGGGGCATTTCTCTGTTCTAATGCAGATGAGCTAAGTTGCAACTGCCTGGTCTAAAGAACTAAGGTTTCTGGGAAGATGGCAAAAGATGTCTTCTCACATGGAAGGGAATCTAAAAAAACCCCCCAGCCTTACCCTAGATCCTGGTTCATCTTAGATTTGGAAGTTACCCAACTTCTCAAGCCTCAGAAACCCTGTCTGAGGCAGACACCACCCCTACAGATACTTGAAATCTGCTGGCTCACCAATCTGTCCGTAGGCCATGCTGATTAGCCGCTCATTCACGAGTTTGTCTGTCTGGGGGTTTCTGGGCTGTCTCTTCATGATGTCGCTCTCAGCCTGCTCGTAAGCCAGGGAGATGGCAGGGACCTGGAAGGAGGGGCAAGAAGGGATTTTAAGTCATCAGAAACCAGCAAGCTCATGTTGTGACTCTTTTCTTCATTCTCAAATTCTTGCTCACCCTTAAAAAAAATGTTTTTCATAACAAGATATTACAAGTCCCCCTTCTTTTTTAAAAAAAGGGCAAAATGATACAAAAGGGAAGAGTTCTATCGGATAAATAGGTATTGACAGCTGTCTTGAAGAATGATTAACACTGAATCTTTGATGCTGAGGCTGCCAAACACAGGCCAAGAAATTCTCGGGAGTGACATTTCCAAATGCTGGCCACAGGGAACCAGAGAGCATAGCGGTGAGCACTGCGATGTGTGGAAGGGGCGCCAGTCACTCACCATGTCCGTTCCCAAGTCGATGCAGAGGATGGTGACGGTCCCCAGAGGGAGTGGAATGTTTGCAATAATAAATATCAGGAAGGGGGTAATCTCAGGAATGTTACTAGTGAGGGTATAAGCAATGGATTTCTTCAAGTTATCAAAGATCAGACGACCTGTGAAAGCAAGATTGTTTTTAATGGAGAGCTTAATGAAAAGGCCCGGAAATCACACGCAGAAATGGATACTGCTCAGCAGCATTTGGACCAGGTTTCATGCAGCACTCTCACCTTCCTCTACTCCAGTCACAATTGAGGCAAAGTTGTCATCTAGGAGAATCATGTCAGCAGCTTGCTTAGACACATCTGAGCCCGCAATCCCCATGGCAACCCCAATGTCTGCCTTCTTCAAAGCCGGGGAGTCATTGACACCGTCTCCAGTTACAGCCACGATGGCACCCTGCCAGGAGGAGGCGGGATGTGGGTTAGGAATTGCGTGGTTGGGCCTAAGTGAGGTGCAGCCTCCATTCGCCTCTCGTTAGACACTGCTCCTTTCCCACTGAGACTCTAACTAGACTTAGAACTGTCTCAGCCAGGAATGCACACAGCTATTACCAAACAACAGACTCCAGGAGACACCCCACCTTGTTCACAAGGTCTACTTGAAGTCCTGACTCGGGTGAGTGACACTCAGGAAAGCCCCGTTCCCTTATGCACCATCACCCCAGGTGTCTCCCAGGTATGGGATGAACCTCCTGGGCATTCCCATCCCCAGTGTGGACATCAGGACCCTGCACTGCTCTTCTGGTGCTGAGTGCTGAAGCTCTGACTCTCGGCCACAGCGAAGACCAGCACAGTAGAGTGTGTGTCTTGGCTAAAGGACCATGATCCAGTCACCATCCTCTCTACGCCTGGAGCTTCTTACTGGCCCGTGTATACCGAGACAGAGAGGAGCTAGCTGGCTCAGATTTACAGCACTGTTGCCTTGTTTTTTTGTTTTTACTGGAACTGCAATCACTGAGGTCAGTGGCGCCTGAGAGAGCCCGACCCCGGCTGTGTGCCGACCTGTCTCTGGCAGCCTTCCACAATAATGAGCTTCTGCTGCGGAGAGGTCCTGGCGAACACAATCTCCGTGTGGTATTTCAAAATGTCATCCAGCTGCTCGGAAGTCATGTCCTTCAGATCGCTTCCGTGCACCACACAGGCCCGGGCATCCCTACAATCAGGACCAAAAAAAACAACAAAAAAAAATAAAGGCCACCTGTCCGTCCCTTCTTCACCAAGAACAAAAGTTCTCTCACTGTGCAGTAATGTGTTGGTTGCTCAGAGATATCCGGCTCTCTGCAACCCCATGGGCTGTAGCCCACCAAGCTCCTCTGTCCATGAGATTCTCCAGGCAAGAGTATTGGAGTGGGTTGCCATTTCCTCCTCCAGGGGATCTTCCCGACCCAGGGATCAAACCCAGGTCTCTGGCACTGCAGGTGAATTCTTTACAGTCAGCCACCAGGGCAGCATAACACCATAAAACCAGGGGGAACTGTTCCGTTAAGTAAAAGGTATTACCTGTGCAGTGTTTTACAGGTTACAAAGCATACTCATGTATTATCTCATTCAAGATTCACGACCACCATGAGGCAGGCCTGTCCCTCACCTTCCTTACCCCATGTTTACAGGATGAGTTGAAACAACATAACTAAGTTTTAGACAGTGGCAGAGCTGATGAAAGACCAAACCCCAAGTAGGGTTCAGTGGCGGTAACCCTAAGCCTTAACAAAACACTAAAAGAGCAAAACTAATTTGTCTCAAGTTATCTATTTCACTTGATTGCCAAAATTCTCTTTTCTGGCCTGAGTCATTGTGCCTTGCCCATTTAGTTAGTGTGGATCTGAAAATGACAAGGTGCTAGGTGCTGGGCAGTAAGGAGAAGGGGTTAACAGCATGAACTCAGAAGCCCGACTGCTGAGCGCACTGCGTGACTCGGCCTCAGCTTCCCTGCTCTGCAAGCTGGGAGCACCACCTACCTCTGTGGGTCTCTGCAGCAAATGCTTGGAACAGTAAGCACCATCTAAGTGTTGCTTACAATGATTGCTCTTACTGAAAACCCTCTCTGAGGTGTTCAGGGCTGATGCACTGGGATGACCTTGAGGGATGGGATGGGGAGGAAGGTGGGAGGGAGGGTCAGGATGGGGAACACATGTACACCCATGGTTGCTTCATGTGAATGTATGGCAAAAACCACCACAATACTGTAAAGTAATTAGCCTCCAATTAAAATAAATTTTTTAAAAAAAGGAAAAAAAAAGAAAACCCTCCCCGGGAACAAGGCTGCTTTCTGCCACTGAAGGGGCTTCCCTACCCAGAGTAACCCTAGAAGGAAACCAGGTAGAACCAAGCTGAAGATGCCCAGCTACCAGCATCACACATTCAAGGCAGCAATGCTCTGACCTTCCCACCTTACCTGGGGTTCACCTGGCTCACTGGGATGTTGAGGCGGGCAGCAATGTCTTCCACAGTCTCATTACCTTCTGAGATGATGCCCACACCTTTGGCAATGGCTTTGGCAGTGATGGGATGGTCTCCGGTGACCATGATGACCTGTGGCAAAAAAGAGGACAACCGGCTGAATGCAGCTGCCAGGCAAATGACCTTGAGAAGTCTTACAAGTGGGCAAGAATAAATATCAAGGATGACTCAGCTTGCAATATCAAAGGGAAAGAAACACAAATAGAAAACTGATAAACACGCACTAGCCCAAAACACAAACACAGTTCACAGAAGACACCTAGCAAAACCCAGATTTTGTCTTGGCACACAGTCACACAGGATAAACAATTATCTGTTTCTTTTTACACCATCAAACAAAGATACTCAAAGTTACTAAACCCAACAACAACAAGAAAGGATGAAAATCTCATGCTGGTGCGTAAGAGGGCCCACACATTGCTGGTCAGCATCCTGAAACTGGCCCAATTTGGAGGGAAAGCAGTAAGTAGCAAAAATTCAAATCAATTACTGTTCTTTTTGACCCTATGATTACATTAAGGATACAGTCAAAGTGGTAAGAGAAGAGTTTTTACAAAGCTTTCCAGAGCAGTATTACTCATGAGAATGAGAAATTGGAAATAAGCCTAACAGCCGGTAACAAGGCAGACTGTACAAACCACACTGCATCCTCGCACCTGAACTGTCTGCAACTTCAGACAGACCCAGAGTAGTACACCAAACGTTCCCTCCAAAACCAACCAAATGAGAACAAGACAGCCCATTCATTGCATGATGAGTATTAATTTAGAATAAGGCAAATATTTCAAAATGTAAAACCTTACCAAGTCTTCCGTGCTTTTTAATTTGCTTAGTTACATTTCTCTTAAAGGTGTTTTTTTTTTTTAACTTTTCGATTCTTCACCTGCAGCTTACACCAACATTTTAACACCATTTGGCCTTCTCTGGGGGTAATTAAAAAGCTTTGGAGATGAGAAATCGATACTCCAAGTGAGAAACACCAGCGATCACGTGGACCCTGAGAGGCACTAAGTCAGGCGCCCAGAGCTGCTAAGAGGGGATGCCAAGGTGGGGTGGGGGCAGTACCTTGATTCCAGCACTCCGGCATTTGCCCACAGCATCTGGGACAGCAGCCCGTGGCGGGTCAATCATGGAGATGAGCCCCACGAAGCAGAGATTATCAACAGGGAAGTTCACATCATCGGTGTCAAACTGGAAGCCTTCGGGAAACTGCTCATCTGGCAGCATCAAGTGGCAGAAACCTGCAGGAGGGCAGGGAGTCTGTGAGGACTTCCAGTGACAGAGGCAGCTGTAGGACACCAGCTTGTTGTGCCGCAGTTTAGTTTGGAAAGCTTTTTTAAAAATTCTACTTTTCTAACCAAATGAGTTTCACTGAACATTTATGAATGATACAGAGTCCCTGGAAACCACGCAACAGACAGAATCCAGCAGCAAGCCTCAGAGGACAAGGCTCTGCTTAATGTGGAGAAATGGGAGTCTGAGCACCACAGTTTCAGTTCCAAATTGGGAAAGGAGTACATCAAGGCTGTATATTGTCACCCTGCTTATTTAACTTATATTCAGAGTACATCATGAGAAATGCCAGGCTGGATGAAGCACAAACTGGAATTAAGATTGCCGGGAGAAATATCAATAACCTCAGATACACAGATGGCACCACCCTTATGGCAGAAAGTAAAGAGGAACTAAACAGCCTCTTGATGAGTGTAAGAGGAAAGTGAAAAAGCTGGCTTAAAACTCAATATTCAAAAACTAAGATCATGGCATCCGGTCCCATCACTTCATGACAAATAGATGGGAAAACAATGGAAAGAGTGACAGACTTTATTTTCTTGGGCGCCAAAATCACTACAGATGGTGACTGAAGCCATGAAATTAAAAAGACCCTTGCTCCTTGGAAGAAAAGCTATGACAAATCTAGACAGCATATTAAAAAGCAGAGACATTACTGACAAAGGTCCAGATAGTCAAGGCTAAGATTTTTCCATCATGCATGGATGTGAGAGTTGGACTATAAAGAAGGCTGAGTGCCAAAGAATTGATGCTTTTGAACTGTGGTGTTGGAGAAGACTCTTGAGGGTCCCCTGGACAGCGAGGAGATCAAACCAGTCAAACCTAAAGGAAATCAGTCCTGAATATTCATTGGAAGAACTGATGCTGAAGCTGAAGCTCTAATCCTCTGGCCACCTGATGCGAAGAACTGACTCACTGGAAAAGACCCTGATGCTGGGAAAGACTGAAGGTGGGAGAAGGGGACAACAGAGGATGAGATGATTGGATGGCATCACTGACTCGATGGACAGGAGTTTGAGCAAGCTTCAGGAGTTGGTGATGGGCAGGGAAGCCTGGAGTGCTGCAGTCCATGGGGTCTCAGAGTCAGACATGACTGAGCGATTGAACAGAAGTGAACTGAAACTTGCCCCCTCAGTTACTTGGACTTGGCACATCATGTGATTACTTGTCTCTGCTCTCCTCTCTGGGGAAAAAACCAAGGCCATGGCTTTCCTCACTGTTCATCTAACCAAAGTATATACTGTAAGCAGCTGTGTGGGCCATGGAGCCAAGCTTCTTTGAGGATAAATGCAGATCAGACATACACTGCCTAAAGGGTTCATCATCTAGTATTACTGTTGTTAATGTAAGAATCGTGATACTTAAGACATTTCTTTCGATGTTGTGTGGAGGGTAAAACATCCTTTAAAGTGTTATCAGATGCTTTGTGGATTCATAGGAGAGACTGCTTCTACTGTGGGGGTGGTGGAGGTGCAGAAACAGAAAAACAAAACAAAACAAAACAAAACACTTAAGAATGACCTTTCAGTTGAATAGAGACCTAAGACACGTCAAGTTAGGCTGAAGAGCAGGTAAGAAACAAGAGTATGGGACCAGGTAATCAGTTCTAAGTTACCCAACTGAACAGAGGAATTACATCATTAATGATGTAATCCATTTTTTTATCTGTACAAAAGATCACAAATGTCACTTCCCCTATGACAGTGGGTGTCATCTGGAACAGGTGGCATCTGAGGCTCCAAGTTCACCATTCACCTAATCTGTAAGCTGGTGACACAAGTGCCCAGGTAAATTCACAGCCATTCTGTGGCATCTGGGAAGCGGCTTTATTCTAGATGCTCTAGGAATGAATGAATTTTCATTTCATGAAGTTTACAGATCATGGACATAGCAACAAAAGCCAGACAACAACTCTTTCCCTCTCCTATTCTGGGCAAACAGAACTGACCAGCAGAGACCAAAGGTCTAAGTCAGAGTCAGAGGCAAACCAGCAGGATTTTGTCGCCCAGTGTCTTCAGCGCTTATTGTTTTCCAAACAAAGGGGGCAAATAAAGGAAAGTTAACAAGAAGCAGAGGTTAACACGGTAACTTGCGATTGTTTCTCGGACTATCAGCGTACCCAGTACCCGCTCTCCGAGGCCGCCCAGCTCCAGGTAGGCATTCTGAAAGGCGTCCTTCAGCTCCTCGTCCAGGGGCTGCTCCTTGCCATGGATGAGGATGGAGCTGCAGCGATCCAGGATCCTTTCCGGAGCACCTTTCATCACCAGTAGGTGCCGGGGCTCACCTGCATTGGCGTTCTTGTGGATGGACAACTGTGAAGAATGGTAAGGATGCAAACGTTAGACAGCTAGGCCTGACAGCCCAGGGAGGGAGATTTTTTTTTTTTTTTTTTGGCTGCAACATGTGGCTTGTGGGATCTTAGTTCCCTGACTAGGGATTGAACCCAGGCCCTTGGCAGTGAAAGCACATCCTAACCAGTGGAGCACTAGGTAAGTCCCTAGTAACTGTTTTGAAAGATACAAGATCCCCTATTTCTGAATTTAGTGTCTCACACCCTGTAGCACACTTTTGAATGCTACGGAAGAAATGAGCGTGGCAAGGTGCTCCTGCATCTCTGACACATGTTCATGTACACAATTTTCCCAAAGAAAATTCAGAACAGGGACTGGCAGACTCATGAGCACCTGCAGCTCTGCCCAGCCCTCTCCCCCATCCCCACCCACTCCAACCCACAAAGGAGAACTCGAAAGGGCCTGGACAACACGTTAGAAAGAGGGGGCTCCATTTATCCTGTTAAGGGTCAAATAAATTAGAATTTTCTACATGGACAGAGAGTAAGATGTCAAATTCAAGAACTCATAAAGAGTGTGACTAATTCGTTTTTAGAAAGCACTTAAACCTGGAAAATTCCAAAAGGGTGGATGGCTCTTTTTTCCAGCCTATGTCCTTCCTTTCCGTGCCCCCTGGCAATGAGACCCCAGAAACTCAGACCTGGTACTTGTTGGTGGAGTTGAACGGGATCTCGACGATCTTGGCATATCTCTCTCTCATCTCCTTCACAGAACCGCAGCAGACCTCAATGCACTTTAGGAGAGCAGACTCTGATGCATCACCTGCTACAGCCCGCTGTGAACAGATGTCTCCATTAGTCACCCTGAAAGCGCTTCACCCTGTAGCACTTCAGCACTACACCACTGAAACCCAGGAGAAAGCTTGGACTGTCTTTCCATCTGTCAGGAGGAGAGGGGAGGTGGGCAAGGAAGAGCACCATTCTGGGGTGTGACCACCCATCACAGTCCTTATTCTCAAATTCCAAACTCTTCCTGGCCGCCTGCCCTCCTCACCCTACCCAAACTGGTGCAAGGCGTCACTGACCCTTGGGAGAGGCATGACACACTCTTCTGACCCACTCCAGCCTTAAACCTTCCCTGGGCCTGCAGAGAAGTCTCAAAGACAGTATTATTCCCAACCACCTATTTCTAGTTATGAATCAGAAAATACAGAGTGAGAATGGAAATAGTTACAGTCCCCTTCACTGCCCTGCAATTTAAGAAGAAAATGCCCTGGGTTCTCAGGATGGAGGGCAAGTGGTCTATGTCAAGGACTAAGCAGGACTTTACATTCTAAACATAATTTAATTGTGCAGGATTATCTGGGCCTGAATGATGCAAACTGAAAGTTATTATTAGTTCCAACACTAACATCCATCAACTACCATTTTAGTTAAAGCCCACACTTCAGGTAACATTTTGTGTGCCATATACTGTGACACATTTTGACATACTAAAAAATATTTTCGGCTATACCCAACTTTCACACAGAAGAATATTTTACAACTTTGGCGCACCAGACCACAAGTGCAAATGAGCAAATTAATGCTCCCTTATAAATACAGGCGCTCTGTTTAAAAATGTGGCCAGGTTTCATAAGAAGCAGGAAGTAAGTAGGATCACTTTAATAAAGGACAATTATCAAAGCAGAATAGGGCTGTAGGCCTTTTTTTTTGGATAATGTCATTAATATAATATGGCCCCAGACCCCTGAAATAACTTAGAAATAACATCTCATGCTATCTTTCTGGAGCTTTGAAATGAGAAAAGGTGGGATATTTGTGAGTCCCTGTGCTCAAAGCCTAGAAAATTTCTACTTTGAGGTAAGGAAAACGATGAAGCAGACATCTCAAGCTTTATCCCAAGATGAACAACATCCCCAAATCAACATTGATTCAATGCCAAGAATCTCCTTTAAAGAATAAAGGAACCCCATCATCACAACAGAAGTCATCTCAGTTCCATTTGAGCCATATTCTCTTGAACAACACAGTTTCTACCCAGATACACCAGAGGCAGCTTCAGGGAGAGTAAGCCACTCCAAGGGCTCCACCCAGTTCCTCTCGGCCTCAGGGACCTTGTATAGCTCATGACCTTTCTGGGACCAAGTCTTTACTGGGCCACACAGTAATATCTTAGTCATTGCAAATTTCATGCGAATTCCAGGAGGCTGAGCTTAGCTTATTTTTGCATCATTAGTAAGCAAGCTAAGAACAAATAAGATAAGAGAAATAGCTGAGCTATTTTAAGAAATGGCTTAAGGGATTGACTGGAATCTGCTGTATCCTAATATGCAAATACGATTATCGAGTCACAAAAGTAGCCCTCACTGTCCACTAGGTGAGGTGATTAGGATATAAACTCAAGAGGAAGTCAAGCTGGATTTTATGAGTTAGGTGGATTGCCTGCCCCCCCTTCCACTTTAGTCAGTTTTTCCCATACAGTCCCCCTTTACTGATCTTTATTGACCACAGGGTACTGTTAGTACTTGGGGGTCTACAGGCAATACAACTCAGGTTACACACAGCCAAGAGTTACACGCCATTCCAAGTGTCTTACAACAAACGACGACTTTACAACCCCCAAAAGTCACGTGCTTTCTAAGGAGAACACTCAGGAGGTGGCTCCTGTGTGGCATGCGTACAACCTGAAGGCAATCTTAACAGAACTGCTGAGCATACCTTCAGGATAGGCAGGTTATCCTGGTTAGCCTGAAACACGGCCCTGTTACAAAGACCTGCAATTCTGGAGAGAGCAAGCCAGGTGGCCGAAGTCTTGTCAAATGAAACACCTGGTGGAGGCAAAAAGTGACAAGAACAATGTGCTTAGCTTTGTACTGAAGACCCATAAAGATGTGAAATGACACATCTCCTTTCCCCATTAACTAGTCAGGTTTCAGTCATTTTTCCAACCATGCTTGAGCTGACATGCAAAAAACAAAACAAAACCAAACCCCCAAACCAGAAACATCAAAAACCCATTGACGCTCTACCAAACAATACACTGCGAGCAGGGGAAGCTGAGCCGCGGGGGCAGGCCGGCCTTACCGCTCTGATTCTCTGTCGTGTCCGCCTCATGGATTTGGTTGTCGAACCACATGTGGGCCACTGTCATCCGGTTCTGGGTCAGAGTTCCAGTTTTGTCTGAGCAGATGGTGGACGTGGATCCCAAGGTCTCCACAGCCTCCAGGTTCTTCACTAAGCAGTTCTTCCTGGCCATGCGCTTGGCAGTCAGGGTCAGGCACACCTAAAGCATCGGGAACAGATTATTAATGCTTCAAATGGCCAGGCGGCCGCTCTACAGGAACTCTGGCTACCCCTGCCCCCACAGAAATCTTTCTTAAAACTAAATCTCTCTAACCTTCCTCTGAAGTCAGAAACTGAAATAATAACGGCCCATGTGTACAGGGGGCTTCCTCCACCCCCTCCAAAAAGGCTATTAAGCAAAGTGAAAATAGTCAGGATTTACCATACCCCGTTTTTCCCACTCAGCCCTAAGTTCTTCTCCTTTCTGGGCTACACTGTTCTGGATCATGTGATAATTCAAGGGGGGAAAAATGTATGCTTCTGGGTTACTATCTTCCACATAAAAATGTGCTGGGCTCTTCTCACTGTCTAGCCCTACCCAGGTGGTGCTGAAGAAAACCCACATATAACACATGCAAGAAAAAAACAAAAACACCAAGTTGGCAGCCCCCGAGGAGAGGGCAATGGATGAGCCTCCCACGGAGGCAGGCCTTCAGAGCGGGCAAGCATCACCTTCCCCCAGCCTCTTACCGTGACGGTGGCCAGCAGACCCTCCGGCACATTGGCTACAATGATGCCGATGAGGAAGATGACAGCCTCAAGCCAGGTGTACTCAAGGATCAGAGAAAGGATGAAGAAAGACACGCCCAGGAACACAGCCACACCCGTGATGATGTGGATAAAATGTTCAATTTCTGCAGCGATGGGAGTCTGGCCCCCTTCCAGCCCAGAAGCCAGAGTCGCAATCCTGCCCATCACGGTTCGGTCCCCAGTGTACACAACAATGCCACGTGCAGTGCCTTAAAAAAAAAAAAGAGAGTACGGGAAATCGTACCCGATTTTATCGGTGAAGCTGCAGAATTTGCACAGCTACACAGCAGGGTTGAAAAAAAGAGAAGAAACACCATAATTTTAAGGGCCACATCCTTGGTGGTATACGCTGTTTGTTTTAAACTATATGGACTCTGGCAAAGGGATTTCACTCCATTAGCAGGACCACAGCTCCAAACCTTACTTGAGCTTAGTGCTGCCAACACAAGAGGTACCTGTGAGGCAGAGGGAACAGGGAAGACAGCCACGAGGTTTACTGGGTCTTCCTGCCAGCCTGTCAACTGCTTCTGCTGTGTCTGACTGAGGTGGTCAGAAATGGGACCCATGAAACAAAGAAACTGTGGCCGTGGGGATTTTTTTTTTTTGGTGGTTGTCATTAAAACCTAAGATAAATGCCACACCATGCTGAAGAGTGCTTCAAAATGGTCCTACCTTCAACACAGTTGGTTGAAAAAAAGGCAATGTTCCGTGTCTCCAGGGGATTTTCATTGGTGAAATCCGGAGACCTGGTCTGTGGCTCTGACTCTCCCGTGAGTGAGGAGTTATCCACCTGCCCGTGAGAAAAATCAAACGTGTCACGTGAGCAACATGAGCCTCATCTGGGGCTGCGGGACCACTCCACTCCCTCCGCCCCAAGCACGGAGGCTCTGCTTAAACCTACCTTGCAGCCATTCGCAGAAATGATTCTGAGATCAGCAGGAATTCGATCCCCTCCTTTCACTTCCACCAGATCTCCGACGACCACCTCTTCTGCGTTTATGCTCATCTTTTCACCATTTCGAATCACGAGGGCTTGCTTTTGGAAGGGGAGAAGTTTACACCAGTTCATCAGGTAAAAATGGATACCACCGGGAAGGCAGTGGTATTACAAAATTACAATACCGTCTGTAATCTTAACTATCTGCATTACAACCAAGATTTAGCTTTTTATTTATATAAGTTAACAAAAGCTTGCTGAGGTTAACTAAGAAGCAGTCTTCATGCTGCCATTGTGTGGTACGCTCAGAGGGAAGACGCTCACTTTCTGGAGTATAAGAAAAACGGATCTGGTCTTGGGTGGGGGGAAAGGTGTCCCTCTCTCTCTGGTGGAGCCACTGAATACTTGGAAGGCCTTAACCTCACATCGGTGCACACTCTTGGTGCTGTCAAGTTACCAGATGGGGAAGGACAAAAAGCAGCAGGTACCTGAGGAACCATGTTTTTGAAGGACTCCATGATCTTGGAGCTTTTTGCTTCTTGATAGTAGGAGAAACAGCCGGTTATGATGACAACCGCGGACAGCACCACACCAAGATACAGCTGGGACAGAACGAACAAGTTAGGATTGGCACCGCTCTTAGTAAGGAACTGGGAACATTCAGTTAATTTTTGACCGAACAAAAGACACTTAAAGAAAAGAGAGAGAGATCAAGGCTTCAGAAATACAAAACTCATGCCTTCATGCTTCTTCCTAGAGACAATGTCCAAGAAAGTCAGAAATGGAGTCACACCAATACCTGGTCACTAGCTTGGGGACGAGTTTCTCCTGCTTTGTTAAAGGTATTTTCAAAACAACTTGTGACTTGAAGAATGGCTCCCCAACATTTCTGGATGTGTGCAATGTTAAAAACTATGCTCTGCCATTGAGTGGCAACAGGACCTGCATAGGGCCTGAACCGAGCTGCCCATTCATGGCAGCAGCGCGGGGCAGATGCCCAGCTTGGAAGAACATCTAAACACAGAGCAGGAGCCAGAGAACCTCAAGTGAAGAAGGCAGACGGATGGGCCCTGAAGGCAATTGATGCTGATGTTACTTTCCCCAGAGTTTAAAACCATCAAGTAACCAGCAGCCACTGAAAATAAGTAGATGGCAGAGAGCACTTTACACATACCTAACAATCCACACTAGGAACTACATGGGACTCACATTATCATTTTGAGGTTCCTCTTCTGTAGCAGCTTGGATGCCATAGGCCAAGAAGCAAAGAACTGCTCCAATCCACAGTAACATTGAGAACCCCCCAAACAGCTGTCGACAGAACTTGACCCATTCGGGGGTCGTGGGAGGGGGCGTGAGGGCGTTGGGTCCATCTCTGGCTAGGATCTCGGCAGCTCGAGCAGTTGTTAAGCCCTGAGAAACAGAGGAATATAAGTAAGACCAACTGCTCCAGGGCTCACAAGCCAGCAGCTACCTGACAGCTGAGAAGGAAGCAGAGAGAAACTAAAAGTCCCAGGCCAACGCAGAAACTAGAAAATCCTGATGGTCACCCTATGGTTCAGGCAAACAAGGGCCCAAGTGTCCTGAGGAACCTACAACACTCAAGATTCAAATTCTTTTAAAACTGATCCATGGACAGGTTGGAATCTGATATGCTCTCTTTCGAGTTTTACAGAAGGAATTCATGCCAAACTGCATTTACCAAAAAGATATCCACCTTAACTAATTGATTCCATTTTGTAAATTAAGAGCTTAAGAGTTTCCTGTGTATTGAATCTGTCAAGGAAGTGGAAAAAGAAAAAAACACTATTAATATCAGAGGAGGAAAGAAAAATCTGTCAGAATCCATCCTGTTACTGGGTTAACTGCTAAGTTTCAGTACAGAACTTTATTCCTTGGATGGCAATTAAAACACCTGGGCTGGTGGGGAAGGGGTCACACTTGTGTAATATCTGAGCTAATAACCCCAGGACACCCATCAGTTGAGAAGTGTTCACTGAGGGTGTTCTCTGGGGGTCCAGTGATTAAGATGTGGGCTTTCACTGCCAAGGGCCCGGGTCTGATCCCTGGTTAGCGAACTAAGATCTTATGAGCCACTTGGGGTGGCCAAAAAATTAATAAATAAACTTAAAAAAAAAAAAGTATTCACTGGAAGAAAAGCCCACTGTACTGAGGCCCTGCTGTTCCAGGATGCAGTGACAGCAGACAAGAGACACACGGCTCCCACGATGAGGGGAAAACGTGGTCACTTCCACAAGACATAAAACGCATGTTTGCCTGAAGCATGTACATATACTTTATTCTCAAGTTATTTTTAATATTGGAATTAACAAGGGAATACGGGGAAAGGGACAAGAACACCTAAGGGGTCCACACGGACTTATTTCAGGACCTTCCTCTGCCTCAAGTTCACAACTCGCTCCCTGGACAGAATGACCACCACCAACACCAGCCATCTGAGTTGTCTCTGCGTATCAGGCACTGAATCCAGTACTTCTAGTTAACTGTAACTCTCACCACAGCCTTTACCCAGCCCTTTTATTAACCCCATTGTACAAGACAACAGCCCCACAGTGTGAGAAAGTGACCTAGGTTGCGGAGAACACACGTCACAGGAACCTAGTGTAAACTTCAGTGAGATAACCCACGTGAGCTGCTCAGAGAACAACTGCCTGCTGGGTCTTAGCACCAGGCCTCCTCTCAGAGCGTAAGGCCCCAGACTGCTCAGGGCTTGCTGGTAATTTACTGAAACAACAGCTCCATCGTAGCTGGCACTCAAGTCATTCCTTGGACTTACTAGTGACTGTCCAGAAAATAACAAACTCCCCCCTGCCCCGATTGTTTACTTCGATGTTTTTTGTGGCAAAGTTAATATCAAAATCCACTAGATAACAAGGACATACAATACATATTTTACTGAAGTTTCTTTGAACTGTGTAAAAAAAAGTTCCCAATAAATGATAGAATAAACCAAGGTTCTGACCTACTACCATGAGCTAGCTGATAAAAAATACAAAAATCTGAATTCAACTAGTTGAAATTTTCAACTCAATTTAACAATGCCAAAGAATCAACGGAACATCTGTGACCACACAGCATGACCTCGGATCTATTCAGTTTCAAATACCGGAGCTCCTACTTGTTGGTTGTCACCTGCTACAAGATGGGGAGAATAATGACAATTTTCAAAAAGTTTCAGAGGAAACAATAGTAAAACAGCATATAAGAGCCCAAGCTCTGTGCATGTCACATAGCAAACATGATATGGATGGTAGCTATCAATATTTTGGAGTTGCCAAGGTGAGGCCTGTGATACCAGGGGAAAATGTGATGGGAAAGATCAGAATTCTATGTAACAAATAAAAATTAGAACATACTCGGTTCAAGTCTGTTCCATATTTGCGATGAAGTTCATCAAGGCTAAGTTTATGATCATCCTAAGGGAAAACAAAAGGAAAAGAATTAAACATTTTATCACTAAAAAAAGAATTAAAAAAGCATCAGCATCATCCCTCACTATCATTAGGCTCAGAACACAAGTTTGTATATATACTCTCACCATTGCCAACGGCTTGGTGACCACACAGCTCCTACTGAGTGGTCTTCACTAGGGAATGGCTCAAGTGGTATGACCGGGGCCTTCACAGCCTGACCAGGCAGATTCTAGACAGGCTGCATCCATGGAGGCCTCCACAGCCTGAAGAGGTGGAAGTTCCCTACATTCAGTATGATTCAGAAACACAGAAGTAAAGGCCCATGATATCAACCGCTCCTCTGTGGACCTTTGGTTACAACAGCGTGTTGAATAACTTGTCCAACCTGCTGACAGCTTTCACAATGAAAATTTTCCATACCAACCTCTACAATTCAGTAACATTTGCAGGACTGCTATATATAATCTCTTTGTTTTGAAAATGAAGCAAATCTGACTGAAGAATGGCTGGGGGGAGGGGCACCACACACTCAAAGGATGTAAGATACAATTCATACTTAAGAAGAGAAAGCACCCTTCCTGCTGGTACTTACCATAGAAACTTCTTTCTTCAGCTCGTCCATATCCCTCTCTTTCTTAGCCTTTTTCTTGTCGCCATGCTCTGAAACGGCTGCCGGTTCATATTTATCACGTCCAACCTATAGAGGAAGGAGGGAAAGGTGTGATTGTGAATTAGGAACAGCATCTCAAAATTAAAGGTTTATTTTCAGCAATTTGAGGCGAGCATCTTGAAGAGTCATTGGGCTAATATCCATGGAAATATATGTGCTGATGATGCATACTCAACAACAGTCCAGTATTATCCAGAATACTGCCATCTCTAGCTCAAGACAGGCCATCTGTACCCTAGGTCACTAAGACCAGTGCCCTGGGTCTTGTCAAGACTCAGAATGGCCCTACCAGTTGCTTCCATCTGGGGTGGGGGGCAGGGGAGAGGCTGTGCTGTCAACACTTCCACACCATGGCCCTTCATCTTCCCCACTGAAAGACGAAACTATCTTCACATCACTAACTTACAGTATAATACACTAAACTTAAGCACTTGTACTCTGAATCAGACATCAAATCCTGGGCTCCACCACCTAACAGCTGTGTCTCCTTGGGCAAATCACTGATTCTGAAATTGCACCATTCTCTTTCCTAGCATGGAGATAATGATGCCCATTCCCTTAGATGTTTGAGAGGACTAAATGATATACACCTAAATGTTAATGACTTTATTATCATGTTTAATTCTTATCTTTGCAAAGAAGTCATTCCATACCAACTTTAATAATAATACCTTTAGGGCTTGCCTAAGAGTCCTAATTTTTTTTACCTTATTTAAAAAAAGAAGTCAGCCCAAGAGTCCTTCAAATGCTTTAAGTGAAAAACAAAAAAGGGAGTTCCCACCCCAATCTGCAGCCTGAGAATAAAGCCCCCAGATGAAAAGTCCCTGGAAATGTTTTGACAGAGGCAGGATATAGGAGAAGCATGTGCATTATCACACAATTCACAGGATCCACCTACGCCTCTTGAAAACTGGAACAATTTTTAAAGAAAACGTTGATTCCATAGTTTAAATTTAGATTGTTCCACTCCCCCACCTCCTGTTGAAAATGCTTGCGCTCAGCTACACAAAGCCGGAACCTAGTGCTCCTAAGGGTGGTCCCCAGAGCAGAAGACCCCTCACTCCAGAGGCCCCCATCCCACAAACTGTTTGCAACCACCACCATTTCCTAAGAAGGGCAAAGAAAGGCGATCTTGGCAATTTTCTTACAATGGGTGCTCTGTGGTGCAATTTCTATTCACTCATGGCTCTCCCTTATTCATTTCTAATTTTCAGGAGTACACCAGCTACTAAAGCAGTAAGTAGAAACACTGTCTAGATTAAAACTACACTGTGTTAAAAATAAAAAAAATCAAAACATACAGATACCTTACAGCGGATATGGTTGTAAATAAATACAATAATCACTTGAATTTGAAAATACCCTCTTAAGACTCTAAAGAGATCATAACTTCAAGTTCGTGCTGCCAAGACATAAGGACATGTACAGTATTCACATTGCTCAACTTGTGTGGTTACATTTACAGTGTTCCCTGCAGATTAATTTTTTCAGTGTCCTTTAGCTTCTGTATCTTATCTGTTAAGAATGAAGCAGAGCTAAAGATAGTCAACATTCTCGACATTCTCTCCACTATGGAGCAACCACACTGGTGAGAGGCTGTCTGGTAGAGCCCTGTTGCCAGAGTTAAAATGGAAAATCATCACACACCCTGGGAGCAAACAGACAACACAAACCAAAAAAATGGCTGCCCCCTCCGCCCTCCTCACCACGGACCACTGGATTTCCTTGATACATTTAATGAAGATGCGCACACACACTGAAACTATATTAAACACACTGCCTAGGGAGCTCGAAAGACTCACGTGGTCACTTTGTATTGATTTTTAAAATCCGGTCCACAAATTCTCTAAGCAAAGTTGAGTATCATTAAAAGATATTGAATTTAAATATATGAAAATCAGAGTTAAAATCCCTCTGCCTCACCATCTGTAGGCTTTGATTATTTTCTGGCTTTCAACATTTTACACTCTGAAAGAGGGGGAGAGAGTTATCAGATCAGCTAAGACTTGGATATGTTCCAAAGTTCTATCCCCAATTACAAAAACAGACCCCTTGCCTGAAGCTTCACAGTTCTCAATGCTTAAGGTAGCTGGAAATAGAGGCTCCCTAATAACCCTCCCCTTTCTCCATCAATTCATGGCATACTAAGGGTGGGGAAAGTTTAAAACAGATTTGTGAAAGAGACAGGGGAAGTACTAACAAGAGATATTTCTTTTCCTTCAAGATTTTAATTGCTTCGCTAGGCACTGTTTGTCCAGAAGACCAGGCTGCTTATGCAATTCAGTTCTTCCCTACAAGTAAAACAATAATACTAGCTCATCTTGATGAGAACCAAACATTACTCCAGTCCCTACTAATCTCAATGACTACTTTCAAAGCATGAAAAAAAAAATCTGTGTGTGTGGAAGGGTGGAATGCAGGGTGGAACAGGGAACAACTTAAATTGGGTAGATAACATTTTATTATTTCTTTGAGAAGCATTTGGGAAAAACAAAGGTCATGGAAAGGGGAATGATAACATGGCCTCCCCAATCTACTCCCATGACCTTCCCCCTCCTCCAGGTACACGAGTCACTTTTTCAATTAGGAAATGCCCAGAGGCCTGGCAGGGACCACGCTCCCTGGGCAGCACCGTTCGGCACCACTGTGCTGTCCCCATAGGACAGGTACAACGGAGGCTCAAGGTTACTATTACACCCTCCCCAAAAGGGCCACTTGTGAACTCCCCCCCCCACCATTCTAATTTAGGAAGTGGAAGGTCACAACAAGGACAGGGGCGTGCCCAATGTGACACAGTCTAAAATCAAGTGTCATTACTTCACCCTGTGCTTCCAGGGGATTTCATTTTCTCAAAGGTTCACTATTGAGTTCTGCCACCATTTGATCTGGGTAGAGAAAAAGGGTGCTCAGGATGTGGGGAAAGAAAATTCCTAACAGGAGGAGCCAAGGCTGAAACTTGGAGTAAGGTTCACTTATTTAGTATTTAAATTGTTTCAAATTATTTAGAGGTTTCATTTTCACTTCTCAATAGATTATGTATTTCTCAGAAGCTTCTTCATCTGAATTAGCTCATCTAGTTCTGAATGGTTACTGAGTGTCATCTTGATTAGCCAACTACCTTCACAACAAAATGCGATGACAAGCCCTGGATTTTTGGCAAGAGCTTCATTCGTTTCAGTGACTTCTCCTAATAGAAGAGAACAGAGTTCACGTGCAGCTTTCCCCACAGCCCCAAGCACCAAATTCCTTTTGTTTGTTCAATTCTGTCCCAACTGCAGGCAGACAACAGTAAACAACATCTTCCAAAGCTTCCTGTGCAAAGTTGCCGATTCCTGCTGCTCTAACACCATTTTCTGTTGTCATCTACTCATGTTTGTGAATTTACGCACAGAGCAGAACGGGGCTGATATGCAGCACAGAGGAGGTGCCCACCCTCAGCACTCCAGCCCCCAGGGCTGAGGCCCCAACCTTCACTTCTTTAAAAGCACAGACTGAATCCTTACAATGGGCATGCCCTCTTGGGGCTGGCAAGGCGCCTTCCTCCTCTTCAGTAATTGACAATTTACAGGGAGGAGTGGGAAGCAGATATGACAGGTACAGAGAATTATCCCTGTGAAGGTGAAAGTCACTCAGTCGTGACCGACTCTGTGATCCCATGGACTACACAGTCCATAGAATTCTCCAGGCCACCATACTGGAGTGGGTTGCCACTTACTTCTCCAGGGGATCTTCCTGACCCAGGGATTGGAGTGGGATCTCCTGCATTGCAGGCAGATTCTCTATCAGCTGAGCCACAAAGGAAGCCAAGAACTATCCCTAAATTTTTTTTTTGCAGGTGCCTTTTTTCCCCCCAATTATTTTTATTAGTTGGAGGCTAATTACTTTACAATATTGTAGTGGCTTTGGCCATACATTGACATGAATCAGCCATGGATTTACATGTGTTCCCCATCCTGAATCCCCTCCCACCTCCGTCCCCATCCCATCCCTCTGGGTCATCCCAGTGCACCAGCCCCGAGCACTTGTCTCATGCATCCAACCTGGACTGGCAATCTGTTTCACACTTGATAATATACATGTTACCCCTAAATTTTTAAAAGGCACACAAAGAAGGTACAATGAGTTTAGGAGAGAAGCTTCTATCCCAGAGGTGGGGTCACTGGAGGTCTACATAAGCTCAAGTTGCCCCGAGGCCCTCAGATCCATCTCTACCAGCCCTCAGAAGGGCAGGCCTTGGAGACGTTCTCAGTTGAGCTGAGTGAACATTTGACCACAGTTCCAACCCTATCAGCACAATCCTCTGTGCCCAACAGGGAGGTCAGAGGCCTTCAGACTTCAGCAGTTGCTATTGATGAAGTCTGGGGGATACTTGGGAGCAGAGACATCTATACCCTTGGATTAGGACTACGGATGGCGCTTTTAAGTCAGCCCCAGGTCGTTCTAGCTCTGCCATGCGCCAGCAAGACAATCCTGAACAGTCAGCCTCAGCTTCCTCCTTGCCTAAAATGAAAATAACACTTGGGGGTAACTACTAAAAACTCTAGATGGCATTCCAATAGTCTGATGAATCAAGTGGCCACCGTCAAATCCCAAAACAAAACACCTAAAACCAGCACTGTTTGTAAAACTGACAAAGCAAGCTTTGGACTATCAACAGGGGCCAGAAGAAGGGTAAAAGTAACTGCCCCAAATGCAGCCCAGTTAAAAGCTGGCCAAGAGGGCTGTAGAAACGGCACCTCTGATTCCAGTTAGGCAGGGAAGTCAAAGGGATGATGTCTCTTTGATCCTGCTGGTTGCCTACGAGTACTGCCTAGAGTGGACTACATCTTTCTTTTATATATAAAGGGGCGGGGGGCGGGGCAGGTATCTTCCCGATGTATTATTATATCATTATCAAACATAACAGTGTATGTGAAGGTACTCTGCATAGCACTGCATGAAAGTTATTATAACTTGGTTTTAATTAACATATATCATTTGCATTCCTCATTGACTATGAAAAGTCATAACCTTAAAAAAAGAAACCTCATTTTGGGCATTTTTTAATTTTATCCATCAAATGAAACAAAGAAAAGAGAACATATTACCACACCAAGTTCATTACAGCTCTGATCACTCCCAAATAACTAAGTAGTTTATGTACAAAGAATTTTCTCTTGCCAGGGATCTGAGGCTGGAGATGGGAGAGAGCAGGCACTACTGTGATTCTACAGCTGCTCTGCAGCTCAAAGCAGCATTTAGGGCAGTGAGGAACCACCCTACCTCCATATTCCTTCGCTCCCTCACCTAAACCGCGGTGGAGCTGGGGAATGCCAAGCAGCCAGGCCATAGCAGTGGGTCTCTTTGTGAACTTAGCTCAGTCCCTCCAAACTTGGGCTGCAGTCCATCAGCCAGCAGAGTGCAAAGCAAACAGCTCCAGCTCTAGCTGGTGGGCTGAACAAGGCTTAACCTTCCTTCCCAATCTACCTGCATGTGAAATTTAAGGAGCCCGACAGCCCACCCTACCTGCATTAGTTAGTATACATTCATCATCATTCAAAAGAAAAAAAACCTAAAGCATCTAAACAATCAATATACTTTAGATTCACTACCTCTTTAAAAATGTGTTTTCAGTTGGTAAAAAAAAAAATAAACCTGGTTTTAAAAATGGGGTGTTACTTTCTACCTCTACACTAGGTAGCTGGGTTGTGAAGAGTTAAAATATTCTGCCTATTCCCCCCACTTGCTGCCCTCCTCACCCCTTTCTCATCTTGTCAGACCACTCTGGCTAGTGTCACTCAAACGAAGTTGTTGGTTTGAGAGAGACCATGGATTAACAACTGGCACAAGCATTAAAGCAGACTGAATTACTTTCCTAAGTCCTGATCACTCCTCTCAATTGGTAGCCCGAAGCCTAGGGTGGGAAGTAATATAGCTGTAGGGCTGAAAAGAACAAAGGCAGTGATAACCCAGAGAAATGCCCCGAGTTGAAACAAAACCAATATGGCACCATAGAAGCATCATATGGAGGATAAAGAAAAACACAAGAGGATAACACCCCAAGGGGCATGAGGCGCTGCCCTCATCATGCTGACAAACGGCAAAGATAAACTAAGTCCCCGATCCACGAAACCTGAACACCGAAAACAATGCAGGTCCCAAAGACCAAAGCACAAGCATCAAGGATCCACTTTTCAGATCACCAACAGAAAAAAAATCTAATAGCTGTTACTAAATAGGGTTTGAATAAAACCAGATACAGAACTAATTAACATTCAGATATATCACTGTAAAGTCACAATGGAACTAAGGAATGAGGTCTACTGGCCAAAATTCCCTTGGCTCAGGGTCCATATGAAACCAGAAACACTGCAGGGTGGGTTGGGGGGTGGAGTGGGGTGCTTCCATTCTGACAGAATCTGCTGTCTCAAACATCAGTCAAAGAAATGAAGAACTTCTTGTGGATTCCTGATGACAGATTTAAGCACAACTAAGGAGGTGACTCATAGGCAGAGGAACAGTCTCTCTTCGACTCCAGCCAAAGAACACACTTCCTCTCACACACACACTCGATTCATAGCAACGTGAGAAAAGTTCAAGCCTGATTTGGTTACGTCTCCTTTTCCAAAAATACATAAACGAAGATGAGTTTAAGAAAATAGTTAGTGGATTTTAAAAGTCTCTGTCCTTCACATTATCACTTACTGGACATGTAATTTCAGCGGAATCCAGAATTGGACAGCTCTGGCAGGGATGGGGAAACACTCTGCCCAATGTTGTGCTGGCCAAAAGCAGCCACTCTGATTACTGTGAGGCCATCTGATCTGACACTCGTGTTTCTTCTTCTGGCCTGCTGGCTGGCAGAGGGCCCTGGGCAGCTAGGAGGAGGCACCACAGCACAAATGTTCGTCCTCCCACCCCTCACAGAGGGCTGAAAAGCCCATTTTATTTCAAATGACCTTGACCAAGACTCTAAAAATGTAAAGCCTTTTACTTGGAAAGTGAAAGTAGATGAGAACTTAAAAAGCCACCATCCCAGCCGAGCCCACGGAACACTTTCACTCGGCTTCCCTGGGGAGGGTAATTCATGATATTTTCCATTCTTTCCAACCCTCAGTATTTTTTTTTTCCCCAGGTGAAAGAAAAACTGTTTTCTAGTTTTGAAAAGGCTTAAGACGAACTGGTGAACAGCACAAACCCATACTTGATACATGTTTGATCTCTCAATGCCAAAAGCCCAACAATAATCAACAAAGCCACTCTCACTTGCCCTGCACTCTAAACGCAACAGAGGTGATGGCACTTGGGTGAGTACTCTAGCTAAGGGTGAGATGAGAAACTGACGCTTTGGGGCTTTAAAAACCTTTTTTTTGTTGTTTTAAATAAACTAGTTTTTACTTTTCCACACAAACTCCTTTCAAGAAAATTATCTTTAAAGCCCCTGTCATTCTTAAATTTGGATATACTATGTGAAAGAATACAGCCTGAAGGAACAGAAAGTCACAAATCTATTCATTTGTTGCTAAAATAGCCAGGAAACAATGCTCTAAAAGGGTTCTGGTGTGGAGAATGGATCTTTGTAATGTTGAATCCACTTTTTTCTTTTTAAAATGCAATTTAAGAATAACACTTGGGCAGCGGGTGGGGGCTGGATATTTTAAGTTTTACTCTTCACCTGCCTAAACATCTTACTAGGTTTTTAAAAAATTCCTCCCCCTCCTTTTGGGGGAGGGGGTGCTTGTCAGGCTCTCAATCTTCTCAGATTTATGATGCAGACCTTCCCCTTTCCTACCCTCCCACCCAAAGGTGAGTCACCAGTGTTACAAACTTACTGGCAGAGAAAACTACAAATTAACCAAGGGTAAGTTACCCAAAGAGAACACACTCTCAGAGCAGCAGCGGGGGTGGGGGTGGGGGGCGGGAGCAGGGGTGGCGGAGGTGGCAGGAGAAAAAAAAAAAAATCACACTCATGGACACTGAGCACTTGACAGGCAAAGGGTGTGATGCAACTCCCAAACTTCTTCTCTGTCCCCAGGGCCAGTCACCAGTTCCTCCCGTAACCACTCCACTTGCTCTTAACCATGCCACTTGCTTGGGCTGGGCCCAGGCAACTTTCCATTCTGAGAACTCTGTCTTATGATGTTTTCAATCCAAAGTACTGACTTCACAGCAGCCATAGGAGATTCAGTCGCTTTCAAGCTGAGCTCCAAAAGGGCTGCTGATAGTGTTACCCTGCAACCAGGATTTCTGCTGACATGTGTATACCTTGTGTAACCTCCACCTGCACCTTTTCCCCAGCTCCTCTTTACATCCCTACCCAGAAGCTGTAAGCTGTGGTTTCTTTCCTAGGTAACTAAGTCAATGTTCTAACAATGGAGAACTGCGGTGAAAGGCCTGGTGACATCCTTCCTCCCCACCCTGGTCTTCTGTAAACTTGAGAAAAAAGAAAGTTTCTTGCATATCTTTGGTTTGCTAAAGAATTGTGGGTGGTAGGCCGAGCTGCAGATTTAAGCCAAGTCACTGGCAAAAGCAGCCAGTATGAAAAAAAAAAAAAAAAAAAAGGACAAAATCCTATTTCATCCAGGAATGATTCAGCAGGAGCTGGTTCTTTCATTTCATTCCCCAAAGCTTAGGAGAGATCGATTTTTTAAGGAGAACTAAAATCACCTGAAATACAGTCAAAACCTGGGCCCCCAACAGTAGTGGGAAGAGGAGGGGAAGAAATGAACAATGACCTTAAAAATTAGCTGCCAGCACAGGCTTCCTGGTTAACCAATTATCAGCAGGGCTTTAGTCACCACTCCACCCACATTTTAATCCCCATGTGGAAAAATCCCAACATTTCAGCATAAAATATCCTTCTGAACATTTGGACTATCAGAGTAAGTCACTAGGGACAAAAGCAGTTGTTTTATCCCAGGAGAATTACCACCACCACCACCACCACCACCAGAACACACACACACACACACACAGATACCCTCCCTAATGATCACTTCATCAGAGTACTCAAAATACTAATGACAACCCAGCAGATAAGCAGCGTATCTGCCTGTGTTAACCAGTTACATACAATTCCAACTTTGGGTCTGCTAGCCACTAGACATTAGAATCCATAAGACATCGAGGTTGAACCTCCACAGCCCAGGTACACTGTTATCTTTACCACTACTGTGCAAATAAATGTGTGGTTACCCAAGGGACATACAGGTCTATGGACATAATTTACTCAAACATCTTTCACTAATCCAACATAACAAACATCCCAGTTTCATCTGAAAAATAACTTTATATATATAGAGTTCTGCATGTAAGTCACTGTTAAAGAGTGAGTGAGTGAGTATTTAGGCTTGGACACTACGGGCTGCTCACGAATCAGGGACCTCTGGTGTGCCACGAACCAACCATTTGACCTTGAGCAAATCCCTTCACCTTCCTAGGCCAAGCTCGGGTACATATCTACGGGGCTCTACACTCCTGCAATCAGTAATGTGTGGCTCAAGAAATCAACCATTTTTCTGAGGAAGAAGAGACCAAGAAATGAGCTTTTAACAGCCTGTTTACTGGAAAGACCTAGGGTTTGATGGTGTGTGCAAGCACAGGCCACTAACCCAGTCTGCACCCCGGTTCTCTTCAGCTACTTGACCTGAGGCAGCGGCCCTCCACATTTTGTGCTTTTAAAAGATTCAAGTTGTGCATTCCCACTTCTCCTTCCTTTCTCCACCAGGTCCAAACCTTTCAATGACCTCCTTCAAAATCCATTTAGACTCCCTAAAGCAAGAACCCTCCCTCTTCCTCCATCACTCATTCCACTCGGAGGAGCCGACCCTTCACAGTCCTACTAAGCGCCGGACAGCGTGCAAACCCTGGACACAATGGAGGGGATTCTCTCCTACCAGTATTCTCACGACCTGGTCATTTTATCCCATCAATTGATACTTCTGATCGTCATTTTGTATAAACTTTTCTCGACTGGACTTTGGCCTCGGGCCTATAGATTAACTGTCTGAGTTACAAAAATGCAGGAACCAGCCGTCGTTCTGGTATTCCCACAGTGCTCGCCTCTCCTGCCCGGGGAGGAGGAGATTCGTTCCTTCTAGAATCTCTCTTCCGTGCGTAGACACTCCTAACCTGTACTGTCCTCACTTCCCTTCCTTTTTTCGTATTTATACTACCCGGAGACACTGGTGGATCAGGCTGTGCTCCTTCCAGGCTCACTCTTCCAAAAAAAAAAAAAAAGAAAAATCAACATTCACCCTCCCCACCATCAAGATGACCACTCCTGTTGCTCAGGCTGCCCCGAGTGCATCCCGTGTTTATGGAAAGTGGCCCATCAAAGCTCTCAAAAGTATACCTTCAAGGCCATCCTAGAGCGAAGGCACACCCTTTCTGGCACCAGCCCGCCCGACCGGCTCCACACTAAAGGGAAGCCAATTTTTTTCCCCCCAGTTCCCCCTCTGCGGGCAACTGGATAGACCCTGGAGCCTCCAGAAGAAGCCTAGGGACCCCAAGGCCGGCCCCGCATCCCAAGCCCCCCAGGGCCCGGGCCGGAGCCGCGGCGGGAACCGCAGCCCGGGAAGGGGCCGGGCAGAGCGCCCACAGGGGAAGGGGAGGAGCACGTCTTTCCTCCCGGCGAGAAGGGCGGAGGGAGAAAGGAAGGCGAGAGACGGAAGGTGAGGGCGGGCGGAAGGAGGGAGGAAAGGAGCGGGTTGGGGATGCCGCCGGCGGCCCGCTCCTGTCCAGGGCCGCCCGGCCGCCGTGCTCCCTCCTCCTCCTCCCGGGCCGGCGGCTCCCGAGCGCCGCCTCCAGGAGCCCGGGAGCGCTCGGTCTCGGGGGCCCGCAGACCCTCTCTAGGGTCTGCGCACCGCCCGGCGCTGCCGCGCTCCAGCCCCTCGGCGCTCCCTTCCCACGTCCGCCCCTTATTACCGCACTCCCTCCATTTCCAAAGTGCGTCGCCTTTTAAGCCTCGCCGCTCTGCCAACCCATTCCGCGCCCCGCCGCTTCCTCCTCCGCCTCCCGCGGCTGCGGTCGCCCTCCAGACTTCCTCCCCTTCCTCCGCCTCCCGGCCAGGGCTCCTCGCGCCCCTCCCCTGGCTCGCCCGAAACTCACCCCCTTCCCCATAGCGGCGATGGTCTGCGCCCCGCGCCGGGTCCTTCCGTTCAGAAAATGAGAGAAAGAAGAAAGCGGCTCCCGGCCGAGCAAGCGCGGCCGGGGGAGCGAAGAGGAAGGAGCTAGGGCTGCCGCGAGGCGGGAAGGAGGGAAGACGGCAGGCGGCTCGGGCCGATGCCTTCTGCCGCCGCCGCCGCCGGGGCTGCTACTGCTGCTGCTGCCACGTGTCCTCCTCCTCCCGCCGCTGTTCTGAGCCCCAGACCCCGCCGCAGCTCAAGCCTGCGCCTCCTCCACACTTCCTAAAATATGCAACCTGCATCTAGCTCCGCCCACTCACGTCACCGTTACCGGAGCAACCTGATACCGTCCACGGGCCCTGGCTCCGCCTCCCGCCCCAACCCCACCCCCAGGCCGGGGCCGTGCCGGCTGCGACCGGCCAGGGCTCCAGGCAGCAGGGCGCCGGGGCCTGGGGCTCGCGTGCGCACGTCCCGGGAGGCCGAGACCGCGCCTCCGCGGGGCGCCCTGGCTGGCTGGGCTGCGGGGGTTCGGCGGCCGTGCGGCTCCCGCGTCCCTCCTCCTCCTCCCTCCGCCCTGCGTGACCAGCCCACTTTGGAGAGCGCGCAAGGTCCGCAGTGGGTGCGGGGATGTCTGTGAAACTGGGCTCCCGAATCTCCGCGGACCCGGGACAGAATCGTCGCGCGGAGGGGCCTTTCTGGGCATCAGGGAGCTTCTCTGGGACTAAAGGAAACACCAGGTTGAGGTGGGGAGTCCGGAGAGACTGTAGCCAGCGCTTGCAGAAGGGAATGCGCGTCCCTGCAGACCCCAGGCCCCGCGCCTACCTGCGGATGGCCTTCCCGGCCAGGCTCTGGGGCCAGCCTCTCGGTGCTCTCACGAATGCCTCCTATGGTCTTGGGATCCCTGTTATCTATATCCCACAGGGCCTGGGTTGGCGTTGACAGAGGTCCCAAGCACCCTCCGCCTCCTTTGCTTCAACACCCCCAAATGATAATCCAGAGCGCCTGCAATTAATTCATTCATGTTGTTCTGTGAATATAAACTGTCTTGTTTTGGGGATTCACTTTGGCAGGGGAGGAACACCTGAAACCTAAGGAAATGCATATCTTTGGCAAAAGACTCCGCGGAGGGTAAGATGTCTGAGGGCCTGTCTCCTGGCCTCCCACTGGCACAGCAGGGCCGCTCTCAGCTCAGCCTTTGGTTCTCTGAGGGATCTGGGCCTGGAGTGTGGTGAGGAGCCCAGAAACCCCCCGGAGGGCCCTGGCCTGGCTGCGCTGTGTGGCTTGCCTCCCATTACAGCTTCTGCAGAGGCTGCAATGGCTGAAGGTTTCCTGCAGTTAAAAAGCAAGGTATTATTAACAATGTTTTCAGGAAGTCAGGCATGCTCTGGGAAAGCACAAGGTTTGCAGGAGAGAGTCACTCCGTGTCTCTGGGAATTCTGACAACAAACAGGGAAAACATTAACTTCCTAAGCAAGTTAAAATTGGCCCTGTTAATTTCAACTATTAATTTAACGTGAAAAAATAAAGAGGTGAAGCCTTGAAAGAAACTGGGAAGAAGGGAAGGAAGAAAGAAAATCGAAGGGGGAAAAAACTAGCAACTGTGTTAGCAGTTAGGCCATTAGAGTAAGTCTTGTTCTTTTTAGAAGAAACCGTTTCTTTCCTCTTGCCCAAGAATGCATTGTTCAGGACTGGTGCCTCCTCCAGCGACCTTCAGGCTTGGTTAAATCAGCGCAGGCCCTGAAGAGCAGAGGAATTGTAAATTCAAATTCATGCCTGCTGGGGAAAGAACCCCCAAATCCAGAACAGAGGTCCCAATGCTGCTAATTCAACAGAAGGAATTTATGAAGTGTTATCAGGGCTCTGCCTCCAAAGGTCTACAGAATGCTTTATTTTCATGCAATATATCCCCCATTACTGCTAACCTGTAGGAGGATTTTGCTTACTAAAGATCTCTCAGCTTGCTTGAGATTAATTATCCCTTGGGCCCTGCTCTGAGCGGAAAAAGCACAGCAAGAACAAAATGTAGAAAGCAAAAGTCTAAACAATGTAGGTTTCTCCTGCTGGTGGATCACCTTTTTCACCCTAACTAAAATTATCACTTTTAAAATTTTCATTTAACAACATAACACTGAAAGATCAGGCATTTATTTCCCTTGGCCTTTTCAGCTGTTTATTTGGCAACTGAAGATTGCTGAAGGTCCTTTCAAGAGGACCTCAAAGTTCTAGCTATATTCCAGACTGGGGAAAAGGCATAAAAGGAAGAAGTATTAAAATCTGAAATTTACTTTTGCCTCCACATAGTACTTTTACATATAAAATCCTCCATGGGATTCTCACAAGTCTGGAAGGCAAAGGGCGTTAGCTGCATTTTACAGAGTGGGAGACGGGAGGTTTGAGGATTTTCTCAAAACAAGGCCACTCAGCTAGTGATGGTGGAGCCTGGTCTCAAAATCGCAAGATGGGAACCGTCTTCCTGCTTGTAAAATTTGGTCTCTGAGCATGGCACCAGGGAATTTTTGGTAGAAGGATACTAATTGCTTTCAATGGTGCTGTCCTCACAAATACAGAGGGTTTCCATGGGCCTCTCCTCTTTTATAACCAAGAAGACCCCAGCGAGAACCTCTTTTGCCTATTTCTACTCTTCATCAGTCTACCGGGTGCATCATCATGAGGCTGAGAACATTTTATAAAAATGTTTGCTATAGATCAACAAACACTCCCTTACCCCCGTTTTCACCCACCTATTCTCACTTCTCAAGGTGTATCCCATTCCATTTTCAAGTCATTTGATAATCCAATTTTTAATTTCAGTCCTGTTGAAAGACATAATTTGACAAAAACATTTCAGAATATCAGACAAGTTATGTTGTTGCTACTGTTCCTCTAATGTTGATGTGTCTATGAGTGCTCAGCCAAGTGTTATATGGTCCAGGCACTTCTGGGCAGTTCTCAGGAGTGTTTTTAGGGATAAAGTTTATCATTAGGTATTGAGGACAAAAGAGGTGAAGGGAAAAAAAATATGGTAAGGAAGCTAGAGCTGAAAACTTTTTATGGGAAAGAGTGATGAAAAGAATCCCTGCTGGATTGTACAATGGAGCCCTGAGCATGCCTATAAAATTAAGACAAAGAGACATTGTGGACAGAACTGAGGTGCAGAAGTCACAGATGCCTTGGGATGTGGGTGACCAAAGGGGGAAATACCATTTTGGGGGGGACAGGCCTCTTTCCCCTCTTGGGAGAGCTTTCTGAATGGAACCTTGGAAAGCAAACATTCCCCTCATTTTATGTGAAGAAACTGAGGCTCAGGGAGTGATTGGAACTGGACAGTCCCTGAATGTTGGAGAACTATTGGGCATCTTTTCAAACTCCCAGAGCAGTGCTGAGGATAAAGAAACTTCCAGAAGAGAATGTGGGGACAAATTCCGTCTCTCTATTCTATCTACCTCATATACTATCAGTTCTTGTTAAGCTCCTAGCTTGGGAAACAATTAAACTGGTGGAACCAGAGACTCAGCATTTATAGCCCCCAAGGCTGCCAAATGTGGATGGCTTCGAGGAGGATTTGACACAACCGCGGAGTGTTGGCCCAGTCATTGTGAATAGTCAGCAGACGTCTGAAAAACATGATGCAAGTCAGTATTTTGAGCCAAGAGTGCTAGCACTTTGAGTAAGTACTTGCTGAAATGAATAAACATGCCATTGCAATTAAGGGCTTTAGAAAAAGAGTTGGAACCTACAATAAAGTTAGCATTTTCCATTGGAAGCAAACGCTTGGGAGATCAATGAGCTCGGAAACTGGAAAGATAGAAGTCTCTTTGGTCCAGCTTGCACTAGAGGTATCATGGAAACAATCTTAGGCATGCATCCTTATTTTTTACCATTTCCTTGGTACTCCAGGAAGCCACTTAGCTGCCACTGTTACCATATTTACTGCATTAAAGCCATTTCTCACCATTTCAAAGTTTCTCCTAGCCAGTATCCCACCACTGCAGATCTGCTTGTCCCCATCTAGCAGCAGACATATTACCCATTGCTTTAAAAGCACAGTTCTAGGAACTTCCCTGGTAGTCCAGTGGCTAAGTCTCCATGCTTCTAATGCAGGGGGCCTGGGTTTGATCCCTGGTTAGGGAACTAGATCCCATATACCTCAACTAAAGATCCCGCAAGCCACAACTAAGACATGGCACAGCCAAATAAATAAATAGATAATTTTTGTTGTTGTTGTTAAAGCACAGTTCTAGGCAGAACACTGACCATCAGAAATCTGTCAGCCAAAGAATTCTGACCCCTGAAACTTTCCCTCCCTGATTCCATTTTCCACTCACCTCTTTTCCCTATAAAAACTCTTTAGTATGCTTGCAAACATATTTCCTTCTGTTAATGATTTTTGAAGCCCTCAGGTTTTGCCTCTGGAAATTTAGAAGTCAACTTTACTTGGTACCTGTCCTGGAGGCTGTTATCAGTCATACAGAATCAAGTTCTCAGGTTTTTCCTCAGCATTCCTTTATTACAAACACTTTATAATAAAGTGTTTGTTGCGCAGTCATGTCCAACTCTTTGCAACCCCATGGACTGTAGCCCACCAGGCTCCTCTGTCCATGGAATCCTCCAGGCAAGAGTTCTGGAGTGGGTGCCATTCCCTTCTCTAGGGGATCTTCCTGACCTAGGGATTAAACCCCAGTCTCCTGCATTGCAGGCAGATTCTTTACCATCTGAGGCACCTGGGAAGCCCTCCTTTATTACAACTGCCACTTAAACAATGTGCTCTTATTAATAGCAGTCTTTGTAAAGAAAACAACGATAAAGGACTCTTTAGTTGTCCCCCACAAGTGTTTTACACTGTGTTCTCAAATTCAGAGTCAGGCTCGGTCTTCTTTTCTAGCACTTTCCAACACACTGCTACTCCCCTCACCCCAGGGATTATTATTGTGATAATAGTATCAAAACATTATTAAATATTACAATATCCTGGCATGTAAAAATGCATATTTTCTTCTCTACAAATCAACCACCATGGGGCATTGCAAACAAAAATTAAATGGCAACAAACAAAGGGTCTGGAACTAAAAGTATTCTACTGCCAGAGTCCTATCTGCACCCAGGCAGCAGAGACATGGCTTCAAGCAGGCTTACAGGCCACCACGGGCAAGCTGGAGGCAGAGAAGAGGAAGCAGGAGAAACCTGTCATGGAACCCCACCTTGTTCTCAGGGGAATACAGCCATGAGCACTGAGGAAATGAGTGCTGCCATTGGGGTGGATAGATCTGCTATTCTTGGCCTTTAAAGCTTCCATGGAAAAACAATTGAGAAAGTTCTGTGAAGGCTGGTTCCACTGAGAACAGCACTCTTCCTTAGATCCCTTTGCACTAAAATGGGGTTTCAGGGACTTTGCAGATTTTCCCTTCACTGAAGTGAGAAATCACCATAATAGGAGAGAATACAGAATCATCAAAAAGTGGTTTGGTCCATTTACAAAAGTCTGGGAGTTTTTGAAGAAAGTATCCCCAAAGTAGGTCAGGTACAAAAATAGTAACCAGCTCAATTCATTTTTAACAGCTTAGGTTTTACTCTGGAGGCTGCCATGTGGTTGATGGGTAACCTCTACATGTGGACTCTTACTGATAAGCCCCCTAGAGAAGTTCTCTCTCTTTCATCCCTTCTCCCACCCCTACCTCTGGCACTCTCCATTGTTTAACAGAAGTAAGAGCTAGCTCATGCCAAAACAAACAAACAAATAAACAAAAATTAAAAATTAAAAACCCAACCAAACAAATCCCAAAACCCAAAATAGCCATTACTGGGGATCTACTCTGAGCCTAACATCACACTTGATGCTGGCATATGACGACAACTAAGACACATTTTCTACCCTCAAATAGTTCACCATCTGGCATAAAGTAAGACATGCAAAGAGATATTAGTAACACAGTGAGAGGTGCTGTATCTATGTAGCATATCATGGGGACATGAAGGAAGAAGTGGTCAGTTCTGCCTGTGGAGCTGTAAGGGCTTCCCTGGCTGGATCTTGAAAGATAGATGGGAGTTCATGAAGTGAAGCCTCTTGTGGGTGCGTGTGTGTGTGTGTGTGTGTGTGTGTGTGTGTGTGTGTGTACATGCATGCATGCACACGTGTGTGCTTGTGTACTGTGGGGTGCTTGTAAGCAAAAGCAGCCAATTGAGTAAGACCCTTGGCACCTAATTAAACTTAATCTGTTGGGGAGGACTGGCCAGGAGTTTAAAATCACTAGAGCATAGAATTGTGTGTGTGTGACAGAGAGGAAGAAAGCAGTAGGAGATAAGCCTGGAGAGGTGAGCAGGGTCGATCGAGGACTTGGATACCATTCTAAGAGCTTGGACTTTATCCTGTAGGTCATAGGGAGACACTGCAGGGTTTTAAGCAGGGAGGTGTCATGATCAGATTTGTGCTTTGGAAAGATTTCTGTGGTAGTATTTGCTTGCTCCTTGGAAGAAAAGCTATGAGAAAGCTAGACAGCATATTAAAAAACACAGACATCATTTTGCTGACAAAGGTCCATAAAACAACCATAGTCAAAGCTATGGTTTTTCCAGTAGTCATGTACAGATGTGAGAGTTGGACCACAAAGAAGCCTGAGTGCTGAAGAACAGATGCTTTTAAATTGTGGTCCTAGAGAAGACTCTTGAGAGTCCCTTGGACAGCAAGGAGATCAAACCAGTCAATCCTAAAGGAAATCATACCTGAATATTCATTGTAAGGACTGATGTTGAAGCTGAAGCTCCAGTACCTTGGCTACCTCATGTGAAGAGCTGACTCATTGGAAAAGACCCTGATGCTGGGAAAGATTGAGGGCAGGAGGAGAAGTGGACGACAGAGGATGAGATGTTTGGATGGCATCACCAACTCAATGGACATGAGTCTGAGCAAACTCCAAGAGATAGTGAAAGACAGGGAAGCCTGGCATGCTGCAGTCCATGGGGTCATAAAGAGTCAGACACAACTTAGGAACTGAACAACTAGAGCCGTGGGATAAGCTTTCATAATCAGTGCATTTACCAAAGCTCTTCTGGTCATATTATTGGATTCAGAATCTCAGGATATCCATGTTTAGCTCTTGAGATGGCATGTTAATCTTTTTCTTCCTTTTTTGTGTATTTACGTGCATGTCTTGTTCCCCCGTCATGATCCTGATTATCTACTCCTTCCCCCAAACAGAGGCTTTCAAGTTGCTGGATATGGTGGAAAATTGGGATTTGGACAGAATTTTAGCCATCTGTTGGGATACAAATCCCTGACCTTAAAAGGTGGCTCAATTTGAGTCTTCCTTCCTCAAATGTAACTTTTGAGCCTATTTTATCTGTAACCATACCACCAGGGCTGCTGCTGTGAGAATCAATTGACATGATACTCTTAGGGAAATATCACCTGTCACATTGTAACTGTTCAAACAGTGTAAGGAATGATCTTGTTGATTTCAAATTCCTACTCAGCCTGCAAGAAACAAGTTTCAAAGAAGGATGAAGACATCCACAAAAATTTGTCTAGAGAGGGGAGTAAGAACAGAACCTGCTTTATGCTGGTTTTCCTCTTGCCCCAGCAACCTCCTGAATCCAACAGCGGGCCTGTCTGGGTACATGAAGCCAGCTTGTAGCAGAAACCACAGTACAGAATGCAGGAGCTAGGTGAGAAAGGGTTGGGTAACACTCCACCTGTCTGAACTGGTCTAGTTATCACCAAACTGCAGGTGAGGACTAGGGAAATAAACCCTGCAGTGAAACACTGCAGCACTGGCCCCGCTGAGAAATGGTCACCTTCAGAATAAGAAGCTTGACTATCCATGTTCTGGACTGCAGGGGCTGATACAGGGTAACCTGTCTGGTTGGGGGAGGGTGGGCGGGGGCGGTCCGAGCGTGTGGGCAGAGGACTGGGAAGGGGGAGAGAGAAAGCACTGTGTCCAAGTGTAACTTAAAACCATTACAGGTTTTTCTTTTTTTTCCCCCTTTTTACAGCCTCCCTCCCCCTTCACACACAGAAAGAAAGAGAGGAAGACAAAGAGAGGAAGGAAGATACCACCTGCTAATGCAGTCTCTAATTGGCAAGCCAGAGTTCTTTCTCTTCCTAAGAATGACCCAAGAGAATGCTGGGTTTCAGGACCATCACTCCCATTGCTGGTAAACGTCTGCCAGGCAGGGTGCTGCAGGCTAGAGCTGCAGGGAGCTTAGGGTAGGGGAGTAAGGGGGTCGGGAGAGGGGGTGTGGGGGGTGGCAGGGGCAAGAATCCACTGCCTTGTCACACCTTTAAACTCATCAACCAGAAGTGCTCAAACTCAATGTTTTCTCTTCCCCCTTTGGTTTTTTTCATAATGGGAAAAAAAAAAAAGGCGATGTTAAAGTTTTGAATTAAGAAACAGCTGCCACCTGGGTAATTGAATTCTGCTTAAAGCAGGCCACCTGGTTTTCAGCAGCAGCTCCTGGCAGGTATGGAGTGCCAGCCGAGGTCTTGCATTGACTTCTAAATGCAGGCTCGCAGTCCGTGCACCGTGCAGAAACCTTCCTTTCTGAGTAGCCAAAGTGGTGTTCTATCAGGTTACCTCAAGACATGGTCGATTTCTCAGACTGCAGACATTTAGAATTAAAGCAGTTGTGTTGGTCCCAGCCATTCCTGGTCACATGCTACCTTAAAAAAAAAAAAACCAGAACACAAAAACTGAAAAGCTGGTTTTCTTTGGCTCCCTGTTTGGACATCCATGTCATAGAAATATGTGTGAGTGAAATCACCTTGCTTTCTTAGAGGTTTCGGGAGGCTGAGTGTCTCCAGCTCCTTGGATGGTGGAAAGCGGGGTGGGCAGCCTGGGAGGAATATCAGGTGTCTATGGGCTGGATGCCATGCTCTGCCTTTCTTAGCCGGCTTCTCAGTTGTCACCCCTGCGCCTCAAAGGGAGGCACCATCAAGCAGCATGAATGGGGTTGCAGTCCTGTTTCCTGACCTGAGACGCCCACACACCAGGAACAGTCAGTACCTTTTATGCAACTCGTAACCCCGCCTCCTGTTTACATGCAGAGCAGAGCTGGTGTCAAGCAAGAGGGTTGGCTAGGACAGAGATATAAAAAGAAACAGAATGCTGGGAACTTGGGTGGTCTTGAGCAAGTCCTACACTTTTCTTCAAGCCTGTTTTCTGAATCTGAAATGTGTATAACAGAACTGAGTACAATTAGGAGCCGTGTTCAGGCAACATGGGATACTAGAGTTGGGGGTAGAGCTCTGCGCTGGACAGAAATCTTGCTCACAGGCAGTTATGTTTTACAAGGGACACTGAGCTTATGGAATGAGACTTCTACACCACAGATAACCTGGTCTGCTCTCCTCCTTTACAGAGGAATCAAGTCTGCATGTGCTTTTCCTAGTATGACCGACCACCTGCTTAATGTCAAAATGAGACCCCAGTCACTTATCTTTCCAGCACGCTATGCTGTTTGCTTTGCTTTAGGACCACTTGAAAACATCTACGCAAGGACAGAGCTGTTTTGCTTCCAAACCAAAAACTGAGGGTTATCCAAAACATGTAATTTAAAGAGCCAGCTTTTTGAAAATAGAATTTTCCATGATGCACTGGGTACTCACATAGGTTCATCTTAAAAATCTTGTCCTCTTTTTACATGAAGGGAGCTATATCTGATTGCACACACACACAAAGATACACACACATAGACAAAACACATACTATTATTTTGAGTTTGAGAGAATTCAAGGAAGACTTGGATGGTGTCAGTGTAAAATTTGATTAAAATCTATTGCAGGGGTCCCAGGCTTTGGACAAGGCTCCTTCACTTCTTTCCTGGGAAGCCCGTTCTCTGTTCAGGGACCGTCTCCCGGACCTGGCATCACCCCTGTATGGGGTTTCCTCAAGCTGCTAGGTGACGATGTGCAGCTTCAGTCCATGGCCAGCTTGGCTCCAACATCCTCAAATTTCTCTTCCTTCTGCCAGCTGATGGAGGATCATTTGAAAAAGAGCACAGAGGGCAGGAGCATGCGGGCCGGGACTGGAAGCAGAGCTGGGGCAAGGCTTGGGCGGATAACAGGGGCCAGGGGAGGGGGGAGTCTGAGGCAGTTGGAGTAGCCTCCAGTTGCCTGGTCCAACTCCCAGCAGGCTCTCTTCTGCTCTCTCGGCCTGGCTCAGATCTCGTTTCTTAATCCAATAAAGGGGCACTTGCCTAAATTTGAAAAGGTGCCATAAAATTATTTTATCCACCATATCCTGTCCAGAAGCAGTTAAGTTCCAATTTCCTCTTCAAAACTAATTTCTGTCTGATACGGCTCTTTCAGTATTGATCTACAATCAGTAATATATTATAGCCTCTGAAGCATTACTGTCTCATTACTCTCCTCTTTCTTGCCAAATGGACAGTGTCTCAAATCTCCTCTTTACTTCGCCCACTCTTGTTTCTCTCTCTGCTGCCACAACATCCATCTATCCACAGCCATGCCTTAACACAGAGCAGCCTCTCCTGGCTCCTCTGAAAATTCTAATCAGAAAAACTCCATCTGCCCGAATCTGGATCATGTTTAATGTACAGAAAAGCAGATCCCCACACTTTGGAATAGTGGTGGTGGGCGGTGTAGTACTGATTCTAGATCCTTCTGCTGGGGGGCTGGGAGGACCCATAAGCCCCAGTGCCCTTGAGGTAAGAGCTTCTGGGTTAGTGGCAAAGTTCCTACCTTTTTCAACACCGGGATCAGAGATTTCTTTGGTAACCTCATTTTCCTTTTTAAGGCTGCCCCTCTTACCATAAATCATACCCCACTGGTAATAAAATGTTGCCTTCTGGGGGGAGAACTACATTATGCTTTTCTCTAGGTGTTGCCTACAGCCTCTAAAAACATTAAGAAAACAAGTCTGGTGAAATATTGAACTTTTTCACCCTAAAGTTGGGAATGAGTGATTGTTACCCATTACCACCACTTCTACCACCATTAACAGAAGTCCTGAGACCAGCTGCTCAGCCCATGCCTCTAGCAACTGCCGCCTCCTTCCTACAACTCAGCTGTGGTCCACACCCTTCTGTTTCTCCATCACTAGTGGACTGCATGTTTCTATGGCAGCCAGACCTCCAAAGAAGTCTGAATCTCCATTCCCTTTCAGGGGATTCATTTAAGTTTCCATGCATCTGGGCTTCCCCTGTGGTCCAGTGGTTAAGAATCAGCCTGCCAATGCAGAGGACTCAAGCTCAATCTCTGGTCCAGGATGACACGAGGTGACTGAACCTGTGCACAACTGCTGAGCCCATGTGCCACAACTACTGAAGCGTATGCACCCTAGAGCGTATGCTCTTCAACAAAAGAAGCCACTGCAATGAGCAGTCCACACACCACAGCTAGAGAGTGAGCCACTACTTTCCGCAGCTAGAGAAAGCTTGCACACAGCAACAGAGACACAGCCCAGCCAAAAATAAACAAATAAATAAAAAATAAAAAGTTTCCAAGTATCTTCACACTTTCTATTCCTCTGCCCCAGAGGTCATAGATCCTTTCTACAGTGGCTCCTTCTGTACCCCCTAGAGGCATATCCAAGATTCTGAATGTTCACCTTTTTACTAGTTGTAAAAAATTTTTTATATTAGAATTTTTCCATTCAAAGTCTGGTCTGGTTTTTATCTCTCCATTGAACCCTGACTGATACCAGACCGAAATAAATGCAAGAATAAATAATGTTCATGGACTGGGAAGACTCATTATTGCAAAGAAGTCATTCTCTCTAAACTGAGCTATAGATTTAAGAAAACAGGCCTCTCCTAAGTGGCATTAGATAACTATAAAATATCCAAAAATAGTTGATTGTTGCTGCAGTATGTTTCTGGAAACCATGTGGAAAATTCTAAATCTAATTTTACCCATGGGATCTGTGTTTTAATTGGATGTTGCTTTTTTAAAGTATTTTTATTTAATTTTATTTTTTTATTAGCCACACAGTGTGCCTGAGGGATCTTAGTTCTCCAACCAGGGATCAAACCCATGCCCCCTGCAATGGAAACAGAGTCTCAACAACTGGACCACCAAGAAAGTCCTGGATGTTGCATTCTTGACCAAAGACTTGGCCTCAGATAAATCAGAGATGCTAAATATGTCATAGAAGCAAAGATTCAGATGTTAAATTAGTTGCTTTCAACCCTGGCTGAGCATTAGAATTAACAAACAAAATTAAAAAAAATAAGCAAATCAGTGCCTGGGTCTCAATGGTAACAAGTTAAAGCCAAATATATATAGACATTTAAAAAAAAAGAAATGTATTTATGGCTGTACTGGGTCTTCATTATTGGGCTTTCTCTAGTTGTGGGTGCAGGCTTCTCATTGCAGTGGCTTCACTTGCTGCATAGCATGGGCCCCAGGGCTTGGGCTTCAGTAGCTGCAGCACTCAGGCTCTAGAGTATGTGGGGCTTCATTCCTTACGGTGAGTGGGCTCAGTAGTTGTGGCTCATAGGCTTAGTTGCCCCTTGGCATGTGGAATCTTCCCTGACCAGGGATAGAACCTGTTTCCCCTGCATTGGCAGGTGGATTCTTAACCACTGGACCACCAGGTAAGTCCAAAGCCAAGTCTTCATAGGTGAGCTCAGGTAATTATTATTATTTTTTAATCAAGAGCTATGACAAAAAGAAAGAAACAGCTGTCATTTGGGACTTAAAAAACAATTAAAAGAATCAAGAACCACTTGAAAAGCAAATCATAAGATTTATTGCTTCTCCAAGTGGAAATTTAGAGATCCCACAGGGGTGAATGAGTCATCTCACATGGTAATAAGACAATGCATATTGCATCTACTGTCTGAATGTGAACTAGTGCCCTCAAGGTACAATGTCCTAAGGCAGATGGTTGATGAGTTAATGAGTATTATATCTCTGTATGAGGAATTTGCCTTGGAGCCTCTGGAAAAGAATTTTTGCAGTACCTGTTCTTAAGAGGTGTTCAAGGTAAAAAGAGCACAATGATTCTAAAATTAGACAAGTAATTTAAAACATGGAATAGTGGCCTTTGCTGATGATAGCATTTGTATCTAAGGTGATTGCAACCAGAAGATCCAGTTATTTGGAAATTGTGGTAATCCAGAGATACATTTAAGGATTTTTCCCTTCCCTTGGCAAAAGGCTGGTGATGGCTGTGACGCAGGGAGGTGGAACCTTGCCTTGGCCTCAGGGTCTCCTCCAGGTGCAGTGAGGAAGCTGGTCCCTGAGAGAACAGCCACCAAGAGGCTTCAAGGAGAGACCAGCCCTGGAGCTTATACAACTCCAAGAGATTGGCTTCTCTTTTAGATTCCAATTCTCTGTCATGAGTTATGAGATTAGAAGCAGGCACTTCATGACACCTCAAAGTTTATCCATTTTAAAATAGAAGTTATATCTATTCCCTATCTACCTCTAAAGATACTTTAGAGACAAATTAAATTCTATTGAAAAGCTATCTGAGCATTTTAATATTTTTTCTGATTATGAGAGTGACATTTATTGTGTAATTTATGGAAATTACAGAGAGATAGTTCTATAATCAAGAAAATAAAACTCAACCATAGTATCACTTATAACCTCACAATCATTTTAAACAAAACACAAATGAAGAACATTCTCTGTATGCAGTTTTCTATCCTTTTTTTTTATAGATTTCATAATGAACATTGCCGTTTTATCTTAAAGTTTCCTTAAAAAATACTATTTAATGGCTATATAATATTCCATTTTATGGCATGATGTGTTTATTCATGGTGAAATATACAATATGACTATTTTTAAAATATAAGGAAAAGTTAATAATCCAAGAAATTTTGGTTACTATTATTTATAACAGTATATTTCAAGATTTAAAAAATGTACATGGAGAAGGAAATGGCAACTCACTCTTATATTCTTGCCTGGGAAATCCCATGGACAGAGGAGCCTGGCAGGCTACAGTCCATGGAGTCGCAAAGAGTAGGACACGACTGAGCAACTAATACTTTCACTTTAAAAAATATACAGATACCAATTGGAAACAATCTCAGAATCATGGAAAACAAGATTTAAAAAATACAATCGAGAACAATTTTATTTTTAAAGGTCATCTCACTCACAAAGGACACAGAGAACATGCAATAATTGCCTCTAACTACATTTCCATTGACTTCTGAGTGGTAATTTTATCTTTAATACCCCCTACTCGTTTGACTTAAGGTTTCAGTGTTATCATTTCGTTTAAAAAAAAAATGTGATTTAATTAGAAATCTGCCACCTTTTCAGTCCTATCCTCTTCATTCTTTCTCTTGAAAAATAAAGTGAGAGGGGTAGGAGCAAATGAAAAACAGAACAACTGATTATTATTTTATATTAACTCTCCTCCCTCCCCAATGTTACCCACCATATGCAATGAATAAAGAAGCTGGAAAAGCCCAAGAGAATAAGGAAATATTCAAAGTTTCTTTTAAGAACTTTGTAACTTGTTGCATTTCTCATTTATTCAAGACCATTGCCATGGGCTCTATATTTCAGATTACTTAGTTTATCTGAAAGATAAACTCAGGAATGTGTGGATTCACTGGAACTAAGGGGTTAAGTCAGGGCAGCCCCAACCACTGTGTTCATCCTTCTTAACACTGGAATTCCAGGCAGATCAATTCAAAGTGCTCCTTGAGATAGCACTTAAGTGAGTAGTTGCTTATTACAGCAAGTTCCATCTAGCAACTCCACTTCCGCCACAAAGGTCAGCTGATGCCCAAGTGTGATTTGAGGAAACAAGAAGGATCTGTTGCTCCTTTTCTGATAGATCTGGGCTCCCTTCATTCACTCAAAAAGTGTTCATTGAGAGTCCACTCTGCGCATAGCACTGGTCTAAGCACACAAACGAGATAGACCAAGTCCCGGCTGTTGTGCGGTTTCTAGCCTAATGGAAAAGATGAACAATAGGAAAGCAAAAGAGGGATTCCTATTCGTTTCAGCTCTGCTTTAAACACATGTAACATCACCTTGGTAGCTCAGGCAGTAAAGAATCTGCCTACAATGCAAGAGACCCCAGTTCAATTTCTGGGTTGGGAAGATTCCCCTGGAGAAGGGCTAGGCTACCCACCCCAGTATTCATCGGTTTCTCTGGAGGCTCAGATGGTAAAGAATCTGCCTGAAATGTGAGAGACCTGGGTTCGATCCCTGGGTTGGGAAGATTCTCTGGAGGAGGGCATGGCAACCCACTCCAATATTCTTACTTGGAGAATCCCCATGGACCGGGGAGCCTGGAGGGCTACAGTCCATGGGGTCACAAAGAACTGGACATGACTGCGTGACTAAACACAGCACACACAGCACAACTACACGTATTTGGGATTCTGCTCAAGCTATCTCTTTGCAGAAGAGTATCTCATCACCCACAGCAGCTTCCTCCTAGACTCCAAAGACCAGATGTTCAGAGTTAATGTTTCCTGGACTGCTTTTGAAATCCCAGGGCCAGTGGTGGTCTTCATGGCATGGGAGGTTCTCCTTTTAGCCACAGATTTTAAAAGCTTTGATGAAAGCATTTGGTTTCTGGAGATATGATTATAAATTGTCTTTGATGTCCTTGTCTGGCATAAATGTGGTAGGAATTTTTAATCATTGGTAAAGTTTTTAGAGTTTGTAATTCTTTCCTGTCATGGCTCTTCTTTCAGTTACAGCTGATTTAAGTATTTTTGCCTTTAGATTCAAAAAATAGGTATTGTCTCTACATATTCTATGCAAGCTACATCTATTTCCTCTTTGAATTTTTGTAATAACTTCATTACTTGTGTGCTAGGAATGAAAAGGAAGAGACTCAGAGGGATTAGGGACTAGTTCAAAGTCAGAGAGAGAGGAAGGACTACAGTGAAGCTTTTGGATTCCAATCTCACAGTGTGCCCCTGAGACTGAAAATGTATCCTTCTGTCTATATGCATATACATTCAGTTTAGTTCAGTCGCTCAGTCGTGTCTGACTCTCTGCCACCCCATGAATCGAAGCACACCAGGCCTCCCTGTCCATCACCAACTCCCAGAGTTTACTCAAACTCATGTCCATCACGTCGGTGATGCCATCCAGCCATCTCATCCTCTGTCATCCCCTTCTCCTCCTGCCCCCAATCCCTCCCAGCATCAGGGTCTTTTCCAGTGAGTCAACTCTTCACATGAGGTGGCCAAAGTATTGGAGTTTCAGCTTCAGCATCAGTCCTTCCAATGAACACCCAGGACTGATCTCCTTTAGGATGAACTGGTTGGATCTCCTTGCAGTCCAAGGGACTCTCAAGAGTCTTCTCCAACACCACAGTTCAAAAGCATCGATTCTTCGGCACTCAGCTTTCTTCCCAGTCCAACTCTCCCATCCATACATGACCACTGGAAAAACCATAGCCTTGACTAGATGGACCTTTGTTGGCAAAGTAATGTCTCTGCTTTTTCATATGCTATCTAGGTTGGTCATAACTTTCCTTCCAAGGAATAAGCGTCTTTTAATTTCATGGCTGCAATCACCATCTGCAGTGATTTTGGAGCCCCCAAAAATAAAGTCTGACACTGTTTCCACTGTTTCCCCATCTATTTCCCATGAAGTGATGGGACCAGATGCCATGATCTTAGTTTTCTGAATGTTGAGCTTTAAGCCAACTTTTTCACTCTTCTCTTTCACTTTCATCAAGAGGCCTTTTAGTTCCTCTTCACTTTCTGTCATAAGGGTGGTGTCATCTGCATATGTGAGGTTATTAATATTTCTCCCGGCAATCTTGATTCCAGCTTGTGCTTCTTCCAGCCCAGAATTTCTCATGATGTACTCTGCATATAAGTTAAATAAGCAGGGTGACAATATACAGCCTTGACATACTCCTTTTCCTATTTGAACCAGTCTGTTTTTCCATGTCCAATTCTAACTGTTACTTACTGACCTGGATAGCACTGAGCTAAATCTTGAGGAAAGTAATGTGAAATATAATGAGCAAGTAGCCATCTCAATGACAATTATGATCTCACTGGGGCCACGAGTTACCAATGAAGCAGTAGGTTGAAAGTGAAAGTGCCTGTTGCTCAGTCGTGTCTGACTCTTTGCGACCCCATGGACTGTAGACTTCCAGGCTGTTCTGTCCATGGGATTTCCTAGGCAAGACTACTGGAGTGGATTGCCATTCCCTTCTCCAGCAGATCTTCCCAAACCAGGGATTGAACCCAGGTCTCTGGCATTGCAGGCAGATTTTTAAACATCTGAGCCACCCCTCAGCTATTGGCTGTATCTCCTCAAATAAAACTTTGAAGAGACCACAGGAGTATAAATAGAAAATACAATATTAATTTATAAAATTATATCTATGATACAATCTATAAAAGCAAAAAGAGTATTCCGTATTACCCTAAAGAATTTAAAGGACCTAATTGGAAAAAAATTGAGCTGTATTAAAGGTCCAAGTGTTTTGGAGGCAACCTGAGGGTCTATCATGAAGAATACAGGTAAGTACACTTTGTAGGTGCATTTGATAGAATAGTGTACAACAGACAGGAGTGTTATACTGGATTGCCATGTAACACATGGATATATCACAAAAATATGTTGGAAGATTAAAGTGAGAACTAAAATAAGATTTATAGCACAATATGGGGACTTCCCCAGTAGTCCAGTGGCTAAGGCTTCACCTTCCAATGCAGGGGGTATGGGTTTGATTCCTGGTCCAGGAGGTAAGATCCCACATGCCTCACAGCCAAAAAGCCAAAATATAAAACAGAAGCAATATTATAAAATTTCAATAAAGACTTTAGGAATAGTCCACATTCTTTTTTTCTTTAAAAAAAGATTCATAGTATGCTATTACTTATGTAATGTAAAGATATAAACATATAAACAGCATTTTATGGATACACATTAATCTAAACATACATATGCAGGTTGGACTGGAAGGGCATACACTAAATGCACCAGAGTGGATACTGGAGAAGGGAAGGAGATAGAACTGAAGAAGAGCATGAAACACAGAAAATAAAGCAAAAATAATCCATGGAGGATAAACTTTGGACTGAGGAGAACGAGGAGTTCAGTTCTGCATAGGAAGTGCAGAGAAGTCAAAGATTAGAGTGGTTTGGGAAGACCCAAAAGACTTTTCCAAAAAAGGTGGGATGTGAATGAATCATGGGTAAAGTAATTAGTGCATAAAGTGACAATGAATTACAGTGTTTCAAAAAAAAAAAAAATTCTCTCTAGGAGTGAAATCAGAAAGACTTAAAATATGATAGAATACCCTATATATGAAATGCTTGCATGTCAGTGACATTGTATATCTTTCTTTTTTCATCAATCTTATTTTTAAAAACATAAATTCATTAAAAGTGGCTGTTACTATGAAGCAAAGGTGAACGTCAGTGCTTACTCTTAATAGCTTTTCATATATTAGAGATATTTGCCTGTATTGATTATAAAAAACAAAAATGTAGACTTTTATTAATCTCCTATATTAGTTTTATTTGGGGGGTACTTATTTTTTTAAACAAATTTCATGCACTGTAACTGAGTCTTTGTATTGCTTATGGAAGGTTCTGAAAAGATAAAAATGTAATGATTTTTTAAATCCTCCTTTTAGATATTTTTACATAAAAAATGAAGTTGCCAGGTAGGTAAAGTAAGATGACAGACTTAAGATAAATTATTTTTACAGATGGCAACATTGGCTCTACCGTGACAAGGTAAAATTCAATAGTGATAAATGTTAGCTCTAGCATTTAAACTCAATAAAATCAATTACTCAAATAGAGAGCGGGAAAGATCTAGCTCTACAGTGATCAATGAGAATAGGATCTGGGGTATTTCATTAACCGCAGGCTTTCTCTAAGGCTATGATATGATGTGTCTTCTACACAAGTTACCCAACATTTTGCCTACGTTAGTCAAAGTGCAGCTGGTAAGCCGTAGGCATCAACACTTATTGTACTTTATGCTGGTCAGATATTATCTGGATGATTATGTCCAGTGCTAGATACCAAAATCTTTTTAAAGATTTGTTTTGCTGTAAAGATAATACATACTGAAAAAAAGATTTACAAATATCCAATAATCACATGAGAAGACTCCATATCATTAGTCATTAAGAAATGCAAATCAAAGTAATGATGAAATACTACTTCAAACTATTAGAATGGGTATAATAAAAATGATGGACAATTACAAGTGTTGCTAAGAATGCAGAGAAAATTAAACACTTATAAATTGCTGGTGAAAGTGTAAAAAGGTATACTTGCTTTGAGAAAACATTTTGACAGTTTCTTAAAATAGACTTATACAACTCAGCAATTTGACTTTTAAGTATTTATCCAAGAGAAATAAAAATATCTGTTCACACAAAAAATCGTTTACAAAGATACACATAGCAACAATACTAAAAACATGGAAACAAGCTAATGTCCATCAACTGATGAATGGACTTTTTTTTTTTATAAAAAGGCAACTATGTGAGATGATGAATGTATTAATTAACCTGTGACCATCATTTTGTAAACTATATATGTATATTAAATCATCATATTGTACACCTTAAATATATGTTATTTGCCAAGTATACCTCATTAAGTCTGAAATATTAATTTAAAGAACTTGTGAACAGATAAATAGTGCAGTATCTACCCACACAATGAAGTACTATTTGGAAATAAAAACAAAAGTAAAGTACCAGTACTACATGCTACATACATAAATGAACCTCAAAAACATGTTCAGTGAAAGAAGATACATACAAAATACTACATACTGTATGATTTCACTTACATGAGAAGTCCAAAAATGAAAATACGTAAAGACAGAAAGTAGATTGGTGTTTGCACAGAGTGGGAGGGGGAAATTGGGAGTTGCTATAAATGGGCTCAAGATTTCTTTTTAGGATGATGGAAATGTTCTAAAGTTAGATTGTGATAGTTTACAAGTCTGTCAATAGGCTAAAATGCATTGAAGTATATACTTGAAATGAGTGAACTTTATGGTATATAATTACATCTCAGTAAGTTCACTGAAAAAGACAAAAAACATACAAACTCTAGGAACATAAAACATAAGAAAATAAAATAAAAAACAATAAGAAATAAAACATAAACAAAAAATCTCCCAAATTCCATCATCTAGAATAACCATGATCAATGCTTGGGGAATATCATTCTAAACATCTATGCACATTAACAACTGGAGGAAGAGAGTGTTAGGCAATGGGATAAAAATAATTTTGCACATGGAACCATAAGATTTTTTGGTTAAATTTAAATAGGATATTGTTTGAATTTAATGGAATTAGTGCAAGTCAGAAATAAAAAGATAGAAAAAAAGGGCAATGAATATGCCTGGTGTCCCATAAGAGGAATCCTGAGTCACTAATAACAATATGAGGAGATAAATGTTCAACCTGACCAGCAATCAGAGAAGAATCAGATATATAGAGCATCACTGAGGTGCTGTGTCATATCATCAGACTGGCAAAAACTCTAAAGTCTGACAGTACAAAATGCTGATAAGCATGGTTTGAAACAAATTTAACAGATTTCTAAAGAGCACACCATCCAACAAAACACAGAATACATATTCTTCCCAGGTGCACATGGAATATTTTCCATGATAACCGTATGCTAAGCCATAAGACAAGCCACAATAAATTTAGAAGGACTGACATTATTCTATCCACAATAGAATGAAATTAGAAAGCAGTAAACAGTAAATATGTGGAAATTAAACAACAAACTTCTAAATAAACACTAGGTCAAAGGTGGTGAGGGAGGTGGGACGGTCGAGATGAGGGGGGACACATGTATACCCATGGCCGATTCATGTTGATGTATGGCAAAACCATCACAATATTGTAAAATAATTTTCCTCCACTTAAAATAAATTATTTTTTTTAAAAAAAGAAGTTACCAAGGAATTTGAAAATGCTTTGAGGTGAATGAAAATAAAAACACAACATACCAAAACTTAGGGATGCAACTACAGTAGTATTTAGAGGGAAATTAATAAATGTAAAAAAGAAGATCTCAAATCAGTACCCTATGTTGCTGCTGTTGTTGTTCAGTTGCTAAGTTGTGTCCGACTCTTTGCGACCTCAGAGACTGTAGCCCTCCAGGCTTCTCTGTCCATGGGATTTCCCAGGCAAGAACACTGGAGTGGGCTGCTATTTCCCTCTCCAGGGGATCTTCTGGATCCAGGAATCAAACCCATGTTTCCTGCATTGGCAGGCGAATTTCTTACCACTGAGCCACAAGGGAAGTTCTGTCTTTTCACCTTAGAAACTAGAAAAAGAAGAGAAACCTAAACCCAAAGGAAACAGAAGGGGGGAAAAAAAAAAAAAAGGAAACAGAGAAAAGAAATAAAGAGATAGAGTGGAAAATAATAAAATAGAAACATATTACAAAAGTAAAACCAAAAACATTTTTTTTAAAGAGCAAGAAAATTAGGAAACTTTAGTTAGACTGTTCAAGCAGGGAAAAGAGAGAAGACTTAAATTACTAAGATGAAAATGAAACGAAAGAGGGAAAATCATTACCAACCTTACAGAAATATAAAGGATTAGAAAGAAGTACAATGAACAACTGTATGTCAAATAGTTAGATAATCTAAATGAGATGCACAAATTTTCAGAAAGACACAAATAACCAAAACTATCTCATAAAGAATTAGAAAAGCTGGATAGAACTATAGCAAGAGATTGAATTAGTTCAAAAATAAAACAAAACACAACAAAAATACCCTACAACACAACACAACTAAAAAACCCCAACAAGAACTTAAAGGAAAACGCTGGCCTAAATTAGCTTCAACGGCAAATTACACCAAGGGTTTAAAGAATACTTAGCGTGAATCATTTATACAGTCTTTCCAAAAGTAGAGGAGAAAGAAACACTTTCAACTCATTCTATAAGGGTCAGTATTTCACTGATATGGAAACCAAAGACAATACGAGAAAGAAAGAAAAAGAAAGAAAAGAAGGGAGGAAATAGCAGATCAGTACATCTTATAAATATAAAAGTAAAAGTAATCAATAAAATATTAGCAAACCAAATCCAACAACTTAAAAAGGATCATTTCCAAGTGGGATCTGTCCCAGGAATGTAAGCTTGATTTAACACATGAAAACAAATTAATTCATAGACTACATGAATAAAATAAAGGACATAAGCTATATGATCATCTCAATAGATGCTGAAAAAGCATTTGACATAATCCAACGCATGTCATGGCAAAAACGGAATAGAAGTAGTATTTAGTATTTCAACTTGAAAAAGATATCTATGCAACACTCATAGCTAACATTATAAAGTGAAGTCTCGTCTCTCAGTCATATCAGACTCTTTGCAACCTCATGGACTGTAGCCCACCAGGCTCCTCAGTCCATGGTATTTTCCAGGCATGAATACTGGAGTGGGTTGCTGTTTCCTTCTCCAGGGGATCTTCCTGACCCAGGGATCGAACCCGGGTCTCCTGCATTGTAGGCAGACACTTTACCATCTGAGCTACCAGGGGAGCCCAGCTAACATTATGCTTAATGGCAAAAAATGAAAACTTTCTCTAAGATCAAGAGCAAGACAAGGATGTTTATTCTTATCACTTCTCTTCAACATGAAGTTTTAAGCAAGGGTAGTTAGACAAGAAAAGGAAATAAGTATTCAGATTGGAAGGAAGAAATAATACTCTATTTACCAATGTTGTAATAGTGTATATAGAAAACCCAAGGAACCCACAAAAATACTATAGAACTAATAAATGATATTGCAGGTATAACTCTGATATATATACATATACAAATTGTATGTCTATATTGAATTGTATTTCTATACAGTAACAATGATCAATGTAAAAAATAAAATTAAGAAAATAATTCCACTTATTATAGCATCAAGAAGGATAAAATACTTAGGAGTAAATTTAACGAAAGGGGTATAAATTTAAATAGAAAGACATCCTGGGTTCATTGATTGGAAGACTTTTTACTTTTAAGATGGAAATACTCCCAAAATTGATCTACGGTTTCATCACAGTCCTAAGATCTCAGATGCCTTTGTGGTTTTTTTGTTTTGCTTTGATTTTCATTTTTGAAGATATCAACAGGGCATCCCTGGTGGTTCAGTGGTAAAGAATTCACCTGCCAATACAAGAGACACAGATTCTATCCCTGGTCTGGAAGATCCCACATGCGGTGGAGCAAATAAGCCTGTGTGCCGCAATTACTGAGACTGTGCTTTAGAGCTTGGGAGCCACAACCACTGAAGCCCCAAGCCCTAGAGCCCATGCTCCGCAGCAAGAGATGCCACTGCGACGAGAGGCCCGCCAACCAGAGAGCAGCCCTCACTTACTGCAACTAGAGAAAAGCCTGCACAGCCACAAAGACCCAGCACAGCCAAAAGTGAACAAAAACACTTTTTAAAAGATATGAACAAATGAATTCCAAACTTCATATGGAAATGCAAGGGCTAGTCAATGAGCATGGCCAAAGTGATCTTGAAAAAAACAGAGTTGTAGCACTTAGACTTCTCCATTTCAAAACTTCTTACAGAGCTACAGTAATTAACACAATGTGACACTGGCAAAAGAACAGATGAATAGACCAGTGGAATAGAACTGAAAGTCTAGTCTCCACATTTCCAGTCATCATGAGTGCCAGGACAATTCAGTGGGGGAAACGTTAGTCTTTTTAAGAAATGGTACTAGGACAACTGATGATCAATATGCTATGTATATATCTATGTGTATATATATATATATATATATATATATATAAAGTTAGACCATTATCTTACACCATAGACAAAAAGTAACTCAAAATGAGTTATAGATCTAAATGTGAGAAGTATATGTAAATTTTTATAGCCTTGAATTAGATAATCATCTCTCTTTACAACTCCAAAAGAATAAACAACAAATGAAAAAAATAAATTGAATTTCACCAAAATTAAACACTTTGTTGCTTCAAAGGGTGTAATCAACAAAGTGAAGAGATAACTCATAATATGGGGAAAAAATACTTGCAAATCACTTACTTGATAAGGGATCTATATCTAGAATATATAAAGAAGTCTTTTCCACAAGTCTGTTCTATACATCTGAGTCTCTTTTTCTTTTTTTGCATATAAGGTTATCGTTACCATCTTTCTAAATTCCATATATATGTGTTAGTATACTGTAATGGTCTTTATCTTTCTGGCTTACTTCACTCTGTATAATGGGTTCCAGTTTCACCCATCTCATTAGAACTGATTCAAATGAATTCTTTTTGATGGCTGAGTAATATTCCATGGTGTATATGTACCACAGCTTCCTCATCCATTCGTCTGCTGATGGGCATCTAGGTTGCTTCCATGACCTGGCTATTATAAACAGTGCTGCGATGAACATTGGGGTGCACGTGTCTCTTTCGGATCTGGTTTCCTCAGTGTGTATGCCTAGAAGTGGTATTGCTGGGTCATATGGCAGATCTATTTCCAGCTTTTTAAGGAATCTCCACACTGTTTTCCATAGTGGCTGTACTAATTTGCATTCCCACCAACAGTGTAAGAGGGTTCCCTTTTCTCCACACCCTCTCCAGCATTTATTGCTTGTAGACTTTATAAAGAAGTCTTAAAATTCCATAATATAAAGACAAAATTTCCAATTAAACATGTGCAAAGGATTTGAATAGACAATTCTTCAAAAAGATATACAAATGGTCAATAAGTATATGGAAAGATTCTCAACATCACTTGTCATTCAGTTCACTTCAGTCGCTCAGTCGTGTCCGACTCTTTGTGACCCTATGATCGCAGCACACCAGGCCTCCCTGTCCATCACCAACTCCCGGAGTTGACTCAAACTCAAATTCATCGAGTTGGTGATGCCATCCAGCCATCTCATCCTCTGTCGTCCCCTTCTCCTCCTGCCCCCAATCCCTCCCAGCATCAGGGTCTTTTCCAGTGAGTCAACTCTTCACATGAGGTGGCCAAAGTATTGGAGTTTCAGCTTCAGCATCAGTCCTTCCAATGAACACCCAGGACTGATCTCCTTTAGGATGAACTGGTTGGATCTCCTTGCAGTCCAAAGGACTCTCAAAAGTCTTCTCCAATACCATAGTTCAAAAGCATCAATTCTTCGGCACTCAGCTTTCTTCCCAGTCCAACTCTCCCATCCATACATGACCACTGGAAAAACCAGAGCCTTGACTAGATGGACCTTTAAAGTAATGTCTCTGCTTTTTCATATGCTATCTAGGTTGGTCATAACTTTCCTTTCAAGGAGTAAGCGTCTTTTAATTTCATGGCTGCAATCACCATCTGCAGTGATTTTGGAGCTCAAAAAAACAAAGTCTAAAATAAAAATAAAGACACTTTCCACTGTTTCCCCATCTATTTCCCATGAAGTGATGGGACCAGATGCCATGATCTTAGTTTTCTGAATGTTGAGCTTTAAGCCAACTTTTTCACTCTCCTCTTTCACTTTCATCAAGAGGCTTTTTAGTTCCTCTTCACTTTCTGCCATAAGGGTGGTGTCATCTGCATATCTGAGGTTATCGATATTTCTCCCAGCAATTTTGATTCCAGCTTGTGCTTCTTCCAGCCAAGCGTTTCTCATGATGTACTCTGCATATAAGTTAAATAAGCAGGGTGACGATATACAGCCTTGACATACTCCTTTTCCTATTTGAACCAGTCTGTTGTTCCATGTCCAGTTCTAACTGTTGCTTCCTGACCTGCATGTAGGTTTCTCAAGAGGCAGGTCAGGTGGTCTGGCATTCCCATCTCTTGAAGAATTTTCCACAGTTTATTGTGATCCACACAGTCAAAGGCTTTGGCATAGTCAATAAATCAGACATACATGTTTTTCTGGAATTCTCTTGCTTTTTTGATGATCCAGCAGATGTTGGCAATTTGATCTCTGGTTCCTCTGCCTTTTCTAAAACCAGCTTGAACATCTGGAAGTTCACAGTTCATGTATCGCTGAAGCCTGGCTTGGAGAATTTTGAGCATTACTTTACTAGTGTGTGAGATGAGAGCAATTGTGCAGTAGTCTGAGCATTCTTTGGCATTGCCTTTCTTAGGGATTGGAATGAAAACGGACCTTTTCCAGTCCTGTGGCCACTGCTGAGTTTCCCAAATTTGCTGGCATATTGAGGGCAGCACTTTCATAGTCACACTTTCAAATCTTTCAGGATTTGAAATAGCTCAACTGGAATTTCATCACCTCCACTAGCTTTGTTCGTAGTGATGCTTTCTAAGGCCCACTTGACTTTCACATTCCAGGATGTGTGGCTCTAGGTGAGTGGTCACACCATCGTGATTATCTGGGTCATGAAGATCTTTTTTGTACAGTTCTTCTGTGTATTTTTGCCACCTCTTCTTAATATCTTCTGCTTCTGTTAGGTCTATACCATTTCTGTCCTTTATCGAGCCCATCTTTGCATGAAATGTTCCCTTGGTATCTCTAATTTTCTTGAAGAGATCTCTAGTCTTTCCCATTCTGTTGTTTTCCTCTATTTCTTTGCATTGATCGCTGAAGAAGGCTTTCTTATCTCTCCTTGCTATTCTTTGGAACGCTACATTCAAATGGGAATAGCTTTCCTTTTCTCCTTTGCTTTTGGCTTCACTTCTTTTCACAGCTATTTGTAAAGCCTCCTTAGACAACCATTTTGCCTTTTTGCATTTCTTTTCCACGGGGATGGTCTTGATCCCTGTCTCCTGTACAATGTCACGAACCTCCATCCATAGTTCATCAGGCACTCTGTCTAGCAGATCTAGTCCCTTAAAAACATTTCTCACTTCCACTGTATAGTCATAAGGGATTTGATTTAGGTCATAAGGAAATGCAAATCAAAGCCACAAGATATCGCTTCATACCCACTATTGATTCCTGTAATAAAAAGGTCATAAAAAAATAATCACTGGTGAGGATGGGGAGAAAGCAGAATCCTCACACACTGCTGATTGGAATATAATTTTGGAAAACAGTTGGTCAGTTCCTCAAAAAGATAAACATAGAGTTACCATGTGACTCCCCCAGCAATTTCACTCCTAGATATATTCTCTCCCCAATTAAAACAAAGCCACACAAAAACTTGTACACAGATGTTCATAACTTCTTTATTCAGAATATCCAAAAGTAGAAACAGCCCAAATGTTCATAGATTGATGAACGAATAAATTAAATATGTGACTGATCTATCACGGAATATTATTTGGCAGTAAAAAGAAATGCAGCACTAATACATGCTAACAACATGGATAACCCTTGAAAACATTATGCCAAGTGAAAGAAACCATTCAAAAAAGAACACATTTTATATGAGCTAATTTATGTGAAAAGTTCAGAATAGGCAAATCTATAGTTTTTCCGGTAGTCATGTACAGACGTGAGAATTGGACTATAAAGAATGCTGAGCCCTGAAGAACTGAGCTGTGGTGCTAGAGAAGACTCTTGAGAGTCCCTTGGACAGCAAGGAGCTCAAACCAGTCAATCCTAAAGGAAATCAACCCTGAATATTCACTGGAGGGACTGTTGCTGAAGCTGAAGCTCCAATATTTTGGCTACCCGATGCAAAGAGCTGACTCATTGGAAAAGACTCTGATGCTGGAAAAGGTTGAGGGCAGGAGGAGAAGGGGAAGACAGAAGATGAGATGGTTGGATGGCATCACTGACTCAAGGGACAGGAGTCTGAGTAAACACCAGGAGATAGTGAATGACAGGGAAGCCTGGCATGCTGCAGTCCATGGGGTTGCAAAGAGTCAGACACGCTTAGCCACTGAACAACAACAAAATAGAGACTGAAAATAGATTAGTGGTTGTTTAGGACTAGGGGTGGGCTGGAAGGATTAGGGAGTACTGATGAGAGATTGTTAAGGATACAGTGTTTCCTTTCAGGGTGATGAAAATATTTTAAAATTGATGGTGGTAATGGTTGCAAAACTCTGTGAATATACTAAAAACTATTGAATTGCACACTTTTTCCCCACTAAAATAAAACTTTTACTTAAAAAAAAAAGTAGGACCAAAAGGTAGAAGTCAAAAACTTATGTTATTTCACTTTGAGAAAGAACTTTCCAGTAATTAGATCTACCTGAAAATGAAATGGGCTGTCTTTGAGTTGCCAAGCTCTCCGTGGGTAAGTAATAAGTATTCAAATGGTAGCTCTTCATTATCAGTGTAAATTCTCAATCCTTCATTTCCAGATGTACGTGCTCCTGGAGCTGGCTATACCACCCTTCACCCAAAGAAGACCCTTACCCAAAAATGGTGTTACTAGGGTGTCTTCAGCTTCACCCGAATATCTAGAAACTCAGCCTACTGGAGAATTCTAAGAAACTGTAGAGACCATACTGCAGAGTCATCCCAACTGAAGGCTGACGAAGTTGAGTTATTGATCTACCAACTTCTACTCATCACTTGTTGAGGGCTGCTCTGGGGCATTAACTCTTTGGCAATTCCAGCTTGTCCTGTGTATGGGCCAAATCTATTTCTGAAGCCAGAACAGGCAGGGAGTTGCAGATGTTCATATAAATAGCCTTTGGGTAGAGAGTGAATGTCAGGGGCCAGCATCAGCTGCAACACCCAGTGTCTAACTATAGCCCAGATGTCTGTTCTGGGGCACCAGACCTATACAGGCAACTAGTCACTAGATTTCCCCACCTATATCCATGAGCAGGGAGATAGGACTCCAGTGGGGAGTAAACTAGCCCTGGCCTCCACTTATTACTCTCCAAAGGCATCTCAAATTCAACCTGCCCAACATGAGATTCATTGCTGCCTCTTCCAATCCATTCCTCTTTTTGTATTCCTGTCTATGTAGATGGCCACTCAAGTTCTCAACCCAGAGATCTTCCCTGACTTTTATATATCCCCAACATCCAGTCATACCATACTTGCCAGAGCCACCTTCTATCTTTCTGGACTTTTCTCAGTCAGCTATATTTTAAAATACATTATTTATTTAAAGGGGCATGCAACTAAACTAGAAAGGGGCCTTGATAATTTTCTGGTGGCTTTCAAGATGAATGTCTGTGGTACAGTGATTGTATTTGTTGCCTTCGTCTTTCTGCCCAGCAAGTCTGGAAGCCCTTTGAGTGCAGGCACCACACCTCACGTTTTTCTAACTTCCAGACTGCAACAGGGCACCGATTCCAGTAACCCGTGTGTGTACTGGTCTGCTCTCAACATTAGGTACTGCAGGCACAGGGGCCTGGACTCACAAACCTTTTGGAGGCCCTTTAATTTTTTAAAATCAGAAGAAAGATGAACAGAACATAGTAAAAATAATGTATAGTAATGAATCCAGCCTGGATTATATTTGTCTTTAGAACCACACAGTTGTGAAATACAATTGTTAATATTTTTTGGTCCATTTTGTGGTTAAAGGGGCTCAGAATGACAAGAATGGCTGGAGCCCATGAGGGGGATATTTCAGTCCTGGGTCAACATTACCTTCTCAGCATGAAGCTGAAGTTTCTGGGCCTGTTGGGGGCTGCACTACCGTTGTCCCTTTTTATTTATGCTTGAAAGAATAGCTCAGTGAACTGTGTATTCTGCCTTATCCTACCTCCCTTCAAGACTCTAGGACAAAAATAGCCCCAAAGCCTTTTGGACTGGTTGAACTGAAGATAAGTTTAAATTTAAGAGGCTCTTAGCTTCAAACATGGGAGATAAGATGAAAAAAAATCCAGACAGTCTACTTTAGTTCTATCCCAATCAAACTTTTATTTCAAAGAACTATTTAAAGGACCTGACATATGTGAAACACAAAACTCTTTTTTTAAACCTTCAGGGATATGACAAAGAGCCTGGAATGAGACCTTCTCCTTCCCACAGCCTCAGATACCCTGTGAGTGCCAAGGTATGGGCTACAAACCCAGGGAGGGCAGCTCTGTTTTGCCTGCCCTCAGGCCATCTGGTATACAAATTGTGTGTTTCCTGGACTCCCTGCAAGTTGCAAGCTGCAAGCATTTGCCTGCAAATCAGGTTGAAATGAACAAAGGCAGCCTCGAAGGGGGATGTCTCAGAGGGCATTGCAGGCCAAGGGATGTGTGTAATGTGGGGTGGGTAGGGATGGGGTGGAGCAGGTTGGGGAGGCAGAAAGTTGTTGCTAGGCAACCAGCCCTCATGCCTTTGTAAATGTGGATATATTTTGTTTGAAGCAGCAGCTGGCCGCCACCACCTTCTTTTCTCTCCCTCCTCCTATTTATACCCAGAATGTAGACCTGATCTAGAACTCTCTGAGAGGTCCTGGGAAGATGGAGTAGGGAGCTGACTGAGGCTTTAGAAGACAGGTGCACATGAAAAGGCAAGTGATTTTACAGCTCAGGATAGACCTGGATGTTGATAAATATGAACCAAGATCTTAGGCAAGTATACTTAATCTCTCTGACACTCAGATGTCTCTGTTGGAAACCTAGAGACACAACTCTCTGGCAGGAATGTTGTGAAGATTAGAAACAGTGCATGCAGAGGACCCAGCCCAGGACTTGGCACCTAACAGATGCTCAGTAATCGACAGTGAGTGTGAAGAGTATGGGTTCAGGCACCAGACTGCCACGTCCCAGCTCTGCTACTTATTAGCTATGCAACCTCAGGCATGTTTCTTAAACTTTAATGCCTTCACTTTTTTTTTTTTTCATCTGTAAAATAGGGGATAATGATAGTACTTACAGGGTTGTTTTGAAATGCATTAATAATGCAAAGTGTTTAGAACCGTGCCTGATCCACAGTAAGCACTCATGTCAACGATGAATTGTAGCACCATATATACCATGTCTGAGTGCACCTGCAGACCAGGTGCTAGGGAAGTGAACTTGCGGGAGCTCCTTTTTAAGAGGATTTTGATTGCGGCCAGTGGTGACTGAAGAGAAGGTTGTTACTCTGGTACCTTGAGAGCAGCCAAAAATAAAAGTTTCTCAGCCATGTCTGACTCTTTGCAAGTCCATGGACTGTAGCCTGCCAGGCTCCTCTATCCATGGGATTCTCCAGGCAAGAATACTGGAATGGGTTGCCATTTCCTTCTCCAGGGGATCTTCCCAACACAGGGATCGAACCCAGCTCTCCTGCACTGCACGAGGATTCTTTACTCTCTGAGTCACCAGGGAAGCCCCTTAAGAGAGGTATATGTGTTAATCAAGCAAGGATTTTAGCAGAGTCCAGATTCTGATAAACCGCATAACTTTGGGAAAATTACTTAAGCTATTTTAGCTATAAGAGACTATTTTGTAAAATGGGAATAATCTGGATCCCTGTCCCATCTGGTGGTTATGAGGATTAAACTAGGTGACTTGTCAGGTGCTCAGCATAAATGCCTGGCCCAGAGTAAGTAGTCAAAACTTGGCAGCTGATATCATTTCTAGAAAGAGAGAGAGAAGAAAGAGAGCAGCATGGGGCCTGTGTCCATTCCAACAGAGTCACGACAGGAAAGAGCTGCAGAAAAAAGCTGAAGATGCTGTTTTTGCAGAGCTCTGTCTTTGAGGGGGTGAGATGGATGGGCTAAGGCACCAACAAAGCCACTTTGGCCTCCAGGCAACCAACAGTGACTCAGGCTAGGAGAGGTGTTCTTTTATCTTCACTGCGGGCCATCACAACTGACCATTTGGGGACTGTGAGGGTTGGTGGTGGTGGTTTAGTCTCTAAAGTCATGTCAGACGCTTGCGACCCCATGGACTGTAGCTCGCCAGGCTCTTCTCTCCATGGGACTTCTCAGACAAGAGTACTGGAGTGGTTGCCATTTCCTTCTCCAGGGGATCTCCCCAACCCAGGGACCGAACCTGCATCTCCTGCATTTCAGGGGGATTTTCCTACTGCTGAGACACCAGCGTTGAGACCTTGGGTTTTAAGAGGCAGCATTCTTAGTACAGACATTGGAGTTCTCAGTGAGAGGGGTTTCAGGAATGGAGGTGAAGCTCCCAAGAAGGAAAACCTCAGTGAGAAGGGCTGAGAAGAAGTTGTGTGGTAATGGGGGCCATATAAGCAGATGGGGATCAGACTGGTGAACTTTCTTATAATGATGACTACTATTAGCACCCCATTTGGTAGATACAAACAGATGTTTTTCCAAAGAATGCATACAGATGGCCAATGGGTACATGAAAAATGCTCAACATCACTAATCACAGGGGAAATACACATCAAAATCACAAAGAGATATTACTTCACACCTTTTAGTATCTAGTGTTAGTCGTCCAGTTGTGTCTGCCTCTTTGCAAGCCCATGGACTGTAGCCCACCAGGCTCCTCTGTCCGTGGGATTCTCCAGGCAAGAATACTAGAGTAGCCATGCCCTCCTCCAGGGCATCTTCCCAACCCAGGGATTGAACTCAGGTCTCCTGCACTGCAGGCAGATTCTTTACTTCCTGAGGTACCAGGGTTAGTATGGCTGCTATAAAAAAGATAATATATAACAAGTGTTGAAGAGGATGTGGAGAGAAAAAGGAATCCTTGTATACTGTTGGTGGGAATGTAAATTGGTGTGACCATTCTGGAAAATGGTATGGAAGTTCCTCAAAAAATTAAAAATAGAACTACCATATCATTCAGTAATTCCATTTTTGAGTATTTAATCTGAAGAAAATGAAAACACTAACTTGAAAAGATACATGTGCCCTCATGTTTACTGTAGCATTGTTTAAAACAGCCAAGATATGGAAACAACCTTAGTGTTCATAGATGGATGAATGGATGAAGGAAATGTGAATATATATATATATAGAGAGAGAATAAATATATATCACACACATACACACACAATGGAATATTATTCAGCTGTAAAAAGGAATGAAGTCTTGCCATTTGTGACAATATGGATGAGCTTTGAGGACAAATGTTAAGTGAAATGAGTCAGGCAGAGAAAGACAAGTACTGTATGATTTCACTTACATATAGAATCTAATAAATAAATAAACACACCAGGCTTATAGATGCAGAGAACAGATGGTGGATGAAGGGATCAAAGGGTACAAACTACCGGTTACACAATAAGTAAGTTGTGGGGGTGTAATGTACAATATGGTCATGATAGTTAATAATGCATTGCATATTTGAAAGTTGCTAAGAAAGTAGGTCTCTAAGAAAATGTGGTGTGAAAGCACTCGGTGATTGTTCTCCTGAGTCTAGCTCCTTTTTATTTCTTTTTCTTTTCTTTTTTTTAATAGGGGAATTACTGCTTTATAAATCTGTGTTGGTTTCTGCTACACAACAATGTTAATCAGCTGTAAGTATACATCCTTTTTATTTCTTGACTCAGCTTTGTGACGTGAGCCTGCCTCTGGGCTTCAATAGCACCTTGTACGTTGGCACCAGCCAGACAACTCTTGACTGCAAAACCCAGATAGCCCTTGAACTCTCATGAACAATCTCAAACTATCTTGAACAATAAGGAAACTGGCTCATGTAGTTTAGAAATCTAAAGGTAAGGTAGGTTTCAGGATCGGCTGCAGCCAATCTGTGCATGATACTCTCTACAGGAAGAGAAATGGGGCTACTTCCGATGGCATTCCCTGAAGAGTGAGATTGTCCCAGAAGCCCCGCCCAAACCTCTCTTTACAGCTCATTTTCCCAAAGTGGTCATATACCTATCCTAAAGCCAACTGTTTGCCAGGTGAGTGAGCTTACCTTTAGATCAAAGATTCTCAGCTAGGGGTGATTTTGCTCCCCACTCACCCATGGCCAGGACATTTAGTAATATCTGGAGATATGTTTGTTTGTCATTGCTGGAGGGTCAAAGGAGTGTGTGTCACTGGCATATACTAGGCAGAGGCCAGGGATGCTGCTAAACACCCTATAAAGCACAGGGCATTCTCCCACAATAATGATCCAGGCTAAAATGTTAATAGTGCCAAAATCGAGAAACCCTGTTTTAGACTAATCAGCCTGCACTTGTAGCTTGGAGTGCAGGTAGCAGCCATGAAGGCAGGGATGGATGAGCATTGGCCACCTAAACAGAGACTCACTTGGGGAAAAGAAGGGGAAAATGGGTCCTGAGTCAACAAGCAACCAGCTATACTGCAACTTTGCTCCTAGGAGCACTTATCTCATGGTGTGGCTGCTCTTTATTTATCCTGTGTTAGTTTCCTATTGCTAGATAACAAATTGGCACACACTTAGCATTGTAAAGCAACACAGGTTTATTACCTCACAGTTTCTGCAGGTCAGAAGTCTGTACATAGTGGCCTGGATGCTCTGCTCAAGGTCTCACTGGGCTGAAATCCAAGTGTTGATTAGGGCTGCAGGTCTCCTTTGGGGTCCTCTTCCAAGCTCATCCTTGTGGTTGAATTCATCTCCTAGAGGTTATAATATTCTGTTTCCTTGCTGGCTTGTTAGCTGGGGGCCATTCATAGCATTTAGCGGTCACACACACTCCTTACCACGTGGCCAGCAAAGGTGCATCACATCCTTCCCATGCCCTGACTTAAACTCTCCCACCAGCCATCAAGAACTCTCTGCTTTTAAAGTGCTCATGTGATTAGGTCAGGTCCATTCAGATAATTTCTCTTTCTCAAGTTCAACTGATCTGGAACCTTGACTACATTGACCAAATCCCATCCCATCATCACCTATATTAGTGTTTGGATGACTAACTGGGAAAATGTTATGTGTATCCTAAGAAGCATCTTTATGTTCCTGGCTTTTAGCAGGGTACCCAGCAAACAATTTTTTTTTCTCAGTAAACATTGCTTGAATGACTAAAGAAAAGAATAAGACAAACTCATGTCCTTTGGTGGGGGTAGAATTGCTAGGTTGGTCACTCAGAGGCACGTTATGAAGAGAACTGCACAATCTCGGAATCAGAAGATACATGTGGTCATACAGGAATCTGTCCATCACTCCAGGAATCCATGTATTCACAGTGTGGGGTTCATCAGATCAGTTCTCCCTGGTTGTGAGCTCTGTATTTCTTTTACAATGCAGACTAATTTTCTGCATTGCCTCTTGGGCAGAACTGGCAAGCTGCTGACTCATATTGAACTGCAGCTCACTTAAAGCTTTCCTGCATTAACTGGTATTGTGCCAGGTCTCATTGTTGTAGTTGGGCAGATTTTATGCCACTTCCTTCCCACTCATTCTTCTGCCGTGGGTTCTGGCCTATTATTTCAATCTTTTGGAGACCTTTGGGAATTCCGATTTTATAATTTGCCTCCTTGACTTTCCTAACATGATAATAGTTGAAAATACAATGAGTCCATTTTCTTTGCCTTTGTCCAAATAGTTTATAAGGATGTTGAATGAGACTTTCAAAACCCTGAGGCATGTTATTGCTTTCAAGTTGACGACAATGATTTAATCAACGTCTTGCATAAAGGTTGCTCTACCTATGATGAATCAACTTTTTTTTTTTTCCTGGCTGAGGGGCATGTGAGATCTTAGTTCCCTATACAGGGTACAGGACCAGGGATTGAACTGGTGCTCCCTACAGTGGGAGCATGGACTCTTAACCATTGGACCATCAGGGAAGCCCCCTGAATCAACTCTTTTTATTTCTCTATCATATCTAAAAGGCTATTATGAAAGACTTAAGTGTTTGGTTAAACCTAAGCTATTCAGTATACATTCACACATACCCCTAGGAAATATAATACACATCTTTTGCAAGCAGGTACATCCACATATTAGAAAATTCTTTTCCAAATTCTCAGTTATGCTGTGCCTTGAAGTACTTTGTATTGTTCTTGTGTAGAGACATAGATATACTTTAACCTCCACATATTATCAATTGCCTGCTAATATTTTCTCAGTAGCAGTTGAGTTTCATTGATTTATATTGATTTATCAATATAAGTTGGCAAACATTTCCACTTCCTTGTCTCCATGGCTAATGGGAATTTCTACTTGGGAGAAGAAACGACTGTTCTGACTTGTAAAGATGAAAGTTCGGGCCAAGAGTGGGAGCAAATGATGGGAGCAAATCCCACCTGGTGAAGGGATTCTCTTTGAGCCATCTGGTTATTTCTCATGTTCCTCTCTTCGACCAATTATTTACATTTGTAGCTTACCCATCTCTTCTTAATGATCACACTTTGAAAACGTGAAAGTGTTAGCCGCTCAGTCATGTCTGATCCCTTCGACTATAGCCCCCCAGGCTCCTCTGTCCATGGAACTCTCCAGGCAAGAATATCAGAGTGGGTAGCCATTCCCTTCTCCAGGGCATCTTCCTGACCCAGGGATCGAACCCAGGTCTCCTGCACTGCAGGGAGATTCTTTACTGCCTGAGCCACCAGGGAAGCCCAATTATCACACTTTGTTACTTACTCTGTTATGTCCGACTCTGCAATCCCATGGACTGTAGCTCACTAGGTTCTTCTGTCTATGGAATTCTCCAGCAAGAATACTGAAGTGGGTTGCCATTCCCTTCTCCAGTGGATCTTCCAGGCAAGAATCCTGGAGTGGATTGCCATTTGTTTCTCCAGGGTCTTTTCCAGACCAGGGATTGAACCCAGGTCTCCTGCATTGCAGACAGATTCTTTACTGCCTGAGCCACAGGGAAGCCCATCACACTTTAGGGGAATCAAATTCTCTTGTTCACAGGAACAGGTTGGGTCTCTGTGAATGGGAGTTTCCTATTACTCCACAGGGTTCTCTTTCAATGCAAGATTGGATGCTCCAGGACCCCTGAATTCACCAGTAATGCTATAGAGATAGAGTTGTACTTTATAATCTCTTAGAAGGTCTATGAACTTAGGAAGGAGAGACAGTGGGGAAAAATGTAACTGTGTAGAGAGACCTCAAGAGAGCCCTCAGTGGCCCCTGACTTCTGGTATCCACCTTCTTGTGCATTCTCCCACCATATTTGTATGAAGGTAAGTCTGTGTGACCAGTGGACTATAGCAGAAGTAACAGTATGTCACTTCTAAGATGAGGTTATAAAAGTCATTGCGGTTTCCATCTTGGTCACTCAAATCTTTGGCCAATCACTTGAGGGAAAGTCAGCTGCCAGCTGTGACCAGACTACAAAGAAGACTGTGTGATGGAGAATGGCGCCTCTGACCATAGCCAGTGGGGAAACAAGTTCTCTTGCTGACAGCCACGTGAGGGACTTGTGAGTGGATCCTCCATTCCCGATCAAGCCTTCAGATGACGATAGTTTCATGAGAAACCCTGACTGGAAGCACCCAGCCAAGACACTCTTGGGTTCCTGATCCCCAGAAACTACATCCGATAATACATTTTGTTGTTTTGAGATAATTCATTATACAGCAGTAGAAAACTTATACACTAGGAGATGCTGAATATGTTGTTTGGGTTTCCTTAAGGAAAGTGAATAAAATGCTAAATTCCCAGAAAACAGTAAAAGACTAGCTAGTTAAGTTCTTAGGTCAGCACTCTAGAGAATATTGCTATGACTTATATAGATAGGCCTTTTACGATTTTTTAAAATGTCAGTAATGATAATTGTCCTTTGTTAAAACACACACACATATTCACACAGGAAGTAAAAAGCACAAGTACCTATTCTATTCTTATCTTATTCCTCAGAAGCAACTGCTGATATCAGTTAGGCTTTTTTCTTTCTAAATCTTTCCCATCAATTATAATCACACACATATACAAAACCCAGTTTGTGTGTATTGTGTGTGTATTTTATCATTTAACATTCATATCATATATTCTTTGACAACGATGATTTAATCAACATGCTTCGCATAAGGGTTGCTCAATCAACCCTTTGCATAAGGGTTGATTTGATAACAAATCAACTTTTGTTTTTTGGCTGCTTTGCCTGTGAGATCTTAGTTTCCCGACCAAGAGGAACAAACATTTTATCGTTTAACATTTATATCATATGTTCTTTCAACGCCAATAGACTTGGCTCCAATAAAATTGTTCTAAAAGGTTATATTATATTCTGTGCTGTGCTATGCTTAGTCACTCAGCTGTGTGCAACTCTCTGTGACCCCATGGACTATAGCCTTCCAGGTTTCTCTGTCCATGGGGATTCTCCAGGCAAGAAGGTTGCCATGCCCTCCACCAGGGGATCTTCCCAACCCAGGGATCAAACCCAGGTCTCCCACACTGCAGGCAGATTCTTTACCATCTGAGCCACAAGGGAAGCCCAAGAATACTGGAGTGGATAGACTATTCCTTCTCCAGGGGGGATATCCCTTCTCCCTTCTTCCTGACCCAGGAATTGACCTAGGGTCTCCTGCATTGCAGGCAGATTCTTTACCAGCTGAGCTACCCAGGAAGCCCCATATTATGTTCCAATAGTGTGGTATTCTATACTTTATTTAAGTAACAGTTCATCACTAATTATTTATATTATTTATTAATGTATTTATTTGCCATTACACACAAGGCCATGATAAAACATCTTTGAGCACTAGTACAAATATCTGTAGGATAAAATTTCAGAAGTGGAATTGAGGATTAAAAGGTATACAGATTTAAAGGTTTGGTAGATGATACCTAATTGTTTTTTATAAAGTGAAGTGAAAGTTGCTCAGCATGTCCAGCTGTTTGTGACCCCATGGACTATATAGCCCATGGAATTCTCCAGGCCAGAATACTGGAATGGATAGCCTTTCCCTTCTCCAGGGTATCTTCCCAACCCAGGGATAGAACCCAGGTCTCCCACATTGAAGGCAGATTTTTTACCAGCTGAGCCACAAGGAAGTCCCAAGAATACTGAAGTGGGTAGCCTATTCCTTCTCCAGATGATCTTCCTGACCCAGGAATCAAACCAGGGTCTCCTGCATTGCCGGCAGATTCTTTGCCAACTGAGCTATTAGGGAAGCTCATAAATTTTCCTTTTTTTTCTTTTATAAATGTTGTCCTCATTTCTTTCCCCACTAACATATTTTTGTATCTTAACACTAGATAGTAATGATTTCAACACTTTCTGCTAATTTGATGGGCAAAAGTTTGCAGCTTATTTAAATTTGCATATTCATGATTTTTTATAAGAAATCTACAATTGTTTGAATTATTTTCTTATAGAGAGTGTGTCATCTTTCTGGCTGCTTTCAATAGTTTTTTTCATCTTGGTTTTTAGCAGTTTGATTATGATATGTCTAGTCATGGATTTTTTGCGTTTTTCCCATTTGGAGTTCTCTGAGATTCTTGAATCTGTAGGTTTTTGTCTTTTGCCAAATATGGGAAGTTTTCTGTCATTATTTTTTCTATTATTTTTTTTCTACCTTGTATTTTTTTCTCTTCTTCTGAGACTTGAATGACACAAACATTAAGACATCTTGTATAATATCACTGGTTCCTGAGGCTGTTAAAAAAAAATCTTTTTCTATGTTGTTCAGATTGAATAATTTCAATTGGTTTATCTAGGTTTTAGAATTTCAGCTATTATATGTTTTAATTCTAAAATTGTCATTTTTGGTAACGATAACCCTATATGCAAAGAAAGAAAAAGAGACTCAGATGTATAGAACAGACTTGTGGACTCTGTGGGAGAAGGCGAGGGTGGGATGTTTCAAGAGAACAGCATCAAAACATGTATATCTAGGGTGAAACAGATCACCAGCCCAGGTTGGATGCATGAGACAAGTGCTCGGGCCTGGTGCGCTGGGAAGACCCAGAGGGATGGGGTGGAGAGGGAGGTGGGAGGGGGGACCGGGATGGGGAATACATGTAAATCCATGGCTAATTTGTTTCAATGTATGACAAAAACCACTGCAATGATGTAAAGTAATTAGCCTCCAACTAATAAAAATAAATGGAAAAAAAAATAAAATTGTCATTTGAATCTTATTTATTCTTTTGGTTTCCCTGCCAACACTTTCTCTTTCTATTCAAGAGTGCTGTCCCTTGCTCTGTGGAATATTTCATAATACTTGTTTTAAAGTCTTTGTCAGAAAATTTCAACATCTGCCTCACCTTAGCATTGGCATCTGCTGATTGTCTATTTTCATATGAGCTGAGATTTCCTGGTTCTTCATACACTGAGGGTGAATGTAGAATGAAGTCTCCCTTAGAGATAGCTGCATCCTAATTTCCAGAACCTGTAAATATTTACATGACAAAAGGGGTTAACACTGCAGATGCAACAAAAGTGCTTCTCAGACTCAAACCTTGAGATGGGGAGATTATGTGAAGTGAAGTGAAGTTGCTCAGTTGTGTCCGACTCTTTGCGACCCCATGGACTGTAGCCTACTGGGCTCCTCCGTCCACGGGATTTTCCAGGCAAGAGTACTGGAGTGGGGGAGATTATACTGGTGGGATAAATATAATCATGAGCACCTTTAAAAGCAGAGAATGCTTCCTGGTTTTGATCAGAAAGGGAGGTGACACCGGAAGAAGGATCAGAGAGATGGGATATGTTGCTTGCTTTGAAGATGGAGGAAGGTCCATGAGCCAAGAAATGAGAGGTGTCCCTCAGAGTTTGAAAATGCAAGGAAATAATTCTCCCCACGAGTATCCAAAAGGTGTCAGCCCTCCCCATATCTGGATTTTAACCCAGTGAGACTGAATTTGGACTTCTGACCTACAGAACTTAAAAAACAACAACAAATACCAGCTGTACTATTTTAAGCCACTAGGTTTTTGGTCACTTGTTGTAGCAGCAGGAGAAAACTAATACCCTGAGTAATGTGGGATCGTATCGTGGATGTTTTGAATGTTATATTTTGGGAGCCTGGGTTTTATTTCCATCTTATGTAAATGACGGTATTTATATTTTAGCAGGCAATCAACCCGGATGGCGTCAGGCTGAAAACTTGTCAAGGCTTTTGTAAGTTGTAGTTTCAATGCCAGGTGTGTTTTCAGAGCCTTTGCAGCCACTTAGGTCTTCTCCGTATGTGTGCCACTGGGGGGCCATTCTGGGACCTGAGTGATGGTCCACCCCTTAGTCCAGTTCTCGACGTCTTTGGCGTCCTTTATGGGAGAGATCCACACCCACACAGCACAGGATTGAACCCAGGAGTCTGTGAACAGCTCTAAGGACCCCCTTGCCCGAGTTCCTCCTTTTTTTGTAATCTCCCTAGAACTTCCCAGCACTCTGTGTCACACCCCCCTCCCCCATCCCCATCCTCTGGACAGAAAGCAGGTGCTCTATCTATCCTGCTGTGCTGCACCCTGCCTGTGACTGCACCCACATGAGGGGCCAGGTGGTGGGAGAAGTGAGAAAGGATTGGGGGTCCCCTCCCTCTCTTGGGAAGCAGCTCCTGCAGACAGAGAGAAAGGGTCCTCTTGGGCCCCGCTGTTGCCACTCTCACTACTGCAGCTCTGAGCGCCTTGAGGGGTTGGGGCTGGAAGAATAAAGGAAGCAAAGGAATGAACAGGGGATTTCCCCACTGTCTCTGCATGTTAATTGCACCTGAAGCCAGAACAAGAGGGAGCTCTTTCTAGTCCACACCTATTACTCATTTCCGGATTTGGGGTTGCCTCCCATCCAGACCAGGGACCCAGAGGACACGTGGGACTCTCACCGCTGATTCAGAGGCATATCGAATTCTGGTCTTCCTCCCCAACCCCGTGCTACCATTTACACCTTGGAGTCCTCAGAGAGGCTGGTCCATGTGTTATGTTTAGGTTTTATGGCTGCATTCGTGTGTTTACTCCATTTCATCCAGAACTGGATCCCGGACTCTTCCCTTGGTGTCTGTGGACACTTAGATTTTCCCTCAGGAGTTCTGGGTACAGGACAGCACCCTGTTTCCTTACGCTCTTCAATAGGAACAGGTCACAGCAGACAAAAACCAATCATGGTGAAGCAACATTCTTTGAAGCACCGCTTACCTGTTCTTGCCTCCTCTGTGTTCTAGGACTTTCATCAAAAGGCACACAGAGAAGTCAGACTCAGTCTCGAGGTTCATCTATAAAGAAGTCCAGAGAAACAGCTTAACACAGTGTTTTACAGGCACAAAAGGATCTGTTGAGAATGAGTGAATCCTATGAAATAAGAACCACATCTTTCATTACATCTTAACATTTTAGCATGTTTCCTGCTACAAACTATTGCCATTCTAACATAAACTAATTTCTTCTCACTGAAGATCTGGTGGAAATCTTTTCAATGGTGTGGCTCAGAGAATGAATGTGATCTCATGCTCTTGCCACTGATGTAAGAGGCTTTCTTTATACTAGTGTCCCTGTGGTCCTTTGGGAAAGTTCTAAGTCTCTTGGTGTGTTTGAAGTTCATCTATTGTATTGCAAGGGAAGTGTTTAATCTTTATACTCTAAGAAATGCTGGCACTTACTTTACATATAAGCTTTTCCCTTGTTTGCATAATAGTGCAGCTTGGTTTCCCAACTTGAGCAATTGACTAGCTGCCTCTGTGTTCTGCTCTTTTGTTTGTGATTGGACTGTGGCAAAGTAATGAGTCTTTAAACTCCTTTTAGTAGGAAAAATAGTTTCTGAACTAAAAACAGATGACTCCCATTGGGCCAGGATACTTCTGTACTTCCAGTAAACATTCCTTCTCATCATTTCTCATCCAATTATTATGTAGGCCAGTGCTGATCAAGCATTAATATACATATGAATCATCTGAGGACTTTGTTCAAATAGGGATTCAGATTTTATCATTTTGGGATGGGGATTGAGATCGTGCATTTCTAATATCTTCACCTGAGATACTGATGTTCCTGGGTCTGCTGACTTTCGTAGCCATGTAGCAATGTGGGACTACCCAAGAGAATTCATCAGGAGAATGTCACATGTGGCTTGGTGAAGGCCGTTGTCTCAGGTTTCGTTTCCTGGGAAGCCTGGCCAAGATGGAGATGCATGCTGGAGTGTATTAGGAAGTGCTCTGGAGATTTCCACATGTGCAAGAGGAAGAGGGGAGGCTGGGCAGTGAGGCAGTCTCAATGAAAGGCTGTTCAACCCTAGAACTCTGAAGCAGGGATGCTGTCTAGAGTTGAGGTGAAGGGACCAGTCCTATATATGCAACTCTGACCAGCCACTGGGTGCAGGCTGCCCCAGGAGGGGGGTGTCACCTTGAATGAGGTGACTCTGCAGCTGAAGCCCATCCTCTATAGGACTAGCCCCTCAGCCTGTTAGCACACTGCACTTCCAACAGCCGAAGGACCAGCTTGGTTGCGTGTCATGTTACACATCCTGGACCCTGCTCTCCACTTCCTTTTTAGATGAGCTAGCTTTCAGTTCAGTTCAGTTCAGTCGCTCAGTTGTGTCCGACCCTTTGTGACCCCATGGACTGCAGCACACCAGGCCTCCCTGTCCATCACCAGCTCCCAGAGTCTACTCAACCTCATGTCCAGTGAGTTGGTGATGCCATCCAAACATCTCATCCTCTGTCATCCCCTTCTCCTCCCGCCTTCAGTCTTTCCCAGCATCAGGGTCTTTTCTAATGAGTCAGTTCTTCGCATCAGGTGGCCAAAGGATTGGAGTTTCAGCTTCAGCATCAGTCCTCCCAGTGAATATTCAGGACAGATTTCCTTTAGGATGGACTGGTTGGATCTCCTTGTGGTCCAAGGGATATTCAAGAGTCTTCTCCAACACCACAGTTTAGCTAGCTTACAGCCCTCCTTTTCATTTTCATGCTGATTTAAACACCCTCAGACATAATCCCTCCTTAGTACCTTGGCCTGAAAAGTCAACAACAGTTGTCAATGAGCATCAGTTGAAGCCTCTAGGCGGGCAGTTTGCATTTTTAGGAATTTCTAGACTAGATTTTTTTTCAGTCCTGGAAGGATTCCACTTAACATTCTTCATAGATTCCTACTAAATCAGAGGTTCTGATCCCTGTCTGCAGTAGAATTGGGACTTGAGACATGAAAAGAATTCCCTTTCTTGCAGGAAACAAAGACCTTGAAGCGTCTGTAGGCTGAATCGAAAAGAGATGGGTTAGGTCTGGAAAAACCCATTTGTAGATGAATGAATCAGGAAGACCAAAACCAGGATGTTTAATGATTAAATCCTGTGCCCCACTGATTGTGTAATGCAAACTTTAACCCCTGCTAAATATAGTTTACACCCTGAGAATCCTTCACACTCTAGTAAAAATAGCTGCACACTCAAATGGCTCATGGGCTTGGTGATTACAGGAAAAAGGGCCAGGAATACTGGGTGAGAGGAGGAGAAGGGCCAGAGATCCTTGGGAGGAGTCCCTGGCCCTATCTTGCCCTTTGAGACAGTTCAGGCAGACAGCAATGGCAGAGAGTTGCCCAACAAGAACGGCAGTGGGAGGCAGGAGAAGGCAGCTGGATGGTGGACTGACAGTCCCTTAGCAAGGGCTGCAGTAAAACCCACCATTGCCTCCACATACCATGGTTCTGCCAGTTTCCCCCATCTGAGCTGGACTGTGATGTTTGCCGGACAAAGCTTCCTGCAAGAGGCAGATTCCTGCAGCTGAAGCACTGGGAAACCCAGCCACTGGGTGGGGGAAGGGTGGGTACCAAAAGCAATGGATAATGGAAAAGAACCCCAAATCAGACTGTTGGCCAGGGCCCGGGCAGAAGTTCTACTCAAAGACAGGCACAAGAATAAGGCACAAGAGGTGGCTTCCTTGGCTGGAGGGGGCTTGACTGTGCCATCACTGAATATAGGCAGATGTCAAACAGTGGTCAGGGGCAGGGTTGCCTGAAGAAGATCGAGTGTCCAGAGGTGAGGGCCCTGGATTTTTGTCTGTTTTCTCTTACTTCCTGCAGCTTTTGAGGTACACATGGAATAAAAAGCCAAGCCTGGAGTACAATTTTTGTTTTTGGACAAGGCACTGATTGCTACTATTTATATATTTTAGTTCCACGCCCTGGCTCATGTGGCACCCAAATTTTTCATATGCTGTGTGTTCACAGATGAGAATGAAAATGGTATGTGATGCCCCTAAGTGGGGCTGTGTGGAACTATTTGCACACTCATTGAGGCATCTTACAAAGGCTGGACTGGCAGAGAACCACCTCATGTAGGTAGAGGTAGCACAATGTGTGTCTGACAGAGAGTAGCCGTGTCTCTGCCCCTAGCCAATCTCCTCCTGCCTTCACCTGATGTCCTATAAAGTGTCAAGCTTCTCCTTCTAGTGTAAAGCTACAGCTTACAAGCAGAAAACCTATGTAAGTGCAAGGCCCATGGAAGTTGCCCAACCGGAACCAAGTGATGCAAATCATTGCCTGGACAGTCCTGCTTCCTGAGGGATTAAGTGTGTCCAGCTCTTGATTTACCTGGATATTTATTCCAGAAAAAAAATTGGGGTGGGGTGGGTGAAGACAGCAAATGCAGAGAAGAATTCAGATATACTGATTTGTGCCAAACACCATTCAAAATGTCAGGCCCCTCTAGTGACCCTCATGCCTGCTCTCTTTCACTGGCTGACTTCAGGCTACTTCTTTGCTATCACCATTAAAATGTAGAAAAGGAAGAGAAGTCAAATTTATTGAGAAACTACTCTTTGCTTTATATACTATTCCAATTTAATGCTTATGGCCACTCGATGGGATAGGAATTTTACTGTTTTTTAAAAAATATACATATGGTGTATATATATACATATATATATATTTAATATATGCAGCTTCCCAATGGTGCTGTGGGCAAAAAATTCGCCTGCCAATGCAGGAGACATAAACATGGGTTCGATCCCTGAGTCAGGAAGATCACCTGCAGGAGGGCATGGCAACCCATTCCAATATTCTTGCCTGGAGAATCCCATGGACAGAGGAACCTGGCAGGCTAGAGTCCACAGTGTTGCAAAGAATCAGACATGACTGAAGTGACCTAGCATATATGCGAGCACAAGGGGAATTCAGAGAAAATAGGTATATGTGCCAGGGTTGGGGATTTTTAGCCCAGCTCTCTCTGACACCAGTGGTTCTCAATCCCATCATCACTCAAGGAATCTTGGGAAAAGCCAGTGCCTGGGCCCCAGCTCCGGTCAAATAAATCAGAATCTCTGGAGGGATAGCCCAACATTGGTACTTCAGAAAATCTCTCTGAGTGATTGTGGTAAGTCTGGGGTTGAGAATCACTAGGCCACACCCTACTGCCCACTTCTCATTCCAGTAAAACCCCTGTGTTCTGCCCTTTCTCCCACTGTCTTTGGCTTTTCAGAGAGACCGGTATCTAACTGGTCCACGGAGGCCCAACTGATGACGGAGACATCTGAAACCTTGAGGATTGTTCCTTTCATAACAAATACATGCAGGGCATAAACCGATGCGGGCTTTCCTTGTTTGCTGCATATACTGTGTCTGATGAACACTATTTGAATTGCAAAAACAGCAATGTAAGCAAAACAGCAACTCTGGGAGATGTTTATTGACTGCTTTGCTGTTACTACAGGAAATGGTAAGAAAAGCACTACATAAACTTGGAAGTTCTCATTTCTGTCTGCTTACTGCTTACTCTGCGATATGAAGAAATTTCTCTTACCCACCTAGACTTCAGATTTTTTACTTGTAGAAAGAATGTGACTGTAGGATCTGATAATACCTGACATTCCTTCTACTATCTACCATGTAGATCATGTTATTGCAACTTTCTTAAAACCTGGCAATATCTATCTATAAAACACCTGTCATTTAATCAGTGAGTTTATCTTAAGCACATGTTTATTTCCTTATTAAAAAAAAAAACTATGGAAACATGAAAGGTTGTTTTTTAAAAATATACTAGGTCAAGATTTCACCCCCCTACCACCTTTTTAAGAATAATCAGTCAATTTAGAGAATCTAATGCTTATGCTTCTGTTAATTATAGGTTTCTTCGGTGACATGCGTGACCTTGACCTTTAATTATTCAGGAGTGGCAATTACAGAACCTAAAGTGGGCTGTTCACACAAGATGCTTGGAAATAAGGTAATCCTTTTCTCTTTTTCCTAAATCAGAATGCATTAATTAGTTTTTAATGTAAGTATTAAGGACACATTCGTTCTAGAGAAGGTTAATTTAGTTCAATGTGTAAGCCCGTAATTTAAACATTATTCATACTTGCTGCTAATGAATATTTGAGGAAGCCCCAGGAGGCTTTTATTGGTTTGCGGCTTATACAATGCAGAGACCAAAGCACCCACCCATAGTTCCTGGGATGGGAACTGCTGATTTACTAAAAGGAATATTTTTAGAGGCCTTCCAAGGCCAATGTGGAGCAGAAGGTCCACTCTGACATTTAGCTGAAACATGTTAGGCTCTGTGCAAATCCAGCCACTCTGCTCATTGAGCCTAATCCGAGCCAACACTAGGTGATATTGATCAATTCCATCTTTCCCAACTGAGAACAGAGAAGTGTGGGGATTCCGAGAGGTGTCCTACAGGCAACCTCAGAAGGGCCTGGAGGAGCCAAGCAGGCAAGGGAACCAGTGACCAGCTGCTGATGTTGCCTGAACTGATGGGTTTGTATATAGTGGCCAGTGTAGGTTTTCTTTGAGGGAAATATCACGTGCAAACAAACAAACACAACTCTTTGAACACCACCAAAGTGAATTCTTACTTAATCCAGTCCATCAGGATTGAATCTCATCTAGTCCTGAGAACAGCAGCTCCCCTTCCGCCTCCATTGCAGATGGTACAGGGACCTGTAAGAGCAAGTCTCCTCTGTAAAGATGTATTTACTTTGCAAGATAACATGGTAAAGAAGCCTTGCTGTTTGGCTCAGGCTCTGAATTTCAGCCTCTGATCGGCAGATGAGTGGTCCTGCCCACCCTGGGAGCTTCAGAGTGAAGTTCAGAATGTGGGGCCCAGACTTCCCTGGAGCTCCCATCCTTCCTGTCCCCCAAACCTCTTTGGAGGTTATGGCCTGGTTATGGCCTTTTTCTCCCTTGTCTTTCGTTATGGGACACTGCCTTGGAACATGGTCTCTTTGCACCCAGAGCTCAAGCCTGAACATTCCTAGGAGTCATCAGAAACAGTAAGAAAGCCCTCCAGAAAGTTCACAGGTGCCCCTTGTGAGAATAGTATGTTCCAGCCCGGGGTACTTAAGAGCCTGGACGCCTTGGTTCCTGGCCTGCACAGGTGTACACTGTGTACAGTGTATAGGGCGGGAGGCTCCTGTCCTGAGGAGGGCTTTTGGCCCATTACAGTTCTGTTTTAACAGTCTGCTGGTTTTAGATTTGCTTCTCCCCACACCACCCTGCCTCAAGCTATAATAAAGATAGGTCTGCAGAGATCAGATTTCCATCCGTACACTGTGTTTTCGTTCCTACTGACTAAACATTTCCTATGTTTTCCCAGCCTGTGACAGTCCTATCAAAGCCCCAGTTCCCTTCCTGAACTTCTGGCCCAGTCACTGTGAAATCAGGATGAGGGTTCCATTCTTTTGAGAGTTTGGCCACAGGTTTTCTTCGTAACAAATGTCTTTGAGGATGACAGCAGCAGCAGCAGCAGCGGCAGGCTTCTTAACTGGGATTTCCCAGGTGGCCCAGTGGTAAAGAATCCACCTGCCAATGCAGGAGAGGCAGGTTCGATCCCTGAATCAGGAAGATCCCCTGGAGTAGGAAATGGCAACCCACTCCAGTATTCTTGCCTGGAAAATCCCATGGACAGAGGAGCCTGGAGGCTACAGTCCGTGGGGCTGAGTGACTGAGCGCACACGCAGGCTTCATAATCACTGGGGGAAGATCTAGGCCGGCCATGCAGATGGACCTCATTTTTTTTGTGTGTGTAAAGAATTTCTGAAAATGATCTCAAACTTAAATTCACTCTTTAGTGGGGGAAAGAGAAAAATACACTTGAAATTGCCCCCAATTTATCTGATAGGCTTGGACTTTTGTGAGCACTGAATTGTGGGAGGAGGAGACAAGGATACATGCAAATACCCTTGAATGTGGTCCAATTGTAGACCTCCTACCTAAGAAGAGCATTTCCTTCTTCCTGAGAACTTTTGCAGTTGCCCCTCTGCTGTTTAGTCCTACCTCAAAAGAGCCTGGACTCGCTTCTAGTTTTCTACTTTCTGCTTTCGTCCTACCTGGGCTGGTGTGACCGGCTTTTGCCCGTGTTCCCCATGGGTGAGGCTGTTCAGAAGCCCATGGCAGGAAAGGTGAAGTGCTCAGGGCTGGGCTGATGCAGGATCCTACTGGTTTGTAGTGGTTTGGCCAGCCCTGCAGGATAGCTCTGACTGGGTGAAATACGATTCTTGTTGGCGTCTTGTTTGTCTTACGGAAGAGTAAGTGAATAGTATTTATTTTTGTGATGACTCAGTTCACAGTGTCTTTCTCCCAGCTGGTGATGTCTGAACTTTGACCCTTGTATGGATCTCATTTGTGCAAAGATTCCTGAAGGAGAGATCTATCTCTAGAGGATGACCAATTAGAGCAGTTGTACCTGGACTCACTTCTCTAGGGGGTGTGGCACCTCAGTGATGAGGAGGGTGGAGCCGTGCTGGCGATCCCATTCACCTTCTATTATTATCAGCTTGTGCCTTCCCTTCTAACTCTCTGTAGGATCCCTACAGACCACGCTGGTGATGCTTTCTCGCATTGCTTCTTTCACCTAAGTCCTGTATGGGCTGCTTTGGGTACAAGCTTTGTGACCAAGGTTGACCTCAACATCCATTTAAGACAGAGTTTGCTTTTATATAGATAACACAAGAATAGGAAACATAGGCTCTGCTGACAGTCATTAATGTTAACTTGTGGGCCTTTAATGATGGCTCGTAAACAGTGCTGCACTCCTGAATTCAGTCCTCAAGGCTTGCCTCATGTTATTACTCTTTGGGCTATTTCATCTATTCTTTATTATTATGATTTCATCTATTCTTGTGGATCTAATTTCCACTTAAATGGAAGATCTTCTAAACCTATGTTTCAAGATTTCTTTAAAACATCTAGATTTGGGACTTCCCTGGTGGTCTAATGGCTGAGACTCCTAGCTCCCAAGTGCAGGGGCCCAGGTTTGATTCCTGGTCAGGGAACTAGATCCTACATATTGCAACTAAAGAGCAAAGATCCCACATGCCACAACTAAGACCCAGCACAGCCAAATACATAAATATTAAAAAAAAAAAAATCTAGATTCATATACCTAACTACCCTTTAGTATGGTACCTTGAATTTAATATATCCAAAATGTAACTCATTATCTTGTTCTTCCAGCCATCTTTTTCTTCTGTGGTACTTCTCCTGGTGGCTTGCATCTCCATCACCTACACATAAACTGAAGGAAGAAACTTAGTCATCAGCCTGGACCCATTTGTCCTTCCCTATGCAATCCCTCTGTCACATCATTGCCTGCTTTAAACAACCTCACTGGTTTTCCATTTCCTTCAGAAGAGAGCTGAACCTCTAGACGAGCACAGAATGCCCTTGTTCCCTGTTTATGTATGTGTGATCCATGAACTTGCTTTAGCCAAGTGTAACTTTTGGCAGCTTTCTGGGTTAGCTATTTTTTGCACACTGTTTTTGTTTTTTTTTAAGGCCTGAAACACCCCTCACTCCCTTCTTTGCCAACAATTTGCTTTGCTTCTTCAAAGCTGCTCTCCAGAATTCTCCATCTTCAGAAATCTTTCCCTACACAACGATACTTCATTATGGGAATGAATTGATAGTTATTAAATTTCTGTGAGGTCTTAGTATTTTTGAAAAAGATATGAGATTTACATATCTTTTTCTAATCCTTTCAATGGCCCAGCAAATAAGATATTATTGCCCTGGATTAATAATCAAGAAACTGGGCTCACAGAGGTAAAGAAAGCTGGAAGCAAATTAACAATGCAAATTCTCAGGTTTCATTCTTGGCCTACTGATCAGAATCTCTGGAAGTGGGACCCAACCTGCGTTTTAATGGATTCTTCAGATAATTCTTCTGGACAACCAAGTTTGAGAGGTACTCCAGAGCTTGAAGAAATCACAGGGTCCATGAAGAAAGCAATTCTGAAGGAATTGGCCCAGAAGAAAGCACTTTTCTCTCAAGTGCTCGAAAACCAATTTAATGTTGTTCAAAGATAGTAAAGATACTGTTTAAAATGGAAACTAATCAGGAAATGAACTAAAATGCAGGGGTTATGTAGGCACATGCAGGCTAAAATTAAACATACTGCTGAGTTTTAGGAAAATTCTCTTCAAGACCAGGAAAAGTGAAAGTGAAAGTGAAGTTGCTCAGTTGTGTCTGACTCTGCGACCACATGGACTGTAGCCCACCAGGCTCCTCCATCCGTGGGATTTTCCAGGCAAGAATACTGGAGTAGATTGCCATTTACTTCACCAGGGGCTCTTCAAGACCAGGACTGTAGACTAAATATGACCTTGTTTGGCAAAAATCTGGACTTTGTAAAGGGTGCTCTGGAAATAGAATAAATTGAGGGTTGATTGTCTATCACCCTTTTAAAATTCACCCACCTCTCCTGCTGGGCTAGACTGTGTCCTATTCTGCAACTTTAGACTGTCGGTGGGCATGGCTAGAGGTTAGGATGACAGTTCAACAATACTTATTTTTAAGGAATCTCTTGAACTTGAAGGTCTCTCAGGCCCCAAAGCATGCATGTTTCTCTGAAGGTGAAATTTCAGGCCAATAAGGAATATTTGGGGAGTAGGAATCCTCAACTTAAAAATATGATTGCCAAATGGGTCAACAATAGGCCAATGGATGCTGGTTATGACCAAGAAGTGACCCAGAGTCTATTAAAGACTGTTTATGGTGAATTTTTAATTACTACCACTGCTGCTAGTAAAATAAAATAAACTGTCATCTACTAAATATCACTTTACAAATAAGGATACTGAAATGTAGAGAGCTAAAGTAATTTATTCTGACTTATATTCAGGGGGCAGTGAAGGGGTCTTGCATAGTATACAGAATAAAATAAGATGGAGAAAATCTTCCCCCCACACTAACCTCTAACAACTAGAGTCAGATTCAGACTAAAATTTGGCAACTCCATCAATCATGACTGAAAGCCACAAGTCACTGGAGTAATAGCGGTACCTGTATTATGTCAAAAACATGAATTGCAGATAATTTCATATCATACTACAGTTGTGAATATCTCAAATCTCTTCTATGCTCATCATTATGTCAAAATGTTGGTACTTATTGAACTTGCTTCTGGATCTTGTTACTTACTGTATTTACTGTAAAGAGGCAAAAATATTACTGTAAGAAATTAATTTTTAAGTATTCAGATAACCTAATACAATTTCAATTATATTTCAGTAAGCTTTGTTTCCTCTATAATTTTATAATTTTACTTTATACTTTAGAAAGGTTCATACTTGGAAACAGCCTATAGGCTTTGCTAGATAAAGGGGATTCATGATACAGAAAGAAGGAAAGGAAGAAAGAAGGCAGGAGCACGGAGGGTGGGAGGGAAGGAGGAAGGAGAGAAGGAAGGAAGGAAGAGAGAAAAGGAAAGGAACAAAATGAAAAGAAAGGAAGAGCCCCATGGGTGTTGAAGCTGGAATTCAAACCCAGCTTCAGCTGATTCCGACGCCCATCTTCTTTCCATGCCACCTCCTACCCTGGTCCAGTTTGGTCCAAGGCTAGCAGGAGATTGATGTTACTCTCTGGCAACACTCACAGCCAAAGCCAACACAGAACTAGTTAGGCCATCAGACACAAAGGGAAGCAGCTGGGAAGAAGGAGTGACTGCTGGCTTTAGTCATACTCTGGGTGAATCCTGCAACTGCATCCAAAAGGCTTTGGTGGTTTGACAATAAAGCTATGAACTCTTTTTTTTTTTTTTTAATTACCTCCAACAGAAGAAATTGCAAAATCATTGGCAGCATTTGTAATATTTATTGAGTGCCAATAGTATGTTGGTTTCTATCTTGACATCTTAGAAATTCAGTAAACATTTATATAGCATTGCAATGCACAGGTAGTGGGAATAAAGGAAGAAGACGACAAGGTTTCTGCTTCAGATGACACAATCCAATAGGGCAAAATACAGGCAAACTCTGTATGGTAGCTGGGGATAAACCAAGGTGCCTATGGAAGTTAGGGATGGGAGGGGCTGACAGGGTGGGCTGGGGGAACCTAAGGAAGAGAAGGGATTGGCTAGGACCATGAGAGTTAGGCAGGGCAGGTGGATTTGGACGGTAGTGATGGACTCTATAGACTATATAGAAAAAGGCAGAGTGTCTTTGGTTCAGTATATAAGGGTCAAACTCTTTACAGTGACTTACAAATTCCTGGGCAGTCTGGAACCCCATGTCTCTCCCACTTCTCCTGCTTTCTCCACTGTGCTCACCTTAGTTTAGCTGCACTTGCTTCCTTGCTGTTTCTTGCACAGAACCTCAGGCCTGCTCCTGCTTCAGTGCCTTTGTATTTGCCATTCCTTCTGCCTAAAACACTTTCCCCCTTAAATTCATAAATAGGCTTCCCTGGTGGCTCAGTGGTAAGGGATTCACCTGCCAATGCAGGAGACACGGGTTCGATTGCTGGGTCAGGAAGATCCTCTGGAGGAGGGCATGGCAATTCACTCCAGTATGCCTCCCTGGAGAATCCCATGGACAGAAGCCTGGAGGGCTACAGTCCATGGGCTTGCAAAGAGGTGGACATGACTGAGCCACTAAAAAACAACAATAAAAAGTAAATAAAACATTCTCCTCCTGGATATCCTGGACGCTGATCCCCTCATCTTCTTTATGTATTTGGGCAGATGTCACCTTTGAAGTGTGGAGAAGGAAATGGCTACCCACTCCAGTATTCTTGCCTGGAGAATTCCATGGACAGAGGAGCCTGACTCTTTGGGGTCACAAAGAGTCAGATGTGACTCAAGGACTAACACACACACATACCTATGAAGTAAAGCTCTTTTGACCATCCTGTTTAAAATTTTAAACCCCTTCCTCACCCTGGCGTACCACCCCACTTCCGGCCTTAGTTTCCTCTAAAACACAGATTATCACGACCTAATGTATCGGTGGTCTGTACACCTGTCCGCTAACTAGAATTACCTGGAAGATTTGTTAAACTGCTTCAGCTGGCCTCTGTGTCAGTAGGTCTGGGGTGAGGCCTGAGAATATGCATTCTTAACATGTCCCCAGGTGATACTGACATTGCTGGTCTGGGACTCTTATCATTTGAGAACCAATGCATTATTAATTTTAGTGGTTTGTTGCCTATCTCCATAAGAATGTAAACTGTTGTGGCAGGGATTTTTGTCTGTTTCATTCCTTGCTATAAATCCAGTGCTGTAACAGTGGCTGGAATATCCAGACATATTTGTTGAGTAGAGAGTGTTTGTGGCTGAAGTGCAGGGTTTGTAGGGATATTGGGAGGTATGCAGTGGGAGTACCTTTAAAAGAGAATGTTCAGGCCACATTCTTGATAAATTGTTATAATAATAATACATTATTACCATGAATACCACCGGAATCCTGATTCTGGGCGATCCCAAGATTCCAGATTCTCCCGGAGTCAAGATTCTGGCAATATTTATGTCCTATGGAATATCCCTGTGAAATCAAGATTGCCAGGAGAAATATCAATAACCTCAGATACACAGATGACACCACCCTTATGGCAGAAAGTGAAGAAGAACAAAAGGGCCTCTTGATTAAAGTGAAAGAGAAGAGTGAAAAAGTTGGCTTAAAACTCAACATTCAGAAAACCAATATCATGGCATCCAGTCCCATCACTTCATGGCAAATAGATGGGGAAACAATGGAAACAGTGAGAAACTTTATTTTCTTGGGCTCCAGAATCACTGCAGATGGTGACTGCAGCCATGAAATTAAAAGACCCTTGCTCCTTGGAAGAAAGGCTATGACCAACCTAGACAGTATATTAAAAAGCAGAGACATTGGTTTGCCAACAAAGGTCTGTCTAGTCAAAGCTATGGTTTTTCCAGTAGTCATGTATAGATGTGAGAGTTAGACTATAAAGAAAGCTGAGCGCCAAAGAATTGACACTTTGGATTGTGCTATTGGAGAAGACTCTTGAGAGTCCTTTGGACTACAAGGAGATCCAACCAGTCCATCCTAAAGGAAATCTGTCCTGAATATTCATTGGAAGGACTGATGCTGAAGCTGAAACTCCAATCCTTTGGCCACCTGATGTGAAGAGCTGACTCACTGGAAAAGACCCTGATGCTGGAAAAGATTGAAGGTGGGAGAAGAAGGGGATGACAGAGGATGAGATGATTGGATGGCATCGCTGACTTGATGGACATAAGTTTTGCAAGCTTTGAGAGTTGGTGATGGACAGGGAAGCCTGGTGTGCTACAGTCCATGGGGTTGCCAAGAGTTGGACAAGACTGAGAGACTGAAATGAACTGAACTGTGACTACAATAGTGTAACAAGACTGACTACCATTTGTTGTTTCCCCGTGCCAGGATATTTAACAGCGGCTTCCAGGGAGGTTTGCGTGACTCTAATTTGCTCAAGATCACTTAGTATATCTAGAAAATGGCTTATTTAGGATTTTAACTTGTGTTTGTCTGACTCCAACAGGATGGTCTTGAACACTAGGCTAAAAGCCATCTAATGATTGATTTTTAGTATTTATCTATGGCTGTGCTAGGTCCACGTTGTTGTGTGGGCTTTCTCTAGCTGTGGTGAGCGGGGCTACTGTTTGTTGAGGTGCTCAGGCTCTAGAGTACAGGCTCAGTAATTGTGACACATGGGGTTTCTTTGCCTCACAGCATGTGGAATCTTCCTGGATCAGGCATTGAACCTATTCCCCTGCACTGGCAGGTAGGTTTTTAACCACTGAACACCAGGGAAGTCCTAATGATTGATTTTTAATTTTGCAATAATTTTAGGTCTACAGAAGAGTTGCAAATATGGCTTACAGAGCCCCCATATACCCTTCACCCAGCTTCCTCTAATGTTAGCATCTGATGGAACCATGCTCCATTTATCAAAACTAGGAAAAGTTGGTACAATACTATTAACCTAACCACAAGCTTTATTTGGATTTCACCTATTTTTCCATTCTAATGTCCTCATCTGTTCTAGGATCTAATCCAAGATACCATTGTCTAACAAGTTTTAGAAACCCACCATGGGTAAATTTGAATGTGGACAGTGTGAGGTGCCCAAAAATGGTACAAAGATGACCAAAGTGCAGGGCAGTGCTCGTGGTGCGTATGATAGGAGAAAAGACACAGGAGTAAGGAATTTCACTAGATGTTGTCTGTTGGGACTGAGGACAGCTCAGGGAGCTTTAAGGGCCAATGAAAGGTAAACCATTAGTCTAATCCTGGGATCTGGGAAGGCTTCTTGAGAGAGTTGGGCAGGTACAGTGTGAGCAGGTATTGCAGGCCACTAAGAATCAGCAGAGGCAAAGGCCAGGAGGTGACAGCAATTGAAAGGAAGCAACAGGGAAAGCCTGGTTGAGAACCACTAAGAGCTGGGGCATGACCTTGTGGTGCTGGGGGACTAACGAAGTGTAAGTTCCAGGATGTCAGCATAGTAAGGGACAGTTTGAACTGGAATCTTTCAGCAAGAGAGTGTAGGTCAAATGTTTATCCCTTGATAATTAACCTAATTGGTTCTATAGTGTCTTAAGTATCATTTTATAATAAATGGGAGGCAGTATAACACAATGATTAGTAACATGGGCTCTGGAAAGAAACCATCTGGGTTGGAATTTCACTGCCTCTGCCACTTTTACTTACTGAACTTGGAAAGTTTTTTACTTTTCTGTGCCTATTTTTCCTATCTGTAAAATGGTGATAATATGAGTGTTCATGTCATATGAATTGTGTTGAGATGACTGTAAGTCACTTAGTCAGTGCCTGTGTGCAATAAATAGCCAATGAATATCAGCTATTGCTATACATGTGTGCATCTATTTCACAACTTGCTTGTATTTCTTAGAAGCCAAGATATCTGAATAGTAGTTTCAAATAGCTTTTAGGCACACAGTCTCAATACACCTTCAGCATAATTTACTGTGCCCATTTTATAGATGAGGAAGGTAGAGCACAGCAAAATTAACTGACCGAGATCATCTTTCAATCAAGAAGAGCAAGTTTTTGGTCTAAATTTCCAGATTCTTTATACTGCTACTGGAACAGTGGCCAAGTTGCATTAATACTAAGGAACAGTTAGAAAAATAATTAACTGAATGCTCTTAGAGTCCTGACTAGTCTTTACCTGCAGGTTTATCACACAAAATATTTGATGAGTCTGCCTTCCAGTATTATTGTCTGGAGAATCCTGTGGACAGAGGAACCTGGTGGGTTCCATGGGGTTGCAAAGAGTTGGACATGGCTGGAGGGACTCAGCATGGCACAGCACAGGAAGAATCCTTACAAAGCAATGTGTGGGTAAATAATAAAATCAAGATGTTCACCATTAAAACTCAAAGCCAGAATCACCAATTGGATACTCCAATTCTCACATTACAGTGGGATTTTATTTCTGCGCATGGGGGCTAAAATTTTGATTGGAGACACTTTAAGTGTTTCTGGTGGCCTGATGGAGTCATGGAGGACAGCGACTGGACAATTAGGCCGGACACACCCCAGACGGTCCTGACAGCAGCAGGCCTCAGCTCACTGATAGGCTCAGGCCCAGAGCCGAGTCACGTATCACCCACATGTGGAAAATGTGCTCAGAACATTTGTTTCTGTGGTTTCAAGCATAAATACAAGCCTACATACATATATAGACAACCAATCATCTGACTCACCCCAAAGTGGCCTGTTCCTGCACCAGGGAGCTGTCCTGCCATCCAGGCTGCCCTCTGAGAGAGAGTAGCCCTTGTCAGAAACACTGCTCTCTCCTGGGCGGGCCTGCTTGAGGGGGATGGAGCTCCCACTTCCCTGACAGCGCGGCTGTGCGGCCTTTATGACGAAGCAGCTGGTCATCAATATTTGAAGAGAGGGAGGCCCCTGAAAAGGCAAGCTGAGATGCACAGTTGCAGGAAGTATCCAAGTCCCCTTCGTGTGGCCTCTCTAACTCTGCTCAGAAAAAACTGCCTAATCTCAGGAACCTAGTGGAGGTCAGGTCAGGGAGTGGGAGCCAATGCCAGCCAGCCACCCCGCGTGCAAATGTGTTATCTTGTTCTCCAGACTCTGAGCTATCTGATGGTTGAGGGCTGCTCAGCCAGAACGTTTAGCTCTGCATGGGGGTTTGGCAAGGGGTTCTGGACAATTTTCCACTAACCTTCAGGGACTGTCTAGTCTTGATCGCCTTTATTCCAATATTTAAAATGAATTCCAGGAACTCTACTCAATATCCTGTAATAACCTATAATGGAAAAGACTCAAAAAAGAACATACACCCACACGCACACACACACACATAAGGACTTCCCTGATGGCACAGCAGGTTAAGAATCTGCTTGGAATGCAGGAGACCCAACTTCGATCCCTGGGTTGGAAAAATCCCCTAGAGGAGGAAATGGCAACTCACTCTAGTACTCTTGCCTGGAGAATCCCAGGGACAGGAGAAACGTGGTGGGCTACAGTCCAAAGGATTACAGAGTCGGATGTGAATGAGCACATACACATAGATCTATCTATATAAAACTGAATCCCTTTGCTGAACATCTGTAACTAACGCAACATTGTAAATCAACTTTATTTCAATAAAAACTGAAAAAATAAAATCAATTCCATATCTGTCCCCAGCTGTGGATAAACATCTTCACATTGCCTGGGCATTGTGTTGCTCACTGTCATGAAATCCTAGAGCTTTTGGCTAATATAAGTCATTAACCAGAGTGTCTGCCTCTCCTTCTTAGATGTTTGCTACTAGCTACTACACATTGACCTTCATAGGGGGAGTGGGCATCAAAGGAGCCATATTCCAGTTGTTTCTGCTTCTGGTCAACTAAAACCAATAGAAAAGTGATTTAGCCTTTTTCCATCTCAGTTTCCAAATCTGTTAAATGGAGATAATTATCCCTGCTCTGGGTACCCTCTAAGAATTTTGTGGTGATAAAACAGGATCACATATATAAGGACAGCTTAAAAAATGTAGAAAGTATATAGAAATGAAGGTAGTGGTAGAGTTTTAACAATAAAACTTAATTGCTTTGAATCCCACTTATGCAGAATTTGTGGCTATATAGAAGTTTGCCTTTGCCCTGTTATGAAAAAAAGGATGCATTAAATAATTAAATGATGCAAATAATACATGAGGGATATGTAACCTACTTACAAGAATGATCAGGTTTCACAAACTTCACAGCAATCATTAGCAAATTAAAAATTAATGAGCCATTTCTCTGTGTTCTCCAAGACAAGTCATGGAATACCTTGCCTGGCAAACTGCTCTGAGTTTTAACACCAGTTTATCCACTTACTTCATTGATAAATCTGAGAAAGTCATTTAAACATTAATCCTGGGTCTCAGTTTTTCCATCTGTAAAATGGGAGAGGATGACTTCCCTCACAAATCTGTTGGGAGAATTAAGTAGGATGATGAATGTAAAATCCTTTATACAGCACTTGGCAGATAGAGCTCCCTCAATTGAGCTACTTCCTGGCACGGTAAAAAAACAGGTATCAAAGTTGCTGCAATAAAAACATCCTAAGTGACTACTGATAATCCTTGGATCTTCTTTTCTTCTCATTCCTTTTGACTTTTATTTGCTATTTAATCCTAGTAGTTTCAACTGAAAATAGTACTTGAACCTGTACTTGGACCTGTACCTTGTTCTCGGGCTTTACATACACTGCCAGGAATCTTGACAGTAATGATTCACACATTATTCTTGACAACACCATGTCACAGGCCAGGGGAGATTAGTGGCTTTTCTGCATTATCAGTATGTAAAATATAGCCAGGAGGGCCATCCAGATGCACTCAGTTGGGGAGATGAAACCCTAAAGTCATTGTTTACCATTGGAATTTTTCTTTCTCAGGAGAATTATGAAAGATACACTGTTGTTTTGCATTCCAAACCGCAGTTATCCATGTAATTAAAGAACCCATGAGTCTGTAGGAAAAAGTGGAAGCTGATCCAGTGAATGCCAGATCGAAGGACGTATCTATTACAGTTCTAACTGGGATATAGGTAAGAGAATGTTCTTGAACTTCACACAGGCTGATCCAAAATTGAGCTTTCAGATTAAATTTAAAAGGAACAGTTTTAGAATTTGAGCTAGAAAATGAGATGCATGCTAAACAGATTTTTCCCTCATTACTACAAAAATACTAACACCAAGTCCAAAATCCACCAATACCATCACCATCCTTTCCCTGCACCCCCCGTCCCAATCTGTTATTTTTTTTTTAATTTGAATGTCAGTGGTTCTATTTTGATTAGCAGCACCATCTTCATTAGGACATAAATGAAATGGTTTTTGTGCTTATAGAAACACAAAAGTTGCCAAGACATGTCTGAGGATGTTTGCTACAGCTTGTTTGCAAGAGAAAAAAGTGTCCTTGTGACTGATATCCAGTGACAAGGGGTTTATTTGAATAAATGGAACACTCTAATCTGACTAAAAAGAACAGATAGGTTTTTATATACTGGCATGAGAAATGTGGACACTACACCAATAACATTTGAAAAGAAAATTGCAGAATATTTAGAATATAATCTCATTATGGAAAAAAACAAAAACAAAACAACAAAGAAAGCAAAAGCAAAGCAAAGTATCTGCAATGGAAACGCCTAGAAGGAAGAATACCAATGTGTTATTAGTGGTTATTGAGTTTTGCTGTGGAGAGGGTCACAGGGGACTTTGACTTTTCTCTTGAAACATTCCTATATAATTATGAGGTTTTGGCTTCAAAAACATTTTTTTTTTTTTAACAGTGAGTCAGCTTTTATTTCTATAGTCAAAAAATATGTAGAGTTTTAGGGACTTCCCTTGGCAATCCACTGGTTAAGACACTGAACTTTCAGTGCAGGGAGCATGGGTTTGATCCCTGGCTGGGGAATTAAGATCCCACATGCTGTGTGGTGCAGCCAAAAAAAATTAAATAAGATTTCAAAAAAAAATATGTAAAGATTTAAAAAATTTACCATCACCTGGGTCCATACCCAAGAGGACAGGCTAAGCTATTAAGTGATGTTGTTGTGAATGTGAGTCTCTATATTCTATGACCTTTGCCCTGTGATTATTTGCACAGCTCAGTATGGTTTTTCTAATCACTGGCTTTTTAAGAAGGTTGCCCCTCCTCTAACACACCACTGGGCTGGCTTGGGGCCACAGCTGCTCTTGCTGAGGCTGTGTTCCTCCTCTGCTCAGGAAGATCCAGTCAGGATCTTGCAGTTACCAGGCTCTTTCTCATCTACAAAGCTTCTGTATCATGTCTATGGGCTTCCTAGGTGGTAGAGTGGGTAAAGAATCCACCTGTAAGGCAGGAGACGCAAGAGGCTTGGGTTTGATCCCTGGGTCAGGAAGGTCCCCTGGAGAAGGGCATAGCAATCCACTCCACTATTTTTGTCTGGAGAATTCCATGGACAGAGGAGCCTGGCAGGCTACAATCCATGGGGTTTCAAAGAGTTGGGCACAACTGAGTGACGGAGCACACATCACCAAGTGAGCTCGTCAAGTGGAAGTAAAAAGCAAGGTTAAATGAAAAGAGACCCTTATTACATATTTAGATAAAACACTTCTTTACCTTATTCTATAACATTTCTTCCGCATCTGCCTCTTGTCAAACACTATGCTAGGTGGGGCATAGTCTCTGCTCAGGGCACACAGAGCATCCTGATAAGAGACAGGCAGCGACGGTGACAACACAAGGTGACAACTGTATTGCTGTGTTCTCAGCACCCAAATGTGTGTCTGCATTAGGTCCTGGGGACACAAAGATAAGTAAGACAGGGTCCCTGACCTAGAGCTCTACAGACAAGCAGTGTTATCCAGCAGAAATATAATGCAAGCCATAGAGGCAATTTCAACTCTCTTAGGAGTTCCATTAAAAAGTAAAAAGAAGCAGGTAAAATTAATTTTAATCAGCCATTTAACTCAATTTATCTAGTATATTGTCATTTCAGCATGTAATCCATATAAAAATTATTGGTATTCTACATTATTTTTTTTCACACTGAACATTTCACACATGGTATGTAGCTTACAGATTCAGACCAGACCCAGTTTAAGTGCTCACTAGCCACACATGGTTGGTGGCTACCATAGTGGGACAGGGCAGATGGAAGGAAAAGATGAGCTCATCAACAGATCATTCCACAATGTATCAAAAGCTCCCCAAGGTTGTCCTAGGATGTTGAGGGGGATCAACCTCACTCCTAGAGTGGGATGTATAGGGGGAAAGATAATGGTCAGGGAAGGCTTCTTGGAGGAAGCAGCATATGAACAAACATGGCCAGAAGCATCATGGGAAGGCCATGTCCAGAAGGTGGAACAGGTAGCCTGAAGATGGGTTCAGTGGCTTTAAATAGTGCGATGTGAGCAGGGCTCATCACTAGTCTGGTGATTCCAGCTTAGCAAGTGAAACTGAAAAACCTTTGAAAAGAAAGCAAAAACTTTAGTAAAGAGGAATGAGGTAGAAAGGAAGGACCGAAGGACCATCAGAAAGGGAAGATTTTCTTCTCAAAGGGGAAGTCTTCATGAGATGTGAAAGATGAAGAGCATTGTACCAGGGCAAGGCCCAGATAGTGGAAGGCAGGCTGGATCTGGGGGCTTCCCAGGTGGTGCAGTGGTAAAGAATCTGCCTGCCAATGCAGAAGACACAAGAGACATGAGTCCAATCCCTGGGTCAGTAAGATCCCCTGGAGTTGGAAGCCGGCATCTCACTCCAATATTCTTGCTTGGAAAAATCCATGCACAGAGGAGCCTGGTGAGCAACAGTCCATGGGGTCACAGAGTCAGACATGACTGAGCATGCACGTACACGTAGGCTGGATTTTGGTCACTGCTCAGCCCTTCATCCAGGCCCTTTGTACAGTGTGTGGACTGTACAACCACCCATGGCAACCCTCTACTGTTTTCTGGTTCTGCAGCCTCTCCAGCTGGTCTGTTTTTGCCATGTTTACTTGAAAATAAGCGCACTGGAGCTGGTTGGAGGATGTGACACTGATCTTTTTTTTTTTAAGGGTTTGTCCAGAAACATAAACTCCTACCCGTGTCTGAGCCTTGCTGCTTGCCACGCAAGGCCCAGGGACATGGACAGTCTGTGTCTTCTGGGGGCTTATCTGCCCAAATGCAAGTGTGAAACTGGCACTGCCACTGAAAGGGCACCTGTACCTGCAGATATGGAGCGTGAACACCACGCATGCTTAGCACATGTCCAGGCTGTGGCTATCTCAGCAGGACACTTAGTCACCGTGCGACCTTGGACAAGTCACCTTGCCTCTCTGGGCTATCTCTCCTCTGTGAAAGCAGGGGCTGGGGCAGATGACAAAGCTCATAGGTGTTGTGATTAGGAATCTGCATCAAACTGGAGCAAATCTACTCTCAGCAAACTATGACCCAGCCTGTCCCCACCCCAAACCTCATCCTCAGCCCCCAGTGACACTCACAAACCCAAACACTTTGTCCTCCCAACCTTTCCCGTGCAACCTGCTGGCTGAAACCCAGGAAAATCTGGTTTCAGATATGCATGTCCTTATGCAACAGTCTCTCCTTCAGTTTACACTGCTGGTGCTTTAAGAGACACAATATTGGCAAAATGGATTAGGCTCGAAATGATTCCTGGGAACCAAACGGACCAGTTTGGTTAGAAGCCTAAGGCACCTTCTCTAAGGGCCTGGCTGTTCCCCCTCCGCTGGGATGCAATGGATGGGAAGTCAGGAGTCAGGTTAGGTCACAGGATAAGTCTGAACTAGCTGAAGCTGCCTGGGACAGCTCTAGCGTATCCATGCCTTGGCTCAGCTCACTGGGGCTTTAATAATGCAATAATAACCGGCTTCTGAAGCACACAAAGGCTTTTGGAAAGCTGGAGATAAAAGCGACTTTGTTCTGTTCTTGCCCAGTACAGTAGACATCCATAGGTGTTCCCACAGAAACTGGTCACTTGGCTGTTACTGTGGTTGGATTTCCGCCCCCTGCCCCCTTCTGGCTAACTGAGAAGCTATAGATAACTTAGAAGGAAAATGGCATCCAGAAAAGGTATTTGAAAAAGAAAGCAGATGAGAGCAGAGCGTATTGGAAAGCTGGGTGTGCTTTCTGCTGCGCTCTTCTTTTCCCTGAGACTGTTGGCTCCTGCAGGAGGCTGCATCCCCTTCACCACAAAGTCACTGTGGGCCCAGAGTGAGGCTTGATGCAATCAGGGCGTGGGCGGCTGCTGAGACAAAGCTATTTCTCCTTCGTGCTCTGCATTTGGGCTGAGTTGTGCCTGCTGGAGGGGGAGACAGCCCTGCACCTGTCTCTTCCTGCCACTGCGACCCTGCCTGCCCCCATTTTCCTATCCTTTCTCCTCCCTCCTGCTACCTCTTCCCCCCACCCCCAACACACACACAGATAGTATCTAAAGCTGGCTTCTTCACCCTCCACTGTCTTTTCACTTTACTCTTAGACAGAGTCCAAACCAAGAGCTGGGCTGCAGATGGAATTCACCCAGGCTGCCCTTTAGATTAAATAAGAAACAGAATCCCAGGGAGCAGAGTGATGGGGCTAAGGAAAGACAGCTGGTGCCATTTTGTAAACTACTAATCCATATGCTTATTGCTGTGTGTGTGTATAATAGCAATCGCTTTGTTTATAACCGCAGTTGTCATTTCGAGGAAGGTGGGTCCCGTGAACTGTAATGGGCCACAGTTTATTTATCGAAGCTGTGTGGTGGGCTTCGTTGTGCAAATTTGTTTTATGTGCTATGCAAATTTGGGAATGGAGCTAGAGTGTGCAGAATGACCTTGTATAATAGAGCAGGAGGAATCTGAACGATAAAGAGGATCCTGGAGGTTAGACTGGGGATGGGCTGAAAAAGGGATCCCTGGTGGTTGTCCAGCAAAGGATGGTTTTTCAGACCATCATGTCTGATTGTGTCTTCTTTTTAATTGTTCGCTGAGGGGTGTGCAGTGTGTATTTCCTCAGAAAAACTATCAGGAGATTTTCTGCTGTTCATTAATGGGATGTGAACGGATTTGGGGTAGAGGGGCGCATTTAAAGAGCAGCTGAGATCTGAGTTCATGTTGATGTGGTGTGAAACAGACAGCTGCTGCAGAAGCCTGGTTGAGAGGATGAGAAGACAGCTAACATCTGGGTTCTACATGGAGGTCCATAGAAGCCCAGCAGTCCTTGCCATTATGGGCCCATTTAGAGCTGTGCATGCACAGGTTTGTGCACAGAGGTTACATTCCCTGATCTTATGGGAGTTCTGTGGATCTATAAGATCAGTAGATCTTATTGATCTATTGCCAGTTCGTTAGGAAGAGATGCAGCATTTTTCACAGCTTGGGCCAGGCCCGAGCTCTTTGACTCTTTTTCTTTTTCTTTTTTTTTTTAACTCTTTTTCTTAGCTTCTAGGCTGTCTGAGTGGACGCCTCCCTCAGGCCATCCTAATGGGTAGTGCTGCTTCCTTGCCGCTGACTGCTTTTCTGTCCTGCTCTCAGGCACATGTTGCCCATACATGCTCAGTATTTCATGGTAGGACTGGGACATGCATGCTGCAATGTTGTCAAATGGAATGTCTTCGAAGATCTTCGCGATTTTTCAAACACCGTACCGATGGTATCTTTCTCGTGTTCCCAGCGTCTGAAGTTTCCTAATGCCTATGGCATCAAGTGTAGAGTCCCTATTATTTCAAATTGTGTACTTTCTACCCTAACCTACATTCATGCATTCATTCATTTGGCAAATACCAGTTTCACTTATTTAAAATTGAAGGTGTTCTAATCACTTACCTCCCACCTAAAAAAAAAAATCCCTTTCCAGTCCTCCCTGAGTAGTCCATGAGAAATTCAGTCTTTGTGTGCCATCCATACTGAGCTGGGCTCCTGGAATTCTCTTCTCCTCCACTTTGCTTGACAATCTATTTCAGTTTAGCGCTCAGGTTGCAAAGAACAGCATTCCAAAAAATCACCAGGGCAAAAAGGTTAAGGAGTGACTGTAAGGCTACACAAAGATTTGGACTGCAGGCGACAAGCCTTTTAAGTTCCAACGTGGTTTCAGCCTATCCACCTCTCTTGTCTCAGTGGCAGGGTCTTTCTTTTCCTTTGCCATTGCCACTTACCTTGAGTGCTGGCTCTTTTACTGACAGCTGGGTCTGTCTGCTCCTATTTTCTATTTCCTAATAATTTTGGCTTACACATGGCTTTGACTAGCTCTGAACTCTCCAGCCCCAACTTTACCTGAAGCTAGTACCTAAGGCAAGTCTTTCAGCAATTGCCTTTGTTGTCATATCTCCCATTTTGATTTCCCAATTTCAGATTCCAGAAGGGAATCTAACTGACATAGCTTATCTTTCTATACTAGACCGAGCTATAGATCTCAGATTGCTCAAGAAAGAACCATCCATGCATTAGCTTTCTCCAGTCAGATCAGTCAACCTCAGCTGTTAGCCAAGTCCAGCTCTATCAGTGGGAATTGGAGTTGGGATGTTTCCACATGCGCACTTTTAGATGTGAGCTGGTACACCTCTGTTTCAATGACCTTAAAGCCCAGCTCAGGTCACATCCCCTCTGTATTTCTCTTCCCAATAACTTCCCCACTTATTTGGTACTTACAAAATTGTATTTTTAGTTATTCCTGACTCTGCATTTGTCCTTTGTCACTCAAATGATAAATAGCTTAAGGTTGGAGACTCTTAAAACAGAGGCCTAAGAACCTTACAATCAAGGCTAAATGACCGCCCAACCTGAATTCTTCATAGCATTATGATTTCAAATATTCTCTACTGCTATCCCTGGAAATCACCGAAACATGTAAAGAATTTCAAATATTTATCATTTACATCTGTTTCTCAAAATACCTCATATCTGGAGGGGTCATGAAAATTCCATGTCCCGATTTTTGAAGTTGAAAATATAGGTACAGCGTTCATAAGGGATAGAGGACTTCTCTAAAGATGGTAACAGAGGGCAACTGGCATATTGGAAAGAGATTACAGAAGGAAAATAAGTTGGACTTGATGATCTTGCCAAAGGGTAAAAGGAAGAGTGGTCTCTATTAATAGAGACATCCATGTTTTGGGCTTGGGTGATTGGGTGAAAAATGGGAAGAAGTTTGGACGTGATCCATATTTTATATACCATTAACATTAAATCAGTAAATATATATTTAATACCCACTCTCTGCCAGGATATGGTTTTTCCAGTAGTCATATATGAATGTGAGAGTTGGACCATAAAGAAGGCTGAGCAGTGAAGAACTGATGCTTTTAAATGTGATGCTAGAGAAGACTCTTGAGAGTCCCTTGGACTGCAAGGAGATCAAACCAGTCAATCCTAAAGGAAATAAGTCCTGAATATTCATTGGAAGGACTGATGCTGAAGCTGAAGCTCCAATATTTTGGCCACCTGAGCAAAAACCAACCCTTTGGAAAAGATCCTGATGCTGGGAAAGATGGAGGGCAGGAGGAAAAGAGGATGACAGAGGATGAGATGGTTGAATGGCATCACAGATTCAATGGACATGGGTTTGAGCAACTCTGGGAGATAGTGAAGGGTAGGGAAGCCTGGCATGCTGTAGTCCATGGGTTTGCAAAGAGTTGGACTTGACTGAGTGACTAAACAACAACTCTGCCAGGCACTGGGCAAGGATGGGTGACACCAAGGTGAATAAGATACAGTTCTGGCCATCAGAGTGTTCTGTCCAGAGAAGGGGATAACTGTGGAAATAAAAGTTACAATACAGCATGGCAAATACTATAATGAAAAGAGACCTATGCAAGATATAGTGGTAGACTAAGACTTCTTGGAAGGTCATAAAAATTTTAACAGGGAAGATACTTGAGAAGGGTCACAAAGGATGACAAGATGATTAGGGAGGGCATTCTTGCTATCAGAAACATCATTTGAAATGTCATGGATACGTTCCGAGGAGTGATAGGAAATGAAGCAAAAGTCAGTTCCTGGGGAAACTTACAAGGCTCACTAGTTCAGATTTTGTTGTACAGGGGAGAGAAATCATTGAAGAGTTTTAGCATGGTAGGAAGGAGAGCAGATTTGAGGTAATGAAAAGATCACTCAGGCAGTACTGTACAGTGTAAATTTTATGGGGATGAGGCAGGGGGCCAAGAGTGGCTATGAGATTACTGCCACTGTGCATAAGAGAGACCAGGAATACTTCAACTTAGGGAGTTGCAGTAGAGATGGAGAGAAGTGAAGACTGGAAAGACATTGCAGAAATAGAATGCATAAGACCTGGTGACTTACTGGATGGAGGTGATGGGGAAGATGGAGCAGTTTTGGGTAATTGGGCCAGTGTTATGATAATAACAAGGCCTAAAAATACAGAAGTTGGTTTTGGATACACTGGTCATCTCTACTAGACTGCTATTTCCTTCAGAACAGGAACTATGTCTTGTTCACTGTCACATTACCTGTACAATATGTGGAATTTCTGGTGATTAGAGAATATTGAGTATATGAGTTTGGAACATCTAAGGGTGTCCAGGTAGACACATTCAGTGCTTAGCTTTGAAATTCAAGAGATAGATCTTAGTTAGAGCAGACACACTTGGGACTAACCTTATGTAGTGATGGGTGGGCTCATCCAGGGAGATGAGAAAGGGAAGTGGAAAGGAGGCTGAGACAGATTGTTGGGTCAGAGCAATAGATGAGGGGCAGGTTGAAGAAAGGGAACCATTAGCAAAACCAGGAACATGGAAACACGGACGCCAAGGTGAAAAGAGTATATCCAAAGCCTGGGAGAGGTCAACTGTGTAAATGGCCATCAAGAGCTTAAATCTCCTGTCTTGTGTCAATTCAGTCATTCCAGTTAACTCGTTTGGTTTTGGCCTTAGAATCATCAACTGCTTTCCCATCAAAGTAGGTCCTTTCAGACACACTCCCAGGTCCACAGCCTCTGTTTTCTCATCCAAAGAGCCACAGTGGTAAGAGACTGAACTTGTCTCACTTTCCACATGTTGTGATGGTTAAGTGAGTTGTGTCAGCAACTCTCAAAAACTTTTGGTTTCAGGCCCCTTTATACTCTTAATATTTATCAAGAACCCAAAGAAGGCTTTGTTTAAATGTATTATATCTATCAATATTTATCATATTATATATTAATACTGGGAAATTTAAAAACAACTCATTTAAAATTACTAATTTATAATTACTAATTTATAATTAATATATATAATTTATATATAATATATAATTATAATATAATTATTATAATAATTTATAATTGATATATAATTAATATATAATTAATATATAAAATAATATATAATTTATAATTAATACTTTACTAATTATAAACCATTATATGACAAAATAAAGGACATATTTTATGAGATATCACTATATTATCAAAAGCAACTTAGAGAGGATAGCATGGTTTTGCAGTTTTGTAAATCTCTTTAATGCCCAACTTCATAGACACAGTAAATTCTTATACCTGCTTCTCCATTCTATCTGGTATGATATCACATGCTGTGTAACCTCCATAAATTTCTACTGCACTCATGTGAAAGGATAAAAGCTAAGAAAGGCAAATAACATCTTGGTATTATTATGAAGCTAATTTTGCCTTTGAGAATCCCTGAAAGCACTTCAGGAAAACTCAGGGGTCCTCAGACCATATTTTGAGAATCACTGGTGTGTGAATGAATGTGGAAGTTAGAAACTCCATATAAAGCTGTTCTGATCACCCTGAAAATCTATACTCTGGAAATCAGAAAGGGATTGCTTGGGACTTTCCTGATGGTCTGGTGGTTAAGAATCCACCTTCCACAGCAAGGGATGTGGGTTTGATCCCTGGTCAGGAACTATGATTCCATGTGTCACAGGGCAACTAAGCCCACTCACCACAACCACTGAGCTTTCTCACCTCAACTAGAGAGCCTGCATGCACCAACGAAGATCCCACATGCTGCAGCTAAGACCTGACACAGCCATAAATACACGCAGACACACATAAAAAAGAAAGGGAGCTCTTTCACTGGGCTATGATTTGTCTGCAGAGAGTATTTTGTGTGAGTAACATTGCTCCCAGCAGGTACTTAGGCCATGTTAGAGAAAGAGTTTCCAGCCCAGATTTTTACTTTCTCTGTCCTGAGAATTAAATGAAAAAATGTAAATGAGAACGTGCTATAAAAATGAAGGTTGTTAATTCAAACTAGGTTGTTTTAAGTTAAGATCTTGGTATCCTCAGGCCAACTATGAAGAAAAAATAAATAAAAACACACATACATATATGTATGTAAATGTGTTTATGTCTATGTATTTGTCTTTTTCTCTCTTCTTCCCTTTCTCAACCCATGTCCGTCTCCCCTATCTCTCTGTCTTCTTTCAGAGAGAGAGAGAGAGAGAGAGAGAGAGAGAGCAGGTAAGGAAATGTTTTATGCTAGAAAATATCTATTTAATACAAAAGAAGGCATTAATGAAGACACAGGGGAGCAAAAAATCCACAAGGCATACTGAAAAACATAACAAAATGACAAATGAAATCCTAGCTTATCGGTAATTACTTGAATGTAAATGGACTAAAACTCCAATAAAAGAGCAGAGGTTGGAAAAATGGATAGAAAACCTCAATCCAACTATATGCTATCAACAAAAGACATACTATATATTCAAAGACACAAATAGGTTGAAAGTGAAAGGATGGAAAAAGAAATAACACACCATCAGTATCTAAAAAGAGTTGGAATAGTTATACTATCAGGCAAATAGACTTTAAAACAAAAAGTGTTACTATAGACAAACAAGTACATTTTATAATAAAGTAAACTACTGTGGAAATTAATGAAAAATAGAATATAAGAAGCATTAGAAAAAAATCAGTGAAATGAAACGTTTGGTTCTTTGAAGAACAACAAAACTAACAAAACTTTAGCTAGACTGACCAAGAAAAAAATACTCAAATTACTAAAATCCTGAATAAAAAGGCATCACTACCAATCTTACAGAATACAAAGGATGAAAAGGGAATACTATAAACAATTGTATGCCAACAAATTAGATAACATAGACAAAATGAACAACTTCCTAGAAAGTTACAAATTATTTAAACTCAAGAATAAAAAGATGATCTAAATAGATATTAAATTATTAATTAAAAAAAACTTCCCACACAAACAAAAGCTGAGGTCTAGATGACTTCATTGGTCAATTCTAACAAATCTTTAAAGAAGAATTAGCACAAATGATTCACAAACTCTCCCCCCAAAAAACAGAAAACAAGCGAATACTTCATAACTCATTCAATGAAGCTATTACTACACTGATATTGAAACCAGACAGACATTGCAGGAAAAGAAAGCTATAGCCAATGTCCCTTAAATATAGATGGAAAAGTGAGCCAGCAACATAAAAAGTATAATGTACTGTATCAAGTAGGATTTATCCCAAGAACACAAAAGTGGCTTAACATATGAAAATCAATTAGTATACTACAACATTCCATAAAATAAAAGACAAAAGCTACATAATTACCTCAATAGATGCAGAAAAAGCATGTGACAAAATCTAACGTACTTTCATGACAAAAATACTCAACAAACTAAGAACAGAAGGGAATGTTTTCAATCAACGAAAGGCCTTCTATGAAAAATCCACAGGAAATATACTTAAGGATGAAATACTGAAAATTTTCCCTAAGATTAGGAAAAAGGCAAGTGCTCCTGCCAAATTCTATTGAACATTGTAGTGGAGGTGCTAGCCAGGAAAATTAAGCAAGCTAGCAAAAAAAAAAAAAAAAAGAAGAAGGGATTCAGACAGAAAATAAAAATATCCTCTCTTACAGATGGCATGATCATATATCTAAAAAACCCTAAAGAACCCAATCTAATAAAAATCATTAGAACTAATGTGTTCAACAAAGTTGCAGGATATAAGATACAAAATCAATTGTATTTCTAAACATTAGCAATAAATGGCCTAAAAATGAAATTAAGAAAGTGTGAAGAAAAAACACATTCTTTCTGTGTGTCTCCTTCACTCCCACACTGTCACCACACTATTCCTGACATTTCAAGTCACCAGACATGTGTGAGGGGCTTCCCCACACCAAACAATTTTGGGACACTGGCTGGGTGTCCTTCAATTTAACTCAATTCTGACACTATCTACCTAGAGATAGTATCAGGTTACACAGATTGAAGGTTTAGACACTAATCTTCCCTCTACTCCAGATGCCAGTTCTTTGTCCTGGTTGTTGTCTGTGCTTCTGACCAACTGGTTATAGGTCCAAGGTTACCATAACCTTTTCCTTGGGTTAGATTAATTTGCCAGAATGGCTCACAGAAGCCAGGAAAACATTTTACTTACTAGATTTTCCTGCTTACTATAAAAGAATACAACTTAAGAACAGCTAGGTGGAAGAGATGCCTAGGGCAAGTTATGTGGGAAAGGGTGCGGAGCTTTCATACCTTTTCTGAGCTTACCACTCTCCCAGAACCTTCACATGTTCACCAACTCAGACTCTCTCTAACCACATCTTTTTTTTTTTTTTACATGTATTCCCCATCCCGGTCCCCCCTCCCACCTTCTAACCACATCTTTTGGGGATTTTGTGGAGCCTTCATTACAGAGGCATGTTGATTAAATCATTGGCCTTCGAAAACTAATTCAACCTCCAGTTCCTCTTCCTCCTTCGAAGGTGTTCTGGATAGTGGTGATGGTTGAAAACTTTGTGAATACGCTACAAGCCAATGAATTGTACATTTCAAAAGGGTGAATTTTATGGTATATGACATATCTCAATTAAGCAATTATTTCAAGATAGGCTAGATTTTTGCTTTTATCATTAATATTATCTTCTATTTCCTTCCAAGCTATTGACTAGTCTTAATGCCAAAATTTACACAGTCCCCAGGAGTCTAGAAGTTTGCTTTCAAAAAGCCTCAGTCTCCTCTCTAATTTGGACTGTGGATGGAAACACTGATGGAGGTGGAAATAGCTCTAGGAAAAGGGTTAGAAGATGAAATTTAAATCATGCTTCTGTCTTTTACTTGCTCATTGACCTTGGGCAAGTTACTTTGCTTCTCTGAGCCTCTCTCCTATTCTGAGAATACAAATGACCCTGACCCTATGCATCTCCCAGGGTTATAAGTGTCAGCAGATCTCCTGGAAATAAGAATGTTTACTAAACTATCAGCACCATACAAATATTAGTTTCTGTGATTGGGATCTCCATGCTTAATGTTAGTATGGACAGGTTGTGAGGGGAGACCCAGGCGACTTTAATCACAGCCCTAAGGAAGAACTGTAGAATCCAAAGTCTTATTATAATTGTCGCCTTCAGCTGTCTGGGAACAATGATGATATTCTCCAGTGCCCAAGAGATTATGGTTATTATCACAAGTGTTTATTTAGATGACCTTTTTTTTAAGGATTTTCACTTGCCCAATATACTGGTTTGTTCTTGTGCTTTTGTTTATTTTGGTGTTTATAGGCGTCATTTATTAAAGTACGGCATTCTTGAGCTTTGGTCAAATGTTGATAGGGCACAGCAGAGATTTTAATATCTGCCCGATCTGTGTTTAAATTCCAGTTTTACCACTTCTTGCTGTGAGACCTTGGGCAAATGACATTGCTCAACGTCTCTGAACTTTGGTCTCTTTATCTGTAAAATACAGATTTCCAACTTCATAGGTTACTGTCCAGACAATGAGTAATCAAGGTCAACTCCTCACCCAAGGGAAGAGGTTGGGAAGGCTGGCTTTGGGCAAGCTGAAAGGAAGAGGCTCTGATAGTTATCAATTGCCTACTCTGTGCTGGGTAGTTTTCCATATGCTCCATCACTTGATCCCCATGACCCTGAAATACAGGTATTAATTCATATTCACATGTGAAAAAACAGAGGCTCAAAGAGATTAAATAGTACTCTAAAGTAATGCAGAGTGGGGAGTCCAGATCTGACTGATTCCCAAGTCTAGGGTCTTCCTCTCACTGTGTGTGACCCCCAACCCACAGGCCTCGGGGTCTTACTTCTCCTTGCCTTCCATCTTGTCTCCCTTTGACTCCATAAATACATGCTTGCCCTCTGCCTAGTGACTCCATCTGTCCTATTTCTCTCCTCCTCATTCCTCTACCTTTAGCTCCAGCCAATGTCTGGATGCATGTCTCCAGGTTCAAGTGTTTCAGGTAGAGTCTGGATTCCATTTGATGGAATGCTATGGAGGTGACTCGGGGGCTGGACACAGGGTTGGACCCGATGAACAAAGGTCTCTTCAACTTTATTCATCTTTCAAGGGTCAGCTCAAATGTCAACTGTAGCCCTCTCCGAATTAGCCCTTCTTTACTTTGCTCTTTGTACTGAATCCAGACCTCTGTTATATATTTACCACTTTTTTGAAACTATTTACTTATTTGTCTGTTGGTCTTCCAGGCTCAGTAGACTGTTTAGTCTCAATTAAGAATTATTTAATAAAGAACTTTTTAACATTTTTTGTGCCATCTACATTTTGGCAGTTGATTAAGCTCATAAACCTCTTCTTAGTTTATAAGTACATAAAATAAATACATAGGATTGCCAAGGAAACCAACTATATTAAAATATAACAATCAAAATTTTAGTAAGCCAACTTTAGCTATAATAACATATTGCTTATTTATTAGCACATTAAATAACAAGATCTAGTGTTGGGTCTAATGACTACCACGATTTTGATGTAGTGATAAGCATAAATAATGCCCCAAGATCCAGAACAAAACTTAATAAATATTTAAATACCTGTGATTTTTATTATGACAAAATCATAGCTGTGGCAAATAAAAGTATGTTTGTTCCTTGTTGTTGTTTAGTTGCCAAATCGTGTTTGACTCTTTTGCAACCCCATGGACTGTAGCTCACCAGGCTCCTCTGTCCATGGGATTTTCCAGGCAAGACTACTGGAGCGAGTTTCCCTTTCTTCCTCCAGGGATCTTCTTGACCCAAGGGTCGAAACTGTGTCTCCGTTGGTAGGCAGATTCTTTACCACTGAGACACCTGGGAAGTCCGGTTTATTCCTTACACTTATAAATAAAGATAATGTTAAATTTCAATTTCAGGTATTAAAAATAAAGATGTATTTTAAAAAATCATTCAAATGAATAATCCTTGAATCCTATCCAAAGATTCCAGATTGACTCCCTGATTTAACAAATCATCTGAAAATCTAAGGTGTTTATGATTACTGTGTATAAAATAAATAAGGTATAAGAATACAGCACAAGAAATATAGGCAATATTTTATAATAATTTTATATGGAATATAACCTATAAGCTGGATTTAGAAAAGGCAGAAGAACCAGAGATCAAATTGTCGACATCCATTGGCTCATAAAAAAAAGCAAGAGAATTCCAGAAAAACATCTACTCATGCTTCACTGACTATGCTAAAGCCTTTGACTGTGGGGATCACAACAAACTGGAAAACTCTTCAACAGATGGGAATACCAGACCACCTTACCTGCCTCCTGAGAAACCTTTATGCAGGTCAAGAAGCAACAGTTAGAACAGGACATAGAACAACAGACTGGTTCAAAATTGAGAAAGGTGTATGACAAGGCTGTATATTGTCACCCTGCTTATTTAACTTATGTGCAGAGTACATCATGTAAAATGCCGGGCTGGATGAGACACAAGTTGGAATCAAGATTGCCAGGAGAAATATCAATAACCTCAGATATGCATACAACATCACCCTTAAGGCCGAAAGTGAAGAGGAACTAAAGAGCCCCTAGATGAAGGTGAAAGAGGAGAGGGAAAAGCTGGCTTAAAACTCAACATTCAGAAAACTAAGATCATGGCATCCAGTTCCATCACATCATGGCAGATAGATAGGGAAAAATGGAAACAACGACAGACTTTCTTTTCTTGGGCTCCAAAAATCACTGCAGATGGTGACTGCAGCCATGAAATTAGAAGATTCTTGCCCCTTGGAAGAAAGGCCATGGCAAACCTAGACAGCATATTAAAAAGCAGAGACATTACTTTGCCTACAAAGGTCTGTCTAGTCAAAGCTATGGTTTTTCCAGTAGTCATGTATGGATGTGAGTGTTGGACCATAAAGAAGGCTGAGCGCTGAAGAATTAATGCTTTCAAACTCTGGTGTTGGAGAAGACTCTTGACAGTCTCTTGGACTGCAAGGAAATCAAACCAGTCCATCCTAAAGGAAGTCAGTCCTGAATATTCATTGGAAGGACTCATGCTGAAGCTGAGCTCAAATACTGTGGCCACCTGATATGAAGAGCTGACTCATTAGAAAAGACCCCGATGCTGGGAAAGATGGAAGACAGGAGGAGAAGTGGGTGACGGAGGATGAGACAGCTGGATGGCATCACTGACTCAATGGATGAGTTTGAACAAGCTCCAGAAGATGGTGAAGGCCAGGGAAGCCTGGTGTGCTGCAGTCCATGAGATCACAAAGAGTCAGACATGACTGAGTGAACCTATAAAAATATTGAAACAATATGTTGTATACCTGAAACTAACATAATATTGTAAATCAACCATACTTCACTTTTTTTAAAAAAAGAACTTTCCTTTCCTGTACTTCTGTGATACTTGTGATTATACTTAGTACTTTGAATTACAAATATTGATATTTGTTTATGTGTCTTTCTTGCCCACTGGACTGTAAACACCTTGAGGGAGAAGAACTATCTTATTTACCTTTATTTCCTAGAAGAGTGCTTGGCGTAAGGTAGGTCCTCAATAAATAGTGGAGAATGAGTTGTAAGATTTATCTTATTATTCAGTGATAAAATGTTCAGCACTGCAACAGTTTTTCTTTGCCCACCTACAGCCTACCCATTCTTCAAGGTGTATCTTTCCTTTAAGATGCTCCTGACAACTCCTGCCCTCACCACTCTCTCTTCTAAGAGTGTGCCTGCCATGCTGGGACTCACCTTGGCACTGAATTAAGAGCCAGTGTATTTGTCCCCCAGGTCTTCTACATTTATATAAATATTTGCTAATCATGTATCTGATAAGGGGCTTGTATCCAGAATACATTAAAAAATTTACAAGCCAATAAATAAAAGACAAATAGCTCATTTTAAAATGGCCAAAGCATCTGAATAGAAACATATTCTATTTCTATCTTCTATTCTATCTTCTCCTCTGTCTTCTTCACTGAAGAAGAAACATAAATGGTCAACAAAGCACATGAAGAGATCCTTAGTATCATTCCAGTCATCAGGGAAATGAAATGCAAAATCACAATGATATATTGCTTTACACTCACTAGATTGGCCTCAGACAGTAAAGAATCTGCCTGCAATGCAGGAGATCTGGGTTCCATTCTTGGATCGGGAAGATCCTCTGGAGAAGAGAATGTCTACCCACTCCAGTATTCTTGTCTGGAGAATTTCACGGACAGCAGAGCCTGGTGGGCTACAATCCATGGGGTCACAAAGAATAGGACACAACTGAGCGACTGAGCATACATGGATAGGCTATAATGAAAAAGACAGATAATAAGTGTTGTAGATGATATGGAGAAATTGAAATTCATATTGCTGAGGGGAATGCAAAATGGTACCCTAGCTTTGGAAAACAGTCTGGTAGTTCTTCAGAAGTTTAAACATAATTACCGTAAGACCTTGCAATTCACCCAAGAGAAATGGAAACATGTATCCACACAAAAATCTGTACATGAATGTTCACAGCAGCTTTATTCATAACAGTCAAAAAGTGGAAACAATTCAAGTGCCAATCAACTGATAAATGGATAAATAAAATATGGCCTACTAATACAATGATATATTCAGTAATATAAAGGAATGAAGTACTGATAGATGGTACAACATGGATAAATCTTGAAAATACTAAGCTAAGTGGAAAAAGGAGGTCAAAAAGACCATAAATTGGATGGTCCAATTTGTATAAAATGTCCAGAACAGGCAAATCTATAGAGGCAGAAAGTAGATCACTGGCTAAGGCCAAGGGGGTTGAAAAGAAATGGGCAGTGACTGCTAATGGATACTGGGTTTCTTTCTGGAGTGATGAGAACTTTCTAAAATTGACTGTGGTGATGACTGCATAATTCTATGATGATACTACAGACCATTGAATTATATAATTTAAATGTATGAATTGTATTGTAAATTAGTTACTTCCCAATAGTACTGTTACATATACTTTTAAAAAACCAACTAAAGGGTGAGAGAGCATAATTTATTCCACAAATAGAAAGATGTTTGGCAAGACTGGATTTCTGGCTCTCCTTGCCTCTGGAATGGGAGAGACATTTGAAGCTGAAGAGTTAAGCAGGAGGTCTCAAATGACCTTCCCGAACATGTTCAAGAGTTTTGATAGATTTGAATCTGCAGGTATTGCAAAGGTTTGCACAGAGTTTCAATAGATGGATGAGGGACATCCCTTGTGGTTCCAAGGGTTAATACTCCATGCTCCCGATACAGGGGACTCAGGTTTGATCCCAGGTCAGGGAATTAGATCTCACTGTCTTCTCACAGTGAAGACAGAAGATCCCTTGTACTGCAGCTGAGACCCAGGGAAGCCAAATAAATAAATATTTTTTTAAAAAATTAGAAGGGTGAAATAATCAGATTCACAGCTGAGAAAGATGCCTAAGGATATAAGTGAAGACAGGTTTGGGGGAAGTCTTGGAGGCAAGGAGACATGTTGGGGGCTGTGGGCATGCAGGTGAGAGGTGATAGTGGGAAGGATCAGGGGAGAGCAGAAGGGATCAGAAGAGAGGGGAAGAAGAATCAACCAGACTTGAGTTTGACCGAAGGGGATAAGGGGAGTAGGGGGAGCAAAGGCTGAGTTTTCCCTGTGTGTGTGTGTGTGTGTATGCGCGCGCGCCCGCTCAGCAGCTCAGTCATGTTTGACTGTTTGGGACCCCATGGACTACAGCCCTCTAGGTGCCTCTGTCCATGGATTCCAGGCAAGAATACTGGAGTGGGTTGTCATTTCCTAATCCAGAGGATCTTCCCAACCCGGGGATCAAGCCTGCATCTCTCGCTTCTCCCATGTTGGCAGGCAATTTTTACCACTGCGCCACCTGGGAAGCCCATGTTTTAGCTAGGAGTAGAAAAAAGCATCCAGTTTCAGGTGTGGTCTAGGTAAGCTAATGTGCCTAGATTCATCTGCCTCTGTGGTCCACACAGATTTGGAGCTCAGGAGAAAGAGGTGAGGATGGTTTAGAACCTCTTGTTGGGGAAAGACTGAGAATTTAATCTGAAGCAGAGAGTTTGGGAAACCAAGCCCTGTGTTCTTCTAGGCAGGATCCTGAAATGCTAAGCTCAAGTGACTAAATGCTGGGAGGTTCTCTACTCCATGGTTCATTTACAGAGACATCCATTCCATGAGTGTGCTCTGCTTGTGAAAATTCAGCAAGCTACATAATATGTGGTTTTTATGTATATTATACTACCACAAAAATTTTTATTAATAGGAAAAAAAGACAGATTTTTGAAATTGGACTAAGATGCTTTCTGCTAACAAAGCCTGTTGACTTCCTACACAGACTCTAAAAGGGGTTACTATAAACGTGGTTTATAACCAAGAAAATTAATTCTGACTACCACTTGAATACTTTGACACAATTGTGCAATTCATTTGCTTCCCAAAGACTGGTAGTAGGAGTGGTCTGTCCATGTATATAGGCAGTAAGGAAGACATTATTGCAGGGAATTTAAAACAGTAATAAAATGAACTAAGAGTCAGTTTGCTTTTTCATTATTACCATGCACCAGCAATTCTAAACAATACCAGTGATGAAATATCTCTTCCCTCCCCTAGTAAATGATATCCTAATCTAGGTTTGAAACAATTGCTGTGGCTACTGCTGAGCTGGGCTCGACCTTTCCCACTGCCCTGCCCTTACATTGTAAGCCAATGATAGAAATGGAAGCTATGATTTTGTAGGTGTGTACATTGTATCAGAGACTGGATCTAGTTCTTTTTTGTATAAGAATCTTATTTAAACATCCCAACTGAGTGGGTTAGATGTTATCATTCCTATTTTACAGATAGCAAAACTATTGTTATTTCTTCCCTGAGTCATGTCCAACTCTTTTGTGATCCCATGGACTGCAGCCCTCCAGGCTTCTCTGTCCGTGGGATTGGAAGGCCAAGCAATCAAGTGACTTGCCCACATTCACTCAGTTAGCAAAGAGAAGAGTGAGGCTGTCAGTCCTAAGCCTTCTGTCTCAAAGTCCATTTCACTACAAGGCTTCCCTGTCCTTTGGTACAAACAAGTACGTGGAGGACCTTTGAGATGTATTTGCTGAATGAGTGAAGGGTAAGTAGGTGACTTCATCACTATTTTAATTAATTCAAGGAGGAGATTCTATATGACATCTAACCTAAGTCGATTTAGATAAGAAAATTCTCCATGTGACTCTTAGGTTCAATTTTTAAGGGTAAGTTCTTTAGAAAGCATATTTACCATTTTCCTGCTTGTTGTTTATATATGCATCACCTAGATCTCACCATTATTTTAAGTAGGTTTCATTTTCATTTTACAGACCAGGAAACTCCCACCTGAGCACTCAAGTGATTAAGCAGTAGACATGCAGACAATCACAGTGGAAGGATTAGCTCAGTCGTTACTTCCCTGATGGCTCAGATGGTAAAAAAAAAATCTGCCTGCAATGTAGGAGACCCCAGGTTGATCCCTGGGTTGGGAAGATCACCTGGAGAAGGGTATGGGAACCCACTCCAGCATTCTTGCCTGGAGAATTCCACAGACAGAGGAGCCTGGCGGACTACAGTCGGTGGGGTCACAAAGAGTCAGACATGACTAAGTGACTAACACTTTCTAGGTACAAAGTCTTCGGGGTCTAGAAGACCAGTGTTGACGCTACCTCTTGCTAACAATGTGACCCAAATAATGTTTGCAGCATTTCTGGGTCTCAGGTTACCACCCACCAAATTGGAATTACTTACCACCCACCAAATTGGAATTACTTACCACCCACCAAATTGAAATTACAATAGTATTTACTGTAGAGTTTACAAACACAAATGCTTGCAGGAGCCAGGGGTAGAAATTTCTACATTTTTGCTTAATGAGAGTCTTGGCACCTGTCCGGGATGCTCCTGGTTGGGGGGTGGGGGGTGGGGGGTTGGTTCTGGATTGAATTCCAATCTAGGCTCAAGCTCACCTATTCCCTCAGATCAATATTTCCGGAGCATCCATACTGTTCTAGCATGGCTCTAAGTTCTGGAAATGCAAAAGTGAATAATGTTCAAGCCCTTTCTGCGCTTGAGGGAGGCTGACACAGAAATAATCAATGAAAACCCAGTGTCGTTTAAAGGCACCTTCAAGTTCTGGGACTCTCATCATAGCAATTCTAAGGCTGAAGAGGCTACTGGCAGCTCTATAAGCACATCTGCCTTTCAGGAGGATGGCACCAAAATCATTTCAACCAGGTGAGGAGTGCCTGCTTCAGTAAAGCCTGGAGGAAGTGTATTTTACAGTATTCTGCAATTCATTAGGCATTTACAGACACTCAGGTCTGGGAGTTAGGTCAACAAACCCATGGCACAGGGTTGCTCATCCTCATCAATATCAGCTATGACCCCTTGGTGCCTGATGGAGCATAGGGAGCACTAGATGGGGAGCCAGTCCTGTCCTCTGGAGGTTTACAGCCTAAGACAGACAAACTACTCTGGACACACACCTCAGGGAGGGAGTGTTAGTTGCTCAGTCGTGTCCAGCTCTTTGTGACCCGATTGACTGTAGCCTGCCAGGCTTCTCTGTCCATGGGATTCTCCAGGGAAGAATACTGGAGTGGGTAGCCATTCTCTTCTCTAAGGCATCTTCCCGACTCAGGGATTGAACTCAGATCTCCTGCACTGCAGGCGGATTCTTTACCATCGGGAAAGCTGCAGACCACTTCAAGACCACCATAATAATATCAATCAAGCAGCACACCCCTGGGTCTCTTGTCTGATTGTGCAGTATTTCTCACACCCACTGGATCCCTCTCCATCTCTTTCCTGCTGAGACCTCACCTCTGCTCTCAGTCACCCTTGTTTCTGGAGAGCACAAGCCAGAAACCCTCTCATCCAGTGTTCTGAATGGACCTGTGCATGTCAACCTGCTAATCTTTGGGTGCCCTTAAATGAATACTTCTGGAGATCAGTCCTGGGTGTTCACTGGAAGGGCTGATGCTGAAGCTGAAACTCCAATACTTTGGCCACCTCGTTCGAAGAGTTGACTCATTGGAAAAGACCCTGATGTTGGGAGGGATTGGGGGCAGGAGGAGAAGGGGACAACAGAGGATGAGATGGCTGGACGGCATCACCGACTCGATGGACATGAGTTTGAGTAAACTCTGGGAGTTGGTGATGAACAGGGAGGCCTGGCGTGCTGCGATACATGGGGTCGCAAAGAGTCGGACACAACTGAGCGACTGAACTGAACTGAAATGAATACTTCAGGCTATTAGTGGACAGGCACCCCCTTTCATGTTTATTTCTGTATGTCTACCAGCTGCTTTTTTGTATGAGTTCTTAGTTGTTTGAGGGGGACTTTTGTGTTTATTTGCATGGATGGGAGCATATTAGTAAAGAGAATGAGTCAATGTGATTAAGACCTGTCTTGTTCTAGAAAGTACTTTGGTGGTTTATTTGCATAATAAAAAACAAAGTTGTATGACTTAAGACTAGAGAGAAAGAAATAAGAAAATAGGAGGGCAGAAGGCTGGGGTTTACTGGATCAGGAGTCAGGCGAAAGAAAGCCTCCATTCCATGATGACCTCTCACTTTCCAGGTGAATAAATGTGTGTGAATATAAACATGTAGACTTCAAGCTAGGGGTATTACAGATACTGCAACATCCATTTCCCACCCTCCCAAAGTTTACCAAGTTTTCAGCCCAGTTCCCCTGTAGCCTTGCTTGGGTGGGACAGGAAGGTGGAGAAATGTCCCCTCTGGCCCTTCTTAGCAATTTTGTGATTGCCGTCCCCACTCCACCAACTGTCTTTTTTTAAATTGGTTTGATGTTTTTCTCAGATGATGATATTTTGGGAGTGGAGCTTGAAAGGAATAAGAAAAACACAACCTCTCCTGTTACCTGTCCAGGAGAGCCTAAGGGAAGAGGAAGAATTTCTGAAGGTGATGAGAATGGCCAAGGGCAGGAAGCAGAGGCGGGTGACCTGGGAGAAGAGTTGGAGGTGAGCATGGAACAGGAGGTGAGCATAGAACAGAAAGGACCCAGCCAATGGGGGCAGATGAGAGCGTGAGAGTAAAAGACCACCAGGGTGCAGTCTGGGTGCCAGTGGAGAGACTAAGGTACTAATTAAGAGACTAATTATCTCCCATAATTTGACTTTAGGTAGGGGGACACCAAAAAATTGCAGGGCTGAAAGTGCGTTATCCAGAGACAAGAACTCCATTCCACAAGAAATGAGGCCGTTGCCTGGACCAAGGCAGTGACAGGGTGGGTCCAGCTGAGCAGAACGAGCCTTCAGATTCACTAGTGTGGATACTCTGCACCTGGAGGGACTCTGAGCCCTGGAACCGAAGAGGCCAGCCCTGAAGTCCTAGGCATGGTGTTATCTGCAGAAGGGCTCTGTTAATTCCTTGAGGCTTTTGCACAAAATAATGTAGGCGGCCTCTGTGAAAGCCTGCAATCCCATTCACTATCATCAACTAAGCCCTCTCGGCTTGTTTACAGGCCTCCCACTTTCTGAAGAAAAGCCATCTTCTTGTTTAAGGCTACTCATGCCTTTGCCCTGGTCTATTTTGAGACAGTTCAATGGGTAACTAAGAGCAAGGAGAGTCACAGGCAAGGAATTAAGGAGACACAGATGTGGGTTTGATCCCTGAGTCAGGAAGATCCCCTGGAGAAGGAAATGGCAACCCACACCAGCATTCTTGCCTGGGAAACCCCATGGACAGGGGAGTCTGGCAGGCTACAGTCTAAAAGGTCGCAGAGTTGGACATGATGGAGCACGCACGCGCGCACACACACACACACACACACACACACACACACACAGGGGACTTGGAGACTTCTTCCAGAACACCTAGGACACATTAAGAGATCCTACCAGAAAAAAATAATAATACCACCCACAGCACAGAAAGGCCACACTTGCAGTAGATGAGAAAACACTTCCCTCTGTGGAGACTCAACCACCAGCTGGTAAACAGGGCCAAAGTCAGTCTCCCTGTAACCAGGTAGTTCCCATGGGTTCCTTGGTCCTCGTTAGTCTTCTTTCTTGTTTTTCAGACCTTGGGCAAATATCACCTACTTTTCTTTTATTGCACTGCAGAGAAACAAGGGCTTATTTTTCAATTAACGGGGAATTTGGAGCCTAGAATCACCCGTTTAGGGCCTCCCAGTGGTGCTAGTGGTAAAGAATCTGCTGCAATGCAGGAGTTACAGGAGACACAGGTTTGATACCTGAGTTGGGTAGATCCCCTGGAGGAGGGCATGGCAACCCACTCTAGTATTCATGTCTACATTGAGGAACCTGGCAGGCTACAGTCCATGGGGTCACAAAGAGTCGAACAAGACTGAAGTGACTTCGCATGCACACATGCACACAGGTTACCTGTTTGGGCTAGGTCACTGTCCTATTGAGCTAAGATATCTCAACATTTGATTGCTTCAGAGGAGACAGTATGGCTCATGTGAAGATGGAAGACTACAGAAAGAAGACGTTGAGTTCGTGCCTGAGTGTGGAATGTGGAACTACTCCAGACTCCCTCCCTCAAAACTCTTCCCACTCCCATCAGCCGCCAAGCCTGCTGAAGCTTTAAGGATTTTTTCCTCATATAATTTGAAATTGGTCTATGGATGTTTATGGGAGCATTTGGGACATATGTTGTGCTTTCTGGAAGGATGTAGAAACATGTTTGAGTTTCCAATGGGACACTCAAAATTTGTGGCTGTTTGGTCATGTGCTTGGTGGCAGGTGGTGGTCTAGTTATCAGCTGATAATTGATGTTTGTGGTTGAAAGTCCAACGGATGTGGTCCAGAAGACAATGTTGTGTGTGTGTGTGTGTGTGTGTGTGTGTGGGTGTTCGGTTGCTTCAGTCGTGTCTGACTCTTTATGACCGAATGGACTGTAGCTCACCAGGCTCCTCTGTCCATGGGATTCTCCTGGCAAGAATCCTGGAGTGGTTCATCCACTAGAAGGGTGGGAGGGAAAGGGAGGTTGGAGAGAGTGGGAGGTGGGAGGGGCTCCAAGAGGGAGGGAACATATGTATACCTATGGCCTACTCATGTCGATATAAGGCAAAAACCATCACAATATTGTAAAGTAATTATCATAAAATTAAACATTAAAAAAAAAAGAGAGAGAGAATACAGGAGAAGCTTGCATTCCCTTTTCCAGGCGATCTTCCCAGCCCAGGGGTCGAACCCACATCTCCGGCATCGCAGACAGTTTTTTTTACCACTGAGCCACTGGGGAAGTCTTAGGAGAAAACCTTAGAGACAGAAAATTCTCAGTGTTTCTCTCTGTAGAGAGGTTGGCAATTGACTCCCAGGAGAGGGGATTATAGTATCCTGAATCCTAAAATATAAGAAAATAAATACATGAAGAAATGCAAGTCTGGATTGTATTTCTTCATTTCCCTTTTTAATAAACCTCTGTTTGTCAGAATAAACTGAAGATTCTCAGACCCTAGAGGTTCCTGTAATTGAATTCTACATGGTAGAGATGAGTGGTTCTTAATGAGAGCTGGGATTTGAGGGTTAGGGGTCGGAACTCGATGCATGTGAATGAGAGCTGGGGTTACTCTCCAGCTGCCATTCTCACATGTGAAAATGCACTTGCCAGCATAGTCCCAATGAGTTCTGGAAATTGCCATATTTTTCCCTACATGAGTGAAAAAAAATGGATGAACTGGCATGTTGCAACCAGACGTGTGGGGTAATTTACAAAGTCTCAGAATCAGGGAAGCTATCCATATGGGTATTTTTAGTCCTCAGTTACAACATGTTTCTGACTCAGTCTCTTTCTAGTGTGGATTTTCACCTGCCAGTGATTATTTCGTTTCTGGCTTAACCTGGGGAATTGGAGGGCTTAAAGACTTCTTCTAGGACACATTAAGAGATCCTACCAGAAAAAAATAATACCACCCACAGCACAAAGCAGTCATACCTGCAGTAGATGAGAAAACACTTCCCTCTTTGGGGACTCGATCACCAGCTGGTGAAGAGGGTCAAGGTCAGTCCCTCTGTAACCAGGTAGCTCCTGTGGGTTCCTGTCACCTCAGGTAGCTTGGCCCTGAGTCAAGGAAGTTTTTCACAATTGGTCATCAGAGGAATGTGTGAGAAAATATGGATGGATCATTATTTTTCACCATTGGAAGAACACCTGAAAGTCTAATCTTGCCTATTCATATATCATCTTAAATATCACCACATGTACATTGTCTGACGAGTAGCTTTTTACCAGTTTAAATGTTGAGTTAACAGTCATCTCTGAACTTGCCCTTCCCCTCCTGCAGAGAGCTCATGAGTGGTAGAAGAATCTTCTGACTGCCAACTCCCTCTTCAGTGTCCAAATGGTCAGAGCTGAACCTCTCTCACCAAAGGCTTCTAGATGTTCCTCACAACTAGGTAACACGTATTCAGTAGCTATGTGAGCCAGTCCCTGTGCCCTCTATACAGTGTGTGATTTATTCCTGCATCATAAATGCCTAGTATTGTTGCTGTTTTACAAACAAGGCATAGGAAACGCAGAGAAGGCAAATAACATGCCTAAGGTCTCATGGCCTGGATATAGTGGAACCAGGATTCAAAGCCAGATCTGCCCTGTTCTGAAGTCTACACCCATGTCCTCTATACAAGGTCTTCCCCAGTTGCTCATCAGTATACAATCCACCTGCAGTGCAGGAGATGCAGGAGACACGGGTTCGATCCCTGGGTTGGGAAGATCCCCTGGATGAGGAAATAGCAACCCACTCCAGTATTCTTGCCTGGGAAATCCCATGGCCAGAGGAGCCTTGGCGGGCTATGGTCCGTGTGATCACAGAGTCAGACATGACTGAGTGACTAAGCATGAACACATCCTCTATACCTCCATATTCTAAACTAAGGTCTGTGGCACCAACACAGAAAATACTTCACTCATTCATTAAATATTTGTTGAGCATCTGCTGTGATAGAGGTAATATTCTAGATCAGGGATATTAAAAATTTTCTATAAGAGGCCAAACAGTAAATATTCTAGGCTTCATGGGCTATGTGATCAGTCACAATGATTCATCTCTGCCTTTGCAATATAGCCGCAGCTGAAGACAGTATATAGGGAATAAGCATGGTTTATTTCAATGACTTTGTTTACAAAAGCAGCCTGTGGCCAGATTTAGGCCGTGAACGGTGCCCCTCCTCTAGGCACTGGGGTTATAGTACTGGGGGAAAATGCACGAAAATGGCTGGGAAACCCAGGTTTACAGCAATCACACTCTTTTCCTTTGCTCACATGGATGAGCAGAATGTTCTTTTTGGGCCTCAGTTGGTGAACCCACAAAGCTAAACTAAACTTGTCTCCTTCTGTTCCTGCCACTGGGCCCCAGAAAGTACTGTATTGACTGCCAAGATTTCTGTTGGAAGCAATAGGCCCCCAGAGCCACACAAAGTGGCTTAAGACTCTCCTTTCACTCTGAGGTCCAGGCCTCAGCCACAGAGCAAGAGCTCCCTGGTTCCTGCCACCTGCACCTCTGGAAAGTTAAATTGTCATCTATCCCTTTGTCTGGTCAAGTGGCTCAGCAGCCCTTCAGTTTGAATAACAACCACAAAATAAATATCACCGAGAACTCTTAGCAAAGTTTCTTTAGCTCAGTAGAATGTGGAATCCACATTCTGGGCAATATTGTAAAGTTGTAAAGGAGGCTCCTTTCCCTTCCTGTGAAAATGACAGTTTCCATATAGAGAATGAATCTAGCTTAAGGGGTTAAGGTAAACAGGCCTGCATGGTGGGTCAGCTGCCCATCCAACCTCAGGAGATGCTGTAATAGGAATCAGGTAAACAGCTGAGTTAGGGGTTGCTGGGGGGAAGTTACAATTTGGTTGGAAAGCAAACCTGCCTTCCAGGTGATGGAAGAGAAAACGCTGCTTAGACCATTAGCAGATTAGTTGTATCAGTTCATGTGGTAATTATCCATTCTTTCTAAGCCACCTATAATAATTTCCAGTTGAGTCAGTAAATCTTAGTAAAGTATTAGGGTTCTGAAGTCAGACCACCATGGGTTTTTATCTTGGCCCTGTTGTTTACTTGCTATATGCCTTGGGCCAGTTATCTTAATCCATCAGCGTCTGTTTTCTTCTATATAAATGCGGATAATAATACCTACCTCCCCAGAACTGAGTTAAGGATATAACATACATAAGAGTATTGTTAATATTATTTACAATGCTTGTTCCAAAATATTAACCCAATTGCTTAACATGTAATAAGCCTTCAACAAACGTCATGAGATTAATTAGAAACTGGGTGAAATGCTAGGAATTGCTTATGAAATCTCTGATGAGAGATGAAAGATGTGTGTGCTGAATTTCCTTCATTCAGTAAATTTGTTTTCTCTCTGGGTAACCTCTAGTGCTTCTAGAAGTTCAAAGTCTAAGAAAACAGGTGAAGTTGAGATTTCAATAGAGAACGTTCATGAAGAAGGAATCTCAGTTATGTACACCTAGTTAACCCACAGAGAGAGGGACTACTTGCTTAAGGTCATGCGTCGGGTTAATGGCAGAGCAAGGACTGGGTACTATCCTACCTGAATCTCTCTAGGGCACATGTTTTCACTGTTGTTTTATGCCATCCCTCATCTGAGTTCCTGAGCCATTGAAACCACTGAGGCTGCTGCTGCCAAAGCTACAGTGACCTTTGTGCTTTAGAGGTCAGGGCCAGATCAGCTGGAAGGGAGCTGGGTTAGGATGGGAAATAGTAAGAAAGTGGTTAAGAAGGTCTGCAACTCACCCTGTCTACTCCCCATACCTTATCCTTGGTCTGCTAGCCTCTCACAGCACCTGCTTCTAAGTACAAATGTCAGAGGAACTTACAAACATGGCTTATCTAACCCATAAACCATATACTTTCCCTTCATGGGAGAACTAAGCCTCATGAAATTGCCAGAAAAATTCAGTTTAAGGCAGCCATGAAATTTTCATTGACTCCATCAAGAAGACTGAGTGCTGAAGAATAGATGCTTTCAAATTGTGGTTCTGGAGAAGACTTTTGAGAGTCCCTTTGACAGCAAGATCAAGCCAGTCAGTCCTAAAGGAAATCAACCCTGAATATTCATTGGAAGAACCGATGCTGAAGCTGAAGTTCCAATACTTTGGCTGCCTGATGCAAGGAGCCAACTCATTGGAAAAGACCCGGATGCTGGGAAAGATTGACGGCAAAAGGATAAGGGGGCAGCAGAGGATGAGATACTTAGATAAAATCACTGACTCAGTGGACATGAGTTTGAGCAAACTCCAGGAGATAGTGAAGGACAGGGAAGCCTGGTGTGGTGCAGTCCATGGGGTTGCAAAGAGTCAGACATGACTTAGCAACTGAACAACTGTTTTTGCATCTCTGACTTTAAAACTTTTGACTCTATTCACTCCCTCAGATGGTCATCTTACCCAGGTACCCAGAGATTTTTTGCAGTAGCATTTTATAGTTCTCATGGCATCTTCTATCCCTCACTAGCTCCTCTTCAACATTTCCAACCAAGCAGGGGTTTGATCACTATGTAGGGAAAAGTCTTGATTTGGAGACCTACAGACTCTTGACTCTGTTCAGTTCAGTTCAGTCGTTCAGTTGTGTCTGACTATTTGTGGCCCCGTGGATTGCAGCATGCCAGGCCTCCCTGTCCATCACCAACTCCCAGAGATTACTCTGTAATGGGCAGTAATTTTTTCCTCACTACTTTCACCTGCCACTCACCATCGCTCCCCTTTGCTTGCATCACCTCCTAAACCATCTCCCACCTTCCACCCTCCCGTCTGTGGAAAAGTTATTTTCTGTGAAACTGGCTCCTAGTGCCAAAAAGGTTGGGGACTGCTTCCTTAAAGAACAGGGAGAGTGGAGGGAAAAGGGGAAGGTAGGGAGTGAGAGGGACACATGGCAGGAGCAAGGCCCTGGGAAGAGAGTCTGAGGATACTGAGAGACAGAGCAGATCCTGGAGAGCCTAGGCAGCTACTAAAAGACAAAATGCAGATTCAGTTCTTTATATTTTAAAATAAATATATGTATTTTATTTATTTAATTTATTTTTAAAAGTAAATTCAAAATGGATAAAAGACCTAAATGTAAGGCCAGACACTATAAAACTCTTAGAGGAAAACATAAGCAGAACACACTCTGACATAAATCACAGCAATATCTTCTTTGATCCACCTCCTAAAGTAATGAAAATAAAAGCAAAAATAAACAAATGTGACCTAATTAAACTTCTGCACAACAAAGGAAATCATAAACAAAACAAAAGACAACCCACAAAACGGGAGAAAACATTTGCACATAAATCGACTGACAAATGATTAATCTCCACAATATATAAATAGCTCATGCAGTTCTATATCAAAAAAACAAACAACTCAATTGAAAAATGGGCAGAAGACCTAAATAGACATTTCTCCAAAGAAGAAGACATACAGATGGCCAAAAAGCACATGAAAAGATGCTCAACATCACTAACTACTAGAGAAACATAAATCAAGACTACAGTGAGATACCATCTCACACTGGTTAGAAAGACCATCATCAAAAACTATAAATGATAAATGATGGAGAAGGTGTGGAAAAAAAGAAACCCTCCTACACTGTTGGTGGGTATGTAAACTGGTACAACCAGTATGGAGAACAGCGTGAAGTTTCCTTAAAAAAACTAAAAATAGAACTACCATATGATCAGCTACCCGACTCCTGAACATATATCTGAAGAAAACCATACTTTGAAAAGATATATGCACCTTAATGTTCATTGCAGCATCATTTATAATACCCAAGACATGGGAGCAACATAAACATCCATCGACAGAGGAATGGATAAAGAAGATGTGGTACATGTATCAATAGAATACTACTTAGCCATAAAAAGAATGAAATAATTCCATTTGCAGCAACCTAGATGGATCTGTGGCTTCCCTGAATAGCTCAGTTGGTAAAGAATCCACCTGCAATGCGGGAGACCTGGGTTCAATCCCTGGGTTGGGAAAATCGACTGGAGAAGGGAAAGGCTACCCACTCCAGTATTCTGGCCTGGAGAATTCCATGGACTGTATAGTCTATGGGGTCGCAAAGAGTCAGACATGACTGAGAGACTTTCACTTTCACTTTCAGATGGACCTAGGGGCTTCCCAGGTGGCTCAGTGGTGAAGAATCTGCCTGCTAATGCAGGAGATACAAGAGATGCAGGTTCAGTCCCTGGGTCAGGAAGATCCCCTGGAGGAGGAAATGGCAATCCGTTCCAGTATTCTTGCCTGGAGAATCCCATGGACAGAGGAGCCTGGTGGGCTACAGTTCATGGAGTCACAGAGTTGGACACGACTGAGCACACACATGGATGGATCTAGAGATTATCATCTAAGTGAAGTAAGTCAGACAGAGAAAGACAAATATCAGATGACGTCATTCATATGTGGAATCTTGGTTTTTAGAAAATGATATAGATGAACTTATTTACAAAATAGTAACAGACTTATAAATATCAAAAACAAACTTATGGCTCCTGCAGGCCTTAAAGTACGAGGCAGTCATGTTGTGAGGTCCCTGTGGCCTCTAGAAGTTAAGAACTGCCCACAAGAAAACTGGGACTTTATTCTTGTAACTGCAAGAAACTGAGTTTTGTCTACGATCATGTGAGCTTAGAGGAGAACCTTAAACTCCAGAAAGGAACTGACTAACAAACTTAATTTCAGCCTTATGAGGGCCTGAGCAGTTGGCATAGCTCTGCTTTCCCCTAGACTACTGAGCCACTGGAAATTGTGAGACTCTTCAAAGAGATCAAGCCTTGAGCCTTTGGAGTGGGAGCGCTGACTCCAAGACCTTAGACTACCAGAGAACTGACCCTAGAGAGTATCAAATAGTGAGAACTCACACTAAGGAAACCATTTGAATACAAGACCCGGCAACACCCAACCACCAGTAACACCCTGTGCAGGACGCCTCATCTAAACAACAAACAACACAAAAATACAAACCCAATCATCAGCAGATAGGATTACCACCTCACTCAGCCTTGCCCATCAGAAGAAAAACAAACAAGCAAACAAAAAACTCTGCACAAATCTCACCCTATAACAAGCTTACACAAATCACTGGACCAACCTTAGGAGGGCAGAAACAAAAAGGAAGAGAGAATTCAACCATGAAACCTGGGAAAAGGAGACCTCAAACACAATAAGTTTTAAAAAAAAAAAAGATATAATGAAAAGGCAGAGAAATACTGCACAAATGAAGGAACAAATTAGAAACATAGAAGTCCAAATAAATGAAGAGGAAATAGGCAAACTACCTGAAAATGAATTCAGAATAATGATAGTAAAGATGATCAAAAACCTTGAAAACAAAATGGAGAAAATGCAAGAATCAATTAACAAAGGCCTAGAATAATTAAAGAATAAACATACAGAGACAAACAATGCAATTGCTGAAATTAAAAATACTCTGAAAAAAAAATTTAAAAAAAATACTCTGGAAGGAATCAACAGCAGAATATCTGAAGCAGAAGAACAAATCAGTGAGCTGGAAGATAAAATGGTGGAAATAACTTCCAAAGAGCAGAATAAAGTAAAAAGAATAAAAAGAACTGAGGATAGTCTCAGAGACCTCTGGGACAATATCAAATGCACCAACATTCAAATTATAGGAGTCCCAGAAGAAGAAGAGAAAAAGAAAGGGGATAAGAAAATTTTTGAAGAGATTATAGTTGAAAATTTCCCCAACATGGAAAAGGAAATAGTCAATCAAGTCCAAGAGGCACAAAGAGTCCCATACAGGATAAACCCAAGGAGAAACACACCAAGACACATACTAATCAAACTAACAAAGACTAAACACAAAGAAAGAATACTAAAAGCAGCAAGGGAGAAGCAACAAGTAACACACAAGGGAAACCCCATGTGTTTAACAGCTGATCTTTCAGGGAAACTCTGCAGGCCAGAGGGGAATGGCAGGATATACTTAAAGTACTGAAAGGGAAAAATCTACAGCCAAGAGTACTGTACCTGGAAAGGATCTCATTCAAAATTGATGGAGAAATAAAAACTTTTCAGACAAGCAAAAGTTGGGAGAATTCAGTACCACCAAACCAACTTTACAACAAACATTAAAGGGATTTATATAGTTAAGAAATACAAGAGAAGGAAAAAGATCTACAAAATCAACCCCAAACAATTAAGAAAATGACAATCAGTCAGTCGGGCAGTTCAACTCAGTCCGACTTTTTGCGACCCCATGCATCGCAGCACTCCAGGCCTCCCTGTCAATCACCAACTCCCGGAGTTTACTCAAACTCATGTCCATCAAGTCAGTGATGCCATCCAGCCATTTCATCCTTTGTTGTCCCCTTCTCCTCCTGCCCCCAATCCCTCCCAGCATCAGGGTCTTTTCCAATGAGTCAACACTTCGCATGAGGTGGCTAAAGTATTGGAGTTTCAGCTTCAGCATCAGTCCTTCCAATGAACACCCAGGACTGATCTCCTTTAGGATGGACTGGTTGGATCTCCTTGCAGTCCAAGGGACTCTCAAGAGTCTTCTCCAACACCACAGTTCAAAAGCATCAGTTTTTCGGCGCTCAGCTTTCTTCACAGTCCAACTCTCACATCCATACATGACCACTGGAAAAACCATAGCCTTGACTAGATGACCTTTGTTGGCAAAGTAATGTCTCTGCTTTTTCATATGCTATCTAGGTTGGTCATAACTTTCCTTCCAAGGAGTAAGCATCTTTTAATTTCATGGCTGTAATCACCATCTGCAGTGATTTTGGAGCCCCCCAAAATAAAGTCTGACACTGTTTCCACTGTTTCCCATCTATTTGCCATGAAGTAATGGGACCAAATGCAAGAAAATGACAATAGGACCATATATATCAATAATTACTTTAAATGTCAACAGCTTAAATGCTCCAACCAAAATACACAGACTGGCTGAATGGATACAAAAACAAGACCCATATACATGCTCTCTTCAAGAAACCCACTTCAGACCTAAAGACACACATAGACTGAAAGTGAGAGGATGGAAAAATGTATTCCATGCAAGTGGGAAGCAAAAGAAAGCTGGAGTAGGAATTCTCATATCAGACAAAATAGACCTTAAAATAAAGTTTATAAGAGATAAGGAAGGATGCTACATAATGATCAAAGGATCAGTCCAAGGGGAAGACATAACAATTGTAAATATCTATTCACCCAACATAGGAGCACCTCAATACATAAGACAAACACTAACAGACATAAAGAGAGAAATTGACAGTAACACAATGATAGTAGGAGACTTTAACACCCTACTCACACCCATGGACAGATCATCAAAACAGAAAATTAATAAGGAAACACATATCTTAAATGATACATTAGATGAGATGAATTTCATTGATATCTTCAGAACATTCCATCCAAATGCAGAAGAATACACCTTCTCAAGTGCACATGGAACATTCTCCAGGATAGAACACATCTTGGGTCACAAATCAAATCTCAGCAAATTTTAAAAAGTTGAAAGCATATTGAGAATCTTCTCCAACCACAAAACTATGAGTTCAGTTTGGTTCAGTTCAGTCGCTCAGTTGTGTCTGACTCTGTGACCCCATGGACTGTAGCACACCAGGCTTCCCTGTCCATCACCAATTTCTGAAGCTTACTCAAATTCATATCCATCAAGTCGGTGATGCCATCCAATCATCTCATCCTCTGTCATCTCCTTTTCCTCCCACCTTTGATCTTTTCGAAGCATCAGGGTCTTTTCCAATGAGTCAGTTCGTTGCATCAGGTGGCCAAACTATTGGAGTTTCAGCTTCGGCTTCAGTCCTTCCAATGAATATTCAGGACTGATTACCTTTAGGATGGACTGGTTGGATCTCCTTGCAGTCCAAGGGACTCTCAAGAGTCTTTTCCAACACCACAGTTCAAAAGCATCAACTTTTCAGTACTCAGCCTTCTTTATGGTCTAATTCTCACATCCATACATGACTACTAGAAAAATCATAGCTTTGACTAAATGGACCTTTGTTGGCAAAGTAATATCTCTGCTTTTTAATATGCTGTCTAGGTTGGTCATAAGTTTTCTTCCAAGGAGCAAGTGTCTATTAATTTCATGGCTGCAGTCACCATCTGCAGTGATTTTGGAAAAAAAAAATCACCAAAAAAATAAAGTCTGTCATTGTGTCCATTGTTGCCCCATCTATTTGCCATGAAGTAATGGGACCAGATGCCATGATCTTAGTTTCCTGACTGCTGAATTTTAAGCTCACTTTTTCACTCTCCTCTTTCACTTTCATCAAGAGGCTCTTTAGTTCTTTACTTTCTGCTATAAGGGTGGTGTCATCTGCATATCTGAGGTTATTGATATTTCTCCTGGCAATCTTGATTCCAGCTTGTGCTTCATCCAGTCCAGCATTTCTCATGATGTACTCTGCATATAAGTTAAATAAGCAGGATGACAATACACAGCCTTGACATACTCCTTTCCCTATTTGGAACCAGTCTCTTGTTCCATGTCCAATTCTAACTGTTGCTTCTTGACCTGCATACAGATTTCTCAGGAGGGAGTCAGGTGGTCTGTCATTCCCATCTCTTGAAGAATTTTCCAGTTTGTGGTGATCCACACAGTCAAAGGCTTTGGCATAGTCAATAAAGCAGAAGTAAATGTTTTTCTGGAACTCTAACTTTTTCAATGATCTAAGAGATGTTGGCAATTTGATCTCTGGTTCCTCTGCCTTTTCTAAATCCAGCTTGAACATCTGGAAGTTTATGGTTTGATCTGCTTTGTTTTGTACTCCAAAGCCAAATCTGCCTATTACTCCAGGTAGCTCTTGACTTCCTACTTTTGCATTCCAGATCCCTACAATGAAAAGGACATCTTTTTTGGGGTGTTAGTTCTAGAAGGTCTTATAGGTCTTCATAGAACCATTTGACTTCAGCTTCTTCAGCATTACTAGTCAGGGCATAGACTTCGGTTACTGTGATATTGAATGGTTTGCCTTGGAAACAAACAGAGATCATTCTGTAGTTTTTGAGATTGCATCCAAGTACTGCATTTCAGACTCTTGTTGACTATGATGGCTACTCCATTTCTTCTAAGGGATTCTTGCCCACAGTAGTAGATATAATGGTCATGTGAATTAAATTCACCCATTCTGGTCCATTTTAGTTTGCTGATTCCTAAATTGTTGATGTTCACACTTGCCATCTCCCGTCTGACCACTTCCAATTTGCCTTGATTCATGAACCTAACATCCAGGTTCCTATGCAATATTGCTCTTTACAGCATCAGACTTTACTTCCATCACCAGTCACATCCACAGCTGGGTGTTGCTTTTGCTTTGGCTCCATCTCTTCATTCTTTCTGGAGTTATGTCTCCACTGATTTCCAGTAGTATATTGGGCACCTACCGACCTGGGGAGTTCCTCTTTCAGTATCCTTTCATTTTGCCTTTTCATACTTTTCATGGGGTTCTCAAGGCAAGCACACTGAAGTGGTTTGCCATTCCCTTCTCCAGTGGACCATGTTCTGTCAGACCTCTCCAATAATGACCCATCTGTCTTGGGTAGCCCTACATGGCATGTCTCATAGTTTCATTGAGTTAGACAAGGCTGTGGTCCATATGATCAAATTGGTTAATTTTCTGTGACTGTAGTTTTCATTCTGCCTGCCCTCTGATGGAGAAGGATAAGAGGCTTATGGAAGTTTCCTGATGGGAGAGACTGACTGAGGGGAAAACTGGGCCTTGTTCTGATGGGCAGGGCCATGCTCAGTAAATCTTTAATCCAATTTTCTGTTGATCAGGCTGTGTTCCTTCCATGTTGTTTGACCTGAGGCCAAACTATGGTGGAGGTAATGAAGATAATGGTGACCTCCTTCAAAAGGTCCCATGCAGCACTGCTGCCCTCAGTGCCCCAACCCTGCAGCAGGCCACCGTCAACCCACGCCTCTGCTGGAGACTCCTGGACACTCACGGGCAAGTCTGGCTCAGTCTCTTGTGGGGTCACTGCTCCTTTCTCCTGGGTCCTGGTGCACACAGGATTTTGTTTCTGCCCTCCAAAAGTCTGTTTCCCCAGTCCTGTGTAAGTTCTGTGTAAGCTCTATGGTGCGATTAATAGCGACCTCCTCCAAGAGGGCTTATGCCATACCCAGGTCTGCTGCACCCAGAGCCCTGCCCCTGCAGCAGTCCACTGTTGACCTGTACCTCTGCAGGAGACACCCAAACACACTTCTGGCTCAGTCTCTGTGGGGTCTCTGGGTCCTGGTGTGCACAAGGTTTGTTTGAGCCCTCTGAGCATCTCTGGAGGGTATGGGGTTTGGTTCTAAACATGATTTTGCCCCTCCTACCATCTTTCTGGGGCTTCTCCTTTGCCCTTGGACATGGGATATCTTTTTTTGGTGGGATCCAACATTCTCCTGTCAATGGTTGTTCAGCAGTGAGTTATAATTTTGGAGTTCCCACAGAAGAAGATGAGTGCACATCCTTCTCCTCTGCCATCTTTCAGTCATTAAAAATAAATAAAATTTTAAAAAAATGAGACACTATGATACTGGATATCAATTATAAGAAAAAAGCTGTAAGAAACACAAGCACATGGAGAGTAAACAATTTGTTTCTAAATAACCAACAGGTTACTAAAGAAATCAAAAGGGAAATAAAAAAATTTCTAGAAACAAATGACAATGAAAACACAACTCAAAATCTATGGAATGCAGCTAAAGTAGTTCTAAGAGGGAAGTTTATAACAATACAATCTTACCTCAAGAAACAAGAAAAACATTGAATAGACAGCCTAACTTTATACCTAAAACAACTGGAAAAAGAAGGACAAAACCCCTCAAAATTAGTAGAAAGAAATAAATCATAAAGATCAGAGCAGGTATAAATGGAAAAGAATGAAAGAAACAATAGTAAAGATTAATGAAACTAAAAGCTGGTTGAGAAAATAAACAAAATTGACAAACCTTTGGCCAGACTCATCAAGAAAAAAAGAGAGAAGAATCAAATCAATAAAATTTGAAATGAAAAAGGAGAGGTTACAACAGACAATGCAGAAATACAAAGGATTATGAGAGACTATTATGAACCACTATATGGCAATAAAATGGATAACCTGGAAGAAATGGAAAGATTCTTTGAAAAGTTCAATCTTCCAAGACTGAATCAAGAAGAAATAGAACTTGTGAACAACCCAATTACAAGCACTGAAATTGACGCTGTGATCAAAAATCTCCCAAAAGCAAAGGCCCAGGACCAGATGGCTTCACAGGAGAATTCTATCAAACATTTAGAGAAGAGCTAATGCCTATGCTTCTAAAACTCTTTCAAAAAATTGCAGAGGAAGGAACACTTCCAAACTCATTCTACAAGGCCACCATCACCCTGATACCAAAACCTGACAAAGACAACACAAAAAAAGAAAACTACAGGCCAACATCACTGATGAACATAGATGCAAAAATCCTCAACAAAATTTTAGCAAATAGAATTCAGCAACACATCAAAAAGCTCATACACTGTGATCAGGTTGGGTTTATTCCAGGGATGCAAGGATTCTTCAATATACACAAATCAATCAATGTGATACACCATATTAACAAACTGAAAGATAAAAACCATATGATAATCTCAATAGATGCAGAAAAAAACCTTTGACAAAATTCAGCACCCATTTATGGTTAAAACTCTTCAAAAAATGGGCATAGAAGGAACTTACCTCAACACAGTAAAGGCTATATACGATAAAACTACAGCAAATGTTATTCTCAGTGATGAAAAACTGAAAGCATTCCCCCTAAGATCAGGAACAAGACAAGGCTGTCCACTTTCCCTGCTATTATTAAACATAGTTCTGGAAGTCCTAGCTACAGCAATCAGAGAAGAAAAAGAAATAAAAGGAATCCAGATCAGAAAAGAAGAAGTAAAGCTCTCACTGTTTGCAGATGGCATGATACTGTACACGGAAAACCCTCAAGATAGTATCAGAAAATTACTAGAGCTAATCAGTGAATTTAGCAAAGTTGCAGGATACAAAATCAATACACTGAAATCACTTGCATTTCTATATACTAACAATGAAAAATCAGAAAGAAAAATTAAGGACTCAATCCCATTCACCATTGCAACAAAAATAATTAAATATCTAGGAATAAACTTACCTAAGGAGACAAAAGAACTGTACACAGAAAATTATAAGACACTAATGAAAGAAATAAAAGATGACATAAACACAAGGAGAGATATTCCATGTTCCTGGGTAGGAAGAATCAATATTGTGAAAATGACTATACTTCCAAATGCAATCTACAGATTCAACGTGATCCCTATCAAATTACCAATGACATTTTTCACAGAACTAGAACAAAAAATTTCACAATTCATATGGAAACACAGAAGACCCCAAATAGGCAAAGCAGTCTTGAGACAGAAGAATGGAGCTGGAGGAATCAGCCTTCCTGACTTCAGATTATACTACAAAGCTACAGTCATCAAGACAGTATGGTACTGGCACTAAATACAAAGCAATGGAACAATATAGAAAACTGAGAAATAAATCCATGCACCTATGGGTACCCTAAATTTGACAAGGAGGCAAGAATATGCAATGGGGCAAAGATAGCCTCTTAAATAAATGGTGCTGGGAAAACTCAGCAGCTACATGTAAAACAATGAAATTGGAATACTTCCTAACACCATACACAAAGAAACTAAAAATGGATTAAAGACCTAAATGTAATACCAGAAACTATAAAACTCTAGAGGAAAACATAGGCAGAACACTTGATGACATAAATCAAAGCAAAATCTCCTATGACCCACCTCCTAGAATAATGGAAATAGAAACAAAAGTAAACAAGTGGGACCTGATTAAACTTAAAAGCTTTTGCACAACAAAGAAAACTATAGGCAAGGTGAAAAGACAACCCTCAGAATGGGAGAAAATAATATCAATGAAACAACTGACAAAGGATTAATTTCCAAAATAAACAAGCAGCTTGTATAAGTCAATACCAGAAAAACAAACAACCCAATCAAAAAGTGTGAAAAAGACCTAAACAGACATTCTCCAAAGAAGACATACAGATGGCTAACAAACACATGAAAAGATGCTCAACAACGCTCATTATTAGAGAAATGCAAATCAAACTACAATGAGATATCAGCTCACACCTGTCAGAATGACCATCATCAAAAAGTCTACAAACAATAAATGCTGGAGAGGGTGTAGAAAAATGGGAACGCTCTTGCACTTTTGGTGGGAATGTAAATTGATACAGCCACTATGGAAGATGGTATGGAAATTCCTTAAAAAACTAGGAATAAAACCACCATATGACCTAGCAATTCCACTCCTAGGCATATACCCTGAGGAAACCAAAATTGAAAAAGACCCAAGTATGCCATTGTTCATTGCAGCACTATTTACAGCAGCTAGAACATGGAGCAACCTAGATGTCCATCAACAGGTGAATGGATAAAGAAATTGTGGTACATATACACAATGGAATATTCAGTTCAGTTCAGTTCAGTTCAGTCGCTCAGTCGTGTCCGACTCTCTGCGACCCCATGAATCACATTACTCAGCCACAAAAAGGAACGCCTTTAGTCAGTTCTAATGAGGTGGATGAACCTAGAACCTATTATACAGAGTGAAGTAAGTCAGAAAGAGAAAGATAAATATTGTATTCTAATGCATATATACAGAATCTAGAAAAATGGTACTGAAGAATTTACTTACAGGGCAGCAGTGGAGAAGCAGACATAGAGATAGACTTGTGGACATGGGGAGAGAGGAGGAGAGGGTGAGATGTATGGAAAGAGTAACATGGAAATTTGCATTACCATATGTAAAATAGATAGCCAATGGGAATTTACTGTATGGCTAAGAAACTCAAACAGATGCTCTGTATCAACCTAGAGGAGTGGGATGGGGAGGGAGATATGAGGGAAGTTCAAAAGGAAGGGGATATATGTATTCTTACTCCTTGGAAGGAAAGTTATGACCAACCTAAATAGCATATTAAAAAGCAGAGACATTACTTTGCCAACAGAGGTCCGTCTGGTCAAGGTTATGGTTTTTCCAGTGGTCATGTGTGGATGTGAGAGTTGCACTGTGAAGAAAGCTGAGTGCCGAAAAAATTGATGCTTTTGAACTGTGGTGTTGGAGAAGACTCTTGAGAGTCCCTTGGACTGCAAGGAGATCCAACCAGTCCATCCTAAAGGAGATCAGTCCTGGGTGTTCATTGAAAGGACTGATGCTGAAGCTGAAACTCCAGTACTTTGGCCACCTCATGCGAAGAGTTGACTCATTGGAAAAGACCCTGATGCTGGGAGGGATTGGGGGCAGGAGGAGAAGGGGACGACAGAGGATGAGATGGCTGGATGGCATCACCGACGTGATGGACATGAGTTTGAGTAAACTCCGGGAGTTGGTGATGGACAGGGAGGCCTGGCGTGCTGTGATTCATGGAGTCACAAGGAGTCCGACACAACTGCGTGACTGAACTGACTGAGGCTGATTCAGGTTGAGGTTTGACAGAAAACAACAAAATTATGTAAGGCAATTATCCTTCAATAAAAAAATAAATTAAAAAAGAACAAACAAAAAACTTATGGTTACCAAAGGCAAAACCGCACAGGAGAAGGGATAAATCAGAAGCTTGAGATGAACATACACAGACTACTGTATATAAGAAAAATAACCAATAAGAACATTTTGTATAGCACAGGGAACTCTGAGATATAGCACAGGGAATATTCTGAGATAACCTATATGAGAAAAGAATCTGAAAAAGAATGAATTTATATGTGTGCATAACTGAATCACTTTGCTGTATACCTGAAACTAATACAACATTATAAATCAACATTCCAAAAAATTAAAAATTATAAGCAAAATTCATTCTGCCTACCTCTCTATCCTTGGTTGTTCACCACAAATAAATTTATAAATAGCTTCCAAAGCATCTTTTCAAAAGAAAATGCTTATACTAGAATATTTGAATATTTATGGATGCATATTCTTTCTTGTTTACACCAGTGATCATGTGCAGTGCTTACTGTTCTGCAACTTGATGTTTTTAAGTGGTTTGTTTTTTACCTTATATAGTAGAAATGTTGAACCAGAAGGTACAGATGTATGACACTGATTTTAACAGCTGCAGAATTCTCCAATCATTTATTTAAAGCCTCCATATTGCTGGACATTTCGGTTGTTTTCAGTTTCTATTACAAACCTTGCTATAATGAACATTTTGGTTTGTATGTTCATTAAACAAATATCTGTCAAGCATCTCTGTAGGCCTGGCGTTGTGAAACCTAGCATACAGTAGTGACATATATTATTGTTCTTTTGTGAGGATATTAATATGAACAAAAGAATTGTTGGACTAAAGAAATGTGCATTTTTAGTTTTGATAAATATTTCCAAAATGCCTGCTGACACAGCTGAAGGAATCTATACTCCCTCCAAGAGTATAAGTAAATGATTAGTTTCCCCCAATCAGTTTGCCAATCTGATAGGTAAAAAATGCCCTCTCATTGCTGCCTGACATAATAATGAGTGAAATTTGGCATCTTTTCTTGCATATTGACACTTGTATTTCTTTTTCTGTGAATGGCATGTTCCTGTCTATTGGGCATTATTCAACTGAACTGTGATCTTCCTACAGTTCTGTGCTTGTTCCTTATAAATTAAAGAAATGAGTCCCCTGTCATACATGTTGCAAACTTCTTTTCCAGGTAATCTTTTGTCTTTTGATTTTGTATAAGGTATTTTTGCAATGCTTCCTGGTGGAGATAAGCTTCAAGTCAAGTCTTGAAGGATGAGTAATAACAATGAGTAACTGTAGTGATTCTTAAGTGCTGAGCACACTTCTAAGTGCTTGATATTAACTCATTAAATTTTACAACAAACCTAAGAGGTGAAACTATTATCTGTCCCATTATAAGAGGATGAAACAGAGGTACAGATTGGTTAAATCACTTGTCCAGGGCCTCACAGCTGCAGCAAACCATGGATGAGATTCAAAGCTGTGAAGAACTATTTGCCAGGTAGCTTAGGAGAGTCAGCAAAGGCAAGGGGTGTGAAACAACACAAACTATCAGGGGAATTTCAAGATAGGCATCAAGATAGGCTGTTTCAGAGGGATGGAAGGGAAACGAAGGCGGAGAGGGATACCAGCCAGTTGTACATGCCTTTGCAAGGGGCGGGTTAGTCTGGTGCTCCCAACAGGGGCATTGTGTCCCTGCAGGCAGGGTCGGTGTCTAAACCCATGTTGTTAGCACCATGTGGAACATGTCCAGGCAGCTGGGGAAAATGGAAACGCCTGTCACTGTGCCCGTGTGAGGCCTGTGTGATGCAAGACATTTTACAGCCTTAGCTCATGACTTGGTAAGCCTGTGTAGGTTCATAGATTGAACTCCTCTGGGAGTCTCAGCCATGAATGGCCACAGCCGTGCTCCTGTGCAGATAGGGTCTCGGTTCTGTGGCCACTGGCAGCAAATGCTTCTCTAGTCCCACCATTGCATAGCACATTTCAGGGATGTTTCCATGTTCTCAGGGGACTCAGAGGCTAACAGAACCAAGTGCCCAAAGGTCATACTGCCCTCTCCAAACACAGATATAAATAATTTTGGATGATCTGTCCTCTGTCATTAACATATTTGGTGCCCCTCTTCTGCGGAGGTGATACTAAGCCCTGTGTGATGGACGAAAGGTTCTAGAATAACCAAATGTACGTTCACTTCCTTTCTAACAATGCTTGGCCTCCAACTTGGCTATGCTTGGCAACCTTCCCATAATGCTTTGCCATGTTAAGGAAGGAGCTGTAGAAATACTGACTTCAGAAGCGGCAGAGTGAGGCAGAAAAAGTCTTGGATAAAGAGCCTAAAAATATAGTTTTACAATATCCTTGGGTCCCAGGGATGGCAGAAGCCTGCTGTTCCCCATCTTGCATCAGTGGCACAATTGCTAATCAATCACACACTTTTCTACAGAAGCTAGATGTAGCCTGACTTCTCAAAATGGTGGCCCTAGGTAGCATTCCCCTTAATCACACTTGCCTCTTGAAATGAAATATATTTGTCATCCCCAACCTACTGGTGTAAAGCAGAGTTCTGGGGTGAGACACACTTGAGTTCAAATTCTGTTTGTGTGATCCTGAGCAACTTAGCCTCTCTAAGCTGCTTTCCATTGTCACCACCAGAACAATCTTCAGAGAGTGTGTGGGAAGTCAGATGGGGATAGTGTGTCTTGAAAGCACCTTGAAGACACAAAGTCCAGTTCCAGTGTCAAATCTGAGCAGTCATGTAGAATCTCTGGACTGCTCCCAGTTCCCTTTCGTGAAAAATTTGAGGAAAGGACTAGGCCATCTCCAAAGCCCCTTCCAGCTCGTTCAGGAACTGGGCTATTTCACTGATTCATTCAGTGGCTTTTCCCTAAGTGCTACTTTGGTCCAGGGAGGCTCTGTTTTTGGCTCTGGGGTGAAGACTCTGTTCTCTAGGAGCTTTCATTCTAGCCGGGAGATAAACAGTAAACACATTGTGTGATGCCAGCAGGTGGAAGGGCATGGAGGAAAGCAGAAGACAAGACAAAACCCCAAAACTGGAGAGAGTGTGGGGGGCAGGTTCTGGGCAGTAGGTTCTGAGATGAGAAGTAGCCTGTCAGGAGACAGCCCAAGAAAACTGGGCCTGGGAGGCTAGGAGACGGGTCCAATCCTCTGCCGTGTCAGAGCACTTGGGGATGATAAGAAGATTGTCTGACCGCCAGCCCTCTTCCCACAGTCTGGCAGGGAGCTGGGGCCTCTCTTTCTGAGAGAGACTTGGGTGGACTAGTCAGACTTCCAATCCATTTATGTGACATATCTTTGGGTTTCCCTGGTGGGCTCAGATGGCAAAGAATCTGCCTGTGATGTGGGAGACCTGGGTTTGATCCCTGGATCGGGAAGAGCCGCTGGAACAGAGAATGGATACTCGTTCCATGGATAGAGGAGCCTGGCTGGCTACAGTTCATGGAGTCTTTGCAGGGAAATCCTCAGTCCGAATGTCAAAGTTCACATAAAAGGAGAAAGGACTGGAGCTGTGGTCCCATTAAGAACCTCAAGGAAGTGAGGCAAACACTTCAGGGCACTGTTGACAGCTGGCCAACAGTGGGAGACCACAGAGCCCTCTCTGGGAGGCAGCTGTCACCAGCCTTCAGAGAGGCCAAAGCAGGCACCTGCCAGGAAGTACTAGACAACCTGACAGGAGAGATGACAGGAGGGCCTGAAAATGGCACCAAGATCACAGAACCAAAGAGAGGGAGAAAAAGAGAAGGCATGGGATCCTCAGCCGAACGAGCGAGGAAGCTGAGGAGGTCGAAGAAGGACAAAGCACAGACGTGGAAGTGGATCTGACCCAGGAACCAGGGAGGGAGGGAACCAGCATGAACAGGTTCATGACAGTGTTCTGTATCTTACCTTTGCCGAGCATTTCTCATGTTCCAGGAGCTATTCTAGTCTCTTGGATTGTTATCTCATTTAATATCTACGTAAGCTCTATGAGATTACTATCCCCATTTTACCAACTGGAAAATTAAGGCATGGGTGCATTAAGCAGCTTGCCCAGGATATCTGAACTGATAAATATTGAGCTGAAAGTGAAGTCACTTAGTTGTGTCTGACTCTTTGTGACCCCATGGACAGTAGCCTGCACCGGGCTCCTCTATCCATGGGATTTTCTAGGCAAGAGTACTGGAGTGGGTTGCCATTTCCTTCTCCAGGGAATCTTCCCGACCTAGGGATCAAACCCAGGTCTCCCGCATTGTAGACAGAGGACTTTACTGTCTGAGCCAATAGTGAACTAGTGCTCAAGAAATATTAGATAGTTGAATGGATAAATGGATGTGAAACTAACCGCTTCTCCTCTTGAGATATTGCAATGGAGTACTAGCTCCTTGGACATGGTTCATCAGTAGTTCACTACAGTATATGACAAAATCTCTTGTAAACTCTTGTAGAAAAGGCAGAAAACTGAAGAAGGAGTGACAGTTGGTGGGATTTGTTAACAGGTCAGGAAGTCCATAAGAAGGCCTCCAGTGGCATTTGCTATCTGTGCCTCTCTTTTGACAAGTGCATCTTTAACTTCTGACTTGGTTAAATGCAGGCTTGTCAAATTTGAAGAGGACCCAATCTGGGAGAGAGAAGTGAGATGTAGAATGACAGAATGAAAATCCCCAGTGATGTCTGGGACAATAAGTAAACCAGGTGAACTTTACTAAGGACAAAGAAAAGCCTTGCCTCCAGGCTGCAAAAATTATGTGCCCTGTTACAACTGGGGCAGACTCAGCAGAAGCGTAGATGAAGAATGGAATGAGGAACGGAATTTAGGATGGAAGAGGATTCCAAGTTTATGTTGTCAGTGGCTCCTTAAGATCTGCGTATAGTCTGAGGTTCTGCTCACAGAGGTGTAGGAGCCAGAGACGAGGTGCCACAGTACTTCACATCAGTCAGACCCCGCTTGGAGCAGGTTGGACCCATTTGGACCCCATTTCAAGCACATATTAACAGGGACACTCAGCATGCCCAGAAAGGGGCACCTAGTGACATCTCTACAAACTATTTGACATTCAGAATGGAAGAAGGCACTAGGGATGCTTCCCCGATAAGACTCAAGTCTTAGAGGTTATATCATAGCTGTATAGTTATTTGAAGAGCTGAAGAGCTTAGCCAAATAACTCCAAGAGGCCAAAGGACAATCGAGGAATAAAAATCACAGGGTGGCAAGCCTTCAGACTGCAGAGGTTTACCACAAAGATTTTGTCTGGTTAGTTTCACATCCATTTATCCCTTCAACTATCTAATATTCCTTGAGCTCTAGCTCACTATTATCAGTTCAGACGCCCCAGGCAAGCCCCTTAATGCGCCCCCTGCCTTGAAACACCTGAGTTACTTAGTATCTTTCAACTTTTATTTCCTCCTCTATAAAGTGGAGTTAACAATAGGAAATCATTTCCCAGGAATTATCAAAAGAAATGGAAAAATGACTGTAAAGTACATACCCAGTGCCTGGCACACAGGAACCACTTACAGTGTTAGTATTTATTTTACTATATAATGACTTACTTAAAGCTGACTGACAGTGGAACAGATTACTATCAAAGGCAGTGAGCAAGCTTTCTCTCACAGATCATTTCTAAGTGTTTACAGAGGTGGTGTGGAAGGGATTCCATCACTGGTTTGGGGACTGGAATCAGTGAGGTCCACTGTCTCCCTTTTTCCACTTTTATTTTAAGGAACCACCTCACCTCACTATCCATCTCAGTTCATAGGATTTTGGTGAGTCTGGTTCCCTCTTGAGAGTCACTGACTTGGCCAGTGTATTCCCTTCCCTGGGTGAGGCGATCTGTTTCTCTCCCCACAGGACATGCCTGTGACTCATACCAGTCCAATAAACAACTTCAGAATGGTGCTGAAGCTACTGTGACAAAGAGGGTTTCTCTCTCCCAGATTGCTATATATATATATATATATATATTTTTTTTTTTTTTTTTTTTTTTTTTTAACTTTTGGCCACACCATGCGACATGCAGGCTCTTCGTTTTCTGACTGGGGATCGAACTCATGTCCACTGCAGTGGAATGTAAAATCTTAACCACTGGACTGCAAGGGAAATCCTGGGTTGCTAATCTTAAACCTGAAGCTCTTAGGGGCATTATTAAGAAAGAATTCAAGAGAAAGGAAAGTAAATTTGAGAGAGAGAGAGAGAAACAAATTCCTAATAACACTCTTGCAGCAACTAGATCTAGCTCTTCCTGAAATACTCCTAGACATTTCAGTTACCTGAATCAATCAATTCTTTTCCTTTAAGTCAATTTCACCCTGAGATAAACAGTCAAGCCTCCATCCTATTCTCTTTAGGAAGAGAGAAACCATCAATGTATGACAAAACCCACTGAAATGTTGTGAAGTAATTAGCCTCCAACAAATAAAAATAAATGACAAAAAAAAAAAGAAGAGAGAAACCTACTGAAAGCTGGGGGTGGGGGGAATGACAATTTCCTCTGGGCAATTTCAGTCAAAATAATAGCCCACACAAGTGACTGCAATTACCTGGGAGATCCCACGTGAGAACCACCCAGCTGAGAGCCCAGGGACCACCCCCAGAACCGTGAGTGATCATTTAAGTCGTTAGAGTAGCTGCAGTAAGTAACTGAAGCCCACGGAACAATGGCACCTCAAAGCCTGGAGCCCAGCGTGAACACTCACTTTGTTTCTGGGCTACTCCGAGGCTCTAGCTGAGATAGAGTGATACTATAAATGCAGCCTTTATAACGCTTTTGTCCACCTTTTTCCTTATCAGTGGGTTAGGATGACAGCCCTTCTTAAATTCCACAGAATTTCTTTTATTTTTCCCTCTCATCCAATCCACCTCCCTCTTATCCACCCAATCTGTGCACACACACATTCAATACTGCATGTAGTAATAAGGGGATCCTGTTCCAATGTCAGGTTGATCCCTTTCACCTTATCTCAGGGGGTAATTAAATTGAGGGAACCCTTTTGTTCCTAGGAGTAGCTGTTACTACTGAGTAGATAATATCTATAGAACTGAAATGCATGTGCTAATGACTTCTGAATCCTGCAATAAGCATTTCTTCTGTGGACACTCACAAATGTTTGCTAAGATACCTGCACAATGATATTAATTGGAGCGTTTTTGGAACTGGGGGAGGAAAAGAACACATTGCCCATCCACAGGGACTGGTTGAGTAAATTATGGTACATCCAAATCATGGGATCTGTGAAGTCAGACTCAAAAGAGAAAATTCTGTGTTGATCTGGAAAGAGCATTGGGATATCCTATGAAGCGGAAACAACACTCTTAGCATGTAGCATAACCCTAGTGGGCACCACCCACATTGTGTGTTCCGGGCTCCACAAAGTACAATGGGGCTGGTGACCCACAGGGTTGTGTAATCCTCAGGCTATTTTGGAGTGTTAATAATATTTAAGCACAAACTGGTATATAGTATATGCGTCAACTTTTTTCCTCTTGGAGAAAAACAAAATAAATTCTTATAAGAGGTGCCCTTGGGAGAGGGTTGAGTAAGGGGGTAAGAGATTCCATTTTTCATTTTGCACTTTTTGTATTATATAATATCTAATCAAGTGCCTGTCTTCCTTAATTAACATATTAATTACCTCATGGTGGAGAAGAGGGGATTATGTGGGCCATATATGTATTATTCTTTATCCCTCTCTGAACTTATTTTTCCAACCCTAACATGTGGCTTTTTTTTTAAGCCACTAAGTGCTACCAAACGGCAAGCATAATTTTTGAAGATTATTCAAGGGATCCATTTTTCTCATGCAGAGTATTTATTTCTTGCGTTGCAACATTCCCTCCTATGAGATGCTTGTTTCTACTTGTGAAGGAAGCCCTGAAATTCTTGGGCAAGCATGTACTTCTGTCCCCCAGGCAGTTACTGGAAGGTGGGACGGGGGTAGCAGATGGGTGATAGCTCCTCCCCACCGCCCCACCTGCCTTGGTCAGTCCCTACCAGGTGGCCCATGCCATCAGCCTTCAGAGTCCTCAGTGCGGCCTCTTGCATGCCAGCTCCCAGGGCTTGCTTTGAAGAAGAGGGAGTTGAGTCAGCAGATTTGCCCGATGTGAGGCTGGCCCCATACCAGCACGATGCTCTGCCTGGCTTCAACCATCCAACTCCAGCAATAGCTGGCAAGATGGGGTCAGAACTGTCACTTGGGTTCTGGAAGTGAGCTCATCTCTGTTGGCTGCCCTGGGGGGACAGATGCCTGGCCAGCCAAGGGGAGCTAGTCCGGAGGAGGGGCTGCCTCCTCACCAGCACCTCAGGGAGTGAGAGAGCACCAGGGAAAGTCCGAGGAGCCCTGACTCTCTCATCTGACACTGTCTTCTGAGCAAAAGCAGCTCCTGACATGGCCCCTCTGTGACCTAGTGGACAGTGACATCTTACTGCACATATCTCTGCAACACACTCTGTTCCATTTCCTCTGTCTCTTCTTGGCTGGAGTCCTCAACTATCAAAAGCCAAATGACTAGAAGAATTAAACAGTAATTGAGGTTAAAGCTGTGAAATGGGAGACTTCCTCGCTGCCAGCCCTGAACCACTGTCTCTCTTGAGCAGCATCTCCTAATGGTCAGTCAGGCTGAAGGTCCTCCTCTCTCAAACCTTCTCCACCTGCTCAAGCCCCACTCCTCACATGTTTACTCTGTATCCAGGCTCTTCATGAATCAATGGAAGAACTGGCTGGAATGATTACTCCTCATTCTGGGTTTCACAAGCTCTGTTTGACTTCGTGTTCCTCCTGCCTGAGGAAAATGCTATCTTATCCCAACTTTCACAGTTTGACCTTTGGAGTAGCCAGATGGTCCCTGGGCATTTTGTTGCTTTCCACGGTTTCACTTGCCTTGAATTTGAGCTGTTCTTTTTCAGAGGCAGAAAACTGTTTTTACTTGCTTCAAGGAGAAAACCCCATAGACTTCAAATATTGGGAGTCCACTTGATATGAAGAATAATTTGCTGCTGTTGTTGTGTACTCACTAAGTTGTGTCTGACTCTTTGAGACCCCAGGGACTGCAGCCCACCAGGCTCCTCTGTCCATGGGATTCTCCAGGCAAGAATACTGGAGTGGGTTGCCATTTCTTTCTCCAGGGGATCTTCCCAATCTGGGGATCAAACCCGTGTCTCCTGCATTGGCAGGTGGATTCCTAACCACTGAGCCACCTGGGAAGCTATGAAGCACAGTAAGGAACAACAAAATTCAAGAGTCAGTCTTACAGGAGCTCCTGCCCAGGGTCTCTCAACTTCAGAAGGGGTGAGTTCCCCTTGTCAAGGGGCTACAGATGCTGTACTATTGGGTATGTGAGGTGGGATAATTACCAACTGATACTGGTCAGGTCCAATGAGAAACAGCATAAGAACTGTGATCTTATATATTCCTCCCAAGAATTCTAAGCAGAAGCATTTTTCCCCTTTTCTTCCTAGAGGAAGGAACTGAAGTTCAGAGTCATTTGATGATTTGCCAGGGTCGCATAGCTTAAATAGAGTCCCAGACTATCTCCTGCAAAACCCCAATGCTTCTTCCTGGATGAATGAGGTGACCACAGACTAAAGAAATAAACAACTCCTTAGTGGATTTGCAGATTGAGTGTCCAGATAGCCCCAACTTGCCACTCCCATGGGTGCAAAACGAGTATGACCCAGCCTTCTGGTTCACTCACAATGGAGGCGCTGTGCCAACATGGCAAAGAGGTGGTGAGTCTCTGCCTGCTGTAAATAGCATCCCTGCCCTGAAATTAAGTCCCATGGAAGTTTATCAAATAAGATTGAAAGAAAAACTGAAGGAAGCTGCAAAGTCCCTTTCCAGGGATTCGAAATTCAGGGCTTTAAGCCAAGGCCACTTGTTCCAACTTTAAGCCACTTGTTCCCTGTGTTGGCAGACCTAATTAGTAGAAGACCATTGTCCTTTGAGGCTGTGGGCCCTAGTCCCAGAGCCTTTCTCTACTCATAACAACATGGCTAAAGGACTGCACGGGGTTACTGTCCCCTGGAAACACCTTCCTGTGGGTAATGATAGCAGCAGTTGCCATTTAGAAAAGCATCTGGCAGGCTTGGCTTTTGACCCCATAGTTTCCATGACAAACTAGAATACAGTCTCCTGAGGTCCAACTCGCCCAAAACATTACCAAAGTCAATTTTCAAATAGAGTTGATTCTCAATTATTCATAGACAAAAGGTTCAATCTTTACATTCTCTTACTCCTCCTCACTCTTTTTCTCCCTTCTCTGTTCCAGCTGCCTTTTGGCTCTCCTCGTTAATACACCCACCAGAGCGGGAATAGGCAGAGGGCTGGAGATCAGCCAGTATTAGGGCCTGTTAGCCATCACAGTGGAGGGTTTGTTCAAAGAACAGGTTGAGTGCAATGTATATTTCAAGTTTTCCTGCTAAATTCATTCCCCCTTATGGACAGGAGACAACAGTCTGGATTTCTTTGAGCCCCTCTGCTAAGTCTTGCCAGGAAAAGAAATAGAAAAACTAAAATCCACAACCCCAAAGCCAGGTCCCAGGTGGCAACTAGACAAGTTGAGAAGGCAGGCAAGCTCTGTGAAGCCCCATCTTACAGGCCTAGGATACATGTGTGTATTTACTCAGACTCTTAAGAGGACTGTCTCTTGTGGTGGATGGGAGGAAAATGGGTTTTTGGATAAAGGAAACACTCAAGAGCTTTCCTTTCTTGTGTGGTTGGAGTTTGAGTTTTCCAAATCAAATAAATGAGCAAATAAAATATGAAAACTATTTTTAAAAATTCTAATTCAGGGAATCCCCTGGAGGACCAGTGGTTAGGGCTTTGAGCTGCCACTGCAGGGGGCCCAGGTTTGGTCCCTGCTCCTTGGAGGGAAAGCCCTGACAAACCTAGATAATATATTAAAAAGCAGAGGCATCATTTTGTTGGCAAAGGTCCACTTTGTCAACAAGGTCTGACAAAACTATGGTTTTTCCAGTAGTCATGTATGGATGTGAGAGGTGGACCATAAAGAAGGCTGAGTGCCGAAGAATTGATACTTTTGAATTGTGCTGGAGAAGACCCTTGAGAGTCCCTTGGACTGCAAGGAGATCAAACCAGTCAATCACAAAGGAAATCAACCCTGAATATTCATTGGAAGGACTGATGCTGAAACTGAAGCTCCAATACTTTGGCCACCTGCTGTGAAGAGCTGACTCATTGGCAAAGACCCTGAGGTTGAGAAAGATTGACGGCAGAAGGAGAAGGGGGTGACAGAGGATGAGATGGTTGGATGGCATCACCGATTCAATTGATATGAGTTTGAGCAAACTCAAGGAGACAGTGAAGGACAGGGAAGCCTGACATGCTGCAGTGCATGCAAAGAGCTGGACACAACTTAATGACTAAACAATGGGGAACTAAGATTCTGTAAACTGCATGGTGTTACCAAGAGATAAATAAATAGTAAGTTAAAAATAAATTAAAAATTCTAGTTCACACACTGTAGCAGTTATCACTTCTTTCCTGACAAACAAGATGACTTCCCAGGCTTAGGTTATATTTCCCACAAATAATACCATAATTTCTCCTTATGTTTTTATAATAAATCTTTACTTATATTGATGCATAAGTGTCTGTTTCTATGTTAATTGATACATATGAAAATATACTTTTTAATCTTTACAACTCCACTGAGGTAGATCAGTTCAGTTCAGTTGCTCAGTTGTGTCTAACTCTTTGCGACCCCATGGACTGTAGCATACCAGGCTTCCCTGTCCATCACCAACTCCCAGAGCTTGCTCAAACTCATGTCCATCAAGTCAGTGATGCCATCTAACCATTTCATCCTCTGTCGTCCCCTCCTTCTCCTGCCTTGTTTTCCCCAGTATCAGGGTCTTTTCCAATGAGTCAGTTCTTTGCATCAGGTGGCCAAATTATTGGATCTTTAGCTTCAGCATCAGTCCTTCCAATGAATACTCAGAACTGATTTCCTTCAGGATTGACTAGTTTGATTTCCTTGCAGTCCAAGGGACTCTCAAGAGTCTTCTCCAACACCACAGTTCAAAAGCATCAATTCTTTGGCACTCAGCTTTCTTTATAGTCCAACTCACACATCCATACATGACTGCTGGAAAACCATAACTTTGACTAAATGGACCTTTGTTGGCAAAGCAATGTCTCTGCTTTTTGATGTGCTGTCTAGGTTTATCATAGCTTTTCTTCCAAGGAGCAAGCGTCTTTTGGTTTCATGACTACAGTCACCATCTGCAGTGATTTTGGAGCCTAAGAAAATAAAGTCTGTCACTGTTTCCATGAGGTAGAAACTGCTGTTATTCCTGTTGCAACAAAAGAGACTTAGGGAAACGAAGTCACTTGCACCAGATTACTCAGCAATGAAGGGGCCAAGTGGACAGTATCACACAGTCAACAGACCTCACAGCTCTTGATCCACCAGGTGTTTCACCTTTTCTGCAGTGTGGTCCACGCTACATGTTTTAGCCTCTTCTCTTGACCAGAACTAAAACAACCAAAATCCCAGTTATATAACTGGGGACCTCCAGGCCCCTTGTCTTCTCCATGTAGCCTCCTGATTTTCAAATATCTAGCCTGAGAGTTTCTTGGCTCTGCTAGGTCTTCTACCCCATTTAGCAGTGGACTGTGCACATCCTGGGATTCTTATGTTTGTTGTTTCTATATTGTTAGGTCTTACATTCCTATTCAACTTTTTCTGTGTATATATCATCTCCCTGGAGTAAAAGTCTCACAGGAAGGGATGGTGCAATGTGTCATACATGCTGTAATTTGTCACAGTTCTTACCATGATACTAGGCAGAGAGTAAGCCCATAACACCTATTTTGTGATTATTTAGTTGATGGATTCAAAGTAGAAACCATTCATGTATCTCTCATGGCACGAGTAGTAAAGAACCCACCTGCCAGTGCAGGAGATATAAGAGATGTGTGTTTGATCCCCGGGTTGGGAAGATGCCCTGGAGGAGAGCATGGTAATGCACTCCATCATTCTTGCCTGGAGAATTCCATGGACAGAGGAGCATGGTGGTCTACAGTCCAGGGGGTCACAAAAAGTCAGACATGACTGAAGCAACTTAGCAGGCACACATACATGGTGCTTAACACAGCACTAGGCATATAGTAGTAAGATGGCCAAATAGTGTTTCAGTGGGGGTGGGGGGGGGTTCTGAGGAGCTCAGGGTTTTGTGGGGTTTTTTTGTCTCACCACAGAAAGGATTCAGTGAGAGGCATAGTGATAGATAAGAAGTGATTTATTAGAAAAAGACACTTACGAGGCTTACAAATGGGTATGCAGAAGGGCACTGCCCTGAGAACTTAGTAGGCTAGGGTTTTATAATCAAAGGGAAAGTGGGGAGGGGGAAAAGATCACTTTCTTTTTCATTCTTGAGTAGACATCATGCTAACATCATTAGCTCTCCTTCAGGTTGGGCAGGGTTTTTGGTCTCTATGTGGCCAAGTCAGGACTGTCAAGGCACTATGGAAAAGTTATTTCAGGTCTCAGGACAATGAGTGCTTTTCATTTTGAAATGTCATGTTCCATAAATTATTGCTTTTATGTACGCAGAGAGCATGTTCTAGGGATCAGTAACACTGAATTCACTGACCAGGATGTTGGTCTTATCCCATAGGTCTTTTACTATTTAGGGACATGTCTCATGCTTTTGTTGCCCAACAAGCCTGCTTGGTTTTGTAGTTAAGCAAACCTGCTTTTTTAAAAATTAATTAATTTAATTGGCTATTCCTGGTCTTAGTTTTGGCACACTTGATCTTCGATCTTCTTTGCAGCATGTGAGATTTTTAGTTGCGGCATTCAAACTCTTAACTGCAACATGTGGGATCTAGTTCCCCGACCAGGGATCAAATTGGGACCGCCTGCATTGGGAGCTCAAAGTCTTAGCCACTGGACCACAGGTAAGTCCCACAAACCTGCTTTCTTGAGTAATCATTAATTTACAGGGGTCTCCCACATTTTTTTCTACTTCAATCTCCTAGTAGGATTAACTCTTTAATTGTCTATTTTATCCTGCTTTGTCCTTATCAATAATGTGGACAAAAAATGTCACCTGCAACATTAATAAACAAAGGATATTGCAGCTACCAAGCCATCTGTCACCATAGCTGCCCCCAACTGTACACTCTGAGGGGATTCAAGGTAGAGAAAAATAGGATACTGACTCTAGACAGTAAAGGTGCATCAGTTCAGTTCAGTTCAGTTGCTCACTCGTGTCTACCTCTGAGACCCCATGGACTGCAGCATGCCAGGCTTCCCTGTCCATCACCAACTCCCAGAGCTTCCTCAAACTCATGTCCATCAAGTCGGTGATGCCATCCAACCCTCTCATCCTCTGTCATCCCCTTCTCCACCTGCCTTCAATCTTCCCCAGCATCAGGAATAATTTCAATGAACCCAGACTCTTACTTCTTCCCCTACAAAAAAAGTACTAAATTAATTAACTTGAGATGTCTGGTTTTGTTTAATTAACAACAATCTTTTGATGTTCTGACTACCTGTTTGGTTTTTTTTTTTTTTTTTTTTTGGCAAAAACCCCTATACATATCCTGGCTCCTCCCTTACCTTTTTGGAACAGTCCTTCAGAGTTATCTGAGAAACCTGCCTTCCAAGCTTAAGTTCTCAGAATGTCTGCTGAATAAAACATGACTTTTCAACCTTGACTTTAAGGTTGTGCCTTTTTTTTTTCATCAACAGCTTATACTCAGAATGAATTTTTTTAAATCAATTTTTATTGGTTGAGTGTTCTCATGTCAGACTACTCAGAAAAAAGAAAGAACGAGTTTAACAGTTACCGATCTTCTACTCTGTGGTTTACATGTGTTATCTAATTTAAACTTTGCAATAACTATGTGAAATAAATACTGTAATGCTAGGGGTCACAAGTGGACCCCAGGCAGCAGGGTGAGGAGACCTCAGGCACCTGAGGAGGTTGGCCTGGGATTATCGAGGACCCCTCTTAAGGACACCCAGGGGGATTCATGTGGTGGGCAAGAAGTGTCTGGGATCAGACAGGCCAGGTCCTAGGACCAAAGGAGAATTTGGGCTGGGTATCTCAGTCAGGAGGCCCCAGAAGCAGCCGTGGGGAGTTTCTGTCCCCGACTTTGGACCTAGTTCTGACCCCAGTCCCACCCGTGGCTAGCCTGTGTCTTCAGGTGATTGTCAGAAACACTCCGGCCCAATATTTTCCAATTGTTCCTGCACCTGACCTGGTTCCAGTGGGATAAATCTGTATCAGACCAGAGAGAAGGCTCCCTAGGAATCTGTGGGAATGTGGGGGAGTAGGCCACATAAAGGACAGTAGGATTAACAAATTTGACAAAGAAAACATTCCTTTTCATGGGACGATGCCCTGAAGGCTGGTTTTGAAGCATTTGTGGAGTGGGATTTGTATGGCCCGGGAACATGAGAATTTGTATTTACCTAAACATCTACAAACTATTCAAGCACATGTGTCTTGTGGGAGGCTGCCCTAGGGTTCCCAGTCCATCCTGCCAGGCCTCTGCATGCCGACTCAGTACATGCCTGCTCCCATTTTAAGTCCTGAAATGTTCATTTCAAGTCTTAACAGGAAGGCTGATGGGTGAGACAGACTTCTACCAGCAGGAAGGAGGGCTAAAGACAGTGCCTTACCCCAAGCCGCACCCTACCCCACTCCACCCCACTCCAGGGTGCGTGCCCTTGCACATGAACAATTTCCATTCTCCCCAGAAGACATGGTGCCTGAGCTGCAAGAGACGGGTCATCAGACTGGACCCTGCAGGTCCTGAGACAGAAAGGAAGGGGGCTGGGCACAACCATTACAAGAATGACACAATCATTAAGAACAGGATACCACAAATACGGGTTAGAACCTACTAGATTCAAGATGGCGGAAGGCTCAACTTCCAGTGGACCTTGAACCTCAATTATGCGCTCACTTTCATCTACTAGCACATGCTATATGACACACCCCAGGTGTGGGACAGCTCCTATGCCAGACACAAAAGGCCAAAAAGTGAGTGGTGCCCTAATTCCCAGAAATCCTTGCCCTTTCCCCAAGATAGTTAGAATATTCCTCCCCACAATTAGACTATGAAATTACCCAGTCCATAAATACTAACCACCCCACACCCTGAGACCTCTCACCTTATGAGATGGACCAACTTCTGTCTATGGAATGTGTATCTTCCTGAATAAATCTGTTCTTATTCTATTTCAGCTCACTCTTGAATTCCTTCCTGAGCAAAGCCAAGGACTCTCACTTGGTGGCTCATCCCAGGGACCTACCCCAGACCTAGGATATGACCATCCTCTCATGCCTCATTTTTCCTACAACAGTCCGTACCATTTTTCAAGGGTCTGGCTTTGGCATCTTCCCTTGTTCATGAGTGCCTGCATATGGTGCGTGCTAAGTCGCTTCAGTAGTGTCTGACTGTTTGCGACCCTGTGAACTGTAGCCCACCAGGCTCTTCTGTCCATGAGATTTCCCAGGCAAGAATACTGGAGTGGGTTGCTATTTCCTCCTCCAGGGGAATCTTCCCAACCCAGGGATCAAATCTGAGTCTCTTACATCTCCTGCATTGGCAGGTAGATTCTTTACCACTAATGTCATCTGGGCTGCATATAGTAGGTGCTTGATAGTTATTTGTCTAATAAGTTAGTTAATATTTCAGCTATGTCCATTAACCTGTCCCTCTCTGCAGTGCTGCAACTGGCCTGGTGAATGCATAAGTTCTGCAGGCCAGGTGGAGGATGGGAGAGGAGGCTTGGAGGTGTGATGCTCCTCAGTTCTCAGAACAAGACAGGGATTGGTTCTTACAGTCTTCCTTCCCTCCGGATGTGGAAACAAGGCCCGGGGAGGTAAGGGGACCACACAGTCAGATCCACATGCCTCCACATGTCATGTCCCTTCCTGTTAATTACTCCTGGTGTTTTACCAAAGCCTGCCTCCTTAGCCTGACACCCAAGGCCTGTCCAGATCCTCCCCTGGCTTAACTCTCCAATCTCGGTTCTTCTCCTGCTCCACACCCTCCACCCCTGTTGTCCCCTACACTTAGTACTTCTAACACTTCATGGTTCCTCTAGCTCTGCCACCCTTCTCTTTTCTCCCCTCTGCATTTGAAAGTGAAGAGTGAAAGCGAGGTCACTCAGTTGCATTCGACTCTTTGCAAACCCATGGATTATACAGTCCGTGGAGTTCTCCAGGCCAGAATACTGGAATGGATAGCCTTTCCCTTCTCCAGGGGATCTTCCCAACCCAGAGATCGAACCCAGGTCTCCCACATGGCAGGCAGATTCTTTACCAGCTGAGCCACAAGGGAAGCCCAAGAACACTGGAGTGGGTAGCCTATCCCTTCTCCAGGGGATCTTCCTGACCCAGGAATCGAACCGGTGTCTCCTATATTGCAGGCAGATTCTTTACCAACTGAGCTACCAGGGAAGAGCTCTTCACTTGAGAAACTTCTCAATTTGGATTCTACGGCCATCACTTCCTCTACAGTCTTCCTGGGCTACCTCTAGGAGGCTTAGAGGCAATCTGTTCTTGAGTCTCAGAGTGGTTTTCTCTATCGTGTACTTAGCACCTGCAATGGTGCTGTGTTTGGGATACCTGGCTTGTTCCCTCTCTGTTCTGAGAGATCTTTGAGAGAGAAAGGATCTCATCTTTCACCCCTACTACCCCGACTACCTGCCTGCCACATAGCAGAAGCTCAAGGAATGTTGAATGACAATAGCTACTAGTTTCTGGACGGCTCAGGGGGTAAAGAATCTGCCTGCAATGTAGGAGACTCAGGTTTGCTCTCTGGGTTGGGAAGATACCCTGGAGGAGGAAATAGCAACTCACTCTAGTATTCTTGCCTGAAAAATTTCATGGACAGAGGAGCCTGGCAGGCTGCAGTCCACGGGGTCACAAAGAGTTGGACATGACTGAGAGACTAAGCACACATTCAAACCAAGCACTTTAAGAAAGCTGTTTTCCGTCTCTTCACTCATCAACCACCACGCTAGGAAGGAGACTATTGTGATGTTTGTTATTGTTAAACTATTTATTGTTATAATCACCTTGACCATCCCATTTGATAAGAGAGAACAACCCAGAGGGGCTAGAAGGGAAATGACCACACAGGCCACACCTCGATAACCTCCACCTGCCAGCCACAGCCTCTTCCCTCTTCCCAGAACCACTTTCCTCTCCCACACTCAGGCCAAGCTCCTTGCCTTCTCAGGAATGTTCCCCCTCTTCACAGTCTTTTAAAACTGTAGCTGTCTCTCCAGGCACAGTCACATTTTCCATGATACTTTCTATGCCCTCTGGCCCAAACAGCTCGCTCCTGACCTCCCACAGCATCAACAGCAGCGTATAACACATTCTTTGATTTCTCTCTTATTTTTGTCATAACATCACATTCTTTGTAACATAATGGATGCTATGTGCTCCTCCAGGCAAGGGTCTGAGTCCTCCGTGTTTTTCTGTCTTCCCTCCCGTGTGCCCAGCAGACTGTTTGGGGCTCAAGAAGTGCTCAGTACATACATACTGATACTTGGAACAAAACACCCAGAAGACTCATTGGATCTTCAGAGCTGACTGATGCTATTTGACATCATCATAACAGTCACCCTGGCTGGGGCTCACTACATTGCTAGAAGCATGTGTTCTCATCTCGAGGTGCACAGAGAGCAGAGCAGGTTGGTGGGTATTTGAGTGTAACGTGAGGTTTTTGTCTGCAGATCTCTAAGTAACTGAACTCCTTTTTCCCCTACTCTTCCTTTAATTTCTTTTCCTGACCCCTGGAGAGAGGATTTGGTTCAATGTGAAAAAGTTAAGAAGGTTGAGTCACTCTAGAAAGACACATATAATATACCGAAAAGTGGACTTCCCCAGTGGTCCAGCATTTAGGAAACTGCCTGCCACAGCAAGGAACTTGGTTTGATTCCTGCTTTGCAAATCTTCCACATGTCTCAGAGCAACTAAGCTCGTCCACCACAACTACTGAGCCCATGGACTCTAGAGCCTGTGCCCTGTAACAAGAGAAGTCACCACTATGAGAAGCGCACACACCGCAACTAGAGAGCAGCCCCCACTTGCCAGAATCAGAGAAGGCCAGACTGCAGCAATGAAGACCCAGCACAATCAAATATAAACAAATCAATAAAAATACAAAAAAGTGCCTTTGGCCAGAGGCCTGTGTATCAGCTGGAGAATGGGATCATGTGTGTCACCTCCATCTTTCTGGAGACCTTCTCATGATGGCCGAGTAACCCGACCAACCCTCCTTCCAGTCTGTTTGAATGAGCCCATTGGAAGGCCAGGGGATGGGAGTTGAGAGATCACCTACTATGGATGTGACAGGAGAAGGTCAATTTCTCCTCAGATTTCACTCTTCTTACATGAAAAATGAAATGATGAAATAATAATGTCTAGCTTACCTACCTCATCGGGAGCTGTTACATAAATGAGAAAAGTATGTGAGAGGACTCTGTGGACAATAAATCATTATATTAACTCATTGGGTAAGTATTTACTGAACACTTACCATGCACCCAACACTGAACTTAGTCAATGGGGATACGACAGAGGGCATTGGACCAACACTAGCGCTTCCTGTTCTCCTGAAACATACTGTCCTGGGGAAATGGCTTTCATTAGATGATCACACTATTGGATGAAGGATTGCATTATTCAACAAGACATTAGGAAAGGAATGGGATTCCACGAGGCAGCAAATGGGCAAAGAAAGTGATCATATGACATGTATTGTAGCTATTATTGTAATGTAGACAGCAGTTCTCAAATTCTGAATTGAGAGAGTCACCCAGGAAGCCTGCTTAGCATGTAACTCCCTGGGCCACATCCCAGAGAGTCTGGTTTAATAGGTTTAGAATCCCTTCTGGGGATATTTACATTTTTAGCATGCTCCTGTACTTCACTTCTCTAGGTGTTTCTCATACAAATGTCTTTGGGCAAATTTTAAAAGAGTGACAGTATGATGCCTTAGGTATCAGTGGAGACTGATACCTAAGGAGGTCTGCAAGGACATTCAGGTATTTCTAACCTGACTCCACTCCAGGCGTTGTAGAAGCTTGTTTGGTAAACCAACAGGTTTTCCTCTTTGTGTGAGCTAGTTTGAGTTGGGTTTCTGTCACTTAAAAATACCACCTCCTGACTAATTTATGTTCCTTCTGATCTCTGCAGGCTTCTCTCATGATCTCTGCTAACTGTGTGCTGAACACACAGTCTACATGGGTGAAGTTAAGATTCATTGTTGGAAGCAACATTTAGCATCATTATACATTCTCAGCCCCAACCCCTCTTTACAGTGCCTCACATTCAACTCCAGGGTTTTTGTGAGCACTGTGATACATACAAATGCACAAAACAGAATATCAGCAACCAATCTCAAAATACTAATTGCTGACCAAACAAGATGGCTACTCATGCTTATGACTAGATACAAATCATTTTGGTTGCATAATTACTCTACATCACCATGTTCAGATTCTGGACAGGCTATCATTGGAAGGACTGATGCTGAAGCTGAAACTCCAATACTTTGGCCACCTCATGCGAAGAGCTGACTCATTGGAAAAGACCCTGATGCTGAGAGGGATTGGGGGCAGGAGGAGAAGGGGATGACAGAGGATGAGATGGCTGGATGGCATCACCGACTCGATGGGCATGAGTTTGAGTAAACTCCGGGAGTTGGTGATGGACAGGGAGGCCTGGCGTGCTGTGATTCATGGGGTCGCAAAGAGTCGGACACGACTGAGCGCCTGAACTGAAATGAACTGATCCAGATTTGAAATCTATCTCTGCTATTCCTCTCTGGGATGGTGGACTAAGTCACTTCACTCTTCTGAGCCTTAGTTTCTTCAACTATAAAATGAGTATAATGAATAAGCCTGGTCTCATAGGTTTGTTGTGAGGGTTAAATGCACTATTGTATGTAAAGAATTTAGAACAGAAACTAGTATCCAATTAGGGCTCAATAAATATTAGTTAAAAATCATATGGATTTAAATGGGCTTGCAGTAGCAATCCCTGCATAGGGTTTCCCCAGCCTAATGACCTCTTACCCACATTAGGAAATCTTGTTTGTAATTGCACTTCCCTTTCCCCTGGTAATGAATATTATTTTCCACCTACATCTACTATTTACTCCTGTCTCTGAGAACTTAGGCCTCCTTAATTTCCCCTTCTGCTGCCAAAGGAGTGCCCCTCCTTTTCATGAACCCCCGAGTCTCTCTGAGACCACTTCCCGTAACCTCAAGGCTCCACTTTGAGCCTCTCTCACTGTGTCTGTCTTCTCCATGGTGCTGGGGGCACCCAGAGACCATAGAGAAGCCCCAGCTACACCCATGCCCCTGTGCCTAGCACACATCATTATGACCACTGCAGCTATGTGCCAAGTGCTAGCTAATGACATGACTCAGCTTTTGCTCAACTCCCTGAACTTTGGTTCTTTCACTTGCCCATTGAGGATAATAATACCTACTTAATTGGAGCACTGGAAAAATTGAAGGCAATGATACATGCAAAGCCCAGATTAGTGATCAACTAGCATTTACTACTGTAATGATTTATTACCACCATAGGTTGAGAAAATAAAACAAATGAAAGGTCTGCACTTTCACACACACATGCCAACAAAGCTGACCGTGGACCACCAGCCCTAATTTGGAATGATGGAGGCTGCACTTCAGTGCAGAAAGAACCCTGTTGAAAGATCCCTGTTACTAGCTACTACCATCACTACCATTTTGCTCTATAACTTTCTCTCTTCTCCCCTGTCCTCCCCTCCCCTCCCTCTCATAAAATACTCTGAGTGAAAGAATGTTGCCTGCCATGTCAGTAAACAAAGAATGTTGCACCCATCAAGTCTTCACTTTACAGCCGCCCCGACAGTGAGCCCAGAGGGAACTCAGGATAGAAACAGGATGTTCACCACCGAGCCACAAGCCACTGCAGCCACTCCCCAGAGGCGCACCCGGAGAAGACTCAGGATGGGGAAACACAGGACACTGACCTCGGATAGCTGAGGTGCCTATCAAAGGAATGATTTCAACAAGCCCAGACTTTTTCATCTTTCCATAGACAGAAGAATGCTAAATTCATTAACTTGAGATGTCTGGATTTCTTTAATTAATAGTACTCTTTCGAAGTTCCAACTACCTTGTCTTTTCTGGCAAAACTCCCCTATATCCTAGTTCTTCCCTTACCTCTCTGGAGCAGTCCCTTGGAGACATCTGAGAGTCTGTGCCCCAAGGTTTATATTCACAGTTTTGTCCACCAAATAAAACATAATTCTCAACTTTTAGGTTGTGCATTTGCTCAGCTGACAACACATACATAACATTAAAATCACCTTCTTACCCATTTTGAAGTGCATATTTCAGTTGTGTTAAGTATATAAACATTGTTGTGCAACCAATTTGCAGAACTTTTCATCTTACAAAATTAAACTCTATACTGTTTAAAGGACTCTCCATTCTCCCCTCTCTAACTCCTGGGAGTCACTATTTTACTTTCTGTCCCTAGGAATTTGACTACCCTAGGTATCTCACATAAGGGGAAATCACATAATGTTTGTCTTTTTGTGACTAGCTCATTCACTTAGCATAATGTTCTCAATTTTTATCCATGTTGTTGCACATATCAGAATTTTTTTTCTATTTATGGTTGAATAATACTGTGTTGTATACATAGACCACATTTCATTTATCCATTTATCTGTCAATGGACACTGACTGCTTCCACCTTTTGGCTATTGTGACTAACATTGACATGAATATGAATGTACAAAAATCTCAAGACCCTGATTTTAATTCTTTTGGGCATATACCCAGAAGTGGAATAGCTGGATCATAAGATAATTCTATTTAAAGATTTTTGAGGAACTGCATTTCTGTTTTCCACAGCAGCTGCACCATTTCACATTTGCATCAACCGTATACAAGGGTTCTCCACATCCTTGTCAATACTTGTTGTTTTCTACTTTTTAAAATAATAGCCCTGACAATGGGTGAGAGGTGCTCCATCCATACCTCGCTTTTAACCTTGGCTTTACAGGGGTTCTCTGAACAAGGACGGGCTTCAGAAGCTGATTTTCCAAACACTGCTCCAGGGGAATGGACAGAGTCTTGACAGAGGAGCCTAAGCCCTATACCCAGACCTGTAATTCATTTACTCTTCAGAATTACCCTAATTATTAGTAATTTCATTTCACAGATGGGTAAACAGGTCTGAATGATCAAGCAGTCTGCCTGAGGGCACATAGCTGAAGAACTGGCATTTGGACTGGGCCTCACAGGTGGGGCGGTGGTAAGGAATCTGCCTGCCAATGCAGGAGACACAGAGATATGGGTTCGATCCCTGGGTTGGGAAGATACCCTGGAAATCCTGGTGGGCTACAGTCCATGGGGTTGCAAAGGGTCAGACAAGACTTAGCACTAGCACATACGTCACACCACGTGGGTGTGTAAGAATTGTCATGTCAACATCAGCACTGTACTCTCAGAGTCCAAGGTGAGAACACGCCCTCTCCGATTCTCTTGAAGCAATACAGCCCTGTGGTTCTGCTCAGCTGCTTTCCACCCGCACCCCCAGCTGTTCCGGTGCCTGCTGGGCTGGATGAATAGGAAACAAAGCAGGTTGCATTTATTATTTAACCAAGCTCCCCAGTGCACCTGTTATGACATTGGGTGCTGTTTATAACTGCAATAAAATGCGCGGTCCCCAGCATTAGAGGATTTACAAGAATTTCCTTAAATTCCAAACCTCAGAGTGAGGGAGGGGCAGGTGTCAGCCAGCTAGGGTTCTTTGAGTGGGACCTGCTTGCAGAGAAATACGATGCATTGGGCTTGCCTTTGCCTGACCTCTGTGCAAACAGCAGCAGTTTAAAGCCTTCTCCCCTTGCGGTGACTGGGTGGGTCACTCAGCCGCACCGTGTTCTGTACAGAGGGACCAAGCAGGAAGTAAGGCAGGATAGGCTGCCCCAGATCCCAGCTGGATAGAACTAGTCCCACCTGACCCATACTTGAAGAGTCAGTCAGCTTGTTCTACCTGAATGTCTTTGTCCCGGACACACATATCTTAACTGCACCCTCACGGATTACTGATCAATCAAGGCACAGCCTTAGTAGACGCGGTGAGAACTTGCAAAGGTGAATACACCGTGCATTCTGACATTTGCCTCCCAGCAGCAGCTTAACCCTGCCTGCCTGTCTCTAGGGCTGTTATGCTGTCCACTTATTTCAGAAGTGACCGTCATACTGTGACCAGGTCACAGAGGGGCCAGAGTTCAGCCCAGGGAGAGTGGTGCCCTCAGAGAAGAAGGGGAGAAGGTCTAAGAGGAGCTCGCAAGCCCAGCTCTCAGGAGCCATGTGGAATGAGAAGGAAAACAGTGAGGGGAAGGCCTGGAGCCTTGACTGGAAGGAAGTTCACTGGAGGTCTTGAAGCCACAGGATGCTTTCTTGGTAAGGTCCACAGCTGATTTGGTTTGGACAAAAATTGCACTGATATCACAGCCCGTGAGCTAGAAAATGAGACGAGGGAAATGCAAAATTCTGTTGGAGACATAGAGGAGCTTGTTGTGAGCTTCTATTACAAGAGAAACAAGAGCACAGAACACATGGTGGGTTGCAAAGCAGGGGACTGGCTATGGTTTCAATTTATCAATAAAGTATCTATTAAAATCTACTTTGTGCAGGGCTAATGGGAGTTTTTAATGTGAATGCAACCCTGAAGATGTATGCTTTCAAAAGATCACATCTTCATGTTTAGAGGCTGTATGTGTATATTTGAATGGTTGAAAGCTCAGATCCTGGTCTCAGAGAGCTTGAGTTCAAGTCCAGCTTCACATGTACCCTGTGAGTTTGTACGAATGGCTTACTTCCTATAGTTCTGTGTTTAATCTGTAAAAAGGGGTACAGTGGTCCTCACTGCAGAGCACCAGACACACTTATATGCCACACTGCTTGGCCCAGAGTGAGCACTCAGTAGAAGTTGGTGATTATTACTGGATTTCAAACCAGCGCTAATAAAAAAGCAGAGCAGTGCCTACTGTGTGCAAGGCAATGGGTTAAGTTATATGTGTGAGTTCGTAATAGTTAATCCTTATGACTGCTACCCAGGCAGCTATTATCCCTGTGTTACAACTGAGGAAGGGCAGACACGGCATCCCAGGTGGAGGGCTTGCCCTTCCATCCATCAGACCAAAGCCAGGTGAACTCCTGGCAAATGGTGATGCACACATCCCTTTGAATTGGGTCTAGACTTACTGGAGGAAGTCCAGTAAGATTCATCACTGAGAATTCATCACCCCTAAGCTGGTTCAATGGGATGGAGTTGGATCTTTTTAACTCCAATGACTTCCTCTTTCTTGTCATCAGAACTGCACCAAGGTGCCTGAATCTCCCTAGACATGCTTTTTGCTGCATCCACAGTGGCTCCCCAGAACGCCCAGCAGCCCTGAGGTTCTATGGAATTAACGTGGAGGGAAAGGAGGTTGAGGCAGGGACATGGAGTGAGAACAACCACTTCATGGAAGGATTAGCTAAGTGAATCAAAGGAAGAAAGAAAAGGACACCCATCTTGTTCTAAACGCGTTCTCATACAAGCTCGGGTGTCTTCACATTCAGCTCCTGTTCAGATCTAGTGATTCAGTAGGACCTTAGTCTCGGAAAGGACTCAGGGACTGGCTGGCCCAGCCACACTCTTTTACTGATGGCTCAGAAAGGCAAGTACCATAACCGGGGTGACATGGCTAGCTGGTGACAAAATTCAGACTAAAACCTTGGTTTCCTCATTCCCGGTACAGTGTTATTTCCAGCCTCCTCATATGGCTCTTAAATTGCTCATTCTCCAGACCCCTCCCGTAAGACTTTGTCCCTGGGCCCAGAGCAGCAGGCCCTTTGGATAGCAGCTGGAACTTCAGGGAGAAGCAGGAGAGGGGGCCTGTCCTGCGGGTTTATTTCCTTCATTGCGATGGGACCAATCAGAATCAGAGCATTAGTGTGTAGAGTGTGCCTCAGTGCTGTCTAAACCAGCACTGAATACTAACCAGCGTGCTTAGATGGAGCTAAAAATAACTGGCTAATCACCACCAGGAAGAATTAACAAGGACTCAGAAGAAAGGAAAATGTCTTAATATTCCATCTCACTCCAGCTGGGCTCCGGCTGGGGCCAGTCTCCTTCTGCTGCCACAGGGCAGGTAATTAGGCAGCACAAAAGCTCCAACACTCATGGGCTCTGGGAGGGGGCCTGCCACAGCCAGCAGGAGGGTAAACGGAACAGGACTACTCGGGGTGAGGTAAATCAGAAAACAGTGAACCACAGAAGAAATGCGATGCGACAGGAGGCAGGTTTTGAAGGGTAAAACAGCTGTGGCATTTTATACCCCTTCTTCTTGGGAGAAAGTAAAATCCCTAATTAAAAGGGAAGCATCATTTTATTCTGCTCCGTAAACCCTCCGACAGTCTTCCCTTCCCCAGAATGCCTAGTTCTGAAAGCATCAGTGAAGTCCATGCCCTGGGGACTGTGTTGAAATGAGGTCTTCCTGGCAGTTACCGCTTTGGACAAGGACCAAGGTGGACCCACAGTAAACTGTGCACTGGCTTGGAGCAGAGCATATGAATAAAACCATAAAAGGCAAGATTTGAAATGATTCCTTCAAATAACCTGAAAGAGTGGGAATGGGGAACATTATTGCAACTTGGAAGAGATCAGTTCATGAGAAATAAAAAGAGAAATAGCATTTTGTAGAGGGCAGGGTAATATTCAAAGAGCTTACTTTATCTGAAACATATAATGGGTTTAAATAAATAAAAATTGATTTAAAAAATTCATGAATGACAGGTACACTATTAAAAAGCAACTGCCAGTGAGGAGCTGTTTGGGGGCACATCAGAGCCATTTGATTTAATGTCATAGCCAGAGTTCTTACTGATGTTTCCCCCAGCCCGTGCGTGTGGCAAGGGCAGATGCTGTGTCTGCTGGGTGTAAGAATAAGACACGGGGTGATATAAGCGAAGAATGTGGATTAAAAGAAAAAAGGAATGTGGACTTTGAATGCAGAAGGTGGGGTCAGGTCCTGCCTTACCAATTTCTAGCTGGATCATAGCTTAGCTTGATTTAGCTTGGTGCTCCAGGTCTTTCTTCTCTCACCTGCAGAGAAGGATGATAGGAATATCAATTTCCCTGCAGGGAGAATCAAACCACCTGACACAAGTGAAAACACTTCATTCATTCTAATGCTCAGTACAAATAGTAATGACTTAGGCAATGAAAAGAGATGGATGTGAACTGGCCAGGTTTGGCCAATTTTCCTGATGCACAGATTAAGGAAGCATTTAACTGCTCAGTGCCTGTATCCACTTCCTTTCACAGTCCTCCTTGACTAGGTGGCTGGCAGCATCTGACTTTTAAAAAATAATTTTATTTGTTTATTTATTTTTGGCTGTGCTGGGACTTTGTTGTTACTCAGGCTTTTCTCTAGTTGCAGAGAGCGGGAGCTACTCTAGTTGCAGAGTGAAGGTTTCTCGTTGCAGTGGTTTCTCTTGCAGAGCACGGGCTCTAGGGTGCATAGGCTTCAGTAGTTGAGGCTCCTGGGCTCTAGAGCACAGGCTCAGTAGTTGTGGCGCGTGGGCTTAGCTGCTCTGCGGCATGTGGGATCTTCCCAGATCAGGGATTGAACCCATGTCTCCTGCAATGGTAGACGGATTCTTTACCACTGAGCCATGAAGGAAGCCCAGCATTTGCCTTCTTCTGCTGTTTATTCCAGCCCTGGGGCTCTAGTGGCTAGGCGCACCACTGCCATGGCCTGGAGGAAGAGGGCTATTGCTGAAATGCAAGTCAGCAGAGTTCTGGAAGTCTCTGAGTTACTTTCCCACAGTCTGAGAAAGGTCCCATCCTGCTGCCTGAGTCACACTGTCCTCCCCAGGGAGGAGAGAGTGACCACAATGGAGACAGAAAGGCTTTGGAGGGCCCTGCCTGGAGCACGAGGGAAGGGCAGACCTAGAATTTTTTTTAAATCTACTAGTCTGAAGTTGTTCCAGCTCCAGACTAGTAGATTGGGCAGGGGGCAGGGGGGCAGAAAGGGCAGTCTTTATCTGACAATGTTCAAAATTCCTAAAGAGCATGATGGCATTGAAAGAGAAGATAGCAGAAATCAAAACACTAAAATGGCAGCTGTGTCACCTACTTGGTGTAGGATACCATCAAATGACTGAATGACTCTGAGCTTCATCTGAGAAAGAGCAAAAGGAGGACTTCCCCGGTGGTCCAGCCATTGGGAATCTGCCTGCCAATGCAGGGGACATGGGTTAAACCCTTGCACAAGAAGATTCCACATGTCACGGGGCAACTAGGTCCATGTGCCACAGCTACTGAGCCTGTGTGCTACTGCTGAAGCCTGTGCGCCCTAGAGCCTACAAGAGAAGGCACCATAATGAGAAGCTTGCGCATGGCAACCAGAGAGTAGCTCCTGCTCCCCACAACTAGAGAAGGCCCATGCACAGCAATGAAGATCCAACTCAGCCAAAAATAAATACATAAAAATTAAGACATTTTTACAATGGAGCAAAAAGAAACCTGCCCTGTTGCCTCTCAGGACTGCTATGGGGTTCATTGGAGGAAATCTATGGGAAAGAAAGTTATGAACTATATCATCATGTTCAAATGAGAATTTAATCCATTATTTCAGCTCCTGGGTAGATGACTATTAATAACATAGCTTGAGTTAGCATAACATTTGTTCTTTTTTTGGTCAAGGTTATTAAAGTATAAATTAGTGCATAAATGTGCCTTTTTCTAGTGAAGTTATAGAGCAGTTCCACCACCTCCATCATTTCCTTAAGCTTCTTTGTGGTCAACTGCTCTTCCTACTCTGAGTCTTTCTATTCCTATAGCTTTACTTATTCCAGAATATCATATAAATTGAATAATACAGCATGAAGCCTTTTGAGTCTGGCTTCTTTCACCTAGCATAATGCATTGAGATTCATCAAAATTATTTCATATATTCATTAGTTCATTCCTTTCCATTGCTGAGTAAGTAGTATTTCATTGTATAGATATATCATGGCTCCTTTATCCATTTGGATTATTTCCATGAATAAACTACTATCAACATTTTTTTCTAACAGGTTTTTAATGTGAGCATACATTTCTATTCCTCTTGGTCAAATACCTAGGAGTGGAACTGCTAGATCATATGGCAAGTTGCTTGTCTAACTTTATAAAAAAAAACTGACAGGTTTTTCAGTGTCTGCAGAACTTTGCATTCTAGCATAACGCTTTAAAAAAACTTTAAAAAATAATCCAAAGTCTTCATGTGTCCAGTTTCATTACCCAAATAGCTCTGTGAGAAAGGGCAGGTAAAATATTGCTGCCCTCCTGTAATAGATGGGGATGTGAGGCCTAAAAAGGAAAAATGATTGGTTAAAGTTTGCTATAGAGGAGGCTGCTATGTCCCCAGTATGTATCTTCTCCCCTTCTTCCTTGTAGTAGAGACTTGTGCTTCCTGCTGAGTTTTGACTGAGCACAGGGTACCCATCAAGAAACTACATTTTCTTTGGAAAAATATCCCATGCTTTTGGATTAGAAGAATTATTACTGTTAAAATGACCATAGTACCTAAAGCAATCTGCAGATTTAATGCAATCCCTATCAAATTACCTGTGACATTTTTTTGCAGAACTAGAATAAATAATCCTAACATTTATATGGAACCTATAAGAGACACAAAGCAATTCTGAAGAAAAAAGAATAAAGCAAGAGGCATAAACTCCCAGACTTCAGACAATACTACCAAAGCTACAATAATCAAAACAGCATGGTATTGGCACAAAAACATATACAAGTATCAATGGAACAGGCTAGAGAGCCCGTAAATAAACCCACATACCTATAATCAATTACTCTTCAAAAAAAGGAGGTAAGAATATATAATAGGGAAAAGCAGTCTCTTGAGAAAGTGGTGCTGGGAAAATTGGACAGCTGCGTGTAAATCAATGAAGTTAGGATATACCCTCACACCATACACAAAAATAAACTCAAAATGGCTTAAACATAAGACATGACACCATAAAACTCCTAGAAGAAATCATAGGCAAAATATCCTCTGACATAAATTATAACAATACTCTCAAGGCATAGAAATAAAAACAAAAATAAACAAATAAGAACTAATCAAACTTATAAGCTTTTGCACAGCAAAGGAAAGCATAAACAAAATGAAAAGACAACCTACAGAACAGGAGAAAGTATTTGCAAATGATGTGACCAACAAGGGCTTAAACACCAAAACATGCAAGCAGCTCATACAACTCAACAGCAACAAGCAAACAACCCCATGGGCAGAAGACCTCAATAGACATTTCTCCAAATAAGACATATTGATGGCCAATAGGCACATGAAAAGATCCTCAGCACTGCTAATTATTAAAGAAATGCAAATCAAAACTATAATGAGGTGCCACCTCATACTAGTCAAATGGCCATCATTAAATTGTCTACAGATAACAAATGCTGGAAAGGTGTAGAGAAAAGGGAGCCCTCCTGCCCTGTTAGTAGAATGTAAATTGGTACAGCCACTATGGAAAACAGTATGAAGATTCTGCAAAAAAACTAAAAATAGAATTACCATATGATCCAGCAATCTCATTCCTGGGCATATATCTGTACAAAACTATAATTTAAAAAGATGCATGCACCTCTATGTTCATTGCAGGACTATTCACAATAGCAAAGATATGGAAGCAACTTACATGTTCATCCATAGATGAATGGATAAAGAAGATATGATACATATATACAGTGGAATACTACTCAGTCATAGAAAAGAATGAAATAAGGCCATTTGAAGCAACATGGATAGAACTAGAGATTATCATACTAAGTAGAGTAAGTCAGAAAGAGAAAGACAAATACCATATGATATCACTTATACGTGGACTCTAAAATATAATACAAATAAACCTATCTATGAAACAGAAGTAGACTCCAGACATAGAGAACAAACTTGTGGCTTCCAAAGAGGAAAGAGGGTGTCAGAGGGACGAACTGGGAGATTGGGATTAGTAGATGCAAACTATTATAGTAATGGATTAACAATAAGATTCTACCATATAGCACAGGGAGCTATATTCAATATCTTGAGATAAACCATAATGGAAAAATATATTTAAAGGTATATATATATATATGTGTGTGTGTGTGTGTGTATATATAATTGAATCACTTTGCTGTACAGCAGAAATTAACACATTGCAAATCAAAAATATAAAAAGAAACTTCATTTCCCAGCTTCCATGGCATTAGGAGACCATGTGACTGCATTTGGCCAGTGGGAATTGAGTGGGAGTGATATATGCCAAGTCTAATTCACTTCCTAAAAACTGGATTTGCTAACTTTCTATATCCTCTTTTCCCTGGCCTGCTGACTGGTTAATGGGTATGGCAGCAACTCACTTGGACTTGAAGATGAAGGCAGTACAATATGGAAGAAACCTGGGTCCTTGATCGACATCATGGGACAGAACTGTCCCAACAGACAGGGCCATCCAGATTGCTGTGTGTTTCTTACTTACCCCACTGTCACTCTAGGGCCTCTTTCGTACCATAGCTTAACGCTGACCTGAGCTAATCTAGTCTCACACACCAGATATGTGGGAGTATAGTATAACCAGTTCACCCTGCTTCCTCAATCTCATGCAGAAGGTTATTTATATAAAATCAGCTTTGCTGAAATCTAGATATACCATCTTTATATCAATCCTTTGATCAACAGTTTGATAACTGCTATCAAAGGAAAAAGTGAGTCTAGGGAGTGGTTTAATGTATTCTCCATGAAGCCTCATCAGCATCCAGTGATCATCTCTTCTCATCTTCCACATCCCATGTGTTAGGCCCACTGGACGATGGTGAGAAGGTTTATCTTATTCATGGAGAACTGCATGTGAAGGAGCAGCAGGACCTGCAGTTGCCAGACACGAGGACGGTTCCTAAAAGACATCTGAGGCACTTGGACTTCATGGATTAAGCAGAGGCAGAAGATCCTTACAGGGGACTGAGGAGATAAAAATGCAGTGTGCAGAAGTGGCTTGTGGAAGCTGTGCAGTGAGAAGGTGGGAGAGGAGGGGTCAGGAGTAGCAGGCCCTCTCAGGGAGAGACGGTGACTAGGCAGGATTGAGAGTTCAAAGCGCACAGGAAGAGTTTGGGGGGTACTGGTCATCGTATGACGAGAAAAGGAGCCCATGATGAAGGGAGAGAGGGTGGAGGTGGACTTGGGTTACACGCTATGAGACTTCAAAGAATTTCTCAGCATGGGGAGAGCTCTTTAGAACTATGTGTAAGGATTCCCTGTGTGTGTGTGTGTGTACTGGCTCAATAGACCTGAGCAGACAGAAACCCATGAAGTATGTATTTGAAAACTGCACTCAGTTTATAATAGAATTAATCCAACTTGAGGGAAAGTTGTGAAGAAGATGCACATATACACAGCTGGTGAGAGACACTCAGAAGGAGGCCCCGGCATGTGGAACTGGATAAGAATCTACAATGAGGCAGGGCAGTAGCAAAGGCCAGAGAGAGGGAAGGGTGGGGTGGTCCCTGTAGAGGGGTGTGAGCTTTTGTCTCCACGCTGGCCCCCTCAGTCATCACCGTCGTCTCTGGTGTGACCTCCTGGGTAAGCTGTTGTTGATGGCACTGGGTAGGGAGGACACAGGAAGGGGATGAGGGGGCAGTGCTAGGGGCTGCTAGGGGAGCTGAGGAAAGGTGGGAAATGAGCTGCTGCCTTGATCAGCTCTCTACCAACCCCAATGCCAAGGTTTCCACTATCCCCAAGGCCCCCAATTCCCATGCTCGCCATGTCTCCTTCCCTGAGACCTTGGAGCCTACCAACTTCCCACGCCACCTTCGTATCCATTCACGCTGGCATCCCACTTTTCCCAGCGTCCAAGGCTGAGGGTCCTTCCTGCCTCCAGGCCAACCTGCCTCCAGGCTCTTCAGCTCCCACTTCCCGTCATCTGGATGTTCCTTCCCAATCACACCTCCTCTCTTACTGTTATTTTCACTCTTACCCTCCTTTCTTGTCCCCCTCACTCACCTCCGTCTATGAAGATAATCATTTTTTTTCCCCTACACCCAGACTTCTGCTGCTCCCCAGACCCCCTTTCCCTGTCTCCTGCCCTCCTCACTGGAGCTCCTGGCAACGCTGCCTCTTCACTCCTTCCTGTCCCATGTACGCCGCAAACCACTGCCTCCAGCAGCAGGCAGACACAACAAGTTCCCAGGGCACGATGGAGCCAAAGGCTTGTGAAGGAAAAAAGTAACAGTAAGAGTACTACACAGGGACTTCTCTGCTGGGACAGTGGATAAAAATCCACCTGCCAATGCAGGAGACGTAGGTTCAATCCTTAGTCCAGGAACACCCACATGCCTCAGAGCAACTAAGCCTGTGTTCCACAATTACTGAAGCCTGTGTGCTTAGAGCTTGTGCTCCACAGCAAAACTCACCACAGTGAGAAACCCATGCAACTAGAGAGTAGCCCCCACTCGCCACAACTAGAGAAAGCCTGTAAGCATCAATGAAGACCCAGCACAGCCAAAAATAAATAAATACACATTTTTTTAAAAAAGAATATACATATGGGTGCAAGCCTATTTAGGTAGACCTATGTATACAAAAGGAGACGGCAATGGCACCCCACTCCAGTACTCTTGCCTGGAAAATCCCATGGATGGAGGAGCCTGCTGGGCTACAGTCCATGGGGTCGCTAAGAGTCGAACTCGACTGAGCGACTTCACTTTTACTTTTCACTTTCATGCACTGGAGAAGGAAATGGCAACCCACTCCAGTGTTCTTGCCTGGAGAATCCCAGGGATGGGGGAGCCTGGTGGGCTGCCGTCTATGGGGTTGCACAAGAGTCGGACACGACTGAAGCGACTTAGCAGCAGCAGCAGCATGTATACTAAAACACAGATATTTAAGCTGATGATATCTTAGGAAAAAATGAAATTCTTTTGGCCTTTATTATAAGCCAGCACTGATTAGATTTTAACATATATGTGGGGAGAACAACAGAATCTTTTTAATGCTTAGGCCCTCTAACCATCTTACTCTTTTTTTTTTTCATTTATTTTTATTAGTTGGAGGCTAATTACTTCACAACATTGCAGTGGGTTTTGTCATCCATTGACATGAATCAGCCATGGATTTACATGTATTCCCCATCCCGATCCCCCCTCCCACCTCCCTCTCCACCCGATTCCTCTGGGTCTTCCCAGTGCACCAGGCCCGAGCACTTGTCTCATGCATCCCACCTGGGCTGGTGATCTGTTTCACTATAGATAATATACATGCTGTTCTCTCGAAACATCCCACCCTCGCCTTCTCCCACAGAGTCCAAAAGTCTGTTCTGTACATCTGTGTCTCTTTTTCTGTTTTGCATATAGGGTTATCATTACCATCTTTCTAAATTCCATATATATGTGTTAGTATGCTGTATTGGTCTTTATCTTTCTGGCTTACTTCACTCTGTATAATGGGCTCCAATTTCATCTATCTCATTAGAACTGATTCAAATGAATTCTTTTTAATGGCTGAGTAATAGTCCATGGTGTATATGTACCACAGCTTCCTTATCCATTCGTCTGCTGATGGGCATCTAGGTTGCTTCCATGTCCTGGCTATTATAAACAGTGCTGCGATGAACATTGGGGTGCACGTGTCTCTTTCAGACCTGGTTTCCTCAGTGTGTATGCCCAGAAGTGGTATTACTGGGTCATATGGCAGTTCTATTTCCAGTTTTTTAAGAAACTACTCTCGCCCTGGAAACCAGGACTTTACCCTGATCATCCGTGTAGCATTAAAGACACTGAATCCCAGAGACTTGGAATGACTCAACACCCTGTTTTGCTTACTCAACATTCCAGAGAACCACCAAATAATGATGACTTTTTAAAAAACCAGTTATATCTCATATCTATTGCTTTTTTCCCCTACCCTCGTCACCCCCTCCTCATCCACCCCCGCATCCTTTCTGAACTGGAGAATCACAGACACCTGCAAAACACACTTGGCCTCCAGTCTAGCCGCTTGTGGGGCCATCCTTCACTTTGCAACCAATGAATGTCTTGCAATTTCCCCACTTAAAACCATTCACGCATCCCCCAGCTTGTACACAATAGATTAAGCCCTTAACCTGGCTTCAAGGGCCTTTGAGACCCTTTCTCCTAGTACTTCATCAGACTCAGCTCCTGCGCGTCCCTTGTAACTAACTGCTCCGGGGGGCTCCTCTCTTACGCCACAGTTTTCAGGCTCCATGCCTGTGTTTGTGTTGCTGCCTCTTTCTGGAAATTCCATCCCATCCTGCTTCACCTGGTATCACTTGCTCCTGGAAACTTTCCCTTAACTCCCAGGATAGTCATCCACTCTGGACACTCAAGATCTGTGCACATCTCTATCTTATGACTTACGTAGTGTACCCAAGGGGCTTCCCTCATAGCTCGGTCAATAAAGAATTTGCCTGCAATGCAGGAGACTCAGGTTCAATTCCTGGGTTGGGAAGATCCCCTGGAGAAGGAAATGACAACCCTCTCCAGTATTCTTGCCTGGAGAATATCCTGGGCAGAGGACCCTGGCAGGCTACAGTCCATGGGGTCACAAGAGTTGGACACGACTTAGTGACTAAACCACCACCAGTGTACGAAAAGAGTTTGTTTACATATCTTCCCAAATAAACTCTAACATCTTATTCATCTTTGTAACCTCAGCCCTTAGTTCAGGACCTTATGCATGTTATTGTTGTTGCTGCTGTTTAGTTGTTAAGTCATGTCTGACTCTTTTGTGACCCCATGGACTGTAGCCTGCCAGGCTCCTCTGTTCCTGGGATTTCCTAGGCATTAATACTGGAGTCAATTGCCATTTCCTTTGCCAGGGGATCTTCCCGACCCAGGGATCAAACACTCGTCTCCTGCATTGTAGGCAGGTTCTTTACCACTGAGCCACATGGGAAGCCCCTTATATATAGTAGGTGCTTAATAACAACTGAGATAAATGGAAGTTGAACTGAACAGGAATTCATATTTGTGTGTGAAAAGGCAGATCTTGGAATCTGTGTGGTAGGGGAGGGTGACTTGGGGTCCAGAGACTGTGAGCTGAGAAGGATAAAGAAGATGCAAATATGATTCAAGGGCATGTCAACAAGGAAAATGTGTGTGTGTGTGTGTGTGTGTGTGTGGCTGTGCATGTGTGTGTATGTGCATATGTGCAAGCTTAAGAGAAAGAGACAAAGATTATAAGTACAAAGAAAGAATAAGTGGAGAGAAAAGGGGAGGGAGGAGGACTTCCCTGGTGGTCCAGTGGTTAAGAATCCGCCTGCCAATGCAGGGGACACCGGTTTGATTCCTGGTCTGGGAAGATCCCACGTGTCGCAGAGCAACTAAGCCTGTGTGCCACAACTACCGAGCCCCGTGCGCCCAGAGCCGGTGCCCTGCAGCGAGAGAAGCCACCACAATAAAAAGCCTGCACGCTGCAACTAGAGAGGAGCCCCTTCTTGCCACACTAGGGAAAGCCCGCGTGCAGCAGCAAAGACCTAGCACAGCCAAAAAGAAACAAACAAGTAAATACAATTTTAAGATAAGAAAAAAAAGGGAGGGAGGAGACAGGTAGAAGGAGGGATGGGGAGAATCCCATAGATTGGACCTTTCCACTGTCATAGAAGGCACACAATTAGCCATAAGAGAAGCTGTGGCTATGATGTCCATGTTTGGCTTTGCCTGGGGCTGGCGCTGGCTTGGGAGATAACTTGTATCTATAGACTCCAGAGATTTTGCATTTCTTTCTTGATTTCAGGGTTACTTTTTCCACCTCTGTGAGCCCTTCTGGCTACAGAGGACTTTTATTGCCTTGATAAAATAAAATACTAGCTGTTCTTAAACGTGTCATTCTATTCAGGGAACACAGCGTCCCTATTTACTTTGCAAGGCGCTTTCTTTCCCCAGAGAAATAAGCTTTGGCTGTGAGTCCGAGGGCCTCTGGGAGGTGTCATTTGCTAAAGGCATTCAAATCAATACTTCCCCACCCCAGAGCAGAAGCAGGCCTGAGGCTGGAAAGAGTTCTTCATGTCCAAGAATCTGAAGAGTCCCACTTCTCCCAAGTGGCATCTTGAGGAGCTGACGCAGAAGAAAAAACAAAAATAGGTGGAACGACAGCTCTAGCCCAGCACTTGCAGCTGGCACTCGTGAGGAGAGAGAGTCTCTTTTAACGCTGCTCTTCAGCAGCAGAAGTGGGCGGCTGAGCTCTGCCCCCTGAACCTGGTTTCAGGTTTGGGTCTGCCCAGCCCAGCTTGCTGCTATTCAGTTGCTCAGTCATGTCTGACTCTTCATGACCTCATGGACTGCAGCACACCAGCTTCCCTGTCCTTCACTATCTCTTGGAGTTTGCTGTAACTCATGTCCATTGAGTTGGTGATGTCATCTAATCATCTCATCCTCTGTTGCCCTCTTCTCCACCTGCCCTCCATCTTTCCCAGCATCAGGCTCCTTTCCAGTGAGTCAGTTCTTTGCATCAGTTCGCCAAAGTATTGGAGCTTCAGCTTTAGCATCAGTCCTTCTAATGAATATTCAGGGTTGACTTCCTTCAGGATTGACTTGTTGGATCTCCTTGCTGTCCAAGGGACTCTCAAGAGTCTTCTCCAACACCACAGTTCAAAAGCACCAATTCTTTGGCTCTCAGTCTTCTTTATGGTCCAACTCTTACATCCGTACATGACTTCTTGAAAAACCATAGCTGCGACTAGATGAAACTTTGTCTGCAAAGTAATGCCTCTGCTTTTGAATACGCTATCTAGGTTTGTCATAGCTTTTCTTCCAAGGAGCAAGCGTCTTAATTTCATGGCCCAGCCTAGATCCAGGCTTATAGGAGCAGCAGGTGGGCCAGGCTGGACTACTAGGGGAGCCCTGGCAGCCAAGTCAATGCCCTCCTGCTCATGTCTGCTTACTCTAGTGAGCATGCTTTTGAGGACCTGCTCTGTGTGGGCACCACACTGGGTATCAGAACATTAACATGCCGAAGACTCATCCTTGCCCTTGAGAGGGTTACAGCATGGTGGAGGAGTCAGGTCATCAGTAGTTTCTGCACAAAGTGGTAAGTGTTCCTTGGGAAAGAAACTCAAGATGCTTCAGCGGGAGGAACAACTTTTAAAATAGTGTCAGCACAATACTGCAAGCCCAAGGGACAAGCATGAACTGAGAACCAGAGGAGACAAGTGACAGGCTGTGCAGGCTGCCTGAAGGAGAGATGTAAGGAGGAGATACAGGAGGTAGGGCATCCCGGGAGGATGATTATGACTCCTCAACCACACAGTTTCCTTTCTTCTTGCCTTCCTTTCCTACTCTGATCTTTTGGTCAAAAGATATAAATTGGAGGACTTCCCTGGTGGTCCCGTGGTTAGTCCACTTGCTAATGCAGGGGCCACAGATTCAATCTGGGAAGATTCCATATGCTGCAGGACAGCTGAGCCCGTGTGCCACAACTACTGAAGTCCATGTGCTTTAGAGCCTGTTCTCTGCAACAGGAGAAGCCACTGGAATGAGAAGCCCAAGCATAACTAGAGAGTAACCCCTGCTTGCCACAACTAGAGAAAGCCTGCACGCAACAACAAAGACCCAGAGTAGCCACAAACAAATAGATAAATAAATACAATAGCACTTAATAATTATTAAAAGGGGTCCAGATCTGAAGGGTGAGGGAGGGATAGGAGGAAAGAATTCTTCCCCAGGCCTTGCTGTCCAAGTCCCTGGCCACCACCCAGCAGGGCCTTTCTCACTGAGGACAGCGCCCTCCAGGAGCTCCAAGGGCTAGCTGACATGCACTAGGGTGTGAAGACCTGAGCCAGAGCAGAGCAGGAGACAGAGGGCCGGCCAAGGCGCACAGCCCCATGGAAGGCCGGGAGGGCATTCTTATTTCCTTCTCGACTTCCAGCCAACCGAGGCAGTACACAATTATTTACTTTCCCTTCCTTGATGACTGCTTCTCAAACATATTGGTTGTTTTATATCCTCTGGGCGTAGCAGCGTTGGAACATTCTGTCTTGGGAGGCCGTCCCTTCTTGGAAAGCATTCAGAAGGAGCTGCCCTTTCTGGCTTAGGGTGAAGGCAACCTCAGATAGATGCTGTTTCAGTCGAGTGCTTTCTGGCTGCTGCTGCCTATGGAAGAAGGCTGAACCACTGGGAATCGGGAAGGAATCTGCCGTCACTGATTCTGGAGAGGGCAGCCAAAGACTTGATAGAACCAGTCATTTTAGATAGAGCTGTTATCTGTCAGTTCTTACTGAAAGACAGTTTCAGTCCATCAGAGCTCTTCATGCAGGTGTCTCAAGGCACAGATAGATTGCCTTCATAAAATGAGATAAATTACACTGCAGGGCTTGCTGCCTGTCCTTTCTCTTCCTTCTGGGTGTGACGGTAAGACTTCCAAGGTCCTGGAGGAGGGGACTCAATTCCAGGCAGTAAGCCTTACAACCCAGCAGTGGTTCCCTCCAATTTGCAGAATAAAATTCAGTTCCCCGCACTCCCACCCCAGGCATTGCTACCTTTTGCTTTTCATTACTAGTGGGCAGATGAAGTGGGGGAGCGAGGGGCTGGGGGATGCTATCCATAACCAAGCAGTGGACAAACTGTATTTTGCATCTTTGTGGCTCCAATGAAACAGATCATCATGGATGGCTATTTGAAATGAGAATGGGAAATCCCACTTTGACCTTCCCCTCATATCTGGGCTCAGCACCCTGAATAGTCAAGACTGTTTCCTGCTTACCTGGTGTGTGTGTGTGTCTGTGTATGTGTGTGTGTGTGTCTGTGTGTACACTCAGCCCCTCAGTTATGTCTGACTCTTTACAACCTCAGGGACAGTAACCCACCAGCTGGGCCTATAAAACACTACTGCTGTGGATGCACCCTGGCTATTCTAAATACAGAGAGAAATGGACCCTTATCATTTGTTTCTTAAATGTGCTGGGCTTTTTGCTGATGTTGTTTCTTTTTCCCTTTTGACTGATGGTCAGCACACCTGCATCTTAGACTATCCTTCTACAACTGTCCTTCAGTACAATCAATATGCACTTGATATTGTTATGACCTTGTGAAATGACCTTGCGATTTTTCACACTTTCAAGACTAGGTACTGTGCAGGAAGGTTTCTCCTAACTGTATAACCTCTCTCTGAACCAGCACACTCTGGTCTCCTTGCTGGTTTCTTTGCTAGCAAGACTATAAACTTGGACATATACTCCAGATCAACTTACTTAAGGTATTTAAGGTCTTGACATCACCCTGCCCTTGGGGCACACCAAGCTATAAAGATTTTCTCAGCCTCCTCCTTCCTAGGCACTTTCAAGTGTATGTAGGGCAGCTAAGTCTCTAGCTTCAGTCCCATGCCCACTCCATCCCCTCTTCTTTGTTTTAATCTGCTTACTCCTATTTGTCTTTCAAGACTCATCTCAAGGGCATCTCTGAGAAGCCTCTCCTGATGGACTCTCCACTCATCCTCACTCTCTCCATACCAGGGTAGAGAATCCTCTGTGCTCTCATGACCACCTTACTTACATCTGTCATTCGACACCATGAGAAAAATACAATATTAAAAACTTGCCTAGATTGATAATGTGATTGTGACAGACATGAGAAATATTAACAGCTAATATCGACTGTGTGCTAACTGGTTACAGTCATGTCCGACTCTTTGCAACTCTGTGGATTGTAGCCCGCCAGGTTCCTCTGTCCGTGGGATTCTCTAGGCTAGAATACTGGAGTGGGTTGCCATGCCCTCCTCCAGGACATCTTCCCAGCCCAGGGATTGAACCTGCATCTCTTACATCTCCTGCATTGGCAGGTAGAGCTCTTTACCACTAGTGCCACCTGGAAAATGTTGATTGAACATTTGCTATTCAGCAGGTAGCATTCCAAGAGTTTTACACAAATGATGTCATTACAGGTTGACAACAGCTCTGTAGCAGACACTCCTGTTGCCTCCCAAACCACCCATTCCTTTCTTCACGTCTGGCTGAACCCTAATTTCATTTGGGTGTCTACCACTCTTCCGAGTAACTTAAGGAAAGCTATATCCCAATTGGTCTAAATCAATTATTTATTGTGAGTCCATTTCTCTTAGAGTGATTGGTTTTAGCATAGACAGGGAATAAAATCCTGGCCCTGAGACAGGAAGAGAAGTCTAATGAGTAGGGGAAAGGGAAGTGCTTCTCAATAATTTCTGGATGCCAGAAACTTTGGTGATCAGTTACAATTTAGGAGGGGAATGAACCTCAGAGCAAGAAAACATAAAGAAAGTGTCAGAACCAAGAAATGGAAAGTAATTGAGTCTTTGATGGAGTCATTGATTACTGAGGTAACCAACCCAGAAATATCAGGACTTTTTTTAATGTGAGGAGATAGATTTTCCTTATTGCTTAAATTGAATTACTTATAGCCCAGAACATCTTAATCATTGCAAAATTAGTTAGAATGTTCTATTACTATTTCCATTTCACAAATGAGATAATTGAAACTCAAAGAGCTTAAGTAAGTTGTTTACTCAAGACTAACTGCATATAAAAAGTTAACTAACTCTAGGGCTTTTAGACTCCACATAGTGCTCACACTCTGAGTGTGAGAGCCCAATCTTACCTGGTTTTTTTTATCCTTGCATCTAGCTGGCATACCATAGGAGCTCAAAGACTTTTTGAATAGTGAGTACTTTGTGGTCTGAACTTTTATGGCCATCCTCCCCTTAACATCACTGAAATATAAATCTCCTGAAAAGAAACAGAAAAATATGCTTCATTTGGGTCCTATACACTATAACTGGGTCCCCTGAAAATCAAGTTAAAAAAGGAAGCAATGCAACAGTATTACCAACAGAAAAGTAGATGAAAACAATTCCTTAGAACCTCTCGACTCCAACATAATTGCCACTTGGGGGGGATTCCCTTATAGTCCTTTTTATATGCATACTGAACAGTTTGGTAGATGCATAAAAAGCACTTGATAAAAGTTGATAGTCATTTGTAATTTTAGAAAAAAATCTAATTTTATCAAACTAGAACATTAAGAACATTTTTTAACCTTTTAAAACATTTCATCGAAAAACAACTACAAACATCTAATTTAATGTTGGAAGTTTAAATGATCTTTAAGTTCAGGCTCAAAACCATCACTGCTTCACTACTTATACTCCACATTATATTGAAAGTCCTAGTTGGTGGATTAACAAGAGGAAAGTAAATAGAAGTTGAATAGACAAGAAAGGAAGATACAAAGCTGTTATTATTCACAAGTAATACTATTATCTACAAAAAAGGAAAAAACAAGAGAATCTGTAGAAACACTATCAGCATTAATAAAAAACATTCTGCAAAGTTGTTAGATAAATATGCAAGTACAGATAACATTCCAGTATACCTGCAACAATTAGAAAATATAATAAAAAATAGTACTTTCAATAACAATGAAACTTGTGAGTTTCCTAGCAATAAAAGCCACAAGAAAAGGATATACAAAATCTCTATAGATAAAACTGCCATAGTTTACTGAAAAACACAAGTTCTAAAAATGTGAAATATGAAGCACTTATCAGTTGACTTCAATTATTATAAAATTTCCAGTCCTTCCCAAGTTAAACTATGAAATCAACATGAAGAATAGAGGGGCACTTGACTTATCAGACATCAATAATTAAAGCTATAGCAATTAAGATTTCAAAAGCATGGGTAGATAGTGCTTCTCAAACTTTCAGGCCCCCAGGAATCCTCTGGGGATCTTGTTAATCCCAGATCTTAATTGAGAAACTCGGATTGGGCTTGAGATGCTGCAGTCCCAATAAGATACCAGGTGATATTGATGCTGCTGGTCCATGAAGCACCACTTGGAAAAGCAAGAAAGTAAATAACTGAAAGAACAGAATAATGAGCCCAGAAACAAACCCATGTATTTATGAAAGCGTGCTATATGACAAAAATGGCATTGCAGATTAGTAGGGAAAGTGGATTATTTAATAGATTGGGTTGACTCAAAGTCCTTATGAAAGGGACATCACAAGCTGAAATCAAGATTTCTGGGAGAAATATCAATAACCTCAGAAATGCAGATGACTCTAAGGGCAGAAAGTGAAGAGGAACTAAAGACCCTCTAGTTGAAGGTGGAAGAGGAGAGTGAAAAAGCAGCTTAAAACTCAACTTTCAAAAAAGTAAGATCACGGCATCTGATCCCATCACTTCATGGCAAAATGATGGGGGAAAATCAGACACAGTGACAGACTTATTTTTATGGGCTCCAAAATCATTGTGGACAGTGACTGTAGCCATAAAATTAAAAGACGCTTACTCCTTGGAAGAAAAGCTATGACCAACCTAGACAGCATATTAAAAAGCAGAGACATAAATTTGCTGACAAAAGTCAAAGTTATGGTTTTCCCAGTAGCCATGTATGGACGTGAAAAGAAAGATGAGCAAGGAAGAATTGATGCTTTTGAACTGTGGTGTTGGAGAAGACTCTTAAGAGTCCCTTGGACTGCAAGGAGATCCAACCCATCCATCCTAAAGGAGATCAGTCCTGAATATTCATTGGAAGGACTGATGCTGAAGCTGAAACTCCAATACTTTGGCCACCTGATGCGAAGAACTGACTCACTGGGAAAGACCCTGATGTTGGGAAAGATTGAGGGCAGGAGGAGAAGAGGGTGACAGAGGATGAGATGATTGGATGGCAGGCATCACTGACTCAATAGACACGAGTTTGAGCAAACTCCAAGAGATAGTGAAGCAACAGCAACATAGGAATGTCAAAGTTAGAGAGACCTTCAAAGATTATACACAGCTGGCTTTGAAGATGGAAGAAGGATCTTCAAGCCAAGGGTTGTAGGTGGGCTTTAGAAGCCAGAAAATGTGAGAAAACAGATTCTCTTTTAGAGCCTAAAGAAAGAATGTTGATTTTTGCTCAGTGAAAGCCATTTTGGACTTCCGTCCTCCAGGCTGTAACAAACTTGTTGTTTTAAGCCAAGTTTGTGGTATATCATTAGAGGAGCATTGCAGAATAAATGCACATACAGCAAAAGGTACAATAAAACAAAGTGAAAACATAAGCCACAGACTGGGAGAAAATTTTTGCGATGCATCCAGGTGACAAAGAATTAAATGGGAAACTATAAGGAAGACAATGCACATACATCATGAAAAATAATTCAAGAGACCAACCAGAAAAAAATGCAAAGGGTATGTACAGAATTGACAGAGGAAGAAAACTCAGTGATAAAGAAAAATAAGAAAAGATGCACAGCCTCATTAAAAATCCTAGAAATGCAAATTAGAAAAGCAGTGAGATGTCATTTTACACCCATCAGAATTTTTAAATTTTGATAATGCCAACTGTTAATGAGAATGTACAACAATGAAACTTTCATAAAATACTGACAGGAGAGAATATTTTTGTAATGGAGAGAGCAATTGAGTGAGAGCAATTGAGCAATTAGTAATTACTAACTGAGCAATTAGTAAACCTGAAGTCACTCATACCCTATAACTTAAATCTACCTGTACATATTTCATTAGAGACACAATCACATGTGAGTACTTGGAGAAACAAGACTATTCATTAAGGCATTTTTGTAATACTAAACAACTGGAAACAACCTAAACATTCTTCCATGGGCAAATGGGTAAATAAATTATAGCATATTCCCACAATGGAAAACTCACAGCAATTAAAATCAATGAGTCAGCACTTCCTCTCTTACCTAGCTGTATACATAATTATGCCTTAGCTGGCTTTCCCACCTGTGGTGTCTTCCCATTTTTGTACAACTGGAAAATATCTGAAAATCTGATCATGCCACTACCTTAGTTAAAAATTCACCAGTGTGTGGGTTTGTTTTTTTTTTTTTTAATTTAATTGTGCAGGGTCTTAGTTGCAGGATGCAGGATCTAGTCCCCTGACTAGGGATTGAACCCAAACACCCTGCACTGTGAGTGCCAAGTCTTAACTACTGGACCAGCTGCAGGTTACAGGGAAGTCCTACCTGCATGTTATTTTCAAGTATAATTTCTAACCAATAGACCACATATGTTTAATGTGTACAATCTGATAAGTTTTGACACACATATAAATGCTGCCATGATCAAGGGAGTGAACACTTCCATTGCCCTCAAATGTTTCCTGTGTCCCTGTAGTCTCTCCCTCAACCTCTCTCATACCCAAATAGCCATTGATCCGCTTCCTGTCACTGTAGATCAGTTTGCCTTTTCTGGAGTTTTATGTAAACAGAATCTTGCAGTGTGTATTCTCTTTTTGTCTGGCTTCTTTCTCTCAGCATAATTACTTTGAGATTCATCCATGTGGCTGTGTAGTTTATCCCTTTTCATTGTGGAGTAGGGTTCCTCTGTATATTTATTTATCCATCCACCTGTTGGTGGACATCTGGGTTCTTTCCAGTTTTTGGCTTTTTTTTTAAAGGCAAAGAATATTTTTTTCAGAAAGACAGCTGACCAAAAAGATGGCAGACCAGTGTCTCAAAATAACTATCTTATCAAAGTCTGGATCCAGTTTTTGACGCTTACAAATAAGGTTGCTGTAAGTCTTTGCACATAAGTCTTTGTGTAGACTTGTGCTTTCTTTTCTCTTAGGTAAATTCATGGAAGTGGAATATTTGGACAGTAGGTGTATGTTTAACTTTCTAAGAACACTGCCATAGTGGTTGCACCATTTTACATTTCCATCAGCAGGCTTCAGTGGGTTTTTAAAAATAATTTCTTCATCTATTTATTTTTGGCTGTTCCGGGGTCGTCTTTGTTGTGCAGGCTTTCCTCTAGTTATGGTAAGTGGGGGCTACTCTCTAGCTGTGGTGTGCAGGCTTCTCATTGCAGCAGCTTCCCCCGTTGCAGAGCATGGGCCCTAGGGCGAGTGGGCTTCAGTTGTTTGGTACACGGGCTCCGGAGATGTGGCTTCTGGGCTCTAGAGCACAGGCTCAGCAGTCGTGGTACACGGGCTTAGCTGCTTTGCAGCATGTGGTATCTTCCCAACCCAAGGATTGAGCCTGAGTCTCCTGCATTGGCAGGTGGATTCTTTACCACTGAGCCCCCAAGGAAGCCCTTCAGTGGGTTTTAAGAATAAGACCTGGGACACTTGTTGCAGCATGAACCTACTGCATAGTACAGGGAACTATATTCAATATCTCATAATAATCTATAATGGAAAAGAATCTGGAAAAGATTATACACACACACATATATAAATGAATCACTTCACTGTACACCTGAAAAATTATAAATCGACTATACTTTGATTTACAAAAAAAGATCTGGGGCACTTGTTAAGCACTGGAAAAAGGGCCTTGGGAAATGTGCCTCCCAGTGACAATTTTATATTTACCTGTGTCACTACTGCACTGGAGTTCACTTCAGTGAAAGCCCCGTTAGTCATGGGGGCTGACCCTGCTCACTCATTTTCGTGTCTCTGAAGCGCAGTCCAGGACTTGGTGCATGCAACTGCTCAGTCCATATTTATTGAATTAACAAATTGCACCACAGTTTTTAATAGTGAAAAACTGGAGACAATTTCTTGGTAAGAAGTGCAGTAAATGATGGTTTACCTATGCTCTGTAATACCATGCAGGTCTTTAAAAAAGAGCACAGTAGAGCCATATTTACTGATGTGGAAAATAGGCTATGATAGACTTTGAGTAGAAAACAACAAAAAGCAAGTTTCAGAATGATTCTTAGAGTGAACCATTACTGTAAAATAAAAAACTGCATATATACAAAATATATTCTCCTGGGCCCAGGGAAAGGTGTGGAATGCATGCTCAGTCATGTCCGTCTCTCTGTGACCCCATGGACTGTAGCCCACCAGACTCCTCTGTCCATGGGGTTTCCCAGGCAGGAATACTAGAGTGGATTGCCACTTCCTACTCCAGGGGATCTTCCCTACCGGGGATCTAACCTCAGTCTCCTGTGTCCCCTACATTGGCAGGGGCATTCTTTATCACTGTGCACCTGGGAAGCCCAAAGCTGTGGAAAGACAGCATCAAACCTTTAACATGCTCTGTGGCGCCGCGGGGCTGGGGAAGGAGACAAGCAAGTCTTAGTACTTCGTAAAGAATTCAGAAAATTTTGCTTTGTTTGAACATTTTATTTTTACAAGTATGTATGAGTTTTGTAAGTCAAACATGTTTTTAAAGAGTACAAGAAAGACAAGAAGCCATCCAAGGGTGGGGGGGGGGGGAGGCAAATCTTGCCAGCACCCCCTTTGTCTCGCCTCATCCCCGTAAGTGCTAGCCTGGGCCTTTGTCTTCTTACCTGTACCCCCACTTTCTCAACTGCACCCTGCCCTCTCCTCTGTGTCCGAATTGTCTCATCTGCAATCCTGTCCTCTCACCTGTGCCCCCTTCTCTTACCAGTTCTCCAGAGTGTGGCTCTTTTGCAGTTTCACAAAGAGCAAAGCCTTTGGAGTGGAGTTCACCGCAAGTCAATTCATGTGAGTGAGTTTACCTTCCCAGCAGGAATGCGAGCTCTCTGGGAAAGAAAGGAATTAACATTTAAAAAAAGAAAATTGAACTCCTAACCCCTGGCAGGCGCATCTCTAGCCCATCCAACCCTCACAAGAACCTTGTAAGATATTTTTATCTCCATTTCACAGAACACTAAGCTCGGAGAGCTTGTCACTCGCTCAGTCTCACAGCAAGGACTCAAACAGAGCTCTGATTGGCCCCTGCTCCAAGCTTTCTGTGCCGTGGCCCAGGGGATGCAGTCACACCACACCCTCCCATGCACTTCCCAGCTCAAAAGTCTGCATCATGATGGAGGTAGTGGATCCTTCAGCCAGCGAATCCATTAAATAGTCTTTGTATTCATTTTCCATTAAAGCTTCATCTCCCCAAAACTTAAAATAGGATTGGCAATTTGCTATGTTTGACCTGATTTCACCCATTAACATAATTTATCAAATTAGAGAACGAGAGCTCTTTATCTCTTGGATAAGGAGCGGGGAGCCCAGGCAATTTCAGGGTGAGGCGACAGGGTACCACTAAGGGTGTGGGGTCCCAGGAGCATTCAGGGAGAGAAAGGAGGAGGGCTGAAGATGGTTCAGAAGTTGAGGTGGGAAAGAGGAAAGAATGTTTCATGGCAGAGTAGAAGGGTCTCCAGGCTTCGTGGAGGAAACCTGGACTCAGAGCCCAGCGCTGCTGCTCATTGGCTGGGAATCTGGGGCAAACCAGTTTACCACCTGAGCTTCTGCTGTCTTCTCTGAAAACTGTGAGAAGCTACCAGTGATGCCAGGGTGATAACATCGTTCTAATGAGGTGATTGTGTGAATGCCGCTGGTTAAGAACCAAAAGAGGGAGACATTTACAATGTTTCACATCTACTGACGCAACGTTATCTTCTTTTCTTTGGATTGAAAGCTCTCAGTCTGAAAGACGGGATGTTATGAAATTGCTGTAAGTGCCTTAAAGTAAAGTGAAAGTCGCTCAGTTGTTTCTGGCTCTTTGTGACCCCATGGACTATACACTCCACGGAACTCTCCAGGCCAGAATACTGGAGTGCGCAGCCTTTCCCTTCTCCAGGGGATCTTCCCAACCCAGGGATTGAACCCAGGCCTCCCACATTGCAGGTAGATTCTTAACCAGCTGAGCCACCGGGGAAGCCCGTAATGGCTTAGAGGCAGATATTATCTTTACACCCTCCCCACTACCCCCATCCGGAGAAGGCAATGGCACCCCACTCCAGTACTCTTGCCTGGAAAATCCCATGGGCAGAGGAGCCTGGTAGGCTGCAGTCCGTAGGGTCGCGAAGAGTCGGACACGACTGAGCGACTTCACTTTCACTTTTCACTTTCATGAACTGGAGAAGGAAATGGCAACCCACTCCAGTGTTCTTGCCTGGGGAATACCAGGGACGGGGGAGTCTGGTGGGCTGAAGTCTGTGGGGTCGCACAGAGTTGGACACGGCTGAAGCGACTTAGCAGTAGCAGCAGCACTGCCCCCATCTCCTGGGACCTAGAATAGTGCCTCCCAGGTGCTCAGAGAGGTCTGCTTGAATGAATGATGAATAAATGAAAACCTGAATTCAACTCATAATGGCTCAAGCAGTGGCCCTGTGCAATAATTGCAGCCATGCTCCTGACCATCCTCCCAAGGGCTCTCCAAGTACAAGCTTATCCTGCAGCAGCTGGGAGCAGCTATTAGGAGTGGGGCATATATGGTGAGGAGAGTTCAGTTTACAGGTAAGAGGAGGCCCCTGAATCATCTCTTTGCTGGCCACAACAGGCCTGGGGCTGCTGCTGGAATAGTCAAGATGGAGACTAGGGAAGGATACAGTGACTGGACAATAAATGGAAAGGGATCTTAAATTATTAGATAAAAGCAAAAGCAACAAACAAAAATAATAAGATCCTCATCAAATAACTTTTTAAAGTACATAACACACACACACAAATTGTGCTTATAGTCACTCTAATTGATGATAACATCTAAGGAGAATGATATTGTGTTTTTTTGTTGGGGGCTTAAGATAAAACTTTTCTGTGTGTGTGTGTGTGTGTGTGTGTGTGTGTGTGTGTGTGTGTATTTTCTCTGTATCCCAGTAAACATGGTGCTGGGTTTTCCATCCATTGATGGTAACACATACTGTTCATCTCCAGCTGCAATTCTTGATTGCTTTTGGCAGAAAAAGCACTGTTTGGGGTTGAGATGAGAGAATGATTTGATACTGACAAAAGATGGATTCTTACAGTGGGCTGAATTATACACACATACATCCTCCTCCCAAAAAAGATACATATACATCCTAATTTCCTGAACTTGTGAATGTTACTTGATTTGAAAAAAGGGATCTTTGGAGATATAGCTAAATTAAGAATCTTGAGATGAGATTATGCTGGATTATCCAGTGGGTCCTAAATACGATGACTGGAGTCTTTATAACACAAGGGCAGAGGGTGATGTAAGACAGACAGAAGACAAGACGCTAAGAGGAGAAGGCAATGTGAAGACAGAGGTGGAGATTGGATTGATGTGGCTACAAGCCAAGGAAGGCCACGGATTGTCATAAGTTACTGAAGCTATGAAAGAGGCAGGGAATGGATTCTCTCCCAAAACCTCAGAAAAAGTCTGGCCCTGCTGACACCACGATTTGGGATTTCTGTCTCCAGAACTGTGAGACAATAAATTATTATTGTGTTGAATCATCCACTGTGGGATAAATTGTTACAGTAGCCGTATGGAGCTAATACAATTCTGAAATACTATTTTCGCATGAATGTTCAAAATGAAAGATACTAACACTCAAATCTCAATCTAAACCTCAGTAGTGAAAAGTCCCCAAGGGAGCCCAGGTCAGTTTCTTGGGCTCAGCAGTTTCTCAGAGTCATTTCCTAGACTCCTTAGGCTCCCCGACCTCTCCAGCAGAGTTTTGCCCCTTTCTCCATATTGTGGGTCTTGTGTAACCCTGCCCAGAAATGTGCTCAGCTGAGCCCCATCCCCCAGTTCTCATGAACATCTAGCACTAAGTCCCACCTACCCAAGTTCAAGGGCTTGGGAAAGTCTGAGATGTCCTTGAATTCCTCATAATTAGTGTATGTCGATTCTGGTTCTGGGAGCATAGGCACTTTCTTTGTAGCACTTTGCTTATACCACAATGTCTCAACACTATTAAGCACCAGATAGCTGAATGCTGAATGGTTAAATCTAGCATATATCTCTATATTACCTGAGTGAATAAATGGTGAAATTGTGTTCTAATTTCCTTCATATCTCCTTTGAAAGTTTCTATGCCCCTAAACACTCAGGGACCCTGTGCTGATCTGTGCTTCTCTCTGGGAAGCCTGTTCTGCTCCTGACATCTCACCCACAAAATGAACCTGTCCCATGCCTGTTGATCTAGGCCTTTCTCTAATGCTACGGACAATTATCAGTAATGCATTAATTAGGTCAGAGTCCAGATTAGAAAAGACTCAGGAAACATGATATCTATCTTAGAGCTATAGCTGAGGAGCCATCCACTTAGAAGAACTGGATGTAGATGGAGGGCAGGTTGAAATTCCAGGTATCTTCAGAGAGTAAGTCAAAGACAAAAGACTGAATCAGTCAGATTTGGTTTTATGTCTGAGAGTCAGAGGTGTATAGCAATAGGGTGGTCTGTCTTATGAGGAAGTGACAGTACCATTTTCGGAAATATTCAAGCAAAACTATCACCTCAATGCTCATCAAGTTCATGCTAGCCTGGACTGGTTGGGTTCCTCTTCCACCTTCACCACTATATGTATGTCCCCTTAGAAGCCACATGATTGGTCAGAAAGGATGCCTTGTCCAGACCAAGCATGGCCATTTCTGGCTAGTCTCAAGTAGCACTGTCCCTGGTTAGAATCTTTAAACAAGCTCTCATAGTCCACTTGAACAAATCCCTTGAATAATGTTATATTTACTTGTATATAGAATCATGATTATTTTGATTTCAGGTAAAAGATATCCAACACAAATCAGTTTAAGGAAGAAAAGGGGAATTTTTTTCATAAAGCAAACATAATTGGTTCAGGTACTTCTGGAGGCCAGAGATGGAGCTGGTCTCAGACACAATCAGTCAGGGCCTGCCTCTCCATCCCCTAACTCTGCTTCCTCCATTCAGAACCCAGGGTTGCAAAGACTACTGACTTCCTCCCAGCCAGTAGCCCAAGGGAACAGGGCAGTACAATTGCTTTCTAGGGAAGAGCTCTGGTTGGCTCAGCCTGGGTCACATGTTCGCCCCTCAGCCAAATCATTGTACCAAGAAATTAGGGACTATGATGGGCCAGAACTGGGCAATTTTCACTATTTTGGCCCCAGAGAGGGGACTGCAATTAGCAGCCAAGTGAGGGTCACATGGATAGATACTTGAAGGAGGTTGCCTGGCAGATACAATAATAGCCATCCATTACTGTGCTTAAGAGTTTACAGAGTGCTTGCACACACATGACGTCATCTGATAGCTATAATCCTGTGAGAAGTATAGATCACACGCTGCTTTTCCTCCACCACATGATTCTGCCTCACCTTACAGAAGCAGCTAGTCCCACATTTAAAATACTGTGAATTTCTTAAAGAACTTTGTTATAGCAGAATAGACTCATTGAATGTCCTTTATTGTCATCTGAAAGTCCTTACACACCACCAACTCAAACTATTTCAACTCCTGACGGTAGAAAACTCCCTTATGAGTTTTCAGAAAGCAGATCCTCTAGGATTAGCACCTCACATCACACAGAGAGTAAATCAGTAGCAAAGCCATCACTCCACTCCCTGGGGACCCACTCCTGAAGCAGGGATCCTCCTTCTCTTCCCCAAATTCTTCCTTGGCTGTTTCTTTGCCAGAAAAACCAGAGATGCCACGAGGAAAATCAGACAGGTGTTATCTCAAGCAGAACTGCAGACAGCAACAGGTCATTTGCTGAACTGTACACTCATTTTCATTCTTTTGTTAATCCATGCATCTGTTCATTCACACACCAAAATTGTATTGAGCACCTGTATACTGATTAGTGATCAGGCAAAGCAATTTTAATAAAGAGATCCCAAAGCAGAATAGCTTAAGAAACATAGAACTGTATCTGTCTCTCACATAAGAGCTGTCCAGGGGCTGGGGGGTTTTGCCAAGCACCCAAGTTTCTTCCATCTTTTTTCTCTTGTTTCTCTGCTATACCTGTACCCAAGCTCATAGGAAAGGGAAAGCACAAAAGGACACACTACTCTGTTATTAGGAATGGGAAGTGGATGACTGCCTGACTTTTGCTCTCAACTCTTTGCAGAAGCTCTGTAGGGCCATGCCTAGCTGCAAAAGAACTGGGAACTGTAGCTCCAGCTAGGCAGCCATGGACTCAGTCAAGACTTACTCAGAGGAAGGAGGGGAGAATGAGTAGTTGGAACAGTAGCAGTGTCTGCCCCAGTCTGCTCCACACAATGCAGGGTGCTAGGCAAGATGACAATTGCACAGAACTGCTCTCAGGTTGCTTGTAGACTCATAGGAATGAAGTGCCTTGTCCCTGGTAGCAATACAAGGCAGTAAGAGGAGGAGAAACGCAGAGGCAATACAAAGAGCTGAGAAAATTCAGAGGAGGAGGGATGACTTGAACTTGAGATCTTTAGATTGACTCCTAAAGGAGGTGGCATTTGAGCTGTTTGGCCTGGATATAAACTTGAAAATGGAAATGGGGTGAGGCTAGCAAGCAGCGCAAGGAGCAGTGATCACTGCAAATTGCAAATCGAAGAGTAGGTTTGCACATGAATGAGGGACTTGACTACCCCTTCCTGACAGCACTACACACCCACTCCCCACCCCCCACTTCTGTATCCATCTGCTTTAGCATCTGCCAGTCACGGGCATCCCCCTTGGTCTTGGAAGATACAGAGGCATGCAGATTTGCAGAGTATTTTTCTAACTGTGGCTTGGTGGCTCTCCCTTAAGCCATCTTCCATCCCTCCAGTGCGAGAGAGGCCTCGAGGCCTAAGGAGACAGGCCAGGCTATGAGTCAGAGTCGAGAGACCTGCAGTCTAATAACTTATTCATGACAAACCTTTTCAGAGCTTTGCAGTTTACAGAGCGTGCTGACCTGTAGAATTTTATTTGCTTCTCATCTCAACTCAGAGACTGGCTCAAGGAAGACATCAGACAGGAAAAATGCTTTGAAAAATCAGCATTGCTACAGAGTGAAAAGCATCACTATAGCAACGCTAAAATCTTTTTATTTCAAACTTCATTGATTCAGAATTGGTGGTAATTTGCACAAGTGTCCAGGCTGAAAATTTTCTTTCTGCTCACTATAACTAAAAAGATTTGCTAAGCAAACTAACAGCGTGGCCAAGATTGCCAGTAGCCGTTTATAACCCACGGAAGACAGCCATTTTCCGTGGGAATTGTGGCACTATTGTAAGCGTATTGGCCTTTAATTAATTTTGAACAATGCCCTTTTCATTAAAGTAGGTTTGGCGGGATTTCTACAAGGCAATAAAACTTGGTTAGTCATTTGTTTGAGCTTCTGAATACTCTAAAAGAGTAAGAAAATTGCTAAGCAAATGAGTTTGGGGCCTCATAGAGAGAATATGTTCAAGAAAAGACTGGACAACCACTTGGCAAGGATGTTGAAGAGGAGATTCTGGCACCAGTGTGCAGTTTGGATTAATTCTGGCAGTGAAAACACTTCCTTTTCCTTTCCCCTAAAATCTCCATAAAAGCTCCATCAGGCTGACTCACAGAGCGCTTCTGCTTGCAGGGAGGGTGAATCCTCTTGATTTCTCACCTCTGATCTCCACTCCTCTCAAGGCATCACTGATGAGGCACTGGAGAGATCCAAGACTTGGGGACATGTAGAACATCTTTGAATCCTGTGTCTATAAGTTTACAGAGAGCTACAATGACAGTTGATGCTTATTCAGAGCTTATTCTGTGGCAGGTCTTGCTAAGTGCCTGTTTTTTACAGATGAGGAAACTGAGGCTTTGAGAGGGTTTTTGTTTGTGAGTGTTTTTTTCCCCCCTCATTGAGTGACTTGAGAGATCTTAGTTTCCCAATCAGATCAGGGATCGAACCTGCACCCTTGGCAGTGAAAACTCAGAGTCCTAACCACTAGACCACCAGGGATTTCCCTGAGGCTTTGAGAGTTTAAGAAACTGGTCCATGAGCATGGCAGTGCTGAGAGTCAGGCCTGGTCTCACAGGTGCAAACAATATGCTTTAATAATCATCCTCTTTACATATCACACCTTAGTATCATCAACCCCCTCTCAGGTCAGTGGAACATGATTCAGTGGTCTTGCTGCATTTTTTTTTCATTTATTTTTATTAGTTGGAGGCTAATTACTTTACAATATTGTAGTGGTTTTTGACATACATTGACTTGAATTAGCCATGGATTTACATGTATTCCCCATCCCGATCCCCCCTCCCACCTCCCCCTCCACCCGTTCCCTCTGGGTCTTCCTTGCTGCATTTTTAATACTTTAAGTCCTTATAAAGATAAGAGGATGAACATCCATCTCCCAACCATAGTTCTTGAAGCCTTAACCAGAGAACTTAGTGATACACCTCTGTCCCAGGGTCCTGGAGCTTCGGGGAGAAGTGGTGGACAGCTGAGGATCTCAAGAAGGGCAACTCCATAAAGAGAAACCTGAACTTAGCAATACTTACTGTGTTTCCAAGTGGATGCACATCTGCTGGGGACATGGAGGGGGCTCCAGAAATCAGACACTGGGGATGAATACAGAGCCACATGAACAATTTACAGCACTTCAGCTTGGCTGTTTTATCTGAAGGTCATGCATTCAACAGACACTTAATGAGCCTCATTCTACACCAGGCACTGGGCTGAGTGTTGGGGACATTGAAAAAGACGAGGCCTCTGCCTCTCAAGGGAAATGACTTGTTGAAAAATAACAATATTCGGAAAATAAGAACAGCAGCACAGAGCGAGGAGCAGTCGGAACAGAAGCCAGCGTGGGTGACTGGCTCTCACTGCAGACTTCTGTAGGGGACATCTATTAAATGTCTATAGTCGTGTTGAAGGGGGTGAGCCCTCTTCCTTGAAGGGTAAGGGTCAAAAGAGACTTCCTGAAGAATACTTTAGTGACTCCTCATGATGACTCTGCAGTCTCACTGACAGATTTGGCCAAGGGGGAGGGACCCTCATTCACCAGGCTCCCTCTCTGCAGCCCCAGGCTCCCCAGGCTGCCGGTCTTGCTGCAAGCACTTAGAGAACGGGCATGATTGATGGGAGGGCTCAAAGGCTGTTCTCTCACCTCAGATAGCCTCTCACTTCGCAGAGGGAGGCTGCATTCTATTTGCGGACAGACTCCTTCTGGCAGAAACATCTAGGATTTGGTCTACCTTGCGGGCCCTGCTCACCTGGGGCACTGTGTTCTCATTCCAGGTTTCTCTGTTATTTGACAGGAGAGAAGCTCCATGAGAAATAGGAACTGCCGTCTCCTGGGGAGGTAGGAAGGAGGAAATGGATGATGGACCTGAGGGGAGACATGGATGGAACTGGAAAAGGGATTCTGATACCAAGTGTCAGTCTGTTACCGGCTGTACCACTGCATAAGCTCTTTTTGAGACCTCAGAGGTCACTGACTTTCCTTCTCTGGCCTTCTCTCTTTTTTAAATTTATTTTTAATTAAAGGATGGTTGCTTTAGAACGTTGTATTGGCTTCTGCCATACATCAACATGAATCAGCCATAGGTATACACATGTCCCCTCCCTCTTGAACTTCCCTCCTACTGCCTGCTAGGCCTTTGCTTAAACGCTCTGAGTTTCAAGAAACAGGCTCTTACCCAGTTTGCTTCAAGTGTAGGCCTCATTTGCATGACTGTGCTTGGTTATGAAGACTACTGGATGCTCATAGGGACCCAGGGACAGCAGGATACTTGGCTCCACAGAGGCCAGAAGAGGGACAAGAGCCAGGACCATAGGACCCAGGACAGTGATAGTCTACTTCTCCCCCCACATCTTGGCCCCAGGGGCCTCCACGTCACCATGGAGACTGCCCTCCCATCCTGGTGTTGCACCGGAATATCCATAAACTTATCCAGCCCCTCAGCTTCCGTGGCATCAGGCCTCCTGTCACCTCCAGGGCCCTGCTACTCTCTGTGGAGTTTTCTTCAGTTTCTCTTTTTCCCCCCAAACCCACCATCACTCTCTTCATAATCTCCAGTTCATATTTCTGCTTCTAGAATTTCTTGCATTCTAGAAGCTGGTTCAGGCAGCTGACATCACAGTGGCTTCCAATGAAGGAATGTCCCTTAGCAAAGGCCTCTGGGCTGGTTCCAAGGTCCCCACATTCCCTGCCTTTCCCCAACCCCCTGAAAAGGGGGCTGTAGGCACTAATGCATTAGGGGACCTGTTCTGCCCAGGTAGGACCTCTGCTTTCAGACTCAGGCTCTGAAAGTGCGGTGGTGGAGGGGGGTTAAAGGTACTTAAAGGTCATCTAGACCAAAATCCCTATGAGGTTCTGGTCCCTTGTACCACTGTCTGGCCAAAGCATCACCCAGCCACTTTTTAAATACACTGTGTGACAAGATGCCCATGCCTTCTAAAGCAACCCTATCAACCTGTGGTCTACTCTGCATGTACAAGGAAATTCTCCTTTTATTTAGTTTGAATCTGCTTTAGCCTGTATTTTGCCAAAGACAGAACCGTTGGTCCTATTCTATGCTTCCAGGCCTTAATGGGCCAGTTTAATCCCTTTTAAATATCATACCCTTGTAGATAACAGAAGACAGTTTCCTTGCATCTTCCCTTCAAGAACCTAATTCCCTCTAGTTCATACAAGCATCCCTCACGTGACCTGTTTTGAGTTATCTTAGCACCTTACCATTCTCCCTGGACCTGTTTCTGTGTGCATATGTCCCTCTTAAAATGCAGCCCCAGAGGAGAAGTAGTTCTCTAGGCAACAAGTTCCCAGCCACATGTGGATAGGGTTGCTTCCATTGCAGATTTCTGACTCTTCCTCTTATACTTGATTCTAGTCAGGGGTTCCATCTAGTCAGGGGTTCCATGGTTCCCAGTGATCCTTCTGGGTGGCATATTATCAGCAGTGCTTCTGTTTTTAGGACATGCCTATTTGTTCAAACTGAATCAGACAAAGACCACCGGGGGCAACCTGTGGTCTGGAACGAACACACACACACACACACACACACACACACACACACACATCACAGTCAGATTTCCTGGCTCACTGCAGTGAGAGAGGACACTCCAGGGGAACCATCAGGTATGTGTTCCTGCAGAAGGATTCTGACTGGGCCATGGGGAAACAGTGCTCTGCTCTGGACTGGCTGCTTTCTGATTCGAGTCCAGGGGAAATGGAGGGATGAAGGGCTGTCAGAAGACCAGGGTGTTTGGCGATTGGGTGTCCTCTTTACTGGGAGGGTTTAGCAAAGCACGTCTGGAACACCATTAGGAAGAAAGCGATGGTCATTCCTTTTACAGCCACTGCATGCATGACCTTGGGAGAAACAAGGTCACCCGCTAAGTCTGTAGCTGCTTTTATCTGTGTCCTCACAGCCTGATTAACTAGAAGACTCTCTCTCTCTCTTTTTTTTTTTTTCAGTCTTAGCTCATTTTCACTCTTTCAATCCCAGCTGGATGTTTATTCTTTCAGTATCTTCGTGGATTCAAGGGGCTTTCAGAGGCAGGAATGATGTCTTTTCAATGACAGTCCCATGTAAACCACACAGGCCTGGAGGTGGTGCCTGCCTGACCGTCTTCTTTTTACTCCTCTTACTGTCATTTTTTAGGCTTCTCTGGCGGCTCAGTGATAAAGAATCTGCCTGCAATGCAGAGATGGAAGTTCGATCCTTGGGCCAGGAAGACCCCCCAGAGAAGAAAATGGCAACCCCCTCTAGTGTTCTTGCCTGGGATAATCCCATGAACAGAGAAGTCTGATAAGCTACAGTCCATGGAGCTGCAAAAGAGTCGGGCACAACTTAGTGACTAAACAATAACAACTGTCATTCTTAGGCCTCACTTGGACTGTGATCACAGTCTACCAGTGTCCCCAGACCTCTCTTCTGAGCCCAGGTCCATTCATCCAAACGTCTGCCTGATAGCCCACTGGGACGTCCAACATGCCCTTCAAATGCAACATTCACCTCTCTTGTCCCCTCACCCACACTTAATCACTTGCTCCTGCCTTAGGGTTGCTACTGGGTATTATGGCTTCACCCACCCAGGCATCCGCCTCACCCAAGATGCTTCCTTTTCCAGGAAGTCCAAACGGTTGCGATAGCTTATCCACACTTCCTCCTAAATATCTTTTAAAGCTGCTTTTTCTTTCTCGGGTCCATTGATACTTTGCTTGGATTAACATAACAGCCTCATAACCCAGCTTCCCCCTCCAACCTCTTCACACTTTAATTCATGGAATGCCCTGCCACCAGAGAGGAATCTTAAATCATGCAAATTTGATCCTTTTTCTACCTCTGAAGTGTCCTTTCACAGCGTCTCATCACCTGGTGTGAAACCTGAAATATCTTACAGAGTTCATGAAGTTTTTCATCTGTTGGGCCAGCTTTTCATCTGATGGGCCAGCTTCTCCAACCTTGTTTTCTACCACATCTTCCCTTCACCATGTGACCCAGCCACAGAGAGCCAACTCCCTGGACTGACTGCCCTTCCTCCTTTCCCCTCTTTGGACAGGCTGTTCCCACCATCTTGGATGTCAGAAATATTAATGGCACTGTTACCAATGGTAACAACATTGATATCATTTATTGATCACATACCATAGGTCAGGCACTCTGCTAATGAATTTGCATGCATGCATCAACCTAATAATTATGTAAAATAGGTGCTATCGTTATCTCCATTTTACAGATGAAGAAACCAAGGTTTAAAAGAGGTTAAGAGACCTACCCAAGTTCACACAGCTGATAAGTGTCAGAACCAGGATATGAATCCAGGTTTCCATCCACTGCCTCTCCTACATTTATCACTACATATGATAAATTCCATTCATGCTCTAAAACTCAACTGCCATATTCCTGTTTTTTGAATCCATCTCTTTATAAGCAGTTAGTAGATGCCCACCTTCCTGCCATGGCATCTTGTACCTAATTAAATTATGTCAACCAACTCCCTGCTGTCCTGGCCTTGTGGGTGGTACCCACCCACACATCACAGCCCTCCCTAACTAAGCAGCCAGGCTCCTCGCTGTGGGTTTTGCCTATAACCCAGGCTGTGGCTGCCCCAAAGTGGGGCTCCTTCAAGCAGCCTTGGCTTGGGAAGCTCTCTGTTGGTCCTGCTGAGACCTTTTCAAACCTGCACGGTCTCTGATGCTCCCCTTTCATAGGTGCTGTTTCCCCATCATTAATCTTCAACTCAAGATTCAATGTCTTCCATGGTTGCCGAATTCCTGTGGGTGGCATCAGCCCTGCCAAGTGTTCACTCCAAGCGAGCACCATTCCCATAATTTCTGGGGATGGCAGTGTCTTGAGTCACACCATGCACAGCCCTGGGTGGATTCCCCTTCACCAGGGCAGCCTCTGGGGAAACTTCTTTCTCCCCCAGACTCTCCAGCTTGAAGCCAACCCCAAACAACTCCTCTGTGATCAGATGCATTCTGCCTTCCCTGGCAAATTTCCTTGAAAAAGACTCTTCATGTAGAGCTTTTGGCACGATAGTCCAAGACAGGGTTATAATAAGCATCCTCTTGAAGCCTTAAATACAGTCTTTGGCTCTGCAAATACCATCATGATAGACTTGTGTTCTCAGTACTAAGAAATGTTGTGGGCACTGGAGCTCAGAAATGTCCTAGGCCATGAGGCAGGCTTTGTTCTTCTTTGTGTCTGGGATCCAAGGAGAAAATAGGGGGTTCCAAGTGCCAGTTCACATGACACTCTCCTGGAGGCCAAGAGAGGGTCTCTGTAAGCATGCTTCTGTGCTGAGATGGTGAGCAGAACACATCTGTGGGGGCCGCTCAGTGCCTTTGGGCCATGGGGCTATGAGAGTGAGGTAGCAGGGACACATTTTGACAAGTTAGTGGCCAAAAGCAGAGGCTGGGAGGGGGTCTGGGTGGAGCCTCCCTGCACATACTGCCTGTGGTCAGAAACGATCATGGTTACAGTTGGAATTGGAGACATGGGGCTCAGATGACCTCGGAAGGATGCTGGTGGGTTTCCTCACTGAAACCATGAAAAGGTGAACATCGGGCTCCCTGTGTGCCCACCCGCCCTGCCTCCACTCTTCCACATTCTCTCCGGGTAGTTGCTCTGGGCTGCACGTAGCCATTCCTGAGACCTAAGGCAAACTCCTCCTTCCAGATCAAACTCCAATACTTGTTTCAGATCCACGTGTCCCTTTGTTTCCCAGAAGACAAGCATGTTTGAGGAATTCAAGCAAAAATGCAAAAATGTTAAAGCTTTGTATTTTTGATAGGAAGGAAGGTCTAGTTAAAAAAAGACTTTGGTTGGGAGTATTTTTATAAATCACACACAGTTTGGAAAGCTAGCTTTTTCATCCATTGAGTTCCTTAAGGCCTGGATAAAACTGTATTTTCCTAAGGAAACTGTGGAATCCTTGTGAATTGCCTTACCTTTCAGGATTTTTCAGAGAGGGACAGAAAGTGAGTGGCCCATGAGTTGGCTGTCTGGGGGGGCACTACTGGGGCCCTAATGCTGGCACAGCCCAGATCTGGACAGTAGGATGCAGTGAGAGCGGGCCAGAACCCTGGGGGATACTACTGCCATGGCCAGAAAGTCTGCAGTTTCCAGGGCACTTTCTTCCCCACAAGGGAAGCCACTGGCGGCTGCAGCTGAACCTGGGCTTCCAGGCTTGACCAGAAGCACGGCCTGGGAGAGATGGGGCAGAGGTTTTCCTCCCTGGAGCAAATTCTCCATGAGAGGCACCTTTGCAATCATGTTTACAAGGTGATACTGTAACACAGTGGTTACTTGTACTGGAATGAAAAATTCATTGCCAGAAGCAGAGGGAACCTGAGGGTCAGCCTGCTCAGTTAGTAACTGATGCCTTTAGAAAGTGTATTAGCGCCAACGGCTGTAACAAATACCACCAACTGGGTCCCTCAAACAGCAGACATTATTCCTCGCAGTTCTAGAGGCTGCAAGTCCAAGATCAAAATGCCAGCCAGTTCAGATTCTGGTGAGAGCTTCCTTTCCAGCTTGCGGACAGGACACCTGCTGTGTCCTCTCATGGCAAAGAGAGAAGCAGCAGGCTGTCTGGTGTCTCTTCTTATCAGGTCACTGATCCTAACAGATTAGGACTCTACCCTGATGGCCTCTTTGAATCCTAAATACCTCCTTATAGGTGCTATCTCCAAAAATGGTCACATTGGGGGGTTCGGCCTCAATATATGAATTTGAGCGTAGGGGGATATAATTCGGTTCACAGCAGTGGTCCAACAGTGAAACACTGAGGAATGATGATACCCTTTGAGGTGCTTGCTGCCCTTCCAATCAAAGTCCCAGGCCTCATCCTCTAGCCTACCCACATCCGGCTCCTCTCCCCATCTGCTTGTTCAGTCACTCAGTCATGTCCGACTCTGTGTGGCTCTGTGGACTGTAAGACACCAGGCTTCCCTGTGCTTCACCATCTCCTTGAGCTTGCTCAAACTCATGTCCTTTGAGTCGGTGATGCCATCCAATCATCTCATCCTCTGTCATCCCCTTCTCCTCCTGCCTTCAAGCTTTCCCAGCATCAGGGTCTTTTCTAATAAGTTGGCTCTTTGCATCAGGTGGCCAAAGTACTGGAGTTTCAGCTTCAGCAATCAGTCCTTCCAATGAATATTCAGGACTGATTTCCTTTAGGATTGACTGATTCGATCTTGTAGTTCAAGGGACTCTCAAGAGTCTTCTCCAACACCACAGTTCAAAAGCATCAATTCTTTGGTGATCAGTCTTCTTTATGGTCCAGTTCTCACATCCATACATGACTATTGGAAAAGCTATAGCTTTGACTAGATGGACCTTTGTTGGCAAAGTAATGTCTCTGCTTTTTAACATGCTATCTATGTTTGTCATAGCTTTTCTTCCAAGGAGCAAGCGTCTTTTAATTTCATGGCTGCAATAACCATCTGCAGTGATTTTGGAACCCAAGAAAAGAAAGTCTGTTCACTGTTTCCATTGTTTCCCCATCTATTTGCCTTGAAGTGATGGGACTGGATGCCATGATCTTTGTTTTTTGAATGTTGAGTTTTAAGTCAGCTTTTTCACTCTCCTCTTTCACTTTCATGAAGAGGCTCTTTAGTTCTTCTCTGCTTTCTGCCATTAGGGTGGTGTCATCTCTGTATCTGAGGTTATGGGTATTTCTCCTGGCAATCTTGATTCCAGCTTGTGCTTCATCCAGCCTGGTATTGAGCATGATGTATGCATAGAAGTTAAATAAGCAGGGTGACAATATACAGCCTTGACGTATTCCTTTCCCAACTTGGTACCAATGCGTTGTTCCATGTCTGGTTCTAACTGTTGCTTCTTGACCTGCACACAGGTTTCTCAGGAGGCAGGTAAGGTGGTCTGATATTCCCATCTCTTTAAGAATTTTCCACAGTTTGTTGTGATCCACACAGTCAAAGGCTTTGGAGTAGTCAATAAAGCAGAAGTAGATGTTTTTCTAGAAGTCTTATGCTTTTTCTATGATCCAATAGATGTTGGCAATTTAATCTCTAGTTTCTCTGCCCTTTCTAAATCCAGCTTGAACATGTGGAAGTTCTCTGTTCATGTACTGCTGAAGCCTAGCTTGGAGAATTTTGAGCATTACTCTGCTAGCATGTGAGATAAGTGCAATTGTGTAGTACTTTGAACATTCTTTGGCATTGCCTTTCTTTAGGATTGGAATGAAAACTGACCTTTTCTAGTCCTATAGCCACTGCTGAGTTTTCCAAATTTGCTGGCATGTTGAGTGCAGCACTTTCAAAGCATCATCTTTCAGGATTTGAAATAGCTCAACTGGAAATCCATCACCTCTACTAGCTTTGTTCGTGGTGATGCTTCCTAAGGCCCACTTGACTTTGCACTCCAGGATGTCTGATTCTAGGTGAGTGATCACATCATCGTGGTTATCTGGGACATGAAGATCTTTTTTGTATAGTTCTCCTGTGTATTCTTGCCACCTCTTCTTAATATCTTCTGCTTCTGTTAGGTCCATACCATTTCTGTCCTTTATTGTGCCCATCTTTGCATGAAATGTTCCCTTGGTATCTCTAATTTTCTTGAAGAGATTTCTAGTCTTTCCCATTCCATTGTTTTCCTCTATTTCTTTGCATTGATCACTGAGGAAGGCTTTCTTATCTCTCCTTGCTATTCTTTGGAACTCCGCATTCATATGGGTATATCTTTCCTTTTCTCCTTTGCCTTTAGCTTCTCTTCTTTTCTCAGCTGTTTGTAAGGCCTCCTCAGACAACCATTTTACCTTTTTGCATCTCTTTTTTCTTGGGGAGGGTTTTGATCACTGCCTCCTGTACAATGTTACTAAGCTCTGTCCATAGTTCCTCAGACACTCTGTCTACCAGATCTAACCCCTTGAATCTTTCTGTCACTTCCACTCAAGATCTGAGCCACAGTCAGCTCCCGGTCTTGTTTTTGCTGACTGTATAGAGCTCCCCCACATTTGACTGCAAAGAATATAATCAATCTGATTTCAGTATTGACCATCTGATGATGTCCATGTGTAGAGTTGTCTCTTGTGTTGTTGGAAGACAGTGTTTGCTATGATCACTGCATTCTCTTGGCAAAATTCTGTTAGTGTTCGTCCTGCTTCATTTTGTACTCCAACGCCAAACTTACTGTTACTCCAGGTATCTTTTGACTTCCTACTTTCGTGTTTCAATCCCCTATGATGAAAAGGACATCTTTTTGGGGTGTTAGTTCTAGAAGGTCTTGTAGGTCTTCAAAGAAGCATTCAACTTCAGCTTCTTCAGCCTTACTGGTTGGGGCATAGACCTAGATTACTGTGATATTGAATGGTTTGCCTTGGAAATGAACAGAGATCATTCTGTCATCTTTCAGATGCAAGTACAGCATTTTGGACTCTTTTGTTGACTATGAGGGCTGCTCCATCTCATCTAAGGGATTCTTGCCCACAGTAATAGACACAATGATCATCTGAATTAAATTCACCCATTCCAGTCCATTTTAGTTCACTGATTCCTAAAATGTCAATGTTCACTCTTGCCATCTCCTGTTTGACCATTTCCAATTTGCCTTGATTCATGGACTTAACATTCCAGGTTCCTATGCAATATTGCTCTTTACAGCATCAGACTTTACTTCCATTACCAGTCACATCCACAACTGGGTGTTGTTTTGCTTTGGTTCAGCCTGTTCATTGCTTCTGAAGCTATTTCTCTGCTCTTCTGCAGTAGCATACTGGGCACCTACCAACCTAAGGAGTTCATCTTCAGTGTCATATCTTTTTGCCTTTTCATACTGTTTATGCCTTTGCAGCCATGAAATTAAAAGACACTTGCTCCTTGGAAAGGAAGTCATGATGGACCTACACAGTGTATTCAAAAGTGAAGACATTACTTTGCCAACAACAGTCTGGATAGTCAAAGCTATGATTTTTCCAGTAGTCATGTATGAATGTGAGAGTTGGACCATAAAGAAGGCTGAGCGCTGAAGAATTGATGCTTTTGAACTGTGGTGTTGGAGAAGGCTCTTGAGAGTCTCTTGGACAGCAAGATCAAACCAGTCAATACTAAAGGAAATCAACACTGAATATTCATTGGAAGGACTGATGCTGAAGCTAAAGCGCCAATACTTTGGCCACCTGATGCGAAGAGGTGACTCACTAGAAAAGGCACTGATGCTGGGAAAGAGGGAGGGCAGGAGAAGAAGGGGGTGACAAAGGATAAGATAGTTGGATGGCATCACCGACTCAATAGACATGAATTTTACGCAAACTCTGGGAGATAGTGAAGGACAGGGAAGCCTGGCATGCTGTAGTCCATGAGGTCGCAAAGAGTTAGACATCACTGAGCAGCTGAAGAAGAACAAATGCTTCTGCCACATCACCCAGATGGGCAGGGTGGGCACACTTGAGGCCTAGTGCTGGGACATAGGCTGGCAGAGATATCTGGATAGCAGTCTTTGCAGGGAGCCCAATGGTTAGGCCCCGGATGAGCCTGGGGGAAGGGTAAGAGGAAGCAGAGTGACCAATATCATCTGTCACTTGGCAGAAGCCTGAAGCCACCAGAGGTCAGAACTCAGCAGTCTTATGAAGTCTGTCCTTGGGCAGACTGCCTCATACATTTCACAGGTTAAACCAATGAATCTTTTGGGCCTCTGCATGCCCGACCTATGATGCAGAGATGTTAAGGCCAGGTTCATCTGATAAATAAAAAATATTTGGGTTGAGGAGGGATGGAGTGGGAGGTTGGGGTTAGCAGATGTAAGCCATTATATATAGAATGGATAAACAACAAGGTCCTCCTGTATAGCATAGGGAATTTTTTTCAATAGCCTGTGATAAACCATAATGGAAAAGAAAATGAAAAAGACTGTATGTATAAGTGAATCACTTTACTGCACAGCAGAAATTGACACAACATTAACTTAAATCAACTACACTTCAATAAAAATTTTTGAAAACACTTGGGATTTGTCTAGCATTATAAATAGTTCAAATTATAGACAAAGAAAAATCCTCAGTCTCCATGATTCCTCCTTTTCACCCTGGAAAGTTCTTTGGTCTCTACCCCTGTTCTCCTCAGTCTGCCGCCACCACTGGCTGTCCTTTCTCTGTCTTTGTTTCCTGGCAGCAAATGGTAATGACCTTCAAAAGCTCAGGGGACATTCCTCCATTGTTAGAGAACCCAGCCACGCTGCTCGGGCTGCCCCCACTCAAGATTTTATTCTTCTAGCAATGAATCACTGCTGCCGTATTGTTCCTGTGCTTCCTGTGAGGAGATAAGGGAAGGAAATAGAAAGGGGGTGGGGGGCACCCAGCCAGCTCACGGAGCACCTACAGGCCTGGGTGGGCTCCGGTCATAGGAATCTGCAGAAGATAGAAAAGGCAGGAAGGGGAATCAAGAGGCTGGCCTGATCAGGGACAAAAGCCATGACTCTGTGGGGGTGTGGGGTCACATTGGGCTTCACAACCCTGTAGGTAAGGGTCCTAAGGCAGTGCTATTAACATAATAGGCTTTGGGCTCCAACAAGTCTGGCTTTGACATCCGGATCCACTGCTTCTAGCATCCTGGCATGTGCCCCAGCCTTCTGGAGCCTTCCTTTCCTTATGTGTACAACAGGGATCTCAGTTCCCTTCACAGGATCATGGCGAAGGCTGAAGGACATGACCAATGCAAACCACCTAGAACAGGGCCTGGCGTAGACCAGGAGCCATGCATTTAGTAGCTTTCTTCTTTCTCTCTCAGATCTTCCTTTTCTCCTTTCTCCATTTAATAGGAAAGCAACCAGACCTAAGCAAGGGTACCATCCTCAGAAAGGTTTGGCAGTACCCAGCCATCTCTTGGCGGCTGGCTGCCACGCACACAAGGGAACCATTTCTTGCTGGGAACCAGAAACAACTGGGGGAATGTCTGGGAACAATGAACCTTGCCTGGTACCAAGAGGGACCTTAGTCCTCTCGTTTGTTTGACCTCGACTCTGATCTGTTAGTTAATTCTCATGTCACAGATTCATGGTAAGAATTTGAATCCCCACCTACAGGCAGCTCTTATCATCATTCGGCTCCATAACCATCATTCAATATTTATTATGTCCAGGCCTTCTTCCAGGCACCATATATTTCCTTCAGTCTGGAAAGTGGAAGGCTGAGAGGGGCTTCTGAGAGGCCCATGAGATCCCCAGAGGTGCCCAGGGCTCAGGAATGAGTCCTTGTTCACTTGACCCTAGCAGCCTAGGTTTAGGAAGGGGTTGGTGACATTGGAGCGAGAGGACTTCTTAAGTTACATGAAAGGAATCTACTTCATTACCAGCAAATAATAAACTCACAGAATTCATTACTCAAGAGGGAGCTGAGCGTAAGCAGAGAAACTACGTCAAGCGAGGTTTCAGGCAAATTCATAGTTGGCTGATCTGTGTGGGGTGTCCCCTGACCCTGTGACCTTGCCACCAGGAAGGACACTCAGCATTCAGCAGGACTTAAAGATGAAGGACTCTGTCCCCCTGGCCATGCAACAGTTCATATGCCCATGAGATTGTCCTGAATTTCTTAGCTTTGTGATTTTTCAATGTCATTCATCTGAACCGGCGGAGAGAGGGAGTAGCAATCCTGGAGAAACGAGCCTTTCAACAGAGGGGTAAGCAGCAAACCTTACAGTGATTTCTTTTTCTTGTCTAAAATTCCAAATGCCTACACCCTTTCAAGACTGCAGCAATTTCATAAGAGCATGGAGCATTTGCACTGGGAGGGAATTGCTGGACCATTCCACTCACTGCGGTGTCTGCCCCGAACACTTCTGTGCAATAGCAATTAGACTCAGAAATAGAAACAGTGACGATGCTAGAAATGCAGTTGCTGAGCTATGTATCTTTGAGGCAAAAAAGTCTACATACCTAAGAACTGAACGTTTACTCATTTATGCGACAAATATTTTGAGCAGCAACACTGAGCCATGTGCTTTGGATATGAAGATGAATAAGGCATAAAAATATCTGTCTTCTGAGAGCTCAGCCAGTGGGGAAAACAGGCAAACAGCTCCCATATTGTGGGTGCTATGGGAACAGGAAGAACAGGGGGCCCATCCATCTCTACCTGAAGAAGTCAGGATTCAAAGGACTACCGGGGGTTCCTGACATAGGTGAGAAGGGTGATATGGATTCATGCAGACAGGAGAGTGGGGAACATTTAACTGCTTAAATTCACTATGGGTGGAGCTCAGGTCACCTGAGACAAAGAAGCAGGACGTGAGTCTGGAAAGAAGACATGGAAGTGGTGATCCAGGCTAACGAGGAGGGCATTAATAATTTTTGGAAGGGAAGCTGGGAATTAGTATGATCAGATTCTAACAGTAGGAAGATCATCGTGGGATGAAGCTAGAAACAAGGACAGAAGTAAGGTAATTTGCAGAAGAGCAATGGCTAGCGACCAGAACAAAGCCTTGAAGTTGTTCCAAAGGTTGGATCGACGGGCATATGGGTGAGGGAAAAAAGAGGGGGTATTCAGGGATGACTTCCTGGTTTCTTTGAGCAGATGGAGGTATCACTGAATGGTAACATGATGCTAAGGGAAGAATGTGACAGAGAAGGTAACAGCACATGATGTGCTGCACTTGCCTTCTGTATGAAGCAGGCAAACTGAGATACCCATTACGTGGTGTAATAGAGATCCAAGTCCCAGAAAGAAATGCAGTCTGCAGATCCCGGGTCCCACGGTCATCAGCTGGTGGTGATGAAAGCTTAGCAAGGGAGAGTCCAAATGTGGACAGAGGATAAAACTGAGGCTGCCATGCCAGAGAACGCTGAGAGCAGAGGAAAATGAACCCTCCAAGGAGAGCAAGCAAAGAGGTGGGAAGAGACAGGCTTCTTAGAAAACAAAGGAAGGCTGATTTGTGAAGAAAGGGTCAAATGATGCAGAGGTCCAGGGACATAGGGACTGAAGAGAAGCTATTAGACTTGGCACCTGGATCCTTCCTGCTGACCAGGTGGAGGAAGATTCCGTGGGAGATGTGGGGAGAAACCAGAAGGCAGCAAGTCAAGGAGTGAATGGAAGGCAGGCAGTGTGGACAACAGGTAGACTATTCCACTCAGAAACTCAGCTAGAAAGGAAGGAGAAAGCTTGAGGATGTACCAAGGAGAAAAGTTTAGTAGGGGAGACTCAAACACAATTAGAAACAGGCTGTTAAAGTGATTTAAGAGGGAGAGAGGAACTGATGGAGCAAGCACGAGGAAGATGCTCAGAGAGGCGCTCAGGTGTCCTGTGTCCATTATTCCTCCCTGTCCCATTCCTTCCCTGCCACCTTCTGACATCCACTTGGACCACCTGTCTAATGTCTTCAGACACTGCTTTACATTATGGTTATTTGAATGTATATCTTACCTTCTATAATTAACTTTGTATTCCTTTCAGGGAAGGAACTCAGTCTTAAACATTTTTGTTGTCATCCATGGAGCTTTTTTTTTTTTTTAATAAAACTGAGTTTCACAGTATCTTTTAAAGTGAGGTATAACTCACTCCAGTAATTTACACTCAGTAAATTATCAGACCCAAAGAGCATACAGCTTGATGAATTCTTAGACATGTATAAGCCAATGAAATCACTACTCCAACCTACAGAATATTTTAAGCGCATGAAGCTCTCTCATGGCCTCACCCAGATGGTATCCCTTGTTGAAGTAACTATCATTCTGCCCTCTTTCACTGAAGTTTTGCCTGTTTTGGGTCTTCTTATAAATAGGCTCACATGTGCATGTTCTTTGGTATCTAATTTATTTCTCTCAGTAATATGTCTTTTATTGTGTGCGATGGTAAGTTCCTTTTTATCTGTGAAGTATTCCATTGTGTAAATACATGCCATAGTTCTTCTATCTGGTGATGCTAGGGCTTTTTCCACTTTGGGGCCAATAAAAATAGTGCTGTTATGCACGTTCTTGGCTATGTACATTGGGGTCATAGCACTCATTCTGTTGGGTGTATGTCCAAGAATGGTATCACAGGATAATAGGGTTGACATTTGTTCAGCTTTAGTAGATGCTGCCAATGTGTTTGTGCCAATTTATATTTCCTTGCAGTGTAGGAGTGCTCTGGCTCTATAGTATTTTTAAATAAAATGCAATTCAATGAGGAGTGCTTAAGACATTGAAAAGAACAACTGCTTTCAAGAACCATCAACACTTCAGAAGTATCTATTGATATGTTAACAATTACTGTGTAAATAACAGACCACTGCTCGATCCACTAAAAGTTCTATCATAGAACCTCTGGTTGATCTAGTTTGAATTAGGTAAGTTCTTGAATATAAAAATAAGTGAATTTCTCTATGCGTAATTTCTATAATGTGCTATTATCACTAGCCTTTTTTTTTTTTTTAAGTTTTCTTGTTTCATATTCAGGTCCATGAGGTTTTATTTTACTATTCAATTATGGATCTGATTTTCCTGGGAGCTGGCAGAACCACCTTACCCTAACACGATGTATACATCTTGGATGTCTCAGGAGTCAGCATTAATTCAGTTATTTATTCATTCGTTCACTCTGTAAATATATATGGAGCAGCTTATTTGTGCCATGCACTGAGAGATGTCAGGAGGGAGAGATCAAGAATCCTTAGCCATGGATTCTGCCCTGAAAGAACTTGGTCTAGAAGACCTGTATACAAAGAATTTAATGCAGAGGAGAAAGTTAGCAAGCCTCATATATATTTCATTGCAAGTTTTTCTAACACAGCAGAGCTAGTACCAACTTAGGTAGAACTTTAGCAAAGGAAGCTGCCATTTAAGGGTCAGTTACCTCTCTGAGTGGTGACAGCAGGTCCCCTGAGGGCAGATCTTGGTTCTCAGGTCACTTGAGTGTCCCCTCAAGATAAGCTTCATAGATGCCCATTATCAGAAGGGGAAAAGAAGTGACAAGCACCTTTGTTGTTGTTCAGTCGCTCAGTCGTGTCTGACTCTTTGCCACCTCGTGGACTGCAGCACACCAGGCTTCCCTGTCCTTCACCATCTCCTGGAGTTTGCTCAAACTCATGTCCATTGAGTCAGTGATGCCATCCAGCCATCTCATCCTCTGTCGCCCCTTCTCTTCCTGCCCTCCATCTTTCCCAGCATCAGGGTCTTTTCCAGTGAGTCAGCTCTTCACATCAAGTGACCAAAGTATTGAAGCTTTAGCATCAATCTTTCCAATGAATATTCAGGACTGATTTCCTTTAGGATTGACTGGTTTGATCTTTCTGCTGTCCAAGGGACATTCAAGAGTCTTTTCCAGCACCACATTTTGTAAGGATCAGCAAGAACCTTACAGTTTGACAAAGGATGTTCTTTTAAATACCCCTAGGGAGAAACTGGACCAAACTGCATAAAGTCAAGAAACCTCTTGGAACCTATTAGTTGTGTTTGTGTGAGTGTACAGTCGCTTATTCGTGTCCCCATGCACTGTAGCCCACCAGGCTCCTCTGTCCACGGGATTTTCTAGGCAAGAATACTGGAGCAAGTGGCCATGTCCTACTCCAGGGGATCTTCCCGACCCAGGGATGGGACCTGAGTTTCTTGCATCACCTATTCAGGAAGGTGGATTCTTTACCACTAGCACCACCTGGGAAGCCCATGACACATTTATAATCTTTCCAATTATTGACACAGTTCCAAATGGTGTTAGCTGGCAGCAAAGAGCTGAAGAATCCCCAAGAAACACTCATTAAACTCAACACTAGGCCTAGATAGTTGCCACAGGAGTGCTGATTCTGGAACAGTGAGTGATCAGGGAAAGAAGGCTCACTCTCTGGACCCATCACACCAGCATGAAGGCCCTACTTTGGGACCAGCTGCTGAGTATGTGAGTGTGACCTTGGAATACAATTTAGAACATTCTTAAATGAACTTCACTCCGGAGAGGGTGGGGTGTGGACATTTAAAAACTGAGTTCCTATTCACATTCCAAGTTGCTGAAGAGCTTCGTACCAATTACAGGCTTAGCAGATATTGTTGTTTATGATGGCAGAGTTTTCATCCCATATTCCCTCCAGATCCCTTTGCTATTTCTTGAACACATGGGTTTCTGAGACCTTCCTACAGGAACACTGTCAGAGAAAAAGGATGGTCATGTATATTCTCCATCTAACAATATATATTCTGGGATCCTTTTGCACCACCCTTCTGGAAAGACTTTTACTTTTATCCTGTGTTGAAACTTCTGTTCTTATTATCTCTTTCCTTTTCGCCAGAAAGGTTTTCATAGAGAATATATTTTTTGAGATGTTGCATGTCTGAAGATGTCATTATTCTCTCTTTGTAGTTTGGGGACAATTTGGCTGGGTACAGAACTCTGGTTTGGAACGCATTTCCTTTCAGAATTTTGAATGCATTGTCTCATGTTCTTTTTGTTTCCATTGATGATATTGAGAAATCCAAAGCCATTCTCGTTTCTGATTCTTGGTATGTGACTTTTTCTTTCTCTAGAATCTCACAGGCTCCATTTCCTCCAATGTTTTGGCAATATCTAATGAGGTAACTTAATATGGATCTGGTATTATCCAATGTGGTATATGCGGGGCTGCTGGGGCTGGCAGGCGGCCCGGACCTGGGTTTCGGTTTCCCCTGAAATGGTGGGATTCCCCGCCCCCATCAGGTAACCTGGAGCCAGCCAATCAACATGCGCCTAGCAAGAAAAAGGGAACCTATCAGGGGAGAGCTGAAAAGCCTGCGAACGCCCAAGTTTGAAAAAAACCCGTGAAGGTTTGGGCCAATAAGATTACTTTGCAAACATGTAACCAATCTGCTTAAGCCAGCTACCAACTACTTATGCACACCTTATAAATTGGGTAACAGCTTGAGCTCAACACTCTCTGACCCCGTACCACTGCGTTGGACGCGCAGCAGGAGCCCTGACTCGAGTCAGCAATAAGCTTCCCTTTTTTTGCGAGTTGCATTGTCTTGGAAGCCTTCTCTCTTCCTGCTCGGGGATTCGGACATCGGGCATAACAGTATATATTTGATACATCCTTTAAAGCTGAAAACTTATAATTTTTTATCTCTGGGAATTCTGGGCAGTCATTTCATTGTGATTATTTTCTTTCTATTTTCTGTTTTTTTCTTGTTCTTTCTCTGGAACTCCTATTATTTACATATTAGACTTCTTGGACTAGTCTTCTAATTTTTCTTTCTTTTCTTTCCAATTTTTTTAATCTCTGATTTTTTGCTCTACTTTCTAAAAGACTATTGAGTCTTTTTTATTTCTTCCATTTTTAATTTCCAAGAATTCCTTTTTTGGGCTCTGAATGTTCCTTTTTTGGTTTCACCTTGTTCTTTTTTCTTGGGTTCAATATCTCCTCTTATCTTTGTAGAGATGTAGTTTACACACACTTTCATTCTCCTCCCCTCGCACCTTCTCAGCTTCCTCACACACTACCTTTATTTTTGTTCGGTGTTTGTCTTGGTGCTTATTGTCCATGTTACCAGCTCTCCTCAGATAGTATTGGGATAATTGGTCGTGATTAACAGAGTGAAACTATTAATCTGATTAGAAGTTTTTAAGCTGTTTGGAAACTCTGGACAAATGGGTGGGGCTTTGGACTTTGTGCTGCAATGTAGGATTACTGGAGAACGTCCTACGTCAGTATTCCAAGTCTGTCCCTCATGGGTTACACAGATTCCCTAAGCACTCTATTTAAAAGAGTGCTTGACACATAGCAAGTACTTAGTACTTGTTACTATTGTGCTAGCTGTTATTACTATTATTGTAGACAATACACTTGCAGAGAAGCAAATATACAGGCAATTCAATTAATCAAAACCAGTATTTTTGCTTGGATCTTCAGAGAGAATCACAAAGGTGTAATTATTCTCAGAGATTTAGACACAAACTTTAAATGGTGGCTTAGATGCTTCATGTTTGGGTGGATGATAGAGAAGGTGAATGGAAGGAAGATGCTTGGGGCTGACCTGGGAAAGGATGAGCAGGGAGCTGATTGAGAATGACCAAGTAGCCAGCAGGGATGTCAAATGGTCATGGTGGCTTCCAGAGAATGCTGGTAGTTTCCTCATTTAAGCTGGTATCTAAACACTGGACTCCCCCAGTGGCTCAGCGGTAAAGAATCTGCCTACAATGCAGGAGCTGCAGGAGATACGGGTCAGGAAGATCCCCTGGAGGGCATGGCAACCCACTCCAGCATTCTTGTCCGGAGTATCCCATGGACAGAGGAACCTGGCAGGCTACAGCCCATGGTGTCACAGAGAGTTGGACATGACTGAAGTGACTTAGCATGCACACATTCACTATCTTTGCAGTTCTAGTGGAATGGGACTTGACGCACTTGGGGACAGATTTGTTAATTAGCTCCATGGCTCCCTGGGTGCCATCCATTTTATGGGTGATGGCACCAGAGGACCAGCTCTGCCAGGGGAGAGAAGGAATATTCCATTAATCTGGCTATGGGTTATTAAGCCACTCTTTCTTCCTGTCACAAACAGATTGTGAATAACACTATGTTCTCTCCCATCCTCCTTCTCTGCCTCCTCTCCCTTTCCCACAGCCTGGGGAGGATTGTGAATCCCGCAAAGTCTCATTGTTCTCAGCCCTGTTCTCAGCCTGTCCAGCCCTGGGTGATGGGAAGGGCCCCCCTTTTCCTCCTTCCGACACCTGTTGGTCCTTAGCTACCTGGGAGTCCCCTCCAGAAACCTGTCTTGCAGCTTCCGCAGTGCTGGACCGCTGGCCAGAGTGATGGATTCTTCCCAGGAGTTGCTGTAGCCTTTGGCAGGGGATCAGCTCTGCGAGTCATTGATTTCAACTGCTCAGCATCTTTCTCAGCTCTTCTTGTGCGTCTGCCGCTCCCAACTCAATTCTAATAACTTTATTGGCACAAAGAGGTGGAGAAAATATTGCCAAAGTCAATAATCAAGTTTCTGCAACCGAGATAATTCGATTTTGTGTGTGTGTGTATGTGGTTGCTTCATGGAGATAAGAACTGTGTGGGCCTATATTGGGTTTTATCTTTGCATTATTCTCTGGCAAGGCAGTTCATATCGGGAGGTCTGAGTCAGATCATTTCTCTCAGTTATGTAGCCTCATTATCTTCTATTTCTTGGTTTATTCTTGTTTTTTTCCACATCTTTTTCACACATAAAATTATTTTAATGGCAAAAAATCAGGTAAGCAAACCTTCACTGATCACCTACTATGTCTTAGTGTGATGGGGTATTTAAAAAATACACTATGCTTTATTGAGAGTAGAAGAAAGCTGGGGCTAACTCTAAAGAAGTAATGAAACATGGTTGCTCATCCATCCCAGGCAACTCATCATATCATTCTTATCAGAGAGAAAAGAGAGCTGAATGGTTGAGTGTACAGGTCTCAACTCTGCTCCTTCATGTGGCTTTGGGCAAATTTCCTTGTGCCTCAGTTTCCTCACCTACAAAAAGGGAATAATATCAATAGCAGCTACCTCCTAGGGCTGTGGTGGAAATCATGTAAGATTGAACATAAAGCACTTATTAAAGCCCTGGCAATCAGTAAGCACTTAATAAATGTTAGCTATTTTATTATTGTGACTTACAGAGACCTTACCGGTTTTCTTGTCCAAGCTCCTTCTCTTCCCAGTGAGTATCTAAGAGGCCAGAGAGATGGACTTGTGCAAAGTCATAGTTTGATCTCTTTTACGGCAGACAAGGATGCAAATTACCTCTACTCTATAGCATGCTGCCTTTTTGGTCAATGGCATGAGTTTTGATTCTAGAAACTCAAGGAAAATTTCAGCAGGGGATTCCTCTCCAGACCACCATACCATGAATAATCCCTCACAGAGTATATAGGGACTTTCATTGTCTCTGACTCACTTGATTTCTTGGAGTAGAGTTACACAGACATGACCAGCATTTGGCTGAATGATGGTACCTCTGGTTTAGATGGTGTCAAGATGGTATAGTGGTTAAGAGTCATGGTCTACTGCCAGACAGACTTGATTGAAACCTTGGTTCTTCCCTTAATACACGCCCAGAGATCTTGGGCCAGTTACTTAACATCCTTAAGCCTCAAGTTACCCACAAGTAAATAGGAACAGTAATGACACTACCCCTTATTGCATCATCATGAGGATGAACCACGGTAGTATATAAAGAGCTCAGCCGACTGGTACAGAGTAATGCTGACTGCATGGGAATTAATATGGTTTTTGTACTAGTTTTTAGTACTTTCTTTTACTCGTGCTCATTTTATCTTCAAGACATCCCTCTAAGAGAGGAAGGAGAGATTCTTTTATTCCCACCACCTATTCATAGAGGTTAACTGAGCACCACAGCTCGCAAGGGGCAGCAGTGGGGTCGGAACACCCAATGGCTTCAGGGTACCTATAGCAGTGCTCCGTCTCCTGTATTTACACCCCAGAGACTAAGAGAACCTGAAAATATCCTCAAAATCAAGAGTGGGTAAAACAAAGAAGAAAAAGATGAATAAGGTCATCACAAAGTAAAAGCTGGAGTGAGGCTTTTGTTAGACACATTACATCAAAATGCACATAAATGAAACAGACATGAAAAAAAAAAGGAAGTTCCATGCAGTCCCCAAAGGACCAAACAACATGAAGCATGCTATCCATAGAGAAAGACAGACATAAAAATCATCAGAAGTGGCTTCATAAGGTAAGGCCAGGACAATAGTTTAGGGAACTGAACACTTCCAGCTTATCCGAGATTTGCTGATAAAAAAAGATGGGCAGAGAGAAGGGGAGGATCAGATCATTGTTTGCAAAGACCATGCAGTGCTCACGAAAATGGTTCTGAAGATGAACTTGGTTGCTAAGATCATAAACCCTGCATTCGAATAAACACAAGCCTGGGAGTTGGTGTGTTCTGGGATTGTTCATTAAGTCAGGATGCAGTCAGATGAGAGGAGGGAATGGTACCCATTTGCTACAGATCCTTCTCCCTCCCTTCCTGAGGAGCTGTGAATCTGGAGATCCTGCACAGACAAGCTGTCTGGTGTGAAGCAGCTGTTTGAACCGATCCTGAAGCCAGGAGTGAACCCACCTACCAGCTACCCTGCTCCCTGTCCCTGGCATGGTCTGGTTAGTCCACCTTCTCCCCTAAACCTCTCCCAGACATCAGCCACCCTTGGGATGGGCAGGAAACCTAATAGCTCTCTTAGCATCAGTTTCCCCAACTTTTGCTATTGGTGCCTGTGGAAGGAGCCTAGGAGTTTACAGGGAAAGAGGAAAGCTTGAATGAGGAAGTGCTGGTTCAAGATCTGTTTTGACATGTAGGGGGTTGGAGTATGATGGCCATGGAAAAGACTGAGAACTAGACCCTTCCACCATCTCTGCCCAAAACTGCCCCTTCTCACAGTCCTTGAGCTTCCCAGGTATAGGCTGTCATCCCCCCTCCCAACTAAAGCAGCTGGACCCTGGAAACAGGCCGCATGGGTCCAGCAGATATCAGAGGAATGTGGACCCCAGGGGATGCCTGTACTGTCTGCAGTATCATTGTAGATTTGGCACATCTGAAACTTTTTTTTTTTTTGCCTCACTGATAATTTTTTTTTGACTGCGTTGGGTCTTCATTGCTGTGTGCGGGCTTTCTCAAGCTGCGGTGAGCAGAGGCTACTATGCATTGCAAGGCACCGTGCTGGCTTCTCATTGCAGTGGCTTCTCTCGTTGCAGAGCACAGGCTCTAGGCCCATGGGCTCAGTAGTTGTGGTGCTCAGCTTTAGTTGCCCCAGAGCATGTGGGATCTTCCCAGACCAGGGATTGAACCCGAGTCCCCTGCATTGGCTGGTAGATTCTTAACCACTGGATGACCAGGAAAGGGAAATGCCACTAATAATATCTTGTTGCTTTATCACTGGTCAGGGTGAATGCAGCCCTGATGCTCTCCATCACCCAGGAAAGTTTCATAATCCCCAAGTCAGCTCTCTGCTGGTGCTGGGAAAGGCAGTGGCAGTCCACGCAGACTGCCTGCACTGTGGAGACAGAAGCTGGGACTATCCACCCAGGACCTCAGCGCCTGAGACGGACTGCCACCCTCTGTAACTTTTTGTTGTTCGATCCCTAGGGAACGCTAATGGGCATTTTGCTGTTGAGTGTTGAGGGGGCAGCTGCCAAGGCAGTAGGGCATGACGAGGAAAGAATGATCAGAATATCTGAGAAACAAGAAAGGAAGCTGGGCCTCTTTACACTGGAAGAAAATAGGGATGGGCAAGGGTGTAAGGTGAAGAGTGAGAGGTGGTACCATGGTGAGGGAACAAGGGTTGCCGTTCCTGCCCTGAAGAGTCTGAGGGACCTGGAGCAGATCCACAGAGGAGACCGATCATAGCCTGGGGTAGTCCCAGGGGTGGGTGCCTGGCTAGGACAGGCAGAGGAAGGAGCAAGTAGAAGACTATTTCATCCTCCATCCCCTGGGCTTTCAGACACATCAGCATGTCCTGACTTCACCTGGGAATACTGCTTGTCTGTGAGTTAGAGGTATTTCAGTTGGTGTCTTTTTTCAAAGCAGCTGCTGAAAAAGGTGTAGGGCTCATCCGTGAGCTTGAGGACATTTGCTTCTGGAGGAGGAATCTTCTGCTCCTTGAAACTACAAAACATACTTTGAGCCATGTCCTCATGGGGTGCACCATTTTGAATTCAGCAAATTAAACTGAGAAGTAAAAGCCGTCACAGCATTTGGATTTATTGCCATTTTAGTTTTTAAGCCATTTGTCAAATGCTATGTAATGAAAAATGGGCTTCCCAGGTGGTTCGTTCAGTTCAGTTCAGTTCAGTCGCTCAGTCGTGTCCGACACTTTGCAACCCCATGAACCACAGCACGCCAGGCCTCCCTGTCCATCACCAACTCCTGGAGTCCACCCAAACCCATGTCCATTGAGTTGGTAATGCCATCCAACCATCTCATCCTCTGTCGTCCCCTTCTCCTGCCCTCAATCTATCCCAGCATCAGGGTCTTTTCCAATGAGTCAACTCTTCGCATGAGGTGGCCAAAGTATTGGAGTTTCAGCTTCAACATCAGTCCTTCCAATGAACACCCAGGACTGATCTGCTTTAGGATGGACTGGTTGGATCTCCTCGCACGGACTCTCAAGAGTCTTCTCCAAAATCACAATTCAAAAGCATCAATTTTTTGGCGCTCAGCTTTCTTCACAGTCCAACTCTCACATCCATACATGACCACTGGAAAAACCATAGCCTTGAATAGATGGACCTTTGTTTGCAAAGCAATGTCTCTGCTTTTTAATATGCTGTCTAGGTTGGTCATAACTTTCCTTCCAAGGAGTAAGCATCCTTTAATTTCATGGCTGCAATCACCATCTGCAGTGATTTGGGAGCCCAGAAAATTAAAGTCAGCTACTGTTTCCACTGTATCCCCATCTATTTGCCATGAAGTAATGGGACCGGATGCCATGATCTTAGTTTTCTGACTGTTGAGCTTTAAGCCAACTTTTTCACTCTCCTCTTTCACTTTCATCAAGAGGCTTTTTAGTTCTTCTTCACTTTTTGCCATAAGGGTGGTGTCATCTGCATATCTGAGGTTATTGATATTTCTCCCGGCAATCTTGATTCCAACTTGTGCTTCCTCCAGACCAGCGTTTCTCATGATGTATTCTGCATATAAGTTAAATAAGCAGGGTGACATTATACAGCCTTGACATACTCCGTTTCCTATTTGGAACCAGTCTGTTGTTCCATGTCCAGTTTTAATTGTTGCTTTCTGACCTGCATACAGATTTCTCAGGAGTAGGTCAGGTGGTCTGGTATTCCCATCTCTTGAAGAATTTTCCGCAGTTTGTTGTGATCCACAGAGTCAAAGGCTTTGGCATAGTCAATAAAGCAGAAATAGATGTTTTTCTGGAACTCTCTTGCTTTTTCAATGATCCAGCAGATGTTGGCAATTTGATCTCTGGTTCCTCTGCCTTTTCTAAAACCAGGAGGTAAAGAACTTCCCTGCCAACTCAGGAGACTTGGGTTTGATCCCTGGGTTGGGAAGAGTCCCTGGAGGAGGGCATGGCAACCCACTCCAGTATTCTTGCCTGGAGAATCCCATGGACAAAGGAACCTGGTGGGCTATGGTCCATAGGGTCTCAGAGAGTCATACACAACTGAAGCAATTTAGCACGCATGTAATTAAAACAATCTTATATACTACCCACTTGGTTCTTAACTCTACCAGTTCCATTTTATAGAGGCAAAACTGAGGTCTTAAAAATGAAAAATAAAGTCATGCAGCTAACCAATGTCCATCAGACTTCCTGATTTTAGCTGTTTTGCTTTCTTTATTTCTTCACATATAATTTTTTATTCCCCATTATCTCAATCAAGAATATCATGAGGCTATGACTTAGAGTTCATGATTGAGTGACAGGACATGAGTGAATCTCCTAAAATTATTCGCAGAATTTGCATAAGAGGACATATCTTTTTTTCTGGAGAGGAGGGGTCATAATTTGAGCAGATTCATGAGTTTTCATGATACACAAAACATTAAATAGCACATCATAAAAAGAAAAGTTGTACTGCAGAACACTTCTTTTGCATCAAACATCTTCCCCCTCCCTATATACTCCAGTACAAGTATAACATCCTCCAAACTAAGTGCTTAATAATTATTTCAAATATTTGGCATTGGGCTACATAAAGCATTCAGAATGATCAACTCTTCACTTTTATTGGAATATTTTGGCTTTGTATGGACACAACCTAGCTCTTGTCCTAACTGTTCCCTGTGTCTTTTCCTCCCACTCCCACTCAGCCTGGGGAGGGGAGATGGTAGACAGTCAGGAGATGATGTTTCTGGTCCTCTTTAGAATATTCTCTTCCAGCCTCTTTAACAGACACTCTTGGTTTCCCACCCAGAATCCCAGTTTGTTTGTTTTTCTTCAGTGTGGTCATGGACTTTCCTGAACTTGGCTTTATTCCCAGACCTAGCACATCAATCTTGATAATATCACCAATCATGGTAATTTTATTTCCCTTGCTAGGAATTGGCTTAAGAAGGAACATGTAACTCAATTCTGGTTAATAAGATTGGAGAGTAACTCTTCTGGGAAAGAATTTTAGTGTTTTAAAGAACTACAAAGAACACAGAGGTCTCTTTTCTACCTCTGAACATGGCTGCACAGAGATCTGATCATTGGAGCTGTGGCAGCCATCTTGTGTCCATGAGGGAAAATGGCCGACAGGGCACAGATGCCTAAGCAGAAGGTAGAGAAAAACTCTAGGCCTTTGAAGAAGTTGCCGAAATACTGAATTAAACAAGGAGCTGCTCTCCTTTTAAACCCTGTTTTATGTGAGCTTTAAATGCCTTCATGGTTTAAGTCATTTTGAATCAAGTTGATAGTAACCCGTCAGCAAAAGCATCCTATTTAACATGAGCCCCTCACTATGGAACTTCTTCTATGGAACGTCTTAAAGTAGGGTCATTTGCTATTTTTGAGATAGACCCATCTTATAGAGAACAAAGAGCCGATGTAACTGGATAAATGACCAAAATAGGAGTGTTCGGGTAAGATATCATGAATTAACCTATATGACTCAAAATTTCAAATTTTAGAAGAGACTTTTAAGATAATTTGGGGGGTTTAAAAAATTCTGACCAATGGATCCCTACAGTTAGGCAGGAATGCTTTCAGTTCAGTTCAGTTCAGTTCAGTTCAGTTGCTCAGTTGTGTCCGACTCTTTGCGACCCCATGAATCGCAGCACACCAGGCCTCCCTGTCCATCACCAACTCCCTACAAATATTTGATTCAAATTCATTTCAAACTGTGTTCTACGATTTTAAATTTCTCAATTAAAAAATCAGTTAAATATTTCACACACAAAATGTTATATACTGGGGAGAAACCAGATATTAGATTGTGCTTCCAGATTTACATGCTTCTGTGTATACAGCTCTTGACATAAACGTTTTGTAAATGTTCATTTATTCAGAATGTACAGCTCTCCACTGGTTCTTTGTATATTATTATTATTTAAATGCAGGCTTTCCCATGTCTGCTTACATAAAATTACACACATGAGTATCAAATATACCATGCATGGGCCCTGTGAAATTTGTCAGGTGAAATATACTTTTGTTCAGCTCATGTGTGATCATGGTACAATAATAAGCTTTTTAAAAAAAATTTTTTTTTAATTACATAAATAAATAAATAAAATAGGTAAATGTGGTACAAATATTGTGTCACATTATGTATAATTTTAACACTTGTTATAAAATGTGAATGCTTCTCTCTCCCTTTTAAAGACAATAAGCTCACCTTGACAAGGTAAAGCTTCTGGGTTAATCCTAGAAAATTGGTCAGCAAAGACCTTATATTAATACCTAAAATATATATTCAGTGTTCTAAGCAAAATAAATTTGTCTATTTTTAAATTCTGAGTAAACATCCAACAGAGATAGGCAATTGAAAACCTCAGACATCACTGGATATCTTAGAATTATTCACAGTTGTTGTTACTATGTATCCAGCACTGTTCTGAGGTCTCACTTGCATTGAGTGATTTTAAACCAGCCAACAGGGAATTCCCTGGTGGGCAAATGGTTAGGTACTCAGAACTTGCTGTGGACCAAGTCTGATCCCTGGTTGGGGAACTAAGATCCTGCAAGTTACACAGTGTAGCCAAAATATAAATGAATAAACTTAAAGCAACAGGGCTTCCCTTGTGGCTCAGATGGTAAAGAATGCACCTGCAATGCAGGAGACCCCGGTTCAATTCCTGTGTTGGGAAGATCCCCTGGAGAAGAGAAAGGCTACCCACTCCAATATTCTGGCCTGGAGAATTCCAGGGACTGTATAGTCCATGGGGTCACAAGAGTCAGACACGACTGAGTGACTTTCACTTTCACTTCACCCAACAACCTTGTAAGGTTGGTGCAATTAATGTGTCCTATTTTACAGATGAAGAACTGAAACAGAGGCACTCAGCCAGCAAGAGGTAATCCAGGATTTGAACCCACAATGTTTGTCTCCAGAATCTGGACTCTCATTCACCATACTGTATTTTCCATTGGACAATGAAGATTTATTTCATTGAAAAAGCCATTCAACAAAACTGCCTCCCTCCAGATTTGATACTTGCCAGTTAAGGAATGAGAGAAGATATGCTGTTATTGACTCCACTTTGAAGGTGACTTGCCCTCATTACCTTCTTTTAAATTCTTGGATCTGAAATTGTAGGGTGAAAAACTGATATGTTTGCAACCACTTCCTTTTGTGAAGTAAGATTCTCTCAATATTCTATAATTAAAACAAAATTTTAAAATACATTGGATGAGCATTATGTATAGTTGCTAAGATATAGAGGCAGCCTAAGTGTCCATCACCAGATGAATGGATAAAGAGAATGAGCTGTGTGTGTATATATATATATATATATATATATATATATATATATATATACACTCATATATACTTGCTGTGCTTATTCACTCAGTCATGTCTGACTTTTTGCAACCCCATGGACTGTAGCCCACCAGGGCCTGCCAGGCTCCTCTGTCCATGGGGATTCTTCAGGCAAGAGTACTAGAGTGGGTTGCCATGCCCTCCTCCAGGGAATCTTCCCAACCCAGGGATCGAACCCAGGTCTCCCACATTGCAGGTGGGTTCTTTACCTACTGAGCCACCAGGGAAGCCTATATATATGTAATGGAATACTACTCAACCATAAAGAGGAATGGATTTTTCCATTTGCCACAGCATGGATGGACTTGGAAGGTATTATGCTAAATGAAGTAAGTCAGACAGAAAAAGGCAAATACTGTACAATGTATTCCTTATGTGTGGGATCTAAAAAATAAAACAAACTACAACAAAAAAGAAGTAGGCTCACAGTTACAGAGAACAAACTAATGGCTACCAGGGGAAAGAGGGGAGGGGAGAGAGATAAGGGACTAAGAGGCACAAACTATGACATATAAAATAAATAAGCTACAAGGATATAATATACAACACAGGGAATAGAGCCAATATTTCATAATAACTATAAATGGAATATAACCCTTAAAATTGTGAATCACTATATTGTACACCTATAACTTATAATATTGTGCAGTAACTCTACTTCAATAAAAAAATACATTGAATGATGAGGTTGATATGAGAATGCAACTGTCATTGGTTTCCCCTTTATTTTCAAATTTTATGTATTCACTGGAAGAACCTTTCTTTTTCTTGTAGATTAACATGGTAACAAGTAAATGTTACAGAACTCAGCTGATAGAGTGAGTTTATGGTAATGTCCACTTCTATCTTATTTGATAGATGTGGACCTGTCCTTCTTGTTTTGGGCAATGAGTTTTGGAAGGTTCTGTGGTTGGTAGAGAGCAAATATTAGAAAAACAGTTGGGAGCAAGGAATAGAAACTCAACAGCTTCAACAAAGAGGCACTTGTTTCTATCACATAACAAGAAGTCAGGAGGTGGGTGGTGTTGGCGATGCTCTGGCTGCTTAACAATATCAGGGCCAACCTCTCTGTTATTCTCCTGGCCTTTCCCTCATGGGCACAGGAAGATGGATGTAGGTGAAGCCAACACATTCACCCTCCAGACAGGAAAGGGGGCAAGGAGAGCACCTGCCTCCTCTTCCCCTTCCATCAGGAAAGCAAAATTTTCACAGAAAATTCCTGCAGCCTTCTGTTTATTCAAGCCAAATCTGTTACCTGGTCACTTCCAGTGCAGGGAAGCTGGAAAAGTACTTAGCTTCCTTGGACTTTATAAACAAGGTGGGCAAGAGAAATGAGGCTGGAAATGGATTCTGAGTCAGCCAATACGTAGAAGCTGCCACGAAGAAAAACAAAGACCTTCCAGGTTACCTTGGGCAAATGGTCAGTTTGAGGGATTTAATAAGTAGGACAACCATGCACCCTTTTAAAATTAACTGCTTATTATGCATCTAGCACTGTACTGCATGCTTGGGGGTCTCAGAGGCTTGACTGTAGAGGTTTTCCCCACCTGAAGGAGAAGATGCCCTTGCTAACCAGTTTTCCACTGTGCTAAGGAATCATGGGAAATTCTCAGTCTCCGTTTTTATATAAACAAAAGGATTAGACCTCAAAGGACACTTCAAACTCTAGAGTTCTCTTGTGTGTAAATAATCACTTATTAAGATGTTCTCTGCCCCTGCTTCAATGTCACTGTCAGTGTTATTGTCAGCAACATTAACGATGCATATTTTTCCAGCAGCTTAAGTGTCATGGCATTAATTTGACGTGATGGGAGCAACCAGAATGTTACATGGGAATTATATTTTAATGGAAAGCAGTGCTACAAGCTTCAGAAGCAAAGACAGATCATAGAAACTTGGAAAAGAAAGGAAAAATAATCAACATTAACAGAAAATAAGAATTTAGAAGGTGCAGCTAGTATCAATAAGCAATTCATAAACATGAATTTGTGTCCCTGTAAGATTCTATCACTGGGTAGACCCCCTTTCAGGAACAAGTGGCACACCTATTGTGAAGGCGGCTGCTCTTCGTGCAACCTCAGGGGCTTACCCCAAGCGACCATGTAGACACAGTCCTTCATACATTCAATAAGCCTTCAGGGAACACCTATTATGTACCAAGCACTGTCATAGGTCCCTGGAACATAAACACAAAAGAAGTTGAGGTCCCTTACCTTAGGCTGCTCATGTCTATGGGAAGAGATGGGTATTTTTGGCTAAAGTTGAAATTTATTGGGACAAGCTGCCATAACAGAACTGTGAATCAAGTTCAGGGGACAGCCTGCGGTGATACAAGTCAATTGTGCCTGATGCAGGAAGGGGGCACGGATGGGGAGGGCGGTGGAGGAGTGGGAAGAGTCTTCCCAGGCAGAGGAGAGGTAACTTTTCATGATAGGATGAGTTCAAAGGCATAGAAATGTGTTTGGAAGATTGCATGTCATTTTGTGCATCTCCTAGAATACAACGAGCATAGGGGAGAAGGGCAAGTAAAGCATTTGATGAGTTTAGCTCATTTTGAAAGTGTTTTGGGTACCTTACATACAAAAGGACAGGCTTAACAAATTAAGGCAAAACCATGTGGGCTACTGGTTTTCCTTGTTTTTTGTTTTTTGGAAATCAGCTTTTATTTTTACCATCTGTATACTACAGGGGCTGGAAGCCTGGAAACTACTCATTCCTTTACCTCCAGGGTTTTGAACACCACTGACATTCAGCCGGTGAGATGCATTTGTTCACATTTGGGGGTAGGAGGCAGTCGGAAGTAAACTGTGTTAGTCTATCTCTAGTATTGGCTTGTTTATGTTTGGGCTTTGGTAGAAGGGAGGATTTACAAAGTTCTCCAAGTATCCTTGTCAACTACTCGCTTCACCACCATAGGATAGCTCTGATCATCAGCGGCAGTTTCTGCAGTTTTCTGACCTGGATGCCAACAACAATTTTCTAATTTGTAGGACCACAACTGCTGTGGTGAACCTAAAAGTTAGCAGCACTATCCCTCCTCTCATCTTCCCAACAGTTGCGTCAGCATCCAATCCTCTCTATTTAATCTTGTTGCTTGAAACACAAAGAGCAGTTTCTCTTTCTCTAACTGAATGAAGGTAAAGAACAAAACCATCCTTCTTTGCAGGCAATAAAATTGTCTACATAGAAAATCTAGAGTTATGTTTTAGAATTGAAAAAGAATGTTCATAAAGATTTGCTAAATACTTATATATATATATACACACACATATATAAAATCAGTTGCACACATCACAAACCTGGATTCATCCTTGATTCTTTCTGTACTTCCCACATCTAATCAATCACCAAATCTTATTGTTTATACCTATTTGATATTTCTAAAATGTATCAACATCCCCCTGTGACCGCCCTCATCCAAACCACCAGTATTTTCTCCTAGATTGCTTAGTCCATTTGGGATACTTAAAAAATACCATAGACTGATATAACTCGTACACAACAGAAATCTTTTCTCAAATCCTTTAGATTGGGAAATTTAAGATCAAGATTCTGGCAGACTGCACAACCCACTTTCTGATTCATAGATGGCTGCCTTTTCACTGTGTCCTGACATGGTTAAACTGACTAGGAACTTTCTGGGGTCTCCTGTATAAGGGCATTAATGCCATTCATAAGGCCACCACCCTCATGATCTAATCATCTTCCCAGAACCCCACCTTCAATACCCTCACATAAAGGATTAGGTTTCAACAAAGGAACTTTGAGGGAACAAAAACATTCAATCTATGTCAATGACTGTAGCAACCTCCTAACTGGTCTTCTCAACGCCGTTTTATCTTCTTGCCTTCCTCACGGCATAGGTGGAACGGTCTTTGTAAAACATGACCTCAGGTTTCCCTGGTGGTGCAGTGGGTAAGACTCTGCCTGCCAATGCAGGCACACAGGTTCAATCTCTGGTTCGGGAAGATTCCACCTGCCACGGAGCAACTAAATCTGTGCACCACAACTACTGAGCCCACAAGCTGCAACCGCTGAGCCCGAGGGCGGCAATTACTGAAGCCCAGGCACCCGAGAGCCTGTGCCCCACAAAAAGACACAGCTACCACAATGAGAAGCCCATGCCCTGCAACAAAGAGGAACCAGAGAAAGCCCACACGAAGCAACAAAGACCCAGTGCAGCCAAAGATAAATAAATAACATTTCTTCTTTTAAAAAAAGTACAGCCATATGTATAAAGATAAATAAATAAAACACAAACTCAATCCAGGCATTCTTCTGCTTCAAAGACTCCTCCTTGCTCTTAGGAACAATCCCAAATTACTAAACATGGTTTTCAAAGTCCTTCACAATCTGCCCCTGTCTACCTCTCCAGTTTTACTTCTTTCTACACCCCACTTCTCTCTTGAGATCTCTAACCATACTGTAATTCTTTCACATTCCCAAATAAGCCTTTTCATAAGGCAGGTGTCTTCATAAGGGACATTGCATCTTTCCTCATAGGCACCCACCCCCACCCTTTAGCTTCTAATCAACCGTCAAGCTTGGGATTCGACCTCATTTCCTCTGATTTGGTAAACCAAGCCAAGAATCCTGCCAAGTACTCTCAAAATCCCCTGGACCCCCTGCCGCACCATGGTACTTACCAAACTTTATTGTTATTGCTTGTTTAATTATTCTCTTTCAGTCACTTTTAACCTCCACAGAGGATGGAAGTGTGTAAATCAATGTATTTCTAGTGCTGATGAATAGAAGGCATCTATTAACTATTTGCTGAATATGGACCCCTATTCTAGCCCCTTTTCAGCAACTGGATTAAAGGATGAAGGGGTTGGCAGAAAGGGCAGGTTAGGGTGCAGACAACCAGGATGCTACTGATGGGTTACTGTTCTACACAAACCACTACAGAGGACCGCAGTGAAGCTCATTTATATCTCAGTAAACTCCAGGATGAGGTGAAGCGTTTGCCCTGGTGCACAATTTAGAGAGGTACCAAAAAAGCTCAGGAGTCAGGATACAGAATACTTAATGAACGTGAAAGCCATATAAGAGCTGGAGGCAAGAGGAAAAATCAGGAAAAAATACCAATCCTGTCTATATTTAAAATTTGTCTATTTTTCATATTTTGTTGAGTTTTTATATTTTGCTCTTTTAAAATATTTCATTAAAATACGATTTACTCCACTGATTACTGAGCTTTTTGGCACATGCTTAAATTTTGTAACTCAAGTACATTCACCATTCACCTAACCATAGTCCCAGCTCTTAAGTATCCATAGGATGTTTTACTAAACTCTCATGGGAGGCTTTTTCTGCTTCCTTGTTCAGTATATTATTTGCTGCAGGTTTTAATATACCTTTTATAAAATAAGAGCTTCCCTTTTATTCCTGGCTTACCAAATATATTTATTAGGAAAGGCCATTGAGTTTAATAAGTACTTTTAAAGCATTTATTAAGATCATCATACAGTGTTTGTCCTTTAAAAATGTAGTGAATTTGATAGCCAAGAAACAACCTAAATGTCCATGGACAGATGAATGGATAAAGAATATGTGGTGTGTGTGTATATATATATATATGGAATATTACTCAGCCATAAAAAGAACAAAATAAAGTTATTTGCAGCAACACAGATGCAACTAGGGGTTATCATGACCCAGGTTCGATCCCTGGGTCAGGCAGATCCTCTGTAGAAGGGAATGGCAATCCACTCCAGTATTCTTGCCTGGAGAATCCCATGGACAGAGGAACCTGGTGGGCTACAGTCCATGGGGTCACAAAGAGTTGGACACATCTGAGTGACTAACACTACTACTACTAGGGGTTACCATACTAAGTGAAGTCAGAAAAAGAAAGACAAATACCATATGATATCACTTATACGTGGAATCTAAAATATGACACAAATGAATCTATCTATAAAACAGAAACAGACTCACAGACATAGAGAACTGATCTGTGGTAGTCAAGGGAGAGAGAGGATGGGAGAGGCATGAAGTGGGAGGTTGGTGTTAGCAGATGTAAGCTATTATATATAGAATGGATAAACAACAGGCTCTACTATATGACACAGAGAACTATATTCAATATCCTGTGATAAACTACAGTGGAAAAGAATATTAAAAAAATTATGTATACATATAACTGAATCACTTTACTGTACAACAGAAATTAACACACCATTGTACATTAACTATACATCAATAAAAATAAAATAAAAAGAATGTCGTGAATTCCATGGATAACAATGTCATGTTTTTCCCAATTTTTATCATTAATAAACAATACATACATCTAAGGATGAATTATCTTCTGTCATTTGAATTACAGAAAATCCCCCATTAATATTCTTGTAAATTAAATTAGTGTGTTGCCATTTTATTTTTAGCTTCTTCATTTTAAACTTTTCCCAAATGAAGCACATTTTAAAAAATGCTATTATCAATAGTATCAGTCTTCCTTCATTAATGGTCTGGGGAATTTGACACGTTTTCTCTTCCTAGTGCCTCTTGTTTTCTGTCACATTTTGTGCTTAAGGGAAGGGTTGGTGGTACTGACAGTACAGTAATCGTTAAACCTGATGGGAACTTTCAATACCTTTTATGGGAAATAAAAGAAAATCTCCACATATGGCAGAATTCTGTCGGGAGAATTTACTGCCACAGAATTCTCTAATACATCTGAGGGCTGCAGAATAATAAAGTTGGAGCTTAAGTATGAGAAAAGGTAGCCAACTCTTTTACGTCTTTTCTTCATATCTTGGCTGGGAATATAAAGTAAAAAATTGTTTCATGACTGACTCACCAAGAGCGGTTCAGCCTCTCTTTCCTAGGAGGATCTGCTGACTTGTTAATTGGATGTTAATGTGAAGTCTTGTGTCGGAAGATGCAAAATGAAACAGCTGTACGTGGTAAAGCTGAGGAAGTAAATGAGATTGTCCAGGAGCCATTAAATCCTGCCGGACTCCACCATCAAGGACCAAGCTAAGGTGGGGAAGATGAGAAGGAATCAGAAAATCCAGCAATGTGGTGTCATGAATGCCAAAGAAAGAATGCTTTAAATGAAGGGAACTAGACATTGTAGTAAATGTTGCTGAGAAGCTGCAGCAATTATAAAACAGTTGATTGGAAGTAAAACTGAAAAATGCCACAGCCATAACTTAAAAGAAGTAATGATTTTGATGTTGTTGTTTGGTGTGTGACAAGAAGTTCCAAGGGAGATATTCTAAGACAAGGCAGCAGCTCAGTAATGCCATCAAAGGTCCAGATCCTTTCTCTTCGCCATTTGCAGAGCTGAGTTTCCTTTTTGTGTCACAACACAGCTGCTGTATCTCCAAGTATTGTGTCCACATCCACAGCAGAAGGCGGGGCATGGGCAAAAGGGTAAGCGGTAGACCAGCTGAGTCCACCCATCTTTCTCAGGAACACCAAAACTTTCCCAGAAGCTTTTACTTTCCCTTCTTTGATGAGATATAGGTCACACAGTCACCTTCCGATCAATTACTGACCCAAAGTCTGGAGATTCTGTTACCCAGCAAGGACCGGCCATCTTACTCACAATGAAGCCAATACTATGGCATGAGCTTTTGAAAAAGAGAGCTTTATCACAAGATGGAGGGACAAGGAAAGAGGGGGCAAGACACTCAAACCTACATCTTTGATCCAGGGTTCAGGATGACTTTTAAGGTATTAGGAGGCTGTCAAACTTGGAAACTGATTGACTAGTCTTCAATTAGTCCATAGGGGCTACTCCGCTGCTGGAAGACACAATCTCCTTATCGAAGCAGTTCTCCCTCTTAAAGTGCTCTAGAGGTAACATCCCTGTTCTTTGAGTTCCGCAGACCAGGAGTTCCCAGCCCCCTAGGACCAGAACTAGTCTGTATCGGGTCAGGAACCAGGCCATACTGTAAGAGGTAAGTGGCTGGCGAGCGAGAGAAGCTTCATCTGCTGCTCCCCATTGCTCCCTCACATTACTGCCTGAATCATTCCCTCCCCTACACCAAAACCCGTCCCTGGTATCAAAAAGGTTGGAAACACCTGCCTTAGACTGAAGACTATTTAAGGTCAACCTGAAAACACAGGTTCCCCTCTTGCACATGCGCAGTGCCATCTCTGTAAAAACCACAAGTTTGAGTAATCAACAACCTATTTACGGAGGCAAAACTGATTTAAGCAGGTGCTGTTTCAGTTTGATTAATCAGCAACCTATTGAGACAACCTAAGGAGGCGCAACCAGTTTTAAGCCAGTCAGTGGTTTACATGTTTTAATCAGATTCATTCTCTACAATCAAGGGGGTCTTCAATGGTGAATGATAAAAATGGGATTCTTTTGGAGAAAAGAAAGAAGAAGGCATGTTGGGAAGACAATGGATGATGTCTTTTGCCAATGTTACGTTTTTAAAGGGTCTGAAGAGGATCGGTTGCATAATTTGCAGAGTTCAGTGCAAAATGAGAATTTAAGATTCCTTATTCAAAATTAAGACTTTCAAGACAGAGACAGTGAAGCATTAAAAACAAGCACAGAGCCCTTCAGAGTGTGGGGTCCTCTGCAAATGCGTTTACCCGTGTCCATAAAGTCAGCTTTGGACCCAAAGCTGTCCACTGAACTGGGCAGTTGGGAGATCATTGGTCAATTCAAGTGAGGTGGGAAGGAGAAAGGAGGAAGAGAACGCAGTAGGCTGAGAATTGAATGGGATGTGAGAAAGTGAAGATGGCACCAATATTTTTTGGAGAAAATAGACATGATGCAGTGGGAGAAAGCTGGCTAAATAGGGAAAAAGAGAAGAGAGTGGGTGGAGGCTATATGTCCCCAGCAAACCACTGCAAGGCATTTTCTCTGTCTCGTACACCAGCTTGTATTGGAGACTGTGGATGACTTTCACATAGGGCAGATAGCGAGGAGCTGGAACTGAGAGCTCCACTCACCCTTATCAAGGCACATGCCACCTAAACAGGAGATCATGGATGCAGAGAAGAGAGCCCTAGGTCAGAAAAGTTGAGCTCAAAAAATCCCAGTTCTTCAACAGACTAGCAAAACCAAGTCCTTCTCCCTTACTTAGCTCAGCAAAGAATAGCAAAACATGTGTCACAGTTTATATGAGGATGACTTGCTACAAAGGGAAGGCACAGTTGTTATCCTTTGAACAGACACCCGCCACACAAAGACTGGGCATCCTTCTCCTCCATACCAGCCCCTCAATACTTATTTTAAGAAGGGGTGTCAATTTTAAGAGATTCATTACTTATATAATGATGCTGTCAATACAAGTGATGGTGGAATGGTGTCGGGGGAGGGGCAGGAAGAGATAGACCTGTTTATGTAAACCCACTCTGTCTGTTCCCACCCGTCACTTTTACCATCCATTGGAGGCTTGGGCTCATGGTTTATGCCACTTGGTGAAAAGTGCTTCAGTGATGTCACCCCCATCAGTGCCAGGAGACATAAATTTCATTTCCCAGAAGATGCAGCAGACATTAGCTTCTGGGCAAACAGTGACTCTAGCAATAAATATTGGCAGAGAAGAGAGACCTTTAATGGAAAAGCTTTGTGAACCTGGAGTAGCTAGACTGTAAATCCCAAAACAGAGAGGGATTTAATACTTTAGATCAGAAGACAGAGTCATCAGAAGCAAAATAAATAATTCCAGAGCCCATTTGAAGCAATCAACTATTTAAATCTAAGTATTAAATAAAAACCAAATAAAAACCACAACTGAGGTAAAAAAATATATATATATATTTATATTTATATTTATATTTATATATGAAAATGAGACAGAAACTCCCCATCTAGAAAGAAAACAACCTTGCCTAGGTTCTGAGCTGTGTGGCCAATCGGAGGGGCCGTGTCGTCCTCCAAGAAAGCAGAGCCAATCAGGAGACCACAGGCAGAGTCTCTGCTCTGGGACCAGGAAGAAGGACAGGGCCAGGAAAGCCAAAGAATTGGATCTTACCTGAAGGTTACAAAAGCTGAAAATGTTAAGGGAGAACAGCAAAACAAAACAAAAGAGGATATGTTGCAAACTTATATAAAAATCAGAAAGTGTCCCCCAAATACCATTTGTCAGCAAAACACATTAAGAGACTGAGTTCTATGACATTTTAAGTAATTAAATGTGAATTTCATTCTTTATCCCTCTGTAGTCAGTTCCCATCAAAGACTGCTGCAGGAAGAAACCTGAGGCTTGTCTTCATCTTAAAAGATGTCTAGGCCCCTAATGCCTAACAGTCCTTGACACTAAATCCTAGTTCTAGGAACAATCTTCCACCTGGACAGAAGATGGTCTGGAGCCTTGAGCAGGTGGAGTTGAAAGAAGGTGCTCAGCTTGTGGTGTTTGCCTCCTAGGGCATTTGGCCTGGACTGCAGATCCAGATGTGTTCCATAGGAACTGGGCTGAAAATCATCACTGTAGAGACCTGCAGGGGAAGTGTTGAGAAGGCAGGCTTGAAAATCCCAGCTAGATGGTGATACCCTCAGGACAAGAACCAGGTCTTATTCATCTTTATATTTCTCCTGCTCAGCACATCGCCTGACCTTTGGTGCCCTCAAAACTTGCTTACTGGATAAATGAACAAATAAACTTTGGATGAAATACTTGTATCTGAGTCTCAGCTCTACCACGTAAACCCCATGTGGCAGTCAGCAAACCCCCAGAGCTCTTCAGACTATAGTTTTCTCCAGGGAAGTCAATTATGCTATGTGGTTGTAAGGAATAAGAAAACAAAAGTGCATGAAAGAGCCTGGTAAATTAAAATGCACTAAAAATATGTGAAAAGTCAAGAGAAATCTTTTTCTTGACCACTTGTTATCTTTCCTCACTACCCTATCACTCTCCCAGGTTCAGACTAATTTATGATCTCCCACCATGACCTTAAAAAGCACTGGAGTGATGATGGGTGGAGGAGGTAGAAAGACAAATTAGCTTCAAATTGCTGTAATTCTATACATCTCTTTCTCACCTAAAAGTAACAATATTCCTGAAAGTGTATCTGCGATTTCCATGGACCCAGAGACTGCCCCCCTCACATCCAGGCATCCAGAACAGTGGCCGTGTATTAGAGGGATCTGTGTGCGTTCGTGTGCATACACACACACACACACACACACACACACACACACACACACTGGGGAGAAGTGTAGATGATCCAGATGTTGAGACACTGTATCTCCCAATGGATATTAAGTGACCCAACAGATCTAGGCTTATTCCCACTTAAAACAGGAAGTGAGCCGTTTTCGATGCATTACATCAAGGGTCAGTACTCCATAACCCATAGGTCACATCTGGCTTTTTGCCTGTTTTTATACAGTCCACAAGCTTAAGAATGGCCTTGCCCAAGGTCCAGTAGAAGAGCATATAGGTTAAGCAACTAGTCCTCTGTGTTCCTAGAGATGCCAGATCCATCCTGGGTCCCTGGTTTGTACAGTGATCCCGCGCTCAGCCACTCAGTCAAGTCTGACTCTTTGTGACCCTGTCTACTGAGGCCCACCAGGCTCCTCTGTCCATGGGATTTCCCAGACAAGAATATTGGAGTAGGTTGCCATTTCCTAGTCTCCTGTGTCTCCTGCATTGGTAGGCAGACTGTTAACCACTGCGCCACCTGGGAAGCATAGAGGAACGAAGCACCTAGATAGAGATCCCAGTGTAAGGGAACATGGCCCCAGCTAGAGGTCCTTGCCATTCATGATCCCGCTAAGGGTACAATTCTATTGAAGAGCAAACTGGCCCCCTGAGGCATACCCAATAGTCCCTGGGAGTGCCTGGGGTGTGGGCTGATCTTCACGTCCAGGTGCCACCCTACACCAGCCAGTTCTGACTGGCACTTGGCAAACAGGTGTGGGGAGATGCAATCAGGACAGGCTGAAGTCCCTTGTGCCAGACTGCACTGCCAGCCGTCCCTGGGTCACCAGTCCTGTGTGTGTAGCTCTGTCCCCTGTCCCTTCAGTGAATTGTTTTATCGTTTCACTACTGCGGTTTTATTATGGGTACTGCATGCAATCCGGTTTCTCCCTCTTAGTACTCTCTTTGCCCCCTGAGGATGTAAAATGCCTCCTTCCTTGGGTGGACTCACCAAGTCTCTCCTGATGCCACCTTTGGCCAGAGGATTTTTACAGGGGGTGGAGGCAGAACCAACAACATTTAGCACCTAGCATGAAGTGGTAAGAGCAACGTAGTGAATGCTAAAGTCAAGTTCAAAGTACCAGCGGCCTAGGTGTCAATGTGTTTGGTGCGGAACTAGAGAACCCCTCAGCCAAGAGCAAGGGAGAAAGTCTAAACTTAAAAGTTATACAGGGAACTTCCCTGGAGGTCAAGTGGTTAAGAATTTGCCTTCCAATGCACAAAAAGTGTGGGTTTGATCCTTAGTCAGGAAGCTAAGATCTCAGATGCTTCGGGGCCAAAAAACACAATAACAACAACAAAAAAAACCCATAAAACAGAGAAATATTGTTACAAATTCAATGAAGACTTTAAAATTGGTCCACATCAGAAAAACCTTTTTAAAAAGTCTTAAAAAATTTAACTTAAAAAAAAAGTTATACAGTCCAGGGAATACTGCTTCTTTCAATGCCCAGTGCCCACATGGTGCTTGTCTAACGGGATCTATGAGCTGAGCTCAAAGGTAATAGGAAGGGCTAACTTGGATTTTAAAAGTGAGCCTTAAAGGTAACTAAGGATGTAAAAGAAACGCCTCTTGCTTCTGAACGGCAGGAACCTGAGATCGTCTAGGGAAAGGCCCCCCAAACAGTATCTGGCAAGGAGAAGAGGAGGAAGAATGGTGGGTCAAGCAAGGCAACTCTACTAAGGAATGCAACTCTGGTTGGAGGCATAAGAAGGCTCAATACAGACACGAAGGCGTGTATGTGCTTCATTCAGGAAGGAAGGTTGCTATGGCAAAGGTGTGTTTTGCTTGTTTTGGAAGGAGGCATTCAGAATGCAATTTGTAATCTTAAGGGGAGAGTTGAAATGGGCTATGGATTTAGAAGCAGGTGGTGGCTCAGCAGTAAAGAATCCACCTGCCAATGCTGCTGCTCATAAGTCGCTTCAGTCGTGTCCGACTCTGTGAGACCCCATAGACGGCAGCCCACCAGGCCCCTCCATCCCTGGGATTCTCCAGGCAAGAGCACTGCAGTGGGTTGCCATTTCCTTCTCCACCAAGGCAGGAGACGTAAGTTCAATCCCTGGGTCACAAAGATTCCCTGGAGAAGGAAGTAGCAACCTACTCCAGTATTCTTGCCCGGGATATCCCATGGACAGAGATAGTCCATGAAGTCAAAAAGAGCTGGACATGACCGAGTGACTGAGCACTCAGGCATGAAAGATTTCACTGGGGTGAGGGGTGGCAGTGCTCTGAGCTGTGGGATGCACTCTCCTGCACCTGCTTTCAGCGTCTGTTCCACCCAACAGGCTGCAGAAGTTCCCCAGTGCGCTGAGCAGGGGACTGCACTCACCAGCGTCTCTCTGCTGTCTGGGGCCAGCTGATATCCTGAGAACAAGATTCTCACTGGGACAGACTGCTTGACGTTGGAGCACCCTTGGGGAATGCCCCCGCCAATGCATTGGTGCTTCCCCCAGCACTATACCTCACTTTCTAGAAAACTGCAGAGGAGCAAAAATGTGTACAATTTGAATCAAAATACAAGTGCACTAATGGAAATTACATTTCTAATTTGCATCTGTATAGTGCTTAATGGTTGAAGTTATTTTCAAAGGCAAGATCTTCCCTTGGGAGGTGGCTATTATTTTCAGTTTTGCTGTTTTGCAGACAAGGATGATGAGTCTGAGTGTGAATCTGTTACCTTACACAACAGTAAGTCCACTAGTAGAGAAGTCCAGAAGCTGTGGTGCATGGGTTTAGTTGCTCCTTGGCATGTGGAATCTTCCCAGACCAGGGATTGAACCTGTGTCCCCTGCATTGGCAGGTGGATTCTTATCCACTGTACTACCAGGGAAGTCCAGATTGTGTCTTTCCTTAGTTCATTTTTATGATAAAGGGTATCTGCACCAGAAGCCCTTCTCTTCAGACTTTTCCTCCTGCTACATGAGCCAGAATAGGGTTACAGGTCCATCTCTAATGGAGTTGCTGGAAGGAGGATGTGTTATCAGGATGGGCTGGGATGAAACATGCTGTTTTCACTAAATTCACGGCCACTCACATGAAGAAGGCTCTTACTGCCACTTTCTTCTCTGCCACCAGAGACTCCTAGACCAGTGCTTCTCCCACTTGAGTGTGCATCAGCGTCATCTGGGGGTGGGGGCGTTGTTTGAGCACAGGTGGCTAGACTTAGATGAGAGTTTCTGGTCCAGGAGGTCTAGAGCAGGGCCTGAGAATTTGCATCTCCGACAAGTTCTCAGATGATACTGATGCTGTGTGTCCCGGGACCACACTTTGGGAACCACTACTCTAGATCATTGACCGTCACTGTCCTAGACCACACCATCGGCCTCTTTTCTTTTCTTCTCAAACATCTACCACCTCTCCCCACTTGATCCTCCATCTGAACTGATACCTCAGCTTATACTGCCCATTTCACTGAAACTACCTTGCTGCTCCTACCATCACATCTAACATGGTACTCATACATTCTGGTTTCCTTGCCATCACTCTGCATGAGCTGCCATGCTCCTGTTGAAGGTCAATCCCAACATCTGTGCACTCAACCTCATCTCCTCTCGCTTATCCAAGAATATCACTCAAAAAAATGTTAGCAAATATGCTCTGACATTGTCCATCTCCAAACAAAGACACCAAAAACAGACAAACTTCCTTGACCCCAATTCCTCCTCAACCATTATCTCAATTCTCTGTTTCCTTCGATAGCAAATCTCTTGAGATCTCATCCTCACTCTCCTCACTTCCTTTCTTTCATCCTCTCTTGATCCCAGTCTGATCCAACTTTTGTTTCCACCTTTCTGTTGAAACTGCTCTTGTCAAGGTCAACAATGACTTTCTGGTTCCTATTTCCAGGGGTGAAGTCCAGGTTCCCACCTTATCCAGTCCATTAGCAGTACCCAGTAAAGCTCATTTCTTCCTTTTTGGAGCCACACTCTCTTTCGACTTCTGGCCACTGATTTCTCTTTGTTCTCCTCTCTCCTCTCTGACTGTTCCCTCGCAGTTTTTTCTACCTACTTTTCTTTTTTTCACTGACCTCTAAAGACTAGAGATTCCTAGAGCTCAGTCCTCTCTACCTAGTTTTATCTAGTGTTTTACATGCTGCCTACCTGCCATGATTCCCCAATTCATATCTCTAGTCTAGATCTCTCCACTGAATTCCAGAGACATGGACCCCATAGCAGGCATCACAAGATATACAGTGGATATGTCAAAATTAACACCCCCCAGTCTGGGCTCCTTCTTCTTCCCCAGAAATCCAGCACATATATAGAGCAAATTTTTCTTCCTACTTACAGCAAATGGGGATTTCATTCTTTCCAGGGCTTCCTTGGTAGCTCAGCTGGTAAAGAATCTGCCTATGAGGCGGGAGACTGCGGTTCAGTTCCTGGGTTGGGAAGATCTGCTGGAGAAGGGATAGGCTACCCACGCCAGTATTCTTGGGCTTCCCTTGTGGCTCAGCTGGTAAAGAATCCACCACCAATGCGGGAGACCTGGGTTCAGCCCCTGGGTTGGGAAGATCCCCTGGAGAAGGGAAAGGCTATCCACTCTAGTATTCTGGTCTGGAGAATTCCATGGACTGTATTGTCCATGGGGTCACAAAGAGTTGGACACGACTGAGCGATTTTCACTTTCATTCCTCATACCAGGATCTTGGAATCATCCTTGCCTCGACTCCTCTCTCTCATACCATATCCAAACCATCAGTAAATACCATTGGATCTACCTTCAACATGTACCCAGAATCTGATCCCGGACCACAGCTTCTACTGCCATCAATTCTGGTCCAAGTCACTCTCTTGTCCTGCCTCCACCATTATCAAAGCATCTTAGGGACATCCCTGGTGGTCCAGTATCTAAGATTCCACACTCCAAATGCAGGGGCTTGGGTTTGATCCCTGGTCAGGGAAATAGGTCCCACATGCTGCAACTAAAAAAAGATCCTGCATGCCACAGCTAAAGAACCCACATGCCACAATGAAGATAGAGGATCCCTTGTGCCAAAACTATGACATGGTGCAGCCAAATAAATATATTTTTTAATTTTTAAAGACTACAAAGAAAATACCATTAAAATAAAAAAAGCACCTTAATCTCTCTACTTCTTATCTTTCCTCCCCTCAACTCCCATCATCTATTTTCAACACAACCAGCCAGAAGATGCCATTAAAATGTAAATCAGATTATGTCACTCTTCAGCTCAAAATCTTACACAGGGCAAAAGCCAAAGTCTTTACAAAGGCCTACAAGTGATCCAGCCCTGGAAGTTTCTCTGACACCATCTCATTCCCCTTCTCTCGCTTCCCTGCAGCTAGGCTGGCCTCCCAGCAGCTCCCTGAACCCATCAAGCACAGGTTTACCTAACACTTAATGTGACTCTACCAGGGGCACCCCTCCTGCAGAAATCTCTGAATTTAGCTCCTTCACATTTCTGCTCAGATGTTTCTTGTTCAGAAAGACTTTCCCTGACATCCCTAAGTAAAATAGGAATAATTCTTTCTCTCACTTCCACCCCAACATTTTCTCTTTCCTAAAAGAGAAAAATTGACCCTAATTGTCTCATAGCACATATTACACCTAACATATTACATAGGTTATCTGCTTATATGTCTCCCTACTAAAATGAAGGCAGTGTGAGGGCAGGCAATTTGAACTTATAGTGGGCACCCAGTAAAATTTTTGAATTGATTAATGGAAAGGGGAGTTCCCACAGAAAACAACAAATTAGCAACTAAATTATACTTTGAACTCTTGTGAGTGAGGTTAGTGATAGTCAGTCCCACAGAGCCCTATCAACTATTTTCAGTCTGAGTTTCTGGTCTGCAAGGCCCAGAAATAGACTCTGGACTACATTATTCCTTGGTAGATGCTATCATCCTCAGAGACATAGCCATCTAGCTTTCATCAAAAGAGCCCCATTTTGAAAAGGGAACACTTATACATTGTAGAGAATATAAATTGGTACAGCCAGTGTCACAAACATTATGAAAGTTTCTAAAAAAAAAAAAAAAAAAAAAAAAGAACTACTATATGACCTAGTAATTCCACTCCTGGGTATATACCCATTAAAAAAAAGGAAACACTGGACTTCTCTGGTGGTGCAGTAGATAAGAATCTGCCTGTCAATGCAGAGGACATGGCAGGGGACTTGGTTTGATCCCTGGCCTGGGAAGATTCCATATGCCTCAGAGGAACTGAGTCCTTGCACCACAACTACTAAAGCCTGCAAGCCCTAGAGCCAACAAGTCTCAACTACTGAGCCTGCATGCTGCAACAACTGAAGCCCATGTGCCTAGAGCCCAAGCTCTGTAACAAGAGAAACCTGCTAAACAAGAAGCCTGCACACCACAACTTGAGAGTAGCCCCCGTTCTCTGCAACTAGAGAAAGCCTCTATGTGGCAATGAAGACCCATCACAGCCAAAAATAAATAAATAAAGCAGTGTGTACATATCAAAAAAGATTTGCACATCTTAAAAAAAACAGAAACACTAATTCAAAAAGATCAATGAAATCCAATGTTCATAACAGCATTATTTACAATAACCAGGATATGGATGCACCTAAGTGTCCATCAGCAGATAAATGGGGACTCACCTGGTGGTCCAGTGGTTAAGAATCCCCCTACCAATGCAGGGGACAAGAGTTCCATCCCTGGTTTGTGAAGATTCCACATGCCATGGGGCAACTAAGCCCATGTACCACAACTCCTGAAGCCTGCATGCCCTAAGCCCATGCTCTGAAACAAGAGAAGCTACCACAGTGAGAAGCCTGGGCACCACAACTAGACAACTAGAGAAAGCCCACACGCGGCAGTGAAGACAGCACAGCCAAAAGTAAATAAATATTGTTGAAAAACAGGTAAATGGATAAAGACATGGCACGTATGTGTGTATACATATATATTTGTGTACGTATATATATATATATATATACACAGACACACATATATATGCATACAGTGAAATATTACTTAGCCAGAGTAATTTTAAGAAATAAATTTTACCATTTACAACAATATGGATGGACTTAGGAGGTATTATGCTAACTGAAATAAGTCTGACAGAGGAAGACAAATACTGCATGATATCACTTGTATGTAGAATTTTAAAAATAAGAGAAACTACTGAATATTACAAAACAGAAACATACTCACAGACATAGAGAACAAACTAGTAGTTACCAGTGGGAAAATGGATCAGGAAACGGCAAGATAGGGGTAGCGAATTAAGAGGTACAAACTATTATGTATAAAGTAACTAAGTTACAAGACTATCTTGTATAGCACAGGGAATATAGCCAATATTTTATAATAACTATAAATGGAGTCTAACCTTTAAAAATTGTGAATCACTATTTTGTACACCAGAAACATACACAATATTGTAAATCAACTATACCTCAATTAAAAAAGCAAATTCTCCAAGTCCCAAGTCCCCCAACTAAAGGTAGTAGTTAATGAAACTGGTGGCAAAATCATTCTACAAGCAGATAATCCCTCCCTGATTGATCAGGTTCACAACCAACTAATTCTTGTACATTGTTTTTGCTCAAAGCTGGGCACACATGTAAGCTCCATAAAGAAACTTACCCACCAGAGTTGACCCTCTCCTTTCCTCCCACAAGTTAATACTCAATAAAAACCACCTGATCATTTTGGTGATTCCATTCTGCACCATATAACCACCTGTGTGAATGTGTGCTCAGTCGTATCTGACTCTTGACTACATAGCCTATTAGCCTCTTCTGTCCATGGAATTTTCCAGGCAAGAACAATGGAGTGTGTTGCCATTTCCTCCTCCAGGGGATTTTTCTGACCCAGGGATTGAACCGACGCCTCTTGCATCTCCTGCATTGGCAGGTGAATTTCTTACCACTGCGCCCCCTAAGAAGCCCCTGTACCTTGACAAATAAATTGATTATTCTATGAGGAGGCTTTACTCTTCTATCAGCATTGATTTGACTTCTTTCACGTAAGCCAAACTTGTTCTCATCCCCAGACAATGGTGTTCTTTTGTTAGAAACATACAGCATCCTGTGAAAATGGCAAGAACATCCCTGAGGAATTGTCTGGGTTGGAGCCTTGCCAACGTGGCATTTAATACCTGTCTGCACTGCAAAGAGACCTGAAATGACCTCCCCAGGTGATTTTTTTTCTCTTCTATGAAAGACCGCACTAGAGATTTTGGAACAATTCAACAGATCATGAGACTGGCAAAAAGAGACAGAAGGACTCAATTGGGAATGAGACAGGGCAGCAGCCTGACCCCTCCACTGAAAGGGATTAAATTGAACTAATTGGATTAGAAGCTAAGGCAGGAGGTCTCAGATACTGAGAGGGTACTGGAGGCTTTCAGAATTCTGCCAGTGATAAAGCATAGGTGTCACTGGTTTTAGAGCAAGCCACCTGAAAATATCTCAAATTCCAAACCCACTGGGTGAAATCTTTGCCAAATTAATCATTAACTCTCCTCTTTGTAAAAAAGGAAGAAAAATCTCCTTAGGCAAGAAACTCAGAGCTTGCTGGGGGCATTTTGTTTTGAGAGCAGTAAGAAGGGAGTAATCATCACATGAATTCCAAATAGAAACTTCAGAAAAGAAAAAAAATACAAAAACAATAAAGAAAGAAAGAAACTTCATCCAGTCTGGAACAGGGCCAAATGTTATGAAAATGGCCTGAGGTCACCCATTGATAGATGTGAAGAGAATTTAAAGTTGTAGGTACTCCTGACAGTTAAGTGATTAGAGTTTGTTTCTCTTTACTTGTGGCTTCCCTAGTGGCTCAGCGGTAAAGAATCCTCCTGCAATGCAGGAGGTGCAGGTTCGATCCCTGGGTGGGGAAAATCCCCTGGCAGAAGGTGAGGCTACCCACTCCGGTATTCTTGCCTGGAGAAGCCCATGGGCAGAGGAGCCTGGAAGGCTATGGGTCACAAAGAGTTGGACGTGACTGAAGCGTCTGAGCATGCACGAACTTGCCCTTGAGCTGAGTATTTCAACATTTTTTTCCAACCATGCTGCATGGCATGTGGTATCTTAGTGCCCCAACAAGGGATTGAACCTATGCCCGCTGCCTTGGAATCATGGAGTCTTAACCACTGAACCTCCAGGGAAGTCCCTAAACATTCTTAATAGATGTAGAACTAGTCATAGGTGAAAGGGCTTCATAAACTGCAAAAGGCAAAACAAAAACAAGCCAAAAGGGACTTCCTGGGTGGTCCAGGGGTGAAGACTCTGAGTAGCCAGATTCACTGATTAATAAAATAAACCCCAGACCTGTTGTGTTTGTTATCTAGCTGCTATTATTGAGATTCAGAGTTTATGTATTAAAAAGCTCAGGTGAGTTTCTGTGCTCCCATGTCTGTTTGCGCCCATCTCCAGTGAGTTGTCACGGCTACTCTGCCTGGGACCTCTGCTCATCTTGTAAGGCCATCAGGAGTCACATGTCCAGTAGGGATTAACACTGAGAACTCACCTCAAAAGCAGAGCTTGTCAGATTGTGCTGTGCCTTCAAACCAGGCCAGTCTTGCTAACACACAGATTTCAGATTCCCTGGGTCTAGAGTGTGGCTTGAGAGTCGGCACATCCAACAAGCTCCCAGGTGATGCCAATACTACTGGTCCACTGACCGCACTTTGAATAGCAGGGCTTTGAGCTACATAGTCTGCAACTTGGGTTCTCTTTTCAATGATAGGATGTCCAAGGAGGCAGATTCAGATGTAACTGGTTAGGTCAAATGCCTGGAGCAATGGTTCTCAAAGTGTGGTCTAAGACAAGCAGCATGAGCATCACTTGGGAGTTTGTTAGAAATGCTAATTCTTAGGCCCCCTCCCCAGAGTTTCTACACCAGAACCTCCTGTGCAATGGCAGTAATCTGTGTCTTGATAAGCCCTCCATGTGATTCTGATGCTCGCTAATGTAGATCCAACCAGTCCATCCTAAAGGAGATCAGTCCTGGGTGTTCATTGGAAGGACTGATGCTGAAGCTGAAACTCCAATACTTTGGCCACCTCATGCTAAGAGTTGGCTCATTGGAAAAGACTCTGATGCTGGGAGGGATTGGGGGCAGGAGAAGGGGACGACAGAGGATGAGATGGCTGGATGGCATCACTGACTCAATGGACATGAGTTTGAGTAGACTCCGGGAGTTGGTGATGGACAGGGAGGCCTGGCGTGCTGCGATTCATGGGGTCGCAAAGAGTCGGACACGACTGAGCGACTGAACTGAACTGAACAGAACTGTTTAAGAACCACCACTCCAGCACATTGAAATCACCTGAAAAGTTGAAAACAAAACCAAGACCTGAGTCCATTCAAGAGAATCGAACTCGGTCATTCTGGGGTAGGACCCAGGCATGCAGAGAGATTCTACTGTGTAGTCAGTGCTGAGGACAGCTGGGCTGGAACAGAGAGCTGATCCTTCTCATGCAGGAGGATTAAGTCTAAAGCATCTCTGTGACCCACCACAGGCTTGTTGCAGGTCTGAACATCTATCCAAACAGTGTGCACCCTGGGTCTCCAGTATGGCTGGGTCAGAGTGTGGCTGATGCAGAATTAAGTCCTCACTCCTCCCTGGCGAACCCATGTCTCTCTTCTTTGCTTCTGTGCTCTGGCTGGAGCAGCCTCCTGCTATAGCACTACCAGTCACCAGTCACCCATCCTTAAAGACCCATATCAAACCCGGGTCTTCAGAAATCCCTCCCTAAACTCTTGCTAGATTAGATTTACTCTTCCATAGGGTCTCACGGCATGCTATTTGTGATTCTTATTTTCCTGTATTACCTTCAAGCCTTGACTCTTCCTCTCCACTGAATTGTAAACTCTTTGAGATACCAAGAACCGCATATGACTCAACTATGTTATCTCTTCCTTCAGTGTAAGTGCCACACTGCAAACCTAGTAGGCACTCAATAAATATTTTCTTGAATTTGGAGTCAAAGCCGCTGCGGTTGGGGTTTGTCTTTGCTGTTAGTGGCTGTGAAACAGGAGGGAAGAGTGCAGGGCACAACCTTGAAAAGAATGACACAGTCATTGAGGATACGACATGAACTAGTTAGAACCAACTAGGTCCAAAACGGCAGAATATTTGACTTTCAGGGGACCCTGGGCCTCATTATTTGTTTATTGTAATGTATTATCATGCTAATGGCATACCCACTAATGCCATGACAGTTTCCAAGCTGACCATACAAGGCCAAAAAGTGGGCAGTGGTCCAATTCCTGGAAATCTCCATCCTTTTTCCAAAACAGTTGGAATAATCCTCCCACTCATTAGCCTATGAAATTACCCAGCACAAGAAAACTAACCATCCCATATTTTGGGGCCTCTCACATTCTGAGATGGCGCACATTCTGTCTGTGGACTTTGTTTCTCCCAGGCCTCTCTCACCTTTTGAGATGGACTGTCTTCTATCTATGGAATGTGTATCCCTCTAAATAAATCCACTTCTTACCTATCACTTTGTGTCTCACTGAATTCTTTCTGTGATAAAACATAAAGAACTTGAGCTTTAATAAGTCCCAATCAGAGTTTTGGTGGGGTTCAAATCCCATCTGAGTTCTGTGGTTTCAGCCACATGACTCAGTTTGCCAACTCTCTTAGTCCCGCTTATCTTATCTTTAAAATTAGGATGTTGAACAAGATAATCTTTAAGGTCGTTTCCAACCCCAGATTCTCTGATTCTGTGTAGTCTATTCTTACTGCTATAGACTACACACAAGCCCTACTGACACTCGGCATAGTTGGCTACTGGATTAGAGATGGACACAAATTCTTTGATATTCCTCTCATAGAGGGGCGAGGTCTACTTCCCCTCCCCATTATTCTGGGTTGTACTGTAACTGGCTTTGGCCAATAATAGACTACAAAGGACATGATATTGTGCCAGTTCTGGGCACAGTTAAGTGGCTGTCCTGAGCAGGGTCAGGATGAAGTAGGGGGAGAGAAGGTGAGGAAGAAACTTGGAACTTTGGGACTCCAAAGACAAGCCTCTAACAGGGTATGGCAGTTTTGGCTTTATGCATCCTGGGACACTAGGTGTTAGGGATCTGAACCATAATAAGGAAGAACAAATCTGACTCCATATTGAACCTGTTTCTTTTACTTTAACCTTTGTATTATATTGCTCTTGCTACAAGAATGCTGCCTGTAGCCTGCAATATACAGGACAGTCCATTCTCAAGGGTCTGATGTTTCAAGGTATAATGTCAGAGATACATTTTCCACTCATACAGAGATAAAAGGTGCAGAACAGAGAATAACATTTGTCTTGTTGGAGGTTTATAGGAACATTGTGACCAGACCTAGGTGAACAGAAGAAAGGATTCTGGCACCAAGAAGTTCACAGCAACCAACCACACTCTGTCCCCTTTTAGCACAGAATAAACCTGAACTCTTAACTCAAGTAAGATGGTTTTCAGGGATACTAGTCCACCATCTTCTCAGTTTCCTGGCTTTCTGAATAAAGCCACTATTCCTTGCCCCAACCATTTATCTCTTGATTTACTTGCCTGTTGTGTGGGAAGCAGTACGAGTTTGGACTCAGGAGCAGAATTGTTTATTACGTGAAACCTGGCCAACTTACTGCAGAGACGACGCAGAGAGGCTTTGAGTCTACAGGAAGAGAGAGGGTTTATGAAGTCCAGTCTTCCAGTCATCCCTGCCAAGGTGCCAGACATGTGAGTAAAACTGTCTCGGGCCCTCCAGATCAGCCCCACCACTAGCTAAAGGCCAACCAGTGATCCCAGTTGACACCACCTCGAGCAGGAGAATCACGCAGGTGAGCCCTGCCCTCCTTCCTGAGATATAAAATCACAATACATAATAAAATGGTTGCTGTTTCAGTCAGCACATTTAGGGAAGTTCATTACGTAGCCACAGACAACCAGAATACTGTGTTGATGGCATTCTGTGAAATTCTTTGCAGTTTAACATGCAAATATTTGATAGATGTTGGAGAAAACATGAATGAATACACCCGTTCATAAAAGAAACCTGTTAAAGTGGATGACATTTTGCGCTCTTTCCACTGACTTTGATTTCTCAAGTCAATTACATGGGCGGTGGACACATTTTTAGAGCAAACCCACTAAAAACAAGGGCCTCCTTGAGATCTCTCTGAATGACTATGACGTAGCCCAGGAGCGCGGTGTCAGGACTTGTCCAGCGGATGTAGGAGGAGGCAGGGAATTGTAATGAAGGCTGGAGAAGGTGGGGCCCTCACTCAAAGAGGGCTTTGTCTGCTCCTGAACACAGTGTGGCCGTTTCCTCGGGCGAAATGTTCAGTTTGGGAGAGATTTGCAATTTGAAAAGACAGATTTTATTTCCTCCTCTTCCCAGCTAATTTAAACCTCCACTGATCCCAAGGGAGATTTTTAGTGCAGTATAATAAGGACACTTTCAGAATCACAGCCTCTTTTTTTCTGAATGTGTTTCTTATGTAAATGCTGCATCAGAGCCATTTCCCTCTTCTTTACACTTTACTTCTGCTTTTAAAACCTGCAAAATAGAAACACAGAGAAAGACACCTTGAAAATACTTTGGGTTTCATCTCTTTTCCATTTTTACCTCAGGCTCCCCACATTTTAAAAAAAATCTTTATTCTTCAAGTCAAGCATATTTAAAAATCATGTTCTGTTGAACTGGAGAAGCAGAAAAAAAAAAAGATTCCTGTATATTTAGGTCCAAGTATACCAAGAATGCAAGGCACTTTATAATGATCTAACAATCCTCAGAAGGCTGCAGTGAGGTCAGGTGGCCGTCAAGAGTCATTCAAAGAGGCCCCCTCTGAGGCTATGGTGCTCCCCTCTCCCATAACAGTGTTTCTGGAGGCAAACGGGGGCGAGGGGGGTGGGGGGCAGGAGGGAAGAAAAGTGCTGGCTGCATAGGGCTCTTTCAAGAAGGTTTTCTTTTTTTCCTGACTCCCTTCCACTTTCCCACTGCCTCTCACTAGGGAGAACTGGCCACGGTGTAGTGTTTGCGGTCCACGCTTGTTACCCTATATGGCGGCTATTCTACAATACCTAACTGTACCGATTTGTTCATATCTATTCACCTGGGCTCCCAGTCTGACTGTGGCTCAGATCATGAATTCCTTATTGCAAAATTCAGAATTAAATTGAAGAAAGTAGGGAAAACCACTAGACCATTCAGGTATGACCTAAATCAAATCCCTTATGATTATACAGTGAAAGTGACAAATAGGATTCAAGGGATTAGATCTGATAGACAGAGTGCCTGAAGAACTATGGATGGAGGTTTGTGACATTGTACAGGAGGCAGTGATCAAGACCATCTCCAAGAAAAAGAAATGCAAAAAGGCAAAATGGTTGTCTGAGGAGGCCTTACAAATAGCTGAGAAAAGAGAAACTAAAAGCAAAGGAGAAAAGGAAAGATATATCTATTTGAATACAGAGTTCCAAAGAATAGCAAGGAGAGGTAAGAAAGCCTTCTTCAGTGATCAATTCAAAGAAACAGAGGAAAACAATAGAATGGGAAAGACTAGAAATCTCTTCAAGAAAATTAGAGATACCAAGGGAATATTTCATGCAAAGATGGGCACAATAAAGGACAGAAATGGTATGGACATAACAGAAGCAGAAGATATTAAGAAGAGGTGGCAAGAATACCCAAAAGAACTATATGAAAAAGATCTTCATGTCCCAGATAACCACGATGATGTGATCACTCACCTAGAATCAGACATCCTGGAGTGCAAAGTCAAGTGGGCCTTCGGAAGCATCACCACGAACAAAGCTAGTAGAGGTGATGGATTTCCAGTTGAGCTATTTCAAATCCTGAAAGATGATACTTTGAAAGTGCTGCACTCAACATGCCAGCAAATTTGGAAAACTCAGCAGTGGCTATAGGACTAGAAAAGGTCAGTTTTCATTCCAATCCTAAAGAAAGGCAATCCCAGAGAATGCTCAAAGTACTGCACAATTGCACTTATCTCACATGCTAGCAGAGTAATGCTCAAAATTCTCCAAGCTAGGCTTCAGCAGTACATGAACAGAGAACTTCCACATGTTCAAGCTGGATTTAGAAAGGGCAGAGAAACTAGAGATTAAATTGCCAACATCTATTGGATCATAGAAAAAGCATAAGACTTCTAGAAAAACATCTACTTCTGCTTTATTGACTACTCCAAAGCCTTTGACTGTGTGGATCACAACAAACTGGAAAATTCTTCAAGAGATGGGAATACTAGACCAACTGACCTGCCTCCTGAGAAATCTCTATGCAGGTCAAGAAGCAACAGTTACAACAGGACATGGAACAATGGACTGGTTCCAAATCAGGAAAGGAGTACTTCAAGGCTACACCCTGCTTATTTAACTTATATGCAGAGTATATCATGTGAAATCCCGGGCTGGATGAAGCACAAGCTGGAATCAAGATTGCCGGGAGAAATATCAATAACCTCAGATATGCAGATGACACCACCCTTATGGCAGAAAGCAAAGAAGAACTAAAGAGCCTCTTCATGAAAGTGAAAGAGGAGAGTGAAAAAGTTGGCTTAAAACTCAACATTCAGAAAATTAAGAGCATGGCATCCTGGTCTCATCACTTCATGGCAAATAGATGGGGAAAGAAGGGAAACAGTGACAGATTGTATTTTCTTGGGCTCCAAAATTACTGAAGATGGTGAAATTAAAAGACGCTTGCTCCTTGGAAGGAAAGCTATGACCAACCTAGACAGCACATTAAAAAGCAGAGACATTAAAGCTATGGCTTTTCCAGTAGTCATGTGTGGACGTGAGAGTTGGACTATAAAGAAAGCTGAGCACCAAAGAATTGATGCTTTTAAACTGTGGTGTTGGAGAAGACTCTTGAGAGTCCCTTTGACTGCAAGGGGATCCAACCAGTCCATCCTAAAGGAAATCAGTCCTGAATATTCATTGGAAGGACTGATGCTGAAGCTGAAGCTGAAGCTCCAATACTTTGGCCACCTGATGTGAAGAATTGACTTATTGGAAAATACCCTGACACTGGGAAAGACTGAAAGCAGGAGGAGAAGGGGACAACAGAGGATGAGATGGTTGGATGGCATCACCGACTTGATGGGTATGAATTTGAACAACTCTGGGAGTTGGTGATAGACAGGAAAGCCTGGTGTGCTGCAGTCCATGGGGTTGCAAAGAGTCGGACACAACTGAGCAACTGAACTGAACTGAAATGATTCACCTGGGCTCGCAAGTGGATCAGTGGGTAAAGAATCCATCTGCAATGCAGGAGACCTGAGTTGGATCCCTTGGTCAGGAAGATCCCCGGACAAGGGCATGGCAACCCTCTCCAGTATTCTCGCCTGGACAATCCCATGGACAGAGGAGCCTGGCGGGATGCAGTCCATGGGGTCACAAAGCGTTGAACAGGACTAAGGCAACTGAGCACATTCACCTGCTTAGGAGCAAAAGCGAAAGAAGGATTATGTCTCATTTCCATATCCCTGCACACAGCAAAAACAATAAAGAATAAAAATACACTTAATGAACGAATGAAAGATTGAACAAATGAGTTTCATTTCCAAATCGGGCACTTACCAGCACAATTTCCTTGGGCAAGTTCTTCCACCTCTGAGAAGATCCTGGTTTCCTTCTGTGTGAGATGTGGAGAGTGGCAAGCCCCTCCCTCGTGGGTAGCTGTGAGAGATAACGGGGTAACATTTGTGAAGGGTGTGGCAGAACATGTCAGGACATGTCAGGCACACAGTAGCTTCTCAGCTAAGGTTCAGCCACTCCTCGTTTCCAGATCCACCTCGAGATGGACTGGGCCTGGCTGCTCTATAAGCCTTGAGCACCGGGGCGAGGGGGATCGCCTGTGGGGCTTGTGGTGCCCAAAGTACTGCTCTTCCTTCCTGTGTCACTTATATCAGTTTCCTTAAGACCTGGTCCTTTAACCTGAGCCTTTGCTGTTGTTTGGTTGCTAAGCCATGTCTGACTCTTTTTGAGCCCATGGACTGTAGTCTGCCAGGCTCCTCTGTCCATAGCGATTCTCCAGGCAAGAATACTGGAATGGGTTGCCATGCCCTCCTCCAGGGGATCTTCCCCACCCAGAGATTGAATGCGGGATCAGCAGGCAGGCAGATTCTTTACTATTGAGCCACCAGGGAAGCCCCAACCTGAGATTTAGTTTCTATTTAAAAGGCAAATTTGGGGGAGGGAGGAGAAGGGGACACTTCAGGCCTGGAACCTCTGTGGATGAGATAAGGAGGGGGGGGATGGAGGAAACTGGGAATCTTGGGATTCCAAAGACAGGCATCAGGAGGGGCTGTCCTGTGTACCGGAGAGATCAGAGTTCAGATCTGAGCTTTTCCTGTTGCTGGAAGCAAGTAGATTACTTAACCTCTTCAAATTGTAGCCTGTAGTTTGTCAGTCACCCAGTCGTGTCTGACTGTTTGCAACCCCATGGTCTGCAGTACCCCAGGCCTCCCTGTCCCTCACCATCTCCCAGAGTTTGCCCAAGTTTATGTTCACTGCATCAGTAATGCCGTCCAGCCATCTCATCCTCTGATGCCATCTTCTTCTTCTGCCCTCAGTCTTTCCCAGCATTAGGGACTTTTCCAGTGAGTCCTCTGTTCACATCAGATAACCAAAATACTAGAGCTTCAGCTTCAGCATCAGTCCTTCCAGTGAATATTCAGGGTTGATCTCCCTTACGTTTATTGACCTATAAAAAAGGACTGTAAAAGCGAACGTGGGGGGTGACTCTGGGGTTAAATGAGGCGATATAGCCAATGCTTAGTAGTTAGTTACTGTTCCTGCGCAGTGGGTGCCGGTGAGAGACAGAGGCAGCGCCTGCGGGCTCCAGTAGGTTAAGTAAGGCTCACATTGGGGCTCCATCGGGCCATGGTTACTATCTCCTTCCCATCACCTCAATTTCTCAGGCTCCGCGCTCTTTGCCTGGGGCCCGCTGTGACCACACTGACAGCCACCTAAATTAATTATGAGAGAATGCACCTTTTCCATCCTCAAAGCACAAACCAGAGACAAAGGCGAGAGTACAACAATAATATTTCATGCCAACGGAGACAGTGGGCCTCAACTTCAGCCTCAGGAAGGAAATGGTGAAAACATTCCACCATTGAATTGAAAGCCTGGAGAAAACAGTAGGTGGGAGGCAACCCACAGAGCGGGGCGGGGCGGCTGCGGGATGCGCCTCGGAGCCTCGAGGCGATAGGGGCGCAGGTGGGAACCGGTCCGCGCCCCACCTCACTCCACCCCACCCCCCAGGGCGCCGGCAAAACCTCCCGGGCCGTGGCGCCGAGCTCTCACCCCTTTGCTTTTCTCCCCTGCTCCTTCCTTCTCCCCTCGCAGCCCCGCCGCGGCTCCTACACCCCCTCTCCAGGCGCCCCGGCGGGGACAAGGATCCCACCAGATGCACCGCGGGAAGTTCGTAGCGCGGCTCACCCTCTCCTCGCCCCTCCCCTGGCTCCGCCGTCCCTTCCTTTCTCTTTCTCTCCTTTCTCCTTCTATTTACTCTTCTCTCCCCTACTCCTATGCTCTTTCCTCCTCGCCTTCTTGCTTCTCCCCTCCCCGCCTCGCGAGCCTCCCTGTCCACACACCGCGGTCTGGAACGCCCCAGAAGACGGCTGATGCCCTGAGACGGATCCCAGCGCCCTGTTGATCTTTTCTTGCTTTGCTTTGAGGAGGAGATAGCCATCTCCGAGCACGCCCTGGCTGGCTTGTCCCAGCGGGCCCGCTGAGCTGCTGGGCGCCCAAATTTCGATCCTCCTCCTGCGCAGTCCGCAACGCCTCCTCACTGTCCTGTGTGCGCTCTAGGCTGGCCCCAGACCCGTTAAACCAGTCTCTGTGGTCCCCGGACACCGCGTCAGAGAGCCACATGCTGCGGGGACAGTGAAATGTAACAAGCTTTCTACCGTCTCCTCTCCCTGCTGGCCTCTGGTTGCGGAAATGCTGCCACAGGGCTCAGGTTGTTCGGGGAGCCCAGTTAGGAGTGGGGGGGTGCCGGCAGGAGAGCCAGGTACACCCCTAGGGTGGGGGATGGAAAGGGGCATCTGGAGGGCCTTCTGGCCAGGCTGGGCCCCAGAGCAGAGCCTTATCCAAATTCAGAATTCAGTGCCACACCTGAAAGCCTCTGACATTTCCTCCTGGGTGGGGATGGGTTTCACCACAGGTCACATTGCTCCAGGAAAGAAAAAAGAATCGTGATCTGAATTGTCATGGCAAGTGTGTACTTGAAATCTTATTAAGGTCTATTTTTAGATCCCATGTCTGCTGCACTTATCACCAGAGATGAATTCTAGAGGGTCTCTCTGCTTTACTGATCTTTAAGGAAAGACTTCCAAGATGAGAGAAGAGTGGGAAGACGTAGGTCTTGTCCTGGGAGGGTATGTTTTTGTGAAGCCCTCACCTGCCTTGACAGGGCAGTAGCCCTGGCCTGGGTCCAACAGGCCTCCTGAATGTAGCAATAATGCCAGGACTGTGGGAATCCTTTCGGGGGGCAAAGGACATTGCCCCTGTCTTCTTCCAAGCCTTGACACCACAGAAGACAGGTCTCCCTACCCACCCCTACCCCTCAAGGCAGGGTCAATCAAGGCAGATTGACCTCTGGGTTTGTCTTCTAGTAGCAAACAATTGAGTGGTTTCTATATGCCAGGTACCTTCTATACAGTAGCTCACTTAATTCTCACCATCACCCTATTTCCATCCCCTAGTTACAGGTTAGAAAACAGCCCTGCAGGGAGATCTAACCAGTCCATCCTAAAGGAGATCAGTCCTGGCTGTTCATTGGAAGGACTGATGTTGAAGCTGAAACTCCAATACTTTGGCCACCTGATTCAAAGAGCTGACTCATTGGAAAAGACCCTGATGCTGGGAGAGATTGAGGGCAGGAGAAGGGGACGACAGAGGATGAGATGGTTGGATGGCATCACTGACTCAATGGACATGAGTTTGAGTAAACTCCGGGAGTTGGTGATGGACAGGGAGGCCTGGCGTGCTGTGGTTCATGGGGTCACAAAGATTCAGACGTGACTGAGCGACTGAACCAAAGCTGAAACTGAAATAGAGAGCTTAAGCATTTTGTCTGACATCACAGAGCTTTCTGATCACTTTCCTCATCCTAAAAGTGTCCACACCTGCAGGTACCCTGCCTAAGTCCCGCTAGCCAAAGAGCACAGTGAGGGTGGATATTCACATTCTGCAGCCCTGAGCACAGGTGCTGAGGAGGAGAGAGCCTAGGCAATAACGCAGGAGCGCTGCTGCAGACAGAGTGACTCTGCATCAGCGCTCTGGCAGCCGGTGCCAAGAGCTGCCTGTCCCTGCCAGGCTGCAGAACCATCTCCCACATCTGTCTCTTGAACTGGCACTTCTCTCCTAATAGCCCATCAGCAGCTTCCCAGCCAGTCTCTCCCTCTCCATCAGAGTCCACGTAGTCATAGGTTGTAACAGCCCCCGCAGTCCCCACTTCTCCCAGCTTTGAGGGCAATGTGGAGGCACTGAATACACCCCCAGGAAAACTAGAGAGGAGCCTGGAGGCACCTTGAAGGATGCTGCTGCTCCCCACTGGAACCAGTCAGAGACACAATGACTAGAGAGGAGATGGGTCGGGGAGAGACTCAGGTCAGAAGGGGATGGAGTGTGGGATGCAGAGGTTCATGGACATGGTCCTGCCATGCCTCTGGGGACTCTTGGCACTGTCCTTTCTTTGGCTCTCTACCACATGTTTTGCCAGCTCCCTTCTGATGAGGCTGGAGGGCGGGTGGGGAGCAGTCTACAAGAGTAGGCCAGAGCAGGAGAGGAGATACCAGTGGGAGCAGGGGAAAGCTGGAGTGGCTGCTCCTGCAGAAACAGAATCAAGCCAAGCCACCTCCCTCTGCAAGGCAGGGCCCAGATCACCTTGGAACATTGCAGGGGGGTCTTGGAGCAGCAAAGGAGGAATGCCAAAGTGGCTGTAAGCCTCTCAGAGCGTGTTGAGAGTCAGTCCATGCCCACACACATGGATGCACAGTTATATACCCCCAGCCTCTCTCTTCCACACACACAGACACTTTATGGGCTCCCAAAGTGGTGGTAGTGGTAAAGAACCTGCCTACCAATGTAGGAGATGCAGGAAACATGGGTCCCATCCCTGGGTCGGGAAAAGAAAATGGCAACCTACTCCACTATTCTTGCCTGGAGAATCCCATGGACAGAAGAGACTGGTGGGCTACAGTCCATGGGGTCACAAAGAGTCAGGAATGACTGAGCAGATTTCTTTCTTTCTTTCTGCTTACGTTACATATTCGGGCTTCCCAGGTGGCTCAGAGGGAAGGAATCCACCTGCCAATGCAGGAGACACCAGAGACATGGGTTTGATCCCTGGGTTGGGAAGATCCCCTGGGAGGAGGAAATGGCAACCCACTCCAGTATTCTTGCCTGGAGAATCCCATGGACAGAGGAGCCTGGTACAGTCCACGGGGTCGAGAGAGTCAGACGACTAAGCGACTAAGCACAAGCATAGAGTACATACCCACATTTGACATAAGCTACACACACACACACACACACACACACGCGCGCGCGCGCACACGCGCGGGCAAAATAAAGACACAAAGGAACAACCAGTGAACCACACCCCGTGAGAGACATTTTTGTCCATTTACCCAGACAGGCCCAGACCCAAAGGCACACAGTGACACACTCCAAGATGTGACCACTGGGCATTCCAGACAGCTGGTCCCAGAACCCAGGCGTCCAACACTGAGTTGTCCAGAGCTCAGCTGCTCTCACCCAGCCTGGTCTGGGAAGCTCTGAGAATCCCAGGAATGGCTTGGAGGTGCTGGGCTTCCCCCAGGAGTGTGAGGCACGCAGACTGGGGTTACCTGAGAAGCTTTTGGAGGGCCTGAGGGAGACAGGGGGGCTTTGTCCACTTTGAATGGCCTAAAGCTTCCACGGGGTTCCTCTTCTTGTGTGGGTGGTGGTCAGTCTGGTCAATTGTGTTCCTTGTGGCCACAGTGTCCACTGGTCTGGATGCCACCAATGATGTGCCCCCTGATCCACACAGAAAAAGCACCAGACCTGGAGGCTGAATGTAATGTAATGTGTGTGCTCGGCTGTATCCAGCTTTTTGGGACCCCACGGACTGTAGCCTGCCAGACTCCTCTGTCCATGGGATTCTCCAGGCAGGAATATTGGAGTGGGTTGCCATTTCCTTCTCCAGGGGATCTTCCCAACCCAGGGATTGAACCAGAATCCACTGGTGCAGAAAAAGCACCAGACCTGGAGGCTGAATAGCTCGAGGCTAAAAACACAAATTCTGGAGTCACACAGCCTGGATTTGAATCTGTGCTCTGCCGCTGACTAGCTATGTGACCCTGGGCGTGTTACTTAACCTCTCTAGGCCTCAGGTTTTTTCAACTATGAAATGAGAACAGTAATACTTACCTCCTGGGGCTACTGTAAGAGTTCAGTGGGTACATTTGGACAAATTGCCTAGTGGTATACACTGCAAGCACTTTGAAGAGGTGGCTACCTAAGTGAGAGGGCTGGGGGCCCCAGAGCAGGCGACAGAGTGGCTGATAAGGAGAGGAGGGTGGGGCAGAAAGAAATCAATGGTCTGACCATGACCACACATCTATGTCTCTGTGCTGTCAACTTTGATATTCTGGAGGGAGAATAAATAAGAGCATATTTCCTCACAGAGTACAGTGTGCTTAACCAGAAAGCCACAGAAGACAGGAACATTTCCTCATTATTATATAACCATAGCAAAGATAATGCCTCCTTCTCAAAGGAGTCCAGAGCACTTAGAGACTGCATGGTCAGAGCCCAACCTGCACGGGCCCTGTGCTGGAGGATCCAGGCTGCTGGCTGCCAGCTCGGGCTGCTCCTGCAGTGGGAACAGCAGAATGTTGACCACAGGCATCCTGAGGACCCCTTCACACACAGGCGTGTGCGTGCACATGTACACACACACACACCCCAGCAGCAGCACCACCACCACCATACTCAGCATCAACACGGCATCCTCAGAACTCCCACGACAGGTCCACTTCCCCGTGGCCGACCCACACGGCGAGGCCACTGACCCTGGAGGCCGCAGAGCAACTTAGAAGCCTTGGAAGCGCTCCGCAGAAGGAGGGGAGCCCTCTCAGCCCACTGTTTGTCAACAGGAGAAGTGAGGTGAGGGGTACCGGCCTGACACAAGTTGGCACTTCCTCCTCCCCTCTGCTGTAGGCTGAGTTTGTGTCTGAGAGGGTCCCATGAGCAGGGCAGCCAGAGGGCTGCTCCACAAAGTACAGGCAGTGACTCCCGTCTGTCCACTGCGAGCCTCACTGCGTTGTGGACGCCACTGGGGGGCACAGCTCATGGATGAGGACCTCGCCTCTCTGTCCAAGCTCCGGATTGGACTACATGGAGGGGAGAGAGGTTTTCTCCTTACATGAAGAAGCAGAGGCCCATGGAAGGATTCCATGAGGCCAAAGAAATTGCAGAGTTGCTGATTTGAGGCCGCTGAGGCAAAGGAAGCCTGTCCGGGATCAAGTGTGAGTCTGGTACCATGAAGACTTAACACTTCCCTCCACTATTAAGCATGGATGGCATTTTGCTTTTAGGAGAAAGAGGGACGCGTGCGGCTCCGGACTTGAGAGGTTTTTTAAAATTAATTTTTATTGGAGTATAGTTGCTTTACAATGTCATGTTAGTGTCTACTGTACAGCAAAGTGAATCAGATGTGTATATATATATATATATATATATATATACATACACACACACACATATATCCTCTTCTTTCTGGATTTCCTTCCCATTGAAGGAAGTGCTCTTTCCACAGAGCACTGAATAGAGTTCCCTGTGCCATACACTAGGTTCTCATTAGTTATCTACTATATTATATATAGTAATAATATACTATATTATATATAGTAACAATAGTACATATATGTCAATGGCCATCTCCCAGTTCATCCCACCCTCCTCTTTCCCTGCCTTGGTGTCCGTATGTTTGTTCTCTACGTCCATGTCTCTATTTCTGCTTTGCAAATAAGATCATCTATATCATTTTTCTAGATTCCACATATATATATGCCTTAATATACGCTATTTGGCTTTTTCTGACAGTTTCTAGTTCTATCCATGTCTCTACAAATGACCCAATTTCATTTCTCTCTATGCCTAAGTAATATTCCATTGTACATATGCACCACATCTTATTTTTTTAATTTATTTTTTAATTGGAGGATAATTACTTTACAATATTGTGCTGGTTTCTGCCATATATCAACATGAATCAGCCATAAATACACATATGCCCCGCCCCACCTTGAACTTCCCTCCCACCTCCCACCTCCCTTGAACTTCCCTCCCACGTCCCGCCTCATCCCACCCCTCTAGGTTATCACAGAGCCCCAGATTTCAGCTCCCCGTGTCATAGAGTAAATTTTCACTGGCTATCTAATTGTTCATGTGATAATGCATATGATTCAGTACTGCTCTCCCTATTTGTCCCACCCTCTCCTTCCGCGACTGTATCCACAAGAGTGTTCTCTATGTCTATGTCTTCACTGCTGCCCTGCAGATAAGCTCATCAGTAACACAGGACTGGAAAAGGTTACTTTTCATTCCATCCCAAAGAAAGACAATGCCAAAGAACATTCAAACTACTGCACAATTGCACTCATCTCACACACTGGCAAAGTAATGCTCAAAATTCTCCAAGCCAGGCTTCACCTGTACATGAACTGAGAACTTCCAGATGTTCAAGCTGGATTTAGAAAAGGCAGAGGAACCAGAGATCAAATTGCCAACATCCACTGGATCATCAAAAAAGCAAGAGAGTTCCAGAAAAACATCTACTTCTGCTTTGTTGACTATGCCAAAGTCTTGACTGTGTGGATTACCACAAACAGTGGAAAATTTTTAAAAAGATGGGAATACCAAACCACTTTACCTGCCTCCTGAGAAATCTCTATGCAGGTCAAGAAGCAACAGTTAGAACAGGACATGGAACAATGGACTGGTTCCAAACCAGGAAAGAAGTACGTCAAGCCTGTATATTGTCACCCTGCTTATTTAACTCCTATGCGGAATACATCATGTGAAATGCCAGGCTGAATGAAGTACAAGCTGGAATCAAGATTGCCAGGAAAAATATCAATAACCTCAGATATGCAAATAACATCACCTTAATGGCAGAAAGCGAAGAACTAAAGAGCCTCTTGATGAAAGTGAAAGAGCAGAGTGAAAAAGCTGGCTTAAAACTCAACATTCAGAAAACTAAGATCATGGCATCCAGTCCCATCACTTCATGGCAAATACATGGGGAAACAATAGAAACAGTGAGAGACTTTGTCTTTTTGGGCTCCAAAATCACTGCAGATGGTGACTACAGCCATGAAATTAAATGACACTTGCTCCTTGGAAGAAAAACTATGACCAACTTAGACAACGTATTTAAAAGCAGAGACATTACTTTGCCAACAAAGGTCCATCTAGTCAAAGCTATAATTTTTCCAGTAGCCATGTATGGATGTGAAAGTTGGACTATAAAGAAAGCTGAGTGCCATAGAATTGATGATTTTGAACTGTGGTGTTGGAGAAGACTTTTGAGAGTCCCTTGGACTACAAGGAGATCCAACCAGTCGATCCTAAAGGAAATCAGTCCTGAATATTCGTTGTAAAGACTGATACTGAAGCTGAAGCTCCAATACTCTGGCCACTTGATGCAAAGAACTGACTCATTAGAAAAGATCCTGATGCTGGGAAAGATTGAAGGCAGGAGGAGAAGGGAACAACGGAGGATGAGATGGTTGGATGGCATCACCAACTCAATGGACATGAGTTTGAGCAAGCTCAAGAGTTGGTCATGGACAGGGAAGCCTGGCATGCTTCAGTCCATGGCATTACAAAGAGTCACACACAATTGAGTGAACTGAACTGAACCATCTTTCTAGATTCCATATATACACATTAATATACAATATTTATCTTTCTCTTTCTTATTTCACTCTGTATTATAGGCTCTAGGTTCCTCTTTCTTACTTTACTCTGTATTATAGGCTCTAGGTTCATCCACATTATTAGAACTGAGTCAAATGTGTTCATTTTTATGGCTGAGTAATATTCCATTGTGTATATGAACTGTAATTTCTTTATCCATTCATCTGTTGATGGACATCTAGTTGCTTCCATGTTCTAGTGTAATGTAAATAGTGCTGCAATGAATGTTGAGAATGTGTCTTTTTCAATTATGATTTCCTCAGGGTATACGCAGGCTACCCTGGTGGCTCAGATGGCAAAGAATATGCCTGCTATGCAGGAGGCCCAGGTTCGATCCCTGGGTGTGGAAGATCCCCTGGAGAAGGAAATGGCTACCCACTCCCGTACTCTTACCTGGAGAGCTACATGAACAGAAGAGCGTGGTGGGCTACAGTCCATGGGGTCACAAAAAGTTGGACATGACTGAGTGAGTTACACTTTCAGTTTTCAGGGTATATGCCCAGTAGTGAGATCGTACCACATATTCTTCATCCATTCCCCAATTTGAGGGGTTCTTATTGCCCTTCTCTTGGCCTTCCTGCCTCCCTGGGCTCTCAGATATACACGCTTATGCTTGCAGCTGATCCTAAGCACCTTCATCAAAGGATGGATGGACCATCACCATTTCCTGAACACTCTGGTACTTGGTACCAGGGAACCCCATGGTCACAACACTTTTTGCCTAGATTTCTGTGATGTCCAGGTCTCATACAGATGTCATAAGACAAGGAGGACCACTGTATTTCTGGTGCTTCATGTAGAGGCAGACACATAGTAGGTGCTGACAGCTTTAAAAAATGCCTTCCTATCATTGATAGCATAGTAAGAGCAGTGACCCTGACAGCAACAACCATCACCGCTGTGTGCCAAGGGCTCACTATGGGCTGGCACTGTTCTGCATGCTTTGTATGTACTGTCTCATCTAATGCCCTCAGTAGCCCTATGGGACAGGTACTCTTCCAAGCTACACGTTACAGATGAGGAACTGGGGCACAAAAAAGTCAAGTACGTTGCTTAAAGTCACGCAGGTCCTATGGGATGGGGCCAGCATCTGTATCTGGAAGGAGTCCAAGCACCTAGCTGTGAGGTCAGACTTCAGCGCCCCTATTTTTCTACTGAAACTCCCTCCCCTCAATTTCTCCAGGCTACTACCTTCCTCTCTTTCCAGATGCATTTTACCTGACACCTCCTCTTGCAAGGCTCCCCCATCCGTCAGCCCACAGTCCCCAAGACTGAGCTGGGGGACTCTTGCTTTTTTTCCCTAGCATCATGTAGATGAGTCCATTGCACTTGCTGTGAAGGCACATTTATTTTCTCCCACACAGTTCAACAATAATATCCTACCCATCACTGTATCACCACCGCCTGGCAGCATGCTGGATACTTGGTCATTGCTTGTTGAGTGGTGAACATTACCTATAAAGGATCAGAGAGTAAATTAGACTTTGCAGACTACATACAGACTCTATTGCTGCCTCTCCTCTTCCTCCTCCCAGTTCTTGAAAAATATGAAAACCATTCTTACCTTCAGGGCCACACAAAAACAGGCCATGGGGTCAGTTGTACCAATGGTTCATAGCTGGCCAAGTCCCCTGTCATTGGGGAAGTCATTTCTAAACAAACAAAAAAAAAATTACTAGTCAAACTAATTCAATGATTTTTCACATGAGGGCCATATGGGTATATCAAAATGGCAGGCAGAGGTTGGGTGGATGTGTTTGATTGTCACAATGACTGGGGAGAGGGGTTAGCCACACTTGGTGTTAACAGGTGCACCCAGGATGCTAAGCGTCGGGCAATGCTCAGGGCAGTCCTGGATAATGTGTCAGAGACTCACTGAGGCACACAGGTTGGTTGGTTGATGCTTCTTTCTTACTGCTTTCAGTAACATGCAATCATGTTGGGAATTTACTGAAGTAAAAGGAATTAGAGAACCACCAGTTCCTTCTCAGATCCAGTTGTTTAGGTGGTACAAACAGGAGAAATGAGACTGTATGCCTTGAGGCAAGGAAGGAACCTCTTGGGTTTTTCTTGGGATCCCTGGCACAACCTTAAGACCTGCTGTAGCTTCTTGTGGCTTCTAAGGTCTGCCCCAGAGCAGGGTTGGCCCTGGAAGATCACCTGGGGAGTATGAACGGAAGCAGGGATTCATCAAACTGTGTCGTAATCAGTCCTGAGCAGGCCAGATCCATCCTTGAGGCCTGTCCCTTGTTGAATTGGGGGAGATGCAAAGCTATGTGTGGGCGGTTTCATTGAAAGTGGACAACCACGCCACAAGAAACATGGAGTGGAGAGGCTTGGTTAGTGGTTGATCCAGGAAGCCCAGAGCAGCATGCAGAACAGCCACCTGACCCCTCTTCATCCCCCACTTCATCTCATCGTGGCTTCCCTGGTGGCTCAGATGGTAAGGAGTCAGCCTGCAATGCAGGAAACCTGAGTTTGATTCTTGGGTCGGGGAGATCTGGAGAAGGGAATGGCAACCCACCCCAGTATTCTTGCCTGGAGAATCCCAGGGACAGAGGAGCCTGGCGGGCTACAGTCCACGGGGTCAAAAAGAGTTGGACATGACTGAGCGAGGAACACTTTCACTTTCATCATATTATGCATCTGGAGTTTAAGCACCTGGAGTTTAAGCACATGTTTCGATTTAAGTAACACAGGTAAAATCTCTCATGCTGTCATCATGAAAACTAATCAAATATTAGTCTAAACTTTTACTTAGACTCTAGCAGGCACTTTAGAAAAATGTACCAATAAGTACAAAAGGGTCCAATCTTCTTTTGAAGAGCTTTAATGGTAGTTCTCTAGACCATAGAGACTTAGAATTGGGCATAAGGGTCTAGATTTGGAGACTACTTCCAGCTCTTATTAGCTATGGGTGAGTTCTGTTCTATTTATTTTTGGTTGCTCTGGGTCTTCTTTGGTGTGCCTGGGCTTCCTCTAGTTGTGGCGAGCAAGGGCTAGTCTTCCATGCAATGCAGAGGCTTCTCATTGCAGTGGCTTCTCTTGTTGTGAAGCACAGGCTCTAGTCATGCAGTCTTCAGTAGCTGCGGCCCAGGGGTTCAGTAGCTGTGATGCACGGGCTTAGATTCGTGTGGAGTCTTTCCAGGTCAGGGATGAACCCATGTCCCCTACATTGGCAAGCAGATTCTTATCCACTGTACCACCAGGGAAGTCCAGCCATGGGTGAGTTCTCCACTCTCTCTTGGAGTCTTCATTTCCCCATTTGTAAAGCCAGAATGATTGACCCCTTCCCATCCTGTTCTCTGGGGGTGATTTTGGTAATGCAAAAGAGATGAGGCGTGTTAAAGCCTTTTATGAACTATAAAGCATCATTAAAAATAGAAAATCCCTCAGGACATCTTGTTTTTGCATAAATCAGAAACTAATTTTCTATAAAAATTCCTTTTGCCTTAGAATCACCTCTCTTTAGAACAAACTAGTTTGCTCAAGAAAACAGGTCATACTGACCTTTCATTTGGGGGCCAGACACCAAGGTATCAAGATTCGTTCCAATTTTATAGCATTATATAGAAGTTCCAAGATAGGAATTCATAAAGCATTGGGGTGATTTACTCTGTCACTGATCTATTCATGAAGTTCATATCCATACCTCGCTTCTACACTTGCTCAGCTGTATAAGATGCTTTTTAGATTGCTGTCCTATTGACCTCATGTCATGGCAACCCCATGAGGTAGGTTTATTACTTCTGTTTTACAGATAAGGAGATTGAGACTAACAGAGTTTAAGTAACTTGCCGACAGAAATTCAGCGAGAAATTAACTGTTTTCTTTAAAAACCTTTTTTTATAAAATTAAATCTAGTTGTTTTTTGGGCAGGGGGGCTGTGCTGTGCAGTATGTGGGATCTTAGTTCCCCTACCAGGGAGCAGATCTGTGCCCCTCTGCACTGGAAGCATGGAGTCTTAATCACTGAACTTCTAAGGGAAGTCCATATCTAATTATTTTCATCTGTGCTAGAAGATATGAAACAAGTGTCCCCTCCTTATTAAATCATCAACACATGTACAATCATTCTTCAGTTAAAAAAAAACATGCAAGTGAAAAATAAATTGACGGAAAACATGCAAAGACCAAAATTTCAGAAGTTCTGTTTTGGTTTTGTTTTTACGGGCTGAAAGCAGAAACTTCAAATCAGTTTTTCAAGGAAAAATGGGAAACGAAGTGAAAATAAGCCTGGAAATTTCAGGAAGAATGAAAAAGACTGGTTTATGAGGACTTTAGGCTGTCAGCTCTCACTTTCGCCAGACATCTTTCTTGTTGATTGACCGCTCAGATGTCTGGAAGGAATGGGATCTGTTTTCACCTCACATTTTCCCCTCTGTTCCTTCAGACAATGAACTGGAGCCCTCGGGCCTGAAGCAGATGTTTTCCTCCCCACTCCTTGTCATTTTGCTCTTCTGTGTCTTCTATGAATCCAGTATTTCCTGGCTTCTGTGGGCCAAGCTAATCTGACTCTCAGTTACAACACGGCAGCATCACTTTATTGTCTTCATCCCCTTACCTCCACGTTCTTGGCTCAATTTCTGACGAAGCTCAAGGACCAACTTTATCTGTGAGGTTGCAGGATGTGAGGGAAGTAGAATACTCTTTTCATCTTCATTTTATTTCTATAATCCCACCTTCACCTCTGCTGGCCCAGAAGCATCAATACCCATTTCTCTAAAAGCATTAGGAGTTGCCTCCAACCTTCAGAAGAGCCTCCATCTAGTGAGTCTGATGAGTCCACTCCCCACAGGTATGTGAATTGAGCAGGTCAACTGTGAGAACTGGCAGCAGGCTTGGCTGGGCACCAGGAGGAGAGGTGTCCACAGGGAAGGAGCTACTGCCACTACCAAGAAAACTTCTGTCCAGCTAGAAATGGCCTACACTAAGACCATCACTTGGAGAAGGAAATGGCAACCTGCTCCAGTGTTCCTGCCTGGGAAGTCCCATGGACAGAGGAGCCTGGTGGGCTACAGTCCATGGGGTCGCAAGAGTTGGACATGACTGAGTGACTAAACCACCACCCACCAAGACCATCACTATAGAAATCCTACCCATTTTCAAGGTCCATCTCACACTCTTTATATACATGGCTTCTCTGAGTCTTCATTGCTGTGCACGGGTTTCCTCTGATTGCGAGGAGCAAGCTTCTCAATGAAGTGACTTCTCTTGTTGTGAAGCATGGACTCTAGGGCGCACAGGCTCAGGAGTTGTGGCACATGGGCTAAGTTGTCCCGAGGCATGTGGAACCTTCCCAGACTAGGAATCGAACCTGTGTCCTCTGTTTGACAGGCAGATTCTTAACCACTGGACCATCAGGGAAGTCCCCACCTCACACTCTTGACCTTGACCATCTCAGCTGGAAGAGACATCCATCGCAGTGCTGCTCTGTAAAACATAGAAGCAGCATGTATCACTGACCACCAGTGGTGTATCACTGACTACCACTTATCTGTCAGAGTGATTTGGTTTCCCTCCTAGAGGTCAATTCCCCGAAGGCTAGAATTAAATCTCATGCAGCCTTGGACCCAAAACAGCACCCAGCCTAGTGCCTTGAACACAGGAGGTGCTCAATAAGTTATTGAGTTTTAAAACTAATGGCTTTTTTAGATTTCTGCAGTATTCTAGGTGCAATGGTCATAAAAAGCGTATGTGAGAAAATCTCTACACACTTGGAAATTAAATGAAACACTTAAAAATAATCCATTATTCAGAGAGGATGTCTCTAGGAAAATTAGAAAATATTTTGAACCAAATGAAAATGAAGATCTAACTTATCAGAATTTATGGAACTTATAACAGTGCTTAGAGGGAAACTTATGGGATGAAATACTTAAGAGTAGAAAAGAAGAAAGGTATGAAATCAATTATCTAAGCTTATACCTTGAGAAACTAAAACAAGAAGAGCAAATCAACCTAAAGCAAGCAGAAGGAAGGAAATAACAAAATAAGAGTAGATATCAGCAAAGTTGAAAAAAAAATAGAGAAAAACAGTGAAACCAAATGATCATTCTTTGAGAAGATCAATAAAACTGATGAACATCTAAGTTAAAAAGGAGAGAAGACACATAATTACAAGCGTCAGGAATGTAAGAGAGATATCACTACAGACAGACATTAAGGAGATAATAAAGGAATTACTGTGAACAACTCTACACACACAAATCTGACAATTTACATGAAATGGACCAGTTTCTCAGAAGCCACAAGTATCAATTCAGTCATGATAAAACAGATAATCTGAACAGTCATATAATGATTAAAGACATTGAATTTATAGTTTTAAAACCAGTTGAAAAAGAAATCTTGGGACTTCCCTGTCAGCCCAGTGGTCAGGACTCTGTGCTTCCATTGCAGGGGGCACCGGTTCCATCCCTGGTTGGGGAGGAAAATCCCACATTTTGCATGGCAAGGCCAAAAAGAAAAAGAGAAAAGAAATTTCCAGACCCAGATGGCTTCCTGGCAAAGTCTAAGGGCAAAAAGAAGAGGAAGAAACACTTCCCTACTTAAATTTGATGAGGCCACCATTATTCTGATACTGAAACCAGACAAGGACATTACAAGAAAAGAAAACTTGAGATCCATATCCCTCATGACCATATATGTAAAATTCTCAACAAAATATTAGCAACTTGAATCCAGAGCTACAAAACAATAAGAGCATGACTAAATGTCCTTCAGTGAGTGGATGAGGCAATGATAGTCTTCTATATTCTCACTGTGGTGATGGGTGCACAATATGTATTACAAGTCACAGAAATGTATACACACACACACAAACTAGTCACTTTTACCATATGTTAATTTCTACAATAAAGTTTAAAAACGTGTGTGACGTGTGTATGCTTTGTGATGATGATAACTGGCGTTTGTATTATACTTTATTTTATTTAATTTTTTATTGAAGATTGTTGATGGTTCTTTGAAAAGATCAATAAAATTGATAAATGTTGTGCCAATTTCCGCTGTACAACAAAGTGGCTCAGTTATACACATATAGACAATCTTTCTTTAACATTCTTTTCCACTTATCTTTTGACAAGAAGTGCTTTCAAACACATTTCACAAAATCCCCTCAACTACAATCATATGAGGCATGAATTACTGATCTCATTTTTACAGACAGGGCACCTGAGTCTCAGGTGAAATGTTCTCCTGTGTATTCAGGAGGAGAGTCAAGCTACAGGTCCAGACCCTCAGTGGAAGGTCCCATCAGCCCAGATTCCCACTAGCACCTCCCGGCTCTGTGCTCGTAGCCCTGGATGGGGACGGTGTGAGCTCCTTGTCCTCTGGATGAACGTGAATCCAGGAGCAATGTCTGTGCTCACGGGCAGGGGCTGCAGGGACTTCCCCGGAGGAGGAGGGGGCGCTCACAGTGCAGAGAAGCTCTGGTCGCGCTCCTGGCTCCAGCAGGTAACTCCATACAGCTGAGAGTTCAGTTCACTGGCAACAGAGGAGCTTTCCACTCTGAATGCCTGCTCTCCATGGGGTTTCTTTTCATCTCATGATTTTCCATTCTACAGTGAGGGAAAGGTATTCTACCATGTCCCAAGGAAGTAGTGGGAGGTGCGAGTGGAGGAGTGAGAATGAAGATTGCCAGAGTATTCCATCCTATTTTTTGTAATCCCCTGCAACTTTGCTAAACTCCTTCTCCGAGAGACCCTCTACTCTCCACCCCCACCCTCCTCCAAGAAGGACATGAGTTAAAGGCAGAGGAGAGAGCAGGACCTGGGGAAGCACACCCACTGGTGTCCTGTTGATGGAGGTGGTCAAGAAGAGTGGGTGATGTGCCGGGAACACACCTATGAGAAATTGCTAATGAGCAACTTTATATATATATATATATATCCCCCTTGTTCAATTCAATTAGTGTATTAGTATGTATCAAATATAGGCTTCCCGGGTGGCTCAGTGGTAAAGAATCCTCCTGCCAAGTAGGAGGCATGGGTTCAATCTGTGGGTCAGGAAGATCCCCTAGAGGAGGAAATGGCAGCCCACTCCAGTATTCTTCCCTGGAGAATTTCATGGACAGAGGAGTCTAACAGGCTACAGTCCATGGGGTCTCAAACAGTCAGACACAACTTAGTGAGTAGGATCCTCCACAGGATCTTCCCAAACTAGGGATCAAACCCCAGTCTCCTGCGTCTCCTGCATTGCAGGCAGATTCTTTACCCGCTGAGCCATCTAGGGAAGCCCAAACAACAATAATTTATCAAATATCTAGAGAAGTATTTGATACCAAGCAATTGCTTATTTTCCTCCTTCATCAGAGAAGTAGATCTTACTGGCCATTTTTAAAGGACTTAATTTTAAAATGGAATCACAGCTCAAGGTGCTGCAGGAAATTTTGCTAAAATGCTAGAACCCCTCAGGAAACTTTGGACAAGCCTAGTGGTTGCCCCACTGGAATTATATTTTGCTGGGATGATATTGTGCTTCAGGCTTGATTCTGGCTGCAGCGTCCCGAGGCTGACTCATTCCCTACCATTCCAGCCTCACGGGAATAAGTCTGGCATAGGGGCTGCAGGGATGAGACAATTCTGCAAAGCACAGATGATGTAAAACTGAATCTGAGACTATGTTGGGAGGGAGCAGTGGGCTAAAGGAGAAGCTTGCAGGGTCTCCATGTCCTGTGCTCGGTGAGCAGGGAGCAGAGGCAAGCCACTTTTCACATACCAGCACGAGCAAATCATAGCAAAGGGGAAAGGATGACTTCATCTTGTTTTTTCCTGGGAGCGTGAGGCACGGGGACATGCTTTTTAGGGAAGCCAGTTGTGTGGCTCCTGTGCTTGAAACACAAATCTGAATGGTTGGAAGAAGCACAACCCTAGGAGGACATATTTTAAGGGTGAGTAAGGAAGAATGTGGGCTTCCTTGCTGGTGCAGTGGTAAAGAACTCACCTGCCAATGCAGGAGACACAGGAGATGTGAGTTCAGTCCTGGGGTTGGGAAGATCCCCTGGAGAAGGAAATGACAACCCACTCCAGTATTCTTGTGGGGAAAATTCCATGCACAGAGGAACCTGGCAGACTATAGTCCATGGGGGTCACAAGAGTCAGACATGACTCAGCAACTAAACAACAAGAAGAAAGAACCTAATTGCTCCCCAGGCATCCCGAGGTTGTCCTGTGAACCCAGGACCCTTTCTTTCTCAAGAATCAAGAATAGTAGACTTGGAAATACTATTTTAAAATTCCCTGTATCCAGAAACTTTCTTCTTTGGGGGGCAGATATCCTGCCTTAGTGTTCCCCAAACCAAGCCAGTACAAGGACCTAGAATAATTCTGAATTGATTTCAAGATCATGGGGTGCTTTATTTTAGTTTAGGAAGCAATTTCTCACATACTGTCTTCCATATGAGAAGACACATTATTTGGTTTTACAATTCTGTGAGGCAGGTTTTACAATCCCCTTTTTGAGGAAACCAAGACTCAGAGAGATTAAGGAACTTGCTCAAAATCTCTCAACAATCCCGCAGTGAGGCAGGGATGAAATCCCGGGTTTACTCAGCTCCTGGAGGAGGAAATGGCAGCCCACTCCAGGATTCTTGCCTGGGAAAATCCATGGACAGAGGAGCCTGGTGGGCTATAGTCCACAGGGTTGCAAAGTCATGGCGCAAAGTCGGACATGACTGAGCAAATAATCAGAGCACAACACAGGAATTGTTCATGTCCCAGACAACAGAAAGAGTGTGGGGCCAAAGAACAACTGGTTGGGGAAGGGACAATGAGTTCGGCTGAAGCACAGGGGGGCACGTGGAGGGGGAATTAGGTTGGGCTGACATGAAGGGATGGACTTCCCTGGTAGCTCAGATGATAAAGACGCTGCCTGCAATGTAGGAGACCCAGGTTCAATCCCTGGGTCAGGAAGATTCCCTGGAGAAAGGAATAGCAAACCACTCCAGTATTCTTGCCTGGAGAATTCTATGGACAGAGGAACCTGGTGGACTACAGTCCATGGGGTCGCAAAGAGTCAGACACAACTAAGAGACTAACACTCACCCTACGCGAAGGGAACCCCAGGTGGCCGTGTTTGTTCACCTGGCCACAGGAAACCATTCAAGTGTCTGTAGTGGGGAGAGTGTTTGCTCAGGGCCAGGGGCTTAGGGCAGTGACCCAGTAGTGACACTTCCTATAGGTGGAGTGGAGAGTGACCGCAGAGGGGCTGTTGAGGGCGTGAGGGGAAGGGGTGAGAGCTCCCGAAACAGACGACGAGGGCTCGAACTGGGCAGAAGTCGTGAGACTATGCAGAAATGGAGCACTTCACATAAGACCAGCCTGTTCAGGTCTCAGCAGCCAAAGGAATATGGCGGCTGAAGGACAGCAAGCCTGCAAAGATGGTTTGAGGCCCCCAACTCCCAGGCCAGGAAGAGAAGAGGGGAAGTCAGAGGAGTTGGGCTGTGAAGAAAGGCGGAGGGGACGGGTGATGCGTCTGCCTGGGGCATCTGAAGGTTGAGAGCCCACTGGGATGTCTAGTGAAAATGTGCAGCTAACTGTCAGAATGTTAGAGATATGGGTGTGGCCGACAAGCCCTCTAATCACTGAGCCAAAAATAGAGCTGGGACAGAACAGAGCTGGGGGAGCCTTTGACAGCAGCCTGCAGGATTATGGACTACAGAGCGCTGGCCTTGATGGGAATCTTGGAGCCCACTCTTCGAAGCTAGGTTCAGAAGGGGCATCTGAAGCCTAGAGGGGTTGGGTGACTTGCCCAAGGTCACACAGCCTATTTGCCCTCCCTAATTCTTCCAGGAGGTCAATGAACTTTAGGTGACTAAAGTGTTCAAATTCAGCAGCCCCTAGCCTGCATCTCTTTAAGTGTAAAGCTGATTAGGATACTGTGTGTCCGTGCATGCTTAGCTGCTCCGTCGTGTCCAATGCTTTGTGACCCCACGGACTGTGGCCTGCCAGGCTCCTCTGTCCATGGAATTTTCCAGGCAAGAATACAGGAATAGGTTGCCATTTCTTACTCCTGGGGGATCTTCTGGATCTAGGGATCAAACTGGGGGCTCCTGCATTGCAGGCGGATTCTTGACCATCTGAGCCACCAGGGAAGTCCACCTAGAGAACGAACTCTATTGGTAAACTTAGTTGCCACCCAGGTAAGAGCAAGTTCCTAAAAGAATCAGGTGCAGAATGGGTGGTGGCTTGGATTTTATTGGGCTTTTGTTTGTGGCATGCTTTGTTTCCTAAAGTCTTCTACAGCCAGCACCCCTTCCCCCCAGAGCCACAGCTATAGATGATCCACTTAGTATTCTGAGTCCTGGATTCATAACCTCTCACTGAGCAGAATGTTTTTGGGAGATGGAGGGCAAGGAAGAAAACCACAATTTGTCCTAGACCCCCAATTCCTTTCTCCTTTACTGAAAGGACATTGCTCCAATTACAAACTCCAGGACTTTCAAGAAAAGCAAACGAAAGCCCAACCACATGGCAAAGGTCACCGGGCCTGTGGAGAGAGTGAATGATTAACTCCTGTGAAAGTCAGTTTTGAGGATTTTTTTTTTAAACAGTGTTCAAAGGTGCCACTTAGAAAAACTTAGCCCAGGGCAGATGCTAAGTAGGCCTCCCTCTCACATCATGCCCTGTGCTCCACCCATCCCCCTTCCTGAGGACTCTGCCCCCTGCCCATGTGAGGAGTGTCCTATGTCCAGAGCAGAGGGTGTGGGTCCCTTCCTGCCAGGCTCCTTTCCCTTGGATCCTGCAGGTTCACTCTGCCGCAGAGCCAGCAGGAGGAGTCAAGGCTTCCACGTGGAACCCAGGTCCTAGGGTGCTTTGCCCCACGTGTCTCTCGGGTCACCTGCACTGTGAGAATTCCTTAGGCCAAGTGCAAACACATGTCCCTGTTCACCTCCAGTGGGGTGACCTTGGGGGAGTTCCTCTTCTCTCTCAGCTTCCAAATGCTCATCAGCAAAATGAGTTGATGATGCCTACCTACTTCACAAGGTGGTTGCGGGGATTAAGTGAGATAAAGCACTGTGCGCCGTGTTGTGCTTAGTCGTGTCCAACTCTTTGCGACCCCTCGGACTGTAGCCCACCAGGCTCCTCTGTCCATGGGGATTCTCCAGGCAAGAATACTGGAGAGGGTTGCCAAACTCCTTCAGGGGATCTTCCCAACCCAGGTATTGAACCAGGTCTCCAGCATTGCAGGCAGATTCTTGACCGTCTCAGTCACCAGGGAAGCCGGATAAAGCACCCCCCAAACACTGCCCCACACGAGGGACGGCTCAGCACATCCTGGCTTCCTTTCCGATCCTGGAAGGTTCCCCCACCCTCTCCTCAACCCTCCTACCAGGACGCCTCCGGCTTCTACTTTCCCCCTCTCCTTTTCCTTCAGGCATTATCTAACAAAAAGGGCTCCGGGGAGCAGGGCAGCTGTCTTCTCTCTCCCGAGGCCCCTCCAACCTCGCCGGGCAGGCGGCTAAGCGCCCTGCAGCGGCACCCGGTGGGTCTGCAGGAGCTGACGTCTGTCCTGGGGTGACCATGCCTCCCCTTGTGCAATAAACACTCCCCACTGCAAAGAAGAGCCCAGGGAGGACGGCCCGCCTTGAGGATGGGAACAGCCTTCTTGGGCACTGAGTGAGCTGTGGATGCGGGGCCCGGGAGCGGCCGCTGGGAGCGGGTACTGCGCGCTCCCGACAGCCGGCGAGGGCGGAGCGGCGCCGAGGGCCGCAGTGTCCTGGCCTGGCCCCCGCGGCTGGCTGGCTCCGCGCGGGCGGAATTTCCCCAGGGTCCGATCTGCCGCGGCCGGTCCTCACGAGGAAGCCGCGGGCGCCCCCTGCTGCCCTCAACAGTGCAGCGCCACGGCCCCCGCACCGCAGATCCACTCCTTTCCATCCCTCCCAGCCCAGCCTGCCGAGGACTCTACCAGGCCCGCCTTGCGCAGAAGCGGCTTCCACCCACTTTCTTGCTCTTTCTCACTCCTTCAAGAGACCGAGTCCTGGTTACCAAGGCCACCAGTCACTAACGGTAGCCCCTGGACACAGTCAAGAACAGGGAGCGGTCTTGATGCCCCTCGCATCTCACGCGGTGGGCAAAGAACATCCTGGAAGGAATCAGGAGAGGAAAAGAAAGAGCGAGAGGAGAGGAGGGGCCCGCTGAGCGGCTGTGATGATGGCGAGAAGCACAGAGTTCACCTCCCTGTGACACCCCCCACCCTGCCCCACGGCCACCACCAGCGTCCCCAGCTGTGCCTTTTGCTCCCAGGGCAGCCTGGCTTGCTTGGCTGGCTGGTCTCCCAGCCCTGAGAGGACAGGCTGGGGCACCCTCTAGTTAGCACGCACTGTGTTGGGTGCTGGACCCAATACTCTTAGGGCCCTCTGTGCCCTGAAGAGCGAGGTGACATATCGCATGACCATGAGGGTTCCGCCCGAGGCTGTCCAGGCGTTTTTGTTCATGTACAACCACATTCTCTCTCACAGGAGCCCTCTCACTGGTCTTTTGCACCCGTGTTCAAGGGTGGGTCCTGACAGCGCAGTCATCGATTACAAGGTCCAAGTACAGAAGATAGAAGTTCACAAAAGAAAGTCGCACAGCCAAAAATAAGCTGGTTGAATGAGCGGAAATGAATGACCTAGACTCGGAGACTTTCTGCCAAGCCCACTACTGTTCGTCCCCACGCTTGGCAGGAAGGGAGGGTGAGGGCCTTTCTGACATGCTTTGTTTAAACACAAAGTGTATGTGTGTATGTGTGGCTTACAGTTCACAAAATGCATGTGTTGAATGCATTTGTTGACGCCGACTGAGGAGTAGCGTCTGCAGTGAACACACACCCGGATCCCCACTGGCGGTGGTGGGAGGCTGAGCTGCCCTGACCTGTGGGCCCGCCCCGCTGCAGCATGAGCGAGCATCCTGGATTTGCTGCTCCACTGCTGTGCTCCGCAGTGAGACGGGAGCCAGGCCCTTCCCGGAAAAAAAAAAAAAAAAAGGCTTTTGCAGCCAGAGGTAATTTCTCTTTCTCTAAAGCTATCTATGTGATTCTTCAACCCCTCAAAATGTTACTTTGTGGGGGAAAGAGCCTGACTGGAGAGTGAGAAGAATTGAGTTCAAGTCCAGACCTTGCCAGGAAGTAGATGACTGCTGCTGCTGCTGCTAAGTCACTTCAGTCGTGTCCAACTCTGTGCGACCCCATGGACGGCAGCCCACTAGGCTCCTCTGTCCCTGGGATTCTCCAGGCAAGAATACTGGAGTGGGTTGCCATTTCCTTCTCCAATGCATGCATGGACTAAGTCGCTTCAGTCATGTCCAACTCTGTGTGACCCCGTGGATGGCAGCCCACCAGGCTCCCCTGTCCACAGGATTCTCCAGGCAAGAATACTGGAGTGGGTTGCCTATCATGGAGCAAAATCAATTCATCCCTTCATTCATTTAACCAGTATGCATTGAGTACTTGCTATGCACCAGCGTTGTTCTGGGTGCAGGAGATACAGCAGTGGGGGACCACCTCTGTGTTGGGGCAGAGTTTATACTCTAAGAGGGGACCAGGCAACCCCCTATGGGAGAGTGAAGCAGGGTAGACTGGAAGGGAGGAGTGGGTGGCAACCACAGGTAGGCAAGGGATTTCTGAGCAGAGGGGCGAACAGGTATAAAGGCCCTGGGGCAGGAAGGAACTTGGTGTGTCTGAAACAAGACGAGAGAACCGGTGTCCTGTCCCTGGCAGAGTGGAGGAGAGCAGTAGTGGCCAAGGGCAGAGACGAGAGGCAGATCATGTGGGCCTTGTGAGCTGTGGACGGGAGTTTCAAGTTTTTTCTAAGAGTGAAAGGAAGCTGTTGGGAGGATTAGAGCAGGGGAAGCTCATGGTTTGAAGGGCACATGAAAAAGACCATTGTGGCTCTTGCGTGGAGGAGACTCTGGTGGGATAGGGTGGTGTGGCAAGAGCGGATGGAAGGGACAAGTTAAGAAATCTTTGCAGAGTTTAGAAAGGAGAGAAGGATGAACCAGCCCAAGGGTGGGGCAGCTTCGGGGGGTGTGTGGGAGTCATACTTGAACTACATTTAGGAAGTTTCGGGGGGTGTGTGGGAGTCATACTTGAACTACATTTAGGAAGTAGACTGCAAAGGATCTGCCGGCGGATTGAAGGTATTGGGTGATTGAAAGAGGCTCCAAGGGTGACTCCTGGATTTCTGGCTGAAGCAAATAGTCAAATAATGATTCTACTTACTGAGGTGAGGGTAGGGTTGAGAGGGGAACTTGAGAATTCCGTTTGGGACAGAATAAATTTGAGCAAATAACTTTTCCTCTCTTTTGGCCTCTGTCTTCTCAACTGTAAAATGAAGGGGATGCCCCCTCCATCCCCAGGATCTCTCTATGATCATTAGGGTTATTTTTCTTAATTCTTCCACATTCTCATGTTTTTTTAGACCCACTAGTATATTTTTAATTCAGAGAAAAGAAGTGATAAGAAGATAGAACATGTCAAGACTGGGGTGAAGAGGAGATAGAGACCAATGATACTATTTTATGTAAAGAAGTTAGGGAAGATCTTCAGGCAGAGGATAAGATTCTAATTCTTTGGAGGGCGAGAGAGAGATAGAGAACAAAAGCAAGTCTGAGGTCCCACAAGGGGTCCCACCCATTGCTAATGTTTTGACAACCGGGAAAGGGGAATCAGGGTGGAGGGTGAGGGGAGTGAACCAGAGCAGAGTGCAAAGATGAGGAAGAATCAGCAAGTGTGACTGGCCACAGTCTGACTTAGACTTCATTTCCTGTATTTCTTTGGTTTGCTCTTGAGAACTCTCAAGGGCTCCTGAAAGGAAAAGCACTTTAGACTTTCAATTACAAACCACCTCAAAGTTTGTGATTTGAGCCAAAACAGTCATTCAACCTGTATGAAACTCAGTTTCCTCTCCTGGAAATGTGAAGACCTCTACTTTCTCTATGAGCTAGAATATTCTGTGATTCTATGGCTTTTAAGGCAAGAAGCACATCCAAATGCATGTCAAAGTCCAAGAAACAACTGAGTGGTTAATTTTTTTTTTAAGTTTTGCATTTTCATTCAACAGTATTTATTGGGCACTTACTATGTGCCCAGGGTTGTAAAGATAACAACCTTAAGAATGCAGATCAAAAGTTCCTTCCTTATGGAGCTTTCAATCTGGTGGAAGATAGATAGATATGGTAGTACCCATTGAAATAAAGCAGAGAAGGAGGGTAGAACATGTCAAGACTGGAGTGAAGAGGAGATGGAGACCAGTGATACTATTTGATGTAAAGAAATTAGGGAAGGTCTTCAGGCAGAGGAAACAGCAAGGACAAAAGTCCTGAGGTGAAGTCACGATTAGAGTGTTCCAGGAAGAACAAGGAAGGCAGCTGTATGGCTGGAGATGAATGTTAGAAAAGGGAAAAGGAGGAGGAGATAGATTCAGGGAGGCAGGGGCTCCAGGCTATCCAGGGCCTTTGGATTTTTGTGTGAGTGAGACGGGAAGTGACTGGAAGATTGAGTGCTGAGGACTGACATAGAAGAATAGAGTATCCACTTGAGGAATTTTCTATAAGAACGATGTGATTCTTCCTGAGCCTAGCCCAGGTGCTCACCTTTGGGGGTAATGGCAACACTTGTTGGGTTGGAACGGCCTGTGAAACATCAGGTGGAGGTGGTCTGTAGGAGTTCTCTGCAGTTCACAAGGAAGGCTTGGCCGGAGCGATGCACTTGGACACCCTGGGGAGATGGATGGTATTTGGAGCTACAGGAGTGGTCAAGTTGCCTAGGTTGAATGTGAAAAGTCTGAAGAAGAAGACAGCCCAGGACTGAGCCCTCGAGGGAGGGGTGACAACATTTAAGGGTGGACCGAGGAGGGGTCAGAAAGGAGAGTGGGAAGGAGCAGGGGGAGAGGAGAGACAAGGGCGTCACAGGAACCCAGAGGAGAGCTGACTGTGCTGAACGTTTCCCAGAGGCTGTACAGGACGGGAACTGAGAAGCGGCATTCGATTTGTCATGCAGGGTCGAGCAGAAGCCACATTTGGGTTGATGTTCTAATTTTCAGCTCCCTTGGGTTGGGCTAAATGGCCAACAGCATAGCAGATTAGGTGTTCTGGATGACCCCTCCCCTCAACTGAAGGAGCTCAAATGCTGGGTTAACCTTTACAAGTGTCTCCCTGAGATAGGATGAAAGCAATAAATCCATAGACCCCCAAAATGAAGTAGAACTAGGAACCCTGGCAGGTGAGTGAACGAATCTCACTTTTACCCTGAGGGTTTGCTGATCCCTAGAGATCTGGACCTTTCATGGGCAGCTGTTCAAGTGTAGGGCCTGCCCAAGATGGGATGTCTACTAGTATTCTCCTGCATAAATCCAGAGCTCAGAAGGCTATATCCTCAGAATAAAGGTGAACACGAAATAAATTTGCCATGAAGAAGGCAACGAGCTTGCCTTAACCTTGGCACTGGGTGGAGGGAAATGAATCCTCCCAGGATTGCAACCATAAGCTAGCCTCAAATATTTCTGTCTGAATTCATCCATCTGTTGGCCTTGAAAAATCTCAAGCATTTAAACTTAATTTAAATGGACTTGGGTTGGTAGTACTCTCAGATAACTGGAAGAATTAAAAAGAAATCCTTCCTGGGTACTCCAAACAACTTCAATCCAGACCTCAAACAATTTTCACAGGTAAAGTTTAAAGACAAAATACACAGTTTACCTTAAAAATGTACAAAACACACAAAGAAATAAGCTCTATGTCTGATAATCAGTTTAAAAAAAAAAACCAAACAACCAAAGATTTCAGATATTTGAATTTCAGATGTAGAATATAAAACAATTATGTTTAGTACATTTAAATGAATAGAAAAGAAGCTTAAAACCATGAGCAAGAATAAGAGATTTTAAAGAATGAACAGGCAGGCTTGAGAAATAACCAAAAAGGCCTAAATGAAAACTGAAAATGAGAACTACAACACTAAAAATTTAAGTGGATGGGTTAAAATTAGATTAGATGCAGCTGAAGAAAGAATTAGTTAACTAGATAACAGACTCAAAGAAATTATTGAGAATGCAGGTTTGAGTGATAAAAAGACACAATTTACAAAAGAAGATGAAAGTCTAGAGGGTAAAATGATAAACTCTATTATGCATTTAAACTGGATTTCCCTTTCAAATGGAATCTAGAGAGGATGGGAAGGAGGCAACTAGCATTTAGTATTAAATGCTGATAATTTTTCAGAAATACTGGAAATAATTCCTCAGATTCAGGAAGTTTAACAAACCCAAACCAAAAGCAAGATGGGCAGTAGAAGGGAAGAGAGAGGCAGAGAGAAAAGGAGGAAGAGGAAGAGGCGGAGGGGGTGGGGGAAGGAGTGGGAGAGAAGAAATTCAAAGCAGCCAGAGAGAAAAAGCAAAGTAACACCAAATAGTCTAGTGATTGACTTGTAAACAGAAACACTGATGCCAGAGAAGAGAGTGGAAAATATCTTCAATGTGCTGAGAAAAACTGTGAGATCCTACAACAAAACACTCAGAAAAACTATCTTTCAAGAATGAAGGCAAATAAGGACTGTTTCAAGCAAATAAAAACAGAAAGCTTACTCTTGTGGACTCTCACTATAGCTCATGCCAGAGCATATCATCCAGGCAGAACGAAAGTGATCCGGAATAGGAAGTTTGAAATTCAAGGAGTAGCAAGTACAGATAATGATAAATATGTCAGTAGAATATAAAATGATAATTATTACTTATATTATTTATAAAAGATATTATAAAATTATAACATAGTAAGATGTGGTACAATATAAATATATGAAAGTATATTATATTTATAAATAATAATAAAATATCCATTTTACATGTGTGTGTATGTGTGTGGAGGGGGGCACGGTGGCAAACAGGCTAGAACCAAAATCCTGCCTCAGAGCAGCAGGTACCAGGGAAGGGGGACTGGAAGGAGCCAAGTCTTCCAGATTCCTCCTTAAGAGAGGAGAGGAAAGGCGTTGGCCAACATTTGACGATAGAGTTTAGTCTTTACGTATAGATTTGGTAACCATTAAGAGGACAGAGATAGGGTATGAGCCTTTTAAAGTGATAAGGGGGGAAAGGAACGAAAAAAGCATTAATTTTTTAAAGGCAAGAAGGTAGTGTGGGAGGCAGGGCAAGAAATGGGTCAAATAGAAAGAAAGAAAGAAACAAGAGCTAATTACATCCACATATATTATTCAACAGAAAAGATGTAAATGGACTAAGCATTAGAGTTACAGATCTCAACTGTCAGATAGAATTTTTTAGAAAATCAGCCATTTACAGGAGATAGTTATTAACCACACCAGTAACAAAAACATAACTAGGGAACACAATGTATTTTTGAAAATATTACTTTTAAAAAAATTCTAAGCACCTCATGAGTCAAAGCAGAAATCATGGTAGAAATTGATAAGTAAACAGAACTGAAAGAAGATGAAAATACAATATACCAAAAGAGATACAAATAGAGTAAAAGTTGCTGCTGCTGCTGCTGCTGCTGCTAGGTCGCTTCAGTCGTGTCTGACTCTGTGCAACCCCATAGACGGCAGCCCACCAGGCTCCGCTGTCCTTGGGATTCCCCAGGCAAGAACACTGAGTGGTTTGCCATTTCCTTCTCCAATGCATGAAAGTGAAAAGTGAAAGTGAAGTCGCTCAGTCGTGTCCAACTCTGTGCGACCCCATGGACTGCAGCCCACCAGGCTCCTCCGTCCATGGGATTTTCCAGGCAAGAGTACTGGAGTAGGTTGTCTAGAGTAAAAGTTAAAGGATGGGAAATTATGTACTAGGCAACAGGGAAACAAAATAAAGTGATGTCCCTACATTAATATCAGACAGAATCAATGTTTAGGTGAGATATTTACAATAGTTTAAAAAAGATCACTTTCCAATGACAGAATCTTGGATTAACTGGGAAGATGTAAAAATTCTAAATCTGTATGTTCCTAACAATATCATCTCGAAGTATATTAAATAAAGGTTTGACAGAATGATAAGGGGATATGGAAAAACCCAACTCATAATGGGAGATTTTAAAACAACTCTCTCAGTAAATGTTGGAAAATGCAGCCAAAAGATAGTCTGCGATGTACAGAAAATTTGAGCAGTACGTGATCTAGGTGACATTTCTTGAACATCGCCTGTAAACTTATACCCCTTCTTTGTATGACACAAAGTAATGAAGCGATGCTAGGCTAAAAAAACTGAACTTGAAGGGTATCAGAGGATTGAGGCCTTTCAGACTTCCCTCTGACTATAATGCAATATAGTTAGAAATCAGTAACAAAAACATAACTAGGGAACACAATATATTTTTGAAAATATAACTTTTTAAAAAATTCTAAGCTCCTCATGAGTCAAAGTAGAAACCATGGTAGAAGTTGGTAAGCAAATAGAACTGAAAGAAGATGAACATACAATATACCAAAAGATGTAAAATTTCACTAAAATGGTATGAACAGAAAATGTATATAGTTAGAAAAGCAGAAAATCTGGGGAGCTGAGCATTAATTTAAGAAGTTATAGAAAGAACATCAGGATAAACCCAAGGAAAGTAGAAGGAAATAAAGACATGAGCAGAAATTAACGAAACAGAAAACAAGTGTATAATGGATAAGCACTCACAACTGATTCTTCGATTAGTCTCTAACAGATTGCCAAGAAAGATGTACACAGATGCATCAGAATTCAAATAAATAATAATAAAATATTATGAACAAGTTTGCCAGTAAATTTGAAAACAAATAAAATGGGTAGGTTTCTAATAAAATACAAATTGACAATATCTGCTTAGGAAGACATAGAAAACCTGAATATCCTTTATCCCTTAAGGAAAGAAATTAATAATTTAAAATCTTCTGACCAAAAAAAAAAAAAAAAAAACAAACCAGAAACACAAGGCCCAGATGGTATGTTAGGGGAGTTTTACCAAACTTTCAATAATAATTTATGCTTAAAATATAAAAAATAGAAAAAAAATAGAGGGCACTTCCTAAATCCAGTAAAAGGTACAATTATCAAATTTTAGAGAACAGTATAGGAGCATATGTCTGTGACCTTAAGAAAGTGAGAATGATTTCTTAAGCAAGACAAAATGTGCCCCATTATAATGGAGAGAGTCACTGAAAATTCACATCCGTTAAAATGAAGACTTTAGATCTGCATTACCACTTCAGAAGATATATTGACATTACCTCATAAATTGAAACATAATTTATTCCTGAACCTGAAATTTCACTCTAATGTATGTATGGTTAAAAGACTTGAGAGTATCAGAAGACATGTATAAAACTGTACATAGAAAGAGTTCTAATCACTGAAACTAGGAACAACCCAAAGGCCCAATTGACATAGATACGTAAAATGGCATAATCTCACAGTGGAATATGATACAACAGCTACAAGGAACAACCATGCCACACGCATCCACATGGAAGTTTCAAAGGCATACTGTGGACATTGATGCAAATCACAGAAGACTTCATTCAGGATGGTTCCATTTACATAAAGCTTAAAAAACTAAAAAGACAATTGGGATGTACACAGGTCACATTTTGTTGATTCTAAAATATACTTTTTCATATTTTAACCTCTCTAAAATTAGGATGCATCTTATAATTTATGGTGTTTTGTAATTACCCTTAGGAGTAATTTCCCTTTCTTAGACATGAAATAATGATGCATCTCACAATTGGTGAGGACTTAGGTTCAATGAAATATGGTAAAACTAAAGAAAAGCAACAGAATGATGAATGCAAAATTTGGGAGCATGAGACCTATGTCAAGGAGAGAGGGGCCTGAGGAACAGAAGAGGAACCCAGGAGAATTCTAAAGAATTGGCAAAATGTTTTGTTTTCTTACCTAGATATTGAGTATATTGGTATTTGTTTTACTATAATTCTTCAAACAGTTTAGACCTTCACATGTATGATACTTTTCACAATGAAAAAAGTATGAAGAAGTGAGGAAATGGAGACATGTATAATTGAGGAAGCTGGAGAGAGAAAGGGGAGAAGAGATGCAGGTGATGATTGGGGGAGGGTGCAGAGGATGCTCCAGGAAAGACGTGGGAAGATGGCCCCAAGATGCCAGGAGGCTTCAGCCCATCACACATGGAGAGAGCAGGAGAAAGATCTCTTCCTACACTGCAGCAAGAGTGACAAAAGGAAAAGGTGGGCTTATGGAACATATGGAGTATTACGGGTATGTTTTCCTTGTGATGATTTTTAATTTCTTAATGAAGGATTTATCTATGGGGTGGCAGTAGTTATCAGGAATGGCAGAGGTGGACAATAGGCATCTAAAATGCTAAACGTTTATTCAAGGGTTACATGCCAGTTTTAGACAAATAGCTTTTTATATCCATTGTTCTCTTTATCCCCCCCTCAAAGTGGTGAGGTATATGTTCTCTTATGATATATTTAGTTTCCCAGGGTCACCATAACAAGATACCATTGACTTAAACAGCATAACTTAAATGACAGAAAATTGTTTTCTCACAATCTGGAGGCTACAAGTCCAAGATCCAGGTGCCAGCATTGCTGGTTTCTCCTGAGGCTGCTCCACAATTTTCAGGTGGTCATTTGTTTGCAACCCCGTCCACTGTGTCTCTTCTTTTTCCAAGAACATCAGTCTTATTGAATTAGGACCCCACCCTAATAGCCCCTAGCTCTGAAGCCCCTAGTTCTAAATACAGTTGCATTCTGAGGTATTGGGGGTTAGGGCTTCAACACATGAAATTTGGGGGGGACACAATCCAGCCCATAACAATGCCTACAAAGTAATGGAGATTTAGAGAGGTTGAACAGCTTGCCAAGGGCATGCAGTTAGTTTCAGAAGTGGGATATGAATGCCAGCAGATCAACTGCAATCTCTGAATGCCAACCATTCCACTAAAAAAATAGTTGGGGGACACCTGAAGAGTGGAGGTGAATGAAAAAGGGCTTCGGGAGAATTAAAAAAAAACACAAAACTGACCTGAAATAAAAGAGTAATATTATGAGATTTCTCAGAGCTGTGTAATCTATCCCAGGAAATGAAATAGATGAAATAGATAAATGAAATAGATCCTTTCATAGACTCTGTTTCTAAATTTGAACTTTAACCAGAAAGACGGTCATTTTTTTGGCTAAAATGGCAGGAAAGGAACAATTCAGCATCAGCTGAAGTCCTCTCCCCTCGGTTCCCTTTTTGCAGAGGCCAGTTTAAATTATGGGTCGAGAGGGCCGACACCTGCTGGGCTCTGCGCTGTATGGGTGGGAACCTGGCTCTTTTGATATGCAGTCCCCCACTGCTCTCTGCTGGCCAGTAGTAGGAACACCTGGAATGTGCACATAGCTGTACTTTTTTCAAAAAAAAAAAAAAAAAACAAACCACAAAACTGTAGGGAAAGGTGGGAAGAATCTACTGGAATCACGCTGTGGAGTATGTCAGTCCCATTCCTTTCCATACACATACATACACTTCAGTTCAATGGTACAATCAATTTTCACTTTTTGGAATTCTGTGACTGTTTTAAAACTTGCATCAGCTGTTTCCATCATTAAAAAAATTTATCTGCCACCTTCTCAAAAATGATGTTTCTCAAGAATATGAGAATTCAAATGCAGAATAACCAATAAAATATTGGTTTGCTCGTAATTTCATGTTTTTCAAAACTATAAACTAATGGTATGCTTGTTCAGTATTTTTTTTTTTTTTTATACTAAGTATTTTATTGTATGCTGCCATCAGTGTATATAAAATAATTACCCTTGTGAAACAGAAAATTAAGAATATTCATAGAGGTAGACATTAAGGACTGACAAAAGTAGAAGTTTGGGTAGTATGGCACGTTACAGAGAGGCTTTTGTACAGGCTTCAAATTTAGCTTTCCTTTGAATATTCACTGGTTTATGAAAAGTGGTTTGGAAAACCTTGTCAAGATTCATCTTACTACAAAAAGGAACAGACTTTCTGGGGCCTGAAGGGATTTGTACTTGAAGATACTCCAGTCAGCAGAGGGTCATGTTGAGCATTCTGCAGACAGAACTGTTTCAAATCTGCAGCTGCCTGGGAAACCTTCACCCGATTGAGCCCGGCCTCCAGCCGGAGCTGTTGAACCACTTTTTTCATAGCCGCGACGCTGGATGAACCAGACATGGCGCACTCGAAAGGATAGCAGATCCGCGGGCCGTCGGCAGGTCTGCGGTGGGTCCGCTGGGCCAGTCGGCGGGGCTGGGGGTGAGACTCGGAACTTTGTCTCTTAAGTTTCCGGTCCTTTACCCAGCGGCTCCACTTGTTCAGTATTTTAAAACCATGATTTCCAATGTGACAGTGCAAGGACCCCACTACTTGCTTACAGCACTTTTGTAAAAATAATTGTATCATTTTCAAACACGACTTTTCTTTTAAAAAAAAATCAGTCATTTATGCTTTTAGAAATTATATATCTGGGGGAAATGTTCTAAGTAATAAGGGCTTCCCTTGAATTGAGAAGCATAAATGAGTTCCAGAAGAAACTGTGAATCCCCCAAGAACTCCTAGAATTCCTTGTCTGTGTGTTTCACAGGATGTGTGGCCTTGATGAACTCAAGAGTACTGGAGTGGATTGCCATTTCCTTCTCCAGGGGATCTTCCCAACCCAGGGATTGAACCCAGGTCTCCCGCATTGTGGGCAGATGCTTTACCATCTGAGCCACCAGGGAAGGCTTTGATGATCTCAGTGAAATTCAAATACGTGGGCTCAAGGATCTTCAGGGCCCCATCCTAGTGTGGGTCCCCAGACTCCCTTGATACAGTTTCTAGAATGAACATTCAAAATGCAAATCAAGTCATAATACCTTTTGCTTCTGGAGAGGTCAAATGTCACACCTCTGATTTTAAAGTAAAATACAAATTCCTTACCAGCTTTACAAGGCCAAGTGATCTGACTCGTGCCAGCCCCTCCAAGTCTGCCCTTGGCCCCCTTTTCTTCCCTTTCAGCTGTTCGCAATTTCATCCTTCAAGGATCTCTCTGTGGCTCTATTTCAGTATTCTGTTTCTTTCTTTTGGGGTATTTGCAACCATCTGTAATAATCACATTTATTTATCAGGTGTTCATTTCCTGTCTCTACCATTAGGTGTCATCTGCATCAGGTGAGTCCTCATCTATCTTGCTTCACTGCATCCCCACTACCTAATGAACATATATTTATCAGTGAACAAGTAAATAAACCAAGTGAGCAAAGGAAGGAACTGAGAGGGGAATGACACTGAAGTCATTCCCTGCAGATCACAGTACTGAGTTCCTTCCATAAGGAGAAGTCCCACCCCTGACCACAGCGTGGGAAGCTGGCACTGGGGTCACTGCACTTTCACCTTTGACTCCATTACTCATCAAAGCCACACCCCTTTCTTAGAGACCACCAGGGGACCAGGCAGACCCACAAGCCCCAGCCAGCATGAGGAGAACTGGAGGGCACAGGGGCAACACAGGCATGCTAACCACCCATCAGATGTAATCATTCAACCAGTTGTGTTGCTACTGATCCTGAATGCAAACCCCAGCCACTAAAGCAACAATAAAACGTGTTGATCCAGCGCCTTCCCCTTGAAAGGGCAGCAGCACAGTCCTGTAGGCTCACAGCCCTGCCCTGGGGGAGGCAGAGAGATAGTCCCATTTAACAAATGGAAAATCACAAGCCTGTGCTCAGTGGGCTAGAGAACCACTCCAGGATGATGCCTGGCCTTTCGGGGGTTCTCATCTATATCCTCCCCATCTGACAATCAGAGCCTGAGTCAGGGAAAATAAATTCAGAACCATCATCAGTTCAGAATCTATGGCTCAGGGAAGCCCGATGAAAGCCGTCCCCAGAAGAGGTAGCTAGTGGGGCAGAAAGGCTTGCTTGGTTGCGGGGAGCATGGACCAGTCATCATGAGGCAGAAGTTTCCCCACTGAAATGCTGCTGGGTCAATGTAATTTCCACTGCCATCTGTGGCTTCTCTCCCAGACAGGATCCTGGCATTTGACTGAGGAACGATCCACGGAGAGTGAGGTCAAACTTGAATGAAGTGTCCAAGAATGTTCCAGGCCAGGCAGCATCAGGGCAGGCTGATCTGGGGGTCTTTCAGGAAGAAGGCCAATGTCTGGGCCAGGGCGTCCAGCTCGCGTGAACTGGCATACTGCAGGAGGTTGCTCTTCCGCACGAAGTAATGCTTGAGGAAATGCTGACTCACGCACTTGTGCAGCTTCCTCACCAGGCGCAGGAACCCCCTGCTGAAGACCTGCCAGTCCTTGGGATTGGGGTACTTCTCACAAGTCCAGAAGAGCACCGTCTGCGGAAGCAAGAGGTGGTGTCTGACATCGTCCTGGGCCACTGAGGAGGGTGTCTTCAGGAGCCACGTGAACTCAGGAGGAGGAGACAGGAGCCCCAGGGTTCTAACAGTGGATTCAGGATCCCTAGCCTCCTCCTCCTGGTCTCCCTGCCTCTTTGGTACTTTCTCCTCTGACTTCCTTACCTGTTGTCACTTGGCCATCTGAAAGTTATCTCAGTCCATATGAGGATGAGATGGTTAGATGGTATCACCAACTCAATGGACATGAATTTGAGCAAACTCTAGGAGATAGTGGAAGACAGAGGAGCCTGCAGTCCATAGGGTCACGAAGAGTTGGATATGACTTAGCAACTGAACAAAAACAACAACAGGTCCAAACTGAACTCCTGGGCCTCCCTCATGTACCTGGTGTACTTCCAGGGTTGTTTATTCAGTCTGTTATGCAAGATAGAAACCTAGGAGCCAAGCCCCTCCCTTACCACCTCCTATCGAGTCCTGCCAATCCTCCTGCCTATGTATTTCTCAATCCACCCACTTACCTTCATCACTGATATTATCATCCTCTGACACAGCCTGCACCTCTTCTAGTCACCATCCTATCTATTGCCATCCATATTGTATCCAACGTGATCTTTTTGGAATATCAATCTATGTTTCTTCTTGTCTAAAATACTTCAAAGTCTTCCCATCGCTTGTTAATTAAAAGATACAATTGTTAGCATGGTTTGGTTGACAAGGCGTGGTCCCCGCTTTCTTTTCCAGTCTCACCCTCTGTTCTCCCTCTCTCTCTCCTTCTATCCACGCTGGCCTCATTTCACGCTCTCTCTACCACAGGGCCTTGCACAACCCACTTCTGTATGGAGCATTCTTCCTTCCCGACTTGTCCAGGAAACTCATTCTTCAGCTTAGACTTCCCTGTGACACTCTCTTCGTCACATTCTTTTCATTTATTCACCACATTCTCATCATTTCAGCAGCAGTAATGACAGTCATGGTCGTTTTCCTGTGTGTTTATGTGTATTACTAGATGGCAAGGGCTTCCCAGGCGGCTCAGTGGTAAAGAACCCACCTGCCAATACAGGAGATGCAGGAGACTGTGGGCTCGATCCCAGGGTGGGAAAGAGCCCCTGGAGAAGGAAATGGCAACCCACTCCAGTATTCTGGCCTGGAAAATCTCATGGACAGAGGAGCCTGGTGGGCTACAGTCTATGGGGTCACAAAGTGTAGGACATGACTAGTGACTAAACAACAAGTGGATGTCAAACTCCATGTGAGTAGAGAACAAGACCTATTTGTATTCACACTGACATTACTAGCATTCAGCAGAGGGACTGGCCCATGAGAGGTAGTTAGTAAACATTTTTTGACTGAGTGAAATAATGAATTAATGTTTGGGTTTAGATACTGAGTATTTTTAAAATATAGTCTTTACTAAAAAGTAAAAGAGCTGTTTTAGGTTCACAGCAAGATCCTGAGTGTGTTTTGATTTAGAGGACATTGTTTTGAGTAAATGAGTTGGAGATAATTTCATGCTAGTCAAGATAACCTAGATACAAAAACATGTTTTAACTCCTCTTGTAGTTAAGCTTTTATCTCCCTATGCAAACAGAAGCACTTAAACCTATTATAAGCAAGCCTCTGTGCCTTTGAGCAGGTTTAAACATAAATAAGCCAATGAAAGATAAGTTCTTTCTTCAATTGAAATTGCTATGGGGGAGGGACTTCTCTAGTGGTCCATTGGTTAAGGTTCCATGCTTCCAATGCAGGGGGCATGTGTTTGACCCCTGGTCAGGGAATTAACATTCTACATGATGTGAGGCAAGACCAAAAAAAAAAAAAAAACCATTAAAAAAAAAAACACGTTAAAAAACCCAATTAAAAAAACATTGTTGGTGAGGGAAGCCTCTTTGGGAAGGATGTAACAACCTTCTATGAGGTGACCAAGATTAGCACATCCTTCCTGATGCTGTTTTGCAACCCAGTCTCTTCCACTTTCCCCGGACTAAAACCTTGGCAAGGATCCTACACACTCAAACCATCATCCAGGGTGGTGTTTAATAGCACATTGCCATCAGTCAAGTCCATCCCAGTGTCTGCACATGAGAGAATTCTGCCCTTTGAGCAAGAGTGGAAGACAAGAGGAAAAGGCAGTCAGTACTGTTTTGATTTCTCAACAAACAACCCCATCCCCTTTTAAATGCCCACTCTTAGAATGTACAATTTTATTATGCCATGCAGGTGGGCTAGGGAAGACTAAAACAGAAGACATTTAAGGAGTTGCCCTGAAATCCTCTAGATGAGTTAGAAGTCACTGGAATACAAGTAAATCCTGGCTGGAATGCAGCTTTGTGAGCAGTCAAGGGCAGGAAGACCCCTGGTGGCCCTATTCAATCTTCCTAAAACACTCATGCTATTTAAAGTATTTCCATTCAGCCTGATTATGGAGCAATGAAGTCAGTGGTTTGTTAAGAGTATGAGCTTTGATATGAGACAGCCAAAGGTTTCCTTCTCAGCTCCAACTCTTCCTAGCGTGGCCTGTGGAAAGGTATGTAAGAAAGAAGCTAAATCCCCCAAGTGAATTAGACTAACTTCAGAAAATATGCATCCTCGATCCAGGAGAATAGATGTATGTTTTTAGGGGGACATGCTTGGGGACACTTTAGGAATGCTGAAACAGAAGAGGAATGCCTCGCTATGTGCAAATGAGATGTTAACAGATTCTCAGGCAGGACAGGGAAAACAGGTTATCAGGAAAGATAGAAAGCAAAGCAAAAAGTAGTGATTCTGCAGGGGGGAAAAGGGGTGAAATGTAAGGTCATTCATAACCATGAGCAGCAAGTATTTACTGAGCAACTACTATGTATGAAGCATTGGGAGAGATACAAAGGGTTTGGTACTAGCTGCCCTTCAATAGCTTGTGTTGGGAGTGAAGGAGTAACACAGGACTAGAAAACAGTTATCCACTGGATGAGACGGGGCACAGACAGGAGCGTGCAGAAGGGCACAGCACACCCCAGGGACTTGCGCTTTCCTGTGTAGAAGGTCAGGGAGAAGGGCTGATGCTCTGAGATGGATAACAGCTGGGCTGGGGCTGTGCCATCTGTAAGAGTCGGAGACCTCCACCCTCAGTGTGATGCACACAGTACTATAGGAGCATCCAGTTCACCAAGTGTGGTTGGAACTTTGAGAAAGAAGAGTTGAGAGTGTGATCAAAAGCCATCTCCCCAGGGTGAGCCCCTAATCCTTGAATCCAGGTCAGGTTCTGCTGCCCTGCATCCTCCTAGAGCAATGTTCCTCTCCTTCCCAGTATTCCCCCCATGGCACGGTTCGACATGCATTTGTAGACTGTTGACCAACATCGGTCTCCCTCGCTAGACAACAAGCTACACAAGAGCAAGACCACGTTGTGCTTGTTCCGCTTGCACCTCCATGTGTAGAGCACACAGCAGGTGCGGGGGGCAGGTGACTGGCCCACGGACATCTCAATAAACATTTGCTGGGTGAATGAATGCGTGAGTGAATGAGTGCATGCATTCATAACTGTCTAATGCTAAATCCTTGCCAGGGACCTCCCTGGTCGTCCAGTGGTAAAGAACTGCTTGCCAATGCAGGGGACGTGGGTTTGATTCCTGATCTGGGAAGATTCCATAGGCCTCAGAGTAACTAAGCCCGAGCACCACAACTACTGAGCCCATGCCCTAGAGCCTCTGCTCCTCAACAAGAGAAGCCACTGCAGCGAGAAGAATAGTCCCAGCTCACCAGAACTAGAGAAACCCACGTGCAGCAACAAAAACCCCTGGCCGTCAAAAATAAATAATTAAAAAAAAAAAATCCTTGCCAGGTGATTTTCAACCTGGAAGTTCAGGTTTGCTGCCATGTTCGTGGGGTAGCCCCAACATTTCCTGGTTTCCTCCTCTGTGCAAAGTGTGTGTGTGTGTGTGTGTGTGTGTGTGTGTGTGTGCGCGCGCGCGCGCATGCGTGCAGGCACACGAGTGGCTGCACCTGGGCTAGAGTGGAGACTGAATGCATGATAACATGAGGGAAAATGTGAATCCACCTGAGGTCTGAGCCCCTCACAAGATCTCACCAGACTGTAGACTTCTCAGGGGTAGAGAATGCATGCTGTAATTCATTTCTGAACCTCAGCAGGGTTCCTGGCATAAAGTGGGCACTTGGGTTGGTTTGTTGAGTGAAATAGTGGGGGAGAGAGGGAGACAGAGAAGGCAAGACAGAAAGGGAGTAAGAGAAGAGGGGAACCGGAAGAGGGAAGGGAGGAGGCGGAAGGAGGAGGCAGAAGACAGGAACTCTGGGCAGGGCTGCTGTGGGCCCGCAGCGGGGCTGGGTTTCCACACTCACAGACACACACACACTGCAGAGAGACCCACCCCGCCCCAGCCCTTCTGCGCTGGGGCCACCCCCTCACCTGCAGGTGGTAGGACGTGATCACAGGCCGTGTCCCGGGACACCAGACGTCCTCCTTCATCTGCCTCAGGGCCTGAAAGCACTTCCGGCGGCAGCCCCCGTCCTCATCCAGCTGCTCCAGCAGCACCTGCTCTGCCCGCAAGAAGCTCAGCTGCCAGTGATAGCTTGAACAGGCCAGCAAGCTGAACCCGAATGACTGGGAGGGAGAGAAACACCGCGGGAAGTGAGAAGGGTGGGCTGGTCCAGGAGAAAGCCATCTCCGAAGCAGCCCACTAGGGTGAGGGCCCCGTCAGTGGGCAGGCAGCACGCCCACGTGGGGACACCGAGGGAGCCTCCGGGCCAGCCCCATGCACGTGGGCAGTTCACGGGGAAGGCTGTGCCCACTTTCTCTCGGGCAGCATTCTCCAACTTGAGCCTGCCCCAGAATCACCTGGAGGCCTCATGAGAACACAGACTGCTGGGCCCTGCCTCCCATGTCTCTTCAGCATGGGCCAGAGTGGGGCCCAGGAATCTGCATTTGTAACAGGTTCCCAAGTGCCCCTGCAGGTTCTGGGGATCTAGTGAAATCTCAGTTATCCTTCCAAAGCTGGATGGTGGCGAATGATGCCGTGGGTGGTTAAGCTGAGAGCGCCTCTGGTGAGCCAGGTCCCTGCAGGATGATACCTTGATGCACTGCACTGTCTCTGGAGAAGGCCAGCGCTTCAGACACGAAGGCCACTGGGCTTTCTTGGACCAGGCGGTGGGGATGTCCACTGAGGGGGTCAGCTGTAGTTCCACCTGACCCGCGGAGGTTTCCACAACAACTCGAACTACAAGATGGTCTATTAGCATGCGGACCCTACCTGGTGGTAAATGACAGACAGACAATGAGAAGACAAATAATGGTTCAATACCAGCATTTGAAGAAGGAATTTGTGAGCTGTAGCTTGGACCAGCCCCTTGTAACTGGTGGGGCAACTTTCAGAATTTCATTAGCACCCCCAAGGTGGCATGTTTAGGTCAAAGTAAAAGTGTTCGTGGCTCAGTTGTGTCTGACTCTGCAACCCCATGGACTGTAGCCCACCAGGCTCCTCTGTCCATGGAATTCTCCAGCAAGAATATTGCAGTGGATTGCTGTTCCCTTCTCTGGGCAATCTTCCTGACCCAGGGATTGAACCCAGATCTCCTGCACTGCAGGCAGATTCTTTCCCATCTGAGCCACCAGGAAAGCCCATGTTTATGTCAACATGAGACAATTAGCTAAGTAAATACTGACAGAAACATTACTAGAAAATCTCACTGTTGGCGAGGTTTTCTTTTCTCCTTCATCCTCTCCCCCCAAGGTTTTATCGTACCTTTTCTAAAAAAGCAGTTGACTCTTTCCAGAAGGCTCAACTGAGACATAGAATACAAGGAAAAGGAATAGTTTTTGCTACTGTAAGATGAAACCCAAGCATTTTTCTATAACCCAGGTGTCCAGCCACATTGAGGATACCCTCAGACCCCTGACTTATTCATTTGCCTTTGGTGGAGTTCAGCTTAACCTGTCTCAACCCAGTCCCAGTCTCAGGGATGGTATTTGTTCCCACCACCCATTAACTAGCCCAGCTTTGGAGGGATTTATCACCATAAGCCTTGTAATCATAAAATACTTCCAAGTGTGTCATAGCCACTGGCTTAAAGGGTTAAACGGGCAGAAAGAAGCCCTCCTTGTCTTTTCCAACCGAGCAAAGAGAGAGAGAGAAAAGGAATGGGTCTGGGGATGTTTTCCAGTTGGTAGACTAGAATTCATTTCTAATCTGTTTCCCCTTTCTTTCAAAAGATTAAACAGTAGTTTTTTGGTTTGTTTGTTTGCTTGCCTTCATTATAGATAAGGATGAGCCATCTTGAAATCTATTATTTTGTTTTTCCTTGCTCAAAGAAGGAAATGAAAACTCATTCATTAATTGTGTTAGGTTGTTCAAAAGGAAAACACTCCTCTCCTTGACTGGGGTGTGATAAAGAGCTTACTGTCTGTATCTCATCAGAGTCGCCCAGACAGGAACATGACAACGTCTGGCACTTCAGCGTTATTTACTGAAAGCACCTCATCAACCTGGCCCAGTTTGAATCTCTCATTTGCTCTTTCACTATTAACAGTGTTGAGTACAGAGTGAGGAGGGAAGCAAACGTGTTGGCTCCAGCCTGCCTGGTCCACACCTGGCTTCTGCAGCTCTGCTTATTTGGTGTGTGAAATTTGGCCTATTACTTGATCCCTCTGAATCTCAGTTTCTTGTTTGTAGAACAGTTAGAAAAATGATCCTAACTCTAACAGGATTGCCAACAGTATTAAATTAAATAATCCATGAAAGCATCCTCCACATTGTAAGAAACTATTCAACATGAACTATCTCCATTACAGAATCTTTCAGAACTATTCTGTCTAGACAAGCAAAAGTACATGCAAATCTTTTGCTTTCTGCACAAATGGAGTTTCGTATTGTTCAGCAGTTTGGTTTTTCACTTAACGATGTTGCACGAATGGAAATCAGTTCTGAATATTCATGGGAAGGACTGTTGTTGAAGCTGAAACTCCAATACTTTGGCCACCTGATGCAAAGAGCTGACTCATTTGAAAAGACCATGATGCTGGGAAAGATTGAAGGTGGGAGGAGAAGGGGACGACAGAGGATGAGATGGTTGGATGGCATCACCAACTCAATGGACATGAGTTCGAGTAAACTCTGGGAGTTGGTGATGGACAGGGAGGCCTGGTGTGCTGCAGTCCATGAGGTCGCAAAGAGTCAGACATGACTGAGCGACTGAACTGATGTTGCATGGGAATTTTTCATAACTCTGTGTGTATATACACACACTCCATTCTTTTTTTAATCCTAATTTCTCTCCATTAGTGAGAAATACATGCAAAATGCAAAAGTCAACAAAGTATTTTAAAAGGGAAATTAAAAGGAGGGATTTCCATTAAAGTCATATATTGGATTGGAGATGTCCAAACCCACGCCCTCTAAGACATAAAAGTTTAAAAGCATTATTTGCAAGTAAGGAAAGAGACTGCCAGAAAGTAGGAGACTCATATGAAACTAGCAATGAAGCAAGAACATCTATCCAGGAAAGTACTAAGTGGGAGAATTGCTAAAATACCCTGATGGCATTAACCCTTGGTACTTATAGCTTCTGTGTATAGAAACAGCACAGAGAGGCAGAGAGGGGGTCTAATGGGCCAAGGCTAGGTGCTGAGCCTCACAAGCCTGGAGCCAGGAAAAGCTGTATCTTGAGGAACATTAGGAACTAAGAGAAATAGGTTTTTCTTGTGGGCTCTGGGTAGCTGATTCAATATAAAACACAACAGCAATAAAAAGCAGGATTTTCCCTCCTCCCTAGAATTTCAAAGGCATTAGTCACCCTCCTGTGTTTAGGGCCTGAATGTTTCCATCCCCAGATCATCCAGGTAAGGTGGAACTTCTGGGAGTACCAGGAAAAATCAAACATTAGTCTTCTTGGAAAAACATACCCCAGCACACTCATAGAGCGTGAATAATATCGCCTAGACAGATGATATGAGTCAGTCCCGTATTGACAAACTTTTATTATTTTCAAAAGCTGCATAGTAGTCCACTAGGCAGATGTAGCATAATTTATGCAGCCAGTGTTCCTTTGTTAGCCACCAGATGATTTCTGATTACTTACTATTACCAAGCCTATTTCGCTGAATATCTTTGTGCTTATTTCTTTGTGTATCTGTAAGAATGTATTTTAGAACTGGAATTGTTGAATTGCCAAGTAAGCACATTACAAATATAAAAACCCTTTTAAAAAAATGGGGGCATCAATATACACTTCCTAGAATAATGCATGAAAAATGCCTATTTAACCATACTCACCCTGCACTGAACAAAATTGTAGGTTTTCATCTCTCAACCTACCAGGTGTTTTAAATGTACATTTCTTAAAATATATGTTAAGTGGGACAATTAAAAAATTTTACTAGCCTTTTGTTTTTTTTTCTGTGAGTCATGTTTTTTGGTCAGTATTTCTATTGGTCTGCTCACAGATTTTCTTGTTGGTTTATAAATACACTTTTATAATTAAGGAAATTAGCCATTTGCACAGTTTGAAACCCACCATTTTACTCTGTGTGAACAAAACGTGAATGGGGGCCTTCTCTGGTGGTCCAGTGGTAAAGACTCTGCCTGCCAAGGCAGAGAACACGAGTTTGATCCCTGGTCCAGGATGATCCTGCATGCTGCGGAACAACACTAAGCCCGTGTGTCACAACTGCTGAGTCCGAGTGCTGCAACTACTGAGTTCCTCATGCTCTAGAGTTGGTGTTCCACAACCAGAGGAGCCACCACAATGTGAAACCTGTGCACAGCAACTAGAGAGCAGCCCCCGCCTGCCACAGCTAGGAAAAAACCCGTGTGCAGCAACAAAGACCCAGCACAGCCAAAAATAAATTAATTTCAAAAAATATGTGTGTGGGCAGGTGTGCACATATGCTACACTGAACTCTAGCTTAGGATTTGGGGGTTGTGAGAAAGCTACAATTCAAAGAGATTCATGCACACCAAAGTTCATTGCAGCATTATTTACAATAGCCAAGACATGGAAGCAACCTAAATGTCCGTCAACAGATGAATGGATAATGAAGATGTATATATATGTCTATGTGTGTATATATACAATGAAATATTAGCCACCCATAAAAAAGAGGTTATTATACTAAAGTCAGAAAGGGAAAGATATGATATCACTTTTATGTGAAATTTTAAAAAGTATACAAAACAACTTATTTACAAATCAAAAATAAAACTATAGACATAGAAAAGAAACTTGGTTACCAAAGATGAAAGGGGCAGACAGAGGGATAAATTAGGAGTTTGGGATTAGCATATACACACTACTATATAAAAAATAGGTTTAAAAAAAAATAGATAACCAGGGGGGCACTCTCTGTCCACCTTCTGATGTCTATGTCAGAAGATTTCTCTGTCCCTTTTCATAGTTTAATAAAACTCTGCTACACACACACACAAAAATAAAATAGATAACCAACAAGGACCTACTGTATAGTACTGGGAACGATACTCAATATTTTGTAGTACCCTATAAGGGAAAAGAATCTGAAAGAGAAAAGACACATATATACCTATAACTGAACCATATTGCTATACACCTGAAACTAACACAACATTGTAAATCAACTATACTTCAATAAAAAAAGGAAAAAGAAAAGATTTTGTGGTTGTCGAACATAATCGGTTCCTTACAGCCTCTGGCTTTTGTGTTCTGGTGTAAGTCAGTGTTTCCCCAGCGTGCTGCCCCAGAACACGGGAGGCATACTGCAGGCAGTTGGAGGGTGTTGTGGTGAAAATGTGCTAATAACAAAGATCTGAGCTTTATGAGGAATTTGCTTGTTCGTGAAAGTACTCAGGTTTTGAAGCTAACATCTTGGAAAGGGTGCATAACCCAAAGACTGCCTTATCAGTGCCAGGGCAGGAATCGACTTAAGGCCACGAACGTGTGTTGTGAGCATGAATTCCATTCTGGGTGTCACACCAAGAAAAAAAAGAAGAGCTAATTCATGTAATGGGGATTAGGCAGATGTAAAAAGCACATGATTTTATCCTCAATTTAGGGGTGTGAGCTTCAGGAAGCACTCAAGCAGAGGACACTTTTTTTTTTCAGGGCAGAACGGAAATGCCAGACACTTTCCTTGTCCGCTCCCCCACTGGCTCACCTGAGAGGCGACAGGTCTCAATTGCGTTTTCGACCAGTTTCCGGAACACCTGGAGGACCTTGGCGGGCACGATGTCTCCCTCGATGTTCACGTCTGCCTCGCGCCACTGCCCCGGGCTCTTCAGGAACTGCCCCACCTCCAGCCACTGCTGCAGGCCCTCGGGGTCCTGCAGGGGGCGGGGCAGGCGGGCGCCCTTCAGGCTGTAGTAGCGCCAGCGCTGCTGCCGGGCCTCCTTGTACCCGGCCAGGCCTCTCGTCGGGACTGTGATGAGGAACAGGGAGGGAGCCAAGACCTGGGGTCAGGAAAGGGGAGAGCAGGGGTGTCAGCCCGTAGGCTCGGGAGGGGACGGAAGCCCCGGGGGAGCCGCCCTGCTGGCCCAGGCCACTCGGTGAACCACTCAACCCTCAGCAGTGTGACAAGGAGGACAGAACCGCGCCCACCTGCCCGCCTGTCGGCAGAGGATTCCATCTCTGTTGTGCCACTAGCCCATTGTAATGCTTCGGGCAAAGAAATTAACTCAGTGAGGCCTGGGTTTCATGGATCTGCAAGAAAAAGAGTGAAGTGGACCCAGAACTCTAGAGGCACCCGACATGTGGGGTGGGGTTGGGGTAGGGGAGAAAAAGCAGGGAGGGGAGCTAGTAGTCACTGCATTCTGCACATACCAAGCACTCCAATGCTTGTGCATTCGCCTATCTTGTGTTCACAGTCACACACGAGTTGGGCTTTGCTAACATTGACCAAATGAGGAACCTGAGGCTCAGAGGGGTTCCAAGTCTCCCCAGGGACACACAGCCAGTCAGTGGTAGAGCTGGAGCCTGACCTTGGATCTTCTGATTGCTCATTCAGTGGTTAATTTTCTCTCCTGAGCTGGTTCTTGGTCAAGAATGAATGACCTGGGAGGACTTCCCTGGTAGTCCAGCAGCTAAGTCTCTGTGCTCCCAATGCAGGGGGCCCAGGTTCAATTCCTGGCCAGGGAACTAGATCCCTCATGTCGTAACTAAGAGCTTGCACGCTAAAGAACCCACATGCCACAACTAAGACCTGATGCAGTAAAAAAAAAAAAAAAAAGAATGAATGACCTGGGATGGGTGAAAGATCTGATAATAAATTAAGGGTGGGAAGGTGTGGAAAGGAGGTGAAACCATTTTGCCAAATGTAGAACTTTTTTTACTTGGACTGATGATCCACAGACAGCTTTAATGACTAATCCTTACAGAATCACAGAAATGAAAATCTTTTGTTGGGACAATGTGAGTTACCCAGATGATTCTAAGTTAAATGGGAAAGAGGTGAACACTAAGAATCTACTTAACTCTATTTTTACAAGAACCAGGTAAGCAGCTGTCAAACCAATAGTCCGAGAGATAGAACACGATGCTAAGTGGTGTGGTACCACCAAAGGGAAATGACACTTTCATCACACAGCAGCCCACTCCACCCTGTATATTTCCCCATCACTCAGTTATACACTGGAGGAGCTACCTCCTTTCCATGGAAAGTTCTGACAATGGAATTGGATAACTTTTGCCCAGGGACCTGTCGGTGCGAATTCAGGGGTGAACACTGAAATCAGCAGCAACTGAATCTTCCTCATTCTCAGGGAACAGTAGTTTGATTCTTGAGATGATGGATCTGAAATGGAGCAGGAACCTATGGTCCTTGCCCCCCACCCCTGTCCTCTGCCTGCCTTTTGTCTGTGGAAAACTTTAGTCAAAGAATAAGTTTAGAAAGTGTTCTAGTTTCATTCTTTTACAGGTGGTTGACCAGTTTTCCCAGCACCACTTGTTGAAGAGGTTATCTTTTTTCCATTGTATATCCTTGCCTCCTTTTCCATACACAAAAATAAACTCAAAATGGATTAAAGATCTAAATGTAAGACCAGAAACTATAAGACTCCTAGAGGAGAACATAGGCAAAACACTCTCCGACATAAATCACAGCAGGATCCTCTATGACCCACATCCCAGAATTTCAGAAATAAAAGCAAAAATAAACAAATGGGACCTAATGAAACTTAAAAGCTTTTGCACAACAAAGGAAACTATAAGCAAGGTGAAAAGACAGCCCTCAGATTGGGAGAAAATAATAGCAAATGAAGCAACAGACAAAGGATTAATCTCAAAAATATACAAGCAACTCCTCCAGCTCAACTCCAGAAAAATAAATGACCCAATCAAAAAATGGGCCAAAGAACTCAACAGACATTTCTCCAAGGAAGACATACAGATGGCTAACAAACACATGAAAAGATGCTCAACATCACTCATTATCAGAGAAATGCAAATCAAAACCACAATGAGGTACCATTACACGCCAGTCAGGATGGCTGCTATCCAAAAGTCTACAAAGCAATAAATGCTGGAGAGGGTGTGGAGAAAAGGGAACCCTCTTACACTGTTGGTGGGAATGCAAATTAGTACAGCCACTATGGAAAACAGTGTGGAGATTTCTTAAAAAGCTGGAAATAGAACTGCCGTATGACCCAGCAATCCCACTTCTGGGCATACACCCCAAGGAAACCAGATCTGAAAGAGCCACATGCACCCCAATGTTCATCGCAGCACTGTTTATAATAGCCAGGACATGGAAGCAACCCAGATGCCCATCAGCAGACGAATGGATGAGGAAGCTGTGGTACATATACACCATGGAATACTACTCAGCCATTAAAAAGAATTCATTTGAATCAGTTCTAATGAGATGGATGAAACTGGAGCCCATTATACAGAGCGAAGTAAGCCAGAAAGATAAAGACCATTACAGTATACTAACACATATATATGGACTTTAGAAAGATGGTAACGATAACCCTATATGCAAAACAGAAAAAGAGACTCAGATGTATGGAACAGACTTGTGGACTCTGGGAGAAGGAGAGGGTGGGATGTTTCAGGAGAACAGCACTGAAACATGTATATTATCTAGGGTGAAACGGATAACCAGCTCAGGTTGGGTACATGAGACAAGTGCTAGGGCCTGGTGCACTGGGAAGACCCAGAGGGATTGGGTGGAGAGGGAGATGGGAGGGGGGACTGGGATGGGGAATGCATGTAAATCCATGGCTAATTCATATCAATGTATAACAAAAACTACTGTAATGATGTAAAGTAATTAGCCTCCAACTAATAAAAATTAAAAAAAAAAAAAAAAAGAATAAGTTTAATCAGAGAAGTGAGACCATGTGGAAACAAAGGAAAACAGTCAAAGGAGATAAAATAATAATAACATAGTCATGAGGCATGGTCAAGGACCTTTAGTTCCTCCTCAGGGGCTGTCGTTAATATTCTGAGTCGTATCCTTGAGATGTCTTACAGATACTGAAACCCCCACCAGCTGGAGAAGTTAACTACACGATGACCAGACTATAGCCATGACATAAGCTGCCTCAATTCCGAGAATTGGTCTCAAAGAAACAGAAACAAACTGACCCTGCAACTGAAGATTAACTGTACCTAAAACAACCAAGATGATGCTGGTCAGACCACCGATGACCAATCTGAAGATGACTGTCAGAGGTGACTGTGCTGTTTTGGCAAGTAGCCCCCCTCCCTATCTATAAAAGCTCTCGCCCCTGATTGTCAGGTAGGGAGTCGGCCTTTAGATAGACGTCCTCCCTCTGCCACCAGTTGCCGAATCTGAAATAAACTTTCCTTTCCACCAGTGTGGCCTGTTTATTGGCTTTTGACTGGTGAGCAGCCAGACCCCACAATTCAGTAACAGGTCACATGACTTCTGGTATCCTTTGAAATGTGGTAGGATTAAAACAAGGCAGGAGACCTTAACTAGGACATTCAAAATCTACACATTTTTTTGAACCCACTTGCATGTGAATCCAAAAACACAAGTATCATGTTATTAGTCACATAAATGGTGCTTAATACATACTTATCAAATTTGGCCCAAGAGAAAATAAAAGCATATTTATATGCCCTGCTGTAATTATTTTTCAAAACTTAATGTATTATATAGGACACGATGTATATAAATGCAAGATGTATTTTAAGTTATGACTTCTAAGTGAGACCACAGCAGGAAATTTCCCCAGATACAGTTCTAGAAAAAGTGATGCTATGTTTCTATTCATAGTCACTGGTCTATATTTGTCCTGTTCAGGTTGGCAGAGTGGTAGAGGTGGGCAGATGATGTTCTGACGTCCCAAGATCCAATCTAACTTTATAATTATCATCCTGGGGTAAATTTTCTAAAATCTGATACTGTCCCCAAATCCACAAGTCCCAGATTCTCGTGGGTGGTCCTTGTACCCACCAAACTTGAAACGTACTGGACTGACTTCCCAGGTGGCGCTAGTGCTAAAGAACCTACCTTCCAACTCAGGAGACATAAGAGACTCGGGTTCAATCTATGGGCCAGGAAGATCCCCTGGAGTAGGACATGGCAACCCACTCCAGTATTCTTGCCTGGAGAATCCCACGGACAGAGGGGCCTGGTTGTCTACAGTCCACAGGGTCGCAAAGAGTCGGATACAACTGAAGCAACTTAGCAGAGCAATGGTTTTTCATTCAGGTACTAATTCTTTTGCTTACTCATTCATTCAGCAGAAGGTAAGTGTCTACCATGGGCCACCCACCATGCTGGGGACTATGAAGGGAACAAGCAAGAGACACGATCCCTATAAACAAGGAACTTACAGTCTTCTGTGAGAGCTGGGGCATGTGTACATGTAAGTTTACTACTTATATTAAAGCTTCCCTCGTAGCTCAGCTGGTAAAGAGTCCACCTGCAATGTGGGACCTGGGTTTGATCCCTGGGTTGGGAAGATCCCTGGAGAAGGGAATGGCTACCCACTCCAGTATTTTGGCCTGGAGAATTCCATGGACTGTATAGTACATGGGGTTGCAAAGAGTTGGACATGACTGAATGACTTTCACTTTCACTTATATTAAAGTATAATATAATTCTTTAATTCTTATGTGTCATAAGAAAAATCAAAATATAGGAGCATGGGGGGCTTCCCTCATGGCTCAGTGGTAAGACTCCATCTGTCAGTACAGGAGACACGGGTTTGATTCCCGATCCGGGAAGATCCAAAGGCTGTGGAACAACTAAGCTCTTGGGCCACAACTACTGAGCCATGCTCTAGAGCCCACATGCCGCAACTACTGAAGCCCTCACTCCCGGAGCCCCTGCTCCGCAAGAGATGCCATCGCGATGAGAAGCCCTTGCACCGCAACTAGAGAGTAGCCCCTGCTCGCTACAAGTAGGGAAGAGCCTGAGCAGCAACAAAGACCCAGCACAACCAGAAATACACACAATTTTAAAAAGGGTGCAGGGGGCGGGGGACGCGCAGGGATTCAGAACGATTCAGAGCCTTGTTTCTCTCATCTCGGAAAGGGAGCCAAGCATAATGCGTCTTCTCCTAGGCTGTGTGCTGCAGGTTTGGGTGTGATCTCTGAGCCTAGCTCTGCCCACACTGCAATGCCTCATGAATGCTGGTTGTCACAGAGGGGCCTGGGGCTCACCGTTCTGTGGGACTCCTCAGTAGGGACCGGGCTGCCAGGCGGCTCCTGCAATCTCTAAGGGCCGCCTCTTCCACTTTCTTTCTTCTCCGACCTGTAGCCTATCAACTATCACTTTCAACTATTTTTCTCATCAATACCCTGAGTCCTCTCTCTACGCAGTGCCTAGTCTATTATGTGGGTGCTTAATAAATGAATGTGTGCTTCACTGAACTTTAGTCAGTACACTAGGACTTGCTTTGGGATCAGAAGCCCTGGGTGGAATTCTGGCTTTAGTGCCTAAAAGCCTTGATCAAGTCCTTTGACTTCTCCAAGCTTCCATTTCATCATCTGTTAAGTAGGAATGTGGGGCCTCAACTGCGGCAACATCTATGCAATGAGTGTGCAGATGGTAAATACTAGGAAGCCTTATTGGTACTCTTAGTGGTGTGAGTGCCTGACACATACTGAGACTACCCACCCATTTCCTGGCTCACTGGGTGGGCACTTAGAGCCAAGTGACCTGCTTACCTTAATGTTCTCATTGTACGTGTCACAGTAAGGGACGGCTTGAAATCGAAAGTCTTGGTAGCTTATTTCTGTGGTCAGGTGATGGACAACTTTCTGCACCTCTTCCACCATCTGCGAAATCCACTGGCGCCTCAAGTCCACCTGCATGTGAAGGGATCACAAAGGTGGTTATACCTGGATCAGGCCCTGGGGAAGGGATGAGACAGGGCTTGGTGATGGGGACCAAAGCAGTCAGCTCAGAAAATCCTGCCTACCCAAGAACTCCAGGAGAGATGAACTCACATCTGATGATACTCACTGGTGCCTCAGTGTTCTCTTCTGAAATAGAAGAACCTGCCACATGGTAGATGCCTGTCTAGGTCCTTGGCATGACAGTAGACAAAACAACAGCAAACAAGATAGAGATGCTTGCCCTCTAGTTGAAAATACAGGAATATTACTCAGCCATTCAAAAGAATTCATTTGAATCAGTTCTAATGAGATGGATGAAACTGGAGCCCATTATACAGAGCGAAGTAAGCCAGAAAGATAAAGACCATTACAGTATACTAACACATATATATGGACTTTAGAAAGATGGTAATGATAACCCTATATGCAAAACAGAAAAAGAGACTCAGATGTATGGAACAGACTTGTGGACTCTGGGAGAAGGCGAGGGTGGGATGTTTCAGGAGAACAGCATTGAAACATGTATATTATCTAGGGTGAAACAGATCACCAGCCCAGGTTGGGTACATGAGACAAGTGCTCGGGCCTAGTGCACTGGGAAGACCCAGAGGGATCGGGTGGAGAGGGAGGTGGGAGGGGGGACTGGGATGGGGAGTACATGTAAATCCATGGCTAATTCATTTCAATGTATAACAAAAACTACTGTAATGATGTAAAGTAATTAGCCTCCAACTAATAAAAAAAAAAAAAAGAAAATACAGGATACATGTATATATGTCTCTCTCTCTCTCTCTCTCTCTCTCTATATATATATATATATATATATATGTATATACACACACACACACAAACACACACATGCTTAATGTAAGATCAGATATTATAAGTTCCAAGAAGAACAATAAAATAGGGGAAAGGACTAGAGAATAAAGGGACTGCCATTTTAGGATCCCCTGGAGAAGGATATGGCAACTCACTCTAGTGTTCTTGCCTGGGAAATCCCATGGATGGAGGAGCCTGATGGGCTATAGTCCTATAAGGTCACAAAAGACTCAGACAGGACTCAGCGACTGAACAACAACTTTTTTTTAATTTTTTTTTTTTTTTTTACTCTTTGGCCATGCTGTCTGGCATGTGGATCTCATTCCCTGATCAGAGATCAAATCCGTGCCCCCTGCAATGGAAGTGTACAGTCTTAACCACTGAACCACGAGGAAAGTCCTGGGCTACTATTTTAGACTGGGTGAGCAGAGAAGGCTTTTGGAAGGAGGTGACACTGGAGTGAGCCCTGATGACCAATTCCAAGCAAACTGGAATTTGGAAAGCAAATTGGAAAGCAAATTCCAAGACCCCTAAAGCAGGAGTAAGCTCAGCAAGGGCTCAAGGGCCAGCAAGGAAGCTGCTGTCATTACAGGAAAAGAAGGACGGTGACAAAGACGAACTTGGAAGGGATGGTGGGGGCCAGGCTACCCCAGAGGGTTCTGTGAACTGGGGTAAGACTCGAAAATGGGATAAGAATACCTGCTTTCCAGGTTGGTGAATATGAAACAGTCTAATGCATGTGAACATGGGACAGCTTGCTTTGTATGTCATCAGTAAACAATGGTTCCCTTCTCCCCTGTGTTCACTTCGTCCTTTGGCTCCTAGACCCATAAGAAAAGGTGTGCAATGATGTTTCTTCTGACTCTGCACAGAAGGTCTCCAAGAACTGGAAGGGGCTCTTTGCTACTTTACTTGGGAGGCACCGAGAGGCTGACGTATGATAAGCATCTCCCGCACAGATGCTGGGGAGCATGTTTCTTGTCTGACCTTAAATATGATGATCAGGTCTATGTGCACGTGTGCTCAGTTTTCTTTGACTCTTTGCAATCCCATGGACTGTAGCCCTCCAGTTTCCTCCATCCATGGAATTTCCTAGGCAAGAATACTGGAGTGGGTTGCCACTTCCTTCTCCAGGAGATCTTCCCGACTCAGGGATCGAACTGGCATCTCTTGCATCTCCTGCATTGGCAGGGTGTTTCTTTACCACTATGCCACCTAAGAAGCCCTGATCAGGCCTATAATAACTTCTAATTTCATCTTCTTGCCACAAGTAAGAAGTTGTGTCTGACTCCTTTGCAACCCCATGGACTATAGTCTGTCAGGCTCTGTACATTCCACACCTCTCTGTATGTTCTTCTCACGACATTCATCCACAGGAGAAGGGACCAAGGGTAGCTTTCTTGAGCATCTGTAAACTATCAAGATTCTGCATCTTCCAGAGTAAGCAGAAGAGAGAAGGTAGTCACAGAGAGGGGAAGGTCATTTGCCATGCCAAAAATGAAGGCAAATGCTTGTAGAAGCATAATCAAGGGTCCTTTCCAGTGTAGGACTTCTCTCACATGTTGGGATTCAATTCTATTAGACCAGTTTTTGCTGAACATCCACTTCATGCCAAATTCTGTGCATACAATGTTGTCAAGAGGTTGACAGCAGACCCTTAAATTGGAAGTTAAAATTATAGCCATCTAGTCCTAAATACAGGCTTCCCAGGTGGTACAGTGGTAAAGAATCCACCTGCCAATGCAGGAGGTGCAAGAGACATTGCTTCATAGAGGATGTAGTCCATGGGGTTTCAAAAGAGTCAGACACAACGGAGTGACAGCAGACACGCATGCACAGTACTAACGACAGGTCTGCACAGGACGCTGTGGGTAGGAGAATGGAAGCTGCATCTAGTTTGGAGGCCTTCCTGGAAGCCTGGTGCATCAGAGTTGTAACTTAAAAGGCTGGCAGCAGTTAGCTAGAAAGAGAAGGGCATGAAGATTGTTCTAGAAAGAGAAAGCCTAACCTGAGGAGCACAAGCAGAGAGACACAATCATTTCTACTTTGTTGGGGCAGACGTTACCTTGGAGGAGGATGGTGAGGTGGGAGAACAGTGAGAAGTCTTGAAAGAAAAGGAAGAAGAATGTCAAAAGCAAGGTCAACAGTGAGTGGCTGAATGAGATAAGGTCCCCAGATGGCCATAGAGTTTGGTAACTAGAACCAGAGTGATGTGTTTGGGGGAAACAGTGGGTGTTAAGTCAGGGAGCAGTGGGTTTAGAGAGAATGTGAGATGAGTGAGTAAACTCAGAAGCAGGCGACTTCTCTGGGAAGCCTGGCCAGAGAAGGAAGAAACAAGAACAAGGACAGCAACACGTTTATTTCAAAAGGACGCACAGATTCCAACATGTTCAATGCTGGGAGGAAAAGAGCCAGTGGAAAAGGAAGAAGGCAGAGAGCAAAAAACCCCAAGCAGTGTTTCCCAGCCAGGAGGAGTCGTGGAAATCCAGAAACCTGGTGAGGACTGGCCTCGGTGTTTCAGAAGGGACGGAAGATGGATGCAAATGCAGATAAAGGCACAGAGTTCCTGCCTGATGCCTGTTTTCTTTATAGAGCAAGAGACAAGGCAGTGTGCTGACAGTGAGGTGAGAGGAGGAGGGCAGGGGGCTTCAGGGTAACAGACTTTGGCAGAAGCTTCTCTAACAGATGAGGGGCTGTTTGGGTCTTCAAAGGTTTGTGTAAAGTTTCCGGGCTTCCCAGGCGGTGCCAGTGCTAAAGAATCTGCCTGCCAACGCAGAGGATGCAAGCAATGTGGGTTTGTTCTCTGGGTTGGGATGATCCTCTGGAAAAGGAAATGGCAATCCACTCCAGTATTCTTGGAAACTCCATGGACAGAGGAGACTGGTGGGCTACAGACCATGGGGTGGCAAAGACTTGGACATGCCTGAGCACTCATGCATGCATGGTAGGTAGGCAAAGTTTCCAGGCAGTAGCAACACTCTGCTGTGGGTCCATGAGGCTGCAGATTACCAGTGGGCTGAGTTGTAAGAGGTTGTCCAGTACCTCTCAACTCTCCAGGGGTAACAGAAGAGAGGCTAAGATCAGAGTTTGCTGGGCTTCCCTGGTGGCTGAGTGGTAAAGAATTTGCCTGCCAATGCAGAAGACTCTAGTTCAATCAATCCCTGATCCAGGAAGATCCCACATGCCACAGAGCAACTAAGTCTGTACGCCACAACTACTGAGCCTACAGTCAAGAGCCTGGAAACCACTACTGACCCCACATGCCTCAAACACTGAAGTCCGTGCAGCCAGAGCCTGTGCTCCATGAGAGAAGCCACTGCAATGAGAAGCCCACACACCACAGTGAAGAGTAACCCACAACCGGAGAAAAGCCTGCATAGCAACGAAGACCCGGCACGGTCAAAATAAATAGACAAATAAAAAGAAAGATTAGAGTTTGCTGGCACCATCTGGAGAAGAGAGAGGAAAGGGGTCAGTGGTGGGCCATGTTTTCAAGCTTGGGCAGAGAACAGATGAAGTCAGTTTGGGAGATTAAGGGATATTGGACAAGTTCACCAGTCAGATGTCTGATGAGGAATAGCAGGAAAAAGTAATACAAGGGCTAACTGGATAGAAAACTGCCGTCAGAATGGTTGGGAAATAGTCATTCCAAATAGTTAAGGTCTCGGAATGTGTTAAGGACTAAGGCTAACTTGCCAGATCTTCCAACTCCATTGATGTTAGTCCACAGAACTTGAATGTTAATAACATAAGAGTGACTCAAGAGGAAGGCTTCCACAGGTGGCTCAGAGGGGAAAGAATTTGCCTGCAATGCAGGAGACACAGGAGACGTGGGTTCAATCTATGGATCAGGAAGATCCCCCGGAGGAGGAAATAGCAGCCTACTCCAGTATATATCTGCATACATATTTTGTTTCTCATGTTAATAAACTAATGGAAGATTTACGACCATATTGACACTATTATATAATTTTTAATTGATAAAAACTTGAGAAAGTGTGTGTGTGTGTGTGTGTGTGTGTGTGTGTGTGCCTCTTGGAAACAGTTCTCCATTGGGAATCTCTTCTACAAATTATGCCACCTTTTGGTAGTAGAACTTTCTCACTGGCGAGGACAAGTTCAGACACTCCTTAGAAGACACCTGTAATTTCTCACTCATTATTCCTCTAAACCAGCAGTCCTCAGCCTTTTTGACATGAGGGACCAGTTTCGTGGAAGACAATTTTTCCACAGACTTGGGGTGGAGAGGGGATGGTTTTGGGATAATTCAAGCACACTACATTATGGTGCACTTTATTTCTATTATTGTTACATCAGCTCCACCTCAGCTCATTAGGCATTAGGCCCCACAGGTGGCAGACCCCTGGTCTAAACCACAACCCAGAACCCCCAGGTTGTTTCCCTTCGCTTTCCTGACCATGGCTTAGCGAGGTATAACAAGAAGAGTCTAATTCAGGGTGCAGAAAAGCAGGGAATGGGGCTGGAAGCAGCTTTACAGGGAGCAATCTTGGTGAAAGAAGGGGGCTCCACCACAAGTAGAGACCTGTTGCTAGCCCAACCTCAGAATCCCTTCTGTAGCTCTCAGACTTCAGGAAGCAAGCTAAGATACCAATTGCAACCTTGATGCAGCCTTGTCATTACATTTATTTCATGGCAAAGCTTTGAAGCAAACTGAAGATGGATCAAAGCTCATTCAGTCCAAACTTTTTATTTTCCCTTTGTGCACCACACAGCTTGCGGGATTTCCCTGACCAGGGATTGGCTCCCAGCAGTGAAAGCGCCAAGTCCAAACTACTGAGCTGCCAGGGAATTCCCCTATTCAATCCGAATTTGACCTCAGGTGCCTGTTTAAGTTTCATTCACTTTCTCTGCTGATTAGGTCAATGCACAAAAGTAGAAACATTTTTTTTTTTTCTAGAGAGAAACTTTTTTTTTCCCCCCCTAAAGAGAGCATTGGAGCAACAGAGCAAAAACAAAAATGAATTATAATAATTTAACCAGGACCAAGATGCTAGATGTATGTGGTTAGATTATCTAGTTCAACTCCTGCATTGCACTGACTGGAAAAGTTATGCTACACTCATCAGCATGCAGATTCAATCACTCTAAGCAGAGTTTACACAGAAGCAGTCCTCAGAGACTGTTGGCACTTTCAAGATTTGGCCATCCATTTCCTGTAGGTCTCTCACCCTCCAGGGTATGTCTACATGCCCACAAGAGTGTCCACCTCCCCAGGTGCAACGTCAGGCCTGTTGTTGTCCCACATCATTTGCTGCAATTAATAGCTCAAGTCTGTGAACGATTTACTGTTTCAAATATAAATTATTGCCAACTCAAATGTAATCCTTAAAATAACATCAATCTGACTCACTTGTATTCCCGTATACTTTCCTGAAGGAGGTAGGGGGTGTAAGAAATAGCGTGACAGGAATGCCACAGGGCTGGCCACACCCATGAGCAAGTGGCCAGTGCAAATGTCATCCACAATGAGTGCCGTTGGTGAAAAAAGGCTGAGAACTTCTTTCTAAACAACAGGAAGTCAGACTTTAAATTCTGGAATTGCCTTAGCTCCAATAATCAGTTTAAAAAGATGGTGGTGTGGGACTCCCCTGGTGGTCCAGTGATTAAGAATCTGCCTTCCGATGCAGTGGATGTGGGTTCAATTCCTGGTCAGGAAACTAAGATTCCATAAGTTTCAGGGCAACTAAACTCATGTGCCACACCTGGAGAAGCCTGTGCGCCACAACGAACTCTCAGAATAAAAAAAAAAAAAAAAATAGTGGTGGTCATGGGACAGACACTGTTTCTATCTTTCAGGGGTTAATAATTTAAAGGACTGGAGACTTAAATACAGTGATCCATACAGAGAAGACAACATATTCCCTATCTTTTTAGACTAATTCTTCCATGACCCAAATGCTTGGAGCCCACAGGATATTTGCAATTCATATATATAGCAGAAGCTAGAATAACAGCAGCCCTGCAGAGGCGAGGCTGGTGAGGCTTTGCGGTGAAAGATACTTTATAAGGCTTAGCTCCTTGGAGGCTTGCCTGGTGGCTCAGACATAAAGAATCTGCCTGCAGTGCAAGAGACCCAGGTTCGATCCCTGGGTCAGGAAGATCCCCTGGAGGAGGAATTGGCAACCGACTCCAGTATTCTTGCCTGGGAAGTCCCATAGACAAAGGAGTCTGGAGGGCCTCAGTCCATGGAGTTACAGAGTTGGACACATCTGAGTGACTAACACACACACACACATACACATACAGATCCTTAGAGCCTCTGGATAATCCTTTAAGGTGGACGCTCTGATAATCCTCATTTTTACAGAGGAGAAAACAAGTTCAGAAAGTGTAAGTAATTTACCCAAGGCCTGGGAGTCAGCAAGTCACAGGAATCCATACCCAGGCAGTGTCCTTGTTCACAACCACTGCACCACTCTGCCCCCACAAGGACAAGGCGACTGGGAATGAAACCCATGCTGACGGCTTGAATGGGGTTCCCTGAGCTGGAAGTCCTCTCCGCTTGTTAAAACTCGACTCATTAAGCATGTGCTGCTAACATTTTGTCTTCACTCTGTGAAAAACCTCTTCCATCAGAGCTCACAGTGTTCTCTTCCCCTCCAGCACCCTGTTCAAATCTCTATGTAGCACTTGTGATGTTAAACGTTTGCCTGTCTGCATGGGGAACGTCCTCCTTTTAGCTTTGGGCTTATGTGCAAAATCTGCAGGTGAGACAGGGCCACCCTTAAAGACACCCAGACACAAAACGTCTCTCGCACTGAGCAGGCCATACCCAGATCTGTGTTTTGAGCACTGTGTTTTGTGTTGTGTGTGTTTATGGTGATATAGTGGGTTTAGCAGAGGAAATGTAATTTGGTACATAACAGAGTAGGCTGAAACCTCAGCACCTTCATTAACTCTGTGACTTGGGATGCGTTTAATTCACACGAGCCTCTGCTCCTTTCTATAAAAATGAAGGTCATATGCATGTATCATATGGTTGTTGCTTAAATGACACTGTAGGGCCTCAACCTGCCAGCACCTTTAACACTCATCTCACATTATCTTCAACGAGGCCTGAAGATACTTCTAACCACATACATGCAATGATCCTATGTGAATGTCAAGAGGGAATAAAGATATCCAAGGCACTGCTCTTCCTTCTGGAAACTTATCCAGAATAAAATAATATAGTTAAGTCACCACCAAGATAACAATAGGAAAGGTGTCAGGAGCTAAGATATAATTGATGGCCAAATAAATATTATCAGTGATGATTATGATGGGAAGTCATAGAAAGGCACAAATGTTTTGTGTTGGGGTGTCAGGTTAATCTTTCATGAGAAGGTGGACTCAGAGCTGAGTTTGAAGGATGAATATGAGCCAGAAAAATGAAAAAGAAGGGGATGTCTCCCTGAGTGGTGGAGGGAGAGCTTCAGCCTGAGACCTTTTCAGGGCACAGTTCTTATAGGACAGGACTGTCAGACCCAACCACCTGTAGGGGCAGAATAGTGGCCACACACACGAGAGGGAAGACTGGGGAGAGGGACTGTCAGACTCAGCAGTGCCAACAGCCTCCAGTGGGACAGACACTCAACTCCAGTCCATGGCTGCCAGGCAAGAAACTCGGACCTAGTTTCAACACCTGCATTGCACTGACTAGAAAAGTTTTGCCACAGATAGTCTGATTTTTTTTTTTTATTCCAGAGAGGAAGGAAATATGGATTTCTATGCAAAATCTCACTATTTGGAAATGCTTGTCACAAAATTGAAAAATTTGAAAAATTCTCTGTGGGCCAAAGAAAACACACGCACATGATGGAGTCAACACAAGAGAGCTTTTGTTTAGAATTTCTGTGATTGAAGATGCAGGGAAGCAGAGGGTAGAAAGATAAAGTATTATTTGAATGCCAGGCTAAAATATTTGAACTTTTTTCTTTCAGAAAACACAGGACCATGGGGAAATGCCAGGTTACACACTTTCTCCAAAGGGAGAAATCACTTTGTTTGCTGTAATTTTTATTATCATAAATTTTCCCTATTTATCTCTCTTAATGGATTTGGCTAAGAAATCAATTTGATTTGTCACTATAATAATAAATTCTACTTTGTTAACTTATAAAGGCATGAAAACACTAGACTAATCTCTAACTCTTAATGTTTTAGTTTAAAGGGTGGTGCTGTCTTAGCAGCTTCATCTGTAAACAGAAAGGTTTAAATTAGATAATATTTATGGTTTCTTCAAGTTCTAATATCCTAAGAGCCTATGACTCTACAGAGAAGACATCAAATTGGTTGTTAACCCATGTGTACTAAAAATATAGTCAATTCATTCAGTTGCTCAGCAGTGTCTGACTTTGCGACCCCATGGACTGTAGCATGCCAGGTTCCCTCTCTATCACCTTTATATTGTAATCTAGCAGTTTTATAGTTTTCAAAAAGCTGTCTTATTTACTCTTTTTCAAAGACCCCCACTAAGATCCTATTATTTATCTCCCATTTTAGAGAAAAATCTGAGGCTTAGACAGGTTAAGTGCTTTGCTCATGACCACCCAGACATCAGGCTTCCCAGGTGGCGCTAGTGGTAAAGAACCTGTCTGCCAATACAGGAGACTAAGAGACAGGGTTCCATCCCTGGGTCGGGAAGATCCCCTGGAGGAGGGCATGGCAACCCACTCCAGTATTCTTGCCTGGAGAATCCCATGGACAGAGAAGCCTGGAGGGCTATAGTCCATGGGGTCGCAGAGTGAGACACCGCTGAAGCGATTTAGCACACCTGCACGCACCCAGGCATCAGTGGGGAGCCGGAGTTCCAGCCAGGCTGTAACTCTCTGTTCCACATTATATACCCAACATACCTCTTGCACTGGAATCTCAAAGACAGGACTGAAATGTGGTAAATCCCTGAACATTCTTATGGGTGATGGTCTTGGGGCATTTTCTATGTCTTTGGAAACAGCCTGAAATACTTTCTGCATCAAGGTTGGTGGGGTAGGAGGAGTGGGAGAGAGCATGTGGGAGAGACTGGTATTTGACCTTACCTTATTCAACAGGCAGTCTTCTAAGTAGCCTTCCATCCGGGATTTCATGGCTTCCTGGTCAATTCTGAGCAGAACGGCAGCGTCTCGGTTTGTCTATCAGTGGAGACCGCGCTTGTGCGTGGCTTTCCCAGTGATGTTAATCTCTGGGGGCTGAATTTCTCTGGGAATGTGTGTGTGGACCAGAGACTTACCTTCTCAATTCTTCATTCAAGTTCTTATTTCCAAATTGTGAGCATCCATCTTTTATCTTTGGGGAAATAAAAATCAGAAAAGAATTGAAGAAGGAGAGTTGATGAAATTGAACTGGAGTCCAACCTAATTTTACTCTATTCAGCTCTACTGACATATGCTTTGACCGAAGGGCAATTTTCCAAGTTGTATTTTCCACTCAAATACTCAAAACTTCCATTCAAGATAGAAATGCCTGTAGGTGGCTCCTTCCCAACTGTTTATGCTCTTATCCTGACACTAGATGCATCTGTGAGCTCAGTATCTTATATCTCCTTGTTCTAATCCTGTTGACAGTAAATAGTTTCCTTGCTCCTCCATCTAGAAAATCCTGCAGATGAATCTACCTTCTTTACAATAAACAAATAGGAAACTGCCAAACAACCAGCGGCACCCGTCATTATGTCTACAAATAAGTGATCAAGACACAACAATTTGCACGTGGAAATGCACACACACAGGTTTGGACACACACAGACACAAACACAGAGGTACACGCACACAAACGCACCCAGGAACGGCAGGACAAGAATCCTTCTGCTCACCTGCTGGCCTTCCCCCCCGAAAGCTAGCAGTAAAAATACAGACAGTGTAAACAGGTCCCTCAGGAGTTGAGGAAACACTCACATCTGATTTTGCCAGCAAAACCATGTTGGAAAACAGCTCAGGCAGCAAATTCCCAATCTGGCTGGCTGAGGCTAGTTTTATTACAGAAAAAAAAAAAATCGAAATGGCTTGATCTCTGAACTCGGTAAACATCAGAGTCAGCTATTGGATGACCTAAAGAAATTACAGTGCTTCTGGGAGCTCAGCTCTATTCGGAGCAATGTTCCAAAGGCGTGTCTTTCCAAACCCACCTCTGAGTGCTGTCTCTGAGTGCTCAGCGGCCACGCTGGGTGCCTGGGCCACTGTGTTCTGTAACCACAGCATTTGCATATATTTCCTGAACTTGGCATCATCTGAAAGCCACACCAGAGCTCGGGCTGCTCGGCAGGTGCTCCACCCACCTCACTAATCCCAGTGTTCTGTCCAGCTTCTACAGCTCACCTCTGGGAACCTGTGTGTGTGTGCGTGCATGCTACGTCTATTCAGTCGGGTCCAACTCTTTGTGACCCCATGGACTGTAGCCCACCAGATTCTTCTGTCCATGGGATTCTCCAGGCATGAATACTGGAGTGGGCTGCCATGCCCTCCTCCAGGGATCTTCCCAACCCAGGGTTGGAACAGTTGTCTCTTGGTCTCCTGTATTGGCAGGCAGTATCTTTAGCACTCGGGCCACCTGGGAAGCCCTGGGAGGGAACCTGTATGCTAATATATTAATATTAATACATCTGGTAAAGCCACCACTCCTCAATATTGCCTCGATTTTTCATTTTCTTCTATTTGTAATTTTAAATCTCCTGCTTTTGATGGCAAGTGCTCCCAAATATTTCTGAATCTTCTTCCTTTGCCTTCTCTTACCATTGGCTAGTTGCTCCAAACTATCAGTTTTTCACAGGAGGAACAAGAGCCTCTCCCTCTGAGCTTCTTGCAATTCTGAGTTCTCTTTCCAATTCATTTTCAACTTCACCAAAGTCATCCTGCTTTTCCCAGGTATTTTTGCTTTTTCCTTTCTGCTGCTTCACTGTAATTATTAACATGGGAATCCCTTTCCTCTGTTGGGGCCTTTCCTACTAGTCTAAGGTTACTCCAGATGCCTGTCATCAGATGCACAAACTTTCATCCTTTTGTGCTTGAGGTGGTCCTACCTACTGCGATTGCTTCCGTCCTCCAGCTGAAAGTAGCATTCTTCTCTCACGCTAGGGTCCAGTGACACTGGCCTGAAGTGAGCAGTGAAAGCAATGAACAGGGCCAAGTGAGAAGCTTGGAAGAAGAAGGAGCACGTACAGGGTGACTTATTAGACTCTAATTTTGCCTGGATGCTGTACCCAGGAAACAGAGAGTTATATATAAACACAGCCAGTTCCCTGCTTTGTGATACAGTTCCTTACGGGCAAAGGTTCTGAAATACAGGGCAGATCCACAAACACAGACTCTCTGAGAGGTTGGCAAAGACAAGCTTTTTTGGTTGATAGAGATCTCTGGCTAATTGGATATGGGATCAGCAAATATTTATTGAACAACAGACTGCCTGAGGCATTGTGCTGTGTCACCGAGAGGGACTCACTGCGGACTCAGATTCTCCTCCTTCTTCAGGAAACAAATATCCTCATTTCCCATGACTCACATCAAATGCAAGAATGAACATGTAGACCAGTGTTGGCTCAATTTCAGGTGTGAGGACCAAGAAGTCATCCTCTAAAGGCAGTTTAACAAGGTACTAGAACCCTCTACCATCAATATGAGAAGCCCTGGGAGGATCATGTCACCTGGTTCACCAGCAAAGCTGTTTGCTACAGATTTAGCCTCAGTGGCCAGGACTTTCATACCCAAAAGTGAAAGGGTTGGCTTGATCCAAATCAATCTTAAATATACAAATCTGTTAAAGTTCACCAAGGTTACGAATTCTGACTTATTCTTTCAAAGAGCTCTTTTAATCCTGGGGTGACTCAAACATGACAGCTCAGAGGACCAAACAGAGATAATTGTTTAAGCTGTTAGGAAGCTCCCAACAATGAACAGCAAGGCAGGGGCTCTGCCTGTTCTGTGTCTGCTGGGTAGCCCGGTACCTAACACATAACTGACCCTCGACACCTAGTGGTGAATATTTTGTTGCATTAAATGCTAAAGGGACCATTCTAATAAATAAAATAACTTTGAGATGCATAAAACAGCAATGATGACCTGTTACAAAATAGTATATACTCAGTGGTATACTATATACTATATATATATACTATATACCTGTTACAAAATAGTATATACTCAGTGATTCCAGATTAGGCTAGAGGAAAGAAAAGGAAACTGTCTAGGCCTGTGTCCATCTGTTTATGTGTCCATCCATTTATATATCTGTGCACTGGGATGCCATTCCGACTCTTTCTCATTCAAAAGGCCCAGTGTTGAAAGGCAATCCAGAAACTTATTTTGAACAGAGACCAACTGTTGATGTAATAAAACTCTCCCTATGACTTGGATGATATTGTATTTTCAAGTTAAATAGTAAGGTATTTCCATGTTCATATCTCTCTGCCTGGTAAACAGAGTTATATTTTCATCTGAAACTTTTCCTTAAGTCAGGGTGCTTACTCCCTTGCCTCTGCTCAAAGTCATACGAGGCTGGCATATTTTTCAGTTGACATCACCAGAAAAACACTGGGAGTGGAGGAAAACTTTAAGGAAGAAGACATTTGGTTTCATTACTTTGCTAACCCATGAAACTAACTGGTTCACCTCAGTTTCTGTGATACCTAAGTGAGGATGTGGCAGGAAATAGATGACAGGAGAAATTAATTATTCCTAATTCTTGGGTACACGGGGGACTGCTTTTCCTCCGAGCCTCTTTGCTCATGACACATGACAAGTTTGTCTGTTTTTAGTTAAAGGAAACCCAAACAGAAGATAAAGACATAGAGATCAATAGAACAAAATAGAAATTCCAGAAACTGACTCACACAAACATAGTCATTTGATCTTTGATAAAAATGTAAACACAGTTCAGTGGAGGGAAGATATTTCTTTTCACTAATGTGTGTTTGACCAGTTGGTCATCAATAGGAAAAGAAATAAGCCTTGATATAAAGTTCATACCTTACATAAAGATTAACTCAAAATGGATCATAGGTCTAAATGAAAAGCATAAACTAAATCCTTGTGATCTGGAGTTAGGCCAGGAGTTCTTAGGAATGACACCAAATAGATTATCTATGTAAAAAAATTGATAAATTAGACTTCATAAATTTCCTTTTGTTCTTCCAAAGATATTGTCATGAGAATGAAGAGACAAGATATGGACTAGAAGGATATATTTGAAAACTACATACCCAACAAAGGACTTGTATCCAGAATATGTAAAGCACTCTCAAATCCAATGACAAGAGAACAGCACAACTTAAGAAAAAGTAAAGGACTTGAATAGACATTTCACAAAGAGGGTATAAAGATGGCAAATAAAAATGTGAAAAAGACAGCATTAGAGAAATGTAAATTAAAAACATGGATACAATTATTTACATATTTATTTGAACAACTAAAATGAAAAAGTGCTGTCAATACCTAATGCTGACAAGTATTTGAAGCAACTGAAACTCTCATACATTTCTGATGGGAATGTAAATTGGTTGGGTAATTTCTTATGAAGTTATAAATACATATTTGACCCCCAGCAATTCCACTCCTAGGTATATATATCCTAGAGAAATGAAAACTTGGTTTACACAAAAACATGTGCATGAATATTCACAGCACTGTTATTTGTGTTAGCCAAAATGTGGACCCCACCCCAAACCTTTTCAAGAGGTGAACTGATCAACTGTGGTACATCCATACCATAGAATAATATACAGCAATAAAAAGGAACAAACTATTGATACCCACAACTTGGATCAATCTTAAATACACTGTGCTGAGTGAGAAAACCCAATTTCAAAATTTACACATTGTATGATTCCTTTAATTTAGCTTCCTGCAATGCAGGAGACCTGGGTTCAATCCCTAGGAAGATCCCTTGGAAGATCCCTTGGAGAAGGGAATGGCTACCCACTCCAGTATTGTTGCCTGGAGAATCCCAATGGACAGAGGAACCTGTCAGGCTACAGTCTATAGGGTGGCAAAGAGTCAGACCCGACTGAGCTACTAAAACTTTCACTTTTCATTAATTTGGCATTCTCAAAAATTCTTGAAAAAAGATCAGGTTATACTGGTGGAAAACAAATTAGTGTTTGCCAGGGGTTTGAGGTGAGGTGAGGGCATGACTATCAACAGATGCTATGAGAGAGCTTTTAGGGATGGTCTGTTCTGTGTTCTGATTTTGGTGGGGTTTTCATTAATCTGTACATATGTTAAAATCCTGTAACTTTTCAATAGAAAGAAAGTGTTACTATAGATAATTTTTAAAATAAAGAAACCTAAGGATATTGATTATAATGAAAACATAATCAAGTTACTAGGTCCTCATAGATAATATTTTCTGTTATTTTATTGGAAAATATAAGTATTGTGAAATAAAACAGTGTCCTTAAAAAAATCTTTTTAGAGCAATTTTAGGTTCACAGAAAAACTGAGAGAAAGGTAAAGATTTCCCATATATTCCCTCCCCTGACATGTGCATAGCCTCCCTTATTATCAACATCTATAGGGTGGGCCATTTGTCACAGTTGATGAACATTCACTGTCATGTCATTGTCACCCAAGTCCCAGTTTACATTATGGTTGACATTGTTGTACATTTATGGGTTTGGACAAATGTATACATCATTGCAATATTGTACAAAGTATTTTCACTATCTTAAAAATAGTCTGTGTTCTGTCTCTTCATCCCTCCTCCATCACCCTTCCCCTAACTCCTGGTAACTACTCTTTTTTTTTTTTTTTTTTTTTTGCTGTCTCCATAGTTTTGCCCTTTCCAGAATGTCATATCAGTTCAGTTTAGTCACTCAGTTGTGTCCAATTCTTTGCGACCCCATGGACTGCAGCATGCCAGGCTTCCCTGTCCATCACCAAATCCCGGAGCTTACTCAAACTCATGTCCATCAAGCCAATGATGCCATCCAACCATCTCATCCTCTGTCGCTCCCTTCTCCTCCCGCCTTCAATCTTTCCCAGCATCAGGGTCTTTTCTAAGTGAGTCAGTTCTCCACAACAGGTGGCCAAATTATTAGAGTTTCAGTTTCAGAATCAGTCCTTCCAATGAATATTCAGGACTGATTTCCTTTAGGATAGACTGGTTCGATCTCCTTGCAGTCCAAGGGACTCTCAAGAGTCTTCTCCAACACCACAGTTCAAAAGCATCAATTTCTTGGTGCTCAACTTTTTAACAGTCCAACTCTCACATCCACACACGACTACTGGAAAAAAACCATAGCCTTGACTAGATGGACCTTTGTTGGCAAAGTAGTGTCTCTGCTTTTTAATATGCTGTCAAGGTTGGTCATAGCTTTTCTTCCAAGGAGCAAGCATCCTTTAATTTCAGGGCTTAAGTCACCATCTGCAGTGATTTTGGAGGCCCCAAAAATACTCTCTCACTGTTTCCATTGTTTCCTCATCTATTTGCCATGAAGTGTTGGGACCGGATGCCATGATCTTAGTTTTCTGAATGTTGAGTTTTAAGCCAACTTTATCACTCTCCTCTTTCACTGTCATCAAGAGGCTCTTTAGTTCTTTGCTTTCTGCCATAAGGGTGGTGTCATCTGTGTATCTGAGGTTATTGATATTTCCCTGTAACTTATTCTATAACTGGAGGTTTGTAACTCTTAATTCCCTTCATCTATTTAACTCCCTTCACTTCCCTCTTTTCTGGTAACTGTATCTTGTATTGATGGTGTTGTTGAGTTCAACTATGTCTTTACTGATTTTCTGTTTGCTGGGTCTGTTCATTTCTGATAGAGGGTTATTAATGTCTTCAACTATGATAACGGTGTCATCTATTTCTCCTTGCAATTCTACTGGTTTTTGCCTCATGTAATTTGATACTATGTTGTTAGGTGCATACATGTTAAAAATTGCTCTGTTTTCTTGGAGTATTGACTCCTTTATCATTATGTAATGTCCTTCTTTATCCTTGATAAGTTTCCTTGCTTTGAAGTCTGCTTTGTCTGAAATTTATATAATTACCTCTGCTTTCTTTCTATGAGTTAGCATCGCTTCCCAGTTGATAAAGAATCTGCCTGCAATGTGGGAGACCTGGGTTCAATCCCTGGGTTGGGAAGATCCCCTGGAGAAGGGAAAGGCTACCCACTCCAGTATTCTGGCCTGGAGAATGCCATGGACTGTATGAGGTCGCAAAGAGTCGGATATGACTGAGTGGCTTTCACTTTTGCTTTTCATGGAGTATTTTCTTCACTTATTTCCCCTTTATCTTTATACTGAAAGTGTGTTTCTTATAGATAATATATAGTTGGGCCTTGGACCTTAGTTTTTGATCCACTCTGACAATCTGTGGCTTTTAATTGGTGAACTTAGACAATTGACATTCAAAGTGATTATTGATATAGTTGGATTATATCTATCATGTTTGTGACAGTTTTCTATTTGTTGCTCTTATTCTTTGTGGCTGTTTTGTCTTCCACTCTTTATTTTTGCTGTTGGGGGTTTTAGTTGAGCATTTTATATGATATCATTTTCTATCCTTTCTTAGAATGTCATTTAATTAGTTAACTTATTTTAAAAAAATTTTCAGTGGTTGATCTAGAGTTTGCAATATATAACTAACCCAAGTCTGTTCTCAGAGAACACTATACCACTTCACAGATGATGTGAGTACCTTATAATAACAAAATAATCCTACTCCTTCCATCCCTTATATTATTGTTATCATTAATTTTATTTATGTATAAGCAAACATAAATGTGTGTATATATAAATTTATTATAGTTAGACACACATATGTAATATACAGGAATATACATAATCAAATTCATTCTTGCCATTATTATTTTGACCAAACTGTTTTGTTTGATTAATTAAAAATAATTTTTTATTTTACTTCATATATTCCTTCTACAATGCTCTTCTTTTCTTTATATAGGTGCAAGCTTCTGACTTATTTTCCTACTCTAGAGAACTTCAACATTTCTTACAAGGCAAATCTAATGGCAACATATTCTGTCAATTTTTATTTGTTCAAGAAAGTCTTTCTTTCTCTTTCATTTCTGAAGAATAATTTCATGGGTTACAGAATACTATGTTGGTGGTTTTTATTCTCGCAACACTTTAAATATTTCGCTGCTGCTGCTAAGTCACTTCAGTCGTGTCTGACTCTGTGCGACACCATAGACCGCAGCCCACCAGGCTCCCCCGTCCCTGGGATTCTCCAGGCAAGAACACTGGAGTGGGTTGCCGTTTCCTTCTCCAAATATTTTGCACCACCCTTTTATTACTTGCATCATTTCTAAGAAATCAAATATAATTCTTTTCTTTTGTTTCCTTATGTGCATTTAGTTGCTCAGTCATGTCTGACTCTTTGCAACCCCATGAACTGTAGCCTGCCAGGCTCCTCCGTCCATGGGATTTTCCAGGCAAGAGTACTGGAGTGGGGTGCCATTGCCTTCTCCAATGTTTCCTTATAGATAGGTGTATTTTCTTTCTTTTGATATTTTTTCCTTATCCTTGATTTTCTGTAATTTGAATATGATATGCCTCAGTGTGGTTTTTATGGCACTTATGCTTGGTATTCTCTGAGCTTCCTGATCTGTGGTTGCGGTATTTACAATTTATTGAGGGGGAATTCCCAGTCATTATTGTTTCAAATATTTATTGTTTCTCCCTTTTCCTTCTGATATACTCATTATGTGTATTTTACACCTTTTGTAGTTGTCCCACAGTCCTTAAGTGTTTGTTTTTTACAGTCTTTGTTGTCTTTATTTTTCAGTTTTGGAGGTTTCTATTGAAATAGTCTCTAGCTCAGAGATTTTTTTTCCCCACAGTCATGTCCACTCTACTAATAAGTCCATTAATGGCATTTTCATTCCTGTTTCTGTGTTTTTTTTTTAATCCCTAGCACTTTTTTTTTTTAGGGATTTCCACCTTTCTGCTTACATTACCTGTTATTAGATGCTATTTTACCCAATAGAACCTTAGCATATTTATAAAATATTTATTTATACATTTGACTGTGTCAGTCTTAGTTGCAGCAAATGGGATCTAGTTCCCTGACCAGCAATCATGCCCAGGTCCCCTGTATTGGGAGCCTGGTGTCTTAGCCACTAGACCACCAGGGAACTCCCTTAGAATATTAATCATTGTTGTTTTAAATTCCCTATCTGAAAATTCCAACATCTCTGCCATGTCTGATTCAAATTGTTTCTTGTCTTTTCTTATGTCTTTCGTAAGTCTTGACATAGGAAAGACATATGCTTTTTCATATGTCACTTTTTCTTGTCAGTCATAATGTACTGGGTGTAAGGAACTGACGTAAATTGAACCCTGTCTCTTGCATCTCCAGCACTGTGAGGTGGATTCTTGACCACTCCACCACGTGATGCAGTGGGCGGAGGGGTGGGGCGGAGTTCTATAGTCCTGTGATTGTGCTGTGCTGTCTGTCACTTCAGTCATGTCCGACTCTTTGCGACCCTAAGGACTGCCAGGTAGTCCGCCAGGCTCCTCTCTACCCATGGAAATCTCCAGGCAAGAATACTGGAGTGGGTTGCCATGCTTTCCTCCAAGAGATCTTCCCAACTCAGGGATGGAACCCGAGTCTCCTACATTGGCAGGCGGGTTCTTTACCACTAGCGCCACCTAAGAAGCCCAGTCCTATGACTAAAAGATCAGTCTTTTAGCAAGCCTGTGCTTTTGGACCATCGACTTCACTAGTGCTTCTCAGCCTTCCTTTTTTTCTCTCTCCTGAATTGGGACAGGATGGCTGAATGGGCTGGAGCTGGCTATTCTCCTTCTCCCTTGTAGAAGGCTAGAGGTTACTACTAACTAGAGTTGGCTACTTCCCTTCTCCCAGGCCTGACAATATAGCAGCAGACTAGGTCTTGGTTGACCAGTTTCTGCCGAGCATAGGCCTTGGGAAGAAGAATACATTGATCTGCTGTATTTAAAGATGGTTCCTTTCTTCTCCCTTGCAGGAAGCACAAAAGCTTTTTTCTCCCTCCTGATATTTACTGTGGGGATCTGGTGGACACCCTAGAGGTAAATCTCACAAAACTGTGGCGGCCCCCCATGACCAAGTCCCTGGAGCTTTCTGCACTGAGCTTCCAGCAACCCATCAGCTATAGTGCAGGCTTCTCTGCCTTGGTACCGGTTCCCTGATGGTTTCTACGTCCAGATCTCTTCTCTATGTCTCCCTGTATTTGCTTGTCTGTCTCTTCAATTTTGGAGACAGTGGCTACCTTGTGTTACCTCCTCTCTTACAAATCCAGAACAGTTGTTGACTTTTCAGTCTGTTCAGCCTTTTGTGTTGTTGTGAGGATCAAATGGCAACTTCCAAGCTCTATGTGTAGAACCAGAGACCAGACATCCAATGGTGTCATTTCAAATTCTCATTATTAGAGTTCAAATACTGCTAATTATTAAAATGCTAATAATAATTTAAAATTTTAAAATAAGATGGCTAGCAAGTCAGATTTAAATAATTAAATCTAATATTATGAGTGAAAGATCAGGCAGGTCATTCTGGATATGTAAATGTGTTATTACTGCTGTGAATAGTGGCCTTTCTGAAAATATATTTTAATAAACAGATAAATTTTTAAGAATATAAAGGAGATCAAACCAGTCAATCCTAAAGAAAATCAACCCTGAATATTCATTGGAAGGACTGATGCTGAAGTTGAAGCTCCAATACTTTGGCCACCTGATGCAAAAAGCCGACCCATTGGAAAAGACCCTGATGCTAAGAAAGGTTGAAGGCAAAAGGAGAAGAGGCAACAGAAGATCAAATGTTTAGCTAGCATCAACAACTTAATGGACATGAGTTTGAGCAAACTCTGGGAGATAATGGAGGACAGAGGAACCTGGCGTGCTGCAGTCCACGGGGTTGCCAAGAGTTAGACACGACTTAGAGACTAATTAGCAACAACAAATTTTTAAGAATATGTCAAAGAAAGAGAAAGTGGAGAAAATATGCAAGAAAATTAATGGTTGTCATTCTGGAATGGTGGAACAATTACAAGCTTATTTCTTTTGGTGAATTGGTTTGTATACATTTACTACAATGAGTGTATGCTATTTATAATCAGAAAAAAGGTAAAAATAATACAAATGCTATTTAAAACAAAATGAACTCACTTCTTGGTGCTTCTTTTTATATTTGCTTTCCAGTTTTGCTCACATTGTTTTGCATAATTAGAAAACATCAATCTTATAAATGTTAAGAAGTAGGAAAATACTATCACTCAACTGTAAAGTATATATTTCTATGTTGGCTTTTTTTTTTCAGTTGTATCAGGCTGAGGCAGGAAATAAATAATCAAAAAAAGAAACAAAAAATATATGTAGGTCAGAGGCAGTAAGAGAACTGCCATAATGATCCATAAATCATTTCACAGTACACGTCTAACTTTTCAAGGTAGCTACACAATTTCAAGGAGAAGCATATAATATTTGCAAGTACACTGGGAAATTTTAAAAGAATCTTTGGACAATACAACCAAACTCATTGCCCTCTTGCTTTGTACAAGTCCTATGCTGGCTGCCCTAAATGCAAAGATCCTATAGATTCCATAGGTTTCTCTCTTAGGTAAAGTTAGAGAATGGCGGCCATAGTATAAAGAGTGGTATCACCAGACCTGTACTGAAGGGTCAAATCCCAGCTGGCCCAGAGAGGAATTGCTGTAGGGAAGCATGGGAACGAAGGCTTAGTGCGCACCGAGGAGGTGAGGAATGAGAGGTGGATGGGAGGGGGCATCCTAAGCCAGGAATGACAGCTGGGAACAGGCATAGAGAAGCAGCCAGGAAATGTGGTCAAAGCAGCCCACCTGACAGATGCCTGAGTACTTTGAAGAGATTACACAAGATGCTGAATTCAAGCCTAAGGTATTTTGGTTTTTCATTGCAGGCAATGGAGAGCCTTTGAAGGATTTTGAACATGCACTGATAAGACAGAAATTGTTCTTTCAGTTCAGTTCAGTCGCTCAGTCATGTCTGACTCTGCGACCCCATGAATCGCAGCATACCAGGCCTCCCTGTCCATCACCAACTCCCAGAGTTCACCCAAACCCATGTCCATTGAGTCGGTGATGCCATTCAGCCATCTCATCCTCTGTCGTCCCCTTCTCCTCCTGCCCCCAATCCTTCCCAGCATCAGGATCTTTTCCAATGAGTCAACTCTTCACAGCAGGTGGCCAAAGTATTGGAGTTTCAGCTTCAGCATCAGTCTTTCCAATGAACACCCAGGACTGATCTCCTTTAGGATGGACTGGTTGGATCTCCTTGCAGTCCAAGGGACTCTCAAGAGTCTTCTCCAACACCACAGTTCAAAAGCATCAATTCTTTGGCGCTCAGCTTTCTTCACCGTCCAACACTCAGGGTTGCCATGCCCTCCTCCAGGGGATCTTCCCAACCCAGGGATCGAACCCAGGTCTCCCGCATTGCAGGCAGATTCTTTATCACCTGAGCCACCAGGGAAGAGCAGTTGTTCTGTAGAGTGATTTATTTTGCACTATGGGGTTATCCATCTCTCTGTAGCCTTGCAGGCGTAGATTGTGCCTGATTCACTGTTGTCACCACACTCAAGGCTGATTCTGGCTGCTTCAACACCATTGTGCAAAGCAGAATGGGTGGCTCCTCTGGATAGACTCAGTCCTCCAAGGCCAATGCTTGGTGAGCTGACCATACCTGTGTGAAAAAGATCTTCTGGAAGAAGCACCCCTCACAAAGTTCCGTGGCTTGATGAGTCAATAAGATAATATTACATACACTTTCTCTGCATCTCATTCTCTAACAATACAGACTGGATATTCTCATCCCCTTACCCTGCCATGTTTACTGCTAAAGACAGAATTCACTGTTTGAACAGCTGGATAATCATGTCATAATTTATTCTACTTCTGTTGGGCATTCCCTTTGTTTTGAGGTTTCTACCTGGAAACAAACAATGTTGCAATTCATTTATATTTTTTGAGAGTATGGTATGGCTTAAATAATGTAAGAAATGTCTTTTCTTCAAAGCTTAGAGACAACTCAGCTGCCAAAACATTTTGGCTTGATCCTTTACAAACTGAGAAATCTATTTTTTAACATCTCCCAAGGCTATTGATATGCTTAATTTTTTTTTTTAACCTCTTCTAGGGTCAATGTTAACAGTTTACGTTTGAGTCAAAAATCATCCATTGCCTCTAAATTTTCAAGTTTATTGCCACAGACTTTTATATAGTCATGTTTCTTTATGATTATTTTCATTTTTTTCACACTAAATTCTTGATATTTCTCCCAAATCTGCTCTTTGTCCAGTTTTATGGAGATCAGAAAAAGAAGCCATCAGCATCATCCCAAACTTAAAGTCATCTTTAAATTTCTATCCTTCACCTCCCACATTCAATCTTCCATTCAGTCCTGTCTGCCTCTAAAATAACTCTTCAGTCCATCCACCCATTCCTCCTGACTGCCATTGCCATCACCTCACTACCTTAGCCTTGGGAATCTAATCCAAAGAAATAAGTAATCACATATAAGGATACCAGATACGAGTATAATAACAATACCATCAATAATAATAGCTAACATAGACAAAACACATTTTATATGCCAGATACTATTTAAAATGTTTTACAAATAATAAGCCATTTTATCAACATGGCAACCCAATAAGGTAAATACTATTACTTTTCCCATTTTACAAGTATACTAGAAAATATAAGTACAAGGATGTTTATCACAATATCATTTATAATAAGGACAAAGAGATTGCCGATCATCGCTGGAATAGTTGAATAAAATGTGACCATCCAATGGAAGCAAACTGAGTGTCCATTAACAGACGAATGGATAAAGAAGATGTGGTGAATATATAAACAGAATACTGCTTAGCCATTAAGAAGAACAAAATTTTGCCATTTGCAGCAACATGGATGGATGTGGAGGGTATGATGCTAAGTGAAACAAGCCAGAGAAATACAAATGGTGTATAATATTACTTATATGTGGAATATAAAAAATAAAACAAACTAGTGAATATAACAAAAAAGAAGAAGATTCACAAACACAGCAAACAAACCAGTGGTTACCAGTGGGGAGAGGGAAGGAGGAAGGCGCAATTAAAGGGTTAGTGGAATAAGAGATACAAACTATTAGGTATAAAATAAGCTACAAGGATATAGTGTACAACATGGAAAAATAGCCAATATTTTATAATAGCTGTAAATGGAGTATGACTTTTAAAAATTGTGAATCATTATATTGTACACCTGTAACTTATATAGTGTTATACAGCAACTATACTTCAATAACCTTTTTTAAAAAACTAGACCATACATATCATATAATAGTGTGTAACTAAAAGAATGATTTGGATTAGTTCTCAACCCTGGTTACACACAGGATTATCTGAGTAGCTTTGAAAAATAGCTGCTGGGGTCCCACCCCAAACCAATTAAATCAGTCTCTTGGTGTAAGTTAGGGTGAGAGTCACTGAGTTATATTTGGTAGTTACCTGGGAGGGACATCCATAACAAATCACCAAAGATTCCAAGAAGGATACATAACATAATGCCATTTTTTAAAAACAAGGACGAAGAGCCTCAATATGAGTGTGTGTATCTATATCTTTATACTACATTTGTTTAGTGTCTATAGATACACTATATAGATATAACATACTTATGTGTCATATATTACATATAGTATACATAACATAATTTCCCCAGTGGCTCAGCAGTAAAGAATCTACCTGCAATGCAGGAGACCCAGGTTTGATTCCTGGGTTGGGAAGATCCCCTGAACAAGGGCATGGCAGCCCATTCCAGTATTCTAGCCAGGAGAATTCCATGGACAAAGGAGCCTGGCAGGCTACAGTCCATGGGGTCACAAAGAGTACAAAATAAATGAGCACACACTGCACGTATATAACATACAGTAACACATGGAAAAGGTGCATATATGTTAACATGAAAAAAATACAGAAATATACACACATTAGGTAAGAAATGGGGTACAAATGGTTTGTAAGTGGGAGACAGAGAGAGGAAGCAGAGGGAAGATAGGAAGAAGCTTAAAAAAGAAAAAGAAGCTTACAGTTGCTCTTCACCATATAAAACAGCATATATTCTCATAGCAATTATCTCAAGGAAGTGAAATTTCAGGTAAGTATTTATAGATCCCTGGGTTAAAAAAAACATTTTCTAAATGTAAAAAACATTTTCATGGGGTTTCCCCAGTGGTACAGTGGATAGAAATCTGCCTGCTAATCAGGGGACACGGGTTGGATCCCTGGTCTGGGAAGCAACTAAGCCCCTATGCCACAACTACCGAGACTGCACCCTAGAACCCGCAAGCCACAAGTGCAGCCCATGTGCACCTGGAGAAGCCACCGCAATGAGACGCCTGCACGCCCCCATTCTCTGCAGATAGAGAAAGCCCATGTACAGCTTGTGTGCAGTTGTACCAGTGCAACCAAAAATAATAAATGAATGAATAAATAAATTAGGAAAAAATTGTCATTGTTTATATAATCAGAAAAAACCTTTTACATTATCTTTTTTTTTTTTTTTCCCCCAAGCTGTCTTCTACTTATGGCTTTAGCACACACAGTGTTCCCTGCTGGAAGAATGCGCCTCTGATCCTCTGCCTGGCTAACTCTTGAGCTCAACTTACGTATCAGTTCCTCAGGACTCCTTCCAGTTGGATCAGAATGCGTTCCCCCTGTCACTGTCCTTTGCTGTCAGAGCCCTTACCAGAGTTGGAGATGAGATGTGTACAGAGAGCACATGCATCTGTGGACACAGAGCACGTCTGTTCCCCGCTCTAGAGCGGGAGCCACAAGCAGTCGGGACCAGTTCTGCTTGGCTCCCAGTGAATTCCCATTCCTTGCCCAGGGTTGGACACACAGAGATCTCACAAAAAAACAAACAAAAACAACCTTGGTAAGTGCTTGGACCATTTCTCTGAATTTAGGAAATTTCCACATGTCCCTACTTGCACCTTAACGAGATTTTGTGCTCTCTGATGTCTGTGTCTTCTACCTTTCAGGTGTCTCTTGAGTACGCTACAGATCTCTGGCTGATTGGATAAGTTGCTAACCCTGGTTTCTCCACGAGTAATAGCATTTTTCCTACCAGGACCACTGCTGCTGTCTCCTCCTGCTGCTCTGGGAGAAAGATAAGTGGAGATAAAGTTCCCAACTACCCCCAGAGATCTCAGCTCGTTCGCGTATACTTAGATGTTCTTTAGTTGCCAAGACAATTACAAGTCTTTTTTGTGTGTGTGTGTAGGTTTTCCCCTTCTTCACTCCCCCCAGTGGTGGAGCTTACTGTCTCCTCTTGCTATGGACTTCATTACAGCCCCCCAAACTCCTATGTTGAATTCCTAATCCCTAGTATCTCAGAATGTGACTATATTTTGAATGAGGGCCTTTAAAGAGGTAATGAAATTAAAATGAAGCCATCTGAGTGGGTCTTAATCCAGTCTGACTAGTGGCCTTATGAAAAGAGGGAGAAACACCAAGGATGCACGTGAACAAAGGAAAGGCCATGTGAGGACAGAGTAAGAAAGTGGCCACCTGCAGACCAAGGACAGCTCTCAAGAGAAACCAAACCTGCTGACTCCTTGATCTTGGCCTTCTAACCGCTAGGACCATGAGAAGATAAATGTCATTGTTAAGCCACCCAGTCTGCAGTATTTTCGTTCTGGCAGCAGCGTATCTCTGCTGAAGAACGCAGTGAGGTCCCGAGGGCTCTCCAGGCCACTTAGGGGCCCCACCCTTTGTTCCCTCCATGATGTCAGTCAACCACTTGCCCCAGGAAGGCACCTTTCAGCCAGTGTCTTCTGAAGGATGAGTATCTTACTTTTCTGGGTCATGTTTCTACCATCCTTTCCACCTCTACTGGAAGCTGGGGACAGCTTTATCTTTTCTCTGCTCCTAGGACTTTTCAATCCTAGGACCACAGAAAGCTCACTCTCTGAGAAACGTAAAACCACTCAGAGTGCCTGCCAGAGTTTTGTCACCAAAGGGAACACTCAGACCCCACTTCTCTGCTTCACTAGTCAGAAACCACAATATTTGTTCTGGAAACATGATTAAGGAAATAAAATGACAAGGAAAACACAGCTTTTTACCATATGTTTATGGCAGTTTATAATCTACAATGTTGAGAAAATAAAAATTGGCCTTTTGGGCATATGTTTCTTCAATAAAAGTGATCAAGGTGAACCCAGTCAGAGAAGACAGTAACAAGAATAGAAAAGAATGAATGAAGTTTGATACCTTAACATCAAGGAGTCTTTATTATTAAACATTTTATTTTAAAAAATGGTAGAACAAAGTGCGAAGTGACTGGCACCAACTGAAATAACTCTTTTACATTTTGCTTTATCACATAAGCAGTAACATTTTTCTTACTACCAAGTCTCTGTCTCACGATGTAAGCCTCCTTGGGGTCATGGGATAATGGAGTGAACACAGAGACAAGTCTGATTTGCAGAACCACATGGTAACTTTTACTGTCCTCATTTCACACTCCAGCATTAGGAGAGGCAACATGATATTACAAGCCCTCTTCAGAGGAAGGCTATAACAAAGGCCTATTAACAAAGGATATGTAGGTTAAGCCCCCTTCTCCCACACTGCAATGTCTATCCCAGCCACCACCCAATTCATTCTCTCTCATCACCATGACAACCCCCATCAGTCATAAGCAGCCAGAATACTGTCAACCAAGAAGTAAAGCATAAGCCTTTATCCTCAGCTGATGTGCGTTTATTTCAAATAATGATCTTGTTTCTCAGTATAAATTCTTGCCTTATTACAACATCAAGTAGCCAGTCATGAGCACTGGAGAGATACAAGGGCTTCTGGGCTCTTGGTGCCAAAAATTGCTTAGATTCTGATTTCCTTTTCAATATCCAATTAAGGGTAAGATTATATAAATCGTCAGCTTCCCAGCTAAATACAACTATAGCTCAGTCATTAAATGAGACTAAAATGATCTCAAATAAAAGGCAACGCTGAATGATACCAGGCAACAAATTAATCACACACAGGCCTTACCAAAAAGAAAATGAAAGTAATATCATAAAGGCCAATTATGTCTGCAGTTGTTTTAACCTCAGCTTGGGTGCACAGTGCAGCATAACCCCTTTTGATGAACTATTTCTAGAAGCTTCCTAAACCAAAATATCTGTTAAAAATATTTCATTTTATTTGACATGACTCAGTTAAAGACAGAACAATCCATGGCTGTAATTATGAGGTAATTATAGTAGCTTTTCTACACATGCTGAGAGCAGAGTAATTATTCTTCATATAGTTTGCAACCCTGAACTGAGTAAAAGTCAACACTGCTATGTCAAGTGGATAGAAGAACACATAATTGACAAATATGTCTGCCATTTGGAGGTCTACTGATAAATTGGTTTTCATCTCTTGATAAGCGAATTTTGTATTGTCTACTTTAAAGGCTTAAGTACAATCTTTGAGGGTAGCTGTGTGCATTTAAATTAAACTATAGAACACTGAGGACACTTTTCTTCACATTGAGCATGACACCACACTGAAGAGCTCCAAACTCATGGAAGGGAAACAAAAGGGCCTGTTTTAATGATGAGAGAAACACAGACACTTAATTGTAATACAGGACAATAGTATGTACATCAGTGGTAAGTACAAGCAAGACCATTAACTGTGCTAAAGTAAATAACATCAATATTGCCTGGAAGGTTAAGGAGAAACTCAATGAAGAAGGAATATTTAGATTGAGTCTTGAAAGGTGAAAAGGACTCTATGAGAGAGTTTAAGTAAAATAATCTCTATCTGAAGATGACATTTAAAAAAATCATAAGGAATCCACACACACACAAATCTGTTGGTGCTAATAAACAAGTTCAGCAAACTTGATGGATGTAAGATCAAAATCAGTATACTAAATAGTTAAGTCAGTTTTATTAACATACACTTGGAAATGAACAATGTGAAAATAAAATTAAGAAAATAATTCAACTTATAATAGCATTAAAAAAGAATAAAATATGAGCAACTTTAACAAAAAAGCCTAAGACTTATACACTTAAAATTTAAAAGAAAAACACCGACAGAAATTAAATAAAACTTAAGTAGGCAGAAAAATACTTCATGTTCATTAAATGGAAGACTTACTGTTCTTAAGATGGAAATACTCCCCAAACTGGTCTACAAATTCAGTACAGTCCCTACAAAAATTCCAGCTACCTTTGGGGGCAGAAACTGACAAGCTGATTCTGAAATATATATGCAAATATAAGGGACAAAGAATAGCCAAAGAAATCTTGAAAGATAAGAACAAAGTAGGACTTATGTTTTCTGATCTACTTTGAAATAGCAATTATTTCTTGGACATGATACCTAAAGCACAAGCAATTAAAGAAATATAAATTAGATTTCATAAAAATAAAAAACTATTGTGTTTTAAAGATCACTATCAAAATGTGAAAAGATAACTCATAAAATGGGAGAATATATTTGCAAATTTATATTTCTTATAGTTTGTTATCCAAAGTCTACAAAAAGTCTTAAAACTCAGCAGTAAAAAGACAGTTAATTAAGAACTGGGCAAAGGATCTGAATACAGATATCAACAAAACAGACATGCAAATAAGTCAATAAGCACACGAAATGATATTCAATACCATTAGTCATTAGGAAAATGCAAATTAAAACCACAGCAATTTATCTACTTAAAACAGACAACTGTAATATATAGTTGAACTACACACGCAATTTTGTTCTGTTATTTTCCAAGTCTCCTGTAAATGTGTTAACATATTTTCATAATTAAAAGAAAAGATAAAAAGAAAAAAAACCATAAAGAGATGCCACTTCACTTTCAGTAGGATGGGCTATAATCAAAACGACAGACAATAACAAATGTTCGGAGGATGTAAGAAGTCAGAATCTTCAAAACTGCTGGTAGGAATGTAACATGGAGCAGTCACATTGGGAAACAATTTTTCAGGACCTCAAAAAGTTAATTAGAGAGTTATCTTATGATCCAGCACTCCTAGGTATATACCCAAGACAAATGAAAACAAATGTCCATACAAAAATCTGTACCTAAATGTTCACAGCAGCATTACTAATAGCTCCAAAGTAGAAACGACCTAATTGTCCACCGACTGATGAATGAATAAATAACATGTAGTGATTCTATACCATGGAATATTATTTGGTGACAAAAAAGGAATGAAATGCTGATATACATGTGCTACAATATGAATAAAGGTTGAAAAAATGCTAAATGAAAGAAATTGGATGCAAAGAGGCACAAGTTATACGAAGTAATTATTGAATATGTAATAAGTAAGTCCATGGAGACAGAAAAGAGATTAGTAATTGCCAGTGTCTGGGGACAAGTAGGAATGAGAAATAGCTGCCAATGGGTATAAGGTTTCTTTTGGAGTGATGAAAAAATTTTCTGGAATTTGATAGTGGCAGTAGTTACGTAACCTTGTGAATATGCTTAAAAAAAAAGTGAATCAGACATTTTAAAAGAGTGGATTTTATGGTATGTGAATTATATCTCCACAAAAAAAATGGAGTCATAACAACTTCCCTAAAGCATTCTCTATATGCTTCCTGCAAATCTTCTGTCTCCTCACCCAGTCTTACAAGATCCTTAAAATTAGAATTTATTAGAAAGACTCTTTTCCCAGAGTCTAGCATAACACTTGGTGGAAAGTAGGCTTAAGGAATTTAAGCAACTGGAATGAATTTGTTGTTGCTGGAGTAAGGTAAAAGAAGAGTGGTCTGATCTGAAACCCTAGAGGTCGTCAGTGTCCAGAGAATGGCTGGGGCTAACAGGAGGAGACGTCTGAACTTTGTCCTGCAGGTACTGGGGAACCCTTGAGAGTTTTTAAACTGGGGAATAAAATGATAACATTTGCATCTAGAAATAAATCCCTCTGAGGGCAGAAAGATGGCAACAAAATAGAGATGTTAAGTTAGGAGGCACTAAATGACCATAGATGTGCAGTGAAATGACAAAATAAGCCCAAGAATCAAAAACCTTCCTCTACTCTCAGCCTCAAGCCAACTGAATTGACCAATGAAAAAGAAAAATATGTTTGTTTTCTAATTCACACTGGAACTAAGGGGTGATATTATCCATTTGTCACAACCTGCAGAGGGATACAAATTGGAAGGCACCAGGAGCCAATTGCTTTTAATGATAGTAAGGATGGGATATATGTTACAGTAGGTAGGTATAAAGAACTTCTGCAACTCAGAAACAACAAAAAACTCAATTAAAAATGGGCAAAGGACTTGAATTGTCATTTCTCTAAAGAAGATCTACAAATAGCCAATAAGCACATGAAAAGATATTCAGCATCACTAATCATTAGGAAAATACAAATCAAAACTATGATAAAGTACCACTTCACACCCTTTAGGACAACTATAATTTAAAAAATCAGAAAATAACAAAAATTGGTGAGGATGTAGAGAAATTGGAACACTTGTACATTGCTGCTGGACATGTAAAATTGTGCATTGGCTACGAGAAATTGTATCACAAATTTAATTTTAAATTAACTTCTAAATTTTAATTTAAATTTAATTTCCTCCCAAATTAAACTTATAGTAACTACCTGATCCAGTGATTTCACTTGTGGGTACTGTACTCAAAAGAATCAGAGCAGGGACTTGGACAGGTATTGCATGCCCATGTTCACAGCAGTATTATTCACAACAGCCAAAAGGTAGAAACAATCCAAATGTCCATCAACAGATGAATGGATAAACAAAATATAGTCTACATAAACAATGGAATAGCACACAACCTTAGAAAGGAAGGAAATTCAGACAATATGCAATAACGTGTATGAAGCTTGAAGACATTATGACTGAAATAAGCTAGTCACAAAAAGACAAATGTTGTACAAGTCCACTTGTACGAAGTACCTAAAGTAGTCAGATTCACAGAGTCAGGAAAAAGAAAAGCGGTTCCCAGGGGCTGGGAAGAGAAAGAATGGAGGTTTAGTGTTTATTAAATGGAGTTTCAGTTTGGAAGATGAAAAATTTCTCAAGATGGATGGAGGTGATGGTTGTACAACAATGTGAGTGTACTTAATGCCACAGAACTGTACACTTAGAAATGATTAAAATGGTAAATTTTATGTTATGTACATTTTATCACAACGGAAAATACAACATATAGAAAAAGATAGAAAATTTATAATATGGCAATAAAACATACAAGCCAGGAAACATAAGATGACAGAAGTCCAAAGCAGCAATTATGACAATAAATATCAGTGGATTAAACTCCCTATTGACTCTCATATGGAACACAATTATTTCAATTTTCTGCTGTTTTCAATAGGCACTGTGAATACCTAGTAGTCAAGCAAGAATCTTCATGTACCATTACTAATATTAAGAATAATGACATAAAGCATAAACTACTAGAAGTACAGAAAGAATTTGGCATAAACACAACTGTGATAGCAAGCTTTAACACACCTCTTTCAGTCCTTAGCAGATCAAGTAGGTAAAAATTAAAGTAGAAACATGAACGGTCTTATCAAATGCTCACAAAAAATATGGAAAAATCATGACAAAGAGAATTTTCAATATTCTAAAAAGAAACTGTACTGACTACATCTTTTGACCAGCACAAAACAATAAAAAATAATGATTATATACAAAATAATTCCAACTACTTGGAAATTTTTTTTTTTTTTTTTTTTTTTTTTTTTTTTTGTGTAATAAAGTTTTATTAAAGTATAAAGGAGATAGGGAAAGCTTCTGACATAGGCATCAGAAGGGGGCAAAAGAATAACCCTTTTGAATAAAGTTTTATTAAAGTATAAAGGAGATAGGGAAAGCTTCTGACATAGGCATCAGAAGGGGGCAAAAGAATAACCCGTACTTGGAAATTTTTAAAAAATAACTTAAAACAACAGAAACAAAGACACTTCAGTTAATCTCATCAAATAAAAACAATTACAGTATGAAAAATTGAAATCAGAAAGATATAGTTACAGGTATAAAGAGATTATTCTTCTAAACCATATGCTAATTAATTCAACATCTGAAATAAAGTGGATGAAGTCCTAGAAGAAAATTAATGAGGAAAATCAATTCAAAAGAAGTAAGCACATTTTAAGGGCAACCACTATAGAAGAAATAATAAAATTGTTAAGAAGTTGCCAGACTCCATTTACTGGTGACTCCAGGGAATATACAGTTCCCATAAATTTTTTCAGAGTGCCAGAAAAACATAGAAAATACTTCTAGGTCCAAATATCCAGACTTTACAAATGAAAACATTTGTCACTTTTGCTACTTATCTTTTTTTAAAAAAAGTGTAATTGATACAATAATTCTCATAAAATTGAAGTCTCCTCACTGACTGCTTTTCTCAAGCCCCATTTCCCCTCCCCACCCCTCACCTCCCTTCTTCCGCTTTAACTATCCTGACCATGCATGAGTTCTTGATCCTTACAGACTGTTTTCTTTTTAAAGGGGAAGCTTTTAATCTGTGAGGATAACAGGAACCACTGAGATGAAAGAAAAATGCTCAGCTATTTAGGAAAAAAAAAAATAAAGTCAGTTCCCTGTATCCCTTCACTGTTGTTTAGTCACTAAGTCTATCTGACTCTTTGCAACCCCAGGGACCATAGACCTCCAGGCTCCTCTGCATAGGATAGCCCAGGCAAGAATACTGGAGTGGGTTGCCATTTCCTTCTCCAGATCTTCCTCACCTAGAGACTGAATCTGCATACCCGAGTTGCAGGCAGATTCTTTACCCCTGAGCCTCTGGTGAAGCCCATATTCCTTCTTTATGGAAGTCCATAAATTCCAAGTAAATGAAAGAGCTGCACACAAAAACAAATCACAAAAGGCCCAGAGGAAAAAGAAAGTAGGAAGTCAACATTTACCTAAACTTGTGTATATGAAGAACAGATGCTGAAGGTCCTGAAAACGCCAAATAAAAAGTCAAAACTTCAAAATTAGAAAACATAATTTCACAATTTGGGAAAAAGCAGAGAATCCGAGAAGACAATCCATAGAAGAAGAAATACAGACAATTAATACACAAAAAATTCCCAAACTGTTATTATACCTCTAGTTACAGAAACAGGCAAATTAGATTCTAACAATGAGATATTCTTTCATCTGGTCCCTCCCCTAGTTTGATAGTTGGGCAAAAATTAGAGAAAGGTAATAACGCTTAGAAGCCGGTGGGGAATATGGCCCTGATATATTAACAACGACAATGTAAACTGACAAGAAAATTGTTATCAAAATTTTTAAAAATCATGCCCACTAACTCAATGACTCTGCATCTTAAAATTTATATGACAGAAACTTGAAAGGTATGCCAACTCTCTGTATGCCTCATTTTTAACAGGAAACAATGGATACAAACTAAATAAAAATTGGACACTGGCTAATAAGTTATAATCATTTATATAATGGAAGACTTTATGGCCTTTAAAATTATACAGTAAAGAATATTTAATAACAGGAAAATGCTTATGACATTATTGACAGAAAAAAGTAGGTCACAAAACATTACCCATGAAATAAAAGTGGTCTTCTCTGGGTGGTAGGAGTGCATTGAATTTTTACGTTAGATTTTTTTCACATTGATTTTTTCTTTTTTTACAATTAACATATTTAAATTTTTATAATCAGAGAAAAGATATAAATACAAGTCAGTATTTAGAGTAGAGATTGCTCAGGGAGAGTATATAAAGTGAAAAGGGAAAAGGGCAAAGAATAGAACTCATGTGAACAACTAGATACAAATGACTAGTAATATTTGCTTGTTCTCAAAACACTAAGACCTGTTCATCAGCCTTAAGTGTGGTCCACATATTGTAACTGAATTTGCTTCCTGTTCGCTCACCGAAGGCTCCCTTGAGTTTCAATGATTTAATCACAGATGACACTCTGACCAGATCACACTCTTTCTGAGTACACCGATAGACAAAAAGAATCCTCGAGAATCATTCTCCCTATGACCCAGAGAATGGTGCAAGCAGCGTTCCTCTCCCTGGCTCCCTTGTGGAGCTCTAGGTGGGAAACACACACTTCCCAATTACTTCACTTTCCCAATTACTTTTCTCCCACACTTACCCTTACAAGCTGCTTCCAAAAGGGAAAGAGAGAAGATCTGGAGTCCAAGGCTAGAAGAAATGGATTTTATAGTCCTTCCTCTCCTCCCACCAGAGGCTACTGTCTCCTCCCCAACCTGGGATTCCTCAGGAAAGTGGGAGGGGATAAGGGGAAGGGAGCTTCCAGATATTAAAGGAAGATAGAGAAAAAGGAAATGGTCTTACAAAAGTCTTATTTCCTCATTTACATGATTAGGTGGCAAATGAACTGGGCCAGATTGAAAATATGTTTTCTTGAAACATTCAATATAAATTTCATTTTGGAAAAAAAAAAATATGGCACCATGAGAGTTCACTTTCTTTAAAAACATTTTTTGGGAATTTGGGGGCAGTCCAGAGGTTGGTTAGGACCTTGTGCTTCTTCTCCAGAGGGTGCGGGTTCGATCCCTGGTCAGGAACTAAGATCCCACAAGCCTCACAGCGTGGCCAAAAAAGTAAAATAAAACACGTTTTAAAAGGTGTGTATTAAATCCTTGTTCAAAAATCTTTGGCAGTTTCTAGGTAGTAGAATTTACTAAAGCTCTCCTATTTGGCAGCTGGAGTTTTATATACACATTACTCAATAATCAGCACAGGGACATATGATATCTTAATATTTCATGTTAAAGAAGAAGAAAAGAAAATTTTAAAAATCTGATTCTAAAGCTGTATTCTTGCAATACTGTGAATATTTCAGAGGGTCCTTAAAATATCTTTTGGGAGCATGTTGAACTACTCCAAAGTCATTAAGTTATCAACAAAGAATTTTAAAGAGGAATATGAAAAAAAAAAAAAAAAAGATGGCAGTCCTGGTCTTTGCACAGGACTTTGAAATGTGGCTAATCTGATAAAGGGAAAGAATATTTACAAGAGGAAATGTTTAGGTGTCCCTTTGCTGATAGCAGCAAGCTTACTCTCCTCAGATAACAGGCTTTATTTAACCTGTTAGTTGTTGACATAATTAACCACTATCAAATGAAACCACTTGAAACCACTATCAAAAGTCTCAGCCTGAGACCTCACCTCTCAAGAATTTCTTCATTGAAAAAGAGATCCATTTCAGTCACCAGCCAGTTTCCCAAACTTGGATCCCAGAAGGTCTCTCAGTTTTACTAAGTCCTTTTCAACTTGCTGGACTTAAATGCCACCCATTAGGCCAAATACTCTGGGAAGACTCACAGCTTAAGAAACCCACCTCAATGATCTTTGACAGCTCCAAGCTTATGAAAATGCCTGGTACACAGTAGGTACTCGGTGAATTTTTCTTGAATATATTTGGTGGAAAGGTAGCTTAATAGTTGCCCTAAAGTGAATAATGAAAGTAACCCCAAAGACTATTCAGAAATGGAGAATTTTTCCATCTTCTCTATGAGATCATAACTGGATTTGATCCATTAATGAGCCATATGAATCTTAATGAGCTTCTCAATCCATATTTTTGACTGACAATTATATTCCTTTATTGATTTAATTCTGAGAAGGAAAAAAAAAACCTTAATGGTTCTAAAATACAGGGAGAATCATTAATTAGAATCCTTTAAGTATTCTGCCTCCTCAAAGAGCCTAATCAAAATGTCTGGGCCTTGGCAAAATGCAATCTAGACCTAACAGTGCCTCTTACCAGCTATGACCTTGAGAAAGTTACATAATGCCCCTAAACTTTGTTGTTGTCATCAACAGAGCAAGAAGTATACACCTACCTAATAGAATTGTTGTGAGAATTTTAAGACATAATCATAGACTGCATAGACATGGTGACATGATGTATGGTAGTCAATGTATAGTAGTTATAAACACCACCATCATTATCATCAAACAGTACATGGAAAATACAAGGTCTGCTAAAATTTAAGAACCCCTTTAGAATTGTCGTGGTATAGCTTAGTCACTTAAGAAGTGACTTCTGAAGTCAGATAATCCAGGTTTTGCCAACAATTAGTTGTCTGACCTGGGGTCCTTAACTAGGGCCTCAGTGTTCTCATCTATAAAATGGGATCCATAGTATACATTTCGTAGTTTTCTTCTGAAGATTTTATATACCAAGAAATATAAACTGTTTAGAATAATGCTCAATACATGTTCTCTTTTAACCCAGCACCAAGAATAGGACACAGCACACAGTAGGCACTCTAAATATTTTAGGAATAAATTATTTTCCCCTGTTACTTTTCCTCTTGAATATAAGAAACTAGTTAAGGAAATCTTTTGATATTTTGTGCACATCTTCCTAGGGTAATCTTGAAGCTATCTGGGGTGGTTTGAACACAAACATGCAAAGCCTAGATGGTCACTCTTTTCACTGGATGTCATTTTATGACACCTTTGTCAACAAAACTTGTTAATGATTCTATACCTCTGCTTAACTTGGGCATTTTGTTCCACAAGACAAAACAACACTACCTTTGTTCTGTTTTTTTTCCCCAAATTCTCTCCTGTTGTCCAGGTCTTCAACTTTTTACCTAGTCATTCTTAATCAGTTAAATCCTTATCAAGCCTCATCTCTCTCCTGATGGACTGGACTAGGAAGATAATAAATTCTTTTACTGTTGGAAATGCATCTGCTATGTTCTGACTCTTGATATTGGCAAATCAATCATTATAGAATTCTATAGCCCAACAGCATCTGATTGCATTTTCTGGCCTTGAATTCAGGATAGTTTGGAACCTACTTACCAATAATAAATAGTTTCTGCATATGGCAGAATGGAGAAGTAAATACAACTAGCCTAACTACCCAGCTTTCCCCTTGGGCTTTACTCTGAGATGTTTTCAGGTATTTTTGCATTCCTCTGATAAATTAAGGGAAACAGTCAACACCTGAGAGCCAGCTTCTGAATCACCTAGCAAACAGGAAAATCAAGACATTGACCCAATTCCTAATAACTTTTTTCTTAATGGGCTGAGCCCTCAAATGCCTGGAATCGAACTGACAGCATTTCTGAAACTTTTATACCTTGTTTCCATTAGATGAGTTATATTAGGAGAGCTGAATATTATAACATTGATGGTTATACCAAAAAGTTCCCCAAAGAATACCCTCTGGGAGAGGCCTCAGTGAGAAGAAAAGTATCACTAAATTGATTTATTCTACAACTCAGTAGGATGAATGGTGTTTTAGTAATAGGTATATAAATACATGGTCGGGGGTGGGAGGGAGGCTTAAGAGGGAGAGAGTATATGTATACTTATACAGGATTCATGTTGTTGTAAAGCAGAAACTAATACAATATGGTAAAGCAATTATATTCCAATAAATAAATACATGGATAAGATCATTATTTAATAATTAATCCTTCTTTGCTTACTTCTATTTTCAGGGTAGACATTTTAGACCTTGTTAAAAAGGGATCATTTCTCTCTTGAACATACTCTAATCCCAACTTTAACTTTGCTCACAATGGTGATTTAGGTAATAGGAAGGTTAATGTGGAATGAAGGTTGTTGTTTTTTTTTTTAAGTAACCTATAAGTAGCTTTCTCAGAGCTAAACATTCTACAGACCTTCTTTTCAAACTGACCTTGGGGAAGAATATCCTGTTTGAGAACATTAGCTGATAGGTCAGTTAAGCCAATCTTGAATCCCTTGTGTCTAGGTATTCACTCATTTAAAAATTTAATGAATGCCTACCATGTCCCCAATACTGTGCTAGTTCTTAGAGGTACTAAGATAAGTAAGATACAGCCTCTTTGGTTGCTTATGAGCTCAACGTAGTGACAGAGCTCATAGTAAAGAGTGGTGAGGAATCCATGTATTTCTTCAAAAATACCTGACTGTTTGGGATGGACATGTACAAGTTGCTATTATCAAAATGGATAACCAACAAGGACTAAGTGTATAGCACATGAAATCTGCTCAATGTTATGTGGCAGCCTGGATGGGAGTGGAGTTTGGGGGAGAAGGGATACATGTATATATATGGCTGAGTCCCTTTGCTGTTCACCGGAAACTATCACAACATTGTTAATCAGCTATGTGTGCTAAGTCGCTTCAGCCATATTCAACTCTTTGCGACCCTATGGACCTCAGAGGGCAGGCTCCTCTGCCCATGGAATTCTCCAGGCAAGAATACTGGAGAGGGTTGCCATGCCTTCCTCCAGGAGATCTTCCCAACCCAGGGATCAAACCCACATCTTTTACATCTCCTGTGCTGGCAGGCAGATTCTTTACCACTATTGCCACCTGGGCTATAATTGGCTATACTCCAATATAAAAAAAAGTACCCAAATGCCTAATAACACTGGGTCCAGTGCTACGGGCGGACATTTAATAGGAAAAAAGACAGACATGTACCCTGTTTTCATACAGCTCATGGCTTAATAGGGAAGACATCATCAATTATTAGATTACTCAATAAATACTATAATTATGGAAAAGTACAAGATGCTTAAGAATATACAACAAAGGTAGAGACAACAACTGCTTTTGATAAGAAAACTACTGGAAGTTAAGACACAGCAACAAATAAAACTCAGAGACAAAGTCTTAGTAGGCTTAAATTCTTTTGTAAGCACTTTATTCTTTTAAACAATAACTGGGAGACTTCAGGTTTAGCCAACTGTGTCTATAAACTCATTAATAAATGTATATTTGCGGCTGTTGCCCATGGTCTGAGTCCAGCTTATCTTGATGATGACTAGGTTTTCCCATAAAACTTACAAGTATACACTGATGATGCCAGCAGGTCCTGTCTACTTAAAAAACTTCAGTGACATGCACTTAAGACACCGGTAATAAGCTGACTGCTGGCCCCCAAAGATATTCACATGCTAATCAGAACCTGTGAATGCTACCTTTTATGGCAAAAGGGACTTTGCAGATAAGGATCTTGAAATGGAGAGATGAGTTGGAATTATCTGGGAGGGCCTGATGTAGCCACAGAGGTACTAATAAGAAGAGGGCAGAACAGAGCAAGTAGAAGGCCATGTTAGACAACAGGAGCAGAGACTGGGGTGCTGTGGCCAGGTCTAAGGAATGCTGCGGCCAGGCCTAAGGAAGGCTGCACTGTCTAGAAGTTGCAGGAGACAAAGGAACGGATTTCCCCCTGAAAACGCAGGGGGAAAAACAGCCCTGCTGACATCTTCATTTTAACCCCTTAAAATTCACTTTGTCATCTGACTCCCAAACATGTAAAAGAATAAATCTGTGTTGTCTAAAGTTTGTGATATTTTGTTACAGCAGCTATCGGAAACTAATACAGCATCCAATTACTTATGTAAACTAAAAAGGATCTTGGAGGCTTCCCTGCTGGCTCAGTGGTCAAGAATCTGCTGGCCAGTGCAGGAGATACCAGTTCCATCCCTGATTTGGGAAGATTCCACATGCCATGGAGCCAACTAGCCCGTGGGCCACAACTAATGAGCCTGTCCTCTAGAGTTGGGGAGCTGTAACTACTGAGGCTATGTGCTGCCACTACTGAAGCCTGTGTGCCCGAGACCCTACACTCCCATCAAGAGAAGCCACTACAATGAGAGGCTCGGGCATTGCAGCTAGAATGTAGCACCTGCTCGCCACAACCAGAGAAAAGTCCATGCAGTGACAAAGACCCAGCACAGACAAATAAATAAATAAATTTTTTTAAAGGAGTCTTATGGGAATCTTTATGGAAAAGTTAGTTTGATTGACATTTCCTAACCACCAGTGTATTCTGCTGCTATTCTACCTGTAGAAGCAAAATACTCTTTGTCTTCTCTCTTGGTTATAGTACACATTCAGAGAAAACTACAGTGGAAAACATAATGATAATACATAGCATGGGAAGAATTTTATTTGAAAGTGAATCGCTGCTTTACAGTCCCTCCTCTGTTACATTCACACACATATAACTGGATCCTGCTACACAACTAAATGGATGCATGCCACCTGCTATAGCAAATAGGAACACAAACATCCTATACATGGTGAAATGTTTCCCAGTACTGAACAGTTTACCTCTGTGGACCCAGTCCTCAACCTGTGCTGGGCCTAGGAGGCTGACCTGTGCAGACTGTACCAAAGGGCTTCCTTCTGCATACTGCCTTCTCTTCTGTGGTTTCTGGAAGCTCTGCCCACATACTGGTAAATCATTCATTTATTATTAAATTCACCTCCAAGTTGAGTGTGCATCTTTACCTATCTTACACAATCATTTCACCCAGTTATATTTTGAAGCAAAGCAATTCCATCAGAATCTAGTCTATTCAAAATCAATTGTTCTGCAAGGTCCAGACTGGAGTTATTTTAATACTCATTTGGCTACATCTGTCCCTGATGTTTTTCAATAAATAACTAATCTCTTCTAAGATTTATATTACAGAGCTGTAGGGTCTCGGTTGAGAAGTGGTCTAAATGTTTTCACAGATGCAAAGCTCTTTTCCAAGAGAAATTCAGATGTAGAGGGAAGGGGGATAACTCTTCATTTGGGTAGGGATAATGGTGAGACTTGTATTTCTGCAACAGAACAATAACAGTCTTGACTGTAAAGTATGGCCTAAAAAGCATTTGGATCTCCTTAACAGGCAAATACTCCTGTCACTCACTAAAGAATTTAACCATGAAATAACTTTGATCTAGAAAAGATTAGCTAACATTTGATTCAACACTGAACATCCATCCACCTCAGTGCATGGAAGTCCCAGGTTTAATTCCATTTCCTGAATATAAAATGGTATCCATACATTTCCCTACTGAAGGTATTTAATTTCATTGTTTCATTACAACTATAGTGGACATCTCTGTACATGTCTGCTTGCAGACAAGCACACTAGGCCAGTACGAAGGTAAATATGAAAGGTATTATGTTTCACTTCTTGCAACTGCTTGCTTTCATTTGCTTATGAATTGTGAAATCATTTTTGTGTGTCTTCACCAATATTCATTTTAAGGTAAAATATCATAGCATAGAAAATACAATGCAATGCATCTAGTAATGGTATTATTGTATAAAAAATTATTGGCGATATGTATGTACATATGGATATGGATATGTAGGTTTGTGTACTATGCATGGCACAGTGTGAAACAATTTTCTTCAAAATATCTGAAAACTCTTCTAGGACATATTAATAGATATAGAAGTAGAATTTCTGTGTCACAGAACGTTTACATTTTTCAACCTCACTGGCTATTGACAATCAAGTTGGTAAGTAAATTTATACTTCTATCACAATGTAGAGAAATTCCTTCTTCTTTGTATCTTTAAAATGTTGTTTTAGAACTCTTCTTTTCTTCCAATCTAATGGATTTTTAATAACTTAACATTGTTTCAATTTGCATTTCTCTGATCCTCTAGTGAGGCTGTAAATTACCTAAAAATATATTTTATAAGCTTCCTCCTTATTTTTCTTTCTGATCGGCACTAATTCTTTCTACATTTTGGATACTGATCTTTGTCTTTTACAGAAGTTGCCAATATTCTTTTCCTAATCTATTGCTTTGCTTTTAATTTTGTGGTGTGTCTAGTCATATAGAAAGAAGTTTTAAATTTAGATGTAGTGAAACATATCAACCTATCTTCTTAAAAATGATTTGTGATTTTTACTTTCTGTCTGAAAACTCCATCTATCCCTCAAGGTCATAAGAACATTCTCCTGTATCATTTTATAATTTTTAAAAAAGTTTTGCCTTTTTCCATTAAGTTCTTCAACACACTTGGAACTTTTGTTATGGTGTGTAGAAAGGGTATAATTTTATCTTATTTTTTGATATGGAAACCCAACAGTTGCCACAACAATAATTGTTCAGTTTTTTTCCCCCACTGAGTTGTCATACCATCTTCAAAAAATGCCAAACCCGTTATATATCCTTTGTCTTGTTCTGAGATTTCTATTATGTTTTACTGATCTGCTTATCTATTGTTACACTCATACCATGGCTTCAAAAAGTTTTAATATCTGGGAAGTCAAGTCTCTTGCTTGCCTTATGTTTTGGGGATTGTTGAGTACTTTTGAATCTTTACTTTTCCTTAACCAGAGTTATTTTTCCAGGCTCTGTGTTAAAAAAAAAAAAAAATCTTATTACCGTTTTAATATGTGTTGCCCCTGGCTGTCAACACCTCTACTGAGACTGCCTCAGCAAAACCAACCATCTTTGTAGACTCCAGTAAGAAAAAAGGATCCACCACAAGTACAGCCTCCACCTCACTCCCACATTCCCAATTCCATCTGAATCTGAGTGACGGAAACTTCATTGCACCTAGAAGCCTAGCTGCAAAGGGTGTTTGGGAAATGTACATCTTTGCTTTAAAGCCTCTGCAGTACAAGAAGACAGAGAAGAACCATGGATTTTTATGGTCTAGTAGGTCATGAAACTGGTTTAGTGGATCACAAATGGCATTTTAAAAAACAAAATGGGACAGAATATAAGCTATCTTAAGAACAAACATGTTTCATGAAAGTTTGATATACATATTTTAATGTATTTTAAACATTTTCTAGTAGGTATTTGTAAGGTAAGAAGAAAGAGAAATAGAAACAGATTAGAAAGAGATGGAAGAAGAGGGATGAGAAAGAATCCATTTCTTATTGTGGTCATTATTAATAAAGTCTGAAGGCCAAAGTTCTGGGAAGGTGACAAGATCTTATGTCCCAATTAACCTTATGTACTACAATACCCCTTATCCTGCGAAGGAAGTTTCCTTTTATTCCTTGTCTGCTAGTAGCTTTTATTTTAAATAGGTGTTGAATTTTGTCAAGTAATCTTCATGTATCTATTGAGATGGGCTTCCCTGGTGGCTCAGATGGTAAGGAATCTACCTGCAATGTGGGAGACCTGGGTTCAATCCCTGGAATGGGAAAATTCCCTGGAGGAGGGCATGGCAACCCTCTCCAGTATTTGTGCCTGGAGAATCCCATGGACAGAGGAGCCTGGCGGGCTACAGTCTATGGGGTTGCAAAGAGTCGGACACAACTGAGCGACTAAGCACATCTATTGAGATAACCATAAGGTCTTTCCCTCTAATATACTACACAGATAAATTTTCTAACCAAGCCCTATCTTTGCATTTTTCTCCTAGATATATTTTTATAGTTATCTTCTGCATCCACCAGCTCCCTAAACTTGCTATAGCCCCTGTCCCACACACCACCCATAGTTTCTAGCATATTCTATATTTGCTCAATTTGTCAAAGATGCTACTGTATACACTCTGACATATTCTGTAAGGACAAAAGAAAAAGCCTATGTTTTACAATTCTCTATCATATTCACAAGAAGCCAAAAAAGCTGCATTTTATTTACTGAAAAAAATCCTTTATAGATGTCCAATTTAAGAACTAATGATCTAATAAAAAGTTGTAATGGAGGAGTCAGTTCTATTAGAAAGATGCATTTTAATTCTGGTTTAGTAGGGAGAATTATTGCAATGTTTTTGTTAAGAACATAAATCTATTAGAAGTATCTTTATCAATTTGACCTCTATAAAAATACTTGTCCAGATCACATTTACTTGGGCAGCGTCCCAGGAAAATTTATTTGCTTCTTACTTATTGTATTTGTGTTTATTTATTTATTTTTAGATACTAAAGAATGTCTGTTATCACTTGAAGTCAGCCAAATGACAAATACTGCATTTTCAATGGGCAGTGGTTTTTAACTCACTGATCAAAAAACTACAGCACAAAAAAAAAAGAAAAAAAAAAAACCCTATAGCAAAGTTTCTTTCAAGACATCTGTGTGGTGCTTAAGTTCTGGACGAGCTGTTGATAAGACCTTAGATCCTGGAAGCCCTGGGATTTCTCATGTGTCTTACATTTTTCTTGTTGCTTTTTTGGAGAGAAGAAATTTAATTTTGAATACAATAAAGACATTTAAAAGGAAACCTTTTACAAATCATCTGAGAAAACAACATGTTACCTATAAATTAAGAGTTTTCCAATAATTTAATCAACACAAATGTACTCATGTGCACAATCTCCACAATCACTATTTTTCAACAGTAAACAGCAAAAGGAAACAAAATTTGTTTTTACAAAAGGAAAATTATTAAACTTTGCCAAAAGACTGTCAGGAAAGAAACACTAAAGAAATTTAGTGACACATCTGACATGAGCAGCTGGTAGTCCAGCCTTAGCAACATGTATTCAAACTGTATTTCCGTCCCTCCCTTCTTCTATCCTAGAGTTGGAAGAAGAGAATTCCCAGGGACAGAACTAATGGAATCCTTATTTATCTAGTCAGAGGCAGAGGGAACCCCAGTGCCAACAAAAAAGATGGATTACCAGTTAGTCTTCAAAGAGAACAAAGCCACAGCACCAGCTGTCTCTGGGTATTGAGTCTATGAGTCACACATTTTTTTAACTTCTAATTTCCACATTTTTTTATAATGGGGTTATTACTCTTATAATGCAAAGAGGCTGACAACCAGCCAAGAATCACCTATATGTTAGCTTGTTGTTTTACGTTTAACTTCACAACAAAGAGCTTCTAAGTGTCCTTGTAAGTTCTTCCTTTCTTCTTCTCTTGATGGTGGGCAGGGTCTCCATCTTCCAGAGAAAGATGCCAAGATTCCACAGTTTGGGGGTTTGGGTCAGATTTGCCTGTGATGGATAAAAACGATACTGGCAGGAGTTCTACAACTTCCTTGATGGCTAGAAACAGCAATACATATTGTGTTCTGGGTACAGCGGAGAGAAATAAACAGTAGTAAAGATGCTTCCTATTTATAAAGAACCCCATACATAGGGCATGAAGGATATAAAACACTTTAACAAATACATAGGTACAGGCTAGTATACTAGAAACCAAGAGGTAAATGGAAGAAGACAGGAGAGGGTTGGAGCCAATTCGAGGTGAGTCCTCCAAGATTTCCAGAAACAGACACAGTGATGACTTCTATTTCTAATGAAATTTCTTTTTCTCCAACAGATTAGCAGAAATGGAAATTCTGAAAACACAGAAACGGTCCCAGTTGGGAAACTGACCTAAAGCAACGCTGTCCAAGCTTGTTGACTCCAAGATAACACTTCTTTTTTGAGATAACACTCGAGTTTCACAGGAAACACTTCCAGCACATGATTTGAGAAAACAGAGTATGACAGATTTTATTTGAAAGCCGGTAGTACTTAATGAAAACCAACATTTCCTAGGAAATTCCTGTGCCTTCCATTCTAGCTAAACTCAACAGGCTGGGGCTGACCTAGGACTAAATGAGTTCAAGTCCTTAAAGGTTGCCCAAGTCCCTCCTTGCACAACACTGAAGACAAAACAAACATAAAATTGTGAAAGATAATTTTCTTTTCTTCCTTATTAAAAATGGCATCTTTTTCCTCCCCTTTAAACATCCAAGGGCTCAACAGAAGGGCTCAACATGTCACTTTTTAACTGCCCTTGCCCTTTATAAAATGTCATCATTTATTGGGCATGTTTGGAAGTTTTGCTGGTACTAGAATCTGAGATGGAAATCTGAGTATCAAAACTCAGGGGTTGGAGGGGGTGCAGCCACACCTTGGACTCTGAACATTACTTTGGTGCAGCTGGATTTTTCTAGTGGGTCATCTGTCAGACTAACACAAGGAGCTGGGACCAATCACTGGACCAGGGACCAAGCTGAGGGCCCAGGTCACTTGGGCTAAAGCTGGAGGGCCTCAGGTCACACAAATGATTTCTCAATGCTTTTCTTCTGGCACAAAAATGAATGCAATGCTAACATCAACTTGCCTCCAAAGATTCCTGGTAAGGAGCAACCGCGAGAGGGGCAGATGTCAACTCTGGTACACAGATTCCATCTTAATGGTGAGAAGAAATTTTACATATTTGCCTTTAGGTCACAATGAAGTTGAAAAGCAACATAATCAAACTTCTAGAAACAACTGAGCTTACCACTCTGGAATGCAGAATTGAGCAATCTGGTCAAAGGTCATGATTCTGCACTATACCTCAATTGTAGGCAAATAATAGCTTTTCACTCAAGGCAGTGATGTCCTGTTCATGGAAATCTCTTCTCCAACTTCCTTGGTGCCTATAAAACAGCAGGCCACACTGAGTACCTTCTGTTTGTTCAAGCCTTTCTTTCCACAGCTCTCTGCAATTTCCCAGGAGCACCTGCCCTCGACAGAGGCACAGAAAATGATCCTCTGCTTCTGAGGAGGAACCTGGGGGCTCCTCACTTGATCATCTGAGTCTCTTCATCCGCATCATAAAACTCTTCCTCTTCGTCACTCTCACTTCCTAAAGGGCTCTCCTTGTCCACAGACTAAAGCAGGAGAGAAGAAAAGGGCAGGGAAATGGTGTCATGACATTTCTAAAATAAATTACTGTCTAGCATTCAACTGACAAAGGTACTCTGATGACACTTATTCCCCTAAGAATTAGTCCCTAAAGTGTTCTAAGAAAGCTAATGAATCATCTTTATTTCCCTGAAAATCAGCTGCAATTAGATTCCACCTTTGTTTTCCAGCATTTTTGCTGGTTCCATTACTCTAACCAGGTGGCTTTCCAGGTGGCTCAGTGGTAAAGAATTCGCCTGCCAATGTAGGAGATGCAGCTTGGATCCCTGGGCTGGGAAAATCCCCTGGAGAAGGAAATGGCAACCAACTCCAGTATTCTTGCCTGAGAAATCCCAGTATTCTTGCCTGAGAAACAGAGGAGCCTGGCAGGCTACAGCCCGTGGGGCTGCAAAGTCTGTGTGACTGAGCACACACACATTGCTCTAACCAGACATTCTTTCTTTTTATTCCCCCCAAAACTGTCATCATGTAGTAAACCAGAATGATTAAGGACAATTGTGTCATACCTGAGGGGGATCCAAGGTCTGCAAAGATAATGCTTCCTCCCCTAGCCTCCGATATGAGTATACTTGAAGGTCAGAAAATGTCTCCAGCAATGGGCTGTTAAGGGTTTCTGGCAATAATAAACTCAGGAGGCCTGAGGTCAGCCCTGTGGCTCCAAAGACAATGAAGGGTAAAGACCACTGCACAGACTTCTATGGGGGCAGAGAGTGGAATGAAAACAAACAAAAACTCAGTGTTAGTTTCCTAGCAGATGACATCAGCAGTCTCCTGACTGAGGACCTGCCCCGTTTACTGTCCAGGCCCTGCTCTCCCACTAGAATACACCACGCAGCCCTCCTCTTCCCACAGAGAATTGCCGGGGGAAACTACAGCCAGTCCTCAGGCACAGAGACAGATAAAAAGGGCAGATAAAAAGGACTTCTGGTGTCCAGCAGAAGCAGCAGACGGTCTTATGCTCAGGGTGGGGGCAATGCAGACACATGGCCAGGACGCATGCTGAGCCAGACACTCAGCTTCCACTTCAGGCGAGCGGCCTGTGACACGGGGATCTCCACGTGCAGGCAGCACTGCAAATGAACTTTTAAAGTTCCCAGCCCTGGAACTGGCCAAACAGTCTCACACACGAGTGCTGATTCCCTAGGCACCAGAACTGAGAGGCTCAGGGGTTAAAGGTGTAAACACCCTTAAATATTCAGGACTGATTTCCTTTAGGATGGACTGGTTGGATCTCCTTGCTGTTCAATGGACAAGAGTTTGAGTAAACTCCCGGAGTTGGGGATGGACAGGGAAGCCCGGCGTGCTGCAGTCCATGGGGTCACAAAGAGTCGGACACGACTGAGCGTCTGAACTGAACACCCTGAAAAGGAAGAGAAAAGCCTAGAGAAACCTACGCAGATGGTTTCGATATGCTAGTAGGCTGATCCAAAAGACATTCTCAGGAAAATTTATGTACAAACATATCATTTCAAAGATAACATCATGCTCCTTGCAGGACTTGGCGCCAGGAGATTCCTGAACTGATTATCATTCCTGAATTCCTGCATGGGAACCACCTAGTTTTGTCATCTCTGGTTTCGGCTTCCAAATTCTGTGGCTAGTTAGAATGTCTGCTCTGGTCATCTTTTCCTGATTTTTCAAAGGTGATGACATAATGGGGGAGGAGAGGGAGGCATGGGGAGGAGAAGAGGGGGACTCCCGCCCTCTGCATGCAAACACGAGTGACTGAACCAAGGGGAACACTCGCCTCTTCTCAACTTAGCGGGACTCAGGGGAAACACCATGTTGGGTTTTATAACGTTCTAGGACAGCCATCCAAAATTGGGTGTCTTTAATGATAAACACCTAATGTTGGACATATTTTGCAGAATGGAACTAGTAAGACCCGTAAGGAGGGTCTTGTGATCTAAAATTGAGTGTGAAACATGGAGAGATGTTTCAGGGAAGACTTAATTCTTACTTCATGTTGGATCTGTTTCTTTGACTTGGTTTTCATTGCTTTTGTCATTGTAATCATACATAATGGCCTGCCTCAGAGAACCTTGGGCTTCTCAGGTGGCGCTAGCCGTAAGGAACCTGCCTGCCAATGCAGGAGATGTAAGAGACACAGGTTCGATCCCTGAGTCGGGGAGATCCCCTGGAGAAGGAAATGGCTACTCACTCCAGTATTCTTGCCTGGAGAAATCTAAGGACAGAGAAGCCTGGCGGGCTACAGTCCACAGGCTCCCAAAGAGTCAGACAGGACTGAAGCGACTTAGCATGCACGCAGCACACAAAGAACCTTGCTCGAGGGTGAAAATGCCTTCACTTAACTCACAGAAAGATAATCTGACCCTGCCCACCTGTGAACTGCTGCAAGAAAGAAGAGATTAGCACATCCCATCTCCAGGCTGGCCATTCTGGGAGATATTTGCAAGATTAATGGCCTTTTTATTTTATTTCTTCATCTCCCCCAATTCTGTGTTTCATGAAAGAATCTAGCATTCAGACCCTGACAAGATGGTTCTATTGAGACATTAGCGGTTAATTGGCCTGTCACTCAGCAAGCAGAGAGAGCTTGGACTCAGTAACAGAGATACTCAGAAAAAGGAAGTGTATCCTGCTTCCTCAAGAAAAGAGAAGGCCACAATGGCACTTCAGAAATATCCTATTCTAGGGCATGGTGAATCGTAGCCTGAGTGATGAGTGGTTGTCTATAGAACAGGCTCACAGCCTCACATCAAACCTAGTCAAGTTTCAGCGAGTCTTGGCTGGGAAAGTCCTAGAGGAGACCAACAGAGACGTGCCCAGGGGGGATCCATGGGATCTTTCACAGAACATGGACATTTGAAGATGGGATGGAATTTACACTATTCATATCTCCCTTTCACACATTTCTCTTGTAACTTGCTTTTCCAAGTAGTATGCTGTGTTCTCCTCACTATTGAATACTGGGTACCAATGCCTAGCACATAAGGTTATGGTGAAGACTGCATGAGATGATGTATGTAGGAGGCTTAGCACAGAGCCCAGCACACAACAGAAACTTAGGAAATGCTCGCTAATCTGCTAACTTACAAACAGTGACAGGAAGGTTCAGGCTGGCATTAGCTGACTGCAATGAACACAGTCAATCCCTGGGAAGGGTCCATCTGCACTGACAGACCCTTAATCTAAAAGGCACAAGGTTCACATCTGCATCAGGCTGATCTTCAATGGCAGCTGTTTTCTGCCTCTTTCTACTCAAGAGCACAAACATTTTCAAAGCAGAGAATCAAGAAAAACAAAACTAGGGGGTACAAACCAACCAGTGAGGGGATGAAGGGAGCAATGATCCCACCAACTCGGGAGAACATGGAGCAAGTTCCAAGCCCAACATTCCTGTAAGGTATAAGAAAAAGAAAAAAAGAAAAATCAGTAAGTTCTAGGGGGACAATTTTAAGGCTCTAAGAGATAGTGGGCTCAGAATAACAAATCCCAAACTGGAAGTACAGGATATTATAAGCAATACTGCCCATTAGAACTTTCTATGATGCTGAAAATGTTCTGTAAGTTCCCTGTCCAACATGGAAGCCCCCAGACACATGTTCGATGCTCAACGTGAGTAAAAATGAGGAACTGAACTTTTAATTAATTTAAACTTACATAGCCACATGCAAGATTGGACAGTGCAGCTATAGAGGCTGGTGAAAAAGTAAGCATGTGAATATTTCTTGTTAAATGTTCTCATGTTTTAGGTCTCCTATTAGTTCAAATAGTCAAAGAAAAGCCAGGGCTTTATGGTCTGAAAAGTCTGTCCATTCTTTTAAACTCAACTAATTAGCTACAAAAGGATCAGGCATATAAATAGGAGTTGGCTGAACATATATTCTCAGGAAACCAAGAACACCTTGGTTACCTTGTTGGGAGTGTGGGTATCAAGGAGAGGGGAGAAAATGAAAATGATAATGATTACAAGCAGCGTGATCATACAGCACCCTGTTATCCCAGCTGAATTGTTAACAAGTCCACTTTCACTCTAAAAAGCGTCCCAGTTTGGAACCAAATGGCCATCCTAGTTTTATAGGCAATAGCCAGAGAAAGCAGTTTCTGGGAATAACCAGCGAATGACAAGCCAGTTGCAGACGATCTGATCTCTTACTGGGAAAAAGATAGACAGAACCATTGGGCTTCTTGCATGGATGAATGAAACAGAAGGATCCATTTGGAATGATCCTCAAAAAAGACTGGGAAAATGCTAAACGGGGAACCAAGACCCAGCACACAGAGCCAGTTCTGCAAAGACTAAGCTGCATCTCTTCCCTTCAAATTAGGTTTGGTTTCTTGTTTTCAAACTTATTTTATGAGGGGAAACTTGGAAAGAAATATGTTGAGGCTTTTCTCGGTTTGTTTTTGAATATGTTATTTTTGATATAAGCACGTCCTTCTCATTAAAAATTACTTTTAACATGTAAGTATAATATTCACTTATAACTATAAAGGATTATCTTTTTTGAAATATGTATATTTTGTGCTGAAATACAGACTCTATGATAACAGGGACCTTGCTCTCTGGTCCACTGTGTGCCTGACACAGGAGGAGGGGTGTCTGAGTAACTCAAGTGACTGAAATAAAAGCAACATACGAGCACCATTTGGGCGATGGGATACCCTTAGTGCAGGGTCATTCTCTCACAAGATGGACAGGGGATTCAGCCAAAGGTAAAGCAACCTTTTCCTCAGCTAATAGGGCAAGACTGAGGCTCCACAGGCCCTGGGTTCATGATTGCTTACTGTGTTGCTGCTGGCCCACACTGGGTGTGCTCTAGAAGTGAGGACCACGCCTCTGTCAATGCAAAAATCTACAACAAAATGCAGGAAATGGGAAGAGGAGGCTGAGTGCAAGGCATACCTGATGACTGTGGGGTATAGCTCCGAGGTGTAGATATACACAATGTTGAAGGCAGCGCTGATGGTCAGCTTCCCCAGCAGGGACAAGGAATGGCTGTTCACCACGGCAAACACACCTGTGTCTGAGAAAGACACGGGCCACACCTGTGAGGTCCTCAGGAGAAAACTCCCTCTGAACGATATACTTAATTCTGAAGGAGTAAGAGACGTTCCTGGTGATCTCAAGCAGCAAAGAGGTCACACATGCAAGAGGCTCAGTCATCACAAACAGCACACACGAAATTTCTCAGCATTTTGGCCAGCCCCAGGAAATCTTCCACAGTGGCTATCATGATGGGTGATTAAACCTGCACAACCTAAATGTCCATTGACAGATGAATGGATAAAGAAGATGTGTGTGTGTGTGTATTTACATATACAATGGAATATTAATTTGTTGTAAAAAAATGCCTTTGCAGCAATATGGGTGGGCCTAGAGACGATCATACTAAGTCAGACAAAGACAAATACCATATGATGTCACTTATATGTGGAATCTAAAATATGACACAAATGAACATACCTACGAAAGAAAAACAGACTCACATATATAGAGAACAGACTTGTGGTTTCCAAGGATGGGGTTGGGGGAGGGAAAAATTGGGAGTTTGGGACTGCGTCTGTGCTCAGTCTCTCAGCTGTGTTAGGGATTAGCATATGCAGACAATTATATAGAGGATGGATAAACAACAAGGTCCTACTCTGTAGCACAGGGAACTATATTCAATATCCTGTGATAAACCATAATGGAAAAGAATATGAAAAAGAATATATATGTATAACTGAGTCACTTTGCTATACAGCAGAAATTAACACAACATTGTAAATCAACTATATGTTAATTACATAAAAAAAAAACTGCACTCACTCCTGAACGACAGAGCTCCCTGAAAATGTCTGTACTGGAGTCAAGTAAGCTCCACAGAAGTCGTAAGTTCCACCTATCTACAGGTATTACCTGCCTCTCCTTTCTTCCCAACCTCATTCAACAATCAATGATGTAAAAGGCTGATCAGCATGACAAGCCCTGTACATGAGAGGAGTAAATTCCCCCAAATTCCTATCTTCAGTTTGTATTCCTTGGCATTCCACTGCAAAGGTAAGGAATAATCCCACTAAACTATTACCAGAAGATATTAATGTTCCTTAAAGAATAAGATTCTAAACATGGAACTACTTTTCATCCTTCTCCTCCCCAACTTCTTATTTGGATTACTAATCAATAATGATATTTGAGTTTCCTAATGTAACTTTTTTTTTAAACATAGAATGCAAAAATACAGTTTATACCAGTTCATTTCCCTATCAAAAATGCTATCAATTGTCCAGTGGTTCTTTCTTTTTATTAATACTATCTTCTCTGGGATCTTACAATGTAATTATTCTTCAAAAATATTTAACCTCTTCCCTTCGGCAACCCACTAGCCTCCACCTTCAAAATAACACTTTTCTCCTTCTACAAAAATACCAAAAGTTCTCATTGGCTCCACTGCACTTTTGCTCACTTCACAATCAAACATCTCCAATGAATGACTGACCCTCCCTTTCCTTAAATGCATCTGCCTTGTGACTCACTACAGTGTGGCTTCTAATACCATCCTCTCCTGAAACTCCTATTCTTGAAGGTCAACAGCAATGTCCTGATCACCAAAGTAATTGCTTCTCATTCTCCTTGACATTTCTGCGCAATAGAACATGCCTGTCCCTTCCTTGGGACTGCACACGTGGCTCATCAAAACCACTCTTCCCTTAAATAACTCATATGTAATATCCTCTCCTGCCCTTGACTTTCATGGTCCCTATTCCCCAACCCACACAACTGGAATGTTTCAGACACTCTTATAGTTGCTTACTTTTCCATTTTGCCTGCCCCACATATATTTTGACTTCTCTGAGGCTAAGGCTTTGTTTGTATCTGTTTCCCTCATGGCACCTCCCATAGTCTGATGCACAGGGGTGCTCACTAAATATTTAATAAGTGGATAAGTGTAAAGACTATGACAGGGATTAATTTAAGTGAAGAGCATCTGTGTTCATGCTCTCTCAACATCTGAAGAGGGAGGCACATAATACACCCCATTCCAAAATACAAGTTTCACATTCCCAGTTTGACTATGAAATAAATCTTCATCTACTTCAAAGATGGCGTTCTAAAGATGATGTGCTGAATGCAGTGGCCCAGACACTGCCAAACTCGACCATCTGGGGCCTGCTTCTCTTCTGCCAGGCTATTTGGAAGACTATGTCAGCGATTTTAAGTACTGAATATATTATTTCAAGCCATGAGGTGCTTGCTTCTGGAAAAAGAATCATGTTCAAGGTACAGGACTGGACTTTGATATCTAAGAAATTCAAGTAAACCAATAATGAGGGCAAATTAAATTCATCAGTAATTTTTCAGGAAACCAGGCGGGTCAGGAAGTGGTCTTGAGTGGCACTGAAGCAAACAGAAATGTGCACATTTGCTTGATTGCAAATGATCTTTGGGACTGTTTTCAACCCACACAGGATGGCGTCTTTCAGACCAGTGCTGGAGACACTCTACAACATCTTTAAAACAGGTTAGGGAGTTGTCATCCTGAAAATTAAATTCAAATAATATGTCTGTCGCAGAAGGCAACATCTAAATACCCACAAGATCCCGAGCTGGAAGACGTCTCCCTGGCAAGGTTCAGGACACTTTCAGCCATGGTCCATCTGGGGAGCCCGGCTCCAGCCACATACCCACAGAGTGCTCCCATCAGCCTGACACCTCATCTGCTGCTTGAAACTCACCCCCCCATGTTCCTGCCAGTGGAGTCTGCAGTGGCCACTTGAGTGTGGGGAAGATCACTTTCCCCAAGGTAGCCCATGTCAATTTGAGACAGCTCTGATTACTACAGAATGATTTCTTAGACTTTTCCCTGTGGAGCTGCTGGGCTGTTGGTCATCATGAGTCAATGATGAGGTAGGCTTTGCAGCCACTGGGCTGGTTCCCTGGATTTCTGACCTTGGTTCTTTATCCGAAAATGAAATCATACATTATTGGCTATTTATGAATGTGACTGTTGAGAAAAAAAGAGTGTTTTAAAAGGAAAAATTAAGCTCAATTATCTTTGTGAGGGGAAAAAACAGAATTTTCAAAACATTTATATCCTTCAAAGTAATGAACTTAAAAGGCTTTAAGTTGATTCCAATGATGTAGCTACTAAGGATGTCATTTTCAGAACTAGTTATCTGAAGTTTTCTCAGAGTCAGTTGGGTCACCAGAATACATATCTCAGCATATTATAGTCACATTGCACTGACCCAAACAGTAAAAGTTCACCTTTATCATCCGCTTCATTCACTGGGTGATTACAGTAAATTTCTACGATTTGTGAATATGCTAAAAATCTATTTTGTGAATATATTAAAAATCTATCAGAGAGCTCCAATGCTTCTGAGATTCATCCACGACCCTGCATGTATCAGAAGGCTGTAGTTCCTCCCTTTGTTGTTGTTGAGTAATTCATTGTATGGATATAACACAATTGGTTTACCCATTCCTCAGTTAGGGCGCATTTGGGAACTATTATAGACTATGAACATTTTAATCAAAGTCCTTTGTGGATCTATGCTTCTGCTTCTACTGGGTATATAGGAAATCCTATACATTCACTCTTATGCCAATACCATACTTACTGTTTTTTTTTTTTTCTTTTTCTTGTTTTTAGGCCACATTCTGTGGTTTGTGGGATCTTAGTTCCCCAACCAGGGGTTGAACCCTGGCTACTGAAGAGAAAGTGCTAAATCTTAACCACTGGACCACCAGGGAATCCCCCATGTTGTCTTAATTAATACAAGTTTGTAATAAGTTTCAAAATCAGGTAGGATAAAATCCTCCAACTTAATTTTTCTTGATAAAAAATTATTTTGGATATAATTTTCATTTCCATAGCAATTTTAGTATTAACCTGTCAATATGTACCAACAAAAAGAAGCCTGATAAAAATTTTACTCGGATTCTGCTGAAGATAGATTGATGTAGGGAGAACTTGACATCTTACACAGTATTTCCTGATCCTTGAGTACAGTAAACTCTTCATTTATTTTATTATTACCATTACCACCAATTCATTTATTTAGTCTTCTGTAATTTCTCTCAATGTTTTATATTTTATAGTTTTATATAGGTCTTACACAAATTTTAAAAATTTTATTCCTAAATATTTAATATTTTTATTTTTTCAAAATGGCATTGTTTTGTTTCAATTTTTTGTTTATTGCTGCTGCTAAGTTGCTTCAATCGTGTCCGACTCTGCGACGCCATAGACGGCAGCCTACCAGGCTCCCCCGTCCCCGGGATTCTCCAGGCAAGAACACTGGAGTGGGTTGCCATTTCCTTCTCCAATGCATGAAAGTGAAAAGTGAAAGTGAAGTCGTTCAGTCGTGTCTGACTCTTAGCGACCCCATGGACTGCAGCCTACCAGGCTCCTCCGTCCATGGGATTTTCCAGGCAAGAGTACTGGAGTGGGGTGCCATTGCCTTCTCCGTGTTTACTGCTAATATACAGAAATAAAACTGCACCAAAGACTGCTAAATTCATTTATTTATTCTAATAGATTTTTTTTCTAGGATTTTCTATGAAAACAATCATGTAGTCTTATGAATAAAGACAATTTTACTTCTTTCTTTTCAATTTGAATCCCCCTAATTTCTTTTTAATTGCCTCACTGTATTCACTAGCAATTTCCGTAATTTCAGTAAAATGCTCCAGAGAAGTGGCAATCCTTGCCTTGTTCCCTGACCTTAGGGAACAATAACTTAACTTTTTACCATTAAGTGTGATGTTAACTATAGGTTTTATCAGGCTAAGGAAACTTCTAGATTCTGTGAGGTTTTTTTTCCCTTGCATTTGCACCATACTATTGTCTTTTGATTCATGTTTTAAAATCTTTAATTGGAGGATAATTGCTTTACAATGCTATGTTGGTTCCTGTCTTACATCAACATAAATCAGCCATAGTATACATATGGCCCTTCCCTCCTGAGCCTCTCTCCCACGCCCCCATCCCACCCCATCCCACCCTTCTAGGTTGATTGCCACAGAGCACCATGTTGAGCTCCCTGCCTCATATGGCCAATTTCCACTCCAGTACTCTTGCCTGGAGAATCCCCAAGGACAGTGGAGCCTGGCAGGCTACAGTCCATGGGGTGGCAAAGAGTCGGACATGACTGAGCACCTAAGCACAGCCCAGCACCTTTTTACATGCGGTAATGTATACATGTCAATGCTACCCTCTCAGTATGTGCCACCCTCTCTTTCCCCTGCTATGTCCGCAAGTCTGTTCTCTATGTTTGTGTCTCTTGCCGCCCTCAAATAGGTTCATCAGTACCATTTTTTCTAGATTACACATATAAGCATTAATATATGATGTTTTTTTCTCTTTTTGACTTACTTTATTCTGTATGACAGGATCTAGTTACATCCACCTCACTAGAACTGACTCAAATTTGTCCCATCTTATGGCTGAGTAATATTCCATTTATGTATGTACCACAACTTCTTTATCCATTCATTTGTTGATGGACATCTAGGTTGCTTTCATGTCCTGGCTACTGTAAATAGTGCTGCAGTGAACACTAGACCTGGAGGAAGCACAAGCTGGAATCAGGACTGCTGGGAGAAATATCAATAACCTCAGATATGCAGATGACACCACCCTTATGGCAGAAAGTGAAGAAGAACTAAAGAGCCTCTTGATGAAAGTGAAAGAGGAGAGTGAAAAAGTTGGCTTAAAACTCAACATTCAGAAAACTAAGATCATGGCATCCGGTCCCATCACTTCATGGCAGATAGATGGGGAAACAGTGGCTGACTTTATTTTTCTGGGCTCCAAAATCACTGCAGATGGTGATTGCAGCCGTGAAATTAAAAGACGCTTACTCCTTGGAAGGAAAGTTATGACCAACCTAGATAGCAAATGAAAAAGCAGAGACATTACTTTGCCAACAAAGGTCCATCTAGTCAAGGCTACGGTTTTTCCAGCGGTCATGTATGGATGTGAGAGTTGGACTATAAAAAGGGCTGAGTGCCAAAGAATTGATGCTTTTGAACTATGGTGTTGGAGAAGACTCTTGAGAGTCCCTTGGACTGCAAGGAGATCCAATCAGTCCATCCTAAAGGAGATCAGTCCTGGGTGTTCATTGGAAGGACTGATGTTGAAGTTGAAACTCCAATACTTTGGCCACCTGATGCGAAGAGCTGACTCATTGGAAAAGACCCTGATGCTGGGAAAGATTGAGGGCAGGAGGAGAAGGGAAATGATGGAGGATGAGATGCTTGGATGGCATCACCGACTTTATGGACATGGGTTTGGGTGGACTCCGGGAGTTGGTGATGGACAGGGAGGCCTGGTGTGCTGTGGTTCATGGGGTCGCAAAGAGTCGGACATGACTGAGTGACTGGACTGAACTGAACTGAACACTAGGGTACATGTGTCTTTTAGAATTGTGGTTTTCTCAGGGTATATGTCCAGCAGTGGGATTGCTGGGTCATACGGTAGTTTTATTCCTAGTTTTTTAAAGAAATCTCCATACTGTTCTCCATTGTGGGTTTATCAATTAACATTCCCATCAACTATTCAAGAGGGTTTCCATTTGTCCACATCCTCTCCAGTATTTATTGTTTATAGATTTTTTTGATGATGGCCATTTTGACCAGTGTGAGGTGATACCTCATTGTAGTTCTGATTTGCATTTCTCTAATAGTAAATGATGTTGAGCATTTTTTTTAATGTATTTATGAGCCATCTGTATGACTTCTTTGGAGAAATGTCTGTTTAGGTCTTCTGCCCATTTTTTGATTGGGTTGTTTGTTTTTCTGATATTAAGCTGCATGAGCTGCTTGTACATTTTGGAGATTAATCCTTTGTCAGTTGCTTCATTTGCAATTATCTTTTCCCATTCTGAGAGCTGTCTTTTCATCTTGTTTATGGTTTCCTTTGTTGTACAAAGGCTTTTATGTTTAAGTAGGTCCCATTTGTTTATTTTTGTTTTTATTTCCATATTGTAAAGAATGGGTGTTGAAGTCTGACAAGTGCTTTTCCTACTTGCATTGAAAGGATCATATGGTTTGTTTTTCCTTTTGGTCTTTTAATATGGTGAATAACACTGATGAGCTTTTGAATGTTAAGCCAACACTGCATTTGTGGGATAAATCCTACTTGATCATAATGCATAACCCTTTTTATTCATTGCTGAATTGAATTTGCCAATATTTAGGTAATGATTCTCATTTCTATATTAATGAGAGATACTGATCTGTAGTTTTCTTACATCTTTGTTTGGTTTTAGTATTAGGGTAATTGCTGGCCTCACACACTGGGTTGGAAGAGTATTCTTTTTTTACTTTCTGAAAGAATGTGTAGAATTATCTCTTCCTTATGTGTTTCATAATTTACCAGTGTTTATAATTATGTGTTTCATAATTCCAGCCATCTGGGCCTGGAATTCTCTTTGTGGAAATGTTTTAAACTACCAATTAGATATCTTTACTGGATAAAGTGGCTATTCAGCTTATCTTTGTTTCTGTATAATTTGGTAGTTTGCATCTTTCAAGGAATTTATCCATTTTGCCTAAGTTGAACTTATTGGCATAAAATGTTTATAATATCTCCTTATAAAAGCCTACAATTTCAATAGTGATGTTCCTCTTTCATTCCTGATATTGGTAATTTGTGTCCTCTTTCTTTTTCCTTTATTAGTTTCAGTTCAGTTCAGTCACTCAGTCATGTCCAACTCTTTGCGACCCCATGAACCACAGCACGCCAAGCCTCCCTGTCCATCACCAACTCCTGGAGTCCACCCAAACCCATGTCCATAAAGTCGGTGATGCCATCCAAGCATCTCATCCTCCATCATTCCCTTCTCCTCCTGCCCTCAATCTTTCCCAGCATCAGGGTCTTTTCCAATGAGTCAGCTCTTCGCATCAGGTGGCCAAAGTATTGGAGTTTCAACTTCAACATCAGTCCTTCCAATGAACACCCAGGACTGATCTCCTTTAGGATGGACTGATTGGATCTCCTTGCAGTCCAAGGGACTCTCAAGAGTCTTCTCCAACACCATAGTTCAAAAGCATCAATTCTTCGGCACTCAGCCCTTTTTATAGTCCAACTCTCACATCCATACATGACCGCTGGAAAAACCGTAGCCTTGACTAGATGGACCTTTGCTGGCAAAGTAATGTCTCTGCTTTTTCATATGCTGTCTAGGTTGGTCATAACTTTCCTTCCAAGGAGTAAGCGTCTTTTAATTTCATGGCTGCAATCACCATCTGCAGTGATTTTGGAGCCCAGAAAAATAAAGTCAGCCACTGTTTCCTCATCTATCTGCCATGAAGTGATGGGACCGGATGCCATGATCTTAGTTTTCTGAATGTTGAGTTTTAAGCCAACTTTTTCACTCTCCTCTTTCACTTTCATCAAGAGGCTCTTTAGTTCTTCTTCACTTTCTGCCATAAGGGTGGTGTCATCTGCATATCTGAGGTTATTGATATTTCTCCCGGCAGTCTTGATTTCAGCTTGTGCTTCATCCAGCCCAGCGTTTCTCATGATGTACTCTGCATATAAGTTAAGTAAGCAGGGTGACAATATACAGCCTTGAGATACTCCTTTTCCTATTTGGAACCAGTCTGTTGTTCCATGTTCAGTTCTAACTGTTTCTTCCTGACCTGCACACAGGTTTCTCAAGAAGAAGGTCAGGTGGTCTGGTATTCCCATCTCTTTCAGAATTTTCCACAGTTTATTGTGATCCATGCAGTCAAAGGCTTTGGCATAGTCAATAAAGCAGAAATAGATGTTTAGCTAAAGGTTTATTGATTTTATTTATCTCAAAAAACAAGCTTTTGGTTTCATTGGTTTTTCTCTATTATTCTCCTGTTAATATTTTATTGATTTTTACTTTTATATTTATTACTTCTTTTCTTTTGCTTTCTTTGTGTTTAATTTTTCACTCTTTTTTTTTTTTAACTTGCCTGCTATTTTCTTAAGGGAGATGCTTAGACAACTGATTTGAAAACTTGATTTTGAAAAAAAAAATTTATTATTTTTGGCTGTACTGGGTCTTCACTGCAGCATGTGCGCTTTCCCCACTTGCCGATGAGCCGGGATAACTCTTGCTTGGAGCATGGACCGTAGGCATGAGTTGTGGCACACGGGCTTAGTACCCCCGCGGTATGTGGGATCCTCTTGAACCAGGGATTGATCCCATGACTTCTGCATTGGCAGGCAGAATCTTAACCACTGGACCATGAGGGAAGTCCCCTCTGATACATTTTTTAACTACACTAATTTCCCTCCAAACACTGCTTTACTGCACCCCACAAACTCGATACATTGTACTTTGATTGTTTATTTTAAAATATTTTCTAATTTCCTTTGTGATTTCTTCTTTGACTCATGTTTTTTTTTTTGAAGAATAGTTTTTAAAATCCAGGGATTTGAGGATTTCCTGATATTTTTCTACTACTGACTTCTAGTTTAATTCCGCTTTGGTCAAAGAACTCATTTTTGTAAGAGTTCAATCCTTTTAAATTTATTGAAGCTTGTTTCATGGCCTAGAACATAGTCTCTCTTGGTACTTGTTCTGGGTGCACTTCAGACAGAACGCATATTCTGCCATTTTAGGGATGTGTGTTTGACAAATGTCTATTAGTTCAATGTTGGCTGTTTAAGTCTCCATATCCTAATTCTTTTCTGTCTACTTTTTCTATCAGTCATTGAGTCATTACAAATATCCAACTGTAATGTTGGATTTGTCTCTTCTCCTCCCAATTCTGTCCATTTTGCTTCCTGAACTTTGATTCTGTTATCAGATGCACACACAATCAGGACTGTAACATCTTTCTGATGAACTGACCACTTTTTCACTAAGCATTTATAGTTCTCATCAAATCTGGAAAGTAGTTGACCATAATTTTTGCAAGTATCTTTTCTTCTTTTTTTCTAACTTTCTCCTTCTTAGGTTCCAATTGCATACATGTTGGGTTTGGTGTTGTCCTATAACTTTTATTTTATTCTGGAGTGTGTTTTGCTATGTCTTCCTCACTGATTTTTTAAAAAATTTAATTAGTTTATTTTTGGCTGCACTGGGTCTTATTGCTATACTTGGGCTCTCTCTAGTTGTGGAGAGCAGGCCTCTCATCGTGGTGGCTTCTCTAGCTGCAGAGCACGGGCTCTAGGTGTGCGGGCTTCAGCAGTTGCAGCTCGCGGGCTCAGTGGCTGTGATATGTGGGCTTAGTTGTTCTGCAGCGTGTGGGAACTTCCCAGACCAGGGATCGAACCTGTGTCCCCCGCACTGGCAGACTCCTGACTGCTGGGCCACCAGCGAAGTCCCCTCATCATTCATCTTTTTTCTGTTTTTCATCTCAGTCACTGCTTTTATTTTCATATAATGTATGTTTCATCTCTAGATGTAACATGTCTTCTATTTCTCTGCCCATTATGATCATGCTTTCTTCTGTCTTTGTAAACACATGGCATACACTTATAATGGCTGTTTAAAGGTTCCTGCCTCCTCATTCTATTATCTGTGCCATTTCTGGTTCTGTTTCTATTGACATTTCCCCTGGTTGTGGGAGATGCTTTCCTGCTTATTTGCACACCTGGCAAACATGGACTAATGCCATAGGTTATGAATGTTACACTGTGAAGTGCTAGATTATGTCATATTCCTTTACATGCTGATGCTCTTCTTAGAATGCAGTTAAGTGACTTGGAATCACCTTATCCTCTGAGTGTTTTAAGCACTTTTAGAGCAGGCTCTGCTACAGCAGAATAGCCTATAATGTTGGGCTACTTTGACCCAGGAAGTCTCTACCCAATGCTCCACATTTGGCTAAAGAGAACACAAACCAGGCATGGCCCTCTGTTCCAAGACTTGTTCTACTTGTCCGTTCTGTTCCAGCCTCAGGTGCTTCCTCAAATGTATCCCAGACCAGAAAGCAGCCAAGGGCTCAGAGATCTTCTGCAGATCTCTGGGGTTCTCCCTAAATAGATCTTACTCCTCTCCAGGATTCTGCCCAGAAAACTCCAGCTATATTGGCCTTGCCAAGCTTTACTACCCATCTTCTCAATTTGGCTCCTGCTTGTTAGGCAGATTCTTCACTGTCTGAACCACCAGGGAAGCCCTTAATCAAGGATGGAGATCAGGTAAAATGTATGATGACCAATCTGTGGGAGAAATTAGTAACTGCTTGGTAACACTATCCCCAGAGGAGAACATCCACTTAGAGGCCAACCAGTGTGCAAATAGGTACTGAACAGACACTTCTGTCTAATGATTATCAACCACGGGCTAAGGAATGCCAAGCAATCTATTTTCTAGCTTACTGGCTGTCTCTTGTACAGGCATACCTATGTCTGTGCCTCAGACACTGAGCACCACGATCATACGCAGATGCTAAAAAAAGAGCTGGGAGGTAGAGGGCCACCTAAGTTGGCAGAAAGCAAAGAGTGAATGTATGCCTGATAAGGAAAAGTGAGGGCAAATGAGCATAAAAGCAGTAAGAAAGTGAGCGGTCACCAAGCTCACGCACAAGATGTTAACACAAGTCTTTGAACAGCCAGGTCTCTTTCTTCATATACATTTACTGGAACTTTCATAACAGGAAGCCTAAACCTCGACCCTTTGAAAAAAACTGAGCCTTAAAAGAAAGCCATCAGAATATTTTAAAGAGTAAATATGAAAGGTTCAAAGAAAGTTTAAAGAACAAATATTTTTAGCTCAAAGTAGAGAAGACTCAGGAATAGCTTAGATGACTCCCTGCAAAGACAGAAAGGATTATGCAAAAAAGGGGTGACCATATGTTCACTATCTCTAGTGATGAATAAAATGAAAGGAAATGGGCTCAGTTGTAGTGGAAGAGGCTCATTCTAACACAGTAATGGCTATTAAAAATAGAGGCAATTTGCTAAGGAACATTACGGAATGTCTTTCTCTGGAAATCTTCAAAAATAGACAACATCCACTTTTCTAAGTATGTCAGAGGAACCCTATTCCCGGGGCACATCTGTGGGTGTGTGAGACTCTGCTGTGCTATGTTGGTTACTCAGCGTCCACCAAGGCCACGGTCCATGAGGGGCTCAGCTGCTCTCAGGACAGACAGGAAGTGAGCAGACAGTGATGACCAGTCTAACCCGGAGACCACAAACCTGCATTCCCTTTGGTTCTGTGTAGAAACGGCTGTGCGTAGAGTCCCACCGTATGGGTTACCTGAGATTCAGATATGTGGGAGCGAGGAAAGACATGAAGTGGCCAGGCTTGCCAAAGGTGTGACAGTTTACAGATGCATTTAGAGTAACAAGGAAAAGTTTCTCTCTATAAGAGATGATTACAGGTAGAAAACATCTGAATTTCCAGGTTGTCTACGAGAAACAGAATCTGTTGAACTGCAATGATTTGAAGCCCATCAGTGTCTCATTCCAGACAAGCAGAACTGGGCACTTAGTTCTCCAAGCTCAAGGCAGGGCAACGGTAGAGAAGTTTCTCCTTCTGCTAGCAGTAGCACAGGTGACAACTTTCTTAGAGGTGAGAAGTAGGCAAACTTACTGAATTCCATGAAAATCACTATAGGGCTGTTCTAAATACTGAGTAAAATCCTAGCTAGAACCAACAGTGCTCTGGTTTTAAGGCACAGAACCTCAGGCAACAGCCAACAGCAGAGCAGGTGCACCGGAGGCTACAGAACTAGGACTTCAGTGACCCTTGGAGAGACGCCATCACCAAAGTCGCACTTAATACATGATATGCTCCGACGGGAAATGAATACTTCAGCTGCATTTCGAGCAGTTATCAAAACTTTTGTGTTAGGGTGAGCCTGGATGGGAGGAGAGTTTGGGGAGAATCGAGACATGTATATGTATGGCTGAGTCCCTTTGCCGTCCACCTGAAACTATCACAACTGTGTTAAGTTAGTTATACTTCAACATAAAATAAAAAGGTTTTAAAAAAATAAAATAAAATTACTTTCAAGCAACAACCACACAAAAAACTTTAGGTTAGAGAGTTCCCTGGCAGTCCAGTGGTTAGGACTCAGAGCTTTCACTGTTGGTGCTTGTATACTAAGTGGCTTTGGTCATGTCCGACTCTTTGCAACCGTATGGGCTGGAGCCCTCCAGGCTCTTCTGTCCACAGGATTCTCCAGGAGATACTGGAGTGGGATGCCATGCCCTTCCTCAGGGGATCTTCCTGACCCAGGGATCGAACTCGTGTCTCCTATGACTCTTGCACTTCAGCAGATTCTTTACCGCTGAACCAGGGGGAAAGCCCAACCTGCTGGGCCTGAGTTCATTTCCTGGTTGGGGAACTAAGACCCTATAAGCGGCCCAGCTTAGCACCCCCTTAAAAACATTTATGTTAAACCATTTCACAATGATTCTCACCTAAAGAACAAGCTCCATGATGGAGCCCTAACAAAATCCAAAAGCCTCTAAGAACAGGGTTTTCATTGTACCCTATGCCCCAGAAGCAGAGAGTTCATTCTGACCCATTTCTTATCCTCGAAAATCACTGCTAAAACCACAGTTTTTGATGCAATAGAGGGCACGCCTCAGGTGTGCTACTGCAGAAAAGAAGTTGAGAAACAGCATTATCAATAGAATTTCTACAGAAGAGTAGAAATCATGTTAGAAATGAGTGCCAAAGGGACTTTTCTTTAAAGCTGTGTTTACATGACAACGCGACAAATATAAAAATAGTGACATTTCCTAAGGATGTTTTATTCACACTTTACAAAAGACTGAGAGAAGGTCAATCATCACCAATATTATTCTGCTCTTGCTATTATCAGGGTGCCTTGGAAGTACTGATGGAGACGCTGAGGGGTGCCAAAACCACCGTGGAGGACCAGTGCCTCTCATCTCCAGTCTTGTGATTGGCTGGACTGAGGAGGGTAATCTGCAGCCTTGGACAGAGTTTCCTTCTGTGCAGAACTAAATGGCCCTCATCATCATCAAATAAACAACTCTAACAACACCAGTACTGCAGTCCAGACACCCCAGATGGTAGCTTAATCGCCTGAAAGAATTAATAGTGCACCTCTAAGCACATTATTCACCCAGAGAATAGTTTAGGCAATGGAAAGAATCTGGCCCATTATACCCCACACAATTGCTAAATAATATGCAATCACAGAAATGAAGCATGGCATATGGTAATCTCTCCACTATATTGAGATTCATTGTAATAAAAGTGCTGTTGAAAACCCTCATGTAGAAATTGGAAAGGCATACCTTTCTTTTCTGGAAGAAACATGACAATAAGACAAGCCAGTCCTCCGAGGCATAGAAATGCTGCCAATGTCCGCTTCCGACCAAACCTAAATAAAACAAAGAACTTCATGTTTCTCTTGAGAAACTTACACATTCATTTCCACCATCCCCCTAACCTTCTTTTTTAAATGTCCCCACTTTTATTACATGTTCATCTTTTCTTAAGGAGTGGGTAGTAAGTGTGACTGACCAAGACATGACTTAAGTAACCATCACAAAGCAAAGGAAAACCAGCAGGATTAAATGATGTGTGCGGGACAAGAACAAAGAATCATCCCATCTACTTTTGTGAGTGCTCACTATGTTCTAGGCACTATTGGAAAAGCTTTCTGTCTTTATCATCTTACTTAATGCTAATAATCAACCTTTAAGACATGTGCTTAAAGGTTCTCCATCTTCTAGAGAAGAAAACTGAAACACGGAGAATTTTATTTCACTTATTCATTTTCTGGTTATTTGCATCTTAAGCAGTTAAATTTTTATATACCTTTTTCCTCTCTTAAAAAGACAAACAGAAGGAAATTTCTTGTTAGTGTATCAGAATTAAGTGAAATTCATTGCACACTTTCTCGGGGGAAATAATTTTCAAATAAGAGCTCTAGACTTGAAAGAAAGATATGAACATTCATAAGCCTTCCTTTACTAGGCAATGTGCTAGGTCTTCTGTGAGGAGCTTCAATGTTATTTGGTACTTTTATGATAATTTTTCCAGGAGACTTTCATAATCCCTGGTTAAGGATAAATACATCGAGGAACGTTAACTTCTCAAAGTCATTAAATTAACACGTGGCTAGGACAGGTCTGCCTGAACCCCGATGTGGTGCTCCTTCCCTCTGCTTCAGGTTTAATCCTGACTCCAGTGGTGGTGGCTGCGGGACAGGGGAGGATGCCAGTCTCCCGGTTACTGTGCTTAATTTAACGGTCAGTATCCAATGTCTCTCAAATGACAGGCATCATTCAAGGCAGGCATTAGGGATTCAAAGACATACAGGACACACCATGGGCTATGTCCTTGTGACACTTTACATGGTCGTCAGAGTGGGGCACAGGAAGCTAACAACAGGAAGAACACCTGAGGGGTGTCTGGCCCCCTGAGGATGTTGGGACAGATGTCTGAATACGTTGCCTGACTCAGCCCTTGGACCATGATTTGAGTACAGTCATGAAGAGAGGGGTCAGCAGAGGCACCTGGGACCAATCCCCAGAGAAAAGCCCATCAACTGAATGGAATCTAAAACTGCCCTTTAAACTAAGCTGACCAAGGATGACAGCATCCAGTGCATGCTAAAGGAATGCTGTTTTTTTTTAATAAAAATGATGACTTCTAGAAAATGAGAAATGGTATAAGCCAACTGATTCCGAGCTCACAATTTCCAACTGACCTGGTCAGGGGTTCAGCAATAGAAGGAATCTGAGAAAGCCAAGGAATGAGTGCTCTATTAAAAAATATTTCAAAACTGTGCTCACTGACTATGATTGGTAAAAGAGGATCTATTCTTCCCATCAACAAAGTCCGGTGGGACTTAAAAGGAAAGAAAAGTCTTTCTTGTTCCTCCAGTTCTTTGTCTTGTGTGAGAGTTTCTAAATGACCATGACAGGGTTATGAAATTCTGATTGGGTCGTGGAGTTCTATATAGGTCGAGCTGATATTCCCATGTGTTGGGATGAACAAATTACACACAGCCTGCTTAAAAACAGTCAGGTGGTAATGTCTTTTAATATTGGATTAAAAATCTAAGAAGACCTAGATAGACATTTCTCCAAAGAAGATGTGCGGATGGCTAATCAGCATAGGAAAAGATGCTCAACATTGCTAATTATTAGAGAAGTGCAAATAAAAACAAGATATCACCTCCCACCAACCAGAATGTTCATAATTTAAACTCAACAAACAATAAATGCTGGAGAGGATGTGAAAAAAAGGGAACCCTCCACACTACTGGTGAGAATGTAAATTGGTATAAGCCGCTATGGAGAACAGTATAGAGGTTCCTTAAAAAGGTAAAAATAGATACCATATGATTCAGCAATCCTGGGCATATATCCGGAGAAAAACAGAAAAGATACCCTGCGCTCCAATGTTCACAGAAGCACCATTTACAATAGGTAAGACATGGAAGGAACCTAAATGTCCATCAACAGATGAATGGATAAAGATGTGGTACATAAATACAGTGGAATGCTACTCAGGCATAAAAAAGAACGAAATAATGCCATTTGTAGCAACATGGATGAACCTAGACATTATCATACTAAGCGAAGTAAAGTCGCTTAGAGGAAGACAAATATGATATCACTTATATGTGTAATCTAAAATATGATCCAAAGAACTTATTTATAAAACGTGAACCTAGATATTGTCATACTAAGTGAAGCCAGTTACTTAGAGAAAGACAAATATCATGATATTACTTATATGTGGAATTTAAAATATGACACAAATGAATTTATCCACAAAACACAGACATAGAACAAACTTATGGTTATCAAAGAGGAAGGGTGGGGAGAGATAAATTAGAGGAGTTTGAGATTGGCAGACACAAACTACTATATATAAAATAGATCAACAACAAGGTCCTACTGAGACAGTAACAGGCACGAAGGCTGCTGCTGCTGCTGCTAAGTTGCTTCAGTCGTGTCCGACTCTGTGCGACCCCATAGACCGCAGCCCACCAGACTCCCCTGTCCCTGGGATTCTCCAGGCAAGAACACTGGAGTGGGTTCCCATTACCTTCTCCAATGCATGAAAGTGAGAAGCGAAAGTGAAGTCGCTCAGTTGTGTCGGACTCTTAGCGACCCCATGGACTGCAGCCCACCAGGCTCCTCCGTCCACGGGATTTTCCAGGCAAGAGGACTGGAGTGGGGTGCCATTGCCTTCTCTGGGCACCAAGGCTAGGGGTCTCCAAATGGAGGAAATAGGCTGCAAGTGTCAGACACGTTTTATCTCTCTCTTAAGTGTCAGGAGGAAACAAACTGCAAGTCTCAGATTTTTTCCCTTCTCTATACAAAATTAAAAGGAGGTTTCTCTTAAAACTCTGTGTTGCCGTGATGACACCTGGTTCCAACTGAACTTAACATTTCTCAAACCTTGAGCTAACCTCTGCGTTTTTCTTATGTAAATGTTTTTCTTAAGCTATGTTAATGAACTATGTATTTACCCTAGACTCTGTCTTTCTTCAAGTTAGTTCTACTTGAGACTCAGAACGGATAAAGGCTCAACAAACCAGTATGTCTTACTCATACAATTATTCTCCTAATCTATGTTAATGAAACCATATATTTGCTTGGAAACCTGCCTTTCTTCAAGATTCATATCAATCACTTTATGGCATGGGATGATTCACCTTGGTGTAGTCAATAAAGCAGAAGTAGATGTTTTTCTGGAACTCTCTTGCTTTTTCAATGATCCAGCGGATGTTGGCAATTTGATCTCTGGTTCCTCTACCTTTTCTAAATCCAGCTTGAAGTTCATGGTTCACATACTGTTGAAGCCTGGCTTGGAGAATTTTAAGCATTACTTTGCTAGCGTGTGAGATGAGTGCAATTGTGCAGTAGTTTAAACATTCTTTGGCATTGCCGTTTTTTGGAATTGTGATGAAACTGACCTTTCCCAGTCCTGTGGCCACTGCTAAGTTTTCCAAATTTGCTGGCGTATTGAGTGCAGCATTTTCACAGCATCATCTTTTAGGATTTGAAAGAGCTCAACTGGAATTCCATCACCTCCACTAGCTTGTTCATAGTGATGCTTCCTAAGGCCCACTTGACTTCACATTCCAGGATGTCTGGCTCTAGGTGAGTGATCACACCATCGTGGTTATCTGGGTCATGAAGATCTTTTTTGTATAGTTCTTCTGTGTATTGTCGCCACCTCTTCTTAATATCTTTTGCTTCTGTTAGCTTCATACCATTTCTGTCCTTTATTGTGCCCATCTTTGCATGAAATGTTCCCTTGGTATCTCTAATTTTCTTGAAGAGATCTCGAATCTTTCCCATTCTATTGTTTTCCTCTATTTCTTTGCACTGATCACTAAGGAAAGCTTTCTTATCTTTCCTTGCTATTCTCTGGAATTCTAGGTTCAAATGGGTATATCTTTCCTCTCCTCTTTTGCCTTTAGCTTCTCTTCTTTTCTCAGCTATTTGTAAGGCCTCCTCAGACAACCATTTTGCCTTTTTGCATTTCTTTTTCTTGATCACTGCCTCCTCTACAATGTCACGAACCTCCGTCCACAGTTCTTCAGGCACTTTAACAGATCTAATTCCTTGACTCTACTTTTCACTTCCACTGTATAATCGTAAGAGCTTTGATTTAGATCATACCTGAATGGTCTAGTGGTTTTCCCTACTTTCTTCAATTTCAGTCTGAATTTGGCAATAAGGAGTTCATGATCTGAGCCACAGTCAGCACCCGGTCTTGTTTTTGCTGACTGTATAGAGCATCTCCATCTTTGGCTGCAAAGAATATACTCAATCTGATTTTGGTACTGACCATCTGATGTCCATGTGTAGAGTCTTCTCTTGTGTTGTTGGAAGAGGGTGTTGCTATGACCAGTGCGTTCTCTTGGCAAAACTCTGTTAGCCTTTGACCTGCTTTGTTTTGTACTCCAAGGCCAAATTTGCCTGTTACTCCACGTGTTTCTTGACTTCCTACTTTTGCATTCCAGTCCCCTATAATGAAAAGGACATCTTTTGGGGGTGTTAGTTCTAAAAGGTCTTGTAGGTCTTCGTAGAACTGTTCAACTTCAGCTTCTTCAGCATTACTGGTTGGGGCATAGACCTGGATTACTGTGATGTTGAATGGTTTACCTTGGAAACGAACTAGAGGTCATTCTGTCATTTTTGAGACTGCATCCAACTACTGCATTTTGAACTCTTTTGTTGACTATGATGGCTACGCCATTTCTTCCAAGGGATTCTTGCTCACAGTAGTAGATATAATGGTCATCTGAGTTAAATTCCCCCATTCCAGTCCATTTTAGTTCACCAATTCCTAAAATGTCAATGTCAACTCTTGCCACCTCCTGTTTGATCACTTCCAATTTGCCTTGATTCATGGACCTAACATTCCAGGTTCCTAGGCAATATTGCTATTTACAGCATCAGACTTTACTTCCATCACCAGTCACATCCACAGCTGGGTGCTGTTGTTGCTTTGGCTTGGTCTCTTCATTCTTTCTGGAGTTATTTCTGCACAATCTCCAGGAGCGTATTGGACACCTACCGACCTGAGGAGTTCATCTTTCAGTGTTTCAGAAAAACATCTACTTCTGCTTTATTAACTATGACAAAGCCTTTGACTATGTGGATCACAACAAACTGGAAAATTCTTAAAGATATGGGAACACCAGACCACCTGACCTGCCTCCTGAGAAATCTGTATGCAGGTCGAGAAGCAACAATTAGAACTGGACATGGAACAGACTGGTTCCAAACCAGAAAAGGAGTACGTCAATGCTGTATATTGTCACCCTGCTTATTTAACTTATATGCAGAATACATCAGGCGAAATGCCAGGCTAGATGAAGCATAAGCTGGAATCAAGATTGCCGGGAGAAATATCAATAATCTCAGATATGCAGATGGCCCCACCCTTATGGTAGAAAGCAAAGAAGAACTTAAGAGCCTCTTGATGAAACTGAAAGATGTCAGTGAAAATGCTGGCTTAAAATTCAACATTTAGAAAACTAAGAGCATGGCATCTGGTCCCATCACTTCATGGCAAATAGATGGGGAAACAATGGAAACAGTCACAGACTTTATTTTTCTGGGCTCCAAAATCACTGCAGATGGTGACTGCAGCCATGAAATTAAAAGACACTTGTTCCTTGGAAGAAAAGTTATGACCAAGCTAGGCAGCATACTAAAAAGCAGAGACATTACTTTGCCAACGAAGGTCCATGTAGTCAAAGCTATGGTTTTTCCAGTAGTCATGTATGGATGTGAAAGTTGGACTATAAAGAAAGCTGAGTGCCAAAGAATTGATGCTTTTGAACTGTGGTGTTGGAGAAGACTCTAGAGAGTCTCTTGGACTGCAAGGAGATCAAACCAATCAATCCTAAAGGAAATCAGTCTTGAATATTCATTGGAAGGACTGACGCTGAAGCTGAAACTCCAATACTTTGACCACCTGATGCAAAGAACTGACTCACTAGAAAAGACCCTAACATTGGGCAAGATTGAAGGCAGGAGGAGAAGGGGACAAGAGAGGATGAGATGGTTGGATGGCATCACTGACTCAATGGACATGAATGTGAGTAAGCTCTGGGAGTTGGTGATGAACAGGGAAGCCTGGCGTGCTGCAGTCCATGGGGTCGCAAAGAGTCGGACACGACTGAGGGACTGAACTGAACTGACTCACTTTGTGCCAGTGTTATTTCAAAATGCATGTTGTGGGTGAGGGACCTGGTGCCACTCTGAGTTTTGAGACATTTCCTTTCTCTAATTAGCTGCCTGCTGATCGGTATATAACACACTACACTGCTAAAGGCTAGCAGGTGGGGCACTCTTTCTGCCCCCTTCTGATGTCTATGTCAGAAGCTTTGTCTTATCTCTTTTATACTTTAATAAAACTTTATCACACAAAAGCTGAGTGATCAAGCCTCGTCACTGGCCCCATATTGAATTTCTCTCCTCCAGAGGCCAAGAATCCTGGTGTCTTTCATGGCTCAGCAACAACCTTTCACTACTGTATAGCACATGGAACTATATTCGATATCTTGTAATAAGCTATAAGGGAAAAAGTTATGAAAAAGAATATATATATATATATATGTATAACTGAGTTGCTTTGATATACACCAAAAACTAACACAACACTGTAAATCAACTATACTTCAATTAAAAAAAGAATCTACACAATAACTCATAAACTTGAAACCCAAGGAATAACACACTAAAAAATGAATTCTCACTGTGTTTGGTCTGAAAAGAATTCTAATCACCATGGAACACTTAGCAGATACTGCGTTTGGACAAAGGCAGTAATATTTAGGTATTCATGCATGTTAGCATATGCGTCCTCCACACGGTACATTTCATATCCACCCATACTCACCATCTTTGGTTAATCAAGTAGATGCAGACAGGGTAAGATGGGATCTCTATGAGGCCAGACAGGGCTAAGTTGGCATAAATGTTTCCACCTAGATCACCTGCACTCAGGGTGAGGCCATAATACACCAGGCTGCACACAAACCTGCAATTGGGGGTGAAAGACAAGACAGACAACGGAAAAGTCCATAAGAATTTGCCAGAAAAGTTAAAACACTGGTTCATATAATGCCCTCTGTCTCAAAGAGTAAGTTTGACTACCTCATTAGGCTTCCTACCCTAATTAATTTCTATATTAGGACAAAATAAAAAAATAAAGGGGCCTTGGAAATGATGTGCTGCTGCTGCTCTGCTAAGTCGCTTCAGTCGTGTCCGACTCTGTGCGACCCTATGGGCAGCAGCCCTCCAGGCTCCTCTGTCCACAGGATTCTCCAGGCAAGAATACTGGAGTGGGTTGCCATTTCCTCCTCCCGGAAATGATGTGAGCTACGTCTAGATGCTCTATAAAGCAAACGAGTGGCCAGGTCCTGACAGAGGAGATGTCGTTAGTGCCCTCATTACACACTTCGGCATTTATTAGAAGACAAAGACTCTATTTTAAATTTATTTAATTCAACTATTTATAAACACTTGCCCTAAGCACTCATTGTGATATTACGAAAATTACTCTAGAAAAGAAACCCTAGGGAGCAAGCCAACAGGGGATGGTGTTGAGAATACATGCTAATAAGTGCCTGAGTTGCCAGTGGGTGGCCCGCAGGCCAGAGTGACAGGGACTCTAATACCAGGCCAGAGTCTCAACCCCTCGTGGCTTTCAGCAGGTGCATATGCTGCAGACAGCCAGAACAGGGAAGAGAAAATGAGGACATGGCAGAGGCAGGCTCCTCTAGGACTATCGAAGCCCAGCACTCATTTCTGTGCAGCATTGCCGAAACATCGAGGCAGCACCCCTTGCGTGGCAGATATTGTGCCGGGCATGGAGCCTATGTCTTACAGCCCTGAAGCTACACAGGAGAAAGGGCCATCTTGAAACTCCAAACTGGGGAGTAATAGGAACTTCTTCCAGAGCGAAGGGAATACAGCACTCTCTGCTTATCCACAGGGGCTATGTTCCAAGACTCCCAGTGGATGCCTGAAACCATCCATAGTATCAAACCCTTTATATACTATTTTTTGCCCTAGACATCCACCCCTATGATAAGGTTTAATTTCTAAATTAGGCCCAGTAAGAGAACATCTGAATTGCTGGCATCACTACTCTTATGCTTTGGGGTTATAATTAAGTAAAATAAGGGTGATGTGAACACAAGCATTGGGATACCAATAGTCGATCTGATAAGTAAGACAGTGACTAAGTGACTAACAAGCAGGATATGCTGGACAAAGAGATGATTCATGTCTTAGGTGGGATGGAGTAGGAGGGTACGAGATTTCATCATACTACTTAGAATGTCATGCAATTTAAACTTACTTTCTGGAATTTTTCATTTAATATTTTCATACTGCAGTTGACCTCAGGTAATTGAAACCACAGAAAACAAAACCTTTTGTGTCTAGGAAACTGCATTATTAAAAATAAAATGAACTAGAACAGAACATAAATAAACCCTGAAACTAGGCTTTGTTAAACATGAATGCATTTTGTAAACCAAAAATTTCTGTACAACAGTAAAACACTTGGGTTTTGGAAATTCATTAGTTTTTATGTTTATACAGTTCATTTTGACAAGTGTTAATTATGAGGAAACTCCCACTTGCATACCTTTTCCTTAGAAAAAGTCCAATAAGCTACAGCTATGAAGAGATCAACAGGAAAGGGAAAGCTTTATTTCCATCTCTGCCAAAAAAGTAAGGGGGGCCAAGTGCCCCCCTTATTAAGAACGGGCCACAGGAACCAAGGAGAGGGCAGGCGAGGGAAGAGAGGTCCCTGGAGGTGGCCTGCTTAGTGACCCATCCCTCTCTGGCAAATGAGCTCCGGCAGCAGCTACTTCCCATTACTTCATCCTAGGTGGAGCTGTCATTCATAAACTATGGATGATGAGCAGAGTCACAGCTGGGACATCACGGGTAAGGATGCAAGGCAACAGTCTGTTTCCCTGCCCACTAGTACTTTGCTGTGAGCAGCAAGCTATGCAAACTAAAATATTTTCCTAATTTTTTTTTCTGCACCCCACACAGCCTGTGGAATCTCAGTTCCTCAATCAGGGATTGAACCTGTGCCTCCTGTATCAGAAGGACAGGGTTTTAACCACTGGACTGCCAGGGGAATCCCCTTCCTAAAATATTTTTAAAATCCTTTCCATCTGCAGTAGAGACCCTCTTACTTAATGCTATTCCTAATGTATTTATTGTATGTGTCGGTATGTATCTATTCTGCATTTAAAATAGAAATCCTAGTGAAGTATTCCAGACACAGAAATACACATGCATATTTAATTCAGGCTATGAAGGTAGTGAGAAGGGCACAAACAAACAAAGCCAGTTCAAGACACTAGAGGAGCTTAGTTACCAGCTGGTGGTAAGACAAAATGCGGAGAACAGACAAGGCAGGCCTCTGGTCCAGAGATGGGTACTCTGCCTACAAATTTCCTTGATGGAAGAGTTGGTCATTTGGATGCATAATTACAGCTATTAAAATCATTTCAAACCTCTTTATGGGACACAAACAAAAATTTTAAATGCTTGCATAATATTTAACAGTATACTTAGGGCACCAAGGAATTATTTTAAAAGGCACTACTGTGGGAAATAACCAAAGGAACAGATGTTAAACACAGAGGTATAATTTCATTCCCCAGTTAAGGCTTTCTTCAAATGACAGATGCACAGAAAAGATTTTAGAATTTTATAGCGTCTTCAAAAAGAATGGCACTATGTGGAATGACATTGTCTCTGTTATCATGTATTTTAACATTCTGAGCCCTGGGGCAAGAAGTTTATTTGAGAAGAGCTCCCCTGGCTGTGTAAAGCATAAGATGAAACAGGAATATTCTCCCCAACTCTGGGTCTAGTTTGTCTTTTTTTTTTAATCCCCTGAAGTCCAGAACCCCAAAGTTAATATTCTGGGAAAAAACCTTAAAAACTGTAAGTAAGTAACTCCTAAGAAAGTAGATGCTTCCTTCAAGACAGACGGTTTGACTGACTATCTACATGACATGCAAATGCAATTTTATGGAGCCTTAAGTACCTGAACATACTTTTTAAGTATTTCCTTTACAACTGATAGAAGCTCAAATTAGTAGCTCCCATGGAAGGACATAGAAATTGGCATACTGAGTGAAGTGAGTCAGACAGAGAAAGATAAATATCATGTGATGTTGCCTATGTGTGGAATCAAAAAAAGGGTACAAATAAACTTATCTACAAAACAGAGAGTTACAGATGTATAAAAGAAACACGGTTATCACGCGTAAGGGGGTGAGACAAACTGAGAGACTGGGATTGGCAGATACACGCTGTGTGTGTGTGTGTGTGTGTGTGTGTGTGTGTGTGTGTGTGTGAGACTGGGATTGGCAGATACACGCTCTGTGTGTGTGTAGGTGTGTGTGTGATTGGCAGATACACGCTGTGTGTGTGTGTGTGTGATTGGCAGATACACGCTGTGTGTGTGTGTGTGTGTGTGTGTGTGTGTGATTGGCAGATACACGCTGTGTGTGTGTGTGTGTGTGTGTGTGTGTGTGTGTGTGATTGGCAGATACACGCTGTGTGTGTGTGTGTGTGTGTGTGTGTGATTGGCAGATACATGCTGTGTGTGTGTGTGTGTGTGTGTGATTGGCAGATACACGGTGTGTGTGTGTGTGTGTGTGTGTGATTGACAGATACACGGTGTGTGTGTGTGTGTGTGTGTGTGTGTAGGTGGGGGGGGGGGTGCAGTGTGTGCTCAAACTCATTTGCTAACGTCTGACTCTCTGTGACCCTGTGTACTGTAGCCCGCCAGGTTCCTCTGTCAACAGGATTTTCCAGGCAAGAACACTGGAGTGGACTGCCATGGGATCGCCTTCAGGGGATCTTCCCAACCCCGGGATCGAACTGATGTCTCCTGCACTGGCAGGCAGGTTCTATACCACTGCCACCACCTGGGAAGCACCCATGTGTGCCCTACTCCATATAAAATAGATAACTAACAGTCCTTCTCTGTGCTACTGTATAGCACAGGGAACTTTGCTCAAAACTCTACAAAGGCCTGTATGGGAAAAGAATCTAAAAAAAAAAGGATATATGTATACGCATGGCTGATTCACTGTGCTGCACACCTGAGGCTAACACGACAGTGCAGACCAAGTGTATACCAATAAAAATGTAAAAGTAATTAATCAATTGATCATTTAAAAAACAGGTTCCCTTACTCCCTTAATCCCCATGCCTCCAAGCTTGTGTCCTTCATTCAACATTTCTTACGTATCCATGATATTCCAGCAGCAAGCTGGCTCAGTGAGCTGGTGTGACCTGGCCCATAACCATAGAGGTGGTAGCCAGGGTTTGATTGGGTGGGAAAAGAGAATCATGCTATAGAAAACTATCTTTGCAGCTTCTTATTCTCAATCTACTATTCTTTTTAGCTTAATATATATATGATTAACTTCATATAAAATGACTCACCTCTACTTCCCATGTGAAAAATACAAGTTTCTATGTAGCTTTTTTGTTGTTGTTTATTTATTTACTTATTTTCATATCTTTTTTTTTCATTTATTTTTATTAGTTGGAGGCTAATTACTTTACAATATTGTAATGGTTTTTGCCATACATTGACATGAATCAGCCATGGATTTACATGTGTTCCCCATCCTGAACGCCCCTCCCACCTCCCTCCCCATCTATGTAGCCTTCTTGCCAAATACATGCAAACTACAGCACAATCATCCTTTAGGGCAGTAGATATGATGTTGGTGTCCAATCCTAGACCAAATTACACTTATGGCACTTTAATGGAATGAACAATATTAAAACACATGGGTACTCTACAAATTCTACATATGGATTATCCATTTCTCCCTTTCCCACAGTTTTAGTCTTTCAATGGAACCATTCTGAACCATTCAGTGCAATCTACATTAACGCTAAACCCATTTTGAGGGCAGGTCAGACTCAGCCAAACCAGAAAATCAGGTTTGGAAAGTGATAACCCACTCACTCACTGACTGGCACCTGGGCTTTGAGGCTTTTTTGAGGCTGCCATGTGGCACCAGGATACCCCGAGGATCTCATTCATAGGAGGGACGACAGTCAGCTCACTCGCTGAGTCAGTGAGTGGGAATGTTCAATTAGAATGTGCTACCTGACTGTGGCCAAAACCAAGGGGAGGTGCTTCAGAGTCCTCCTGAGAAACTCTTGTCCCTGGTGTGCCTGCTGCTTTCCTTCTTTTTTGGAGGAGGGCTGGGGGACTTAGGTCTGTCTAGTCAAGGCTATGGTTTTTCCAGTGGTCATGTATGGATGTGAGAGTTGGACTATAAAGAAAGCTGAGTGCAGAAGAATTGATGCTTTTGAACTGTGGTGTTGGAGAAGACTCTTGAGAGTCCCTTGGACTGCAAGGAGATCCAACCAGTCAATCCTAAAGGAGATCAGTCTTGGGTGTTCACTGGAAGGACTGATGCTGAAGCTGAAACTCTAATACTTTGGCCACCTGATGCGAAGAGCTGACTCACTGGAAAAGACCCTGATGCTGGGAAAGATTGAAGACAGGAGGAGAAGGGAACCACAGAGGATGGGATGGTTGGATGGCATCACCGACTCAATGGACATGAGTTTGGGTAAACTCCGGGAGTTGGTGATGGACAGGGAGGCCTGGCGTGCTGTGGTTCACGGGGTCGCAAAGAGTCGGACATGACTGAGCGACTGAACTGGACTGAACTGGGGGATTTAAAATTTACATCAGATACTTCATAAGCAAAGATGTGTTTCTGACATCTATAAGTTCAGTAAACCTCCTGGCAGGCACCATTATTTCCTCCTTGAAAGGGAGGATGCTGAGAAAGCTCAGGTGAGTACAATGCCTAAGGGAGGCAGGGGTGGGTTGTTTTTTTGAAAAACAATCTCATGCTGAACGGAAGAGTGAAATTTTCTGTAACCCTGAAGAAAGAAGAGATTATCAATAACCTGGGCTGCAGATCAATAGGAGAGCCCTTAGAGAGAATTACCAGATGAACATCAGGGTCAGAGTGTGCCCCAAGAGGACCCGGTAACGGAACAGGTCCAGGAAGCTGCCAGTCTCCTTGCAGCTCCTGTTGGCCGGGTGTGTTAGTGAGAAGGTGCACTTGAGCTGGCGGTTCCTCTTGGCGATGAGGTACAGAGCGGCTTCAGCCTCACGCAGTCGACCCTGGGAGTATAACCAACGAGGTGATTCAGGAATGAATCTGAAAGAGACGTCATCAAAGGCTGTATATTCGTACAGGTACATATGCACCAGAAGGAGACAGATCCCCCACGCAGTACATGGTCCCCAAACCACAACTGGATTCCATGTTAGGTTTAAAGCTTGATTCTCCCAATGACACGTGGAAGAGAGAGAGGGCTACACAGGGCAGTTGTCAACAGCTGCCAACATTAATAATGGCCTCTTTTATGAATGGAAACCAAAAACATGCTTCCAAAGCTGCAGCCAAAAAAGCAGACTATGCATTTACTTTTTTTACTTATTTTTAATTGAAGATAATTGCTTTACAGTATTGTGTTGGTTACTACCAAACATCAACATGATGCATTTACTTTTCAGCAAATTTTAATATATAAATAGCAATTTATAATTTACAAATTATATAAGTAATATATAAATAGCAATACAATACTGAGTAATTCATCATAAAACATGCATCAGAGATGAGGCTCCAAATCATGGTCAAGTATTGTTAGAATAATACTAATAAACATAATACGGAGTTTTTAAAGTTCTGAAAAAGCCTCTCAAAGATTAAAATCTCTATTATACATCAGAAAAGAATTTTTAAAGTGTTTTTAACATAGTGATGCTATTTAAAAGGTAGAGATTATTTTAAGACTACATATAAAAATGAAAAAGAAGTGATCACATTTTAGCAGCTTTAGAGCTTTTAAAGCTTTAATATTCTCCAGTCAGCTGACACATGCACTTTAACATGTCCTGAGGCTATTTCCTGATCTCCCAAGTCCTTCAAGAATCAAAGCTTACTTTCTGGTTAACTTTCATTTCCAAAAAACAATAGTTATTTCTTACTGTAACTATAAAGTATCGAACATTTCTATTGCCACAGCTCTCTCTCATCAGTTTCAAGACAGGTATTATGCATCTTTTCTCCTCTTCACAGCTCTGCATATTTTTAGGGGACCTTTCAAAAACCAAATGGGGGCCGGAACATGGACACCTTGTTTATAAAACACAGCATCAAACCTTTTGATCTGATTTGATATTATTTCACTAAAACGAAACTTGTATGCATTTCCTTTTCTTTGATTTACTTGTTTTTAATTGAAGGATATTTAAAGTGCCTTTTAGAACTCTCCATGCCTCCAGTAAGGAGAGTGAAGGGCAACAAACCCTACACAATTTATAACTTCATGGAGAGCCAGTTCCTCAATAACCATTTGAGCACGTCCATTTTGCATGAGCAATGTAACAGGCGCTGAGAGGAAAGAGAACGGAAACAAAAAAAGGCAGGCATTTTCCCAGGAGTTCTGCTCTGGGGGAGAGACTATTCAGGCACAACATTCGGTTAACAACAAAAGCAGGAAAAAATGCCTCTATAACCTCCTGAAAAAATTCCTTTATCCACTTTTTCACTGCTATCTGATTACTGTTACTAATACACAAGTAAATAATCAAGTAAAATGCCATTTTGTTGGAAGTTAGGCCAGTCGATGATTATCATCAGATCAACCAGTCCTATCCACAGGGCCATATATGAGGTACAATGTAAAACTACCTGTTCAAGCCTAAATACAAATAAAAAGAACATAAGACTGGGGTGGGGGTGGTGAATATGGAGAGTATACGTGGGATAGAAATATGACTGAAATAACAGAAGATCTATTATAGTAAAAATTAAAACTGAGGAGGACTAAAGGAGTAGAAAAGGACCAACAAGGAAATAGTCAACATATTAGCAGTCACTATTATTATACCTTTGACTAATTTATTTCCCTCCTTCCTATTAAGGTTCTCTATGTTTTCAGAATTGTTTACAAGCAATAAAGTCACTTTTTAAACTTTATAAATCATGTTTAAAGATGGCATCTGAGAGATACTCAGGTTTTAGAAATTTGATTCTGTGTTAATAAAACTATTTCTACTTGGATTTATCTGGATGATTTAAATTTAGGACCTGATATTTCTCCACATTTTGAGAAGCCGATAAGCTTCTCAACAATGAAGCCCCACCCAGTTGCCAATGGACAGATTTAGGAATATGGGTTCTAATGCAAGCTGATTATTCCCACAAAACGGTAGGGCATGTTTCTAAAAGGAAAAGGGGACTCTTGAATATGCTGCCCTCTACACAGTGTCCTGATCACTTTTAGAAGCTATATTGCTAATTTAATACTGAGGCCTCTGCTCAAAAATGTCCTGTGAATTTCATTCAAGGTAGAAAACCTTTTTAAATTAAGGGGGCACTGATTTCTAAAATAAAACTGTTCTAATTAAAGTATTGTGAAAACTAGGAATTTCTGAGCTAAGTAACAAGGTCTCTAGTAAAACAAACGAGGTATGTCTCTAAAATGACATGACTGTTTCTGATGTTGCTGATGGTCAATGAAGGCTAATTCTAAAGGTTTTTGTGCCAACATCTGTCCAATGGACAGGAGGCATCTGGTCTATCGAAGGGCCCAGGGCTTTGGTGCTGGGAAGTGCAGCTGAGCAAAGAGTCGGGGCTGTTCAGAGCTCGTTTTATAAGGAGGTTAGGCTCCGTGTGAGGCAGAAATAAGGGACCACTGGAAGGGCGCCAGGTAAGTACTGCAGGATTCAGACAAGAAAGTGAATGACTGGGTATCTGACCAGGAAAAGCTTGGAGGGGGTGGCATTTTAAGCAAACTGGGAAGGCTACTAATAAATAAGAGAAATGTGAGAAGGGCCCTGAAGGAGGAGCTGAGTAGGAGGCGCTGAGGCAGACCAACCTAAGGGGTAGACGGGAACAGTGAGCAGCTTAGCATGCTGATGGGAACACAAGATGGGAGCGGAGATAAACTGGAGGCTGACCGCAGCAAGCCTTACTTTCCAGGCTTGATTGAACACACACATAGTGTGATTTTACGTGCTTTCTTCTGTTTCTCATTTTTCACGACCAGGATTAATCTCTCATCAAATCAAAGTCCCACCGAGCACTAAGCACTAACAAACAGAATATACATTCTGAGAACCAAAAGAATGCCTCAGGTCAACCAGGGAAGCCACGCTGCTATACAAGAGGGGGTGGGAACCAGCCCGGGTTAAAAGGATGCCTGCATTGCTCATTCACTCAGTGGTGTCTGACTCTCTGCGACCCCATGGTCTCTGCATCTCTTGCACTGGCAGGCAGATTCTTTACCAACTGTGCCACATGGAAAGCTCTAAGAAGTATGCAGTTTATCAAATATTTAAAAATAAAATTTGAAAACTGGTCAACCACCTGTAAAAGAATGAAACTAGAACACTTTCTAACACCATACACAAAAATAAACTCAAAATGGATTAAAGATCTAAATGTAAGACCAGAAACTATAAAACTCCTAGAGGAGAACATAGGCAAAACACTCTCCGACATAAATCACAGCAGGATCCTCTATGACCCACATCCCAGAATTTTAGAAATAAAAGAAAAAATAAACAAATGGGACCTAATGAAACTTAAAAGCTTTTGCACAACAAAGGAAACTATAAGCAAGGTGAAAAGACAGCCCTCAGATTGGGAGAAAATAATAGCAAACGAAGCAACAGACAAAGGATTAATCTCAAAAATATACAAGCAACTCCTCCAGCTCAACTCCAGAAAAATAAATGACCCAATCAAAAAATGGGCCAAAGAACTAAACAGACATTTCTCCAAGGAAGACATATGGATGGCTAACAAACACATGAAAAGATGCTCAACATCACTCATTATCAGAGAAATGCAAATCAAAACCACAATGAGGTACCATTACACGCCAGTCAGGATGGCTGCTATCCAAAAGTCTACAAGCAATAAATGTTGGAGAGGGTGTGGAGAAAAGGGAACCCTCTTACACTGTTGGTGGGAATGTAAATTAGTACAGCCACTATGGAAAACAGTGTGGAGATTTCTTAAAAAGCTGGAAATAGAACTGCCATATGACCCAGCAATCCCACTTCTGGGCACACACACCGAGGAAACCAGATCTGAAAGAGACACGTGCAGCCCAATGTTCATCGCAGCATTGTTTATAATAGCCAGGACATGGAAGCAACCCAGATGCCCATCAGCAGACGAATGGATGAGGAAGCTGTGGTACATATACACCATGGAATATTACTCAGCCATTAAAAAGAATTCATTTGAATCAGTTCTAATGAGATGGATGAAAGTGGAGCCCATTATACAGAGCGAAGTAAGCCAGAAAGATAAAGACCATTACAGTATACTAACACATATATATGGACTTTAGAAAGATGGTAAGGATAACCCTATATGCAAAACAGAAAAAGAGACTCAGATGTATAGAACAGACTTGTGGACTCTGGGAGAAGGCGAGGGTGGGATGTTTCAAGAGAACAGCATCGAAACATGGATATTATCTAGGGTGAAACAGATCACCAGCCCAGGTTGGGTGCATGAGACAAGTGCTCGGGCCTGGTGCACTGGGAAGACCCAGAGGGATCGGGTGGAGAGGGAGGTGGGAGGGGGGACCGGGATGGGGAATACATGTAAATCCATGGCTAATTCATTTCAATGTATGACAAAAACCACTGCAATGATGTAAAGTAATTAGCCTCCAACTAATAAAAATAATTGGAAAAATAAAATAAAAAATAAAAAAATAAAATTCATTTATTTACTAATATGAACAAGAATGCTTATTACTTCAAGGAATTCGTTTTTTTCCCAAAAATTTACAATATATAATAAAATACGGCTAGCTTTCTTTTCTAATAAAATTGTCTCACTCTAGTTCACATAACTGAATGCATTTCATAAATTTTACCTTTCTAATATAGGTTGGGGGCTTCCCTGGAGGCTCAGTGGTAAAGAATCTGCCTGTTAAGCAGGAGACATGGGTTCGATCCCTGGGTAGGGAAGACTCCCTGGAGAAGGAAATGGCAACCCACTCTAGCATTCTTGCCTGGGAAATCCCATGGACAGAAAAGCCTGGCGGGCTACAGTTCATGAGGTTGCAAAAGAATCAGATATGACTTAAAGACTAAACAACAGCATCAATAAATACAGGTTAACTATTTCTACTATATTCATTTCTGCACTTAATAATTCTCCTAATTTCAAAGACAGAATGAAAACAGATTTCAGCTCAATCCCCACCAAATCTCAATTAGTAGAACTTATATAAAGAATTACTAAATCGAATTGCTACCTCAATGAAAATACTATTACAGGTATCTCACTTTACAGCAGAGAAGAAAGCTGGCACCACTGGTTGAAAAATTTATTTATCCCAAAGATGTTGGTGTTTAGGATTAAAGGTCTGTTATCTGGGGGGAGAAAACCCTCCATGAGCACAGTAAAACTTCCGGAGAAACAGGCCTAAGCTGGTGGCTCATCTTATAGCCTTAAGAGAAGCATGGTGTGATATCTTGCCTTGACCAGGGCATCATCCTTGTACCGCTTTGAATCCATGCACTCTAACGATTTCTCCCATATCTGAGCATCTTCCTACGTCCACCTTTAGAGGCCCTGAGATGACAGTCATCTGTGGAATGAGGAGGTATCACTATATATTCAATGTGCATAGACTGGTCTATAATATTAGACTTCAGTCACACCCCTAGTACGTGATCTGATCCAGCCTGAAGATTTTTAAGCTTAAGGCATTAGGTTAAAAAAGAAACTGGTACCCTCCCTTGAGAATTTGAAGGTTAAAATGCAGAGGTTGAGAGGTTACTTTAAACAAGGGATACCTGCATTCTGAATTAATTAAGCATCTCTCTTCCCAGGAGCTGCCAAGCATTGGAGCGCTTGCGGAATTTAGTTCTTCACCAAAGTCAGTTCAGGCAAACTCCTGAAAGGGAATAATGCTGCTCATTGACCCGCATCCTCTTAAGACATTCCTTCTGCTTATTAAATTAAAAGTCTAAGAGGAAAAACTACTTACAAAGATAAGAGAAAGACCACTGTTCCCTGCAGGTTAACCAGTATGGCTAGGGTCCTCCAGGAACGGATGAAGTATCCCAACAGGGCATATTGGGCGATGCCGACTGCGAAGAAGAGGCCACCAATTGACCCTAATTCAGGAAAAGAGACTTGTTACTGGAGAAAGAACCATCTGAAACCCCATTTCCAACCCAGGTCATGGAACCAACCCTTTCTTTGTGAGATGTCAGCAGAAAGAAAAACCTACATAGGTATCATCAAGGATCAGATGATAAAACCAGAAGAGAGGCCAGGAAATCAGTGGGTAAGAAGGAAGGATGGATGAAAAATACAAACCACACGTGGTCAAGATAAATTTTAAGGGCTGCCCAAGTGCTTTCTGCGTTGATGTTACACTGACATCTGCCTGAACTTGTGGCTGAGGTTTGGAAATATTGTTTGCTGCGTGGTGGGAGGTTTTTAGGTCCTGAGACTATGGCAGTGGTGGGGCTGCATCTCCATCACAGAGGCTGTCCCTGAAATCCTTATCTTGAATCACAGCTTACTCCCCAGTTCTCCATACTGTCCTTCCCCATTTACCACCACCAGATACCTGACATTTTATATTTATTTATATATATTTATATTCTCGTCTTTCTCTTCCAAGTAGAATGTAAGTTCCACAAAGCATGAAGTGCTGTCAGCACACTGACAGTAAAAACATTAACCATGGGGTTGTTAAGGATCCTGTGACTTTTGAAATAAATAACGAATGAGTACAAACCCACTGTGCTGCCCAGTATACTTGCAAATTCTGTACCTCTGACATGCTTTCTATAACTGCTACTATTAGTAGCAAAGTAAGTCTATCACTATTTATTTATATAATAGCTACTATCTGTTAAGTATTAGACTTTTTAAACATTGCCCTATAAAGCCAGTACCACTATTAGCTATCTACAAAGGAAGGAAATAGCTCAGAGAAAGTTAGGTGCTGTGGTCTAAGACATGGGGCTGCATGTGGCCCAACCAGGAGACGCTGTCCCCTGGTCTGACTGGACAGCCTGCACTTGGTACCGTTCCTGTCCCCGTCACCCTTCTAGGGAAAGGCGGGCTCCTGTGGGCATCCCACAGAAACACGACTTTGTTACAGGAATTTTCTACAACAATTCTGCAAGACAAACATTTCTCTTATTGCTGTCCACAGATTATCAGCCTATAACAAAACACAACGACTTGTTTGCTGTCTGCCCGAGTGAGGAAAAGGGGGATGCAGAAGGGAAGGCTAATGTGACAGTAAGTTCAGCACCAACAGAAAACCAGTCAGGGCATGTGGTCTGGTAAGTAAGGGAATGGGATTTCCATTCCCTGTGATTTCCCTGGAAACTTAGATAATCAATAGCTATTACAGATTCATTACAGTGCACCAAAAAGCACCTGGTTTCCAAGAACAAGGCTTTCTGTCATTGCTCAGAACAGTTCCGAGTACTCGGTATCCACTGACAACAACATGGGTAAAAAGACAAAGGACCACAGGATGGGACCACTTCAGCAGGACCAAGTTCAGACCCCAGTTCTTCTATACACTGCCATGTGATTTTGGGAAGATCACTAAATATCTGAGTCTCTGTTTCCTCATAAATGAAAGGGAAATAATAACACCAACCTCAAAAAGTATAGTCATCAGTTTCAAATGAAACAATGCATGCTATACAAATGTTAGCTATACAGTCCTATTGTAAAAAGGGCACAGCCCCTTTATCTACTAACCTCCCCAAATATGCCATCTGGAAGCCTCCTCTGGTGAGTGTCTGTTATAAACTATTGCCTACTTAGCACTCCTTTCTAACTCCAAGAATCCTTTCATTTTTTTTGGAAAGATGACCTCCCCATATTTCATCCCTGCGGTTCAAGGGGGAGATGTCAATTGTGGTTCCCCCATGGTGACCCCAGCTGAGACAATCAGAGCTCCTATCAGTATTTCGGGATTTTCAAATACTGAACTTGGCCGTGAAACCAATGACCTGCTGGGCCTCATCCCTGACTGAGCAGGGGAAGTTTCTCAGAGACAACGGGAAACAGAAATGAGACGCATCTAACTTCCTGGTTCTAAGCATTGCCAAGGCCTGGCTCTTCTTGGTTTGGCTGTGTTAACCAAATGATTCCCCTTTGTATCTAAGCTCATCACAGTTGAATCTCTGTCATAGAAAGACCTGGTTATCAGCTGGATATGGTAAACAGGAGGAAAGGATTCAAAGTTTCTAGCTTCATGACTTAAATACCATGATGACATGGCTATAGATAGAAGTCCCAGAAAAGGATGTAGATTTTAGGTGAAAGACAGCAATACCTTTAATTTGAGGGGTCAAGAGACATCTGTATGTGATACCCAGCCAGAAGTTGCACACATATACCCGGAAATGACAACAGGAATAAGGTGAGGAGATAAAGATGCTCTAAGCTATTTGGTTAAAAAATTTAATTTAAAAAAATGAACATTTCAAATCACCTCTGCCTGCCAACGCAAGAGACTCAGGAGACTCGGGTTCCATCCCTGGGTTGGGAAGATCTCCTGGAGGAGGAAATGGCAACCCACTCCAGTTTTCTTGCCTGGGAAATCCCATGGACAGAGGAGCCTGGCAGAGTCCATGGGGTCAGACACAACTGAGCACACACACACGCATCCATGGTCTTTTTGGTTATTTATGTCTATTTTTCAGATTTCTTTTCTGCTTATTTTTAATTAATTTCAAGTCTGCAACCCTTGGTCAGTTTGCACTATTAAAAGCCAAATTTCAGCTGGTGAGAATATAATGTACAGTGATGACTTCATTTTTATAAGTAGCACCAATGACCCATCCAGCTTTCAAGCAGAAGGCCACGAAGCCCCCTTGATTCCTTTTTCTCTTGCCTTCTCTGCAGATTCTTCAGCAGGTCACCACGCACGCTCTTTCCTCCTGTTCCACTGCTCCCACCTGGTGTAAAACATCTGCAGGTTCCACAGGGGTAACCGCACCAGCCTCCTGAATGGCCCCTCAATTTCTGCTCTTGCTTCTCTACGATCCATCCTGCATACACCTACCAGAGTAATCTTTCTGTAAGATTCTATGGCTCCTCTCTTTAATTCAGTCACTGGCTACTCACTGCATTTTGAGTTTAAAAACAAAAATCCCTAATCTGGCCCATCACGCACCCTACATCACTCAGCCCGTCCAGTCTGATCTCAGCCCAGCCTTCTCCTGCCTCTCCACACTGCATCTTTTCAGGTGCTCAGAGAAGCTCATTGCTGCCCTCAGGGGCCTGGTTCTTGCCACTCCATCTGCCTGGAATGTTTGCTCAGAAAATCACCCCCCCTAAGTCTTCTGCATCATTCACATCTTTGATTAAATACCTACATCAAAGTTTTCTCTAACTACCCTATTTAATATAACTGTCCCCTGCACTTACTGCCTACTCTGTTATCCTGTTTAATTTTCCTCACTGCACTTAAAGTTTTCAGAAATTACTTCGTATTGGTTATGCCTCTCCTGATTAAAACATAAGCTCCATAAGAGCAAGGACCTTCCCCCACCCAGGCCGGGCATGTTCACTCTTTTATCCCAAGTGTCTGTCTATAAAAGCAGTATCTGGATAACATTGACATATATACATACCATGTGTAAAATGGATAGCTAGTGGGAAGCTGCTATATAGCACAGGGAGCTCAGCTTGGTGCTCTGTGATGACCTAGAGGGGTGGGGTGTGGGGTGGGGGGGAGGGCAGGGATATATCTATACATGCAGCTGACTCAGTTGTATAACAGAAACTGACACAGCATCGTAAAGTAATTATATTCCAATAAAAAAATAATAAATGGGAAAGGCCAACTTAAGAGACTGGGATTGACAGACGACAGCTAACTAACAAGGACCTACTGTGCAGCACAGGGAACTTGACTCAGTCCTCCGCAACGGCCTAATGGGAAAAGAACCTAAGAAAGGAGTGGATGTATGAACACATACAACTGATTGACGTTGCTGTCCACCTAAAACTAACACAACATTGTAAATCAACTGTATTCCCATGAAAAGTTTTTTAAAAAGCAGTGTGTCTGGTCCACGGCAAGGTCTGTTTAATAAATGAATGCTGCAGAACAGATATGCAAAGGAGAAGCTCTGGAAAGACACACAGCAATCTGTTTACAGTTGTGGTCTTTGGGTGAGCAGGACTATTATGTGTTCTTTATGTTTCACGTCTATATGTTTCTGATTTTTTTTTACAATGAACATCAATAACTTTTGATATAAGGTATTTATATAATAAAATTAAAAATAAATATATTAATATGACATTTTTCATAGCTTTAGTATTTGCTCTTTTTCTACTCTCAATAATTTTCAATCAATTATACTTATTCTTGTTAAGCACTACACTGCAACTGGTTAAAAATGAATGTTTTCAGTTTGCACTTATACTTTGTTATATGTACTTTATTTAGTATCTTATACATACTGCAAATTTTACTTGTAATCAGGAACAATTTTTCAAAAAAAAATTTTTTTTTAACTGCTAAACAATCAGGGTGCCGTGCTGTGCTAAGATGCTTTAGTAGTGCCTGACTCTTTGCAACCCATGGACTGTATAGCCTGCCAGGCTCCTCTGTCCATGGGATTCCTCCAATTACTCCCCTATTGCTAACCATTTAGGTTTTTCCCCCTCAATTTCTTTCAGTCTGAGTGTATCTGAAGTTATAGGAGTATAAAAAATCGTGGAGAGCAACATGGATGGACCTAGAGAGTATCATACTGACTGAAGTCAGTCAGATAGAGGAGAAAGATCTTATGACATCCTTTATATGTGGAATCTAAAAAGAAATGATACAAATGGACTTACTTACAAAACATAAAGAGACTCACAGACTTACAGAACAAATGTCTGACTGCTGGCAGGGGAGGGATAGTTAGGGAGTTTAGGATGGACAAGTATACACTGCTACATTTAAAACAGAAAACCAATAGGGATGTACCATATAGCATATGGAACGCTGCTCAATGTTATGTGGCAGCCTGGATGGGAGGGGAGTTTGGGGGAGAATGGATACATGTATATGTATGGCTGAGACTCTTTGCTGTTCACTTGAAATTATCACAACACTGTTCATCAGCTAAACCTAAAAACAAAATTAAAGTGTTTTTTTTTTTTTTTTTTAATTGTGCTGGAGAGAACAGCCTGGAAAGAAAGGTCAAGGACAAAACTTTCAGGGAAGACTACTCATGGGAGAGGGAAGGAGGAAGCTCCTCACAAAAGAGTTTTAGGAAGAGCAGAAACTTATTTCTGTCCTGGGTGCAGGTCAAGTGCACTGGCCTTCCAGGTACTCTCTCAAGCTCCTTCTGAATTTCACATTGAATTTGGCAACCATCTGGTACCACAGTTGCAGTTTTTTTTCCCTTTCTCCCTTTCCCTTTGCTATAAAAATTTTAATAGCCTTACTTTAACTCAGCCTCAAGGACAAGAACAGAAGGAGAAAGTGCTTTAACAGAAATCTTTTCACTGGCTTCAGGCAACTTGAAAGGGAGCAAGAGACCAAGAGGTCTTTCTTTTTGCTGAAGATAAGCAATGGGACAGGAATCATCCTAAAGAACTTGGTAGGATGGGGGAAATATACATGTCTTGTAAGAAAGCATCTTCTTCATGGAACAACTAGAGTCAAATGTGAATATTTTAATAGAGGAATGTGACAGGAACATGAAAAACATGTACTCATGATGCTTTGCATGAGCAAAATTTTGGACTCAGGGAAACCAAAACCCCAGGAGAGGGTGCTTTTGTGTCTTCCCCTGGATAATGTGAGTGGTCATGAACACCATCATCACTCATTTCTGGCAAAGTCCCAGCAAGTCTGAACCCACTACTTGCAAAAATGACTTTAAAAGTCTCAATGCAAACTGAAGACTCAAAGGATGTTTTCTCACTGATCCTAACTTAGGACCTGGGCTAGGGAAAAAAAAAAAAAAAGCCCATCTCTAAAGCCTTTTCTGAAAGCTATTATAGACAAAGTGAATCATGAAGCATGATGTGTAAGAGGCAGGCAAGAAGTCTATCCTGCAAGAATGGAGCTGGGGTCTCCTCCGCCCCAGTTTAGTTCTAACTTGCCCAACCCTCTGTGTCCTTCAGCTTGGACAGCAGTTTGGTAGACATACGAATATAGCAGAGCTTATTTTGCCTCTGTCTTCCAATTCAATACATTGCTGCTGCTGCTAAGTCGCTTCAGTCATGTCCGACCCTGTGTGACCCCACAGACAGCAGCCCACCAGGCTCCCCTGTCTCTGGGCTCTTTACCAACTCCGGAGACATGACCAGTGACAAAAAAAGGCCAAGCAACCAGTATTCATATGAGGTGACCCATGACAACACCCTAATGGCAAAAAGCAAAGAAGAACTAAAGTGCCACTTGATGAAGGTGAAAGAGGAGAGTGAAAAAGCTTGCTTAAAACTAAACATTCAAAAAAACTAAGATCATGGGATCCAGTCCCATCACTTCATGGCAGGTAAATGGGGAAACAATGGAAACAGTGATAGCTTTTATTTTCTTGGGCTCCAAAATCACCGAGGACAATGATGGCAGCCATGAAATTAAAAACGCTTGCTTCTTGGAAGAAAGGCTATGACAAATCAGACAGCATATTAAAAGGCAGAGACATAACTTTGCCAACAAAGGTCTGTATAGTCAGAGCTATGATTTTTCTAGTAGTCATGTATGGATGTGAGAGCTGGATCATAAAGAAGGCTGAGTGCTGAAGAACTGATGCTTTTGAACTGTGGTGTTGGAGAAGACTCTTGAGAGTCCCTTGGACTGCAAGGAGATCAAACCAGTCAGTCCTGAAGGAAATCCACCCTGAATATTAACTGGAAGGACTGATGGTGAAGCTGAAGCTCTAATACTTTGACCACCTGATGTGAACAGCCGACTCATTAGAAAAGATCCTGATACTGGGAAAGACTGAAGGCAGGAGGAGAAGGGAGCGACAGGTGATGAGATGCTTGGGTGGCATCACAGACTCAAGGGACATGAGTTTGAGCAAACTCTGAGAGATGGTGAAGGACAGGGAAACCTGGCATGCTGCAGTCCATGAGATCGCAAGAGTCGGACACGACTGAGTGACTAAACAACAACAAATGGAAGCTACAAGAGGGGAGTCCTCAGGGAAAAGTGGGATGACATGGGCCTGGCATCATCCTGGCCCTGTCAGTCATGAGCTGTGTGAAAACAGGCACACAACCTCTCCTTTGGTTAGGTGGAACACACTGACCAAAACCACCCACTCTGGCCAGGCACCAGTAACCATCTGCAGTATTTTATGACACGAGATCCTAGTAAGGAACAAGGAACTAACAAGCCACCACCAACCAGAAGAATCTGGGAAAGGTCAAAAGGAGACATCTTGTGTCCGACCACCTCCCAGAATTCTTCTCACTGGCATCCATTTTGGCTAAGCAATACACGTGCCACTAGGAAGGACCCCGAGTCAGAATGACTGGCCAAAGACAACCCGGAAACTAATCCCATCACCATAAAACCGAGACTGCGAGCCACATGGCCGAGCAGTTCTCCTGGATTCCCTGACTCTGCTGCTCTCCACCCGGGCGCCCCTTCCCAATAAAGTCTCTAGCTTTGTCAGCATGTGTGTCTCCTCCGACAACTCACTTCTGAGTGTTAGACAAGAGCGCGTTCTCCGGTTCTCCCTTCCTGCAACATTTTCAGTGGTGAAGCATCCTCATTTGTGAAATGAAGGTAGAAATTCTTAACTTGTAGGTTCTGGGAAGATTAGAGGCATAGGCCAGATGCGGAGCTTGGCTGCTGGTACATAACAGATGCTCAGCAAATGGCAGCTGGCACTCTCTCACCTACATCCTCATGCAGACACATTTCTACAGTTGTACAATCAACTTGTTCCCATATTAGTACAAGAACATCTATAGTACTCAATAACTTTTAAATGAATGGAAAGCAAAACAAAAGTTCTCACTGCAAACCTATAGTCCACAAAGTAGAATCTTTGTGCAATCGCCCTCCCAAGACATGAAGTCAAAGATGCTTTTAAAATCATTTATAGTTCTCGAGAAGATGATGGGATGGTTAAAAACAATACAGAACATGGCCTCCATTTGGAAACTTAAACATCACTAAAGAAACACTACAAGAGTACTACCTGCTGATTTGAAGAGAACAGTAAAAAAGCCTATGAGACAAAGATTTAATAAAATACAATACCAAGGCACTGAGAAAGGAGTTTCTAGTATTTCTTCTGCACTATTTTTCACTTTATGGTAGAAAGCAGTTAACGAATACCTTCAGGCAATCTGTGAGTTTAGGGACAAGGTCACTATCTGTAGGCCGCAGGGGAGACTACCAACAGGGGAATAGAAATAAAATGACTAATGACTCATTCAAGGCCACACAGAACTCAGGAAAGGAAATCTAGGGATTTCCCTGGCAGTCCCATGATGGAAGACTATGCTTCCAAGGCAGGGGATGCAGGTTGGATCCCTGCTCAGGGAACTAAGAGCCCATATGGTCAAAAAATTAAAAAAAAAAAAAGCCAGAAATAAAGAAAGTAAATCTAGTATTTGGATAGAGCACCTCCAGTCTAGATGCATTTTTAGACTCGAGGGCTAAACTGGTTCCTGCATAGATCTCTGGAGCCCCTCCCCATCTCCAAGTCTGCGTGGATTGAAGCAGTACCTGCGAGTGCCCAGTAGGCGGTGCCCACACATTCGTTCAGCAGGACAAAGGCCACCAGCGACATCCCTCCGTTCATCATGCCCACCAGGAAGCGAGTTATTGCAAAGAACTCATATGAGGGGGAAAAGCCATTTGCGATAGCAAACAAGATGTCAAGAGCAAAACCTAGAAAGAGAAGAACAGTATGCAACACACTTGATGAATGTAATATATGTGTTAATTTGTAAAGATAAATCTTTGTGAATTAAATTTTCTAAGCTATGGGTTTTTTTTTTTAATCAGTTTCTCTTAAAGATTATCAAGAAAAACTGAGGTTTTCTTTGTTACAAGTTGATTTCTGTCCTCATGTGCAGTTTTCAACTATTCCCAATAATGCTGAAAATTGAAAAATCCTAGCTCGTACTCAGCTTGTCAAGTGGATGATGCTGAGTCCTGTGGCGCTCAACTGAAATGAATCAACACACAAGATATAAGGAAATGGATATAAGGAAATGGATCTAGCAAACTGCCTCAATCTTTGTTCTTCTCAGAAACATGGCATGAATTAAAATTCACAGATTGTAGAAGGCACCACTAGGAAATGCTTATAATGCAAATAACTGGCCTTCCTCAGGTATGTTTTAAAATGCTTGGCCAGAGGCAGTGTGGCCTCTCACCAGTGAAATAAAAATCAGTTCTGGGTCCACATGGCAATTTCCTGAGAAACGGAAGGAAATGGTCTCCTTCCTATTTCTCTGGGAACCTTAGGAAAATAACTTCTCTTATTCGCTTCATGAACACTAACAGATTACCTGTGAGATATACTTTTTTCCTTCCGAAGCGATCAGAGAGTTGACCGAAAGTGATAACTCCCACAAACACACCACTGAAGAAAAAAGAGCTTGCTGCGCTCACTTTGTAAGATCTGTTGGCAATTAAAAACCACTAGAGGAAGAAAAAAACAAAGGGGAGACATTTAAGTCACAGAAAGGATGGATAGATGGAGTTAGCTATTTAAAAAAAGCAAATGTACAACAAAAACTTGTATACTAGAATTTCTCCACTGCATTACCACTGCCAACCAGAATTCAACAGAACATCCATCCAGGACAACACCCAAGGAGATTCTGTCTTCAGAAACCCCAGAAATTGTTACTGTAATGTGCTCCCACAGTAGTCTACAAACATCCTGTTACAGCACTGAACACAGTACAGTATGTAATAGCTAATTACTTACCCATCTGTTGACTATGTCCTTCACTCCAAGTCCCTGCATTTCTAGACGGGAAGAGCTGTATGCCATTAGTTTCCGTTTCTCTGACACCTAACATACTATATGACATATATGAGGCCAAAAATGAATGGCCCTTTTCTCCAATAAATTAATGGATTTTAAATCCCTTGAGTATTTTCCTAGAAAAACTATACACACAATAACAATATGATTGGGCTTCCCAGGTGGCTCAGTGCTAAGGAATCCTGCAGTGCAGAAGACTTGAGTTTGATCCCTAGGTCAGAAAGATTCCCCAGAGGAGGAACTGGTAACACACTCTAATATTCTTGCCTGGGAAATCCCATGGGCAGAGGAGACTGGCGGAGTCCACGAGGTCGCGAAGAGTTGGACATGACTTCGCAATTAAATAAAAACAAACCATATGATACAGTGATTCTGAGTATATATACAAAAGAACTGAAAGCAGGGATTCAAACGGGTATTTGTGTGCTAAAGTTCATAGCAATATTAGTAACAACACCCAAAAGGTGGAATGAACCCTAATGTCCATTCACAGATGAACAGATAAACAAAATGTGGTATATACATCCAATGGAATATTATGCAGCCTTAAAAAGGAATGAAATTCTAGCAAGCTACAACATGGATGAACTCTGACCTTATGCTAAGTGAAACAAACAAAAAGAAAAAATATTGTATGATTCCATTTATGACTGTGACACTGCAATTTATAATAAGAAATACATATTTGGTTTTCAACCATAGTTCCTATAACATAGCTCTTGAAACCCTTGTAATTTCCTATGTAAGAATTACAGGGATATCTTTAAAAAAAAAAGAAAACTTTGTATATTACATAGGGGTAGAGCCAATTAACAATGTTGTGTTAATTTCAAGTGAACAGCGAAGGGACTCAGTCACACATGTACATGTACCTATTCTCCCCTCCCGCCCAGGCTGCATGTAACACGGAACAGCTCCACGTGCCGTACAGTAGGTTCCTGTTGGTTACCCATTTTAAATATAGCTGTGTGTACACATCCATCCCAAACTCCCTAACTTTCCCCTCAGGGGATATATTTTCTTATAAGATCTATTTTTCCAGTTCCTGAAAAAGCTTCAGAGCAATAAAGCTAAAACAGGTGTCTTTTATTATTTATAACAAGCCCCTTTCAATGACACTGAGCTTATTATGTTAATGAGGTGACTTTTGGAAAGCCTCATAGATGGGGTAGAGAAGGCAATGGCACCCACTCCAGTACTCTTGCCTGGAAAATCCCATGGACGGAGGAGCCTGGTGGGCTACAGTCCATGGGGTCGCAAAGAGTTGGACACAAACGAGCGACTTCCCTTTCACTTTTCACTTTCATGCATTGGAGAAGGAAATGGCAACCCATTCCAGTGTTCTTGCCTGGAGACTACCAGGGACAGGGGAGCCTGGTGGGCTGCCGTCTATGGGGTCGCACAGAGTTGGAACACGACTAAAGCAACTTAGCAGCAGCAGCACAGATGGGGGCTGGTTGTCAGGGGAGACAACCATGTACACAGAGGGTTGGCACTTTCAGCCCCTCCCTCCAGGCCTCTGGGCAGGGGAGAGTGATTGGAGGTTGAATCAACTGCCAAAGGCTTGCTTAATCAATCATGCCTTCATAATGAAGCTGCCGAAAAATCCAAGAAGATGTGGTTTGGAGAGCTTCCAGGTCACTAAACCTGTGCTGGTACTAGGAGGGCAGTTGAGCTCTGAGGGCATGGAAGCTCTGTTCCCTTCCATCCATCTACACCTTGCCCTGTGCACCTCTTCCACCTGGCTGCTCTGGAGTTACAGCTTTTTATAATAAATCAGTAATTAGTAAATAAAACGCTTGAGTTCCGTGAAATTCCCTAGCAAATTAATCCAACCAAAGGAGGAGGTCAGAGGACCCTCTGATTTACAATCAGCTTCTCAGAAGCACAGGAAACAGCCTGAACTTGTGACTGGTGTCTGAAGGGGGCAGTGGGGGCAGTCCTGTGGGACCTGATGTCAACTCAGGCAGACGGTATCAGACCTGGACCAAACTGCAGTACACCATGCTGGTATGGCAGAACAGCCTGGTGGGAGCCCCGCCCTGCCCCCAGCTCCCACCCACACGTGTCTGTCGGCAGCAGTGTCTGAAGGGGAGCAGCTGCCAGCAGTGGAGACGCTGGAGGAGTGTTTCTCCTTCGCCTGCACTGGTCCAATCCCCAGAGACAAAGTAGCACAGTGGTTACCAGGGGCTGGGAGAACGAGGAGCCACCTGTTAGCTTGGGATAATGACAGAGCTGTTGAGGTGGATAGTGGTGATGTTTGCACAAGGGTGTGAATGTATTTAATGTCCCTGTGCTGTACCCTTTAAAATCGCCCTTTATGCTATGGATGTTCTATCACAATAAAAAAAATAATCCCTGGAGTACTGTGTGTGTTAGTTGTTCAGTTGTGTCTGACTCGTTGTTACCTATGGACTGTACTCCCCCAGGCTCCTCTGTCCATGGAATTTCCCAGGCAAGAATACTGGAGTGGGTTGCCATTTCCTTCTCCAAGGGATCTTCCCAACCCAGGGATTGAACCTGGGTCTCCTGCGTTGCAGGCAGATTCTTTACCATTAGGGAAACTTACAAGCTCAAAGAGAAAGTAATCACCTTCTACTTAAAATGCCATTATCTTTAGACCTAGGTAGTGACATGTTACGTGACCTTTGCTTACAGAGATGAAAGCCAACCTGTGTCTCAGATGTGACCTCAGAGAACCAAGAGACTGCTCATCTCTCCACTCCACAGCCCCTTTCCTGGGCTCAGCAAAGACAAGTTTAAGAAAGCCCCTTTTCAAAAACTCGAGTGCAGACACCCTTACTTGTCCCTTATCTATCCTTCAAACTGTTCCTATCCCATGCTTTGACAACCCGTCGTTATGGCCCAAAGTATATCTAACTTCTCTCCTTCTCTCGTATTTCCTGCAAGACCAGATGGATAAAGATCTTGACAAGACATCTTTAGGCAACAACAACACACACACACATTTAGGCACTGGAAAATAAACAAGGATGAAGCCCCTCACTAGTGCTGTGCTTTACTACTTCTGAGTTCTTCTATCCTTCACATGCAGTTCTTAACAGGATTAATTAACTATTTTCCTAGCCCTTCACGGATTAGAAACAATAGCCTAGGGTGCTACTGCCCTTAAAAATAGTAATCAGGCAGTTACTGCTCTCGGTGGCAGTCGTAATTTAAGTAAGAGAGTGATGGAAGCCCTATGACCAAAAACTGAACTATATGTCAGGTTTTTTTCCATCTCAGTATTTAGTAAGTATTTGATTAGTTTCTACTAGAGGTTAATAAAATTATTCTAAACACTAGGAATAGCTTCCCTAGTGGCTCAGATGGTAAAGCATCTGTCTGCAATGCAGGAGACTGGGGTTCGATCCCTGGGTTGGGAAGATTGCTGGAGAAGGAAATGGCAGCCCACTCCAGTCTTCTTGCCTAGAAAATCCCATGGACCATGGAGCCTGGTGGCTACCATCCATGGGGTCGCAAAGAGTCGGACACGACTGAGCGGCTTCACTTCACTTCCCTTCAAACACTGGGAATACAGATGCAAATGAGCCAGACTTGTCCCTGCCGTCATGGAGTGTAAGTTCTAGCAGAGTGAGACATTAAACAAGTAAACATATAGGGACAGACTGGAAAAAAAAATCTCTTTAAATAAGGTATCCAGGAAGGCTTCTCTGGAGAGGTGACATTTGTGACCTGGATGATGAGGAAGTGATCAACACTGAAAAGTTGTTTGGGGAACATGAGGATAAGCGCAATGGCCATAAGGTCCTTGAAGACACGTCAGAATGCCTTTTGCAGGGTGGGATGTGATGAGACCAGAGAGCTGGGCAGGCATCAGGTCATGCAGGCCCTTGAGTCACAGTAAGGAGCTGGGATTTTAGTCCCGTGCACAGGGAAGACATTCCATTCCTGGACTTATGTTTCTAAAGCTCAGCATTCACACTTAAAGAATGCAACACAACAGGGAAAAGTGGGAGCAGGGAACCTCCTACAATAGTCCAGGAGATGATGTGCACTTGGATGAAAGCAAGGATGATGGAATAACATGAATCACATGAACGTGGGCAGGATCTTGAAGGCAGAACTGGCAGGACTTGCTGATGAATGAGATGTGGAGCGGGGAGGAGAGAAAGGGAGCGTGAAGGATTTAACCCAGGATGCTAACTGTAGCCATTCAGTAGATGGTGGTGACATTTTTTAAATTTTTATTTTTTATATTGAGGATGTATATTTTTTAAATTGGAGGACAACTGCTTTACAGAGCTGGGTTAGTTTCTACTGTACCACAATGCGAATCAGCTGTAAGTATACATACATCCCCTCTCTCTTGAGCCTCCCTCCACTCCCATCCCACCCCTCGAGGTCCTACAGAGCAGCGAGCTGAGCTCCCTGTGTTACACGGCAGCTTCCCACTAGCCATCTGTTTTGCACACGGCAGTGTATACATGTCAACGCGACTCTCTCAGTTCGTCCCACCCTCTCCTTCCCCCACTATGTCCACAAGTCCGTTCTCGACGTCTGTGTCTCTTCTCCTGTCCTGCAAATAGGTGCATCAGTACCTTATATATGTGTTAATATACAATATTTGTTTTCCTCTGACTTACTTCACTCTGTATAACAGAGTCAAGGTTCACCCACAACACTATTAAATGACCCAATTCATTTCTTTTGTGGCTGAGTAATATTCCATTGTATAGATGTGGTGGTGACATCGTGCGGTAGAGGAAGCTGCTAAAGGGTTACCAGGTACATAGTGGGAAAGTAAGAGTTCTCTTTAGACACATTTTAAGGATGAGATGGAGACTGAGATGCCTACAGAAGCATTCATACTGAAATGCTCATCAAGCATTTGGATGTGTCTTGAGCTCAAGGGAAAGGAAATGAGAGCTTATGAAAACAGAGATGAAGGAGGAGGCTCAGGACAAGAGCCCAGTATACGTCCACGTTTGGTGGCTGAGTAGAAGAGAACTACCACAGAAAACTCACTACTAGTAGGGGGTCAGCAGAGAAGGCAGTGGCACCCCACTCCAGTGTTCTTGCCTGGAGAATCCCAGGGACGGGGGAGCCTGGTGGGCTGCAGTCCATGGGGTCGTGAAGAATCAGACACGACTGAGCGACTTCACATTCACTTTTCACTTTCACGCACTGGAGAAGGAAATGGCAACCCACTCCAGTGTTCTTGCCTGGAGAATCCCAGGGACGGGGGAGCCTGGTGGGCTGCAGTCCATGGGGTCGTGAAGAATCAGACACGACTGAGCAACTTCACATTCACTTTTCACTTTCATGCATTGGAGAAGGAAATGGCAACCCACTTCGGTGTTCCTGCCTGGAGAATCCCAGGGACGGGGGAGCCTGGTGGGCTGCGGTCTATGGGGTCGTACAGAGTCAGACACGACTGAGGCGACTCAGCAGCAGCAGTAGGGGGTCAGAGAGAGCAAGAAACAGAGGGGAGGGTGGTGTCACAATCACTACAAGAAGAGATGTGACTGAAGGAGGAAGGGGGTAATCAAGTATATCCAATGTTGCTTTAGAGGTCAAGTTAAGATGAGGACAGAGGTGTGCAGTTATATTTGGAAACAAAATGGACACTTAAAAAACAGCAATTTCAGTAGAGTGCTAACGGCAGCTGGGTTGGACAAGGTTGAAGAACTGGATAAGCTTAAGGAACTGCAGGCAGCAGATGTACACAGAATGGGTTCATAAGTTTTGCTGTGAAGAAGAGTAAGGAAACAGGACAGTATTTGGACAGGGAGGTGGGGGTCAGAGATAACTGGTGTATTTTTTGACATGTGTGCGCATTAATGAGAGACAGTAGAAAAGATATCCTTGTAGGAGAAAAGTACTTGGAAAAGCAAGAAGGAAGGGGCTTGAAGGTACAAAGTAGAGAGGGTATGCTCAGTCATGGCTGGCTCTTTGTGACCCCATGGACTATAGCCCACTAGGCACCTCTGTCCGTGAGATGCTCCAGGCATGAAAACTGGAGTGGGTTGCCATGCCCTCCTCCAGGGATCTTCCAGACCCAGGGATGGAACCCACATCTCTTCATGTCTCCTGCACTGGCAGGCAGGTTCTTTCCCACTGGCGCCACCTTCGGGAGAAACAAACCTGGAAAAGCAAAGGGAAGGGTCCTGAGTGCACAAAGTAGAGAAGGGAGCCTCTCACAAACGTGAGGGACTTCCGTGCAAATGGGAGGAGGACAGAACGTGGATCCAGAAGCAGGCAGTAAAGGGACCTTGCTGGATTGCTTCAGTTCTTTTTCACTGAAATCTCAAGTGAGGCTGACGGTTGAAGGGAGTGTGAGCAGAAGGGAAGCTTCAAGTTTGAGGAGGAAGAAGACAGGCCCTTCTCAGAAGGGGACATGGCCCATTCAAAGGAAATGTCACAGGGCACAGTGACTGCACACTTGAGTTCTGTTCTTACTCACTCTGTGCAGAGAAGGTGGGGAGGAGTCAGGGGTTTCCCAGGAGTGTTACACTGGGAACGAGGCACCAGGAAGTTGTGGGCATTTGCAAGGAGTGTTTACTATAATAACAAAATCTATGCTGAGAAAAGGAAGACATAGGGGGATGCTGGGTGGTGAAACAATGTCCCACCTGCAGGAAATCCCCTACTTCTTTAACTCCTCTGAACTTTCCATTCTCGCTCTTACTGAACTTTGACTGTCCACAGAGGAAATTCACTCACTGAACCAGGTCCCTCTCAAATGGAGGCTGCTTTTCCTTTTTACCCAAGGACCTGAGAACCTGAGATGCGAGCAGATAACCAAACTCCAAAATTATCAGCTTGTCTGAAGACCACATCATTAGACTGTAACCTACTAGCTTTCTGGGGCAGAAAAATCTAGCCTGCTTTGAAACAGCCACTCTTCCTTTCCTTCACAGGAAGAGAATGCTTAGCTGGGCATATGGCTCCTCAGAATAAAGGCTAAATTTCCCAATCTCCCTGACAATCAGGATGGCCACACTATCAAGTTCTGCACAATGAACATAATTGGAAGCATCACGTGGCTATGTCCAGGAAATGGTCTCAAGAGATGGATGATCTGTCCTCTCTCCCTTCTTTATTTCCACTAATCTACTTAGAATGTCTATTTGAAAGCTAGATCTCTAAAAAACAAATGTAGAGTTATCATATTATCCCACAATCCCACTCATGGGTATATATCTGGAGAAAACCATAATTTGAAAAGAAACGTGTACCCCAGTGTTCACTGCAGCACTATTTACAATAACCAAGACATGGAAGCAACCTAAATGTCCATTGACAGATGAATAGATAAAGGGGATGTGTTATATAAATACACTGGAATATTACTCAACCATAAAAAAGAATGAAGTAATGTCATTTGCAGCAACATGGATGGACCCAGAGATTATCACACCAAGTGAAGTAAGTCAACAGAGAAAGACAAATACCATATGATGTCACTTATATGTGGAATCTGAAAGAAAAAAAAGAGATACAAATGAATTTATTTACAAAACAGAAATAGATTCACAGACATAGAAAACAAACTTATGGTAACCAAAGGGGAAGAAGAAAGCGTTAGTTGCTCAGTCGAACCCAACTCTTTGCAACTCCATGGACTGTAGCCCACCAGGCTCCTCTGTCCATGGGATTTTCCAGGCAAAAATACTGGAGTAGGTTGCCATGCTCCTTTCCAGGGGATCTTTCTGACCCATGGATAAAACCCAGGTCTCCACATTGTAGGCAGATTCTTTACTGTTTGAGCTGCCAGGGAAGGGGGAAGGATAAATTAGGAAGATGGGACTAACATACATACACTACTGTATATAGAACAGATAACCAACAAGGATCCACTGCATGACACAGGGAATGCTGCTCAATATTTTGTTATAACTACAAGGGAAAATAATCTAAAAATGTTCTTCCCTACCCGGAGATCAAATCCACATCTCTATGCCTCCTACATTGGCAGGGGGTTCTTTACCACTAGCACCACCTAGAAAGCCCATATATATATATATATATATGTATATATATATATATAACTGAATCACTGTGCGGTATTCCTGAAACTAACACAACAGTGTAAATCAACTATAATTAAAAAATTAAAAATAAAAAAGGTAATGTGTCTATGCAAAAAAGAAGAAAAAGAAAGGAAAGCTGGGGCTCTACCTGAGTCCATGATGAAGAGGGTCGCATGTGAGTGATGGTAAAGTCAAAGGCTGAATCCCTGACGACACTGCGGTAGAGCCCAGGCACCGCATGTTTTTAAGTTCTCCAGATGATTCTCACAGGCAATCAGGTTAAGAATACCCTAACCCCTCCTCTGACCATGTCATCCTCAACAACAGCATGACCTCTAAAATCTTGATTATGCACATTCCACTCTCAGACCACCATTCCCCAGACTCCCACCCACTTCCTCCAGTGTTCCTACTCCAAACATTATTCAACCTCTTCAAGACCTCCAGTTAACCAGATACTTCAGGAAGCATGGCCTGAGTGGCCAAAAATAATTAAGTGATGCTAAGAAACTCTGATTTAAGGATCTGTAAGGAATGAGTGAATACATTTTAAACTTCACATAAAATGATTATAAGTTTTGGAATTTGAAGGAGAAATTCTGTTTTGTGAAAAATTAATTTATTTTGGATGTATGGATAGTTCTGTGGTAGAATTCTCAACTTACAAGGAATGCACAGGGGGGCAATTTTCAGGTTGAAAAATGAGTCGAATATTAAACATTAGGTTGGTTTATTAGAGAAGAAAGGGCTGTATTTGTCACAGGCTATATCCCTTCTCTTACAATGGCCAACAAAAAACAAGTGCAATCAGGTCTTGTAAACACCCCGGAGTTCAAACATGTGCTTTTATGTCTTTCATATGCTTGACGCTTGTTTTGGTGCTTTCATGACTTTAAAATCTGGCCTGCAAGTTTAGCTTTGATTATCCTGCACTTCAATTCTGCTCTTCTGTTTATATGGCCAAGAGGTTCAGACTTGCATTGATCACTTTTGCGTTTAATCAGTAAGGAGAGACCAACATGGCTGCTCCATCACCAACTATCCTGTGAACCACATTTGCAGAACTTCTCAAACTCATCAAAAAGCCTGTAATACTAACCTTCCAGCCACTGGACAGCTTTCAGATTGGATGGAAGTTTTAGGAAGACATGGCCCAAGGGATGTTTCACCAGCAAATTTCAAATTCTAATTCTCAGGCTGCTAGTTCTAAGTGTCAAAGTAATTTCTTGTAATTTTTCTTCAGGTCAATGCCGGCTGGGCTAATGCATCTTCCTACATCTCTGGAAAATAGTTAAGAACTGATAGAGAGTTTTATTTTGTCAAGGCGCAGACAAAATACACTGGGAGAGTGATCCCCACAGTATTTGAGAAAATTTATCAGGAGATGACCTATTTTCACAGTTTTGTTCATTTACTTGCTTTGTTGCTGTGCCGTCTCTCTCCAGCTGTGGAGGGCGGGGGCGCTTTTCAGCTGCGATGCTCGGGTTTCTCACTGCGCTGGCTGCCCCTCTGGAGCACCAGCTCCGGCATGCCCGGGCTTCGGCAGCCGCGGCAGTGCCCCGGGAGTTGGGGCTCCCGGGCTCCAGAGCACCGGCTCAGCAGCTGTGGCGCACGGGCTCAGCCGCTCTATGGCATGCAGGATCTTCCCAGATCAGGGGCGGAACCCGTGCTTCCTACACTGGCAGGTGGATTCTTCACCACTGAGCCACAAAAGAAGCCCTTACGGTTTTAGAAAGAGGTCACCCACCAAGTTAGACTAAATTACCCACCAAGTTAGACTAAATTACCAAATAATTTTCTTGCCCTTTGGCCAATACTTAGTACCAAGGCAAAACCCAAACCAGGGTATCAGAAATTAAATGCTAAGAAACCTAAATATGATGACTGTGACAGTCTTGAAAAATGTGTTCTATATGAGGCTTTAAATTTTAAAAATCATAAATTTATAAGTCACTCAAACCCTTAATTGGCTAGAGATTATATGTGATGACTCTCCTCTCATTTTTAATGACAAGCCAAATTCTAAAGCTACAGAATATTCCTTTCTATACTAATTCATTTCAAATTGAAAAATCACTTGCAAATTGAAAAAGTAGGAAATCTACTTTTCTTTTCTCATACAGAAAAGGAAGAATGTAAAATTAACATATTTTCAGTTCATCAGTTTGACCTATCTATTTTCATTTCATAACCAACATCTGTATTTCTATTCATATGCTTACCACAATCACTGTATTGAGTTCTTAAGTTAATAATACTGTGTTCTTAAGCTAATAACACTGTATTTTCAGAAAGGATTTAAGGGGCCTGGCGTTAACAGCACTGGTCCGATCATTCACTCTTCTAAAGAAAGCAGATCTGAGAGAAAACTGGGCACACCTGGGAACAGACCCCAACAGCAGGCGCCTTGAAAGGAACAAAAATATGGTAAATATGGGATTGAGTGCAGGGCCAGGTGGCAGGCAAGGCCTCCAGCTCTCAAAGAGGGTAAAAAGTCAGGTACACAGAAGTGAAGAGCTGAGACAGAACCACTGACTGGGTATTAAGGAAGCAGCTGGGAGGTTTCTGTTTAATATTAGGATTCTCACTGATTAGACACTGAGAATGGCACCTTTCAAAAAGGGATAAAGTATTACTGTATGTCAGAATGGATAAATAGCGAGGTCCTACTATATACGGTGCAGGGAACTATATTCAGTATCCTGTGAAAAACCATAATGGAAAAGAATATAAAGGAGAATATGTATGTTCTCCTTCATATTGAATCACTTTTGCTGTACAGCTGAAATTAACACAACTTTGTAAATCAACTATACTTCAAGAAAATAATTTTTTCTTAAAGTTGATTTAGCTGCAACCCAAAGAACGGAAGAGTGATAGTAAGCATGGGTATGGAAAGACCTGTCAAGGTCACTGCAGTGGTCCAGGCCAGTCTGGACAGGGTGGAGACCTCAGAGAACAGAACAGATTCAAGCTGGAAATACTTAGGCTGACTCATCCGTGAACAAGTGTTATCTGATACTATTAGTATGGATGAGATCAACCTCAAATTGAATGGAACTAGAGATAAGTTTTAAAGGTGGTAACAAAATATGTTTTAAGCAATTCCCTTGAAATCATCAAACCTTATGTCTTAAGGGACCATTACAAATCAAATCAATCATTTTTTTTTTGACATGGCAGAAATATAATTTGAAAAAATAAATTATTGCTTTAAAATGGATTGCATGCTTATATAATCCTAAAAACAAAATTAATACCTGAGTAATAAAAATATATATCAAAGCTATGTCACAGACATACAGATCAACGGAACAGAATGACAGCCCAGAAATAAATCCACATGTATATGGTCAGGTAATTTACGAAAGGAACCAAGAATGTATGATGGGGAAAGGACAGGCTCTTCAATAAATGTTGTTGAGAAAACCAGATACAAAAGAATGAAAGCGGACTTCTATGTTACAACATATACAAAGATTTTTGAAAAAATCAAAACAGATTAAAGACTTGAACATAAGACCTGAAACCATAGAACTCTTAGAAGAAAACAGTGTTGTTAACCTCCTGGACATTGGTCTTGGTGATAATTTTTTGGATTTGAAACCAAAAAAAAAGTAACCAAAGTAAAAATAAATAAGTTGGACTATATCAAGCCAAAAAATTTCTGCATAGCAAAGGAAACAATCAACAAAATGAAAAAGCAATGTACTAGACAGGAGAAATTATTTGCAAAGCATATATCTGATAAAGGGTTAATATCCAGAATATATAAATAACTCATACAACCTAATAGCAAAACCCCCAAACAATCCAATTAAAAATTGGGCAGACGATCTGCCAAATTTCCAAAGGAGACAGACAGATAGCCAATAGGTATATTAAAAGGTGCTAGAAATGCAAATCAAAGCCACAATGAGCTATCATCTCATACCTGTTGGAATGGCTGTTATCAGGAAACAAGTGTTGGTGAGGATGTGAAGAAAAGGGAAACCTTATGCACTACTGGTGGGAATATAAACTGGTAAGTCACTGTGGAGAACAGTGTGGTGGTTCTTCAAAAAATTAAAATCAGAACTACCATATTACCCAGTAATTCTAAGTATTTTTCTGAAGAAAATGAAAACACTAACTAGAAATCCCATGGACAGGGGAGCCTGGCAGGCTACGGTCCATGGGGTCACAAGAGTCAGACGCGACTTAGTGACTAAACCACCACCAACTAGAAATGACATATGCACCCCCATATTCACTGTAGCATCATTTATAATAGCTAACATACAGAAACAACCTAAAAGTCATCAATAGATGAACAGATAAAGGAAATCTTATATATATATATACGTGTGTGTGTGTGAATATTATTTAGTTATGTGAAAGAAGGAAATTCTGCTATTTGCAACAACATGGATGGGACCTGAAGGTGTTATGCTAAGTGAAGTAAGTCATACAGAGAAAGACAGATAGACAAATACTGCATGATCTCATTTATATGCAGACTCTAAAAAATTAAAAAAGCTCATAGATACAGAGATCAAATTAGTGGTCGCAGAGAGGGCAGAGGAGGGCGTACAAAATGGGTGAAGGGAGTCAAAAAGCCCAAACTTCCAGTTATAAAATAGGTAAGTCATGGGATTGTAATATATAGCACGATGTCTATAGTTAATGCTAGATAGCATATTTGAAAGTTGCTGAGAATAGATCTTAAAAATTCTCATCACAAGAAAAAAAATTTTTATAACTATATATGGTGAGGGATGCAAGCTAGACTTACTGTGGTTGTCTTTTCACAATATTATTGCACAAATATTGAATTATTACATTGTACACTTGAAACTACTATGGTGTTGAATGTCAATTATACCTCAATTAAAAAAAGATGTATCAAATGGAGGTATGCTGCTTAGAACCAGATAATGAGTAACCGTCCAACTTTTATATAATATTCTCCTCTAATCTCAAATAACCACCTTTCAAAATAGGTATTTGCTATCTCCAGTTTATAGATGACCCAACTGCAGCTCAGACACAATCTCATTAGAGAGGGCAGTGGATTATGGTCCTAATGCCAAGACATCTGCCTCAAAATCTTCCTTGAGCATTATGTGCTCAAATTATTTAAAAGTTTTAGAATTCTGGAACTAACTAGTGATAAAACGGTGTATTTGAGCGTGTTAAACGACAAGCACAGAGATTACAACATGCTAGGTGAAGGCTATTTTTTAGCATGTGTTCCATTCAGGAAACTATGGGAAAAAATTAACTGATCATTAGAAGGAATATTAGAAATAAGCAGGTCCTTGTGGCTTAGGGTAACAGCACCAGGGGTTGGCAGAAAGGAGAGGGAAAAGGTAGAAAAGGAAGATGGCATGTTAGATTTGGAGTGGAGGTTCTGTGGCCTGGCTACTTGGGAAATGATAAGAAGGCTGGGGGTGAGGAGGTAGGAATAATTCATTTTAAAGTCAACTTCCAAGTTGCTTTTGTTTATTCATTTATTTTTTTAAGAGTAGAGTTAGCTCATTCTATAGTGCATGTTTTAAATACAGATACTTAATAAAATTTCTAATTTTTTTTTTTAATTTCTAACTTTTAACTGAGCTTTTATCCTTTACGCAGTCTGACACCCTGGTATAGCCACATGGATACAAACAAACCATCCCCAGGTTGCTTTCTTGTCTTCCTTCCTCTGAATAGGGCTGTGCTGCCTTAACCTTCCTCACTGGCCTAGAATGCGATTATAAGAGATATTTCTTAAATTGGTTACACATATTTGGAAGACTTCTTTAGAGCAAGAAGGATCTTCAGACACACAACCAGCCTCTGCTCTGAGCGACTCTCATTGGCTGTCAATGTCACGAGTCTGTCCGCCTCTGCTTCCGTTTCCTCCTGTGACCTGAGCTGCCCCTTTCTCCCCACTAATGTACGGTGACATTTCATGAAACAAGGGTTGAGAAACGTGCTGTAACCACAGATCACTCTAATGGAAGGGGTGGTGCACGGTAAACAAAAGCCCTTTCTCCTAAGCTTTCTGGAGCGTGGGTCATGTACCTCCCCGGGGAGGCTGTGACCTTCTGGTCCTCCTTGCTTTGGCCATCGGTGGGTGAATGACTCTGCATTAGCCACACATGAATAATGTAGGACCGAGCCTTGCAGGTGAGCTCCCCAAAGGAAAACAAACATTACTCACTCCACTGTTGCCGAGAAGCCTACCACCTCAGAGAAACTGACTACCCTTAGGGCGGGCTGTGCCCCCGCCTCAAACACCCACCCCCAGCACCACCTGGTCCCTGGTGGGCTCCTATTCATCTTTCCTCCTCTCCTGGGAAGTCCTGCCTGACTTGTAGGAGCAGGGCTGGCCACTCTAGTCCTTCTGCCATCTCTTTCCTATTTTTGCTTCTGTTCCATAGGGTCACAGTCATACATGACTGAAGCAGCTTAGCATGTGATGGATGTATGGTGAGTTACTGGCTTACTTGTCTCTCCCCTATGATGCTGTGAGTCTCCTAAGCGCAATTTATATCCCAAGTGCTTAACTGACAGTACCAGCACAAATTAAGTATCTGATGAATTATCTATATAATAGGAGTTCATATACACTATCTCATGAAATATTATAGTCTTACAGGCATCTTCATATACACTATCTTAAAGTCATGACTTCAAGCATCAAGTTGTAAGTTGATGGACAGGTGGGGAATCACCTAGCTTGTCATCGTTTCCTTGGAGCCACTGAATGGCTTTCTTGTATGAGAAAAGATTTGGTGTATGAGACAGATTTGGGATTTGAGGGGTTTTCTTTTCTCCTAGCACCAATCTGACACATGGAACATTCTGGTCCCAGCTTAGCCCTACATCAATGAGAAAGAAAGCTAAGGAGAGGTGTAACTACAGCAGTATACTGGAAACCTGGCTGGAAAAGCTGTCAAGGCAAACTCTGCCACTGAAACATCTACTTCCCAATGCCCGAGTGACTGAGCAGTATGGCCCTGAAAGCACCTTCCCTGGTCCACAGATACCCCTCTGAGAGCAGCACAAGGATCACACGGCCGTAAGGACAGTGCGGAGTATAATACACAGAACGTCAACGAGCCCACAAGCCAGGCAGGGGCCTCAGCAGGACAGAGAGAGGCACTCAAGCCCCCCCACCTGCTGTGTCCCTTTCAAAAGGCACACTCACTCACTGGCCCAGAGGAGATCACTAATCCAATGTAGCCTTCCCCAGAAAGGAAAATGAACCCACGGCTACTTGGGGACACAGCCTGCCTGACCATAAAGAAAAACTAAGACTAAAGCAGCTTCCATGGGCTGACTGGGTGGCCAAACAAGACTGGGCATGTGTTACTGATTGAGCTCCTGTCACTCAAAGTCCTGCTTTGGTGAAAACCAAGTCAGACATCATATTAAAAAGCAGAGACATCACTTTGCTGACAAAGGTCCACAGAATCAAAGCTATGTTTTTTCCAGTAGTCATGTATGGATGTGAGAGATGGATCATAAAGAAGAGCACCGAGGAACTGATATTTTTGAACTGTGGTGCTGGAGAAGACTCTTGAGAGTCCCTTGGACTGCAAGGAGATCAAGCCAGTCAATTCTAAAGGGAACCAACCCTGAATATGCATTGGAAGGATTGATGCTGAAGCTGAAGCTCCAACACTTTGGCCACCTGATGCAAAGAGCTGACTCACTGGAAAAGACTCTGATGCTGGGAAAGACTGAAGGCAGGAGGAAAAGGGGGCAAAAGAGGATGAGATGATTGGATGGCATTGCTGACTCAATGGACATGAGTTTGAGCAAACTCTGGGAGATAGTGAAGGACAGGCAAGTCTGGTGTGGAGCAGTCCATGGGGTCATAAAGAGCTGGACACAGCCTAGCAACTGAACAACAACAACAAAGAAGTCAGATTACCAGCACCATAGCCCCATCCAGACTGGCTCCTCACTTGTCAGTACTTCCAGGCTCTGGGGCTGAATCAGACAGTGGCTTCCCGTATACACCACTACAGCCTGTCCCCCAGGGCTCGGCACAACTGGCATGCTGGGTACTATGCTGAGAAAAATTCTGAACGGTTCTCGTAACAACTTCAACCAAACTTCAGCCCTCCGCCGTCCTGTATATCCCACAAAAATATACTATTTACAGCTTTGTATACAGGAAAATCTCCCTTCAGTAGAAAGTCAGGTCCTCAGGGGCCTCCTGTGATTAGGGAGTGCTTGGACAGGGTAGTTCAGGAACAGTTTCATGGTGATTAACTAACTTGCTTCATTTCAATGTAGTTGTCACTCTGAATTACCACTTAATGGGTGAAGTGTGTAGCCGATAACAATCAGTAGTACAGGCGTAAGGAAGCAAGACATTAAAAAAAAATTAGCCCCTAAAGCAATTATTGCAGTGAATTTTTCCGATAGTTTTAACACTCTGTCTTTTGACCCCAGGGTATGGCTTGGGGAAAATATATTAATCTCCAGATAATAATCAGTCAATTTCAGTTCTTCAATATCCACAATGATATTAAAGATTCCAACCTTACTCTTTTTGGTGGCAAACATTAATTAAGCATGATAATTGTGTGTCTCCGTGATATTTGGTGCTTTCTGAATGAGTCAGAGCTCGGGGAATAATTTGAATACAGCAGACAGCAATTTGCTACATAAATTCACCCCAATGGCTATTAGCTCATTTTAAAGTAGTCAAGACTCCTAGATTAGAGGGGGTTTTTTTGCATTAATACCAAGTTAATCACATCTACATAACCTTTTATTCACCCTTCCTCAAAACCCTCCATGAATAACTTCTGCAAAGCCTGACCTGAATGTAATAAGGGTAGGAGTCTTCAAGTGCGTGTTTTTAAGACAATCTCCTTAAACTCGAGTTCTGCAGACTCTACCTTGGTATTTATTTTCAAGTATTTTGTATGAGAAGACAAAGAGACTTTATACTTGCTTTTTTACATTTTTATTTATTTATTTATTTGGCTGAGCTAGGTATCAGTTAAGGCACACGGGATGTTTGATCTTTGTTGCAGCATACAGGATCTTCAGCTGCAGCATGTGGGGTCTAGTTCCCTGACCAGGGATTGAACCACGGGGGACCCTGCATTGGAAGCCCAGAGTCTTAGCCACTGGACTTAGCCACCATAGAAGTCCCTCTACTTGCTTTTTAAACTCTCATTTTATACCAAATAATTTCAATATGTACTATATATTGTCTACAAACACAGACTGTATACCAAGGATATTTACCAACTTACTGGCAAAGTTTGGGTGCTGCTTTTACTATTATCACTTTGGAGTTTGGGAAGAATAACTGAAAAACCAGAGTAGTAATCAAAACTAAAGTAACGCTAAAGAGGGGGACTAAGATCCCACATGCCAAGCGGCAGTCAAGAAAAAAAAGGAATTTTAAGCCTTGATGTGGACTGCTTGGCTGGGGTTGCAGTCTACCACTGTAACTGTGGATGAGCCTCGGAGTGAGTGCAGACAGCAGCAGTTTCTGAAGGATACTGGCTGAAGAGTGGCCACCACCACCATCCCTCCTGGCACCGCTGCCCCCTGATCATCATCTCAGCATGATGAGTTAGCTCCACTAACTCTCGTCACGCTGGTAGAGGCAGCAACAAAACTGGACGCCACCCATACCACCTGCTCCTGCTCCAAAACCTGGACAGCCCCTGACTAGGGCTCCGGGGCCCAAGGCAGAAGTGGAGCCTGTGAACCCACATGGGACTCACACACTCTGAGTGCCGGAGATGAGGGTGCACGGGGGACACTTTCTTTGGACCTCGAAATAAATGACTTCAGGGAAAATAGGAGATTTTGCACTAAATACACAGCAGACATGCCCCATCTTGGTAGTCCATGGACACATGCAAAAAGACGGGGTGACCCTATGAACACCAGGGCAGCAGGCGCTGAGTTCTGAGCATGCAGGTGAACGGCGGAGCGGCACGGGAGTTATTGCTCATTTTAGTTGATTCTTCCTGATTTTTTGTTAGATCAGGACACCTGTAAGTTTATTGGGGCTGACAATTATGAAGGCTGAATGGAATCATTACTACTTCTGTAGTACTTGTGTGATTTGTTTGTGTGGGACCACTTGCCAGGCGCCTCATGAACTAGATACAAATATCCTGATAGCCACATCACTTTAGAGAAGACCAGACCATGACAGATTCCTAAGTGGGCTGACTGCCTGCCTCTGTCACATGCCACTGGAGAAGGACCACAGAAATCAGTGGCCACACACCTCCACTCGCCACTGCAACACTAAGTCGTCCTGCTACTCTGAACCTGTGCACTCTTACACTTTTAATTTGCCAGCCACAATACAAACATTACAATTGTTTGCTCTCTCCCCTAGAATTTACTCTGTCAGAAGCAATTTCAAGCAGGCGACTGGCAGCTGGGGGGGATGACAATCTACCTTGCTTTCAGTCCAGCACGTGTGCACCCACGGTCCCGCCATGCATCTTCTCTCTCATCGCCCCACACAGCCACCCTCGCACCCCTCCTCCCAGACAGAACCAAGCTCCTGCCCTGTTCACCACTGCGTGTGGCACTGGCAGGGCTGGCTGGCGGCGGCAGAGCGTTGGGCTCTGGACTCTGCTCCTCTTCAATGCAAACAGCACAGCACCCAGCTCTTTTCAATATTGAAATGTCAACTGAGATGCCATTCAAAACAAAAGCCTTCTGTTTTGTAAAGAAAAAAAAAAGGAGTCTGAAGACCGCTGGTACAATGGGAAGAATATGGGCTGGCTCACTGAGTCCCACATCAGTGGCTTATTAAAAAGGGCTAATTTTAAAAACTCTCATGTCAGTTGTTGAATGCACAGTGTGGGGCTGCTGGCGGGAGTAAGCAGGCAGCACACAGGGAAGGCTCCTGGGGGAGAGCCTCTCCCAGGACCCGCCGGGAAGGCAGTCGGAGTCATCTGCCTCTTGACTCCCCTCTACTGACTAAACCTTGTAAGACTCGTCATCTCACCCACAAATGCCCTGCAAAGTATGAACAGTCTTGCTGCAGCTGAGCCTGTGGGGACCGTGGACTTCTGTCTCACTGTGCAGCCAGAGGTGCCACCTGTGGCCCTCCATCAGCAGGGCGGGCAGGCCACAGCCACCCTTGAAAGCATCACAAACTCACACAGGCTAGGAGCATAGGTTGAGCATCTGAGATGCTCTCAGAGAATTCATCCTAAACCATGACCCCACTGTCTCCACGGAACATCCCCTGGGAATCACACGGAGCAGAATATTGGTATCAACAAGCTGTGCAGCTGGCTAGATCTCCTGCCCCCACCCCGCCAATAGTTCTGGACCACCAGGTGGAGACTGAAGGTGACTTTTTGCACAGGATATGTTTGTGCTTTGAGACACACTTCTGAGGTGGAGAACTGTTCTGAGCTTCTGATGGCTTGGCAATAGCATGGGAACAAATATATGCCTCTATACCATGGGGGAAAGTACTGTGTGTCTATAAATCTACAATGATATATGTATAATCAGGATGGATAATGGTATATGCAAGTATGTACATCTCAGTGTAGTTACATAGGTGGGAAAGAGGACAGGTGAGTAACCAGGGAGAGGGAGAGAGGGCAGGGAAGAAAGAGTGAAAAAGGGAAAGACACATGGAGATACACACACAGAGACATCAGAGAAAGAGACTGAAAGACAAGTTAGAGACAGCCAGTGAGACAGAGACACAGACAGATGCAGAGATGAAGAAATGGTATAAATACAGAGAGACAGAAACTGAGATGGGAAAGGTGGGGATAGAGACTCAGAAAGACAAAATGACAGAGACGGAGAGATACAGGACACAGGAGAAAGAAAAGGAGAAGGGAAGGAAGGAAAGCAGGAAGCAGACAGAGTTACAGTGTGACAAAGACAGATGGCAGGAGAGATAGTGACTCACAGACACAAGCAGTGATAAGAAGAGGGACCTGAGGCTACTATCACAGGAAGGTGAGGTGAAGGACCATCTTAGTCAGCGCTTTATCTCCTCTTTCTCCAAGCTGCTCTAAAGACCTTCAGCACTTGCTAGGGAAGATATTTAATCCCATTTCTCCTGCATCTACCAACTCTCTATTTTGGGAATAGTAGCCCTCTGGGGTCCCTTCCCTTCTTGTTCAGTCTCTAGTCAAGTTGTGCAATAGGCGAGCTTCCCAACAGCCAAGGTGCCAGCACAGGAGACCAGCTGTTGACCAAGTGCCCACTGCTGCTGTCTCAGAGGACAGGTCTAACAGTACTCTCCTTTGTATCAAGGCTTCCTCTGGCATCAGGCATGCAGTGGTTGCCCAATGACATTTGCTAAGAATGGTGTCCCTCAAGTGATATCTAAAAGGGCTCCTAATTACAGATTTCCTAAGTATTAATTTCATTCAATCCCACTGAAATTTGTTGTGTGTCTACGATGTTGAAGCATGGCGTCACTGTGTTATCTAATTCACTTTAAAGTATTAAGCACATCCAGTGGGACGTTATGCATCAGTATTACTTAAGTCAAGCCTTCGCCCTGGTACCACAAACATTCTCATCAAGGTTGCATTGTCCAGTGGTGGTCAGCTGGCCTTCTCTTCAGAAAGCCCATTCTCCATCATTGTCTCTATCAACAAAGGATGCTTTGCTTATTCTTGATTAAAATAGTGGCCTGTTGACTAGCAATGATGAATATAAAAAATGGGCCATCCCTAGTGAAATTAGACAGTCAAGATACACAGATTAGCTCAACATATGTGAAAGATGCTCACACCTTCCATTAGTTTTCCAGATAACCCAGTATGTTTTGTGCTCTATAGAGGAGATGCCCTAGGTTAAAACCCCTCCTTGGTCTTGAGCCAATATGAACTCTGCAAAGTTCTCTGTGTTTGAAGCTGTGGGAAGGTAAGTATCTGTACCCTGACTATAGAAAATGGGGGTTTGCCTGTAGTGACCTGCCATGTAAGCAATGCACAGAACACCTATAAAACCAGAGTTTAGACTTTTAAAGCCTGAAAGAAAGATTATTTTGAACTTCTCTGAGAATAAGAATTGAGTTAATAAGTTAATAAGTTCATTTATACTTGTGGTGAAATCTGGTCTGAAATCTACTTTCACTATAATGTGGTTAATGGATTTGTTGGAAAGCAGACTTATGGCTTTCACCCATTTCAAAATCCTATGGGGGCAATAAATAGAACCAGAGCTTTTTAGAGAAATGCCTAGTCCCACAGTTAGAGTAGGAAGATGCAAGATAAACCCAGACTATCTTGTTATGCCAAAAAATTTTAAAGTGCTCATAAAAGAAAAAAAGGTAGGCATATCAAAAGGACACAGGATTTTCAGCTCCAGGAAGATGGAGTAAACGTACAGTGATATTGTGATTTATAGGAAAAATATGTATTTGGTCATTCAGATGACCAATGCAGATGTATTTGTCACATATATTCAGTCTTCATTCACAGTTCCTGGTTCACAGCTCCAACCCCTTGGAATTCCTGGGCTTAGGATAAAAGCAATGGAGTAATTGTCTCTTGTCCTTCATTCCTGAAAAATGCTTCAGGGAAGGTGACTTTTGGGTCCCACCCTGGAGGAGGAAATGGCAACCCACTCTAGTATTCTTGCCTTGGAAATCCCATGGACAGAGGAACCTGGCAGGCTACAGTCCATCGGGTTGCAAAGAGTTGGACATGACTAATACACACATAAGGGTGGAGGCTGGTTACTGAGAGAACAAACCCTGTGGTTAGAGGGTTAGATCTTTTAGTCTCAACCCCTATCCCTCCTCCTAAACTCCAGGGAGAGGAGAGGGGATGAAATTTAAATTAATCACCAATAGCCAATGATTTAATTGGTCATGGTAACGAAGCCTCCAAAAATTCAAACTAAACTAAAAGATACAATGAATGGGTTCAACAGCAGACTAGAGGAACAGAGGAGATAGAAGAATCAGTAAACTTGAAAACAGAACAATAGGAAACACCCAATGAAAGCAAAACAGACTGAAAAAAATGAACAAAAATTCAGGGATCTCTGGGGCTAAAACAAAAGAACTAATATTTCTGTCATTGGAGTTCTAGAAGGAAAGGAGAAAGAAGGAAATATTAAAAAAAAAAAAAAAGAAAGAAAGAAAGAAAAAGTACATGAATAAATAACAGCAGAAAACGTTCCAAGCTGTCGAGATAAAAATCTGAAGATCCAAGAAGCTCAGTAAATCCTAAGTAAGGTAAGTCTGAAGAAATCGATGTCAGGAAACATCACAGTCTAACTTCTAAATACTAAAGCCCCAAAAATAAAAAGCTTAAAAGTATCAAGAGATACTCGCCAACAAAGGTCCATCTAGTCAAGGCTATGGTTTTTTCAGTAGTTATGTACGGATGTGAGAGTTGGACTATAAAGAAAGCTGACCGCCAAAGAACTGATGCTTTTGAACTGCGGTATTGGAGAAGACTCTTGAGAGTCCCTTGGACTGCAAGGAGATCCAACGAGTCCATCCTAAAGGAGATCAGTCCTGGGTGTTCATTGGAAGGACTGATGTTGAAGCTGAAACTCCAATACTTTAGCCACCTGATGAGAAGAGCTGACTCATTTGAAAAGACCCTGATGCTGGGAAAGAGTGAAGGCAGGAGGAGAAGGGGACGACAGAGGATGAGATGGTTGGATGGCATCAGTGACTCAATGGACATGAGTTTGGGTAAACTCTGGGAGTTGGTGATGGACAGGGTGGCCTGACATGCTGTGGTCCATGGGGTTGCAAAGAGCCGGACACGACTGAGCGACTGAACTGAACTGAATACAGGAGGGAAAAAAAATAATTCAAATAATACCATATTTTTCATCACAAACCATAAAGGCTAGAAGGAAGTGGGACAGGAAATTTTAAATGCCAAAGAAAAAGATTCTAAACCAAGAGTTTTCGAATCAGTGAAAATAAGAGATGAAGAAGAAATCAAGATGGTCTTGAATAAGAGTAGAATGGAAACATTTACACTAACATACATAAAATAGATAGCCAGTAGGAATTCGTTGTATGACTCAGGGAACTCAAACCAGGGCTCTGTGACAACATAGAAGGGTAGGACTGGGTGGGAATGGGAAGGAGGTTCAAAGGTGGCGGGGGCGGGTACAGATGTATACCTACAGCTGACTCATGTTGATGTACAGCAGAAACCAACACAATATTGTAAAGCAATTATCCTTCAATTAAAAATAATAATTTTTTTGTAAAAGATAGTATTGGATAAAGAAAACTAAAAAAAAAATCTGTCACCATCAGAACTACACTAAAACAATGGCTAATGGAAATTTTCTAGAAAGGAAAAAAAAACAAACAGAAAAGAAGGGATTCTGAAATATCAGGAAGAAAGAAAAACGTAACAAAAAACGGGGATAAATATAATAGACTTTTCTTTTCATCTTGAGTTTTCTAAATTATGTTTAATGGTTGAAGAAAAAATTATAAACTATAATACAGTTCTAAAAATACATAGAAAAATATTTAAGACAATTATAAACGGGAGGGAAAAGGGATATAAGATGAGGTAAAGTTTCTGTTTGTTACTCATACTGGTGATTGACGTTAGTAGACTGTGATAAGTTTTTTATATACACACACACACACACAAACACACACACAATGTAACGCAAACAGCAATCACTAAAATAGCTAGCCAAAGAGATACAGTCAAAAACACTATAGATAAGTCACCAGAATTCTAAAAAATGTTCAAGTAATCTACCAGAAGGCAGGGAAAATAAAAGAGAAAAATAAAAACTCAGAGAACAAAATAATAATAAAGTGAAAGAGGTAAGCCCTAACATACAAAGAATTGTGTTAAATGTAAAATTATTTAAATACACAAATAAAGACAGGGATTGACAGCCTGGATTTTAAAACTTGATCCAGTTAGATGCTATCTATAAGAAACTAATTTTATATATCATGATATAGGCAAATTGAAAGTAAAAGGAGGAAAAAATATATATCATACCAAAACTAATCAAAGAAAGCAGGAGTAGCTATAATAATATCAAATAAACCACATTTCAGAACAAGAAAATGATCATGGGAATTATAAAATAATAAAAAGGTCAATCGTTCAGGTCAGGATTCAAGAAGACATAGCAATCATAAATCCACATACATACAACAAACAACAGAACTATAAAATATATGAAGCAAAAACTGAGAGTAATAAAAGGAGAACTCAGCACATCCATAATTATAATTGAAGACATAAACACTCCTCTCTTGACAGTTTATAGAAAAACAGAACAGAAAATCAGCAGGGATACATAGGAACTCAACAATACCATCAACCAACAGGATCTCAATAATATTTATAAAGTACTCCACCCCAAAGCAGCAGAATATACATTTGGATCACGTGCCAATGGAACATACACCTGAGAGAGACCAAGTCCCAGGCTATAAAAGAAACCTCAACAAATTTAAAAGAACTGAAATTATCCAGAGAGTGTCCTCTGACTATAAAGGAATCAAACTGGAAATCAAAAAAAGAAAGCTAACAAAAAAATCTCCAAACATTTAGGAAACTAAAGAGCATACTTCTAAATAATCATTGGGTCAAAGAAGAAATCTCAAGAAGAAAAAAAAAAAAAACACATTGATCTAAATAAAAATGAAAATACAATATCAAAATTTGTGGGGCATAGCTAAAGCAGTCCTGAGAGGGAAATTTCCATTACTAATTGCCTATATTTGCAAAAAGGAAGATTCTCATCAATAGACTACCACCTTTAGAACTGAAAAAAGAGAAACTCAAAGCAAACAAAAGAACATAAATTAATAAAAGTGAAAACAGAAAAAAATAATCAATAAAACAAAATGTTGGTTCTTTAAAAAGATCAGTAAAATTGACAAAATCCTATCATGACAAGTAATTAAGAAAGGACAGAAATCACCAGTACTGATATTTTGTTACCAATACTATAACAAAAGAGGATATCATTTCAGACTCTGCAGACATCAAAAGGATAATAAAGTAATACAATGAACAACTCTACACACATAAATTTGAAAACTTAGATGAAATGGATCAATTCTCTGAAAATCACAGACTGCCCCAACTCACAATACAATGTAGATCATTTAATTAGTCTTACATCTTTTGAGGAAACTGAGTAATTTTAAAACTCCCCAAAAAGAAAACTAAAGACCCAGATAATTTCATTGAAGAATTCTTCCAAATGCTTTAAGGACTACCACTAATTCTACACACTCACTTCCAGAAAACAAAAAAGGAGAGAATGTGTTTCAATTCATTTTACGAAGCTTATATTATCCTGATAGCAACACCAGACAAAAGTATAAAACAAGAGAAAGCTAGAGACCAATATCCCTAATGAATACAGAAGCAAAAATCCTTAACAAATTACTAGCAGTTAAAATTCAGCAATACACAAAAAGAAGTACCTACCACACAGAGATGTAAGGCTGGTTCAGTATTTGAAAACAGTGCAACCCACCACGTTACAAGGTGAAGAAGGAAAACCACATGATCACCACAACTTATGTAGAAAATTACAAAGTGGTATATTTGACAAAATTCAATACATGTTCATGATAAAAACTAATATAATATTGGAATGAAGGGGTTTCAACATAATAAAAAATATCTACAAACATGAACAGCTAACATTAAACTTAATGGTAAAAGACTGCAGCCTCCCTGTAAGACTGGGAACAATGCACGGATGCCATATATCCAACAGAGTGCTAGAAATTCTGGTGGAGCAATAAAGCAACAAAACAAAACACAAAAGCCATGCTGTCTGCAAAGGGAAAAATAAAACTGTCCTTATTTTTTATAAAATTATCTAGAAATTTCCAAAGAATCTTCAAAATACTCCTAGAATTAATGAGTTCATAACTACATAGATTAAACATGCAAAAATCAACTGTATTTCTACAAACCAGCAATGAACATATAAACACCAAAATTTAATATACAATACCACTTATAATCGCTCAACAACAAAAAAAGCAGCATTTAGGATAAATCTAACAAAACATGTACAGGACTTAAAAGCTAAAGTCTATGAAACACTGAAATCAAAGAATCCCTAAATAACACATACAGTGTTCATGTATTGGAAGATGTAACAGAGTAAAGATGCCATTTGTCCTCAAACTGATATACAGGTTTAATGCAGCTCCTATCAAAACTGCAAGATTTTCTGCAGATACAGAAAAAAAGTTATCCTACAATTTACATGGAAAGCCAAAGGAACTAAAATAGCTAAAGCAATCTTGAAAAAGAATAAAGTGAGAGAAACCAATCTATCTGCATAAAAGACATCATATAACTAAAGTAATATAACTAAACCTAGATGAGTCTGCAGAGAAGTAAGCTGAGTGAAAAACAGCCAATCCTAAAAGGCCACATGCATGATTGCACTTTTATAATATTCTTGAAAGGAGGACATTAAAATATAGGAGAACAGATCAGTGGTTACCAGGGAAATTGAATAGCGTTTGGGAGGGCGGAAAGTGGGTATGTCTATATATAAATATATATGGCAACAGACTCTTGTGGTGATAGACATGTTCTGTGTCTTAGCCATATCAACATCATTATCCTGGTTGAGATATTATATTATGATTTTAAAAGATGCCACCATTGGGAAAAACTGGGTAAAGCATTCATGGAATTTCTCTGTATTATTTATTGCAACTTCATGTAAATCTACAATTATCTCAAAACAAAAACTGTAATTACTAAAGAGCCAACTCAGAGTTTCCTACTGGTAAACTGGGAATAATTTGAGCACCAAAATAACTGAAGGCTACAATAAATTATAAATAGTTGAAAAGACTCCATGGGATTGCAAAGAGTTAGACATGACTGAGTGGCTATCACTTTCCCTTTCTTTCAGGAAGCCATTAGTATATACTAATGATAGAGAGAGAGAGAGAGAGAAATGGAGATAGACAAGCAGACAGATGGACAAGGAAGAAGAGAATGGCTCTTATTTACAGTAGAATCCAAAAAGATGAAAAACAAAAAACAAACCCAAGCTCCTAGATACAGAGAAGAGACTGGTGATTGCCAGAGGTGGGAGGTGAGGGGACACATGAAATGAGAGAAGGGGTCAAAAGGTATAAGCTTCTGATTATAAAATAAATAGGTCACAATGATGTTACATATAGCATGGTGATCACAGTTAATACCCTACTGTGCATTTGAAAGTTCCAAAGAAAATAGATCTTAAAAGTTCTCATCACAAGAAAAAAAATTTTTCTGTAACCATGTATGGTGAGGAATGTTAACTAGATTTATGGTGATCTCACAATGATAGAAATAGTGAATCATTATGTTGTACACTTGAAACTAATATAATGTTAAATGTCAACTGTACCTCAATTAAAAAAAAAAAAAAAAGAAGTGGCAAAGATGGAAGAAGCACTAGAGTTAAGAATTTATCATTTTGTAACCATCACAGTCTAGCTTGGTTTATGAGGCTCGATCAACGGAGGCTAAACTGGAGGGAGGGGGTTCTGATACAGAATAGTAAATTAGCGTAATCTTAGTGACTCCACTCCCCATGGATTGCTTACTTCTTGAAATGAAAAACAAAACAAAACAAAAAAACAGTAACTGTACGGGGGAGAAATCAGGTAATATCTGGCATGGATGGTCAAACTCAACATCACCCCAAAAGGGCAGATGAATATTGTGCATCTCTATACATGATCCCCTGTGGACACAACAGTACTTATGTGTTTTTCTAACTGTGGATGCATACCCTGAATGAGGAATCATCAGACAGTTTGAAAATGAAGAACACTAACTATTTAAAAGGAAGGTACCATGTGTTCTTCAAAAGTATCAATATCATAAAACTGAAAGAAGGGCTGAAGATAAAAAGATACTAAACAGCTATGACAACTAAATGTAGTATGTGATCCTAAACTGAATTCAGTGGAAGAGGGGAAAACTAGTACTATCAAGGATATTACTGGGTCAAGTGGGAAAATTGGGTATGGATAGCAGATTTGATAAAACATCAGCGTCTCTGTTAAACTTCTTGAAGTTGCTAAGTGTACTATGGCTTTGAAAGAGAATGTCCTTATTTTTAGCAAATACACACTGAAGTTGTTGTTGTTTAATTGCTAAGTTGTATCCAATATCCGACTCCTTTATGACCCCAGGGACTGAAGCCCACCAGGCTCCTCTGTCCAAGGGATTTTCCAGGCAAGAATACTGGAGGGGGTTGTCATTTCCCTCTCCAGGGACTGAACCTGTGTCTCCTGCACTGGCTGGCAGATTCTTCACCACTGAGCCACCTGGGAAGCCCACATACTGAAGCATTTGGTTGTAAAAAAACACCAAAGCATGCAGCTTTCAAGTAGCTTTTAAAAATTAAGAAAAGCAGATAGCACCAATGAGGTAAAATTGGTGCTATCAACACCAACTAACAACAGAGGAAACTAAAGGATATAAGAGAAGTCTTTAAACTATTCTTGAAATTTCTGTCATTTTGAAATTATTTCCAAATAAAATAATTTTAAAGCCATTCAGCTTTTGTTAACCAATCAAAAAGAAGTAAGATGTGGATACTAATTTAGATTGGATCAGTCAGTTTAGTCACTCAGTCGTGTCTGGCTCTTTGCGATCCCATGGACCACAGCACGCCAGGCTTCTCTGTCCATCACCAACTCCCGGAGCTTGCTCAAACCCATGTCCATTGAATCAGTGATGCCATCCAACCATCTTATCCTCTGTCATCCTCCTCTCCTTCCACCTTCAATCTTGCCCAGCATCAGGGTCTTTTCAAATGAGTCAGTTCTTCGCATCAGGTGGCCAAAGTATTGGATTTTCAGCTTCAGTATCAGTCCTTCCAATGAATATTCAGGACTGATTTCCTTTACGATGGACTGGCTGGATCTCCTTGCAGTCCAAGGGACTCTCAAGAGTTTGCTTCAACACCACAATTCAAAAGCATCAGTTCTTCAGCGCTCAGCTTTCTTTATAGTCCAACTCTCACATCCATACATGACTACTGGAAAAACCATAGCTTTGACTAGCTGGATCTTTATTGGCAAAGTAATGTCTCTGCTTTTTAATATGCTGTCTAGGTTGGTCATAACTTTTCTTCCAAGGAGAAAGCATCTTTTAATTTCATGGCTGCAGTTACCATATGCAGTGATTTAGATGGGATAGGCCCCTAAAAGTACAATATTAAGAGCATAGGCTTCTGGGTTAAGACAAATTTGGGTTGAAATCCTAGCTCTGCCCTTATTAGCTGACCTCAAGATGTCTCAATTTCTTCACCTATAAAATGGGGGAAATAATGCTTACTTCATAAACTGAGAGTTAAATGAAACAAGGGCTGTAAAATGTTACAATGCCTGGCCCATTGTTGTCACTGCACAAGTCAGCTTGTTACTTGTTATAGGTGAGTAGTGGTGATATGCGTGGTGATGGCAGTTATTGCTGCGGTGGCGAGTAAGCCATGGAGACACAAAGGTGACCAAAATAAGGTTTCTGAGCTCAAAGGACTTAAAAATATAGAGTTGAACCATAAACTAGAGTGTATCACATAAGTGCAAACAAAACGTTACCGGAGCAGAAACAAAAGTGCATTTACTTCTGGGCAGTTGGTCAGAAAAGACTTACCAGGGAAGGCGACGGCATGTGAGCGGGAGAGGGTAAGTCAAGACGTCACCGGGCAGAGGAGCGGGTGAATGGTGGGGTTGTCCTAACCGAGGTAAGAGGTGCAGTCTGAGAGCTTGGGGCATGTGTGACAAGCAGGGAGGCGGAGGGAAACACAGAATGCGGCCGGAAAGTACTCAGCACCACGCTGGGGAGGTTAAAGCCCTGAATGCAACACATAAGGTTTCGCTGTGTGTGGTGGGAGAACCACTGGAGGTTTTTGGGTAAGGGGTGCTGGACTGCTGTCATGAACACCCCACTGGGCCAGAGTGTCAGCAGGCAAATGGATAGCTTGTGGGGACCAGGCAAAGGACACTGAGGATTTCAACATTTTAACAACCAGCTGTGCAGGCCTCTTATTGCAGAGTTTCTCTGCACCGAAATGTGGGCCCAGTCGCTCAGGCGTGTCTGACTCTTCGAGCCTCATGGACTGTAGCTCACCGGGCTCCTCTGTCCATGGGATTCTCCAGGCAAGAATGCTGGAGTGGGCTGTCATTTCCTTCTCCGTATCTCTCGCATCTCCTGCATTGGCTGGGTGATTCTTTACCATTTAGCACCACCAGGGAAGCCCTCACCAAACTATGTAGATTCAGCTGATTTACCTCAGGCTGGCCCAGACGGCGCTTTTGTTACCAGAACCTCCTGGCTACCAAAATCCCCTTGAAGGTAAGGCTTCCTGCCCACACTGGATGGTACCATATCTATTTGATGTTGTATAGTCAAGGAGACCCAGGTGTTCCACACACAGGACTGCACTTAAACATGAACTGCTGATGTTAAAGGTGAATCATTACACTTCTCTCTTTACTCTGTTGATTTTTGTTGATATAAGAAAAAGAAATGAAAGTTTTAAATCACTTTTTAAAAAAAGACACGCTAGTCAAAATGGGGTTCTTTGAGAGTTCATGCATGTCATATCCAACTCTTTGTGACCCTATGGACTGTAGCCTGCCAGGCTCCTCTGTCCATGGGGATTCTCCAGGCAAGCATACCGGGGCGGGTTGCCATGCCCTCCTCCAGGGGATCAAACCCACATCTCTTATGTCTCCTGCATGGGCAGGTGGGTTCTTCACCACCAGCGAGTGCCACCGGGGAGGCCCCTTCTGACCGTGTCTTACTTAATCTAACTAGTTTGGTTAGGACTCACGCTTTCCCCATTTGTAGTAAGGAGGAAGAAGAACATGTTTTCAAAGGATGTTCTTTAACTCTCCAATTCACTAGAAAGCGATTTGAAGATGGGCTGAAGTTTAAATCAACCAGCCCACACAGTGGCTCCTGGTGGACCATTCAGGGGTCACGAGGGCCTGCCCCACCTCCTGCGGTTACCTCGGAGGCGATGGAGGTAAAGCTGCTACTGAAGTGCACGTGCTTGTGCATCTCGCTGCCGTTGGCCGTCAGGAGCCAGGCCCCAAGGGCCTGGTCTTCACCAGCAGACTGGTTGCTGTGACTCTGGTTGGGCAGGAGCTCCGCCAGGTCCCAGTGGTACGACGGTGTGGCCCCGACCAGCGCAATGAGGATGGCTTCCGTGGCCACGTAGAGCTGAAAGAGGAAACACACAGAACCATCTAGGCTGAAAATGCAATTAGCAAGATTACAAACCTTGAATGAGCAGTCTTGCTTCTGTGTCCATAGGAGCTACAGAAATGAGACACTAGAAAGAAAGGAGAAAATGGAAGAAAGCTTCCTGATCTACTACAAACAGAACTGTCAGCTATCCCATCTGTAAAGCACTCTGTACTTCCTCCAAGGGTTTTTTTCTGCATTTGAGATACATCAGATGTGAGGACACAGCATAGAATGGTTCCACACTCATAGGGAGGAGGGGAGATGGGATATTACCTGCTCTGACTTAGACTAACATTCTAGTTATTTTCTCCTCAACACCACACATTAGTTCAGATAAGCAGTTACCAGGGCACCGGAATGTCCTGGTCTTGGATTCATGATCTAAACAAGAAAACATGTTGTGGCATAGTTAATGTTTCCAAAAACAGTATGTGTGTGTACATATATATAAATCAACAAGACCACACAGTGGCTCCAGGCGGATCATATATATATACATGAGAGAGTTAACTCAGGCAGGTTGATAAGAAGTCCAAGTCTAAGACCCCTTTAAGGAGGACGTAAACAAGTAGGCCTCATGGGCAGCAGTGTCTCTTGTTCAAGGACACGCCTTTTTTTGAGCTTTGGCTGTACGCTATGACAGAAGGTCTGGGCAAAATTTTCACAGCCTTGAGGTACTTTTTTTCTATTCTCAGCAGCTACCAGAAAAGTATAGAAGGCTCCGCTTAAACTAGTGAGGCGGGTCCTCTCCTGCCCACTTCCAGGGCCTCTTGCTGGAATCTTTCTCTATCCCTGTTACTTTAATAAAATCTGCACAAAGCTCTGAGTGAGTGAGACTGCCTTTGGTCCCGGGGTTAAATCTTCTCCATGGGAGACCACGAATCCAGCAGCACTGATCACCGTTCACCATAAGCCATTGTCTGTGTGTGTGTATACACATACACACACATGGGGGAGAAGGGCACATGCTCCATTAAAGCAGGGAAGCATTATATGCACTTGAGCAGGTACTCAAGTATCCTATACAACTTACAAGATGTAAACAACTCAAAATCCTAGGTACTCACCCAGGCTTTTAGCTATAATTGTTGTTTAATCTAAACATAGCTTCCCTCTAAAGAAAAAATATTTCATTCCTTCAATCAATGATTATTTACTGAGCATATATGAGATTTGTCACTGAATGTTTTGGGCTTTATGGCTATTCAGAAAGCCATATTGGGTCTGTAAGCTGTTGAGCCCTGTGCAACCTTTTTATGCTATAGATCCATTTTATTTTTTTTTTCCATTTAACAACTTTTTATTTTATATTGGAGTATAACTGATTAACAGTGTTGTAATAGTTTCAGGTGGACAGGGATGGGACTTAGTCATACATATTCATCTATCCACTATCCCCCAAACGTCCCCCCTATCCAGGAGACCACATAACATGGAGCAGAGTTCCTGTGCTATACAGTAGGATCTTGTTAGCTACCCATTTTAAATATCGCAGCATGTACATGTCCATCCCAAACTCCCTAACTATTCCTTCCCTCAGTCCTTCCCCCGGCAACCATAAGTTCATTCTCTATGAGTCTCTTTCTGTTTTGTAAATAAGCTCATTTGTATCATTTCTTTTCAAATTCTGCATATAAGGATTGTCTTACATTTCTCCTTCTCTACCCGACTTACTATAGATCCATTTTATATTACTCTCGTGATGATTGTTTCAAGTTTAAATTTTATTAGGAAAATACAGGAAGTCTGTTCCATTGTGAAACAATCTTATTCTAGAAGAATACTACTAGAATAAGTAGTAATTATCACTAAAAAAAAGTTTAAGCTAAAAAACTATTGCTATTAACTTAGAACTTAAAGTCTTAAAATACCTTTAAACAGATTAAATGTTTAAAAAACAAAAGCATGTGATTTCTGTATAGCACACAGTAACACCTAACTGCAAGGATGAGTTGACCGAGGCATAAAAAGGTGGAGAGACTTGCTCACAGATTTATCTCCACTGCCAGGGAACTCCCAGCTCCTTCCACACCATTCTGGAGGGGCATATTCAGCTGTTAAGTGGATAAGCTGAAGCACCAAAGGCAGAGTAATTTATCACAAGCAGATGATGGAATTACTGTCAAGGAAAGAGAAAAGAAGTCATGACATTGTGTGTGTCATAACAGAAAGCTAAAACCCAAGATGTGATTTTTCCCCTGCCTGCCAAGGCTGCGAGGATGCAAGCAGTCCCAACCTATTGTGAGTCCAATGACTCCAGGCCTCTGGAGATGCACAAAGCCACCACAGGTCAGTCTCTGTGTGTGATTTACCGCAAAATGCAGAGGAAAACACGTTTCTAGACTTATATTGCTTCTTGGCCCCTATTTGCATATTATTAAGGAAGTTTTCAGAACAGGAGGTAATCAGCTTACAAAAATGAAAACCTTAATAATTGCAAGAACAGACAGATTACGCATTTAGCAGCAGCTATAATTACAAAGCCACTTGCACCCGTTTTAGTAACTGCCCTTCCTGATTACAACCTGCTGAAACTTAATTCATGGGTAAAGAAATGAAAAAAATACAGCAAAGGGAACTCAGGAGATGAGGCAAAACACATGTTCTGGTAATGCACAGCCTCCAATCCAGCAAAGCTAACTAATGGTATTTTCTCTCTAAATATGCTCTTTTCTGCTTTGATCTGTACCACTGACTTTTTCCGGAAAGCACTTTCTCCTGCTGTCAATGTCTGAATCTTTCCCCACCTCTGAGATGTAACTCAGATACCCCTCCTCCACCCCACCTCCTACCACCTTCCCTCCAATCCCCCAGAAGCCATCTCCTGCTTCCACTCACCTTGAAAACTCGATCGAGACCTTTCTTAGAACCCATGTCATTTTCTTCACTGCACTATATATTTATGTATCTGCTTGCTTCAGTTTCTTCTATTGAAATACACTCTCTGAGGGCAGGATCTACATCAGATTCACCTTCAGGCTCCTGAAGCAAGAAACTAAGGGCCCAAGTAGATGATACCACACATTCAACACGTCAACGGATGAATGAATGACCAGAATGGGAACACTAATAGCAGCAAGCACTTCTCCAACTATATAACAGGCACCATTCTAAGTGCTTGTTGAAAATACATTAATGCATCTTATTTTTATCCAGATTATTCTAGGATAAGTAATGTTCCAGGTAAAGGAGGAAATCCTCCAAAGGGTCCTCTAATCTGAGGCATATTTCACTGTGGAGGCTATCATTCCTGGAAGAAACTACAATGTGTAGAAAAGAGTTAAAAAACAAAAGAGGTAGAGCTGATAGGTAACACAGGGATATAACACAGAGAGCAGTAAAACCTAGTTAATTGGTATTATCTGTATCATTCTTATCATTCTGCAGGTTGATGAAATGCTTCCTCCTTTCTCACTTTCTCTGCCCTCTTCCTACCACTCCACAATGTTTTCATCACCCCCACACCCACACACCCACCTCAGGGAACACACGGGGCCACGGCTTCGTGTCACCAGAGGGGTCAGAAACACGCAGCTCTTCCTTCGGTGCCACTTCCTCCACCCCACCTCCTACCACCTTGTCTTCACTCCAGTTCCTCCAGAAGCCCCCGCCTGCTTCTGCTCACCAGCTAAAGATCCATCTAGACCCTTCTTAGAACCCATATCATTTGCTTCACTGCACTATACTTACATATAACACGGTACCAGCCTTTCTGTCTCTGACACAGATGACCACCTGGCTTTGCTGAAGGTAAAAAGTCCGAGTAGCCTGGCAGCTATGACACTGCAGGACACATGCTAACTATGAAAGGTGACAGGGATACAAGGATTAGGTAAAAGTGGAGATGCTTAAACTCTGCATATAGATTGCTGTTAGGTCCTTTACACCAGAGCCACAGACATGGGACACATGGTCCTATGAAGTCAAAGACAGTTTAGCCCTTATCTATTCAGAGGGATGTGCCACCTACACAAGAACACAGAGTGGTTTTCCTCGGTTTGCCTTCTTCAGCTGTGACAGTGTCCCAGAGCTCTCATCCTGCTTCTTCCCCAGGGGACAAACACTCTCCGTGTCTCTGCTGTGACACGGCACACATTCACCATATAGCCTTGTCTAGAGAATCACACCTATCTACAGATGGGCCTTAAAGCCATGATGAAAAACCACCATCCACTCTCCTTCGGAGTGGGACTAACAACATCTCAAATAAATCATTATCCTCACTAGTGCTACCTCCAGGGAAGGAAAACAAGTGCCACAGATGGCGGGATTGTTTTTTCCCTCTCAGTGTAATTATAATTAGAAAAGTGACTAAGATGCACTGGGGGATTGAAATTTTAAAAGTTTCAAAAAGTGAACATTTTAGAAGTAATTTTATACTAACAGCATTATAAGCTTTTATCGTGCTCAGGAAACAAAAAATGTCTCCCATAAATTATCTCATCACAATATCTTGTGCTGTGATGTCATGGTAAATGTGATGTTTATGTTTTAAGTAGGAAAGATGAGCCACAGGACGATTATGTAACACACTAATGGCAAAACCAGGATGAGACTGGGAGCCACCCAATTTTGAGGCCAGAACTTTTTTCAGAGAAAAAGTTGGGAGAGGGGAAACAAAGGTGACTTCATGGTGGTCATCACTATTAATATTTTATGCACTTAGTATTCAGTTAGCTAATTGACTCCACCAAAAGCATTATATGAGCATGACCACATCACGAAGGCAGCACTAAATGCCATGGCCCAGCACAAAGTAGGTGTTCAATAAATATCTGTGGGGTGGCTTACTGATGATACTTTTTTTGGTCACACCACACAGCTTTGTGGGATCTTAGTTCTCCAACCAAGGATCAAAACAGTACCCCCTGCACTGGAAGCATAAACTGGTCATAAACTGCACTGGTCATAAACAGTGGACCACCAGGGAATTTCCTGATACTATTTTTTAAAATGTTTTATTTATTTTATTTTTTGGCAGCACTGGGTCTTCATTGCTGCATGAGTGCTTCTCATTACAGAGGCTTCTCTTGCTGCAGAGTGTGGGCTCTAGAGCGCGGGCTCAGGAGTCGTGGTGCACCGGTTTAGCTGCCCTGAGGAATATGGGGTCCTCCCAGGCCAGGGGTGGTACCTGGTCCCCTACAATGGCAGGCAGATTCTTAACCACTACACCACTAGGGAAGTCCCACTGACACTATTTTTTGTGTTTAAAAATTTTAATTATGCTCTAAATAACTGGTGTCTCTAAGTCCCATTTCTTCCCCAACTCTTATCTACATAATGCCACCAGATCGGTCTCCTGACACAGTCCTCATGAAACTCTTCTGGTTAAATCATATTAACGGATAAATAATAGATGTCCTAGCATCCAGATCTCCACCACTTTGCACAATTGCTACCTTATCCACATTCGAGCTTTCTGAACTAGCCTGTTGAATTCCCCAAACAGGACTTTTCAGGGTGTGCTGGGAAAAGTATATGGAATCTGTACACCCGAGTCTGAACTGAGCTCTCGTAAACCGTAGCTCTCGTAAATTTCCAGCAAATCAAAACTTTCTAAACTTCATGTTTCCTTCTAGTAAGACTGGACACTGGCAGTACATCTTTATCTAACTCATTCATATCTAGCTAGTCTATTCTGAAGGTCAAAGGGGCTATTTCTTTAGCCAACAATATAGAGTAGATCATATAGCTCCATCCAAATAGCACCTATCAGAGCCTCCCAAACTCTACCTTGCAGAGACTGATTCTGTAGGCCAGGAAAGGACCTGAGATTCTGTTTTTCTAACAAGCTCTGGTGACGTCAGTGTTTATGGCCTGGGCCACACCTTGTGTAGGTAGGTGGTCTAGGGGTCTAGGGTCTGCCCTCTTCTATACTTTCTCCAATGCTATGTCTTCCCACCTGTAATGACCTTCCTGCTTCTCCCTAAACCCAACCTTCAAAGTTTAGCTTGAGCTCAGTCCTTCTTCTGAAGTTTCAACAAATCACTCTGGACCACACTGATGTCTTTTTTTAAATTAATTTATTTTTTAATTGAAGGATAATTGCTTTACAGAATTGTGTTGTTTTCTGCCAAACATCAGCATGAATCAGCCACAGGTATACATAGGTCTCCTTCTTTTTTTAATGTCTAAAGCATTCAATGGCTCTATTAGTTACTGGGAAAATATTATTTTGCATCATTATTTAAAAACAGTATAGATAGAGTTACATTTCCCTTTGCTAATGATTGATCATCTTCTGAAGAAAAGAAACCCTGACTTGTACTTCTATATCCTTTTAAGAAAATCAACACACTACTGTGTGTGCAACAGTCTAAGATATATTTTGCTAATGAAATCCTTGCATAATGTGGCACAGAAAATGACAGTGGGTTAAAGACCAGTAATTCTCGGACCAGCCACTAACTAAGATTTTGGACACATATTTGATATGCATCTGCTTCACTCTCAATCTCCCAAATTAAATGGAAATGCCGCCACCTGACCACCTCCCTTCCATTACTTTAGTTTACTTTTTAAGAAAATTTTAGTGAGCTCCAACACTTCACAACACAGTGTACCGTGAGCCTTGGGTGATCACAATGATGAGTAAGAAACAGTTGTTTTCTTCTGAGCACATACATTCAGGTGAGGACAACAAATATGCCCAAAAATATAAATACAAGGCACATCTAGCAAATGCTCTATTAGCTAGAGTAGAAATGAAATTAAAGAGAGCACAAAGAAAGCAGATGTGAGTTCTAACTCAGGGAATAAGAGAAAGGTTGCAAATGCGACATCTGAGCTAGGCAGGGAAAGACTGGGAGGGGTTTAGCCAAAACAAAAATCAAGGAAGAAGGGTTCCCTGGTGGCTCAGTGGTAGAGAACCCACCTGCCAATGCGGGAGACACAGGTTCTATCCCTGACCCCGGAAGATGCGACATGCCTCAGAGCAGCTGAGACCAAGGGCCACAGCTCCTGAGCCTGTGCTCTGGAGCCTGGGAGCGCCAACTAATAAGCCCACGTGCCGAAACTAGAGAAGAGCCCGAGCAGCAGTGAGGACCCAGCAAAGCCAAAATGAAAAATAAAATTACTTTTCAGAAATCAGGGAAAGAATCCTTAAGCCAAAGAAGAAGTCCAATCAGAGCCAGGAAAATAAAGAACATATTCTTAGTGTTCCTTGAAGAAGTAGTACAGGGCAGGCTCAGCTTTTGCCAAACTTCAGTCATCGAGGAACCCCAGCTGCAAGAGTGCTACACGACCATTTCTGTTTTTTATTATTTACTTAAGGGTCTGCTTTTAAAGTGACTCAAATTTTTTAACTTAAGTAAACTCACAGAGAAATAAAATCGCATATCAATACAAATATAACCATCCAGACTTAACTATAAACACCCTGTTACAATGTAAGTGTTAGCTAGTATATTTTTATTTAAGGTAGGACACAAGAGATATTTGGGGGCAAGTTTTGGCAGGGAGGGGTGAAGGCAAAGGAGCGGCCATTGGTTTTCAGGCTCAGGAGGTTGGGGTCAGTGCTTTTGTGCCTCACATCCACTGTCATGTCTTTGTTTGCCTCATCTGGACCTGCTTCTGATCTATACTCCCCTGGACCCTCCTTCAGCTGCTCTGATTCCTGGGCCAGACGTGTGTTTCGTTCCATGATAGCATTTGCTTCATCAAGGTTGCAGGCTGTGAGAATGACACTGATTCCAATCAATTCTGATGGGCTCCAGGCTGCCTTCCCCGCAGACTTCAAGCTCCAGCTTCAAACACAGAGACAACTGCCTTACAGAGACTGCCAAATCAGCTCCCACAAAGGTATACGGTCAAATTCTCAGAACGAATTATTCAGTGATATATATATAATTGTATACATATATACAACACAGATACATGCATATATACAAACATATATCCCTATTTAGGAGTTCTGTTTTCCTGTTTCTCTGGTTGAACTATGACCAACACAACCTTAGATAAACATGGCAAAATACAGGCATTTTATTAAACCTGGAAGTAAGTATATGTGTGTTCGTGATATTATTCTCTGTATTCCATTTGAAATGTTTCATAATTTTTAAAAGTTTTTTAAAAAAAAAAAATGAGTTATAGAAGAGTTCCCAGGTTGCCTAGTGGCTAAGATCCTAGGCTTTCGCTGCTGTGGCCTGGGTTCAATACCTGATGGGAAACTGAGATCTTGCAAGCCACATGGCATAGCCAAAAAAAAAAAAGAAAATGAATAATAAATGCAATAAAAACAGAATAACGCTGTACAATCCTAACTAGGTAATGTTTTTATACAAAGTCTGAACCTTTCTTAATTCTGGTTCAGTCCCTTTGTTAAAAGAGGTATTTGCTAATGTTTTGAGAAGTGCTAGCACTTTATTCTTAAATAAACAAAAGGATTCAAGGATTCAAAAGGGAGTAACACTCTTATTTTGTGCCTTAATGCTATTTAATAATATTTCCATATACCACCTAAATCTACCACGCAGTCCATTCCTTGGGATGTCAGAGAATGCAGAAAGCTGGAAGATCAGAAATAAATGATGTAGTGGCTGCCAGGGCTAAGGAAGGAGAAATAGGCAGAGCACAAAGGATTTTTAAGGCAGTAGAAAGACTAAATATGATACCATAATAGTAGATACATGTCATTATAAATTTGTCCAAGCTCATAGAATGTACAACACCAAGAGGGAAAGGTAAAGTAAACTGGAGACACTGGGTGAGGATGTATCAGTTTAGTTTCAGCAGTGGTAACAAATGTACCACTCTGACAGGGGATGCTGATAATGGAGAAGGCTATATATATGTTCAGGTCTTCCCTTGTGGCTCAGACTGTAAGGAATCTGCCCGCAGTGCAGGAGACCTGAGTTCAATCCCTGGGTTGGGAAGACCCCTAGAGAAGGGAATGTCGATGGCAACCCACTCCAGTATTCTTGCCTGGAGATATAGGGGAAACCTTTATACCTTCTGCTCAACTTTGTTGTGAACCTAACGCTTCTCTAAAAAATAAAGTCTACATAATTCTATGCTAAAAAACAGAAATAACTGATGTAGAGTAATATAGAATCAAGAACAGAAGTGAGAGGACATCCCTGAAAAGAAGGTAGAGGTATGTTTTCCTCTTGGACACTGTGGAGAAACATAGACAAGAATAAAAAATTAATTCTGAAGTTAAAGGAAAGGATGCTTAGGAAGTTTACACCCGTAACCTCCATCTCATCCATCAAGCTGAGACAAAGAACATCTGGGGGAAATGAGAGGAACCAAATCATCAGAAATTTGGGCTCAAAAAGAGTGGTAAAACTGACTGGAAGAAGTGAAGGCCTGAGTCAAAGGATGACCCAAAAGTCATGAGTTCCAGAACACTGAAAAAGGAAACCAACCAATCTACATTTGCAACAAAAGGGAACTGAATAAGCAAATTATGACATGGCCACACATTGGGACACCATGCTGAAGCCATTAAAAAATACGGGGTTGTTCTTCTGTGAGTGCAGCAAGATATTCACAATATTATTGAGAGACAAAAGCAGGTCCAGATAAAAATTTTTGCACAAAAGACAAATGTACATATTTATATAATACAAAGTCGGGAAGCTCATCTATATGCCAAAGGGTAAGCATATTTTACTTCTGGGTGGCAGAAGTTCTGGTAATTTTTTTCCTACATTTTCTCTTTTTTCTACAGCCACCATATACTATTTGTTGAGCACCATACAATTCCCATTAGTGCAGATGTTAGTTTCTGCTTAAGTGTTTGGTCAAGGAAATGAGAAAGGAGATTTCTGAGCTGTGTGTGTCTTTGGATTTGATGGCTCCTTCTAAGGCTGGAGAAGGAAATGGCAACCCACTCCGGTATTCTTGCCTGGAGAGTCCCATGGGCGGAGGAGCCTGGTGGGCTACAGTTCATGGGGTCGCAAAGAGTCGGACACGACTAAGCTACTTCACTTCACTTCTTCTAAGGCAGCCTCTAGCTTTGGGGATGAATCAAGCCAGTATTCTGACAATCCCAAAGTCAACACTAACACAAACCCAACTAATTGATGGGCACAGGGCAATTTTAAGAGATTCTGACCTTGCAAAACAAATGAATTAAACTTTCATGATCCAGCCATTTCCAAGAGCACAAGGAAAACTGAGGGGTCAATGGCATGAGTTGACTCAGCCACCTCTCAGCAGTGTCACAGCCTTCAAGTCTAGTGTTTATACTGTCATATTCACATTGCCTGGCTTCATATTTTAAATGACTTTTCTGTGCTGTCTTAGACTGTAACACCTTCTCTCAGGGCGTCTATCAATCAGCTGCAAGTAGCCCTGGCCAGCAAGCTGCTGGGGGCTTGGGTACTACAATGATGTCAGTTGCTTCCCAAGGCGCATCCTAGCTCTTGAGATGCTCCAGGCTCTAAGGAGCTCCCTTGGGAAGTTCCCCTGGAGAAGGAATAGGCTACCCACTCCAGTATTTTTGGGCTTCCCTTGTGTCTCTGCTGGTAAAGAATCAGCCTGCAATGCAGGAGACCTGGTTTTGATCCCTGGATTGGGAAGATACCCTGGAGAAAGGAAAGGCTTCCCACTCCAGTATTCTGGTCTGGAGAATTCCATGGACTTTATAGTCCATGGGGTAGCAAAGAGTGGACACAGTTGAGCGACCTTCACTTTCACACCTTCTGGAGGCCTCCTGGTATCTCCATATCCTCCCCAAATGGAAACAGGAGAGTCTGATAATCGGCAGCTTCCTCTGCTTTACACCAGGGGGCAGTGTCTGTCTGTAGACAAGTTTTCCTGAGCTCATACTGAGGACAAGAGTAACTATGGTCTCCTTGACCTACCATCACCCATTCACCTATAATGATGGAAGGAACACCAGGCAAAGTTCCCTAGATTATCATCCAAGCTCTCAGCCATTGTCTCAAGGCAGACAGAACTAAATTTGAGGGTAAGTGTGGCATAAAACTGGCTCAGACTAGCAGAAATCTCTGGTAGATGGTCCCATGTCTTAGGAGTCCTGACAAAAGCTCTAACTAATGCCACAGGTTCTCATCATGGCTGAACACCAGGGGGTGGTGAGAATTCCTTGGGGCCTAAGGGATGGTCTTAGTGATTGCAGTCCAATAGGTCTTCACTAAGGTTTATGACGTGGACTGTATCACTCACTTATGGTTGAGAGGTGAGAACCATAAGCTATCAACCTCAGCGACACCTCATGGAAAGGCAGTCTTCCTATGAATCTCCTGGGGAGAAGGGACATAAAGATAAATACTAGCAGGTAGGAGCCATGAGATGGGATGATGTTCTATACAAAGTTCAATAAAGCATCCTGAACAAAACCCACTCTTCCTCCTGAGTATTTACTTTTTGCTCAGTTGCTTTAGTCACATCAGACTATTTTGTGACCCCACAGACTGCAGCCCACCAGGTTCCTCTGTCCATGGGATTCTCTAGGTAAGAATACTGGAGTGGGTTGCCATGCCCTCCTCCAAAGGATCTTCTTGACTCAGGGATCGAACTCGGGTCTCCTGCACTGCAGGCAGACTCTTACCACTGAGCCACAGGGGAAGCCCCACTCCTGAGTAGTAAATGACCACAACTCACAGTCATAATGGGTTAAAGGAAGAGCAATAAAAGAGTGAATTGTTATTCTCATATTGCAGCATCCTCTCCTAGGTATGCAGATCTTCTTTTACCATTTTAATTTTTAAAAAAAATTTTTAACACAGAAAAGTGGAACAAATAAAAATGATTCATGAACCCACCACCACAATTAACTAGTGGCAATTTATCATATTTGTCTTAGATTCTAATAATACAATATTACAGATACAGAGGAAATCTCCTTTGTATCCATCCCTTCTCACATCCCCTCCCTTCCTTCCCAAGAGGGAAGGAATTGTGTGTTGATCTTTCTACTTCATGTTTATGCTTCTACATTGTTCATATACATTCATAAGCCACACAGAGTATTGTTTCCTAATTTTTAAAAATTTGTTATGAGAGTATGTTTCACGTTGTATATATCACACTGTTTGTTTTTTTTTTTTTTCATTTCACATTGTGCTTTAAAAGATTCATCCAAAATAACAAATAAATAAAAGATTCATCCATGTGGCCATGTGTAGACCTAGTATGTTCATTTTAACTGTTATATTCTGTCAAATTTATATCACATTTTAATTATCCAGTTTCTTTTGCGGAATCATCTAGATAAAAAAGAAAGAAAGTGAAGTCGCTCAGTCGTGTCCAACTCTTTGAGACCCCATGGACTATAGCCTACCAGGCTCCTACATCCATGGGATTCTCCAGGCAAGAATATTGGAGTGGGTTGCCATTTCCTTCTCCAGGGGATCTTCCCGACCAAGGGATTGAACCCGGGTCTCCCACATTGCAGGCAGATGCTTTACCCTCTGAGCCACCAATCACTTAGGTGGTTACTAGTTTTTATCATTACAAAGAGTGCTGCAATAAACATCCTACACATATCTGCTAATGCACAAGCTCAAGAGATATTATCACACATATACCAAGGAGTCCAACACTGGTTGTAATTTTACTAAACAGAGCCAAATTGTTCTCTAAGTACTTTCTACTTCTCATTTTCATCACACTTGTATTGTTAGATTAAATATTTGCTAACCTGATAAATGTGAAATCATATTTTATAGTTATTTTAATATGCCTGTCCCAGATGACCTCTGAAGGTAGACATCTTTTTATATGTTGACTATTATAGTTGCCTCTTCTGCAAAATATCTGTTCGGTCATTCCACTTTCTAAAGCACCATGAAAAGATATTTATTGCATGAATGATATGAAAATACTGGCAGCTTTAGGAGCAGAAAAGTATCATTGATGTTATTAAGAGTTTATATAAAAATAATGCACTCCAAAACACCAGAGTACTGTATCTCAAGCTGAGATTCACAGCAGCATCTCAATTCTGCAGGTGAAACGAAGGCTTATTACAGGTTACATGTTCCTGTTGATTAATGGGTGTTTTAAATTCTGTGCAAATTATACCACAACCTATGATTCATAATCCTGAGCAAAATGAGGGAGCTGAAATCTCTGACTCAGAACAAAGAAGTAGGGTCCTTTTCTACTTTATGTCCAAAGGGATCAAGAAGCAAAGATTTGTATTCCAACTTTCCTCCAAATGGTCTGGCAAATAAGCACACACAAACACAAAACAGTGATGACAACATCAACTTTGAATCATGATTAGAAAATAGAAATGGTAATAAAGTAAATAGAATTACTCATATTTTAATATTACAAATATTTACCCCCTACCCAAAGGAGGGCGAGGCTTCCTACATGGCACAGTGGTAAAGGATCCAGCTGCTAATACAGGAGATACAAGAGACGCAGCTTGGGTCGGGAAGATCCCCTGGAGTAGGATATAGCAACCCACTCCACTATTCTTGCCAGGAAAATCCCATGGACAGAGGAGCCTGGCAGGTTACAGTCCGTGGGGTCACAAGGAGTTGGACACGACTGAGCACACACAAAGGAGGGTTTGTATATTTCGGGGGTGGGTAAGCATTTTTCTAGCTAAAAAAGTAGAAATCTCATTGCTTGCTTATAACACAACTAGTTTCACAAAAGGCAATTTTTCTCCTCTAGATTTCTGCTTATGAAAAAGTGGGCTTCCCCGATGGCTCAGAGGGTAAAGATTCCATCTGCAATGCAGGAGACACTAAAACGAAGTATCCTTATTGTGACAGGGCATGTGATCCCATCATGATGATAAGAAATCTACAAAATCTGCATTTATTCTCTATATATTGGATAGTTGACCACTATGGGGATTCCAGAGATTATGTTTGCAAAGCCAGTGAAGGTAGGTCTCCCAGCCAAAGGAAACTGGATATTGAGAAAATGTTTGAGGAGTTACATGATGGTATCTACAATCTAAGAAAACAGCTAACCTAAAGAGCTTTAGAGGTGGTTTATAATTTTGTTTTGTCCTCTCAGTTTTAACTTGGATGTGTTTGAAGTACATGGAGTTCATTAAAAAAAAAAAAAAAAACGATTCTAGAAAGAAGAAAATGCAAAAGGATCTGTAAGGTTTCCATCTTTGTCCCTCTAGCTTGGTGTTTCTTGGATGGAGCTGGTCATCACCAAACCACAAACACAGAAAAGACTCCTGCTGAGGCAGTGGCCCCCTCCCCAACCCCACCCCAGTCCCTCTCCCTGGCAGTCCGCAATATGCAGCCTGAATGTGCAGGACTCCCCGTCTCGGGCAGGGCTGCTAAACCATTGGTCTGTACCCTCACTGAGCACTGGAAGACAAGGGCTTCAGTTTTAAAAGCAGACAAGCCATCAACCTCCTTCCATTAAAGTCCATCAACTCTAAAAATGGCTACTTTTCCCTCTGGTAGAGAAAGCGAACCCCACAAGAATAATGAAAGCATCGCATTACAACTGTGTTATGAGGCTCTCCAGTTCTCACACTCTGCAGGCCAGCTCCCCTAGCCCAAGTCATCAAGTCTACCAACTAGACTTGGTAGAATGGGCTCTGGGAAGCTCCACTCTCATATCCAGGATAGCTATGAGTGACCCTAGGACCATTTGGATGATATAGCTCTATGGGGGTAGTTAAGTCCTCACAAACAGGTAACAGCTGTGAAGAGTTCACTTTTGCTTGGATGGGCATCTAATGTCTTTTAGGATCAGCACAGCTACAGGGTGCCTTCCCAGCCCATACCCACAAGATAAACAGGTACTCATGCCTCCTAACACTCTAAGAGCTAGTTCTTCTATGATGAATGCTGACCACAAAACAAGTAGGGTTCAATGAACAGTCATGGGCTTAGACCACTCTGGTACCAAACTCTAACCACCTGGGTCAACCATTAAAAAAAAGGTTTAAGTGAAGTTGCTCAGTCATGTCTGACTCTGCAACCCCCATGGACTGTAGCCTGCAAGGTGCCTCTGTCCATGGGTTTTTACAGGCGAGAATACTGAAGTGGGTTGCCATTTCCTTCTCCAGGGGATCTTCTCGACCCAGGGATCGAACCCAGGTCTCCTGCATTGCAGGCAGACTCTTTACCGTCTGAGCCACCAGGGAAGCCCCCCCAAAAAGGTAAGTGGTGGAAATTTAACAGGTCCTGAACACAAAATAGTGGCCTTTTTAGTGCCACACTCCACTCAAGACAAAGTTATTCAAGGTCAGTGAATACCTGGCTAGTCAGGTGAAAAGATAATGACAGAGGAGGTAGAGTGCAGGGATGGGGAGGTAAGGTTACTCAGAGAGGGGGACATGTTCCTCAAATTCCTGATTAGAATAGGAAAAGAATTTTCTCAAAGAGAAAATATTATACTGGGTTTTTTCCCAAGTTGCTATGAAAAACCTGAACAAGCTTTTTGGCCAACCCAGCAAGCACCCATCAGGCATCATGCTTACAATTCTGTTTTTGGCATTAAATACTCTTTTATGATTTAACACAAACACTTTTTCTCCACAGTAAACTGCATTTAAACCTAAAACACCACACTTAAAAGAACTTCAGGAAATTGCGTATTTGTGAACTGAGAACTTGTTTTGCTAGAGAAAGAACTGATTTAATCTATGAGTGCATCATTTAGATGGTTCTACTGCTTGATGATGAAATCAACTGAACTTTCAAACATTTTAGTGGAAAAGAGAATCACCTAAGTCAATCCTCATCTCTAACCCTCCCAATCTTCCTGTTGAGCAGTTGACTTATGCAAGCTTTAAGCAACTGGTGGACTGGTACTTATATCCATGACCACCCTGTCCTTACCTCAGATAACTAATTCCATTAATCATCACAGGTTAATTGTAATTATTTAACTGCCTGCCTTCTGTGGGAAACATGAAAGAAGAGGATCCAATCTCTGGGTGGAGAAGATGCCCTGGAGGAGGGCATGGGAACCCACTCCAGTATTCTTGCCAGGAAAATCTCATGGACAGAGGTGTCTGGCGGGCTACAGTTCATGGGGTCGCAAAGAGTGGGCCTCGACTGAAGCAACTTGGCACACACTGCTTCACCCCACCGCCACAAGAATGCAAACTTCACAGGAAAGAGACTTTGATTTATAAACACTCCAGCCCCTGCTAAGCACACAGTAGGCGCTCACTAAATATATGCTGAATGAAGGAAAAACTAAAATGGCCGACTCATAGTAGATACTAAAAAGGATCTAAGAATAAAATGCCACTAGAATAAAAGTAGTAATTAATGTCAAACGGGTCATTTAAGAAAGCAAAGAAGAGTAACTTACGCACGGCAAAGTGTGTTTGTAGTGACCTTGCGCATACAGAACTCACATTTCTAGGATGGGGTGTGCAGGCAGTCTGGGAGAAATCTGTACCATGAAGAACTGATTCCCTTTTACATCACCCGTTGTAGATGGTACTATGGACTTAAAATAGTGTCAAGCCCAAAGTGGCCATGGGCAGAATGACCCAGCAGAACTTAAACCAGAAAGAAAGAAAGAAACCCAATTCATTGAAAGCCCCTGGAACAGGAAGCCCGCTCAAGTCTAGGAAAAGATAGTAAGTCGACACCAGAAGCTAAAGGATGGGCCCTTTGGTCAGCGGGTGATCAGGGCCCCCTCTCTGTTCAAGATTTCAAGGGGACAGCGCCACAGGTTAGAAATTCCCTTTCCGTAATCACAGCGTATTCCAGCTAACAAGGGTATTTTGCATCTCTTACTAACCAGCTCGCCAGATTAAGCATTCATTCCCCACACATTCCTTCTCTGCTCCAGGTGAGGGGAGCAGGGCGCCTATGGGGCCAGGTCCGAGGCTTGGGCGGGGACAAAGCTTGACAGGCCGGCCAGCGACCTTGGCTTTCCCGGGCGCAGGCCAAAGCGTGACGTCTAACCCAAAGCCGCCCTGGCGCGGTGGAGGTGGAGGCGGGGGAGGCTCGCCACACCTGAGGGTTTGCAGAGCCTTGGCATCTGGGCCCGGCTCTGGCGAGTCGGGGGCTGGGGGGTGCGCCTCGCGCCAAGCTGGATGGTCGGGAAGAGGGAGCGGTGGGGGCCGCGGGAGACTCACCTGCAGCAGCACGGCCAGCAGGAAGCACAGGTACATCTGGTAGATGCCCATCTCGCCCACCGCCTGGAACGCCTCCTCCACCTCCATGGCGGGCCGAGCGTTTGGCCCCGGCCCAGCACCCAGCTGGATCCTGGCAGTGGCCCCGGCCCGCCCTCCGCCACCCCCGCCCCGGCGTGGCCCGGCGTGGCCCTCCCCGGCCGGCCCGGTGCGCTAGGCACCCGCTCGGCCCAGCAAGCGAGCCGCGAGGAGCGGCGTGAGAGCGCCGGCAGGGCGGGGCGGGCGGCGCGTGGGCGCGGGCGGGGCGGAGGGCCGCGTGAGCTCGCGAGTCTGGGGCGGGAGGCCGGTTCCCTGGGCCTCTGGGCTATCTGTTAATTTCCTTCTGAGAGGGTGGGTTAAAGCGGAGGTTAAAGCGGCTTAAAACGAGAGAAAAGAGGAAGTGGGTTCCGGTGTAGACATCCTCTATGATGAAGAAATAAGGCGAAGGGCGGCCTCCTCGTCTAAGCCACAGCCTGCCCGCCCCCTGCTTCGGGGGCTCTGGGGCGCAATGACGGTCGGGAGACCCGGTGACCGCTGGTAAAATTTGTCCTTTTGTACAAATCGTTTAAATACAGGAAGTGGAAATGGGTTCTAGATCTTTCGGAGAAGAGTGCTGTTTAACATTTCTTTCCTCCTGCTCCCTGCTAGCTATGTGGTCAGGCCACAGGTAACCAAATTCTTGCAAAACACTGAGATAAACTTGGTTATGTTAAAAGGCACGAGGTTAAAAATATGAAAGCTTCATTTGTGGGACAGGACGTGATGGCTGCTAAAATGTTTGAAGGATAAACAGCGATTGAAAGACTGGCAATGGAGAAAAATGCAGCAGGACCTAGAGACGCTGGCCACCTGGCTTAAGTCCCCTCATTTCGCCACCACCCTAGGTTGGTTTTAACAACTGCATAGTATTCCACTCTGCAGGCTATGCCGCCCAATACGATATTGAACAGAAAAGGTGACTAGCTAATGCTTTATCTAGAATTTTACACATAAGAGTGAGATAGGCCTATCATTTTCTTGTTACAGTTCTTGTCTAGGTTTGGCTGGAAGATTAGCGTAGCCTAGTTAAAATGAGTTGCAACTGTTTGGTATAACTCTTCAAGCCATCTAGGCTTGGCTTGTTTTGCAAGGGGAACCTCTTTATTACAGAGATGGATAAAGATTTTATAAAGAGATTTTTGTCACATATGTTTTGGACTTTTGTTTTTGAATCACTTTTAGTTTTTTCTAGAAGTGTTACTGTTTTATCTACTTTTCTATTTTGGAAATAAACTTGTTCATCTTGTTTTCATAGGGTTTTTAATTATGCTCTAGCTGTATTTATGCCGTTTTTTTATTATTCATTTTTATTGTCCTTTTCTTACGGGTCTTGCTAGAGGTTTGTCTACTTTATTATTTTCTGAAGAACCAGTTTTTATTTTGTGATTTTTTTAAGTTTATGTGTTTGTTTTCTGTTTTATGGGTTATATGAATTATTTTTGTTACTTATTTTTGCTAGTCTATAATTCTTTTACTACCCATGTGACTGGAAAGTTTAGCTTTTTGCCTTCAATTTTCCTTTTATAGGAATAATTATACATAAGACTTAAGCATTTCTCTCTCGGTACTACTTTGCTCTATCCCACAACTTTGTCATGTGGTGCTTTCATTGTCTTTAGTTTTAAATATTCCATGACATTGTAATGTCCTCTCTAACCAATGAGCTATTTGTTAGTTCATATTTCTTTAGTTTCCAATTAAAGGTTGTTGCTCTTTTTTAACCATCTTTTTATTGTTGATTACTAATTTAAGTGCTTTGTGTATGAAGATGATCTGAAATCTTGGAAATTGAATTTTCTTGTGACCTAGACATTATCATTTTTGAGTTTTTATCAAGTTGTCTTTTTATTTGTGAAAGTTTATAAAAGTACCAATTGAATCATTCCTGTTAAATCATAATAAAATACCTCTTTTTACTTTTAATGCTTTTGTCTTAAGTTTTTTGTTTACTGTTAATATTGCTGTATCAGGGTTTTGTTGTTATTTACCTTGTAATCCTTTTATTTATTTCATATTTGCAGTTTTATATTCTAGACATGTTTATGAAAGGAAAGCTTTTTCAATTTGTTTATACAATGTTGTAATCTTTGTCTTTTAACAGGTAAGTTAAATCTATGTATATTTATTGTGAATGATACATTTGGACTCATTTCTAGTATTTCCTGTTTGATGTTTACCATCTTCTTTCTTTTTGCTTCCTGGCCATCTATTGGAATCTTAAAGACATTTTTATATGATCCTTCTCTCTTTCTGCTACTTTTGGGAGCTACAGATTGCACTGTTATTGTTATTATTTTCGTAGTTACTCAACATTTTAACATCTACAGAACTGAAATACTATTCTACCATGTTGAGAGTTGTTTAATATATCTGTTCTCTTTTTAAACTACCCGAGATTCCAAGAATGGTTTATCTGAGAAAACATAGGAGACATAAAATGTCATGTCCTGGAAAACTTTGTTAGGTGACTCAAGAAGTAACTATTGTGGTGCCAAAACACTGATAAAGAAGATTAACGTGAAGTGTTTGTGTTTTAATAAAAAAAAAAAAAAAAACTATTGTTAAGGAAAATTATCCTGCATTCAGAAATAATAAGAAAGCAATAAGAGAACTACATGTCCCTTCAGTGCAGTAATGAAGCATTATTTGACAAGCCCACCCCCAGAATTATTTAAGTATTTAATTCAGTAGGAAAATTTACCTGTATTTGACCTGGCTATTTGCTATGAATTTGACTCTATGTAACCTCATGGACTGTAGCCCACCAGGCTCCTCTGTCCATGTGATTTACCAGGCAAGAATACTGGAGTGGGTTGCCATCTCCTTCTCCAAGATACTGTGCAGTTACATGTAAATTTGTAGATTTTTGTTTGGTAGAGATGTAAATAACTATGTTTAATAGGAAAGATAATAATCTATTGTTTCATCGCCATGTAAAACATTAACTTGTTTTATCTCTAACCTAGAGATCTTTTTTTTTTTCCCCTAGAAATAACCAGTTTGTCAAATGCTCTTGGAACCAGCTTTACCATCCTACCTGTTCTTTCATCATTTAAAATAAAATCATTGACAAGGGTTCATTCTATGTAGGTACAAGAGTCATATTTTTAACTTCTGAAATTTTCCTTTGAGATTGTGATGTGTGAGAATGAAAAATTATAAAGCAATATTTATGATACATAGCTAAATTAAATTGCTAAGTAAAAATTGGGTTATTTCATCTTAATTAAATTTTATATATTTTAAATGAATCAGAAACTTTTCTATACATTCAGTGTTAATTCACATTATACTGGAACATATATGCTAAAAGCAATTGGTTATTGTGAGGAAAGAAGATCCAACCTAGGGAGCATCAGAAATGAGGTCTGTGGGTTGATAGAGACCAGGTAAGCAGTACTAAGGAGCTTTAACTTTTTCCTACAAGTGATGGGCACCACTGAAGTGTTCTTTAAGGTTGAGTGGTGTGACTTTTAAAAGATGACTTGGCAGCAGTGGAAAATGCACAGAACACCAGTGGGGAACACAGAACACCATTTCTGTAGTAATGGCCCAGGGTCTTGCCTGGTGGCTCAGCGGTAAAGAATCCTCCGGCAATGCAGGAGACACAGGAGATGTGGGTTCGATTGCTGGATTGGGAAGATCTCCTGGAGGAGGGCATGGCTACCCACTCCAGTAGTCCTGTCTGGAGAATCACATGGACAGAGGAGCCTGGCGGGCTATAGTCCGTGGGCTCACAATGAGTCAGACACGACTGAAGCCATTTAGCACGCCTGCAGTAAAGGCCCAGGCAGGACCCAGTGATAATAGTGATTGAGAAGTGAAGTCAAACTTAAGGTAAAATCTGCAAAAATTGATATTCATTTTGCAGACTCGTGAGAGAGGAATCAGCAATGATTCTTATGTTTTTGAAGTCAATAACTGGGAAAATGGAGGTAGTATTATTAACTGAGGTAGGGAAAACAGAAGGTGGAGTCCGACGGAGGTGATAGGTCTAAGGGCCTCAGGCAAATGGTGGGGCCAAGAGGCATTGCTCGTTTAAATGGCCATTGCCCCTTTAAGATCCTGCCCTTCCCCCGCGTTAACCCACCAAGGCCCCTGCTGGATTTCCTTGCCCTAATTTACAGTCTGTGCCAGAGCTTCTGAGCATGCGCTGAAGGAAGAGCTGGCCTAATTAAGGCTCTCCTGAGGCTCAAGGTATTGCATCTGTGGCTCTTAGCAAAGAGTTCCATTCTGAGAGCATATTTTCCCCATCTGACCATTCTTTACTCATTTTCCTTTTCCTCAAGTTCTTTTCTACCATAATTTTATATAGTACCTGCATTTCCTTTTATAACTCAGAAGTAATGAACATCTGGGGTTTTTTGAATAATAAAAAATTAAAATAATGTTTAAAATACTGTGTCTATCAAATATACACTTGTTGGGATGTGAGGAAGAAAGGTAACTTATCTGGTAAATTATAGAAAGCCTTGAAGCAAATATACCCAAATATTATTATCTTCTTTCTTTTGTTACACTTAACCACTGTGTCATGGCTTTTGCTTCTTTGGTAATTTGATGTCCCAGAAGACTACTAAAATTTGCTTTGCAAGATAGTAGGCTTCAGGTGTGTTAAGTGTTGCTTCAAATCCTTGGTATCAGTGTTGCCAGCCTAATGTTTACCAGCCTAAATGTACCCAGAATGAGTCTTTTTTTAAAATCTGAAGAACATTTTTCCTTTTACATAGACCTTCATGCTGGATAACTACTGTTAGTATTGCACAGCAACAATCCTTAATAAAGATAGCCAAAGGGCAAATACCTCTGTCAACATTAAGTTGGTATAAACACCGCGAATGTGATGGGAGTGACCAGATCACAAGGAATCCAGATTTTGAGGGCAGTTGTCTGGGAGGAAGGAGCAAGAAGACAAAGGGAGGAAAAGCAAAAAGAAAACGGGATTAGCAGTGAGATGGACACGTCTCTGTCATCTGGCCTCCCAAACCAACAGCTATCATTCAAAAACCATCCGTAAGTGGGTGAAAGCGTATAGTAAAATAGATCTAAATTTAATATGGAGGGGTTGGCCATTTCCATGTCTCAAACCTTAGCAATAAAAGAATATGAATAGAATTAGGACTAAAATTCAGGAGGTTACAGCAGAGAAAGATGAAATATGAGGGAAATTAGCCATTAATTATGTTTGAATTTAGATCGTAGAGTGTTTTGCTTGCTAAGAGTCTAATTTTACATGCTGTCCCAAGAGGCACTGAGCTTAGATAATAGGACATTCATTTAATTCAACAGATTCATTCCTGAGTGCCCAACTCTAATGAAAATGTCAGGGTTGTTGTTGCTGTTATTGTCACTGTGCTACTTACATAGGAGAGTTCTACAGCAAGGCAATACAGACCGAAATGATGAATTTGCCATACTCATGGGGATTGATCAGCTGAGGCTATGATTCAGTAGGAGGGAGAAAAATTTGCCAGTTGCCCCAAAGTTCCCCAGGATTGAAGTCTGGATGCTATTGGAATTGCCTGAAACACTAGAGTTGATTGAATATCACAAAAACATGATGGTAACCTGCAGATTAACAGTCTGAACCCCCAACCGGGCTTTCTAAATTAAAACCAGCAATTTACATTGTTTTCAAAAAGTAGGAAGCCAAAGTAGATTTCAGAGAATCAAGTTTGATCCACTGGATCTACTCAGTCTCAGAAAGAAGTTACCAATCCTGAAACCATTCTGAAAATTGTTAAGCATGAGAATTCATTCAACAAATGCATTCTGAACAACCACTCTGTATTGGGCACATTGTTCGAGGTGTGAGGAATACATTGTGAAACCAACAAAGTCTCTCCCTCTCCCTAGTGGCCCTTGCCTTCTGGTGAAGACTTTATTCTTGGCTGCTGTACTGGATGGGATGGGTGGGGTGAGAGTAAGGAGGAAGAATTGTAGTCTATGGAAGTTGAATCCTTGCTTTCTTTACTATCCGATCTTGAGATGGACTCCAAATCAAAAGATAACAATGTGAACCAAATAGATTATAAAGAATGATGGCATTCATTATGTCTTCTTCAGTCTAAAGGCTCTTCTCCCTATGTTTATCTGCCTTAAGAAGAATTAGCCAAATCTTATTATCTCCCTACAGTAGTGAAAGTCACTTAGAAAGTTACATTAGTGCATAAATTCACATGATTTTCAGAACCAAGTGAATCCTTAAATTACTGACATCTAGCTATTTGAGCCAGAAGATCATATTGCGTCTTAAATTATATGAATAACTCTTCATCAGTTTTCATTTGAAGGAGATGAGTATATTATTCTCAGCCAAACAGAGCAAATCAAATCCTCCTGTTAATTATCTGTTCCGGCACAAGATTTTGAGTATTGTCCGTTTTATTTGCCCCTCTCCTTGGCCCTGGGATTCTTCCTTCAACTTAAAAAAAAAAAAAAATAATAATTTGTTTGGCTGAGCTGGGTCTTTGTTGCTGCACAGGCTTTACCTAGTTGTGGAGAGAAGGGGCTACTCTCTGGTTGCGGTGCATGCGTTTCTCATTGCCCTGGCTTCTCTAGTCGCAGAGCACAGTCTCTAGGCACACAGGTTCAGGAGTTGCAGCGTGCAGGCTTTGTGGCTGTGGCACGTGGGTTGTAGAGCGCAGGCTCAGTAGTTGTGGCGAATGGGCTTAGTTGCCCTGCAGCATGTGGGCTCTTCCTGGATCAGGGATCAAACCTGTGTCTTCTGCATTGGCAGGTGGACTCTTCAACTGAGGAAACCCCCTTCGCCTTTCTTTTTTTAATAGAGAAACTTTAAAATTGAATTATCATTTATTTACAATTTTATGTTAGTTTCAGGTGTACAGCAGAATGACTCATATATATATATTCTTTTTCAGATTCTTTTCCATTATAGGTTATTATATGATATTAAATATAGTTCCCTGTGCTATACAGTAGTGTTTGTTGTTTATCTGTTTTCTATTTAGTGGTATGTATCTATTAATCTCAAATTCCTAATTGATCTCTCCCCAGCACCTTCTCCACTTTGGTAACCATACATTTGTTTTCTATGTCTGTGAGTCTGTTTCCGTTCTGTAAATACGTTCATTTATGTCATATTTTAGATTCCACATATAAGCAATATCACACAGTGTTTGTCTTTTTCTGTCTGACTCACTTTACTTAGTATGATAATCTCTGAGCCAATCCATGTTGCTGCAAATAGCATTATTTTTTTCTTTTCTCTTTACCTTTTTTTTAGTCATAGGACCTTGTACAAACCCAGTGAAATTAATGGTTTTTCTCAGGAAAATGAGAGTACTGGAGAAGGTATACTCACACACACACATTTTGAAAATCATTTTTTAGAAATCACTGAGCCCACTCCCCACGTTATAAAAATGTTAAGTTAGGGCTGTGGGAGGTTAGATAATAGGTTTAAGATGGTTCAGGGATGCACTGAAAGTCACATAGTTGGCACAGCAGGACATGAAACAAAAGTTCTCCAAAGTTAGTGGGTTATTTTTTTGTTTTTTTTTTTGTTTGTTTGTTTTTATTCACAGAAACTGTTCTCTGGTACAAGTCCCATCTCAGAACCACTTTTTTCTTACCTGGAAATGTTAATACAGAACAATATTATCTTTGTTAACACATTTGCACTCTGATTCCTTTGTAAACAGAATAAATGTGTCCCTGGATCCAAGATTTTAAGGTTGGGGCTTTAACTGAATAGGGCCCTTCCTGTCTCCGAGGCCAGACACTCTAGTTGGGCATAGATAATAACTCAGCAACGTGATTGCAATCTCTAACATGTGCAAAAGGAGTTCTCATCTGTTGTGTTTGAAGCCAGAGAATGGAATAGCGCTGTAACTTTCCTTAGTGGATTATTCCTTACTCAACAACCACTTTGCTTTTAACCTGAAAAACTGGGCCACAGAGATCTTACACCATCAGGCATCTCTCTTATTGGGCTGTGAAAGTCTAGCATATGGCTAATTACAATTTACACCTCCTTAAGTGCTCTAACAATCCGCTAAAGGATGTTTTGTCTCTTTGGTTTACTATTTGGAGCACTTTTTGCAGACAAAGCAGTAAACAGTTCCTTTGGAGGTACTTTTTAATTTCACGTGATGATGAAAGATGATGATCTTCTGTCTGGGTTCTTAATGGTGTATTCTCAGCCTGGTCTGTTATATGACTGTGTTCCTAATGATGTGTCATTGCCATTTACAGCATCCCAGTGACCAGCTTGCCTTCTCCTCACTATCTTCTTCCCAGGGTGGAGGCATGAGTTATGTCCGTTGAGTATTAAATGATGAACTAAAGTAAGTGAAAGAAGAGATTTTAGGAGCAAAATGTCTTTATGGTATAAAATAATATAATGAACAATAAAGATATTTGATAAAAAATACCTGAGTTGTTTTGTGTTTATGTTTTGGGGGGTATTTTTTAGCAGGGGGGTTGCTTTTTAATTAAAAAAGCTGTGTTGTGCAGCATATGGGATCTTAGTTCCCTGACCACGGATCAAATCTGTGCCTCCTGAATTATAAGTACAGAGTCTTAACCACTGGACCGCCAGGGAAGTCCCTAAGTTTTTATTTTTTATCATTGCTCTTTTCAGCTGTGTGTATGTTTGTGATATAAAAATACACTCTGTCGCAAGGAGACTGGTGTCTCTTGAAATAACATATAATGGAAAGTTATTGCACCAGACTGAAAACTTTAGTTTTTAGTTTGTTGGATATCAAAATACAAGCTGATAATGAGACATCACTTAAGCAGAGAAGTTTTCTGTTCAATGAAGTGATTTGCACATAGAGAAGATGTGCTGATGGATATGTTTTATTTGAAGCTGGATATAGAAGGTAAGGATGGATTTAGTCCTGGAGCTTTCTTCTGGCCCTGCCTGCAAGTGACCAGCTGGCTCAGTCACTCAGTCATATCCAACTCTTTGCGACCCCACAGACTGTAGCCCACCAGGCTTCTCTGTCCATGGGCTTCTCCAGGCAAGAATACTGGAGTGAATTGCCATCCCCTTCTTCAGGGCATCTTCCTGACCCAGGGATCGCACCCAGGTCTCCTGCATTGGCAGGTGGATTCTTTACCACTGAGTCAACTGTGTATATTCTCAACCCCAGAATTTTTTCAAGTTCCAGACTCCCAGACTCCCCACTACCAATCACTTCTTATCTTGAATATTTCAAACATATCATGTTCTAAAGTGACCGTGTGATTCCAGCCCATTGCTCCGCACCTGCTTCTCTTCCAAGGTTCCTGCCTCGTTGAAAGGCACCATCTGGTTTCTCGTGCCAAAAATAAAAAAATCTAGGAGTCATTCTTGAAGCCTCTTTCTCAACGTATATAAATCATTAAGTACAAACATTTTTCCTTCTAAATATCTTTCTAATCTGTTCCCAATAGCTAACAAGAAACGATCAGTCCTGGACACTAAGCATGACTCTAGAGCAGAAGAGAGATACGTGGCATGTTGATGTAGCAGCGCCGAGATGGCCTCTGAGTGTTGTCCACAGCCAGATGGTTTGGGAAGGAGCAGAACATTTTCCCTTGGAGAACAGTTTAGACACATGTAAGAATCAGTGGACATAAGGAGGTAGCAGTATGGGACAAAGATGGGAGGGAGGCCCGACAGGGAGGGAAATAAGTGTGCTTATGGCTGATTCATGTTGCACAGCAGAAACCAACACGACATTGCAAAGTGATTCGGACATGAGGGTGCAGCAGAAGCCTGGGTGAACCTCTGACCACAGGTCAGATGAGACCAAGGATATGTCGGCGGGTCTCAGAGAAGAACACCATCAAGGGGACAAGATTGTTCACCTGTGCAAGATCTCAGCATCCCATCCCCCCATGTTCAGATCCATGCCAAAGAAGAGATGGCGAGACCCCCTAAAGCGGCTGAAGTAAAACTTACAAATTCTATAAGAATGCAGCTTGAAGCTGAAATTAACTTCACTTACATAGAAATATTATGCTACTTCTTTGCAAAGGAATAAAAGTTCTACTCAGTATCTGGCTAACTTCATTGATAAAGACTTGATATTTAATGTAAATTATAAATAAGTGTAAATGCAAAGATTAAATAGACTCTGCAATTAGGAAATTTTCATCCTCATCCAAGCCACTATCATTTCTTGCCTAAAGGCCAGTAATCACCTTCTGAGTGTTCTGTCATTTTCACTCTTACTTACTTCCAATCCCTCTCTCTACACCAAAATGTGGATGATCTTTTTGAAATGCAAACTTGATCCTATGACTCCTCTGCTTATGACCCATTAACAGCTTCTCTTTGTTTTTAGGGTAGAGTCCAAATTCATTTACCAGGGCCTCCAAGATTACTACCCATGTGGTCCTCTCTCCTTTAGCCTCACTTAAAAAAAAAAAATATATATATATATGTGTGTGTATATATATATGTGTGTGTGTGTGTATATATATATATATGTGTGTATATATATATATATATCTGCTCCCAGGTCTTAGTTGCAGCATACAGGATCTTTAGTTGCACCTGTGAACCCTTTGTTATAACACTATGGGACCTAGTTCCCTGACCAGGGATCAAAGCTGAGCCCTCTGCATTCAGAGCTCAGAGTCTCAGCCACTGGACTACCAGGGAAGTTACCAATCTTCGTTTTCAACCTCTGTGCACTGAACTTCTCGTAGTTCCTCTAGCATGCTAATTCCATGGGACTCTAGACAGACCTGGAATACACCTCTTCTGTTCCTCCCTATACACACACTAACTGGCCAACTCCTATTTCTCCTTCAGTTTCCTGCCTAAACGCCACCTCCTCCCTAAAGCCTTCTTCTTTCGCCCAGATCATGCTGGGGAATCCTATGAACCACTCTTGTTTGCTCCCTGTGATTTTCCCTCACAGCACTTTACCACTACGTGCTCCAAGAGAGCAGGGATAGACTCTCCCCCTTCCTCCACACACATGTAGCACGCTCAGCAGAGCTGTCTGGCACAAGAAGGCAATGAAAGAAATGAATGAAAGAAACAAGTCCAGAAAACTTACTCCCACCACCAACTCAGTGGACATGAATTTGAGTAAACTCTGGGAGACAGTGAAGGACAGGGAAGCCTGGCATGATGCAGTCTGTGGGGTCTCAAAGGCTCAGACACAACTTAGTGATGGAACAACAACAAAAACAGCAACTGAAGTATTCACTGATAATGGTTTAAAAATGCTTCCTGGAGGATGGACGATATCCAGATAAAATTTCCAAACCGAAAGGAATGTATCTCTGCTGGTAAGGCTTCCATTACTGGCGTATGTCTTAGCTAGAGGCTTTCTACCTCCTGATACTTCCTGGCTGTTCACTAGGAGAAAGGGACCAGTTATGTCTGCCATTACCCTTGAATCCCTAGGTCATCTGTCCCTGCTGACATCACTCCGGTCTCTGCTTCTGTGGTCACATTACTTTCTCTTTTGTGATCAGATCTCCCTGCTTTTCTCTTATAAGGACCCTGGTGACTACATTAGGTGCTGTCTCAATAATCCAGAATAATCTCCCTAGCTCAGGAGCCTTACTTACTCACACCTACAAAGTCCCTTTTGCAATATAAGGCCGTGTTTCCAGCTTCCAGGGAACAGGATGCTTGCATCTCTGAGGGCCATTACTCAGTCTATCACGTGGGCTTGTGTGCAGTCGCTTCAGTTGTATCCAGCTCTTTGTGACCCTGTGTACTGTGGCCTGCCAGGCTCCTCTGTCCATGGGATTCTCCAGGCAAGAACACTGCAGCGGTTGTCGTGCCCTCCTCCAGGGCGTCTTCGTGACCCAGGGATCAAACTCGCATCTCTTACATCTCCTGCATTGGCAGGCAGGTTATTTACTACTAGTGCCTCCTGGGAAGCCCAGTCTCTCCTGGGTCCACTTCAAATTTGAATTTTTTATCATGTTATCTCTTTAAAAAAACAAGTGCTTTATTTGTTTGTTTGAGTTGCTTTATTTTTATAACTCTAACAGGCTCTTCATAATTGTCCTTTTCTTCATTTCTCACAGACCAAAACTTTGTTTTTATAAGAAAGAGGAAGTATATCTGAAACCAACAAAACACTTCAGCTTTGTTTTCTGTCAGGTATTTCTTTTGAAAGGTACCTCCAGTGAAACTACACTTAAATAAATACTTATCTGATTAAAGGTTTGTTTTAGACAGGACAAAAAAGAAAACTTCCAGAGATTTCTGTTAGGCAAAGTCCTGAGCAACATAGGTTTTAATGTTTCTGCTCTTAACAGATCTAGTCCCACCTACTTAAAATGGAGAAATTTATGGTAGGGACGTTTTTGCTATTCTGTTTTGACTTCACCGTTGCGGTGCTTAAAAAGCAACTTAAGTGGAATTTACCCTTTAGGCCACTATCTCATAACCCTGAATCCCTGTTCAACCACATATCCCCAGGTTAAGTCAAGTTTCTAATGGAAATAGTTTTAATTATAGCTCCCTGAAGGCACATAATTTGAGCGCCTGCATGCAGAGCCTGGAGTTGCTCTCTGATGGAGGCCCTTAGTTTCAGACCTAGATCAGGTAAGGAGGAAGCTATTCCTAGAAAGAACGCAACTTCTCAGCTCAGTTGCCATGGACATGAATTAGTTACTTCCAGCCCAGTGCTGTCCAAATAGAAATATAATACAAACATTCTATTTAAATATGTAGTTGACATTTTTCTAGCAGCTATGTTAAAAACAGCACAAAGTAAGTGAAATTAATTTTAATGATACAGTTTACTTAACCCAATATACCAAAATATCATTTTAATACCAATCAATAAAATAAATAATTATTACAAAATTTTGCATTCTTTTTTTTTTTTTCATATTAGGTCTTGATTCTGTTGTATATTTCACACCTCTGAAGCATCTCAGTTTGAACCAGCCCCGTTTCAAGTGTTCAGTAGTCAATATGCTCGGCAGCTACTATGTGGGTTAGATAGTCTTTCTGGATGACTAACAAAACTTTGGGTTTCCCAGGTGGCTCATTGCTGAAGAATCCACCTACCAATGCAGGAGACATAAGTTTGATCCATGGGTCTGGAAGTTCCCCTGGAGAAGGAAATGGCAGCCCACTCCAGTATTCTTGCCTGGAAAATCCCATGGACAGAGGAGCCTGGCAGGTCACAGTCCATGCAGTGGCAAAGAGCCAGACACGAATTAGCAACTGAACAACAAAACAAGTCAATAGTGGCTCTTTGCCATCAATGACATGTTCTTTTATACCTTTAGATACATCTCTGATTTTGTTGTAGTTTTGCTTATTGGTTTTCTTATTAGCTGTAAATCTTTGTTTTTAAAAAACAAATCTTTGTTTCTAGAGATTAAAAAAAAATTGTTTTTTTTTTTTCCAGTGGGAATCAACAACTGCTTAATGAAAGTTGGAGGATAACCCATAGGATAACCCCCATGTTGCTCAGGACTTTGCCTAACAGAAATCTCTGGAAGTTTTCTTTTTTGTCCTGTCTAAAACAAACCTTTAATCAGATAAATATTTACTTAAGTTTGGTTTCACTGGAGGTGCCTTTCAAAAGTAGTATAAATGAGATAAAATGATTTTTATTTCCCTGGTTAGCTTCACAGATGCTCTCTGAGCCCTTCAAAATATCTCCTCCAAGACTTAGAATGTGACCTTGGTCTGAAAGACGCACGTGGGAAATGGTGATGGAGCCATATCACAGCTGCTCTAGCAAACCCTACATGCTTCCCAGGATGGCAGTAACACTTTCTCAGCACAAGGTCAGGACCAGACTGTGAAATAAACTTGTTACATCTGGGATTCCTCCATCAACTTAAAAAACAGTTGCAACCTGAAAGTTGAGAGTTTTGTTCAGTGGAAACTTTTAGGACTTAGCCTGGGAGACAGCATCTCAAGTTGCCTTTAGAGAACTGCTCCAAGGAGCTGAGGTAAGGAGCTAGGTTATATAGAAGTCTTACAACAAAGGGCAGGTAGTCTGAACATCAAAAGATTATTGTCAGTTGAAGAAATTCAGATATCTCAAGTTAAGGAATTTAGCACTTTCCTATGAATCCAGTTCAGTCGCTCAATCAAGTCTGACTCCTTGCGTCCCTATGGACTGCAGCACTCCAGGATTCCCTGTCCATCACCAGCTCCCGGAGATTGCTCAGACTCATGTCCCTCGAGTCGGTGATGCCGTCCAACCATGTCATACTCTGTTGTCCCCTTCTCCTCCTGCCTTCAATCTTTCCCAGCATCAGGGTCTTTTCCAATGAGTCAGTTCTTTGTATCAGGTGGCCAAAGTATTGGAGTTTCAGCTCCTGAGTTTCTTTGTATGGGAAGATGCAAGAGTCTGGGCTCACTGTAATCATTCCTTTCATATGCATCTCAGCTGCCTGGGGCCAGTATCTCACATTTTTTCACATCCTGAGTTTACCGTAGGGAGTGGCTGCAGCCTTGTGGTTGCCAGATGGCAGGTATTGTTCTCCATCCCAGGTGCCCTCAGCACTCAGAAATTCACATTTGGAGGGCTGGAATCACTGATGACTATGGCATCCTTGCTTACTGATATGGCAGGAAATACTCCATTTCTCACCTCAATCTCTGCTTAAAGAAAAAGCCCTGAATTGAGATTGGACATTTCTCTTTCTTAGCTATTGGGAGACCTTGGAAAACACTTAAATTCTCTGAGTCTCGGGGCACTCATTAGTAAACTGGGGGAGTTGGAATAGATCAGTGGTTTTCTAACACTAAGCAGTGAACTCATTTTCCAAACAAAACTTTACAAATCCTGGTACATTGAACAGATCCAAGTGGAGCTGCTCTGATGGCTGTCAGGGCAGGGAGTTGTAGGAGATGGAGGTTCAAAAGCAGGGTGAACCAGAGCCCTACTCTCTCAACCTTTCTTTTGCATCTGAGGCACAGTTTGAAAATCTGAATAGATGGTTTCCTCTGTAGTTTTCAGCATTAAATATTCTAATTCTCTGTTATTCTCCATTGTGCTCTATCAGCCAGTGATCTCAATCAACAAGCTGTAAACTAAAACCAAAGTAGGTGAAGTCTGTTTGCAAGACGTTCAAGACTGACTTAGGATGTGCACGTGTTCTAAGTACTTTTCCTTTGGAGCCCCACTACCCTACTTCATAGCATATCAAGCACACAAATTTCTTTTGGTATTTGAGAGACAATTTTTTTTTTTTCAGGTCTCAAGCACTTCTGAAAGTCCATAAAAAAACTCAGAAGCTGAAGGTAGAATGCTTTCAGTGCTTGACGGATAAGTAGCCCAGAGGAAGGCATCTCAATGTCCTGTCTCCACAGGTCCAATTTTCTTTATTTCCAATGATGGAATGTGATGGAGCAAACCTGGTTGATGTGCAACACTGTCCATTTCTTTCAGAAAAAAAAACTCTTTTTAACCGTAAATAATCCCTATCATGGCCTTTCCCAGTGGTAAAGCCTCAGTGGTAAAGCAGGAGATGCAAGAGAGGAGGGTTCCTGGGCCAGGAAAATCCCTAGGATGAGGAAATGGTAACCCATTCCAGTATTCTTGTCAGGAGAATCCCAAGGACAGAGGAGCCTGGTTGGCTACAGTCCATAGGGTACAAAGAGTCAGACGTGACTGAGTGACTGAACACATACACAATCCCTACCTTGTGGCTAGGATATTAAAAGAGCTAGTTTAGTACATCAAAACTATGAACCAATGAATGAAGGGAAATGGGAGCTATGGAAAAATTGCAGTAAAACTGAAGCTCAGTACATATTAAAATACCTGATCTGAGTCTGAGTATTTCAGGGTAGTGACCATTGACATAATAAAGAATGTCTGACTTTGATGTTACTAAGAGGAAAAAATACCTAACAATTTGGTGAAACAACTAGGAGAATAAAAATAGAATGTATAACTTTTTGACAAATTATTACGGTCTCTGATTCAGAGATTCAGAATCTCTGCTGAAATTCTCTCATGCTTAGTGTCCTTTTTTTTTATTAGATTCTTTAGCATATGAATCATAGTTATTTAAAGTCCCTTTCTGATAATTTGAATATCTGGGTCAGATTCTTTGATTGCTTATGTCTTGACACTGGTTTTTTTTCCCCCTTAATTTTTGTATGTCCTATAATTTTTTCTTTTTAGTTCGACTTAAAAAAAGTTTTTTAATATGAATATAACTTTTTAAAGTTACTTTCCACTTATAGTTATTACAAAATGGAATAACTGTATTCCATTTACAGTTATTACAAAATATTACCAAATATAAATCCTCTATGTTAAACAATACATCCTTGAGCCTACCTCATATTCAATAATTTGTATCTCAAATCCCCCCTCCCCCATTTGCCTCTCAGCCCAATCATTAGTTTGTTCTCCATGAGTCTGGTTTGTTTCTGTTGCTTTCACTAGTTTGTCGTACTTGTTAAACTTCACATATCAGTGATATCATACAGTATTTGTCTTTCTCTGATGTATATCCTATCATTTTTATCGGATGTTGGACATTGTGTGTAGAAAAACAGGTGAGACTGGAATAGGTAGTATTTATGTCAATGGGCCAATAGATATGGAGGGTTAATCAGTCTAGTCAGGAAGCGGGCTGAGTGTCCCACAGGATTTCTGTTCAATAAAGAAAATCTAAACATAGATAATAAAAAGGTGATGAGTTGAGAGAAGATATTTCCAATATCCAACATTAATAAATGCTACATCTCTAAAATATATAAGAAACAACTTCAAATCAACCACAAGAAGATAGGATGCCCAATGGAAAAATAGTCAAAATGTACCTATAGGCAATTCTCAGAAAAGATATAGGACTAGCTAATAAGTATGTGCTCAATCTCACTCTCTTCAGAATTGAAAATTAAAATACTGTTTTTGCCAATCAGGTTGGCAAAAATTTTCAAAGTCTGATGACACTGGATGTTGACAAAGAAAACACAAGAGCCTTCATGTGCTGGCAGTGTGAACTTGTGAGCAGGTGACCAATGTTCAATGAATTTAGGTAAGTAACTCATTCCTGGCTATAAGAAGAGTTAGTTTCCCAGAGTTTAGTTTGCATAGGACTAAAGAAAAGCATTGCCTATCATACCTTAGGCACTTAACAAATGTATATTGAGCAGACCTCTGAAGGTGTTCACCACAACATTGTTTTTGATAAGAGGAGCTGAGGCAACCCAATCATTCATTGTTAGAAGTACAGAAAAGTAAAACATATACCAAAGTTACATTTGACAGCTGCTGCTGCTTCTAAGTCGCTTCAGTCAGGTCCAACTCTGTGCAACCCCATAGATGGCAGCCCACCAGGCTCCCCCGTCCCTGGGATTCTCCAGGCAAGAACACTGGACTGGGTTGTCATTTCCTTCTCCAATGCATGAAAGTGAAAAATGAAAGTGAAGTTCCTCAGTCGTGTCTGACTCTTAGCGACCCCATGGACTGCAGCCTACCAGGCTCCTCCATCCATGGGATTTTCCAGGCAAGAGTACTGGAGTGGGTGCCATTGCCTTCTCCGCTGACAGGAGCTAACACTGGCTAAATTGTTGCAGTATGCCAGGCAGTCTTTCAAGTGCTTTTACATAATTGTTCTCACAACAGTACTGTCAGATATTTATTTCACAAAGAACAGCTTAAGTCAGATTAAGCAGGAGGTCATGCAAGCAATAAGAGGGTGACCTGGGTTGGAACTCCAACACCTGGCTCCAGCAGCCAAGCACGGAGCCACCTGTGACCAGGGGCTGCCTGCCTTCAGTCCCGTGCATCTCTACTGGAGCCCTGCCCTGGGGTGGGACCATTCCCACCTTCCCAGACAGCCCTGTCTCTCAAGGGTCTTCTTTCCCTCTTTGACTGTTTCCTGTACAGGAGATGGGAGCATATCTTAACTAAGCTCAGAATGATTCTTCCCTTATGTAGTTAGTGAAAGGGTTTCCTCCCAGCCTTTTCAAATCTTTTAAGGTCCTGTCATGAGGAGCTGGAACCTCAGGCAGCCTCTTTCCTAGTCTTGCGGTTCATTTTCAGATTACCTGAGACAATACAGTGATTCCCTCCTCCATGTTCCTTTCCCCTGGGGTTCAGGCACGTGCAGTCCTAACAGGATATTTCAGAGATATTCTTTGTGTATCTTTGTGTGTTGCCAAGGGGCTTTAGACATGTCAGTGTTCATCATTGCGCGGGACGATGAGACAGTGAATCCCTCAGAGGCAACTTAGGTCCGGAGGGCTATTTTTATGTACAGTAAAAGACCTCAGGCTACTAAACTTCGGCATTTTGTCTTACTTTTATAAACTGCTCTATTTTCTCCTTCTTTGTGTATTTATCATCTCTTTCAGCCCTGTCTCCTTTCTCACCTGTCAGTGAGTTTCCTCCTTTGTAGGTCTGGTGTCCTGGTTTGAATTTTGCCTGAAGAAGAGATCATTAAGTCCTGAGCCCAACATTGAAGGGCTGTGTGTCTGAGCTCGGTGGAAGCCATTTTCAAATTCAAGCACTGCTTCAGTCATTATGTGCCACACGCCATATCCCGCACTAGGCTGCGTTTCTTACTTCATCCTCACGACCACCCTGTCAGCCGGGGATAAGTATCCCCATTATGTAGACACTGAAGTTAAGCAAGGGGAAGGGTCTTGCCAAGGGTCAAGCAGTTAAAAGCTTGCAGCCCAGGTCTTTTGGCAGAACCACCTCAGAGTCCTCCATTCTTTTTCCCTGTTACTGATTTCCACGCTCTAAATTGCCAGTTAATTATCCTCTCTTTAAATGGTGCATTTCTGTGTTTAATTTCCTTTTTTTTCCTAAAAACAAGTTGCCTGTAATTTGAAACACTGTCTAACTTTAAAAATATTCAGTGATCTAATAGAGATGAATTAGCAAATGGAAATTTCCTGTGAGGGGGAAAAAAAAATCACTTTATAACCTGAAACACAATTCAGTTCTTCTCAAGCCAAGCTCTGTTTTCACTAGCCTGGCTGTTGTGTCAGGGAGGAGTCATCTCCTTCCTTTCCTTGGAGCATGTCTGTTTAAAGATTTAGCAGGCACATGGTGCATCATGTATCAGGGACTATCCTGAACATTTTATAGACGTTAAATCCCTTAGTCCCACAGTGGAAACAAATATCATCATCCACATCTCACAGATGAGGAGACTGAGGTTCAGAGAGCGCTATCTATTTTTAAGTGGCACAGGCAAGATTGGAAGCCTAGTAGTTTGCGTCTAGAGTCCAGGAGCATAAGCACTGCACCGTGGGCCTTCTTTGCTAACTCCTGCTCTGCCAAGCAAAGTAGAACTGCAGCATGTAGGAGGTGAAAGAACTCAGCGAGGAGCCTGGGAGACCCTTCTCTGCGGATTGCTTGACAGGTTTGACGGCCAAACAGTCTAACAGGAAACTATCTTTAGTGCTTCTATCAGCTGGGCTGTTTCAGCGGACTATTGCTGTGGGCTCAAAAAGGAAGAGGGGCCCCTCAGGCATTGTTAACTGACATGGCTTTGGTCTGAAGCAAATCAGTGTGAAGGAGAAACCAGGCAGTGTTTTAGACCACGTATAGCGAAGTGACTGCCCACTGTGGCTTCTCCTACTAGAACCGCCTGCCTGGCATTTTAGAAGAGTCCAGGTGTTTAGAATACCTTAGACATAAGTAGAGCAAATTGTTAAATCAGAAGGAGAAAAAAAAAAAAGATCTTTTGTATTGAAGTGGATTGATGTGTTTGGTTCATAGTCCTGAAATGGAAGGAGAAAAAAAGAATTGCATTTTGCTTCTGCTTTTACAGTTTATAGGATGAAAAATACTCTCAATTCTGCCTTTATCCACAGAGGGGAGCAGAGCAGTTATAAAAACCCAAGTCTCAGCACAATGTAATCAGTTTCCAACCGTTCAGAGTCTGAGTCTTCTGTCTATGAAATACCCTGACGTCTTGCTTCCCGTTTCACTTTTCTCTTGGTTCTAGGCTTTGGACTAGTTAGGTCACAAGAGGAAGAATGGGATAAGTGACCCATGGACTATACAGTCCATGGATTTCTCCAGGCTGGGATACTGGAGTGGGTAGCCATTCCCTTCTCCAGGGGATCTTCCCAACCCAGGAATTGAGCCCAGTCTCCTACATTGCAGGCAGATTCTTTACCAGCTGAGCCAGCAGGGAAGACCCTAAAACTAAAAAGATGAAGGACCAATTCGCTCACAAATTTCCTTTAAAAAAAAATTTTTTTTTTTAATTTATTTTTGGCTGTGTTGGGTCTTCGTTGCTGTGTGGGTTTTTCTCCAGTCGCAGTGAGTGGAGGCTTTTCTTAGTTGCAGTGCATGGGCTTCTCATTGCGATGGCTTCTCTTGTTGCGGAGCATGGGCTCTAGGGCGCGCAGGTCTCAGTCATTACAGCTTGCTGGCTTCAGAGCACAGGCTCAGTATTCCTGGCCCACGGCCTTAGTTGCTCTGTGGCATGTGGGATCGTCCCAGATCAGAGATCAAACCTGTGTTAGTGCCCTGGCAGGGCACCAGGGAAGCCACCAGGGAAGCCCCCAAAAGTTTCCTTTTTAAAGATTGATGAGAAAGAGCTTTTCAAACAGGACCTTGTAGTTGTATGGAATAGAGACTCACCAAAGTTTCCTGGGAAATTCAGAAAACCCAGGAAGTCCCAAGGCTGGGTCTCTCTTAGCATCCCTGCTTTCCTCCCCTCCATCCCTCAGCCCTTCCACTTTCTTCTTCTCTGTCTCTGAGTATCTCTGTGTCTTTCTGTTCATACTCCATCCACTTCTCTCCACCAGCCAATTTCCATGTCCTCTGTTTTATAGAGCACAGACTTTACCTCCTTTTAACATTAGCTTTAGTGTGATTTTTAAAATCAGATTGATATCAGAGCCTCCCTTTCCCTTCAGCTCTGTGACTGCATTGCTCAGTCTCTCAGTTTCCCAGTTTCTGGCTCCCATGACAGCTGTTTGCATGGCCCATTTTTTTTTTTTTTTTTTTGTAGAAAATTCCTTTATTATAGTGCAAGTAACTTTCAGCAGTGACATCAAAACTAAAGAAAACATTTAGCAACATTTGACACCATGCAGTAAATAAGAAAGTGTTTCTTTGAAAATATGTCATCATAGGAACATTATTTCTACATTAATAATGTAGCTGGAAAATGCCAAGGCTGTTTCTCTCGAGGCAAAAGGGCTCCCTCCCTCTTTTTGGATATTTTCTTTTTAATACAAATGAAAGGATTTGCCATTTTAGCAAATCACCAATTCTAAGAGTGATCTCCTTGGAGGTTTTGAACTAAGATTGGCATGATTTGAAATGGGGTTTCAAATTAAAAGAAAACAACAATTTTAAGACAATTCTGGGATAGCCCAGAAAGTAGAAGTCACTTCTATTAACTTTTATGTAGAATATATATATTCACTCCAATTTTGATGCAGAAATGAACAGAATGTCTAAAGCTTGCCTATTATTCCCTCAGAGTCCAATTGTTATTTATGTTCCTTGGTTTTGGTCATATTGCAGTATTAGGGCTCTGGTCAGAAATAATACCTTACACACCCAGATGCTTTCCTGTGAAGCTTAAAATTGTACTTTTCATCCTGAATTCCCACCTTAGACCTCACATGCTGACGAGAGGATGTGAACAGTTTCCAGTTTCCAGCTAATAATTAGTACAGCTGGGTTCGCCCCCCACTAACTTAATTATACCTAAATCAGACCATCACATCATTCAGATTAATTTCAATAGGTTTAACTGAGAGGTTCTCACTGACCCCACAGAACAATGAAGGGTTTACAGTGTATCTCTACACAAAGCTGCCTAAGGGCTTAGCTGCCAACCAGTTCCTGATAGGTAGAGAGAACAGTGTCAGTTCCAACAGCTATACTCCCAACTCTAGTTTCTGCTGAATTATGCAGTGGGTGGGAATGGATGCCCACTCAAAGAAAACATCCTATTGGGGGTGGGGGGTGTCTTCTACCACAAGGAGAATCAAAACCCCTACCAACATATTTCAGGGTGCCCTCTAGGTCTCTCTAAAAACACGATAAAATCTAGTGGCTGCACAAGGTTAGTCAAGGGCTCTAATACCCAGAGCCAGAACACAGCCCTTCTGGCTGAATATGGCTGGTTAAGTCAGCTGGGACATAAAGCTTTTCAATGCTCAGCCAGTCTTGTTGGATAAAGCATCTTCTTACATAACACAATGGAACTGTGCTAAATAGTTTCAAAGTTGAGAAGAATCCAAATATATCACCTATTAAAAACATTCACAGTTTTAGTTTGCTTTTTCTTAAACTTTGGTACTGAAACACCGTCTACATTCATTCTTGACATGTGACAATGACGTGGCCACTTCAGTGCCTCTGCATCTTGTGTAAAAAAAACTCAAAAAGTAAAGTAGGACAAGGACATGTCATAATAAGACACAGTATGCTGTACAAACAAAACCTAAATTATATATAAATACACTCCCACCCCTGGTGGCTCAGATGATAAAGCGTCTGCCTACAATGCGAGAGACCTGGGTTTGATCCCTGGGTTGGGAAGATCCCCTGGAGAAGAAATGGCAACCTATTCCAGTACTCTTGCCTGGAAAATCCCATGGACAGAGGAGCCTGGTAGGCTACAGTCCATGTGGTTGCAAAGAGTCGGACAAGACTGAGCGACTTCACACCCCCACCCCGGTACCCCTTTCCCCTGCTGCCACTAGCTGACCAGAGTAATGCCAAGGGTCCTTCTCTCCAAAGCCAATGCAATTTATGAAATCCAGCACCTACGACTCCAGCCATCCCTTGCCTTGTGATGACATGTGTATCACTGCAGGCTTTTCCTGGAGACTCCCTGTGGTCTAATCAGTTCCACAAGTACAGGGAAAATCCCAGAGCTTCACTGTAGCATTCACACTAATAGCTGAACTCAAAGACCTAGAGTCCTGGGAGTTAACTTTTCAGATAAACTAAGTGGATCATTTCCTAGGTTGGATCCTATCTTATCATACTATCTCAGCAAAGCCCACTCAGTAGGAAGCATCTTCTACTCTGAAGCTCCAAAGTCATTTCTTAGGGATGGGTGAGGGTCACATAATAAAAGTGACACAATGAACTCACAGCTTAAGTTGATATAAATTCTTTCCAAGTAAGTTCTTTGGGCCCATTTACTTCTGCTTTCCATTGCATTCCGAATCATTTTCATACTATACCTTAAAAAATGTATATAACAGTCCATTTTTAAAACTGTCAATGCAATTACTTGTTAATCTGTTTTCAATTAGATTAATAACAACTCAATGAGCTATTATGTAGATCTAGGGGAAAGTAGTTAGTCTTAAGGAAGCCAATACTGTGCTAATTCACAGTAAGGAGAAAAAGCAATGTAAGTAGAATTTTACATAATCATCAAAAACTTGAAAAGCAGTCTTACTGAACTGTTGCAAAGTTTTCCCAAAAACACTTACAGCAATTTATACCAAGAGATCCTAAGTTTAAGGGTAGGAGGATAAGACTCAACTCTTTAAGGTAGAAATTCACCTTTCTCAAGACCGTAATAGGTAATTTCCCCACTCAGACCTAAGATAATTGTACATTCAAAAGTTCATAACTAACTGTTCTTGAGACAGTAATCATTCTCTAACACATACACTGAGTAGAAATAACTACAAGAAAGCTTTAAAAATCTGAGTGAACATTATGCTGCGCAAAAAGAAAAAAAAAAAAAAAAAACCTTGACCAACCTACATTCTATGTTAAATACCCTGACTAAAATGTTAGTTATGCTACACAATTCCACTTCAGTGCAGAAATGAGTTGATTTCTGTGTACCATATTTGTTGTTGTTTTAAGTCTTTAGCACTTTTGTTCTAAATATCACCTTGCTTTGAAAAGATGAATAACTTATTACCAAATCACAAATCCATTTCAGTTAAGTCTGAATAAAATCCAGTACAAATGTATTACTTTGTTCTGAGAATAATGGCTCCGAGTCTTAGTTCTGGCAGCTTCCTAATGTCAAACCGCCATTGAAGTCAGTTGGGTTTAAACTGCACAGAAAGAAGAGACAGTGAAGTCTGCCTTTTTTTTTTTTCTTTTTAAGTCTTCAGACCTTGCTAGGACACTTCTTTCAGACCCACAGTCAGACAGTTGTGCCACATGATGCTCTGAAACAGATGTGGTTTAAACAACATCAGCCAAGCTTGGTGATCTGGAGGTCTCTGTTGATCTTTGTGGTGTTCACTGCAGATAACCTTTGAATGCGGTGGTAAAAATAAAAAAGGTGGTGTCCATCCACAAACACTCTGAAACGTAGGTGCTAACAAAGGACTTCCATCCTGAATGGCTGGTCTGGGACAAATGGGAAGTAAGGGATCGCTGACTGTTCTTCACCCCTTTCCCCAGATATACAAGAATTTCTGAGTAGCTGCTGGTCTGTGAGCACTGCTTTGAGTTCAACTGCCACCTCGCCGGGAGGATATTTCAAATCACTACAGGTCAAGCTGATGGCAAAGCTCACTGTGTTGAGGTTTACAATGCCCATCACTAACACCTTCTTGCCTGGTCTCACGCCACCTTTAATGTGCCCACAAAATGGCACGATCAGTCGTGGGAAGTACATGTCGGCTTGAACTGGAGAGCCCAAGGAGTTTAAATGTGCATTATCTCGTTTCACCACTGCATCACTGTCGGCCACCGGCCCCACGGTCTTCTAGCGCAGCGCAACGGGGTGCGCAGCTGGCGGCCGGGTGGCGGGACTGCATGGCCCATCTTTTTAAGACAGGTTGCAAAAGCCACAGGCAAGTCTCCAAACCTGTGGCCTTCGAGCAAATCGTCCAAGGCTCATTGGCAGTGGCAATTAATATAATAAGTGTCTGTTTCAGTTACAGGGACTAGATGGAGGTGGGTCTTTCTCTTCAAGGGCTTGTGGGTGGACCAGCTTCATAAATGAGTCCATTTCAACACAGGTGAAACTCAGTTAAAATGAGTACATTGCCTGGAGACATACTTTAAAGGTCATCTCAGCATTTGTGCCACTGACCTTACTCTACATTAAAAAGTGATCAATGTCTTTATGGTCCTTCCAGAACAAAACCCATTGGATGAACTCCAAGATAGATGCTTTTGATATTAATGACAAGTATGGCTGAGTTGTATTATGGAGATTTGGTAGGGTCAAATCTATCACTTTAATTTCTGATAGCATAAGTAGGTGAAAATAATGACCTTGTACACTGAAAAGATCTGGTCAGACCTGGGTTATCAGACAAAGATCTTGGTTATTTGTCATTTGTCACATGTGACCAGTCTTCAAACCAGCTTCCTTATCTGCAAAACATTGGTTCAGAAAATAAACTTTACCTCCGAGAACCACACTGCAATCTCACCTGCTTTTGTTTCTAGTGAGGCTCCATGCTGAGCTTTTGATGGACTGTTCTCTGTCATAGGCAGTGGGCAGTGGTGGTTACCAGTCCAGCTTAAGGGTTAAACAAGATGGCATATGTGCTGTTCTTAGAGTGTGTGTGTGTGTGTGTGTGTGTGTGTGTGTGTGTTAGTTGCTCAGTCGTGTCAGACTCTTTCTGACTCCATGGACTGTAGCTCTCCAGGCTCCTCTGTCCAATACTAGAGTGGATTGCCATTCCCTTCTCCAGGGTATCTTCCTGACCCAAGGGTTGAATCTGGGTTTCCCGCATTGCGGGCAGATTCTTTATCATCTGAGCCACCAAGGAAGCCCAAGAATACCGGAGTGGGTAGCCTATCAAGAGACAGGCTTCTCCAGGGCAGCTTCCCGACCCAGGAATCGAACTGGGGTCTCCTGCATTGCAGGTGGATTCTTTACCAGCTGAGCATACACGCTCATTCATACAAACACTGAATCTGAATCTCATAATTTTCATGTAATAAAATCTTCTCGACCATTTAAAAATCTAAAAATTGGCCATAGCTTGCGAGCCATACAAAACAAGCAGAGGGATGTATGGATATGGCCTGTAGACCAGAGTTTGCCCACCACCAGCATAGAATATTATGTTTCACAAAAGAGTTTTGTATGTCCAAATGGACCTCATTTGTTTCTGAGATCAACTCACTGAAGCAGGTAGGGAAGAAATTACCAGCCCCGCTTTACAGAGTAGGAGAAAGTCTCAGAAGGATTAAGCAAGGTACTAAGGATCATAGTCAGTAAGAAATAGACATGAGATCTAACCCTAGTCGCCAGGATTCAACTGCTCTTTTACTATACCTTTTTCATCTTTATGACTGCTCCCACCAGTGAAGCAGGAACTCTCATAACCAGGATTTGCTAGTACTTTCTAAAATTTGCTAGTACCGCACTTTGCTAGTTAAGGAATTGTATGCACTGTGAGGAGGACAGAGAGAGAGAGAAAGAATATGTCTTCTGATACTCTGCAACCCCAGAAACTTGACCTCGGGAAGCAGGCCCTGAGGGATTTGAGTCTCCTCTGAAATCTCTTCTTGTGGCAGTTAGCATGTATCCAGCATCCGCTGTCTCAGAGCCCCACGGCCTCTGTTTGCTTTTCTGTCTGTTATGTGTCCCAAAGGCCCAATACAAGGAAGAAAGAAAGAGAGGAAAAAGAAGAGAAGGTAACTGCAAAGTGAGTTTATGTCTTAGCTATAGTGTAGAAACTAGAATTTCTTTTTTGGTATGCTGCCTACATGTTGGTATTATGCCACCACACTGACTGTAGTGCCCTGGAATTGGCCCTATGATCTGAGTACCAATTTCTCCTTGGACATGGACTTCTGAGTCATAGAAAATACTATGATTCTCATTCAACTGGCAAGTTATTTCACATTCAAAATTAACTACTTAATTAAAAAAAATTAAAATGATCAATCTATACATATACATATATATGTGTGTATATATATAAAGTGTATATATATAGTTACACATATATAATAGTTACATTATTGTATAACTATACAAGTTACAAGGTGGCTCAGACAGTAAAAAATTTGCCTGCAGTGCAAGAGATGTGGGTTCGATCCCTGGGTCAGGAAGATCCCCTGGAGAAGTGAATGGCTACCCATTCCAGTATTCTTGACTGGAGAATTCCATGGACAGAAGAACGTGGCAGGCTATAGTCCATGGGGTCATAAAGAGTCAAACATGACTGAGTGACTAAAACTTCAAGTAGAGTAAGATTTAAAGATATATAAGGACTTAGTCTGTTCAGGTTGGCATAACAAATACTACAGGCATTTATTTTTAACAATCTGGAGGCTGAGAAGTCCCAAATCAAGGTGCCAGGCTTTTTGTTTCCTGGGAAGGATTCTTTTCCTGGCTTACAGATGGCTCCCTTCTTCCTGCATTCTCACATAATCTCTTCTTTGTGCAGCTGGGGAGAGAGAGAAGGCCAAATTCTCCAGTGTCTCTTTTTATAAGGGCACTAATCCCATCAGACCAAGGCCCCACACCTATGCTATCATCTGACCCTAATTACCTCCCGAATGCCAATTCCTTCTCTCAATTCCATCATGTTGATGGTGGGTAGAACTTCAACATATGAATTGGAGAGGAACATAAACATTCAATCCATCACAAGTACCCTTTTCAATAATATTTATAAAATTTCCTCTTTCTCAAATATGGGGGGGGGAGTTATCCATCCATTTATTGATTTGCTAGTTATTTTAATAATTTTTGAGTACCTACTGTGTGCTAGGTCTGTCTCTTTCAGGGATTGAAAGCCTCAGGACTCACAGACCTCCCTGCAACCCAGAGTAAACATCCCCCGCCTGCCTTTCTCCCTGGCTGTCATTATCATCTATTCCTTTTCATGTGGACTTATTGAATAAATTTCCCAAGGGGTTTGAAATGCATTTTTGTTGGCTCTCCACCTTTCTTTTCATCTGGCTCAGCCAACAGAAGACGATAACTGCTAAGTGCGCCCCATGCTTCACAGTGTGACTGCTTAACAGCTCTGTGTTTGCAATTAGTTTTTACCTCCTCAAAGGAAAGGGCCTCTCTGCCCATAGGTACTATACTTGGCTTTTAAATATTTAATAATTAATTGCTTGGATTTGCAATTTTTCTCCTTCTTAAATTCTTAGCTGGCATCTAGGTCACTTATAAGATTGATTCAGATTTTTAAATGGTCATACTCTCCCCCCTGCAAAAATGTACATTTTAAACACATACCTACATAACATTAAAAATAATGTTTAAAATAGAAATATAAAGTGATTTCCCATAATTACCATCACCTTGATAGAAACAGAGTCAGACACTTTAAAGTTCTGGAAGGATAGCTAAAAGGATTGTCAAGGCAGTCATACACCAGTATGAGAAGCAGGAGTGCATGTCCGTGGCATAGCACTTCTTGCATGCATATACCACTTGATCCATTCTTTCTGTGCTCACAAGTCTGTAGGGGTCACCAGTCCTAGTGGTGTCAGAGCACACAGATGAACAGAATCAGTTGTGGGGAGTGCCATGGGTACTTGTTACTTACATGACTTTTAAGTATGCAAACAATTTACATCTTCCATAAATTAAGGCAAAGTCAAGATTTCCCCCTCAACCCCATTGATACAGGAAACAGGAGGCCATAAGGCACCAGAGGCCTTAAGGCTCTGGTTTCATACTACCTCAGCTCACAGCCCAGCTCCACAAATGACTAGCTGAACTTTGGTCAAGATGCTTAAAACCAATAAGCTTCCATTTCTTCATCTATAAAATGGAGGTTATAATAGGTTTTAGGTTGTAAATTATGAGAATGAATTGAGAATATGAATAAAAGAGCAGAGTATTTGGCATTTAGGGTAAGTACTCACTGGGCTTCCTAGGTGGTGCTGGTGGTAAAGAACCTGCCTGCCAATGCAGGAGACGTAAGAGATGGGGGTTCTATCCCTGCCTCAGGAAGATCCCCTGGAGGAGGGCATGGCAACCCACTCCAGTCTTCTTGTCTGGAGAATCCCATGGACAGAGGAGCCTGGTGGGCTACAGTCCATGGGGTCACAAAGAGTTGGACACAACTGAAGTGACAGCATGCACACACTCAATAAAGGTATTAAATACTCAATAAAGGTAATAAATAAAATAGTGATATTTTCAAAGCTACTGCTACTAATTATTAGTAGTAGCATCATCATCACTATTATTATCGAGAGGTCATCTATTGTAGTAGTTAAGAAAGAGACCTTAGGTTCAAATAAACATAGCCAAGATTTAGCTCTGCCACTTACTAGTTCTATGATCTTGGGCAACTGGCTTTACTTCTCTCAGCCTCACTTTCATCATATCAAAAAAGTATAAAGAGCATTGTAGATGTTAAATGGGCACTAAGTCATGGGCATAAGAAAATACAAAGTACATAATAAATAGTAATTGTTCTATAAATGTTACCAATGAGGATGACAGTGCTTTCTTAAATGTAAAAGGGAGGGAAGAATTATGCTTAAGAGTGTTAGATCCATGATTCACTGGGTCAAGAAAATGTATTATTATTGATAAGGGGGTGGTGGTCCTAGCTGATTTGAGAAATAACAAGTACTTAAAAACACATGTTCAACTCTTCTCACGTAATTCCAAACCACTAGGGAAACCTACAACCCTGAGACAAACTGAGATTGCGTATGCATTGATCAAATTGAGAGTTAATTTTTTAGTGGTATAAAGAACACAATTTTGAAGCAAAGAAGACAGAAAACTTAGAAATGATATAGTTCAACATTTTCATTTTTTTAAATAAGAAAACTGAGACTCAGGGAGAGAAAATTATTTGTCCAAGCTAAGGATCAGGCGCTTGATCTTAACATGTAGTCAATAAGGTTTTGCTGAAAGAATGAATAAAAGAAGGATGTATTTTGCATCTCTATATTTCTATGTTTATGTGTTGGTGTGACTCTTGAATTTTTGATTGAAGATTGTGTCTATGGGTCAACTGAAAACGGAGACAGTCATCAGAATCTTTCAAAACACCTGTTTCATCTGTGATTTTATATATACAAATTATGAGAGAAGAAAATTCTTACTAAATACTCACTAAGAGCCAGTCACTTACACAAAATGTCTCATGGAAACTCCATAATAATCCTGGGAAGAAATCTACCCATCAGGGTTCAGTATAGAAAACAGAAACTATGCTGGTTGTTTTAAGAAGAATTTGATGCCTACGAAACTACTGAAAGGGCTAGATGGCCAAGCCTCAGACAAGACCTTCAGGAAAAATGGGTCCAAACATCACCTTGGAAGCTGCCTGCCAAGGGAACTGCTCCCTCTGCTACAGTTTACATGCTAAGAGTCTAAAAAAGGCCACATCCACTGCAGACTCTGATATCATACCTTCAAAGCCATGCATCAGGGACATGACTCCAACCAGGACTGCTGCCCCCAGAGCTATGCTACAGCTGCTATTATCCACGCCAGCAAATGTTGTTGCCCTTCAAGCTACTGCCTATTTTCCCATATGACTTAGTTTTAAAGTCAGTTTTCATAGTGTTCATCTGATTGGTTGAAGCTAAGTCAGCAAGAACCTTCTGGGGCTTCCCTGATGACTCAATGGTAAAGAATCTGCCTACAATGCAGGAGGCTGCCTGCCAATGCAGGAGACACGAGTTTGATCCCTGGGTGAGGAAGATCCCCTGGAGGAGGGCATGGCAACCCACTCTAGTGTTTTTGCCTGGAGAATCCCATGGACAGAGGAGCGTGGCAGGTTACAGTTGATAGGGTCACACAGAGTCAGACACAACTGAAGCAACTTAGCACATGCACAGTTATCACCGGGATAAGCATTGGAGAATATAATAATGAAACAGACAGAGGTCTTGCTATGGAGAGTTTTCCAGTAAAAAGCATAAATAAATAAATAAGAATATGATCACAAAACTACAGGATGTGGTCTATTAGACAGTCAACACTGAGTGCTGTGGAAGAACCTAGCAGTAGCACCTGGCTCAATCTGGGGACAGAGTAGACACTCATTGCATATTTATTTTTGGTTCTTAACAGGTGAGTGAAAAGTTCAGCAATTTGGCCAATGTAACTTGATTGTTGGGACTAATATAATTTCTCATGTATCTCATTTGAAGGCACTGTAATAAAAGGTGTTTCATTTTCACAGGTATTTATCTTATTGGTTTTGTTTTGTGTACAGTGAAAACAGCAATGCATTCTCAACAGTGAGAGCTAGGGATTTGTGACCAAGTCACTAGGCTTTCTGCAAGCATCATTTTCTGAAACAGATTAGCCTACTTCCCCACCCAGTAATTCTTTATTAGAATTCTTAAAAAGTAGTAAAAAGTAGAAAAAATTGTAGCCTAGCTAAGGTTCAATATCAAAAAATACTATCCTGGAAAGATACATTTATAGAGTAAGACTTCAGGAAAACAAATATTGAGATACAATGGGACACCTTTCTTACTTGTTTTCAATTATTTCAATCATGAATAATCCAACAATTGTCTTCCTATCAAAACCTCAAGGAGCACACAAATCCTAGAACAAAAGTGACCTTTGGGCCAATGAAATGGCTGCTTCAAGAGGGTTCTATGACCTCTCAAGGAGTCCGAAGTGTCACAGGTGGAAACAGTACATCAGAAAAGTTTAGACATGATTACTAACCCTTATTTTCATTAAAATACATGTTTGTACATGGAAGCAAGACCAGCAGTCTTGAAGTCCTCAAACAGGCAGTGCAGTTTTAATTAGTTGAGTATGGAGACTCATTAATATGCAAATGAGGAGCTTACCAATATTAATCATCTGTTTTACTAGGCAGCTTTTACTAAAGAGTTTCTAACGAGTTTGCAAATTAAGTTTCTTTGACATTAAAAATCAGCTAAACGCCTGTCTGAGAATAATCTCTTCTAACTCCAGGGCAGGAAAGGGGGATTTTTTTTTTTTTTGGATGAGAAACAGCCATGTTTAAAACCAATTCCCATGTTGGCAAGCACCGAGCAAGAGTTCTGCATCAACCCTTTCCAGACTCTAATTGAAACCATTTCTGCAAGAGAGAACCAGAAAAATAGTTGGAACAAGAGACAAATATGAGTCATGGTGATTTAAAGATACATGAACTAGAAAGCTTCATCACAAAATGTGTTTACATAGGTGACTGGCATTGTTAAAACACAAAAGAGGTTATTATATTTTTAAAAGTCCCTTCTATGGCCTTTAGCATACACCTGTGGTTCTGTTTTCTTGGAAAAGTTGAAGATAGGGTTGGATTCTGATTTATCAAGGGGATTAGAAATATGGGGATGCAGTTCAAGGTTCTCTTGCGATCACTTTAATTTCTGAATTTGTTTTCATTAAGTTTATAAAAAAGTGTATGGGCTTGGGCTCAATCATGTAAATCATTTTCAATGTCAGCTAACTCCATTATTGTGTCATTCGGTGATCAAAACAAAACACATTCATACATTCCTTTAGGTTCCCTACTTCCAGGAAAAATGTCAGAAAGGAAATTCTGTAAAGGAGAGAATAGGCTAGATGCACATCACCCAACTTCTGCTCCATCAATTGAAGCACAGTTGACCTTTAAAATTTTTCTCTCTCCTTATAATCCTATGGAAAGTCAAAGAAAGTTTTGAAGTGATACACTTTCAAAAAGCTCACGATTTGTGTTTCTTCTCAAAATTTGAAACTCTTTCCCATGCCCTTCAACTTCCTACAGCTATTAGCTAAAAGTTACCAGGCAAGACAAATTCGTCATCCATAATCTTCTTATTCATTCATTAGTTTGTTCAGTAAATGAAAACGAATGAACTTTTTCGCCAATGCAATATTTGTTGATGGAATTGAACCACGGTTCTGAGAAACTCCTACTGTATGAGGTACTTGTGGGATACAAATATGTATTAGCAGTTTCAAGGGACTTAGAGTCTACCAAGCATATAAAATATGTTCCCAATAAGCCCACTTTGAAGAAGTGTGTGATTAAAACAATGAGAATTGTCTATCTCGTGTGTTTTTAACAAATGACTGAAAATCTTAGAAAAGACATCCCATCTCAATCTCATTCTTGATATAGTAAAGATAGTCCTCATACAATACATCAGAGAAAAGGATATGATTGGTGATGTAGTAATTTTAAGTTTTATAAGTTTATACAAAGTTAAGTGGCTAATGCAGCAAACACTGGGGATTATTCCCATTTTTCCATCTTAGAGGAAGAACTTCAGTCTATGCATAGGTTTACTTGCTACAATGATGCAGAGTCAATGAATGGCATTCACTTAAAGACATCAGACCAGGAACACCAGACTGTACTGTTTGGTCTCTTATAATCCTGGCTTGTCCAAAGCCTTCTTTCTTTTGGTCAATGCCTATGCTAAATATCGTGGCTGGTGGAAAACACTGTTAGGTTTAGGCTCATTTAAATTCATGGCAAAAAGAAAGAAAATCCTTAATCAAAGGCACAAGATAGATTTTGCAAAGAAGTAACGGCCAGAAAATTAATCCAAAATGCTCTTTGGTTTGGGCTTCTGTGTGAGCACAACTTGGCGGCAGGTCTTGACTGGAGGTTCTGGGAGTTGCAGGAGTGGAAAATGGAAATGGCTCATCTGCACCTGCCCTTTCTCTAGAGATTAGACTCATCCTCTCCCATGACACTCATGGCCAGTTCTCACTCTGAGAAAGAAGGCTGCAGGCCACCTCCTCACTGATGCCCAGGCCCCAGCAGGCTGGTCCTACAAGTCACTCTCAGCGGAACTATGCATGTGTGTGTGCTCAGTCACTTCAGTCGTGTCTGACTCTTTGCAACTCTTTGGACTGGAGCCCACCACACTCCTCTGTCCATGGGATTCTCCAGACAAGAAGACTGGAGTGGGTTGCCATGTCCTCCTCCAGGGGATCTTCCCGACTGGGGGATCAAACTCCCTTTTATTTTGTCTCCGGCATTGGCAGGCAGGTTCTTTACCACTAACACCACTTGGAAAGACCCAGTGAAACTATATTGTTCTACAAAACAGATGTTTGGGTATGGGATGTATTTCTGTGGCCTGTGTGGGTTTTAATCTTTTGCTATGGAACAACTTAATCCAATAGAACTTTCCATGGTGATAAAAATGTTCTATAAATCTGCACTGTCCAATATAGTAGCCACCAATCACAGGTAGCTATTGAGCACTTAGAATATGAAACTTAATTCTTAATTTTTAATCTTAATTAATTTTAATTTAAATAGCCACATTTGACTAGTAGCAACACATAATGGACAGTACAGACTTGTAAAATTACTTCATCCATTTGGATTTCCATGAATGGAAAAGAATGAATGATCAAAATGATCACTCTATAATAATGACACAATTCTGGTTTAAAGGTATGAATTAATTCTTTTAATTCTGACATAAATAGAATGAATAAAAGCCTGAAACTCCCCCTCCCCTCCAGGATTTGGGTGACATCTCAGAGTGTGTCTTTTCAATATCCAAATGACAAAGTGAAAGGAAAATAATTTATAAAAACCAGGTATTTTACTAGATGATTACCTAGGTGTTTTGAGTATCAGTAGATGCTTATATTAATAGCATTAAACTCTCACATTCTCAGTCAACATTTTTAGGCAAATAAATAATTACTTAATAACTTACTGTTAAATAATAACATCTAGATAACTAATTCAAACTGCTGTTTGGATCAGACTCCTGAACAACTTGGTGGTATGTCTACACTGGAGTGAAATTTGCTTGAAGATTATGGGTTCAATATTATAGATGATGTGTTCTTGTATAAAGACAATCATTTTTTGAGTGGTAATATACATATGAAACTAAGAACAACTAATACAAAGCAACATAGAATCCAAAATTTTTTATTTGAGGAATTTTGTGATATCCTTAAATTTAATGTACAGGTAATATCCAAAAAGAAATACCCGCCATATCTTCAACAGAGGTAGATGCTACCAGAGACTCACTGGGTCTGAGTCTGATGACTGGAATGTGGCTCTCCTAAGATGCTGCCTGCACTTCTGAGCTTCTTCCTCTGATTGACCCATGTTGATCAGCTTGGACACATATAACAGACTAGAATTTTGTCACTTTTAAATCTTCTACCTTCTATGAATGTGGTCAACTTAGGCTAGAATGAAAAATACACTTGTTTGGCCAAATTCTAGGCAAGGGTTTAAGAGCACCTGCTCCTCTGGTTGCGTTAATATGGCTGCTGGCAGATCGACTCCCTTGTTTATACAGCCTGCCTTACTTCACAGGATTCTTCTGAGAATCAAATGAGATCCCAAGAGAGTTAGATTCCCGCAGTAGAAAGAGCAGTCAGATGATCGAAAATACCTGAATTCTAACCCCAGGACTTGACTTAATTTCTTTGGGTTTTTGTTTTCTTATCTGCAGGACAAGGGTAGGAATATCTCCTGTATTTGTCTCCTGGAGTATCGTGCACTACATGAGATGCTCTATGTGAACACACTTTCCAGTTCTGTTTCCATTTTAGACTGAGATTTCTGGTCACTGTCATCTAGATGAGATTCATTTACTTTTATCTAGTCCCTGAGTCACCAGTTGCAAACATACACGGGATTAGTGGTGTGGTTTGTGAGGGTGAAATTGAGTGAGAAGAACCATAAAAGGCCCCAAATCTGTGGCGTCAACTTCATTAAGCAGGCGCAATATTCATCAACGTGATCCATCCTCAGTCAAATGCAGCCTTCTGCCCTTTTGCAGCTTAGCCCTGCTGTCAGCAGCTGGGGGCCCTGCCAAAGGGCAGAGGGAGGGAGTCCCAGGTTGCCCACACTGCGGATGATCTCTGGAATATTCAAGAAGGACTGCAAAACAAACCCCCAGTCATCATTTTACTTTAAAAAGCAAAAAATCTCCCAGATAATGAGCATTTTGCTCTAATAAGAACTGTAGGATTGATTAGGTTCAAACTGTTAACAGACATCCTTATGGTTAATGAAGCAGCATTGAAAATGCCTCTTGATTCTTTGGAAACTTCAATCATACAAAGGCAGCAAGGAGGGAGGACAGAATTGGAGGTGGGGTACGTTAAACTGTGTGCTAGTTAATGTACTCAAGATAATGAACAAAAAATGTTTGTTCTTTGATAAGTTAATATTTATGGAGAGTCATCTCTGCAGTGGGCAAACAATACACTTTGATGATTATCGTTAAAACATTCTTTGGGGTCACATGTTTTCCTGTGAATCTTGAGTGGAGGAGGAAGCTGCTGCCATTTTAATTCCTTTGTTAATGTCTTTATGAATGCAATTAACACTTCATTCACGCTTCTTTGTTTCTGGATCCCATTAGGATGTGGTTTATGCCAGTTTCTCTCTCCCAGGAGACAGCCCACATCACACAACATTTCACTCAGCTGTGTGGCTTAGCACTGACAAACTCAATTTACCAAACGCAGGAGTGAGTTGACACCATGCTGAGGCAGTCGTCCTGATGGGAAGAAGCGACTCCTTTCATTCCAAGGGGTGGCACACCTCTGAGCAGCAGTTTGTATGCCAGAGTCTGGGAGGCCAGGAAGCAGGAGAAACCTCTGCAGATCAAGAATGCGAAGATCCGAGGCCTTAAAACGGAAAGCCAACTATGGTAGATAAAACAGGTTGCCATCATCTTCATCAAACCTTAGTGAGGGCTAACTAGGTAGAAAGTAAGGGAAGAGCCAGAAGCAAGGGCCCCTCTAGAGCTTAAGAGACCAGCGATATCCATAACAAACACATCAGCAAGACCAGAAGGCACCACGGATCTCTGAGCCATGGGGCCTGGGGGGAGAGCTTTTCTGAGGATGTGGGATTTAAAGTAAAAGCAGTTCCCCTGGCTATCCTATAGAGGTCACCAGGAAAAGGGGGAGGGTGGGAAGAATTGCAAAGAGGGAAGAGAAGCAGGCATTAGCAAAGAGGGGCAGAAGTGTGAAGTGAGTAAGAGGGGTTGTGTTCACAAGAAATTACTTCCCCTTTATATTAAAGTCTCTCCTCCAATTGATGGCATCATTTCTATTTCAAATATCAGTGTGATATTTGCTTAACAGCCAAAGGCACTGCAGATGAATATATCTGAATCTTACTAAGATACTGTACAGAGGAGATGGAGGAGGTCTGAAGTGACATCAGAGACAAAGGGAAGAAGCAGGCGCTGCCGGTCATTCGCAGTGATATTTTTACTTTAAATGAAGAATAATTACTTATAGGCCTTGGACCTGTGTCATAATTTTAAGTTTATTTTTCTCTGACAAAGATGAAAAAAGGGCAGAATTTCCAATAAGTGTTATGAAGCATAAAATATTACCAGGAGAGGAAGTAAAACAGCTGATAGCCCCAGGTCATCTGTGTCTAGCATTAAAGGTGTGTGAATAAATCAAAGACCGCATTCCACTTGCAGTTTTAACATTATTTAATGATATGAAGATTGGTTGTTTTCTTCTCTCCCAGATTCTCCAAAAATCTAACCTTTGTTCCATTAGTTATACATCCTTATTACCAAGACCTTTCTCACATCTCTTTCAACCAGACCTGGGCCGTCAACGCCAGCATATTCTATTATAATAAGGCCCGGATTGGCCAGCCCCTGTGCATTAAAGCGTTACTGACCAGTTATGCCCCGGCACCTTTTTGCATTAAGAAGGGTTATTTTGCCTACATTTCATCATATGTGACAGCTGTTCGTGGGAAGAATGGCTTCCTGCACTACATATAATTCTTGGCCAAAGAACAAGTCACAACTAATGTCATCACTGATTTTAATCAAAGGTTAGAGTGATGCTGATTTTATAAGTGGCTCTTCCTTTTTCTGTAGCAAATAATTGTCATTTGTCAGTTTTAGAACTACTCTGATTTATTGGAAGGGTAACACCTCATTAGGATTAAGAAATTAATGCCCAGGCATTAAAAAGCGAAAGGAAAAAAGGTGATAATCTGTGTATGGGGAGTTGGGGTGGGAGTATTCTGAGATTCAAAAAAAAATCTTTACTTTTGTCCTTGTGCGTTTTTTTTTGGATAGAAAAAATCACTCTGCATTCCCTGGCCTCAAGCCACTAGGTAGCTATGTAAAACATAAACAGGGTCTGTGTTCTGCTGCATTTGAGAAAGATGTAAATGTGTAAATATGATGGAAGAGGTTTTATTTTCTGTCTCCCTCTCAGGAACGGTCTGACAGCCCCAGGCTGGAGAATGTGTCTCTCCCAAGTGCTCTGTCACCCTGGTAACCATGGAGACCATGACGATCGATTAGATGCCATCTGATCTCAACCTCATAAAAAAAAAAAAAAGGCAGCAGATGGCAACCAGGCCACTAGACCTGTCTCAAGAGAGACACGAAGGAAGAGAGAAAGGGAAGGAAGGAGGGGAGAAAGGAGATACTCGGGTAGACTGGTGCCCAGAGAAGAAAGCACAGAAGCAGTTCTGGAAATGAACATCCTGGAAAAGAGTGGAAATAGAAACAGAAAGCAAGGCAGGCCGGAATCGGGGAAAGAAGAGACATGATGCAAAAATGAAGCTACATCCAATTGTGTGATATATCTCCATAGTGAGTGAAGGAGGGAAAGCACAATGAAAGCAAACCAGCTCTGTCCTCACTTTTTCCTTGGGTCTGTAGGTCCCAGAATGCTCTGGAATCTGGGCCGTAGGGGTCTCTGAGGGGCATTCACAAGGCTGTCCTTATGTCTCTCGTATCAGTTGGAACTGGATGCATCTGTAGAAGAACTCTGAGACCTGGCTTTCAGGAGGAACTCCCAATCAGACGGGGTTTTCCAATGGCCTTCAGATGACTGGATGTGTTGATACCTGATAATCTTGCCAGCCCATCTCCAGCAGTGTTCTAGTTACTCTTAAAGGGACAAGTCATAGTCAGGTCAGCAGATACCCAAGGTGAAAAGAACAGTTACGCTAGTGCTGATAACAAGAGACTTAGCCATCATCCTAGAGTAACGTAATGGTGGATATTTATAAAACGCTTATGTGCCAGACACTGCTAAACACTGTGTACAGATTATTTTGTGTATTTAATTTAATCCAGACAACGATGCTATAAGATAGGTGCCATTAGTATCCCCATTTTACAGTCAGAAACTGAGTTTAGAGAGCACACCAATAATGTATACATAAAATACACATACTATATTTGGTTAAAATACATGTGTTTATCTATCTACACACACACACACACACACACACACACACACATTTCTACCAAATAGAGTAATAATCTTTTGGTTAACTCTCCTGTTTTCTACAATATTACAAAACCCTTTCATGTTTTGAGAATGCCCCTCCACTCACACCCTTACCAATGACAGGCAGGCATTCTTATCCTTCATCTTTGCCAACCTGAGATATAAAATGGTATCTAATTGGTATCATGTTTGATGAGCGGGTATGTTAAACAATCCTTTCTATGTTACCAGACATTTTTATTTCTTTTTTTAAAAAAATTGCCCACATGTGTCATTGTCCTACTTGGTATTAACTTCAGGATAAGGCAAAAAGGTGAAATATAATCCATGTAGTCTCTACAAATTCACTGGCATTGTCAGAAAGTGCATTGACATTTATGACCAGAACAAATTTACATTCTTTGCATAAGTTGACGTCCTGCTCTATATATTTCAGAAGGAAGCTAACATTTACAGAACACCTATTACTGAGTACATTTACTCTTTAGAACAGCCCTATTCATTTAATCCTTATAGCTTCATTTAATTTCGGTAGTAGCATTTAATTTTCACAAAAGCTCTAAAAGGCACTTAATATTCTGCCTGTTTTCACAAATGTAGAAATCAAGGCTCACAGTCACACAACTATTTAAGCAGTAGGACTGGGATTTAAACCCAAGACACTCCAAGTCCAAAGTAAATTTTCTTTTCTCAGTTCTCTACATACAATTGCCTAGGGCAATGATCCTCTTTTTTTTTTTTTCCCTTCACTTTATAAACCCTAAGAGGATTCCTGAATTCTATAACCCTATTAATTTTCTTGCATTCCCAACACACATGTGCCATCCTACCACTCAAATCCAAAGGAGTGTCAGGATGGTTGTGCAGTTAGGAAAGATTGATAATATGGAAAAATTCATTTTAGTTCATATCATCCATTTTATAAATTTTTCTTTGTGTGTGTGTGTGTGTGTGTGTGTGCTGTGTGCTTTAAAATCTGAGTAATAGTTTAATCAATCCAGAGCTGAAATGAATAGAAGCATAGGTAGATCTAGAACTGCTTCCCCTCAATAGATTATTGCTTTGGGGACCTGAAGCTTCTATAATTTAAAAGGCCTATTTTTTTCCCTCAAAAAAAATTTTTTTTTAAATGTGGACCATTTTTTTGTGGACCATTGAATTTTGTTACAACGTTGTTTCTGTTTTATGTTTTGGTTTTTTGGTCGAGAGGCCCATGGGATCTTAGCTCTCCAACCAAGGATTGAACCTGCGCCCCCTGCACTGGACGGAGAAGTCTTAACCACTGGACCACCAGGGAAATCCCTAACAGGTCTTTTAGTACATGTGCTGCCGAAGTGAGCACCCTAACAGGTCTTTTAAAAGAAAAAGATTTCTAATACAAAATTAAGCTCAAGGCTGAGTATTTATAAGTATATAAATATATATAAGTATATAAGTATATAAGAAAAATCACCATAAAATTTTAAAATATTTAAATGACACAATCATCACACAATTAAAAAAAATACACTGTATTTTTGTACCTTAACTATGTGATTTTTCCTTCATTTTGGGGGCTCCATACTCTACTTCTTTATATGATAAAGACCTTATAATATTTTGTCTAGAGAGTGTAATGACAAATCATTCTTTCCTATAGCATTGTTGATCATATTTGTTTATTAATATCGTAGAAAAGTTTCTGTGCGCATCACAGCTTATTTTTGGCATCATCACACAGATGTTTAGAATTATAGTCAAATTTTGGAAACTTTACCCAAATTTTTGTCATCTATATGATTGCAGAGCATCCCCAGTTTTTTGTTGCTGTTTAGATCCTAATCTTAGAGGTTTTGAACTGATGGTGCTCACTGTTAACTCTTTTGTTGTCTATATCCTCTTGTAGTAGTATATCATGAATTATATCATCCTTGTCCATATTCCTGTCAAGTCATAAAGAAATACAAATACTTTTTTAAAAATATGTTCATATAGCTCACTCTTCTTCATTAATCAGACCATTAAATAATTCAAAAAACTACTTATTATTTCTATTAGCAATTGATCTCTTCCTCAATGACTTACTACTTTTAGAAGAATTTTTTTTCATTACAAGTCTCTTTAGATGTCAGGGTAATTTCCGTTGACTTCATATACAGATATATGAAAAACAACTTTATGTGGTAGAAAACCCACAAAAGTAGACATTATGTCTTCATATATATTCCTAATAGGAAAGAACTTCTATTTGAGTAGATGTCAATGAATTCTGAATCCTTTGTTTAAATTTGATTGGAAAGAATTTTCTGGAAAGAATTTCCAGACTACCCTCTGGCTTCATTTCAAACGTTTAGTTTCCTCCACTAAGGTCATCAGAACACATTCATATTGTGATACAACATTTAAATCTGGCACTTAATGTGAGGACAACCAGATGAGTTTCCACAGTGGGTTGTGGGATGTTTCTAAAAGGCTTTCCTACAAAAGAATGGCTAGAAATAATTCTACACACAAGAGACTAGGAATCACATAAATATATCCCATTAAACACCAATAAACATATTTCCAACTGAACTTGCCTTATCTGGCCTCCCAAAATGCTGCCACTACCCTGGTGCCCCGAGATAAGAGGGCAAGTTGGAGAAGAAAGAGATGGCAGTCTGAGCTATTGGGACTAAAATATCTGACTTTAACATATTTTGCAAAAACATATGACAAATGAATACTTTACTAGGGCTCCTCCTAGCAAATGAGGGGCACCACAGCTTAACCTTCATCAGTTTCATGATAAATCCACCAGTGGATTTTGGAAGGGGATTGGAGGGCGTTGATATTTGGAGAATGAGGACGGGCCTGTGGAGAGTGCAGGTGCGCCATGGTTCTGCTACTTGGTTTAAATGCTGTCTGTGATTCCCGAACCTGAAGGATGTTGGGTTTCCCAACTCCCTGACGTGGGTCTAGTGTGAGAATCTAATCAGCAGTTGTCCCTGACTGAATGAAGCAAGAAAAAATTGCCTTTCTTATCTTTTACACATTTATTTTTGGCCCTTTTGGTTCTGTATGCTTCATTTTCCCTTTATCTCTCCCTTCAGCCATATAGCGTCCTCTGAAGATTTCTTCTATTCTATAAAGGTTTGCTCTTGGTAAGAATTCAGCTGTCTCATTTGTTCACTCACAAATGTTTATTCTGCATGTACAATGACGCTTGGTGGCTCAGATGATAAAGCATCTGCCTGCAATGCAGGAGACCCAGGTTCAATCCTGGGTTGGGAAGATCCCCTGGAGAAGGAAATGGCAACCCACTCCAGTATTCTTGCCTTGAGAAATTCCATGGACAGAGGAGCCTGGCGGGCCTATAGTCCATGGGGTCACAAAGAGTTGGACACAACTGAGGGGCTAACACTGTGAATTAGGCACCACTTTAGTTATGAGGGACAAAGCAATGAACAAGACAAAGATATCCCTGGCCTCACAAAGCTTATATTCTTAGAGCTAGTAGGATAGAAAGTAATGTCCACTTTAGAACAGCGAATTTTTAGTACCGTATTAGTGCTCTCATGGAAATTTCCATCTGATGCCTTTTATATCTTGTTGTTAAGAGACTGTCTTTATTCCTGAGTTAACATAATTTCAAATATCAGGGATTTCAGGGAAGTATTTCAGATAGGAAGGGAACACTTTTCAATTCCTTGAAGACTTCCACTTTTGTTTATGTACAAAATGGGCCTTGACTTCCATAAGTTTGATTGACCCTCCTCTAGCCGATGCCCCATCCACTAGAAACTGTATTCTTATTTTCCTAGCCTCTAGAATAGTCCCTGGTCTATCAACCAGGGCATTTTGAGGACTGTTTTAAACTGTACAGTAGGATGTATTCCTTCGTCCTCTTCAACAACTTCTATGCTCAGGTTGAGTATGGCCATGGTAGATATATGTTTCTAAGACTTTGGATCCTTCTATCTGGTCATATTCAAACTATCCTGAGTGATGACAAGGCTTTAGGTTCAGCATTAAATTATTTCATAACAATCAGTTTCACTGCAGAGAAAGCCATCTTGTTATATTACAATGCATATTCTCTTCTTTGTATCTGTTAGTCAATATTACATTCTTTATGTAGGCAATTGTTTTGTCTTTTGTCATTAGTTCTATTTGGAAGTTTTTAGTTTCTGATAACTTGTCTTATTCAAGATTAACTTATAAATCTTGAGAAAACTCAAGCCAGGTTATAAAACAAGTACAGCTCACACAATTGATGTCCAGAGGTATCTAAGGCTTTACGGTCTTCTGACTGATGGGGTCTTATGGCTCCGGCTGGATTTTCCTGCAATTTTCTTATCTCTGTTCTCTTCCCATTTGTCACCATCATCCTCAGCCTGGTAGCAAGATGGCTACCAGGCAGCAGTTTGCCTCACATCCAGGAAGAGCGATGTTCTGAGAGACTTCCTATGGCAGTTTCTGAAGTACTGGGTGGGCCAAAAAGTTCTCTTGGGTTCTTCCTTATCATCTTTTGGAAAAATACGAATGAATTTTTGGCCTGCCCAGTACAAAGATATTTTCCCCAGAGGCTCTCAGAAAGCCTCTCCTTTTGCCTTGTTGGCTTAATCATATGATCATTTCTGAACCAACCCCTGGCAAGGAATTGAGATTAGGCCAGGCCCAGGAGTAAGTGGAGGTGAGAAACCGGGTTTGGATTAACCTCCCCTGAGGCCCATGGGCTTCCTGGAGAAGGGGAAGTGCCAGATAGAACCTGAATTCTGACAGGCAGGAGGAGATAGGAACAGATGCTGGGGAGGCAAAAGGCAATTTCACCCTTTTACTTGGGTGTCATTCTACTTGCCTCAGTGATATTTTGATTTCTGAACTTATTTCTCTAGTTTCTAGGTAATAAGACCAGGTTTATACATGACAGGTGATGATTGTTTAAAAAAAGATTATGTCCAGTATCTTTTGTTTAAAAAACAAGGATATAAAAGACAAACTTATGGTAAACAAAGGGGAAAGCGGAGTTTGGGATTAACATATAAACACTGCTTTATGTGGACTTCCCAGGTGTCACTAGCGGTAAAGAACCTGCCTGCCATTTCAGGAGACAGAAGAGACGTGGGTTCGGTCCCTGGGTTGGGAAGGTCCCCTGGAGAAGGGCCTGGCAACCCATTCCAGTATTCTTGCCTGGAGAATCCCATGGATAGAGGAGTCTGGCAGGTTACAGTCCATGGGGTTGCAAAGAGCTGGACATGACTGAAGCAACTTAGCAGGCATGCACACACTACTATATGTAAAATAGATAATCAACAAGGACCCACTGTATAGCACAGGGAACTCTATTCAATATTTTGTAATAACTTATAAGGGAAAAGAATTTGAATATATATATATATGACTGAATCACGTGCTATAAACCTGGAACTAATACAACATTGTAAACCAACTATACTTCAATAAAAATTAATTAATTAAAAAAGATGACTGTAGTACATAAGTACAATAAATGTTTTCTTTTAGCCAAAGTGTTAATTTCAGTTTTTGAAAATAGTCCAGAGTCCTCAAAATTTCTATGAAAGTTGGGAGAGATTTTATTGGGTAGTCTTGCCACACAGTCACACCCTGATATATACGTCGTGGGGTCACTGGCTTCACCCTCACCTTGGCATATCTTGAGCTACTGAGGGGCTTGGTCATACCCTCTGGTCTCTGCTTTCCTCCTTCAGAGGCATTTTCCTTTTGAATCAACCTCAGCTGGCTCCTAAAATTTCAAGGAGAGTTCCTGTTCTCCCTCTGTTTTCTTTAAGAGGTAGACAGAAATGGAATCTGCAGAAATCCTTAATTTTATGTAAATGACTCACCTTTCCTTCTTTCCTTGGGGTGTTATAAAAATTAGTGTTCTAAAAACATTTTTACAAAGAGCTCCCTTGAGATGTGAAGAAAATACTATCGGCCCAGCAGGTTCTCTACAAAAGCTTTTAAGTGGAAGGAGGGAGGAAGGAAAAATCATACACATGCCTCTGGCATTTTTTCAGATTTGGGGGAGTTAAAAAATAGATGTCATTATAGAAATTATTTTGGTTTTTCACCACGAACTAGTTCACAGACCAGCCTGCATTCCCTTTTCCCACTTGGCTGGCTGTTGACTTAAATAGGGCACCTCATTGGAAAAGGTTAGGACATCAGAGTGGTGTTTGTTGAAAGTGACAAAGTGATAAACTAGGTTTGTATTTACTCTATTATTACCAAGGATACTGTTAACATCCTTCTGATGTGCTAATAGTCCTTCCTAAAGAGAATTATGCAAACAAACAAACTATTAATTAAATCAAGAGCAGCCGTCCCCACAGACTGACACTATGCAGATTTGCTAACCTGGATGGACTCGACACAGGCGATGGCCTTTGCTACATGAGATGCTTCCAGGGATTAGTGTTCAGTACATGTGTGCACTTCCGGAAAGGATGACAGGGGCCTGTTGTCCATCTGGCCCTCAGGGACCTCAGCGTTCCCTCCCCCGGGGACTCTGGACACATTGCTCCAACTCAACTGTGATCAACCGCAGATCCAAGTGACTGAACACAGGGATTCAGGAAGGCAAGATAGAATCTTCCAGAGACCCCATGAGTTCCAAAATTGTTAAAGTTCCTGTATGACTGACAACTCTGTACAGAGGTGTAAGAAGTTTTATTGCATTAAAATCCAAAAGGCATGTATACATGGAATCTAAAAAATATGAGACAGGTGAATATAGCATAAAAGAAGCAGACTCACAGATATAAAGAACAAACTAGCTGTTACCAGTGGGGTGGGGAGGTGTAATATAGGGGTGGGGGCTATGCTGTAAGATAGGCTCAAAGATGTATTACAGAACACAGGAGGTATAGCTAATAATTTGTAATAACTGTAAATGGAAAGCGTACTTTAAAAATTGTATAAAAATAAGTTTTAAATGTAGTTTATTTTTTAAAAAGGAAAAAAAAAACCACACACACCAAAAGCCTAAAGGATGATGTACTGTCCTGTACCCTGAGTCTTGGTTGGCTGAGTGCTTTTCACTTACTGACCATTTGTGGTCATAGGATCTACCATCTATAAATGTGGCATGAAAAGAAAGTGGAAGTGAAGTCGCTCGCTCAGTCGTGTCTGCCTCTTTGTGACCCCATGGACTGTAGCCTATCAGGCTCCACCCTCCATGGGATTCTCCAGGCAAGAATCCTGGAGTGGGTTACCATTCCCTTCTCCAGGAGATCCTCCTAACCCAGGGATCGAACCCAGGTCTCCCACATTCCGGGCAGATGCTTTAACCTCTGAGCCACCAGGGAAGTGGCATGACTGTTGCTATTATTGGGCAATTAATGCTAATTCTGACCCATGTTGGTCCTCACCACACGCATACCGCAGCCGGGCAGCTGCAGAGAGGTGCCCTGCTCTCTCTAGACCCCATACGTTCTCCAGTTTCATCCACGGCCCAAACCGGCCCTGGTGTTCCTTGATGCACTGTTGCCCTGGCAGTTTCCGTCTGGCTGGCTGCCTGCTCTTCCTGTTGGGTGACTTTCAGTGGCACAGCTGCTGACAGACCCTGTCGCACATGACCTCTATTTCTTTCTAGCTCTAGGTTTTTGTCTCCCAAGAGTAATCTCGGTTTGCCTTTCTTTGCACCCAAGCTTTCAATTGTTTAGGTCAGTCTTTCTGTCCCTTTCCTCCCGAGAATGTCACTCTGTGTTGCAGTTTGCCCTTTGCAATGTGCTTTTGGCAAAGTGCTTTTCTGTGCGAAATCCTCATGACTCCCATGTCTTGAGCTGGACCCCTGTGAGGTTCTGTGCCCTAGACCCTGCTCCATCCCCGCCACCATCCAGCCATGAGTAGATGGGAGCACCGGGGGTAATAAGGAGGGAGACCTGCAGCCACTCTCCTGAGCCCCAGCTGTCTTATTAGCTTGAGGAGGCCTAAGATGCCACTTGGGCGTGAGTGCTCCGTCGTTTCAGCCATGTCTGGCTCTTTATGACTGTGTGGACTATAACCCACCAGGCTCCTCTGTGCATGGAATCCTCCAGGCAAGAACCCTGGCGTGGGTTGCCATCCCTCCTCCAGGGGATCTTCCCAACCCAGGGGTCAAACCCACACCTCCTGCACTCCTGCATTGCAAGCAGGTTCTTACTGCTGCCACTACTGGAGACGTACTCCTTTGGCCTAATGAAGGCATTTTTCCCGGTTAAAATAAATCTTTCTAAGAGGGGTCACCCAGTGTAAGTGAGACGCCTGGGCCTCCTCAGGAAAGGGTCCTGAAGAGGTAAGGATGTTGGGAGAATGGTGCGGTTGAAGTTCTGGAGTGGGACTGGGTGGGAACAGGGCTGAGGGAGGCACATGGCGTCGGTAGGAAACAGATGCTCCCCATCCTTGAGCCTCATCTGCCTCCCCACTTCAGTCAAGACCAGTCCAACCTCGGTGCACCAGCTGCCAGGATGAGCAGGGTCTCAAGACACAGTGCAGGGTGAGCGAGTCCTGGGCCCTGATCGACCTCAACGCTGGGCCTCCGTAAGATTCCTGGATTCTGCAGAAGAGCCAGTTAACCCAATAAAAGAAGGTGGGCTCTCTGGTTTGGGGGCTCGATTTTATTTCCGTTCTCTTTATTGAACCGATCAGTGGTTCTTGGAACTGACCACGTGTGTCACTGAGCAGCCTGGCTGCTTTACTGAAAAATCACAAATGAAAGACATGACTGGTTCTTTTGTTCCTGTGTAACCTCAGGCTTTAAAAACCAATCTCTCTTCACGCACTAGCAAGGCCTCTGGGAACATGGCCTAGGAGCTAAGAATGTAGGTGCTGGGGTCACAGAGGCCTGGGTTCAGTTCCTAAAGCCATCTTCCATTAGCTATGGGGCCGCTCCATGCTCCATCCTTTCGTCTGCAAATATGGCTAATAGTCCCACTGACCTTGTGGGTTTCTTTAAGGACGAATGACACTGTGCGCCAGGGACTGTCACAGCAAATACTAACACTCAATAGGCACGAGCCGCTAGTTATTTTCCAGAGTTTTAAAAGTCTTTATTCATATACTATGCGGATTTACTACCCAGACTAAATCATCTCTTTTTTTTCCTCACCTTCCCGCCAAATATTCCAACTCGAATCACTTCTATTTGTTTCTGGAATACCTCCAACTTGTCCAGGCTCACATTACGGTAAATATCCAGCTGCAGTTTTCAATAGGAGTATAGGGCCAGCAGAATAGTTACTTAATAACTAATACCTTGGCAATCAGGAAGACTTAGAGCAGCTTCCCAAAGAACCTAATTTACCCCCAGAAAGTAGTATCCAGGGAAGAAGACCCATTTGCAGCCTTCCTTACCCAGCTACGCAGAAGAGAAAGGACAGGAGGGAAAAGGCCTCTCTCCCCCAAGGCCAGCAAAGCTCCATTGCACATGGAGAAAGCAGCACCCATGTCAGGTGTGGCCTTCTGGAGGAAGGAGCAAGGCTAGGGGAATTTGGAGAAATTGGAACCTGACTGATTCCCAATCCCTTACCCTCAGGAAAATGATTTCTGTCCACAATGCACATACAGGAATGGCCTCAGTGCATCTACACACCCCCACTCCAGGTTAGAACACCAGCATATTGGATGTATTTTTTTTCTCCTCTCCTGCATCCTTTGCAGTCCATTCAGGCATAATTATTATTGCTTTGCTGGCTCGGTTCTGCAGCTCTCTAGAGTGGAGCAGATGTCAACAGCTCCGAAAGATCCCATGCTATTACACAGCAGAACAAATGAGGATGTCAAAAAAGGCTCTTCAGTCTAACAAGAAAACAGAGGAAAGAGACAAAAAGAATAAAGCCTTCGGAGACCAGCAGACTCGCTCTGATTAGATCTTATACTATCATGATGCCCACTCTTCATACTAACAGTGATTTAATATGTTTAAATGATACAGGGGAAATACAGAAATATGTCTCAGGGGAAAAAAAAAAAAGAGAAAAGAGAATTTCTTCCCTGGCAGACATGATTAAGATTGTGTGGGCACCCTAGGAAAATATGACTGTAGCGTAAGACTAGTGAAAGCCCCAGTATATTTACCTACAATGCCTGATGTCATCTCATTATATGGGGCAGTGGCTGCTTTCTTTACCACCAGGTGAGCTATAGGAGCTGCTCTGATGGATTAGCTGGCTAGGGGCTTGACGGAATGTCAGGCTCCCTGCTGGGCCATTGTTTCTTCTCTTAATAAGGGAGGCTATACTTTTAAAACATTTTATATACAGGGCTGGGGTCCACCAATCCTAATTATCCAGGACTGAGATAAAAAATACTCTAGATTTTTGGACATCTGGGAGAGGGAAATCTCTTGGCAATCAAACGGATGCTCCAAAGTCCATGAATTATAAATCATATGAAGTAATTTGAATATATCTGCAGTTCCTTGCTCTGAACCTATTTATTCATCTTCGATTTATAACCATTAATGTAATAGTTCTGTTTCACCAGACCACAGTGGAATAGGGAACATTGTTGGAGCAGACCCTTAGAGCTACCTTAGAGGCTGTCTTCTGGGCTTAAGTCTTCAGTTTTGTCCACCAAATAAAATATAATTCTTAAAAATAAAAAAGAAACCACACAGTTACCAAAGCTGACTTTGGGATAGAGATGAGGTAGTGAAAGTCTGTTAGGTATAAATAAAATCCTGATAGTATCAAAATGTAGCTGATAAGTTGACAGTAGTAAAAAAGCACAAATATTGCAATGAAGTAGAGAGAATACAGAGTATCATATGCTTTTTTTTTTTCTTTTTGCCTCATTTGTTGTTTTTATTTTATTTGTTCTTGTATCTTCCACAATGGATCTCAGACAGTTGTCTAGGGACTTTTGCTATCTAGGTAAGGAGTAGCACATACTTCAGAAATCCTTGAGGAATGATAGTTGTAAAACAATAATGTAGCTCCCTGAAGGGAAGTCAGTTTATCAGTGTTCATTGTTGAAATGCAAGAAATTGAAAACCCTAAGATCTTCCCCTGCACCTGAAAATGCCCAGGTTCTTTAGTATGGATGTCAGGACTCCCCTGGAAGCACAGAACCACTCAGTGGGATGAGAATTCAAAAGTTACCTGGTCCCGTGATGGTTCCTGACAAGTGATCAATTGGCATTTAGAGACACTCCCTTGTGAGATGCCAGTCCATTGTCAGAGTGCTATCATTATAGAAAGTTCATGCCTGCCTGAACCTGAATAAGCCCTTTGTATCTGTACCCCCTTGGCCACAGCTCTGCCCTCTAGGATGACAGGGAGAACAATCTAAACCTAATACACATGTGAGGACAGGGGGCATGGTGCAGCCCCAAGTCTTTTCCCAGTTCGTATGTGATATGATTTCAAGTCCTCAACTGCTTCAGCTTATAAGTGTTCGCTTTCATATGATGAAGTGATATACCAAAACCTAGCATCAACCTTTAGGTATGAGTTAAAGGGACCAAAGGCAGACTAGAATGGTGATTTAGCACTCTGTGTGGGATCATAACATCCATGTCCATATCCTTGCTCTTGTATGCAACTTTGGACATATTAATCTCAGCTTCAGTTTTCTTATCATAAAATGGGGTTATAATCATCCCTCAAAGCCCAGTAGTGAGAATAAATGAGAGAATCCATGTAAAGATGCTTACCATACAAGGAGCACTCTGCAAAAATGAATCATCGTTTTGGAGTAAGAAAGACTATTGCCTCCCTTAGATTCTACCCACACTTTCATTACAGTCTAAGCTTACAGTGCACCACTGATTCATTCTGAGCTTACAATCAATTGAAACATCTCTATCATTTTCACACAGGCTACTATCAAAGCACATCTCTCCCATCTGCTGCTCATTCCATCTTATTTGCTTGTTTCTTTTAACCAAGTGTAGGACTTTACATTTATCCCCATTAAACATAATCTTATTAGATTTGGTCCATTGTTTCAGTCTGTCACATCTTTTTTGCATTGCAGCTCTGCCATCCAGTATATTAGCTATCTCTTCCAGCTTTGTGTCATCCACAAATTTTATCACCAGGCCATCAATGTCTTTATCCAAGTCATTAATAAAAATACTTAACCAGGCAAGATGGAGGCCAGAAATCCATAGCGTGAAAGATCCATTCTGCAGATCAATGTCAATCCATTAATTAGTACTTTACATCCAATCAATTACTCATATACCCAACCTGGCCACCATCAGCCCTTGCCCAGAGGTACACCCCATCTTTAAGAACAGAGACCTTATCTGTCAAATGAAGTGCTGCAACCCAAATGCAGTCTGCATAACACCTGGAAAACCCATCTGGCAACTCTCTCAGAAAGACACTGGCAAGTCTGGAGAAATGCACTGCCTTCACCTCTCACCTATTAACAGCATTCAGCCCACCCGACAAAAGATCATCCAAACTCCTTGCCCTTTATTTAAAGGATGAACTTTTTCTCAAGGCTGAGTTTCTAACACCTTTCTGCAAATCTCAGCCCTTTGAAGGAGACAGCAAGTCTCCCAGAATAAAATTTTTCTGGCCAGGCCCCTAGACCCCAGGGGCTCCTTTAGAACCTTCTCTCTTGACTTTGGAGTCCACTATCTGTCACGGACATCTGTGGGAACCTTACCTTTTCCAACTTGAAGTTATTTTCCTAGATAGGAAAAATGGAAGGAACATAAATGTTAAGAGGCTGCATTTTATTTCCATTATCTGTTCCTATTATGCCAATAACAATACTGATCTCAAGCATATTTTTGTCCTTTGCCAAACATAATTAAAATTTTTTCTTATTTTCTTTGTCTTAAAAGTCTGGATGCCTCTTAGAAGCCCCAGGAGCAGCATCAGTGGAAAGCAAACTTGACCACTACAAGCCAGCTTGCAGTGGTGCTGGCTAAACGAAGGGAATCTGTTCCCATCTATGATGAGTCCCACTGAATAAGGGATAACAGCTCTCGGGATTTTTTCACAAACCTCAAAAGCCATGGTATTTGAGATCCAGTCCTGTCTTCTTCATGTTTAACTGTGTGGTCTTGGGCAGACAGATAACCTAAGTCTCAATGTCTGCAAAGTGAGCATAATGATATGGGGTTTGGGGAGCATAAATTGCTTAGCATTACCCCTCCACAGAGTAACTACTCAATAAATGTTAGCTGTTATGATCAGTATCATTGCCATCATCCTTCCCTTCCTTCCATTTCCTGAATAGTATTTGTTTTCTATTTTTTTAAAAACTTCACCTTTTTATTCTGTATCGGGTTATAGCAGATTAACAATGTTGTGGTAGTTTCAAGTGAACAGGGAGGAGACTCAGCCATACATATACATGTCCCCATCCTCCCCCAAACATGCTCCCATCCAGGCTGGCACATAACACTGAGCAGAGTTTCATGTGCTATACAATAAGAGTATCTGTTTACTTAATAGATTATTATACTTGCTCTTTGAGATGCATCCTTCTTTCCTTCTTCTGTTTATGTCCATTAAATTTCTGAACTTAGCAGCAGGGGCTCTAGAAACCAAATGGATCATTCTACATTATGCCTTCCCTTTTTTTGGGAAAACACATAGAAACTGCACACAGTAAAACTGAGGGCAGTGGTAGCTACTGTATCTGTATAAATACAGATAAATTTCGATCACACTGCCCTAGAGGGGTGGGATGGGGGTCACGGGAGGGAGGTTTAGCAGGGGGAGTTATATGTATACGTGTAGTTGATTCATGCTGCTGTCAGCAGAGACTAACAGAACTTTGTAAAGCAATTATCCTCCAATAAAAAAAAATTTCAATCACATTGTTCGTATTCCATTTTAGAGTTTATAGCCATCTTCTGTCTGTCTTCCTAGAGTTCTAAAAACTGTATGAAGCCATGCGTTTACATAATATACTATGAGCCAACTAAGGGCAAGTCAGTATTTAAATCATAACTCTCCTTCTTTTCAATCTTTAGCATTCATTAATGCTAAATTAATGCTTATGTTCCTCAAACTTCTGTCATGTGACAAATACTGCCATTACAGAAACATTAAGCTATAATTCCTGCCTTCAGGTTAGTTGGGGGAGAGTTCTGTTTCTGCTTAGCATGTGAAAGATTGTAGTAGAACTTCATTACCATAGTACACCAAGAAAAATTTGGTTAACATAAAAATACAAAATTTATCCAAATTTTGGCCACATCTTAATCATAAACCAGAAGATCTCTAGAAAATACTAAAATATGGAAAAATTAAGTAGTACACCTCTAAGGAGAAAATCTTAGGGAAAATTAGATAATATTAGAAAATAAATGACAATAAAAGCACACAATGTCTAAAATTCTGGGATTCAACTAAACTAATACTAAGAATAAAATTTAGAGTTTCAACTAAGTAAAGGCTGTATATTGTCACCCTGCTTATTTAACTTATATACACAGTACATCATGCAAAATGCTGGGCTGGATGAAACACAAGCTGGAATCAAGATTGCCAGGAGGAATATCAATAACCTCAGATGCGCAGATGACACCACACTTATGGCAGAAAGCGAAGAGGAACTAAAGAGCCTCTTGATGAAGGCGAAAGAGGAGAATGAAAAAACTGGCTTAACACTCAACATTCAGAAAATGAAGATCATGACATCCAGTCCCATCACTTCATGGCAAATAGATGGGGAAACAATGGAAACAGTGAGACTTTATTTTCTTGGGCTCTAAAATCACTGCAGATGGTGACTGCAGCCATGAAATTAAAAGACTCTTTCCCCTTGGAAGAAAAGCTATGACTAAACTAGACAGCATACTAAAAAGCAGAGATGTTACTTTGCCAACAAATGTCCATCTAGTCAAAGCTATGGTTTTTCCAGTAGTCATGTATGGATGTAAAAGTTGGACTATAAAGGCTGAGCACCAAAGAATTGATGCTTTTAAACTGTGGTGTTGGAGAAGACTCTTGAGAGTCCCTTGGACTGCAAGGAGATCAAACCAGTAAATCCTAAAGGAAATCAATCCTGAATATTCATTGGAAGGACTGATGCTAAAGCTCCAATACTTTGGCCACCTGATGCAAAGAACTGACTCACTGGAAAAGACCCTGATGCTGGAAAAGATTGAAGGCAGGAGGCAAAGGGGATGACAGAGGGCAAGATGGTTGGATGGCATCACCAACTCAATGAATGTTGTGTTTTAAGCCAGCTTTTTCATTCTCCTCTTTCACTTTCATCAAGAGGCTCTTTACTTCCTCTTAGCTTTCTGCCTTAAGTGTGGTGTCATCTGCATATCTAAGGTTATTGATATGTCTCCCAGCAATCTTGATCCCAGCTTATGCTTCATACAGCCAGGCATTTCGCATGATGTTCTCTCAGTTCAGTTCAGTCGCTCAGTTGTATCTGACTCTTTGTGACCCCATGGACTGCAGCACGCCAGGCCTCCCTGTCCATCACCAACTTCCAGAATCTATTCAAACTCATGTCCATTGAGTCAATGATGCCATCCAGCCATCTCATCCATTGTCATCCCCTTTGCCTCCTGCCTTCAATCTTTTCCAGCATCAGGGTCTTATCAAATGAGTCAGTTCTTTGCATCAGGTTGCCAAAATATTGGAGTTTAAGCTTCACCATCAGCCCTTCCAATGAATATTCAGGACTGATTTCCATTAGGATGGACTGGTTGGATCTCCTTGCTGTCCAAGGGACTCTAAAGAGTCTCCTCCAACACTACAGTTCAAAAGCATCAATTCTTCGGTGCTCAGCCTTCTTTATAGTCCAACTCTCACATTCATACATGACTACTGGAAAAACCATAGCTTTGACTAGATGGACCTTTATAGGCAAAGTAATGTCTCTGCTTTTTAATATGCTGTCTAGGTTGGTCATAACTTTTCTTCCAAGGATCAAGCATCTTTTAATTTCATGGCTGCAGTCACCATCTGCAGTGAAAACTTGGAGCCCCCCAAAAATAAAGTCAGCCACTGTTTCCATTGTTTCCCCATCTATTTGCCATGAAGTGATGAGACCAGATGCCATGATCTTCATTTTCTGAATGTTGAACTTTAAGCCAACTTTTTCATTCTCCTCTTTCACTTTCATCAAGAGGCTCTTTACTTCCTCTTAGCTTTCTGCCTTAAGTGTGGTGTCATTTGCATATCTGAGGTTATTGACATGTCTCCTGGCAATCTTGATTCCAGCTTGTGTTTCATCCAGCCCAGCATTTTGCATGATGTACTCTGCATATAAGTTAAACAAGCAGGGTGACAATATACAGCCTAGATGTACTTAAAACTCTAAATTTTATTCTTAGTATCACTTTAATAAATCCTAAAAATTTAGATATTGTGTGATTTTTATTGTCCATCTAACTCCGGAAGATGATGAAAGATAGGGAAGTCTGTCGTGCCACAGTCCAGGGGGTCGCAAAGAGTCAGACTGAGTGACTGAACAACAGCAACAATATTAAAAATTGAGAAAGGGATAAAATCAGTGACCCTCACCTTCACTCTAAGAAGCTGGTAAAAGAAAATTCAAGATAAATAGAAGGAACAGTAAAGAGTGGAAATGAATAAAACAGGAAAACAACAGAGAGAATAAACACAAGCCCATAAATTATTTTTTGAAAAGACTAGTAAGATTGATAAGCCCTTTGTTAGACTGAACAAGGAAAAAAAAAAAAGAGAAAATGCAAATGACCAATATAAAGAATGAAAGGAAGAATATTCCCACAAATCCCACACATGTTAAAGGAATAATAGGGGATATTTTAGACAACTTCATGCTGAAAGGTTGGCAATGAAAATGAAATGGATAAATCCCTTGAAAAACAGAATTTTTCAAAAATGACACCAGAAGAAATAAATGACCTGAGTATCTGTTAAAGAAATTGAATTCATAGTTAATTTCTTTTCACAAGGAACACTTCTGGCCCAGATAGTGCTAGTGGTAAACTCTGTCAAACACACAAGAAATTATGATTTCATAACCAAATACACTACAGGAATATTACAAACTAATATTCCTCATGAACAGAGATGCAAAAATCCTTAATGTTAGCAAATCAAAGCCATCAACATGTAAAAAGAAAAACATATCAGGATCAAATAAATGTGAGCTTGATTAAAATATAAGAAAAACAATCAATGCAATCCACCTCATTAAAAGAATAAAGGAAAAGTCATAATAACATCACAGTAAATCCAGGAAAATAACTGACAAACTATGGCATCATTTTGTGATAAAACCTATAGTAAACTAGGAATAAAACAGAACCTTCTCAATCTGATAAAAGGAACCAATAATAATTAAAAGAACAAAACACCTAACGTCATAATCAATGATGGACACCTTCTAAGGTCAGAAACAAGGTTAGGATACCTACTCTCCTTGCTTCTATTCAACATTTTATGTGAGGGCTTTCTACTAGGCAGAAAAAGAAACAAAATTTGTAAAGACTAGGAAAGGAGAAGTAAATTTATCTTTATTTATAAAGGCATAATTTACACACAGAAAATTCAAAGGAATCTGCCCTCCAAATCCTACCAAGTCTAAGAAGTAAATTCAGCAAGTTTCAAGGATATAAGGTCAATATGAAAAAAATATATGTCTGCATACTATCAACAATTAGAAAAGGAAATTAAAAGTCAATAGGATTTATAACAGATTCAGTGTTATAAAATACCTACAAAAATTTTTAAGAGATGTAGAACTCTACACTTAAAAAATATAAAATCTTGCTGAGAAAAATTTAAAAAGATCAAATAAATGGAGAGAAATATACCCATACTTATGGGGTGGTGGAATAAAAAATTGTAAAGATGATTCTCACAAAATGGATCAATAGATTCAATGCAAGTCCAACCAAATTTCCAGCCAATTTTACACAGAAATTGATGAACTATTAAAATAGTTGGAGAATGTACATAGCTTGATTTTAAGTATCTCTATGAAATCTTTAATATTTTTTAAATGATTGCTTTGAACTTTTTTATTTCCATGTAAACATTAGTGTTAATTTATCAATTTCTAAGATAGACAAACAAATCAATAGAACAGAAAAAAAAAAAAAAAACCCATGATTACAATCTAATGATCTTTCCCAAAGGTGCTAAGGCAAATCAATGGGGAAGGGATAGGCTCTCCAACAAATGGTGTTGGAATCTAGTCAGCAACAGAAAGAAATAGAAAGGGATGACAGAGGATGAGATGGTTAAATGGCATCACCAACTCAATGGACATGAATTTTAGCAAGCTCTGGGAGCTGGTGAAGGACAGGGAATCCTGGCGTGCTTCAGTCCATGGGGTTGCAAAGAGTTCAGCTGAGCAACTGAACTGAACTGAGCTAAATTGAAAATGTACTTGAGCCAACCTGGACGAATCTCTGAAATGTTATGTAATAGACTCAAAGGAGCCAAACACACAGGAATACATACTGAAAAATTCAGTTACTATGGAACCCAAGAATAGGCAGAACTAGTCTGTAGGGACAGAAATCAGAAGAATGGTTGCTTCAGGATGGAGGAGGGTGATAACTAGAAAGGGGTATAGAGGAACTTCCTAGTATAATGGCAATGTTTTATGTTGGGGTGTTAAGTGGTTTTTTTATGTTTATCATATGATATGTTTATCATTGAACAACCTACTAATATGTGCTTTACTGGGAATTATTTTACTTCCATAAGCAAATATCACACCCACAACCTAAGAGCAGGATAAGAGGGAAGGAAAAAAACACATGAAGATAAATAATATGATGTTGTAAGTGTAATGCTAGAACCATGCAGAACTGAATGTGAGAACATGGAAGGAGCACAAACAGCTTGATTGTTGATAAGTGTTCAGTCTAGATCTGTGTGTGAGACGTATACTTCCCTACCCCTTCTGGCATTCCTCATCAACTGTTAACTTGCTCTCAGGTCCATCTCCTTTTCCAGAGGCTGATGGAGGTCTTAACATTATGAAAGAACCCTAGTCTGCCCCAACTCTTGGTTACTTAACTTGGGACAGTTCGCAGTGGTAAAGGGAGACCCCCACTTGTGGAGGAAGAGAAAGAGGGACAACTCGGAACCCGCTCAGTTACTGACAGATACTTGTTTTATCTGACAATTTTCTTAGTGCTTATTGAACAATCCATCAGGGTTCAGAACACCCCAGCTTTACGAATCCCTCCAGCACAAAATCCTCTCACTGACCTTTTGTTTTGTTGTATATGTGTGTGGGTGTCTTTGGTTCAATTTCAAGATTCAGTCCATGTTGAGTCTGTTAAAATCTGTTGAAAAAATATGGCTATTTGAAAACAAAGAAAAAATATATTGCCTCACACACCATTGATATCAAAATAAATCCAGATGGATAAAAGAGAAAATTTTAAGTTAAATCAAAATTTGAAGATATTGAGATGGATATTTGTCAGGGCTCTGGGTAGGAAAGGATTCTCTATAAAGATAACTAACAGATGGAGTCAGAAAAGAGCAACAGATTTCTCAATGACAATATAAAAAGTTAAGTATGTCAAGTCATTACAGTATTGAAAAACTGTACAACAATCTGGCAAAGCATTTGCTACAGATATTTCTGAAAAAGGATTTATATCCTGAATAATTAAAGAAATAAAGAGGAACACTATGACTTCAAGTTTTTTAAGTAAGCAAAGAACAATAAAAATGACTAACAAAATTGAAAAATGTTAACATCAGAAGTATTCAAACAAATAACCTTGAGATGCCATTAAAAAACTTATCAAAGTAACAAGAGTTTGAAAAGTGACAACACCCATAATCTGGTAAGGTCAGCATTTTTCATCTCCACTGTGGAAAGAGCGTAGATTGGTGCAGGCTTTCTGCAAAGTAGTTAGGCAATTTTGTATCAAAAATCTTAAAAATATTCCTAAACTTTCATTAGGGCTTCCCGAGTGGTAAAGGACCTGTCTGCCAATGCAGGAGATGTCAGAGACATGGGTTTGATCCCTGGGTTGGGAAGGTCCCCTGGAGGAGGGGGACCTACTCCAGTATCCTTGCCTGGAGAATCCCAAGGACAGAGGAGCCTGGCAGGCTACGGTCCGTAGGGTTGTATATAATCAGACATGACTGAATCAACTTAGCATGCAAACACGCAGGCAACCTTTCATTAAGAATTCTACATGTGTGAATCTATCCTAAAATAATCAGAAGTGTGCACATATATTTATGCCCAAAGATGTTTAAAGAGAAAGGAAAACTACCTAAGTGACTAATGATGTATAATTGATTGAATAAATTGTTGTATGTCAAAATGATGGAATATTTTTCAGGCTTTAGAAGTTAGTTTTTTAAAAAGTTTTGAACACCTCAGATGCCCAAAATATGTTAATTTAGAAAGGTAATTTTTTTAAAAGGTAATTTTTTAAAAAGTTTATCCTCAATATAACTTCATCATGTAATAAAACAAGGGCTTCCTTGGTGGCTTCGACAGAAAGAACCTGCCTGCAATGCAGGAGACCTGGGTTTGATCCCTAGGTCAGGAAGATCCTCTGGAGAAGGGAATGGCCACTCACTCCAGTATTCTTGCCTAGAGAATTCCATGGACCAAGGAGCCTGGCAGACTATTGTCCATGGGGTCACAAAGAGTTGGACACATATACTTAGAAAAATACTGGTAGAAAATACACACATTTACTGTGGCTCAGCTAGTAAAGAATCTGCCTGCAATGTGGGAGACCTGGGTTCAGTTCCTGGGTTGGGAAGATCCCCTGGAGAAGGGGATGGCTACCCACTCCAGTATTCTGGCCCAGAGAATTCCATGGACTGTATAGTCAGTCCATAGGGTCGCAAAGAGTAGGATACAACTAAGTGACTTTCACTTTCTTTCACTGAGTCTTTATTCAAGAGAAAGCTGGAGTTTCTGATTTAGGACTCTAGCCCATCTTGGAAGCTGGTTCTATCCTGCCAAGGGGGGTTATGTAGAAGGGAAGACAGTTTCTCACTATGGGATATGGCAGGTAAAAAATAGGGGCAAGGGGTCCCCTCCGTTGACACACCCACAAAGCACCCGGAGTCGCTTAGGGGCACCAGTGCTCTTCCAGATTTCTCTCTAGGGTCAGAGGTCCCAACAGCATCCCCTCACGACTCTCCGCTTTTAACATACAGTGAAAAGGATTCTGATATTTGGGAAGATCCGTGTGGAATTCTGCCGCTTTAGAGCTGTTAGGTTCAAGGAATGCCTGTTAAGAAGGTAACCTGAATTTCAGTCAGTTCAGTCACTTAGTCACGTCCTGACTCATTGCGACCCCATGGACTGCAGCACTCCAGGCTTCCCTGTCCATCGCCAACTCCCAGGGCTTACTCAAACTCATGTCCATCAAGTCAGGGATGCCATCCAACCATCTCATCCTCTGTCATCCCCTTCTCTTCCCACCTTCAATCTTTCCCAGCATCAGTTCAGTTCAGTTCAGTCAGTCAGTCAAGTCTGACTCTTTGCAGACCCATGGACTGCAGCACACCAGGCCTCCCTGTCCATCACCAACTCCTGGAGTTTACTCAAACTCATGCCCATTGAGTCAGTGATGCCATCCAACCATCTCATCCTCAGTCATCCCTTTCTTCTCCTGCCTTCAATCTTTCCCAGCATCAGGGTCTCTTCAAATGAGTCAGTTCTTCGCATCAGGTGGCCAAAGTATTGGAGTTTCAGCTTCAGCATCAGTCCTTCCGATGAATATTCAGGACTGATTTCCTTTAGCATGAACTGGTTGGATCTCCTTGCTGTCTATGGGACTCTCAAGAGTCTTCTCCAACACCACAGTTCAAAAGCATCAATTCTGTGCTCAACTTTCTTTATGGTCCAACTCTTATATCCATACATGACTACTGGAAAAACCATACCGTTGACAAGATGGACCTTTGTTGGCAAAGTAGTGTCTCTGCTTTTTAATAAGCTATTTAGATTGGTCATAACCTTTCTTCCAAGGAGCAAGCGTCTTTTAATTTCATGCCCGAAGTCACCATCTGCAATGATTTTGTAGCCCCAAATAATAAAGTCTCTCACTGTTTCCATTATTTCCCCATCTATTTGCCATGAAGTGATGGGACCAGATGCCATGATCTTAGTTTTCTGAATGTTGAGCTTTAAGCCAACTTTTTCACTCTCCTCTTTCACTTTCATCAAGAGGCTCTTTAGTTCTTCTTCACTTTCTTCCATAAGGGTGGTATCATCTGCATATCTGAGGTTATCGATATTTCTCCCGGCAGTCTTGATTCCAGCTTGTGCTTCATCCAGCCCAGCATTTCTCATGGTGTACTCTGCATATAAGTTAAACAAGCAGAGTGACAATATACAGACTTGACATTCTCCTTTCCCGATTTGGAACCAATCTGTTGTTCCATGTCCAATTCTAACTGTTGCTTCCTGACCTGCATACAGATTTCTCAGAAGGCAGGTCAGGTGGTCTGGTATTCCCATCTCTTTAGGAATTTTCCATAGTTTGTTGTGATCCACACAGTCAAGGCTTTGGAGTAGTCAATAAAGCAGAAGTAGATATTTTTCTGGAACTCTCTTGCTTTTTCAATGATCCAACAGATGTTAGCAATTTGATCTCTGGTTCCTCTGCCTTTTTAAAATCCAGCTTGAACATCTGGAAGTTCATGGTTCACGTACTGTTGAAGCCTGGCTTGGAGAATTTTAAGCATTACTTTACTAGTGTGTGAGATGAATGCAATTGTGCAGTAGTTTGAGCATTCTTTGGGATCGGAATGAAAACTGACCTTTTCCAGTCCTGTGGCCACTGCTGAATTTTCTAAATCTGCTGGCATATTGAGTGCAGCACTTTCACAGTGTCATCTTTTAGGATTTGAAAGAGCTCAACTGGAATTCCATCACCTCCACTAGCTTGTTCATAGTGATGCTTCCTAAGGCCCACTTGACTTCACATTCCAGGATGTCTGGCTCTAGGTGAGTGATCACACCATCGTGGTTATCTGGGTCATGAAGATCTTTTTTGTATAGTTCTTCTGTGTATTGTTGCCACCTCTTCTTAATATCTTCTGCTTCTGTTAGGTCCATATCATTTCTGTCCTTTATTGTGCCCATCTCTGCATGAAATGTTCCCTTGGTATTTCCAATTTTCTTGAAGAGATCTCTAGTCTTTCCCATTCTATTGTTTTCCTCTATTTTTTTGCATTGTCCTATCTTTTTGCCTTTTCATACTGTTCATGTCAAAGCAAGAATACTGAAATGGTTTGCCATTCCCTTCTCCAGTGGACCACATTTTGTCAGAACTCTCCACCAAGACCCGTCTGCCTTGGGTGGCCATACATGTCATGGCTCATAGTTTCATTGAGTTCGACAAGGCTGTGGTCTATGTGGTCATTTTCATTAGTTTTCTGCATAAGATCTTTTGAAGGAGGTCACTGTTATCTTCATTACCTCCACCATAGTTTGGCCTCAGGTCAAGCAACAGGGAGGGAATACATCCTCGCCCATCAACAGAAAACTGGATTAAAGATTTACTGATCAAGGCCCTGCCCATCAGAAGGAGACCCAGTTTTCTCCTCAGTCAGTCTCTCCCATCAGGATGCTTCCACAAGCTTCTTATCCTTATCCATTACAGGGCCAACAGAATGAAAACCTGAATTTACTCTGAGTGAAGAAAGGATTCTGATGGTTATCAGACTCTGATGGGGCTGTCTCACCTGCTCAGTGCTTCTTTTATGTTAGTAGGATATTAACCCTCTTTTAGAGCAGAAAATTTGAGAAGGGCATCAGAAGGGAGTGTCTTTCCCTGGGACTTTGGAAAGTTGAATCCAAAGGGGAGGATCTTTGGAGAAGTGAGAACACCAGACTGGAGACCAGTCTCTGTAAGTCTAGATGAAGCTTTTGTTTCTCATCTGCACTGTGACCCAGGAGAATTACTTTCTCTGAGTCTTACCTTCCTATGTACAAAATGCTCATAGTGGCACCTACGCAGCTTACTTCCTTGGTTGGGGAAGATTAAATTAACTGGATATGCACTGTGAAATTGCTTTGCAATGCAAATCTAAGGGATGATTATGTGTCTAGTGTAAGCTGGCTTGTTATATGAGAATTTAAATCTTGTGTGTCCTTGTATTTACTCTGCTGTGTGGTTTTGGGGTGTAGGGCATAACATGCTCACAAATGAAAGCATTTCTTTGCTCATCACAAACCTGGCTAAATGGTGTGTGCCATATTTAACACATGATCTGTAAAGCTACATAAAAATAAACAAGGCAGAACAACTGTCTCTCTGAGAAAAATCAGATTCTGGAAGTCACAGCCTTTTCCTTAACCCTTCTTGAATCAAGCGGTATTCATTATAACGGGGACAGATACAATAGGTAGAGGGTATAGCCAGTAAAGAATGCAATGACTGGTCTATTAAAGAGACATTGGTAACCACACTGTTGTAGAACAGGTTTTTCACATTTTCTGTAGATGACCAACGTAAACAACTTTAAGAATAAACAACCTGTATATTCATGTCCTAACTGGGAAAGCAGGAAATGCAGAAAATACAGTGGTTAATGTTTATTTTGTCATTGTTGCTGTCTCCCCTTAAAACTAAGAAGGTGGTCATAATTGGTAAAATAGTTAAGAGTGTATACTTTAGAGCCAGGATAATTTGGGGTTGAACCCTGTACTCAATTGTCTAGCTGTGTGATTTTAAATAAGTACTTTAATCTTCCTACATAATGGTTTTTAAATCTGTTGTTAGAATTATTTTTCAAAGCCATACATCTGCAGTGAGAATATAAGAGGAAAATGTATGTAAATGCTTAAAATCACTGCTGGAACAAAGTAGGTGCTCAGCAAATGATAACTGCCATTCAGTAATTTTAGCTACCTCTGATCATTATTTTCAGAATATATTTTATAATACAGAAGTCAATTGCATTTTTAGAATATGGGACAATTACTTAAATACAGTAAGAATTAAAAACTAGAAAATATAGGCTAAAAAAATACCACTTACAACAATAATAATACACACATACACATACACACACATTTTATTTCCCTAGCAATAAATTGAACAAAATATCTGCAATACCCCCATGAGAAAAATTACAAAATTTTACTAAGAGACAAAAGAAATACCTGAATCAATGGAAAGATTCAGTTCAGTTCAGTTCAGTTCAGTCGCTCAGTTGTGTCCAACTCTTTGCGATCCCATGAATTGCAGCACATCCCCCTTTTAAGTCAGATGCCGCAATAATTCAAAGATTTATTTTCTCATGAAATAAGTCTATCAATTCAAGGCAATTCTAATTAAAATCCTGACATATTTCATGGAAGTTGAAAATTTCTGAATTTTAAAAGTTATGTGGGGGCTTCCCTGGTGGCCTAGTGATAAAGAATCTGCCTCCCAATGCAGGAGACACATCCCTGGTGCAGAAAGATTTCACTTGCCACTGAGCAACTAAGTTCATGTACCAACATCCTCTAACACCACATACAACTACTGAGACTGTGCTTTGCAGCCTTGGAACCACAACGATCGAGCCCAGGTGCCAGAGTCACTGAAGCTGCATGCCCGAGGGCCTGCGCTCCACAACAAGTGAAACTGCTGCAGTGAGAAGCCAGCACACTGCAAGGAAGAGTAGCCTCCACTCACTCACTGCAACTGGAGAAAGGCTTGCACAACAATGAAGACCCAGCACAGCCAAAAATATATAAGTAAATAAAGTTAAAAAAAGTTATGCGGAAGAAGAAAGGGATCAAGATTAGCCAAGATTTTTAAAAAAATAAGGAAGAGAGACTTCATTACCAGGTATCAGGACTTACAAGAAGCTGTATTAAGATATTATATTTCTAGTGTAGACAAACTGTCCAATGGAATAGAACAGACCCTTGAATAGACTGGATTTTATATCTGAGATAGTTGGCATGGAAGGGGAAAGAAGGCTATTTAATAAATTAATCTGGGGTACAACCATATGGGAGAAAAAATGTGAAATTAGTTCTTAAAATAACTCCAAATAACTCAAAGGCTTAAGTGACAAAAGAAAACCTTTTTTTTTTTTTTAGGATAAAATATAGGTGAGTATTTATATGACAAAGCTACAGTAATCAAAATAGTATGGTACTGGCACAAAAACAAACATAAAGATCAGTGGAATAGACTAGAAATCCCAGAAATAAATTAATGCACTTATGGTCAGTTGAAAGTGAAAGTGAAAGTGAAGTCGCTCAGTCCTGTTCGACTCTTTGTGATCCCATAGACTGTAGCCTACCAGGCTCCTACAACAAAAAAAGCAAAAACATACAGTGGAGAAAAGACAGTCTCCTCAATAAGCAGTGCTGGGCAAACTAGACAGCTACACATAAATGAGTGAAATTAGAACATTTTCTAACAGCATATACAAAAATAAATTCAAAATGGATTAAAGGCCTAAATGTAAAACCATATACCATAAAACTCCTAGAGGAAAACATAGGTAAAACACTCTTTGAAATAAATCACAGTGATATTTTTTTGGCTTTGTCTCCTAAAGGAAAGGAAAGAAAAACAATAATAAACAAATGGGACCTAATTAAACTTAAAAGCTTTTGCACAGCAAAGGAAACCATTGACAAAATGAAAAGACAACCTACTGATTGGAAAAATATATTTGCAAATGATATGACTGATAAGGGATTAATATCCAACATATATAAGAAGCTCATACAACTCTACATCAAAAAAAAACTATTATTGAAAAATGGGTGAAAGAAACAAATAGACATTTTTCCAAAGAGAAAATGCAGACATTCAACAGACACATAAAAAGATGCTCAACATCACTAGTCATTAAGAAAATGCAAATCAAAACTATAATGTGATGACACTTCATACCTGTCACAATGGCCATCATCAAAAAAACACAAATAACAAATGTTGGCAAGGATGTGGAGAAAAGGGAACTCTTGAACACTATTGGTGGAAAGGTAAATTGGAGCAACCACTGCGGAAAACATTATGGAGGTTTTTCAAAAAACTAAAAATAGAGCCACCATATGATCCAGCAATTCTATCCCTGGGTATATATCTGAAAAGACAAAAACAGCAATTTGAAAAAATATGTGCACCCAAATGTTCATAGCAGCTTTATTTACAATAGCTAAGATATAGAAGCAACCCAAGTATACATCAGTAGATGAAAGGATAAAGAAGATGTGGGGTGTGTGTGTGTGTGTGTGTGTGTGTGTGTATGCAATGGAATACTATGCAGCCATTAAAAAAGAAACTTTGCCATTTGCAGCAACATGGATGGACTTGGAAGGCATTATGCTAAACAAAATAAGTCAGACAAAGAGACACATACTGTGTGATATCACTTATATATGGAATCTAAAAAATACAACTAGTGAATACAACAACAGAGAAGCAGAGAACCACCAGAACAAACTAGTGGTTGCTGGTGGGGAGGGGCAGAGGGGTGATATAAGACTGGGGGAGTGGGAGGTACAAACTATTGGGTGTAAGGTAGACTCAAGGATGTATTGTACAACAAAGAGAGTATAGCCAATATCTTTGAAAAACCGCAAATGAAAAATAACCTTTAAAAATGTATAAATTTGTTTTAAATTAAAAAAAATAAGGGGATGTTGACTGGCAAAGGAAATTTTTGCTCACGTGGCCTTAGAACACAGAGACAGTTATTATCAATGTATTGTTTATAATTCTTGGTTTTTATTTAATCTTCGTAAATTAAAAATTCTTTCATATAAATATTATCAGGTCTGTGTGAGTATACATGTAATGTGGAGGGGGTAACTTAGCATTTGAAGTATTATAATCAGGCATTCACAATGTAGGTAAAAATATAGGTGAATATCTTTATAATCTTGAGATAGGGAGAAATTTTTAACCAAAATGCTAACCATACAATTTTAAAATAAGACTATTTTATATTAAAATTAATAACTTCTGTTCATCAACAGACACCTTAAAGAACATGAAAGACAACCTATAAATGGATTGGGAAGAGAAGTTTTCAATATATGTAATAAAATATTAATTAATATCAGGAGCATATAAGGAATTTCTACAATTCAGTTGAAAAAGAATAAACATTGTCCCCCTCCCCACCCTCTGCAAAAAAATGGCAAAGACATAAATAGGCAGTTCACAGAAGAGGAAATAAACATAAAAAGATGTTCAGCCTGAGGGATTTGCTAATAAAGTTCACAAAGGGATATGTTTTATACAAATTTAATTGGCAAAAATTAAGAATCCCAACTGCACTAAGTATCGGAGGATATGAATCCACAAGATCTTCTGTAGTTTGCTTATAGGAGTGTTAATATATGCAAACTCTTTACAGAGTAATTCAACATTACCTTAAATGTTAATCACACACCTACCTTATGATCCCATCATTTCATTTCTAGATAAATATCCAAGGCAAATTATTGAACATATACAGGGATGTTAATAGCAATGTTTTTCATAACGGTAAAATATAGAAACAATGGGAACATGCAATCATGAATATATGACAATGTATTTATCTACACTCATATCACTGGACATTATACTCACACAATTGAATAGTCAAAACAATAAATTTCAATTATATGCAACAGTGTGAATGTTATTTTTGACTGAGTCCTCTGAGAAGATGCCAAGGCCATTTCCAAAGTGGAAAGAGTTTCTTAGGGGAAATGCTTTTGAGAGAAAATGTAAAGGAAGACTGGGAAGGCTGGGAGAGCCCTTAGACCACAATGCAAATCCCATCAAGTGAAAAAGGAAGAAGAAAGGCAGATTGGATTGACATTACCTAATTGCTGTTCGGTCTCAGGGAGACTTGTCCAGGTCACCTAGGAGTCCTCCAGCGAAGTCAGCTGTCAGAGGAGCCCCGTGTCTCTCAGGAATGGGCTGCCATGGTGTCCCTCCCCCAAGCAGTCACTGAAAAATGTCCCCGGGAGCAGCAGAAAGCATGGTCTTGGCGGATCTCAGTGATGGATGACAGGCATAGGAGCTGGGCTCCTGGTCAAAGGTACTCACATTCTAACATCTACCATAGATGCCTCAGCAATATAATACTGAACGGGGGAAAATAATAAGATTGCCTTCAGGATAATATCCTTTCTATTAGGATTATTATTTCTATTAGGATTAGTATTATTAATTCTATAAGAATTAGATAAAACAAAAATTAAAACATAAAACATCTTTTAGGAACATACAGATAGCTCAGCTCGTAAAGAATCTGCCTGCGATGCAGGAGACCCTGGGTCAATTCCTGGGTGGGTAAGCTCCCCTGGAGAATGGATCGGCTACCCACCTCAGTAAGGCTCAGACAGTAAAGAATCTGCCCACAGTGTGGGAGACCTGGGTTCAATCCCTGGGATGGGAAGACCCTCTGGAGGAGGGCATGGCAACCCACTCCAGTATTCTAGCCTGGAGAATTCCTATGGACAGAGGAGCCTGGTGGGCTACAGTCCATGGGGTCGCAAAGAGTCGGGCACGACTGAGCGACTAAGCAAACACACACAGCACACATAATAAAGCTGCATGTTGTTGTAAAAAACAACAACAAGGGGATGATATACACAGGAAACAGGATAGCAGGTGTAAGTGGCAAAATAACTGGACACAAGAGGAGTAGAAAGTGGATGTAAGCTATTGCTGATATTTTAGTTTTTCATGTTTGTATGGAACTTCTGTTTTAATTATGTTATTCAAGGAAAATGGGTCAAGAAATATACACCAGCATACATTTATATAAACAAAGAAGGCTATGCATGGACCAAAAGGGAGAATGGCTCAAGAAAAAAGAATTGTGACTAATCTGATTCTGAGACTGTTAAGGCCAAAAATGTCCATTTTCTCTCTTATTCTGTACTGTAGTACAATAGTGATCAGTCTACTGACAGATGAAAAAATGTCTGCATATCACAGATTAAATCACAGGTATCTTAGGGTCTGCCCCAGTATCTTTGTGCCTTGGTTTCCATATCTGTAGAATGGGGGCAATGTTTTTTCTCTAGTGTGTTTATAAAAATTAAATAAGCTTATGTTCACACAAAATTATTCACAATCTTCAAAAACTAGAAATAACCAAATTAGCTTCAGTGGTTGAATGGATAAATAGTGATCTGTCCACACAATGGAATACTGCTCAGCAATAAAAATGAATAACATAGATGAATTCAAATGCACTATGCTAAGAGAAAGGTCTCAGTGTCAAAAGGTAACATACTATATGATTCCATTTTTATGACATTCTGGAAAAGGCAACTGTGTTGGAACAGAGTACAGATCAGAGGTTTCTAGGGGTTATGAGAGGGGAGATGGTCTTACAAAAAGAGGTAACAGGAAGAATTCTTTAGGATATTCAAATTGTTCTATTTCCTGGGTGTAATGCTAGTTATAAGAACTTACACGTGTAAAAATACACTGATGTGTACACCAAAATGTGAATTTTACTCTACAAAACTTTTAAAGTTAAAGAAAATTTATGGAATTTCTACTGTGTACTATAATCTCTAACAGTAGAAGAACAATTCAACCTTTTGAAAGGGAAGTTTAACTGCATAACATGAAAATGTAACTTTTGAAATTGCCATGAGTCTCGTTTTCATTCCAAAATCACCTTGCATTCTAATCAATTTCACCCGTTCTGGGACTTTCTATATCTGCTGGCCTGTAGTGGGCAAGGGGAAAGAAGGCTACAACTTGCGCTATTAATGGGAGTAAGAAAACGTCTTTGATTAGAACATTTAAAATCTTCTCTTTTCAATCATGGTTCGTGTCCACAAGTAATTTGAAACCACCGAGCAGATGTGACTGGGAACAGCCGGGGTCCAAGCACCATCTTGACCAGAGCAACAGAGGCAGTGTTTCAGCTAATCCTGTGGTTGCCTAACCCTCCCAGTGGGTAGTTCCAGCTGGCCTTTTATTAGAGGGGGGAATGGTGGGAATAAAAATTTACATTCAAATATGTTAAGCAAAAACAATAAACGTTCTTCATGTCTGAAATGACCAATGGGGGAAAATGGGTGGTATTGACTAGCCGTAAGAGAATAAGACAAGTGAATGTAAAAGAACTGAGTAATAATCTCATTACCAAATTTCATTCCCTAGTACATGTATCAGTCTCTCAAATGTGTTCAAAATTCCAGGTTAGAGTTCCTGGAAGCAACAGGGTTCATGCCATGAAAATTCAAGTAGGTATAGGTTGTAAACAGAATAAGTTCTGATTTCACATAGAGTGATACTGACTCATTCACCAGGAAAAATTAGCTTGAAAAGTACAGGTGTGCTCCTCAAACAACATTCAAAGAGCCCCCTCTCACAATTAGAGGAAAGAAAATCCTACACAACCAGACCAAAGATGAACACTGCTGCAATTATTTTCATTTCAAAAAGGGTCCATTTGAAATGTTTACTCTGGTAGTTCCTTCAAGTAGGGACCACCTCTGGGGCATTTAGATTTTTTCATAAATCATTAACTGCCGAGCTGAGGTCACACAGTGAGGAAGAGTTCAGAGTCCTTGCCAATGGAAGATCAATACAAGTAAAGGTGCCTCATCTCTGAAATGATGCTGTGAGTCAATTGGAGAAATGTGATTATGATTTACACCCAATGCTTTAGGAAATATGTCTATGGGATGGAGGGAGTGGTCTGTGTAATGTAGAGGTGGGACACTGCTCTTCCCAAAGCAGACTGCAGAGTGCCATGAGAGAAACAGACCTGTCCTTTCACCTCTGCCATTTGTCCTGTTTCTACTCAAAGGGTCCATGACTGCAGGTGACAGGTACTGGTGAAGCTCAATCCATTCTGCCTCTGGGCCTCACTTGCTCATTATAGAAGGCTGCAATTTCATTTCAGATCGGCAGTGTAAAACCTGTTGTCATATTTTATGTGATGATGTTAACTCTGCTATGAAATTATACCAGGAGAATACCCCTGAGCCGGCTCAGTACATATAAATAGCCATTCATCAGATGCAACCCATAATCTTCCCGCTGCCATGACCCATTCTGTAATTTTCCCTCAGATGACAAGCTACAAATGAAGAGTGTACTTAGATTTCGGTTATGAGGTTTAAAAATACGGATGTGGATATAAAAAGCTAAGCCCTTCAAGAAGGAACCAGGGAATTTTCCCATTAAATTCTAAGGGCCTTCGCCCATCTGCTCTATAATCCTGCAAGACTCTTATGATCCCTTCACTGACCTCAGACACAATTTCTTACCTACTAATTTTCTATTTCACCTTTATCATTGCCTTCCTTAGCCCATCACACACTTATGTGCCCATTCCCCCTCCCACCCACCAACACACATACTTACAGAATATCTCTAAGAAGAGAACCTTACTCTGTGGATATACTGATGGCAACTTCAACCACCAAGTTGCTTTTTTCCCCACAAAACCAACATTTCAGGAAGTATTACTGGGTGACAAACACTATGCACTATACATCTTACACCTATGTTATCATTTTTATATATGAAGAAACAGAGGTTCAGAACAAACTGTGTCTGAGACCACACAGAAGTAACAGTTGAAGCCAGAACCCAAGACCAATAGACTCTATTTGTCTCTTGGGGCTGCAGTACCACATTACCACCACCTTGGTAGCTTAAACAATAAAAATGTGTTCTCTCACAGTTCTGGAGACCAAAGGTTTGAGGACAATGTGTCAGCAGGCAGCCCTCTTTCCCGAGTCTCTGACGGGGAGTCCATTCCTTGCTTTTCAGCTTCTGGGGGCTGTCAGCGTTCCTGCACTAGTGGCCACGTTTCTCCCTGCTTCATCTTCATGAAGATGAAGATCACACGTCTTCCCTGTGTGTCTCTCAAACCTCCCTCTACCTTGCTCTTACAAGGATACCAGTGACTGCATTTAAGCCCTATCTGAATACACCAGGGTAAGCTCCTTGGGGCTTCCACAGTGGCTCAAAGAATCTGTCTGCCAAGACAGGAGACAAAGGTTCGACTCCATTTTGTAGAGAAGGAAATGGCAACCCACTCGAGTATTTCTTTCTTTTTTTCTTTTTGCTCGCTCCAGTATTCTTGCCTGGAAAATCCCATGGACAGAGGAGCCTGACGGACTACAGAGTCCATGAGGTCACAAAGAGTCAGATACAACTGAGCAGGCACGCACACAAGGCTCCTTAACTTAATCAAAGTACCTAATCATGTCTCTTGCCTTTTAAAGTAACATTCACAGGTTCTAGGAATTGGATATGGATATCTTTTACTGGGGCTGGGCTATTTTTCAGCCTACCACAGACTCCAAACCCACCAGAGTCTCAATAGACTCTCATTGAGAGTAATCCTCATCACTAATTATGCAAAGGAAATCCTTGGGGGGATGGGGGGGCTGCCCAGCCCAAGAAATGCAATTTGCTCTTTAGATAGCCTCCATTTGCATGAATTTCCAAGGACCTGATATTGACAAACTCCTTTAGATCCAAACATGAAACACCATGGGGAAAAAAACAACAGGATATCTGAGAAGAATCATGAAGCATTACCAGCCACAATCACCTTAACAGAGATCATTTTATCAGATTAACCCTAGTCACTCATAGCCCTGCAGACATGGGACACAAACCAGGCAAGATGATAGCTAAGATGGGATATTAATGCTTTCTTCAGGTACAACACTGTGTTGACATGAGCAATTGGCTTTGAAATGCCCCCCAAGTCTTTTGGGGTTTTTTTTTTTTTGAGCCCTTATCTATAGGACACCAGAACATCCGGGTGAAAAAAATGCAGTATCTAGTTAATTGTGTGTTAGACTTATCTACATAACTATTTTTTTTTTTTTTGGCTGTGCTAGGTCTTTGTTGGGAGAAGGCAATGGCACCCCACTCCAGTACTCTTGCCTGGAAAATACCATGGATGGAGGAGCCTGGTGGGCTGCAGTCCATGGGGTTGCTAAGAGTCGGACACGACTGAATGACTTCACTTTCATTTTTCACTTTCATGCATTGGAGAAGGAAATGGTAACCCACTCCAGTGTTCTTGCCTGGAGAATCCCAGGGACGGGGGGGCCTGGTGAGATGCTGTCTATGGGGTCACACAGAGTCGGACACGACTGAAGTGACTTAGCAGCAGCAGGTCTTTGTTGCTGCATGTGGGCTTTCTCTAGTTGTGGTGAGTGGCAGCTACTCTCTAGTTGTGGTGCACAGGCATTCCATCACAGTGGCTTTTCTCGTGGCAAGGCACAGGCTCTAGGCATTCAGGCTTCAGTAGTTGCAGCTGGCGGGTTCTAGAACTTGGGCTCAGTAGTTGTGGCACACAGGTTTAGCTGCCCATGGCATATGGGATCTTCCTGGATGAGGGATCAAACCTGTGTCACCTCTGTTGGCAGGTGGGTTGTCAACCACTGGACCACCAGAGGAGTCCTATCTACATAACTTTTATACTTGATCATTCACAAAAGTTAGCTCTCTGGCCGTCTCCTTATAGGTTTAAATTGTTTGTCAAATTGGCACTTTTTGACTCACTTGTTTTTCCCATGTCCCTATGCTGGAAATTCTCCACAATACTGTTTTTACCTCTGAAAAAGACTTTGTAACCTTTTAAAACATGCTTAAGTTTCAAAGAACTTTATGTCAGTGTTAAAGAACATTTTTGAAAAGGTTTTTAAAACAATCACCCATAATCCCACCAACCTAGCAAATGAGAGTTTTCATGGGAGAGGAAGGTATAAAAACTCACTGTGTATCGCCGCACTGCTCCAACAAGGGCTTGAAACTGGACCCAAACTAGAAACAGGAAAATATTAGCTTCTCAGTTGTGAGATGCAGACCTATTTTAAGAATCAGTTAAAGCACTTTGGCCCCCTGGCAACAGTCTTATGAGAAAATAGGTCCTTGTCATGCCCTAGCATTTTCAGGCGTAAATGCTAACAGATTGGACAAAATAAATTTTCAGTTCAGTTCAGTTCAGTCACTCAGTCATGTCTGACTCTTTGTGACCCCATAGACCGCAGCACGCCAGGCCTCCCTGTCCATCACCAACTCCTGGAGTCTACCCAAACTCATGTCCATTGAATCGGTGATGCCATCCAACCGTCTCATTCTCTGTCGTCGCCTTCTCCTCCTGCCTTCAATCTTTCCCACATCAGGGTCTTTTCCAGTGAGTCAGCTCTTTGCATCAGGTGGCCAAAGTATTGGAGTTTCAGCTTCAGTGTCAGTCCTTCCAATGAACACTCAGGACTGATCTCCTTTAGGAAGGACTAGTTGGATCTCCTTGTAGTCCAAGGGACTCTCAAGAGTCTTCTCCAACGCTACAATTCAAAAATATCAATTCTTTGGCATTCAGTCTTCTTTATGATCCAACCCTCACATCCATACCTGACTACTGGAAAAACCATAGCTTTGACTAGACAGACCTTTGTGGGCAAATTAATGTCCCTGCTTTTTAACACACTGTCTAGGTTTGTCATAGCTTTTCTTCCAAGGAGCATAGTTCTTTTAACTTCATGGCTGCAGTCACCACCTGCTATGATTTTTGAGCCCAGGAAAACAAAGTCTGTTGCTATTTCCACTGTTTCCCCATCTATTTCCCATGAAGTGATGGGTCAGATGCCATGATATTAGTTTTCTGAATGTTGAGGTTTAAGCCAGTTTTTTAACTCTCCTCTTTCACACTCATCAAGAGGCCCTTTATTTCCTCTTTGCTTTCTGCCATAAGGGTGGTGTCATCTGCATATCTGAAGTTATTGATATTTCTCCCAGCAATCTTGATTCCAACTTGTGCTTCATCCAGCCCAGCATTTCGCATGATGTACTCTGCATAGAAGTTAAATAAGCAGGGTTAACACATACAGCGTTTTTGTACTCCTTTCCCAATTTGGAATCAGTCTGTTGTTCCATGTCCAGTTCTAACTGTTGCTTCCTGGAAACAGATGCAGACAATTATGAGTTAACTGCAGGGGGAAATTATTAGGTTGCTGAAATTGGCTTTGCTGACCCTGCTGCTTCACCCTTTCTGCACCCAGAAATACAGCCCCCAGCTGCTTGCACTGCTCTCGTGACACATCTGCCAGCACAAAGCAGAGGAGGCTGATGGCCCCTCATTCGATTGAGGTTATGAAGGTTTCCACCTGGAACTCCCCATAGGCATCTCCCGGGAGTCTAGAGGGGAAGCTGAGGGATGACGACAATAGAAGCACTGGATCCTGATGCAGCTGAAGGAAGTGATTTTCCAAGAATGGGGGAGAAGGGTGGCAGCTTTCCTGGAGCACCTCAACCCTCAAGTCACACTTCAAGGGTGGCCTCTTCCTTTGCTTATGCAGAAGGTAGACCTTCTCGCTGTAATCTGTGTGTGCATGTGTTGTGGGTGCTCTTGGAAAAGACAGACTGAAAAGTAGGGTGCTTCCAAGGAAGACCACAGATAATTGCATTTCAGGAAATCACTACCCAATGAATCTGGTAGTAAATACAGTGAAAAGAAGTTTATTTTCATGTGTCTCTTTTGATTTCATGAAGCTGAATAAGGCAACAGAGAATTTAATGGAAAGTGGCCTGGGCTGGAGAGAGCAGTAGAGTATACTGGAGCGTATTGTAGAGAGCTGTTGTACGTCCAACAGCAAGCCTCTGTAACCTCAGGCAAGGCAGTGAGCCCCTCTCTGCTCTGCTGGTCTCATCTGTAGAACAGGGGCTGCAGCTCATCAGCTAAAAGGCCGTTTCTGGCTCTGGAAATGTGATTGAACTATTTTATAAATTCGGGTGTTCTTGGAACTTGCCTGGCTCTCCAGTGGTTAAGACTTTGCCTTCCAATCTAGGGGGCATGAGTTCAAGCCCTGGTCTGGTAACTAAATCCAGCATGCCTCATGACCAGGAAAAAAAAAAAAAAAAACAGAACATAAACAACAGAATCAATATTGTAATAAATTGAACAGAGACTTTAAAAATGGTCGACATCAAAAAAAATCTTAAAAAAAAAACAATTTGTGTGCTTTTAAAACCAGAGCCTGCTTTATAACTATAGGAAGTAGAAGAAACTTGGATTCCATTACCAAATATCACTTGAGCACCAAATTCATGTTAGGCTTAATGGTGACTAACACCCAAGGGTTAACAAATGCAAGGTTTGTCTTATGTTTTCCTTCCATTTCTGTTCTCAACCTGTGTATTTTTAGAGAGTCAGAGACTCATAATTTGGAAGCCGTCATGGCGGTGTGCTCACCCCAACAGCCCAGGGCAGGAGCATCCTAACACACGGGCCTCTTGCATGCATACAAAGCTCACTCTCTCCCCTAGCCATCTACTCATTCTTATAAGACTCTTACTTAAAAATATTTTTCTTAAAATTAAATGAATCCTGTTTCCCATTGTCTCTACCTTCTCTTACAAAGAAACTACTTCTTTCTTTCTGATATTTGAAACAAATCTGCAAAAAGGTCCACGCATGTATCCTGGTGTAAGGGTATCTCTAGCACAGAAGCTGTTTCCTGTCTCCTAGGTGAGTTGTCTCTGCAGCAGACAACCCCCGTCTATTCACAGATCTCTTGAGGTCGGAGAGCATCCGTTCTCATTCCCCAGTCTCTCAGAGGACACAGTACAATTCCTCTCACATGGCAGGTGCTCAGAAAATGTTTCTTGATTGTAGGAGGAGCAGCCCTTTAAATATTTGAAGGTGTTATCAGGTTTTCCCAAGCCTCCTCAGGCTAAGAATTCTAGGTTCTCTCAACTGTTTCATGTATAGCAAACACCCTTCTTTGAACACCTTCCCGCTGGAGGAGGGTGTGCTCAGAGCTCTGCCCACCCTGGCACTTGGGTCCCTCAGATAGAACCTGAGGACGAGGCAGGCTTATTTGTACAGATCGGGACTGCTTCAGCTCCCAGCTGTTTCGCCTTCTGGGGACTCGAGTAAGCTGATGGATTCCCCAAACTTCAATGTTTTCACAGGAGCTTTGAGTCAGGGCTCTCTCATCCTTCACTTGTGTAAATTGAGTATTTGAAATGAAAGCCAGAGTTTCACACTTGTTTCTGTTAAAATTCACTTTATTATAGTTTCAGGCCACTACCCTCCAAACTGTAGAGATATTCCTGAATCATCACTTTTCTATCACCTGTCTCACTAGTTAGCAACCCCAGCTGTGGATCATCTGAAAGTGGTTCAACAAGCATTATCCATGTCCATGTAAGTTTTTTTTTTTTTTGGACAAAACTTAAACAAGAGAGATGCACTTAATAGGCTGAAGGTATGAAACTACCGTTTTTAAAGGTCAAAGTACTCAAATATCACCAGTAGTTAATGGTGGTGGTTTAGTCACTAAGTCCTGTCTGACTCCTGTGACCCCATGGACTGTAGTCTGCCAGGCTCCTCAGCCCATGGGATTTTCCAGGCAAGAATACTGAAGTGGGTTGCCCTTTCCTCCTCCAGGGGATCTTCCTGACCCAGGGATTGAACCCTGGTCTCCTGCGCTGCAAGCCGATTCTTTACCAACTGAGTTATTAGGGAAGTCGGTAAATAGTACATAGTACAAACTAACATATTGTCCCAGGAACTTCTGGGCTGGCAGGGATGCTTCAGTCAAGCTTCTCTGGCTGCAAGTGCTTAACCAAGAGCTAGTCTGCCTCAGGGTAGTACAGGGTGGACTGTGTGTCCTCATTTGGCCCTGAACAATATGTTGATATACATTATTAAATAGCTTTGTAAATACGTAATAAAGAAAGAAGAGGTTCCAGTGCCACTCTGTCTTGTTGAGCTTCAGCACTGTCACAAATTAGCTGTGTGACCTCCTGCAAGATAATTGACCCCTCTGTGCCTCTGTTTCTTCAACTGGAAATGGAGATAATGGTAGCGTTTCCATTATAGGACTGTTTGAGGCATAAATGAATGACAAGCGCATGGTGGGTGCTCAGTAAATGTTGATGATTATTAGTATAAGACCTTTCCTTGAAAAATCATGCTGAGTCCAGAGAATTTTATTCCTTCATTCCCCAAGTATTCGCAAACTGTCCATTAATTAAGCAGCCTAGTTTTTTGCCAGGGATCAACATCAAGCCCACAGGGAGTTAATTTCTAAACTATGCTTCCACTTTTAAAAGTAAGCTCATCATTTGTCCTTAAGTCTTTCAGCACTGGTCCACACACCCTGTTCACCTCAAGTTTTATGTAAGGTTTCCTAGGTACCTTGGTACATCTTTCATCTAGCCAGCAGATTTGGCCCATTTACAGTGAATGTCATTCAACCAGTTAGTGCCCAAATCCTTTCTTAGCCAGCATCACGTTGGCCATTACCACTTGAAGATGATTTTTCTTGATAGAAAAGATTAAAGAAAAATATGAAATGTTCTACCTTCTTTGTACTTCTGTTAACACTAAAATTGAGCCATGAACGTATGCTTCCTTATTTATCTTCTGACTTCCATACCGAAAATGCCTTTTCAATTGTCATTAGTATATTTTCTAAGCCTCCACTAATTCTGTCCTTCAGTGTACAAACATACACATCACATCCATTTGTGTCCTTCTCTGTGTTTTCCCTGGGGCTGGGTATTCCTGATTCACCCTGTCTCAGTCTTTTAAAGACCTGAAGTGATCAGGGAGCACATTCCATGGCCACTGACCTGTTTTCTTAGGTATCAACCCGCCATCCTGTTAACCATAATTTATGACCAATGAGTTAGTGCTTAAGCCACCTTCCTTTCTGAATCCAGGCTATGTCACAGCTATTCTTTCTTCAAACTTTTTGAATTCTGTTTTCTTAAAATCTAGGGTCTATGTCAGAACTTGGACAAACATGTCCTTCCTACATCATTATGTGATGGTCCCTGGTGGGCCAGGTGGCTGTCAATTCCACTTTCTTCCTTCCAGTTTGGCAGTCTGGGTCAGTAAAAAGCAGAAAGTAACTGTTTCTTCACTGTGTTTTCCCCCTTCTGAGAGATTGATTCATTAGCAAGGGAAATCAAGAATTTATTAGATGTTGCATATTCTATTAAGGGAAGGCAGGATGAGATTTTCATGAAGTACTTTAGTAAAATTTCATTGGTAGAGAAAAGTTCTTAGATTCTAAGTATTAATAGCTCAAAGAATTTTCACAAAGTGAGTACACCCACACCACCACCTAATCATGAAACCTATGTGTTCTGCTGAAACTTCCCTCTTGCCTCATACATTAGTTTTAATGGAGTTTAATCTGTGCTGGGAAGATAAGAATTTCCATAAAGAGAGTTAACATTTGTTGGGAACTTGAACTATATGTCCAGTACTGTGCTAAACACCTGACATGTCCTTCCTTCTTTTTTTTCTTTTGGCTGATATTGGCTGTGCTGGGTCTTCCTTGCTTCATAAAGGCTTCTGTAGTTGTGGTACATGGGCTTAGTTGCCCCAAGGCATGTGGGTTCTTAGTTCCCAGACCAGGGATCGAATCCATGCCCCTGCATTGGAAAGCAGATTCTCAACCACTAGACAACCAGAGAAGTACCCTGTCTTGCCTCTTTTAATCCTCACAACAGCTCTGGGCATGGGAATGTATGGATCACAAAAAGCTGTGGAAAATTTTCAAGATATGGGAATATCAGACCACCTTACCTGCCTCCTGAGAAATCTGTATGCAGGTGAAGAAGCAACAATTAGAACCAAATATGGAACAACAAACTGGTTCCAAATTGGGAAAGGAGTACAAAAAGGCTGTGTATTGTCACCTCGCTTATTTAACTTCTATGTAGAGTACATCATGTGAATGCTGGGCTGGATAAAGCACAAAATGGAATCAAGATTGCTGGGAGAAATATCAATAACCTCAGATACGCAGATGACACCACCCTTATGGCAGAAAACAAAGAGGAAATAAAGGGCCTCTTGATAAGTGTGAAAGAGGAGAGTGAAAAAGCTGGCTTAAAATTCAACATTCAAAAAATGAAGTTTTTGGGCATCCAGTCCCATCACTTCATGGCAAATAGATGGGGAAACAATGGAAATAATGACAGACTTTATTTTCTTGGGCTCCAAAATCACTGCAGATATTGACTGCAGTCATGAAATTAAAAGATGCTTGCTCCTTGGAAGAAAAGCTACGACCAACCTAGATAGCATATTAAAAAACAGAGACATTATTTTACCAACAAAAGTCCATCTAGTCAAAGGTATGCTTTTTCTAGTAGGCATGTATGGGTGTGAAATTTGGACCATAAAAAAGCTGAGTGCTGAAGAATTGATGCTTTTGAACTATGGTGTTGGAGAAGACTCTTGAGAGTCCCTTGGACTACAAGATGATCAAACTAGTCAATCATAAAAGAAATCAGTACTGAATATCCATTGAAAGGACTGATGCTGAAGCTGAAGCTGAAGCTCCAATACTTTGGCCACCTGATGCAAAGAACCGACTCATTGGAAAATACCCTGATGCTGGGAAAGAAAGATTGAAGGCAGGAGGAGAAGGGAATGAAAGAGGTAAAGATGGTTGGATGGTATCACAGATTCGATGGACATGAGTTTGAGCAGGCTCTAGGAGATGGTGATGGACAGGGAAGCCTGGCATGCTGCAGTCCATGGAGTCACAAAGAGTTGGACATGACTGAGCAACTGAACTGAACTGAACTGAAACATAAGAAACGGAAGCTTAGAGAGGTTAGGTTACCTGTTTAAGATCACTAGCTAATAAGATATGGAGCTGAGCTTCAAACCCAGGTCTAGGCAATTCTAGAGACTTCACTCTCACCATTGTAGTAAATAGCCACTACATGGCTTTTATCCAGCCAGCAGTCTATAGACCAGTGTCTTTCAACCTTGGGACTACTGACATTCAGGGTTGGATAATTCTGTGTCATGGGGACTGTCCTGTGCATTATAATGTTTATCAACATCCATGGCCTCAACCTACAAGATACCAGAAGCACAACCCCTTCACCTTGCACACCCACCCTTACCATCACAATAATCAGAAACGTCTCTAGGTGTTGTCAAACGCCCCTTGGGGAGTAACTGTTCCCAACTGAGAATCACTGTTGTAGATGATTCCATGCACCTCCCTTCTCTCTCCTCATCCATAACACCCATAAGCAGATGTAAACACAGGTGTGCACCTTCCTGGTAGGCAGTGCTATTCTAAACTCCTAGGATCTGCCAGTATTTTTCAGAGCTCCTGCCTTGAAGTCATAAACCTCACTCCCTGGGTTGTGCTGAACAATATGAATGAGAAGGTCCACTTCACTTTATCATCCAAATACGTTCATCACCAGGCAGTCTTCTGAAGTCACAGTACCACAGCTCTTGCCACAACTGTTACAACCCTGTCTCTCTTCCCTTTCACATTTCTGTAGAAATCACTGGGCACTTCCTCCCATATATCCCCTGTTTCTACTTTGCACCATTCATCCTCCACAGGTCATATAACAATCTCTCAGAGTCATGGAAGATACAGCTGGTATCCTTGGACAGGGCAATGTGAAAAGCAGTTATTAAAGAATGAAGCTCGAATAGTTGGCTACCTGATGTGAAAAGCTGCCTCATTGGAAAAAACCCTGATACTGGGAAAGACTGAGGGCAGGAGAAGAAGGGGACGATGGAGGATAAATGGTCGGATGGCATCATGACACAATGGACATGAATTTGAGCAAACTCTAGGAGATAGTGAAGGACAGGGAAGCCCGGTGTGCAGCAATCCATGGGTTCACAAAGAATTGGACACAACTTAATGACTAAACAACAAAAAGACATTACAAAGGAGAGGGCATGATGTGGGGAAACTGAAGCAAGATCATGTAGGACCCTGGGTGTGGGAACTGTGTGGAGCCATTACCAGTCCTAGGACGGAACGGCAAGAAGAAGGTGTTGTTACTTGAACCTCGAGAGAACTTCTATAAAGTGGGTCTCATGGGTCCAAAACAAATAGAAAGCATGGAAGTCCAATGATTCAGCCTGTATAGTCAGATTCCCAGGCACAGAGCAGGGAGAGAAGGGCAGAGATAGGATCTGGAAGGGCTGGGGAAGATATGCAGGACAGGACTCTTTGCTACCCCATGGACTGCAGCATGCCAGGCTTCCCTGTCCTTCACCATCTCTTGAATCATCACAATTTTGTCTGAGCACATTCCCTGCTCCCTTCCCTAAATTTCACTTTGAAGTCCTCTTTATCAGATCATAGAGCTTCTTGCCAAACACATTCATCCTGATTTTGAGAGATGCTTCTTCTTGCCAGGAGCCTATCATTCTAGTATCACAAGCCATGGTTTAGAGAACCAAATCCTCTTTTTGGATATTATCTGTAGAGCCAGCTGTTCATTTCTCCTCTCCTCCTGTCTCTTCCAAATTCACAAAACCTCAACTGGAAGAAGAAATGTGAAAACCTGATCTACTTTGTGAGATCTGGCTGGGTTTCTCTATCAGCTTCAGGAAGGAGTGACCATCTTATAGTTCTTTCCTTGCCTGATGTTCAAATCAGGATTTCTCACAACTTCAGGTCTGGGAGTTCTCCTTGATTATTTTTAAGGGCAGAAGATGCTGCTTTTCCCTCAGATCTGTATTCACCCTGAGTAGGAAGGTTTTCAGGGCAGAAGGAAAAGGAACACCAAGGATGAAAAGTTTCTGGACTTTCTCTTTTACCTTCAAGCTTTAAGCTTGCTGAAATTCCCCTCTGTCTTCTCATAAAAATGTCCCCTCATTTTTAATACATTCTATATTATTTCTTCCACCCACTCTAAAAACCCTTTGTCCTCTGTGACTTTTGTAATTTTCTAAAGGCTTTTTGGTTTCTTGAGGAAGACTAGGGGCATTTATAGTGAGGGGAGAGAGAAAGAGACACAGACAGACACCAAGTAAGCAGACTCTGAAATAATCCCTTTGATGTTCCTATTAACCTGAGAGTCAAGTTGAAAAACAACCTTCTGAGTAATATTCCACTGTATATATAATATGTACCACATCTTCTTTATCCATTCCTCTGTCAATGGACATTTAGGTTAAAAAAAGAAAGGAAAACAGCCTTCTGTAGTTCCTCCTATAAATTTCTGCTCCTGTTTGCTTCCAAGTTCCTGTTCTCTTGGGGATTCTTGGTAAGAGTGCTATTAAGTTGATATGGCTTTTTTTCTCACCTAACCTCTGATAATCTGCAAAGTATTGGTAATTAGCAGTAAATTGCACTAGCTATGAATCAAGCCCAGTTCCTCTCAATAAACACATGAGGCAAAGATACAGTGCTCTATCCACACAACCCATGATGGAGATACTTTTCACCCAGCTTCCTACCTCTTGCCAGGTACAGGGTTTTGCTGCTGAACTTCTCATTGTAATTGCAGATTACATTATGACTATGTTAAGATTTCCCTTCTTAGTCTAATGGCAAACTTAACTACTGGATTTTTATTTTTAATTAAGATATCCTGGCACTTTAAAACAGTGCTTACAATAATTAGACTTTAGAACAACTACATACACATAACAAACACAAATGAATAGAAAATGATTATATCAATCTTTAACTTATGTGATGTTTTAATTTATCAAAGTGGCTTTTAACATTTTCTTAAAGTTCATAGAACTTTTGTGGCATATATAAGACATGCATTAGTTTTCATGTTACAGACGAAATAGCCCAGGAAAGACATCTGATTTATTCACAGTGTTTGACTTCATCAGTCTTACATTTATTAGCTTATCATATTAGTTCAACGTCTTTAAGTTCTGCTGTCAATATCAACATTAATTTCCTGACTTTGATAACTATAGTGTAATTATGTTCTATTCTTAGGAAATATACACTGAAGTATTTAGGAATAAAGGATCACAATCTGCTACTCTTTCTCAAATGTTTAAAAAAGGAAAGATTATGTGTGTGTGTATATTATATATATATATATATACACATACCTATAGATATATGGACTTCCCTGGTGGCTCAGCTGGTAAAGAATCCACCTGCAATGTGGGAGACCTGGGTTCAATCCCTGGGTTGGAAAGATCCCCTGGAGAAGGGATGGCTGCCCACTCCAGTATTCCGGCCTGGAGAATTCCATGGACTGTACAGTCCATGGGGTTGCAAGTGACACGAAAGAGCGATTTTCACTCCATAGATATATAGCCTATATATCATCTATATGTCTATCTATCTATCATCTGTCTAGCAGCTATGTAGAGAGACAGTGCAAACAAATGAAGTTTTATTGGTCATCTTCAGAGGTAGGTAGGACACTACCTTATTAGTAACAATATCTGGAAATTGGGAAATTAAAATAATTTTTAAAATTCTAGTTTTGTATTAATGTGGAAAAGTTCATTTGTTGAACAAATAATTGGATTTGACGTACATACCTCACAAAATGATTACCACGATAAATTTGGCAAACATTTATCATCTTATATAGATACAAAATTAAAGAAAAAGAAAAATGTTTTTTCCTGAGATGAGTACTCTTAGGATTTACCCTCTTAACGATTTTCATATATTACATACAGCAGTGTTAATTATATTAGTCATGTTATACATTAAATTTCTAGTAATTATTTTTCTTATAATAAGTGGAAATTTGTACCTTGTGACCACCTTTAGCCAATTGCCATCCCACCTCTGATAACTGCATATCTGATCTCTTTTTCTATGAGTGTGTTTGTTTGTGTTTGAAGTATAATTGACCTACAATACTATGTTAGTTCCTGGTACACAACGTAGTGATTTGACATTTCTATTCGTTACAAAATGATCACCATGATGAATCTAGTTACCATCTGTCACCATATAAAAATATTACATTATGATTGACTATATTCCTTACTCTGTACATTTTTTCCCTGTGACTCATTTATTTACTAACTGGAATTTTGTACTTCCTAACCTCCATCTGTTTCAGTTATCCTTCTAGCCCCTTCTTCTCTGGCAACCACCTGTTTCTCTGCATCTATGACTCTGTTTCTCTTCTGTTATATTTGTTTTGTTTTTTAGATTCCACATATAAGTGAAATCATACAGTATTTGTCTTTCTCTGTCTGATTTATTTCACTTAGCATAATGCCCTGCAGGTCCATCCATGTCACTTAAAATGGCAAAATTTTCATTATTTTTTATGACTGAGTAGTATTCCTGTGTGTGTGTGCGTGTGTGTGTGTGTGTGTGTGTATCACATCACCTGTATTCATCTGTCTGTTGATTGGCACAGGTTGTTTACAAATCTTGGCTGCTATAAATCATGCTGCAATGAACATAGAAGTGCATGGTAAAAAATTGTTTAAACACAATCTCTCACATGTGCTGGCTGGTTAATTTATAAATAATATATAGTACTAATGTAATGATAGGGAACACATGAACAGTAAATAAATCATATTTTAAAATAATATAAATTGTATTTATTGATAATAGAGACACTTCTTTCTTTTTTGAAATTAATTTATTTTTATTGAAGTATAGTTACTATACAATATTATTTATACAAATTATAGGCGTGCTGTACCATGCTTAGTTGCTCAATCATGTCTGACTCCGCGACCCTATGAACTGTAGCTGCCAGGCTCCTCTGTGCATGGGGATTCTCCAGGCAAGAATACTGGAGTGGGTTGCCATGCCCTCCTCCACAGGATCCTCCCAACCCAGGGATCAAACCAAGGTCTCCTGCATTGCAGGCAGATTCTTTACCAGCTGAGCTACCAGGGAAGCCAAATTATAGGTGTACAATGGAGTAATTCACAGTTTTTAAAGTTTTAAGTTTTTATGAAATAGTGACCATATTCCCTGTGTTGTACAATATGTTCTTGTGGATTGTTTTATACCTAATAGTTTGTACCTCTTACCCCCATCCCTTAATTGCCCCTCCCCTCACCACTGGTAACCACTAGTTTGTTTGCTTTATCCATTAGTCTGTTTCTTTTTTGTTATATTCACTAGTCTGTTGTATTTTTTAGATTCCATATATAAGTGATATTGTACAGATATTTACCATCCTATGACTTATTTCACTTAGCATAATGCTCTCCAAATCCATCCATGGTGTTGCAAATGGCAACATTTCTTTCTCTTTTGTGGCTGAGAAGTACTTCATTGTATGTATATCTCATCTTCGTTATCCATCATCTGTTGATGGCTGCTTGCATATCGTGGCTATTGTAAATAACGTTATTAACGATGTAAATAACGACTCCAGTATGAACACTGGAGTCCATATATCTTTTCAAATTAGTTTTTTAATTTTTTTTTTGAATATATACCCAGGAGTAGACTTGCTGGATCACATGGTAGTTCTAGTTTTTTTTTTAAGAAAACCTTTGTACTGTTTTCCACAGTGACTGCATCAATTTACCTTCCCACCAATGGTATACAAGGGTTTCTTTTTCTCCACGTCTTTGCCAGCGTTTTTATTTGTGGTCTGTTTGATGATAGCCATTGGGATAGGTCTTTTTAATCCCACTAAAATGAACAAAGGATATGTGGAAAGAGCAATGTTACTGAAGATGTTTATTTTTTTCAAATCTTGACTTTGCACATTGTGATTCAGCAATTCAAAGTGCTAGTTCCAAGCTTAGTCTACCCTGATTCTTCAGTTTAAAGATGACCACAGTGAAAAAGATATCTCATAACATTTGTAGATCTGGATAGGAGAGGTGGATCATTGCCTGCACATATGTGCTGGTTTTCATTGAAATTTGGCTAGTGAAATTCCATTTGTCTCTGCTGTAAACCACTTCTTCTTGCACACAAATCAGAAGGCACTGAATTTTATTATTTAAAACTTCTGGATTTAAAAATCCATTGAAAACACTTGTTTTGGAAAACTTTAAGAAAAGATAGTTTCTAAATTATTTTTAAAGGTGCAGATGTTAATTTTCTAATAGATGCCACACATTTTTTTCTGGTGACAAAGTCACGTTTTCAATATTCAAAATGACTCCTCAAAAGCCCCAGTTGCTTTTGAAACATTGCTGCTTTATCATTTCTTGTTACTTAGAAGGAGCAGATTAAATATGTTTACCTTTTTGAAAATACATGCTTGGATATAAACTACTTTCTGGCCTAAATTTTCATAGTGTATGTGTGTGCACTCAGTTGTGTCCAACTCTGCAAACTCACTGACTGTAGCCCACCAGGCTCCTCTGTCCATGGGATTTCCCAGGCAAGAAGACTGGAGTGGGTTGCCAGTTCCTTCTCCAGGGGATCTCCCTAACCCAGGGATGCAACCCTCTTCTCTTGTGTCTCCTGCCTTGTGTCTCCTGCATTGGCAGGTAGATTCTTTACCACTGTGTCAGCTGGGAAGCTCCAAATTTTCACAGAAAGGTCAGTAAATTTGAAGTACTTTTAATCAGAAGAGTTCTGATTTTTAAAAAATGCTAAATTCCATCTCTAAATTCACAACTCTTCAAAGTAATTTTTCATGAGCTCACCAGCACATTTCTATGACACAGAAACAATTTTCATAGTCACTCATCATCTCATTAAAAATGTACTGTAAAAATTCTTCTATATTTTACTGCTCTTGCTTTAATGAAACGAACCACACCAGAGACGTGTTACAGCACTTACAGTACAATGCATTAGCAGTTAACTGGCAGCAAAATAACCAGTGAGGTTTCCACCGCTAGCCCCTCCTTACACAGAGTATCCATGTGGCTTGTGGCCACCAGACACCGATACAGAGAGTCTTCACTGTTGGCCAGTGTATCAAGTAATAGAACATTTATTTCATTTTAGCTGAAACTTAAATATATAGTTCTAATATTTCATTCCTGCACCCACAAAGGATTAACTTGCACTTCCTTTGGGGTACACATAATCCTCTTTAGGGAACACTGACTTAAAGAATATATTCCAATTCATCTTTTCTTCCTTTCAGAGCTGTATTCACCATAATGTAGCATCATTTCCCCATAGTGTTGCTTTTTCATCATTGAGTGTGAACTACACACAGCTGCCCATTCTCTAACGTCTTCCATGTATTTCACTGCTTTCCCTCTCTCAAATCAAGACTCACAAATCTACCCAGAAAAGTATGAAATGAGAACACCATTCTCTTTTCCAAAATTGATGCTAATTAAGATATAGGTATAAACATTGTCTATGATTGTAAGATACCGGGAATAACTTAAATGGTCGTACGTAGGAGAGAACAGGACATTACACAATAGAGTACTATGCAATTATAAGAGAAGGCAGAACCTCTATGAGCTGATGCAGAGTGAGTTCCAGGATATGAAGGTGATGACTCCGTTTTCTTTTTTGCCTCTAGTTCCTAGCTCAGAACCTAGTAAGGAATAAGTAGTCAGTAAATTTTTTTTTTTTTAATAACTAAAATCAGGCAACATCAAGCAACCAGAATACAGTCTCAATTCTGGAAGAACACCCAAAGGTCTCTGAGCAGCAAATAGCCATCACAAAGTCTAAGTGAGTGATGTCATTTAGAGGGGTAGAATAGCCTTCATGACTTTACCTAAACAGTGATGTAAAGAATGAAGCAACTGATTAGAAGATGCAGGACATGCCAGGCCCGGAGAAATCATAGGTGGAGTAAAGGCAAGAGGCAGAACCGTCAATGACAACAACTACAAAGTGCACCACGGAACATCGAGAGGTCTGTTAAGGACTCCCTGATAATGCAACATGGACACTGACCCTGATCTATTCCAGGAGTCCCTTAAGCATCAACTATAGTATAACATGATGCATACCTGTGCCCAAGTGATGACCTCATCACCACATCCACTTATTTATTGTCTATAGACCCCCTTCTTGGAAACAGACATGAGGCCACCTGCTATTAAGAAAAATTAAATCACATTTCATATGTTCTGACAAATTTCCATCAAAAATTTTTATCAACATTGGTAAAATCAAAAACTTGGCCAATCTCTGTGATGCAATTTTAAAACATAACATTGCCTCTGGAAGGATAAAGTTTCTGGCAGTTTTGGAAAATGAACAGAAACTCTTTTTCCCATGGTCATACCAGTGACCATGGTCATACAAGGTGGTCATACAAGGTGCCATGGCTCCAGATCAGGGGAGATGTGAGGAGAGGGGAAGGGTGCTGGGGGAAGGAGGTGAGGCACGGGAAAAGGAAAGCTAGTGTGGCCACGTGGGAGCTGAGAAACATAACAGCTAGGACAGCTCTTTCTGCCAGGAAAACGTCTGCAAGGCCCCCAGGGCTGCCCCTGAAGCCTCTGCTCTGGGGGCACAGGCCCAGCCCAGCTCACAGGCTCCCCTCCTCCCCTGATCAGGCCTCTGGCCTCCCCCAGGGTCCTCAGATGCCTCCTCACTGGGCAGCTCTTTGTGCAGCTGAGGCCCCCGGGCCCCCAGCCCTGTCATCCTTGCCCTCGGCTACAGCTCCCAGCCTGCTTTGTGTTCCGGCCGCCCCGCACCTCGCCCCCCAGCCCAGACTGCTCTGTGCTTCCTCTTCTCTAATTTCATCTCCCCCTCCTCCCCCACCCACCCCAGACCTTTTCACTGTGTCTTCAGAAACTCCTGCGCCAGGGTAGGCACAGTCAAGCCATATTTCCCACCTCTCTGGGCCTTAAGTGAAATCTAAAGACCTTGCTTCCCCTGGGGCCCTCTGTCAGGAAAGGGGCTCATTCTCCACACCCTGCAGACCTTGAAGCCAACCTCATTTGCCAAGGATGCTTCGGCACCACTGTCTTCTATCCCGACTCTCTCAAGTCTGACATCACTGTGCTCTACCACCTCCTACGCCTCTCATCTCTGTCACTTAGCAACCTTCTTCATTTCCCCAAGCACACTGAAACTGATCAGGCTCACAGTCTCCCTGTCCATGCCCTGGTGACTTCAGTTTCCATGTGGACAGCCCGGCCAGCTCCCAGCCTGACTCTTCATTGACCTCCTCAAGGTCACCACCAGTCTTCTCTGGCCGCTTCTTCCACGGAACCCAGAGTCTTCCTTGCAGGAGTTCTGCTTTCTGGCCACAAGACACTCCTTTCCACTTTCTTCTTTTTTTTTTCTCAAAAAATGCTCTTTATTCATTCACATATATTACTGCCTTTAATTCTCACTTCATTTCCATGAACAGAGAACACAGAAAGATAATTATTCCACTTCACAGACAGAAAGCTTGAGATCCACAAAAATGTACTTCTTCCCAATTAACAGTGAGTAAACAGAAGAGTGAAAACCAGCTCTATGCTTCAGCTCTCTAACTTCACCCTTCTTTCTCAAAGAGAATGGAGAGTGGTCAGCTCTCATTTTCATTTATGTTTAAAGTTATTAAAAATATCTTTAGCAACAAACTTAGAGAAAGAATAACCAAAGTTCCATACTTTAAAACATATAGACATTATATTTACATGTAATTTTTCATATTAACTCATTCAAAATATTACTCTAATATTCCAGATGTTGGTGAAACACCTAGGAATTTTAGCATTTTGTCTTGACATCATGCAAACTAGTCCTAACCACTTTCGACCACTACTGATACTAAGAGACATCCCACCAGTAATTATTCATGAAAAATCTGAGTAAATTCATTGAAACAATTTGAGTAAATTATTTTTGGTGCAGGATTACATCCACTAAAATATGTCATGGAAACAAGTTGGTCAGTAATAAATTTGTAAACTGCGGTGAAGGTCAGTCCCACTATTAACATGGACTATCTCAATATCAATAAAAGATACTTTTAAAATAAAGAGAAAATAATTCAGGTGGCCCAAATATATATACTTTTGTTACTATGATGATTAATAACATGGGCATCTGTATCGGGATTTTTAAATGTGGCATGTGGAGGAAGAAATAAGGTACAAAACCAGGGAAAACTACTTGTGAAGAACAAGGCTAAGATTGCTACTCAGAGAATGAGTAGTACATCCTCCTTCTGGGGCAGGTGAAAAGGAGAATCAGTATGTGTCTGTATCATAATTATTCAAGTCAACACCTCATCCCATGAAGTAGAGCTTGTGCTCTTGCTGGCTGAACAAACAGATACTCAGTTGGGTGACTCTAGCACGACTTTGATGTGACATCATTCTTAGAGACTGATAAAATATCAGACATTCTTTTCTCACATGCACACACACACATAATCATAGAGATGATTCTGCAATGAAGAGACCATCTGAAATCAGTGTTTACCACAAATGCACATGATCCAGCTCAGGAGAAACCCACGCACTCCAGAATCCCCAAAAGGCACAGTATGTTTCAGAAAGCATCATTTTCAGTTCTGGTTATTGGTTTTCTGAATGGTGACCCTAATCTGCTTTTCAAGTTTCAGTAACTTTTGGTAAAATTTTTCAGCAGTGTCTTCATCTAGGTCCATCTTTTTGGATGTCACATAATTGCTTCCAAAGCCAGTGGTGGCACTCAGATATTTCACCAGAGGATTGAGAGACTCGGGCTTTTGGTGGAAAAGCCAGACCAGTGCTTCTGTTCCATTGTGAGGTGTCAACGTGAAAGCATTTGCAAAAAAGCGTAACAGCCATATGATTGGCATGATTAACATCCACACAAAGGGAGGAAGGATTCCATATGTCAGACTGGTCAGGATCATACCTGGGCACACGACACTGGAATACAGACCCTGCTGGTTGAAGTTCCTGTTCAAAGCCACACTCAGAAGGTCAATGGCATATTTGGAAGAGCTGTAGGGCTCCTGGCCTCTGCTGTGCTGGACATCCTCAAGGCTGAAATTAGATTTCTTTGCATTGCGAGATGATGTCCAAATGAGCTGAGATGGACTCTCACTGTGATATAGGAGAGATTCTAGTTCCTGAATCAGGATAAAGTGGGCAAAGACATTGGTTTCAAACACCTCCTGGAGCCCATCAGGAGTAAGCTTGTCATTCTGTGTCAGCAGTCCTTCAGCTGTGGAGAACATATGAATCACGTTTCTTGAAAAGAGACCATGAAAAAGTGCTTTGATATTTAGCTGTGGATTAGGCATGATCCCAGCATTTAGATATACATAGTCTAATCTCTGAAACCTTTGCTTGAGCTCCTTGGTGGCCTGGAACACCGACGGCAGGCTGCTGACATCCACCTGCAGGATGGAGACCTCAGCAGCGGGATGGGAGGCCAGCAGAGAGGTGCGGACAGCTTCTGCTTTGCTCATGTTCCTGCACGCCCAGCACAGGTGAAGCGCATCATCTTCTTCCAGCAACCATCTGCAGAGGGCTAGGCCCACGCCACTGCTCGCCCCGGTGATCAGAACCACTTTCTGCATGGTTGCGCACCCTGTGACCATGCGCCCCAAAGCAGGCACCCAGCAAGGCCTCTCACCTGCACTTAGATCTGTAACCCCCTCCCTTCCACTCTCCTGCTAAGCCTTCTCTTCAGTCGCAGAGCAACTTCCATTCTGAGGTTCCTCTGGTTTCTCTCAGCCTGTTGAGACCCACTTCCCTTCCTTCCTTTCAACCTGGTCCCAGAAGAATCTGGGTCTGGCTTTCACCACTGAAACTGCTGTAACTAAGATGGCCAGTCTCCTTGACATTGCCAGATCCGAGGGACATTTTCTCATCCTTTCTTTTCCTGGAATTCTCTGCTAGTCACGATACCAGTCACTCCCTCCTTGAAATACTTGACCGTTTGGCTTCAGGATCTCACCCTCTCCTGTTTGTTTCTGCACCTCTTACGACAAATCTTTGCTGCTGTCTGTGGACTTCTCTATCCTGCCCCTGTTGTGAATGTTGCTGATTCCTCAGGGCTTGCCTTTGGCTCTTGACAGGAGCAGTGGGCTATTCAAAGGAGCAGGGTTTGTTTATTTAGGTGTCCAATTCCCTGATTGCATGCTCATCATGTGTGCAGTACAGTGAGCCTTCCTTTCCTTGCTCCTTGGGTTTATCTTCACCAGCTCCACAAATGCTGATATTCCATGGGGCCCTGTACTTGCCCCCTACTCTTTAACAATGTGCACTTCTCTGGGTCATGTCATTCACATCTCATGGTTTTAGCTGTCACACATGAATTGAAGATTATTTCCAGGTCAAGCTGCTCGCTGAAAACTAGGTTTTGTGACCCAGCTTCCCTATGGAAACTTTCATCTGAATGTCCCATCGGTTCCTCAAACTCATTATGCTCAAAACAAAACTCGTCACCAAAGGAACGCAGACATCAATTATTACTAGCATTATTCAAGACATTATCCAAGATGTGGGAACAACCGAAATGTCCACTGACAGATAAACGGGTTGAGAAGATGTGGTGTGTATACACACACACACACACTGAAATATTACTTGGCCATAAAAAAGAATGAAATTGTGCCATTTGCAGCAACATGAATGGACCTAGAGATTATCATATTAAGTGAAGTAAGTCGGAAAGAGAAAGACAAATATCATATGATATCACTTATATGCGGAATCATTAAAAAAGATATAAATGAATTTATTCCAAAACAGAGACTCACAGACACAGAAAACAAATTTATGGTTACCAAAGGGGAAAAGGGATGTGGGGATGAGGAATAAATTAGGAGGTTGGGATTAACATTTACACTTTACTATATGTAAAACAGATAACCAGCAAGAACCTACTGTATAGCACAAGGAACGCTACTCAATATTTGTAATAATCTACAAGAGAACAGCATCAGAAGAAGGAAATATATATATATATATATATATATATATATATATATATATCTGAATTACTGTGCTTTACACCTGAAACTAACATGATATTGTAAATCGACTATATTTCAATCTTTAAAAAATAAATACAAAATCCCCCACTGAACTCGTAATCTACCTGTAAGTCTCTTCTTTTGTCTCAAACCTAACTCAAGGTGGAGATGTGAGCTCCATCCACGGTCTCACATTCTGCTATCACCATGGATATGTTCCTTGTACCCATCTCCTCATCTTGACCTTAACTCAAGCCTCTACCATCTCTCAGCTACATTACTACAGTAACCTCCCAGCAGGTCTTCTTTCTTCAGCCTTCTTCTGTACTGCTGACACAAATGTAATATAATTCAGATTTTGTTCCCTGTTTAATCTCTTCTAAGCTATTTAACATGTTGTTTAAGACCCTCGATGAACAGGTCCCTGCTTAATTCTCTAGACTAATCTCCTTCTACCACCTGCCTGATACTTTCCAACTGAGTAGCATTTGTTTTTCCTCTGCTTAGAATAGCTCTCTTATTCCCTCATTACCTAAGTTAGCTCCTACTCGACCTTTAAGATTCAGCTTGGCTGTTCATTTCTCTAAGAAGATGTCTCTGATGTGCACCATTCCTCTTCATCCCTTCTCCCTTTCCCCTAAAACTGGATTAGTTTTCTCTCCTCTGATTGCCCATAAAGTATTGTTCAAAGTCTATCTTGGTACTAGGTGTGTGATATATAAATACTCTTTTTACTTGTCTCCCTCATAAGACTACTTTCCCTAAGGGCAGGAGTTATACCTTATTCTTCTTTAACTCTGATACCTTGCATTGTATTTGCCTCATTTGATCACTAAATAAATACTTGTTTTTGAAGCTAAGTAAGCCAAGCAAGGACAAACGTATGCATTAGAGGGGTGATGTGGAGGGGGAAGAGGCCACGGTGATGTGCATTCTGCTTTGGTTCCTGTGGTTCTGTGACTGCCCCAGTGCACTGGCTTCTGCTGAATCAGCTGGAAGCCACTGGAGAGCGGGACTAGCCCCCACAGTTAGTGCCAGTGAGGGGCCTTCCACCTGAAAAGTTTCCTCAGCCTTCCCCCTACTCCCAGGCTGCTGGTGTGGCTGTTATCCCTTATGATAAGATACCCAACCAGGCCCTGCCCCTGATCCACTTTGTTCTCCTTGATGGAAAGGCCACTTTTGTCCCTGATCACTGCAGTGTTCCCCAATGTCACAACTCAGCCAAAGTGGACCATCTCTCTGTACTTCTAAGACTCCTTCGATTTGTATTTAACTCCCTATCTCTAAAATCAAGTGGATGCTATCATCAATATGATACAATTTAGTAAATATATAGTATCTTAGATAGGCTTCTATTCTATTTTTTTTTCACATGGCTATCATAATTGACCCAATCCATTTGGTGAAAAAAAAGTCTTCCTGAAGTTGGGAACCATGTGTTCATGGTACTTACTCAACAAGTACAAAATTTGCCAAAGTACAAAATATCAGATCTATACCAGGCATTGAGAAGAACAGCAATTGAGATGCAAGCTCCATCCTCAAAAGACTCAGTCTATCTCAGTGTCTGTTAAGTGGGACATATGCAAGCCACGGAGAAGAACAAGAACATCTGTTGAAATTTGGGGAGAAAATATTCTAATTTCTTACATTTCTAATTCCTCTTTCTAATATTCTAACAAACTTTTCATCTTAAAAAAGAAATCAGGACTTCCCTGGTGGTCTAGTGGTTATGAATCTGCCTGCTGATGCAGGGAACACAGGTTCAATCCCTGGTCCGAAAAGATCCCACATGCCGCGGAGCAAATGAGCTGCCGTGACTGAAGTCAGGATGCTCTAGAGCCTGTGCTCCTCAACAAGAGAAGCCACCTCAATGCGAAGCCCACACACCACAACTGGAGAGTAACCCCCACTCGTCACTGTTAGAGAAAAGCCTGCGTGTAGCAGTGAAGACCCAGTGCAGCCAAAAATAAAGATAAATTTAAAAATAAAAAAAAGAAATTAAGTTTTACTAACATTTAATGTGAGAATGGATCCTGGTTCCCTCAGTTGATATTTATGTCCTATAATCATAAGTCATGTGTAGTATAAGAGGATCCTTGGGGAAGAGTGGGATGTATCAAAGCTACAGGGGTTGTCAGTGGAGACCTCAGTCATTTAATCACTTTCAGTGTACTGTGACACATTGCAGCTCGATGTGCTTGGTTAAGAGGATTTGCAATTATATTATCTAGCTTTAAGAAAATTAACCCTCACAAAGAAACAAGTGGCTTAAAAGATTCATTTAAAGATGCCATAAATTAAACATAATACCAATAATACAGGCACAAGGATACAAAAAAATGATAACCGTCACTCTGTCCACTGCTAAAAGGACCTCTTCATCAACCATATTTTAATAAAAAAGAACAATGTTGATCTAAACAGATCCAATAAGAACATGTCCAAAAACTCTAAATTATCAAGAATGTTAATTAATTTGTAATGAAAGTCAATCTGAGTGTATCTTTTATCTTGAGATAAAGCTAATGATAGCTCAATGCCATGACAATAACCAACATTTTAAAATATTAAGCACTAAGTTTCACTTCTGATTTAGATGTAAAAAGCTGCAGAGAATGTTGTTTCCATTCTAAAAATGAGAACAATCCAAAAAAAAACCCTGAAACCCTAACTTGTATTGAACCTATTAGAGAGCTGAGGTCATAAGACAATAGGACAACTCGTGTTTCAAACTTTTTTTTCTGCCTCATTGTGTAGCTTGCAGGACCTTAGTTCTCCGACCAGGGATCGAACTCATGCCCCATGCCTTGGGAGCACGATGTCTTAACCACTGGACCACCAGGGAAGTCCCCCAAATCCTTCTAAGGAGAGACAGAAGACATAAACTCTCTCACCCACGGCAGATCACTCAAGAAAGAGGTACCATCTATGACACAAGAGGACAAAGAGAAATAACTACAAATTTAAGGAACTGCCAAAGGCCAACTGTGGACTAGCATGTCAGTTCAGAATAATGAGGGCCCCAACCCAGAAGAGTTTATATTGTTTATAAGCCCTTATTTTTGGACCTCTACTGAGCGCTTATGCAAAAGACTAGAGATAAAGCATGTATACAGAAGGTAAAACTAACAAGTGTGGGGTCTGACACAAAACGCCATGCACTTCCCCAGACTCTTCTTGCATGTGAAGCAAAAACTGTAAGTTCTAGGGGAGTAGCAGCAAAGATTGTTGCTTAAGACACAGGAAAAAGATGCACTGTGGGAGGAAGGAAGGGCATAAGAAGAGACTATCTCTAGGGGAGAACCACAAAACCATCGTGAGCCTCAAATCCTCAACTGATAAAGTAGAAATTTCCTACCACTGGGAGAGGGGAAGCTGCCCAACATTAGGCATAAATACAAAGCAGAATTTGGCTGCCATCAGGAGAAAGAGCAAAATGCAGAGAGGGACTGCACACCTGAGGCTCAAGTACATAGTTTCCTCCTAAGACTCAGACTGGGGTAGAATGACAGAGAAGTTCTCTTGTCCCTAATGGAAGTAACAATGCATGATCTGTCCAAGGCTGAGTCTGTGGTGAGAGATCTTCTCTGTGATGCTGGCATGCAAGAAAGCTAAAAGCTGATGGTGGACCACCAATCCTAAGAAAAACCTCTGGCATAACAGTTCCCATCTGAAGGACAAGGCAGAGACTGCCCACTACTAAAAGAATTTGACGTCTATGGAGTACTGATGGTAAGCATAGCACCAATAAAACCCAAGTCCAGCTCAATTCCCAACTAGATTGAATCTCCTGACTCGGCCCTCCATATTAATGACCTAACAGAAGAACAGTCATGCTTATTTCCTGGCATAAATCATATTTATTTTATTCTCTCTTGTGCCACAAGCAATATACGGTTTTTACTCAAAAATATCATACACACACACACACACACACACACACACACCCTGCTGTTAAGAGAGAATGCAATAAACAGGAGAAAACTCAGGTGACACCCAAATGTTGAAACTACTAGACAGTGACCTTACAGTAACTATGATTAGTATATAAAAGGGTATGGTGGAAAAGATAAACAACATGCATAAACAGATGGGGAATTTCAGGAAAGATGGAATGGGTAGAAATGAAAAACCCAATATTGGAGATGAAGAATGCCTTCAGCATGTTCACTAGTAGACTGAACCAGCTGAGAGAATCAATTAACTTGAAGATCTGTCAATAGAAATTATCTGAACAAAAATCCGAAGTGAAAGAAGAATAAAACAAGAACAGTAACAGCAAGATAACAGACCATCCAAAAGAGCTAGAACAGTATTAAACATTATAACAGACTTGTGCTTGGAGTCCCAGGAGGATAAGAGAATGGTTCAGTTCAGTTCAGTCGCTCAGTCGTGTCCGACTCTGCGACCCCATGGACTGCAGCACTCCAGGCCTCCCTGTCCATCACCAACTCCTGGAGTTTACCCAAACTCATTTCCATTGAGTTGGTGATGACATCCAACCATCTCATCCTCTGTCATCCCCTTCTCCTCCTGCCCCCAATCTTTCCCAGCATCAGGGTCTTTTCAAATGAGCCAGCTCTTCACATCAGGTGGCCAAAATATTGGAGTTTCAGCTTCAGCATCAGTCCTTCCAATGAACACCCAGGACTGATCTCCTTTAGGATGGACTGGTTGGATCTCCTTGCAGTCCAATGGATTCTCAAGAGTCTTCTCCAACACCACAGTTCAAAAGCATCAATTCTTCAGCACTCAGCTTTCCTTCCAGTCCAACTCTCACATCCATACATGACTACTGGAAAAACTATAGCTTTGACTAGATGGACCTTTGTTGGCAAAGTAATGTCTCTGCTTTTTAATATGCTGTCATATTAAAGGTGGGTCATAACTTTCCTTCCAAGGAGTAAGCATCTTTTATTTTCATGGCTGCAGTTACTGTCTTCAGTGATTTTGAAGCCCAGAAAAATAAAGTCAGCCACTGTTTCCACTGTTTCCCTGGCTATTTGCCATGAAATGATGGGACCAGATGCCATGATCTTAGTTTTCTGAATGTTGAGCTTTAAGCCAACTTTTTCACTCTGCTCTTTCACTTTCATCAAGAGGCTCTTTAGTTCTTCACTTTCTGCCATAAGGGTGGTGTCATCTGTTTATCTGAGGTTATTGATATTTCTCCTGGCAATCTGGATTCCAGCTTGTGCTTCATCCAGCCCAGCATTTCTCATGATGTACTCTGCATATGTTAAATAAGCAGGGTGACGATATACAGCCTTGAGTACTCCTTTGCCTAATTGGAACCAGTCTGTTGTTCCATGTCCAGTTCTAACTGTTGCTTCCTGACCTGCATACAGATTTCTCAAGAGACAGGTCAGGTGGTCTGATATTCCCATCTCTTTAAGAATTTTCCATAGTTTATTGTGATCCATACATTCAAAGGCTTTGGCGTAGTCAATAAAGCAGAAATAGATGTTTTTCTGCAACTCTCTTGCTGTTTTGATGATCCAGTGGATGTTGGCAATTTGATCTCTGGTTCCTCTGCCTTTTCTAAATCCAGCTTGAACATCTGGAAGTTCACAGTTCATGTATTGCTGAAGCCTGGCTTAGAGAATTTTTAGCATTACTTTACTAGCATGTGAAATGAGTGCAATTGTGCAGTAGTTTGAACATTCTTTGGCATTGCCTTTCTTTGGGATTAGAATGAAAACTGACCTTTTCCAGTCCCATGGCCACTGCTGAGTTTTCCAAATCTGCTGGCATATTGAGTGCAGCACTTTCACAGCATGATCTTTTAGGATTTGAAATAGCTCAACTGGAATTCCATCAGCTCCACTAGCTTTGTTTGTAGTGATGCTTCCTAAGGCCCAGTTGACTTCACATTCCAGGGTGTCTGGCTCTAGGTAAGTGATCACACCATCGTGATTACCTGGGTTGTGAAGATCTTTTTTGTACAGTTCTCCTGTGTACTCTTGCCACCTCTTCTTAATATCTTCCACTTCCTTTAGGTCCATTACTATTTCTGTCCTTTGTTGAGCCCATCTTTGCATAAAATGTTCCCTTGGTATCTCTAATTTTCCTGAAAGAGATCTCTAGTCTTTCCCATTCTATTGTTTTCCTCTATTTCTTTGAATTGATCACTGAAGAAGGCTTTCTTATCTCTCCTTGCTATTCTTTGGAACTCTGCATTCAAATAGATATATCTTTCCTTTTCTCATTTGCCTTTAGTTTCTCTTTTCTCAGCTATTTGTAAGGCCTCCTCAGACAACCATTTTGCCTTTTTGCATTTCTTTTTCTTGGAGATGGTCTTGATCACTGCCTCCTGCACAATGTAACAAACCTCCATCCATAGTTCTTCAGGCACTCTGTCTATCAGATCTAATCCCTTGAATCCTATTTGTCACTTTCACTGTGTAATCATAAGGGATTTGATTTAGGTCATACCTGAATGGTCTAGTGGTTATCCCTACTCTCTTCAATTTCAGTCTGAATTTGGCAATAAGGAGTTCATGATCTGAGCCACAGTCAGCTCCCGGTCTTGTTTTTGTTTACTGTAGAGAGCTTCTCTATCTTTGGCTGCAAAGAATATAATCAATCTGATTTCAGCGTTGACCATCTGGTGATGTCCATGTGTAGAGTCTTCTCTTGTGTTGTTGGAAGAGGGTGTTTGCTATGACCAGTGTGTTCTCTTGGCAAAACCCTATTAGCTTTTGCCCTGCTTCTTTTTGTACTCCAAGGCCAAATTTGCCTGTTACTTCAGGTATTTCTTGACTTCCTACTTTTGCATTCTAGTCCCCTATAATGAAAAGGACATCTTTTTTGTGTATTAGTTCTAAAAGGTCTTGTAGGTCTTCATAGAACCATTCAACTTCAGCTTCTTCAGCATTACTGATTGGGGCATAGACTTGGATTACCATGTGCCGGGGTCCAGCCCCGGCGGAGTCCAGGGGTTCCCTTCGGATGAGCGGCATTGGCGAAGAAAAGAAAGCAGTCTTGGTTGAGTGCAGGATCAAGACTACTTTATTCTTTTACATCAGTGCTTATATACCCTAAAACCAATAATCCTTTAAAGAGGTTTAAGGAGGGGGTAATGATAAGATTGTACCAGGTGTATAATCATGGGTTACATCATAAACAACTTTCTAGAACAGTCAATACCTACACATAACTTTTAAACAGTTCAGTGGCAGCAGCTAGTCAACTGTGAAAAGCCATCTACAAACCTTATCTTGGGAAGCTCAGCCCCTGGTGGACTTAGCTTTGGTATGTAATCCGAAGGGTCAGAGGTCTCATGAATTCCCTCCTGATCACACCCTAAGGAATCCTCTCAATCTTATAATGTAATGGACTCTATCTACTTTTGCTTATAGGATAGATAGGACTGTTTATTGGGACCCATGTGCCCCCAGGGACTGTGTTGCTGCCATGCAAAGGTTTCAAGGAGGGATTTTAGGTAAGAGTTAGACTAGTTTTTAGGGAACATAGAAGAACGCCAAGCATCAGAAGATGAAAGGATGAAGGCCTGGGAGTGGATGGTGGGGCGGTCTCGAGAAACCCTCGGAGGTCCGGACGCCTTTGCATGCCACTCCTTGAACCCAAACCTTGTCATGGGCAGGGTTTCTCTCACTGGCTCCCGACAGCCATGATACTGAAAGCTTTGCCTTGGAAACGAACAGAGATCATTCTGTCGTTTTTGAGATTGCATCCAAGTACTGCATTTTGGACTCTTTTGTTGACTATGATGGCTACTCCATTTCTTCTCAGGGAGTCCTGCCCACAGTAGTAGATATAATGGTCATCTGAGTTATATTCACCCATTTCAGTCTGTTTTAGTTCACTGATTCCTAAAATGTTGACGTTCACTCTTGCCATCTCCTGTTAGATCACTTCCAACTTGCCTTGATTCATGGACCTAACACTCCAGGTTTCTATGCAATATTGCTCTATATAGCATTGGACTTTACTCCCATCACCAGTCACATCCACAACCGGGTGTTGTTTTTTCTTTGGCTCTGTCCCTTCGTTCTTTCTGGAGTTATTTCTCCACTGATCTCCAGTAGCACATTGGACATTTACCAACCTGGGGAGTTCATCTTTCAGTGCCCTATCTTTCTGGCCATTTATACTGTTTATGGGGTTCTCAAGGCAAGAATACTGAAGTGTTTTGCCATTCCATTCTCCAGTGGACCACATTTTGTGAGAACTCTCCACCATGACCCGTCCATTTTGGGTGGCCCTACACGGCATGGCTTAGTTTCATTGAGTTAGACAAGGCTGTGGTCCTTGTGATCAGATTGGCTAGTTTTCTGTGATTGTGGTTTCAGCCTGTCTGCCCTCTGATGCCCTCTCTCTCTTACTGGGGTTTCTCTTACCTTGGACGTGGGGTATCTCTTCATGGCTGCTCCAGCAAAACGTAGCCGCTGCCCCTGACCTTGGACATGGGGTGTCTCCTCTTGGCCGCCAAGCCTGTCCTTGGATGTGTTATCTCCTCTCACCCACTGGTAATGGGGCAGAAAAGATATTTGAGAAAATAATGGCCAAAAATTTCCCCAAAATAAGGAATTACAGTAACTCACTATTCCAAGGAGCCCAGACAACCCCACAGAGGATATTTGCCAAATAAACAAACAAGTACCTTACACACACCTAGATGCATCATAGTCAACCTGCTGAAAATATAAAATCTAGACAAAATTTCAATGGCAGCTTTGGGAGAAGAGGAACATATTATATATAGAAGAACAAAGATAAGAATTAAGGCAAACTTCTCATCAAAAACTATGTAGGCAGAAAGAAATGAAGTATGTTTTTAAGGTATAGAAAGAAAAAATTAAAAAACAACTACCAACTTAGAATTTTATACCCAGAGTAAATATTTCAAAAACAAAAGGAAAATAAAGACATTTTCAGAAAAATAGTAGGTGAGGAAATTTGGTGCCAACTGACCTGCTCTGTAATCAAGGTAAAGGGTGTTCTCCAGGCAAAAGAAACATTATCAGACAGGAACTTATATCTACAAAATTATATAAAGAGTTCTGGAAATGGTAAAATGAGTTTTGGTCATACTGTGTGGTTTGCAGGGTCTTAGTTTCCCAATCAGGGATCAAACCGGAGCCTCCTGCAGTAGAAACATGGGAGTTCTAACCACTGCACCACCAGGGAATTCCCTGGAAACAGTAAAATGAGTACTCCTTTGTAGTATAAAGGAACAGATTTGGCTGCTCTCACCTTCTACGAAGGACCACATTCTGCCTATGGAATGTGGTTCTTTCTCAATAAACCTGCTTTCACTTTAACAAAAAAAGGAAAGAAAAAAAAGGGACAGACTTTGATACATGCGACAACATGGATGAATCCCAAAAGAATAACTGTGATTGAAAGGAGGTAAACAAAAAAGAGAACATAGTATATGGTTATACTTATACAAAATTCTAAAAATGCAAAACAATCTCTAGTTACAGAAAGTAGACTAAAGCTTCTCCATGGGAGGAGAAGAGACAATGGGAGGGGATGGGTTACAAAGATTATGATGGATATGTTCACCATCTCGATTGTGGTGGTGATTTCAGGGTTGTACATATATGCCTAAACTCATGTACACTCTAAATGCATGGAAGTTATTAAATATAAACTATATATCTCAATAAAGCTAAAAAGGGAGTAAATACAAAATAAAATTACAGTGAGATACCACAAGACACCTGTTACAATGGCTTAAAATATGTTCTTTAAAGTTACAATAACAAACACTAAGGAAGTTGTGGAACTACAGTGTTGCTGGTGAAAATGCAGATGGTACAACTACCTTGTAAAACAGTTGGCAGTTTCTAATAAAGTTTAACAAACACTCACCATACATGCCAGCAGTCTCACCTCTAGTTGTTTACCCAGGAGAGCTGTATACTTATGCCCTCATAAATACCTGTTTGTGCACAGTTATACCAGATTTTTAGCTATATTCTTAATATCTAACTGGAAAAAGTCAAAGGTCTTATGAAAGGATAAATTGTATTACATGCATACCATGCACTACTATATAGTATAAAAGTGAAGTGAAGTGAAAGTCACTCAGTTGTGTCCAACTCTTTGCGACCCCATGGACTATAGCCCACCAGGCTCCTCTGTCCATGGAATTCTCCAGGCAAGAGTACTGGAGTGGGTTGCCATGCCCTTCTCCAATAGTATAAAAGAGGAAGGAACAACTGATACATCCAACAACTGGATGAATCTCAAAAGCTTTATGCTAAGAAAAAGAAGCCAGGCTCAAAAGTTTACATATTATGATTCCATTTTTATGTCATCTGGAAAAGGCAAAACTACAAGAACAGAAATCAGATTTTGGCTGCCTGAGGCTAGGTGTGGACAAAGGGATTGACTACTAAGGGGTACAGGAACTTTTTAGGGGGATGGAAATGCTAGGTATTTTGTGATGGTTGCATGAATGTAACATTTGTCAAAGTCATAGAACTGAACACCTCTGAAGGGTGAATTTTACTCTATAAAAACTATACTTAAACGAACTGATTGAAAAAAAAAAAAAAAGCATCCAAAACCTGAATGCGAACCCCTTGAGTTTCTCAGGAAGTTTAAAATCGTGCCACACTCAAGATCTACTACTTTTAAACATTTCACTCAATATAATGATAAATGTTTAAAAGTCTCTTTTGAGGTTTTTTACTTTATAGCAAAAGCCAAATACCGCAGGAAATGGCTGAAAGTGTACACAAAAGCTAATAGAGCGACAAACTAAAATGCATTCCCATATTGGCAAATTTCATCGATGGACACTTGAGAAACATTGCTGAAGATATGAGGAAACAACTATTAAAGCAATTTATGTGGTATTGGAAGTTTGTTATTTAGCAGGATGAAAGAACATGTTTCTAACATGTTTCAGCCATGGTACTTTACAAATTGTTTCAATAATGAAATATGTGAAAAGCTTCTCTTTTTAAGAGGACATTAAAGGTAAAATGTAGGGGAGAAGATACACTCACCACTAAACTGATCTTTAATAAAAAAATGACTTATGGAAAAATTGTGGAGGTATAACCACTAAGAAAATGGCTGCTTTAACTCAAATAAATATAGAGTCTGGGGCCAAAGATTCTATCAAAAAATTGATTCTCTAAATAATTCCTATGCAAGAATTTTCTGTAAGGAAGTTGGGACAGAAGGGTACAAGATAGAGCCAAGTAATTAGTTTTAGAAATAGGAGTCCATTAAACTACAGTTGAATCTTTGCAATATAGGAAACTGGAAGAGAGCGTATATTCTGCTGCCCGACACAGAGATATGCTGGCTAGCACATGGCAAAACAGTCAAAGAATTATTTGACTTTAAGGTTAGTGTTCCAACTTTGTTTTTCTTTGATGACAAAGAGCTGTCAATAGCATGCTGTGGGCTGTGTGCTTAGTCACTCAGTTGTGTCCAACTCTGAGATCCCATGGACCCACCAGGCTCCTCTGTCTATGGGGATTCTCCAGGCAAGAATACTAGAGTGGGTTGCCATTTCCTCCTCCAGGGGATCTTCCTGACCCAGGAATCGAACCCGTGTCTCCTGCATTGCAGGCAGATTCTTTACTGGCTGAGCCATCAGAGAATCCCCAAATCTCTTGTCTTTGAACACACAACACTTGGAAATAGGAATTCCCAAACTGTTAAAGTATTTTCCAAATAAAAAGATTCAGGGCTTTGAACCTATTTGTTAAAAAAGAATAATTCACATTAGAAAGAAATTTTTTAATCAAATTTCAACAAAACTTGGGCATATTTAGGGCTTCCCTGATAGCTCAGTTGGTAAAGAATCCGCCTGCAATGCAGGAGATCTCGGTTAGATTCCTGGGTCGGGAAAATTCCCTTGAGAAAGAAAAGGCTACCCACTCCAGTATCCTTGGGCTTCCGTGGTGGCTTAGCTGGTAAAGAATCCACCTGCAATGTGGGAAACCTGGGTTTGATCCCTGAGTTGGGAAGGTCCCCTGGAGAAGGGAATGGCTACCCACTCCAGTATTCTGGCCCGGAGAATTCCATGGATGGGTCACAAAGAGTTGGACATGACTGGGCAACTTTCACTTCCACTCTGGCATATTTGGTAGGTAAGATAGAAAGATAAGAATCATAATTTAGTTAGCACAAACAATGATGAACTTAAATTTGGGTCTTTCAATTTTTATATTATTTAGGTCTTTGAATTTTATATTTTGTATCTTTTTCTGCCATATTAGCCACAAAAAACAGATTCTAAAGAAGTTGAACTTCAAATCAGATCAAGTCATGTTATCACAAAGGATTAACCAATAACTGTAGTAAAATAAAGCTTATTGCTCTTAAAACTATATATTACCAATAATATGCTGCTAGAGGTTTGTATATGCTAATGAGTAAAATTATCACTCTTAAAGTGTCTTTTTTGCCTATGCTTATAGTTACAAAATATGCTACAATAGTACATGTATAAGGTTTGTTAATAATGAACATACATACCCTGGATACGTATGCTGAAAATTTTTACTGATGGGGTGCAAAATTTAAGAAAATAGATTGGAAATAGCTGTCTAGTGAAATTAACAAATCATTATAAAGCCTTTGTAGTCTCACAGTGTCTGGCACAATGTTAGATGCACAATAACTTTTTAAAAAATTACTGCGACTCTCTGACTACCTCTGGATGCAAAATATAGTAATTTATATATGATCCTTGTGTGTATATACATTCCTCTCTCAAAATATGCATTTCATTTGGTGAATAAGTCTTGTGTATGAGTATCTTTGTGTAGAAAACTATGACCACAGAAGCAATAATGCATAGTGGTTGCAGTTTGTGAATATACTTCCCACCTGAGTATAAATCTTGGCCTTGTAATTTATTAATTATGTGAACTTGAATAGACTAGTTCTCTGTGTCCCCGTTTCCTTGCATGCAACAGGGCCTACTTCATGGCTTTGTGATGAAGATAAATAAGTTAATACATGTAAAGTCCCTTGACCTATGTTGGATACTTGAAAAGTGATCACTCTAGGTTAGTTGCCATATGTATATGAATATATACACACACAAACATACACACACAGACACACACAATCTGAGTGAGTATACAGGATATATGTATATTTCATGTAATTTCATTTATATTTCTTGTTTTCAATATGTATTTGTGTACATATTTATATTGAATAATAGTAATAATATTAACAATTATTTAGCATGACTATAAATTAAATATTATATATTTGGAAGGACTGATGCTAAAGCTGAAGTTCCAATACTTTGGCCACCTGATGATAAGAGCCAACTCACTGGAAAAGACCCTGATGCCAGGAAAGATTGAGGGCAGGAGGAGAAGGGGCAACAGAAGATGAGATAGTTGAATGGCATCACCAACTCAATGGACATGAGTTTGAGCAAGCTCTGAGAGTTGGTGAAGTACCAACTCCTCTGAAGGGAAGCCTGGCATACTGCAGTCCATGGGATTGCAGAGCTGGACACGAATGAGCGACTGAACAACAATACAATTACCAAACAATATATATATTTATAAGTTAAAGACTAAATAAACTCAGCATTAGTTTAAGTGCTTTACACAGATTATCTAACTCATCTTTGGAAAAAAAATATAACATGACATAATGTTGTTATTCCCATTTTACAAATAGAAAACTGAGGTCCAGAAAGGTTATATAACTTCCTTAAATTCACACAGCTGGAATACAATAGAGCCAGGAAGTATTTTTTTTTAAATCACTGTTTACCACCTCCCCACTTATTTAATAATATTATTTAGTATTAGGGGTAATAATTCACAATATCTTTATTTGCCTGGTGCTTAGTATTTTATAAAACAGCTTTACATACTGTGAGTTTCATAACTAGTCTGTGAAGTGAGCTGGGCAGGATTGTTGTCCTCACTATTATAGGAGAGAAAATTGGTACAACCGAAACCATAGGTGTCTTTTCGGAGAAGTGTTTCTGTTTTACAAACATCCTGGGTGCCTCTGTACCCCAGGAGTCAAGTCATTGTCACCTTGTCTCAGACAAGGGTGCTGGTCCTTCCCGGAAGCATCACAGACTAGTGAGAGCCCCAGGCATGGAAACCAAGAATCATGGCAACACAATATGTAGTCTCTAAGGGAGATATGAAAAGAGTGCTTCTAGAGCACAGAAAGAGGGACCATCTGTGCCAGGGGGCTCTTAGAAAAGATGAAGGTGGTGGTAGGAGGCGGGGCGGGGGGGGCTTTCCTGGAAAAAAGAATGCGTGTATGCAAGTGTGAATTCATGTTTATGACCATGGTGGTATGTCTAGGCATGGTCGTATATGAATCTGAGTGTGTACCTGTTTATATGGGCTTACTCATGTGTGAATTTACACACACGCAGACTGTAAGTGTGGAAGAAGAAAGCTTGAAGACAAAAGAAGGTGTGCTTGGATCCACACACGCTACAACAGAATCTGGCCTGCCTTGGGTGATCGCCCCATTTCTCCTCCCTCCCCCCAACACTGGGGTATCCAGAGATACCAGTTGTTTCCCACTCTAACAATTGCCTCATGGGCTATGGTGATTAGACCCACCAGGTTTTCAATCTATCAGTCTGAATCTGTAGTAGTCTGATAGAGTGCACCACTTGTGTGAGTGGTAGGGGGTGAAGAGTACCAGTATCTATAGGTGTATATCTGTTTGCACACTTATGGTTATGTGTGAAAGTTTAGTGTTGGCTGTTCCTAGCCAGACTGGGGGAACCTCCCTTCTTCTTTCATCTTCACTGTCTTAGGAATTTATACATTTACCTGTTTCCATTGCCACTCAAATGTGGCCAGTTCCTGCCTTCACTTAAATGTCCTAGGGTATTTAACTTTAATTCTGTACTGGGGCTGGGCAGAGGCAAGGCTGGAAATGGCTGGTGCCCATTTTCTGTGGAGGTACTCTGTGCTCCCCCTGACCCCACTCCACCCCATCTGGTCTAGGAATCTCCCAGAGGATGAAAAATGTTTGAAAAGGCAAACAGGACTGGTGGCAGCCATGAGGAACTCAGAGGATCACTCCCAGGAATGGAATGATCACCCCCCCTCTCTTGATGATAAATCCCATTTTTAAGGCAAAACTGATCACAGAGGGAAAGTGAGGACTCCTGCCTCCACAGATGCTGCCTCAGGGATTGGAGAGATGACAGGTAAGACTGCAATACTCTATTTCTTTTAAACTTACACAATCAAAAGAGCTAAAATGATTCCAAATAATGTGTAATTGATGGTGAATAACAGTATTTCTACAAAGTGACCAAATAGTTGAAGTAGATTTTCTCTTTTGTCATAAAGTATATAAATTCAGGGCTGTGGGGTCATGTGAGGCAAAAGTATTATGTGCTGGAATACACTGATGATTTGTGAGTGTTAACCGCTTGGTCCAGTACACTGCCACACAGCTAAATATTCACATATTAAAATAAGCAACAATGAACTGCAATAATCAACACATGTAACATGCCATATTTTAAGCTGAATGAATGAGTGGGTGAAGAGAAAAACAAACATATTTAGAAAAGAAGAATCATCTCATATAGTGATCCCCGAAATAACGCCACCTGGATTCTGTTCTCAGTTTCACCAATGACTTAATCTATTGAAAGCTTTTCTTTTTACTTTTTAAAAATCATATATGGGAAAATTAGTCAAGGGGCAGAATATCTCTCAAAAACATGAATATGCTTAATCAAACCTTGTTGAAGTGTCTTTTAAAATGTAAATGATCACCAATAAATGTTAGTTGTTGCAAATCTATGTTTATTGTGGCACCATATATAATATATATTTCCATGTTCAGGACACAAACATTATCCTAAATTGTAAGGGAGGATACTAGTTTTATAATATGACAAGAGAATTTTTCCATAGTCAATATGTTGCTTATTTGCACTTAGCTACATTGCATCAATAATTGGAAAAAGAGAAATAGCCTGGTTATGGCTAGAGATTCTGATTAGAGGCTAAGATTTCTATCATGGACTGCTTTCAACTGTTATATTTTATGGCACAGATTCAGTGGGAATCTGATCTGCTAAAATATTTGGGCTGTGAAAACTCCCACACTGTGACAGATGTCAAGTCCAATTAAGTGACTCATGTCCAGGTTTCTGTCCAATAGGATTTCCCATTAAATATCAATTTAGGGAAAAAAATTCCATCCCCCTTCTTAAGCCTTTATCTCTTCCACCATCTCCAGGCTGAATCAATTGGTACCAAGAGAGCCAAGAAGCCACACACGCATCTCTGTCTCTTTGCTCTGGCTCTCCCACCCTCTCGCCTCTTTCTCCGCTTCCCTGTCACTGTTACTCCGGGAGACGTTCACTTTTCACCAACCTTTCTCCAAGCATCTCCAAGCCACTGACTCTATATATTTTGCTACAAGGTAAAGAAAGGAGGGGGTGGGGGGTGGGCGATGTAACCAAGCCTTGAACGACTTTGAAACTGGAAATAGGTGTCTGTTTATACAACATACAAGTAAAGGAGGGAAGAGGAAGAGGCCAGCTTAGTTAGCCCGGAGTTACAGTATTGTGTTCCTGGGAACTGGGGAGACATCAGCTGAACAAAGCCTTATCTAAAAAAAAAAAAAAAAAAATCACTTCTGAGCAAGATCACATCTCTGCCTTGCACTCCCCAGTTTCTGCTCAGCCGTATTAGGGAAGGAAAAGAGTCCTCAAAGGAGCGGAATCTTATCTTAACCATCTTTCTTATTGATTCTTCCGCTATTAGAAAGTGGAGGAATCAGTCCTTTGATGTGATTGTGTTTATCTCTGCATCTCTTTTGTTATTTATAGAGACCCAGAAGAGGAAAAGAGGCAAGAGACTTTTCAACACATCGTTAAAAAAAAAAACAAAAACAAAAACAACAACAACGAATTTCCCGAAATGTTTGAGAACAATTAAAAGGAAAAGGCGTTTTTTTGATCTATCAACTAAGTGAACAATCATTCATAACCGTCCCTCGCTGTGGACACCAGCGAGATGACAGCTGCTTTTTCATTTTTGAATGTAATAAATATTTGCTGCTTTTAATATATTTCGGAATTTCTCCCCGCTATTCCCTGGGATTTTAACTCTAAAAGATTGGAGAAAAGATTATCGAAAGGGCTTTTACAAGGTAAGCCTCCTTTAAATGCTTTTTTTCCCAGCTTGGAACTAAGTTAGATTATGCATATCGCATTTATAGAGTATTTCATGAATGCCTGAAAAAACAAAATGCATATACGACATGCTCTATATGAATATTTTTAAAAGACACCTGGAGAAGTATTTAACATGCTTTGAGGGCAACCCAGGAACTTTTCATCCGATCTACAACTATGTTGTGGTTTATTGTAATTTTCCATTACTCGCCTATTTATTTATACCCTCTCAAGGCGAAGGTGTAGCTGTAAGCTGTTCTACTTATAAACGCGTCCGTGAAAAGCCCGAAGAGTCACATGTAATTCACTTGGAGCATTTGTTTTTATTTTGCCTTAGAGGACTTGTTTTCCTCGTAGGGAAATGAAAGCCTCCTTAGAGCCAAATTCGCACCTAACTAAGCAAGTGCGATGCTGGAAGCAGATCTCACAGCCCCAGCTTTTGTCTAGGAGCAAACCCGCACGTTGCAGACGCGACCTGTTCCCGGCTAGCACCCACCCCTCCAGCCCAGCCGCACACGCGGGGCTCGGGGCTGGCAGCTTGATCCGCCCTCTCGGCGCCCGCGATCGGTGCGCATAGCCCCAGCAGGTGCCTTCCCTGCCTGCTGGACCCTTTCTCGAAGCCCGAATTTCCTTGAAGCCCCAAGGCTGGGAGCGACCCTATCCCAGTAGGCGCGCAATCGGGGCCGGTCCTCCCGGCGCCCAGGAGGAGCCGGGCACGGCGGCCTTTCTAGGAGCGCATCCTTAGAGGAATCTGAAGCCAGACTACCTCGGCCTCGGCCAAGGGGACCGTGCAGGCTCCCGACTCTGCGCTCCGGAGCACCGAACTTTGTGGGTTGGCGTTGCAGCTCCGGCCGGGGCAGCCGGCGCGGCGCCCGCCTCCCCCCACCCCGGCCCGTGCCTTCCCTCCTTTCTCTCCTCGTGCAGCCACCCGGCCGCCGACCTATTCCTGGGAGGTGGTCGGCAGACTGCGGGCGCATTGTCTTATCCCACGTCGCCGCGTCCCTAGGTCCCCGAAGTGTGTAGCTGTCTGTGTGACAGATGGTGCTTCGGGAGCCTGCGAGGGCATGAGTCCATTTGCTATTGAAAGGAGCCTCCACGTTGGTTCAGTCATCTCTTGATTATTGCGGAGAAGAGCGAGGGGTACGGGGAAGCCTTCCCACTCCAGGCCGTCTGTGCTTGGGGCTGAGTTCCTCAAGCCCCGGACGCCCCTTGCCCCAGGCCCACTCGAAGCCCGCGGGCGCCCTGCTCTCCCGCGGCTTCGCCCCAGGCCCTCTGGGCGGGAAGCGCGCTCCGTGTCTCCCCGTCCCCCAGCAAAACCCAGGTGGATTCGTCGTTCGGATTCATTCGTTTGTCAGGGTCGGAGAAGAAGTGAGGCAGGCGGAATGGCCAAGTTGTATTTAGTCGAAGGAAGCACAAAACCCAGTGACGGCCTCGCAGGCCGGCGGCGGTTCCCCGGAGCAGGCCCTTAGGCCAGTCTTGGCCTCCCGGAGGCCGCGGTGTCAGGTCCGGGATGCGGCCTGGGCCAAGGCGAGGCCTCTCCGGCTCCTGCGCCAGGCGGAGGCTCGGGTCTTGGCCCTCGGGTCTGCCCGCCTCGGAGCGCTCCCTCCCCGCGGGACCCGCTCGGAGGAGCGAGCCGGACCGCCGTGGGAAGTTGGCCCGGGCCGCGCGGAAGCCCGGCGGGCTAGGCCCCCGCCCGCTCTCGCTCCTATCCAAAGAAGGGCACCCCCCCCCCACATTTCCTTTTACTGATCGCTTTTCTGACTCCCCCTCAGCCTCCAAAATGATGCTGAGTCCGGACCAAGCCGCCGACTCGGACCACCCCAGCTCGGCGCACTCGGACCCGGAGTCGCTGGGCGGCGCAGACGCCAAGGTTCTGGGCAGCGTGTCGGACCTGGAGCCGGTGGAGGAGGCCGACGGCAAGGGCGGCAGCCGGGCCGCGCTCTACCCGCACCCGCCGCAGCTGAGCCGCGAGGAGAAGCGCCGCCGCCGGCGCGCCACCGCCAAGTACCGCTCGGCCCACGCCACCCGCGAGCGCATCCGGGTGGAGGCCTTCAACCTGGCCTTCGCCGAGCTCCGCAAACTGCTGCCCACGCTGCCCCCGGACAAGAAGCTGTCCAAGATCGAGATCCTGCGCCTGGCCATCTGCTACATCTCCTATCTCAACCACGTCCTGGACGTCTAGGGCCGGGGTCGCGGCTAGGGGCCGCCTGGCCGGGAGTGGGTGAAACGCGGCCCACCGGGGCGGCCGCCGCGGGGATGGCGGCGGAGGCGGCGGCCCAGCGGGACGGCGGCCACAGGCCTTGGACCGGGAGGAGGCTCACACTGTGTTCTCTCCTGTCCGCCGGGCGACTCTGTAAGGTTTCCGACTCCAGAAGGGTGGGGTTGTCTGGGGAGTCCTGGGGCCTGCAAGGAGTGTTTTTCAGGCAAGGCGAACCTCCTGGAGGTACACAGACGAGTGACCTCCAGGCCTCCCCTCCACGTGTTAGGATGCCTTTAGGGATTGTTGCTTTAGCTCACTGGAGACTTTGAGTTCTCCTGCATTCATCTCCCACAGATCTTCATGTTTTGAAAGAATGAGGGGCAGAAGCTCAGAGTCTGGGCTTTTATCTTTAGACTATCTGGCTATTTTTTCTAATTGACAAATCACCAAACATTCGGAGGGGAGGGGGGGGGAGGGAATCGCCTTCAGGGCAAAGATTTAAGGCACAGAAAGGTGGAACACAGAAAACTTTCTGTTCCATTGTGAAAAGAAAGGTTATAAAAGAATCCAAATGAAACAGACAAGCCTAGACTATTTGGTAAGGCTAAAAAGACACATTGAGATTAACCCCAAGGTCTGATGCTACTGGAGATAAGAGAATCCATATTTAAATGGAAAATTTAATATCTGATTGCTTTTTCAAGCGAAGTGCCCCTTTATATATCCAAAAACATCTATTTGTGACCTTAAACATGTGGACCCATAGGTGCAGTTAGAAAAAGACACCCTATTTTTATTTATGTTAGAAGGAGTAGAGTATTTTTTTCAGACATTTATTTTTCAGAGTGGTGATAATTTTACTTTGGATACTCTGTGCCAATTTATTTATAGTCAAGTGTTTACACTTTCTCCTTGTGGAATAATTATGTCTAACTTTTTACGGTGTTTGTTGAGATTATACTGTGGTCTTTCTTTTTGCTCTAATTATATTGCACTTGTATAACAAATTCCCCACACCTTCCTGTTTCTAAACATATTTTATATATTAAGATGTTTGTTGGTTCTTTTATTGTGAGATCAGCAACACTAGCACTTCACTATTATAGTTTTTTAAAAAGTAAGCATTGTTATCCTTATCCGTAGTTATGTCTGAAAAGTACTTTGCGAACTGTTTAAAAGGAGAGTAGCTTCTTTGTGTGTGTGTGCGCGTGTGATGTTTGTGTGTGGGATGGTTTTAGGAAATTAAGTTATTTTCCTAAAAAAAAAAAAAAAGAATTCAGAACTACTTTCCTCTGTGACTACCAAAAAGAAAAGTCTATAACCTGATAATGTTTCATGTTCTCAGCTGTGAAATTCTTAAAACAAGGAGTGTATTTTAGAGATAAGGAAAAAAAAAAAAAAAAGAACCACATCTGCTATCCAAAGAATTTAGTCTTTTCAGGGTTTTTTTGTGTCTCTGTTGCTTTATATAATGCAATATTTTGTAGTGAAAATAGATATTATCTGGTTTCTATCTGACGAGTTTTTCATATCTCATGAATGGTGCGCTGTTTTGCATATAAATAAAGGTATCAAATAAAGTCATCTCCTTTATTTTAAACATACTGTCTAAAAATAATGAACATACTGACTGAGCATAAAATATCTTAATGGACTCAATTCCTCAGAAAGCAACTAATTAAAACAACAACAACAAAACGAAATTGTAACATGTATTGAGATGTTTGTTGCTCTTCCTGAACTTGGACATTGATCCGTCTATAAATAGATGCTCCACATACCATGGTGACATAGATCATGTTTCTCTCAATGAAGAAAAAAATTAGAGTGTTTATATTAAAACATTGCTTGAATCATAGATTAATTTTGCTCTAAAAGAAAATTTAGCAACTAACCCAGTTTCTTCAAAGTAGAATTGGGAAACTGAGGTGCAAAGAGTTTAAGTATCTAAGTCACATGACTACTTAAAGGCAATGGGAAGATCCCTGGTATGATGACTCTCAGTCCTTACGGTACTTATGAAAAATAAGGTGCACTTTACTGTTGGAGCGCCGAGACATCTAATCAGGACACAGATTTAGAATAGGATACCTGCATGTAAGGAAAATTAATTAAACCCTGGACCAAACTGGAGAGGTGAAGAATATCATTTACAAAAGCCCATGTTGTTGTTATTGTTCAGTCGCTAAGTCATGTCTGACTCTTTGCTAAACCGGGAACTTTAGCACACCACAATAGCCTATATACTTTTATAAAAATGTGAAATATTCTGTCTCTGTCTACAAGCAGAAGACATGAATAACTTAAAAACTATTTATATGTGTATACGTACACACACATAGATAGATTATTATCAATTATGAGTCTATATCACACCAAATCTCTGGTTGCAAAGTAAGAAATGTGATTATGTGGATGTTTGGTTATACAGCTATAAAATGTCTGGGATTCTGAGCATTTTTCACCTTTCATCCTAGTATCTTATAGTCAGGTTCACAGATGCGTGATCAATGAAACTTCATTCTCTTCTTCAGCTGAGGAAAGCACTTTCTTGGACATGAAAAATAATGGTGGCTTCTTTGGCCTTTTATCTGAACCAAGCTGTGGTCCCTGCAGCAGTGGCTAGTTATTTGGTCTGCACACCCACACTGTCTTTGGATTGAGTGTTCACAGGTCTTCCTCCCCACCTCGAGGAGTGTGCCTATGCCCAGTCCTTACAGAGTTTCTCTATTGTAGTACAGAAAAGTCGGCCCTGCTCCTATGTCAAGAAAACGAAGTCAACTTCTAGGCTCCTTTTCCTGGTTTAGGACCCCAGCTTCCGATTGGCCAAGACAATCCTCTCACTGACAGCCAGGAAGAGCCTATTAACTCACCTCTCTAGACTAAGTCTCTTGCCCCTGGAGTTGGATGGAGGGCAGGCATGAACAAAGGGCAACATCCCATCCCTATCTAGGGACACAGTCCATATGATCTCAGGAAAGGATCTTTGCAATATCACTTCAAATCTGAGGCTTCTGAGCGCTCTCTAAAAAGAAAGGCAACACTGGCACTCTGCTGGACCAGCGGGTGACTGACTCCTCCCTAGCACCTGGCATGAACTCTGAGCATTCAGCCATAGGTAGGGGAGTAGCTCCGGGTAATGACAATGGTGCTCATTCACTCTTACATTCAACCAGTATCTATTGAGGACCTACTGTGTACCAGGGATCCAGTCTAAGGTACTAAAAATAGAGTAACAAATGACACAGTTTAGGGAGAAGAGCAGTATACTGGCAACAAATAAACAGTAGTTAATTGCAGGCATTGCTAAATGCTATGAAGAAAAATAAAGCAGGGTATAAGGAAATAGAGAATAGCAGCTGGGGGTACTGGGGGAGGGTATTATTTTACTATTTATAATATCTTTTTTATTTTATATAGGAAGACAGCCAATCAACAATCTTGTGAGAATTTCACGTGGACAACTAAGGGACTCAGCCATACATATGCAAGTATCCATTCTCCCCCAAACTCCTGGAGGGTGTTGTTTTAGACAGAGTTGTTAGGAAAGGCCTCTCTGAGGAGGTAGCCTTAGAGTAGAGACCCAGATCTGTCTAACCAGTGGTCTCCACAATCGCTGCCGCTCACAGTGCCCTTCCTCCTCACATCCCGTTAACCTGGCCTGTGCTCAGGCTACCAACACAGCCGGCGGGAGGCTCACCACTCCCCACCCGCAGCAGCCTCCCCCTTCACCCTCAGCTTGCTCCCTCCCTAGGCAGGCAGGGGGCCACGGTTCCTCCCACTGCTCCTCTCCCTTCTGCTCTCTGGCCCCAATGTTCAGCCACTCACCAGGGCATTGTTGCTCCCCAGAAAACCTAGACCCCACCTGGCCCAGCTCACAAGGACACCTGGGCTGCATATTTCTATGTCCAAATGGTCCCTCACTTCTGCCACTGTCTGGAGACATCCAGAGAAAAGGGGCAAAAGTTCTGGGGGGCTGGGGGCGGGGAACCTTCCCTTGCTCAGGGAGGAGAATGGGAGGGAAGTGGGTGGTGGGATACACTGGGAAAGGATGAGTAGCCTGAGGTCAGGGGAAACGGGTATGGAAGGAAATGAGGCTGGCGTTAATGCAGCGACATAGATGGGCCGAGAGATTGTCATACTGAGTGAAACGAGAAAGAGAGATATCAAATGACAGCCCTTATATGTGGAATCTAAAAAGAGATGATACAAATGATCTTATAAAATGGACAGAGCCTCAGAGATTTAGAGAACAAACTTACAGTTGCTGGGGGGCAGGATGTGTGGGGAGGGATAGTTAGGGAGTTTGGAATGGACCTGTACATTCTGCTATATTTAAAATCGATAACAACAAGGACCTACTGTATAGCTCATGCAACACTGCTCAGTGTTATGTGACAGCCTGGATGGGAGGCGAGTTTGGGGGAGAATGGGTACATGTATATGTAGGGCCGAGTCCCTTTGCTGTTCACCTAAAACTATCACAACATTGTTAATCAGCTATACCCCAATAAAAACAAAAAGTTAAAAAACAAAATAATATTCCCCACAACAACAACAAAACGAAATGAGGCTGGATGGAGGTGGAGGACTGGGGCCAGGAATGCCTGCTTCCCATATGAACCCTGTTCTTGGGGCTTCCTCTAGTGGCCCTTGAACAAGCATCCCCTGATGCGATGAGGAGGTAAGCAGACAGAGTCAACTTCTCTAACACTGGATTTATCCAGGTCCCGTCACTGTTGTCAGTCTCTGGATGCCCATCTCCCTCCCATGGAAGTTCAGGGCTGCAGCAGTCAAGGGAGTGGGGACAGTTAACTTGAATGTGTGTACAGCTGGTATTCTCCTTCCAGGCTTAGAAGGACTATCTCATTTAGCATTGGTAGTGGTAGAAACAGTAATAGCTAACATGTATTGAGTGTGCGCCATGTGCTTACCGAGTCAGTGCTTTGCGGGTATTATCTCACTTAACACCCAACAATCCAGTGCGATAGGTACTTTTGTCTCCATTGAACACATGAGGAACTTGAGTCTCAGGGAAATTAAATAACTTGTCTAGTGTCACAAAGTCATGTTTGTCAGTTTATCAAAGCCTCTTGCCCTTATCTGAGGTTCCCAGGTGGTGCAGGTGGTAAGGAACTTGTCTACCAATGCAAAAGACGCGGGTTCTATCCCTGGGTTGGGAAGATACCCTGGAGGAGGGCATGACAACCCACTGGGGAAAATCCCATGGACAGAGGAGCCTGGCAGGCTGCAGTCCATGGGGTTACAAAGAGTCAGACACGACTGAAGCTACTCAGCCACAGGAACACCTTTATCCATCATATACCATGGCTTTCCTTTGCTAGAAGGGCTATTGTGCCATGCACACACCCCACACTTGGCCTCTGCACCCCACCTCTTCTCCTACTTGCTCAGGGGAAGTTTCAGATCAGACATATCAAAGGAACACAGGATCTGTAGTGCACGCACCCATCCACTCATTCAGAGGCACATGGAAGCTAAGACTGAGACTGTGCTCCGCTTACTGGGTCAAGCATGTGTCTGTCCTGGGAAGACCCTGTTGGCTAGAGGCAGTTCTGGACCAGCCCCTCACAAAGGAATCTGGCACTGCCACTGTCCATGTGTCAGTGGATACCACTACGTGGGTGAGCCTGGCTCCTCGGCCTCCCCAATGCACACCCCTCTGCATATCAAGGCTCCCAAGAACATCCACATCCTCACATTGCCCCTTTAAACTTAGCACATTATCCCCTTTCTGGAAATGTTTCTTGGCTCTTCAATGACTATAAAAATAATAGAATTTAAATTCTTTCTCTGCGCACAGAAATCTTTCACAACCTTGCTCCATATCCTCTCTAAAATCATCTTCAGTCACTCTCCCTGAAATTAAATTTTCCTGCCAAATTTAGGTTTCCTCACTTCCCTAGAGATACCTGTCCTTTATAACCTGCACTTGCTTTCCCTCTGCCTGGAATGCTCTCCTCCAATTTTTGTGTTTTGCCCAGAAAATTCCAGTGTCACCCAACACAAGTGTAGCCACTTTGCAAAACTTTCCTTAATTTCTTTGGGCAGCATGAACTGCTCTGCTCTTTGAACCTCAGGTATAAACATCATTCTGCCAGAATTTGTCTTCATCCCAGCACTGTGTTTGAGACCTATGACTCAGAGGCCACGTTCAGACCCTGACTTCGACTTATTCGAAATGTGTGATGTTGAACATGTTGACTGTATTTCCTTCCTTTTCAAATGTATGGGATGGGACAATACATGCACCTTTCTCAAATGCTGCTGTGAGGTTGGTATGGGATAAGGCAGAGTGTTTCTAGAGCAGGAAGAATATAGTAACTGCTTGATAAAGATAAATAATTATTATTAACTTTGTATTTATAGTATGCATAGGAAGTTGTAGGAGAGAAGCTAAAATAATGATATGTTAATAATTCATTCACGTGTTCATGATTCGTGGTCTCTACCAACTGTATTCATCCGCATATGACACATTATTAACTCTACAAAAAGTCAGATAGTAATAATCCCTGTCCTGTCAGACAGAAAATATCATAGCTAAGTAAACAGGAATCCATGAAATAAACCATAAGCACATACATCTAAAGTTATGTACAGGTCTAAGAGCCCCACTCCACTCCATGTAGGAAGGCTGGCTTATGACTTTTCTTTTTTCATCTTGGTTTTTCTCATCACACTGAATGCTGTGAACCTCAGCCCTCCTGCTAACTATTAATAGCTGTGGCCTTGAATAAATTACTTAATTCTGTGCCTCAGTTTTCTCACCTATAAAATAGGGGTGATAGTAGTACCTAACCTGTAGTATTATTAGGAGGATAAATTAAGTTAATTCACGTAAAGCCCTTAGAATATATCCAGGCATACGACCCAGCAATCCCACTCCTGGGCATACACAGCAAGGAAACCAGATCTGAAAGAGACACGTGTACCCCAATGTTTATCGCAGCACTATTTATAATAGCCAGGACATGGAAGCAACCTAGATGCCCATCAGCAGACGAATGGATAAGGAAGCTGTGGTACATATACACCATAGAATATTACTCAGCCATTAAAAAGAATTCATTTGAATCAGTTCTAATGAGATGGATGAAACTGGAGCCCATTATACAGAGTGAAGTAAGCCAGAAAGATAAAGACCAATACAGTATACTAACGCATATATATGGAATTTTAAAAGATGGTAATGATAACCCTATATGCAAAACAGAAAAAGAGACACAGATATACAGAACAGACTTTTAGACTCTGTTGGAGAAGGCAAGGGTGGGATGTTCTGAGAGAACAGCATTGAAACAAGCATACTATCAAGGGTGAAACAGATCACCAGCCCAGGTTGGATGCATGAGACAAGTGTTCAGAGCTGGTGTACTGGAAAGACCCAGAGGGATGGGATGGAGAGGGAGGCGGGAGGGGGGATCGGGAAGCGGAACACATGTAAATCCATGGCTGATTCATGTCAATGTATGGCAAAAACCACTACAATATTGTAAAGTAATTAGCCTCCAACTAATAAAAATAAATGGAAAAAAAAAGAAAAACAACAAGGACCTACTGTACAACACAGGCAACTATATTCAATATCCTGTAATAAACCATAATAGAAAAGAAACTGGAAAAGAATATATATACATACACACACACACATATACATGGGATTGTTGCATACATACAACTACATATATATAAGATTTTTGTATATATACTACTATATATACACATATATGTATATAACAGAATCACTTTGCTATATGTCTGAAACTAACACAATATTGTAAATGAACTATACTTCAATTTAAGAAAAAGAAAGAAAAGGGAAGATTTCATGAGCTTCTTGAATCACAGGGAAGAGGGGCAAGATTTGGTGGATGGAGGAGAAGGGGAGGCCTCCCTAGGGTTTTTTGGGGTTGAGGTCAGGATGGGAGGAAGAGGAGGAAAAGGACATCAGGTCAGGAGAGGAAAGACTCTTCTAGGGCTGATCCTATGGAGCAGTATGATGGCTAGGGGTTAGCCTGTGAGCCGCAGGTGGTGAGCAGGACTGGAGTCAGGGAGGGAGGAGTGGGGAGGCTACCTTAGTTCAAGTGTGAGTCACTGGGGCCTGGTGAGTAAAAATCAACCACATACACTTTCTGAGCGACTACATTAAAAAAAAAAATTCTTACAGATGTTTTAAGAACATCTTCCAAAGCTAAGGGATTCTAAAGTCACAGACATTTCATTTACATACTTAACCATGTTTCTCCAGCACCCCTTTGGATGATTTGAAGCAAATCCCAAACATCACACCATTTCATCCATAAATACATCAGTAAGTATTTTTAAAAGTTACGGGACTCTTTTAAAATTATTATAACAGAACTAAAATACCATATCTCTCATGTCTCCTGCATTGGCAGGCAGGTTCTTTACCACTAGCGCCACCTGAGAAGCCCACCATTATCACAGTGGAACAAATTATATATTTCCTGAATATCATCAGTGAGCACCTACATTTTTTGAGGGGGATTTCACAGCTGGTTTAACTCCCCTTTTCTGATTATCTTTTTTCCCCCAAACAGTTGGACTGTCTCTGTGGTAGTCCTCCTTCTATTTTAAAAATTCACCCTCTGTCCCTCTTAATTTTGGCACTTTCTCTTATTTACCTGCTCTTCTCACCACTCTTCCTGCCCCATCATGGATGGACATAAGTGGTTACTTCAGCACAGAAGGCCAAGGCCAAGGCTGCTGGGCAGGCTCTGATGGGGTGGCTGGCGGGTGGCTTACTACAACAGCCCAGGGTGATCATGGAGAAGGGAGAAAGGGTCACTAGAATGTGACAGAACAAGCATATAGTCAGAGCCCAACTCAGGCAGATTTTAAAGACGTGAAAACAAAAAATCAGATGCATACTCTTAGCTGTTGGTCAGGAGCTGGGGTGAGGGGGTGACATGGAGTAGAAAGCATTCTGGGGACTCAGGAGTGAGGACCCACCATTCCCCTTGGGCAGCTGCCCCTGTGAAGGCCTGAGGACCACTAACCATAGTCATAAGCACCCCGAGCACATCCTTTCAGGTCACAAATCTGTCACGCAGGCTATCTTTGTAAGTTCTTCAGGCCTGGCACCAGGGTAGACCACACACTGAGGGGTTAAGTGATTCATCCAGTCTCACACCCACAACCTCTCAGTGGCAGAACCACCTAGAAGTGTTTGACATCACTCGGTGCACACTTCAACCTCAGGCTGTCTGCCCTGGCATGGAATCAGTAGCCTGGCAACTAATAACAAATAGGTGGGAGAAATATCAACAACCTCAGATAAGTGGATGATACCACTCTAAAGGAAGAAAGCTGAAGTGAAAGTGAAAGTCGCTCAGCTGTGTCTGACCCTTTGCTACACTATGGACTGACTATACAGTTCATGGAATTCTCCAGGCCAGAATACTGGAGTGGGTAGCCATTCCCTTCGCCAGGGGATCGTCCTAGCCCAGGGACCAAACCCGGATCTCCCGCATTGCAGGCGGAATCTTTACCAGCTGAGCCAGCAGGGAAGCTCAAGGATACTGGAGTGCATAGACTATGCCTTCTCCAGAGGACCTTCCTGATCCAGGAATCAAACCGGGGTCTCCTGCATTGCAGGCAGATTTTTTTACCAGCTGAGCTACCAGGGAAGCCCAGCAGAAAGCTAAGAGGAACTAAAGAACCTCTTGATGAAGGTGAAGGAGGAGAGTGAACGAAATGGCTTAAAACTAAATATTAAAAAAAAACCCTAAGATCATGGCATCCAGCCCCACTACTTCATGGCAGACAAAAGGGGAAAAAGTGGAAGTAGTGACAGATTTCCTCTTCACGGGCTCCAAAAATCACTGTGGATGGTGACTGCTGCCATGAAATCAGAAGATGATTGCTTCTGAGCAGGAGAGCTATGACAAACCTAGACAGTGTGTTGAAAAGCAAAGACGTTACTCTGCCAACAAAGGTCTGTATAGTCAAGGCTATGGTCTTCCTAGTGGTCACGTACAGTTATGAGAGCTGGACCATAAAGAAGGCAGAGCACCAAAGGATTGATGCCTTCGAACTGTGGTGCTGGAGAAGACTGCTGAGAATCCCTTGGACAGCAAGGAGGTCAAACCAATCAATGTTAAGGGAAATCAACCCTGAATAGTCATTGCAAGGACTGATGCTGAAGCTGAAGCTCCAGTATTTTGGTCATCTGATGCGAACTGCTGACTCATTGGAAAACTTCCTGATGCTGGAAAAGACTGAGGGTGGAAGGAGAAGAGGGCGACAGAGGATGAGATGGCTGGATGGCATCACCAATGCAATGGACATGAACTTGGGGAAACTTCTGGAGATAGTAAGGGACAGGATGGCCTGTAGTGCTGCAGTCCATGGGGTCGCAAAGTAGGACATGACGGTGTGACTGAACAAGAACAACTAATAACAATATGAGTAAAAACAACTGCAAACACTCAGCACTCACCCTATGCCAGGCACCTCCCGTTAATGCAGTCTTCAAACTCAGTAAGCTGGGGGCTCTTATTACTCCTAGGTTACAGACAAGACACCAAGACACAGAGAAATCAAGTCGCGTGCTCAAGGTCACGACGCTAGTAAGGTTTTGAACGGGAAAAGGAAGCTGAAGGGCAGTAAAATTCAAAAGCTTACACTTTGAAAAACAGGAAAAGAGGAAAAAAATACAAAGGCTTCACTTATCTGGGACCAAAAAAAAAAAAAAACTAGTATTTCCGGGGCCCTAGACGCCAGCCTGGCGGCTTAGACTTACCTTCTCCTGCTGAGAGACCTCAGCGTCACAAAGAGGAGACGCGGGTGACAGGGAGTACATAGAGGGTGTGGTTCTGAGTGTGGCTGTGATGGCTGGAGATGAGCCAAAGTGAGTCCCTCTCGCAGGACGACCCTGACAGCACTCAGACCTCGGCGTTCAGAAGGGTCTAGTGCTTAGTGCCCTGGTCTAATTCTAAAGAAGTGGACAAAAGAAATGAGTGTTGTTTTTTTTACCAGGGACACTGTGTGGGGGCACTAAAAACTCACACAGAAAATATGAGCTCATCCGGGCCGGGGCCATCTACTGTGTCGGGGTGTGATCGACGCCAGGGGCCCAGGACAGTCGCGCACACAGCCGGTCAGCGGTTTCTGAACTTCGCTCTCAGTCCTCAACGACGGCTACTTGGTTTTATTGTCTTGTGGTTTGGGCCGGAGGAGATATTACTTACGACAATGGCTAATGATTAGTTTTGGAGAACTCTGAGACCCTCATTAAAGTTCGGGGTGATTTCCAGCCCTTGGAACTTCAGGCGGGCTTTGCTGTCGTCGGTCTGCGGGCCGGACGCGACGGGCGGAGGCCGGCTCGGGCGCGCGGCTCCCCCGGCGCCGCCGCATTTGCATGTGGGCCCGGATTTGTCTTTGGCTGCTCGCACGGTTTGGGATGAGACCCTAGCGTCCCAGGGGAGGGGGGCAGGTGTTGCTCCAGTCGAGCGAATGGAACCAAATTACAGGCCCGTCTGTCACCTCCTCTGGGAGAAGGGGGAGGGAGGGAGGGCGAGGACGGGGGGACGGGAGGGAGGGAAGGAGCGGGAGGCGGGGGAGCGGCGCGGCCATTCCGCCGCCTCCCGCGGAGCCCGGCCCGCGCGCCGGACGCAGAGGCCGTGAGGCGGGCTGACGCCGCCACCCCGGGGACGGGGACGGCGCGGGCTGGCGACCCCAGGCTCTTCGCTGACCCGCCGCGCCCCGCCGCCACTTAGGCCGCGTCTACACGGCGCCGGCCGACACTCACACTGGACTCGGTTTTCCGTAAATTGACTGATACATTTTCTGACTGCACTGACTTCCGGGCTGGGTCTCTATTCCACCGAATCTCCAGAAAACAGAAACAGCCACCAGATCCACTCCCTTCATCTTTGGTCTGCAAGCATGGCCTGCGCGCCGCCCCCCCTCCCCAACACACACACACTCTCTCTCTCTAATTAAGCCACACCAATTTGCACGTGTAGACACAGATGCACCTCAGCGATTGTAGCCCTGGGAATGCACAGCTATTGTACTTCTGCAGGGATGTGTCTTTCAGCAGGGGTGGGGGCGGTGGGGGGTGGAGAGAAATAATGCTGATTCTACCATTCTACCCTGGTGATGTCCTGAAGCTTCATTAACGGTTTGGACTTTACTTTGAGGCCGCCAGATATAAGGAGAGAAAACATGAACACTTTGCTGTCTGCGATAGCCTCTAGAGACCACCCACCCCTCCCCTGAAGGCCCCAGGCAACAGAGCAATGTTGTTTTAAGCTACCTGAGAAAAATACAAATATAATGTGGGCCTTTCCGGGAAACACAACGGACAGGAATAATAAAGTGCCATCATTTCACTTTCACTTGTAAATAGAGTGGTACCAAGAGTATAAGAGAAAATGGGGGTGGTGAGGGGGGAGATCTCAAAGCAGATAGAGTGGTTCTAATAAGAAACAAGTTCTTGTCAAATTTCTCCAGACTTGGGTGTAGAAAACAGTGTTTGCATGTCTTCCTCTCTCTTCGCCCTGCCTCTGGGGTGGGAAAGGTTAAAGCAATTGTCAGCTCCCACTGGCTGTTTCAATGAGAAAAGAACTGAGGCATAGAGTGATGATGTATCGCAGGCTCAAGAAGACACACATTCCTTCCCCTTTTCTTCAACAATAAAATGATTGACAGAGATAATTCCCCATGTGAGGGGAGAAAAAGAACTGCTTGCAGATAATGGGCTGTGCTCAGATTGCAGCTGATAAGACTCTGTCCATCGGATGTCAAGTGATGACTGAAAAGTGAAAAATTAATTCCATTATCCAGCTGCTGTTGCTGTGGGGTGCCAAACCACCCAGATGTTTGGAAACATCTGGGTGTGTGACAGAATGTTTGTACCATATATCCAGATGCTTGGTATTGTGTAGACAAAGGCTGGACCTAGATGTGGAGAAGGAAGATAACCAGCTGGGAAGAGAGGGGCTAAGAGATGGTTAAGAGGACAATGAGAAAGTGGCCTGAGTGGTGATTCGGGAAGAAAACGAGAAATTAAAGGGAAAAAACGTGAAAAGAGGTAAAAAGGAAAAGCAAGTAAATGTTCAGCAAGAGAACAACTTTCTGTTTCCTGATAGCCCAGCCCTGGCTTCCTGAGAAGGATTTCTGCTTGTCCTTGTCTGGATGAGGGAAAGGGGAACAAAAGGATGAACTGAAAGACACCCAGGAGGAGACTGGAGGAGTCTGCACCCAGAGCTTAGGCTCAACCAGGGCTGGTAGCTGTGTGTCTGCAGAGAGGTTGGACTGCCAAGTGAAAAAGTGACGAATGTATTGGGGGGTGGGGAGTGGTTCTTACACACTGGGATGAAAAGGCGAAATTCCCGTTAAAGATGCCCACATTTAGCAAAGCATTGAAATGTCCCGATTAGTCAACTCTGTTTCCAGTTATCAATCAGAATGATGAGCCTGGTATAGACAGAACTAGTGATGGTGTAACAGAAGGAAGAGGGTAATTGGCCGGGGGAAGGTTGTGCGGTTGGGTGACAGATTTAGAGGAGGGGACATGATGTGATTGAGGTGGTGGTGGGAGTGTTAGGCTTTCAGAACAGCTCACAAAGCCGCCTGTAATTCCCAAGCTGTCTGTTATCTATGAAATGCAAATCAGGAGGGGAGTGACATCATGTCGGATTATGGCCACTGGGAGTAATTATTTAGACATTAAAGGCTACTGAAGGGAGTGGTTGACAATATTAATGATGTCCAGATGGACAGAGTGTGATGCTAAAATTATTTTCTAGTACAAAGAACAGGGGAATTTTTATCAGGTTTTCTCTTCATTGGACAATCTGTATCTCTTGGAGGTGTGCCCCTCAAAGAGATGGTGACATTGGGAGATGGCCTTGGAATCAAAGCACAATGGATTTTGCAGAAGGGGCCACAGTCTCCAGCTCCTGGGAGAAAAGGCACAGTTAATATGGGAAACAATCACATAATAATTATGATTATAAAAGGAGTAAATCATCTCAAGATGGTGAATGAACAAGGTGCAGATTGGAAACCCTTCTCTCCTGATGTTCACCCCACCCCACCCTGCCTTTCTTACTCAAAGACAGCAGCCTGCAGCAACCTTTTGTCTTCATGGTCCTCTCCCTTCCTCTCCCCTGCAATACAAACACTAATCCACATGCCTTGACCATTAGTACTGGTGTCAACTGTGTAAGCACAGGTAATGGTATTCTCAGTCACTGATAAACATAAGAAGAAATGCAGCCTTGCCAAGCCCATAGTGTGAACAAAAAAAAAAAAAAAAAGAGGAAACCACATCCTGGGATCCAAATTGGAAAAGATGAAAGAAGATCACTTTCAAGAAGGTTAAGAGGTGAAGTATGCTGATCTGAACTGTAGATCTAACAATGCTGCCCTGCATTCTACTGTCTTCCTAGAGCAGGAAATGAGATTTGAGTGGGAATCCGCCAGGTTTCCAAGCCTACTGCTCATCTTTCTGACTTAAGACAGAGTGAGTGGTGCAGCTAGAAGAAACCGAACAGCGTCTCCAATATATGTGGGGTACCTGTGTAAAATTAAAGTGATGACGAGCACAGGTGATCACATGTCTTTAGACTCTTACATTTGAAAGTCATTAAATGAATAAAGAGGAGGATTCAGAAAGTGAATAGATAACTGCAAAGACAGTTTCAAAGATTCCCCTTTAGTCATTTTTTTTTTTTTTTTTTTTGTCTTGGGTTATATACCACTAGGGACTTCCCTTGTGGCTCAGACAGTAAAGAATCTGCCTGAAATGCAGGAGACACAGGTTCAATCCCTGCGTCAGAAAGAGCCCCTGGAGAAGGGAATGGCTACCCACTCCAGTATTCTTGCCTGGAGAATTCCATGGACAGAGAAGCCTGGTGGGCTACAGTCCCTGCAAAGAGTTGGACACAACTGAGCAACTCACACATATACCACTAGAGATAAATAGTCGTATTTATCATATTTTAAAGTTATTTGAAATAGTTTTTCTCTGTATGGTAATACCACCAATTGGATTTATAGTTGGAATCATTTGTTTTACTTTACTTTCAATTTTCCAGATTAATTTCTTTAAATTTAATTTTGTTTTAGAATTATGCAGACTATTTACATGTTTCAAAAGCCATATCTATAGAATTAGGCATATTTAAAGATTCAACTTTATTTTCTCATCATCACCTCCACTATATTTCTTTCCTCTCTCTACAGAAAACATGTTTTTATGGTTTACCCTTCGCTTTTTTATATAAGCAATTATGTATATGCAAAATATGGATAGGTAGGTATATCTTTCAGTTTCTTAAACAGTGGCATATTATATGTACTTTTTATATTGTCTTTTCATTTAATATATCCTATAAATCATTTCATAACAGCATGTAGTAATAGCCACATGTCTTTAAAAAGTATTTTGAAGGTATAAATTAAAGATAATTGTAAACTACTTAAAGTGTAGTTTAATAAACTAAAGTGTAGTGTAATAAACTGTTTGAAGTGTAAAATTTTATCCATTTTGACATGTGTATACACCACAACAAAGACAACAGATCTAGTACTCCCAGAAGTTTCCTTATGCCTCTCCGTAATTCATTCCTGCATCCATTCTTTCCTCTAACCAATTTCCAATCTGCTTTCTGTCACTATAGATTCAATTTTATCTTCTGGAATTTTATGTAAATGGAATCACATCAACTGTATTCTTTTTTCACTGGCTTCTTTCACTCTGCACAATAATGTGCATACATGTTGTTGCATGTGTCAGTAGTTTGTTCCTTTTTATTGCTGAGTAGTGTTCTACTAAATGGATATACCACTATTATTTACTCATCCACCTACTTGTGGATATTTGAGTTGTCTTCAGTTTGGGACTATTACCCACAAAGCTGGTATGAACATTCATGTGCCAGTATTTGTGTGAACATACTTTATTGATTTCTTCAAAAGTTAAACACATACTTTCTGTTACAACCCAATCATTCCACTCCTAGATTTTTTTTTTTTTTTTTAGCCACACTATACTCCGATTTGCAGAGTTACCAGTTCCCTACTGATGGTCATTAGGATTGTTTTCAATCTTTTACTGCTACAAATAGCATTGCAATATATAATCTTGAGCATATGCCCTTGGTATTTTTGCCAGTGTACAGGAAGGCCTGGAAGTGGGAGTTTTTACTCAAGTTTTTCAATGGAGGAGGAGTTGGTAGGCAGAGAAATCATTTGTTATGTGTATTCTCATAGTGACTGGATTCTGTAAACTTAGAGTTGAATCCAAAGATGAATGAAAGTATCTGAAATTACAGTGCAAAATTTTTCTAGGGCAAATAATGACAAGATCAAAGAGAGATTCCCTTTAAATTCAAAGTTCCAACAGGTTAAAAATCACAAGAATGGAAGAAGGTATACTATGCAAACAGTAACCACAAGAAATCTGATGTGGCTATATTAATAACAAAGTATTTAAGACAAGAAGTTTTACCAGAGATAAAGAGGGCTACTTCATATGATAAGGTCAATTTACCAAGAAGACATAATCCTAAATGTGCATGCTCCTTATAACGGAATTCTTCCTTAATCATATACTAAATTTCCACATGCAGTTGAATATTGCTGGATTTTATAAGATCTTTTTCTTTTGTTCTGTCTGAAAGAAAGTGAAAGTGTTAGTTGTTCAGTGGTATCTGACTCTAGGTGATCCATGGACTGTAATCCACCAGACGCCTCTGTCCATGGGGATTCTCCAGGCAAGAATACTGGCATGAGCTGCCATGCCCTCCTCCAGGGGACCTTCCCGACCCAGGAATCAAACCCAGGTCTCCTGTGTTACAGACAGATTCTTTACCGTCTGAGCCATCCTGCTTTCATTATGGTTTACAAGGCTTTGTGATGTGTTTTTATTTTATTTTTAGGCTGCGTGGTACAGCTTGCAAGATCTTAGTTTCCCAACTAGGGATTGAACCTGGGCCCACAGCAGTGAAAGGGTGGATTCCTAACCATTAGACTGTCAGGGAATTCCCATGTGATGTGCTTTTAATACCTAGTATTTCTAGGCCCTCAACCCAGCCCAACTACTCTTCTGAGTTTTACTAGCTACTCTTGTTTTTTTTTTTAATGGACTTTATAATAAACTTATGTAGCCCAGAAAAAATAAAAGGTCTCATAGTGTTTTTATTGTATTACATTAAATTTTTAAACTAATTTAGGAGAAGACCTTTCTTATTTTGAATCTTCCTATTCAAGAACATGTATTTTTTTCATTGATCCAGTCTATTTTGTTTATTGCTTTTTAACTTATAGAATAAAGCTTCAGACAAATTAGGACGTCCATGATAGCTCAGTTGATAAAGAATCCACATGCAATGTAGGAGACCCTGGTTCAATTCCTGGGTCAGGAAGATCTGCTGGAGAAGGGATAGGCTACCCATCCCAGTATTCTTGGGCTTTCCTTGTGGCTCAGCTGGTGAAGAATCTACCTGCAATGCAGGAGATCTGGGTTTGATCCCTGGGTTGCGAAGATCCCCTGGAGAACGGAAAGGCTACCCTCTCCAATATTCTGGCCTGGAGAATTCTATGGACTGTATAGTCCATGGGGTCACAAAGAATCCAACATGACTGAGAGACTTACACAGACAAATTATGGCAGCCTTAATAATAGTTACAAAACAGGTGTAATCAATCTTGAAAATGAAAAAAGTACAGCTGATTCTAGTTGCAGGAGAGAAGGGGAGATGGAAAGAAGGGTAGGGATTTACTATCCTTAACTTACAAAGCAAGAAATCAGAGTTGACAAAACAAGAAAGAGGGGTTTACATATTTTTGCAGAATTTAGGGAAATTAAAAAATAGTTACGTTACTATGCTGTGGGGATGAAGAAGGGTGGAGAAAGGTATATAAACCATTGCCCGTTTTAATAGAAATTAACAGGGAATGTCTAACTGATGCAGGAGACCTGGGTTTAATCCCTGGGTTGGGAAGGTCCCCTGGAGAAGGGAATGACTACCCACTCAAGTACCTCCTGCCTGGAAAACTTCGTGGACAGAGGAGCCTGGCAGTCTGAAGCCCATAGGGTCACAAAGAGTCGGATTTAGAGGTATCAGATTAAACACCATAGAATTCAAAACAATTACTATGAAAAGTGGCTGCCCCTGGAGAGCAGACAGGCAGAGCGACATAGGCCTGTGGCGTTTCGTTATAAACATCTTTCTGTATTATTTAATTTCTTAACTATTTGCATAAGTAAAATTCTAAATATAATTTTAATGTAGTCAGACACAGTGACTAAACAACAAATCACAAATGACAAGATAACTTTATATTGACCAACTGTAAAAAAAATATATTTTGGTTTATGAACATTGCCTTAAGTAGGAGAAAGTAGTTGAGTCAATAATAATTAGATGGGGCTTCCCTGGTGGCTCAGTGGCAAAGAATCCGCCTGCCAATGCAGGAGACCCAGGTTCAATCCCTAGCTGGGGAAGCTCCCACATGCCACTGAGCAACTAAGTCTGTGCACGACAACTGCTGAGCCTGTGCTCTAGAGCCTGGGAGCTGCAAATGCTGAGCCTGTGCTACCTAGAGCTTCTGCAACAAGAGAAGCCGCCACAAGGAGAAGCCCGAGCACTGCAACTAACTAACTGCAGAGCAGACCCTGCTCACCACAACCAGGAAAACAGCTCATGCAGCATCAAAGATCCAGGACAGCCAAAGCTAAAGAAATCAAACAGTAGTTAGGTTTCTGCCTGGATATTAGAAAACAATAGTGAATGAAAGATCAGTCTCCCACTTCTGACTTGGGCGAGTCAGATTTTGGGAATATGGTTATTTAATGGACAGCTATTGAAAGTAGGATACCCTTAAAGATTTGGTCCTGTCCTCAAACTTGGATTTCTACCACTCACAGGGCTTTCCTTTCATCAGATGGACAACTATCGGCCCAACCTTATTTTGGAGGTTCAACCCCCCCCCACCCCGGCTACCCACACCACGCCCCCCCCTCACCACCCCCATCCCCCGCCCTGACCCTGACAACAACAGCAGAGATGGGAGCTGCTCACCAATTCATATGCAATAATCCCCAACTCTAGAGGAAGCGTGCCAGCACTGGGGATGGGGAAACAAGAGCAAGATGATGGCTGTCTTTCTATCTTTTCCATCTGATCCCTGTGCCCCAAGAGGGACTTCTTCTCTTTTTATTAAGTTCCAGGAGTTAATTGATTTGATTCCTCATGCATACTAGAGAAAAGTAAGTAGGCTATAAATTACTGAAGTGAGTTTGCTGAGTTCAATCTACAACCACAGGCAGTCATTTGGGAAAGCAAATGATGGAGTGAAAGGAGGAAGCTCCCTCAGGGCATTGAGAAGCCCTAGGCTCAATCACATGAGCAGCCCCTACATCCTTCCATGACCCCACAGCCAAGTTTTCCCCTCTCCCAGGTGCTCCCTTCTGACCAAGGAAGGGTTGCTCTCTTTTTACTTTTATTTTCACCTTTTAGTGCTGTCCATTTATTTCTTTAGATAGAAATCTGTGGACTGGGGGGGGAGAAAGTGGGAGCCAGAGAACATGAGACAGAGGAGGTTGTGCTGTCTCCAGTCCTATATTAAGATCATTTCCCCCTTCTCATCTGGGTCACATACCAAGTATTAAACTCACCATGAGAAGTTTGATTATTAGTAGACTGGATTCTCAAGTCTGCTGCCCACCACATCATCTTTCTGTGGTGAGCCTACAAGGCAAAGGGAATTATAATCTGAAGAGTCCGTGGTGATCATAGAATGAAACCAACAAAAGCTGGAGAGTGCTGCAGGACAACCCTCAACCAAGAACAGAGAAAAACTTGGCAATGACAAACATTGTTGTGGTTCCCAACCTCCAATTTCTGAGGCCCGGGGCAAATACAGTTCTTCCAGCAATCTTTCTGACAGCTCTGTCTTGTAGGCTGGGTCTGCCCCATCACATATTTTCTATTGCTGGTTGCCAACATATCTTGTATTCAACAATTCAAACATTTGTTTGTATTGTGGGTTCATTCTCTACTTGAAGCAAGTCTGATAACAGAATTAACTAATACAAACATAGGGCCAAAAGGGGTAGGATGGAAATATAAATTAAATCCTATGGGAGCCCAAGAGAAAAGGCGATTAATTACAACTAAGTGAATCAGGAAATGCTTCATGGAAATTGTATTTTCACCGGGCCTCAGTGGGCAGGTTGCAACAGGCAGAATGGAAAAACGCATTCCAAGGGGGAGGAATCAAATAGGACAAGGACAAGCTGAAAATGTTCAGGGTCGCTGGAATTCTGATCATTGAGGGTCTTGAATACTGTGCTCAGGAATTTGAACTTCATTTTGTACACAGTGGGGGAACCAAATGAAAGCGTCTAAGTAGAGGAATGACATTATCAAATCTGACACTAGGGGGCATTTATGGAGTGAGGCCTCACCATGATCCAGGCATCATGCTAAGCAATTCACAGGCATTCACTCACTTAGCCTCCATAATGAGCCCCAAGGAGGGTCAACTTGCACAGTAGTTTGAGGATGGACCGGACCAGAGGCAGAATGTTTAGGGGTCAGAGAGTAGGAGATGACATGATTTCAGTGGGTTAGGGTTCAGGAATAAGGGCCTGAACTCTAGAGTATGCTAGTGGCAACATGAGAACTAGAGTTAGAATTCTGAGAGGTATAGTCAGAGGACTTGGTATCCAACTGATTCCTGGCATCAAGAGGGCAAGTGCCTAGGAGGTCCGAGCAGGAAAGGCACTCTCAAGTAAATGATGCCAGCAGACTCCATGCCTGGCACTTAGCTCCTCTACTTCCCACCCAAACACCAGTCTCAGGGTGATGGGGCATTTTGCCATCCACTGACTGTAAGATTTGGGATTCAGGAGAGTTATAGCCATGAGGGTTTTTCCCGTTATCCAGTTGGAAGACCAGATAGGATGCAGAGGCATATCGATTGGGAATAATAAAAGCACTTCTCTATGTGAAGCATTATTGGCTGGACCCGTGCCAGGCACTTCCTAGATCCCAGGCCATTTAGTGTTAGTAACAACCCTATGATGGTCCCTGATTTATTATAAGGAACCTGAGATTCAGAGACTTCAGGTAACTGGCCTGAGCTTGCATAGCTATCAAGGGGCAGAACTGAGACACACTTTCAGAGCCTGTGCTTCTGACTGGTGCATGAAACTGCCGAGCAGAGGACAGACTTCTCAAAAGCAGGCAAGAGAAGTCTGGCTCAAGTTAGGCTCATTCTCACATCTATTCAAGATAGCAGAAAATTCAGCTTCCAGTAGGCCTTGAGCATCATTACAGCCTCATTGTAATACATTAGCGTATGCCACATGACACACCCACAGCTACCACCACAGTTCTGAGGCTGACCGTAAGAGGCCAAAAAGGGAGTGCTGGCCCAACTCCTGGCAATCCCTTCCCCCTCCCCAAAACAGTTGGAATAATGCTCCCACTCATTAGCCTGTGAAATTACACAGCACTTAAAAACTAATCACTCCATATTTCAGGGACGCTTTTGCTTTCTGAGATGGACTGCATTCTATCCATGTCTGTCTCTGCTTTCATTTTTCTATAGCTTGTTCTCGAATTTTTTCCAGTGTGAAGCCAAGGACCCTCAACTGGTGGCCCATCCCAGGGACTCACCTGAGACCTGGGACATAACCATCCTCTCACAGCTCATTTTCCTGCAACCTCTTAAAAGGTCATTAATAAATCTACTTCTTAACCTATCATTTTGCCTCTCACCGAATTCTTTCTGCCCTGAGATATAAAGAACCTGAGCTTCATTAAGTCCTGAGATGACTTGTGGGATTTTGGTTGGAAGATTATGGGTTCAAGTCGTATCTGAGGTGCAGTTTCGGCATGGAGGCAGGCAAGCCAACAGATTATTATAAAGCAGAGAAGAGAGCAGGCAGCTAACCTGGCTTGCAGGGTGAAGAGGGAATTAGAGAAGACTGTCCGAGGTAATACCTTAGATAGTATAGAACAGAAGGAGTAGAGTGTGACTAGGACCAAGTGGGGAAGTAAGAAGAGATCCAGGAACCAGACAGCAGGGCCATGCAAATACACAAACCAGACAAGAATCAAAGGCAAGGACGAAAAGAGGAAGCCGGAGGAGCAGCAAGATGATGTTCCGTTCAGAGTCTCTGCAGGCCCTGGGGAGTTTCTAAAGTGCAGACTTACTTTCCATAAAGCTCACTTGGGCTTCAGTGGGGAAGGAACAGGACCCAGGAGATGAGGGAGAAGGCTATGGTTCAGGTGAGGAAGGACAGAGATGCGGCAGAGAGGGGAGAAATGTTTAAGGGTAAATAGTACAGCACCTAATGAATGAAAAGGCCCAGGCCCCCTGAGGATGACTTGTGGCCTCCACTGGATCCTCTAGCATGTTCCCCACACTCCCCCAGTCTCCACAGGTGGTTTACATGCCGATCCATCTTCATGCCCAGTGCAGACGGCCTGATTGGATGCCTCTGGTTACCAGGCACAACTACTGGGGGTGATGAGTCTATGGAACGAGGCTTCACTTGTGCAGCTACAGGCCAGGAAGGGTGTACATCCTCCCCACGCAGGAGAGGGTGGCTCAGAAGGTCTGGGTTTCTAAACCCTGCACATTTTCAAGAAAGGCCTGACTTCCGGAATGGCCCTTGGCCAGCCCCTGGGAGATGAGTTCTCAGCTCTTGGGATAGTCAGCCTAATAAAGTGTCTCGGTTGGCCTGAGGCGTTGGGCCAGGTGGTACCATTTTGATCAGATAGTTTATGTTAACAATGGGGTTTGTGGCGGATGCCTGTTTTCCTCTGGGGGCTACAGTCTGGGTAGCTGGGTTCAGCCACAGAACAGCATGACTACAAGATAGATCCCTCAATAAAAACCTGGACACCAAGGTTTGGGTGAGCTTCCTCGGCTGGCAGTACTTTGTACATGTTCTCACACACCACTGCCGGGAGAATCCAGCAATCCCCATCGCTCTGCTGGGAGGGGACACCTGGAATCTTGCATTTGGTGTCTCCTGGACTTTGCCCCATGTACTTTTTCTCTTTGTTGATTTTAATCTGCATCCTTTTGCTGTAATAAACTCTAACCACGGGTATAAAAGCTTTCCAGTGTTCTGTGAGTTCCTCTAATGAATCGTCGAGCCTGAGGGTGATCTTGGGGGATCCCTGACACACTCCACCCTGGGGTGACAGCAGATGGGACAGCTGGGGAAGCACGCAGCCTAAACGTGGAATTGCATCCTAGAATGGGCATCGTGAGGGTCAGGTCCTATGCAAATGACCTAAGTGGAACACAGTGTGTGCTGCGCAGAATTGGTGGGCAGGAATGCCCAGAATACCAGAAACTATTTTCCGGTTTATCCCAAGTCCAAGGTCACTCTGCTGTTCTCCCAGTGGCCTCTGGAGTCCTGCTTTGGTTCCAACCTCTATTATCCAACAGTGCATGTTACCTTTTTCATTTTCAGCTTTTTCAAAAAGCCTAATGTCCTCCCTGCACCCTTCCTGTTTGGCTCCTTTGCCAGACAGTTGTGTCAAAATTGGACCTGTAACTGTACGCAATTTCCAGATACTCTAAAACATTATTTACCCTGAACAACAGATGTGAGCATCTACAGTGTACCCTAGAAACACAGTACATCGCTGGGCTGTAAATGTATAGGTTATTTGAATAACATGCTGGAACACAACAGGGAAATTAAACTTCCTAGCAATGGGCCTGAGCTACAGCCAGGAAATCTAACTTTGATTTGGTGAGAATACAAGGCTTTCATGCACAATCTCACTCACTACTTTTATCATTTGATCAGTTTATAGAGCATGAGAGATAATTAACTAGAAGTGCCCACCTCCTCTTCACATTTACCTATAAAAGGATTTAGATTAACAGGTATTTCTCTTCATTTGCAGTCTAAGCTCATCCTTATTTTCAACTCCGAGCCTAGGCACTAGAAATTATTTGCAATATTTCAGTTTGTTGTTGTTGTTGTTCAGTTTCTAAGTTCTGTCCAACTCTTTGTGACCCCATGGACTGCAGCATGTCAGGCTTCCCTGTCCTTCACTATTTCCCGGAGTTTGCTCAAACTCATGTCCATTGAGTCGGTGATGCCATTCAACCATCTCATCTTCTGTCGCCCCTTTCTCCTCCTGTCCTCTATCTTTCCCAGTATCTGAGTCTTTTCCAATGAGTTGGCTCTTTGCATCAGGTGACCAAACTATTGGAGCTTCAACTCTAGCATTAGTCCTTCCAATGAATATTCAGGATTGATTTCCTTTAGGATTGATTGGTTTGATCTCCTTGCTGTCCAAGGGACTCTCAAGAGTCTTTTCCAGAGCCACAATTTGAAAGCATCAGTTCTTCGGTGCTCAGCCTTCTTTATAGTTTAATTAGTGACTTTAAAGAACATATCTTTGTACATCTTTGTAAAATAACTCCGAGTTCTCCCCAGTCCCTGTCACATTCTGGCTTAGTTTCCTATTCATCATCTCCCATTCTGTTACAGCAGGGTCCCCAGTTCTGCACTTAGATCAGTGGAAAGCAACACAGATGATCTCCATCTGTTTAGGACCTTGTATGAGGCAGGGTTCAAAGTGGGAAACAGATATCTAGTATTTTAAGCAGAAAGGAACTTAATACAGGAAATGAAGCAGGATAAAGTTACTGAAGAGCTGCAGGAGTGAATTCTAGGCTGGACTCCAGAAAACCAGCCCTGGAACCATTGAGCTCAAGTCCACACGGCCATGCCTGCTAACCAAGGATCCACAGCCTCTGCTATCTCCAGCAGAACTGCCTATAGGCACCAGGAAACTAGAGACTGAACACTGCTGCAGGACACACTTGTGTCCTTGACCTTACTCATCAGACAATGGAGCAAGAAGACGGCCCCTGCCTCACTTTGATGATGTGAACCCTGCACATGCATGTGTTAGGGAGTTAGACTAGGAAATAGGAGTCCAGAATGGCAGTGGCTAAAAGATAAGGAAGGAAAAAGCCCGCAAAAATATAAGAAAGGAAGGTGCAAGGACCGGAGTGAGGATCTCAGGGTGAACAAACAACACTCCTGGCTAGCCCAGTTTACATAGGGCAAGCCCAGGTGGAGGAAAAAACATACAAAAAGAGGAGCCAAAGGGCCGGGGGTCTCTCTCTCCCGCATGCTGGTGCGTTACCCCACTCTATTCTCTCTGTGTCATTGGGTCGGCATGCCCTCATGCCTCGAGGATGGATTTTCCTGCTATTTTCTAAATAAAATAGAGCTGTAACACGGAGCTGTAACACTGATTTGTCTAAGAGCTATAACACAGTCTGTCCAAGACCCGAGAGCTGTGAGGTGCTGAGGACTTTAATGTCCATCATTCCAAATCTTTGTTGTGATGAGACAGAACTGAGGAGCATACACTCACCTGTCACATGTAAGTTGCAGAACCTAAAGTGCATACAAGACCCCATTGCAAGGAAAGCTTGGGAAATGAAATGCTGAACTTCCCAACACCTGCAGTGCAGGAAGCGTACTAGGAAGTGAGGATGCAGACTCAGTCAGGCAATTTGCTGCATCTGCTGCAGTCTGTTAAGGTTCTTTCAAGCCTAATGTTCCATATATAACTGGGATGCCTGAGCAGGAAAGGGCAAGAATCTCTAGAGAAGAATATAGAAGAGGGAAGTATGCCTTCTGCTATCATCTTCTCCTCCGCTGCCTTCTCCTTGGGAAGAAGTGATTTCCAGGTCATGTGCTGGAGCAGGAAGTAGCCTCAAGACATTTGAACCTGAAATCTGATGAAGCTTTGCCCTAATCATTTGGAGGCCTTCATGGGAAGGAGGCATAGCTTTTAAAACCATGATTCAAAAGTTGCAAGAGACGTATGTCTTGTAAGAGGAAGAGATACTATTCTTTTAATCTGGGAAAGCTCCTGGAATAGAAATTTAAATAGGAAAATAAAAAGCAGGACCCATAAGTGTGAAGTGGGATGGTCAAGACACCATAGCTGGGAGAAAAGAAATGTAAGCTATTGGATAAAAGTTATCTTGGTTTAAGGCAAAGTTGCCTCTCTTCAGACCCCACACTTACTTTGGAAAAAAATATTTTCTAAACAGAGATTTCAGGGACTTCCCTGATGGTCCCAGTGGTTAAGACTGTCTTCCAGTGCTGGGGTAGGTGCAGGTTCCATCCCTTGTCAGGGAGCTATGATCCCACCTGTGATGGGGCCAAAAAAACAAAACATAAAACAGAAGGGATATTGTAACAATTTCAATAAAGGCTTTAAAAACATGGTCCATATGAAAAAAAAAAAACAACAACTTAAAAAACCCAGAGATTTCACCCCTGCTGCTGCTTGTTTATGTGAGCCTGTGTTGTACACGTGTATACACAGATGTGTTCTTGGCCAATTCATTGCATCAGCAGTGGAGGCTGTTTTCCTGAAAGTCTTTTGTTCGATTCTGGATAAAACTTTGAAGAGCAGCTGCACAGATCCACCCAGGGATGAGGAAAGGAATTTCCCCCCACTTTTCCATAAAATTCAGCATGGCTCTGGCACTTTAAGGACTGGTGGTGATTTAGGAGCATCCTGGGATGGACCTTGTCTTCCTGGGGGAGGGAGGAAATCATCTAAAATATCAGTATTTCCATTCTTCGGGGAGCATCAGAGGAAAAAGGTGATGGGTGCCACGTAGTGGTTTATGAACTCATATGGTGGCATCGCTTCTGGGACCATCCAAAATACTGGAGTGGGAAAGAAAAGGACTCGAAGAGGTGAGGCAAGTGGGTGCAAGGAGAGGCAGAAATAAAAACTTCCACTGGTTGTTAGTGATACAATTTTACTTCTATCTACAGATTGAGAAAGCTGGCAATCTAGACTGTCTATAGTTCTAAGAGATGACAGGGAAGAAATATAAAGCAATGGGAACTCATGTAGCTTTTACTAACACGGATGTCATCAGGCAGTGAGGTTGAGCTTGTCAGCCTTTGGTCAGTGATGGCTGGTCTGTCTTGTTGGACACTCCAAAATCTGAGAGCAGGTTGTGCTTTTTCAGAAAGTGAAAGTGTTAGTCGCTCAGTCATGTCCAATCCTTTGCGACCCCGTGGACTGTAGCCCACAAGGCTCCTCTGTCCATGGGATTCTCCAGGCAAGAGTACTGGAGTGGATTGCCATTCCCTTCTTCAGGGGATCTTCCCAACCCAGGGATCGAACCCAGGTCTCCTGTGTTGCAGGCAAACTCTTTACCATCTGAGCCACCAGGGAAGCCCACACTTTTTTAGTTCTCTCCATTTTACTCTCAGGCTTTCCTTAAATACAAATATGTGTACACCCTGCCCATCCTTGAGGGAACTGCTTATATTCTATGGTCATTAGAAAATTATTTTGAAGATTGTGTATGGGCAGGTCAAGCACTGGTACTTGGCTTACAGAGATTGTGAGAATGATGATGAGGATGACAATTTAAGGAGACCATAATACTCCCAAGGAAAGGCATGAGGAGAAGAGACAACTTCCCTGAAGCATCTTCCTATTTGCAGCTCAACTTGTCCTGCCCACTTTACTTGCAGCTCTTCTGACTAGTTCCAGAAAGACTTTCAATCTAGTCTCTCATGCTGAAAGGAATCCTGAAGACAACCCTTTATTTTATAGGGGAAAATCTGACTCTTGAGAGTTTCAGTAACTTGCCAACTCTATCATTTGGGTTTTCTACCACCTTAATCAAAATATTTAAGGAAACTCACTGATGGCAGAGATGCCATAGTGCTCCACTTTCAAATTCAGCAAGGGTTAAAATCTTCTAACCTTTTCTGTCAACTGTTGGTCTCTGAATTTTGAATGCAGTATGCCCCCAAAAGGGCCCTGGTTAATTGGGCCTTATTGGGGGTGGATGGGCGGGAAGAGCTTCCTTAACTCTGAAATAAGGAATGTAGGGAGGGAGTATTCAGAAAATATAAATATTTAACCAGAGATGTTTTCATTTGTTTCATTGGTTGCTCTGTATATTTCGGTACTATCTTTTCTAAAAAAATATGAAGTATGAAAAGCAAGGCTTAAAAAACAACACACACACAAATTGAAGAGGGTACTTGGGTGGGGATATGGCAGAGATTTGGCTAGTAAAAGAAATGCATTTGGGACCTCTGATTTTGAAGAATATTACAGAACTGTTCCTTGGGTGTCCAAGGGAGAGTCCAAAGAGCTTGAGAGTGGATTTTAGGAATTCAGGTGGAAGACATTAAACTGAACTATCTCAGAGTTGTGCAATTGAATCTGACTACAATTGGTGAAGGGACAACAGACTGTTAGAAGGTAGGGTTTTTTAAAACCTCAGCACAATTGACGCTTTGGCCCAGACAATTCTTTGTTGTGGGGGATGTCTTGTGCATAGTAGAATGGTTAGTGACATTCCTGGCCTGGAGTCATCAGATACGAGTAGCATTTCCACAGTCTTAACCACCAAAAATGCCTCCGGACAGTGATCGGTGTTTGCTGGGGCATAAAATCATCACCCGGTTGAGAAGTGGCGTCTTAACAAATAGGCTTGTGTATCCATGTGTAGACTTCCATTAGCACAGAGAGTACTAGGTGAGTACTCCCCTAGCATTTGGAACCTGGAAACATAGCAGTTCTCTTTTAATCTTAGATATTTATTTTAAGGGATGTTTTCAGGACCTTTACAAACACCTCCTTTTAGCATTTCCTCTTCATTCCAAAATACCGTCAGCATCTTCATTGAAAAGGGCTCCTCCTATAGCAACCCACTCCAGTATTCTTGCCTGGAGAATCCCATGGACAGAGGAGACTGGCAGGTTACAGTCCAAGAGGTTGCAAGAGTCAGACATGACTTAGTGACTAAACCACCACCACTGCCTCCTACTGGATCAATCCTTCAGTCTCCAAAAGCTAAGATCTCGCTCCTTGTGCTAGGATATACCAGCACACATTATTCCCCGCCCCCCCATCCCTTATTCCCTGCCCCCCCATCCCTTATTCCCTGTCACAAGTACACCGAAAAAATTCAAGGGTCGTCTACCATCCCACAAATGGAGCAGTTTGGAAGAACTCTTCCATATGAGGGCTGTTAAATTCAAAGATGTCCTGGAAGAAGGGGAAAAGTTCAGTGCAAGCACCAGTGATCCCTCTTCTCAGAAACAGGTTCTCGCTCGCTCAGTCATGTCCAACTCTCTGAGACCCCAGGGACTGTAGCCTGCCAGGCTCCGCTGTCCATGGATTTCCCAGGCAAGAACACTGGAATGGATTCCTATTTCCTCCTCCAGGGATCTTCCCAACCCAGGGATCAAACTCGTGTCTCCTGCATCTCCTCCATTGACAGGTGGATTCTTTACCCCTGAGCCACCTGGGAAACCCCAGAAACAAGTTATTGGGGTTCAGATGAGGGAAAGAGATAGATGGGAATTTGTTGCCTGGAGTACTCCTTGCTTCCTTCCAAAGCAGGCACTTCTGTCCCCTCAGTAAGTCTGCATGTGATTGTGTATCTGGCCATGAGAGATCTGTTTCCTTGGCTCAAAGATTGAGAAAATCTCTTCCTTTTTCTCTCTTTACCTCCACTGTGGCACCACGAGGCCTGGGACCTCAGGTCATGTCTTAAATACATTGTCTCTGAAGTGACACCAAGCCCAATAGTAATAGAATTTTTAGAAGAGTTTCCTTCTGTACTACCAGGCCTTTAAAAATCCTGAATACCTCCACAAAGAATGCAGAACCTGCCCACCAGAACCTGGTGGGCATTCACTGATCTCAGGAGATGTTTGGGCAGAATTTACTCATTCAATAACTATTTATTGGGTATTAACTATATGCTGGGTACTAGGCTAGGTGCTAAAGTGAGACATGATCCTGCCTTGAGGAAGTTTACCACAAAGTAGAGAAAATTGATGGATAAAGTAGTGTAATAGGGAAGCAGAGGGTGCTATAGGAACACTTTCAAGAGTGCAGACAGAAGTTATCAGTGATGGTTAAGACTGGAAAGGATGATGAAGGGCTCTGTGATAGGTGGTTCAGAACCACATTATCTGAACCCAAGGATCAATCCTAACATCTCTAGAGGTGAAACAACCCATTATACTTTCAATCCAATTTAATAGAGTAGCAAGTACATAGCACCAGGATTATTACTGAACAACAAACAAAAACAGTGATGAATCTGGTCAAATCTCTGAATTTAACTCCCTTTTAACAGGAAAAGGGTTAAAGGAACATGGTAAACAACACCAAGAAGATGCAGACAAATTCAGAATGAGGGAAATTCTACAGAGCAAATAATCTACTTTCTTCAACTGGAATGAAATAGCCAAAAAAAAAAAAAAAAAAAAAAAAGGAGAAGCTGTTAGTTATTAAGAAGTTTGAGATATTAAGAAACAAATCAAACAAATGTAATTTGCAGACCTGATTTAGTTCTTGATTCAAAAAAAACCAACTATAAAGAGACATGTTGGGGACAAGTAATGGAAATTAAACATGAACTAGATATTATATGGGGCTTTCTGGTGGCTTGGATGGTAAAGAATCTGCCCACAATGTGGGAGACCCAGGTTCAATCCCTGGGTTGGGAAGATCCTTTGCAGAAGGGAAAGGCAACCCATCCCAGTATTCTTGCCTAGAGAATTCCACGGATAGAGGATCCTGGCAAACTACAGTCCATTGGGTTGCTGAGTCAGACACGACTGAGTGACTAAAACTTTCACTTTTCAGATATTATATGATATTAAAGAATTATTATTAACTTTGTTCAGAATAATAATGATACTGTGGCTGCTGCTGCTAAGTCACTTCAGCCATGTCCGACTCTGTGTGACCCCATAGACGGCAGCCCACCAGGCTCCCCCTGTCCCTGAGATTCTCCAGGCAAGAACACTGGAGTGGGTTGCTATTTCTTTCTCCAGTACATGAAAGTGAAAAGTGAAAGTGAAGCCGCTCAGTCGTGTCTGACTCCTAGCGACCCCATGGATTACAGCCTACAAGGTTCCTCTGTCCATGGGATTTTCCAAGCAAGAGTACTGGAGTGGGTTGCCATTGCCTTCTCTGGATATTGTGGCTATGTTAACCTTAAAAGAAGAGTCTACGTTAGAGATAGACAAGGAAGAGCTCACATATGAAACAATACAGTATTTGAGCTGGCTAAAATAGAATTACTTGTATAATTAAAAAGTAAATGAAAAGCAAAAAGAAAGTTTAGGGACCAAGTCTTCCTTATTCACCACTAACATACAAGAGAACCCTCTTTTAATCTAAGGTGTTGAGTAGAAGTTCTGACCACAGAAAACAGATTCCAGAGATGTAGAGAATTATAAGGGAAGTCTTCTGGAGAGGAAGCAGAGAATCCAGGTAGGATGTGTTCTAAGGACTTGCTACTCAAAGAGTGGTCCATTACCTAGCAGCACTGGCATCTTCTGAAAGTGAAAGTTGCTCAGTCCTGTCCGACTCTTTTGTGACCCAGACCAGAATACTGGAGTGGGTAGCCTTTCCCTTCTCCAGGGGATCTTCCCAATCCAGGGACCAAACCAGGTCTCCCGTAATGTGGCAGCTGAGCCACAAGGGAAGCCCAAGAATACTGGAGTGGGTAGCCTATTCCTTCTCCAGCAGATCTTCCTGACCCAGGAATCAAAGCAGGGTCTCCTGCATTGCAGGCATATTCTTTACCAACTGAGCTATCAGGGAAGCCCAGGCATCTTATGGGTTATTATAAATGCAAAATCTCAGGCCTACCTCAGACCCCACAGAATCAGAAACAGTCAGGGGAATCTTTACAAGATCCCCAGGTGATTCATATGCATGTTAAAGTTTGAGATCTATTGCTGTAAATGCAGGCTCATCTTTTTAAAAAGTTGCTTCATTATCTACCTCTGAAGGCTCCTAGTGACCAAATCTAAGATTTCATGCAAGATCCTCTGAGAGCAAAGATTCATGTGTTAATCTGTTGCAACACCTACCCTGGTTCCCTTACTAATGGCTGATCCACCATCTATTCCTGGCCCCCAGCCACACAGCATCCTCCCTGCCATGCTTCCTAATTGGTAATCTGCCACCCATGACCTTGACCAGATGGTGTACTGCCTTGGGACCCCTGGCCTCATCCGCTGATTCCACACTCAGGCAGAGACACATTATAAAGGGGGGTTAGTGCCTGGAGCATCCATAGAGATGGATGGGCCTCCAAAGACTGTGGCATGCAATTAAAGGGAAAGAACTCTATTAAGTATTTTTATGAGAGGCCAAGGCCCTTTGCAGATAAGGGTCACCAGCCATGTTATTCATCTAGTCTTGCTCTGTCGTCCAAATAGAAAATACTTTACATATGAAGAGGTATGGGGAGGGCACGGGGCAGCTGTGGAGTGCTTCAGATTCATTCAGATAAGTGGGACTCTCTTCTGCCCTCTCTTCTCCAAAGATGGGAAGGTTCGTCTCCTTCCCATAGATAGTGTTATCTATCCTTTTTGGACAGAGTCAACTTGGGAGTAGCATATATGTCTACTATGTGATTAACTTTTGTCCATGCACACAACTGTTTAATGAATACTGATTCTAGAGATTGCTTTGATTAATAGGGTCTGAGGAATTTCACACTTAATATTCGAGTTGATATAAAGCATGTAGCATCCTTTCAGTTCTCCAGGAACTGGCAACTCCATCACAGCCTTTTATGAAGTGTCTCAAAAGAAATCCTTTCCATATTTCTGAATGTTTGCCAGCAGATTAGTTCAACATCTTCAGATCTGACTCTTTTAGTGTTTTAAGCTGCTCCAGTGTCAAGAAGACAGAGCGAGGCAGTGAGACTGCATGTGGGTAGTGGTTTAGGATATAGGTTCTGCAGCTACAATGCCTGGTTTTAATTCCCAATTTTGCTATATACCAGCTGTGTAAAATTGAAATTATTTATCCCCTGGATGCCTCCATTTCCTACATGTAAAGTGGGCATGATAATGACTTCTATCTCACAGTTTTGTTGTGAGGATTAGATGAGGTAATATACATAGAGCACTCAGAACGGTGCCTAAAATACAGTAAGTGGGACCCTTTGGATCATAGCCCTCCAGGCTCCTCTGTCCATGGAATTCTCCAGGCAAGAAAATTTGAGTGGGTTGCCATGTCCTCCTCCAGGGAATCTTCCCAACCCAGGGATAGAACCTAAGTCTCTTAGGTCTCCTGCATTGGCAGGCAGTTTCTTCTTCTTTTTTTTAATTTTAATTGGCGGCTAATTATTTTACAATATTGTGGTGGTTTTTGCCATACATTCACATGAATCAGCCATGGGTGTACATGTGTTCCCCATCCTGACCCTCCCTCCCACCTCCTTCCACATCCCCATTGGTGTTATTTATTTTATGCAAATATTATGCAAATATTTACTATGTTACAGCATAAATTCTCTGGCACCGACTGAGTGTCCTAATAGTTCAGTTCAATTCTGATACCAACTACTCAGATTAAGCAAAGACCCCACAGGTTTAGGACACTGAAGTTAGTATGGTGGTTCTAGTGGTAACGCAGGAGACAAAAGAGACTCGGGTTCAATCACTGGGTCAGGAAGATCCCCTGGAGGAGGACATGGCAACCCACTCCAGTATTCTTGCCTGGAGAATTCCATGGACAGGAGAGCCTGGCAGGCTACAGTCCCTAGGGTGGCAAAGAGTTGGACATGAGTGAAGTGGCTTAGCATACACACACACCCCCACAAGGAAAGGCACAAGACTCCCAAGACTGTTCTTATTTCAGATGCCACTTGCAAGTGGTGTTTTCAGGGTGCCAGCACTTCTGCCAGATTTGGCTACAAATTAGGGGGTTTCCATGACCCTCTGTCAGGTTTGATCATTCACTAGAATGACTAAAGTCTACAACTCAGGAACTGCCTAATGGAAGAGATGCATAGGGCAAGCTCTCAGCAGAAAGGCACAGAGATTCCTTGCCTTCTCTGGTGTGCTGCCCTTCCAGCACAATAATCTCTTTGACAGCCAGGAAGCTCTCCTGATTGTTGGGTTTCATTACATGAGTATGGTTGATTAAATGATTGACCACTTGGATAAAGAAGATGTGGTATAGATATATAAATGGAATATTATTCAAACATTGAAAAGAAATAATGCCATTTGCAGCAACATGGCTGGACCTAGAGATGATCATACTAAGCTAGAAAGTTAGAAACAGAAAGATAAATACCATATGATATCACTTATATGTGGAATCTAAAATAAAATAAAAGTGAGCATATCTATGAAACAAAAATAGACTTGTGGCTGCTAAGGGTAAGGAGAGTGAGGGAGGCAAGGATTGGGAGTTTGGAACTAGTAGATGCGAACTATTATATATAGGATGGATAAACAACAAAGTCCTACTGGGATAGCCTTAATGAAAAAGAAAAAAAAAATATATATATATATATATATATATAAAACTGAGTCTGAGTCCTTGGCTGTCTAGCTGAAATTAAACACAACATTGTACACATATTATAAACACACACACCAGTGTAAATCAACTATACTTGAATACAATTAAAAAATAATGGCTATGATTGAACTCAACCTCCAGCTCTTTCCCCCTTCCCAGAGATCAAGGGTTGGGTTGAAAGTTCTAATCCTCTCGTTATAATGACATGCTTGGTTTTTCTTTCATATCTTAAACTATTTAAGGTCCCATCAAAAATCATCTCATTAGCATACACTCAAGTATGGTAAAAAGTGGCTCTTATACTGATAAAAGACTTTACTATCACTCAGGAAATTCCAAGAAGTTTTGGAACTCTGTGCCAGGAACCAAAAATAAAAACCAGCTATATTCTTTATTATAATTCTCGACACATATTCTGAGCACTTATTTGGGCTAGATACTATGCTAGGTATTGGGGAATAATCTATTCACTCAATGCTTTTCATTAAACCACAAGCCTAGAAGACAGTGCCATATCCAGACCATGATTCAGGATCATCCCACCTTTGCTTCTCCATCACAACCACCCACATAGAACCATATCTCAGGACTTTTGCAAATCACAACCCTTTGGAGCTGCAACCATACTGGAACATCTCTAACCCTTTCAGATGAGGAAACCAAGAGTTAGTTGACTAAAGGTTATATTCAGCCAGTGATACATGTCGTGACTGCCAATTTGGAACTATCTCCACTCACTTTAAGTCATGGGATCAGAGACATGGGCACCTGTGTCAAAAGTAGGAAGCAGATATTTACTGTCCTTTGAATTAAGAGCCTAGTCATCTTCCTCACTTATTATTATGGCCCTCCCAGTTGGTTTGGAAGATGAACAGGACTTGCTAGGGAGAGCTGTTGGTCTGAGGAATAGACTGTCAGAGCAGGCTTCTTCTCCCTTCCCCTTCTCCTAAGTCAAGCAGCTCTCCTCCCACCACCTTCCACCCCTGGAGGGAAGATCCTAATACTTTGGCAAGTTCATTTTACTCAATATTTGGGGAAGAGGGCACCCACTAGGTATGAAACATCGTACTAGCTGCTGAATATATAGAACTGAGTAAGACTTGGTCTTATATGACATCTTCAAACATAACTTGAATGAAAAAAAAATTATATCAAAGGCATAACATCCTGTCAAAATTCAGGGGAGCAAGGTTAATTAACGTGAGAAGTCCTAGTGTAACACAAGATATTGACCCTTTTGCTAAACAAAAAGCCAATGAAGAAGGATCGAGCAGCTAAAATATGTCGAGTGCCTGCCATCATATACAAATACACATTGTTTTATTAATATTTACCTCCAATCTTCTAAATTAGAAGTTTTCAAACAATTTGCAGACTCAGTTTCTCAGACTGTGGACTGTGTTTGACATCTGGGCATGTAAGTCAAATGCTCAGAAGACAACTCTTTCATATGTATCTACATTTGTATAACTACCTTCTTACAGAAAACAGTGGTAAAACCCAACAAAACACTCCTTGTGTGTGTGCTTAGTCGCTTCAGTCATGTCTGATGCTTTGAAATCCTATGGACTGCAGCCTGCCAGGCTCCTCTGTCCATGAGATTCTCCAGGCAAGAATTCTCCTGGAGTGGATTGCCACGTCCTCCTCCAGGGCATCTTCCTGATCCTGGGATTTAACCCATGCCTCCTGCATTGCAAGCAGATTCTTTACTGCTCAGCTAATGGGGAAACCCCAGAACATTTCTTGCGGGTAACCACAACTGTACAGCTGGGAGCTGGGGCTGGGGATCTCTTGTCATAACTATTAATACCATGTATATTGTCTCTTGGAGAAGGTAATGGCACCCCACTCCAGCACTCTTGCCTGGAAAATCCCATGGATGGAGGAGCCTGGTAGGCTGCAGTCCATGGGGTCGCTAAAAGTCAGACACGACCGAGCGACTTCACTTTCATTTTTCACTTTCATGCATTGGAGAAGGAAATGGTAACCCACTCCAGTATTCTTGCCTGGAGAATCCCAGGGACGGGGGAACCTGGTGGGCTGTCATCTATGGGATCGCACAGAGTCAGACACGACTGAAGTGACTTAGCAGCAGCAGCAGTATATTGCCTCTTGTGACTTAGTGTAGACAGTATAATGATAGTCACCCAACAATTAGCCTTGATCACCTTTAAAAGCACAATCTTTAACAACTTCATTATCTTTTTTTTTTTTCATTTTTAAATTTTGTTTTATTGTAGTGGTTTTTGTCATACATTGACATGAATCAGCCATGGATTTACATGTATTCCCCATTATCTTTTAGTATGGTTCCTATTATCTCCCAGAGTAGGCTTTTCATCTGGTACACAACTTTAGCTTTCAGATCAAGAATCATGGCAAAACAGAATTCTGTTCACCAAAATTTACTTTTGTAGCCAAGCCTCTCAGAACTCATCTATTCTGTAAAGTAGGTATAATTTGTCTTTTCCTTTAGGGATAGAGGAGGGAGACAGAGAAGGCAAACGCATTCAGCTCACCAGTTATTAATGTTGTGGATTACATTCTCTATGGATTACAAAGGGTGTGTTTTTTATTCTGGGCTAACACTGACCAAAGTAACTAGGGAATAAAAACTCATTTTAAAATTAGTCCAAGTAAAAATAAATAATAAGGAAAGAGAATGCATTGTAAAAAAGAACAATATGAGGCAGGTGAAAGCTAGATAAGGCAGTTTTGATCAATCACCACTCTGGACTGTCTTTCTCTTCTATTTACATGCATAATTGAAGGTTGAATACATGATGAAAAGGAGCACTTATGAGAAAATATTGCTACCAAGTATTGCTATCAAGATGATCAAAATTTGTTAAACTTGTGCCTTACTAAACTCCAAGACTCCCCTCACAGGAAATTTCGCTTGTTTTCAGAGCCTGTGCCTCCTTAGATTTTAGGTATCGTTTGCCTTTCACATTGATGGACCTTCTAGGGAGTGATTTAGATCTCCACACCTCGGCTGGGCCCAGTGATAGCTAAAACATTTCCTTATAAAGTTTCCTCAGACATTCGCAATTTTAGAAGATTCTAAAATGACGTTCCTTTCTTTTTTTTAAAAAATTGGGTACAAATGTTCTACAACGCTGTGTTGATTTCTGTTGCATAACAAAGTGAATCAGCTGTATGTATACATATGTCCCCTCTTTCTTGAGCCTCTCTACTGCCCCCCCCCACCCCTCTAGGTTAAAATGACATTTCTTAACGTTCACATTTTCTTTTTGTTTTCCATTTCCTTTCTTTTTTTCATCCTTTGCAAAGTATTTTGAAGACATGTTCTCCTTCCTTTCTTGAATATATAGTGATTATAACACACAGCCGAGCTGGTCTCTGTGACCCTCTCCTCTCCTGCTTTCCTTGTCACAGAGCAACGGCATCACGGTTAACTCAAGAGGAGAAAATAGACTTCATTTCTTTTTTTTTTTAGTTTAATTGGAGGCTAATTACTTTACAACATTGTGGTGGTTTTTGCCATACATTCACATGAATCAACCATGGGTGTACATGTGTTCCCCATCCTGACCCTCCCTCCCACCTCCCTCCCCATCCCATCCCTCTGGGTCACACCAGTGCACCAGCCCTGAGCGCCCTGTCTCATGCATCCAACCTGGACTGGCGATCTGTTTCACATACGATAATATACATGTTTCAATGCTATCCTCTCAAATCATCCCACCATCGCCTTCTCCCACGTCATTTCGTACTTTCAAATGAATGATCAGGCTGTCCTTGGTGGCTCAGACAGTAAAGAATCTTCCTGCAATGCAGGACACTCAAGTTCGATCCCTGGGTCAGAATGATCCCCTGGAGGAGGATATGGCAAGCCACTCCAGTATTCTTGCTGGGAAATTACATGGACAGTGGATCCTGGCGGGCTACAGTCCCTGGGGTCTCAAAGAGTCAGCCACGACTGAGCAACTAACACTTTCCCTTTCCTTTCCCTACATGATGGCAACACGGCTATTTTGATGAATTGTTTATTAAAATGTAACATTTGAAAAACAGATAAAAGAAAATCATTTGATGGCAAATTCGCTTTCCTCACTGTGGTTAAGAACATGCAATAGCTCAGGCCTGGAGTTAGTGGAATAATATCCAGTAAGTCTTTCTGATGTCTCAGAGCATCAGCAAACCTTGTAGAATAATCCCTTGAGGATGTCCCCTTGATATTTTAGGAGCCATCTCTAGGAGCCAGCAAACCTCAATAGAATTGTTCTGGGGAACGTTCTTAGACCTTCCAGAGAGATGCTTGTCAGGCTTTTGTTGACAAGCTATTGACCTGAAGGACAGAGGGCAATCTGTTTTCTTGTCCACCACTGGATATTCCAATATTTTCATAGATTAGGAAGAATGGGTAGTGCCTCCTTTATTCCTTTTGTGATCATATTTATTACTAGGACCTTGAACTTGATGCAAAGTAAGTGAAAACTGCTCTTCTACAACTCTCTACACAGGTGGGTTGCTCTGCAGATTTCATTAGAGCCAAACTGCTTTCATCCCCCCTTACATATTTTCCATTTTTTAATCTAAATTTACAAATGCAGTCATTGAAAAAAAAAAAAACTAGCCTTTGGGGCTAATGTATTTTTTTTTCAATAATGATTTTTTTTTAATGGAACCTACATTGGCCTGACTTCCTTTTGTCTGAATAAAAGCTCTAGCACAGTATAAAAGGGTTGCATGTGCTGAAATGTTGCCCAAGGATATGTGTTATTATTCCTCCCCCCTTGACCAGCAGGGTCTCAGTTCTCTTTCCCTTTCAGCCTTTTGTTTGAACAGATGGGATTGGGGAAGCAAGGGAAAGAAAGCCATTCTGTTCTCATTAACTCTCCCCATACACAAACACAAACCTGGGCTTCTGGGACTTAGAAACGGGATGGCTCCCACTCCATTGCCATTGAGACCTGGTGTGCCGGAATACAAAGAAAGCCTGGCTAAGGACCCACATCACCATTTCAACTGAGACGGCTCACCAGCGAGATCACATTTATATATGTTTTCACAAACAGGCTCACAAAAATATGTGCCTACACAACACAGGCAAATTTTACATGTATAGAATAAATCTGTCTTCTGTGTACGCTGTCTAAAATATATCTTTTCATGAATTCCTTTATCATATATAATGACATCCTAAGAATACAAATAACATATTTGTGATGAAAGATACAGATATTCTGTGAACTATAAAATTCTTTTCCCTTGTATCTTCTTTCTATATGATAGAGTTAAAATATATTGAGAATAGTGGGGTTCTTACTATTTCATGCTCTTTTGTTCAGTCGTAACATAAAAAATATTATTAAGGTTTCCAGTTTGGAAGGTCTTGTTTATTAAAGCACTTCTGGCAGAGAAATGTCACAAAAAATTTTAAAATATGGTCCAAATATTGAAGGCTCTCCCTTTAGAAGTCTTTATAAAAGTATAAAACAATATATATGTTCCATTTATACATACACATTTTACATATATGTATATACATGTATGGGCTTCCCTCATAGCTTAGTTGGTAAATCATCTGCCTATAATGCAGGAGACCCGGGTTAGATTCTTGGGTTGGGAAGATCCCCTGGAGAAGGAAATGGCAACCCACTCCAGTACTCTTGCCTGGAGAATCCCATGGACAGAGGAGCCTGGCAGGCTACAGTCCACAGGATCGCAAGAGTTGGACACGACGTAGCAACTAAATCACCACCATATATATGCATATATATATATATACACAGGTAGAGTGTGTGTGTGTGTGTGTGTGTATATATATACATATATGGTCTGTAATACCTTTCACTTTCCCTCAATATGTATATATATAGTATATATGTGTGTATGCATATATATATGCATATATTTATATATACATACATACGTATTGAGGGAAGGAGAAAGGCATTACAGAACTAGATAAGGGTGTTTTATTTCCCCCTGACAAGCAAATTCTGAGAAGTGCTATCTCTTGTTCTGGATGCTGGATGAGGAATTGGTCTGGCCAAATTGTTAGATGATATTTGCTTTTAAATCTCCGTCTATCCTCATTGCTATGATGAGGGTACTGAGACAAAGATAAACAGAGCCTGAAAAGATGTCTTCTCATGGCCAGATGCTACCACCTGAGCTTTTGACTCCATGAGCTCCACGTCTCGGGAGGGCAAGGGGAAAAAAAACTGTCCAGGAACAGATGTATTCAAATTTCACAGCACAGTCATGCACTTATAATGCAGTCCCAGAGGAATGAGATGCTACATTTATTCTTCTAGGACTTCTAAAAGTGTGGTATATGCAGGATAAAAATGCAATGGATAAAACTATAGTGAGTGTTAAAAGATAAGTGGGTGTTGGGTGGTTAGGGGGAAGGGGAGATGAATAGGCAGAGAACAGAGGAGTTTTAGGGCAGTTTTTCAGGGCAGAAACTATTCTGTATGACATCATGATGTATGATGTCAAATACATTTGTCAAAACCCATAGAACATACACCACCAAGAGTTAATCCTAATGTAAACTATGGACTTTGGATGATAATGATGTGTCGATGTAGGTTCATGGATTGTAATAAAAGTACCTCTCTGGTGGGGGATGTTGATGGTGGGGAGGTTATGTGTGGGAGGGGGCAGAGGGTACAGGGGAAATCTCTGGACCTTCTACTCTATTTTGCTGTGAACTTCAAACTGCTCTAAAAAATAAAGCCTATTTTTAAAAGAATTTAAAAAGTCTATTTAAAAAAAAATAGACCAAAAAAAAAAAAAAACCAGACCACTATGGCATCTCTCTAGGTAGGATCTCCAAACACGGGGGAATATTTGTGTCAAAAGACAAAAGTATTTCTAGGTGGTAAACAATCTTTTGTAGGTCTATCAAATGTTTCCTTGGAGTTTGTTATAAACACAAATTTGTCAGGTTTCCTTTTTTTTTTTTCAACATCTTAGAGAAACTGAAGTGCAAAATGCTCTATGGCTGTGTTTGTGAACAAAAAGAGAAACAGAATGAAACCTTTACTCTTTATTAGCAATTGTTAACTCATGAACACAGGATTTCAAAGAGCCTGTTAAAATAAAACATTTCATCAACTCTCCAGATCACTCAAAATATGCTGATATTTAATATCTTGTTAGGAAGAAAAACACTCATATATCATAATTATTTCCTGCTATACAGGGGAAAAAACACAGATTTGGACTTTAACTAGAAAATCTTGGGATATCTTTCAACATTTTTATTTTCAAAATCAGTTTAGATTGACTAGGCTGAGGATAGAGGGAGAGGACTATAAATTGGCCAAACAACAGCAGGAAAAAAAGGGCAGTGATAAAAGGCGGCCAATCCCAAGGGGAGTTGTCTGGCAGGGCCCTGCAGGGGTCAGCTAAGGGTTTAGTCCTGTTTAATATTTTTATTACCAACCTGAAGGGGGAGGGGAGACTGCATAAAAATGAAATCTGCAGATGGCTACTCATTACAGAGGATTTGCAGACCCCAGGAAGAGCAGGGATGAAATTCAGAGGTTCATTGGGAAAGGTGGTTGGAAAAGGACAAAGACGGCTGGAAAGCAGTGAAACGATGAATCTGAGGGCAGGAACTCCGGTGTGGTGGGTTGAAAGGCATCTCAGGCTGCAGGAATTCTGAAAGTGTCCTGGCGACAGTCGTTAACACAGCAACCCCTGCTTGTTGGGGAACACACACATCATTTTAGGAGTCTGGCCTGGCAAAGTAAAAGGCTATGAGATTGTCTTCAGACGACTGCATTTAAACCTAAGAGGACAAAGGAAATTTAAGATCTCTGTCTTCATCATTGCAGGTTCTCCTGCTGAGGGGTGATTTAAGGCGTATGGACGATTGAAAAGATCAGTACGCCAAGTCTGTACCATGCTTTGACGTGCACAGTCAGCCCCCTGTCCTCAGAGCCTGTCACCATGCATCTTGGCTTTTTAAAGGCACAGTTAGCACAGAACTTTTCTAGGAAGAACCCTACTCACCTGTCTGGGCTCCTCTTCCCAATGGCCCACTCATAGCTTGAACGGCTGTCCCTGAAGCTTCTGCAAGTATTTATTCTGCAACTTCTTCACTCAACAGAGAAGCCATCATCTACTGATCAGACCTTGCTTTTGCTCCGAATCCTCTGGCTTATCACTGCCTCGAGAAAACTGGCCTAGGATTCTGGTTATCTCCCAAACAGCCCATAAGTTTCTACACAATCCCCAGAATCAGACCAACTGGCTTCAAACTGGATAACTCAGAAGTGCCCATTATTTTAGGCACTTTCAACTACCAAATGGGAATGGCACTAATATCTGCCTTGTAGTGTTGTTCTGAGGGTTAAATAGGATGAACACATATCAAGTGCATACATTGTACCTGGTGCATCCTAAGTGTTCAGCGATATCAGCCCCAACTTTCATTTGACAATTATTCTCAATCCAGCCATAAACTCATTTTATTAAAGGATTTTTTAAAAGTTATCTTCTTTCAATAAACAAGATGGAATATTACTCAGTCATAAAAAGAAGGAAACGATGCCATTGGCAGCAACATGAAAGGATCTAGAGATGAACATACTAAGTGAATTATCAGAGACAGACAAATACCATACAAATACCACATATGTGGAATCTAAAATATGACATGAATGAACATATCTATAAAACAAAAAGACTCACAGATATAGAGAACAGATTTGTGGTTGCCAAGGTAGCGAGGGAGAGAAGGATTGGGAGTTTGGGATTAGCAGGTGCCAACTATTATATATAGGATGGATTAAACAACAAGGTCCTGCTGTATAGCATAGGGAACTACATTCAGTATCCTGTGATAAACCATAATGGAAAAGAATATGAAAAAGAATATATATATAACTGAGTCACTCTACTGTACAGCAGAAATTAAACACAACTGTAACTCAACTGTACTTTATCAAGATTGTTTTTTTAAAAATTACCTTCCTTGGTTTATCTATGATGTGTTTTATCTATCAATAATTGATGTATCTATGAGAAATATTTAGTCTATCATATTAAAATGGTATTTCTTACAGACGCTTGATGACCTGCTTTATGTTCAAACAGGTGGTGATGTTGGTGATCCTGCCTCCCTCATAGCAGATGAGCTTGTCATATAACAAGATCCTTTGATCTCAGACCAATTTCCCAGCCATATTTTCACCCCTCTCCTTCCCCAGGCCCCATCTAGTGTGTCTTCCAGGCACATGTGATCATTCCCCTTTCTCCACTCACCCCAGACGGGTTACCAACCCATGCTGTTTCTCCACCTCACACCTCACAATTGCATGCCTCTGTGTGTTACAATGTTCCGCCTGTCCTTCCATCAATTCTTTATTTGGGAAAAAAAACTCAACTATTCTCTTTAAGGCCCAATCAAGATGGCATGTCTTCCATGAAGTCTTCCCCAATCTACTGAGTTCTGTCATTCCCTGAGAAAAGGAATGTCTTCTCCTGAGTCCCCACAATTATAACTTCCCACACTGCATATCTTCATCTCCACTGTGAGAGTTCTTGAGGTCAGAACTGTGTCTTACTTACTCAGCCTACATCACCAGTTCCTCGCACAGAAGTCCTCAATCATCTTTGTGAGTGTTGTGGTCAAGCTTCTAGAATTCACGAATAGGAGGTTGCTCTTGCGAGAACATACACACACACACACACACACACACACACATCCCAACAGAAAACCAAGGAGCGACTAGGAAAGCAGCAGATCTGAAGCCTGCAGAGAGAGGAGAGCATGGTCTAAACCATTAGGACCTCCTGCCGGAGGGAGAAAGGGAATGCAAGCAGCTCTGAAATTAACTGTGGAACCAGGAGCCCTTTGCCCCCTGGAATGGGGTCTGGGTTAGCCCCAGAGAAGTGCTGGAAGTGAGACTTCAAAATGCAATTTCACAGTTGGAGCCGCCTCCATCCTCCAGAGCAGCAGCCGCCCGTCTGTCCTGGGACAGGCACACAGACTGTGTAATCAGGCTCAGCTGGTAATCAGGGAGCTGCCAAACAGACGCGAGATGAAATTGCCTCCCTGTCCCAGACCAAGTGGCCTTCTCGATGAGGGTTAAAACCAGCGATGGTGGAAAAAGACAAAGGAAGGTATGCGGCAGCTGCTACCAAACACTTGGCCAGTGGACGGCTCCCAATCCGTCCCATTACCCATGGACCCTCTAAAGCTAGGGCTGCTTAACGTGGATTGGGCGTTTCAGACCAAAGGTATTCAGCGCCAAAGTTATCATGAGATGACAAAAACCTCGTATGCCCCCAGTGACAACAAAAGGGGCAGAACCAATTTCCTGGCAACAGCTCTGCCGTCTGCCAAGGCTGGCCAGGTAACCTCGGTGGGACCATGCACCTCAGTTTCCCTCTTTATTGACTGAGAGGCAGGAATCCTCACATCCATGCGGACAATGAGAACTTTTTGTGAAAGAAGACTCCATTTCTGTTCCTGCATATGTGACCTTGAGGGGCTAGAAGGAACCTTGTAAATTATGGTCAGACCCATACAAGTTCACGAGCTGTGGGATAAAAAAGTGCTAGAGAAAGGAACGAAAGTCTAGGAAGTTAAATAATTTCCCAGGACACAGGCACTTGTGCGGGTCGGGAGAGACAAAAGCCTTCTCCAGTCATTTGATATTTACTAAGGTTCTGGGTGCCAGATACATGCTGGGCATGGAGTGTGCAGTGCTGAAAGAAAAAAACAGCCAGAAGCTTACCCTTGGCTTCAGGAAGTTTACCGTCTGAGGGGCAAGTAGACATTAAACAAATCAAATGTGAAATTATATCTCTAAGAGCTCTGAAGAAGCAGAGCTATAGGAGTGGCTAGTGGGGGTTTTCTCAGTGAAGGTCACTGAGGAAGTGGCAACTAAAGTGACAAGGAGCATTAACTCCCTGAGGGGGGAAGGATGAAAATTCCTGCTAGAGCAGCATGAGGTAAAAAAAGTCTTCTGCAATCCCAGGCATTCACTGCCTCAGTTAGTGCCTGGTTCATACATTTTATGCTCTAGGTCTACAGTATACCAAGGCCAGGCCACTTTCCACTGACAAGTGAGGTGATGAGGCAGGTGTTCTTTCTGAGTCGGATGATAAACTGCCCCCTCTGCTGGGGGTAGAAGTCAGGTCCAGAGTGTCGCTCAGCTGTCTGTCTATCAGGAACAACGTTAAGATGTCCTGATTCAGCTCATGGGTAGCAGACCGTAAGATGGGCAGGACTTGCTCCAGGGGAGGGGTTTCAACAACACAGCATAGGACTCTGCATCATCTGTATCAGTCAGCTATTCTCACGATAATGCTGAAAAACAAATCAGCCCAGCCCCAGTGAGTTGCCACACCTGGATTAAAGCTTATGCTTTAATCTGCAGTTTTTCAGCAGTTCATCTGATCTAGAATGGGCTGCCTGGGAGGCTCTGCTGTGTCAACTAGATGGGGCTCCTGGCTTCAGGTGGGGTTCAGGTCTGGACCGTGTGTCATCCTAGGGTCCAGGCTGCAGAGGCAGTGCTACCCAAGGCAGCTTCTTCTCGTGGCTGATCACTGGATGCAGAAGTCACCCATGCAAGCACATTTAAGGACCCTGTTCATGTTGCATCCATTAACATTCCAGTGGTCAAAAAAAAGCCACACGGCCAAGGTCAATACCAATGGGACAGGGTGTATATTCCATCCACAGTGAAGGGGTAGGGAATGAATATTTGCTGAACAATAATCCAAATTGTTACCCTATCCTTAAGACCAGCGTTTGGTTATCTTAGGATTAGAAACTCAAGCTCTGGAAGCTCACTATTTGTATTGTCTGCTATTATTTCCTTTTTGTTCTCCCTTAGTATTTAGTTAAATTCTTTTTGAAAATGTCAGATTGTCTCAGCTGTGCTGTGAAGAACCAAGGGAAACAATTTTGTTCCCCCTCGAGCCTGACTTTAAATGGAAACTGATGTCCCCTGCAGTGAAAATCCCAAGCGAGAGATGAAGCTCCGGGGAGCGGTTTCTGAGAATTTTTGTTCATAACCCCCCTCCCCCCAGCCTTCGTCTCTGCTCACTCCTTGGAGGGTTCTGTGGTTTGATTTTATAAGGAAACAGATCCTGGCAGCACTCTTGATGTGTCAGACTCCAGTGTGCTGGATGCAGTGTGTGTCATCCTGGACCAAGATGCTTCCAGCTGACTTGCCATCAGCAAGTCTAGCCTCTTTAAGAATCACGGATCATGCTGACAGGGCTCGGCACACTAGCTTTCAGGCATGTCTTCATGCCCAGGCAGGCAAGTGAAGTTTACCAGTGCACCCTGGGACCTATCCCTGGGGATAGAAGAGTGCAGCATGCACTGTGGTGGGCAGAATCTGCTGTAGCCGTATGGCTGTGTCCAGTGGAAGGCTGTTATGGGAAGAAGGGAGAAAGAGGAAGGGGCAGGAAAAACAGCAGACGTCCACTGCACCTGAAGTTCACAGCTTTGCTCAGTCTGAGGCCCATGGATGTTCACAGCATTACTGCCCAGGATGGCTGCACACAGCCTTCACTCCAGCCAGACTGTACCTTGAAATAACCTAGCGAAAAGTAGGGAGCCTGAAATATACAGATATGGATCATCTAGCTTATTATGTCACTTTGGGAAAGCCACTTAGCTTCTCTGAGTTCAAGGATTCTTATCTATAAAATTGGAGTGAGTGATAATAATATTAACTGAATGTGTAGGAATTTGTTGGAGCAGCAAACAGGTGGAGAAGATATTTTGGCCGTGAGGCCCCTTCTTCGAGCTGTACAATCTCACCAGTTTGGAAGCTGGTTTTAGTCATGAGTCAGAGGAAGGATTAGCCATCCCTTTGCCCTCAGAAGAAGGGGCAAAGGAATGTCTCTGGATGTCACAAACCCAGACCACCCACTGCTAGATACAGTGGCTATCCCTGGAACATCACTGAGATGATGGCTCAGAGGGGACTGTCCCTGCTGCAAAGCCCCCATGCCTCCGGGTGTCACTGAACAGCTCCGGAAGGACTGGCCCCTGCCCCTGCTCCACTTGGTCACGTGTCCATGCCTCCTTAGGGCTGAAAACTCTGTTGTAGGACACCATCGCACAGGAGCCTGAGCATCTCCACTCCATCGGGCTGGTCACGTGGAAGATGGGTGATCAGGGCATCTCAGGCAGCGGGCAGCTCCCACCACAAGACTCAGCAAACATGGCAGGCGGAAAGAGTAATCAGAGGGCCACGTTAAAGCATAACTGAGAAAAGCAGAAGAACCACGCAGGCTGTGATAACTCATCCTGGAACAACTAAGGACAGAATGTCCTTCCCAAGTGAAACCTATCCTGTGGCCCACCAGGCAAAGAGACAGAATTGTGAAGAGCAACCAGCTCCACAACCAGGGCTAGTTCAGTCGTGTCCGACTCTTTGTGATTCCATGGACTAGTCCATGGAATTCTCCAGGCCAGAATACTGGAGTGAGTAGCTTTTCCCTTCTCCAGGGGATCTTCCCGACCCAGGGATTGAACCCAGGTCTCCTGAATTGCAGGCGGATTCTTTACCAATTGAGCTACCAGGGCTAGAGAGCCAGGCAAAGCCAGTGCTCTTGCACATACAAGGAACAAGTGGGTCACATCCTCTTTGGGGGGTTAAGATCACTGCTACTCAAATCACAAAGACCAAACTCCTAGGGAAGGTCTGGAGAGGGGACCCTCAACCAGTCCATCACGAACTCTGTGTCAGTTTCCACTCAACACTAGAGGCATTTTGGGATCAGACAACTTGCTGCTGAGAGCTGCCTTGTGCTTTGAAAGTTTAGTGCATCACTGGCTTCTATCCACTGGGACCAGTAATACCCCAAATCTCTCCCTCGGAGGAGTGACAGTTGAAAATGTTTTCTGACATTCTCAAATGTCTCCTGGGTTTTCAAGTCATCTTCTGCTGAGAATCACTGATCTGGACGTCTGGACATAAGCCTCAGAATAACTGCTGCTGCTGTTGTTAGGTCTCTTCAGCGTCCAACTCTTTGCGACCCCATGGACTGTAGCCCACCAGGCTCTTCTGTTCATGGGATTCTCCAGGCAAGAATACTGGAGTGGGTTGCCATTTCCTTCTTGGGGGAATCTTCCCAATCCAGGGATTGAACCTGTGTCTCCTGCATCGCAGGCAGGTTCTTTACCACTGAACCACAAGGGAAGACCTAGAAGAACAGCTAGCACTGGCAGTAACATTTCTTGAGAGTAAAGCTTGGTGTGAAGTGCAGGGATATCGTATGTTGGTTTACTCACAGCTGTAAGCCAAAAGCCTTTATTTACATAAAAAATTGCCCCAAGCACTTCGCAGAGGCTTCCAGTGTAGTAGTTAATTATACATACTTGCAGTGAGAATCCCAGTGCTCCAATCCCAGCTTTATCACTTATGGTTGGGTGACAATGGGCAAGGGACTTTCATCACTTTGTGCCTTGATATCTTTACTTGTAAACTGTGGATAAACACAGGGACAACTTCACACGGTAACTAAGGATATACATTTGCCATGGCCCATAAAGTGTTCACAAAGCACTTGGCATGCGGTGTGCCCTAGAGATGACCCATGCTAGCATTTCTCGGCTGAGGGGCTGTGATACTGTGCCAAGTGTTCAAGGCATGATGGCGTTAAGACTTCCTCTTCAATTGTTTTTTTTATAAGTACCTAAAATAAATACTAATTTAAATTCTTGGCACTTGAAATAAAACTTCTTGGGAGCTTCCAATTAAATATCAGTATATGCACCCCATAGTGGAGTCAGATAGGTCAGCTCCTGACTCACACCCTTAGAGTATCTCTCAGCTGCCAGCATGGTGTTGGTGACTGCATGGCTTTCCAGAATCTTTATTCTTAGTCAACATGTCCTCTAATTTGTGCCCATAACACACTACTGTACACATATAAGAAATACAAGGGACATTGGTGCTGAAATATACATTAAGAGGAAGCATGTACATATTAATTAATTCTACAGATGCATCTGGAGGTGATCTCTCTAACTTCCCAGGCATAATTAATCTGATCCAAAATCCTAATTTACATATCCAAAATTTCTAAACTTGGAATCCAAACAATACTATTGTAATTATAGTGAATTTGTGTTTTTATTTATTAGGAATAAAGAGACTACTACACCTATGCTGTATTTGTCCCGAAGTACTTATAAAGACCACCCTTATGGCAGAAAGTGAAGAAGAACTAAAGAGCCTCTTGATGAAAGTGAAAGAGGAGAGTGAAAAAGAAAACTAATATCATGGCATCCGGTCCCATCACTTCACAGCAAATAGATGAGGAAACATTGGAAACAGTGGCAGACTTTATTTTGGGGGGCTCCAAAATCACCGCAGATGGTGACTGCAGCCATGAAATTAAAAGACGCTTACTCCTTGGAAGGAGTTATGATCAACCTAGACAGCATATTAAAAAGAATAGACATTATTTTGCCAACAAAGATCTATCTAGTCAAGGCTATGGTTTTTCCACTAGTCATGTATGGATGTGAGAATTGGACTATAAAGAAAGCTGAGCGCTGAAGAATTGATGCTTTTGAACTGTAGTGTTGGAGAGACTCTTGAGAATCCCTTGGACTGCAAGGATATCCAACCAGTCCATCCTAAAGAAAATCAGTCCTGAATATTCATTGGAAGGACTGATGTTGAAGCTGAAACTCCAATACTTTGGCCACCTGATGCGAAGAGTTGACTCATTTGAAAAGACTCTGATGCTGGGAAAGATTGAGGGAACGAGGAGAAGGGGACGACGGAGGATGAGATGGTTGGGTGGCATTACTGACTCAACGGGCATGAGTTTGAGTAGACTCCGGGAGTTGGTGATGGACAGGCAGGCCTGGCGTGCAACAGTCCATGGGGTCGCAAAGAGTCAGCCATGACTGAGTGACTGAAATGAACTGAACTGAATTTATAAAGAGCCTACTGCCCACCCAGATGGACACTATTATTGTTTCCCGCATTCCTCTGACTTTTGACAATGAACCTGAGTGGTGTTTGGGTATCCCACCCCTTCCTGACAGCCCATGGCTTTGGGGGAAGCTGATCCCACCACAGTCACAGTGATTCACTATAAGTGAATCCTCTGGACTCCAGTTTTCAGAGGTGGGCATATGACCTAATTTCGTTGTTTATCTTTAGCCGCTCAGCTACATCCAACTCTTTGTGAGACCCCAAGAACTGCAGTAAACCAGGTTTCCCTGTCCTTCACCATCTCCCAGAGCTTGCTCAAACTCATGTCATTGAGTCAGTGATGCCATCCAACTATCTCATCTTCTGTTGCCCCCTTCTCCTCCTGCCTTCAATCTTTCCCAGCATCAGGGTCTTTCCCAATGAGTTGGATCTTCCCATCAGGTGACCAAAGTATTGGAGTTTCAGCGTCAGCATCAGTCCTTCCAGTGAATATTCAGAGTTGATCTCCTTTAGGATGGACTGGTGGGATCTCCCTGCAGTCCAAGGGACTCTCAAGAGTCTTTTCCAACACCACAGTTCAAAAGCATCAATTCTTTGGTGCTCAGCTTTCTTTATAGTCCAACTCTCATATCCATACATGACTACTGGAAAAACCATAGCTTTGACTAGATGGACCTTGTAGGCAAAGTAATGTCTCTGCTTTTTTAATATGCTATCTAGGTTTGTCATAGCTTTTCTTCCAAGGAGCAAGTGTCTTTTAATTTCATGGTGGCAGTCACCATCTGCAGTGATTTTGGAGCCCCCCAAAAAATAAAGTCTCTTGCTATTTCCATTGTTTCTCCATCTATTTGCCATGAAGTTACAGGACCAGATTCCATGATCTTAGTTTTTTGAATCTTGAGTTTTAAGCCAGTTTTTTCACTCTCCTCTTTCACATTCATCAAGAGGCTCTTTAGTTCCTCTTCACTTTCTGTCATAAGGGTGGTGTCATCTGTATATCTGAGGTTATGGATATTTCTCCTGCAATCTTGATTCCAGCTTGTGCTTCATCCAGCCTGGCATTTCACATGATGTGCTCTGCATAGAAGTTAAATAAGCAGGGTGACAGTATATAGCCTTGATGTATTCCTTTCCCAATTTGGAACCAGTCTGTTGTTTCATGTCTGGTTCTGACTACTGCTTCTTGACTGGCATACAGGTTTCTCAGGTGGCAGGTAAGGTGGTCTGGTATTCTTATCTTTGTAAGAAATTTTCCACAGTTTGTTGTGATCCACATAGTAAAAGGCTTTATCATAATCAATGAAGCAAAAGGAGATGTTTTTTCTGGAATTCTCTTGCTTTTTCCATGATTAACAGATGTTGGCAATTTGATCTCTGGTTCCTCTGCCTTTCCTAAATCCAGCTTGAACATTTGGAAGTTCTTGGTTCATGTACTGTTGAAGCCTGCCTTGGAGAATTTTGAGCATTACTTTGCAAGCGTGTGAAATGAGTGCAATTGTGAGGTAATTTGAGCATTCTTTGGCATTGCCTTTCTTTGGGATTGGAATGAAAACTGACCTTTTCCAGTCCTGTGACCACTGCTGAGTTTTCCAAATTTGCTGGCATATTGAGTGCAGCACTTTAACAGCATCATCATCTTTCAGGATTTGAAATAGCTCAATTCCATCACCTCCACTAGCTTTGTTCGTAGTGATGCTTCCTAAGGCCCATTTTCACTTCACGTTCTAAGATGTTTGGCTCTAGCTGAGTGATTACACCATCATGATTATCTGGATCATTAAGATCTTTTTTAAACAGTTTTTCTGTATATTCTTGCCACCTCTTCTTAATATCTTCTGCTTTGCATTTCAGGCAGATTCTTTACCGTCTGAGCCACCAAGGAATTCCCTACCTAATGTTAGCTTAAGAGATTAGAAAAGATGGTTTCTGGTGTTTCTGGGGGCAAAAATACCCACACTCTCTTCCTGGAAGTGGAAGAGAAAGCATGACCCCAAGAGTTGTTTTCAGTCATCAATCATCAACAAGGTATAGTCAATAATATTATGAGGATTTAAGACAAGAGAAGATAGAGCAGAGAGATGAAAACAGAAAAGATCTTGATGACATTGTTACGCAAATGAATCATACCAACCTGACAGCCTTCCCTCCTCCAGTAATATAAGCTAAGCCAGCTTGCATGGGGCTTTCATTACTTGGATCCTAACAATCTCACTGCTATACATTTAGCTTTCATAATTATTTAGAAATAAACTAAAAAATAATAAAAATTAAATTTGTTGAGATAAATGCAATCTATAAGAATGACCCACATCATATCATAAAAGAAGTTCTTGTCTAATTTTGCTTATATAATCTATAACTAAATTTCAATTTCCCAAGGCTTCTGCTTCTGGCCAAAATGGAGTAACAGGGACCAATTTACTCTCCCAATGGAAACAACCAAAAAAAAAAAAGAAAAAACACCCTAGAAAAACATTTGAAATAACAGTTTTTTAAGACACTGTACTTCAGGCAGCAAAAGAGTGTGATCCCTGAGAGAGAAGAAACAAAAGAATCAAGCCCTACAACTGCCCCAGCATACTGCCTGGCGGAGGACTTCCCTGATAGCTCAATTGGTAAAGAATCTGCCTGCCAAGAATATACAATGGAGAAAAGACAACCTCTTTAACAAGTGGTGCTGGGAAAACTGGTCAACCACTTGTAAAAGAATGAACTAGAACACTTTCTAGCACCATACACAAAAATAAACTCAAAATGGATTAAAGATCTAAATGTAAGACCAGAAACTATAAAACTCCTAGAGGAGAACATAGGCAAAACACTCTCCGACATAAATCACAGCAAGATCCTCTATGACCCATCTCCCAGAATATTGGAACTAAAAGCAAAAATAAACAAATGGGACCTAATTAAACTTAAAAGCTTTTGCACAACAAAGGAAACTATAAGCAAAGTGAAAAGATAGAATGGGAGAAAATAATAGCAAATGAAGCAACAGACAAACGATTAATCTCAAAAATATACAAGCAACTCCTGCAGCTCAATTCCAGAAAAATAAATGACCCAATCAAAAAATGGGCCAACAAACTAAACAGACATTTCTCCAAAGAAGGCATACAGATGGCTAACAAACATGAAAAGATGCTCAACATCACTCATTATTAGAGAAATGCAAATCAAAACCACAATGAGGTACCATTACACGCCAGTCAGAATGGCTGCTATCCAAAAGTCTACAAGCAATAAATGCTGGTGGAGAAAAGGGAACCCTCTTACACTGTTGGTGGGAACGCAAATTAGTACAGCCACTATGGAGAACAGTGTGGAGATTCCTTTAAAAACTGGAAATAGAACTGCCATATGACCCAGCAATCCCACTGCTGGGCATACACACCGAGGAAACTAGATCTGAAAGAGACATGTGCACCCCAATGTTCATCACAGCACTGTTTACAATAGCCAGGACATGGAAGCAACCTAGATGCCCGTCAGCAGACGAATGGATAAGGAAGCTGTGGTACATATACACCATGGAATATTACTCAGCCATTAAAAAGAATACATTTGAATCAGTTCTAATGAGGTGGATGAAACTGGAGCCCATTATACAGAGTGAAGTAAGCCAGAAAGATAAACACCAATACAGTATACTAACGCCTATATATGGAATTTAGAAAGATGGTAACGATAACCCTATATTCAAGACAGAAAAAGAGACACAGATGTATAGAACAGACTTTTGGACTCTAGGAGAAGGCGAGGGGGGGATGATCTGAGAGAACAGCACTGAAACATGTATATTATCAATTGTGAAACAGATCGCCAGTCCAGGTTTGATGCATGAGACAAGTGCTCAGGGCTGGTGCACTGGCAAGACCCAGAGGGATGGGATGGGCAGGGAGGTGGGAGGGGTGTTCAGGATGAGAACACATGTAAGTCCATGGCTGATTCATATCAATGTATGGCAAAAACTACTACTACAATATTGTAAAGTAATTAGCCTCCAACTAATACAAATAAATGAAAGAAAAAAAAAAAGAATCTGCCTGCAAGGCAGGAGACCTCTGTCTGATTCCTGGGTCAGGAAGATCCCCTGGAGAAGGGATACGCTACTCACTCCAGTATTCTTGGACTTTCCTTGTGGCTCAGCTGGTAAAGAATCCGCCTGCAATGCAGGAGACCTGGGTTTGATCCTTGGGTAGGGAAGATCCTCTGGAGAAGGGAAAGGCAACCCACTCTAGTATTCTGGCCTGGAGAATTCCACGGGCTGTATAGTCCACGGGGTTGCAGAGAATCGGACACGACTGAGAGACTCTCGCTTTCAATTTCACTGCCTGGAGAGAGCCTCTAAGGGTGGAGCAGAAAGAGGGAAACAAGACAGAGTCCCTGTGTTGAGGAGAAGGAGCTGAGGGTTTAAGGAGACCAAAAAGCTAAAGTTCACAGGTCACAAAACCTGAGTAGAGAGCTGTACAGACAACCATGAAGATGACAGAGGCCCCTGTTCAGTATTGAACAGAATAATGATGAGTGCATGTTATAAGGAATCTACATGAGACTGGGAAAAGAATAATCCAAAAGGATTAGACTAGATGGAACAGTATCCTCTGCTCCTAGAGTCACTGAGAGGGCCTGTTTACCCCAGCCAGACTGAAAACCTCGTAATTCACGAGACACTGGGTAGACTGCTCAGAAGGTCTGTCTCAGCAGTGGAGATTAGTCTTATGCTAATTGCTGTTCTGTTCCTGTAGAGGTGGGGGGCGGGGGAATCTTAAAACTAAAAGCAGAGTGGATGAAACTTTCTAAACAATTAACTTCATCACAGAACAGAGTTTAAGAAGATTTACAAAAATTTTCAAATAGAGCACTCAGTGAGGTATTAATTCACAAAGTCTGGCATCCAATCAAATATTATCAGACATTCAAAAAAGCAAGGAAATATGACTCCATACTGATAAGAATAATTGAAACTGACCCAGAACCAAAGCAGTTGTTAGAATTAGCAGACAAGGACATTAGGATAGTTAATACAATTATACCCCGTATCTTCACAAATTTAATTCAAGGAAGACAGAAGAAGATCTAAGTCAGATTATTAGAGATAGAAACTATAATGTTTGAGATGAAAAATACACTGGCTGGAATTAACAAAAGATTGTATGCTGAAGAAGAAATGACTAGTGAACCTGAAGACTTAGTGATAGAAACTATCTAAAATGAAACACAGAGAGGAAAAGAGAATTTTAAAAGATGAAAAGAGCATCCTTGAGCTGTGAGGTATCTCCAAGTGACTCATACGTGTAGGTGGAGTCTTAAGAGGGAGAGGAGACAGAAAAAATACTTGAAAACATAATGGTCAAAATGTAATGAAAACCATGAACCTGTAGTTCCAAGGAGTACAATAAACCCCAAGCACAGAAACATGAAGAAAACCAAACCACTAAAGACATAGCAGAATCGAATTGCTAAAAATCTATGAACAAAAAGAAACTCTTAAAAACAACCATGGGGAAAAATTCATTTACAAAGGAAAAAAGATAAAGATGACAACAATTGCTTGTAGGGAACAACGCAAGCAAGAAAACAGCAGAACAAGGACTTCCCTGGTGGTATAGTGGATGGGAATCCTCCCGCTGATCCAGGAGACTCGGATTCGATCCCTGGTCCAGAAAGACCCCACATGTTGCAAAGCAACTAAGCCCACACACAACTACTGAAGCCTGTGTGCCGAGAGCCTGTGCTCTGAAACCAGAAAAACCGCCACAACGAGAAGCCCGGGCACCACAACCAGAGAGCAGCCCCAACGCGCTGCAACTAGAGACAAGCCCTCTCAGCAACCAAGACCCACCACCGTCAGAAATAGATAAATAAATGTGTGTACCTGTGCATGCTAAGTTGCTTCAGTCATGTCTGACTCTTTGCAACCCTATGGACTGTAGCTGGCCAGGCTCAGCTGTCCATGGGATTCTCCAGGCCAGAATACTGGAATGGGTTGCCATGCCCTCCTCCAGGGGATCTTCCCAACCCAGGAATCAATCTGCATCTTTTATGTCTCCTGCACTGGCAGGCAGGTTCTTTGCCACTAGCGTCACCTGGGAAGCCCAAATAAATAAATAAATAAATGGGTTTTTTTTTAAGTGGAAAAAAATTTTTTATGTGTCATTTTAATACCATCAAAAATATGAAATAGATAAACCTGACAAAAGACACTATGAGACCTGTATACTGAAAACTACAAAAAACTGCCAAAAGAAATCAAAGAAGACCCAAATCTATGGAAAGGTATACATCATTCATGTTTCAGAAAGCTCAATATTGCAAAGATGTAAATCCTCCCCAAACAGGTTTATATAGTAAATACGATCAAAATCTCAACAGACTTTTTTTCTTTTTTTTTTTTTAACTTTATGACCAGATTCTGAAGTTCACAAGAAGATGATTAGGGACTGGACATCTTGGGGGAGTGGATGCTGGCCACTATTCTACCTATCACATTCTCCACTTGGACATCCTGACATAATCTCTATATCCAGGTGATTTTTGGTTTTGTTTTCCTGTTCTTTTATTGCTTTCCTTGAGAAGTCTATATTTCCCTCCAGTTCCAGGACAAATAAATCTTAAGTTTTCCCTTTATTCGCTCTCGTGTACATTTCTTTCTAAACTTCTCATTTTCTTTCTTCTCTTTTTTTTTTTCCAATTGTTCGTCTTTTCCCCATTGTTAAAAAAAAAAAAGCTGGTTTATTTTCATTTTCATGTCCTCTAAATTTTCTAAGTTTTTCTAAGTTTTCCTATTTTTGTTTTTCCCCCATGGAGACAGAGAAAGTTCCCCTCCTTATGCAGAACAGCTTGGGGTCGTGACAAGTCAGAAAGAACAGGGTCCAGATCCGGTCTCTGCTACTTACAAGCTGTACTAATTTGGTAGACTACTTGATCTTGAATCTCAGTTTCCTCAACTGTTAAATGGAAGGAAGAGCACTCAGCTTGATAGAATTTTAAATGAGATGATGTATAAAATGTAAGGAGCCCAGTGACTGGCTCATAGCAAGCACTGAAACGTTAGTCCCCTTCTTGCTTTTCCTCCTATGCACACAGCACAGGCAGTGTTTCAGAGCAGGGCCAAAACTCAGAACCTATCCCCAGGTCGTGTCATGGAGAGCGATCTATTGTTTCTGAAGTGATTCCTGGCTCGTCCAAGTGACTTCATGAGCCCCCTGTAAGAGGCATCTAGCTGTGGTTCCAAGTGGTAGAGAAAACAGAACAAAGAACAAAATCCACCTTCTGGGTTCAACTCCCAGCTCTGCCATCACTAGAGACGTAACCCTGTGCACAAAGAATCCACGCACTGCAACAAAGATCCAGCACAGCCAAACTATGAAAAAAAAAAAGTTAAATTTTGTAAAGTACTTAAAATAAGACCTGGTACAAAGTAAGTGCTTCACATTTATTTAACAAATATTTAATGAGAACTACTATTGGCAAGGCAGGTTTTAAGGAATATGTTGAACAGATGCTGTCGTGGCTCCTTGGAGGCTCAGTCTCTCTGCAGAGAAAGAATCCCCAGTGGAAGGGGTGTTTCCAAGGAGAAGTATGGTCCAAGGGAAGTGAATGTCAGCCCCTGGTCTACACTCAGGGGTCTCCCTGAGGAAGTGACACTTGTTAAAACGTGGACTGTTATACAGCCTAGCTCTTTTTCAACCAAGCATTGATCTTTTTCTGTAAGGTTCTATTGAGATGTTTTCTGGTGCTGGGGAGCCTGATACTCAGAGTCAAGAAGAAAAGGAGGGTCTTGGGGTTGCTGACAGGACTGTTCTGATTTGACCAGAGGAAGTCGGAGGCCGTGGAGCACAGGGCTGTAGATTCAGGCATTTCTGGGATTGTGCCTTCCAGGCCAGCAGGCTGACTCCCCCGCCAGTGGCCCAGCCAAAGGGGAGGGAGGAACGGGCTCAAAGAAAGAAAGATGCCATACTCGGCTTTGCCCACTAGGTGGAGTATTTTAGCCAAAGAAGGGGCCTTTGGAGGCAGTGAAGTCCTAGATCTCTATGCCTTAGGGGAGAGGCAAGCTCGGACTTGTAAGAGACACGCCCATCAAGCCCTTCTCCGCAGCTTAACAGTCAACAAGCTTCCTCAAACCTATGGCCTGTGCCAAAGTCTCTTCTGGGAAAAGAAGGTACTCTACGGCCGGAACAATTTCTAGATTTTTTAGAGCCAGAAAGGGGCCATGGGAGACCAGTGGGTCTGACCATCTTTCCCACAAATTAGAAATGCGAGGATCGAGAGGTGAGGAGACTCACCAAGGTCGCACAGCCAGGCTGGGCCCTTCCAGACCAAGGTCTCCTGACTTCCGAGCCTCAGCTCTCTCTGAGCTGCCTCCCAGTCATTCAGATAGCTTCCCCGTCCTGTGCACCCTCGCATGTAGGTGTGAGCCCATATACTGACAAAGAAGTCCAGAGTGAAATCTGATGCTTCCATAGGAGGCAGGCGGTGGATGCAGCGCCCCCTAGTGGTTGAATGCCCGTAGGTCTCAGCGTGGAAGCGCTTGCCGCTTCTCCCGGGAAGAAGCTTGCTCTCTGCTTCTCCCCTCCCTGCTGCTCCTAGGTTCCCTCCTTGAAGATGCCTTCCTTCACCCTCAGTCCAAACGGGCCAACTCCTACACACTGTTACAGTCTCTCCCTTGTCCTCAGCTGATCTTTAGAGCACATGCCTCTGTCTGAAGTCCAATTTTATGCACGTGAACACCCACCCCCCCCAACACACACACCCATACATATGCTGATTATGTATTGTTTGTCTCCCCTCTGGGATGTAAACTCAGCGAGTTCAGATGAACACTGTGTCCCACTCCACTACCCAGTAGAGTGTCTGGTACATAGGAGATGCCCCATAAAATTTTATTAACGTTTACTTAATACATGAAAGATCATGGCTTCAAATCCTGATTCATCTGTAAAGTGAGCTATGGTGAAGACCCAGTTAAATAATACATGCAAAACTGTCCTGCCACCTGTCAAGGGTAAACAAATGAAAGGGGTGAGGTTAGAGTAAGGGACTCTAGGGAGAGGCCACTCAGAGGGAGGGACTGGAAACTGCCAGCAAAAACTAGGGGCCTACCTCATATATTGTGACAGTAATTAGCATACGTTTATATTGACTTGTTTACTTTGCTTTATCCTTTCTTGTTTAAAAACAAGGCAAAAATACCTGCTAACAGCACATAAAGACACTCGCACACTTCGGCATAGTCACATAAACTGGGCACGTGTAGGTGACACTCTGACTTGGGTAGCCATGAAAACTGGAATGAAAAGTTAACTTGCCAGATGCCAAATTGACTCAGACACGTCAGAAGCACCCCTCGTTTACAAAATAAATACATTAGAGTTGGTGAGCAAGAAGGCAAAGGAAAAATGAAAACTATAAAAGACACCGAGAAAAGATGGCTGGGACACAGAAAGGGTTCAACCAGGCAAACCTAACCCATCAAGAGTGGTTCACACATTGTGGCCTCCACGTCTAGGTGTGGGTGGACAGTGGGAAACCTGATCCCCACAACAGGTGTCAGTGGCCGAGCAATCCTCAGGCTGGGCTTGGAGGTCCCAAACAGAGCCGGGATTTAGGGACAGGAACTCGCCACACTGGGGCTCTTTTTCTGTTGATACACAGGTGGTCATAAGCCAGACTTGAGGGCTAAGCTGAATTTTTAAAACTTATCCCTTTGCCTTCGTACTTCTCATCAGTTGTAAGTCAGTGCAAAATTCAAAGACTCTGACTTTAAACATCTCCCAGTTTTTTGGTAACATTAAAAAAAAAACCATATATTAAGAAAAGTGGAGCAAACTCTAAATAAAGATAAGTCGATGAGATTGAGACAACTGGGAACAGTTTTGGGAAGCTGACCTCGAAAAGACAAGACATACACTGTTTCACACCACAATCTTTTTCCCCCTAAATTTTTTAAAGAAAGCAGAGATCCCGTGTGCTTGCCAATGACCTGAAAAGCTAACCACATCTTAGAATGGCTATTCTTGACTCTGTCTTTGAAAGCCTAGCAAAGTGACCATCAGAAAGAACCTTAACGCTGTCATGGGTTTCAGTGATGGATTCCCCAAGGTCCTGGCTTCCTGGATGTGAAAGTGTTCTGAAGAAACTCCCATTGGCCTGCCCCTTAGCATCAGGCCCTCTGGCTGCAGTAGAGAAGACTGCTTCCAGTCATGTCGGCCACTGACTTTCTTTTTACCTTCTGTCCCCTGCAAAGTTTGTATGGGACAGAGTCCTTGCTATTTCCAAAGCTGATTCTCCAACCAAAAGAAGACAAAAACTCAGCCTAAATCATGAGAGCCACAGACCACTCTGCAGAGTGGAAAAACAAGAGTGGACTGTTGTTCAACAAGAAAAGATGGAGTCTTTTAAGAAAAGAGGTGTCTATGGGGGAGTAACCCCATCAGAGTGAAAGCACCCAAGAGTACTGGGCTCCAGGGCAGAACTGAACTCTCTGTCCACCCTCTACTAGCAGGCAGTGAGTAACACGATCTCTGACTAGGTGCAGAGCTCCCCGAAGCTCAGTTAGCTCCTCTGTGCAAAGACCTTTTAATAACATCTGCCCCAAATGCCTGATGGATTCAAGAAGAAGGCAGACATAAAAGGGTTCACAAACAATTACTATTAGAAACTGACAATAATTATTATAATAACCTACGTTCCACCATCTCCAAGAAGAATGGAGTAATATAACAGCTGCTGTGTTTGAGTAACTGCTTTGTACCATGTGTTTCCATCTCTGTGTTCCAAGCCTTACAATATAGTTCTAATTATCCCCATTTTACAAGGAACGGGGGTGGAGATGATGAAGAGCCAGAGGGGATAAGTGACCCTTCAAAGTCCATTCAGCCATTAAGAAGCAGAGCATGGATTTGAACTCAGACCTGTCTGGCTTCTGGACTCTCTACAGCAGTCTGTCTCTAATGAAGAGGAAAGGGGCAAAAATGATACATTGGGGGTTAATGTTAAAAAAGAAGATGACAGGGATGATAGCGAAAAGCCTAAGAAGGTTTCGGAGGAAGATACTTGAACTTTTACTATATTTAATTTTACAATGGGGCAGGATCTCCTGGTGTCAGCAACGTTAAGCCGTGAGCAGGGCCAGAAGGAGAAGAACTGTGACCCTGGTGGACTGGGGTCTCTGGAGCTCTTTCCATGGAGAAAGGGTGACCCTCGATCCCTTGCTCAGTGACTGGCAGAGCCATGGGGGACACGGAGCAGCGACCACCCAGGGGAAGGCAGGTGCAGAACGTCAAGTCCACCTGGGGGTCGGGCTGGTCCCCAGGTCAGTGGTGAGTAGGCGCGGGGATGGGCTGACACCATTCCCTGGGATAATAGACTGATTCAATAGCATCTGAGTGACCCCCTGAACATCCACACGTCACAATCCCATGCCTCCCTCCTCTCCTTCTGCCCTCCTCCCTCCAAGTGAATTTCTCTCCTCTGACCTTCCTGGCCTCCTCATTTCATGTGCGCATGTTCCCCTGTCTCCCTCCTGCCTGCTCCCTCCCCACCAGCCTGGCAAACTGTATCAGCGAATCCCTCAACGGGGCCCTATCTAACTTTTTTATTCATCGCATGATTTATTTTTAGCCTGAAACAACTGCATCCTAAAAATGGAGTTCCAGATGAGACACGGGCTGGGCAGAGCTATGCAAGCTATCTGGGGCTGGGCGGCCCAGCCTGGCTCCGGTTCCACGCACGCATGGGTGTGAGCCTCTGCTTGCTTTGTCTGAGCCCACGGCTACAGTCAGCAGCCTGCAGAGGTGAAGACGGGGTTCTCGGGCCCAGGGAGGGCCAAGGAGAGAGACCAGATCAGCCTCTGCTCCGCATGACTCCCAGCAAGTCCTCTAAGGCTCCATTCACTTGCCTACCATCAGCGTTTCTGGGAAAGAAAAATTTTGCCCAGATGAAGAGAGCCCACCTGTTTGTGGTGGGGGTCTACCTGCTGTCCTCCTGCAGGGCGGAGGAGGGACTGAACTTCCCCACCTATGATGGCAAGGACCGCGTGGTCAGTCTAACCGAGAAGAATTTTAAGCAGGTTTTGAAGAAATATGACTTGCTCTGTCTCTACTACCACGAGCCCCTCTCTTCGGATAAAGTCGTGCAGAAACAGTTCCAGCTGAAAGAAATCGTGCTGGAGGTGAGTGGGAGGGGGCCCTCGGACCACGTCGTCCAAGGAGGCGGGAACCAGCCTGTGATCGGGATGTGGGGACCCCAGGGTGCTGAGAATATATCCTGAAGTCTTGCCCCATTTCAATCTCTTACAAAACTGGAAATCTTGCAAAGGTGGGATGTGCGAAAAGCAGAGGTGTGTTCAGACTCTTCAGACAGGACAAGTGAATGCGCTGCACACTGCATTGCTTGCCGTTGTTGTTTAGTTGCTCAGTCCTATCCAACTCCTTTGCAACCCCACGGACTATAGCCTGCCAGCCTCCTCTGTCCATGGGATTCTCCAGGCAAGATTACTGGAGTGGGTTGCCATTCCCTTCTCCAGGGGATCTTCCTGACCTAGGGATCGAACCCACGTCTTCTGTATTGGCAGGAGGATTCTTTACCCTGAGCCACCAGGGAAGTCTGCCCAATGCGTTATAGTCTGTAAAGATGCAAAGTCTATCAGCTGACGGCCCTCTTGATTTCTCAAGGGCAGTGCTTCCAGCCACTCTTTTCCTCAGAGAATGTTAAAGCTATTGTTAAAAAGCCTGAATGACATGAAATTCAGGGTTATGTGCAGGCTTCATTCGGTGTACGCATTTCCTACTTTTACTCTTTGTTCTTGTAAGCCTGCCCACAATCTTGGGGCAGCAGAAGTCATTTGACCTTGTCTCTGCTTGTGGGTCAGATGGGGAGCACCACTAAGCAATGATCTTCTCTTGGGACTCGGTATCAGTCGACATCACACACTGGAGATGTGGGAAGATCTTGGCTGCGTGTTCATTACGGGAGCATTTCTTTTTCTCATAAAGTTCTTGGTGTGAGTTCAGGGAAGATGCTGAAGTCAATTCTTATTCTGTCAGCATTACGTGACCTCTTTGTGAAACTGGCGCTGGGGCTGGTTCTCTAATCCCATGTGTGTGACCCAGGAACTCCTCCCGTAGCTCCTCCTGGACAGTTTCAGATCAGTTACACTCAGGAGAACCTGGGAGTGCCAAGAATTCTAGTAAGCACCAAGATCCCTTATCAGTTCCCAGGCTCGGCTCAGCCCATGCACCTATTTGCAAAAAGAACTATTGGAGAACTATAGCAGTTTATTAACCAGCCCTATGAGAAAGCTCAGCTCAATCAGATGCCTTTTTGTTCTTTCTTTTTCTTTCAGTTTTATTGAGACGTAACTGACATACTTTATAATCAAATACTTTGATGAACAGAATTATCATACAAAACCCATGTGGATTTTAGTTCTCAAAAAAAAAAAAATTGACTCTAAGAAAATACAGGCTTCCCAGGCAGCTCAGTGGTAAAGAATCTGCCTGCCAATGCAGGAGACTCGGGTTTGATCCCTGGGTCAGGAAGATCCCCTGGAGAAGGAAATGGCAACCCACTCCAGTATTCTTGCCTGGGAAACCCCATGGGCAGAGGAACCTGGTGGGCTACAGACCATGGGGTCACACAGAGTAGGACATGACTGAGCACATAATAAAATCCAGGAAGACCATCCCAAACACATCAAAATATCTTTGATAATTTAAAAAGTATTGCAGAATCCTGTGTCTCTCGATCATCATACACATATCTATTTTCAGAGGCTTTATATATGGCAGCATGGTCATTACAGAGAGCTCTGGTGGATAAAAAACTAAGCATTTTAAAAATATCACCATGCCCATTATCTTTTTCCTCAGGCTCTATTCTGGGGCCTGAACATGGAAGTTCAGTTCCCTCTGTGAGTTATAAGCAAGGAAAAAGCAGAGACAGTTATTAGATCTTTGAACTATATTTACAGGAAAATCGCAGGCTGGAAAAAGACCAGGACATACAGCACGGCTGCTGCTCAACCCAAGAAATCCTCACTCACATTGCCATCTCCATCTCAAACTGCCCTACTCATTTATAGTGAGAATTTTATGAAAAGGTAGCTGAAGGTACCAGGACTCTACCATATATGCTCACCACGGTCAACTTAGCCTAGAACTCAAAAAGAGTGCCGGTGCAAGCAATGACCCCAATTTCTGATTCCCTGTCACACACACACACACATTCTCCCTCAAAGACAAATTCTGTGTTCCCAATTAAAATCCTGAGAAGGGACTTTGCCCTGGACTCACCATCCTTCCAGCCACCTTTGATCCAGAAATGCCCAGCAGAGACTGACAAGGTGGAAGTTCAGCAAGGAGGTGGTTTGATGCCCCACAGGCTCCTAAATCCTTAGGGAAAGAGATCACAGAACTCGGAGTCAGAGATCTGGATTTATATCCTGGCTTTGCCTCTACTGGACACACGACATGGAGCAGGTTATTTAACTTCTCTGCATCCCATTTTCTCATCTATAAATCTGGAAAAATAATAATTGTCGAACAGGCTTATGAGATGATTAATATTAAACAACATTTATTGAATGCTTACTGTGTGCAGGGATTGTTCTAAGCACTTTGTGTGTGTAGCTGGTTTGAGCCTTATAGTATTTCTCTGATGTAGGTACAACTGCCATCCCCATCTTCAGATGGGGAAACTGAGGCACAGAGAGGCTAAGTTGCCCAAGGCCATTCAACTAGTGTAGGTGAAGGCAGTTTTAGTCCCTATACTGCCTCACTGCTAGAATCAAATGAGACGATGTACAAGTTGCAGGTGGATACCCTCTTCAGGATTGTTTCAAGAGTCTTCCTTAAATAGAGTGCTCAGCCTGGGCCTGATGATGCCAGCCATATCAGCAGGGTTGAGAAGCACAGAGTCCCAGAGCAGGCACTGCTCACACAAATCCCCAAACCCTGGAGGAGGCTGGGCTGCTTCCGTGAGCCTTGGGGAGGGAAGGGGGGCCTTTGCTGAGATACCAGTCAGGTGCAGGCCGTTCCTCAGAATCCAGGGCAAGACTGGTTCCAGGAATCCCAGGAATGGTAAGAGAGGGTGGGTGTGAACCTCTAAATTTTCTTCCTGGTCAAAAAAGTCCACTTTTGTCTTCTTAATTCCCTGGACTCTAAACAAACACTAAGGAAAAATATCCCGCCAGTTCTAGGGCTGTGTATGTGCAAAATAGGAGGGGAGGAGGCAGTTCCCAGGGTGTGTCCACAAGGCAGTGAAATCTCAGCCCGGGGCAGACAGCACAGGAAGGGTGGGGTTCCTTTCTTCCGAACAATTTAGGAAGGTGGTTTCCCATGCTTTCTATCATAGCTCACTGTGACTTGGTGTGTACAGAACATACATACATAAATGAAACAACAGTTTCACAAGACAACGCATTATTATTTGGGGAGCAGTTGGATCAAAAATTCTTTTGTCTTCTTTCTTATTCTTCTTCTCTATACTTCTGATGTATTTCATTTAAAAAACATATTGATCTCAATCTATTAAATTGATCTCCCTCTCCAATGATTTTGCCACCCCCAAGTTGATAAACCTGGAGAATTTCTAAAGGTTAGAAGGGGAGAAATTAGAAGTTCATAACTCATTGCATAACGGCCATCCCTGACCTAAATGGGTAAAACATCCAAAAAAGAGGGGATATACGTAAACATATAGCTGGTTCTGGAGAAGGAAATGGCCACCCACTCCAGTATTTTTGCCTAGAGAATTCCGTGGACAGAGGAACCTGGTGGGCTGCTGTCCATAAGGTCGCACAGAGTCAGACACGACTGAAGCATGCATGCATTGGAGAAGGAAATGGCAACCCTGGAGAATTCTCTTGCCTGGAGAATCCCAGGGACGGCGGAGCCTGGTGGGCTGCCGTCTATGGGGTCGCACAGAGTCGGACATGACTGAAGCGACTTAGCAGCAGCAGCAGCGTAGCTGATTCACTTTGCTCTACGGAAGAAACTAACACAACCCTGTAAAGCAACTATTCTTGTTGATGTTGTTGTTATGTCGCTAAGTCAGGGTGTGACCCTTTTGTGACCCCATGAACTGTAGCCCGCCAGGCTCCTCTGTTCAACTATACTCTAATAAAAATTAACTTTAGAAAAGGGCCATCCATTCTGATAGAAACCCAAAGATAACATGGTCAGTGTTTGGTCTGTTCGTTTAAGGACTGACATTGAAATACCTAGAAATAGCCCCGTCCACAGGGTGAGGAGGTCACTGCCTGACTCGGGGCCTCGAAATGCCCATCAATTAGTCTTACATCTGCCACTTACTTTAGGTTGGGCCTGTGGGTGCACGCTGTGGATACAGGAAACATGAAACACACAGGCAGCTCACAGCCTAATGTGGAAATTACAAAGAAATGCTAATGAAAGCCACAGTGCAAGGGAGCCACTATAATAGTAGGGCAACACAAGCTCCTCTGGGAGTGCAGAGGAAAGAGGAAATGCCCTGCTCTCTGGGAGACATGTGGAAGGCATTTCAAAGAAGAATTGGTTTGTGAAAATAAATAGAATTGACTAGGCAAAAAAGCAAGGCTGGGGAAGGGAAATCCAGGAGCTAAGATTCTGACAGCCCTGAAATCTTTTCCAACTTGATACCTTTTCCCTAAAATTTGGCCACAAGGGCCTCATTCCTTTAGGTAAAATTTTTATCCCTATTTAGTCAAGCCCTTCTGCAAGAGATACTCTTTTAAGATATTGCCATTCACTTACACCTCCCTCTGATCAAGGTTGAGTTCTATGTGAAAGCAGAGTTTGATAAGAGGAAGAGAAGAAAGGGAAGAATATGAGGCCATTAAAAGCTTAGGGAGAGGGATGTCCCTGGTGGTCTAGTGGCTAAGACTCTACACTCCCAATACAGGTGGCCCAATTTCGATCCCTGGTGGGGGGAACTATATCCTACATGTCTCACCTGAGAGTTTGCATACTGCAACCAAGATCCATCACAGCCAAATTTAAAAAATAATGAATTTTTTAAAAAGCTTAGTCATAAAAAGGGCAAGTAATATGGCACCGGGAGGCCACACTCAAACTTTGCTTTGCATTTGACTGGAATCTACCTCTGGAAGAACCCAGGGTTGGTACAGTGTACGTAGTTCTATATAGATGCTCTGTAAATGCTTGTTGAATGAATGTCTGATATCTTAGAGCTCAAAAGAACTTCGAGAACCATCTAGATTGTTCTGAACCCCTCATGTCATAGATGTGGCCTTGCAGTGATGTGATTTACCCAGCTGGCAATCCTGACTCTTGGTGGAGCACCTCATCCACAAAGTAACACACTCTCATGCAGGAGTGTGAGATGATGTGGACAAAGAAAAAGCACCCTGAAATAAACATGGCTAGTGTTCTGATAGAGTTCTTTCCAGTATTTTTTTTTCTATGCATAAAAACACACTTCCAAATTATATGTATACCATTTTTATAGTTTTACTTCCTGCTTTTTTCATTTCAGTATATTGTGAGTGCCCCTATGTCACTAAATAGTTTTAAATTCTTGGCAAACATGATGTTAATGTCGGCATATGATTCTACTGTATGATCATGCCTATTTTTAAAATAATTTTTCTTTTTTCCTTTTAATTAAAAAAAATTATTGGAGTATAGCTGGTTTGCAATGTTGTGTTAGTTTCAGATGCCCTGTGCAAAGTGAATCATTTATACATAAATGTATATCCACTGTTTTTCAGATTCTTTCCCCATATAGGCCATTACAGGATTTCTCTCTTTTTGGATACTGGCACAATTTTCAGGGTTTTAAAAATCTTTGCCTATTTATATTTTTATTGTTTTAATGGACATTCTTTGATTTCTAGCTGGATTGAATTCTTCGTGAAATTATTTGACACACATTTTTCTCTTATTTTTCTATGCCTTTTCCCTATTTTTTTCTGTTGAGATATCAACTCAGATTATAAAGGGAGTCGCAATTTTGTATGCTATTTCTTTCCTTCAGCTTCAGCAAAGTCAGCAAATGTAGTCATGCCTCACTGGCCAAACCCTATTAGTACTGCAGGATTCAGAGACTCAAGAGGAGGACACGGGCAATGAATTTGATTCCTTCTTGCTGCTTTGCTGCCGGCTTCTACTTTTGCCTTGAAACAAGTGCTGCTCCTATCATGTTCTATAAATACTGCAGAGAAAGTCCTCCGACATCCGACATCACTGACCTCTCTTGGGTTGAAATGATTGAGAGGTGCTCTAAAATGGGCTTCCAAATCAGAGAGACCTGGGTCCAATTCCCGAGGAAGAAGTCTGTCTGCGTTCAGATTCCTCACTTGTGATGCATCTGCGTAAGTCCTGTGGGAGCAATTAAACACACCAACCTGTGACCAATATATACATTTACTGGAACTTTCCTCAGGCAAGTGAGTGAGTGTTCCAGAACATGAAAATTCCTACTGTGAATCCATGAATAGAAATATTCATTCATCAGTGTTCATTCATACCTGCTGCTAAGGCAGGCTCTCAGTAACCATAGCATGAGTGAGTGGATGAATCAGTCACTGAATGGATGGTGAATGAGTGATGCTTTACACATGATTAGGAGTAAAAATTCATTTATTTGTTTAGGGTGATGAACTGGCAGGTACTGGCAGGCAACCTGGGGTCCTGAAGCAGAAATAGTTAAATCAGACTGGTAGGTGTCTGCTGGGTTGGCCAGATGCCCCTGTCATTTCTTGGGAGGCCCAGGGCTGCTCTGTAGAATTCTTCCTGTGGGGTTTTCCACTCTTCCTGCTTGAGGAGGTCCCCACCATAAAGGGGCTACCATCCCCATACATGACCTGCCCAGGGGCTCTCTCCCAGGCCCTCCTGGATATCAAATGGCAGGATCACTACCTAAAAATTATTGGAAATGGCCTATCTGCCTGCAGTAAGGGTTACTGCTATGACTGATTTTCCACCGCTGGTCAACAGGCTGTGTGTGTGTGTGTGTGTGTGTGTGTGTGTGTGTGTGTGTGTGTGTGTGTTCAGTTGCTTCAGTCCTGTCCGACTCTGTGATCCCATGGACTGTAGCCCACCAGGCTCCTCTGTCTGTGGAATTCTCTAGGCAAGAATACTAGAGTGGGTTGCCATGCCCTCCTCCAGGGGATTTGCCTGACCCAGGGATCAAAACCATGTCTCCTGAATCTCCTACACGCAGACAGATTCTTTACCATTAAGCCACCCAGGAAATCCCTGGTGAACAGGCTATTTCCCAATAATTTTCTTTTTATCTTTTTAAACAAACTTCTTATTGTAGTACAGTTGTTTTACATGGTGGTGTTACTTTCTGGTGTACAGCAAAGTGAGTCAGCTACACATATTCATATACCCCTCATATACCCACTACAGAGCACTGCATGGAATTCCTTGTACCATACAGCAGGTTCTCATTAGCTATATATTTTATACATGGCGTGTGTGTGTGCGTGTGCGTATATATATATATATATATACGCACACACACATTCAATCCCAATCTCCCAAGTCATCTCATCACTGTTTCCCCTGCTTGGTGTCCATACATTTGTTCTCTACCTCTGTCTTTATTTCTGCTTTGCAAATAGGTTTATCTGTATCATTTTTCTAGATTCCACACATAAGTGTTAATGAACAATATTTGCTTTTCTCTTTCTGACATTCTTCACTGTGTAAGACTGGCTGTAGGTCCACCCACATCTCTACAAATGGCACATTTTGTTCCTCGGTATGGCCGAGTAATATTCTATTGTATATATACACCATTCTCTTCTGTATCCATTCCTCTGTTGATGAACATTAGGTTGCTTCCATGTCTTGGCTATTGTAAACAGTGCTGTAATAAACACTGGAGTGCATGTGTCTCTTGGAATTATGGTTTTCTCCAAGTATATGCCCAGGACTGGGATTGCTGGGTCATATGGTAGTTCTAGTTTGAAGGAACCTTCATACTGTTACCCATAGTGGCTGTATCAATTTACATTCCCAGCAACAGTGTGAGAGGGTTCCCTTTTCTCCACACCCTCTCTAGCATTTATTGTTTGTAGATTTTTTTGATGATGGCCATTCTGGCCAATGGGAGATGATAACCTCATTGTAGCTTTGATTTGCATTTCTCTAATAATTAGTAATGTTGAGAATCTTTTTCTGTGCCTCTTGGCCAGTTGTGTCTGTCTTTAGAGAACTGTCTATTTAGGTCTTCTGCACATTTTTTGATTAGGTTGTCTTTTTTTTTTTTTAATTGAGCTGCATGACCTGTTTGTATATTCTGGAGATTAATCTCTTCCCAGTTGCAGATAATTTGTATTTTGTATTTTTTAATATAGTTTTATTTATTTATTTATTTTTGGCTGTGCTGGGTCTTCGGTGCTTCCAGGGCTATCCTTCGTTGAGGTGTGCGGGCTTCTCATTGTGGTGGCTTCTCTCGTTGCAGAGCACAAGCTCCAGGCAAGCAGGCTTCAGCAGTTATAGTGTGTGGGCTCAGTCGTTGCGGCTGGCAGGCTCTAGAGCACAAGCTCAGTAGCTGCGGCACACAGGCTTAGCTGTTCCGTGCCATGTGGGATCTTCCCAGGCCAGGGATTGAACTCATGTCTCCTGCATTGGCAGGCGGATTCTTTACCACAGAGCCATCAAGTTGCTGCTGTTAAGTCGCTTCAGTCGTGTCCGACTCTGTGCGACCCCATACACGGCAGTCCACCAGGCTCCACCATCCCTGGGACTCTCCAGGGAAGAACACTGGAGTGGGTTGCCATTGCCTTCTCCGGAGCCATCAGGGAAGCTCCGCAAATTATTTTTAGAGGTGGTTCTAGCACAGATCATCCATTAGGCCTATGGGAAGGAGAAGACTGGTTCCATAAACTGTGGCAGAACTAAGTGAATCCTGTGCAATGCAGGCCTCTGGGTTCTGCTAAGTGTCTTAATGCCATTGCTCTCAGATTGTCAAGGTCCTCAACAGACTGAGCTCTCTTTTCTATTTAGGTCTCAGTCTCCTAATCAATCTGTGTATCAGTGAGAATATCTTTGGTGAGATGACTGCAGCCTCTTTAGATTCTGTCATGTGTCCAGTGTTGCTGACATGACTCTTGTGCACGACCATCCTCGTGTATCCAACTTCAGATGAGGTCGAAGTACTTAAGCAAAGCAGACAGCTACGTGTCAGGGTAACTGAACTTCTCTTCCATTTACTATTGGATCTGGGCAACTCACTAATATGCATTGCATTTTACTTATATAAAAAAATTGATTATGTCCTTTCTACCTTAGTGAATTAAGAGAATTAAATGAATAAAAATTCCCCGTAAAATTATAAGACGTTGTACAAGTGTCAGGTGTTATTACTTTGTTATGTTGGTTACTACTAGGAAATTGATCTATGTAGAATGCTGAGCGCCTGAAATACAGCTGGTGCTTATCAAATGTTAATTCCCTTCACCTGTCACTTGAAACGCAGCCCATGTTCTTGGCCAGTTGTAGTAGTTCTCAACCTTGGCTGCACGTAGGACTCAACCTAAGGAGTTTTTATTTTTATTTTTTTATTTATTTATTTTTTTAAAAGTTAAAAATTCCTTAATTTTTTATTCCTGGTACCACTACCACAATTTACAGGGCAATATACCTGATGTAATGAAAAGAAAAAGAAAAAGACAAAGCTACAACAGATAAAAGACCTCAGGAATGTACATCTAATTGACACTACATTGCATTAATCAATAGCTGCACTTTTTGCAAACTGTGGCTATGACAGTCCTGAACAAGAAGGGTTTCCTGTTTAAGCTGCAGTAACTTTTCTGACTATGGATCATCGTTCCTCCTGTGGCAGATTTTTACAGTTCCTCTAACGTATTTGGGACGACTGTCTCAAAGTAACCTGCAGCTTTCCTGACAACTCCTCGCTCTCTCTCCTGCTAAGAACTGTAGCCCTTTTCTTCTGAGTTTTTAGAACCTTCTGCTACCATATCCACCACTTCCACCACCAGATCCATAACCACCACCATAGGGACTGCCCGAGCTTCTTCCACCAAAACTACCCCCTTTCATGTGTCCATAATTTGATTGCTGTTGTCCACTATAATTTCCAAAATCATTATAGTTTCTACCACCACCATAGTTACCTCCAAAATTTCCTCCTTCATTGTAACCATCATATCCTCCACCACCGCCACCATATCCACCACCTTGGTTTCCATATCCTGGTCCACCACCACCGTAACCTCCTCTACTACTATAACCAGGACCACCGCCATAGTTGCCACCATCACCTCCAAATCCATTGTATCCACCATCACCTCCTCCATAACTCCCTCGGCTGCCACCACCTCCACCACCATAGCCTCCTCTTCCACCAAAGTTTCCACCATGGCCAAAGTTACCTCCACCACCTCCAAAGTTTCCTCCACGACCCATAAAGTTGCCGGATCCACCTCCACGACCTCTTTGTGATCCAGCAGATTGCATCTCTTGTTTAGAAAGGGCCTTTTTCACTTCACAATTATGCCCATTAATAGTGTGGTATTTCTGAACAACAATTTTATCAACTGTATCATGATCATCAAAAGTTACAAAAGCAAATCCCCTCTTTTTCCCACTCTGCCTGTCTTCCATAACTTCTATGGTTTCAATCTTGCCATACTTTTCAAAGTAGTCTCTCAAATTATATTCTTCTGTATCTTCTTTAATACCACCAACAAAAATTTTCTTCACTGTTAGATGGGCACCAGGCTTTACAGAATCCTCTCTAGAAACAGCTCTCTTTGGCTCCACTACACGCCCATCAACCTTGTGTGGTCGTGCACACATTGCTGCATCCACTTCTTCAACACAAGAGTAAGTCACAAAGCCAAAGCCCCTGGAACGTTTTGTTTGGGGGTCTCTCATCACCACACAATCTGTAAGCATGCCCCATTTCTCAAAATGTTCTCTTAAGCTATCATCTGTAGTTTCAAAGCTCAGACCACCGATAAACAGCTTTCTCAACTGCTCTGGTTCCAAAAATACCTATTTTATTATTGTTTAGTCGGTCAGTCGTGTCTAACTCTTTGCTACCCCATGGACTGCAGCATGCCAGGCTTCCCTGTCCTTCACCATCTCCCAGAGCTTGCTCAAACTCATGTCCATTGAGTTGATGATGCCATCCAACCATCTCATCTTCTATTGCCCCCTTCTCCTCCTGCCCTCAATCTTTCCCAGCATCAGGATCTTTTCCAGTGAGTCAGCTCTTCCCATCAGGTGGCCAAAGTACTGGAGCTTCAGATTCAGCATCAGTCCTTCCAGTGAAAATTCAGGGTTGATTTCCTTTAGGACTGACTGGTTTGATCTCCTTGCAGTCCAAGGGACTCTCAAGAGTCTTCTCCAGCACCACAGTTCGAAAGCATCAAGTCTTTGGCTCTCAGCCTTCTTTATGGTCTAACTCTCGCATCTGTATATGACTACTGGAAAAACCATAGCTTTGACTGTATGGACTTTTGCCAGCAAAGTAATCTCTCTGCTTTGTTATATACTGTCTAGGTTGTCACAGCTTTTCTTCCAAGGAGCAAGCATCTTTTAATTTAATGGCTGCAGTCACTGTCTGCAGTGATTTTGGAGCCCAAGAAAATAGTCTTTCACTGTTTTCATTTTTTCCCCATCTATTTACTATGAAGTGATGGGATCAGCTGCCATGATCTTAGTTTTTTGAATGTTGAGTTTTAAGCTAGCTTTTTCACTTTCCTCTTTCAGCTTCATCACAAGGCTCTTTAGTTCCTCTTTGCTTTTTGCCATTAGGGGGGTGTCATCTTTGTATCTGAGGTTATTGAGATTTCTCCCGGAAATCTTGATTCCAGCTTGTGCTTCATCCAGCCTGGCATTTTGCATGATGTACTCTGCATATAATTTAAATAAGTAGGGTGACAATATACAGCCTTGACATATTCCTTCCCCAATTTTGAACCAGTCCATTGTTCCATGCTCAGTTCTAACTGTTGCTTTTTGAACAGCATACAGGTTTCTCAGGAGGAAGGTCAGGTGGTCTGGTATTCTGATCTCTTTAGGAATTTTCCACAGTTTGTTGTGATCTGCATAGTCAAAGACTTTAGTGTAGTCTATGAAGCAGAAGTACGTGTTTTTCTGGAATTCCCTTGCCTTTTCTATGATCCAACAGATGTTGGCAGTTTGATCTCTGGTTGCCTGCCTTTTATAAATCCAGCTTGTACATCTGGAAGTTCTCCATTCATGTACTGTTGAAGCCTGGCTTGAAGGATATTGAGCATTATAGCATGTGAAATGAGTGAAATTATGCAGTAGTCTGAACATTCTTTGGGATTGGAATGAAAACTGACCTTCTCCAGTCCTGTGGCCACTGCTGAGTTTTCCAAATTTGCTGGCATACTGAGTGCAGCTTGTTAATAGCATCATCTTTTAGGATTTAAATAGCTCAGCTGAAATCCTGTCATCTCCACTAGCTTTGTTCATAGTAATGCTTCTGCATCTTATTCCCCCTGCTGCTGCTGCTGCTAAGTCACTTCAGTCATGTATGACTCTGTGTGACCCCATAGACGGCAGCCCACCAGGCTCCCCTATCTCTGGGATTCTCCAGGCAAGAACACTGGAGTGGATTGCCATTTCCTTCTCCAGTGCAAGAAAGTGAAAAGTGAAAGTGAAGTCGCTCAATTGTATCCGACTCTTAGTGACCCTATGGACTGCAGCCTACCAGGCTCCTCCATCCATGGGATTTTCCAGGCAAGAGTATTGGAATGGGGTGCCATTGTCTTCTCCAACTTATTCCCCTAGACACTGATTTAATTGGTCATGGGGGAAGGGTTGATATCCAGGTGCTAGCTTCTAAAAGCTCCCTGGGTGATTCTAGCGTGCAGCCAAGTTTGTGGACCACTTGAGGCCTGATGCTCAAAATTTGGTCGGCAGACCACACCAGCAGCAATGGTATCACCTGAATACTTGTTACATTTCAACAGGATCCTTTGGTGATTCATAGGTATGTGAAAGTTTTCAAAGCACCGTACTGGTCTGTTGGATTGGAGAAATTTTCCAGATGCCCAGAATCATATTGCACCTGCTTGACCTTTGGCCTGCTGACTCTCCTAAATGGCAATGGACATGTCAGCATTCCTCTGATTTGGAGAACTGCTGAGATATTAACTTGGTCTGGGGCTGCAGGGATTCAGGTCTGCTCTGGGACTCAGCCAGATCTCCCAGTCTTCTCCCATGGTCCCTTCACTCACACCATCAGTGATTAATACTTGGATCTCCTTAGAAGGAGAGAATCTGGGCTTGTGTGATGCTTCCCCCTCCTTGAGAGGTTTCCAGAAGAGTTACAGGGGTTTCTAAGGCCAGACCAGAAGGTGCCTTTCTAAGGAATCTTAGGTCAAGGTCCAGGATTTGCCCTCAGAAAGAGAGGAAAAGCATTTATTTGGATGGCATGTCACCTTGCTCTTTTCTCCAAAAGAGATGGCAAATTTGAGCACCCTGGAGGTATATGAATATGGGACACTAAGATGTTAGCATATTTAACAGGAAAGTACAGGAAAGCTGCTCAGAGCAAACTGATGAGTGTTCTATACTGTAGAACTAAGTTCTGGGCTTCCTTGGTGGATCAGTGGTAAAGAATTTGCCTGACAATGCAGGAGAGTTGGGTTCGATCCCTGGGTTGGGAAGATCCCTGGAGGAGGAAATGGCAACCCACTCCAGTATTCTTGTCTGAAAAATCCCAGGCCACAGTCCACGGGGTCACAAAGAGTCAGACACAACTGAGTACACGTGTGTGCACTCAAGTGTTGTGAACACCCCTATAGAGATATTCATTCTTTCATTTATTTGTCAAATACTCATGCACCGCTTACTTAGAAAGTGCAGATGACATCATTCCTGATAACTCAGGGGTTGGTCTTTTGTTGATGATAAGAACTCACTTCCTTTAGGTCTATGTTTAAGTGTCATCTTATGAAAGAAGTTATCTTCATGACCACCTCTATTAAATCACACACTCCAAGCACCCCCTTATCCCTTCAACCTTACTTTATTCTTCTCCATAGCACTTGGCAGACATAGTGCATATTGTTCAAGATGGTTATAGCATGTGGCACGCACAGAGGCAAACACTTTGTTCTCATCATTGCTGTATCCCAGTACCTAGGCCAGTGTCTGACTCAGCGTGGCCTCTCAGCAGTGTTTGTTGAAGGAATGTTAAATGAACAGAAGAGGAAGAAGGAGTGGGAAATCACACTTATTACTACTACGAACTTACTGTAAAACATGTCCAATATGGGTGCTTTACAAACGTCATTCTGTTAAATTCTTACAGCATATTCTCATGTTATGTACAAAGAAATGATTCCCTAGAGTTCAGTAGAAATTGCCCAAAGTCACAAAGCTAGAAAATGGCACAGCATGAAGCAAGATTTGAATTCACATCTATTTGTTTCCAAATGTCGTGTTCCTTTCACTACACCAAGAAATAGCATAAAGGGGTTGCTTCTTGTTTGTAAGCAGCGCCAACTTACAAAAAGACAAGTGTCTCTAATTTGAATTTGGGATTTTCACTCACATTTGAGCAGTGTTTAATTTCATAGCTGGACTATGTGTTGAACTGAAGTGTGAGTAAAGGGACTAATGTTTAGCACCTACTTGGTATTTAATAAATGTTGGGTAGGTGGGTGGAAGGATGGGTGGAGAGAAAAGAAAAAAGCAAGAAATTAAGGATATATTGCTCATATTAGAAATATATTTCTTTTTGATATCTTTTAAAAATTAAATCAATTTTTAAAAAGAGATTCAGTAGGAAGATGAAAAACTGAATCTGTCAGATTCAGGGAACTGTTTGTCATACTTGCTTAATCCTGCTGAAATATGGGTAAAACAGATTTTTTTTAAAACCATGGGACTCTCAGTCCAAAACACATACATGGCATGGACATAAACCTCAGGGCTCTCTAAGGCTGTCGTTGCCTTCAAACCTATTTAGCACTGGCGAATGTCCCAGTGGTTGCATTTCTAAACCTCAAGAGAGGAAGGCAAAATGAAATTTCTGGAGGCAAGTGAATCCACAGATGGGTTGATGTGGGAACACTGGGCAGAGAATAGCAACACACACAGGATTCAGGTATTTCTTCCAACTGTTCACTGCCCAAAGATGGCATTCTCCAAACTTGCACCTGCTGCACTCCAAAAACTCAGATGAGGTCAGGTTTATTTTGGTTTGCTTTGAGAATAAGTCCTCATGTAGAGCCAGAGCTCTCAGAAGATGGATGCCCAGGCTCACTCTTAAATTGCACTTCTCCTAAGAGATGTGTGTTTGCCGTGCACTTCTCAGCAATAAAACTAGAGCCTGGGGTGACATGTGAGAAGACAAGAAATGCTCAAAGTGTGAACTGAGTTGATTACCGTTCAATTCTTTCTTCCATACAGAATTAACAGGAAGATAGAGATTTTACAAAATGGCAAATACACTGTTGATTCAGAAGGTTTTAGACCATTGGAACCTTCTTCTCTCACTCTTCCCACTCCCAACAGCCCTCAATAATATTCAAGCCCAAACAGGATAGCTAGTCATTGTATTCTTGAGGTAGACCTCCTCACAAAGTTATACGTTTTTAAATGGAGACATGCGAGACCATGAAAGTTACTGCATTGAAAGTATTATAAGGACTACTCTAGTGTAAAGCAGTAAAATACAAACAAACACAATCTGTTTCAGAATCACAACATTTTTCTTTAAAAGCAGCTGCCCTATTTTCTTGCAGTTTTAACTTCACTGCTTGGAGTGGAGTATTTTTGCATAATTATCAGCTCAGCCTTAGAATCTAAGATGATTTGTTCCAAGGAGTCTGAAAAAGAATGCGTGTGTGTGTGTGTGTGTGTGTGTGTGTGTGTGTTATATGGGCCTTCCCCAGTGGATCAGCAGGTAAAAATCCCGACTGCCAATGCAGGAGACATGAGATGTGGGTTTGATCCCTGATTGAGGAAGATCCCCTGGAGGAAGACGTGGCAAGCCACTCCAGTATGCTTGCCTGGAGAATCCCATGGACAGAGGAGCCTGGTGGGCTATGGTCCATAGGGTCACAAAGAGTCAGACATGATTGAAGTGACTTAGCATGCATGAGTGTTATATATATGTGTGTGTGTGTGTGTGTGTCTGTGTGTTATATATATTATACGTCATATACCTGTATAACTGAATCACTTTGCTGCATACCTGAAACTAACACAACACTGTACATCAACTCTACTTCAATTTTAAAAAATAAAAATAAGATTTACTGCCAAAAAAAAAAGGTTTTATCAAAAAGCCAGTCCCCACAAAGTCTGCATCTGTACAACAACGCTTCTGAGGTTCCCTCTTCTGTAGACTGGATGTGGTTTGATTCAGATAAGCCATTTCTCTTTGGACAGACACACAGGAACATGGCCAGTGCACCGTCTTGCAGAGTGATGGGCTGGGCAGGCCACAGCCGCTCCTCGGTGCCCAGAGAGCCTGTTCCAGGAATGTCTGCCTGCTGCCCGGCGCCCCAAGCCAGGCAGGCCTCTCCTCACCATCTGCCGTGTGCTGGGCAGAAAGACGGGCCAGCAGATTCTCCTTCACCCGCCTCTACCTTAGACAGCCCTGGCTCAGCACCCCAAGACCTTCCTTAGCCTGGCCACACACACCTGACTTCCCTATGAAGGATCTGAGAGCATTTCCCAAATCTGAAGGAAAAAGTGAATACAACCATAAACAGCAGCCCACGCTACGACCTGGCAACATAAGATGCACACACTCAGGACAGAAACCCTGTGGGTCTGAGTCTTTGCAGTGTCCAGACCATGGACTGAGCTCTTGAAGGCCAAGCCTCTCCCTTTGTAGAATAAAGACCACTATCCCCTCATCCCAGGGTTCCTCTGAAGAGAAAAGAGGGGTGTGTGTAAAGTGAACAGCCCATGCCTGGTGCTCAGGAAAGAACTATTCTAGAATTTATTATGTGAAAGTACATTGAAAACGAACTCTCAGGTTAGCTGTCTGTGGTATTTGTTGTCATTAGTAGCGTTCATCAAAATAAACACTAGTCAGACATTTTGCAAAGTTTAGCCAAGCAGCAGCAGGCTTCTCTTCTGCTTTTTAATGTTCACTACTGGGGAGATGAAGCATAGAGGCCTGTCTGCCATCATTTTACATTTAGAAGGTCTCTCCATTGACTGCAGCCTCCTGCCTTCCCTCCGCTTTTATTTCCCCCTTTTTTCATTAGGTGCACCAACCTATGGAAGGCATAGTTAGAAAAGGGACACTGTATCCCTGGCCGCAGGAACATGATGGATACTTGGTGGGACTCGTCCAAGGGAGGGGGCTACCAGAGAGTGTGGGCCTTTGAGCTCCCAGACTGCTTTTTCACAGGCTCTTGGGAATAGAACTCTGCTGAGAAAAATTGGAAAAGTACATGGCCTGGCCCCTAGGTCAGTCAAATTCATTTTTTAATAAAAAATCCCACTGCAATAATATTTTTAGTATGAAAAAAACAGAAACCTGGCTCAGGAATAGCCTCCGTTAATCAGTCGTTTTGGACGTCACAAATGCTACCCAGGGAGATTGTGCTTGTATGTCAGAGAATGCAGTAGAGCAGTGGTTCTCAGTATGTGAACTTGGGACCGCAGCATGGACCCTCCTGGACCCTGTCGGACATGCAAATTCAAGGGGCCCCTCCAAGTCCTCCTGAGTGGGGAATTCCAGGGTGGACACAGCAATCTGTGTTCTTACAAGCCCGAGGTAATACTGATGCAGGCTCAGGTTCTAGGACTACTAGCTTAGTGTAATGGGGTTGCCCTGCAGTGAATTTCTAGGGAACAAACATTCATAAACACTTAAATACATAGTACTCCTGCAAGAATTAGATCTTATCTTTTCAGATTAGAAAATTGAGATCAGAGAAGTTATGACCAGCCCAGAGTCTCACAGCTGATAAGCGGCAGAGCCAGGATTGGGGCCCAGGTCCCTCTGAGGCCCACGTGAAGGGAGCAGAATGTAATGGATGCAAGCCTGGGCCCTGGAGCCAGAGTGTCATGGCTGGAATCCCAGATCACTTGAGCTCTGTGCGTCTCTGGGCAAGTTGGTTAGCCTTTCTGTGCCTCTGTTTCCTCATCTTGAACTTATACTTCATGTGAGTTTTGTGAAGATTCAATGAGATCACTCATATGAGGTGACTGAGCAGTATCTGGCGTACATGAACACTTGATAAATGTTATTTTTACTGTTGTTAAATACTGCTTCTCAATGTGGTGGAGTGGAATGAACACACAGCAGTGACCTTTGGGTCTTTTCCTTGGCTCTGACAAAGGTGATAGTTCAAAAGTGCCAATAAAAACAATCAACACCGCCGCCGCCGCCCCCCCGCCCCTTTCCCTCAAGGCTCTTTTAGAAGCCACCAGGTCCAGCCCCAAAAGGCCCCAGTGTTCATCTCATAAAATAGTGGTCCTCCTCCCGCACCTGCCTCCTGCATGGACACATCACATGCCAAGCCCCCAGCTATACATAGCCCAGGCCTCATCTGAGGGTGGTGGAAAGTGACAGGAGATTACTAGAGATAAACGTCAGCTCTCCAGTTTCAGGGGAGGACGCACAATAGTGGAGTTGCTTGACATGTGGCCAGATGGTATCAGGGATGGTGGGTGAGAAGAGCCACTTGGCTCTTGGCTTACATGGATAGAGCAGGGTTGCCGCCAGGGTACTTTTAATGGCTGGCCTGAGGGACACGCACTTGGACTGAAGATCTCTGACATTTCCCCCCATACTTCTCAGACCTTGATTTTTTTTTCAGATTCTTGACCATGCAGAAAGTGAGCCCCTTCAGCTCCCTTCTGTAGGTAAGCAGCCCCTTGTCTCTCCTACCCCACCTTCTTCTGACAGTGAAGCAAATTAGTCTTTCCCCTCCAGGAGGACAATGCTTGAGAAATGGAACTTTCTTCCTGTTGGTCCCTGGATCAGGGCTGAGATGTCCTACAAAGGGACTGGACTCAGAGGGACACACATAGACAGACAGGGCACCTCACATGCCTGTCGTCTGAGGCCAAAGGGATCGTGTCCCTTTGCTCAAGCAAACTTCTTGAACAAGTGATCTACACCTGCTCTACTGCGACCCTGCCACCCACTCATCAGCCTCGCTCTCAGCGCTTTGGCTTCTGGCCCAGCTCCTCTCTAAAGGTCACCCGTGACTTACCATCCTGAAAGGAGAGACCTCAATGGTGGGCCCATCTCCGGGACTCTCTGTAACACTTGATCTGACCACCTGCTTGTTCTCAAGCTTCTTATGACTGTGGAGTCCTGGCACTGCATTCCTTGTCCTCCTGCTTCTCCCACACACCTCTCTGCCTCCAAGCAGCCTCCTTTTCTCACCTCCTTCAAGGCAGCCAGTCCTTGACCCTGTGGTTTTCTAATATATTCTCCTTATACCTTCACCTCTCACTTGCAGAAGTCCTTTAAAACCTCTCCCCCACACTCCAGGTTGGCACCTCCAACTACTGCCTGGATTTCCATGGCCATGAACTCATTGCACCTAAAGCCAAGCTGAGAAGCTCGTTCGTGGTTCTGGTGTGCCCTCCTGACATCTCTGTTTGTCCTCCACTCTGTTCCCTGGCTGGAGACCTTGGAATCGTCTGGCCTCCTCCTCTCCTTGGTTACCCCCACCTTCCCCAATTCGCCAAAACCATAAAATGGTTACCAGTCTGACTGATTCTCAGCCTCTAACTTCATTTCACAGGCTGCTTCATCTGCTGCCTTCGCTGGAGAACTGACATCTCCCATTGAGACTCTAGCAGCAGCCTCCCGACTGGTTGCCTTCCCTTCCACTTTCCTATCTGTCTGGTCTATGCCTTCAGATCAACCCTTCCCAAACTCAAATTAACCATACTGTTCTTCTACTCAAGCATCTTCCACCTCAGAACTGCCGGTCCTAATGTTCAAAGTCCTTCACGCTCTTTCTCTAACATGCCTTGAGCACACTACTCCTTCCAGCTCCCCTGAGAAGCCCTCTGTCTGAGAACAGAGGCCTCTTCCCTTTCACTCACCCTATGCATTTGCCCCTCCAAACCTTCAAAAACACTTGTGCCATGTTTTTCTTCCTCAGATGTCCATGCATCTCTCCTCTGCCTATTCAGACACACCTCCCCTCTCAAGGCCTAGCTAGCCTCCCTTCTTTCTTCCATTTATTTATTTAACAAACTAATGTTTTTGTTTTGTCTTTAACTCTCCTCTCCTCAGGTTCTATGCTGGGTGCTGGAGATAGTACATAGAGAAAAACAGGCAGGGACATGGAGCTCACAGGCTCACACACAGATGGTTGACAGACAAACAATCATACAGTAAACGTGTACTTATTGATACAAACTGAGAAAGGAGTGTGAAGGCAAAACACTATGGACAAGGGTAGAAAGAGCACCCAGTTCAGACCCAGTTCAGAAAGAGCACCAGGGAGTCAGGAAATGCCCTTTGAGCTGCTGACATAAATGTGTAGACTTCAAGGAGAAATAGGAGTTGAGGGAAGGATCTTCTAGAAAGAGGAAAGAGCACGCACGGTAGAGAAGCATGTTGAGTGTCTTTGTGTAAATAGATCACGGCGTCCCCACAGGCAGCTGCAGTTCACGCCTGACCCTAGGACCTGGGAGCACAGCTGAACGAGGTATCCTGGGCAAAGACTTCTTGATCCGGGAAAGAACTTGCTGTTTTGAGGAACTGAAAGTGACGTGTTAGTAAAAGGCAGAATGGCCCCAAGTGAGGCTGGAGAGGCAGCTGGGCCAAACTGTGTAGGGCCTTCGTGGTCATGTTAGGGATTTTTGGAGCTTAAATCCATACTCCTCTGCATCCCTTTCAAACCTCTGTATGATTGACCTCCCTGCCCATGAACTCTCTTGCTCTGGCTCCATAGCCCTTATTTTCTGTCTTAGTTCTTCAACATCTATCAGCTCATTTTTTTTTGTTTTAATTTGTAATTTTAAAACTTGTGAAAGTACAATAACATGTTTATAGGAGACTTGGAAAATACAGAACAAGGTTACATATAGCTCCTCTATATATTACAATTATTCCTATCAGCTAATTTTTCATTAGCTTCCTCCCTGATGACATCACAAACTCCGACTTGAATGTGTCTTGCACTTTTGTCTCGCATGGAACCTTGATCATAGTAGGTCCTCAATTAATGATTATTGTCTTCTTGACATCACCATACATTAGCCTTTGGGATTTCTTAATTGGCACATGTTTCAGCTTACCCTTTCAAGCTGTCATCATAGTAAGAAGAAAATATAACATTTATTAAACACTTCAGTTCAGTTCAGTCGCTCAGTCGTGTCCGACTCTTTGTGACCCCATGTATCGCAGCACGCCAGGCCTCCCTGTCCATCACCAACTCCCGGAGTCTACCCACACCCATGTCCATCGAGTCGGTGATGCCATCCAGCCATCTCATCCTCTGGCGTCCCCTTTTCCTCCTGCCCACAATCCCTCCCAGCATCAGGGTCTTTTCCAATGAGTCAACTCTTCGCATGAGGTGGCCAGAGTACTGGAGTTTCAGCTTCAACATCAGTCCTTCCAGTGAACACCCAGGACTGATCTCCTTTAGGATGGACTGATTGGATCTCCTTGCAGTCCAAGGGACTCTCAAGTGTCTTCTCCAACACCATAGTTCAAAAGCACCAATTTTTCGGCGCTCACCTTTCTTCACAGTCCAACTCTCACATCAATACATGACCATTGGAAAAACCATAGTCTTGACTACATGGACTTGTGTTGGCAAAGTAATGTCTCTGCTTTTTAATATGCTATCTAGGTTGGTCATAACTTTCCTTCCAAAGAGTAAGTGTCTTTTAATTTCATGGCTGCAATCACCATCTGCAGTGATTTTGGAGCCCCAAAAAATAAAGTCTGACACTGTTTCCACTGTTTTCCCATCTATTTCCCATGATGTGATCGGACCAGATGCCATGATCTTAGTTTTCTGAATGTTGAGCTTTAAGTCAACTTTTTCACTCTCCTCTTTCACTTTCATCAAGAGGCTTTTTAGTTCCTCTTCACTTTCTGCCATAAGAGTGGTGTCATCTGAATATCTGAGGTTATTGATATTTCTCCCAGCAGTCTTGATTCCAGCTTGTGTTTCTTCCAGCCAGCATTTCTCATGATGTACTCTGCATATAAGTTAAATAAGCATGGTGACAATATACAGCCTTGACGTTCTCCTTTTCCTGTTTGGAACCAGTCTGTTGTTCCATGTCCAGTTCTAACCATTGCTTCTCGACCTGCATACAGGTTTCTCAAGAGGCAGGTCAGGTGGTCTGGTATTCCCATCTCTTTCAGAATTTCCCACAGTTTATTGTGATCCACACAGTTGAAGGCTTTGGCATAGTCAATAAAGCAAAAATAGATGTATTTCTGGAATTCTCTTGCTTTTTCGATGATACAGCAGATGTTGCAATTTGATCTCTGGTTCCCCTGCCTTTTCTAAAACCAGTTTGAACATCTGGAAGTTCACGGTTCACATATTGCTGAAGCCTGGCTTGGAGAATTTTGAACATTACTTTGCTAGCGTGTGAGATGAGTGCAATTGTGTGGTAGTTTGAGCATTCTTTGGAATTGCCATTCTTTGGGATTGGAATGAAAACTGACCTTTTCCAGTCCTGTGGCCACTGCTGAGTTTTCCAAATTTGCTGGCATATTGAGTGCAGCACTTTCACAGCATCATCTTTCAGGATTTGAAATAGCTCAACTGGAATTCCATCACCTCCACTAGCTTTGTTCATAGTGATGTTTTCTAAGGCCCACTTGACTTCACATTCCAGGATGTCTGACTCTAGGTGAGTGATCACACCATTGTGATCATCTGGGTCATGAAGAGCTTTTTTGTACAGTTCTTCTGTGTATTCTTGCCATCTCTTCTTAATATCTTCTGCTTCTGTTAGGTCCATACCATTTCTGTCCTTTATTGAGCCCATCTTTGCATGAAATGTTCCCTTGGTATCTCCAATTTTCTTGAAGAGATCTCTAGTCTTTCCCATTCTGTTGTTTTCCTCTATTTCTTTGCATTGATCACTGAGGAAGGCTTTCTTATCTCTCCTTGCTATTCTTTGGAACTCTGCATTCAAATGGGAATATCTTTCCTTTTCTGCTTTGCTTTTCATTTCTCTTCTTTTCACAGCTATTTGTAAGGCCTCCTCAGACAACCATTTTGCCTTTTTGCATTTCCTTTCCACAGGGATGGTCTAGATCCCTGTCTCCTGTACAATGTCACAGACCTCCATCCATAGTTCATCAGGCACTCTGTCTATCAGATCTAGTCCCTTAAATCTATTTCTTACTTCCACTGTATAGTCATAAGGGATTTGATTTAGGTCATACCTGAATGGTCTAGTGGTTTTCCCTACTTTCTTCAATTTAAGTCTGAATTTGGCAATAAGGAGTTCATGATCTGAGCCACAGTCAGCTCCAGGTCTTGTTTTTGCTGACTGTATAGAGCTTCTCCTTCTTTGGCTGCAAAGAATATAATCAATCTGATTTTGGTGTTGACCATCTGGTGGTGTCCATGTGTAGAGTCTTCTCTTGTGTTGTTGGAAGAGGGTGTTTGCTATGACCAGTGCGTTCTCTTGGCAAAACTCTATTAGCCTTTGCCCTGCTGCATTCTGTATTCCAAGGCCAAATTTGCCTGTTACTCCAGGTGTTTCTTGACTTCTTACTTTTGCATTCCAGTCCCCTATAATGAAAAGGACATCTTTTTTGGGTGTTAGTTCTAAAAGGTCTTGTAGGTCTCCATAGAACCATTCAACTTCAGCTTCTTCAGCATTACTCTTACGGGGCATAGACTTGGATTACTGTGATATTGAGTGGTTTGCCTTGGAAATGAACAGAGATCATTCTGTCAGTTTTTAGATTGTATTCAAGTACTGCATTTTGGACTCTTTTGTTGACCATGATGGCTACTCCATTTCTTCTAAGGGATTCCTGCCCACAGTAGTAGATATAATGGTCACCTGAGTTAAATTCACCCATTCCAGTCCATTTTAGTTTGCTGACTCCTAAAATGTCAACATCCACTCTTGGCATCTCCTGTTTGACCACTTCCAATTTGCCTTGATTCATGGACCTAACATTCCAGGTTCCTATGCAATATTGCTCCTTACAGCATTGGACCTTGCTTCTATCACCAGTCACATCCACAATTGGGTATTGTTTTTGCTTTGGTGCCATCTCTTTATTCTTTCTGGAGTTATTGCTCCACTGATCTCCGGTAGCATATTGGGCACCTACCGACCTGGGGAGTTCCTCTTTCAGTACCCTATCATTTTGCCTTCTCATACTGTTCATGGGGATCTCAAGGCAAGAATACTGAAGTGGTTTGCCATTCCCTCCTCCAGTGGACCACACTGTCAGACCTCTTCACCATGACCTGTCTGTCTTGGGTGGCCCCACATGGCATGGCTTAGTTTCACTGAGTCAGACAGGACTGTGGTCCTGTGATCAGATTGGTTAGTTTTCTGTGATATGGTTTTAGTGTGTCTGCCCTCTGATGCCCTCTCAACACCTACTCTTAGTTGGATTTCTCTTACCTTGAATGTGGGGTGTCTCTTTACAGCTGCTCCAGCAAAGCGCAGCCGCTGCTCCCTACCTTGGACGAGGGGTATCCATCTCCTCAGGGCCTCCCCTCCTGACCTTGAACGTGGAGTAGCTCCTCTCAGTCCTCCTGCGCCTGTGCAGCAGCCACTCCTTGGAGGCTGGGTTGCTCCTCTCGGCCGCCGCCCCTGACCTGGGACGTGGATTAAGCACTTACTGATGCCAAAAACTGTGTCAAGACATTTACATGCATCATCTCATTTACTCTTCTTCAGAACAGCCTTATGAAACACATATTGGTACTCCCTATACTTTACAGCAGAATCATAGCAAGGACCAAGTCAGGATTCCAGGTCTCTGATGCCAAGCTGTATACTCTTAACCACTAGGATATATTATCTCTGGGTCATTTATTCATTTAAAGATGAGATCTACTTCAACCGCATCATTACAGAGGTAACAATAGTATAATAAATACCTACATGATGCAAAATTTGAAAAAGACATACTATAAATATCCACAATTTTGCTGCTGACATGCATATTATTTAATATGATTTTTGTTTAAACTTGTTTCTGTACTCAAAAGAATCAGCGATGGTCAAACAAATCAATGTTTCTAGAACTGCACCCATGCCTAGCGGCTACACATACGAACTTCATCCTCTAGGATGGACAGGTGGCAAGACCATTTGAGAAGTAACCAACCAACCAATCAACAAAACAGACAGAGCCAGAAGTCACCACAAGAAAACTGGAGTCTAATCTAAAAACAGCATTCTGGCTTTCTGGAAATTTGGGAGACACATTGACTCTACCTTTTCTCCTCCTGGTGGTTGTAACTTTTAATCACTGTGAAGTGAAGTGAAGTGAAAGTGAACGTCGCTCAGTCGTGTCCAACTCTTTGTGACCCCATGCACTATACAGTCCATGGAATTCTCCAGGCCAGAATATTGGAGTGGGTAGCCTTTCCCTTCTCCAGGGGATCTTCTCAACCCAGGGATCAAACCCAGGTCTCCCGCATTGCAGGCAGATTCTTTACCAGCTGAGCTATGAAGGAAGCATCCCTGTAATTGGTGACAATTTCCTCTTCTCCTTTTGACTCAAAAATCTCTTAAACTTATGAAGTACCTGGGACAGTCCATTCATCCAAAGTATGCTGAGTGTCTCTAGGGAGCTATATGAGATACAAAAGAAGCACAGAATCAGCATTTTCTTCCTTAGGGAGGAAAGATGCACAATTTAGAACTCTAAGAGAAGACTCTTGAGAGTCCCTTGGACTGCAAGGAGATCCAACCAGTCCATCCTAAAGGAGATCAGTCCTGGGTGTTCACTGGAAGGACTGATGTTGAAGCTGAAACTCCAATACTTTGGCCACCTCATGCAAAGAGTTGACTCATTGGAAAAGACCCTGATGCTGGGAGGGATTGGGGGCAGGAGGAGAAGGGGACGCCAGAGGATGAGATGGCTGGATGGCATCACCGACTCGATGGGCATGAGTTTGACTCCAGGAGTTGGTGATGGACAGGGAGGCCTGGCGTGCTGCGATTCATGGGGTCGCAGAGAGTCGGACATTACTGAGTGACTGAACTGAACTAAACTGAACTGAATGACTGCAAAATAAATGTCAGAGTGCTGTGTCCCTATAATGGGCTATTGGAATTCACAGAAAGGAGACTGGAGTCAAAGATGAGTCTGGAGCTGGGCTTTGCAGCCAAGGCCAGGCTGGCAGCAGCCTGAGAGAGCTCAGTGAGACTGGGCTACGGAAGAATGGAGAATGGAAAATATGAGCTGGAGATATAAGACCAGAGCAATGGTGGAGATTAAGCTAAGTGGGAGAGGCGGACAATGTCTGGCCTGCCCCATCAGCTCAGCAGGGGCTCTTGATCCTGGGGAGAATGGTCATGTCAGGAGTCAGCCCAGAAGGCCCCAGTCTTTCACCGCACCCTTTCTCCCCCAGCCCAGTCTCATGGCTCTCTCTTGGGTGGCTGCCACCCTTGGCCACCCCTGGCTCAGGCCCAAGAAGGGCGCTTGCTAGGGCTGATGGAGGTGATGACAGAGCTCAAGTGGGCAGGCTTTGGCCCTAATCAGGATAGGAGGCGAGAGTGACAGGACACCTCATGGATTGTGCAAAGGGTGCCAAGGAGAAGGTGGACAGGTCTTAGCTAGCACGGGTTCCTGACCCATCTGTGACTGCCAGCGTCTGTCTCTCCATCTATGCCTAGAACAGTAATGGCTGTGGTTTAAACAGAAAACCATAAAAAAACAGAACTGAGTTTATCTGCGACAGCACCTTCCACTCATATATCTTCAATTGTCATATATCAATATCTATAAGGTAATGAGAATGTCATGCTTTACAAACCTAGGCGAGGCACAGTTGGCATATACTTGAAAACCAATAAAATGTGGTGGTGTATGCCTAGAAGAGGTTGGAATTAAATTCTCTGTAATTCTCAGAGTTAATCCTGAAACCTCTTACTATTAATAATATTTCTCTCCTACACTTAAGATGAAGCAACCAACAGGGCTGAGCATGGCCCGTGGGTCACAGTTGGAAAACACCACGCCACATCACTTTTGGATGAACTGACAACCATTTATAGCAGTGTTTTCCAGAATGTGGTACAGGATCTGCTGTGTCAGAATCATGGGGTGTGGTGGTGTGGTTTATGAAAATATTTTTTCCTGAGCTCCACCCCAGCTTTATTCTCTACTTTCTGGAGGGAAGGCCAGGAAGCCCCATATCACCCAATGTTCTAGGTTTAAGAACCACTGTTAGAGGCTCACACTCTAGGAATAGGGAAACTGTCTAATATCACAAAGCTATCAGGTCTCATCATCATTAATTTTTAATCATAGAAAGGGAGCATTTCAGTTAATGTATTGATAGCACTAAACAGGACAAAGTAGCTTGCACTGAACACCAGAAAACTCAAAAATGATCTTGTCTAATAAACGGAATGCAATAGATTAAAGCCAAGTGACTTCGCAGAAAGACAGGCCTGTTTAAGCATTACAGGGACGCTCAAGATGAGTCATAATATAAACACTGATGATATCTTTCATCCTAAGCCTTCCCTAGTCTCAGCCAAAATTCAAGAAAGAAGAGAAAACTGTCTGTGGGGTGGAGGCATAATTTGTTACCTGCCCCTCCCCCTCCAGTAACCAGAGGGACTGCACAGAGCAGCTCTCTGTGCTTCTGCCCAGTATCCTTGGCCTTAGATGAAAGGAGTGATTAGGAGCTAGAGAGGAAGAAAGAGAACAGAGAGCATAGGCAGTCGAGAAGGGAAGAATGAACAGGCAAATAGAGAAGTTACAGCAGGAGATAGCCCTTTCAACAAATGGTGCTGGAACAGCTGGACACCATTGGTTAAAAATACACACACACACACACACACACACACACACACACACACACACAAAACCCTTAAAACAGATCATGGACTTACACGTAAAATTTAAATTCCAAAACTTCTAGGGAGATCCCTGGCAGTCTAGTGGTTAGGACTCAGTGCTTTCACTGCCATGGTCCAGGTTCAATCCCTGTCTAGGGAACTAAGATCCCTCAAGCCACGTGAAACAACAACAAATGAAAATAATAAAACTTTTAGGAAAAAATTAGAAAAAAATTTCAAGATACAGGATTAGGCAAACAGTTCTTAGACTTAACACCAAAAGTGTAATCCATAAATGGGAAAACTGATAAATACAACTTCATTAAAATCAAGAACTTTTATTGTTAGAAAGACCTATTAGGAGGATGAAAAGATAAGCTTCAGGGTGGAAAAAATATTTGTACACCACGCATCCAACAAAAGTGAGTGAAGTCACTCAGTCGTGTCCGACTCTTTGCGACCTTGTGGACTATAGCCTGCCAGGCTCCTTTGTCCATGGAATTTTCCAGGCAAGGATACTGAAGTGGGTTGCCATTTCCCTCTCTGGGGGACTAATATTTAAAAAGCTCTCAAAACTCAGCTATCAAAAATAATCTATTTGGGAAATAGACAAAAGACATGAACAGGTATTTCATAGAAGAAAGCACACTGATGGTAAGTACATGAAAAAGTATTCATCATCATTAGCCATTAGGGAAATGCATTGAAACCATAATGAGATATCACTACACATTTAAAATAAAAAAGGTGACAACACCAAATGTTGGCAAAGATGCAGAAGAACTGGATTCCTCATCCCTACGTTGCTATTGGGAGAAGGCAATGGCAACCCACTCCAGTACTCTTGCCTGGAAAAGTCCATGGATGGAGGAGCCTGGTAGGCTGCAGTCCATGGGGTCGCTAAGAGTCAGACACAACTGAGCAACTTCCCTTTCACCTTTCACTTTCATGCACTGGACAAGGAAATGGCAACCCACTCCAGTGTTCTTGCCTTGAGAATCCCAGGGATGGAGAAGCCTGCTGGGCTACCATCTATGGGGTTGCACAGAGTCAGACACAACTGAAGCGACCTAGCAGCAGCCCGAATGTAGTGGTATAGCCGCTCAAACAGCAGTTTCTTTAAAAATTAAACATGCAATTATGATACAACCCAGCAATTGCACTCCTGAGTATTTTTTCCTAAAGACACTATGACTAACCTTCACACAAAAACCTGTATATAAATGTTTCCAGCAGCTTTACTCATAATAGCCCAAAACTTGAAACAGCCCAGATGTTCTCCAGTGGATGAATAATTGAAGAAACTATGTTACCTCCATAATATGGAAATACTGCTCAGTTATACAAAAGAATGATCTATTAATACACCCAAGAATCTGGATGAATCTCCAGAGAAATATGAGTTAAAAAAAACAACCTCAAAGGTTGCATATTTTATGATTCTACTTATATAACATTCTTGAAATGAAAAGATTACAGAAAATGGGAACATGTTGTTGTTCGGTCACTAAGTCACGTCCGACTCTGTGACCCCATGGACTGCAGCACACCAGGCTTCCCCATCCTTCACTATCTCCTAGAGTTTGCTCAAACTCATGTCCATTGACTCGGTGATGCCAAGGTTGTGGTTAGGGAGCCAAGCGGTTGCCAAGGTTAGGGAGGGGATGACGCTGGAACCAAGTGGATGTGACTATAAAAGGACAACATGAAGGCTCCTCATTGTTATGAAAATCTTCTGTATCTTTACTATATAAATACCAATATCCAGTTTTGATATTGTATTATAGTTTTGCAAGATGTTACCTTGGGGGCAAACTGGGTAAAATGTATGAGTGATCTCTCTGTACTATTTCTTACAACTGCATGTTAATCTGCAATTATCTTTTTTAAAATTTTAAATAAAGAAATGTAATATTAATATTTCATGATCTTTCTGGGAGCTTCCCCACTCTATTCTATTTTAAGCCTCCATTCAGCCAGATGGCAGGAATTAGATCTCAGTCAATTGAGGGTCTCTCTAATTCCTTATGTCTGGAGGAGGAAATGGCAACCCACTCCAGTATTCTTGCCTGGAGAATCCTATGGACAGAGGAGCCTGGTGGGCTATAGTCAGATCACAGAGTTGCAAAGAGTCAGATACGACTGAGCGACTGAGCGCTGCTTCCTCATATCTAAGTTTCAGGGAGCTTAACATGATGCCAGGCTCATGCATGGTGTCAGCAGGTAGCTGGTGCCCACCCAGTCCACCCATCTGTCCAGCTGACACTGTTGCCCCCTCCTCCCCTTTGAGGCTATGAATCCACCCAGGTACTCTGCTAGTTCTTCCTCTCAGCTGGAAGCAGGAAAACTTCAGGGGTCATCTCAGGTCGTTTTACCAGATACCCTCAACCGACATTCCTACTCCTCAAGTCCATGGGGTAGAGGGATTTGAAGACCATGTTGCGTATTGGGGACACAGGTCTCCTTTATTCTAAGGTCCCTCAGCCTATCTGGCGTCTCTTGTGACCCTGCCAAACCCCAGTGGCTGGGGATGGGCTCCAGGCACCTTAGTAGGAATCTGTTGGTACTGAGTTCTTTTTGTTTCCTTTCTGATTCTGCTCTCTCCCAATTCAAATTTTATCTACCCTGAGGGCAAAAAAGCATATGCAACAATGGATATGGTCTTCCAAATCTGAGATCTGGTCCTCACATTTTTCTCTCCTTGGTTCTCAGAATTCTGCTGAATCATCCTTCTCCTGAGGGTATAAATATAGAATCTCTACATTGCTTCTTTAACTGGTTACAGACTAACAGGAAGTATGGAGAGAAATCTTCTTGTCAACATATCAAAATAGTGTCCCATGGTATTTTCTACAGTCTTGCTGCCCTTGACTCACTTACTGTCCTCCTTGTCTTTCCCTTCAGCTTGTGGCCCAGGTCCTGGAACATAAAGATATAGGCTTTGTGATGGTGGATGCCAAGAAAGAAGCCAAGCTTGCCAAGAAATTGGGTAAGTGTGATATTTTTTTTAGATATATCACGAAGAAAAAAATGTGTCTTGCAAAAAAAAAAGTATAGTCATTTTTTTTCTTGCATGATAACTAGACTGTTTTTAAATAAATATAAAATGATCCTGGACAGCTTAGTCTTAGCTTAGGGAAGAGTCTCACAAAAAGTAAATACAGGCCTGAATTCAATGATTTCACATTAGACATTTAATATATCTTTGGATCAGTACAAGAAAGAGGGTCTCTTCATGGGAAAATGGACACTAATGGCTCAAATCTTTATTTCCAGCTCTTAGAAAAGGTTAAAAGGCTAGCTTCTTGGCAGGGGATGGGGGAACATAAATTAGGAATTCATGAGTAACATGTATACACTACATAAACAACAAGGACCTACTTATAGCACAGGAAAATATACTCAGTGTTTTGTAATAACCTATATGGGAAAAGAATCTGAAAAATACATGTATGTATAACTGAATCACTTTGCTGTACATCTGAAACTAACACAACACTGTACATCAACTATACATTAATTTTAAAAAAGGGGAGGGGGGCTAACCTCACTGACACAGTGATCTCTTTGAGGGAGATCAAATCTCCTCTTCCATCACCTATTATTTCCTGACCTCTTAGCTGAAGCAGCCAATAAAGGATATCATTAATAGTAGTGACTCTAGGGTCCCAGTTGTTTCTATATTGAAGGCCAAACCCCAGCTGGGCACTGTCACCAAGGATGAACGGGAGGATTTGGAGGAGGTATGGTTAAATGACTACACAGTGCAAGTTGTAATCTCTTGTGTCAATATGTCATGGTTAAGTGCGAGTGGACTTTAAGATTCTTACACTTCTAATCCCAAGGAGAGAGAATATAGGTTACTCCTTGGTTTGCAAACACCCTGCACTGGTACTGACCATTTCACTTTTTCTGCATCACCAGTGAAGGATGGCTAGTAAAAGACAGCAGGAGGTTATAAAACAGGACCTTTAAAGAAAGGTTAATTGGATTGGGAGTAGTAATCACAGAATAAAGAAAAAGATTAGCGGTGGTTCAGTAAACACCTTTAGATATATATGAAAGTTCATTATCTTAGAGAATTTCAAACAACTGCTTTCTATTTTGTTTTCAAGACCAGTTTTTTTTAAAAAAAAGATTTAAATTGTAGGAGACAACATTTAGGTTAGATACAAGGCAGACTCATGACTATAAGTGATAATGCATTATTAAGAATGCCTGGAGTATCTCCTTCCCTGGAAACAAGTTAAGAATTTTTTCCCCTTGTGCAGGGCAGCAAAGCATATTCAACTATTTGCCTCGTCAAAAGTGAGTTGATGAATTCAGTCCAGTGCCTCTTGATTCCCTAGTCTTCCCTCTTCCCACTCTTTCAATGAGAATTTGGGAGAATTTCTAGTAAATATAGTTGAGGAAAACACTAGTGTCCTAGCAATCTAGAAATTTAGGGAGCACAAGCTCGGCAAGCATTCATAAGAATGAACTGATGGATATTCTCCCAGTGGAGGATGTGATGGGGTTTCAAACGTCTAAATGAACTTGTAAATGACACAGGGCAGGTTCTTTCTGATTATTCAATCCTTGGAGTTTACAGGACAGTTGTATCTTGTAAACCTGCTCCTTGAACTCCATCCCCATTTCCGTTTGCCAGAGTTTGGTCTCTAAACTAATGCAACAATCTCCTAACTGGTGTCAGGCTCAGAGAAAAGTCCAACAGCAGGACACTGCCTGAGGCTCGCCATGCACCCTCTGTGATCAGTCACTGCCCGCCTCAGGGATACCTGGCACGCTCCTCCTTTAGATTTACACATGGAGCTCTGCAGCATGCTAGGGCTTCTTCAGAAGTGCCCTGGGACATGGTGGGCAGTGGGCCAGCCTCCCTTTCCCTAGAGATTCTGCAGAAGAGTTCATCTGGAGAGAGCATCCTCCAGCTAATTGAGAGTTTGAAAACAATTAATCTAAGGAATTAAGGATGCCATGCAGTTGGATCAAGTGCCAGCCTCAGCTATTTAGCATTCCTGGGGGGGGGGGGGCGGGGGGACACCGTTCTCCAGCGAGCATTTGTGAAAGTACACAACTAAGAGCGAAGAGGGCAGGAGACATCACACGGAGAGTGAGGCGGGAGGGAAAGAATATGCAGAACCTGCTCTTGCAGCCTTATCAGCAGACTGGGGAAAGATGTGCAGAATTCAGCTACAATAGGCAAGCAAGGCATTTGCTCTGACTTCAGACTTTTATGGGATGCCCAAGGGGTCCAGACTCCAAGCAGGGTGCTGGAGTCCCAAGAGGACAACAGCCCTACCCTTCTAGAGGGATGGCTGTTATAGTGAGTACCTGTACATGGAGCTGAGAGCAGATCCATAATGGCAAGGGAGATTGGAGAAGCTCTCCCTTGAAAAATGGGTCGTAAGCTAAGACCCAGAGGAGATGACCAGGATGAGTGACAGTGGTGTTGGTGTAGTGGGAAAGGTCACTCCAGGCCCAAGGAGAACAACTGTACAGAGAATCATGCACTATGGCTTCTCCTTTCTGTCCCCTTCACCTCAGCTCTTGGACAAAAAGCCCAGGGAGCTGCAAGGGCTGAAAAGTGAAGTTCTCAAGGGAGCACAGGCCACCAAGGGCGAATGCAGAGGACAGGGCTGGTTCTGGGCTGTGGAAGGGCTTCATGCCAGGCTACAGAGCCAGATGGGCAGTCGGTGTGAAAACTTTCCGATAAGAAGGATGGAGTCAGCAACAGTTTTTGGAAAATTAAAGCAGTGGCAGAGTGGTGATGAGGTTTTTCTTTTAAGCTAAAGTCCAGGTGGAATTGCTGGTTCTTGACTATTTCGTTTTGAGCTCCCACCTTGGGAACCTTCTGAGGTGTGGTTGCAAGGGAACCAATCTTCGGGTTAATGCTAGTTCCACGGAGCCTGACGCCATGTCACCCAGGAAACCTGAGCCAGACCCCGGCCCACAGGATGGCTCTTCGTTCATCAGGATGATTTTATTTTGGGAACTCTTTGTTTCTTTTAGGTTTTGATGAAGAAGGAAGCCTGTATATTCTTAAGGGTGATCGCACAATTGAGTTTGACGGCGAGTTTGCGGCTGACGTCTTGGTGGAGTTTCTCTTGGATGTAAGCTTCTGTGCCCAGTGACCTTGTGTGGTGCTGTTTGGGTTCAAATACAGGGGGGCGTAAGACCCCAAAGTAACAACAGAAAGGTAGATAACCTGACCTGGTCTAAGAAAGATTTCTCAAGCCTCACGAAAAAACTAAAGCATGCCTACATCATGACAATATTTATGTCTACTCAGCAGCTGGCCCATAAATCACTTCAGAAACTGTTTTATTAGTGACCAGAGGGTCACAAATTAGGACTTTGCAGCAGTAGGATGTTACCTCTCTGAGCAAGTATACACAAACATCCCCAGAATCCCCTTGGCTTTGTTCTAGGGCTTCTGAAGGGGGGTGTAAGGAAGAGGAGGATGGTCAGTGGAAGATGGAGGAGGGAGAGGAGTAATAACCTGCTGAGTGACCCTCAGACAGGATAAAGAGAAGCACGGCTGAGGAGCCCTCCAATACCACATTTGCTATCAGCCATGGACGGACAGCACCCTGGGATCCACGTGCTCAGGCCAATAGAGGAATAGACACTATACAGATATTTTTTCCATAGCTAAACTCACACTTTCAATAGCAGCTGTGAAGTCAAGTACTTTTGAACACAGGTGCCTGTGCAGATAAAGGCCATCCATACGGGTGACTCCTTATCTACCAGCTAGAACACAGTGGCCTACTGCCTTTTCCCAACTGCCTCAAAAATTCTATGAGAGGGTCAGAAGTGAGCCGAAGGTCACCTCCTAAAAAACAGTGCCCATAGACTCTCATCTCACTGACCCATGCTGGCAAGCCCTAAAGAAGGCTGAGAGAGGCAACAGAACAACTGTGGGCCCACGTGGCCCTGCCCTGGCTCTGTTGGCTAGGAGGGGGCTTTTAGACACAAGTACCTTAAATAATGAGCAACATCACTGACAAACGGAAGGCCAGGCGGAGGCAGATTTTAGACTTGACCAAATCAGGGCTCTAACTCTGTTTCTTTCGGTAAATCAGGTAATTGCGTTGGCTTTGTCCTCAAGCTGATTGTTCTCAAGTTTTCTGACAACCTAGAGGGGTGGGATGGGATAGGAGGTGAGAGGGAGGTTCAAGACAGAGGGGACATATGTATACTTACGGCTGATACGTGTTGCTGTATGGCAGAAGCCAACACAACATGGTAACACAATTATCCTCCAATTAAAAATAAATCTTTAAAAAGGTCCAGCAGCAGGAGCTGATGCACCACATTTCCTCATTCATATCCCATGAGACGGGAAAAGAATCTGGCCTCCACTGCTCTCTTAAAAGAAAAGTAGAACTTTCCCCAGGCCTTCCAGCTGATCTACTCTGGAGGTTCATTGGCCAGAATTGAGTCACATGCCATTCCTGAATCAATAGCTGGCAAGAGAAATGAGGTTGCTCCTAGACCAGTCAGCCTACTCCATGAGTTAAGGCCAGTTCCTCTAAGAAAGGTCGAAATTTCACCTCACTGGAAAAAGTGAAATGGATCCTGAAGAACTCAGACTAAGTTCACAACTTTTCCCCAAAACACTCTACACATGCGCCTGACTCGCCTACTGGGCAGGAAGAGTTCTTTTATTTGAACATCTTTTGTGTTGTGTGTGTGGCATTACAGCTCATTGAAGACCCAGTGGAGATCATCAATAGCAAACTGGAAGTCCAAGCCTTTGAGCGCATTGAGGACCACATCAAACTCATCGGCTTTTTCAAGAGTGAGGAATCAGAACGTAAGTCGTCTGTCCACCAGAGCCTGTCAGTCTAAAGGCTCCTTTCCCAACAAGATGTGTTAGATTATCCAGAAAGAAGATGAACCATCAGCAAATAGAGGGAGACTCTTTCTTACACCCTGTGCAATGGGACAAATGAGCAGAACTTATGCAAAACAGGTGGGGGAGCTGAAAGGATACTGAGGTTGGGCCATGTTCTCTGACCTTGAAGGGGGCTCGTCAGTCTTAGACAGATGAGAGAAAAGCCCTTCCTCCACTTTCTCCACCTGCCCATCAACCTGCAGGATTCTCTCCCAACATGGGGCAGAAAGGGCTATCTCCCTGACATTGGCAGCTCCCATGGTCAGCAGCTAGAGAGCTTCTCAGTCACTTGGACAGCATTTGAGGAAAATCTGGGTAGGGATCAGCTTGGCAGCTGTAGCACAATGTGGGAAATTGCTGGTCAACCCCCACTGACCTTGGTAGGCTTGGTAGGCTGCCTGCAACAGCATGGCCACACCCTTGGGTATATTCCCTTTGAAAGCTTTGTGGCCAGGTTTTAGGTGGGCAGAGGAACATATTGGAGCATCACTACAACCTACACAAAGGTGACTGGGGTAGCGAGTGGGAACCAGGAAGAGACAAGAAGAGAAGGAACCATGAAGGCCAACTACTTGAGGACATTTTTTAAAGCGCTTTGGCAGCAAGCGTCCTATGAGTTAAGGCTTTTTCTTGTGTTTGAGCTGTGGAGAGAGAGACAGTGCTAGTAGGAGTGGTAATCATGAAAGAGAATTGGGTAGCATTAGTACATGGGAGGGTGCAAATAAGGGCTGCTTATGTCTATTTCTGGAATCTCCAAAATGTTTTGAAATTCTTTGTAAAGCCATTTCTGTATTCCATCTGCCAACTGGTATCCTTAGTCATCTCAACAACCCACCTACTTTCTCTCTCCTATGACTCAGCTCTCTTCTAATTTGCTACATAAAAGGTGAATAGAGATTCACCCTCCTTAAGGGTGCTTTGATAGGAAGGAAGCTAGCTAAGAACTTTCAACCCAGTTCTTTAGGTGACTTTATTTCAATTTTCACATTCCTATATAGAGGCTGGCTACTCTGGGTTCTCCTCCCACCCCCTTCTACTTTCTCCTCTTCCTTTCATTTCCCTTAATCCTTTTTTGCCTTCCCTGACCCCCTCAATTGTTTCTGTCCATCCCCATCCTGTTTCTCTCTCTTCCCCCATTAAGCTCAGGACAGCACAGAGGGTGGGAGGATTGGGATAAAAAGGACATCTTCTGGAGTTTCCCTGATGGTCCAGTGGTTACAACTCCATGCTTTCACAGCCAAGGGCCTGGGTTTGATTCCTGGCCAGGGTACTAAGATCCCACAGGCTGCACACTGTGGCCACAAAGAGAGAGAGAGAGAAGCATATCTTCCACTGTCTACCTTCCCCAACCCTAAATGAATAACAATAATTGCTCCATTCAACTAATGTATATCATATTCCAGGGCCTACGCTAGGAGTTTTCTGTAGATGCCTTAGTGTCATTCTCACAACTAGCCTGTAAGGTAGCTACCATTATTATCAGCATTTTAATGATGAGGATATAAAGGGACAGAAAGGTTGAGTGAACTCACCCAGTATCAAACAGCTAGTAATAATGGTAGAGCCAAGATTTACATCCCAGACAGCCCCAGACGGCTGACTTCAAGGCTCATACAGTGAACCACTGGGCTGTCCTTTCAAGACTTCACAGCTGTGTCAGGTCAAGGCACACACGAAACGTGACCATGCTTGTAAGTCACGTAGGGGTAAATTGGAAGAGATTTATTTGGGCTTACAAAAAGAATGTTTTTTCACTTTCTTAATATAATAATTACAAAATAATAGGAAAGATATCAAATATTACATTGTATAAAACTTCCAAGTAAAATATTTATAGATTTTGAATGAAAATCTTGTGCTTGCTTCTAAGAATACAGCTTTTGATATTAGGTTTTATGGTTGAAATAGCAATATACAGTTCCTGATCAGGTTTTAAATGATCTTTTCAAATTCTGGATAGTCACTCTTGACCAGAGACTTTGCTGGCACATGTAGATGGTGGCAAATGACAGGAAAACATTCATTTTTTTTTTCTTTGATTGATGAACCATCTTTTCTTGCCATTGAACAGAATTTAGATAATCTAATCTCTAAATTGTCCTTCAAGGATGTGAACATTCTTTCCATCTAACAGATATTGCTCTCCTTTTCAATGACAAATGTAATGTTAACATTTCTTATGATCATCTTAAAATATTTCAAACCCAGCTAAGCTTTTCCATACTACATATCTAAAAATAATAATGAGGCATTTTCTTTGGAATATGCAATTATCACTGTACTGGTCTTAGAACTTTTTCTTAAGATTTAAATAATAAAGTTAGTAGTGAGCCATTTTAACCTCCTATCTAAGGTTAAATTTTTGCTTTTAAATTGATAAACTTTGTCAGTACACTGTATATTTCACAGTGTCATTGCAATTTTTAGTTAACTTTTAGAGCCATTTTAACCTCCTTTCTAAGGTTAAATTTTTGCTTTTAAATTGATAAACTTTGTCAGTACACTGTATATTTCATATTATCGTTACAATATTCAGTTAACTTTATTCAGGAGCTCAGCAAGGTCCAGCATGTTTTGAAGCCAATAATTTATCCTTTGAAGTGCTTTCAAACCAAACATAATTCACAATTTTTTTCACTTCATCTCTTAGCTCATAAATTCTTAGTAAAACTCCCCTTGCACAGTGAACCTGCTTGAGTATGATACAGCAGAGACAAGTTTTCTGAACCTATTTCTTTACCTGGAACTAAGGAGAGAAGCTTGGTGTTGCTAATGGTAAATAATCTGTCTGCCAATGCAAGAGATGCGTGTTCAGTCCCTGAGTTGGGGAGATCCCCTAGAGTAGGAAATGGCAACCCACTGCAGTATTCTTGCCTGGAAAATTCCATAGGCAGAGAAGCCTGGAGGGCTGCAGCTCATGGGGCTGCAGAGTCAGACACAACGGAGCATACACACACACACACACACACACACACACACACACACACACACAAGAAGAGAAGGGGCTATGGAGGTGTGGGTATTATTTGGGTCACTTTTTTAATTAATTAATTTATGTGGCTGCATCAGATCCTAGCTGTGGCATGCAGGATCTTCATTGCATCAGGCGAGGTCTTCCACCATGGTGTCCAGATCCTCAGTAATTGAGGCTCATGGACTCAGTTGCTCCACAGCATGTGGGATCTGGGTTCCCTGACCAGGGGTCACACTCATGTACTCTGTACTGCAAAGTGGATCCTTAACCACTGGGCCACCAGGGAAGTCCCTGCGGTCACTTTTTAAAATAACAATCTCTTATATGGAATTCATACCAACAGATAAAAGTTTTCTAACAAAGAATTTCTGTGAATAAATACTGCTTGAATCTCAAAATTTCCAGAAAGAACTTGACAACACAGTCTTTACACCTTCTTGTCATTACAGCCTCACCATCAGTTCTGAAGCCATAAAGGCCTATGGTCCTCTTTAATGAATCAACTAATTAAATTATTCCCAATTATTATTTTTGAAAGAAATAATTTTTTAATTTACAAAAACAGTAATACCTTATGAAAGCCCATCTAGAATCAGATTGGCTAATTGTTAATGTATACAGGCATTAGCAAAAAGAAAGAAGCTAGGAAGATAGAACAGTAGAAAGGGAAGAAGGAAGGCATAAATTGAATAATTCAGAAAATTAAACAAAATCAGTTTTGTCCTCTTTAGAAATACCTAATACCAGATTTTGTTGATAATGTTGTCATGATGATTATTAGCATAATAAACGGCTATCATACATTCCATTGGTGTTAGCAGAAAAAAATAAATCAAAAGAAAAAACTAAATATTTTACAGAGCCTCACAAACCAAAAAAATCACTGATGATAAACCAACTTGGACTAAAGTAACAATCACACTGAGATGATCCGGTGGGGAAGACAGGGGAGCAGCCTCTCTCTAGCCGTGACGCTCACTAGACTTAGGCACAAAATAATTGTTACTGAAACAGAACATTCACTGAGGGGGCCACTGCTTTCAAATATAATACTAACTACTCAAAAATCTGAATGGTTGTAGAAAATATCTGGAGAGATTTATCAGTAAACAATTTTATATCTATCATGCCTCCTGTAACACACCCGTGGCCATCACACACTGGTGGAAAGCATCGTGTTGTTTTACTAGGCATCCCTGTCTCTCTGTTTCCTTCTTGCCTTTCAGAAGAGGCTAAGGTCAATGAGTGGGGAAGATAGGAGTTGGTAAGGCACCCAGGGAAGCAATTGTTGAGAATCCTATGTTTTCTGCTGTATTTTGAGGGTGACTGGTCAAGGAAGCGGAGAAGGCAATGGCACCCCACTCCAGTACTCTTACCTGGAAAATCCCATGGACAGGGGACCCTGGTGGGCTGCAGTCCATGGGGTTCCTATGAGTCAGACACAACTGAGCGACTTCACTTTCACTTTTCACTTTCTTGCATTGGAGAAGGAAATAGCAACCCATTCCAGTGTTCCTGCCTGGAGAATCCCAGGGACGGGGGAGCCTGGTGGGCTGCCGTCTATGGGGTCGCACAGAGTTGGACATGACTGAAGCGACTTAGCAGCAGCAGCAGCAGGTCAAGAAAGTGTAGTGGCACAGAAGACAAGGGCTTTGCAGATGATCTCAAGATTTTCTATTGAATAAGAACAATGGAGAGACAGTGGGGAAACTGGAAGGATTTAAAACATAGGTAGACTGGAATGGTCTTAGGACAGAAGGCTGCCTAAGACGTTTGGTACCCAATTAGAAAGGATCTGGAAGAACTGGGAGGCTACATCTCCCAGGGAGGTTGGACATGAAGGTCCAACTCCAGTTTGAACATGTAACTATGGATGCTAGTGCTAAGACAGCATGACAAAAACTTACTGAGGGAGATCAGGTAATGGTTAAGAATACCAAACTAAGGAAAATGTGAAGCTAAAGGGTCAATACCCAGTATGGAAAACTCAGAGTGATAAGGAAGAAAGGTGAGGAAATGCTAAGACACAACTGCAGTAAGCCTGAGGTTAAAAGTTGATGTTCAGGAGCCTGTTCCAGAAGGGGATAGATCAAAGTAACTGCATAGTCAGACTGGGAGGAGCCAGGTAGGACCTGGTCAACATCAAAACAGCACACAAGGGCAGGAAAAACCTCGGGATCACATGAGATCAAACAGAGCAGAAGACTAGACTGGGTTTCCTAGAAGCCAGCTGCTCTTTGGGTGAGGCTAAAGGCTCAACCACAGTTAGAAGCCTTGAAACCACAGTTTGAAGCTGGCAAATAATATTGCTCAACCCTTCTGCATCTTAAAAGGGATATAGACTGGCTCCTCGAGTGAAGAAGGGAGATCCTGGGACACAGCTAAAGGACATTCTTTCTATCAGGACAGGGGTTCCTGGAGGCAAGGAGAGGTTCATCAGGAACAAGAGGTCAGGGAAGGGGGGACAGAGGATTCTGATGGAGCCCACTGCTACCTTAGCTGAAAGTGAAAGTGAAGTCGCTCAGTTGTGTCCGACTCATTGTGACCCCATGGACTGTAGCCTACCAGGCTTCTCTGTCCATGGGATTTTCTAGACAAGAATACTGGAGTGGGTTGCCATTTTCTTCTCCAGGAGATCTTCCCGACCCAGGGATTGAACCCATGTCTCCCACATTGTAGGCAGATGCTTTATCATCTGAGACACCAGGGAAAATGCTGCCTTAGATAGACATAAATAACTCAGGTATGGCTATAACCATTCCACTTTCTGCATTTTCTCACCTTCTCTCTATTCATTCTCCAAATCTCTCACCCACCTTCCTCCCTTCCACCTAATCCTCTAGCCCAGCTCTCAGGTTTTATGATATATTTTCTGACAACCCAACTACTTTTATGAGGAATGAGTTTGTGTAAATTTGCATCAGCTTGTCCAGCTGCTCTTGTAGATTTTCCAACCCCAGTCTTGCCTGGGCTTATGCGCTTTCCTCTATTCCAACAACTATCACACTGCATTGTGGTCCTATGTGGGCCCATAACCCTCCTTGGCTGTGAGCCTTTGAGATCAGTGTACTTGTCTTATTCAACTTGCTGTCCCCTAAGTCAGCATTATTCTTGAAATGTTTTTGATTAAATATTAGAAAATTCTGCCTGCTTCTAGGATTCTAGATAAAGCTTACGCCTCTGACGATGAAGGGATATGAAATTTCATGAAATGGGAAAAAAAAGGTAATCTTATTAAAAATGAATGGCAGGATCATTGACTATAGACTTTAGGATTATAGACTTTAGGCAGAATCATCCACACGAGCACCATTTCCATCACCCTCACATATCAGGCAGGAGTATGAATATCTTTACCAAGCAGTAACCGCCTAGGTGTAGTAAGGCACAGCATGGCCACACTCACAGGATCTCATGCTTATATTGAGTCATTTAGATTCAAGTCTGGGGCCAGAATCAAGTCTAATAGTAGTATAGTCGCTCAGTGGTGTCTGAGTCTTTGAGCCCCCATGGACTGTAGCCCGTCAGGCTTCTCTGTCCATGGAATTCTCTAGGAAAGGATACGGGAGTGGGTTGCCATTCCCTTTTGCAGGAGATCTTCCTGACCCAGGAGTCGAACCCAGGTCTCCTGCATTACAGGCAGATTCTTGGTAAACAATCTGCATGCAATGCAGGAGACCAGGGTTCAATCCTTGAGTCAGGAAGTTCCCTTGGAGAACAGAATTGCTATCCACTCCAGTAGCCTTGCCTGGAGAATTCTATGGACAGAGAATCAAGCCTGGGTTTGGTTAATTTTAAGTCTTCCTCTCAAGGGATCAGAATGAAAAAAGAAAACTTAAGAAGAGAGAAAGAAAAACTGGGATTTACCCAAAGAAGTACTCCTGCTAGGAAATTTAAAATTCTTCTGTGATGTCACTTTTTATTGAGTTGCTTTGCATACTAAGTAGGTTTTCGTCTTACTTAGAGCTCACTTATACAGCAGGATGCATTCTCTTTAGAAGGTGCACTTATAACTAGCAGTGAGTTTGAGAGAAAAACTTCTTTTGGTTTCTCTCTCTCTTGTCTTCTTTGGTTTCACCCAATTTCCTAAAACACATAAAAGTGCGATGAAAAGTTCCTTTCTAGGGGACTTCCCTAGTGGTCCAGTGGTTAAGAGTCCACCGGCCAATGCAGGGGACATAGCCACATGCCACGGAGCAGCTAAGCCCGTGTGCCACAACTACTGAAGCCTGTGAGCCCTAGAACCTGAACTCTGCGACAAGAGAACCCGCAGTGAGAAGCCTCACACTGCAACGAAGCCTAGCGCCTATTTGCTGTAAATGGAGAAGGCCAGAGAGCAGCCACAAAGACCCAGCGCAAACATAAAAAAGAAGAGATCCTTTTCAGGATAGTTGAACGACAGTCCACCCGAATTCCTTGGGATTTAAAATTGTATCAAATGCTTCATCTAAATAATATCTATCAAATAACTATCCAGTCAGAATTAATTGGCTTCCCACTTTCTCTAGATTGTTTAAAAAGAGAAATTTCTGATGTAATGTGAATCTTGAAAATGTCTCTCCCTTTTATCTTTTTCCTCTTAGACTACAAGGCTTTTGAAGAGGCAGCTGAACACTTCCAGCCTTATATCAAATTTTTTGCTACTTTCGACAAAGGCGTAAGTACCTAAGAAACCTGTTTAAACACTTTAAAGCTTGAACTTCCCACCACTTTTCCTTCTCTTTTAGCAACACTGACACTCCTCCATCCATTAATACATTTGCCAGAAGTGTTAGAAATATGGCATTAAATTACCATTGAATAAGAAACGAGTACAACAATTATTAATTCAGAGGATGTAAGGGTATTTCTGAAAATATGCAATAAAAAGAGATGAACCACTCTTTATCACCTTCAACACTAAGAATCGGAAGTACATGAGCCTAGATGTGCCGGGTCACTGGTCACTGCTTCCTTTTTGTTTAGGGCCATCCTCTCCCTTCCTGGGGTTGTATACTTCCCCTCCACTGGTCAAGGATAGGGGTTGCATTGAGGAGGAGCACAGATCATCTAAAGCCCTAGTGCTTCAGAAAGTTACCCATTTCTACTCCTCAGGAGATGTCATTGGTGTACTCATTTATAATTCAATGGATCTATGTTTTCTGCTTTGTGGCAAGTGCTTTTTTAAGCCAAAGAACTGCAGAGATATAGGAACCTTGAATCAGTCAGTGGGTAATTTCTTTGGGGTCTAGTATGGTTGGAGTGCTCTTGCTCCCGTTATTACTAAAAGGGCTATTTACGGTTTTCTGTGTGTTGGGCACAATTTGATATATTGCATCTATACTGTTTCTAATCCTTTAAACAACTCTGAAAAGTAAAAACACCACTTCCCAGATGAGAAAAAAGATTCAGAAAGATTAAGTAGTATCCAAGGTCTCCAGCAAATTAGTAGTAGTGCTGAGATCACAGTTTAGGACAATCTGTACCTAAAATCCATGCCCTTTCTTCTGTACTACATCATTAAGTAGGAGACTCTGTATATGCTCTTGAGATTCAGGGTGTACACCCACACATTCACATTCACACATCTGCACAATACACATAACACATACATAACACACACAACATGCATATAACCACACACAACACACCAATACATACACACACAACATACAAGCATAACACATACCTCCTCACATAGTCACACTCACACCCACACAAATATAACACTAAGAAACTCACATCCATACACCACACACACACGTATACCCCAAACTAAAAGCTCTAAATCGCAATATTTACTAGGACAAATAAACTAGGACAAAGTTCTTGCGTTTTGAACAAATTCAAGTGGCAAAAGTTAAAAGCAAGACAGGTAAATGTTACTCCCAGTGAGTAGTGAGGCCTTGATGAACAGTATTCATGGGCATTGCTACCACATGAGGAGTTCAAGTTTTCTGTAAAAAACAAGAGTAAGCCTGTAAGTGCTGGAGCAGGGAAGGAGTATGATGAAAAGAGATTGCATTAACTCTATATACATAACCACTTCTATGGGTATGACCCCAGTCTGCAAGCCTATAATCCAGAAGAGAGCTCTATAATCTAAGTAATACAATCCAAACTTGAAGAACGCTTACCCTAATTGTGTGGATTAGAGTCGGGAGAGAGCTGGAACAAGAATATCAAAAGGAATAATAACTATCATTTATTAAGTACTTTTTATGTGTCAGGCTTTGCGCTAAGAGCTTTGCATTGGTTTTCTCATTTAATCCTCTCAACACCCCTGTATAAGAGGGATTAGGATTCTCAATCCATGGAAGATGAAACCAAGGCACAGAGAGACAAAATAGATCTGCTCATGGTCACATAGTTAGTAGGTCAGCCTGACTTCAAAGTCAAATGCTCTGTCCTACTGCTCTCAAGAGAAAGAAACAATATATGTCAACACTTAGCTGCCATCTGGCACACAGTAGACATTCAGTGTGAGCCAGTGCTGTTGTTAAGAAGAGGCAGTCATCTAAGCCCAGGTGAAGGGAGACTGGGAGGCGGTAATAGTAGAGAAGGGGAGGCCCAGAGAAGCATAAAGGAAATTCATCACTGCCGTTTGGTTATGATGGGCTGGGAGGGAATACGGCAGCTCCTGGGTACGAATTCATCTGAAGGAAGACAGAGTCAGACAGATAAGCTTGGCCAAGCAAGAAGGCCTCAGTTCCTAGAAGGCTGGTTCAATGCTGAACTCAGGGTAGTGTCTGGTTTTAGATGTGCCTTCCAGCCCAACCATCTGTGGCCCATGAAGGTGAGGTCAGGCTATAATTAAAAACTAACAGGGCTCTTCACTAAAAACTCTGAAAGACACTGAGTCGCAAGTGCCCCTGTTCATGTAGCCTTGTGGGATTTTATGACATTTATAAAGAGACATACTCTCTACCTCTACATAGAACACAGAAGGAGGAGCTGTGGCACTGGGCGGTCTCAGTCATGCCATAAGGTACTTAAGAATTTATAGTCATCAGTTGCAGAGTGGGGGAAACGGTAGGGTCCAGGAGGCGTGGCTGTCCCCAGTCCAAGCCCCACTGGTGCCCAGCAGGGGATGCTAGAGCAGAAGTGGGCGGAAGGACCAGTTAGGGAGACACACCACGGTAGGGAATGCCCGAGGGACCTGGAAAGGGAGGGGCTTTATAGAGGTTTGAAGTCAGGAGAGGCAAGGGTCCAGGAAACCCTAATACAGTCCCAAAGATGAAAAACCAACTGGCAGAGGTTGAGATAACAAGGGGACCTGGCCACGGTTGAGATGGAGAGAAAGACAAGGGAAGACACACAAACAGCTTAAGATTCCAAGTCTCTGCTTTGGGACAGTAAAGACTGTAAAGTTACTGAAAACACTAGGAAATCTAGGAAGAAGAATCTGTAGAGGAACATAAGACGGAGTGCTGAGCTCTGATTTCTACAAGTTGGGAAGACATTCAACTGTAAGGATCTTTCGTTTATTTATTCATCCACTCACCTAGCAAGCATTTATTGAGGGCCTTTTATGTGCCAGACACTCTTCCAGATGCCAGGCGCACAACATTGAGCAAATCAGATTTCTGTCCTTGTAGGATTTAGAGTTTAGTATGTGTTGGGGGAAGGAGAAGATGGGAAGACAGAAAGTAAGTAAACAAACCAATAAAAATATGTTAAATGCATTATATGAGTTGGAGAACTGTAATGAGGATGAGATATCAGGGCTGCTGATGTAGATTTGGGAGTTTACCAGTTTCCAACCACTGTCCATGTTGGTAGGCCCCAAGGAGCTTTTACAAACATTGGTTCGTGGAAGTCACACCTGGAAATTTGGGGTTTTCTTAGCATTATGGCCAGGCCCAGAAACATGCATTTTCTAAGAGCTCCCTGGGAGATTTTAGCCGGCACACAGGTTTGGGACCAGCACTGATCAATGGATCTTGATCCTGTATCAAGCCACACAAGGGCCCAACCTGCCTGAAGCAAATGGAGCAAGAGTCAGAGGACTGAGGACAGTGTCCTGTCTATGGCACCTCACAGCCTGAAAATGTCAGTTCTAATTATCTCATGCCATCTCCCACTGACCTGTTCTTTTCTTGGAGTAAACAGTGAGAAGCAAAATCATTTGTTTGAACCATATTGGGTCAAAATAAGCTGTGATTCTCTAAACAAAGTTGACAGAGAAGACAGATGTTGAGAAGACCTAAATTCATTGAGTTGGTTTCATCTGCAACAACCGAAATGGCTTGCTAACTTGTGGAAAAACACGTTATCAAAATTTACACATGTGCAAATGTCAGAAGAATGGCCATTGTACTTTGTAATCTTCTTGCCTTGGCAAACTCCATTCCAACTAATTATTTTTTTAAAAAAAGGACAAATGAATTCATGATTGAATCTCTTCAGATTTTAATAGTAAAATCCATCCTTTTTTTTTCTTTTCTCCATTTATTTTTATTAGTTGGAGGCTAATTACTTTACATCATTACAGTAGTTTTTGTCATACATTGAAATGAATTAGCCATGGATTTACATGTATTCCCCATCCCAGTCCCCCCTCCCACCTCCCTCTCCACCTGATCCCTCTGGGTCTTCCCAGTGCACCAGGCCCGAGCACTTGTCTCATGCACCCAACCTGGGCTGGTGATCTGTTTCACCCTAGATAATATACATGTTTCAATGCTGTCCTCTTGAAACATCCCACCCTCGCCTTCTCCCAGAGTCCACAAGTCTGTTCTATACATCTGAGTCTCTTTTTCTGTTTTGCATATAGGGTTATCGTTACCATCTTTCTAAAGTCCATATATATGTGTTAGTATACTGTAATGGTCTTTATCTTTCTGGCTTACTTCGCTCTGTATAATGGGCTCCAGTTTCATCCATCTCATTAGAACTGATTCAAATGAATTCTTTTGAATGGCTGAGTAATATTCCATGGTGTATATGTACCACAGCTTCCTCATCCATTCGTCTGCTGATGGGCATCTGGGTTGCTTCCATGTCCTGGCTATTATAAACAGTGCTGCGATGAACATTGGGGTGCACGTGTCTCTTTCAGATCTGGTTTCCTTGGTGTGTATGCCCAGAAGTGGGATTGCTGGATCATATGGCAGTTCTATTTCCAGCTTTTTAAGAAATATCCACACTGTTTTCCATAGTGGCTGTACTAATTTGCATTCCCACCAACAGTGTAAGAGGGTTCCCTTTTCTCCACACCTTCTCCAGCATTTATTGCTTGTAGACTTTTGGATAGCAGTCATCCTTACTGGCGTATAATGGTACCTCATTGTGGTTTTGATTTGCATTTCTCTGATAATGAGTGATGTTGAGCATCTTTTCATGTGTTTGTTAGCCATCTGTATGTCTTCCTTGGAGAAATGTCTGTTGAGTTCTTTGGCCCATTTTTTGATTGGGTCATTTATTTTTCTGGAGTTGAGCTGCAGGAGTTGCTTGTATATTTTTGAGATTAATCCTTTGTCTGTTGCTTCGTTTGCTATTATTTTCTCCCAATCTGAGGGCTGTCTTTTCACCTTGCTTATAGTTTCCTTTGTTGTGCAAAAGCTTTTAAGTTTCATTAGGTCCCATTTGTTTATTTTTGCTTTTATTTCTAAAATTCTGGGATGTGGGTCATAGAGGATCCTGCTGTGATTTATGTCGGAGAGTGTTTTGCCTATGTTCTCCTCTAGGAGTTTGATAGTTTCTGGTCTTACATTTAGATCTTTAATCCATTTTGAGTTTATTTTTGTGTATGGTGTTAGAAAGTGTTCTAGTTTCATTCTTTTACAGGTGGTTGACCAGTTTTCCCAGCACCACTTGTTAAAGAGGTTATCTTTTTTCCATTGTATATCCTTGCCTCCTTTGTCGAAGATAAGGTGACCATAGGTTCGTAGATTTATCTCTGGGCTTTCTATTCTGTTCCATTGATCTATATTTCTGTCTTTGTGCCAGTACCATACTGTCTTGATGACTGTGGCTTTGTAGTAGAGTCTGAAGTCAGGCAGATTGATTCCTCCAGTTCCATTCTTCTTTCTCAGGATTACTTTGGCTATTCGAGGTTTTTTGTATTTCCATACAAATTGTGAAATTATTTGTTCTAGTTCTGTGAAAAATACCATTGGTAGCTTGATAGGGATTGCATTGAATCTATAGATTGCTTTGGGTAGTATAGCCATTTTGACAATATTGATTCTTCCAATCCATGAACATGGTATATTTCTCCATCTGTTTGTGTCCTTTTTTATTTCTTTCATCAGTGTTTTATAGTTTTCTATGTATAGGTCTTTTGTTTCTTTAGGTAGATATACTCCTAAGTATTTTATTCTTTTTGTTGCAATGGTGAATGGTATTGTTTCCTTAATTTCTCTTTCTGTTTTCTCATTGTTAGTGTATAGGAATGCAAGAGATTTCTGTGTGTTAATTTTATATCCTGCAACTTGACTGTATTCATTGATTAGCTCTAGTAATTTTCTGGTAGAGTCTTTAGGGTTTTCTATGTAGAGGATCATGTCATCTGCAAACAGAGAGAGTTTCACTTCTTCTTTTCCTATCTGGATTCCTTTTACTTCTTTTTCTGCCCTGATTGCTGTGGCCAACAGTTCCAAAACTATGTTGAATAGTAGTGGTGAGAGTGGGCACCCTTGTCTTGTTCCTGATTTCAGGGGAAATGCTTTCAATTTTTCACCATTGAGGGTGATGCTTGCTGTGGGTTTGTCATATATAGCTTTTATTATGTTGAGGTATGTTCCTTCTATTCCTGCTTTCTGGAGAGTTTTAATCATAAATGGATGTTGAATTTTGTCAAAGGCTTTTTCTGCATCTATTGAGATAATCATATGGTTTTTATCTTTCAATTTGTTAATGTGGTGTATTACATTGATTGACTTGCAGATATTAAAGAATCCTTGCATTCCTGGGATAAAGCCCACTTGGTCATGATGTATGATTTTTTTAATATGTTGTTGGATTCTGTTTGCTAGAATTTTGTTAAGGATTTTTGCATCTATGTTCATCGGTGATATTGGCCTGTAGTTTTCTTTTTTTGTGGCATCTTTGTCTGGTTTTGGAATTAGCGTGATGGTGGCCTCATAGAATGAGTTTGGAAGTTTACCTTCTTCTGCAATTTTCTGGAAGAGTTTGAGTAAGACAGGTGTTAGCTCTTCTCTAAATTTTTGGTAGAATTCAGCTGTGAAGCCATCTGGTCCTGGGCTTTTGTTTGCTGGAAGATTTCTGATTACAGTTTCGTAAAATCCATTCTTATTTAATTGTACCATCCATGAAACAGGTCTGGGTCCCTTGGACATAGTCGGCCCCACTAAATATTCATTGAAGAATCAATCAGTGCCTCAGTAAGTCAAGCCTCCTTCAGTATTTACCATCCAAGATACAATTAAAAGGAAAAGGAAGGAATTGTCTGAGATTCAAGATGAGCAAATTCTATGGTAGTGACAGGGATATAGGGAACGGGCCTATATAGGGGATATAGGCCTCTACAAAATTCTGCTCAGAGTGTCCAAGATACAAACATCATAATCGAACTTCACATTCATGGTCTTAACACTGCACATCCTTACACACACACACTCACACACACAGGTGCATCTCCACAGTTTACCTTAATGGAGGGTGTGAAGAGTTGCTTCTCACCTTCAGGAAGCCTTCATTCTGGTAGACTGATCTGTGGATGAGTTGATGAGAACCTGTTACAAGAGGAATAAGGAAACATCTCCCTACACCATGCACAGTGCCAATCTGATATTTAAAGGAACATAAATTCCTTTCTGTACAATGTCAAGGAAAAGGTAATTTGGAAGGAAATGAAATGGAAAGTTGGAATGGGGGCAAATTGGCAGTTCAGAACACTCTGCTTTGACCAGTTCATCCTCAAATTGTGCCTCAAGCTCATCATTTGTAAAATAAGTATAATAGTAGCTCTGACCTTGTACAATCAAAGTGGAGATTCATAAAGTAATCAACTTAAAACACTTTGCAACAGTAACTAGCACACAGCAAGCACTCCATATGTTTGCTATGATTCATTTTTGTTCATCTGGTCACCTCCTACAAACACAGTTTCCTGGTTCCTAGGATATGTAGTAGGTGAACTCAGAAAACCAGAATCCAATGTCATTTTCAAGCTCATTCTGTGAGGGCCCAGCTTTGTGAAGAACTGTGTGTAAACCCACCCCATGGTTGTACAGTTGCTCTTTCCTCCCCTTTCCCCTAACCACACTCCCCACCCCATCATCCACACCACCCCCATACCGTAGAAGAGGGGAAAAAGAGAAAACCCCACACCTTTTTGTCCCTTAAAGCAAAATCAACATCACCATTAAATCTCTTTGACAGACTTTGGCTCTTAACACAGCTGTTTTTGTTAGCTCTTGAGTAGCACGTGGGTGTTGCTTTCCCTTAAGTCCTTAAAAAGTGTCTTTTTGGAATACAGTGACCCGGAATTAATAGCAAGTGATGACAAAAGCCATAGGGATACCAGTGCTGGCTCAGAATGGACCTCCCTGTGTAACAGCTTATGTAACACCAGTTCCTCCCCGTCCGCAGTTGGTCACGGCTGCCTGGGCCTCTGCACCGCTGGTTACCACCACAGGGCGTCAGCTCTTAGGCAGTTCCTCTTTAGTTTCAAGGGAACCACTGTTCATCCCTGTGCTTTCTGGGACCACAGCTCTGAACTCGAAAAGAATGGTATTTGGTTTTCTACAGAGCGTTCCACATTCCAAGCCTCTCGAATCATTTCACAAAAGGAGATGTGAGCTCAGCAGCTCTGCCGGTGAACACAGCAACCATTCTGTCCTGACCAATCTGCATAGCCATGTTAATCAAGAGAGCACACAGCTCCCAGCCTATGGGCTGGCTCCCCATGCTTTCTATTGGACACAGGGTGAGCCACTCATCCTCGCTTGCTGTGTACCCTCCCAGCATTAGCACTGAAAATCTGAATCCTGGGAAACCCCTCCACCCTGGACAAACCAGGATGCAGGTCACCTGCTGACAGGTAACCAACCAGGCAGTTCCCAGAACCTCAGAAACCATCAGACACACCCAGGACTGAGAGACAGCCCTCGGCCTAATGCTTCAACTGAAATAGCAATTACAGTTTATGAGCTGATCGGGGACAGACTAATGGGTTGGCCCCTGATTCTGAGTACCTGTGTGCTTTACATGGTTTCCATCAACTGCCTGGTCTATCAAAATCGGTTCAATTAAATCCATGCATCCCAGGACACTGAACATGGTCTGCTGACATTTGCTTCCACCCTGGCAAACACAGTTCAGGGATGGTGATTATGGAATTAAATTTCCCACCTTCCATTCTGACTGCTCTCTGGCCCTGACTGGATCTCATCTGCCAGAGAGGATTTTTCCTCTCTATTTTTCCTTTGATCACAAAAGGAGGTGGGTCCAGCCAGGCCTAGGTGCTGAGTTCCTGTCATTTCAACATTTAAGTTAAAACCACACATACACTCCCATGTCTTTTGCAGAGAACACACACACTTGTAGCTGGACAACCCATTGCTACTTTAGATACTGTTCAACAAAACTGTTGTCTTGCTTCTAATTGTTACAGGTTGCAAAGAAGTTGTCCTTGAAGATGAATGAGGTTGACTTCTATGAGCCATTTATGGACGAGCCCATTGCCATCCCTGACAAACCCTACACAGAAGCGGAGCTCGTGGAGTTTGTGAAAGAGCACCAAAGGTGCCCCAGATGGCATGCAGGGAGTGGGAGCAGGGGTGATCCAGGGCCTGGGGGGATGCAGACAAGCCTCTCAGTCCCACCATTTCAGACCCCCAAGAGCAACCTGGAGTTAGCACCCCAGCAGAACTGAACTCGGCAGTGTGGCTTTGTTGGTCATTGATCAGTGGCTACATTTTCTGAATATGGGTTTACCTTTGCAAACAAAGTTAGACCACCTCCCCGCAGTGAAGAAATCACCTCCTATAGTAAGATGTCACAAGTGAAATTCCACAATGATAATGATAGTGATTTAATGTTAGCATCCTAAAGTATGATGCCAGATGCTTTGGGAAGCTATTTTACCTAATCTTCAACATTATGGGGGATATAACAAATTATATCCTAATTTTACAGATCAAGGAATTGGGCTCAGGGTAGTTAAGTAAAGAAGCCAAGGATGAACATTTTGTGCATAGAACTTCTGGGAGAGGAATATTTGATACCATTAGCACTAGCATGGATCAGCATACTTTTTTTGTAAGGGGCCAGAAAATAAATATTGCAGGCTTTGTGGGCCAGATGGTCTCTGCTGCAAGCACTCAATTCTGCCGTTGTAGTGAGCAAACAGTCATGGGCCATATGTAAACAAATGTGTGTGGCTGTGTCCCAACAGAAGTTTATTTATAAAAACAGGAGCCATTGGCTGGATTGGATCCACCAGCTGTATGTAGTCTGCTGACTTCAGCTCTTAAGGGAGAGACCATACCAGAACATGGAACATGGTGGTGGGTTTACCGCCTCATCCACCCGCTCTCCCCTCCTCGCGGTCACATAGGCTCACTGAACGTGGAGCATCATGACTCATCACTGGGTCGGCCTTGGTCCCCACAGGGAAGAGGCATTCGAATGAATAAATACCAACAAGGCTAACAGTATTGGCCAACATTCAAAAAGAAGTGAAACTATGAGCAAAAGATAGATCCAACCGGCTCCTCCAAACATCCCTCAAGGGCTTTTGATGGATCACCCGGTGATAAAACTACTGTAGCTCTGGGCTGTTTCCTCTCCTGGGTCTCCTGAATCTGGGCCTGCTCAGGGTTCTCAGGAATGCTCCCTGTCAGTGAGGAGGGAAAGGGCTTCTTGACCTGGGCATAAGCTGACTCCGTTCCCTGTGACCCATTATCTGTGATAGACTTTATAATCCTGGGCTCAAACAGGCCTATGTAAAGGCTTCAGGCCCAGCTGTGTGTGACACACAACAGGGTCCATCTGCTCTGTTCCCTTAAGAGAGAAAACAAGTACGCAGAACTTGGGGAAGTGAACCAACATCTCATCCTACATTTCACTGTGCTGGGGCTTTGGTTTCAGCTAAGATAATCCCTATTCAAGGAAGTTTATCTTTTGTTCTTTTCCCAGACCCACTCTACGTCGCCTGCGCCCAGAAGATATGTTTGAAACATGGGTAAGAAAGTGGCAAACTCTTTCTGCCTTGTAGAGATGAGTGCATTCCCCAGGAAGAGTACCCCTTTGAGTTCCAAACCTCAAACCCAGTCTTATTTGCCTGGAGTGGATGTCTGGGGTGGTGGAGAATTTGACATGTTGACAGCATCACAGTGGGTTACAACTCCGTTCCCCTGGGCTGGCCATTAGGCAAAATTACTCTATCTCTGAGCTCATTTCCTAGAGTGACTACTGGCTTTCATTCACTGGCCACCAGAAACCCAAGGTCACAGGTAGAAGCTCAGACCATACATTTCAGACTTGGGCTCAAGTTGAGAATCTGCCACCTACTAGCTTTGTATCCTACCTTAAATCACGTGGCCTTTCTGAGCTTTAGCTCCTGCATCTAAAATCAGGCTCATTGTAGGGACGAAGGTATGAAGAACCCAGACACAGTAGGTACTCCGTTAGTGCGTGGTAGCTGGTTTTGTAAATATCAACTCAAGGCACTGGAAAGTGCCGAGTCAGATTGTCCCCGAGGTCTGTGTCACAGACAGTATGTCAGGTGGGTTAGCATTATAAAGAGGGCCTTGAAGATACACACCCCCACCCCACCCCAGCTTTATACAAAATTCAGTAAACAGTAAGAACCAAAGTCTGTGAAGCTTTTATCAATGCATTTCATGTGCCCTTTTACTTGGATCTCTCAACAGTTCTGGAAAGTGATAAAGAACAAGTATTATTTTAGCTTCCTAGAGAAACTGACAATCACACAGATTAAATCAACTACTCAAAGATATATAACTAATAAGCATTAGATCTGGGGACTTAAATTTAGACCACCTGGAACCAAATCTCTCGTTTTCTGCAGTATATATCCTAGAGTGGACCATGTCCCCATAAGGCAACATTTTGGTGGAGAGGGAGAGAAGGGTTGGTGGTAGGGAGAAGGAGATTAACATGGAAGCATGTGTTTACTAATTCTCTAATTCCGAGTCTAAAGTGACAGATGAACAGAATCATGGAGTAACTTGACACTCTCTGTTTTACTGGCATGTAACGTCTTTGGATATCTGAAGGTAAAACAAACATTTCACACCAAAGGCAAATAATTCAGTCTGGAGGAGTGGACTATTTAACAGCAACACAGCACAATAGAAACATCTTTTCCTAATATTTAAACTTTTCAAAAATTTAACATTTAGGAGGTCTTGTTATTGGATTTTAAAATAACAAAAAGGGTATAACAATGCTTTAAAAATAATATTCCTTTTTAAAAATATTCTCACCTTTCACTTAAAACAATTTCAGACTTATAAAACACAGCGCAACAAATTCCATGACCTCTTTACCCAGATTCCCAAAATGTTAATGTTTGGCTTTATCTCATTCTCTTGATATAGAATTTTTCTGAACTGTTTGAGAGTAAATAGCAGACCCAATTCCCTTTTGCTCCTAAACACTTCAGAAGTTGTATAAAAACAAGAACTTTCTCTTACATAATCAATGTGTGCATGCATGCAAAATTGCTTCGGTTGTATCCAACTCTTTGCAACCCTATGGACCTTAGCCCACCGGGTTTCCTCTGTCCATGAGATTCTCCAGGCACAAATACTGGAGTGGGTTGCCATGCCCTTCTCCAGGAAATCTTCCCAACCTAGGAATCAAATCAGAGTCTCTTGCGTCTCCTGTATTGGCAGGCAGGGTCTTTACTACTAGTACCACCTGGGACGCCCACATAATCACAGTATGCTTATCCAAATCAGGAAGTTAATACTAATACAATTCCACATTTAAATTGACCAGTCATCACTAATATCCTTTATAGCAAGAGAAAACATTTGTTTTTTCCTGGTGCAGGATCCAAACCTTGATCCAAGGCTTGTATTTGACTGTTATGTTTTTTTAGTTGCCTTTAATCTGAAATAGGTTGTTGGTATGTCTTTGTCTTTCATGAGACAAGGTACCATTTCAAATCGAGAGTGATTATTACTGTTCTGTTCAGCTATGCCTGTATCTTTAATTCTTATTTTGTTTGTTCTTAAGAGATAAGTATCTAGGCTCCTGGAAGGGAAACACTGCAAAATTGTAGAACCCTTCTCTCAGGTCTTTTCTCACTGACAGAGCAGTATCACACCCAAAACCACACCACCGTTGTAGGAGAGTCCTGCCCCCTCCTTCTGATCATGGACACCTCTCAAATCACCCCCCTGCACACTGCTCTGAAGAAATGTTCCCTCTCCCATATCAGAGGTAGATATTCAGAAAGGAGGTTTGCCGTCTGGCTTCACTGGAACCCATTCTCTGCTTCCTTTTCACTTAATAAGCTACAGCTTTTGCTATACTATAAAATAAAAGTGATGGCTCACACTTTCCACATTAGTATATATTCAGTTGCTTTCTAATTGGAAAAGGGCTGTGTATTGAATTCAACCAGGCAGAGAAAAGGGCAACCAGAGGGGTTTAGTCCTTTCCAACACCCCATCATGGAATATCCATACGACATCCCCAGAAGCCCTAGCCAGCCCCTCATCCAAGTCTCCAACTAGGGAGAGAGGGCAGGATAGGCCACCCAGGGTTATCTTCGCATCCTGAAAGAGGAGCAGAAATCAGACAGTCAGAAGGACCTCGGGGAAGCCACTCGGTCCCTATCCCATCCACATGTACCCATTTTCAGGGCCTACTTGGCCACAGCAACTTACACCGCACAGGCTGGGGAAAGTGACCAATTCATGAACTTCAGAATCTTGATCTTCAATACCCACTTGCTTAGACATTGCAAGAGATTTAAATAAAATAGAAAAACTAGGTAGGGCTAAAGCAACCATTGACTGGCTTCTCTCCCCAATTGTACAGGTTTTTACAGCAGCAAACCACAGAAAATATAAATTACTATTCCCAAAATACTGGTATGTAGCAATATTTGCTGTGTGTAAATCAGACAGCTATTTATTTATTTACAATATTCAAAGAATGTCCAGACTCAATGCTGACTTGTCCCTCTGCTTTGAGACTCCACCTCCCCACCAGCCCTCCACCCTGGCCAGTTGTCAGCCACGGTCCTTCGCAAAAGCCCACAGAAATTGGACTCGGAGGTTCTTTCTGAAAAAATCTTCCCTTGATTGCAATAGGAAAGTAGTTCCCAGAGGGGGCCAGAGACCTGCTTCAGTGAGCCCCTACATCACTGACTGTCCCTTAGGGAATCTAACAGTTGCAACTATTTTTCTTCTCTTTGCATCTCTTCATTCAACTTGAGAGCAAACATTCAACAGAGACAGGAAGGAAACAGAGTTACATATGAACAATGGTAATATCTGATTGGTGGGTAACTGATGTTTTACTTCTCCTTGGTATCTCTAGTATTTGCTAATTTTCTTCAAGAGGTATGTAAGATTTTTATCACTATACTCTTTAAAAAAAAAAAAATCAACAGACATTAAGCAGAACCTATTACATTGTGCTAATCACGTATTAAAAATAAGCACTGCTGTCCTGTCCTTAGGAATTCAGGGTTGAGTAGATGAAACAGTCCCAATAATAATAGAACACCAGTATGTTTGCTGCGATGACACAGGGACATATAAAGTGCTAGCAAATCTACACTAAGGTAGTCATCAAAGTAACTCCCAAATTTCCACTTCTTTGGGGGATCTGGTGCTCAGACACTTGGCCTAAAAGCTCCTCCTTGGCCTCTTTCGACTTAAGGAAGAGCCACTGACCAGCATTGGCAACATCTTCTGCAAGCCTATGGAGAGACAACAGATTAACAGAGCCCATTCTCTCTCTTGTTGGGAATGTCAGAGAGGAAAATTTTCCCTCTACCCTCTTAGGTCTATTTCTTAGGGCCTGCAAATTAAACTGGTAAATGACAGATTGGCAAGAGGAAAAAACAGAGATTTAATTAGCTATTCATGCACAGGAGAAACGTGACTCAAGGAGAGACTTATACACCATCTTAAGGGGGAATGGGGGGGGTGCAGAGTAGCACTTCTGGGAGAACAAAATGACTTTTTTTGAATGATAAATAGGCCCTTAGGAGAGTAGATGGCAGATACGATAATTTTGTGATAATGTCTGTCTGAGTGATGACAACTGCGTTCTTGGGGAGGCTCTGCTTTTAGGCAGATAAAAGATTTCAGGAATTCAGATGCCTTCAGCCAAAACAGTTTTATGTCACAGTGGCCTATTTGGGACCCCGTCATTGAGAAAGAAAAGGAATGGACTTTGGGGTCAGACAGAGCTGGCTTGAATCCCAGCTATGTCAAGTGCCATCTCCATGGCTTTAGGTAAGTCACTCAATTCTTGAAGCATTAAACAGGAATCAGACTTTGAGATTCAGAAATAATGTATTTACAAAGTACCGATACATTTTGTGGCAAGTGGCAAATATTATTGTTGCCATTTTCACCATCATTATTATTTTAAGCCATAATCCCTTCCCTCAGAGAGCCTGCCATCGAGTTGAGAGAGATTTGTGCAATTAAAAAGGTTATTTTCAAGGTAATGTGATGACTAACTGTGTGATCTGCACAGCAAAGGCTGTGGGGTTCAGAGAATGCCCCTGGGGTGTTCTCAGGCCGGTGGATGGTCAGCTTGGCTCTTCCCCCACCTTGCACATTGGATTCACACTGAGTAACCCTGATTTACCAGCCTGACCATGGATTCTTGCTCTGTGAGCTTATTACTGAAGATACCTGGCACTGAGAAGCAACTGCCTCTTTGCAGGTATTCAATACAGGTTTGTGTGCTGAATCTTTGAGATCCATAAAGAAAGAGGCTCTTTCTCTGGGTTATGGTTCTTCATCCAGGGGCCATCTCAGACCTGGGGAGTGACAGCCATATTAAGAACAGCTTCTTATCAAATTAATATGGATTCTTAATTCTAAAACTAATTTGCAAATGCAGTGTAGAAGGGTATACAGAAATGAAGCCTTTTTCCTAGAGTTAACACTGCTTACTTCCAACTGATGACAGGAGACAGAGACACAGGGTAGCCTAATGAGCACTGATCAGGATATTCTGTCTGGCGGTAATAGCAAATGTAAAACAGTGAAAGCTCAGACTCCCCTTCTGGTTGCCGTCAGATTTGTGTAATAAACCTGTACTCACATATGCCTGCACACACATATCTGTAAAATTCAATTCCCCAGAGTCTGACCATGGCAGTGCCCACTCTCTTGTTTTTAATAATAATATTTTCCATTTAATCTCTCTTAGACCATTTGGAGGTTTTTGTCCATTCCAAACTCAAAGGGAAAAAAAAAATTAGCATTTAGATAGGATTGCACCAGCATTAAAATCAACTGAAATGGAAACAGAGATCATGAGAGGTTTGAGATGCCTGGAGTTTTTTTTTTCCCTAGGATGATTCTAATATGACATTCGCGGCACCCAGTGAATCCCTCTGCTGGTGTCAGCGACAATCATATTCACTTAGATTTGTCCCTGGTACCTCATTCTCACACAGCTTCCTCTCCAGGTCTCCCGAGGCTCACATTTCTCATAAGAGGGGCCCCTCCAAGCTCCTGCTTCTCCTTCTGCAGGAATCATCAGTGCAGAGGAGACACACGGTGCATATACAACCCTTTCTGCTCAGGACATAGAGACATGAGATGCACCTGGTTGCCCATGGATTTGAAACACTCTCTCTAGATTCTCTACCCCATCCCAGCCTCCACACATACTTTTACTGTCACACCCTAAACTTTCCCTAAGTCTAAATTCCAGAGTTCTCCTGCAGCTGCCCACTCTCAGGATCTATCCTGCTTTGGCAAGCAGAAAGGACCCCTAGGAAACAACTTGGAGGTCACACCCAGCAAAGCGGTAGCTACTGACCACACAGGTTCTGCTTCTTCAATAAGAGATGTCTGAACAAAAGCACTACACAGATGTAGATTCTTGTGTGAACAAAACAGACCCACATCCGCACTTATCTCATAAGAATATTGTCTGCTACCTGTTTGAGGACAGTTTCGGGATCTGTTAGCAGCATTTGCAAGTTTCTATAATCTGGTATAACGCTGATTATATTTGCTGGCGGTGAATTCTTGAAACAGACCGACACACGCACTCACGGAGCTGTGTCCAGAATGCTTTGTGGCTCTCAGAGCTCCTGATGAACCAAACTCACATTCTTCCTCATTTTGCCTTTTACTGCTGCTCTCCTGGATCCTCCAGCCCACAGAAGTGAGGCCCTTTTCATGCTAATGTCTGTGTGTGGTTGGTGTTTTCCTGTGTTGCAAACCCACTGATTAAACTCCACACAGTCTTCCCCGCGGCTCATGGGTATTCCCTTCCTGAATGTGTGCGCCTGCGTCCATCCCGCTCCACCGCCTCCCATTTCCATTCCAGCCTCTGAGTCTGTACGGGACTCACTCTCTGGTATCTTTCCACCCAAGAGAGTAACTTTGATTCTTCTCTCCCACAGGAAGATGATTTGAACGGAATCCATATTGTGGCCTTTGCAGAGAGGAGTGACCCAGGTAGGAACCCTACCCCCTGTCCCCACTCAGGCATCTTAGACGAAAACTGACCTCTCTCTTTCGTCAGCCCTCGCCCTCTGTTGCGTCATTTCCGGTCCTCCGCAACCGCAAGGCACCGAGCGCCCCCTGGTGGTAGCCTATTAGGTATGACTCCACATTCAAGTGTGCACACAGCTAAGAGTATGACCCTGGAGAAGGAAATGGCAACCCACTCCAGTATTCTTGCCTGGACAACCCCATGGACAGAGGAGCCTGGCAGGCTACAGTCCATGGGGTCGCAAAGAACCGGACACTACTGAGCGACTCAGCACAGCACAAGTGAGTATGCACCTCCTTCTGCCTAGCTGCCTGTCTATTAAGAAGCACCAAGGACTGAGGGGGAGGATATTAAAACATCCTAGCTTTAAGGGTGTGTATGTGTATGTGGGGGCTGTGCTTAGTCGCTCAGTCGTGTCCAACTCTCTGACCCCAAAGACTGTAGCCCACCAGGCTTCTCTGTCCATGGGGATTCTCCAGGCAAGAATACTGAAGTGGTTTGCCATGCCCTCCTCCAGGGGATCTTCCCAACCCAGAGATCGAACCCTGGTCTCCCGCATTGCGGGCAGATTCTTTACCACCTGAGCCACCAGCGAAGCCCAAGAATACTGGAGTGGGTAGCCTATCCCTTCTCCAGGGGATCTTCCCGGCCCAGGAATAGAACCAGGGTCTCCGGCATTGCAGCCAGATCCTTTACCAGCTGAGCTACCAGGGAAGCCCCTGTGTATAGGGGGAGGGAGGTAAACTTCTGTTCACATTTAAACTTCATTTACCAATGTTGTGATCTAGCCTATATGAATTACAACCCTACCTTAAAATAACAACTGTGTATCCTTTGGTCTGCAAAATATTGTCTATGCTTGGGAAACTTCATAGAAAATATTCTGCCAAATAATGAGAACTGGGCAAAACAAGCAGCTTATTTCTAAAGTACAAAATGACCCTATAAATGGGTGTTAACCTGGTCAAGTGTTTCCTGGTTTCACTCTTTTTAACACCAGTGGAGAGTGAAGTGCAGGAAAAATTAATTTTGCAGGTGGTAAAATTCTGGATTCCTTCAGCAGTGCTCTGTGAATAAAGTTTCCCAAAGGGAAGGGTAAGCGGTGATTCTGAAGTGTGCTTTGGAAGACCTGGGACAATCTAGAACACAACCAGAGAAGGCAGGGAACTTCCGTTAGGATGGCTAAGCAGCCAGGCTTTGGGCTATGAGGTACCTGGGCAGGGTTGCCCAACCTGATAACGCCACCAAGCCACCTGGGACTGACTGAAACAAGCTCTGAGCCACGTGCTGATGCCCTATGGGGCTTGGGAACCGCTCTTCCGGGTAAGACACATTTGTATAGTATTTGCCTCAGCCTCTCATAGATTCATTCATAAAGACATAAGGAAGTAGAGGGTCAGAGAAGTTCAACAAACTGCCAAAGGGCTAGTGGGAGGCCACAAAGAGGGAACAATTGTCCCATTCATCAGTATATACCTGGTTCTTGTCTGTGCCTTGACACAGAGTAGGTGCTTAATAAATACCCGTGGGCAGATGATTAGATATGCTGATAACTGAGACCGAGCCCAACTCTTCACTGTCTGACCAGCATTTTGTTTGTTTGTTTGGTAAAACGCTATCAGCCTCCACAGTTTCTTACAAACTGAAACCCGAATGTTTTTCTCATGCAATCTTTAAAATTGAGGTATAATCCACATACCATAAAATACATCGTTCTTTAAATATTTATGTATTTGGCTACCCTAGGTCTTAGTTGTGACATGCAAACTCTTAGTGGCAGCATGTGTGATCTAGTTCCCTGACCGGGGATCGAACCCACCCTCTGCACTGGGAGACTGAGTCTTAGCCACTGGGCCACCATGGAAGTCCCTAAGGCTCACCTTTTCTAAGTGCAATTCAGCAGTTTTACTATGTTCACAAAGTTGTGCAAACCTCACCACTATCTAATTCCAGAACACTTTCATCATCTCAAAAAAATCTCATCTCAATTAGCAGCCACTCCTATTCCCTTTTCCTCCACCCGCTGGCAACAACTCAATGTACTTTCTGTCTCTCTGGATTTGACTGTTCTGGATAGTTCATGTAAATGAAATCATGTAATATGTAGCCTTTTGTACCTAGCATCTTTCACTTACCATAATGTTTTCCATATTCATCTGTGTGTGGTATGTATCAATAATTCATTCCTTTTTAGGGTCAAATAATATTCCTTTGTATGAAAAACAAATTTATGCTCCAAATTATCTGAAAACTTCCTCCCCCTTTTTTTCATTAATTTTTTGGAATGTTCACCGATGTCCCAGTTTTCCCATCATTGACTTGCAGATTTGGGAAAACTCCTCAAGAAAACCTAATCTGTGTCCAAAAAAAATATCAATACCTTTCCAGCTTTTTCCGCACAATTCTGGCTACCCCCAGTCCCTGGAGAAGAAGATAGCAAAGAAGCCAGTTGCCCAAGGTTTACAAGCTATAATCAAACAGAATGGGATCCCTGGTGTTGTGTGAACAGAGATGAAATGGCCATCAGCAGCAGCCTGCTGGCGAGACTCCAGGGGGCTTCCTTCCCCACCCCCTGCCCCCTCCCAGGATTGTGGGGAGGCCTGTCTGGCTCTCTGGAACAATGGAACAAAGAGGCCTCGGAGAAGTTGCAGGAACCTGTTTGACCGAGATTGCTGCTGTAATGAATCAAGCTCCTGAAACTACTTCCACCTCCTCCCTGCGCAAATATCCCTGGGCCCGAAGCTGTGTCTTGCCCCACAGGAGCCCATGCTGGGGCTTGTTACTGGGAAGCAGGAAGAAACGCGCTGGGGGTGGAGGTGGGGGAGGGAGGACGAGCTCACAGCATCTTTCCTCAGGGAGGGGGTGGAGGGACTGGCCCGCTCAGGGCTGGGAAAGAGAAAGGTTGTTCCGTGAAACTCCCTGACTAGTCAGTCATTACTGCAGGTCACTGATGTGTAACCAGGGCATAGGGGCCTGACTGCAGGACTAGGAATTTCATTCCTACCCAGACAGTACTTCCTGATATACCTTGCTCTTGCTAACAAGCTCTGTGTGGCCCACTGTACCAACCAAACCCCTACCCACTCACCAAAGAAAATAATACAGCTCTCTTAAAGAGCTAAGAGTCCGGAGGAAGTGCTGTGAGCTTTATGGAGGTGGTCCTATTTGGTCCTTAAAGCCACCCTGTGATATATGCATGATGATGATCCTCCCAGCATCAGATAAGAAAAGTGATTCTTAAGGGTTAAATGACTTGCCCAAATCACTTGCTGTATTCAAGCCAAGATTCAAATTCTGGCAGGCTTTCTTGACCTCTGACCACATCGTGATTCTGATGAAGATGAGGATGATGGCGATTTATTGTATTCTTAGATGAAGTAACACCACATGAGAGGTACTACTTTTATTCCCATTTTACAACTGATGAAGCTGAGGAGACCCAGAGCAGCTGATTGGCTGGGGAGCAGTGGGGCTGGAATTAAACTGAGCGCGGACTGGGTGCCAGGCCCCGCCCTGAACCACAAAGCCCTGCTTCATGTCTACCCGCCCCTCAGAATGACTACCCTGTGGAGTCTGAGTGACCGGTTAGCCTCCCCTCCTTCCTCTCCGCTGTCCTTCACAACCCTCTGCACCTCCAACATTTGAAAAAACCCAAAGAGGTTCAGTGAAGCACTCAAGATGGCACGGTTAGAGGCGGCGCAGGCACAGGAGCTTAGATTTCTGGTGGCTGCTTTGGGCACTGCCCACCCGACCACGCTACCTCCCTGGGGTGGCCCAAGCCAGCTGCAGGCTCTGAGCAAGGCACGGGGAGGTGGGAGCCAAGAGCGCAAGAAAACGAAGTGGGAGTGAGGAGAAAGGAGCCACCTGGAAGCTTGAGAGCCCGATCAGTGAAGAAAAGTCAAACTTCTCCCCACTGATGCCACCAGATTTGGAATCTACGATTATTCAGCAGCAGCAGTAATAAAGGTCTCTCCGAGTGACCTGGCCTCTCAAGGACTCTCCCAGCGGTTCCGACAGCCCCAGTAAAGGGCTTGTGTTCCCGGGCTGCAGACTCTGCCTGCTCTCTGGCCCTGAGCACAACTGCTGGATCTCTTCTGCGGTGAGCTCTCCTCCCTGTTGCGACTGCAGGCAGGCCTGGCTGGAAAGGACCTTTACAGCTCTCTGGTCTTGCCCAGAGCCTTGCGGTGCTGCCCGGCTTCCTCTTCCACAGCCTCCTCTCAGCTCTCGCGCTCAGAATGCAGCCAGATCTACTGTTTGACAGGTGTGAAAATGAACCATCTCCCCTGCCGCCCCCAGAGGTGTCTGCATCAAGCTGACATCTTCTTTAGAGCACTGGATGAAAGGGTCACAAAGTGGCATTTCTACGTGAGCTCATGCTGGATAGATATCCTCCAAGGGCACCAGGGACATTAGCACTAACAAGCTGGAGATGCACTGAGGCTGCTGTCTGAGCCTATGGAATACAACCAGTGAGGGGCCCTGAGTGCAAGAGTCCAAGCCCTTGTTCCAATTGAGTTTCAACAGCCTCAGGTTCTTGTAAAATGTTTTTGACACTAGTTGCCTCAAATAGGAACACTGACTGCTTAATTGAGCTTCCAAATTCAAATTTGATCAAATTTAAAATGCAGTTCTTGCTAAATATAGTTCCAAGCACTTAAATATCTGCACATTTCATCCTCACAGCAGGTCTGTGCTTATAGGTAGTCATCATTGTTCAGTCGCTAAATCGTGTGTCTGACTCTTTGCGACCCCATGGACTATAGCCCCCCAGGCTCCTCTGTCCAAGGAATTTCCCTGGCAAGACTACTGGAGTGGGTTGCCATTTCCTTCTCCAGGGGATCTTCCCAACCCAGGGATTGAACTCGTGTCTGCTGCATTGCAGGCGGATTCTTTACCACTGAGCCACCAGGGAAGCCCTTGTAAGCAATAGGTACTGTCTTTATCATCTTCCCTGATATGCAGTTAGGGAAACAAAGGTATGGAGAAGTTAAGTAGCATCCCTCAGGCACGTGACTAATCAGTGGTAGAACTGGGGTTCCAACGCAGGCAGTCCAGCCTCAAGCCCTGGACTGTAACCGCCACCTCTGCTCCTGTATCGTTTGCCTTTCCCACCAGTTCCAGGACCCAAGAGCTTGAGCTTCCCAGACAGCACTAGTACTAAAGGACCCACCTGCCAATGCAGGAGACATAAGAGACGAGGGTTCGATCCCTGGGTTGGGAAGATCCTTCGAAGAAGGGCATGGCAACCCACTCTAGTATTCTTGCCTGGGAAATCCCATGGAGAGAGGAGCCTGACAGACTACAGTTGCAAAGAGGCGGGCATGACTGAAGTGACTTAGCACATATGCACATACGCAAGAGCTGGGAGACAGAGAGGGGAGTGCTGTGGTAAGGAGTGATCTAACGTCTCAGGGGCCAGCTCAGGGCTGCGGGGCCCATACCATGTCCCCCATCTCTCTCTAACAGGTGACTGAGTGACTCACCTTGTCAGGGATGTGCTCTCAACTTTGTCTCCCACGGCTCCCAAAGGGCCCAGGTTCAGATGCCATGCGGCTGCTCAGGTACTGAGTGGGCCTTTCTGAAAGGAGACCTCTCAAGTGACTGCCCTCCACACCTTTGTGTCCCAGCATCTGCCCCTGGGTCTGATACATGTGGGCACACAGAATATACCCACCCAGTGACACCTGGAGCCCTCCTATTAACGAAGGATAAACATAGTGAAGAGTACTTGACATGAATTAAATGCTGATGGAGTGGGAAAGAAAGAAGACAGGGAAAATCTTTGCAACGAGCCCCCAAGGTCATGGGGGAGCTTTTTTCTCCATTGTCAGTTGAGGAGATAGAAGCCCCAGAGAGGTTAAGCGGCCTGTGCAGGGTCTTCTAAGTCCAGACACAACCTGCAAGCCACGTGATGCCTGCTTATCTGTGGCACCTCCCTCAGAAGCAATAGTCACAGGACTTGGCCATCCAGCCCTGTTCCCCAAGCCTAGGCCTGTCTCCAGGAGTGAGACTCTGAGTCCCATAACTGCACCTGGGGTAGCAGTGTGGGGGTGGCGGGGGTGTCTCTCAGCGTATTTATGGGATGAGTGCCGCCAGCCCCTGAGGATGGGTCGGGAGGACAATGTGAGGGCCTGGTGGGCAGCGTGCAGAGGGCCTAGACCTGTTACTGCGGGGCCCTTGCTGGGTCTGAGACACACGTGTGTCTGCCAGACAGGCCCTGGCTGCTGGCATGGTTGAGACTGGCCTGGAACTGGTCCCCCAGGGCTTGTGCAGCCTCATTCCCACCAGGCCCTCCCTGCCTGGGAAGGAGGAAAGCGTAATCATCATCATCTCCTCCCACAAAGATGTGATTCCCAGAGGCCTTCTGCTCGCCGTGGGAAACCTGGCTCAGCCTGAGCCCTCCGCTCTGGGTCGTGGGATCTCAGGGTCCAGCCTCGTCTGGCACGGAAGGAATCAGAGCTCTCACTGCATTGGGCTCAGTTGTGTCCTACTCTTTGTGACCCCATGGACTGTAGCCCAGCAGGCTCCTCTGTCCATGGGGTTTCCCAGGCAAGAATACTGGAGTGGGTTTCCATTTCCTCCTCCAGGGGATCTTCCCGATCCAGGGATCAAACCTGCATCTAGTTTATTGGGTTTTTTAAAAATTTATTTATTTTTAATTGAAGGATAATTGCTTTACAATGTTGGTTTGGTTTCTGCCATACACCAACATGAATTAGCCATAAGTGTACATATGTCCGGGGTTTCCCAGATGGCGCTAGGGGTAAAAAAGCCACCTGCCAGTGCAGGGCATGTAAGAGATGAGGGTTCAATCCTGGGTTGGGAAGATTCCCCTGGAGAAGGAAATGGCAGTCCACTCCAGTATTCTTGCCTGGAGAATCCCATGGACAGAGGAGCCTGGCGGGCTACAGTCCATGGGGTTGTGAAGAGTTACACACGACTGAAGCGACTTAGCCCGCACACACGTATGTACGTATGTCATCTGTAACAGGGCCCCAGTTTGAGTTCCCTGAGTCAAACAGCTCATTTCCATTGGCTGCCTATTTTATGTGGGCTTCCCTGGTAGCTCAGACGGTAAAGAGTCTGCCTGCAATGCAGGAGACTGGGTTCACTCCCTGGGTCGGAATGATACCCTGGAGAAGGGAATGGCAACCCACTCCAGTATTCTTGCCTGGAGAATCCCATGGACAGAGGAACGTGCTGGGCTACCCTCCATGGGGTTGCAAAGAGTCGGACCCGACTGAGCAACTAACACACACACATATATATTTTACATATGGTAGTGTTTATGCTTCCATGCTACTCTCTCCATTCGTCTCACCCTCTCTGTCCTCCCCCTCGCCTGTGTCCATAAGTCTGATCTCTATGTCTGCATATCCATTGCTTGCATTCTTTACCACTGGCCCCTCTTCTTTATTTGGATCCAGCTCTGAGATTCCAGGCACACTCAGGGAAATCACTGACAGCCAGCTGAACAGGCTGTGGCTCAGCTGCAGGCTAGAAAGAAGGGAAGGGGCCCATGACTCCTGGTGAGGGGGAGGCAAAGGCCAACAAAGGCCAGCCCATCAGCCCCCAGGTCCACCCTTGTGTCTCCCGCTGTCCATGCCCTCGCTTCCCTCACGTGGATGCTTTCACTCCTGGTGCTCGAGTCTCAAGCACAGACTTGAGCAAAAAGATGCAGCAGTTTGGGTCAGTGTGTGGAGACCACATGTTGTGGGCTGTGGAAACAGAACCCGAGGTGTAGACCAAAGACCTGAGTTAGAATCCTGGCTCTGCTACTTGCTGGTGTGAGATGCTGGGCAAGTCAGGGACTCTCCCTGTGTCTGAATTTCATCCTCTTTAAAATGGAGATAATAACATCTTCCTACCCTCCACCAGAACTACATACAAAGATTAAATGCAGAAGTACTTAATAGCCAGTAGCCAGTAAATACTCGAGAAATACCGGTAAAATCAAGGTTGGGCAACATGATCTCAGGCTTCCTGCACATAAAGAGCAATGCCCTGTGTGCATAAAGGAAGAAGTTGGAAGATGGACTTCTTGAGAAAAAAGGAAATTTCAGTTTGATGAAAGAAAAGAACTCTTGGCTGTCTGGGTTATTGATTCTATACTAGACCTTTAGGGAGTCCAGAGGGTCTCAGCGCTGGAAACATTCAAGAGAGAAGACAGACAAATGTTCTGGGTGGGGCTCTCTATACACCTGCCTGGATATGTGGAATGTTTGGGAATCCCTTCTGGCTTTGAGAATGGCGGCTTCTCCAACTAATGACCACAGAGAATAGCTCTCTACTTTCAATGGTGAAATAACTGCTAGTCTACAAATCTCAAAATAATAATATTTCCTCATTTTTCTTAATCTACCTTTTAAAAAAGAATTATAGGCTGTTCTTTTTGAGAAATACATGGTCACAATCTTAAAAGGCCTCAAAGCTGGGTATATCATTGATAAGAAAATGGTCATTAATTTCAAACTCATTCATTCATGTAGTTGCAACTGTGAACTAGTGCTTAACATTGAATTACAAAAGTGAAATATGGCTCCCAACACTTGCCTTCCTGGTCAAAAAGGGAGGGTCCACAGTGGATGTGTCCCTTTTCCAGGATACCTGTTTTACAAAGAAACAGAAGTGGTCCCTAAGAAGAAACTGAACTTGTAAGTTACAATTTTAGTGACTGAAGACATATGAGGCCAGTGTGGCTGTCTCAATTCTGCTTTCACAGATGAATGAGAATTCATTCCAACGATGATTCAAGGCTGGGGGTTAACAGAGGTAAACAGGGCTTGCGAGCCTTGGATCAGGAATATCAAAATTAGCTTAATGACTTTAAAACAAAGTAAGTAAGCCTTGCTTTAATCCTGTACTGAGGCAAGGTTCTCATAGTCATACCAGCTGCTATAGCCAGCCCTGCAGCCTTCAATCACTGAATCAGCAACAGGGACCAGAAGGAATCACTCTATGATATACCGCCTCCTGGTGTAACTGCATAGGAAAGTGTCTTCTCTGCCACACGGGGCCAAAACTGTATCTAGCCCACCCTTGTGCCCAGATCCTTGCACTTAAGACATATGCATTGGATAAACAGATGAATGGCCAGGTTCCTTGTACTCAGGCAGAAGAGTGTCTGAGAATTTCAGAAGAATAATAGCTAAGCCTTACTTTGTGTCAGGCACCATCTAAGTGTTATAGACACTAACTCATTTAACTAACAATCAGTCCACAAAATCGGTACTATTGTTATCATTCCCCTTTTAGACGAGAAACCAAGACATTAAATGACTTGCCCTAAGTCACGCTCCAAACGGCAGACCCAGGATTTGGACCATTTGCCCCAAGTGTCCACATGTTTAAGCATCAAGCTGGGCTGACTCTCTGAAGAACAGGTTCTGTTCTTGGAAATATTCAGGGATGCAGAGGGAGTAGGCCCTTTACAGAATCCGTCATCCGGGATGTCAAATACTGCCCTTGACTCTGGATGAAACATCCCAATGTTAATGGCAACTCATTTATTAATTTATTGAGGCTTGTTTTTTGAGCTTTTCTCGCTCCTCCATAGGCACAATGAATATTCTCCTCACAAAAAACGTTCTGTATTCTTAAAAACAAGCATTAAACCACAATTTTGACTTATCTTGTTTATGTAAAAACAGATCATTTGATTTTTCTTGCAGGACCCAATTTTTGTTCCTTCCATCTTTCTCTTTTTGTCTCCAAACCTGCTCTGAAACAGAAATGTCCCTGTATGTACATTCCTATTTATAAATCGTGATATGTGGGTTTTCCATCCGAAACAAGCAGCGCCATCTCGTGTGTTCGGCTTCTGTTCAGATCTTAGTCCTCTGCACTCGTACCTAGACCTGTGTCTGCCTTCCCTTACGTCAGTCAGTCTTCTGCACCTCAGCTTTACTTTCTACATGAATTCCGGACTGTGTTGTTGAATTTCATCCTCTCTGTGAATTTCTGATTTGTCACATGTGATCCTCACTTTCCAGGGTGCGGGCAGCCCCACCTTATTTGTAGCCATCCATCTCTCATTGGCTGCTGAGAGTGGTGACTGATGCTCTTGAGGAAAACCCGCCAGTGCAGTCTGTGTATTTGATGATACATAAACCCACAGCTAACCCAGGTGGCACCATAGTTCCCTGTCCTGTGACAGCGACACGCCCAGAGAAGGCAGATGCATGGTGTCCAGGTAGCAGCAGCCAATGGCCCTCCGGAGGGACCTTCTCAGCCACACCTACGGGCTGCCGGAGGAATAGCCCCACCTCCACTCCCACCCCTACAGTGATAGATGATAAACTCTGAAGCACAAAACCCCATCCATCTCTGTCAAACAATCTAATTTGTCATGTAATTCAGCGGATAGATGAAAAAATCACCCAGACCACCCAGATCTCTGCAGGATAGGGCTGCAGGCCATAAAGACCCTCTTCTCTGCTAGAGGTAGTTCTGCCTTCCAGGAAACAAGGGCTGAGAGGTCCACTCTGAATCTTTAGTATGATTTAGCTACACTTAAAGAGACTACACCAGCTCAAAGCAGAGTTGCTAAGAATAGTGTGCATTTTGCCTAGAGTGTATTAGGGATGAGGAAATGCAGGGAAAAACCTTTCCCAAGAGGCCCCAGGTAGCCAAACAAAGGCTAGGATGCCTGGAGAGAGGAGAGGCGTGTTCAACAGAGGCTGCTGAGAGGGGTTCAAATTGACTGGTGGTGGTAGTCGCTCAGTCGTGTCCAGCTCTTTGTGACCCCATGGACTACAGCCCACCAGACTCCTCTGTCCTTGAAATTCTCCAGGGAAGAATACTGGATGGGATTGCCATTTTCTTCTCCAGGAGGTCTTTCTGACCCAGGGATGGAATCCCTGTCTCCCGCATTGCAGGCAGATTTTTCACTAAGCCACAGGGAAGCCAAATTGACTGGATGCCATAGATTTCTTTTCCAGTATGTGGTCCACCCAGGCATGGGGACAGGTCTTCCTTATATCTCTGTGTGTGTTAGTTACTCAGTCATATCTGACTCTTTGCAACCCCTTGGACTGTATAGCCTACCAGGCTCCTCTGTCCATAGAATTCTCCAGGCAAGAATTCTGGAGTGGATTGCCATTTCCTTCTCCAGGGTATCTTCCCAACCCAGGATTGAACCCGGGTCTCATGCATTGCAGGCAGATGCTTTACCGTCTGAGCTACTAGTCATCACTTGTCCCCTTCATCCCAATTGCTGGGCCTCTTCAGATCCATCTCCCCTCAGCCTCATCTGTGTCCCCCCAGAGAACTAAGCAAGGCCTCCTAACAGTCTTCTCTGTCGTAGGGCTCTTGCACCAGAGGGTTCACCAAGAAACTCTGAGGTCTTTCCATTTTCCTGAGTTTTATTCTAAAACAAACCATGAGTCCTCTATACTCTGGGGTTCCTGGAAACCATGGAGCTTTTTATATGTGGATACATGGGCGTGCTTTTCCCAACACTTGGACTTATATACACAAACACATACACACTGGTACAGAGCTTATTCTCAGGGACTTGTTACAACCTAAACTCTTTCTTACTAATTGGGAGTCGGGGAGAGAGATGTTGAAGGTTTAGGTTATGCTTTCTCTTAACAAACATTTCTTTTTTTCTTACTAATCAAAATTTTTGTTTATGACATGAAGTTTTTCTTTCTCAGTTCTTCAAGGTTTAGGCTTTCTGTGCTCTTGAAGCCATCAGCTTGTCTTAATGAGGCTTGTATCTGCTTTTCACATGAATCATCCTTCCCCTGGGGGGGCAATGAATGCTGTGAATTGAATAAGAAGAGGGCAGAGCTCTCAAGGAAATAGCCCCATTCACTAACTCAGAGCTTTGAAACCAACTTTCGTAAAGAACCTACCTGCCAATGCAGGTAGACGTAAGTGATGTGGGTTTGATCCTGGGTCAAAAACATCCCCTGGAAGATGGCACAGCAACTCACTGCAGTATTCTTGCCTGGAGAATCCCATGGACCGAGGAGCCTAGTGGGCTGCAGTATACGGTCACACAGAGTCGGACACTCTGAAGCAACTTGGCATGCACACATCAATCAGAAGTCCACTTAGTTTGAAAGTTTTAGGAACTTGTAGAAAACTAAGGATGCAGGCTAAAAGTTCTTGGTCAACAGAGTGAATGTTCTGGGGAGCTCTGAGGGATAACAAATTATCCGTTTTAAGAGATGGCGCAGAGCACTGAACACCAGACTGGAGTTTCTCTGTTCTGGGGTTGCACTTTCTGACTCCTCGGCTGGTCAGTTTTTACAGGCAATTTAGCAAATGGAATTTAGCTTTGAGTTACAACCAGGCACTTCGCTGTGAAACATTTAATTTCTTTATTCAAAATGTTTACCGTTTCCTTTGAATAAGCTGCTTTGTGTCTGGAGTTCTCATCTGGCTCATTTTGTAGAATAATCCTGGAATTGAGGGTATGCGCCAAATAACCTAAGGAACCCTCATGGAAAAGCGGCACTCTGCTTTCCCTCTTAGAAACCATGCATGTGCAGAGCTTACTAACCTTCTTGCATCCTGCTTCAGATGGCTATGAGTTCCTGGAGATCCTGAAGCAGGTTGCCCGGGACAACACAGACAACCCGGACCTGAGCATCGTGTGGATCGACCCCGACGACTTTCCCCTGGTGAGTGGCTCAGACTGGGACCTCGTCCTCGGTCACCGTCACAGTCTCATGTTTGTGTTTAGCGTGAGAACTGGATGCACAAAGGAGGAGGTAAAACAGGAGGGGCACTTGCAGAAGCCCAGTGGCTGCCTCTACCCAATGTGAAGATCTTGGCCCCCGCGACAGCACTGAACTTAAGGCCTGGTGCCCACACTGACCTGGTAAGACTTACTGTTCTCACTCCCTGGAGGCCAGAGTTCCTCGGGTCCCACTTAAGTGTGGGTGAAATTCTTCTGCCAACGGTTCCATAGCTGCCTACCACTCCTTGCTCTAACCTCTTTCATTTTCTGAGGGGGACCATCACTCTGGGGCAACCCGAGTTTCTAAGTAATAAACCTTCAGAGATGAACATTCTGCATGGAGTTGAGAACAACCTCTGGGAAGGCAGGGACCCTGTCTGTCCTGTTCATCATGCTCTCCTAGCATAATATCTAGCACCTGTTGAATGTGTAAGGCCCTTACACTCTTGCTGGGTCAATGATCAAAGCCTCGATTATGCTTCATTTTAAAGAAAATAAACAGAATTTGTAGCAATATGTGAGCCCAGTGGTAATGAATGTAACTCATATACTCTATTATATGCCCAGAACTATGGTAAATTCTTTACATGCATCGTCTCATCTAATCCTCTCAACAACCCTATGAAGTACAGATGATTGTAATACCTATCTTACGGGATGACAACTGGAGAGGTTTAAGCTGTAAGTGGTAGATATGATCTTCTAACCTAGGTCTATGTGATGCCAAAGCTTGGTCTATTAGTCAATAGACCTTAGGTTGAGCTAAATGCTGATACTCAATACTAGCTATCATTAGGATATAAATGATAGGGACTCCCCTGGTGGTCCAGTGGTTAAGATGCCACACTTCCACTGCAGGGGTTATGGTTCCATCCCTGGCAGGGGACCAAAGATCCCACATGCTTTTCAGTGAGACAAAAAATAGGAAGAAAAAAAAAAAAGAATATAAATGATCTCTATCTTCTTCCAGGAATTATCATTTGTTGCATAGGTCACAATTGATCAAACTATGATTAAATATACAAAAATGAAGGGTGTCAGTGATCTCAGGGGTCCTGGAACCCAATCCTACATAGAGGATGAGTGAATCGAAGGCAGAGAATTCCATGTCACCTAAGGCCAATGTCATGATTCTGGGCAACCATAACATAGTCATGGCCTTATAAGATGCTATATGTTATAGTTTTGTTTGTTTAGCTGTTACCTGGTTTTAGTTCTCATTTACCTGGACTATTTTGTTTTGCAAGCTCACAGATGGTCTGCTTTTCTCCTGACCTGCTCTCTTTGCCTTGCTTTTTGCAAATAAGAAATCTTCAGACTTCTGATTTCCAAGTTCTTGACTATCCTCTAGTCCCCATCAGACCATATATTTGTTTGGAAGACTTTCTACCACTGAACATCTCCATTTTCTTACCCCATGGCCCCTTACTCATTGAGTCCTGCCCCTATTAGTCCACATGAACCCAAGTCTGTCTGAATGGAGAAGTCTTCTTCTTTCTTGCATGCCCATTTACAGCACACCACTGCTTTCCTAGACATCTCACGAGCAAACAGGCTCAAGGTAAGGGGTTTTTAAGTGAGATATTGTGGAGGGGAATGGCTCCTTCACCACATATAAACTATAAAAGAACCACAGGGAATTTGGGAAACAACTTTGGACCATCTCTGTAATATTCTTCCTTCCAGCTGTAGAAGCTTTTATATTACATGCTTTCATAGTTTGTGTTATGACATCTTTTTTCCATGCTTATTTAAAGTGCTGGATGCCAAGTCTTCAGTTTCCTCCATGCCCACAGCTATTTTGAAGACCTTTAACCAATGGTGGCCTCATTACTGTGATGGCATGGCAGGTGGGTCCAGCCACAAAAAGTGGTTTGAACAGGGGATGATGCCTGCTGTCTAATTTCAATTTTTGTTGCTACAGCTTGTTGCCTATTGGGAAAAGACTTTCAAGATTGACCTCTTCAAGCCACAGATTGGAGTGGTGAATGTGACAGATGTGAGTATACCTCATGAAAGCTTGCTCAGATAACTTCCACCTGCCCTGGTTTCTGCCACACAGCCCAGACTGTGAGATCCTGTATAGGAGTCCATCCCCTCATGAAATGAGCAGGACCCTTGGCCTTGCTTTAGCAAGCTTTAGCTCAGGAGACTTGCCAACATGGACCGATCCTAGTCTGAGTCAGGGGTGGGGTCAGGGCAACCAAGAATGCTTTTGCTTTTCACCTTATATCCTACCATTCTTTTTTAAAACTGTTTTAATGTAAGCAGAATTTTAATCATTATTAGTGATTTAAAAAAGTGAAAAAGTGAAAGTTGCTCAGTCATGTCTGACTCTTTGTGACTCCATGGACCATATATCATCCATGGAATTCTCTAGGCTAGAATACTGGAGTGGGTAGCCTTTCCCTTCTCCAGGGGATCTTCCTGACACAGGAATCAAACTGGGGTCTCTTGCATTGGAGGCAGATTCTTTACCAATTGAGCTACCAGGGAAGCCCAGTAATTTGAAAATTAGTTTACAAAATAATAAATGTAGAATTTCCCAGGTAACTGAACATCTACCAAGAGAGTGAAATGACATTGCTAAAAAATAAAAAAAGAAGAACATTGCTAACTGGCTATATAAACAAACAGTTGAAGGATTCCCTGGTGGTCCAGTGGTTAAGACTCTGAGCTCCCAATGGAGGGAGCATGGGTTCAATCCCTGGTTGGGGAACTAAGATCCCACATGCTGTGTGTCTAATAAATAAAATAAAACAATTTTTAAAAAATTGAAAAAAACAGTGGAATATATATATATTATATATAATGCAATGGAATATAGATTTCCTTTTATATTGCACAAACAGGATACTATGCGTACCATTTGCTACTAAGCATTTCTGTTTAATGGGCTTTCCAGGTGGTGCAGTGGTAAAGAATCGCTTGCCTGTGCAGGACATGGGTTCGATCCCTGGGTCGGGAAGATCCCATGTGCACATATTCCTGATAAATGTAAGGGACCTGGGGTTCACTCAGCACAGTCGCTTGGAAGCCTCTGGCCTGGCTGATCCTTCGTGCACTCACTCTCACACTCATTCTGTCTCTGGATGCAGGCTGACAGTGTGTGGATGGAGATTCCAGATGATGATGACCTGCCCACAGCTGAGGAGCTGGAAGACTGGATTGAGGATGTGCTTTCTGGGAAGATAAACACGGAGGATGATGACAATGACGATGAAGAGGATGAAGACGACGACAATGACGATGATAATTCTGATGAAGAGGACAATGATGACAGTGATGACGATGATGAATAGCCTCCAACTCCAGACGAGTTTCACGAAGACAAAACCACAGCTACCCACTGCCATGCAGACAGGCAAGGTGGCAGCGAGCAGCCCCGGCCCGCCTCCAGCCAGTTCCTTTCCCTTTATCGACACCTCTTTCCCCACTTCTTTCTCATCAGATGTGCAACTCGGCAAATGCCTTCCTAAATCCAGCAGTCCCACTCACTCAGCAAGGATAGTGGGGAATTATTGCCATGTTGGCTGTCTTGACTGTTATGAAAAAGCTTTCATTTGTTGTCAGATCATCAGTGGCCACGGCAGTGCCCGAATCTGGTTGTCTAGAGAGAGCAATCCCCTAACACCTCAACTCAAGTTTACTTGTTTGACTATGATGGTAGCAGAATGGACAGCTTGCTAAATCACAAGCATGGCGTGACCTTACAACCAGAGCCCAGGGAAGACACATGGTCCATTTAGCCCCTGTGCCTAGAATATTAGTTAGGATCCCTCCTCAAGCCGAGAGGATCCCTCTTAGGGAAGGCTCAATCTTGGAAACAGGTTTTGTAAATCAGCTTCTCTTGGTTCTATTAAACTTATTATTTTAGGTGTAGATCTGACCATTATGAACTCAGATCCAAGCCTTTGGATGGCTATTGAGAGGTTCTGAAAAACATACATACTGATGTCACCATCATTTCTAGTATATTAGGATATTGGGACGGGAGGTTGGTTTGCTCTCTGAACTTCCCCGTAGATGACCTTCTTGCATATACACACAGGGGTCGGGGGAGCTAGAACGATTAAATGTTTTAATTCTTTCTGATGTTTTTAGGTCTCTGATGGGGTCAGCTGGCGTCCTAGCTTGAGCTGGGATCCTGATATCCCTCTGTCTTGTCGCTGCTAGTCAGCCTTCCCATTCAGAGTCCAAGTTGGTTTTTCCAGAGGGCAATTCACTCTCCACTGATCAGTGCTCCCACAGGTGAACAGGACGACAGTCATTAGGATTCATAATGATGCTCTGAGGCACTGAAAAAATACCCAAGTGCCTTTCGAACTTTCTAGAAGTTATATTGTGCTCTGTAGTTTTAGCATTGGGTGTGCATTCTAATGTTCTAATTTATTTTCTCAGTCTTTTAACACATGTGTAAGACACTGCAAATTCTTTGAAAATAGGACAATCCTTTTATGGAATCGCAGCTAACTAACTGTCATTAAAGTTTTATTTTGAAAGTACTGAGACTATCTTGAAAATCCTCTCTTGATTTTTTGTTTTTCTGCTCATTCGCTCCCCTCTGGGCTCCTGTTCTTCCTCTCTATTCCTTCTCAGTTTTCCTTTCTGCTTTCTGTTCCTTTGCCTACCCTTTAAATGTCAGTCTTCCACGCTCTCTCTCGGCTCTAACCTTCTTCCAAGGTAGTTTATCATCCATGCCCATCAGCTAATAACTTCCCAGTCTGGGTCTCTAACCTTGACCTCTCTCCTTGGTTTTAGACTCACTCATTCAACTGCTGCTGGACATCTTGGTTTGGATATTGTACAAGTGCTTCAAACAACATCGTAAGACCAAAACTCACTACCCTCTCCCTTAAACGTGTCCTTCCCTTCATGAAGTCCCAGTTCAGATGATTACTATCAGCATCTGTCCAATTGCCTGTGTGGTCTCAAGGGGAGCCCTCCCCCTCTGCTCCCATGGCATGCTGTGCACACCCCAAATCCTGGCACTTATCATTTAACATGTAACACATATTTGCACATCTGTTCTTTCATTAACTCATACGTAGGCTCCTTGGAGACAAGAGATTTATTTACCATTGTATCCCCAACGCTTAGCACTTTGCTCAGCACAACGTAGACACTCATTTATTGAACTGATGGGTGAATAATTATCAGCACTGTTGGATCACAGTGCTTCCAAGGCCTCCTTATTTTTCTCTCTACCTCACAAAGCAAGGCAGACACTTCCCAAGCTGGGCTATGTAGCTATCCAGAGACTCAAATAAGCTCTGGGAGAGGTGAATTTATAAAGTGATCTTTGAAGCTAATCTTTCAAATAGCCAAGAAATGTGTTCTGTCATCAGAGTGGTTTATTTCCCAACCCAGGAACATTCCCTGGTTCTCAGAGGCCTGACTAATATGCATTAAGTTTAAATCATGCCATGCTGCTCCTGTTTTAGAAGCACGGAGAGTTAAGCTAGTAATATCTGTAAGTAGTAGCACTGTTTTGTTATTTGTCTAAAACTTTTTCAGCTATTTATTGAATATTTGGTATGTGCTCAGAGCACTATGCTATATGCTTTTAATGTATTTCCCCATTTAATCCTTAAAATGATCTTATATGAGTTTTGTTATTTTTCCCATTTTAGATGGGAAAACTGAGTGAGGCACAGTGGCTTCAAGTAATTTTCCCAGAGTCACGCAAATACTTTAAAGGAATGTAAACGTAACCCCATTTTTATACTTAAAGATTTAAACTAAATTTAATTCTTTAAATTACGCAATCAAAGGATTCCATTTCTTTTACTCAGATGGTATCTCAAGATGGACTCAAGGGAATTTCTTTTAATCCTTTTTATTGTTTAAGCCAAGATGTCTTTCTCCCTTTCATTCTGGAAGCAAGCAATCAATTTGCAGTGCTAGTAATGTTGCCTAATTAGAACTGTGTGATCTGACCTTCCTGCTAGGAAAGCCAAAAAAAAAAAATTGCATTATCAAGAATGAACATTTAAATGTATTTCTTTAGAATATCATATCATAATTGAAATGAGTTTGTCTTTTCTGTAACAAGGTTGTGTACTGTCTAGGCCCTAGCTTGTATCCCCCAGGAAGCCCAGTCTATCAATGATGTGACCAGTCAGAGGTCATTATCAAATAACTTTTGATCAACACTCCCTGGTTGATATCCCCTCAAGTGCTGGCGGGTCTTGTGGCCTGTCCTCGAACTTCCCACTCTCACCATCTCTCCTCAAGTCTGTTTAGTGTCAGAATCATGTCTGAGTTTTAGAAAACACAGATGACTGTCACCAGCCCAGACCTACTGATATACCATCTCCAGACCCGGGCCTGCCCCTCTGCTGGGGACAAATGCGAGTCAACACCGACCGCCGCTCTTCCTGCTGCTCTTCCCACTCCCCCAGTCACCTCGTCCAGCCCCTAGCATCCAAAACCACCTGTCTCTAGCCAGGCTTCTTCTGGGTCCCAAGCCCCTCACTCCAGCCATCTTCCCTGGACAGCATCACCTGGATGTCCCTATAGGCACCTCAGACCAACACAGTTTTGGGGTTTTAAGGGGATGCCCTTAAAAAGTAGCTCCCTTGAGACTTCCCTGGTGGTCCAGTGGCTAAGACTCTGAGCTCCCAATGCAGGGGGCCTGGGTTCTATCCCTGGTCAGAGAACTAGATCCTGCATGTCTCAACTAAACCCCAGCACAGTTAAAAAAAAAAAAAAAAGTAGCTTTTCCTGAGATCTGAACCAACTGAGAAAGTAGGTCCAAAAGTCAGCAGAGTACCACCCTGATTACAGAGAGGCAGTAATTTGGAGACTAGAGATTAGGTAAATGGGCTTCCCAGTTTCCTCTCTCCAAGTTCAAGTCCTCTGAGGGAATCAGGTGTGCAGAGAGGACCACTGCCCTCAGGGGTCATGGATGGAGAGGCAGAAGAAATGGACTGGACCCTTCCCCCAACACACACACTAACTTCACATCCTAAGAAACATCGACAAATGGCTGCCACCCGCTAACCAGGTAACTCACTCATCTCAGCACAGGAACAAGGGCTGGGCAAAGGGCCAGCAGTGTTTGGGGAAAGTCCTTCACAGAAGCACAGGAATGGGGAAGAGGTATCGCCCTCCGACAATCTCCCAGCCAGAAATCTTAGAACCATTTCGCTGTCTCCTATTCCCACATCCAACAGGAAGCAAGTCCTGTCCTCTTCTCTTCACTTGCTCTTACTGTATAATTAAGGCTTTACAGTCTCAGCTGGGTGACAGCAAGGTTCTGACTGCCCTCCCATCTCCAGTCCCGCACACTGCAATCAAGGGTTTTTTTGAAAATGAAAAACTGATCATGTCACATACATGCTTAAATTCTTCATTGTGCTTTAATCGCTCAGTCATTCTGACTCTCTGCGACCCTGTGGACTGTATCCTGCAGCCTCCCTGTCCATGGGATTTCCCAAGCAAGAATACTGGAATGAATTGCCATTTCCTTCTCCAGGGAATCTTTCCAACCCAGGGATTGAACCCATGTCTCTTGTGTGTCCTGCATTGCAGGTGGATTCTTTACCCTCTGAGTCATCAGGGAAGTGGTGTTCTATTCCCAACAAGTGTTGAAACATCTTTTGTTTTTAAAGATTAAAAGGACAAAGAGCAAGAATTGATCAGAAAGTTGTCTGATGGCCAGTTGTGGAGTCTAGGCTGTGGGGCATGAGGTTGGGGAGGAAAATATGAGGTAGCACTTGTAAAATTAAACCTCCTTGGAGTCTCTCCTCCACAAGAGAAAAGCAGTCTGAGTAGTGCTGATGCTGGTGATATCTGGGCTCAGGGATGGGAGAGCACTGGTCTCGCTGGGGTGATTGCTGCTACAAACATGGAGTACCATCTTGGAATGATGGCATCCAAATGCCTCACTTAGATTATAACATCCAGTTGTTACTTCAGCAGAAGTCAGGTCAGTACCACTGCCAGTGAACTGGGGGGTCAGGACTAGCCTTGCCTTGGGGTTAAAACCAATTTCCTTTGTAGCACATGGAGGTCTATGCAAAGTGTCTCTTGTCTACCTTACCCAGCCTTACTTCTCATGGCACCTCCCAACCGTCTACCCCTCTACTCTGGACATGAGTTTAAGCAAACTCCAGGAGATAGTGAAGGACAGGGAAACCTGGCATGCTGCAATCCATGGGGGTCACAAAGAGTTGGACTTAGTGACTAAAGAGCTACACTCAGAAATTGGCCAAAGCTGCTTGGCTGTTTAACACCTCAAAGCCTTGGCTCAGGTTCCATCTACCAGAACGCCTGTCCTTCCCCATCTGTGCCTGCCTAGCAAACTCCCATAGAGATACACTCTATGACTCTTCTCCAGTCATGGCCCAGGCAAATTGGCCACTTCCTCTGCTTAGTCCTCACAGCACCCTGTGGCGGTCTTTTGCAGAACCTGCAACTTACTGTACTTTTAAGTGCATGCCCCTCCCCCCATTAGTTTGAGAGCAATCTTAGGGAGAAGATTTTGGCTGATTCTGTTCTAACTTCAGGGACTAAGTTCTGATTGGTACTTAATAAATAGTGCTTGACTGAATACTCTGCTAAACCCTATGCAAAGCTAATTTAACAGCTATTAGTACCATTAAGAATGTGCTAGTGATTCTTGAAAGTCAGTCTCATTCCAAGTTTTTGGCAACAGTGTCTTCTGTTCAGATTTGCTTAGGGTAGCCAATTGCTGAAGAAATAGGAACACTATCTTCTTGGCTCAGTACTATTTCCAATAGGGGATATTCTCTTCCCTTGGGTTAGCAAAGTCTCCCAGGAATATACTCATCATGGTGGGAAGCAAAGCAGTGTGGAGAAGACAGCAAAAGTCCCAGGCTTCATTCTCTGAAGATGGGATAACCACAGCCATCTAAATGTCAAATGCATTTATTTTAATACATCCACAGACCCAAATGTTAGAGAGACGAATTAAAGACCTCTTTCAGGTTAACCTGGAATTGTATCAATCTGGATTCTTTACAGCAGTGATGACTAGACTTCTTAATGTCAGCCCTAGAACCCCACAAAATGCCAATCATTCCCCTTACAATAGTCATAAATGATTAGGTTACACCCAGTAGTCTTAGCATTGAGTGTGTGCCATGTTCCCATTCATTCATTGCAATATTCAGTCAATGGACCCTTAAAACTGATTACCACATGCAGATCACAGGAGGCAAAACTGAGTGGGCAAGATGGGAGAGCTGAGCAAGAAACTAGAAAAGGAAAAATGTTTAAAGCCTCCATGTCAGTTCTAAATGCATCATCATTTTGTCTAAAACCAGATGAATTCTCAGAACTGCAGAAACACGCTCAGGTGTAAATATAGAGAACATAAACACAGTTTTGACTGTCCATGTCAACATTAGCTTGTATAACTAGAAGACGCTACACGACATGGATAGGGCATTGCCATGTCTCTCTGGTGCGGGGATACTCCCCAGACCCACACACTACTGGTACACCTTGTCTCTGGTATTGGGAAAGCTTGCAGTGGCTGCAGCTGGTCCCATCCTGACAATCCTTTCTCCACTTCCGTAATCCTATGGTTTGTCACCTAACATCCTCAAAGCTCTTCCAAAATTCTGTTATCTTTATCATGGGCAATGAAAGAAAAAGAGTCTTTGGTTTATGTTTGTTACACACTTTTAATCTTTTCTTGAGGAGGTTTTGCTTGTGTAGGTGTAAATTGTGTCCATCTTGGCTGATGGCACAGAGCCAGAGTTTATCAATAATCTATACAGTGAGTATCTTCACATCAATTGCTTAGTCTGATCTTTGTCTATGCAACAGGTAAGAATCTGATTGTGTGCTATAGGTACTCAGTACTAAGGATAGCGGAGTGTAGCAGAAGGCAAGCTCCAATACTTCTTTGTCAAATAATCAAGTTCCTTTTAAGTAGACCTACTGAAAATAAGTCAATAATGTAAACTGAATTAGCAAGCCACTCACAAAAACAATCTAACATTCACCTTTCTCACAAATCCAGGGTCTGACATTTTCCTCCCTCCTTACCTGACTTGAAGATCTTTTTTCACTTGCTGATTTACTCAAAAGCCTGTTTCACCTCCAAGTTTTAGAACCTAAGAATTTAATTTTCAGTACTCTATTCATTTAAAACATTCTCTTGACCACACAATGATTGCAACCTGTAGTTTTTCTTACAATGACAATTCCACTTTCCCATTCAATCTATCATTACATTGTCTTGGTTTTCAGCGAAACTTGACAGGTTATATTTAAAAGGGTATCAAAGTTATTTTGAGAGTAAAAATGTTCCCTAAAAAAGTAGAAAACAAGATTAAGATTCCCAAAGAGCAAGTTAGGAGTTTGAGATTAACATATATACACTATAAATAAAACAAGGACCTACTGTATAGCACAGGAAACTATACGTAATATTTTGTAATAACCTATAAGGGAAAAGAACCTGAAAAATATCTATGTAGGAATGCATAACTGAATCATTTTGCTGTATCCCTGAAACAAACACAACATTACAAATCAACTATATTACAATCAATCAATAAATAAAACTTTTTAGATTGAAGTAATCACATAAAAAAAAGTAACAAAATGTAATTTGGGATTTCAGTTTATTTTCCAAGTTTTACAGTATAAAAAATGTAACACATAAAATGTTTTACAGTTCATTGGAACTGGAGACCCAAAAGAGAACAAAATAACTTGGATACCAGGTACACCATGCCCCTCATAGACTCTAACTTTGTTACTGATGTTACAATGAGAAGAGGCTTCACAGGGTACACCTTATGAATGCATGTACTTGGGTAGATGGTTGCTGGTAGTGTAACTCATTCATTCACATATTTGAAACGTCTCAATAAAGCCCACCACCCAGTTTATGCAAGAAGTCACACTCAGACTTTGTCATACCTGTCTAGTGACTGTGAACTTTGCTAACCAGCCAAACTGCCCCTGCTGGTTACAAAGTGTGGTATTAACTAATAAGAGAGAACACAAAAGACCCCTGGCCACGTCTCTGCACAGTTATGGCTCCATCACATAGAGACAGATGGTTTCCTTACTGAACTTGCTGGACTGATACTGGATTCTAAATCCAGAAATGTAAAGTTCTTTCAACACAAAAGTGATCATTAAATAAATTTCCCTTGAGTAAGACCTGGTCCTAGTCTCTCTGGTCTTCTCCCTAGCATCTTTGTTGAAGAAGTGGTTAATTCACCACTCAGTGAGCCTGTATCCCCCCCTGCCCTCATCTTGGCTGGTGTCCTATACTCCAGGCAATAGTTGTCATAAACAACTTCTTGAAAATCAAATTTTGTTAATCATGTCATAATTCAGGAGTCCCAGAGGAGTTTGCTATTTAGCTAAAGCCTACTGTGAATCCATTATAAAAATAAGGAATTATTAGCACACTTTGGATTTTTTTTTTTTAGAATGATAATCAATGCTAAATGAATACTCTATTATCTCTATAACTGTGGGGCACTGGCAAATGAAAAGTGACAGCCACTTCTTTCCACCTGACCCCTGGAATGGTGATGATGTGTAACAGTCTAAGTTCCCTAAAACATGAATTGAACTAGACTTGACACCTGCAGATCAGATGTCCAGGTCCTATTACTAATTCCCTGAGCAACAGTCTCTGGTCCCCAGATATGAAGCTTTCCCAAGGTGAGGGCTTTTGGGGGGTTAAATAGTCCTAAAGGATTACGTCCTTCAGAGTGAAAGTTCATGTCCACAAGGGAAAACTCAGATAAGTACAAGCAAATATAAAACCAGACACTGTACATTCAACTATTTTTATCCAAACATTATTTCAGTGCCAAAAGAAGTGCCAAAGACACTCAAGATAAAAGCCTGGGAGTTGGTCACATTTGTCCCCAGGGCTTAAGATAAGAGAGTTTTTTTATCCCACCAAAACAAGGGCAAAACACTGATGTTTTCAAGCTGAGAGACATATCAATTGTAGATTCCCGGTGCCATACTGGGAGTAACATTTGATTGCGCTGCTTCAGGTATCAGAAATCTGCAGTTGTGCTGGAGAGCTCTAAAACAACTCATTGAAGAGGTTTATGTTTCAGGTGATACAACACAAACTGGGTTATTTAAGGAGAAATGGGACAGGCCTGGTAAAAGGGACACGGAGTACTAAAATCTACTTTTAGTCAGTAGTTTTACAGTTTCTACCTACTCTTTGAAAATGTGTCTTGCTCATTCCTAGTAAGTATTGGGTTGGTCAAAAAGTTCCTTCAGGTTTTTCGGTAACCTTTTATGGAAAAATCTGAGCAAACTTTTTGGCCAATCGAATAGCAAAGCTGAGAGGTGTCATCTTTCTCTTCCTATCCTCCACGGAAAGCAACCAGCAGGCAAGGGGAAGGTAGTTTATGCGCAAAAGAAACCTCGAGACAGTGGAAGAGAGGCAAACCATGTGTTCAGAGTCCTGGTGTAGGTCTCTTGATTAAAACTCTTGAGGGCAAATGTGGGGGGAAATAGTGCCATGCGAAGTGCTTGCTGAGAACAAGGAAGTCAGGGATGGAAGCCAGGGGCTCCAGTCCCAAACCTCCCCAGGCTGGGGCTGCAGGCAGTCCCTCCCCCACCTCAGCAGCAGGCGGGGCTGGGGGGACGCTGTTGGGGCATAATGTTGACAAAGCACCAGGAAGAGGCCTCCTCAGGTCAGCAGGAGGCCAGGTCAGCCCCAGCACACCTCCCCAAGGTACACATCTGCCCAAGCCAGCAGGGTGGGAGTGGAAGGTGGGAAGGGCAAAAACAAAAGTGACTGCCAGGAACAATAGCAGCCAGGTTCTACGGCACGTGCAGCACTGGCAGGCTGGTTTTCCTAGAGGAAGGGGAATTTTCAACTTCTTTCCATCGAAAGTCCTGAGGAAATCTGCCAGTGCCACGGGGCAGCTTTCCTTGGAGCCATAATCTGGGTAGAAACCCAAAGTCAAAGAGAAGTGATTCCGCCTCCAACGAACCCCCCTCCCCAGGTTCTGATTCAAGGTTAAGTGTCCTCTGGTTCTCTCCTCCACATCCAGAAAATGCCAAATTATATAGGTAATACCTCAAGGTACAGTGACCAAGGGATTGGAGTCAAACATTAGATGTGATATTTCATTAATTAGCTGTGAGATTTTAGGCAAGTTCCTCTCTCTCTGATCATCTTTGTTCTCACCTGTAAAATTGAGATAGCCCCTGATTTAAAGGAATTCACATTCGAGGACAGCGTCTAACATAACAATAGCTGATAAACACACCCTATTACCCTTCTCTTCCTTCTTTGACCAAAATATGTTTTGTCAAAAATGTGATCCAAAATCTAATTTTCTGGGCATCCACTTGATTAAAGCTCAATAATGTAGTGTCTATGGTCCCTAATACAACTATCACACTGACTACCATTCCAAAACTGTGCTATGGGCTTAAGAAAACAACCCATAGTTCATTTACAATGGATTATGATCATAAGGTTACACAGGAATAAATTCATGGTAGTGATTTTTTTTGGTAAAACAAGATCTATAAAGTACAAACACTACCCAGAAATAAATCACTTAACAACTGCAGGGTCTCTGCTGGACTATTTAAATATTATGGCACCATTTCTGTGCTTTTAGTCATAAACTTTTTTTAAATGAAGTTCAATTTTTAAGTTAGATCAAGAAATCTACAGTAAGGCTTCCAGGGTAGTGAAGTTGGAGCCGTCGCTTATCATGGAGCGCGACCTTTCTTTGTTTCTGTTCTCAGGTCTTAGGGTCCAGAGGCAAGGAAGAGTCTAATGGACTTGCCTGGAGGGCAGCGGTGCTCTAGACCTCACTGTGCTGAAGTCATTTACTCCCGGGGAGAAGCCAGTGTAACTGAGGCAAAGGAGCGAAGGGAGAGGGAGTAGTTACTGGCTTTAGAGTAACCTCCCAGAAGATGGTGTTGTTAGGAAATCTCTCAAATACAGGGCCTATGGAGAAACACACGGACTTTCACACCCTCATCCATATAAACCCATCCACAAGTTATCTGCTGAGATACACACGGGTCTTGCTACAGATAGCACAGATGATCAGATGGCTAACATAAACTTGCCGCCCATCTGGTAGTTACACTCAAGAGAAAAGCTCACATATATCACAACACACAGGCACAAACAACTATGCATCCCTGTGTAAGCAGCCTCACACAGCAGGGTTCCCGTAGATGCGGGTAAACCAAGGACCCGATTTTGCTGATTTCACTGGGCGACCGCAACAGGCACTCTCCCAGGGGCGGGTCATCGGTTTCTGCCAGCCTAATAGGCTCATGGCTTTCCAGGCTTAGCTTACAGCCTCATCTAAAGACAGGAGGCTGTAAAGCAACCAGGAGACAAGAGGATGAGAGCATTCAACTACCACCAGCTATGGTGAGGAGAGGGGAACATCCCCCCCACTGGACGCACCCACAGAGTCACTATTCCTCACTACAAAGGAGGTCCGAGCTCTGGCAATGAGCCTCAGCACAACACACACATACTGGGGCCACCTCCTCTACCCATCGGCTGTACAGAATTTGCCCTGTCTGCAGATTTGAAAAGGAGAGACAGGGAGATGATGATAGCTGGACAATAAAACTGGGCAAGCGTTTTCTCTAGGGCTTACTTTATAAACTTTAGCAAAAGTATTACACGTTTTGACTTAGCTGGTGATGGAACGGATGAATTAATCACAAAACCTAAAAATCCCTTCCAGCTCTAAGAGTGCAGACTTTAATGTTCAGTTCATGGACGATTAAAAGTTGGCATTATCTTCAAAAGTACCCACTTAAGAACAGCAATTAGATATCTACTGGTTAAAACATCAGGAGAGAAGAGAGTGACCTCAGACACACACTCCTCATTAAGTTTTTCTATGTACTGTTTAATGTTCACATTTTAATAACTTAGGTTCACTATAGAAAATCTATAAACATTTAAGGCAAAAAAAATCCTGTCTCCCCCAGTGTGGATTTATCTAATTCTATTAGCACAGCTTACCCCTTTAAAAAAGAATAGCCGATTGGCTCCAAGAACTGGAATAGAAATGCATTGTGTTCAACTGTATGATACAGTTTTTCTTTAAACCTTAAAAATTTTTAAATGACATCTACATTGTTCCTACTGCACCAGTAACTCAAGCTATTAAGAGTTTGCAAGTGCAAAGGCTTGATACAAAGATCCTGCATTTTATTATGTTATTCTTTCAAAAAGGACTTAATACAAAGTCAGCATAAAAAAATTCGATACTCAATTTAAAACAGAAACAATAATTTCAGAAAGTCTGACATTCTCCTATGCAAAGACTGGGAGAGAAAGAAAGGGGTGGAGAGAAAAAAAAAAAAAAATTCCTTAATTTAAACCTTTCTTCACCCTGCTGGGAAGGCAGGCACCCAAACCATGACTCCAACTTAACCCCTTCTGGACTGGTAATTGAAGACAGGGCTGGAAGCAGTTTTGTGGAACGCTGATGGATAGTGTCATTATTAACCATGTGAATATACATGTATGGCACTTCTATTGCTGGGTTCCTGATGCAGCAGCCTCTGATACGTTTAGTTTGAGACAGTATAACCTTTATGTTGCCAAAGTCTCATTGTACATTCACCATCCCTTGCCCAGTCTCCCAAAATAGATTCCTGAGAAAGACATCATCATAAGGAATGTCCAGTTTGAAGGGGACCTAAAGGCAAAACTAAGAAGAACAAAAGCACCATGGTTACATGGTATGTGTTTTTCATAAACGAAAACCATGCAGTTAAAATAGTACATCTTGGCTCCACTCCATATCGACTAGTTTTTCCTTCTTTTCCAACACATCTTCTTTCTGACCTGAAGGCTGTGGATTCAAGATGGCTGTTTACTTTTTCAGATACAGGTGTGTGCCAAAGCAAAGCCAAGTTTGATTTAAGACAATAACAAACACTGCACCCCTCCTGGAATGCATAAACCAGTCAGAATACGTGGGGACACATACGAAAACAGCACTGGACAGTGTTTTCCTTGGCTAAAGAAAGGTGACTGGTTAGCCTGACCACCAGGGAAAAGCGAGAGTGAATATTTGGCAAAAGTGTGTTGTGGATACCGGAAGGTAGATGGAGGAACTGAAGTCTGCTGCAGCGCTCTGCCTCATGGCACCTCCTCCTAGCATATGGCCCAGCAGCTCTCCCAGGCCTAGGAAAGCCCACAGAAAGCAGCTGTATCTAAGAACAGACCAGGCAGGCATCATTTGAACCTTAAGATCGTCTCCTTACTTTCCTTTCCCTGAATGCTGGATCCTGCCTATTCCCTCTCCACACTGGACTACCAACAACAAGTAATTTAGCACCAGGACCTAAATCAGCCCCTTCCTGGGTAGTAAGGGGCACAGGCAATGGGCACACAGTGACGGTGGTCAGAAGTCAGGGACTGGACGCTGCAGCTGTCCCCTGGCAAGGCAGCTTGCTATGGAGCTTTGTGAGGACATATCTCCTGGGAAATAGAGGCTCCGAGCTGAACGTGCCAGCCCCAGAGTCACAGTGTGGGTCTCTCCCTGGTGGGTGTGGAGCAGCTGGAGGAGGATCGCAAGGGAAGGGGCTCCCGCCGCAGCCTAAAGGGAACATCCTAGCAGGCGAGCTCTCCCTGGGGCCTACCTGGTGGCCACACCACCCTCTCCTACACAAACAAACAATCCATGGGGCGGACCCGAGGTTGTGCATGGAGCCCAAGGGCACTCAGGGACAGACAGGCCCTCTGTGGCTCTGGAGACTGCCGGCCAGGATGGAGAGGACAGGTGGGCCATCATAGGGTTAAGAAAGGGCTTCCTGCTCAAGCCGGTAGGCAAGCAGGTCAGAACTAGGGCAGGCAAATTATCTCTTTGGGGAAAAAAAAAACAACCAAATCATGAAGAGCTGTAAACTGAGAGTGCACATGTGTCATTTTGATCCTTCTCTGCAAAACCTAAGGCAACAGAGAACGGAGACGAAGGCAGGCGTGTCATGAACAGCCCATGGCTCCCGTGGTGCTGGATGTTTACATACACAAACACGTGTGGACATGTCCTGTCGGGTTCCCTGAAACAGGACGAAGATGTGTGCCCTCCAGGACCAGGAGTGGGACGGCCGGAAGCCAGGGCAGGGCCGGGTGCTGGACGAGAGGCAGGGGCGAGTCGTAAGGCAAGGTTCCGAAGAACCTCCAGCTCCGCTTTGGTTTGCAGCTGTCACAGAAAACGCCAGGGAACCGCTTCTGGAGATGGCCCATCCCCAAGTCAGATGTCATCAGTCACTTTCTTCCAGGATGGCCATCTTCTGCTTCCTTCCAAATAAAGTGCAGATGGTCAAAGGACCCTGGTTTCTCATGTGCCAGCTCAGTCAGCCATGAAGAATAATAAAAACAAAGATGCCCCTCTGGTATACATATATATCTCTCTATATATTCTTTCTTTTTTTAATAAAACCACAAATATAGAACTTTTAAACCGACGTCTCAGACTGCAAGCGAAGGACAAATTTGTGAGATTTGGGGTCTATGAACTCTTCCGAGAGCATGATGAACGGGATTTTCTTCACATTGACGACGAGGCTGAAGTCCAAGCATTTGAGGACAAAAACGAGTCCATCCCGCAGCCCGTTGGTCACAGCCTCGTCGCTGACGAGCCGCCACTGCGTGGAGAGCCAGCGCTCCCGGTCATATTGCAGTGTGGGGCCGGCGCTGAGGTACCGTTCGAGGAAGGCCTGTAAGGACAGCAGACATGCTGTTAGGGGGGGAATGCCCACTCCAGGGGGCGCTGCCAGGCTCCCAGTCTTGGGGGAAGAAACATCCTCCCAACAAACCAGGACAGCCCGGCTGATCATATACCAGTTCCATCAGACCCGCACAACAGAGCCCTTTGCTGGCGAGAGAAGGCTTCCTGACTTTCTCTCTCTCCAGCCAGAGGGTGCAGACAGCGGTAAGCACAGGGGCGAGGAAGGCGGGGTGGCTGGTACCCACGTAAGCTGTGGCTCCAAGGGCCTGGGCCCCACGGCATATGCCTCAGCCTGTACCTGTTCATAGGTTGGTCTCCTCCCATCCTGAGAGCTCCTCGGGGCAAGTGCCAGGCATTCTGACAATGTGGGTGGAAGAAATACAGGGATATACCTGCTCACACAAAAATGCATGCTCTGCATTCACTGCTGTGTGCCTTTGGACAAGCCATTTAAGCTCTCTGGGAGTGGAGCAGATGGCAGCCATAATGCATAGAATGGCTGTGAGGACCAAATGGTTAACCTGAACCATCTCATGGTGCAAGATAAGGGTGGTTATGTGACTCTGGATGGAGTGTGCATGTGGCAATCCAAGGGCTGGCCAGGTCCCACGCCCACCTCCCCGTCCCAAGCCCTTGGCCCCAGGAGCACTGAGTTCCACGGGCGGGATATTCCCCTTGACATGTGCCAGTCCTCTTGCTGAAGGTTGTCCTTCGGCAAATTCCTCCTGGCTCTTTAAATTTTCTCAAACTACTAGCTGAGCCTCTCAGAGAGGTGAACATGTCCTGTAAGTGCCTATAAACAAGGGCATGACTCCCATGTGATATTCTCCTTTCTGAACAATTACTGCTGACTGCTTGTCTGAGCCCCACACTATAAACTATCCTCTCCTGGAGGGCAGGAACTACTTTTTAATATGAATTTCCCATGTGCCTGGCATATGCTGGAGGCTCAGCTGTGTGTGTGTTACATCAGTAAATATATTGCTTTAGCTGTGAGAAAGAAAAATGAACAAACCAGGAATATAGATAGAAAATATTAGGATACACCATTCTGGCCCTAAACAAAGTGGTGTCCTCTTCCATCCATACCTTACTGTTGCCAGATATAATATTTCTACCTGTAAGTATCTATTCTGAGGCAGAAAGGAGAGCTGTGCCTCTACTATAACACAAAATTAGTTCTTTTATAGAAATTCCCCAGCAGTCCAGTGGTTAGGACTTGGTGCTTTCATTGCCAGCCCCTGGTTCAATCCCTGGTTGGGAAACTAAGATCCCACAGGCTGTGCAGCAGAGCCAAAAAAAAAAGAAAAAGCTTTTATGAATCATAAGGAAAAGAAACAGAGAAATGAAACTAAGAAGATAACTTTTAAAATAGAAATAAGATATACAAAGATATTCTATCACAGTAATAGGTAAAGAAAAGTGAAAGCGTTAGTTGCTCAGTTACTCTCACTCTTTGCGACCCCATGGACTGTAGCCCACCAGGCTCCTCTGTCCATGGGATTCTCCAGGCAAGAATACTGGAGTGGATTACCATACTCTTCTCCAGGGGATCTTTCCGATCCAGGGATCAAATCCAGGTCTTCTGTGTTGCAGGCAGATTCTTGTACCATCTTAGCCACCAGGGAAGCCCATAGTTAAAGAAATATGAATTCAAATAATACAACAATATATTTCCCTCCTCTTAGATGCATGCACGCTGTCGCTTCAGTTGTGTCTGATTCTTTGCAACCCTATGGACTGTAGCCTGCTAGGCTCCACTGTCCATGGGATTCTCCAAGCAAGAATACTGGAGTGGGTTGCCATGCCCTCCTCCAGAGGATCATCCTAACCCAGGGATCAAACTTGCATCTCTTAAGTCTCCTGCATTGGGAGGCGGGTTTTTTACCACTAGCGCTACCTGGGAAGCCTCTTAGATGAGCATGATTAAGAAAGAATTATAACACCCAATGCTGTCAAGTGGGGTGGGGGGGAAATAAACAAGTAAACAGTCTCATGTCCTATAGGCAGAAATATAAAACAGTAACACCCTTTAGAAGGATAATTTGGCAAGATCTGTACCTTTGATCCAGCTATTCCTCTACTAGATATTGATCCCTCAGAAATACTTGCATATATGCACAAAAACATATGTAAAAAAAGAGAGATTCATTGCAACATTGTTTAGATGCGGGGCTGGCAAACTTTCCTTTAAATGTAAATATTTTTGGCTTCGCAAGGCACACACTGTCATAACTGCTCCACTCAGTTCAGTAGAGAGAAAGCAGTCGTAGACAATCTGTAAACAAAAGGGTGTGGCTGTGTCCCAATAAAACTCGATTAACAAAAACCACCAACCCCTAGTTTAGACTAACGAAAGATCTTAATCCAAATGTGCATTAGTAGACCATCCGTTAAACAAACCATGGTATTCAGTGGAACAGGACACAGCTATTAAAGTGAATGAGGGAAATCTGTATGACAGAGATGGGGAAGTACTGACAGGGAAAGACAGCCAAGAACAGCTTTAAGTGAAAAAACCAAGTTTCCAAACTATACCTTATGGTATGAGATTCCCATTTCTTTCTTTTTCTTTTTTGTTCATTTCTGCTTTAAGCACACACACACACTTGAAGGAATATAAACCCATTCTTTATATTAGTAAGAACTGTTTAGGTGGCAGGGATGAAAATTTTACTTCGTACATTATACTTCTCTTTAATGTTTGGATTTTTATATAAAGATTATTAGTTTTAATTTGGAAAAGTATACTTTTTTTAAGTGAAAAAGAAAGCAACCAGTAAACTTAAAAACCTTGAGGAAAAAGGAAAATAACCACTTCCATTCTATGTGGTATGAGCTATCCCTCTGCATAGGCAGACATGCTGTACTCACTTGCAACCACAGTGTTCATACTTTTTTGCATTCTGCTTTTTGTAACTTAATATTCTAACAGATTCTTCTACATTTTAAGAGGTGATATACCATAATTTGTAAGCCACTGTTCTGTTTTTAAGTTATTTCCAGTTTGGAGTTAATAAAGAGTATTTTGCAAAATAATCCATATATACATTAGTGTGTATCACTGACTGTGCTAAGTGCTTTTTCTAGGAGGGGAATTAGTGAACCAAAGAATATGGAAAATGTTATGGCTTCTTACTGAATATCTCCATATTACTTTCCTAGGGTTTGATAAGGTTAGTAACAGTGCAGCCAGCAGTTGTATATGTATGGGGCAATGTGTGAACACAGGCCTTTATACCAATAATATCACTACCAGTGTTACATGCAAACCATATGCCAAGCTCATTTATTCTCTACCACACATGTCATGCTGCCATATTTAATATAATTCTCATACAATGATCCTATCAGGCAGATGCTATTATTATCTCCATTTTATAAAAGAGGAAACAAGTGTAGAGTAACTTAGGCAAAGTCACAAACCAATTAGGTGGTAGAGTCAGATCTGAATCCACTTCTGTCTGAAGAGGTCATTGGCTGAACACTTTATTTTGCCTCCTTGGCCACAGCCCTCTATTAGACACACGGAGGTTCTTTGCAACATCCCCAAAAGTGTGCTCATGTCATAACGGTCCAGAAGATCACTTAGTAAAACTAACCCCCCAACAGACAAAACGCAAAACAAAGTGAGGGCATGGTTTCTACCCCTGATGATAATGGCTATTTATTTGGTCCTTACATTATGACAGATGCTATTTTAAGCACTGCACAGTTTTTTTAGTTCTCACAACAACCCCATGAGGTAGACATTGGTATTATCCCCATTTTACAGACTAGGAAACTGAGGCACAGAGCCATTAAGTTCTTGGCCCAAGGTTTCCCACTAGTTGATGGAGGTGCCAGGTTAGAACAAATCAACTCAGGCCCAGGATATACAGAGTACCCTGAATTACTACCTGGGCTATCTCTAAGTGAAAGTCTTTCCTCTGCTTGAATCCAGAAGCTTTCAATTCAAAGGCATGTTTAAAAAACAACCATACCCGGGAAAGAGGCAATGTATGGAGACAGTAACATGAAAACATACATTACCATATGTAAAACAGACAGCCAGTGGGAATTTGCTCTATGATGCAGGGAACTCAAACTGAGACTGTAACTTACCTAGAGGGGTGGGATGGGGAGGGAGGTTTAATAGGGAGGGGACATATGTACACCTATGGCTGATTCATGTTGATGTTTGGCAGAAATCAACACAATTCTGTAAAGCAATTATCCTTCAATTAAAAAATTAATAAATTTTTTAAAAAAGGAAAAAAAAAAACACAACTGCACCAAGACAACAAAATAAGCGAGAAACATTAATTCTTATCAGTGGGTGCTTTAGAGAAACCGTTGAACTTATCATCCCTGAAAACACCCTAAAATGGGACTTGTGAGCTCGGCGCCAAGACGCACCTTTGGGGTCATGCTGTGGGTGATGCAGAAGGCCAGGTGCTGCAGAATGCTCTCCATGCTGTGGGAGTTCTGCTGCCGAGTGGTGCGCAGGTACTTCTGCAGAGCCCGGGCCATGGAGGGGAAGATGGCTTGGGCGGCCTCCCTGGGGTCCATCACCTCCCCTGGGGCCTTCTGCTGCTCCTCAGCCTGGAGACGCTGGATGTGGATGAAGGCTTCCTCCACGGCGACCACCAGCCTGGAGGCGATGAAACATGGTAATCAGACAGCGCTGCAGGGCTTGAAAACAGAGTCACACAGGACGTGGGAGGAGGACTCTCAGTCGGCCACCAGCTGGCCCAAGGCTCCCATCCTCAGGTGTCACCCCAGACAACAGGCAGGTGAGGGAAGGGGAAAGGAAGACAAAGGCAAAAGTAATACGTGGAATGGGGGCTCCGGGGAGAGGAGGAAGGAGGCTGGGACTGCGGAGATGACTCCTAATCTCAACTCTGCCACTAATTTGCTTGGGAGACCCACTACAATGAAGTGTGAGATGAAAAGAGTTTTAAGGCCCCTCAAACCGTGGCTACAAAAGACTCTGCATGCACTGAGAGGTGGCCGGTGGTACAGAAGCAGCTTTATGCAGAACCAGAGCTGCATCCTCTCCATCCAGCCGCCCACACCAGCAGCCCCAGGGAACAAAGAAGGAAGGGGCCCAGCACATATGATGAAAACCATCTTTGTCCACTTCAGCTAAAGTGATCAGCTCTTGAAAACCAGCAAGGGCCTGGGGATAGAGGGCGGGCCAGTCAAAGTGTGGGCTGAAGGCCAGCAGCTTCATCATCAGTTGGGAATTTTTAAGAAATGTAAATTCTTGGGTGGGCCCCACTCTAGACCTACTGAAAAGTAAGTAACCTTTGCGGGTAGGGCCGGAACCTGAGACCTGTGTTTTAACAAGTCTCCTGGTGATGCTTTTGCATGCTACAGTTTGAGAAATACTGGAGCGAAATTCCCTCCAAAGACCCAAGCAGGTTGTGTTTATAAACTGAAATTTCATTCTGGTTAAAGAAAACAGAGTCTTCAGAGAACAGACTTTTAGTTGCCAAAGGGAGGGAGGGAGGTGGATGAGGGACAGATGGGGAGTTTGAGAAGAGATGCACACTATTTTATGCAGGAGGGCTTCCCGTTTGGCTCAGATGATAAAGAATCCGCCTCAAGGCAGGAGAACCAGTTTGATCCCTTGGTTTGGGAAGATCCCTTGGAGGAGGGGATGGCAACCCACTGCAGTGTTCTGGCCTGGAGAATCCCATGGACAGAGGAGCCTGGTGGGCTACAGTCCATAGCGTCGCAAAGAGTCAGACATGACTGGAGCGACTTAACATGCATGCACATTACATGTAGGATGGATAAACAACAAGGTCCCACTGAATGGCACAGGGAACTATATTCAAAATCTTGTGATAAATCATAACAGAAAAAATACGAAAAAGAATGTATATGTATGTGTAACAATCACTTTGCTATACAGTAGAAATTAATGACATTGTAAATCAACTACATTTCAGTAAAATAAATTTTAAAGAAAGAGTCAGTGTACATTCAAAAAGAAAGTCTGGTCGGGGTGCTGGTGTGGGGGCTGGGCAGTGTACCTTGCTCTCCGCTTCTTCACCCGCCGCTCGTGTTCCGCCTCCTCATAATACAACTCGTTGTGACTCGAGTCCCTGCGCCGAGCAGCTGCGGCAATCATCGCCCGGGACTGACCCGTGGCATTGTTACTGGGGCCTTTAGGGGAAAGGACAGTGGAGGAAGGACAGTTTTAATGCCTTGGGGTGAGAAACAGCAGAAAACTAGTCCACAGTCTGTCAGTACCATCTGCCCAACCCCTGTGAAGCCCATATACAAATCCCAAAGGTAACCTCCCAGAAAGATGAACATGACCCCTGCTCTGCGCTCAAAATGCTCACAAGAGGAAGGAAATCTCCTGAACACTCAATCTGATGAATGGAAATGGAAAAAAAAACTCCATAGGAGATGAAGAATGCTTGACAATTAAAATGCTGACCCAAAATAACAGAGTGTGCTGAAGATGTTATTTACCATCTGTCACAGGAAGTTCCAGTTTGGCCATCAGAGCAGCTGGAACATGCATTTCAGCGATGAGACAATGGGAGAAAATGAAAGGGATGGGGAGAAAAGGACAGAGAAAAGAGTCAACACCCACACAGACACTGCCAAGCTCCTGCTGGAGTGTCATGGTAGCCACAACTGTTACAGAAAAGACCCATGCTCGGGGCTGGCAAAATGTAATGTTCATTAAGACAGACCTAGAACTCCTGGTCTCATGGCCCTGACCATGGATCGCCTGAACTTTTCAGAAAGACAAGGCAGATCGCATGCTTTCTTACGTAGTATCTACTTAACGGCTTGGCTGGCTAATGGGATTCTGCACTAAGTTTTCAGATCACAGGTGAAATTTACCTATCCTTTAAGATTCACAAGACAGTGAACATCTCATATAGCCAAAAGGATGACAAAAACCAGGGAGGATACTGTCACCCAAACTGATACCACCTATAAATTACTTGACTTGTTAACAACATGATCTTCTTCCAGGTTGCAGAGTTCTTGCCCTAACCCAAGGTGTCCTGCAAGTAATGATACCGTGTCCTGTTTCTTGCACTTACCCATCTGATAGCCTGAAACACAGCTCTGATGTCCCCACACTGGCCGCTGGCGTCCCTCCACCCACTCAATCCCAGCTCCCAGCCAGGACTGAGAAATGCCTGTAAGAACCTCACCAGATGCCTGGCCTGGGAGTTACAGTCTTAACAGATTGGGGTAGCTGAATCTTCAGGTAACTTATCCAAATTTTGAAAGCAGCCTTTTCCTATGAGCTTTCAATGTATGATATTCACAGTAGGAGGCAGAAAAACTACATCATTATTGCTCCATGTAGTTTTCATAAAATCTCAAGATGAATGAAACTCCCACACATGTAGACTGTAAATCAACATTTCTGTAAAAATATGTTTGCGAGCAAATAAAAAAGAAAGAGGAAAAGAAAAAATTGTTCTGACATGAGAATGTACCACTAAAGGCAAACTGAGAGAGGAACAGAACCAAACGGAACAGAGTTTAATCTTTGTAGCTGTCCACCTGCTCCCACACCCACCAGAGACATCACTTCAAGGCACATACCATCTACGTTGTAGACTTTCAGCCCGGCCATGTGCTTGGCTGCTCGGAATTTGGAGGCTGTTAGGAGGTTGGGGTTATAGATGGTGAAATCTTTATAGTAATTTTCCAGAACGACCAATGCTGCTCGCTGGATACTGAGAAAAGAAGATAAAATTAATGCAGTTTTTTTCCCAGTAGGTCCTATGTGAAAAAAGAAAAATCATCTTTTGGAGTCAGGTAAAATAATGAAACACCAAAGGTAGCCTCATACAGAAGGCTCCTGGGTTTCACCACATCTTTTGTCTCCAGGATGAAAATTTAAAGATGAAACTAAGCCCCATCGTCCACTGGATTTTATGTCTTCTCCCAGGCCACATCATTAGCCACATCAAATGCAGCCAACAGGTGAGAAGGGAATGTTATAACTTCTCATTTAGATTTCTTTAGGCTACACAGAACTATCCTCATTTTTCCAGTTTACAGCAGAACAATCTAAGGACCCCCCCCCCCCCACCCAAAAGGTCAAGAGACTTACAGATGGCTGCAGAGTATTGAGTGAAAGAACAAAGTATAGATTAAGTTTCTCAGGATCCAGAGCAGTGTCTCCACATACACCTCATTGCCCCCAGTGGAAGGAAGGTAGGGTTTTCAGTTTTCTATAGCTCAAACACCTGCACAAAGAAGAGTGCGCTGGAAAGATGCTAGCTGCAGACACCTCCTTCTCTTAGTCCCATCCATCCCAGGCCAGCGAGAACTCCTTCTTTCAGAGAAAGTAAGACCCTTTTCCTTCCCCTGAGGCATCAGCTGAGACCTCCCTCTTTCTTGGTCTGCAAGGCCTCCAGCTCCATGAGTTGCTGCCTCCGGCCCTCCAAGAGGGTATGTGAAGGGGATTCTCCCTGCCAGTGTCCTGAGATCTCTAACCTGTCCTTTGCTTGGCCCCTCATCGAGCAGTGGAGGAGCAGAGAAGAGGCAGCAGGGTGGGGTGGGGGGGTGGGGCTGGGACACCCATACTCGGCATCAGTCGCAAAAGAACAGGTTCTTAGTCACAGATGCAGGACACTCCCCACTTCAAAGAGTGCCCTATACTAACACAGCCAGGGATTTTACATACCTCATCTCACCTGACACTCACAATCATTCAAGGGAAGAAAACCAAGACTCAAAAATCCATGACCTGCAGGCAGGATAACATCCACCAAACAGTAGCATTGGAACTTCAGTATGGATCTCCATCCTCTAACCTGTGCTCCTTCTCCCAGATGTGCGGCTGCTGTAGGACAGTGCAGGTATGTACCAACCTCTCCAGGTCTCTTAGGTGCTCACCAACCACTGGTATGCTAAACTCCACAAAGTTATTTGTATTCTGCCCTTTATATCTGTCTTCCTGGTTCCCTGCTAAGTGCATTGTGTTAAGTCACTTCAATCGTGTCTGACTCTTTGAGACCCTATGGACTTTAGCCCACCAGGCTCCTCTGTTCATGGGATTCTCCAGGCCAGAATACTGGAGTGGGTTGCCATTTCCTACTCCAGGGGATCTTCCCAACCCAGGGATCGAACTCAAGTCTCCTGTAGCTCCTGCATTGAAGGCAGACTCTTCCCCGCTGAAGTAGATGCGCGTATAAGGATTATTTACAATAGCCTGGGCATCAGGACACAACTGACTTTAATTCCTAGAGGATTCCATTGCCTGCTATACCTCTCCAACAGGCTCAGGGATCTTCACACCAAGACAAGATAGCCCCTAACCCATCAGTTTGACACTGTCAATCTAGTCCTCAGCTCCCCTTGGGGTCGTGTCCCCAGAGTTTAACATGGGAATCGAAAAACAGTCTAGAAGTCAACCAGCTAACCTCCTTGAGAGCTGAGTCACAGCAGTACTTTCTGACTCATATCCCCACACAGGGCCTTGATCTGTGATCTGCATTCAGTCAAGGCTTAGTATCAACCTAGATATGCACACTCATGCAGGGCTGGAGAGAAGTGGCAAGATCAACTTCCAGTAACAGAAGAATAAGATTCCTAAGAGCAAACCCACATTCAAAAGCCCTAGTCATTCATGTCTCAGTTGCCCACTCATCATGTTCTTATTTAAGTACCTGCGTCAGTCAAGTCCTGGGAATGCAAAGATAGGGTAGGAAGAGCTTCTCCTTGCTGATCGAAGTGGAACGGAAGCTCTGTGACCACCAACTGGAATGCACAGGAGCCAAGGAAGCACAGAGGAGGGCTTCTAACCAGCCCGGACTTGGGTGGGCACCTGGGTGGGCTTCCTGAGGAAGTCAAGGGGCCCTTGAGGTTTGTGTATCACAGATCTTTGTGCAGAAGACCTCCCAACTTCTATAGATGCCCCCGCCCAGCAGATCTCTGGCTCAGCAGGGCCAGCCTCCTCCCTGTTCGTCTGTCTGCGACCGTCCCCCTGGAGTAGGGCACGTGCTGCTTCGGCACACCTGCTCCATCCTAGACTGACCAAGGCCCCTGCCTAGTCACTCGTCAGTCAAACGCTAGTCAGTCATTGCCTAGTCAAACGCTCCGGAGCTCCTGTGTACCATCCCCCTGCCCAGGTACTGCTTTTCCAAAGTCTCTGGGCCTTTTGGAGATGAGGAGCCCTTCCACACAGACACAGGTCTGTTCACGCACACAGATTCTCAGCCTGCAGACCACTTCACCCCACACTCCTGCGCTGACACAGACACATCTCGAGAGGTCTGGATTCCAGCACAGAAGTATTCCCCTGATCAAGATTTAAAACTTGGTTATTCTCAGGCCCGTCTTCAAAGCAAACCCTCTGTGGTTGTGGGGTTTGACTTTTTTGTTCAGCCAGCCCGCAAGGAGGGGCCTGGGAGGCAGAGACGGAACAGCTGGACTGGAGCCTGGTGGCCATATTTTCCAACCTCTCTGCCCCCCAAACCACCATGTCACCCAGAGAAACGGTGTCTGCCCACGCCCAGCTATGGAAGGGCTGGGCAAATCCACAGCCTGCATCATGCCAGAGCCCTGGGAGGCCTAGGGAGGGCTCAGGGACCAGACATGTAACATGGGATAGCTGGCATTCTCTTCCTCCAGCCCCATCTCAACAGAGGCTCCAGAAAGCCCCAGAAGCAACTGTGGACCTGCTCTCCATCCCCACCCCAACCCCCTGCCCCCAAGGTGACAGCTAAAGTGGAAGGTAAAAAAGGAAAAAAACCACACACACACAAAGCTGAGATTTGGATTAAAATCCTGTCTGTCTTTCCTCATCTTTTTGAAGACAGTCAACTATGTGATATATGACCGGAGTCTTGCTGACGAGTCGGCATGATCATCACCTGCATTAAGCGCTGGGCTGTGCCGCCTACTTATCAGAGCAGAGGGGTCAGACCCCATTAGGAGGCGGAGCTCTGTGCCCACGCCCACGCCACGTTCTTCTCCGTGCTCTCCCTCACAACTGGCTATCAGAGTCATTCCTAGTTGCTGCCTTGGGCCATCACCCTCTGTCCCAGTATAACTTCAACGTTAGTGTGAACAGAGAAAATGAGCTTTGAGGCACCTGAGTGAGGAGCTCTGCTCAGACTAAGTGACTCTCGCTCCAGTACAACAGTCTGATGTCAATTTCAACCCCAAATCTAAGGTCTTTTTTGTTTCTATTCTGGCTCTTGATTCATGCTCTGAATTGGTTGAGTTTGCTGAATAACCAGGGTAAAAGAAACCCATGACTAACATATCTTTTGGCACCTCCTGAGGGGACACCCTGCAGGGTACCCTGGCATTGGTCTAGGTCATGGTCCCACAAGGCTAGGATGCAGGAGCACCCCGTCCTCAGCCAGTCTGGGGGTTCAGAAGCTACCTGCCTCTACCCCTTGTGTGTGTGCTAAATCACTTTAGTTGTGTATGACTCTGCAAGCCTATGAACTGTAGACAGCCAGACTCCTCTGTTCATGGGATTCTCCAGGCAAGAATACTGGTGTGGGTGGTCATGCCATCCTCCAGGGGATCTTCCTGACCCAGGGATCAAACTTGAATCTCTTACATGTCCTGAACTGGCAGTCAGGTTCTTTACCACTAGCGCCATCCTTAGCATCTTTCAAATATAGCATCTCGCAGGGCCAAAGGAGAACTGACTTCTTTCAGGAAACCTTTCCAACCCAATGGTCCCCACTAATCTCTCAGCAGAGTTTCAAGTGCTAGGGTGGTTCTCCAGCAAGCCTGTCAAAGTCTCCCTCCATCCCCTGACACAGGGAGACACTATCTGTGGCTTCCCCACAGTGCACGATACTCGTTGGCCCAGCCTGCTCATGGAGAAAATCCTAAAACTGCCAGAGGTACAGGATAAGCGCTGAGCATGTATTTCATAAAACCATGGGGTTTCAGAAGCAAAGGGGGCTCAGAGATGAACAAAAGTAAACCCGTCAACTAGTCCAGACCAGATCATCTCAAGGGAAAGAGGGAGGAAAGAAAAACCAGTTGGTGAGAAACGTGCCACCTCTCTTATCACCATCACAGTCAGAGACAAAAGGCAGTAACCTGGCTAAACAATCCTCATGCAGAAACCCTGTAATACAGGCAGGTGGAGCCTGATGTCCAGATTGATTGTGCATAGGGCCCCACCAAAACCTCATGGCAAGGAGCACTTTCCCAAGATATGGAGCTCTGAGCTCAATAATTACTGCATTTGAATACACCCTCCCAAGTCACTACCCAGGGAAATACCTGTCTTCACAGATTGCAAATATGTGGGGAAAAGAGCCCATAGATACACACAGCTCATAACAGAAATTCACTGGCGACCTGCACAAAGACACAAGTACAGGGCTTCGTGGCTCAGGGGTAGAGATTCCGCCTGCAGATGCAGAAGACAGGGTTTTGATCCCTGGTTCAGGAAGATCTCACAGCACAACTATTGAGCCTGTCCTCTAGAGCCCAGGAGCCACAGCTACTGAGTCACACGCCACAACTACTAAAGTCTCTGCGCCCCAGAGCCTGTGCTCTGCAACACGAGAAGCCACTGCAATGAGAAGCCCGCACGCCGCAATTAGAGAAAAGCCCGTGCAACAACGAAGAACCAGCCACAAATTAAACAAATAATTTAAAAAGAAAAAAGCAAGTACAGGAATCCCAAATGGGCCTAGGAAAGGACAACATAGACGATGGAATACCCATGATCAGGACCAGAAGTAGCTGATATCGTTCCCAATGGGAAAGTAACCGCCCAACACTACTTGGTTCAAACTTGAGCTCGTGGACAAGACAGGGCAGCGATGGATCAGCACAGACGTCTGAGGGAATTCAGCATCCACAGTGGAATCTGCAACTCACCCTTGCCTTACTGGCCTATTTTCTTTTCAGGACAGAGAACGTGGAATGTGAAATGATGCATCTAATCAGCCATGAAACATCTTCCAGTGTCAGTAATAACCATCATACAAGTGCCATGGCAACGGAGAAGAGAGCTCCATCTACGTGCCACGTTACCAAAACACCAAGAGACGCACCTCTGAACACAGTTCAAATTTAGTTCATAAAACTCTGAAAGACACGCCTTCAAAAAATAAATTCTGAAAAACAAAAACAAATCCATGTCCTATCTATAGTTCTGCAGCCTCCACATGCTCTCTGATAGGGGGAGAAGAAGGCTCACTGCAAATGGTGCGGGCTTGGGACCCAGAGAGCATGACCCTTGACTCTTCCATTATTCTCTGGCTTTGAACAAACTAACTCATTTCTCCACACCCCAGATTCTTCATCTGTAAGCTGAGACTATAACACCACAAGACAATCTCGCTATAACATGGTATGCGTGTGTGCTAAGTTGCTCAGTTGTGTCTGACTCTTTGAGATCCTATGGACAGTAGCCCGCCAGGCTCCTCTGTCCATGGGATCCTCTAGGCAAGAATGCTGGAGTGGGTTGCTATGCCCTCCTCCAGGGGATCTTCCCAACACTGGGGTCAAACCCACATCTCTTACGTCTCCTGAACTGGCAGGCCGGTTCTTTACCACTGGTGCCACCTGGGAAGCTCTATAACATGCTCAATTGTATAAAATGTATGACTAAAACGTTAATGAAGTGACGTGTGCAAGTCCAGTGCAGGCAGCTGATCAGAAATTCTAGTGACAGGTCGTGAGGTCCAAACATACAGGTCTGAGCTGGGACTGGAGTCACCCATGGTAAATTGTCTCATAAGCATAAATGTCAATGGGGACAATTCCAAAGTTAATGACTTCCTAAGACTTCAACAGTTGGCACTAAGGTCAGGAAAAATGTTGGAGACTCAGAGTCTGCCCTCCACTTTCCTATTTCCCAAGAAGAAGTTGCCTGCCTGGTTTAGGTTAGTTTTAAAGATTAAATGAGATAATAAACTTTAAGGTCCTGACCCAAAGCAAATGGCTTATTAATGGTAGCACCGTCCATGTTTATTGTGGGGGCCAATCTGTCCCCTGTGTGCACCAGTATGACCCTTCCCATCAAGGGCCAACACGTGGGTACCATGAAGACTGGTCCCCTCTGTATTGTTTTCCTTAGGGACTCACTATATATAAAGTCAGGCTATTCTCTGTTTTTATGCAGTATTTGCTGCCAACTCTCTGCTTTCTGAAAAATCAAAACTATAGCTTCAGGGAGTCATCCTGGTGTACAACATAGACCATGCACTGACTTGGAGTAAGAGGGCCCGGAATCCAGCTCTGATCTTATTGCTCCGTAAACCGTGTAAGTCATTTTTCCTTTTTTGGCCTGTTTAGTGGCTGATGACGGAGAGAGAATACCAACTACTGCACTTGGTTATTGAGAAGAGCAAATGAAAAACTGCCAGTGAAAGCATCTACAAACTATAAAGGATTATATGAACATAAAGCATTATCATATTACTAAGGAATATGAGTATTTTGTAGCGAGGGATAGGGTTGGTTGTTGGCTAAAATATTCACCCCATTCCTGGACATAAAAAGCATGACTCAATCTCTACTTACATCAAATCACAACATTTCAGAAATGAAGAGAGTTTTAGTGTTCACCCACCCAATCATAGACTCAAGAATAGAAGAAATCAGAGTCCATCTTGTCCCAACTTCCAATTCAAGCATAAGCTCTTTAAAACACCCCAGAAATCATTCAGCCTATGCTTGATAAGAAAATGTATTCTCACTCTGTACTAAAATGACCTTATTTTAAGTTCTACCCACTGGTCCACCCCCACCCCCGACTTCCTTCCACACCCAAGGCCCTCTTTCTTGTAAATGTCCAACAAATACTAGAAGAAAACAATTGTGGACATAAATCTCCTCCCTTTTAACCTTCCTATTTTGCAGATAAGGGCTCTGAGACAAAAAAAAAAAAAAGCATTGCCCTCCCCCCACCACACCCAGTACAGAATTGTCTATTTCCTGTTCATTCACTTTTCCTTGGATTTGACTGGGACTTCCGCAGTTAATCTTGTTTTTGTTCAGTCGCTCAGCTGTGCCTAATTCTTTGTGACCCCATGGACTGCAGCATGCCAGGCTTCCCTGTCCTTCACCATCTCCTGGAGTTTTTCAAACTCACGTCCATTGAGTCAATGATGCCATCCAACCATCTCATCCTCTGTTGTCCCCTTTTCTTCCTGCCTTCAATCTTTCCTAGCATCAGGGTCTTTTCCGATAAGTTGATTCTTGGCATCGGCTGGCCAAAGTACTGGAGCTTCAGCTTCAGCATCAGTCCTTCCAATGACTATTCAGGGTCGATTTCCTTTAGGATTGACTCATTTGATCTCGTTAATCTAGCATATGCTATTAAAATCAGAAATATGAAGGCTTTAGAGCTCACTCATCAGAGGCACACTTTGCAGCTTTATCTGCTCCCAGAGCAAAGAGAAAAGGGTCTGACAGGGTCAGGTGGGGAAGCCTTGCTCTGGTTTTAGCCACCTCTTTTCAAATGTTAATTGCTTCCTTTAGCTTGTCAACAAAAACAGCTTTCCCAATGTGCGAAAAACAAGAAAGCATTTCTTACATGCTATTGCCCCACACAGACTCTAGCTTTGTTGTTGATAATGTGGTGCTGGAGGAGACTCTTGAGAGTCTCTTGGACAGCAAGGAGATCAAACCAGTCAATGACTCCATGGATGTGAATTTGAGCAAACTCCAGGAGATAGTGAAGGACAGGGGAGCCTGATGTGCTGCAGTCCACGGGGTTGCAAAGAGTCGGACACGACTTAGTGACTGAAAAACAGCAACAACAGAAAAACCCCACTAACAGGAAGGCATTGGAGAGAGAGTGTTCTGACCACAGAGTGAAATCCCCAAAGCCCCCTTTCAGGGTCAATTTTCATTATCCTGCCAGCCAACTATAAACACTGACATTCAGAAAGATCTTAATGACCAGCCTTCACAACCCCCTCCACAGGCAAGTATTAATAGAAATTACGAACACCCACTAAGTCCCAACTTCTGGGATGGATGTGAATGACACCTCATGGGGCTCACAATCCCATCGATGATGACAACCACCTGAAGAGGTAGGTACACGGAGTGACCTGGGGCTGAGACACAGCGTTTGAGTGGAGGTGAAGATCCACAGAGAAGGCAGAGCCGAGTCTTTGAACTGAGTCTTAAAAGATGAATGATGGTCAAACCTTGTGGATAATAGGCTGTTAAGTCAATTCCAGGTGGAGAAAGCATCACAGGCAGAAACAGACTGGTGTTCAACAAATCCTTCTAAGTGGCTATGACAAGAGCAATGGGGTTGCAGGGGAAGAGCACCAAGGACTGCAGGCAGCTGCCGGAAGCCAGGAGGAGCAAGGGAGGCCTCTTTCTGGGTGCAGAGAAAACATGGCCCTGCCAACACCTCGATTTTGGATTTCTAATCTCTAAAACTCAGAGGAAATTGTTTCAAGCCACTCAGTTTGTGGTCCTCGGTGGCTCAATGATAAAGAATCAGCCAGCAATGCAGAAGCTGCAGGAGATGCAGGTTCGATCCCTGGGTGGGGAAGAGCCCCTGGAGGAGGGCAAGGCAACCCACTCCAGTGTTCTTGCCTGGAGAATCCCATGGACAGAGGAGCCTGGTGGGCTACAGTCCATAGGGTCACAAAGAGTTGGACATGACTGAAATCACTTAGCACACATGCACGCCAGCCACCATGCTACTTTTGTGTAGCACAGAAGGAGGGAGGCAGGTAGAGGGCCAGGCTGGGCTAAGGTTAACGGTGGCTGAGGCTCTGGACGAATGGCAAAGGAGAGAGGGTGAGCAGAGAGGTCGGCAGGGACACGGGCAGCAGCGAGGGTGAGCCAGAGGATGCAGCCAGTAAAAGGAGCCTGGGTACCACAGCCACCCCAGCTCCCGCTCCTTATGGTGCACTACCCAGTAGATGCATTTTAGGCTGGAAGCAGGTCTTTGAGAAAACTCTAAAATGAAGGATCCACAATGAAAATTGATTCAGTTCTTTGGGAAAATCCCACCCTGGGAGAGAAACGGATGACCTCGATTTGACCTGATTGCTACCTCTTCCCAGGACAGTGAACAAGGCGACAGCTTCCTGGATGTGTGGGTGTCACTGGACTTGGGAGGTAAACTGACTTCCATGTGACCGACAGTCAGGAGTGTTTGCAGTAATGCTGGGACTCATTCACGTGAGTCCCAGAGATGCAAATATAACTACCCCTGAACGCTGCTGCCACCTCCTCTGCTGAGAACTGGACACACAAGTGTTTATACCTCCGGGCCCTCCTGCCCTCTAATTAGAATCTTTGTCCTGTAGTAGCACTGGGGCCGGTAGCCTACACAAGTCCCAGGCAGATAACAGGCAATGGTCACCTTGGAACCTGAGAAGAGGGAGCAGCAAAGACTGGAATCTGCTTGTGCTCAGACAGGTCTGGGTTAGGATGCAGGAAGATGTGGGAGAAAGGCAGGATTTTCTGGGACCCTGTCATGACAGAGCAGGGGGGGACACACATGGCTGCTTGAGATCTCAAAGTGAGGCCCATCCTGAGAGGGGACAGTGGTCAGCATCCCTGTCCTGCTGGCGAGGTCCAAAGAGGCCCTTCCCCAGGCCACGTGGATTCCCCGGTGACCCAGCCTGCTAGAAGCTCAGCTTCAGTGACCACGTTCTCTGAATCGAGATCCGCACACTGGCAGGTGTCCCTGAATGAGGCTTTGAGCACCAGCTGCAGACAAGCCCTGCAGGGGATCCCACTGAAAGACAGCAAACTGCAAGCAGAAGCCAGGATAGCTATTTCTGGGAGGAAGAAGGGGAAATGAACGTGCGGACTGGAGGGCACTCAGGGCACTGCGGGCCCTTTCCTGTCCCTGTTAAGGGAAGCACACTAACTGAAACTGCCCACCCTGGCCAAGCACCTCAGTAACCATGTGTGTGAGTTTTTGTATGACAGGAGGTCGTGGTAAGGAACACAGAACTAATAAGCCACCACCAACCGGAAGAGTTCAGGAAAGGTCAAAAGGAGATCCCATGTGTCCAGCCACCTCCTAGAATCCTTCTCGCTGGACTCCATCTTGGCTGAGCAATGGATAAGCCACCAGGAAGGACCCTGAGTCAGGATGACTGGCCAAAGAAAACCTGGAAACTAATCCCATCACCATAAAACCGAGACTGCGAGCCACGTGGCAGAGCAGTTCTGGGTCCCCCCACCCTACTGCTCTCCACTCGGGTGCCCGTCCCCAATAAAGTCTCTTGCTTTGTCAGCTCGTGTCTCCTTGGACAATTCATTTCTGAGTGTTAGATAAGAGCCCACTCTTGGTCCCTAGAAGGGGTCACCCCTTCCTGTAACATCCTCCTTTAAGTTTGTGCTAAGAAAGTGTAACCTGGGAAATATCCTCTCTAATAAAACAAGCAAAGCCACAGACATCCAGCTCAGAGATCACACTGTCAGCACTGGGAGGAGTCATGAGCACAGAAGTGGCTGGCAGCTTCATACAACACCCCGGTCCTCCTAGTCGCAGGAACTAAACAACCAGACGCATGGCATCCCTCTAAGCTGGAACACGGCAATCATCGGGAGGTTCTGAGCTAGCTGACACCGCTGATGAGCGAGTCCCCACCCAGGGGATGACCCAGTCACGGCTGACTGTCCCCAAACAGAAAGATGCTGGCAGATCCCCCTCACCTGGGGGACCCACGAGCTGTGCTTCCCCTCAAGTGACAGGCTTGGCTATGGCCACATCTGCCCAGAGAGCCTGCAGCCCACTTCCAGGCCAGGGCACAAGCCCCAGCGCACTGTCACCTCCCACAGGGTCCAACCTGGGCTGCACCTGCCATGCCTGCGATGGGAATTCTGCCTTCCAAGCTTTAAACCACTGAGCTGAATCACACCAGATAAACATCAAAGACAGCCACCTGTTCTGGGTGCTTTGAAAAGCAGATTTAGATCAGGACTGAGAGCAGCTTCAGACGCACCCAGGATGCTCAGCTGGCCTACTCTTATCCAGCCTCACATCCCTTGACTCGGGTACCTCTGGCCCTAAGAAGAAGTGCAGGTGCCCACATGGAAAGATCTGGAGGCCAAGGGCAACAGGCCTAGCCTTTGGATCTCTACTTACAGAGATTAATCGAGGCCAATACAGAGCAGGACAGGGAAAGAGAGTCCTGTGCACGTGCCCTCGAGGGTTAGCAGAGCACACATCCTGCAGTAAATCACACCCACTGGTCTGTGGAGGGGACGTGCAAAATGCTGGGCTGGCCGCGGGGCGAGTCCCTGGAAAACAGACCACACACGATTCCAGTCTGGACCCACCACCAGCCGCCCAGGGCCTTGGGAAGACGGTGGAGACCAGGGTCACGTCCCGAGCTCTGACTTGTCTGCTCTGCCTCGGAGCAGGGCCTGTGGGCAGATGCCGTGCGAGGGCAGCCTTCCCGGCTGTGGCTGCTGCCAGCAGGCAGCTGAGCAAACACAGGCCCACAGTGTCCAGCACCTTACACTCTCATTAAAGCCACTTTTAACAGGCACCATGGGGCCAAACCACAAACGGCAGCTCTGTGCCCACCTTCCAAATTCTCCCACAGCCGAGCAGAGACTGAGCAAAATCTGACACTCTGCTCTTCAGCTCTTACTCATTCTTATCCTTTGTTTCCTTAGGGAGTGGGGATGGGGACTACAACTATCTTTACTGAAGAGCAGTTACACAAGAAGGTATATTTCTAAAAATGAAACTGCGTGCAAAGCCATGATCATAAAAAACATGAACCAAGACTTCTGGTGGTCATTTAAAAACATTTCCAATTTCAAAGGTGATGGAGCCAGGCTCTCAAGACAGCTGGTGCTGGTCTTAGACATGGAAGGGAGGGATCCACAGCCCAGCACAACCACCAAGCCTGATCAGCAGTGTAATCACTGGTTTTGCTATTATTTGACTCGGAATCACAGACATAAGATTTCCAGTGGAGATAGACATACCCTGAAAGAACCTTAACCTCCCCAGGAGACTCCCTTTCTCACCTCTAACTGGAAAGCCAAAGTGCCATGGAGAGAAACAAGGCCCCCTACTCAAGCTGAGAGGAAGCAGGCATGAGCTGGAGGACACCAGAAGCTTTGTTTCATGGGGTCAAGCTATTTTCACTGATCTGTGGCTTCCTGGGGCTTTGGGATCAAAGGTCAACAGTATGGGGAATGTTCCCGTCCTCAGCTCAGCCACCACGGATTGGGTGGCTTAAACAACAGAAACTTCTTTTCCTACAGATCTGGAGCCTCAAAGTCAAGTTCAAGGTCTAGCCCATTCAGTTTCTGCTGAAGACTCTCCCTGGCTTGCAGACGGCTGCCTTCTCACTATGCTCTCACATGGTCTTTCCCCAGTCCGCATGCCCCAGGAGAGAAAGCACACACATAAGATCTCTGGTGCTTCTTATAAGGACACTAATTTACAAGACTGATGACCTCCCTTAATCTTAGTTATTTCTTTAGAGGTCCTAACTTCAAATACAGTCGAACTGGGGTTTAGAGCTTCAACCTATGGATTTGTATGTGTGTTCAGTTACTCAGTTCTGTCCAACTCTTTAAGACCCTTGGGACTGTAGCCCGCCAGGCTCCTCTGCCCAGGGGATTTTTCAGGCACGAATACTAGAGTGGGTTGCCATTTCCTCCTCCAGGGGATCTTCCCCACCTAGGGATTGAACCTGCATCTCCTGCATTGCAGGCAGATTCTTTACCACTGAGCCATCAAGAAAGTCTCTCAACCTATGGGTTTGGGGGTACACAATTCAGCCTATAACATTCCATCTCTGGTTCCTCCAAATTCATGTCCTTCTTGCATGCAAAGCACATAAGCACATTCATTCCATCCCCACAATCCCCAAACTCTTATATTATTCCAGCATCAACTCTAAGTGTAAAGCCCAAAATCTCATCTAATCAGATATGGATGGGACTTGAGGCAAAATTCCTCCCCAGCTGTGAACTGTGAAACCACACAAGTTATGCGTTTCCAAAATTTCACGGCAAATCAGGCTCAAGAGAGACATTCCCATTCCAGAAAGATGAAACTGGAAAGAAGGAAGGGGTGAAGGGCCCTAAGCAAGTCCAAAATCTAGCAAGGTAAATTCCATCAGATCTTAACACTTGAGAATGACCCTCTTCAGCTTAATATTTTGTCCCTGGGGCCCACTGGGGTGGCCCATCACCCTCCTAAGGCTCTGTGGCCTGGCCCTGCCAATGGAACCAGGCCCACTGAAACCAAGGCAGGGGACCATCCTCTGAACCCAGTGAGGAAGCAGCCTCGCCCCTGAGCCTGTGGTAGGAGTGATGATCCTGAATCACCTTTGGAGTCACTCTTCTCTTTTCCTGAAGGATAATGCATGTTCACAGCATTCCCTCATTTTACAATACTTTCTCTGTTTCCTTTAGTCTCAGCTGACAGTGTTTCTACTGGTATAATCCCATCTTTATTCCTGGCTTCTGATGAGAGGACCGATTCCATCCCTGGTTCACACCTATGCTAATCTCCTTATCAAACGGCTGTCAGTCACCGGTTGGTGTTCTCTTTAGTACATGCTTCCTCATTTTTTTGCAATATGGATAAGCTGAGAATTTTTCAAATCTTCGAGTTCTGGTTACCTTTTGCTTAACAATTCCTTCTTCAATTCCTCTCTTTTCTTCATTTTAAAATAGAGAATAAGGAGGACTCAAGCTGTACCTTTCATAGTTTGCTTAGAAATCTCTTCGGCTAAAAAATCCAATTTCATTGCTTGCAAGTTCTACCTTCCACAAAACACTAGAACAGAAACATAATCCCACAACGTTCTTTGCCATTTTACTACAGAGATCACCTTTTCTTCATTGTTCAAATACATGTTCCTTGTTTTCTCATTTATAGCTATGAATTTTGGAGGGAACATATTCAGTCTATAATACTTCTAACACAATGTTGCAACCATGCACAATCATGAATTTCCACTGTTTGAAAATCAACCCAAGAATCATTTCTTCTCATGCATGAGTGGTTCTGTGAGCAGTAACCAGACCTTTGATTAAAAGGTCTACGGTCAATGCCAATTTATAAGGTACTCTTAGTCTCAATGATTGAAACATTGAGTTAAAAAAAAAAAAAACCGGCTGGCTGGATTAGGTACAATGGAGCTTCAGCAATCTGAACATCTCACACAATGTGTCACTGTGAATAGACAAGTTTCCCAGAAGACCAAGATGAGAGTTAACTCTGCTTTTGTGGCTTCTGTGTCTTTCTCCTTGCTTATGACTATCAGCTATCACCCTCCATTGATGTTCACATGACAACGGTATAGCAGCTCTTTCTCTGACATAAAATATGTTACTTCTGGACTCTGGGAGGAATTGAAGTCAATAATTAAATTTTTTAAGAACTGTTAGTATATGCAGGCTCTGAAAATGAGAGCCTGAGGTTGTCTTGGGAGCTTGCCACACCACGGACCCTAATGAACCAACCCTTCCAAAAGTCCCTAACTTGTGCAGTGCTGGCTTCTGAAATCTGGGCTGGGGCTTTGACTTGCTCTAAGAAGCGGATGCAATGCAAGGTACTGGTTGAATTCCAGGCCTAAGCCTTCACAGGCCTGAGAACTTCTGCTTAGGAGCCCTGAGACGCGGTAGTACACTAATGAAGAATCTACTCCCCAGAGGGGGAAGAAGAGAATCACAGAATAACCTGGACAGGAGAGCAGCCCAATCCCAGTTGACTCACCGCATTACTGCAATCACACAGGGAGCATCAGCCAGACCAGCCAGAGAACTGCCCAGCTGAGCCCTGCCCACAGAACTATGAGAAATAAAAAGTAATGTTGTCCAAACTAGTAAGTTTTGGGGTATTTTAACAGCAACAGATAAAAGAGGTGTTCTTTGGGACATGTGGCAAACAGAAAGTTAAAAAGGTTTGACCAGACAAAGGCTCATACCTACTTACTGCTGTGGTAATAAGGCAGAGGTTTGTTTGCTGACTGCTTGAATGAAAGAACTCATGGGGCTAAGGAACGACTGCAGAGTGGGACCCAGCCATCTCTGACAGTGCTCTTCATCCCTTCCTGTCCAGCCCTAAAGCTATGATTTAAATGAGATAGAATAATGTGTACAAAAATAGCTAGCACTCAGCTTGGCTCACAGTAAGCAGTCAAAAAATGCTTAAAAATTTCACTCATGCATTCTTAAAGCAGTGAACATGAACATGTATGTTTCTGGGCACCATGGTGAAATGGTTAAGATCACCCTGGAACCAGCCTGGCCTCAAACCCTACCTCCCACAATTAGAAACTGTATGGCCGTAGACCACCTACGTAACCCCTCCAAGCCTCAGTTTCCTCATCTGAAAATGAGGAAGACATGCCTGCCTTGCAGGACTGCTGTGACGATTAAATGACTTACATGTTAAGAGTTTAGAAGGTGCCCAGCATATGGCAAGGACTATGTCACTGCTAACTGGTAAGGTTTCCATTGCTGTTGCTTTGTTCTGCCACTTGGACTCAGTCAGTCAATTGTACTAGCGGCTATGCTCTAATAGTCACAATATTTACCTTTAAAGATTTCAAAACTGAGAAATCATTAAACGTCATTTCAAGTCTCTTTTCTCCTGGGTTTCTCCCCATATATAGTCAGATCAAAATCTCGTAACTGGGGACTTCCCTGGTGGTCCAGTGGCTAGGACTTCATGCTCCCAATACAGGGGACCCAGACTCTACCCCTGGTCAGAGAACCAGATCCCACATGCCAAAACTAAGAGTTCGAATGCCATGACTAAGAAAAATTCTGCATGCCACAACTAAGGATACTGCATGCCACAATGAAGATCAAAGATTCCTCGTGCCACAATTAAGACCTGGCACAGTCAAATAAATATTTTACAAATTCTTAAAAAAAAAAAAAATAGTGTTTGGTGAAATCCTGGAAAAGTTAGCAACTCACTGTGAGAATGTGGCCAGGAAAACATGTGAAGCATGTATGTAGAATTACAATGTGCTGAAACCCCAGGATGCTGTGGATGGGGATGGGGTGTGATGCACAGGAAGATGCTGGTTCCTTGAGCCTCAAGTATGGCCCTAACCTAGGGCTTGGGGCCCTCAACTATAAAAGGGTGACACCCCCACAGCACCTGCCCCCACCCCAATGGCAGCAAGGAGGGGAAAGGGAGACATCTGAAAAGCCCTGTTAACCCCTGCAGCACTGCGCAAAGGTTAAAGTGTCTTAATCTACTTTAGTATTTCACTTTGCACAACAGCACCTTTTCCGTTTCTGAAAGTTTTCAAATAAGCCCCCAAAAGCCATTCCAGCCAACAAGCAAGGCTCCTAAAAGTAACTTTTATGACAGTGAAGGAGACATGGATTTTCTTTAAGACACTAAAGAGGAGGTATTCTTCTGACTGTTTTCAAAAATACATACCTCAGCTGACTCTACAAAACCGCCTGAAAACAAAGCAACAAAAGAATTGGCCATCACTCTGCACCTCAGCCCAACAGGTGGAACTGGGGGAGGAACTTACATAACAGAAGGTGGACCCTCCTGATTCCTGATTTTGATGACCCGCTATTCTGCTCCCGGGGACCTGCTCTTTGTCTATGCCAACTCCCCTTTCCCTCCTGTCTTTTTCTACACTACAAAAGAGCTCAGAAGTTCTATTTCTGGCCCAGTGACTCTTCCAGCCACTGCTGGGTGTAAACCAGATTTAGCCTAAGGCTCGGCAGGTGACAGGCCCACTCAGGCCAGCAGGGAGAGATGGACGCCAAATCTGTCCCAGATCTCATAGCCTGACTGTCTCATGAGCAGCCAGGCCCACCTGAGGGTTCTGTGAGTGAAGACGCCTCTCCTTCCTTGGCCATCTTTCAGCCCCACAACCAGGGTCTCCACACAAGGGACAAGGGGCTCCTATGAGAGCGGGAGAAGAGGAAAACCAATGGTCCTGAGGAGTCAGAAGGAAGATACGGGGCCAGCCCCAGGCCACCTTCTGTCCCCGGGGGAGCTGGGGAAAGAGGCTTCAAGCTTAGCCAGGATGGACCAGGCAGCTGCCAGTCATGGTGAGGACAACCCTGGGGCGTCTATGATAAGCCCTGGGCCACACAGAACACCCAGGCCTGCCTCCCGGGTGCGGGTCGCCCCTGGCCGGTGCACCCACGTGGTAAGGAACCAGCATCACCCACAACTGTCTGAACATACCACAGCACGCATCCTGGGGCCGTTTTGTGTCCCCTCCCCGCTCCCACCCTGGCCCAGCAGGCAGAGCAAGCCGTGTTGAAGCATGGAAGCCCCTGGAGGGAGTCAGTCCCACTGCATGGACGACTTAAAGTGAGAAGTCGCCCTTCCCTTTCCACCTCTGCAGGTGGGCTTCACACAGCTACGGCCGAGCCAAAACTCAAAACCGTGGCAGGCTCGCTACGGGCCAGTGTCCTAGCTACTGACATTTACAGAGTTCCAAATGTCACTTATCTCTCTGCAACCAGGGCTGGATTTCTCTCCACCCTCCTGATTTGGGCCAAACCTGTCCCTTCCTGAGACAGATGTGGGGTTGGGCTTTATTGCTGTGACTGTCTGAAGTGCCCTCATCTTGGGTTCCCACCCATTCCAAGGCCCGTGTCAGCAACTGTCCACTGGTCTGTCTCCAAGGAGTTTTGGGACAAAACTTGAGAGGCTGCGACCCTGTGCCTCTGGAGCTCTGCCCACAGCAGACATTTAATACAAGCCTGCTGGTCATCCTCCAATGTAAAATACGGGGGAACATTCCTGTTTGAGATGAATAAGCAGCAGTGACTTACTTGCCTTCAGAGCCCCAAGGGCACCCACAAAGGACTCAATACACCTGGCTCTGCAGTGCCAAGCATGGGAATCAGACACCGATTCCCTCCAAGGATTGGTCAAGGTGGCACAGTCCTTGACTGCTAAACCACCCAGCCCTGGGTGGTATGAGCTGAGCCAGAGGAATGACAGATCCGTGCCAATACCGAGATGGTTTGGCAGTGTAACTGACTCCAAACCAGAGTTAGGCCACCTCCCCCAGCCCCAGCCAAAACCATGACAAAGCCCATTGTTCTGATCCCCGCTAAGGTGCCCTTGCCATCTCGGCTGCACTGCAGCATCACGGCAATGGCAGCTACCATCAACAAAGCACATACACATGCCAAGCAGACACACACATTGACATACACTGCCCGAGGAGGCAGGAGAGCCCTGTGAGAAGACAGTGTCAGATGTCTCAGACTGTCCTCTCACCTGTAACCACCGGGGTGCCAACCGTGTGCCATGCTCTAGGTCAGGCACTGGGGATGCAAAGAAGAGCAAAATACAGCACCTGTCCTCAGGAGCCCACAGTTTGTAGAAGAAAACAAAAATAGGCCAATGACACAAAGTGAGAAATGCTATAATGAGGACATTAACTCAGGCCTGGCTTCATAGGATCTGGTAGATTCTAAACAAAGCTAGCCATGTTCTTTTGTATAAATTACTTAAAATCCCTAAAGCCCTGTTTCCTCATCTGAAATATAGACGAGCTCTATGAAGACAATCTATATGATGTGCTTATCTCAAGGTAAACAAAAACAAAGCAGAACAAAATACTGAATACAAAAAATAATGATTACTCTTTTTAGTTAATCACAAATAATTAGATTTCGTGTATAGGTTTCAAATACGACATCTTAAAGTATTTCTAGTTTTTTCTCATGTATACATTTTCAACTCTTACAAGTTTAGAGTCTCTAACCTACACCTGATTCTTTACTGGAAGGTCACTAGGATGACCATACAATTTATTGCCCAAATCAGGAAACCTCTGAGAGTGGGGGAGAAAGGAATGATTAATAATTCCACTGGGACAACACAGTAAACCAGATGTACCATTATGAACAAAACTGTTGATCACTCCATCACTCACAGGCTGATTTCGGGGGCAGGGTCAGCAGCCATCACAAAAGCTTCCTTACTCCATCATTCTTAAGAGCTGTGAACAATTTTGGAAACTGGCCCAACAAAACTCCAATCTGGAAGACAGCCAGTCCCTGTGACATGCCATCCAGAATTCAGGAAAGTCAATGTACATGAATTTCCCCCTCCACACACACACATACACACACAGCTCCTCCCAAAACCTGAAAAAAAAAAGTCAGACCCTGGTCTTGCTCTTGGCACCTGGCAACATCCCCCACTTGTTGTAGACTTAACTGTCTTCTAGCGAAACAGTAGCGGTCCTTTCCGCCCCCGGAAGAGCCCCCTCACCTCAGGTGTCCCAGGCTGTAGAAGCGGGACTCGCCGTCGGTCGAGCGGACCACCTGCAGCGTGAACATGGGCTGCAGCTGCCTGAGTTCCAGCAGGACGACGGCCAGGTAGTGGATGAAGAGGAGCGCGTCCACGAGAGAAACGGCATATTGCACGATACCCTGGTAATTTCGGTCCCGCGAGTCCAAAATGCGGACCCCGTAAAAAAGCCAATAGGAGACCACGAAGAGAAAGATGAGGACCAACAGGAGTGCACGGAACACGAAGATCCGCGGCATGTCAGCTCTCTGCTTGCGGAAAAACAGCGCCCAGGTCCCGATGAGCAGAATGAGGAGCTTGAACGCCACGGAGATGAAGAGTCCCTCGCAGATGGTGCCGCAAGGCTCCAGCTCGTCCCGCCACAAGATGGGGGGCAGCAGGATGAAGGCGATGGGGGTGAGGAAGACCAGGAGTCCGAGCACTGCAGCCACGGTGAGCCCCAGGTAGCGCCTACAGTCCAGCCCCACGCTGTCCTCCATGTCCTTGCTGATGCGGGCGATGTCCTCCTGTGAGATGCTGTGCTCCGACGTGCCAGTGATGGCCGTGGTGGTCTCGCCCCAGTTGTCATCCTGATCGGGAGAGAACAGTGAGGACAGACGGCCACATGGCACATGGCGTGTTAGAGCCACAGAGCCCGCAGACACACGGGGGACGGGAGGGCCCACCTTCTTCAACCACAGTCCACACGTGTGGGCTTCCTGGGAAATGAAGCCTGATACACACATGGGCTTTCTGGGAAACGAAGGCTTCACCCTTTAAATAGAGGAATTTTTAAACTATGGCAATTTTCCTTTAAGTTTTGCAAACTATACCATACATTTACCTTTTCCAACCGAGAAAACATAACTTGACCTGTTTGTGGGTGATTTATTACTACAACAGTGACTATCATCCACTGTGCTGGAATTCCAGAGAGGCTCGGTGATAGACAATCGGCTGTTAGAAAATCGTGTGCAAGTTTGCCTACAGCCCAGGGAGAAAACCTTCTGCATTTCCTTCTTGATTCACGACTGGGCCATAAAGGCTTACAGAGTCCATCTGTCGGAAGTGGGGAGTAATAATAGCAGTCTGGGCCCTCCAGGACCTCTGAGGAGTGAAGACCTTGCACAGGAGGGAACTGACATGGTTATGTACACATCAAAGCCCGCCTGTAGTTGGTACACACATTTTTAAAAACCGCCACAATGTTTTTAAGACCCATTTAATAAGTATCAAGCACTCTCTGATATTTCTCATTGAACAAGCAAAACAGATTCAATTATCGATGGCCCAGACAGCTCAAAACTTCCTTCTTAAACACGAGTTCCTGTGACAAATTGAGCATCAAAGGTATAAAAATACTGAGATTGAGACTTCCCTGCTGGTCCAGTGGCTAAGACTCTATGCTCCCAATGCAGGAGGCCCAGGTTCGATCCCTGGTCAGGAAACTAGATCCCACATGCCACAACTAAAGATCACGCAGGCCGCGGCAAAGATAGAAGATCCATGTGCTGCAACTAAGACCCAGTGCAGCCAAATAAGTAAATAAATAAAAATAAACTTTACAAAATACCAAGATTACTAGAATGTGTGTCTTTTACTATCTTGCTTTCTCTTGCTTTTTAAAGTTTGTGATTATTTGGAGCAATTGTCTCCTCACTTAACATGATCTACTTTTCAGGTTTTTAAACAGTTTTGCTATTTCTCTGGCAAAGACGACTCCGTTCCAAAGCAACGACAGAGCAAGAAGACGATGAAAAGCCACACTGGGTCCAAAGGGGTCTGCCTCAGAAATTTTTGTGTATGATTTAAGTTGGAAAAAACAGTCAGATATGGTGGTAAGCTGGGTGAAATTAATGCATAAGATACCAATTTCAAAAAATCTAGTCTAAGTTAATAGCTGAATCAGCAGGCTAGAGATCTCACAGCTAAACAATAACCTCAAATCTAGCAACAATAAATAAATATGATTTAAAAGCATAGGCTACAGAAAGAAACAGTAGTGGTGGCAATAAAGATCTGAACCTATGAACAAATAGTTCTTTGACTCAGAAAGTTACAAGTATCATGTACTAAGAAGTTGTTATTTAAGATAACAGCCAGAAGCAACCATTATTCTCTCATTGCTGGTGGAAGTACAAATGGTATAGACACTCTTGAAAACTGGTCTGGTAGTTTCATACAAATGTGACTTTACACTTAACTGGATAGCCCCAGTAATTCCACTTCCAGGTTTTTACCCCAAATAAATGAAAACATATGTCCACAAAAAGATTTGTACAAGAATGTTCTTAACAGTTTTATTTTCATAATAGCCCCAAATGATGCAGCTCAAATGTCTATCCATAGGAAGAAGAATGGATAACAAATTGTGGTATATGCATACACTAGAACACTATTGCTGAAATACAGCAAAACATGGATAAATCTCAAAGTTATGATGCTGAGTGAAAAAAGGTCCAAAACAAAATATGCTTCCAATTATATTAAATTCTAAAACAGGCAAAACTAATCTATAGCGATTGAATCAAAGCAAGGCTTGCCTTGGAGGGGGCTGGGGGCAGGGATTGACTGGGAAAACATGAGAACTTTCTAGAGTGATAGAAATATACATTTTAATAGCAGGGTGGGCGGGTTATATGGACTTATTCAGCTGTTACAACTTATTGAATTATACACTTAAGATCTGTTTATATCTCTGGGTAAATTTACTTCAATTCTATAAAAAGAAAAAAATCACAAGCATGGGACAAAATGGCTCCACATTCAAAGATGGAAAACTTGCTTTAACCTAAGGTGAGTCTGTTGTTGTTTAGTTGTGACCCCATAGACTGTAGCCCACCAAGCTCCTCTGTCCATGGGATTTTCCAGGCAAGAATACTACAGTGGGTTGCCATTTCCTTCTCCAGGGGATATTCCTAACCCAGGGATCAAACCTGCATCTCCTGCATTGGAGGTGAATTCTTTACCACTGAGCCACCTGAGAAGCCAAAAGTTTAGTAAAATAAGTTATTTTGTTACACTCTCAGTGAAGGCAAATACTGGATTCCATGTTTTGCACTGGGCCTAATATTCAGTCGATGATCAGTACTGAAATAATGATCACTAGTGTTGTGGTTATTTGGTTGACGTTGCTGATTTAGTTACTCATCCTTTTTCCTGCCAAAGAGTTGCTAACTAAATCCCCTGTCCATTTTAAGAATGTGTGCACACTTGTGCCCCAAAATGAAGATGTCCAAGGTCTTCCCAAACTTGAGATTCTCAGAATAGAAAGGATCTCAGACCCTCTAACTCAATCCCCTAGATTTTCAATAAAGAAAACGAGGCCCAGAAAGGTTGGACATGCCCAAAGTCACATAGGTGCTGAGGAGTATAGCCTCCAAATGCCCATTTCAGTGCTTTTCCCTGGTGTAAACACCAACTCTTCCTAATGTAACTTTAGAGTAAGATGTAGACATGACAGATGAACTCCCTTCACAGTAGGCCACCAGCACCTGTGAATTCATCCAAGAAGAAACTGACCCCTGGAGCACTTAGGGGTGGTACAGTCTTAGGACTAGCCCAGTCATTTCACCACTCCTCTGGCCCTCTGGCTCTCCATCCCTGTATCTGTCCCAGACCAAGGCAGGAAGTGCAAGAGTCAGGACTAGAGTCATTCACTTATCACCGAACAAACGCCACATTCAACCACAACTGCAGCTTTGGCTTCTAACAGCATCTCGTGTGCTCTGAAGAATTCCAATTTCAGTCCATATATCTGCTTACCAATGCATATCTGTCTGTACTTTTAAGAACATACAGATATATGGTTATCTGTATCTTTATAGCTGTGCGGGCACCCATTCGTTTACTTGGGGCCAAGGCTGGACACGCATATACTTCAAGAGAGTGTGCAAACACGTTTCTGAGTATAACTCAGACGTTTATTCAGACCAACTGGACTGTGAGACAGTTGGAACCCAGAGAGAAGAACACAGTGTTTTTTTTTTTAATTAATAAATAGACAATACTTTAAAACTGGGTTATTTGGGGACTTCCCTGGCAGTCCAGCAGGTAAGACCTCGCCTTCCAACGCAAGAGGTGCAGCTCTGACCCCTGTTTCAGGAGCTTGGATCCTATATGCCTTGCGGCCAAAAAACCAAAACATAAAACAGAAACAGCATTGAGACAAATTCAATAAAAAAAACTTTAAAAATAGTCCACATAAAAAAAAAATTTGGGTGATTTCACACTAAATCCTAATTTCCAGCTTTTCTTAAATATTGCAAGACCCAGGAACACTAAATTCCTGCATTCTTGCACAGTGATAAGCATTCAGAGCTGAGAAGCTGCCACTTTTTTGACAGAAGAAATACATTTTCCAGGTGCCAGACTCCATCACTCCATGATACAGCCCTGACACTGATGTACCACACAGATTACTAGCCAAGCTAGCCTGGTAGATTTTTGCCTCTTCTGTGTAACCCAGGGCCTACTTTATTCACTTATATTTCCCTATCAGGCATCTAAGTGTGTGGCCTCGGGTTTGGTGAGGCTCCGTCTGGGCTGTCCTAACCTCTCTGCTCCTCTTCCCAACATGACTCAGGGGCTCTGGAGAGCGAGCTTCCTGCTCTTCTATACTGTTCTGCTTTGGAATGAGTCTCCAGAGCCCAAGCCTGCAACTCTCCCTTCCCTGTCCTGTCATCAGCCCTGGCTGGCTTCTTTTCAACACCATTCCAAGCAAGCCAACCAATCACACTTCAGAATAATCCTCAAGCTGGCCAATCATAGGACAGGCTGTTCTTAGACCAACAAGAAACCACGGGACATAGATAAACTAATTAACATGCTAGAAAAATAAAGATAAAAACCCAAGAGAACCTATGGCAACAAGACTTAGGAAAACATTTACAGAAAAGAAGCCTGATCAAGCGGCAGTGTACTTACAGACTGCCTTTGATCCTTACCTGAGCTTCCTCTGTCCGAGCAGAATCATTTGCCAACAGGGGCTCTCCAGTGGGAGCTTGAATGGTGACAGATTTTTCTGACCCCCTGCCATCTTTATTCCGGGGTGACTTGTGCCTCTCTCTATTTCTTTCCCTGAAAAAACATGAAAGATAATCAGCTAGCACATTTATATCATGTTAATTAACCCTCATCAAAACATGTTATGAATTTCATCTTGAATTTAAGAAAATTCTGCAGACACACACACACACATACTGTGCCAATCCCCACCCACTGCCACCCCCACTGTGAGGAATAAGTTGATCTTTATTCCCTACTTACTATTTTCTTTCGGGCACTCTCAGACCCAAAACAAAGACTGTCACTCCTTCTCTCTCAACAGTGGTCATATTTTTTCAAAGTCTAATATTGTGAATTTTAGAATGTCTGTAGATAAGGCACATTTCACTGTAAGATTACTGATTTGATTATAATTTACCTAAACTTATTTTCTAGGACATTATTTTATTGGGACAACACAGCAAAATACTTAAGCTTCGGTCTGCCCAAAAAAAAATCTGGGACACATTGTCAGCCCTACACCTTTGGACAAGAGAAGAAAGGAGATTCTAACCAAGAGAATCACTTATTTCTCTTTCCTACAAATTCGAAACTAAAAGTCATTTTCATAGGTTCTAGATGAACTCAAGGCACCCACAGAAACAGACAAAAGCTAGGACAAATGACACCAAGACATACACACATGTGCGTGTGTGAGGGGTGTGTGTGTGTGTGTGTGTGTGTGTGTGTTCTCTAAGGAAAGCAGGCTGCTGAATCATTTTACCCCAGATAAATTTCCTGAGTGGTCTTCGAGGGTGATTAGGAAAGCACTCTGCTCTGGGTCAATGCTGAAATTACGAAAGAATTAACCACTGTGCAAGTCATGACCTGGGCACTGACCATCTGTGAAGACTGGTACCCCCAAGCCCAACTGTGAACAGTCCACCCAGGAGCCCCACCAAGGGAGCCCCTCAGTGACCAAGAATAAGTTCCCTCAACCTCTGTCCTACAGGTCGCCCTGATGTCAGCCCCCCTTTCTTTACCCAGGTGTCCTCCTCCCCAAGGTTTCCAGGTAGAACAGAAGCATCGCACACACACACACACTGCAGAGACAGACAGTCAGATTTTGGTTCTGTCCCTATTTGATGTGCGAGCTTGCACAAATTCAACCTGCCAACTAAGGAAAGTGTCTCACGAGTGGCTCAATGGGTGAAGTCATGAGCCCCTGCATTCGGTGACCTTGAACACACCCTGAAGGGAGTGCAGGGCAGAGAGTAGGAATGAGACCATCTATGCTCTGGGAAAACTGGCAGGACAGGACTTCAGACAAGATATGTCCAGGAGAAAGTTTTATGAACCCAATTTCTCACATCTTTTCATACTTAGAAAAGCACTAAATTCATTAAGAGACCATTTGCTCCTCGTGACTAGCAGCAACTTTCTACCAAGATGTGGGCTTAATTGCATGTACCTGCTTCGTCAAGTCACATATATGCTCACCCTCCTCCCCCCCTCTTTTCGCAGCAGTTCCTCAGAGCTATCTGAGATGCTGTTTATTATGCTTTAGTTCTCAGGAAGTCCCAAATAAAAGTGAACTCATGGTTCCCATGCTGTGTGTTTTATTTTAATCAACAAACCTCTGAAAACCTGTTTTACCATCTATGAAATGGGGATAATAATCACACCACATAGATATAAGGATGTGAAATAATACATAGTAGCAATAATGTTAACAAAAGCTATAATTATTGCTGTTACCATCAGCACATGGCAAAGAATGTGACTTGACTTGGTGAAGCAGAGTATGTGTTTCTTGGAGAAAGATGAAAAAGAAGCTTTTAACATACAATCAACCCCTCTTACCTTGCACAGTATTTCTCCTATTAATCTACTTAGCTAACAGAATCACACGCAGACTTCCTGTGGGGTCAGACTTCTGCCTTATCCATACCTCCCCAGGATAAGCCCTGGTTAATTCCTTCGAAGGGGAGGGAGGCTCCAGCTGTCCCAGAGACACTTTCAGTGATAGCATCTCTAATCCCTAAGGCATAATCTATCATTACAATCTACTACTAAATAAGAGTCCAGAAAGAGATGTGTTCTCGTCAACACTGATGTTTTATTTTAACTGAGCAACTAAGGAAATGGCTAAGAGATTTTGTTTGTTTATCCAGAGACGTGTCTCATTGACAATCACTCTGCTCCCCACCCCAACGCACAGAGCAGTTTGTTTGCTCAGTCATGTCAAACTGTTACGGCCCCGTGGACTGCAGCCTACCAGGCTCTTCTGTCCATGGAATTCTCCAGGCAAGAATACTGGAGTGGGTTGCCATTTCCTTCTCCAGGGGATCTTCCTGACCCAGGGGTCAAACCCACGTCTCCTGCATCTCCTGCAATGGCAGGCGGATTCTTTACCGCTGCGCCACCCGGGGACCCCCAAAGAGCACCTTACCAAGTGCTTGAAAACTTGTTCAATCCCAATAATAACTTTGTGTGGTATTATTGTCAGCATCTTATACCTGAGGAAACTGAGACTTTGGAGGTTGAGGGACTCCCCAAAGTCAGAGTAAGTGGCAGGCAGAGCAGGGTGTGAACCCACTTTCTTGATTCAGACCCACTACGCTGCACCAGCTGAAGAACAAATGGAAGACTCTGTAGCCTAAGTATCCCTGACGCTCATTCTCACACCCCAAACTTGAACTACCAGAGCTGTGGAATCTGCCTTTGAAGCTACTTCTAGAAGTCACGACTGGACCCTGACCTTGGAGAACACAACGCAGTGTGCCCAACACTCTGGCCTGCCAAAGACAACCACTTCAAAAGGACTCCCTGTGAGAAACAATAAGCGATTTGGGAGTGATTTCCCATGTGTCTGGTCAGTCTTAGAATGAGCTGTTTAGACTAAGTCTGGAATCACTGCTCCCCAGGGCCCCACCTCAGCCAGGCCAGACCAAGGCACCTCCTCTTCTCACTGTTCCACTTTCCCCAACTGCTCTCACATCTATCACTGTCCTGCCATCTGCCAAGTCACGTGCTCCCCTGACCCCATCTATCTATTCACTGGGCCCACAGGTCAAATCCTGTGACAGCACAAATTCCACCGGCAATCAAAATTCTTTCACTGTGTGCCAATTCCTGCAGCCTGAACACTACCAGGGCCAGAAGCGGGCAGGGAACCACTCGGGGTTGGAAACAGCCCCTTGGGGGGCCAGCTATCCCTCAACTTGACCCCAGCGGGCCTAGTCTGGTTCTTAAAGGGCCCAACCATTCCCAAAGGAGAAGTGATCTCTGCAATTCCCCTGGTAACAGCAGAGCTAAACCAGATAGGAACTATTACCTGATAACCCCCGGAAGGTTTCTCATCCTCCAAGACTGAAACCCTAAACCAATGCTTCTCAAGATCTGAATGTACAGACAAGCCACCTGGGGTGCAGATTAAGTACAGATTCGCTGGCCCCACCTCCAGAGAAATAGTCTGGAGCAGAGAGACAACAGGAATCTGCCCTTTTCATCAGCACCCCAGCTGATTAGGATGCAGGAAACTGCTCAAGGCTCTCCCACCCAAATGCGGCTCAGGGAGGAGGTAGGTGGAATAACTTAGAAATTGCCCTGTTTGTGAAATGCCCTGTATACAAGCGAGGGCCTGATAATGGGAGCCGTGAGTGCAATGCTTAGCTATACAAGGTACAGTGTGGCTTCTAAAACAGCATTACGTGGATGAGGCTGGGAGCGGGACTCAGGACACTCTGCACTGGGTCCAGAACCAAGAGCTTTCCACATGCTGTCAAGTAAGGGGCCAATGGAAAGCTTCCTCTATCAACTCAGCGTGGGCTGTGCATCACGCTGGGCCTTGTTGAGGGAGCAAGACCTGTCGTACAGCTTTTGTAAAAATGACTGGTCCTGAATGACGCCCTGGGAAGGTGCCTGAGCCTGGACTACGTAGAGAAGTCCAGCAAAAGTGCTGCCACACGGCACTTTTCAGAATGCAGAGCTATGAGCCCAGCATGGCTGCCTCACTGCGTTGGTACCCGAACTTTCATCCCCAGAGTGTTAACTGCTGTGACGTCAAGGACGTGCAAAGTACCTATGGGAGAGCCCCCCGCCCCCCCACAGTGGTGAAGACCATCAGTTCACCATGTCTTAAAGAAACAGGAGACATTGAGTAGGCTACCAAACCACTGAAAGGGTCTTTCAGACACAAGAGCACTGGATGTCTTTCCAGCTCCACCTGAGTTGTCTTGATCACCTACACACCTTTGCTGGGCGGGTGTGTCAGCCACAGGAATCCTTGTATCTTTATCTCTGAGCCTGTCTCCATAGAGCATCTGCCTATACGAGTAAAGATAAGTCAGGGATGGGGGGGCAAGCAATAACACGCTGGAGGCTGGGCATCTGTCTGTACCTGCAGGTGTGTGCGTGTGCAAACGCATGTGTTTAGGCGATCCTAGAGCTGAGCTCCGGGAGGGTGCTGTAAAGTCTCTCACTCCAGTCAGAATCCCCACTGAGCCCCAGACCATTCCCACTTACGATCGGCATTTCCTGGGAAGATGATTTGGCTCTATTTCTGTTGTTTATCTATTCTATTTGGGGGAAAGCCAGCCTCACCGCTTACTCCTCCCTTTCCTTCTCTACCACCACCCACTACCTGTCCTTTCTCTCCACCGACTACAGGGCCTGGCTGGCTGCTTCCTATCGGGTGGGAGGGCCAGGCACGGCACAGACGGACTCTGAAGTGGCCTCAGAACAAAAGGATCACTCCCCCTACGCTCTGGCAGCCTCTTTTGGACAATGCATTTTACACATCAGGCCCAGGGCTGACCCTCCAGGCCTTTTTTCCCTACCAGTTACTCCTGCTGCTCTCTACCATGCATGGCCCAGGGAGAAAAGCATGGCTTGCAAAGGAGCAAGAAATGGGGCCTGACAGCTGAGGGTCCCGACCAACCTCATAACTTCAGGCAAATAATGCTCTCTCTCTGCCTCTCAGTGTTATCTATCACCTGTTGAACGGGGGGCCCCCCTCCCACTCTTTAAGGGCTGCTGTGAGGATGGGGGACCATGGCCCTGGGTCTTAACAGGCACTCTCAGACTGGTCGTGAACAGCAAGGGAAGCGGCTGCAACTGGTGCTCTAAACCCGAAGGTTAGGTGAGGTCGGCTGGAGCCTGCGTCATTTTACCAGCAGGTTAACTGGATATCCTCTGGAGAAGGCAGGTATCAAAAAACCAGACCACTAGCTTCTTTGTTGTAAAAAGTCATCTATCATCTGCTTGAACTCTGCCAGTACTCCAAAGATGATCTCAGTGTCATCAAGCATATCAAGTTCGCTGCCCTTCATTATTCCTCTCTGAGAGTTCTACGACGACTCCCAGAGAGCACAGTCCCTCTCCCTTCCTCCTCTGCCATTCAAATCGCTGAGCAAGGCAGCCTTCACAGGGACACTCCCCGCTGATACACTGCCTCTGCCGGGTCCAGGACATGCCTCTGGAGGGCTACTGTGACTGTTCAGTACCCTTTACACCCAGACAAAGGACCCCCGACACCGATTATCTACGGATTACAAGCTCCACCCCACAGTCACTATGCCGTGTCAGGGGATGCATCTCAGCGGCTGTTGTTTTTCTAAAGACACCAGGGAGCGCACCTATTAATCTCGGGTCATCATCTCTCACCCAGAGCGCTCCTGAGTAGGCATTCAGCAACATCCCTGATTAAAGTATTAAAGGTCTCAGCTTGTATTATCATTTGCCTAGCGCTTCCTGCAGGGGTCCAAGAAGGTACTCAGAGTTCTGCGTGCTGTTTTCATGGAAAGTTATAGTCTCTTAAAGCTACCACAAGAGCACTACAGTATCCATTTCTGGGGGCCCCAAGGGGCTGAGGGAACAGAGAGGAATGAGTGCTGGGAGGGGACGTGAGTGCAGATGAAGGGGGCCAGACAGGGCTTCTCCTCGGAACCCTGCAAGACATCCCGGCTCGACTTGTCTCCAGGCACCCAGAGAGCCCCAGATTCCCACTCTGCTCCTCACAGTGTGGGACGGGGAAGCTTGGCACACTCACAGGGAACTGCTTTTCCTGGTTAAGTTCAAAGATTGGATATTTTTAAACAGCTGTTTCTGGTATTTTAGAACGAATCTGATATGTTTACCCACTGATTGAAATTGGTGATTAAATTTTTCTCACCAGAGGGTTCCTGACTTTCCCAGGATCTGGGCTCTGGCCTCACTCAGCCGTACTTCTTTCTGTTTCCCAAGCTGACTAGAAAGACTTGCCTGGACTCCAACACAAGTTCATTTACTTCTTTTCCCCAGATTGTCATGATTACGTAAGAGCAATACATGGAATTTAGAAAATAATGAAAGTTTAAAACACACACACAAACTATCTGTTACCATTCATCATATCATAAGAATATATACCTATTATAATGCACAAAGTTTTGAATCTTAGTTTTTAGTAACATGGCCTTATATATATTTTCTCATGTCGTTAATCTTTGAGAGTCTTTTACATTTTTATTCTATTTGTATTTTTAATCACAAAATTTATATACTTATAAGAGATTGAACAAGTGTAGAAAGATAAAGCATCAAAGTGCCCATCAGTCACCATTCTGTGTAGACCCCTTCCCTGTGGAGGACCACGTGGGGCAGCTTGGACACTATCCTTCCAGACCTCTTTCTGCGTGTGTAGATCCATACGGACTCACAAGTAAATGAGTCAGTTAGATATATGTGGCATACTGCTGTTTCACAAAACGAAATCCTACCTACTCTGCACTCAGCTGCCTGTATGGAGGAACTGCTGAGTCAAGGAAACACCACTACCATCACCATTCCCAGCTCTCGCAGGGCTGTGACCACAAGTGGGTCTATGGACTGGGGTCACCTGGAGCCTTCAAATGTGCTGCTGAAATACCAGGGCCATCGATAGCATAAATCCAGGCACTGGTGAGTGGCCTACGATGTGTTGTGTTAAGTGCTTCACAGGCATCATCTCATTAATCCTCCCCACAGCCCCGTGAAGAGGGTGCCGCTCTACCCATTTCACAGATGAGCAGTCTAAGCTGAGTGGTCTAAGTAAGAGGCAGCACTGCAACTGTATCAACCGCACTCTTCACCGGCTGGCACTATCTCTTCATTCACTCATTCCCTCACCATTCTGCAGGTCTGTAACACAGGAGGCCCTAGGAACACCCGTGCAGATCTGTTCATTCTGTACAGAGGAGGGGAAATTTGGTATCCCCCCGCCATTACCCAGGTCAGATGTCCAAAACCCAGGCCTGTTCACTGGGAAGACGAGTCAGAGACAGAGAAATACATAAGGCACCAGGCCAAGCCTGCCAACCTGCCACTTCAGTGGATAGACCTCACAGCAAGGGCATAATGGACCATGAGTCAGCAGCTCTGGGTAAGAAGCAACAAATTAACACTTTTTCTTTTTTTAAAAACTTTCACTTAGATACTTGGTAAAGCTTTTGGGAGAACTGTCATCTCGGAGAAGTACTTAGAAATGAAAAACATTTCCACCGAAGGCAGAAACTTTAATTTAAAATCAATTGTGAGAAGTGAAGGTCATCAACGGTAATAGTGGCTATAAAATGTAAATTGGTGGTGTAGTTCCTCCCAGCGCAGGTTAAAAGGTTCTGAAAGCTCAGCTTCTCATGCACCAGTGGACTGAAACTCCAGTGCCGGCTGCTCCCCAGGGGGACTGTGAAAGTGAGTCAGGAAGCCTGAGAAACCTGCAAATTCCGCCCCCAGAGGAAAAGTGGAACAAGCAAGAGCTTACATACCCTTGTCTGTGAGATTTTTTCGAATGACTTGAATAGTAAGAATATCCAGAATACGTGGATTCGGTATCCATAGCAATGGAGGGCTTGCTCTTGCTGCAGGAGCAGGTACTATTTCTCCTTAGAGGTAGAGAGAATTTCACCTACTGGACTCCTCAGACCTCAAAGGGCCTGGGAATCAAGGAGTCACTCTTCGACTGCAACAAATTCTGGGAAAAAAGAGAAAAACAAACAAAAAAGATATCACCTTTCAAAGCCAACCTCAAGGAAGTTATATTGGAAGATAAAAGACAGTGGCAACCTCCACTCTGGGATCTCTGTGATGGAACACATCAGATGCAACGGTGTCAAATGCTCCGCTCAGGTGTCTGGGAGGGGGACAGGGGGGTGGGGGCAAGCCACACCCCACCGCAGCAGCAGTAAACCGGAATGGGGAGAGGCCTGGCCCTGGGCCATCTCCCAGACACAGCCCAGTCTGCCTGGCTTCCAGGCCTGAGACACCATGTCCAGCCCCCACTGTCAGTGTGGCGCTTACAGAGCAACACCCAGGGAAGCAGCCTGTAAGCCATTTGCTCAGTTTCCGAAAGCCAGTGGAAAAAAAAATGTTCTCAATTCTTTAATCCAGGAATGCAAACTTCTAGAATTTCTCTTTTTAAAAGAAAAACTATTATTAGCACATTGCCTATAATAGTGAAAAGCTAGAAACACTCGCAATGCTCCTCAAAAGAAGGAACTGGTAAGGGAAACATGATTCATTCACCCAAAGAAATATCATTGTTGCTGCTGTTTAGTCGCTAAGTCACATCTGACTCTTCTGCGACTCCACGGACTATAGTCCCCCACGCTCCTCTGTCCATGGCATTTCCCAGGCAAGACTACTGGAGTGGGCTGCCATTTCCTTCTCCAGGGAATCTTCCCAAACTAGGAAACAAACCCGCATCTCCTGCACTGGCAGGCGGGTTCTTTACCACTGAGACCCCAGGGAAACCCAAAGAAATATCACAGAGCTGTGTAGAATGATATTACAAAGAATGGAAGTTTGTGTGATCTAGTGATAAATTTTAAAAGCAGGCTACAGGATTTCCCTAGCGGTGGCTAGGACTCCACACTCCCAACACAGGAGGCCCAGGTTCACTTGCTGGTTGGGGAACTAAGATCCCACATGCCGCAATTCAAGATCCATTGTGCCACAAATGAGACTCAATGCAGCCAAATACATTTTTTAAGAAAAAATTAAAAAAGCAGGCTACAGAGAGCATTGTAGACAGACACCGAAATCTACACTTCAGTTACAATCACAGAGGATGAGATGGTTAGACAGCATCACTGACTCAATGAACATGAACTTGAGCAAACTCCAGGAGAGAGTGAAGGACAGAGAAACCTGGTATGCTGCAGTCCATGGGGTCACAAAGAGTCAGACACGACTGAGCGACTGGATGACAAGAAGACTGCTTGTGTAAGGACGAGGATGAGGGAACATCAGAAAATGAAAGCAGGTGATTTGTTTGTTGCAGGTTCCTGGGTCTTTTGCCATACTTTCCTTAGACACTGCTATGCAATAAAAAAAAATTGGAAACATTTCCAAGTACATTCCTGAGCCCCACATGTTAAGAACCTTTACTTCAAGAGAAAAAGGAGCTCTGCACCCCTCATCCCAGAGCTGGTCTCCGCCCCTTGGGGCTCCTCCTTCCAGTAACCCTCGTGAGTTGACAATGCAAACAGAGCCAGTGAGGTAAGTGTCAGAAAAAAACAAAGAGTGCAAATACCATCACTACCCTCAGCTGGGGGGGCTTCCCTTGTGGCTCAGCTGGTAAAGAATCCTCCTGCAATGCAGGAGACCTGGGTTTGACCCCTGGGTTGGGAAGATCCCCAGGAGGAGGGCATGGCAACCCACTCCAGTATTCTCGCCTGGAGATTCCCCATGGACAGAGGAGCCCGGTGGGCTACAGTCCATGGGGTCACAAAGATTCGGACATGACTGAGCAACTAAACACAGCACAGCACAGCACCCTCAGCTGGGCAGAGGCCAAAGCTCCTCAGGAATGACCTGCCACTCTGGAGGGAACTACTTGAGGACCACCACTGGCCAACAAATCTCAAGCCTCAGGAACACCTACGTGGTGTCTGCCCTCGTCATTCATCCCCTCGGGTCTGTCACTAGGGCTAGCCTCCCTCAGCCTGACATCCTGACATCATTTCATGTCTGCTCTCCTACGTGAGTCCAAAGGGAACAGTGAGAAACCTGGGGTCTAGCCAGAGCTCCTCACTGTCAAATACAGCCTGGGATAAGTCACTTGCCTTCTTGAGCCTTGGTTTCCTCATCTGTCAAATGGGGATAAATCCACCAGGCACAGACTTCACAAGGTTGATCTGGAGATATAAGCTGATGCAGTATTGGGAGCTGGGTTCCAATCCCAGGTTTTACTCACCTATGAGACACACGACCTCAGCTGAACTGTTAAACCTCTCTTAACCCACATTGGGCTTCCCAGGTGGTACTAGTGGTAAAGAACCCGTCTGCCAATGCACGAGACATAAGAGATGTGGGTTTGATCCCTGGGTTGGGAAGATGCCCTGGAGAAGGGCATGGCAATCCACTCCAGTATTCTTGCCTGGAGAATCCCATGAACAGAGGAGACTTGCGGGCTAGAGTCCATGGGGTCACAAAGAGTCAGACATGATTGAAGTGACTTAGCATGCACAGAGAAACCCGCACCTGTATAATGTGAATAAAAGGGCTCATGCGAGAAACAAATAAGCTACAACTGTGACTGCACCCAGAACCACACCGATGCACCAGATAAAGGGCAGTTGCGGTTCTCAGGACTCCTATGACCAGTCCTCAACCCAGCAGCTCTCCATGTCTCTCTCAGTAAGAGAAAGGCTGGGAAAGGAGCAGGCCAGAGTGAGTACCTGTGCTCACCTGCCCAGCCGAGGCTCACCCGCAGCCAGACAGCGCTGGGTCCACATCCCAGGAAAGTCAAAGTGGAAATAAAGTGGCCTATTTTGTGAGGTGATTGTAAAGAATCAGTGTGGGGGGAAAAAACCCCACTGTGGGCATTTAAAAAATACTTTTGCTCTTGGACCTACCCCTACTTTTGCAGAAGACGTCAAGAATCAGCTCCCCTTTTTTTCTCCCTACTCTGCCTCTCAGCAGGTTCAGTAACAATTTCGACGAGCTTTCAGCACCTCAGACTCTCACTTCCTTTCTGCTTCCTTGCTGCTTGTTCTGCTTCATACCTGCCAGACATCAGCCTTAAAAGGTGAGCCAAAATCTCTAGACCTGCCCTTGAACAAGCCTCTTTCCCCAAAGGCCTTTCACCCAGCTCTCTGTTAACCTGCAGGTTCTCATACCAGGCTGCTTGGCCCAGAAACCTGACTGCCATCTCCTACATCCAGTACTGACCATCCACAATGTCTATGCTTTTTTTTTTTGCCCTTCAACCGATAACTCTCGAGTCTCCTTTCCATGTCAGCTTCTAGCTATTTCCGGCTAAATGCTGCAGAGGTGTCTCAGAGGCAGGCACCCCAGGCTCCAAAGACCTGGGCTGATCCTATTCACATTTCCTTGCCATGACAGTGTGACAGATGCTTTCCTCTGTGAATTTACCTCCCCTCGGTAAAAAGAAAAAAAAGAGAGACTTAATGCAGTCTCTTCCTAGGGTTGTTGTAAGCATCAATTTACAATTTATTTTGGAACCTCCCAAAATAAAGTCTCTGGCACATGCTAACCCAAGTTTTATTCCCCTTGCCCTTCTGCAAAGGGAAGTCATCTTTCATCCTCATTAAAACCTCCAGCCATCCAGTAAAGCAACTCTGGGCATGTCCCTCAGAGGAAATCATGGGCTCCCGAGTGCTCTTAGGGGGAGGGCTTCTCCTCCAGTCTACCAGCTGCCCTTGTCTGGTTCCTTTCCAGGCAATTCCTGCCTATACTTATCAAAGGGGTGATCTGTAGATCCTGCCATCCCCTCCCTCTTGTCACCCCAATTCTCCATCCTCAACACTCCACTGAAACAGCTCTAAGTTGGCCACAGATTATTGCTGTTGTTCAGTCACTAAGTTGTGTCCAGCTCTTTGTGACCCCATGGACTGTGTAGCGTGCCAGGCTCCTCTGCCCTCCACTATCTCCCTGAGTTTGCTCAAATTCATGTCCACTGAGTCGGTGATGCTATCCGTGATGCCACAGTTTGCCATGAGCCAGATCCAAAGGTCCCCTCCTTGTCCTCCTTCCCCCGGACCTTCTTATGCCATGTATTCATTCATCCGCCTCCATGTTTAGTGGGGCCAGGAGAGACCTACTAGGTGATGCTGGGGCACGGCAATGACAGCAGTCTGTAGCACATGGCTGCCCTCACGGAGCTCTCTGCTGCCTGTCCTCCTCCAACGTGACAGTGTTTATGCTACTACTTCTCCCATGCTCCTTCCCCTCTCCCCCATCATCCCTTAAGTCTCAAAACTTGCCCATTATGGGACTTCCCTGCTGATCCAGTGGTTAAAATTCTGAGTTTCCAATGCAGGGAGCTCAGGTTCAATACCTGGTCAAGGAACAAAGATCCCATATGCTACAGGGCACGGCCAAAAAAAAAAAAATCTCTCCCATTATTCTCCTCCATCTATGGATTTACTCTAGGATAAGCTCCTGGGATACACTGAACATAAGAGGTACCCAACAGATACTTACTGAAAGGATAAATCCCCAGTGCACATTTCCTACTTGTGTTTTCCAGGTGGTGCAGAAGTAAAGAATCCCCCTGCCAATGCAGAAGACTCGGGTTTAATTCCCAGGGCCGGGAAGAACCCCTGGAGTAGGAAATGGTAACCCACTCTAGTATTCTCGCCTGGACAGAGAAGCCTGGTGGGGTACAGCTTATGGGGTCACAAAGAGTTGGACACAACTCAGCAACTGAGCACACACACACTCGCATTTCCTACTTAGATCCCTTTTGCTCCACTTGGAATTATCATCACCCCCAAGATGCTCTCCAGTGCTCCAGCCTATTCTTTTCAATTTCCTTCACTGGAGTTATACAGTCACCCTACTGACCCTATAGAGCCAACCCGGCACCATTTTATAACTTTCTCTCCCTCTCATCCCACATATTTCACTGTCACTAACTGCCCTCTGTCCCCTGGGACCCACCCTTCACTCTTCTGGTTCTCAGCCACCTGCTTCCTCCAGGCTCTGGGGACACAGGGTTAAACTATTACAAAGCCTGCAGGTTTCCTCACAGAATCCAGGCTCTTCAGAGCTCGGGCCCCTTCGACATCACAGTTTCTATCCGAGCTATCAATTTTTTTCAAGATCTCAGTGAGGATTAAGAAGCAGCAGCCAAAGGCAAACTGACAAAATCCAGAATGAACTCATTTCAAAAGCCAACATAAGAGCTTCAGTATGGTTAACAGAAAAACACATCCTGAAGTTTATCTTTGTAGCAACGCATTCAGAAGATAGTTCCCTTGTATGCACAAGAAATTAGCAGACCTCAGATAAGGTCAGAGGGGGACGCCTTATCGGGAAGATAAAGTAATGAAAAGGGATCGGGTTCCCTGGGTAATAAACCGATAGGCTGTGCTCGAGCCTGAATGGGATAGGGTCATAAAAGGTGTAAATGTGGATCCTGGAATGCAGAACTGTCCCTCGTCATGCTGACCCCTGACAAGACCCTGACTGGGCAGCAGCCAGAGCGATCTCTCAGGTCACAATGTGGACGTTTCCCTGCTTGAAACCCTTCGTTGGTATTCTGCGACGCTTCGAATAAAACACAAAACCTTTCACTTGGTCGGCCAGGCCCTGCCCATATCTCCAGCTTGGACTTCCTTCTCTAAGGTCCTCTAAGGCAGCAGTCCGCAATCCTTTTGGCACCAGGGACTGGTTTCATGGAAGACAAGCTTTCCATGGAACTGGGGGGAGGGTTGCTTGTGGGATGGTTCAAGCACACGATGTCTATGGTGCAGATTATTTCTATTATTATTTCACATTAGACTCTATTACATCAGCTCCAACTCAGGTCATCAGGCATTAGACCCCAGGTGCCAGGGACCCCTCCTCTAAGGCACCATGCCTTTCTGCAGCCTCGGTGTATCCACTCTACTGACTCTTCAACCTCATTCCACCCAGTTCCTACCCATCCCTCTCAAATGAAATACAGCTTCTTTCAAGAAGCCTTTCCTGATCCTCCAGTCTCAGCTCCCTGCACTTCTTGACATCCCGGTTTTCAGATACACGGGGACTGGCTCCTGGAGAGACAGGAAGCTCCACAAGGGCGGCGCCTCTTTCACGACTGTCTCTTCAACCCCTGGAGCACACCAAGCGCTCAGTAACGCACGCTGAGCAAAGGAAGGGTTCTGGTGGCAAGATATTAAGATGTGGAGGCCACAGACTCGTGCAGAAGAAACCTTAGAGATCATCTATTTTAAATCCTCAATTTTACAACAGAGGGAAAAGATGCAGAGATTAGATTCCACAGTGACAGCTGAACCACTGAGAGTGGAGGTGCCCTGCTGCTCACAACAAGTCTCTCTCACCGGCAAAAGTTATATTCCAGATACACTGAGTAAGAATCGGCATTAGTTCTCTGCCTCCCCCTCCTGTCACTTATCCCTTCCGGGAACTGGAGGCAAATGACAGGATAGGGCTCAGAGCTCATCAAGTCACATCTCAGGGGGGGCAGGAGGGCAGCATTTTAATCTGGAATTCCCTGGCAACAGCAGCAGAGAATCTTCTTCACCACCCTTTCTTAAAAGCAAAATGCGGATCAGTGGCTTCAAAGAGAATGTGTGTGTCCACCCATTCAGTCATGTCTGACTCTTTGCAACCACATGGACTGTAGCCTACCAGGCTCCACTGTCCATGGCAAGAATATTGGAGTGGGTTTGCCATCTCCTACTCCGTGGGATCTTCTGGACCCAGGCATAGAAACCTGAGTCTCTCACGTCTCCTGCATGGGCAGACTCAGGAGAAAGTGAGTCTGAGTCCATCTCCTGCATGGGATACTTTATCTGCCCCTAAAGCCATGTTCACTTACATAAAATATACGTGACTCTTACTTAAAAGGAAAACAGTGTTCAGAAAATCACAAGAGGGAAATAATATGCTATGGTAATGACTGGTAAACATAAGCTAACCTTCTCAGAAAAGGAAATTATAAAAACATCAACAGCTCTGCCTAGAGCTATTAAGTAATAAACTGAACTTGGGTTTGGATGGTTACCTTGCAAGGGGTACAAAGACACACGCTGAATTTAAAAAGCCATTCCACTCCTTCTGCACTGGATGTATTTCCAAGGGAAAGAGATTTCTGCTGTAACTGTGTTTACATATACTGTGTGCATTACTTTGAATATTTTGTTTTTATCATATACAGAATTCTAAAGGATTTATGGCATTTATAATTTTTATTGTTTTCAAGCTAACATTTTTCTCAAGGTACCCATTTTTAATTACTCAAGAGGAAAAGGGTAATTTAGATATTTTGTTGAGTCAACTTTTCTTTTACAGAGGATAAGCCATGAGCATACGTTCTGCAGTTAGATCGTTACTGCTCAAATTCTGGCTCTGTTCCTTATCAGCTATGTGACCTCAGATTAAGTTACTTAACCTTTCTGTCCCTGTTTCCCTAATTATAACAATAGCATTACATTTTGCTTACCTTATAGGCTCAAGGTGGGTTAAATGAGATCATTCGTAATCTTTCAGACTAGTGCCTGGCACAGGATAGGTATTCAGTTCAGTTCAGTTGAGTCGCTCAGTTGTGTCCGACTTTCTGCGACCCCATGAATCGCAGCACTACTTAGTAAATCTAAATTCCTTCCATTGGAAAGAAAAGTTTTATAAGGCACATGACTTACATATCATTTTCATTAAACTTATGTATATGTTTTTGGTCCATTTGAGTCTACCTTTAGCGTTAGCACTCAGTCGTGTCCGACTGCTTGCGACCTTATGGACAGTAGTCCACCAGGCTCCTTTATGGGAATTCTCCAGGTAAGAATACTGGAGTGGGTTGCCATTCCCTTCTCCATGGAATTTTCCCAACCCAGGGATCGAACTCAGGTCTCCTGTATTGCAGGCAGACTCTCTACCATCTGAGCCATCTACCTTTAATGGACACCATTAGCTACAGTTGACTGCTTTATTGATTTCCATTCTGTTCCTTGCAGGTCTTCTTTTACTGTTCCCAGGTTGGAAGTGAACATCAGAGAAAACTGTGTATTTTATCAGGTTTATCTGGAGGAACTCACAGTTGTAAGGGAGGGTAGGAAGAAGTATTTTACTGAACTTGTGGTCAATAAACCATAACACATCATCCAGGTCACCGATGTGGGAATCGGAGGGACTGGTGTATTTGCAACAAACCCAGTGATTCTTCATCACAACAGGGCTCTTACAAAAGAGTGATTCTGGGCCACTATTCACAAGGAAAGAAAATGTCAACCTCACTTTACCTATCTTGCCAATGATTTCAACTCCCCTTCTTCAAATAATTGCTCTTGGCTCCAGTCATCAATTCCCTCTGAAACACTCCCAGCAGCTGGGTATAAATTTCTGCAGAGCTGTGAATGGTTGATATGTCTGGAATTCTTACGATGCTTTTTTGTTTTCAAGTGACCCCCTTGTCCCCTGCCAGATTTTTAAGCTTCAGGAAAATACATTTCATAAGCATTTACTACCTCCTCTGTAAATCCAGTGGTGCCAGGTCCAGTGACTGCTATCCAATAAGTGGGATTCAGAAGGGACTGGATTCAGTGGGATGGAAACACACTGTGGCAGAACACACATGTACCTTTTCATCAGACTTCAGGTGGGACCAAAGCCACGACCAGAAACACGGGCCAGCCCCATGTCCACCTAATCCTGTCGTGTCCACCTTCTGGAAAATGGCATAGAACGAGGCTCTAATCATATACCCACACCCAGCTAGTCCCCTAACCACAGCTAGTTCACTTTATAGAGAGAAGAGGGCCATAAATAATCGAATGGCTTAAAGTTAGTCGAGTGCCTCTGATGTGTCAGAAACTGCTTTCAGTCATTTGTATATGATATTTCACTTAATCCTCAGAACAAGACTTATATGGGAGAAAAAAATATTAATTTTCTGTTACAGTTAAGAAAACCAAGGTCACACACCTGGTAAATGCTGGAGCCGGGCCTTGAACTTTTAAGAGTCTAACTCCAGAACCTGCACTCTTAACTATAGAAACTATACAGCAACGTAGCAATTTTCAGAATTGCTTATTTTCAGAGAGGAGGGTAGGCAACAATCATAAACTGTCCCAAACCACACATAACCTACAAAGATTTCTGCAATTTCAACTCCTATTCACAGGTTCAGGGTCTCAAGTACTGTGGAAGGTACAGGAGAAAAGAACACAAAGGTGGAAACTGCCTTTTCAAATACAATCTGATAGGCGCCTGTGCAAACCAACTCCTCTGAGGTCTGGAGTCACGAGGGGGCGTGTGTGTGTGTATTGGGGGATGGAGAGTACCTTCCTCATTCAACACTTGTTCAGTCTCCAGTGGGACCAGGGTGACAAGGCATTGTGGTCTTGTCAGGACACTTTCCTTTATGGTCTCATCCTTTTGCTCAAATACACAAGGCAATAAAACATGTACTGCCTGGCAAGCCGTCCTTACAAATATGCCATTCTCAAAATTCTCCCATTTTACTTACAAATTAAGTTGCAGCCAAGCCACACTGCCAACACTGTAACAGTGAAAATTTCACACTAGCTGTTTCACTAATTATATTGAGAGATACCAAAGTCTGGGAATGCTAAAAGCTCATGGGGTAGGTGAAAAGTGTTATTTCTTTGAACTGGAGAATAAACAGTTTCCTCCCACAAATCAAAGCCCCAACTATATCACATTGATTTAATTCAACTCTAAAAACTCTAATTAGTGGTTTCATAAAATGACTAATTACATCTCCCTGGATTCAGACAGTTTCTGCCATCTCACTTAAAGAGCCTAGGAGCTGTGTAATCAAACAACCCACCCACTGGAAGGAGAATGCTAATTAGCATTGTTGATTGGTGACACAAGTTATAATATTTTTCCAGCAACCTTGTAAAATTTATAAACACATCAGTGAAAACGCCAGATTCTTTACAGCTTGCTAGCTTTTGGAATAAGTGTCTAAAAATACAAGCATTTCCAACCACAGCCCCCTCAAAGAGGTTTAACAAAATGCACGTGTCAGCCACACAATCATCATCATAAAACGCTCTAACGTCTCTTCACGAGCAGCTAAACGAGCTCACAACACTTTCTCGGGTGGGCCTTTTACCTGATTTGAAGCTGTGAAAACTGAGCCACGGATTTCTCTGCTCCAAGTCTCACTAGCTCATCTCCCAGCCGCCAGGCCGCGGCTCCGCCCCACTCCTGCCTCCGCCACCGACGCGTTTAAATTTTTATAAAGCTTCACACTTCTCTGGACGCGTTTGCTTGGGGGCAGTTCAAAGCCTGTAGGAGGAAATGTGGTCCTGCCCGTGGCGAAGGCTGCCCCGGTGCGGTGAGATCGCCTCCAACCCGGACGCCTCGGGCAGAGACTCGCCGGACACCTCCTGCTCCACCCCGGCGTTTTTGAAAGTAAACTCCTACCTGCCTGTTGCGCTCTCCGAAGCGCAACCGGACTCGCGCCCCCGCCTCCCCCCGGCCTCCTGGGCCGGTTCCATTCTGTAAGCGAGGTGGAAACACAGGCCAGCTCTGTGCTGATTTCTGGCCCTGGGTCGGGCGGGCCCCCGGGCGCGGGAGGTTCCCGGGTCGAGCTCCACAGCGGGGTGGGAACCACGGAGCGCGCCTCGCTCCCGGGGAGCGCAGGGCGCCCCGGCCCCCGCCTCGCACAGCGGGTCCCTCCGCCCGGGTGCTTGTACCAATGCTCGGCCACTCCCTGCCGGCCGGGACGCGCACCCCAAAGTACAGCCTGGGGAGAAGGGAGCGTCCGAGGCGTGGGGAGGGGATGCCCGGACCGAGGAAGTGGGGTGCGCCGGGAGCGGAGCGGGAGGGGCGCACCACGCGCGGATGGGAGAGGACTGGGGTCCCGGGAAGCACGGCTCGCGCTGCGGTCCGTGGGAGGGGAGGGGGCTCCCGGCCAGAGGCAGGGGGAGGGCAGTGAACCGCGGTCGGAGTCCCGGGTGGGGCTGCGGGAGGAGGACGCAGGGGCTAGCGGGGTCCCAGGCTGGGGTGGGGGCGTCTTGCCACGGAAGGTCTGCACCCCGCCCCTGCCGCTCAGCCGCGGCCGGCCTCCGGCGGGACTCACCTCCGCGCCGGCCGTGCGGGCGCCGCGGCCCGCAGTCTCGGCTCGCAGCGGCCCCGGCTCTGCGGCCTGCGCTGGGCTCCTGTAGAGGCAGAGCCCCGCCGCCGCCGCCGCCGCCGCACTGCTGCTTTCCGCTTCCTGTCCCGGCGCCGCCCCGCAGCCCGAGCCCAGCCCTGCGAGCCCGGCGCGGCCGCGAGCCAAGAGCAGCGAGCGCGGCCGGCCGCGCCGCGGGCCCAGCCCACCTGCCGCGGAGGGCGGGGTCGGGCCGGCGTCTCCCCAGCCCACGGGAGTCTGGCGCCCCGAACACACACACGCACACACACACACGCACACACCCTCGCGCAGGCACACTCGTTCCCACACAGACCCCAGGGGCTGACCACACACACACACTCACACATCACAGACTCATGGTCAGAGATTGACCCCTACCCACTTGCTCAAGGGTTTGCCTGATTGGTCCGAGGGTAAAGAATCCGCCTGCAATGAGGGAGAGCTGGGTTCGATCCCTGGATTGGGAAGATCCCCTGGAGTAGGGCATGGCCACCCACTCCAGTATTCTTGTCTGGAGAATCCTCATGGACAGAGGAGCCTGGCAGGCTACAGTCCATGGAGTCGCAGAGAGTCGAACTGAACAACTAAACACAGCAGTTGCTCAAGCTCACACCCTCACGCACACACCGAGTCACAATCATACACAGACGTTCAAGCCCATTTGTGCACACTGGAGCCCTAACACACATATATTTGCATAGCAGCCCAGGGACTAAACCGCCCCTCTCCACACACATATACACACTTAAATACACATATTCCAAGAATTAGCCCACAAATATCCATATATGCATACATCTCAAACAACATACACACTCACACTTAAACTCACACACAGCCCAGGAAATAACCCCACATGTAACCATACACACCCAGACCCCCATGGGCCCCCAAAGCTAACTCTACCCCTCCTCCTCCATTTAAGAGTGGTAACTGCCCCCCAACCCCAGTCCCCTAGAAACTACTAGAAGAGCACACCTCTGAAGGCAGGCAGCCCCAGGTTCCAATCCTGATTCAACCAGGTCTGTTTCTGTCTAAGTCTTTGTTTCCCTGTCTGAAAAGCAGAGAAGATGATAAAGCCAGCCTTGCAGGAGAGTGGTAAGGGTTATGAAAAGTGGCTGGTCCCTGGGGGCACTACACAGTTGCCAACTATTCAGAGGAACATTTACAGTCTTACTTAGTTGTCTGGTGTGGGTCGATAGGGTCAGGGAATCCATGTGGAGAGTCCAGAATCTGGCTGGGACCCGCAGCAGTTTACATGGCAGTGCTCGCCAGTAGAGATGGTGTATAACGAAGCAGTGTGGGCAATTGGATGGTGAAACACACGCATGCTGAACTAGCCTCAGTTATGGAACTTTAGCCTCTAAAGCCCTCACTCTCCTCTCACCAGCTCTTCCCCATCCTCCCCAACCCCCTTTCTCTCTCCTATATATATTTCTTGAAGACATAATATGTTCCATGTAGGTGATCTTCACACAGCCCCACCAGCCCTAATGCTCACTCTAAGGGGTGTAAGGCATCAACCACCGCCCCTCCCCCCCACCCCGCAACCTCCTACCTGTCTCCTGAGGGCAGCCAGCTTCCTAGGGGTAAAGCCTGTTGTCTCTCCACCTGAATCAGTGCTTAGGGGCAGAAATGTATATAGCTTTGTAAAAACATGTCTCTTTCATCTTTAAAATGTAGACCCTTCAAAGTTGCCACAGGCCAGGGATCTCCAATTCTAGTTATGATACACCTGAATAGCCCCCATGTGAGCTACAGATCCTCAGTGGGTTCCCATGAGAAGCGATTTTAATTCACATTGGTGTATTATGTCTAGCTACCTTACCATGCGGATGCTTTTGTGGCAAAGAGGGGTAGTGCAAAATAAACACTTTTTAAAGATAAATTCACCTATAAATGCCATCTACTGCTTGTTTTTATCTAACAATCTCAAGTATTCGAGTTGAAAAAATTCTCAGGAACTGAATTTTCTGTGTAACCCAGCTCCCATTATCTGTTACAAAGTGGGTCAGCCATATCCTAGGGTTTGGTTAGCAGGCTTATTCAGCTCTTGCCTAGACTCGGGTGCTCCAGCTTAGCCTTAATCATTAAAAAAAAAAAAAAAGGTAATATTGGGGACTCAATCTGCCACTTCTTGGTCTTATTATTTACACCAAACTCATTTGGGGAATTGGGGTTCTATGTACTGGGTGCTCTCAAAACAACAGCGTGACTGTAATTCCACAATCATGCATATGTATCTCCATTCCTGCTCACTCTTGCAAACCCTAGAATTCTACCCAAGAAAGTTTTTCCTGTCTACCAATGCTATCTCTTACACAAAGCCTTCTCCAGTTCTCCCAACCAGAAAGTATTTTCTTTCCCTCATTAGAATTCTCCGGATTTTTATGTTCACCTTCTACCTTGTATTGGTTATTTTACTCACTCCTCAATAATGTGTAAGTGCTGTCTTTATCTCTTTCCTATCAGATGTTTGCTCACAGTAGTCATTTTGAAAAATACTTAGCAAATGAATGAACAACTATAAAATAACACTTGCCGTGGGAAATTAATAATCTAATCAGGGAATAATCTAATTGGAAAGTTATGGCATGTGCACATAAAGATTGTTGTTGTTGAGTCACCAAGTTTTGTCTGACTCTTTTGCAACCTCATGGGCTGCAGTCTGCCAGGCTCCTCTGTCCACTGGATTTCCCAGGCAAGAATACTGGAGTGGGTAACCCTTTCCTTCTCCAGGGCATCTTCCTCACTTAAGGATGGAACCTGAGTCTCCTGCATTAGCAGGCAGATTCTTTACCACTGAGCCACATGAGAAGCCTAAACATAAAGATAATTAACAACAAAAGAATATGTAAAATGCATTATTGGAACACTTTTTAAGAAATCACTTATTCAGCCTCAAGAATTCTGAATAAACTTGAAAAACAGGAGTTAAGTGAGAAAGGCTTGTGATCAACCAAGTAGATTGCATAAAGTTATGCTTTAAAACAGATAGACTTTATACATAAGATTGTCTCTTTCCTTTACTTAGACACTGTTTATGTGTAGTTCACAAATATTTCTAATAAACTTCATTGTCTGATTCCTAAGCCCACTGTAGATTAGAAACACATTAAAAGAGAACAGGAGGTGACCTCAGGAGACCCCAGGAACTGCAAAGGTTGGGGGGGGGGGCGTCATTGCAAAGATTGTTTAACTCCAAAACTCATACTCATTCCTTTCACTAGTTTCTCCTCTTGATACATTACCACAGCATAGAATACCAATAACCCTGAGTTATAAAAGTTAGATGTATATTCTATAGATAGTATTCTATTTAAGAAGACAAGGAAGATGCTGAAAAAAATTAGATCTCCATCCAAAATGTTCGAGAAGTTTAAAAGGGCTGATTCTTTTTTTCTGCTTGCACTGGGTTTTCATTGCTGTATACAGGCTTTCTCTAGTTGCGGCAGCTAAGAACTGCTCTTCGATGTGGTGTACCGGTTTCTCACTGCAGTGGCTTCTCATTGCGGAGCACAGGCACGAGGCTCTTGGGCTTCAGTAGTTGCTGCACACAGCCTCCGTCATTGTGGTGCATGGGCTTAGTTGCACTAAGGCGTGTGGAATCCTCCCAGACCAGGCATTGAACCCCTGTTCCCTGCATTAGCAGGCAGACTCCTATCCACTGCACCACCAGGAAAGTCCAAAGTACTGACTCTTTAAAAGTCCTTTTTATGTAGCATACAGAGGTATACACAAAAAAATATGTATACACATGTGTAAAATACCTATACAGATGTATGTGTAATATGTGTTTATATGTTAATCATGTCAGTGATAAAAATACGAAAATAATGTCTTCTGTTATGTTTAATGTCTTGTTTAATGTTTATAAGAAAATAATGTCTTGATGAAAGTGAAAGAGGAGAGTGAAAAAGTTCACTTAACACTTAACATTCAGAAAACTAAGATCATGGCATCCAGTCCCATCGTTTCATGGCAAATAGATGGGGAAACAGTGGAAACAGTGACAGACTTTATTTTTTGGGGCTCCAAAATCACTGCTGATAGTGACTGCAGCCATGAAATTAAAAGGTGCTTACTCCTTGGAAGAAAAGCTATGACCAACCTAGACAGCATATTTAAAAGCAGAGATATTACTTTTCCAACAAAGGCCCCTCTAGTCAAAGCTATGGTTTTTCCAGTAGTCATGTATGGATGTGAGAGTTAGACTATAAAGAAAGCTGAGTGCCAAAGAATTGATGCTTTTGAACTGTGGTGTTGGAGAAGACTCTTGAGAGTCCCTTGGATTGCAAGGAGCCCAACCAGTCCATCCTAAAGGAAATCAGTCCTGAATATTCATTAGAAGGACTGATGTTGAAGCTGAAAATCCAATACTTTGGCCACCTGATGTGAAGAACTGACTTACTGGAAAAGACCCTGATGCTGGGAAAGACAGAAGGTGGGAGGAGAAGGGGACAACAGAGGATGAGATGGTTGGATGGCATCACTGACTGGACAGACATAAGTTGAGTAAGCTCCGGGAGTTGGTGATGGACAGGGAAGCCTGGCATGCTGCAGTCTATGGGGTCACAAAGAGTCCAACACAACTGAGTAACTGAACTGAACTGAACTGAATGTCAGTGATGTGTTAAAATATGGAATATTAAAAGACTTCCCCGGTGGTCCAGTGGTTAAGACTCCTCACTGCCAATGCAGGTGGTGTGGGTTTGATCCCTGGTCACGGAACTAAGATCCCACATGCTGCAGCCAAAAACTATGGGTTATTAGTGCCCACAAGGAGAGTCTGAATGGTCAGGGTCAAATTGTCCATGAGGTCAAGGAAAGAAAAAATGGAAGAGGGAAGAAAGAAGTAGAATGAGCATAAGTGGAGGACAGTGGCTGTAACAGTGACTGGTTTATCTCAAGTGCTTGCTTAATAAATCTGATTTGAATAAATCAGATGTTAAATAAATGTTTGGAGTCTGGGCAGGGGTGTGGAGATTCAGTCAAAGGCATGAGCAGAGCAGTTAAGCTCAAGATAAGGGCTTGTGCTGAGACAGGGAGGATTCAATGTTGAGTGACTAGGATTAGAAGTTTGAGAACTTCAAATCCAACTCTAGTGTCTGAACTTTTAAAAATGGGCTAATAACATGATAAAGTATTCATCCATCCATCATTTAAAAACACATACTTGGTACCTTCTAGAGGCAGGCAATGTATGAGTTACTGGGGATACAAAAGTAAATAATGTATCTTTGATCTGTGATTTAATGATTTAGTCAAAATAAATCTTTATTGAGCTCTTACTTTGTGCCAGTCACTATTCTAGGCTCTGGGAATACATCAAAATAGACCAAAGCTTCTGCTCTGGTGGAGTTTATGTTCTAGTGGGGGGAGATGGACAAACAAGCAGCATGTATATCATGTCAGATGGTTTAGCAAGGGCTCAGGAGAGAACAAAGTTGGATGAGGCTGGGGGTGGGGGCGTGGCGTGCACCTCACTGTCCTGGAGGATCCTGGGCTGCTGGGCGAGACTGCAGCTTCAGCAGAGGCTCGAGGTGGAAGAGGAGAGCGCTGGGACCAGGATCCGAGCAGCCTGCTGAAGCCGCTGCATCGCTTCACCCAGCCATGACCCTGGGAGCAGACCTTGAAGGATGAGTATGTGACTGATAAAGAGGGAGGGAGCATTCTGGGCACAGGCACAGAAGTGTGACAGAGTACATCCAGGAAGCCGTCTGGTGGGGGTGCAGAGACTGATGCGCTGAAGAAGAGGGGGGCAGGGTGGCCCAGGAGGCCTGCTGGGAGCTGCAGGTCTGCAGGGATGAGGCAATGAAATGCGCTGGTGTCACGGGGGACAGGAAGGAAGCACTGAAGCCTCAGAGCTCCTCAGAGGATTGTGGGCAATTTGGCCACGGGAGAGCAGAAGGGAGAAAGCAGGACTGGGATGGGTGGAGGGGGATGGCACGACCTGGAAAAGAGAGGCAGAGTCCAGAGCTCTCAGGGCTTTATATGATGGGCTTAAGGCTGTGGATTTTATCTGGGAGGCAATAGGGAGCCTTTGATTGAAGGTTTTCACAGAGATGAATAAGATGAGTTGACTTCATGGTTTGGAAAGTGGCTTCCTGGGGAAAGAGTGAAGGCAGAGGGACCATTTAGGAGAGACAAAGGAAACCTGATGTGACAGTTGGGCCTGAGTTATTGCCATACATGCCTACACCATAATGGGGATGATAATTTGAAATGGGGAACAGAGAGGAAGAAGTTCCAGGAGAAAAAGCAAGTTCGGTTTCAGGTATGCTGAGTGCAAGTACCTTGGAGAGGTGCAAGTACAAACAATAACAGGTCACTTTTATGAAGCATTTGTTAAATACCAACACCGCGCCGAGTGTTTTACAGGTTTTGATTCATCCTTCACTGTGACCCGTGTTTTAGGCATTATATCATCTGTATTTTACAGAGGAGGAAGCTCGGGCATAGAAAGGGTAAAGAAGTGGCAGGAGATCATGAAGCTGCTGACACGTGGGGCCAGGCTTTGACCTCAGATTGGCTGACCACAGACTCCCCACCTTTAATCCATCAGCGATACTACGTCTTGGCAGTGCGCATTTACAACTCTGGACAATGAATGTGGCTTTCAGAGATTACACGTGGTTGACAGGACGGTACAGAAAACAGCGAGAGGTGGGTAGAAACAGGCAGAATGAGTGAGGCAGAGAGACATGACAGTGCAGGTGATGGGTCATTGTTGTCTCGTTTCAACATAGAAAACCCTGAAGCCTGTTTATAGACCAGGGAAAAGAAATCTTAAATTTCAAAATTTAAGAAGGGAGGGGTAATTTAGGAGATGGGTGGAAGGACCAGCTTTGGAAAGGTGCAGACAGAGGTGAGCCAAAGGTGAGTGTGGAAGGTTCAAGGGCATTTCACAGGAAGCAAGAGTCTCTGACAGAGCCTGGGAGACCAGGAGATGGAGTCTGGCCAAAGAGAGGTGTATCTGACAGCTTCTCAGGAGCCCTTGGAGGGTCAGGTTGCCATTGAGATGGAAATCACAGAAAACGTACATTCCCTACTTTGTGCAAACCATTTGGATGGACAAACAGACTCTTACGGCCTCTAAGGGACCCCAGACATTGTCTTCTCTACAGTCTCTTCCATGTCTAAGATTTGTTATGTTCAGTGAGTTGTTTGAGGTGAGTGTGAGATGTCTAAATAGTCTAAATAGAGACTTGAAAACAGAGAGGAAATGGTGGGAATTTCTATTAAATAGCTTTGGGGGGCTTGGGATTGTAGTCTGTGGACAAGAAAGCCAATGTGCTCTGTATAAAGTGACCACCCAGGGGGACCTAGAGGAGCAGCCATGATCCCCGGGCCAAGTGCACCATCACCCCGTGGGGCCAGGTGTCCGCGCTGACGCTGCTTTTCAGGCCTGGGCATGGGCAGCCTGCTCCCAGGCCCAGCGGCTCTCATTGCCTGGGGGGCTGGCAGGCAGTGCGATGTCAGGTAGAACTCAGATTCCAGAAGCAGGATGCTGCCCAGGCCTCAGTCAGCCCCTCCTTTTCACTTGTTATCAGTGGAAAGGAGAGAAGCCAGGGCAGAGAGCCCGATAAAGACAGCAGGCTGTGCACGTGACCTTGGGCCTTCTAAGTATTCCCGAGGCGATTCCACTTGCCAGGGCAGTGCAAAGGATCGTACTCAAGGCCAGCCGTGGACAGGGACGGGCTGGCTAATAGTACCTTCTGGGGACTGGTAGTTTCTTCTGCATGGTTTTTAATCTGGGGCATCATCGTCAGTAATTCATTACCTATTTATGAGAAGCACTTGAATAACACCTCACGCACCGCGTTAAGCTAATTACTTGGACTGACCCCAGGTGGCATTGTTTCCTGAAGGTGAACCAGCCTCTGCTGCTGCTGGCCTGGGCTCAGTCTCTCTGAGGAGACACAGGTGTGTAAGGAAGGCCCCTCGGCTTCTGGCCCACAGCCGGATCCACTCCCTGCAAGTCCAGAACCCATCTCCGTGGTTGCTGCAGAAGGGGAGGGCCTCATCGAGTCATCAAAAGACAGCAACATTAATCCATCTTAGTGATCAGGGTTTGAGCTAATCATGCCTTTTTATTTTCTGCATTTCTGATGCTTTGACATCTGGGGGCCTTGCTGCCCCAGGAGAGCCTGCCCGTCTCAGGGCTAGCTAATTCCTAGAGGTGGTTAATACTCATAAGCAATGTTCCTCATGGGCAAAACAACCCATTCAGAGCCCGTACCCAGCCTCCTGCCTTATCCAGCTTTCACACTCAGGACCACTATCCATCTGCCCTAATTACCCCAGGGTAGGTTACTGGACAAGTAGAGACAGCCCCAGCATCCCAGATGCTGCTGAAATTATTCAAACTACCCATCCTAAGCCTGTTTAGCCTGCCTCACTTGTTCCTTTCCACGAGAAAATAAAGGCTCCTGCCCATGTGTTCCTCCCACTCTCCCTACCTCCTAACTGACCCTGGTGCTTCTCTATGTGACTGTGTATAACATAGGGTACCTTGGAATTACCTTCCTAAAGGTAATTGTCCCTTTATCTGTTGGCCTTATTATACCTGAATAGTAATAAAACCTACATTTTAAAGCAGGGTCTCAAAAAAAAAATAAAATAAAGCAGGGTCTCTACTGTAACTGTGCTCATTTGTGAACCATATAAATGATCAGTCAGAGAGAAGGAATTAATGTTTATTGTGCTTTTTTATTGTGTGGTAGGCATTGTAATAGTCATTTAAGTCTATTATTTAATAGTATTTTCCTGGCAATTCTATAAGTTAGATATTTTACAAAAACTCAAACAGTTTAAAGTGGCATTTCTAAGGTCACAGTGGCTAAATCCAGGCCTTCTGGCTCCCAGCCAGGCTTTCCCACTGCACTAGTCATAGATAATGAAGACAGATTTTTTTCTTGCTGTTTCTTTATTCCTTCTTCCCCTTTTCTGATTAATGATCACTGCACACCCCATTCTCTACCACTTTTCTTTCCTTCCACCTTTCCCTTTGAAGTGAAGTCAAGTGTTACTCACTCAGTTTTGTCCGACTCTTTGCAATCCCATAGATTATAGCCCACAAGGCTCCTCTGTCCATGGACTTCTCCAGGCAAGAATACTGGAATGGGCTGCCATTTCCTTCTACAGGGGATCTTTCCAATCCGGGGATCAAACCCGGGTCTCTCATACTGCAGGCAGATTCTTTACTGTCTGAGCCTCCAGGGAAGTCAGCCTTTCTCATTGTCTATCTTTTATCTATCTATCTACCTACTTACGTATAAGAAGCTGTTGTTTTTTTTTCATCAACCTGTTCCATTTTTTAGAGTTTATGGAAGATCAAACTAAACACCACTTAGTGGTTGTTCGTGTCCATTTAGTGAGTGGCCTGAGAAGTGGGAGCTGCAAACCAGCCCTCAGTGGTGGGCTAAGCGCTCTGCTTTTAAGTAGGGAATAGCTGAATAGGCACCCAGGGCATCTGTGCCTTCAGGCCAGTCTGGACTCAGGTTGAGTAGTAGTGAACTTGGGAGCTGGAGCAGTCCATTCACCTGAAATCTCTCCTTGGTCACAGCCTTTTCAGCTGAGCCTGCTTTTCCTTTTCAATCTCTTCAGGATCCCTTAGAAGCAGAGATCAGGGATAATTTCTGATGATGGTTTACAGGAGGTGGTGCCATGTATGCCCAGAACATTCCGAGCCAGCACCTAGCACATCAGACCCACTGAGTGGGCTCCCCTGTTGCTCCACAGGATGGCAATGTCCACATAATGCAGAAGAGAGTCTGTGTTATGGGAGCAATGATTAACACAAGACTCCTCTGTGAGAGGCTGGTGTCAGCCCTGGGATCAGTAACCACTGGTAATCTCAGCTCCCTGAGGGCTGCCTTGGATCTGGTTAGTGAAGGTTCCAGGAGTGGAGTGCTCACAATAAGAGGCTCCAGTGGCAGCAGCAAACTTCTGCACAACTCTCTGGCCAGTGTTCCTGGGAAATAGGACACTGACAGCAGCCAGGTTTTCAATGACAACGATGGTGAGAGCTGCCAACAGAAGTTTTACCCAAGTTCTCTCCAGTTTTATGTTGTAGGTGCCACAGAGATTCCTTTTGTAGATGTACTGTTCAATTTGTAAGTCAGGGTTAATGCTACCTAAGTGAGTTTCTGCTGCAAGGAATTTGGGGCCATCCTTCTTTATTTACAGGACATCAAGGACTGCCTTTAAGTGATTATGGAAATACTGAACAATGCCGTATGGATCCCTGTCTGAGTAGTGCAGACAGGCCCTACCTTTCCCTTTAAAGAAAAAACTTTCTTGGCAGTGTTACTTGTGTTATGTGTTTTTCAGCTAAGTGAAAAGTTGAAAAAAACAATTTGTAAATTCCATGATATAATAAATTTTTTTTCTTTTGAATACAAAAGCTTTAGGTTCTGAATTTAAAAATTATTTTGACATTTTAAGTTCAGTAATAAAATTTCAAGCATATGTTTTGTTTTAAATGCTTTTTTTAAAAACACCAGGTCCAAGATAGATTAACAGGTCTGGATTTATGCTCCCATATGAACTAACTATAAATTCTGATAAAATATATGAAACAACAGATTTCAGGAAGTTGGATCATGTAACAGAAGACAGATCCCTGAGATGAAGGAGACCAACTGGGTAATTAATCCCCACTGTTGCCCTAACTTGCTGCCTAAAGAGAGTTTTCAGGCCGTGGCACAGGGAAGACAGAATCAGTCAGAGCCTAGCGGGCCTCCTGCACTGAAGAGGGAGAGCTAGGGGTTAGGGAGGCAGAGTAACAGAGATGAGCAAGCTACAGGTAAAGAGACCTCTAGAAAAACACAGAGGCTTCCCTTGAGTGTTCTGTTAAGTTCTGTTCAGTGCATGTGTGCGAGGAAAGAATCCCTTGCATGGATTAAAGGGGGCAATACTAGAGTCACACAGTAAATAGTACCTGTTATGACCAGCCAGGCTGGCAAACCTCATAATCTATAAGCATTGGGTGGTATAATTGGTCTGGTCTTGCCTCAGTATCAGGGGAAAAAAAACATCCTGGATTAAATGCTGCTCTGGTTGTGCCAAACAAAGCTTAGAAGCAAGACCTGAAAGCCTAAAACTGTTTCCAAGTGTTTTGTGTTCCAAACAAAGGTCAAGAGTGTTTATGAAATACACAAACATGCAGCATCCAGTAAAGTACAATAACTGGGATCCTGTAAAAGTTACCAAACATATAAAGTAGCAGAGGAATGTTGCTCATAAGGAGGAGGGAAATCTATCAGTTGAAATCTATCAGCTGACACAGATGATAGAATCAGTAGAACAAACAAAAACCTCTTCAAAACAGTGATTCAAAAAGCTTGGGGTGGCACATCTATGATGGAAAACAGTATGAAGTTTCTTTAAAAAACTAGATATAGAGCTACCATATGATCTAGCAATCCCACTCCTGGGTGTCTATACAGAGAAAACTGTAATTTGAAAAGACATATGTACCCCAATGTTCATTGTAGCACTAGTCACAATAGCCAGGACACAGACGCAACTTAATGTTGACCAACAGAGGGACGGAGAAAGAAGAGGTAGCACATATATACTATACGTACATACATACTATACACACATACATACTATACGTGCATACATACTATACGTACATACATACTATACATAAATGCACACTATACATACATACTATACATACATACATACTATACATGCATACATACTATACATACATACTCACTATACACACATACACACTATACACACATACACACTATACATACATACACACTATACATGCATACATACTATACATACATGCATACACACTATACATACATACATACTATACATGCATACACACTATACATACATACATACTATACACACATACACACTATACATACATACACACTATACATACATACATACATACTATACATGCATACACACTATACATGCATACACACTATACATGCATACATACTATACATACATGCATACACACTATACATAAATACATACTACACATACTATACATGCATACACACTATACACACATACATACACACTATACATGCATACACACTATACACACATACGTACTATACATGCATACACACTATACATACTATACATATATACACACTATACATACATACACACTATACATGCATACACACTGTACATGCATGTACCCTGTACATGCATACATACTATACATGCATACATACTATGCGATACACATGTGTAGTGTATATATATGCTATGTATGTATACAATGGGATATTACTCAGCCATAAAAAAGAATGGAATAATGCCACTTGCAGCGACTTAAATGGACTTAAAGATTGTCATACTGAGTGGAGTAAGTCAGACAGAGAAAGACAAAATAGTATATTACTTACATGTGAAATCTAAAAAAAATAGTACAAATGAAGCTATTTACAAAGCAGAAGTAGAGTCACAGACGTAGAAAGCAAACTTACGGTTGCCAAAGATTAAAGGGGAGGTGAGAGGTAAACTGGAAGATTGGGATTTAACTAATCGCACTACTATATATAAAATGGATATTAATAACTAATAAAAACACTGTACAGCACAGGGACTGCTACGCAATACTCTGTAGTGACCTATATGGGAATAGAAGCTAAAAGAGAGTGGATACATGTAAACATACAACTGATTCACTTTGGATAGCAGAAACTAACTCAACAATTAACTATACTGCAATAAAAATTAATCTTAAAAAGCTCGGGGGGAAAATTAAGCATGATAACAAGAGAAATGGAAGATATAAAAGAAATCCAAGTTGAGCTTCTAGAGATGAAAACTATAATGTCTGAAATAAAAAATATGCCAACTAGAATTAACAGGATTAACAAAAGATTAGACATTGTTGGAACAAAGATTAGTGAACTCAAAAAAACTCATGTGAACTTATAGCATTAGGAGTGAACTCATAGCATTAGAAACTATCCAAATTTGTTAACCTCTAATGTGCAATGTATAATCTGTTGTTAATCTTATCCAGTGTACTTTTTCATTTTTTGGTTTTCACTCTCAAAGTTTTATTCATGTCTCTTTTACATTGTCCATGTTTCTACTTAAATTTTTTGAAACTATGAAATTCAGTTACAATCGCTATTTTAATGTCCTTGTCAGGTAAATTTAACATCTGTATCAATTCTCTGTCATTTTCAAATGGTTGATTGATTGATTTCCCCTCCTTATGGTTATATTTTTCTGCCCTTTGAATGCCTATGGGGGGGAGGTGGGAGAAGGGAGGGAGGTTCAAAAGGGAGAGGACATATGTATACCTATGACTGATTCATGCTGATGTATGGCAAAAACCAACACAATATTTTAAAGCAATTATCTTTCAATTAAAAATAAATACATTTAAAAAATAAAAATAAACATTAGGAGTAACATCTAAAACGAGATCATGGAAATTGAAATCTAAATGATGAAAAAAATAGTTTGTTGAATATATGAATAAATCTCTGAAAATCTATTTCATGTAGAATATATTTCTCATAATAAATAGAATATATATTTTTAATTTGATTTTTTCATATAAAAAAGAAATAGGCATCTAATACTTTTTTACTGGATACTAGACATTGTGAACTGCCTTGTTGGATGTTGGATAATTTTGTATTACTTTAAATACTCCTGAGCATTGCTTTGGGCTTCAGTGAGAGTCACTTGGAAGTTGTTTAATCCTGTAGGTCTTCATTTTAAAACACTTTATGTGGGACCAGGATCATGTTTACTCTAAGCTCGTTGCTTCCCAACACCAAGGAAGACATTTCTGAGTATCCTACCCAGCACCCCAGGGTTATGAGGTGGGAACAGCACTCTCTGTAGTTAGTGTGAGCGCCAGGTTCTTCCCTCTCCTCCGTGGGAGTGGTCCCTTCCTTAGTCTCGATGCTCTCCTCACATCAATGCACTCATCACTGTTGTACAAGTCTTTAAAGGGACTCTGAGCATCTCTGCAGCCCTCTCCTCTCTGGTACCCTCCATGATAAGCTCTGGCTTAGTTTTTCTGGACATTCAGAGCAGTGTCTCCTTATCTCATGTGGTCTGCTGGGACTTTCTGGGTTTGCCTTTCCTAACCACAGTAGGCCCAAGGAAGTAAGCCTTGTTTGTTCCCTGTCTATCAGGGATCACTGTCCTCTGTTGCCTTGTGTGAAATGTCTCAAACATCGTTTTGTCCAGTTTTAAAATTTCAGGCAGGAGGACAAATCTGGTCACCAGTATTTCATCTTAGTTAAAAGTATAAATAGAACTCCTGGGTGATTTACAAGTAATTTAATTATTGATGTGGTTGGCTTTATATCTACCAGGTTGCTAGCTGTTTTCTGTTTGATTTGTTCTTTTCCTGCTTTCATTTGTGTTAATTATTTCTTCATGATATCATTTTATATCCATTATTAATTAATTCATTACTTTTATAAAAGACTGTCTTTTAGAGCAGTTATAAATTCATAGGAAAATACAGAAGAAGGTAGGGAGATGTCCTGTGTATTCTATGTATGTATGCCATACATGCTTAGTCTTCCCCGTTATCAATATCCTGTACCAGAGTGATGGATTTGTTATAACAGATGAATCCACAGTGGCACATCATAATTACCCAAAGTCCATAGCTTACTTTAGGTTTCACTCTTGTGGTTGCAAATTTCAACAAGTGTTCGGACAAGTGTTTAGTGACATGTGGGCTTCCCTGGTTGCTCAGACTAAAGTAAAGAATCTGCCTGCATTGCAGGAGACCTGGGTTCAATCCCTGGGTCAGGAAGATCCCCTGGAGAAGAGAATGGCTACCCACTCCAGTGTTCTTGCCTGGAGAACTCCATGGGTCAGAGGAGCCTGGCAGGCTACAGTCCCTGGGGTCACAAAGAGTCAGACACAACTCAGAGACTAACAGTTACTCTCAAAGAGACATGTATTTATTGTTATGATATCATACAGAGTATTTTCATTGCCCTAACAATGCTTGGTGCACTGACTATTCATCCCTCCCCAACCCTTGACATCCACTGGTTATTTTACTGTTTATAGTCTTACCTTTTCCAAAATGTCATATTGTTGGAATCATACAACCATATACAGACATAACTCTTTTAGATTGGTCTATTTCACTTAATAATATACCTTTATGGTTCCTACAGATCTTTTCATGTCTTGATGGCTCATTTCTTATTAGTGTAGGGTAATATTCCATTGTCTGGATTTACCACAGTTTATCCATTCACCTACTGAAGAACACCTTGGTTGTTTCCAAGTTTTCGCAATTATGAATAAACATCTGTGTTCAGGTTTTTGTGTAGACATATATTTTTAACTCCAAGTAAATACCAAGGAGCACAATTATTGGATCATGTGGTAAGAGTATGTTTAGTTTCATGAGGAACTGCCACATTGTCCTCCAAAATGACTGTACCATTTTCCATTCCCGCAAGTAATGTATGCGAGTTCCTGTGGCTCCGCATCCTGAAGAGCATTTGGTGTTGTCAGAGCTCGGGACTATGGCCATTCTCACAGGTGTGTGGTGGTCTCTTGTTTCAATTTGCATTTCCTAAGTGACATATGAGGTAGAGTATCTTCACATATGCTTTTTTGCCATCTGCATGGCAGTGCTGAAGTGTCTTTGGCCAATTTTCTAATGGGTTTTTTGTTTTCTTATTGTTGAATTTTACTAGTTTTTGTACATTTAGAGTAATAGTCCTTTATCAGATATGTCTTTTGCAAACATTTTCTTCCAGTCTGTGGCTTGTCTTTTCATTACCTTGACCTTATCTTTCACAGAGCAGAAGTTTTAAAATAAAGTCCAGCTTATCAATTATTTCTTTCATGGATTGTGCCCTTGTTGTTGTGTTTAAATGGCCATATCCAAGTCGTCTAGGTTTTCTCCCATTATCTTCCAGGAGTTTACAGTTTTGTGTTTTACATTGAGGTCTTTAACCCATTTGAGTTAATTTTTGTGAAGGGTGATCTGTGTCTAGATTCATATTTTTTGCAAGTGGATGTCCAGTTGTTTCAGTACCATTTGTTGAAGAGACTGCTTGCTCCAATGTATTGCCTTTGATCCTTTGTCAAAGACCAGTTGACTGTGTTCATACGGTCAACTTCTGGGCTCTCTATTTTGTTCCACTGACCTATCTCTTTCCAGTTATGCAGTTTTCTTGGCATCAGTGTAGAATTCTGGGCCCAAGATCTCTCTTGCTGTCCCTGGGGCTAGAAGATTTTTACTCCTACTCTTCTTCTAGTAGTGATGGTTCTTCGCCCATTTCCCGGGGGAGAGTTTCCTATATTCTCCCAAGAAACATGGGTTTTACTCCTTCTCTTCTCCCAGAAGCTATGCATCTTGAGGGTTCACTGTCTCTTCCTCACTAGCTTAAGGCTTTTGCTTCATAGGAGAAAAGGACCCAAAGAAGCAAACAGGGCTTTGAGCCTGTCCCACTCAGCCCTCATTACTGTCTTCCTTCCTGTGTCAGAGGAGACTCTCACTAACCTGCTGCCCTGTCTCCATTCTTTCTTGTGAGCACCCAGGAGAGTCTCAGAAAGAGTCACTTACAAGTGAAGTGAGCTCTCCTGGTGTCTCGGGCCCCCACTATTCCAAACTGATGGGCTGACCCACTCTTGGCCTCCAAGAATGCATTAAACTCTTAATTTACTTCTTAGTTGTTTGTTTAGCAGCCTCCTCATTCTCCCAGGCTCTGCCAGAGGAGAGACACTGTGTGCATCCCACCGTGCCTTTGATGGACTTCTTCTGGAGTTTGGTTTACCTAGTTGCCTTGTTAACACAGATCACTTGTGGGATCTTTAAAAGGTACAATTTTATAGCTTATCTAGCTTTTCCTAATGGTTAGGATGGAAATAACTTTCTTTCCAGCTCTCTTCATCCTGAGAGAAAACCTCATTTTCTTCACATTGAATTCACTCTTTTCCTTAATGGCCAGAAGAGGTGAATTTCCCATTCCACACAGAGGAGATTGAGGTCTTAGGGAGGTTATGCTCCTCAGTTTGCAGATGGTGATGCTGGGACTCCTCAGCTACCAGCAATCTGTGAGATCTTCAGTGGGGTGGCGGGGCAGGAGGAGACAGCAGAGAGCCGGGGAGTCCTGGGAGGCATGGGGAATAGAGGCTGCCCAGGAGGCGAGATTCCATCTATTCACACCTCAGTTGGAGGCAAGAATCCGGCTATCAAGCAAAACCAAAAAGTTTGACTGGGTGGCTTTCTGAAACATCACTGGCTAGGAACGGGTCCACCCGGGGTAGGGGAAGGAGGATTGTGGAGGATGGTGCTGAAGCACCCTCGAAGCTCTGCTCTGGGCTTAGGATCCAGGACCATGCCTCACTCCGCCCCCTCCACTGCCTGCCCAGCTGGCCTTTGTAGCTGTGCACTCCTCCACTCCCAAACTTCTCCACACTCATCCACGATGCAGGCCCACTAGACAATTGACTGTTTCTCAAAAACACCCCTTCCTTTCCGGACATTGTCAACTTCCTCAAGGTGTTCTCCAAACCTGCAGTGCCCTACCCAGCTACCACCAGTTCTGTGTGAATGTTTGTGCCCACGAGAGTGAAGAAGGCAACTGTTGGCATCATGTATGAAGGGCACCTCAACAAAGATGAGGGATGGTCCTGAGGATACTCAAGGGGAGGAGAGGTGGGCAAAAATGGGACTGCTGATTCTATCACAACTCTAGAGCAGCCCTGGAGAGATGTCTCATCCACTGGCACTACTGTTTTGGTAAGATGTAAGTGTCAGGCTGCAAGTGAGACAGAGTTAGCGCAGCAAGGTAACAATGACAGCTTTTTTGGGAATGCTCTTCCAAGTTGGCTGCATAAAGAGATACCCTGTGGGGCTGCCTGCTGCAGACATAGTGGGGGCACCTAGGTGAACGGCTTGAGGGGTTGGAGAAGGTCTAATGCCAGAGTGGATGAAATCTCACCAATAGGGATTCAATATTTTACCATGTCCTCCATCCCAGGTCATTTAAAGTGCAAATCTTTCTAAGAAGGGTGATATGTTTGATTCCTTTGGTCTGGTTTTACGTGAACAGCAAGGGCTTTGAATCCTTTAGAACTGAGTTCAAATCCTGACTCTACCATTTGCCAGCAATGAATGCTGTGAACCTTTTGTTTTTTACTTTGGAACTCTTCCGAGCATTTATTTCCTCTTAGGTAAAATGAGGATAATGACACCCATCTTACAGGTATGTGAGGATGAAGTGAGGTGTGAACCTAAAATGCCTCACAGAGCATTTGCCACAAGAATCATCCATTCACCCCTTCATTCAGCCAATGTTGATTGAACACCTACTAAGTGCCAGGCACTTCTCTACATGCTGGGGATTCAACAGTGAATAGAGCAAATTCCCCACCATCATGGAGCTTGTGTTCTAGAATAGATGGATAAAAAGGTGAATAAACAGGTAACTATATATCAGATTTAAGTGCTCTGGGGAGGGACTTCCCCCTCGGCTCAGCGGTAAAGAATCTACCTGTAATACAGGAGATGCAGGAGACACGGGTCTGATTCCTGGGTCAGGAAGATCCCCTGGAGGAGGGCATGGCAACCCACTCCAGTATTCTTGCCTGGAGAATCCAAAGGACAGTGGAGCCTGGCGAGCTATGGGCCATAGGGTCTCAAAGAGTCAGACACGACTGAGGTGACTTAGCATGCACACATGCAAGTGCTCCAGGGAACACAGAGCAAAGGAACAGAAAGTGTGGGGAAGGGGCACCATTACAATTTCGTGTGGGGTGGTCAGAGACCTCTTTCTTGAGTTGATATTTGAGCAGGGCCTGAAGGAAGGGAGGGAGGGAGTGGCAAAGATCTGGGGAGAGTTGGTGGAGGAGAAAGAGTGAACAAAGGTCTGGAGCCTGGGGCAGGCTGGGCGTGTGTGAGGAATAAGGGAGGGTAGGAGCAGAGTGAGGAAGGGGAGCCTTGTGAGGGGAGGAGGAACTGAAGGTGTTGGGTATCCTGTAGGACCTGTGGGCTCTGGTGGGAACCACAGCTTCTACCCTGAGATGGGAGCTGTGGGAAGGGTGTAAGAGAGGGTGGTGTAGGCCCACGTTCACCCTGGGTGTTGCATGGAATGTAGACTGCACGGTTGGGAAAGGTGTAGACACCAGGAGACCATTCAGGAAGCCACTGTGACAGATGGAAGTGTTGCCAAGGACCTTGGTCGAACTGCGTGGGCGGTGAGAAGAGATCAGATCCTGGATAGAAAGTGGAGTTGACAGGATGTGCTGATGAATGGAATGTAGTGTGAGAGAGACAGCAAGGGGCACTCCGAGTTCTTTAACTAAAGCAACCAGGAGGACAGATGTGTCAGTTACTGAAATGAGGAAGTTGAAGGGGGTAGGCTTTGAGTTGGTTTTGGACATGTTTGGTTGGACACCCAAGTAGACAGATGGATGTGTGAGTCTGGGGTGCAGAGGCTGGAGATAGCAGTGGGCAGATCGAGGTAGGGTAGTGTCTGAGGACCATCTCTTCTTTTGTCCCATGTAGGTATGTCTGTAGGCAGGCATAGAGATGGCTCTGGAAGGAGGGCAGGGTTCTGACAGTTGACATGCAGGTTCCACCCCTTCCCCTGCAGGTGATTTTTGCAGGTGATTCTCTTCCCAGGTGGCATAATGGTAAAGAACCCTCCTGCCAACACGGGAGATGCAGTTTCGATCCCTGGGTCAGAAAGATCCCCTGGAGAAGGAAACGGCAACCCACTCCAGTGTTCTTGCCTGGAGAATTCCATGGACAGGGGAACCTGCCAGGCTACGGTCCATGGGGTCGCAAGAGTTGGACACGACTGAGCAACTGAGCATGCACACACACTCTTTGAGCTCATTTGTTTGTCCATAGAGAAGGAGCTGGACCAGGCTGTGTTAAGGTCTGACACACCATGGCTCTGTGCGTCTCATGGAGATTCGAATATGCTTAGAGGAAGAGGCAGCACAGCAAGCCATCCATAGTTTGTGTGGGTCTATCTGTCAGTTATTTACCAGGAAAGCAGGGGGAAAGATCCTGGGGCTTAGAACCCGCAGAGCCAGGTGCTAAGTGCAGGGCTGAGGACCCGTCTTGAAGGATGTGGGCACTGCTCTTCAGGGTAGAAGGGGCAGAAGATGGGCCTGGCATTGCTGCCCAGAGCCACTCCAAAAGTGGGCTTCCTGCACCTGCTCTCCAGGAGCCTGGCCATTATCCCAGCTGATGACTGGCCTGTTCATTTTGCAGCTCAGACATAAAAGCTCCATTTTCCTAAGAGAATTGACTGCCTTTCCTACAGGAGGCCATCTCTCTGCCTGGAAGCTCTGATCACAAACCAGCTGCACAATTAGGTGCAGGTTTCCAGTCCTACAACGAACTGAAGGAAGTAGTTCTTTGGCTGGAAACCCACCAGTCTGTGATTGGCGGCCCCTCAGAGAGTGTCCTAATGAGGCGGAAACTTCAGTCAGCCAAGAAAGAAATTAAACTGTGTCGTTAGCATCTCAAGTTGTCAAAATGGGTGCGCTTATGGAATAAATTATCATGAAATAAAAACCAAAAGCAGCCAAGTCAAGTTAAGTGAGACTCTAAGTCAAATCATGGAGACAGAGCAGGCTGGAATTTAAGGAAAAAGTGGTTGAAAATTATACCCAGTAAGTGGCTCCTTGCCTGCTAGAATCTTGCTGGTCAGAGGTGATGCCCACTGTCAGAGGGTCAATAGAGTCTTAGGTCCAGGCCATTCATGGTGGGGAGTCAGATGCCACATCCATTGGTCTAAGGAAAGCAGAGACAAGGATGATCAAGGGCTTGGTGCTCAAAACCTGGTGTGTGGAAGATTCACCTTTCAAACAGGCAGCGTGCTGTGTCCATCACCAGAGATTCAGCATGTGGCCTGGCATTCTATATCTGAACAAATGCCTCAGATGTTTCTGCTTCAGGTGATCCTGGACCACTCTTGAAGAAGCATGTATAGGAGGGGAAGGTCCCATATGCTAGGGGAGAGTTTTAGTGTTTCAGTGGCGGGTTTCGCTGACAATGGAGACAGAAGCCTGGCCCTAGACAGATTAGTTAGGCAGCAGTAGGATCAGGTTGCTAATTAGGCCTATGCAGGCTCACCTCTGGTGGCCAAGTATTGGGTCCATGTCAGTGAGACATACTCTTAGTTCCCCAATGATAGGCAGAGGGGTGTTGTGGAAATTAGGAAGAAATGAAGGCAAGTGGAGGGTGTCTGTGACTCTGCCTGGGATGAACAGCGAAAGGGAGAAGAGGACAACTGAAAAGTTTATATAAGTCAACATAATTTATGTGGGACGTGTATGTATATTTGTGTTTCAACCATGTCTAACTTTGAAATGAAAGGGTTTTGTTGCCCAAAGCTTCATCAGCAAGAGTGTTACCACTGGTACTCCCTGGCTGAGTGCAGAAGGACTTGTTTTTAAACTGAGTCAAATTTCACAGAGAAGAAAGCTTGTCACAAATGTTTGTTGTTCTAAATAGGAGGATGCATTCTCAAAGGAAGGCTTCCCTGGTGGTTCAGATGGTAAAGAATCTGCCTGCAATGTAGGAGACCCAGGTTCGATCCCTGGGTTGGAAAGATCCCCTGGAGAAGGGAAAGGCAGCCCACTCTGGTACTTTTGCCTGGAGAATTCCATGGACAGAGTAGCCTGGAAGGCTACAGTCCATGGGGTCACAAGAGTTGGACATGACTGAGTGAGTAACACTTTCATATTCTCTAGGGATGGGCTAGCATGGCATTTACTTTTCCTCTGATGTGGAGGGTGCAGACACCCTCCTTCAAATTAGTCAACTTTTGAACCAGCAGCTTGAATAGAATCATTCAACAAAGACTGTAATTTTGTTTCCTTTGACTGAGTTTGCAGTTTATAACCCTAGACAGGTATAAAATAAATACAGAGATAATGAAATACTGGAAGCAGACTTCTTTCTGGTAGGTTATATTGTATGGGATTTGTAATGAGTCTTGAAATCTTGCTACTGCTTTATATGTGCTTTGTTTGCTTTTCTGTTTTATGATGTTGGAAAATGGGTAAGAGAATCCGACACACCACATTTACAAGATTGATTTATTAATTTACAATTCTCGTAATTGTGGAGAATAATTTTGTTCTTGTTAAGTCTGCCATGACAGGAGTTTCAATTGCCTGTAAGAATTCAATATATTGAATTTGTGATTATATTTTCAAATGTCTAAGGAAGTGTGATTAATTAAAAAATAAAATAAGTAAATGTTTAAGAAGGATTTAATCTGTTAAACTTAAGTTAGTTGACATTAATCAAAGAGGCAGTAGAAATAATTTTTATAATTCTTTTGAACTATAGGATTTATATAGAAGAAATGGATTTGTAGGTTGAGCTTGAAGGTTTAAGATAAACTAGGGTTTAAAAATTAAAACGTTATATCGCATATTAGATATTGAAAAAAAAACCACAATGAAATGTAATTAGTGTTTTCAAGGTGCAAAGGTTTTCTTTCTGCATATGAAGAGAAGAAAAGAAATTATAGCCACATTCTCATTAACTCTCTGAAGGATTGTTCCAAGTCTTGCCCCAAATTTGTTGTTATTGCTCTTATCAATTTTTGCCAACCTTTTGAGTAAAAAATGATTATTGCTTTAATTTACATTTCTATGCTACAGAAAGGTTGAACATCTTTTCATCTTGAACTAGACATTTATCATGATCTCAGAATTTCTGCTGAAGCCTTAAGGCTAAAATCAGTAGGTGTTTAGGAATGTAAACTGGTATAGTCACAGTGGAAATCTATATGGAGTTTCCTCAGAAAATTAAAAATAAAACTACCATATGACCCACCAATTCCACTTTTGGAAACTTATTCAAAGAAAATGAAAACACTAACTGGAAAAGATATATGTACCCCCATATTCATTGCATCATTATTTATAGTATCTATGATATGGAAACAACATATGTGTCCTTAAGCGGATGAATAGATAAAATATTTTTTATGTATTATATAAATTAATGTATACTTATGTATATTAATCTGTGTATGTGTGTGCTGACTCTTTGCGACCCCACAGACTGTAGCCTGCCAGGCTCCTTTGTCCATGGGATTTTCTCAGGCAAGAATACTGGAGGGTTGCCATTTCCTATTCCAGGGAAACTTTCTGACCCAGGGATCAAACCCACGTCTCTTGTGTCTCCTGCATTGGTAGGCAGATTCTTTACCACTGCACCACCTGGGAAGCCCATGTTAATATATATATAATTATATTATTTAGCCATAAAAAATAATAAAATATTGCCATTTATGACACCATGGATGGAATTTGAAGGCTTTATGCTAAGTGAAAAAAGACAGAGAAAGACAAATACTGTACAATCTCACTTATACGTGAAATTTCCCTCCCCTCTCCAGACACCCAAAGCTCGTAGATACAGGGAACAGATTGGCGGTTTCGAGGCAGGAGGGTGGAGAGTTGGGCAAAATGAGTGAAGAGTTTTAAAGTAGATAAGTCAAAGGGAGGTAATGTACAGCACGGCTACTATGGTTAATAATATGTATATTTGACAGTTGCTAACAGAGTAAATATTAAAAACTCTCATCACAGGAAAAAATTCTCTGTGTATGGGAAAGTCCTAGGACCCCCACTGTGCTCACTCACTCGCTGGGTGAGTAAACCCCAGCACACAGCTGGCTCCAAAGCCAAGGCCCATCCTGTGGGCGCTCCAGCTCAGGCCTTCGACTAAAATGCCCTCCTTGCAACAAAATGACAAATTCCTTCTTGAAGCGAGATCCAAACAGCACACTTCTATGGCTGCCACAGCAACCAGTGGGATTAAATTACATTTAAACCAGTGATGAAATACCCACTCCTTCTTTCCCTAGGGCAGAAAATGCTGTATTCTACAGGACTTCACAGAGGGTCTTCAGCAAGACTGAATCCTGAGTTGCCTACGGCAGTAACCAGCGTGATGGTGCTTGGTTTTCCCTCCTTCCTTTGACTCTCTGCTAGTCCATCACTTCTGTCCCTTGTGATCACTTGAGAAGCATACAAACCCTTTTCTCCAACTCTGCTTCCATGGGAACCCAGGCCGAGAGGCTGGCTGACTGCGTCTCCTAGTTCAACAGCGCCCTCTTCTGTTGGTACTGTGGAGCTCAGGTTCTTGGACGAATGATAGGTGTGAGAGGCATCACCGGAGGCATGCTTCTGATTTTATGATACTCTCAGTTTCTGAGGCCACTGAAATTAAGATATTTCCTCCTGCTTTCCTTTTATTATCAAGCCTCTAAATGATGTCTCCTCCTTCCAAATTACCCACCTCTCCCCTAAAGAGCTTAAGGCTCCATACTTTCTCTGCTATTGTCATGCCATCATCATTTTCTTTTTAAATTTCATAAGGCATTATCATTATTACTGTACTATATAGTCAATATTACTTAGATTTACTCACAACTTTTACTGTTTTATTGTCTCATTATTGTTTCTCACATACCAGGTGAGAAATCATATCATTTCTTCTGGAATAATTTTTCTTCTTTCTAAAGAATCCTCCAGACTTCTTTTTAATGATAATCTTTGGTGGTCAACTCCTTTAGATTTTTGTTTGCCTAAAAGTTAATTTAGTTCTTTTTTTTTTAACTTTGAATCTGAAAAAATATTTTTATTGTTATATAATTCTAGCTATTTTTCTCTCAGCAAGTTGAAGATATAATTCCATTATGTCCTGTTGTTCATTATTATCTTTGAGTAAACGGTTATCTGTTTAGCTGTCAATTTTTATAGCCCATTTCTCTTTTCTCTGCTTTGAAGATTTTTTCCTTTGGTGTTCTGTAGTCTTCATGTGGATTATTTTAAGAAATACTTTTTATTTATTCATTTGGCTGCATTGGGTCTTAGTTGCAGCACTTGGCATCTTTGATCGTCATAGCGGAATGTGATTGTTTTGTTGCTGTTCTCGCAGTAGCATGAGAACTCTTAGTTGTGGCATGAGAGATCTAGTTCCCCGACCAGGGATTGAACCCCGGCTCCCTGCATTGGGAGAGTGGAGTCTTAGTTAATGGACCACCAGGGAAATCCCATGGATTTATTTTTTTAAAATGTATTTTATTTAAGAAACATTTAGCCTTTTACGAGGTATTAGATATGTTTAGGGCTTCCCTGGTGGCTCAACTGGTAAAGAATCTGCCTGCAATGTGGAAGACCTGGATTCAATCCCTAGGTTGGGAAGATCCCCTGGAGGAGGGCAAGGCAACCCACTCCAGTATTCTTGCCTGGAGAATCCCATGGACAGAGGAGCCTGGCAGGCTACAATCCTTGGGGTTGCAGAGTCAGACACAACTGTGTGACTAAGCACAGCACAGATATTTTTAAGCTTTTTGAATATTAACTAATTTAAATCTCAAAATTTAAACAATATTAGGTAGGTGTTATTAAATGTCTCTTCATATGAGGAGACTGAGGCCCAGAGACATTAGGTAACTTCTCTAAGTTTACATAGCTAGTAAGTGGTAGATCTATGATTTCAACCAATGTGGTATGAAAGATGACAAAGAGACAGAATAAAGGATAATTTCAAGGTTTCTTGTTTGGTTTGGGAATATAGTGGTGCTAAAAAGATCTAAAGGAAGGAAAACGTGTTGTGATGATTAATTTTATATATCAACTATAGTGGGTCATAGGGTGCTCAGATGCTTGGTCAAACATTGCTCCCAGTACAAAATCTGTATTAGTTCTCCAGAAAAACAGAAACAATAGGAGACAGCAATATCCATGTCTCTGTGTCTCTCTCTTGCTCTATCTAGGCATCTATCTCCCTATCTGTCCCCCTTCCCACCTGCACATTTGTTTATTTATTCTGAGGGACTGGCTCGTGTGATTATGGAGGCTGAGAAGACCTGCACCCAGCAGTTGTCAGGCTGGAGCCCCAGGAGAGTTGATGGTGTAGACCCTGGGTGAAGGCTGCAGTCTCAGGAACCAGGATGAGCTGATGTTTCAATTCGAGTCTGAAGGCAGGAAAACACAACGTCCCACTTTGAAGGCAGTCAGGCAGGAGGTGGTGCGGCAGTGGGCGCGTGCCTGTGGAGTTCACTGGTCCTGCCATGCTCGCCCGCACCCTGAAGCAACTGGCTCCATACCACAGCGGAATGGCCTCTTGAAGACTCAATTTTGGTGCCCACCAGGGGGCAGTATGTTGCAGGACTGGGCATGGTTCTCCAGAAAGCTACAAGAGACTCGAGTCAGCAGCCAATATACTGTGCTTTTCCTTCCATTGCGCAGATTCACAGATCCAGAAAGCAGGGGTGGGAATGGGAGCGGCACCACTCACGATGACCCTCAGTGACCCACTAGCAAAATTTTTGCTTCCTGCTCCCATGATCTTATGCTGTGCTGGCATAGAAGTCTTAGTTCCGAAGGGAGGAATGCTTGCCCCAGAAGACACAACAATGATTCCACTGAACTGGGAGTTAAGACTGCCGCTCAGTTACTTTGAGCTCCTTGTGCCTCTGAATCAACAGGCAGAGAAGGGGATTACTGTGCTGGCTTACGTGGCGTGGCTTATGCCAAGGAGAAACTGGACAGTGACTCCACAGTGGCTGTAAAGAGGAAAATGTAGGGACTACGGGGGATTCCTTAAGGTATTTTAAAATATTACCATGCACTGTGATTAAAATCAATGGAAAATGACAGCTACCCAATCCAGGCAGAAATATGAATGGCCCAAACTCTTCAGGAATGAAGGGTTGGGTCGCCCTTGCCATGAAGGCAAAGGGAATATAAGATGAAGCAATGAGTAGTGGAAGAAGATATATATTATACATAGTCTAATATTTACTATAACATTTTATAAAATGTCTATGTATAATATACATAATCATTCAGTCACTCGGTTGTGTCTGACTCTTTGCGACCCCATGGACTGCAGCTCACCAGGTCTCCTTGTCCATCACCAACTCATGGAGTTAACTAAAACTCATGTCCATCGAGTCGGTGATGCCATCCAACCATCTCATCCTCTGTTGTTCCCCTTCTCCTCCCGCCTTCAATCTTTCCCAGCATCAGAATCTTTTCCAGTGAGTCAGTTCTTCACTCAAGTGACCAAAGGATTGGAGTTTCAGCTTCAACATCAGTCCTTCCAGTGAACACCCAAGACTGATCTCCTTTAGGATGGACTGGTTGGATCTCCTTGCAGTCCAAGAGACTCTCAAGAGTCTTCTCCAACATCACAGTTCAAAAGCATCAATTCTTTGGCGCTCAGCTTTCTTTCTATTCCAACTCTCACATCCATACATGACCACTGGAAAAACCATAGCTTTGACTTCACGGACCTTTGTTGACAAAGTAATGTCTGCTTTTTAATATGCTGTCTTGGAAGCATATTTAATATGCTTCCAAGGAGCAAGCATCTTTTGATTTCATGGCTACAGTCACCATCTGCAGTGATTTTGGAGCCCCCCAAAATAAAGTCCGTCACTGTTTCCATTGTTTTCCAATCTATTTGCCATGAAGTGATGGGACCAGATGCCATGATCTTAGTTTTCTGAATGTTGAATTTTAAACAAACTTTTTCACTCTCCTCTTTCACTTTCATCAAGAGGCTCTTAGTTCTTCGCTTTCTGCCATAAGGGTGCTGTCATCTGTGTATCTGAAGTTATTGATATTTCTCCCGGAAATCTGGATTCCAGCTTGTGCTTCATCCAGCCCGGCATTTCTCATGATGTACTCTGCATATAAGTTAAATAAGCAGGGTGACAATTTACAGCCTTGATGTACTCCTTTCCCGATTTGGAACGAGTCTGTTGGCCCATGCCCAGTTCTAACTGTTGTCTCTCGACCTGCATACAGAGTTTTGAGGAGGCATGTGAGCTGATCTGGTATTCCTGTCTCTTTAAGAACTTTCCACAGTTTGTTGTGATCCACATAGTCAAAAGCTTTGGCATAGTCAATAAAGCAGAAGTAGATGTTTTTCTGGAACTCTCTTGCTCTTTTGATGATCCAATGGATGTTGGCAATTTGATCTCTGGTTCCCCTGCCTTTTCTAAATCCAGCTTGAACATCTGGAAGTTCACAGTTCACATACTGTTGAAGCCTGGCTTTGAGAATTTTGAGCGTTACTTTGCTAGTGTGTGAGATAAGTGCAATTGTGCAGTAGTTTGAACATTCTTTGGCATTGTCTTTCTTTGGGATTGGAATGAAAACTGACCTTTTCCAGTCCTGTGGCCACTGCTGAGTTTTCCAAATTTGCTGGCATATTGAGTGCAGCACTTTAGCAGCAGCATCTTTTAGGATTTGAAATAGCTCAACTGAAATTCTATCACCTCAACTAGCTTTGTTCGTAGTGATGCTTCCTAAGGCCCACTTGACTTCACACTCCAGGATGTCTAGCTCTAGGTGAGCAATCACACCATCATGGTTATCTGGGTCATGAAGATCTTTTTAGTATAGCTCTTCTGTGTATTCTTGCCACCCCTTCTTAATATCTTCTGCTTCTATTAGGTCCATACTATTTCTGTCCTTTATTGCGCCTATCTTTGCATGAAATGTTCCCTTGGTATCTCTAATTTTCTTTAAGAGATCTCTAGTCTTTCCCATTCTATTATTTTCCTCCATTTCTTTGCACTGATCCCTGAGGAAGGGCTTTCTTATCTCTCCTTGATATTCTTTGGAACTCTGCATTCAGATAGGTTTATCTTTCCTTTTCTCCTTTGCCTTTAGCTTCTCTTCTTTTTTCAGTTATTTGTAAAGCCTCCTCAGACAACCATTTTGCCTTGTTGCATTTCTTTTTCTTGGGGATGGTCTTGATCCCTGTCTCCTGCACAATGTCACAAACTTCCATCCATAGTTCATCAGGCACTCTGTCTATCAGATCTAGTCCCTTAAATCTATTTCTCACTTCCACTGTATAATCATAAGGGATTTGATTTAGGTCATACTTGAATGATCTAGTGGTTTTCCCTACTTTCTTCAACTTAAGTCTGCATGTGGCAATAAAGAGTTCATGATCTGAGCCACAGTCAGCTCCTGGTCTTATTTTTGCTGACTGTACAGAGTTTCTCCATCTTTGGCTGCAAAGAATATAATCAAACTGATTTCGGTATTGACCAGCTGGTGATGTCCATGTGTAGAGTCTTCTCTTGTGTTGTTGGAAGAGGGTATTTGCTATGACCAGTGTGTTCTCCTGGCATAACTTTATTAGCCTTTGCCTTGGCTCATTTTGTACTCCAAGGCCAAATTTGCCTGTTACTCCAGGTGTTTCTTGACTTCCTACTTTTGCATTCCAGTCCCCTATAATGAAAAGGACATCTTTTCTGGGTGTTAGTTCTAAAAGGTCTTGTAGGTCTTCATAGAACCATTAACTCCAGCTACTTCAGCATTACTGTTTGGGGCATAGACTTGGATTACCGTGATATTGAATGGTTTGCCTTGGAAATGAACAGAGATCATTCTGTCCTTTTTGAGATTGCATCTGAGTACTGCATTTCAGATTTTTTTGTTTACTATAATGGCAACTCCATTTCTTCTAAGGTATTCTTGCCCACAGTAGTAGATATAATGGTCATCTGAGTTAAATTCACCCATTCCAGTCCATTTTAGTTCACTGACTCCTAAAATGTCAATGTTCACCCTTGCCTGTTTGAGGGGTTAGTACACTTCCAGTTCTACATAGGATGATTATCTCATGTGAGGTGGAACTATGACCTTCTTATTGTCTTTATTTGGAGATTAAATATCGTTGAAGACAACGTGATAAGTGCTAAATTAACAAGGCTGACCTTGTGGAGCCTGCCTAATTTTTTTGTGTCAACTTGACTGAGCCATGTGGTGGCCAGATATTGGTCAGACATTATTCTGGTATTCTGTGAAGGTGTTTTTGAATAAGCTTAACATTTAAACTGATGGACAGAGTAAAGTGGATTTCCCTCCCTGTTGTGAATGGGCCTCATCCAATCAGTGGAAGGCCTGGATAGAATGGAAAAGACTGACTCTCCTCTAAATAAGAGGGAATGAGGTACAGAGATTCAGAGATGACCATGGTGAATCTGTGTTTCTTATTTCTAGTGATGTTTATGAAGCCACCAGTCAAAAGCACAAGCCTGAAACGTAGGAGCTTTTGCTAAAGATTCAGATTTAGGAGTGGTCAGCATAGTTCTAAGAACCATGTAAGTGTACATAGCTGTCCATGCAAAGCAGGACACTCAGAAAATACAGTTCTTCACCAGAGTGGTTCTCAGTGTGTGGACCATAGGCCTTGTCTCACAAACATCTAAGGTGCTAGTTAGAAAAGCACATTCCTGGATTCCCTCCAAACTAACTGAGTTAAAGCCTCAGGACGCGCCAGGAGTCCTCATATTTAACAAGCATCCAAGTGATTTTGTGCACAGCTGTCAGAACGTCTGCCCAGGGAGAAGGCAAACTGACTTCTAGAGAGAGCTGCGTTACTCACAGGGTGACAGGTGGCTCCGGGGCCAGTAGATGGCACCAAACCCACATGAAATCTTCCGTTTCTTGCATAATCCCTCAGCCAGAATATAAAAGGATTTACTTGTGAAAGACTCCTCTGGATTCTTTAGCAGAAATTCTGTAAGGATTTCTGCCAGCCCGTTCCTACAGTGAAGGAAAGACAAAGACTAAAATATGTACTCCGACACTGTGTACCCAGAAAGGTCTGCCCCAAAGAGCCTGGAATGATTGGCAGGCAGCAGGGTGAATCCTCCTGACTGACTTGCTTCAGCCACAGTTATTCCATCGCCGGGGCCTGGGCAGGGGCGGGGAGGTTTGCTGTGGGAACTCTGCTCTGACCCAGTGAGCGGCAGAGCTGTGGAGAGCTGGGGGCCTGCCCCCTCCCGCCTGGGTGTCCATGTGCCCCCAGCACAGGCCAAGCTTCCAGTTTCAGGGTCAGACAGAGGGGCCTGGGTTGCCCTCTAGAACCAGGGGACCCTGGACTCTTTCCCTCAGAAGCAGTGCCTCCATGCATGTTAGAGGAGTGTTAGAGGAGGGGGCCTGGGAAGGAAATATGAGACCTGGGGACCAGGAGTGTGTGAAGAGGGAAGACGAGAGTACCACAAACTGCTGCTGGTCATTCACTCGGTCCAGTTTGACTCTTTGCAACCCCATGGGCTGAAGCACGCCAGGCTTCCCTGTCCTTCACCATCTCCTGAAGCTTGCTCAAACTCACGTCCATTGAGTCAGTGATGCCATGCAGCCATCTCATCCTCTGTCATCTCCTTCTCCTGCCTTCAGTCTTTCCCAGCATCAGGGTCTTTTCCAATGAGCTGGAAAGAGGGAGAAAACAGGGAGAGTCCTGTCAGGGACTCCTGAGAGAGAAGATACACCTGAACAGGGTGACCCAAGAGGGTTCAGCAGGGAGCAGGGTACACGGGAAGGGGCAGGGCTATGGAAAACCAGTGAGATGCTGATCGCAGCAGTGCTGGTAACAGTGGGGAAAGAGCCATTCTTCCCAGGGCCAAGGTCAAGTGCAAAGGGCAGTGACTGAAATCTAGAAGGACAGCTGGAGTTGTAGGAGAGAGCCAGGACTGGGGAGGCACTGGGGGGAATGCCCCCACCTTGCCTTACTAGGGTCTCCACTGCCTGCTGCCTCCCATCTATCTTCCTTGAGTCTCCGTGCAGGCTTCCCTTCGCACAGAGGGCAAGGGGAGCCTTTGATGCTGGTATGAAGTTCCCTTTGCAAGAGGGCAGGGGAGACTTTGATGCTGGTGTCAAGTTCAGCCAAGGCAGAGGGCACAGAGGAGAAGGCAGAACAGAGGTCCTGGAGGAACAAGAGGAGACTACCAGCATAAGAGGCTGGGACCAAGAAAGATACACTCTGGTGCTCAGCCTTTCACAATTTCATCATGATATCAGGGCAAATGCTGGATCTGGGGAGACACAGGGACACATGCCGGCTCTAAAACTTACTCTACTGCAGACACCTTGGGCAGGTTCCTTAATGCTCAACGTGGAACAGTGGGAATGACCTTGTACAACCTCCAAGTTTTGTGTAGATCTGGGGAAATAACATGGGGCCAAGAGGAGATGTGGGGACCTGGGCAAGGATCTCCCCTTGTCATGTCCTCACTATATGCCCAGAGCATTGGCTAGAGACTTCTATTCCATGACCATGCCTAATGGCTCACAGCTGAATCAGACAAACCTTCAGCCTGGCCATAGGTCCCTGGGCCTAATGCAAGTACAAGGGCTCTCCTGCTATAGTCTCTGGACCAAGGACAGCACCAGGGACCAAGAGGCAACAGGCCCGCTCCAGGCCTGGTCAGACTGGGCTGGACCCATTCAATCATGCCCAACCAATGTTTTCGACCCACAGTCCAGGGGCCTGGTTCTACTTTTCAGAGACAGAGAGCCCTGATGCTTCCACAATCACCTGCATGGCTGTCTGTCCATCCTCCCTTCCCCTGGTACCCTCTCATCCCTCAGCCCTGCCCCTCTGGTTCTCAGGGCCCCAGGGAATGGCCACATGTCCAGAGAGGCCAGGCAGTGCTGCTGAGGACCCGGGCTGAGCATGGGGATCGGCTCCTGTGATAAGGGGACATGGCTGTGAACCCAGGGTCAAAGCAATGACCATTTACCATGACCAGAGCTTGGACTGGATTGGCTCTGAGCCTGGGTGGTACTGTTGAAGGAAGGACTCGGGTCCTGCACACAGAGGGGGAGGAAGCCATGGCCCCCGCACAAGGCCCAGCCTCAGCCCATGTTTCTACAAGCAGCCTGCTTCCCATCCAGTTCAGTGTGCTCCTTCCGACACACACTGCACACCCCCTCACTTCCACCGCTGGCCCAGAGAGGGCCACACAGGACAGTGAGGAGAGGGGAAGCGGGGCCGGGAGCGCCCGAGTCTGCCAGGGAACCAGCAGCCTGAGACGTGAGCCCATAGTATCTCCAAATGTGGCCATGCAGTTGGGCCTTTCTTGTTAAAAAGAACCAGTGAATGATGTATAAATTGCCCTTTCATGACCCCATTCTGGCATGTATCCATTTCTTAAAAATACAACAGAAACGTCAAGAAACAGAAGTAGATGGGGCCTTCCTTGGCTGTGGGAGGTCCTGCTCCAGAGGGTCACAGAGGATTTGAAGCAAAGCAGGTGCTTGTGCAGGTGACTTCCAGCGTGCATTCCCTGCTCCACCCCTCTGAGGGAGCCCCTTGAGTTAGGAGACACCCACGGAAGAGATTCTGGTCCACCCACGAAGCAGAGGTGGAGAGGGCCTGGGCCTGCCGGGGGCTTCCTCCACGTGGGTGGCTGGCTCTTCCCCAACACAGGGCCTCAGTGGAGATCCACCCAGGAGGCTGAGCCTCACAGCCCAGCTTCTCCACTGCCAAGACACACACACACACACACACACACACACACACACACACACACGCACACAGCTCCGGGGGACGCTGCAGGGTCTTCTCCGCACACCAACTCCTAGGCGGGGTGCAGAGTCACCGGGGCGTCGGAGCCTCAGAGTCTCAGAAACCAAAGCTGGCGAAAACCTTTAACCCTGGATTCCGACCTCCGGGAGGAGAAGGCTCTGTAGGCGCGGCCGCTGAGGCTTACAGATGTGTTCAGGGGACACAGAGAGGTCAGGCTGCTTATTAACTTGCTACTAGCGCAGGCACTGGCACTCTGGGACGGGACTGACTTCTGGCCAGAAGTTATCAGATAACGCAGACTGTGGATGTCGCTTTTCTTGCTCCACAGATAAGGAAACGGAGGGTTGACAGAGGTGGGGTAATTTGCTGGCTCACGAGGGAGTAAGGGATGGGAGATTCCAGAATCAGATATGTCTCCCCAGCTTTTTTAACACCAGGGCTTCATGTCCCCTCTCCTGGAGGACAAGGAGAGGCAGAGAGGTAAAGGAGGGTCTAGCAGCAGGTCCCAAAATAGGCCCAGGTGGCTAAGAGGTAGTGTTACTGAGAGTCTAAATCTGAGCTTCCTCCCCAATTTTAAAATCCCATCTCTTGAAAGCTCCATCAGACACTATCTCTTCTCAGCTGCAAGTTTTCTCTATCTTGTTTCCTGCCCTTCTTTTGTGTTCATCTGCCATGTGATGCCATGTCTTGTGCTCTGCTCCAGGCCTGCTTGTTGTTGTTGTCGAGTCACTCAGTAGTGTCTGACTCTTTGCAACCCCATGGACTAAAGCATGCCACTCTTCCCTGTCCTTCACCATCTCCTGGAGTTTGCTCAACCTCATGTCCATTGAGTTGATGATACCATCCAACCATCTCATCCTCTGGCATCCCCTTCTCTTTCTGCCTTCAATTTTTCCCAGCAACCGGGTCTTTTCCAATGAGTCAGATCTTCACATCAGGTGGCCAAAGTATTGAAGTTTCAGCTTCAGCATCAGTCTTTCCAATGAATATTCAGGGTTGATTTCCTTTAGAATTGACTGGTTTGATCTCCTTGAAGTCCAAGGGACTCTGAAGAGTCTCCTCCAACACCACAGTTCAAATGGATCAATTCTTAAGCACTCAGCTTCTTTATAGTTCAACTCTCACATCCATACGTGACTACTGGAAAAACCACTGGATAATGAAAATGCAAAAGTGTTTTGAGAATCGTTGAAGGGAAATTCTTCTATCTGGAGGAAAAGCTGGGGTGGCTTCCTTGAGGAGAAGGAAGTTTAGTTGTGTCTAGAAGGATGTTTGGGCTTGGCGTGGGAATCCTTCTGATAGAGAAGTAGTGACTTTAGATGGAGTGAAGAGCATGTTAGAAAGACAAACTAGAGAAACTCACTCCACCAGACTCTACCTGCACAATCCACAAAGTAAAAGAAATTCCTCTCTTCTCCAGGTCCCCCAAATTGATGAACGTTTCTGGCTTTCCAGGAAGTGGCCTTCTTTACCATATGTGAGAATGGGAGCCTGGAAGTCAGGAACCTAACTTATATTCCTAGTAGGGCTTTGTAGGCATTGGTTTGATGAGTAAAGTCAGCCTTTGTTCCTTAAAAGAGGCTGGTCATACCTAATTCTGTGAGGATCATTCTCAAACGTGACATTCTGGCTAAGGCCTAGGTTGCACAATCCATTTGTCCAATTATGTCTTGGTAAGAGTGTATGTAAGTAGATGCATCACCTTGGAAAGCAAGGAAAGTCAGAATTCAGAACTTCTGATTTGAGGTCCAGCGATAATCAGATATCATTTTTAAATGTTTTATTTCAGTTTACAAAAGTCGAGTTTATCAAATTGATTTGTATTATGGGAAGTTTAGGAAGCAAAAGGACGTCCTTATACACATGGAAGATAAACCATAAAATGATACTAATAATATTCAAAATGAATAGTCACAGAAATGTTTTCCATTACTCTGCTCATTCTTATGTCATTAATTCTTGTTCTGTTGGATCTTGGGTTAGTAGTTTGCTTTCATGAAACTGTTTCTGATCTAAAAGCGGTTCTGAAAACCTTGCTGTTGTCTGAAAGTTGTCTAAGCAGAGCCAGCACAGAAGCTTGGACCTAAGAGAATAATCTTTGAAGCATCAGTTGTTTGTAGGATGTGGTAAAGTCCATCCCCACAAGCTGGACTCTTAGACTGTCCTTTGCTGAAGACACAAATGTTGACCTATAGAGCTTACAGAAGAGACTTCAAGTGACTGAATGGGACAAAAGCTATCTGTAAATGATGACGGGAGACCGAATACAGCAATGGAGTGAGGCCAGACTATATATGGAAGTAGAACTCTGACCCATAAGCTGCAGCAACCAGCCTAGGAAGCCAACCTGTTTTCTGTAGTAACCTGTTCAAGAAGTCAAATGATAATTCCTGTAGCAACCAGCCCCAAATGGCCAGGATAATAAAATAATAATATAAAGTTTAAAAATAATAATAACTGACATTTAAAATTTAAAAATAATACAATTTAAGAATAATAAAAATAACTATTTTATATACAAAATAATAATAAATAATACATTTTAAAATAATTATTATTATTTAAATAATAATTATTTAAAAATAATTATTATTATTTAAATAATAATTATTTAAAAATAATTATTATTATTTAAATAATAATTATTTAAAAATAATTATAACTTTCTGAATTTTTGCCCCAGTTCCAATGTAGTTTGCCACCTCCAGTTTCTCCAGGTCAATAGCCTCCAATCAGGACACACCTGAAGCCTTCCTTTTTTTTCTCCCTAAAGAGCTTTTGTATTCCTTTGTCCACTTTGGAATCTCTGCCAAGATACAGGTGATGCAAGTGACTCCTTCGCTACAGTAAGTGCAGGATAAATAGGCTTTGCTTACTTCCACTTGGGGTGGGTTGTTTTTAAAGAAGTTTCCACACACAGAAATAATAATGGCTATTATTTTATAATTGACCATTTTCAAATGTGAAAGGTCTGCTGACATTTCATAAAATGAACCTCATACATAAAAATAGCATGATACTGTTGTTTTCTAATATTAGGCAAAGCACCTACAGAACTCTTACAAGTTTAGGAAAATGATGCAAAACAACTTCATCAGAGTTTTGTTTAATTAATTTTTTAAAAGTCTTTATTGAATTTGTTACAATATTGCTTCTGTTCTGTTTTGGTCTCCTGGCAGCAAGGCATGTGGGATCTTAATTCCCTGACCAGGGATTGAACCCATACCCCCCACATTGAAAGGTGAAGTCCAAACCACTGGACCACCAGGGAAGTCCCTTTTCAATGAATTTTTATTGAAGTGCAGTTGATTTATAATATTGTGCTAGTTTCTGTTGTGCAGCAAAGTGAGTCGGTTACGCATACACTTATATCCACTCTTTTTTAGTTTCTCTTCCCATATAGGTCATTACAGAGAACTGAGCCAAGTTCCCTGTGCTATCGAGTAGGTTCTAATTAGTTTCTATTTTATATATAGTAATGTGTATATGTCAGTCTTCATCAGAGTGTTGATCAGTGTTACCCTAGAGGGAGAAAAACATTATAACAGCAAGGGTATTGATTACTATCCAGGACTTCCCACAAAGCACACAATTCCTGGAATATTTATGTTAATAACATTTTATCTATCCAAATTGAACCTAGGGCAGGATGGGTATTTTTTCTGATGTGACAGCTTTTCCCATGTAACTCTTACAGTAGAAGCACATCAAATAAATCAAATTCTTTCTAATATCTCTCCTTTTACGAGGTAAAAGAACAAATCTTCATGATTTTCCAGGAAACTGGAAAGATAGTGGTAGATTCAAGAGTGATCTTAAAAGTTTTATTCTTTCCTATATCTAGTAAATAATTTTGAGTAGGCAAAAATTGAAAAAAAAAAAAGTTGTAAGAGGTGATTGATTTGGACACTTGACTAAGATAGGGTCATGGGTGACAATAAACAGTACTTAGTTACCTACTCAATCATTAAGTGACGATAAATGTAAAGGGTAAACATAGAAGATGACGTAAGATTGAAGAGAACCTTAGTTCTTTTATAAGCAAATAATCTTTGTTTTGTTTTTCTTAAATAATAAAGGCCTTAATAAATCAATATAAAGTTCTGATAATTATACTCTTAAGACCCAGAGTTTCTACTACACAGACAGGTTATGAAGAAAGCAGAGAATAACCTTTCATATTATAGGCAAACACATTCACTGGTAAACCAAGTAAGCCCATCAGTGTTGAGTGAACTTTGCTATAATTCTAGTGTATTTCATTGCCTTTTCTTCAGATGCAGGTACATTAAACCAAGGGAAAGAAATGTAACTTTCCAAGCTTTGTGCTTCATTATGTTCTTTCATTTTCTGGAGTAAACTGATGCTTTAAGACAGATTCCCTGGTGGCTCAGTAAAGAATCTGCCTGCCATTTAGGAGACCCAGTTTCGATCCTTGGGTCAGGAAGATCCCCTGGAGAAGGGAATGGCTACCCACTCCAGTGTTCTTGCTTGGACAATTTCATGGATAGAGGAGCCTTGCGGGCTACAGTCCATGGGGTCGCAAAGAGTCAGACATGACTGAGTAACTAACACACACTTAAAGACAGCAGACCTCTCTCAGGGGTCCATGAGATTCAAACTATTTTAATGATAATGCTAAGATGTTATTTACATTAACATGTAATGCATTCATCACTTCTATCTTTAAATGAACCAATTAATAAATGAGTATTTGTAAAATTTCTGAATATCAATTTCTAATATACGAAATACTAACAGTTCTGTAACCCACATATACACAAGCTCTTTGGGATCTGTGGTAGGCAGCTTCTAGATGGTCACTAGTGATTCTTTCTCCTGGTGTGCACACCTTGTGTAATTCTTCTCTTTAAGTGTAGTCAGTAGCAAGACTTACTGACTTGCTCCCAAGGAATAAAATACCACAGAAGTGATGAGATGTTACTTCTGATACCAGGTTACAAGAAGACCACGATTTCCTTCTTGGGCACTTTCTCTCACTCTCTGGCTCATTCTGTGGGAAGTAAGCTGCCGTGTTGTGATCTGTTCTATGGAGAGGCCCATGTAGCAAGACACTGAGGAAGGCTTTTAGCCAACAGTCAGTGTGAAACTGAAGATCTCTGCCCCACAGCCACGATGAACTGAGTCCTGACAAGCACATAAGTGAATTTGGAAGCAGATCCTTGCCCAGTTGAGACTTTACATGAAGCTGCAACCCTGGCCAACAGCTGGACTACAAACTCATGACAGACCATGAGCCTTCAAAAAATAGGAAAGGTTTTCAAAGTCTTATAATGAGTGATAAAGGCCTTTCTGAATTAGAGACAGACAAATAGATACACAGAGAGCTTATTGCTTTAAATCTGAAACTTCAGCCACAGATAAATACAGAAACAAAAAAAGTTTGCCATTGTAGATACCAAAGTGTTGTTCTCCCGCTGCAACCACATGGATTGATTTATGGACTAAAATGGATTTATGGATTAAAATGATCTACATGAATTCAAATGATTGATTTTAGATAGAAGAGACAAACAGAAACTGCCTATCAAACTGAGTTATCTGTCATCTCTCTCAACAGAGAATAGATGTCTGTCATCCTTCTAGAGAAATTAACCAAATTGTGAGATTATAAAGCTAAATTTCTAATCCTTCCTATAATCAACAAGGACTAACTTTTTGGCCATAAGCAAAACAAAACCAAACCAAAAGTCCAATAGACAGTAATAAAAAACATACAGAAAAGGGAGAGTTGGCAAAGTTAAATTCTATTGCCACTTAGAACTCACCTGTGGGAGTCAAGAAAAGATATATCTGGGTTAACCTCCCCATGGAACCACTCCTGAGGCATTGCAGTTTACCTGGTTCTGTCAGGTAAGTCCATTAGGTAAATACAGTGACCTCCAAAACTGTTTAAAAAATAAAATTTTTCAACAAAAGTAAAATCATGATAATAAACTCATGCCAAAGGCTTTATTTAACCTATTTATTAATGTGAGAAACAGCAGGACATTATAACTAGTTCACAGGAGAAACCAAAGAGGAGGTATTTATATAGGCCATTGGGATAGAAATAAATTTGCTTAATTCTGTGAAACCACTTAACACCCACAGACTTCCCAGGTGGTGCAGTGGTAAAGAATCCATCTGCCAATGCAGGAGATGCAAGAGACTCAGGTTCAATCCCTGGGTCAGGAAGATCCCCTTGAGGAGTAAATGGCACCCCACTGCAGTATTCTTGCCTGGAGAACCCCATGGACAGTGGAGCCTGGCGGGCTCCCCATGGTTGCAAAGAGTTGGACACGACTGAATGACTGAGCAAGCCCTGATTGATAGCCATAGGACAGTCATTTTATTTTTGTTGTTGTTTCATTTATTTTTGTTAGTTGGAGGCTAATTACTTTACAATATTGTAGTGGTTTTTGCCATACATTGACATGAATCAGCCATGGATTTACATGTGTTCCCCATTCCGATACCCCCTCCCGCCTCCCTCCCCATCCCATCCCTCTGGGTCTTCCCAGTGCACCAGCCCCGAGCACTTGTCTCATGCATCCAACCTGGGCTGGTGATCTGTTTCACCCTTGATAGTATACTTGTTTCAATGCTGTTCTCTCTGAACATCCCACCCTTGCCTTCTTCCATAGAGTCCCAAAGTCTGTTCTGTACATCTGTGTCTCTTTTTCTGTTTTGCATATAGGGTTATTGTTACCATCTTTTTAAATTCCATATATATGCGTTAGTATACTGTATTGGTCTTTATCTTTCTGGCTTACTTCACTCTGTATAATGGGCTCCAGTTTCATCCATCTCATTAGAACTGATTCAAATGAATTCTTTTTAATGGCTGAGTATAGGACAGTAATTAAGTGCATCTTCACCAAACACAATTTGCATTTCCATAGATGAGAATACAATGTATTATTAATTTCTATAATATACAGAGCTGTAACACAGCACAAGTGAGGACCACCCAAAATTTAAAAGTATTATTGTCAAGTGGTAAATTTGTGACTCTCATAGAAATATAACATGAATGTGCACCAAAGATGTTATGTAATTCTTTAATTAATTAGGGAACCAGTACGATGTTAAAATCAGACCTAGGGTGGTGGGATGGGGGTGGTGGGAGGGAGACTCAAGTGGAAGGGGAAATATGTATACGTATGGCTGATTTGCGTCATTGGATGGCAGAGACCGACACAACATTGTAAAGGAGTACCTGTTTTACATTGTAAAGCAATTATCCTCCAATTAAAAAAAGAAAGATTTGACTTGAGGTAGTTAGTAGCCTCTGTGAGACAAAACTTATTTGCATAGGTATAGAAAGAAATCATTTGTTTTGTTAGGGAAGAAGACATCTGTATTACCATCTGTTTTCTACAACTGAAGCTCTGATTCTAGAGTTGTGAAATAGGCTCATCAACCAAAGGCAACCCCGAGTTACACAGCCCATATAGAGTTAGACCTCTGTCACAATCATAATAGGCAAGGCCAGCATTTCATAGCAGGTACCCCTAGTAACCACTTTTCTTCATTTTCGAGACTTTCATGCTTTTCCCCCCCGGAGGAAGCTTTTTGGAGGAGTTAAATTGTGTGTGTGTGTGTGTGTGTCTGTGTGTCTGTGTGTCTGTGTGTATATCTGTGTGTAGCACTGGCGGGGAATGGGGGTGGAAGGGAGGTATTAATGTATCAGCAAAGAGACCACATTCGGACAATCTTCTACCCTAGGCCAAAAAATTTACTCTGTGTATATAATATAATTCTGAAACAGGGAAGTACCATGATCATTCCCCGGCAGGCTCCTGTGTCCATGGGATTCTCCAGACAAGAATACTGGAGTGGGTAGCCATTCCCTTCTCCAGGGGATCTTCCTGACCCAGGGATGGAACCTGAGTCTCCCATATTGCAGGCAGATTCTTTACCATCTGGGCCACGAGGGAAACCCAACACAATGATAAAGGTCTGAAACAGGAAAGTGACACGATCACTTTATATATTAAAAAGAAGTCACCGTGGTCTCAGTGGAGGATAGTTTACAGAAGAAAGAGATGGAGGTGGAGTCCAGTTAAGAGGTTGTTGTGATGGTCCCAGGAATTAATAAGAAGAGGATGGAATGAGGCATTTCCCGCGTAAAACCCACTAGTACTTGGCAAGGTAGAGTCAGAAACCCAGAATTAGGATGTGTCCAGGACTACTTAAGTTTTCTAACTTAGAGCCGTTGGTGAGTCTGAGAGTACAGGAGTGACAGTAGGTCCCAGAAGAATAAATTCAGTCTTAGCCACACTGCCTGGCTGATTACCCAGAATCTTTCAGCGACAACATCTAATAGGGAGGGCAGTTGGGATTTAAGCAGAATGTTCAGGGCTGAGAACGAGTTATCAAAGAGAGAGTGGCTGTGTGGTCAGCGAGGGAGAGAGGAGCAAGTGGAAAGCGAGTCCTGGCAAAGAGTAAAGGGGGCCGTGAAGAAAGCTGGGAAGGAGTGGGCACGGGAGTAAAAGAACAGCTCCTTCCTCTCACCCTTCATTCTACCACATGTGACATCTACTATCACTCCCTGCTTTTCGGAGGCTATCTGGGGATATCTTTCCCTTAACTGACTGCATTTGCCCTGTGCAGCTCCAGAAGCTCACAGAGAACCTTGAACACAGCTGCCATTCAAGACATGCTGATAAATGAATGAAAAGAACAAGGAAACAAAGAGGAAACTCGAGAGGAGGGCTGAGTCACAGAGGAAAGACTGGGAAAATGGCCTGTTATAAAGGTCTCAAGAGAAACATCAGGATAACATAGAACACTGTGGGAGTGGCGCTGGGAGGTGCCCCAGAAAGGCACCAACAAAGATGGGGTGAACGGCTTGCCCCACTCTGCGAGGCCATGTGCCCTCGCAGCCCAACGAAGCAGTGCTGTCTGTAGTTGGGCCACAAGCCGATGTGTTGGCTTCTGACCACAAGTGTGGTGAGCATCCTTGTAGCGAGTCTCCTCTGAAAAGGAACTGGTCTCTTTCCTTTCAATCAACTAGTAATCTAGGATCACCCTACATTCAGTTCAGTTCAGTCACTCAGTCATGTCCAACTCTTTGCGACCCCATGAATCACAGCACGTCAGGCCTCCCTGTCCATCACCAACTCCCGGAGTTTACTGAAACACATGCCCACCGAGTTGGTGATGCCATCCAGCCATCTCATCCTCTGCCATCCCCTTCTCTTCCTGCCCCCAATCCTTCCCAGCATTAGGGTCTTTTCCAGTGAGTCAACTCTTTGCATGAGGTGGCCAAAGTATTGGAGTTTCAGCTTCAACATCAGTCCTTCCAGTGAATACTCAAGACTGATCTCCTTTAGGATGGACTGGTTGGATCTCCTTGCAGTCCAAGGGACTCTCAAGAGTCTTCTCCAACATTACAGTTCAAAAGCATCAGTTCTTTGGCACTCAACTCTCTTCACCGTCCAACTCTCAAATCCATACATGACTACTGGAAAAACTGTAGCCTTGACCAGACGGACCTTTGTTGGCAAAGTAATGTCTCTGCTTTTAAATATGCTATCTATGTTGATCATAACTTTCCTTCTAAGGAATAAGCGTCTTTTAATTTCATGGCTGCAATCACCACCTGCAGTGATTTTGGAGCCCCCCAAAATAAAGTTTAACACTGTTTCCACTGTCTTCCCATCTATTTCCCATGAAGTGATGGGACCAGATGCCATGATCTTAGTTTTCTGAATGTTGAGCTTTAAGCGAACTTTTTCACTCTCTTTCACTTTCATCAAGAGGCTTTTTAGTTCCTCTTTATTTTCTGCCATAAGGACAGTGTTGTCTGAATATCTGAGGTTATTGATATTTCTCCTAGCAGTCTTGATTCCAGCTTGTGCTTCTTCCAGCCCAGCGCTTCTCATGATGTACTCTGCATATAAGTTACTGCTTTATTGACTATGCCAAAGCCTTTGAATGTGTGGATCACAATAAACTGTGGAAAATTCTTAAAGAGATGGAAACCAGACCATCTGACCTGTCTCTTGAGAAACCTGTATGTAGGTCAGGAAGCAACAGTTAGAACTGGACATGAAACAACAGACTGGTTCCAAATAGGAAAAGGAGTACATCAAGGCTGTATAATGTCACCCTGCTTATTTAACTTATATGCAGAGTACATCAGGAGAATCACCTTACATTACTAGTTGATTGATTGCCCAGAGAAAGCATGAACTCATTATCACCAAGGAAAATATCCAGCTCACCAAGACACTTAAGTTCTCACTTCTGATTTCAGCCCTCTAAACAGGATAACCACTAGATTCTCTGTCAGTGGGCACATCTACTCCCTTGCCATTAATTCCCTCCCCCTGCCAATACTGTTTGATGATTTTCTCACTTTATAGTTATTGGCTGGCGCTGCAGAACTAGTAATTACAAGTAGAGGTTTTATATGTATCAGTTGCCAGCTTTTTACAATGTTGTGGTTGTTTTCAAAGGTTGACCTTTGGTACTTAATCCTTGATTTCTGCCTCATAAAGTCATTAGAGTCATAGATGGGCCAGACGCTTTCAGGGTGACACGCTCTACCCTGAATAAGAAAGAACAAATGCCACATCTTATTTCTTTAGCAAAAGTGAAGTAATGGATTAACATTTTAAACATTCTTCATTTAATGCTCATGGTCCTAATATGATAGAAAACATCATAAATATTAAAGCAACATTTTGCAAATACATCAAAACTCATCCTGAATGTATCAATACGATCAAATAATTTAAATTTCTCCCATCTCTTTTGACTACAAGGATCCCTTTAAAATGCCAAACAATTTAGTGGAGCCTCACAAGAACATCTGAATTTTTAATGAACATTCTGATTCTTTAAAGAACATTCTGATGAGTAAAAGCTCTTTATGAATTCAACAACCCTGAATTTTCAATTAATTAATCACCGTGTTGTAGATTGTCACATTGGTCCTAAAAGAATCAGCCTCCTGATTTAGTTTCCTGCCACATTGACTCTGGATGGGCAGTGACCTGCTTGGCCAAAGGGACATCAACAAACTTAGCACAACGGTAACCTGGTTTTTAAGTACTTGCCCACTGGGGTTCACCTTCCGGGAACCCAGCTGCCATCATGTGAGGAAGCTGGTCTAGTTTCAAAAGGGGAGAGAGAGGCCCAGCTGTCCCAGCTGAACTATTTTCCACTCACCAGCTGATTCCCAACTGAATGCAGCCACATGAATGACACTGGTCAGAACCAGTAGGACCACCCAGCCAACCCACAGAATCATGAGAAATGACAGATCACTGTTGTTTTACGCCATAGATAACCTAAATACAATTGTATTTACATAATTTGAAACACATCTGTGCATGCATGCTCAGTCATGTCCAACTTTTTACAAACCCATGGACCGTAGCCCTCCTCTGTCCATGGATTGTCCAGGCAAGAATATTGGAGCAAGTTGCCATGTCCTCCTCCAGGAGATCTTCCTGTCCCAGGGATTGAAAACATGTCTCCTGCATTGGCAGGTGGATTCTTTACCAGTGCGCCACCTGGAAAGCCCAATTTGAAATATACTAGGACCTTCCTTGGAGAAAGAAATGGCAACCCACTCTGGTATTCTTGCCTGGAGAATCCCATGGAGGGAGGAGCCTGGTACAGGCTACAGTCCATGGGGTCGCAAAGAGTCGGACACGACTTAACCACTTCACTAGGGCCTTCCTAGGTGGCACTAATGGGAAAGAACCTGCCTGCCAATGCAGGAGACGTGATAGAAGCAGGTTTGATCCCTGGATAGGAAAGATCCTCTAGAGGAGGGCATGGCAACCCACTTCAATATTCTTGCTTGGAGAATCCCATGGACAGAGGAGCCTGGCAGGCTACAGACTATGGGTCGCAAAGAATCAGACATGACTGAAGCACCTTAACACACAGCATGCACAGTATATAAATGAATGAGGTGGCCTTTTCATTTATTTAATAAATATTACTAGAGCCTAGTAAGTACACACTGTCCAGACTATTCTGAGGGCTGGCTCAGGATAAGGAGCCATGGATATCTATGGCCCCAGGAAGTCTGAAATCACAAGTTTGGAAGGAAGTCCAAAATTAGGGTAATAACCTATATAGGGTATTTACAAAGATAGGAAAAAACAAGAAGAGGCTCCCCATCCTCACCCCAGGTCTGTAATGCAAGCTGACCCTTTAACTGTGGCGATTTGATCAGTGGGCTGAAAATATTTAGTTTTGGCTTTGTATCTACCTGAGCTAATCATTTTTCTTTGTTCTGTGCACTTATTTTCTGTTCTATGAGTTCTGGTCAAACAGTTTGTCTTTAACAGTGACTAATCTTGTGTTAACGTAGTCCTTAACGATTTACAAAATCTTCATTCTACAAAGCATTTTTCACGTTCATTATCTCATTAAACCTTGGAACAATCCAGGAAGGTTGTTTGCTCCAGGCCCTTTGGAGCAAACATGCATGCAAAGGGTCATTGCAAATCTGTCACCACGCTTGGACAAATGGTTTTGAGGGCAGACCTTACAAGTGGCCAGGCATTTTCATAAACTTGTATTAAGGATGACACTCTCATAAATGATATCTTCATAATACAGTTTGAAAAGTGATACTCCTTTATCCATAGTGTTAAATGCTTTTCCAATTAGAATTTTAGATCAGTTTCTGTTTTGGTCTCTGGAACTTTTAATAAAGACAGAAAAACTTTAATATCTCACATCCTTCACAGTGTACATTAAAAGTTTGGATTTTTCTCTCTTTGAGGCCCCTGCTCCCCCAGGGATATTTTAGCAAGAAGAATGTGATTCGAAGATTTCCAGATGTTACTTTTCAGATGTGTCTCAGCACGCATCTATAAACCATCTGGTAGCAACAGCAGCTGGACTGGTTCCAAATGTAAATGTACATTCAGGTAAAAGGGTATTAGTAGGAGAAACTGAGCTGATGAGTGGTTTGTCAACTACATTTGTGATATTGTTTAATCAGCTGTTGAAATGAGCTCTCAACAACCAAGACAGGCTTTCAAAATTCTGTAGTCAGTTTTCCATTTTTGCTGAAGATGGGTATTCCTTACATGGTTATTCCAAATCTGTGGCTAGGTCCGAAACCGTTTGTGTTTAGTCGTAGAGTTAACTTATTTAAGTGTTCTGAAGCATCCATGATATTGCTTTTACAAATATTAGAATATCTTTGCATCCCCATGTCCTTTTCAACTAGTGAGAGGAAATGTGCAGGGGTGGGCAGTGGTACCAACAGTGAGTGGGTCTCTGGGGTATGGGTCAATGTATACCTTGATCATTCAGGAAACTGAAGAAAGCCTAACTGAGTGGCAAAATTCTCTAATTCCTGGAATGAAAGGCAATAGCCCCCAGTCAACTGACTCTGCAACTTTCAACATGGTAGGATCATCTCGTGAATTCAGCTCCTATTTTGGTGTAAGTTTTGATGACTGTGCCAGGGGCTAGCCTGAACTTTCCCTAGATATGAAACAAGTTTTTAAAAAAATTTTTTTTATTTTTAATTGAAGGATAATTGCTTTACAGTATTATGTTGTTTTCTAGCAAACATCACCACTAATCAGCCATAGTAAATCAAGTTTTAACTCCGCAAATCAACAGCAATAACAGTAGTCAGTGAAACACATAAAAATTAGTTTTAAAAATTTCAGGGAGAACATTCCATCTACATTTTAAAAATTACTTCCAAGCACCTCAAAAGAAATTGCTTTCTTAAAGATAATAATAATAGCAAACACTTATTAAGCATTACTGTGAACTAGGTATTTTGCTACTTGATTTATATAGATTATCTCATTTAATTTTCAAGTTGAATCAATGGAGTTCTCTCATTAATCTTAATTGTATAGAAGAGGAAACCAAGGTGTAGGATATTAAGAAATTTGCCTAAAGTGATAGATTGTACATGATAGTTGAACTGGGATTTGAACTGAACTAGATTGATCTAAAACCCCACATCCTTAAATATTTATTTATTTAATTATAATACTACTCAGTCATTGCTATTCATTCATTTATTTGCTAATTCATCCAAGAAAAGTTTTTTTGAATAATGGAGAGTCACAGTTTAATAATTCTTAATCTCACTTCTCAAGTTTATGGTCAGTGATGAGACCACAAATAAAAGACAGGATGGTATACCACAGTAGATATATGCAAAACATGCTATGAGAGCATCAAGGGGGGTTTAAATCAGAACAAGAAAGCCTTCTGAGAGCCAAAGTCACATATGAAGGAGTATGTGATGATTACAGAGAGAAGAGGGGAAAGGCATAGCAGAATATTCACAGGCATGAGGCAGTTAGCCATGCTGGAGCCCACCTGGACCTCTTAACCTTATTCCCTGGGTCCCAGAATTTTATTCATCTTTAAACCTTGAAGCGAAATGGAAGGACATAAACATCAGGGCAGAGGATACAGGTGGAGATGGGCTCAAACTGTATGTTAGAAGAAATTATTTGGAAAGCATTATGGAGAGTGGATCTGAGGGGTCAGAGCAGAGGCAGGAAGGTGTCTAGATGATCCAGGTCACATGTGATGAAAGCCTGAATTAAAGCAGTGGCAGCGAGAGGGTAGGAATGGTGATAAACAAGCGGGACCTTGAAGACTAGTTGTATTTGGAGGGAAAGGGCAAAGATAGGTTGGTGAGAGAGAGGTATGTCTAGGAGAGACCACTCATTCCTGGCTGGAGGGGCTGTGTGAATGCTGGACGTCTTTCCACAAGGCCAGCCTCACAGGGTGGGGTGGGGGTGCAGGAGGAGGCTAGGTTGAAAATGATGAGTTCAGGTCTGGTCATGTGGTTTTCACTTTGGGATGGGAGAGTGAATAAGTGTTTAGAGCAGCACATGCTATCTAGTAAAAAGGATTTGGTGAATAAAAATAGAGTTGTCTGATAGACAATTAGATACTGTACATTGTTCTGGAGCTCAAAGAAGCCTGGGCTAGAAATACAGATCTGGAATTCATCAGGATAAAAATGGTGGTGGTTACAATGGGCCTCCCTGAGGGTGCCCAGGGATGATTTCAAGCATGAACAGAGGAGACTGAGGGGGAATGGATACAGAAGGATGAGAGAAAACAGGAATAAGTGGTGTTCAGAGGCAAGACAAGAAGGGGTTGCAAGAAAAAAAAGTAATGTTATCAATGACTCACAAAGTTGAGATAAGATATAGACCAAACATCCATTGGATTTAACTGTATGGAGATCATCAGTGATCATAATGAGAACGTTCTGGAGAAGGGATATTAGGCAGAGGTAAGGAATGAGTAAAAGGAGGCAAACAGATGCAGTTAAGGTAACTTCCTCCGAGAGTTATATGTGGAATAATAGAGAATAAGGGCAAGATCTGAACGGAGAGAAAGATTGAGGTAGATTGGTTGGTTTGTGTTATTAAGATAACAGAGTCTTGAGCCTCTTCTTGGCTGAGCAGGGAGAGAGGAAGGGGAGAGACTGAGGGGACATGAAGAAAGAAAGAGATGGCACCCAGAGTTCACAGGAGAGATGAGTTATGGGTGACAGGAGAGGATCACAGGAAGGGGGGGGAGTGGATGTAGACAAGCAAGTGGTAGGGCTGGAGGAGAAACATGTGTGCCCAATTCAAAGTCTCTTGCTCAGTTCTTAGCTCTGTGAAAGTAGCTCAGCCCCGAATACTATTTGCACTCTTTCCTTGCAAGCAATTTCTTCATGTGCTTCTTCTATACAGAGATGGTCTAGTTTACCTCCTCCCACTCAGGATGAGCCTTTTCTATTTTCTCTACTTCAGGTGCTTCTTTCCACCTCCAGCCCTTGGGTGTCGCCTCAGGAGTCATCCTTGCTACTGTTTTGCTCTGTCTCACAATTCTCTCTGCACAGTGACATCCATGATTTTAGAGTTACCTGCCACCTGCCAGCTGGTGTCTCCATCCAAATCGTCCCATCCTCAGGTTACTTCTACTCTCCAAGCCATCTTAGGCACTTATACACATCTGGATGATCAACACAATTCAAGAGTTCTGATCTGGTCGGAAATCCTTGGTGACCAAATTCCAAGGAACTCTTCCAGTCTTACTTCGTATCACTTGGATATTCTGCCTGACTCACTCATCAGTACAGGGTTCTTTGCTCCTGACACCCTCATGACTCTCTCCATCCTCATTTTTATTTTAAATATTTGTTTATTTATTTATTCATATTAATTTTAGCATAATAAAGTATTAAAGTTATGAGAGGCAATGAGTCGAGCAGTGGAGACTGGTTTGCCTCCTTGGTGCTAAGTGAAGATAGCGTAGATCTGGGAGACGTGGGACTGGACTTGGCTGCAGAGATAAAGAAAGAGGCAGTGAGGTGGAGCCAAGACCATGGAGATATAAGGTAGAACAGCAAGGAAGAAGACCCAACAGGAAAAAACTCCCCTGAACCCTTGCAAAGTATAGTCAGCCTTACCTCAGACTCAAAGGGGACAGTGAAGCAATGCTCGTTCTATCCTCTAGACCCTTGAGTGTATCCATGAATGACAACAATTGGGTCCTTTCATATGCATTTTCTGCCACTGTGGGTTGTATCATCAGGGCTAGCTCACCCTCTAGTGAATGGCACTGGTCCTGGTACACACCACCCCAGCCTTTGCCACTTCTAAGTCTTCCCTCATGGTCTTCCCCTTGCCAGGCACACTTCTCCACATCTGCCAAAGCAGTCTTCAAGAGCTGGTCAAGGTGCCATCTGACGCATGAAAATAACTGTCATCTCCCAGGGATAGCAATTTCTTCCTTTGCTAAACTTCTATTTCAGTCAAAGTCACTGAGAGGTCCTCTTTTTTTTTTTTTTTCCAGAACCAATGGTTATTCCTCAGCACCAGAGGAGCAGCAGGAACTTGGGGATAGAAAGAGAAAAGCCAACTCTCCTTCTCCCCTTTGCCCTCACAACTTGCTAATTATAAAGGATAAATCTATGTTTTAACTGCCTTTAGGTCTGGCTGCTCACCATCTTAGCCTAAGAATCAAATTTAGCATCAAAGGAGACAAAGTGTGTGTGCGTGTGTGTGGCAGGTAAGCTGGGACTGGAAGTGGGTGGGAAGAAGTCTGCTTTAGATTTTTAAACATTTAAGAAACACAAGAATGTACCTTTGATTATCTATTGTGGAAATTATTGGGAAAATTTGACATGAAGTGAGTGTTAGATGATATTAGGAAATTGTTAATTTGGTTAATGTATAACGTCAACGTAGTTATGTAAAAGAATGACTTCCTTTGGATATGCCTGTTGAAATAATTTAGGATGAAGAGTCATTAACTCTGTAATAGTTCAACAAATAAATGTATATATACCTATACAAAATATAAACACATATATAAACATATATATATATACATATGCATATATAAACATATATAAACACAATATGTATAATATGGCAAAATGCTAACTAGCTGGTAGATTGTTCATGATAGCGTTTTTTCACTTCTTTGTAAGTGTAAAATTTTTCATAATAAAAAAATTAAGTAAAAGAGTAGAATTAAAGTGACACCAGGGATCTCCTTCAGGGTCCAGGGATTAAGACTTTGCTTCCAATGCAGGGGGTGCAGGTTCAATCCCTGGTTGGGGAGCTAAGATCCCACATAACTCCAGCCAAAAAAACAGAACAAAAACAACAGAAGCAATATTGTAACATATTCAATAAAGACTTTAAAAATGATCCACATCCCAAAAAAAGTCTTAAAAAAAAAAAAACAAACCCACCAGACTCCTTGGCCAGGTGGAGAGAAGAAATCAAGACTAGAATGGACCAAACTCCACCATCATGCTGAGACAGCCGTGTGCTCAGGTTGGGGTGCAGGACTTCTCCCTGGAGGCCATGACCCTTTTTTCACTTCAGTAGTGAGAAGGGAAAATGAAAGGGGACATCTTCATTCCTTCATTAAGGAAATTCATTTAACTTTTGGTGAAAACCTACTCTGTCCCAAGTATGTTCACACATGCCAATTTATTTCATTCTCACAATAATTTTGTGAGGCAATTTTTGTCCTTGTTACTCTCATTTTTACAGGGGAGGAAAACAAAACCCCAGATTCAGTGATTTTCTTTAGATGCCAGAACTAACACATGGCAGAGCAAGAATGTGACCCCAGTTCTGCAGATTGCAAGTCATGTCTTTCTAAGATCCTTTCAGGGTCCTTTCCTGGGTAATAAAGGCCAAAGTCCTCAGGGTGGAGCCATTAAGCCCGGGGAGCTTGTCTTGGATGGGAGGGAGGGAATCTGGGGTGAAAGCAAAGAGGCTCCTATTTGGGTCATGCTTAGTATCCTCTGATCTTCCCCGGTGGCTCAGAGGGTAAAGCGTCTGCTTACAATGCGGGATACCCGGGTTCGATCCCTGGGTTGGGAAGATCCCCGGAGAAGGAAATGGCAACCCACTCCAGTACTCTTGCCTGGAAAATCCCATGGACAGAGGAGCCTGGTAGGTTACAGTCCTTGGGATCGTAAAGAGTCGGACATGACCGAGAGACTTCACTTTCACTTAGTATCCTTTGGGTATAACACTTGGCAAAAATAGTATCATCGGGGCTATCTGGAGGACCACAGAATTTCCTGGTTTCATCCCAACAGCTCCTGAAAGTGCGAGTTTCCTAACTGCGGTGTGGAGAAATGCTTGCTGACCGCCTGTCCAGCCATCAGGCCAGCATGTGTCACCCAGGGACTCATGTGGAGGCACTGGGGGAATGCTGCTGTACTTTCCAAAACCAGCAAGGAAACCCAGCCACCCTCGGGAGTCAGATTCTGATGAAGGAGAGGTTTCTGAATCAAAGCAGACAGTAGATGCTCAACCACATCAAGCAAGAGACGGTCTCAGGCAGACGTCAAGCTGCAGTATTGGAGAAGAGTGACTGATTACTCAACCGCAGGGCTGGGTGACCTGAGCTCCTGGGTTGCAGCAAAACGGAAGAGTGAGGCTGGAAGGTGAACCGAAGCAGGCAGGGAGGCACGGCGTGTCAAGGTCTATGAACATCTGGGGATGCTTAATCGAGAGGAAATGTAGACCTCCCACACAGTAGCACTTTTATGAGCTCTGATTATACGCTAGGGAACAGACAAAAACAACAGAAACTAGTTCGCTGGTAAATAATACCCCTCCTTGATGCATAAAACCTGCTGCTTTCTTGAAATCTTTCCTCTCCACCATGTCTAAGAGGCAAATGATGCCAAGTGTATCTGCATGACAGGAAGGAGGCTGAATGTGTGTTTAACACTGATGGCTCTTGGGACTCCCGTGACAAGTAGGCGCCCCTGAGCCATTAAGAGAACGGGTGGCCCCAAGATTCCTCTGGGAAACTTGCAAATTCGTCATGCAGGTCTTTTAAGTCTCAAAACCAGTGCAGGCACTGCTGGCAGGGTAGGGATGGAGGGTGAGGGCTTTGCTCTCTCACATGTTAATTCACTCATTCACTCATTCATGCATTCACTCTGTATAATGTTAAAAATGTGTGCTCTGGAGTTGGACACATGGAGACTCAAATCCTAGTCCCATTGCTTGAGAGCTCTGTGAACTCAGCCAGTTATTTAGCTTCCTTAGGCTTTGGCTTCTTCATCTTGTACAAAGGGGTCCTGTTATGAAGAATAAAATATATACTAATATGATGACGCCCTTGCCAGGAAGGCATATAGTAGGTAATTCATCGTTGTATGCTGTAATGGTTACTGAGCCTTTTGATGAATGAGCTGTGGGCCAGTTGCTAAGGAAACAAAGATGGCAATTTGGGGGGCGTAATTTTACCCCCACCCATGGAATGGGACATGGGTCCAACTTTCCTTCCATGCCTAGGTTTTCCTTCCCTTCTATTTCCATTTTCCCCACTTTCCCATGTACAGAAATCCTAATGGATGGAACAAGGGAGGAAAAGGCTCTGTGGTCAGAGAAGTCATGAGAAAATAAGAACATCCTAGAATCCTTTCTGTGCCTGGCACACAGTAGGGGCTTGGTGGTTGAATAGTGTGCCTCTAGATGCTCAGAAGAAGAGTGGAAATTTTAATCCAAATTTCTTGGTGTTTTTAATTAAAATGGAGGCACTAATTTGGAATTCAGGGGTCGCAAACTGGACCAATGGATCAGGTCTGATGCAGTGATAAGTTCTGTTTGGCAAATATATATATATATATATATATATATACACACACACACACATATACATATACATATATATGTTATTTATTTATTCACTGTGCTGGGTCTTCACTGCTGCACTGGCCTTTCTCTAGTTGTGGTGAGCAAGGGCCACTCTCTAGTTGCAGTGCTCAGGTTTCTCTTTGTGGCGGCTTCTTTTGTTGGGGACCACAGACTCCAGAGCTCTTGGACTTCAGCAGTTGAGGAACGTGGGCTCAGTAGTTGTGACCCATGAGCTTAGTTGTCAGTGGTAAAGCATCCACCTGCCAATGCAGGAGACACTTTGGATCCCTGGTCCGGGCAAGTTTTGAAATTGGGATGTTTCACATAAAAACCTGGATTTCTGACTTCTCCGGGAAAATGCGAAGATCTGCCACTCTGAGTTGGAATTCCTGTGTGGAGAAGAAGTGGAGGCTTCCCCTTTCCAGGGATTCCTGCCCTGTGCCCTTGGGCGCCACCACCCCTATTGCATTACAGCATCCCTCAGCTGGGGCACAACCCCTCCGTACACTTCCCAAGTGAGCCACGACTTCATTTGCTCACCTTGGCTTCTATGAGGTGATCTCAGTGAGGAGAACTGAGCTCAGAGGAGCCTGGTGGAGTCCTTTCTCAAACCCACTCTCTCCCTCTGCACTTTTTCCTGTGTCTCTGCTCTGGCTTCACCCCCAGGACGGATCTATCTCTTTCCATGCAAATATATTGGCTCCTTCTCAACACTGCCACCACTGCCCTTTCTGTTTGATTACTCCCCCTCCAGGCAACAAGAAAACGACTGAATGACAATTACTGTGATATCTGATACAAGGGCAGTTTCCGCCTGGTTAGCCAACACTGGGATGGAGCAGAACTGTTCCATTCTTTGCATACCTTCAGTGTGACTGAAAGTGATCCTATAGAGAAGGCTTTGCTGATTCTGAGATCCAGACATTCAAAAGTGAAGCAACAGGAGGCTCAAACATCATGCAGTATGGTGGCTTTCAAGGCCACTGTATCCTTTTTATTACCACTGTTCTCTTTATTATACTTTTATTTTATTTTACCAAATGAACTCTTACATGGGGCCTGATAAAACCAGAGCTTCACCTGGTAGTACATCCTTGGATTCCTGGGGACCCCGAGAGCCCAGACTGAAAAACACTGGTCTAATCACACTGTCCGTTTCACAGATGACAGCTGCTTCATGTCCAAGTTCCATGTCCAAGTTCATGAAGCAAGGAGCTGACGGAGTGTGTTCAGAGGGCCTTGTTCCCCAGGACTGTCCTCAGGGCAGCTCCCGCAGCAACATCACTAACAGCTGGACCCCTGGGTGTCACTCCTGCTGGTAGATGCACCCTTCACCTTACAGCATTCAAGCCAGGTTTGGCTGAGTGACGAGCTTTGAGAAGCATCACTGAGTTTCTGATTTCTAGATTTGTCTAGGCTGAGTACTACAGCCTCCCCAGAGCAGCCAGCCCCCTCAGTGGCCCCAGTGATCCTACCTCCTTGTGTTCACAGGCTTGTGCAGTGCCTCCCGCCCCAACACTGTGCCAGGTTGGTCTGTGGGACCAGGGGAATATGGCAAGAAGTGATGGGTGTCACGTCTGTCGTTGTTGTTCAGTCTTTAAGTCATGTCCAACTCTCTGCAACCCCATGTACTGCAGCATATGCAAGGCTTCCCTGTTCTTCACTATGTCCTAGAGCTTGCTCAAATTCATCTCCATTGAGTTGATGATGCCATCCAACCATCTCATCCTCTGCTACTCTCCTCTCTGCTCCTGACTCACAGTAAGGACTTGGTAGTTACATACTGTGCCTCTAGATTCTCAGAAGGAGAATGAAAATTTTCGATTCTCCCCAGCATCAAGATCTTTTCCAATGAGTTGACTCTTTGCATGAGGTGACCAAAATATTGGAGCTTCAGCTTCAGCATCAGTCCTTCCAATGAATATTCAGGGCTGATTTCCTTTAGGATTGACTGGTTTGATCTCCTTACAGTCCAAGGGACTTTCAAGAGTCTTTCCCAACACCACAGTTCAAAATCACCAGTTCTCTGGTGCTCAGCCTTCTTTATGGTTCAACTCTCCCATCTGTACATGACTACTGGAAAACCATAGCTTTGACTAGATGGACCTTTATTGGAAAAGGGATATCGCATCTGAGATTAGGTGAAAAAGACACGGCAGCTGGCATTTCTCTCTCTGCATCTCTCACTCATTACTCACTCTGGGAGGAAGCTTTGCTAAGAACAGCCCCGTAAAGAGGCTCACAGCGCGGCCAATGGCCACTCGGGGGCGCTTTAGAGCATGTCTTGCAGCCTCAGTCATGGGTGCAGGGCCCACAGCCCTGGCTGACAGTTGTCAGAAATCCCATGAGAAAGCCTGAGCCAGAACCAACAGATAAACTGCTCTCAGATTCCTGACCCAGAAGCTCTGAGATAGCCAGTGCTGTTTCTTTAGGCTGCAGATTTGTGGTGTAATTTGCTACCCAGTCCTTGATAACCTTTACACAGCCGCAGTGCAGTGATGTGGGATGATCAGCAGCCTTAGGAAAATTTCAAAATTCAGGCAAAAAATAGATGTCTGGCTTCCTATAGCTAAAATTACCCTGAGTACATGAAAAAAAAGCCAAACTTGAACACTGTTATTTCATTAGATTTAACATATATATATATATACATATATAACCCTGGAGGGGGGCATGGCAACCCACTCCAGTGTTCTTGCCTGGAGAATCGCCATGCACGGAGGAGCCTGGTGGGCTACAGTCCATGGGGTTGCAAAGAGTTGGACACGACTGAGCGACTAAGCATACACACACACACACATATATATATAGGGTTTGGGAAGAGGTTAAAAAAAAAAGAGCTATCTGTGGAACTAAAGACAGAGGGCTTTTTGAAACTGGGGCATATTTTTTATAACAGGAAATTCATTCTTTTTTAAAAATAAATTTTTATTGGAATCTAGTTGATTTACGATGTTGTGTTGGTTTCTGCTGCACACCAAAGTGAACGAGTTATACATATATGTATAATCCATCTTTTTTAGATTTTGCTCCCATATAGGTCGTTACAGAGTATTAAGAGGAGTCCCCTGCCGTACAGTAGGTTTCTATTAGGTACTTATGTTACATATGGTAGTGTGTACACGTCAATCCCAATCTCTCAGTTTATCCCTTCCCCTCTTTCCCTTCTTGTAACCGTAAGTTTGTTTTCTACATCTGACTCTAATTTGGTTTTGTGAATAATTTCATTTGTATTATTATTTTAAATTCCACATATAAGCAGTATCATGCGATAAAATTCATCCTTTTAAAGCATACAGTCTTTATGGTACTCATCAAGTTGTGCAATCAACACCTTTGTTTAAGTCTAGAATAAGTTCATCACTCCAAAAATATGACTCTTGATTGTTCCTCCCATTTCCTGACAACGGCTAATCTACTGTCTGCCTCTATGACTTTGCCTATTCTGGACATTTCAAAGAAATGGAATCATACGATGTGTCCTTTTCTATCTTCCTTCTTTTGCTGAGCATAATGTTTTCAAGGTCCATCCATGTTTTAGCATATATCAGTACTTTTTATTGCTGAATAATATTTCATTGTATGGACATACCACATTTTATGTATCCAGCTGTTGGCTGATGGCATTTAGGATATTTTCACTTTCTGGCTAAAGTGGATAATGCTGTCATGAATGTGTGTACACATTTTTGCATAGACATGTATTTCTAGTTCTTTTCGGTATATACCTGAGAGTGGACCTGTAGGGTCGTATGGTAACTCTATGTTTGACTTTTTGAGGAACTGCTAAACTTCTTCCCTGAGTGGCTGTTATCATTTTATATTCAAGTAGGTAATTTCAGCCTAGAAAGCTAACAACTATCTAAAAAGAGGACATTAAAATATGTATAAAACTGAGACCTAGAGAAATTTACTTCATTATGTATGAGTTTATTTTTGACTTTTCATCCTTTAGCATGTCATCTGACATTGCACAGACTAAGGACTAATGGACCCCACTGGCTGTACCCCGACATCCATTTTTCCCTTCTTCTTAATAATTGAGCCCTCGATCTTAAGCTGGTACTTCATTGCCCAAAATAAAGGTGACGATTCTCAGCTCCCTGTGTAGGACTATCCATTGACTAATTTCTGGTAAATGAGATATAATCAGAATTTTAGTGTGTGACTCCCAAGAAATACCCTCAAAGGGAGGAGTTGGGTCCTTTCTCCTCTTCCCCACTTCAGCTGGAATGCAGATATGATGGCTGAGCTCAAGCCAGACCAGGAGGTGGTACCTGTGTGCTAGGGAAGGCAAAGTAAAAAAAAAAAATGTCTATATCCTGAATATGTGTGTGTGTGTGTATGTGTGTACCTGATCAGTCATGTCTGACTCTTTGTAGCCCCATGGACTGTAACCTGCCAGGCACCTCTGTCCATGGATTTTTCCAGGCAAGAACACTGGATTGGGTTGCCATGCCCTTCTCCAGGATATCATCCCAACCCAGGGATCAAATTCACATCTCTTGCATCTCCTGAATTAGCAGGCAGATTCTTTACCACTAGCGACACCTGTGAATATGGCAGAAACCTAAACTAGTCATGGGTTGACTATCTTCAGAGTTTTTCTGTGTGAGTTAAAAATAAGTTTTTATCTTATTTTAGTTATTGATGTTTGCTGTTTCTGGTTGTATACAGCTGAACTTAACCCTGAAGAGCCAAGTGTTTAAAAGTAGTGATTAAAAGTAGTCTTTGGAAACTAACGGGCTTCACTGGTGGTTCAGATGGTAAAGCATCCTCCTGCAATGCAGGGGGCCTAGGTTCAATCCCTGGGTCGGGAAGATCCCCTGGAGAAGGAAATGGTGACCCATTCCAGTATTCTTGCCTGGAGAATTCCATGGACAGAGGAGCCTGGTGGGCTACAGTCACAGGGTTGCAAAGGCTCAGACACAACTGAGCAACTAACACTTGGAGACTAACATACCTGAATTCAAAGCCATGAAAATGTTCTCTTTCTCACTTCCCCTATCCAGAGTCAGCTGTTATAATTTTACCTCTTTTCTGCCTCTCATTTTTTTTTCCATCTCCACCATTGTCCCCAAGCGACCACTGACTTCTAGAAGAGCCAGCTCTTTGGTCATCCAGCTCCACTCTTGTCCCTCTTCTATCCGCTCTCCATGCATCCCTCAGTGTGAGCTTCTTAAATTATAATCTAGATTCTGTCCTTTTACTTAAAATTCAGCAGTGGCTCTTCATTGATCTTAGTGAAAGTGAAAGTCGCTCAGTCATGTCCGACTTTTTGCGAGCCTATGGACTATACAGTCCATGGAATTCTCCAGGCCAGAATACTGGAGTGGGTAGCCTATCCCTTCTCCAGCAGATCTTCCTGTCCCAGGAATTGAACTGGGGTCTCCTGCATTGCAGGCAGGTTCTTGACCAACTGAGCTATCAGGGAAGCCTCCAGCTACTTAGGGTAAAGATAACTTCTCAAAGGCCTTGAGAGGCCTGACCTTTTTCTTCTTGAGAATTTTTTTGGACCAATCCTTCTGTTCACTTTAGCCTTACTGACCTTTCAATTCCTTGACTGTGTATTGATGCATCCCACCACAAGCTTTTCACATACTGGTCCCTTAAATGAGTCTCTTCCATATTCTCTTGACCCAGTCACTCCTGGTCACACCTCAGTTTTCTAAGAGAAATCTTCTCTAACCATCCTCACTCATTTGCCCACTGGCGTCTGTGAGGATGGGCTCTCTCTGCATGCTGCTCACTATTGTTTCCAGGAGAGGGTCTGGCAGAAGGCAGGTATTTAAAGAATGCTTGTTAAATGAATCAATAAATGACCCCCACGTCTAGCTGTGGGAACTTGGTACTTAACCTCTCCAAGCCTTGGTTTTATCATCAGGAAATGGAAGTGATGACAGTGTTTGCCTCACAGGATGGTCACATTAAATGAGGAAATGGGAGAAGTGTGTTTCATAGACATTAGCTGTCGTCATCACTCTCACTATCAAGGGTTCTCGCTGGCCAGGTGTGTGCAAGAAAACTGAGCAGGGCATCAGTGCATCATCTGAAGAGACAGGAGAATCTCTTTTCCTGATGCTCAGTATTACAGGAGAGTAATAACACAGAAACCTTTTCTATCATCCAGCTGCATGTGCCCCTGGGGGACAGGGGAGGGGTTGGACCCACACAAATGTGTATGTACCTGTGACTGATGTGGGATTTGTGCGAGGTGCACAACCCAGTGAGATGGGTAGATATTAGGAAGACAGAATTACTTAATGGGAGAAATGTTGGTCCCTCTTTTCAGAAACACTTGGATTCAAATATGAGCTTTGTCAACCTTGAAAAGTTGCACACTTGCCCTGAACATCCATTTCCTAATCCATGAGGTGGGGAGAATAATTTAACTTGTCTGACAGCACTGTGTTGACGGCTTAAGTGGGAGATAGCTCCATGACCTGGTATGTAACAAATACTCAATTAATGGCAGCCAGTATTGGTTATCAGCAAAAACCACAGTCACAGTCCTATTTGAGGATCCCGCTCCTTTCTGGGATGATGAGGCCAGTGTGAGGTGCTGGGGTGCTGGCAGACAGCACACAGGTCAGTAGAGAGAGGCTCTGCTCTTAGCAGCATGCCAGTCAGTCTTTTGGGATCCAGGCCCTCTGTTGGGCCAGGGGAGAGAGTCTGTGATGAACGTGGTCATGACAGGAGCTCATCCCACCAGGGCCTGGCCTCTGCCTGCATAAGCAGCACTTACCCCTGTGCTTGGGCAATATTTGAGGGCCATTCTTATCACCTCTCCTAATCAAAGCTAATTCAGTCCCAACATTCACAGTCTCCTTCTATGCTCTCCCCAGGATCTTACCAGAAACAGTAATAAATCACACCAGAGCTCTCTCTCCCCTGTGTCTTTCTAGGTCCTTTCCTAAAGGGACCAGGAGAAGGCAGATGATAAATAGCAGACACAGGCCTGCTCTGCTGTGGAGGACCTAACCAGGGGCCACCCTGCCCTGCCCACCACTGAGCCAGAAGCATCTTCCTGGCCCTGCAAGTGTGACTGGAGACATACTTTGTAGACTCCTTATTTAAAAATTATTAAGCTTTTCAAGATGGTGATAGCAGGGCACTGAACCAAGCAAGGTCTGTGTGGCTGCACAGGCCACATACCCAGGAAGCCAGTCCTGCCAGCAAGGCCATGAGATCATGACAGCTGTTACATGAGGCTGCCAGAAAGACTCTGCGCGAGCAGGAGAGCCTCCCGGGCCCACGTTTAGGCTTGGCTGGCAGCAGAAGGAGCAGGGAAGATAGAGGGTTGGATAGTCTTGGGAAAACTTTGTGAAAGGCAAAGCCTGGGCATCTGCACGCCCATCTGCCTGCTTGCCCAGGCTGAGTCCATCTTCTCATGTGGCTGACCTGTCCTCATGGGCATCCCCACTTATCACAGCGGGGTGGGGAGAACACAGGCTCTGGCTGGGTGAGACTGTAACACCCATGTGATTTCCCTTTCCTGCCTGGATGTTTGATATCTCTCTTTATCCCAACTGAAATGACTCTTCTCCGTATACTTCAAGGATCAGGATTTTTAGAATGCTACACTTTTGGGGCAAACCAAACATTAAGCACATTTATTACCATGGATAGGCGATCGTGGGATTGAAAATGTGTGTACCCACTCACCACAACACTGCTTTCTGCAGCAAACACATAGACAAATAGACCCCTCTCTCTCTCTCTCTCTCTCTAGCTCACACACACACACACACACACACACGCAACTTATCCTTACCCAAATCTCTTCTGGAGACAGGTTACAAGTCCATTGAGGGGAGGTTCACTTAGGAAATGTTCAACTGCTTTTCCAGACATTGGTTGTAGCATATTTTCAGTTAGTATGTGTATGTTAATGTGTAATTGATAGTAGAAAAAAGTTACATTTTTAAAACTGCTACTTGTATAAAACTTTTCCTCTTTTCCCAGATACTGTGGGTTTTGTGCATAGTTTTGACAAAAATTGGATTTACCAGACTGTCTTTTCACTGTTGTGGGTTTTGTAGAAGTTAAGCATTTTTATGGTTGATAAAATGTTACTTCTATACAAGTACTCACTCCTTCCTTTCTCTTATCAAAAGTTGACTTTAATCTCAATCTACCTTGTGCTACATGATTCTGCTGCTTTGTAGTAATGTGCAGTCTGTATGCCTTTTTGTATGACAACTAGATACCCAACTGACATTGAACTGACAATTCTACGAGGTGCAAAACTCATGTTAACTTCTGAAGGTAATTTAGTTTTGTGGCTGAGAATTCAGTGAAAGTCACATGAGTTTCCTGCAGTAAGCAGGAGTGTATGTAGGAATAAATCTGGCTTTTAGGGTTCAACCATTTAAGATCCTTTACATGCAGTAGTAGCTGAAACTGAAAACTAAATGATAAAAGTGTATTTTTGAGAAATGTCTCGAGTTTCTGAATTTTTTAAAAAGTCCCACTCATTAAAGAAGACATTAAGTATTTTTTTAATTGGAAAAAATGCAATCCATAATGCTTTTTGCAGTAAATAAAAATAAATACTATATAAGGAAACAAACCTATTTGAAAACATGACTATATGAGAAGGGAATTTTTATTTCTAATGCATACATGTGAAAGGATTGCAAAAAGTTAGTTACTCCGAGGCAGTAGACAAAAGTAAAGGAGTTGTCTGTATTTTCATGTATATGGACTAAATCAGAACAAAGGTTAACACAAAATTTTAAGAACAACCTTAACAAACATCATTTCTAAGATATTTTGAATACTAGGCCAGTTGGTGGTTTGCAGTAGCTTAAAACATGCTTCTCATGTTTGGAAACTAGGAATACGGGGAAAAGGCTTAAATACCAGTGTTTGCATGTGACATGTATTGTATGCTTTGACCTCTCGGGTAATTTTTTTCATCTTTAGATGAAAATTTGGAATCATTTCAGTAATTGGAGTTTTGCTTTTGAGAGGCCTTACAATGGAACTAGGACCCACTGTTCTGAGGGAACTCTGGATATTAAATCTGTTTGGTCCTTACACAATTTAAACTTGGACAAATTTATTCTATTTAAGCCATAAGTGTCAACATGTAAACTTGTTTTGATTAAAGAATTTTTCTATCAAAAAAAAAAAAAAGTCCATTGAAAAAATGAGGTCATGTTATGCTCCAAGTGTTTATGTTCCCTAAAATCTATATTAGAAACACTTACCTCTCAAGAGATGGTATTTGGAGGTGGGGCCTTTGGGAGATGATTAGCTCATGAGGGTGGAGCTCTCACCAGTTGGATTAGTGTCCTTGTATAAGAGAGTTATCATACCTTCTTTCTGCCATATGAGGAAACAAGATGGCAGTCTTCAACCTGGAAAAAATCTCAAAGCCTGAGCCTGATCTTGGACTTCCAGACTCTGGACTGTGAAGAACAAATTTCTCTTGTTTGTAAGTTACCCAGTCTGAGGTGTTTCGTTATATCAGTCTGAGCAGGGTGATAGAGGTCAGAGGGTGATGTGGGGTGTACAGTACTCCTCCTCCCTCTGCTATCTCTCTCCTTGCTCATTCCCCCCCACCACCACCAAATCTTTGTGAAATTTTACCATCCCTCCTAAAAATAAAACTAAAAAAAACTGAAACCAACCAACCAAAACTCAAGACAGACTCCTTTACATTCCCCAACCCAATGGGTGGCCAAGATCTTTTTGAAGGCGTCCATATGTAACTCTTTGATTTAGGGTCAGACTTAAAGTGAAACTTATGTTTGTATTGAAGGACTGTAATCCTCCAAAAGCACTTCAAGAGAACTGAAGATGTAAGGGGCTACACCCATGTGGAATAATTGCAAGCCATCATTTCACATGATCCACAATTTTTGAGATATAACAGAAATCAAATAGCCAACTGTTGGTCACAGTACAATAGTAAAGAAAACAGAAGAGACCCACTAGCTTCCCAAACAAAGATTTTATTCAGCTTCCCGATCACACATGTTGATATCTCCATTCCCTCATAACACTTGAAGCCGCTTCAACCCATTATGGGGCCAAGGATCACTCCCTCTGGAGGCTTAGACAAACAGCCAAGTTCCTTAGGTGAAGGTCATCATCAGATCCGTTTCCCTACCAGATGGTTTCCAACCGCCTGGATGTTATCCTTCCCACTCCAGGCCTGCAGCTGGGGTGTCCACTCTTACAGCCAATTTTATTCTGTCTCTTGTGAGCCTCACCCTTGGCAAATCTCCCAAGAAAAGTGAAACTTGATGATGGGATTTAAAGTCTTTTTTTTTAATAAGTAATTTTTATTTTAGCGCTAAGTTTGAAATATTTGGTCACATAGCCATAGATAATTTTTTTTTTTAGCCATAGATAATTTTAAAAAAATATTTATTTGTCTATTTTTGACTGCTTGGGTCTTACTTGGCGGTGCTTGGGCTCAGTATTTTGCTTAGTTGCCCTTGGCACGTGAGATCTTAGCTCCTCAACCAGGGGTCAATTTCAAGTCCCCTGCGTTGAAAGGTGACTTCTCAACTGGACCACCAGGGAAGTTCCTGGAATTTAAAGTCTTTAGAAATAGAAATTCAAGTTAGGAGACAAAGCAAGTGCTGGCTAACAAGCGTGAATGAATGAATGAATCTACCGCATGAACCAACAACTTCGCTAATGAAAGGGGGGAAACTGTATTTCAAGTTTGTTCCTTAGGCAGGTGGCGCTGCTGGTAAACAACTCACCTGCCAGTGCAGGGGACATAAGAGATGTGGGTTCGATCCCCGGGTCAGGAAGATCCCCTGGAGTAGGAAATTAACCCATTCCAGTATTCTTGCCTGGAGAATCCCATGGACAGAGGAGCCAGGCAGGCTAAGTCCATAGAGTCACAAAGAGTTGGGCATAACTAAAGCAACTTAGCACTCATACACGCATGCAAATCTGTCGCAGCCTCAGTTGGTAGGTTTGTTAACACTGCAAATTTCTGGGTCCTACCCCAGACCCGGTGGGTCAGAATCTTTGGGAGAATTTGACTCAGATTTGGCATTGCTAGCAAACTCCTCAAGGAGTTTCGTGGATTAACAAAGTTGGACTAGCAATGTACCACAGGCACTGCAGTCACTGGACTAGCATTATAGTCCACAAGCCCTGGACTAAAGACTGTCAGGGAATTCTGCCATCGTGATAAATATCAAGTGCTTCCTTTTCTTGAATAGCGGTCAGGGGAAATATTAACAGATACTTACTTTGGTTTGTGGGCTGAGGTAAAGCTAAGAAGAGCCTAGAAGAGCCAGAGGACTCATAAAACCAAGTTCATGAAATATACTAGTTTGCATCTTCGCAGTGAAAGAGAGCTCAGCGCCACTATGACCCAGAGAAAAGCAAATTATGTTTAACAGTGCATTACAATGGTGCCTGGTTCCTAGTAATTTCACAAGGAACCCTGAATTTCACTTCAGCCAGACAGCAGAGTGGCTTCAGAACACCCTGATCTCAGAAGAAGACAGGAGGGTTTTTCTTGAACAATTACTCTTCTGCAAATACCTAGTACCAACTACAGAGCTGATATCTAGACTCAACAGAATGTCGCCACCAGCTGGAAGGTCTGTAAGGAATATTTCATGCCCGCTAATAAAGCCTGTGATGTTACATAGCTCAGTTGCATTCAGTAGAGCTTGCTTCCCATAATTTACCATCCTGAATAAAAATTTATCACTGCTCCACAAAGGGACCATCTGCAAGGAATTCCCAGAGTCTCAAAGGGGTTTCCCTGGTGACCAGTGTCCTTGCTTTATTCAGAAAGTTTAGGGACACAAACCGCAAGTTCCTACTTGCTTGACAGAGAAAAAGCACTGACTACTTAACTTCTAGGGAGCAGAATATTGTGGAGTTTCATAAAAGCATAAATTCCTACTTAAACTTCTCTCACCTGTTCTTTGCACTGTTCATTAATTCTCCATCACCCCTCCCACCCCCGTATCTCGGCCCTACTCTTTCTTCTGTGGATTTCTCACTTTACGCAAAATTGGGAAATAGGTGAGCTTTGTCTGCAGAACTCCTCACCACCCGTCCGGCTCCCAGGGTCCTGCCTCTCTTCAGGGCTGGAAGCCCTCATGGTCTTCCTGTTTTCCGCCTCCATGCCCAGTAGGGGGTCTGCTCAGAGCCTGAGGCTCCACCCTCTGAGTGGCTCACAACTTGTTATATACTGCTATCCACCGTATTTCATAAGGACAGGGTCTAAATGTTAGTGACTGAGGGTGGTTTACCATCCTCGTTACAAGGAGGAGATCTAAGTCTTCTGTGCCCTGGCCATCCCTCTGCATCTCAGATACTCAACTACTGATGGCACACAGGTGAGTTTCAAAATGGGCCAAATTAAACCAGCCTCCCCCATCCCTAGGAACACCTCCCTGATTTCACTGTTGGCCACTGGCAATGGTGTGAAGAAATCAGATTATTTCCATGTTTTCCTCTTCATACACCCTTCCTCCCAGCTTTTGTGACGTCTCTCTGATGATCTCTCCCTAATGGGGAGCTCTTGTTCCGCTTCACCCAGCACAGTCTTAGCTGATACCTGTTATCTTGGTGTCTCACCTGGGTAGCACCCCTTTCACCCTTGAAAGTGATGAAACAGATAGCTATCCTACTTATAAGGAAGGATCTAAAAGATGAGTCCTTTGACCTCAGTGTGAATTCAAAATAATTCTCATTGCATTTGTACTTTAATCCTCTTCTGTATTTGTAAATGGAAGTTAATTTCTGCTTGAAAAAAGGCAGACATCAGTAGATTGGATGAATAAATATTTTGAGGTGCAAAGAAACAGGTTGTTCACGGTGACTTTAGAGGCTATTGGAAAATGAAACAGGCCAATCATAGCACTTGTCATACTGCAGTATAATATCTGTTTTCCTGCTGATATCCCCTCTTTGATGTAGCACTTGAGGGCAGGGACCATGCTTATTTTTCTATCTCTTTCTATATCTAGACAACTGGCATATAATAAGCACTCACTAAATATTTGTTGAGCAAATGAATAAAGTAATGATCAAAGGAATGGAGAGGGGAGCAGAATGAGTCTACTAGAATATGACTAATGTAAATAATAGTCTCATCACCTCGAACTTAATCAAAGGCTTAATGGAGGGTTGCCAAGAAACAACAGCTCTTGGAAGTATGAAATGTAGAGATATGTACATAAATGGCAACAAGACCTTTCTATTCCTACAGGTCCTTAAGACAGTTTTACACACAGAATATATGGGCTAATTATTGGAAATAGATAATGCTTTAAAGCAAATGTAAAAGCAATTTTTTTTGAGTAAATAACCAAATTCCGAACATTAAATGTCCCTGATAATTGAATATCTGTTATTCAGAATGCACCCAAAGAGTAACTTCTTAATCTTCCTTTTAATGTATGCCTTTTCCCCGTAATAACCATATGCTTCGGATAGGATTTGCCATTCTTTTAGGATTTGTCATTTTCACCACTGGTCATAGTGATTGCTTCAGAAGTCATTATCTAGCCTGAGCCAGGCCAACCACATCACCCCTCTTTCTTGGCCACAAGGGGTTATTCAGAGGCAGACACGAACCAAGTCTAAGATGGGTCAATGAGAGCCCTTTGCTTGGGAGGTCTTACTTGGAGGGGTTCCTTGGAGAACCTCAGATCTGTGGGGGGTGGAGATGTGAGCCAGTGGACTGACCACACTGCCCACATAGCAGAAGTTGCTGTTCTCAGCTGGAGAGATGGATGCCGACTTGAAAAGAAGCGGAATCAGAGATGGCTGGATGTGTATCCCTGGGTGCTTCCTGCAATACACGAAACCTGTCTTCCAGAAGGTTTGAATAGGTTTCTGTCATCCGAAGAAACCTAATTCACTCTGCTTGATGCTCCAGACTCAGTGATTTCAGGTGAGGTTAATGCTATTCTTGATCTAAAAAGATGGTTTTCTTGCATATACATGTGTTAGCATTGTCCTCATGCAATCATTAGCATCCAGCTGTTAAAACGAGTAGTTCTCCATGTAATTCAACAGCTTGTGAAAGCAAACACGAATGACTTATTTTCAAAATTCAGTTTTGTTTATTTTGAAAAACAGCTTTATTTCTTGTGTCGCTGCAACATTTTATTTTGATGGTTGAGAAATTCACTTTAAAACTTTCAAATGACTCTTGTCTACATTAAAATATTTCCTAGACTACATCAATCAAATCTTGATTTCTGTTTTTTATGTATCCTTTGTTCTCTAGGAACTTCTGCAGCTGGCTGTTTCAGCTTAGCTGCTTTACCAAAAAAAGAAAAAAAGAAAGGTAATATCCTCTCATGGATTTCTTAGATCTGGGCCACATATTCCTGTTTCATTTCTGTGAAAGACAGGAGAAAACAAGAGGTAGTGAAATAAATAATACCGAGATGTAAAGGACATAATTTTTTGTTTGCCTACAAGATTACTGTACACTATTAATTATTGAGAGTCAAGAAAGCTAACTCAATCTTAGGCAGAATAATGAGAGAATATTTTCTACAACAAGGAAGAAGACTGAGAGTTCTCTACTTTTCATTAATCAGTTCCATGTATACTGTTATGATACGGCAATTCAGGATGTCATGTCTGAGGAGGGATATTCACAAATAATTGATGAAGGGCCAGTATCTAGGAAGTTACAGATTTGAAGTATGTGACATTCTGAGGAGTGAATGAGAATATAGAGGATGAGCCAGGAAAGAAAATAAACTGTACAAAAGTGAATACAATGGTCCTGTCAGATGGAAGAGAGAAACTATGTATCCAAGACCTTACAGAGGGCCTTTGGGCAGAGTGTGACTATTACTTGTGGAATCCCTTCCTCCCGCTCTTAGGTGTGGCTAGCACAACACAGTGAGAGGCAAGGAGAGACCAGGGCTTGGGTCTTACTCTGCCACGTTATTTATGTAGTTCTGGGCAAGCTTTTATGTCTTGGAGAGTATCTACTTTTTCATATATTAAAATAGTAACAATAATACTAAACCACTGTGATTTTGTGAAAATTAACTAGGATAAGGGGACTTCCCTGGTGGTCCAGTGGTTAAGGATGTGAATGACAATGCAGGGGACATGAGTTTGATCCCTGGCCCAGGAAGATTTTCCATGCTGCAGGGAAACTAAGCCTGAGAGCCTCAACCACTGCCCCAGAGGCCACGCTCTGCAGCAAGAGAAGCCGTCGCAATGAGAAGACCACGCACCACAACTGGAGAATAGCCCCTGCTCATCGCAGCTAGAGAAAGTCCGGGCGCAGCAACAAAGACCCAGTGCAGCCAAAAATAAATACATACATAAAATGAAATATAAATAAAATAAGGCAAATATCACCCCCAAACCCCCAAGTTTATTCAGCCTTCTGGGTCCTTCATTCTTTCCTTTTGCCCAAGTATAATTTTCAAAAGTTAAAAACAGGTCTTTCATGCAGATATGAAATGTACACACATCAAAGACTTACATAACTCACTGATGAGGGAAGCACCAGGATGACAAAGCTGTTTCAAAGGAGCATAGTAGAGATACATGTTTACAGTTCCTTAAGGGAAGACTGATGAGTAAGACTGCTAGATTTGTGACAAAGCTGCTTAATGATCCACAGGGCAACCTTTAGGGAATATCTTCGCTCTGGGTGGAAATAATTTTCATTTCTATGTGTAGGGGAGGAAAAAAAATCTTTTCCTCCACCCATCTTAGAATATCCAGCTGAGGCTCTGTAAAGGAGACTGGCCAAAGAGATTAGCAAGAGAAAAACAAAGAGTTTATTAGCCTGTGGTTATGCTTACACATGGGAGTACCCAGAGATGAGTAACTCAGAAGGGTGATTAGAACTTGCATTTATATATCTTGTTAGGGTAAAACAAAGGAAAAGGGGGTTGGGGCTTCTGGGTGGTTGGGAGATGGGGAGGGGAGGAGTAATGGGAAGGTGACCAAGAAAAGCATGTTAAGTAAGGGTCATGTCTTTGTCAGAGGCGTATTTTGGAGTAGCATCTTCTTATACCCCTCCTATCAGCCAAAAAATGTTTGCATTGCAGTTAGATAAGAATCATCTTCAACAAGTTAACGCCCCCCCTTCCAGAGTTGTAACATATCCTAATCAATAGTAAATCATGAGTCCAGTACTTTGAAGTCTCCAGAGAATGAGATAATCTTTGGGTGGAGCTGGTGGTGCTTCAGGATGATACTCACAGGACATGCAGTCATCTGTTGCCTATTTCCAAATTGTTTATTTTTTTTCCTTATTACTTCAGTAGACAAACTGTCTCAAACTCCATCCCACAAAAGTCCAATTTCATTCTCAATTTTCTGAGGTTCCTGGGGGTCTTAGAGTCTTCAAGTTGCTTCGATTTCCAGCCTGTGAGGGGCAGCTCTATGTGTGACCCTGGTCAGATTATGGTTCACAGTCATTCAATCAAACAAGAATCTACTGGTTGCTATGAAGGTATTTTGCAGATGTGCTTAACATCCCAGTCAGATGACTTTGTGACTTTGTGTGGATAAGATGAGTGGGTCTGATCCAATCAGATGAAAGGCCTTAAGAGGTAAACTGAGGTATCCCCCAAGGAAGAAGGAAATGTGCCTCAAGATGGCAGCATCAGCTCCTGCTCAAAGGCGTCCGGTTTGTGGGTCTGTTTGCAGGTCCTGGACTTGACAGCTCCCAAAATCATATAAGCTAATTTCTTGAAAATATATTTATATCAATTATATATACATGTATATGTTACTCTTGTTTAATTGCTAAGTCATGTCCAATTCTTTTGCCAGCCCATGGACTGTAGCCTGCCAGGCTCCTCTGTCCATGGAATTTCCCAGGCAAGAATACTGGAGTAGGTGGCCATTTCCTTCTCCAGGGCATCTTCCCAACCCAGGGAATGAACCTGTACCTCCTGCATTAGCAGACAGATTCTTTACCATTCTTTCACACATATATATATATATATATATATGTTTCTATTTCCAATATATGTACTGAATTCTCTATTTATAAATATATATTTATATATTATTTATCTATATAAATATATGGGCTTCCCTTGTAGCTCAGTCGGTAAAGAATCTGCCTATAGTGCAGGAGACCTAGATTCGATCCCTGGGTTGGGCAGATGCCCTGGAGAAGGAAATGGCAACCCACTCCGCTATCCTTGCCTGGAAAATCTCATGGGCAGAGGAGCCTGGTGGGCTGCAGTCCATGGGGTCGAAAAGAGTCGGGCATGACTGAGTGACTAACACTTACTTACTTGCTTATAAATATATAGATGGGTAGATACAGATACAGGCATAGAAATATTGAGCCTGTTTGTCTCGCCTGCCCTCTGGCTCCCTGTGGCTGCCGTCCTCACTCCACATCAGTTTGCTCAATGCATGGCCACTGTCAAACTTCACTAATCTAAGGCTGGGTATGTCACTAAGTTTAACAGAAGCTTTGGGGATAACGGAGGAAAATACAGCAGGCCAGGCAACTGGACTGCTGAAAATCATTTTTCTTAATAGTCAGCTGTCAGCAACACAAAAAGATTTCCCAATGACCAGCATTTTTTTTATTCCAACCTGCTACTATATTGGAACCCATTCTTTCCTAAGACCTATCTTCCTTATTAGCTCTCTTCTTGGATGCCAGATCTCAAAACTTTAAACCTCTTGCAGCTTCCAAAAGCATATTCACACACACGCGTGGAGGAAACTTGCAACTGTCACCATTCTATTATACAAATAATAAAAATTCCATGGAGACAGGAAATTGGGTCTGTTTTGTTTCCTGATATATGCCAAACACCAAAACAATAACTTGTAGTAAGGCATTCAGTCCTTGTTCAAGAATGAATTGAATGAATTAAATGAGTGCAAATTATTCTCCCAATGACTCCCATTCTAGTTTAATACCAAATGGGCTATTTTGCATAACTAAAGATACATGAACAATCTTTGCAGAATAAAATATTGGCTTTTGTTAGCAGTAGTAGATGTGATGGTCAGTTTTATGTATCAGTTTATCTTGACTATAATCCCCAGTTATTCAAACACCAGTGTGGGTGTTGCTGTGAAGGTATTTTGTCAATGTGATTAAGGTTCACAATCAGTCGATTAAAGGAAACTATCCCTTAGCTATTCTGCGTGAGCATGACTCAATTATTTGAAAGGTTTAAGAGCAGACCTGAAGTTTCTCTGAAGAAGATGAAATTCTTCTGGTGATAACAGCTTTGGCCCATGCCCAAGAGTTCCAGCCTGCCTCTCCTGAAGGCACGCCTTCTGGATTTCAGACTTGCCTCATCAACCCCCAAAATTGCATAAGCCGGTTCCTTATATTAAATCTCTTAATACACATCTCCGGCTGGTTCTGTTTTTCTCGTTGAACTCTGACTGAAAACAATAGGGTGTGGAGTTGGTGGGTACAGTAATATTCTTTAAAACAAATTTTATTTCCCTTTTCATGTATAAACACCCTGACATGATACTTCAAATAAAATGAATATTAACTAAATGGTGGCTTCCTTGGTGGCTCAACAATAATCTGCCTGCCAGTACAGGAGATGTGGGAGATGCAAGGTTTGATCCCTGGGTTGGGAAGGGCCCCTGGAGAAAGAAATGGCAACCCACTCCAGTATTCTTGCCTGGTGAAACCCACGGACAGAGAAACTTGGTGGGCTACAGTCCATGGAGTCACAGAGTTGGACACGACTTACAACAATTAAATGGTAGCTATCATTACAATTCTTAAACTCAGAGAAAACCATCTAAATCCAGGATCTATTTGGATTTCATCAGACTTTGGAGTTCTAAATATTTCTGCCAGAGAAGCTTCCCACGTGTAATTGGCAAATTGCTAACTAAGGATGGTGCAGATCACTGCTCTCATTCATTTTCAGTGTGACACAGCACAATTTTGGAATAACTTTTTTTCTCTGATAAAATATATTTAATTACTAGGATCCCAGAGGAGGTAACCTGTAGAACCATGTAGTGGATGTCTATCATAACTGCCTTCATCTTTTTAATTGCACCTCTCCACATCTTGGTATTTCCCACACTGTGAATTCTACCTTTCTAAGGAAGGTGTTTTTTTTTGTTTTTTTTAATTTCTTTTCATTCTTGTATTTCCTACCTCCTTGCTAGATGACAGACATGTGACTGAGATCCCATAGGTCCTGGCTGCCTGAGTGAGAGGTGGTTTGGAGTGAGTTCCAGGCTGGGCCTGGGCCTGGACAGTTCCCTCATCACAAATCTGTGGCTGTAGGAGTCATTCCTTGAAATCTGGTCTAGAACCCCGTGCTCCAGGCCTTCCAAGGAGTCTGTGAGTTATCCAGCATCTCATAATAAATGTATTGCTATTCAAGTAGATTTTCCTCCTGAGAAATCTGTATGCAAGTCAAAAAGCAAGAGTTAGAAATGAATATGGAACAACAGACTGGTTCCAAATGGGTAAAGGAGTATGTCAAGGCTGTAAATTGTCATCCTGATTATTTAAATTCTATGCAAAGTACATCAGGCTAAATGTCCAGCTGGATAAAGCACAAGCTGGAATCAAGATTGCCCGGAGAAATATCAATAACCTCAGATATGAAGATGATATCACCTTTATGGCAGAAAGTGAAGAAAAACTAAAGAGCCTCTTGATGAAAGTGAAAGAGGAAAGTGAAAAAGTTCACTTAAAACTCAACATTCAGAAAACTAAGATCATGGCATCCGGTCTCATTACTTCATGGAAAATAGATGGGGAAACAATGGAAACAGTGACAGACTTTATTTTGGGGGGCTCCAAATCACTGCAGATGGTGACTGTAGTCATGAAATCAAAAGACGCTTGCTCCTTGGAAGAAAAGCTATGACCAACCTAGATAGCATATTAAAAAGCTGAGACATTACTTTGCCAACTAAGGTCCATCTAGTCAAGGCTATGGTTTTCCCAGTGGTCATGTATGGATGTGAGAGTTGGACCATAGCTGAGCACCAAACAATTGATGCTTTGAACTGTGGTGTTAAAGACTCTTGAGAGTCCCTTGGATTGCCAGGAGATCCAACCGGTCAATCCTAAAAGAAATCAGTCCTAAATATTTATTGGAAGGACTGATGCTAAAACTGAAACTCCAATACTTTGGCCACCTGATTTGAAAAGACCCTAATGCTGGGAAAGATTGATGGTGGGAGGAGAAGGGGAGACAGGGGATGAGAAGTTTGGATGGCATCACCAACTCAACGGGCATGAATTTGAGCAAGCTCCAGGAGTTGGTGATGGACAGGGAGGCCTGGTGTACTGCAGTCCATGTGGTCACAAAGAGTCAGACTCGACTGAGTGACTGAATTGAACTGATTCGAACAGATGAGAGTGGACTGACTGTGATTAACTGAACATCCTAATGATGCAAATGACTTGGGACATGGAAGATAATTTATAAAACTTTGCTGAATTAGTTACATATTTCATATTTAAGTTTATCTTAAATTATTAATATAAATTATGCCCATAGAGGAAATTTTTCTAAGAGTTCATGTGGGTATGGAGTGAAAAATAAATCTTAACCACACTCTCTACTCACTTCACAAGCTCCAGTGTGACTCCAATGGGCAACAATCACTAAGAATTCCTGGTTTCATTCAGAAAATATTGGTGGATACACACACACTCACATGCACACATAAACACACCTACTTTTTAAAGCGCGGAAGGAACTAAATACTTCTTTGTGTAACTTGATTTCTTTTACTTAACAGTATGCCTTAGATATCTTTTAAAACTCAATACATATAGATCTATTTCATTATTTTAATGATTATGTGGTAAGCTAGTGTATGAATGTGTCTTAATTTATTTAGGCAGGCCTATTGATGGGCATTTACATTGTTATTAACTTCCTGCTCTTTCAACACTGCTACAAAATCAATTACAAGTTGGTATAATGATGTGTGTACACACACACACTTGCATACTTGTGCACATTTATCTCTAGAATAAATTCGCTAAAGTGGAATTGATATTTCAAAGGATATTTAAATTTTATATGTTGAAGATATTGCCAAATTCCCCTCCAAAAATGTTACTGAAATATATTTTATACTCAGCAGTTTTCCCCACAAGCATTAATGAGCTTTAAACCATAGCAGCTGGATTTTTGTTTGTTTGGTTGTTTTTAGAATTTCGCCTCTTAAACATTGCTTTCTGGATTTATTTTCCTATTCAAACAAAAGAGCAGAGGCAAGGAGATGGAAATGAAGCAGAATGAAGGGGAGACAGACAGGTTTGGACCCAAAAGCTGAGGAAAGCACAGCCTTAGAAGCAAGGTTCAGGCAAGGAAGCTTGTGTTTGCAACATGGTGACCAGGAAATGGGTTCCTCAGTCAAGAGGGCAGTCTGTAGGGCTTGCTTCAAATCATCACGTGTAGTACTGCAGACACGATAGGCTTAACTATGTGAAAGATATTGGTGCACATGATATAGGAGCTACATGAAAGCAATCTACACTTACGTGTCCTATCCCATGGTGTGATCCAATATTCTGTAATGTGAACAAAATAAGCCATGTGTGTGCCATGCCTTTGGTGAGGTACCTGAAGCCTGGACTGTATGAAGCGCTGTCACTGAACTCAGGTTCGGTTATGTACCTCTTGAAAGCCAGTACTTGAGACAGAAGTATTGGTAGGAAAGGAAAGCTTGCCTTGTTGTTCAAGAAGCTGATAACCTGGGGAGAAAGCAGACTCATGTCCAAGAACCATCTCCCAAGATTTTGCTTGGCTACATAGGTTTTTAAAGGGAGAAAAGGGAAGTTAATCACAGTTAATCATGTGGGCTTCCCAGGTGTCTAGTGGTAAAGAATCTGAGACGCCGACCAGATCACTGAGTTGGGAAGATCCTCTGGAGGAGGAAATGGCAACCCACTCCAGTACTCTTCTCAGGATAATCCCATGGACAGAAGAGCCTGGTGGGCTACAGTCCATGGGGTCACAGAGTTGGACAGGCTGAGCACACACAGCATCTGGGGAAGGGGTCAGATTTTGTGTTATCTTCCCCTGTGTGCAGACTTCCTTCTGATTGGTTGGTGATGAGGTAATAGGGTGGTGCTCCAGGAATCTTGTGCTCAGCCTGAAGTTATCATCCTTCATCCTTCACCTGGGTGGTGGCCTTAGTTCTTGCAGAACAACTCAAAGATATTGTGTTATTTATATATATATATATATATATATATAAAGATATAGATCCCTTAGGGAGGAACCAGCATCCTGCTTTATTGCTGCAAGAAACTATTGTTTCTTGATTGTCCCTCCTTTATTTCTGCATTCTTTCACTTTTCTGATTAGCAACTGTTTGAATCTGACTTTGGACCTCAGGTAAGGTCAAGGAGACTGAATGAAGCCCATTTCCTACAAACAAGAAATGAGAGACATGGAAAGAATTTGTAGCCTGGAGAACCCCCACAGGGTCCTGTTTTGTTTCAGCGCTACCAAGCCTCCCACATCACTCATATCCAGCTGGTGGTTCAGGTCCACCAGCTAGAGTGTAAAATTAACATTGACAATCCGTGTTTCTCTGTCTCTGGTGCTTTCCGCTTTCTAGTAAGACTAGCTGTTCTCCATTCATTACATGTATGATACAGCCCTTTTTATTTATTTGGTTGCTCTGAGTCTTAACTGTGGCACATGGGATCTTCAATTTTCATTGCTGCATACAGGATCTTTAGTTGCACCATGTGGGGTTTAGTTCCCTGATGAGGGATCAAACCCAGGTCTCTTGCATAAAGAGTGGGGAGTTTTAATCATTAGACCACTAGAGAAGTGCCCTCCGGTAGTTTTGACTTCCTCAGGCATTGTCCACATATGCTCAGGAGAATAACTGTTTTCTCTACATACGTGGAGTCATCTTGGAACCTCTTTTGATTCTCTAGGGAGCTGTGATGGTGTCTTCTCTGGCTGTCAGTACCCAAAGAAGGGATTATGTTATTTGATAGTAAAAGAAACTAGAATATGTTACCCCCAAATATGCTACTTCGGCATAAGGATTATTTTGAGAGGGAGGTAATGAGAAGTAGATATAAGAAAATACCTTATCCTTCCTCTATTTGCCTAAAAGCAGGTTATAAAAATACAAAGATATCCCTCCTCTCTACCAGGGAAAATAAAAGTTAATCACTAGGAGCAATTTATCAGCCTGAAGAAAGCACGAGAGGAGGACTACATAACAAGCTTTACTGATTAGCCTTTATCTACCATTGGATCCCCATATATTTACCTACCCACGGTTTGCTGCTCTTGAAAGCCTCTTTCCTTTGTTCTGTCATTTCTCTACACAGTTATTGCTCTTTATTGAAGACACTTTATGAGCCTGAATTCTAAGCTACCTCTTTGAGTTGCTTATCTCTGAATACTCCCATTCATTACAGATGCTAATAAACTTGTTTTTCTCTTGTTAATCTGTCTTTTACATAGAACCTCAGCCAAGACCTTAAGATGGAAAGAAGAAAACATTTTCTTCCCTTCCAGTAGAAAAACTTCTGGGTAGTCTTTCCAGAACACAGAAATTACCCTCAAGAATACCCCCATCACTACAACTGACTCATAGAGGTGCAGAGGTAGAAAACAGAACTTATGGCCAGGAGAGGAAGCAAGGGGGAAATTGAGAGAGTAGCACTGACATATACACACGACCACGTGTAAAGTGGATAGCTAGCAGGAAGCTGCTGTATGGCGCAGGGAGCCCAGCTTGGTGCTCTGTGATGACCTAGAAGGGTGGAATGGGGAAGTGGGAGGGAGGTTTAAGAGGGAGGGGGTGTATGTATACACACGGCTGATTCACTTTGCTTTTATTAGCAGAAACTAACACAACACTGTAAAGCAATTACACTCCAATTAAAAAAAAAATATCCCCAAAGCTCACATTTCACAGTTTGCAATTTCTCAGTTTCCTGGGATAGGAAGCCAAGTCTAATGTAGAGGGTGGGGGTATTTTTTATTAATTTTGTCATCTTTCAAAGATTCTCATCCCTTCTCAACAGCTAATTTTCAGCACAGAGAGGATTCTTTTAGACAGGTAAACAGAAATAAAACAGGATCCAAGGAATCCCACTGTTTCTGTACTGTCCATCAGCACTGCACTGTGAGAAATGGAGATATCTTACTCTCATGAAACTTCCATGGAAGGTGGGGAGGAGAGGCAGAAAATAAACAAGTAAATTACTATGTTGGAAGGTGATAATTTCTATGAAAACAAATAAAATGGGGGAATGGGATAGAATGAATTTTAAAACAGGTGCAAAGAAGACTCCACAGACAATGTAAACACATTCAAATATTTTATTATTCTTTCCAGCTTCATTGAGATATCAGTTCAGTTCAGTTCAGTTGCTCAGTCATGTCTGACTCTTTGAGACCCCGTGAACCGCAGCACGCCAGGCCTCCCTGTCCATCACCAACTCCCGAAGTCCACCCAAACCCATGTCCGTTGAGTCAATGATGCCATCCAACCATCTCACCCTCTGTCATCCCCTTCTCCTCCTGCCCTCAGTCTTTCTCAGCATTAGGGTCTTTTCCAATGAGTCAGCTCTTCACATCAGGTGGCCAAAGGACTGGAGTTTCAGCTTCAACATCAGTCCTTCCAATGAATATTCAGGACTGATCTCCTTTAGGATGGACTGGTTGGATCTCCTTGCAGTCCAAGGGACTCTCAAGAGTCTTCTCCAACACCACAGTTCTAAAGCAGCAATTCTTCGGCACTCAGCTTTCTTCACAGTCCAACTCTCACATCCACACATGACCACGGAAAAACTGTAGCCTTGACTAGATGGACCTTTGTTGGCAAAGAAATGTCTGCTTTTAAATATGCTGTCTAGGTTGGTCATAACTTTCCTTCCAAGGAGTAAGCGTCTTTTAATTTCATTGCTGCAGTCACCGTCTGCAGTGATTTTGGAGTCCCCCAAAATTAAGTCTGAAACTGTTTCCACTGTTTCCCCATCTACCTGCCATGAAGTGATGGGGCCGGACGCCATGATCTTAGTTTTCTGAATGTTGAGCTTTAAGCCAAATTTTTCGCTCTCCTCTTTCACTTTCATCAAGAGGCTCTTTAGTTCCTCTTCACTTTCTGCCATAAGGGTGCTGTCATCTGTGTATCTGAGGTTATTGATATTTCTCCCGGCAATCTTGATTCCAGCTTGTGCTTCCTCCAGCTCAGCATTTCTCATGATGTTCTCTGCATATAAGTTAAATAAGCAGGATGACAATATACAGCCTTGACGTACTCTTTTTCCTATTTGGAAACAGTCTGTTGTTCCATGTCCAGTTCTAACTGTTGCTTCCTGACCTGCACACAGATTTCTCAGGAGGAAGGTCAGGTGGTCTGGTATTCCCATCTCTTGAAGAATTTTCCACAGTTTATTGTGATCCACACAGTCAAAGGCTTTGGCATAGTCAATAAAGCAGAAATAGATGTTTTTCTGGAACTCTCTTGCTTTTTCGATGATCCAGTGGATGTTGGCAATTTGATCTCTGTTCCTCTGCCTTTTCTAAAACCAGCTTGAACATCTGGAAGCTCACGGTTCACGTATTGCTGAAGCCTGGCTTTGAGAATTTTGAGCATTTCTTTACTAGCATGTGAGATGAGTGCAATTGTGCGGTAGTTTGAGCATTCTTTGGCATTGCCTTTCTTTGGAATTGGAGTGAAAACTGACCTTTTCCAGTCCTGTGGCCACTGCTGAGTTTTCCAAATTTGCTGGCATATTGAGTGCAGCACTTTAGCAGCATCATCTTTTAGGATTTGAAATAGCTCAACTGGAATTCTATCACCTCCACTAACTTTGTTCATAGTGATGCTTCCTAAGGCCCAATTGACTTCACATTCCAGGATGTCTGGCTCTAGGTGAGTGATCACACCATCATGGTTATCTGGGTCATGAAGATCTTTTTTATACAGTTTTCCATGTATTCTTGCCACCTCTTCTTAATATCTTCTGTTTCTGTTAGGTTCCTACCATTTCTGTCCTTTATTGAGCCCATCTTTGCATGAAATGTTCCCTTGGTATCTCTAATTTTCTTGACGAGATCTCTAGTGTTTCCCATTCTATTATTTTCCTCTATTTCTTTGCATATAACACTGTGTACATTTAAGGTGTATATCTGTTGATTTGATACACTTATATATTGCAAAATGATGGCCACCATTGTTACATAAGCACCATTTTTCTCTTGTGGTGAGAACATTAAGACCTACTCTTAGCAATTTGAAGTATATGATACAGCATCATAACTAAAATCTCAATGCTGTATATTAGCTCCCCCAAACATATTCCTCTTATAACTCTAAGTCTGCATTCTTTGACCCACATTGCCCAATTTCTTCCTCCTTTCTCCGCTCTTGATACCCTTCTGCTCTCTCTGTCTATCTTCTCCCAGATTTTCTTCATCCATCCACTGATGGACACTGGGTTGTCTATCTCTTGGCTATTGTGAATATTGCTACAGTGAACATAGGAGTGAAGATATCTCTTTGAGATCCTGTGTTCATTTCCCTTGGATATATACCAAAAAGTGTGAATACTGGGCCATGTACTATTCTATTTTTAATTTTTTGAGAAACCTCCATACTGTTTTCCACAGTGGCTGTAACAGCTTACAGTCTCATCAATATTGCACAAGACTTCTCTTTTCTCCATGTTCTCACCAAAACTTGTTTTATCTTGGATCATTGTTTTACATGTGAATATCCAATGTTCCCATCACTATTTATTGAAGAGGCTGTCTTTTCTCCATTGAGTATTCTTGGCTTCTGTGCCAACATTAGTTGGCCACAAGTGCATGGGTGGACTCTCAGTTCTGTTCCACCAGTCTATGTCTATTTTTATGCTGTGACCACATTGTTTTGACTACTATAACTTTATAATATAGTTTGAAATCAGGAAGTGTGATGCTTCCAGCTTTGTCCTTCTTTCTCAGGATTGTTTGGCTATTTGGGGTCTCTTGGAGAAGGCAATGGCAACCCACTCCAGTACTCTTGCCTGGAAAATCCCATGGATGGAGGAGCCTGGTGGGCTGCAGTCCATGGGGTCGCACAGAGTTGGACCCTGACTGAAGTGACTTAGCAGCAGTAGCACTTCCATATAAATTTTAGGACTTTTTTCTTGATCTGTAAAAGATGACATTGGAATCTTGGCAGGGATTATATTGAATCTGTAGATGGCTTTGGGTAGTATGTTCATTTTAACAATATTAGTTCTTCTGATCCATGAACATGGGATATCTTTCGATTTGTGTCTTCTTGAATTTCTTTCATTAATGTCTTATAATTTTTAGTGTACAGGTCAATCATCCCCTTGGTTAAGTTTATTCCCTAAGTATTTAATTGTTTTTTATGCCATAGTGACGGAATTTAAATATTCTTTCTTCAGATATTTTATTGTTGATGTATAGAAATGCAATTTTTTAATGTTGATTTCTTTATCTTTTAACTTTACCGAGTCCATTGAGTAAATCTAAGAATTTTTTGGTGGCATCATTAGAATTTTCTATATACAAGATTGTACTTGCAAACAAAGGAAATTTTACTTCTTCCTTTTTAATTTGGTGACCTTTTATTTTTTATTTTTCTTGTTTGCTCATTCTGGCTACGACTTTCAGTACTACACTGAATGGGAATGGTGAGAATGGGCCCCCATGTCTTATTCCTGATTCTAGAGGAACAGCTTCCAACTTTTCACCATTGATTATAATATTAGTTGTGGGCTTGTCATGCTGCTGCTACTGCTGCTAAGTTGCTTCAGTTGTGTCCGACTCTGTGTGATCCCATAGACAGAAGCCCACCAGGCACCCCCGTCCTTGGGATTCTCCAGGCAAGAACACTGGAGCGGGTTGCCATTTTTTTCTCCAATGCATGAAAGTGAAAAGTCAAATTGAAGTCACTCAGTCGTTTCCGACTCTTCACGACCCCATGGACTGCAGCCTACCAGGCTCCTCCGTCCATGGGATTTTCCAAGCAAGAGTACTGGAGTGGGGTGCCATTGCCTTCTGCCATACACGCCCTTTATTATGTTGAGGTATATTCCCTCTGCACCCAGTTTGTTAAGAGTTTTTATTGTAAAAGTCTGTTTATTTTGTCAAGGGATTTTTCTGCATCTGTTGAGATGATTTCAAGATATTTATCTTTTACTCTATTAAAATGGCATATTCCATTTATTGATTTGCATTGGTTGAACCATCCTTGCCTCCCAGGGGTAATTCCCAGTTGTTCATGGTACATGATCATTTTAATGTACTGCTGAATTCAGTTAACTTTTTTTTTTTTAGAATGTTTGCATCTATACTCACCAGGGATATTAATCTCTAGTTTTCTTCCCTTGTACTATCCTTATTTAGCTATTGTGTCAGGGTAATGATGGCCTCATAAGATGACTTTGGGAATGTTCTTTCCTCTTCAAATTCTTGGAAGAGTTTGAGAAGGGTTGACATTAGGTGCTCTCTAAATGATTGGTAGAAATCACTAGTGAAACCATCTTATCCTGGGATTTTCTTTGTTGTGAAGTTTTTGATTACTGATTAAATATCCTTATTCATTATTGAACTACCCAGATTTTCTCTTCATTCATGATTCAGTCATGGTAAGTTGTGTGTTTCTGGGAATTTATCCATTTTTTCTAAGCTATCTAATTTTTGGCATTTAATTGTTCACGGTATTCTCTTATGACCCTTTGTATTTGACCCCTTCATATTAGTTGTAATGCCTCTTTTTTCATTTCTAGCCTTATTTATTTGAGTCTTCTCTCTCTATTTTTCCCTACAGCAAAGGAAATAAAAGCAAAAACAGCAGCTAATTAAACTTAAAAGTGTTTTCACAGCAAAGGAAACCATAGACAAAACAAAAAGACAAACTACTGAATAGGAGAAAATATTTAGAAATGATATGACTGACAAGGGGTTAGTATCTAAAATGTATGAACAGCTCCTACAACTCAACATCAAAATAGCAAACAACCATATTAAAAAATGGGCAGAAGAACCAAATAGACATTTTTCCAAAGAAGAAACATAGATGGCCAACAGGCACACGAAAAGATGCTCAACATCACTAATCATTGGGAAAATGAAAATCAAAACCACAGTGAAAAATCACCTCACACCTGTCAGAATGGTTTTCATCAAAAAGAACACAAAAATTGTTGGCAAGGATGTGGAGAAAAGGGAATCCTAGAACACTGTTGATGGGAATGTAAATTGGTGCAGGCAGTATGGAAAACAGTTTGGAGGATTCTCAGAAAACTAAAAATGGAACTATCATATGATCCAGCAATTCTACTCCTGGATATATATCTGAAAAAAAGAAAACACTAATTTGAAAAAGCACCCTAATGTTCACAGCAGCACTATTTACAACAGAAAAATCATATATGTGTATACAAACACACACACACACACACACACACACACACACACACACACAGAAATATTACTCAGCCATAAAAAAGAATGAAATTTTGCCATTTGCAACAACATGGATGGACTCAGAGGGTATTATACTAAGTGAAACATCAGACACAGAAAGACAAATACTGTATGATATTACTTACATGTGGAATCTAAAAATAAGACAAACAAGTGAGTATAACAAAAAAGAAACAGACTCAGAAATAGAAAAGAAACTAGTGGTTACCAAGTGGGGAGAGGGGAGGGGTGGGGGCAAGATAGGGATCGGGGATTAAGATCGGGATAGGAAATGGAATTTATACTATTCTGTATAAAATAAATTAGCTACCAGGACTTTACAATACAAGTATTGCCAATATGTTACAATATCTATAAATGAAGTATAACCTTTAAAATTATGAATCACTATGATGTATACCTGAAATTTACATAATACTGGACAACAACTACATTTTGATCAAAAAATCTTCCCCCACCAAAAGATGCTAAAGAAGTATTTTACCAAAAACATGCAAGAATAATTTTTTCTGTGAAAATAACTTTTGGGGTGATTTTTCCTGAAAAAAAAAATGTGGTTAAGATAATCTTACCTTTCATGCAATTATTCTTTTCTCTTCATAAATTTTAAAAAGTTCACAAGGCAATGTAATAAATTTCTATTATACAACTAGCTTATACCAAATTGTGTAATTTAATTATAGATTTAACTTGAAGGTTGTTTTCTGAGTTTAATTACTGTAATTGACAATACAAAATTTTACTGCCTATCTTGAATAGTCAAGCTACTCAAATCATAAGCCAAAGCCTTGAATAAAAATACAGCCTAAGACCACTTTATACAAGACTTTGAAAAAACATTTTCTTATTGAGACATGATCAGACTCCAGACTCAAAATAGGCCTAGTTTTTATAGTATTATTATGCACATATGTTGCATTTTTGGCTTAAAATTTGTCTCTTCTATCTCACAAGTTATCTTCAAATATTGTCATATTGGACAGTCAGCCGTATTTCTAAAACAGACACTAATAAAAAAATACTTAAAATGAAAACTGTCAAAAGTACAAATATTTTACAATACAGTTCATTTGTAACTTACAAAAACCATGGTTTTCCATATTTACAGCAATAATCAAACAGTAGGGAGGTAGCTGAGTACATAAAAATTCCTCCTTAAAAGAAAGATTCCCCCCCCCAAAAAAAACAAAAAAAACAAACAAACAAAAAAAAAAAAGAAAGAAAGATTCCCCTCTGATTTGCTTTCACACCTGTAGGCATGCTTGCTCTGTTAAGCCTGTGGCTGGAAGGGTGAGTCTTCAGGAGGTAATTCAGAAAGGAGAGGTTGAGGTCAAGAGCCTATCCTCCTTCTCTCTGAGCAAGTCAGGGCTCACCAGTTATCTGTCACGTCCAAACCGGAGAATGGACTCAACCACTTGAACATGCACACTGTCCTATGGGGCTGAATGACCTCCAATGAAGCTACTACCTGGGCTGCTCAGTCACAGTTAATCAATCACTGTGAGTACTAGCATTTGGTTACATGATCAGTTAAAAAGAGGTGGTTTTCATTTTCCAATCTGGATACAGCTTGAAACAGTGCTAGGGTTCCGTGGAACCCTGTTTGAGAAACCCTTCTCCACGGTGTTACTATGAGGGTCAAACAAGTCCTCTGTTTGTGCAAAGGTCTCAGAAGATAGTCTGGTGCAGAGTGGTACTGCTTCACTGAGAGCAAAGGGATCTGCCATAGGAAGGAGACTGGCATTAATAAAAAATTAAGATATAGCAAGGTCATTGCCGTAAGGGAGACATGTAGACAGTTCTCTGGACACATTGAAAAGCAGCACCTGTTTGTTCCAGAGTTAAGAGATAGTTTTACTTAGATGGCATTTGACTGAAATTCAAAGAATCATTAGGTGCTTTTCTAGTTAGACATTAGAGGGAGAGGGTGCTCTAGACAGGGAAATCATATGAATAAGTGGCTTCATTATTCATGCAGTGGATGATCACCAGAAAGGGAAATGTATGTATTATGCTTCATTTTGTCTTCAGTTGGCATAGGCAATCATTTTCACAGACCATTTTGCCTTAATTAGAATTGCTTTAATTGAAAAGTATGTGTTCCTAATCTTATACCACTAAAAATGTAAATCACAGCAGGGTTCTGGCTTATTTGCCTCCTTATAGTCTCTTGTCTGAAAGATTTAAACTATATACCTTGTATAGAGGAGGTGTGCATGCTCAGTCCTGTCCAACTCTTTGCTACCTCATGGACTGTAGCCTGCCAGGCTCCTCTCTCCATAGAATTTTCCAGGAGTGGGTTGCCTTTCCTACTCCAGGGGATCTTCCTGATCCAGGGATTGAATCCACGTCTCTCATGTTTCCTGCATTGGCAGGTAAAAACCACTGAATCACCTGGGAAGCCCCTTGTATATTTCACTCCTGCTCAGTTTTGACTTCTGGGATGAAAGTATTAATATTTACTAAAATAAACAAAGAAACCCAGCTAGCTTACTTTTTTCCCCTAAGCAATGAAAGATTTTAAGGGTATATTTAATAATTGTAAACATACTAATAATTACTTCAAGAAATAAAAACAAACTACTTTGTCCTAGTATGACTCAGAGAATACATTTGTATTAAAGCATAAAGGAATGCCAATATAATTATTTTTCCTGATAGGTTATAAAAGCACTATGGCTTATAACAAATTTTCTTATGTATCATTTTCAAACAGCTTTAGAAGACATAAAAGTGTTTTGCTACATGTTATATTTAAATCTGTTAATATTTTTGCACTGCCTTTTTCTATAAATGCACATAATGTGTATTATAAGAGATTAGATAAATAATTTTCATAATTTAAAAAATACTTGCTGAATTTAACTCCCCTAAGTGAACTAAACAATTTGTAAAACCCAAATTTTAGTTTACTAATGGCCATAGTCAGAGAACAAGTGTGTACTGAGTAATATTTGGTTTAGGGAAAAGACAAGAATGTAACTAGCTCATATTTCTGGCTCTTCCCTGTGCAGGCTGAAACCGGGATTCAATAAGCTGTTGGGAAAAGCAGAAACACACATATGTGTAGAAATGATGCCCTCTAATAATGGCTCAGGAGATTGATGATCCTGTTACAATGTTCCCACTGAACTTTCAAAACCACTTTACACTGAACAAATCTGAAGCTATTTCAAGTGTAACTTGTTGGGATTTGAAAGCAAATCAGCTCTTGAGAAGAATGAGAGATTTAAGAAACTGTGGAGAGAATGCCGAACTGGATCCAGAATACCTTCTTAAATGTACATCGAAAAAAAAATTCAGCATTGTTTTCCAATCATGGTTTCTGGAATGAGGAGTAGAAATTGGCAAGCCTTATTAAGGTACAGGCTTGGCCAAAATTGTCCTCCACTCTTTGAAGAGTGGTTGTTTTTTTTTTTTTTTTTCCCCATCTTAAGTGAAATCTCTGCTGCTGTCTTGAGCTTGTGAGCTCTTTGAGTGGAGTTCTCACTCTGGTTAGAGAACAAGTAAGGAGTCACAGTGGAATTTACACTGGAGAAAGTGGGCCCCAGGGACGTGGACAGAAAAGCAGCGTGGCTGTCCCTCTCTTCATTAGCCTGCCGCCTGCCGTGGTGGCAGCCACGGGCCCACTGTCCATGGCGCGAGCCCTCATCAGAGCCCCTGAAACAGCATTGCCGGGACAGTCCAGGAGCTCCCAGTGCCATCCAGAGGAGTCAGCAACACGGAGCACCGGAGGCAGGGCGAGAGATGTTTGGGAATGCTCATTATCTGACTTCCCACAGATCCATCATTTTGTCCAAAGCCCTGAGGACCCCACTATGAAAAACACTGCACCAGGAAGAGGAGATAGAGGAAGAAAAAGGCAGAAGGGTGGGGTGGGAAAGGACATGGGGTGAGAGAGAAGGGATCGAGGGACAGATGAGCTAGGGGAAAGGGCAAGAAAGGGACGAGGGAATTCTGCAGCAAAGCGCCTCGAGGAGATCACCGTTAGCTCGGAGCATGCTTGACCCTAGGTGGCGCTGTAGAGTTAGCAAGTCCGGAAAAATAGACCTCAGAGCGCAGAACCCCATTTTCCCCACCCGTGCCTTTTCTGTATTTGGCGCTTGTTTGGATCAGCTCCCCCAGGCAGCTCCCACCTCCATATTAACTTCTAGATGCTGCTCTTTGTTCCCGTCTCCCCCGCCCTCCGGCCCCCGCAATTCTCTGCTCTTTCTCAGCTGCTGTGTGATATGCTAGGTGCATAACTGTGTTGTCTTCTGGATGCTTACATAGGAAGCATTATCTATTTTATAGGCAAGAACACTAACACCCAGATATATGAACTTAGAAGCCCAAGGTCTCTTAGTCTGTAAGTTCATGAGCAGGAGGCAGGGCTTGAATCCGGATCTATGGTACTGCAAAGTCCATGTGCCTAGTAGTGGGGAATCTCACCATCGTCTCCCCATGGCCGTCTCTGTCTGATTCTGAGTGTGGTTGCTGTCCTCTTCACTGCACATTCTCCAAGGGCCAGCCTGGTGGCCATCCAGCCCCTCAGACAATCAACACTCTTTGTTGCTTGAACACTGTGCTGTGTACAGAGCCGGGTTCTGAGCCCAGGGCAGTGAGCATCACAGGGGGCTTCCACCGGAGGGAGGTGGATGCTCTGAGTCATGACTTCCCCCAGAAGGAGCCCAAGGTGGGTGCCCGGCTCATGGGTCATCAGAGTTGACACAGCTGAGTGTGACTAAGAAGAAGCAGGGAGGGAGGAAATAAGGGAAGAAACAAAATAATCTAAATCATCCTTTCTTCCTTCTGTTCTGACAAAGACTTTATTTTCCATTTAGAGTTACACCTTTTTAGACACATGGAAGCAACAGGTTAAGGAATCCAAAAATAGACCCTATTCTCAAACAATTAGTAGTTAGTAATTAAATTATAAAAAACCCAAGATACAACTAACTAGTCAGTGTTATTCAGGTGGTAACAATCTTGGAAAAGAAAGCATAACCATTCGATGCCATTATATAATTTATTTTAAATGGAGACAGTGAAAAGAAAAAAGAGGGAGAAATTAAGAGGAAACAGAAGCAGAGACAAAAGAGAAATGAAAAGAAAATGGAACAAACAGAGTTAACCACACAGGTCGCACTTGAGAAGCTATATCTTTTCTCAGGATCCTTTGACCTCTATTTTTGTCTGTTTTTTTCTCTGTGTCTCCATGTCTTTTTTCTCTGCATGTATTTGAAAATGAATAGGGAAAGAAAGTAGAATTCAAAGGTAATTTTTCCTCCACATCTCATTGTTCAAATATTAACTACATGGCTACTTCACTGCATTGAAAATTGATCAATTATCAATTCAGGCAACAAAATAAAATTAAGAGTACTGTAGCCTGGGCTAACCAGTTGTTAAAAATTTATGAAGTAGTTGAATGAGTTTTGGATAGCTGAGTAAGTACAGAAGAAAGAAATGAGTATTGAGATTTTGGTAGTGGTAATGACAAGAAGACAGCTTTAAAAAAAAAATGTCTCCTATGTGCCTGGTACTGTAAGAAGCAACTGACAAGTTACAGAAGAGAATAAGGTAGAAAAATTTAAGAGAAAAAGCAAATATGAGAAGACAAATTATTAACATGTATCCTTACCTGAAACTTCCTTACGGTTCATCAAAAGCAAAGGCAATCTTGTCTTCCCTGAGGGAAAAAAAGAAACACTTCTGTTACATCTGGTAAATTCATCTGTTGAAGAAGGTACAGCCAAGTGTTCAGAGAAATAACCTTTTTCAGGCCCTTCTGTAAGCTGTCTGGCTTTTATCAGTGGTCTTGACTTCATAGAATCGGACAGTGTGAGAGGCAGGCATCCAAGTGGGTTAGCTTCCAACTTTCAGGATATGGATAGGCAAACATCCTTGAGCCAAGCAGCTGTGAACCATGAATAGGAGGCCCTCAAAATCCATTTGGTTAGAGTGTTAGATCAAGTAAGAAAACAGTTAACTTTGTATCAGTGCAGTTGCAGCCTCGATGAGATTTTATCTATGGAGTGAAAGATTAGGGGAGACCAAATTTATTGTCATTCAGAGGAAGTATTTATATATTTGGCAGAGCCTTATGTGAGAGCAGAACAAAGGCTGCTAAGGAGGTTCATAAATTGAGATGGATGGTCTGCAAGTATTTTCCACATATGCTGCACACATATGGTGATATACACACTGCACGGTCCAAGCTCAGTGTTGAACTGCACTGCACAAATACCGATGCTGTCTCCTTTATGGGCATGGAAGGATGGGGTAGTTAGGGCAGGTGGAGCTTGAATCAGTGTCAGGATTAGAACTGGGATGGAGAAGAATGTTCTGAGGATGAGGCTGTGTAGTGGGTTGAAATGGGGGAAAGAGGAACATTGCAAAGAAAGGGGAAGGCTGTGAGGGCAGAAGTCTGTTCATGATAAGTCATGTGGAGAAGAAGAAAAGCCATGAATATAGGGCTGGGGGAGAAGATATGAGAGGGGATGATGGGATGTGTGGCATAACACAGAAGAAAAAATAAAACCATAAAGGGAAAGGATTCAGTAGGGGGAACAATGATCAAGCTTGATCAAGCTTGACCAAGCTTTCCCTTTTATGTCTACACAATAGGACAAACCAAAATTGCTTTATTGTCTTTCTAACTCAATTCATCTTGAAGATTTACTCATAAGCTGTAGAAGTCATGAAACCGCTTTGAAGATATAATATCCATTAGGGATGTGATTGCCAAAAGGAGTGCCTCAGTAAGGCACACGGACCAAATTTGGCCTGCTGCCTGATTTTTGCAAATAAAGTTTTATTGGAATAAAACAGTCATCCTTAGTTTATAAATTGTGTATGGTTGCTTTCATGTTGTAACAACAGCAGATGAGTAGTTATGTCAGAGATCATATAACCTGCAAACCCCCTAAATATTTACTATCTTGTCCTTTACTGAAAGGGCTTTCCTGATCTCTCAGTTGGTAAAGAATCAGCCTATAATGCAAGAGACCCTGGTTCCGTTTCTGGATAGGGAAGACCCCCTGGAGAAGAGAATGGCTATCCACTCCAGCATTCTTGGGCTTCCCTTGTGGCTCGCTGGTAAAGAATCTGCCTGCAATGTGGGAAACCTGGGTTCAATTTCTAGAGAAGGGAAAGGCTACCCACTCCAGTATTCTGGCCTAGAGGATTCCATGGACTGTACAGTCCATGGGATCTCATTTGCCCAGCCATAGCCTTTACTGAAAGCATTTGCCCAGCCATAGCCTTGACTATGGAGTCTGCACCCTTTTCTACCACTCAAATGCCACTAACCTCTGCCAGGATCTAGTCACATCAATGCAAAGCCTCGTTCTTTTCTACATGGCATCCATTCATATTTATTTTGTATATGTTTAAAGCTTTGCTAGATTATTCTTGGGAAAGTAAAGGAATGTGATATCATGAAGAGTAAATAGGAGCTGCTAAGGGAGAAAAGAGCATAGCTAAGAGGCCTCTAATGCTGTGTCTCCTGAGGACGTCCTTTCATTAGACAGTGGCTCATTGCAAATTTATATGCCAAAGTCCTAACCCGAGGACCTCAGAATGTGACCTTATTTTAATATAGGGTTGTTGCAGATGTCATTGGTTAAGGTAAGGCCAGGTGGCACAATGGTAAAGAATCCGCCAGCCAGTGCAGGAGACACAGGTTCTATCCCTGGGTCGGGAAGATTCCTTGGAGAAGGGAATGGTTACCCACTCCAGTATTCTTGCTGGGAAATCCCATGGACAGAAAAGCCTTGTGGCTTATAGTCTATGGGGTCGCAAAGAGTCAGACATGACTGAGTGACTGAGCGTGCACACACACAGGTCACCACAGTGGGTCCCTAATCCCATAAGACTGTTGTCCACATAAAAAGGGTGAATTGGATGATGTGTAGGGAAAATGCCATGTGAAGATGGCAGAGATGGGGTGATGCAACCAAAGCCACAGGACACCAAAGATTGCCTGCAAACCACTAAAAGCTAGGGGAGAGGTCTGGCACAGGTTCTCCCTCCCAGCCCTACTAACACCTTGATCCTGTACTGCCAGCCTCCAGGACTCTGAGACAATAAATTTCTGTTTTAGCCATTCAGCACTGGTACTTTGTTACAGTAGCCACAGCAAATTAATAAACACAAGTACAAAGTTTCCCACATAGATGTTCCTTGCTGGCAGTGATCATCTCCCTGTGGACCACTTTTATTCCTAGAGGGACAGAACTCACAGTCTCAGAGTCTTTATTTTTCTCTCTCTCAAAAAATTCCAACTCAACAGGCAAGGCTTCCAACACCTAACCTTTAGCTCTGGGACTGCCTGTTTCCAACAATTCTTCTTCCTTTGACAAAGACTCTAGAATGGTCGCAAGATCTATTTTTTATGTCCACAGAGTGGACAAACCAAAAATGCTTTGTCATCTTTCTAACTCAGACTCATCTTGAAGGTTTACTCATAAGCTGTAGAAGTCGTTAATCTGCTCTGAAAATTCCGTATCCATTGCAGTTGCCAACAGGAGTATCCCAGACTCCCAAGAGGCCAGGAGTTACAGCCACTGACCTAAAAATCTGTGTGCTCATCAAACTTTGTGTGTTGGTTCGGTTCTGTTTGGGCTTCCCTTGTGGCTCAGACAGTAAAGAATCTGCCTGCAATGCAGGAGACCCAGGTTCAATCCCTGGGTCGGGAAGATTCCTTGGAGAAGAGAATGGCCACCCACTCCAGTATTCTTGCCTGGAGGATTCCATGAATGGCAGAACGTGGCAGGCCACAGTCCTTGGGGTCCCAAAGAGTTGAACACAATTGAATGACTAACACTGTCCCACTGTCAGTTCTGTTTAAAAGTACTACATTTCTAAGACCATCAGGTCACAATAAAATTTTTATCTTCAAATATTAAAAATTAAACTAGTGGTTTGCGTGTGGGTCCATGAAATTGTTTGATTTTGAAAGAGAGCCCCTTATACTTAAACAAGGCCTCTATTTTAAAGGAATGAATAGCAATCTTCATTTTAAAAATTATTGATTCTCCCAACCCTTCCCTTATTTGCATGTATTATAAACGTCCTAAACATAGGTAGCAGGCACTCTGCTAGACACTAGGACAAAGAAAGGAATGGGACACTGTCCCCAAGGGTCTCAGAGTCTAGTGGGAAGAAAAGATAAGGAAGTCGAGATGGACCACAGAGAAGCCAGTGGTGGGTTGGAAGCCTGTGCCATGGGAGGAGAGAAGTAGACATCCAACTCAGCATGAAAGGGTTAGGTCAGCACAAGGCATTGGAACAGGCTTCAGAGTTGTAAATGTTTAAATGGGAGTTACTTTGATAGCAAAGCAAGGGCTTTACAGAGAGAAGGAAAAAATGTTATCAACTTTGTGAGCACCTGCTCTATGCCAGCATCATGCCAAATATATTTCACACATTTATGTATCACTGTGACCTTCTGAGACAGGTACTGCAATTAAATTTTTTACTGTAGTAAACTGTAGTAAAATGTAGATAACATAATACAACTTTAAAGGGTACAGTTCAATGGCATTAGGTACATTCATACTGCTGTGCAACCATCCCCGTTCAATTCCAGAACTTGTTCATCTTCCCAAACTGAAACTCAGAACCTACAAAACAACTAACTCCCCACTCCACCACCCTCCAGCCCCTGGCAACCTCCATGTTACTTTTGGTCTCTATGAATACGACTATTCTAGATAATTCACACAAGTGTAATCATACCATGTTTGTTTTTTCATAACTGGCTTATTTCAATCCTCATAATGTCTACAAGGTTCATCCATATTATAGTGTGCCTCAAGATTTCATTCCTTTGATCCCATTGTATGTATACGCCCCACGTTGTTGATCCATTCATCCGGCAAAGGTTGCGTGGGTTGTTCCCACCTTTTGGTTTTTGTAAATTACGCTGCTGTGAAAATGGATGGCCACATATCTGTCCAAGTTCCTGATTTCAGTTATTTTGTTTATTCCCAGAAGGGGAAATGTGGACTCCTATGGCAATTCTGGAATTACCCGCGAAAACAGATTCTTAAGTTTTTTCAAAAATGGCCATACTGTTTTTTCAGAGGCTGCCACTATTTTACATTCTCCGAAGCAATGCCCACTTTCTCCACATTCTTGCAAGGGCTTGCCATTTTCTATTTTTTGGATATTGGCTATCTTAAGGGGTTTGAAGTGGAATTACACTATGGGGAGACAGGTACCATTATTATTAACATTTTTTTTTTTTAAGATGAGAAAATGAAAGCTTAGTAACTTGCTTATGGTCATCTAGCCAATACATGGCACATGCAGAATTTTAGCCTGAGTCCATTCTACTTTGGCTCTGTGTTCCTAAGCATGATACCAGATTGCCTGGTGGGGACCTGGGAGAGAACCCAGGAAGCTTGGGGAATGTAAATAAAGGAGACAGTGTTGGGAGAGGAGGTTGTGAATGGGGATGAGACTGTATGAGTATGCAGGGGTCAGATCATAAAGACATTTGTGTTTTTTCCTGGAAAAAATTTCAGTTCTTATAAACAACTTGGAAACGTAAAATGTATATGGTAATCATGTAAATCTAAGAATACATGAGATGAGCCCATAAAAAACCCAAAAGGAAACATGAGATTAGCCCATTAAAAAAAACCAAAATCTGTGTTTCTCAGAAATGTAATCAGAATAGCTGTAGGTTAAGGCCTAATGTAAGGAATAACTTATTTTTCCATCAAAGTACAACTGAAAATAACCAAGAAAAATAAGATGTTGGCTTCACATTTTTCCATTTGTACTAAGTAAAGATATTTTGGGGCATCTTATGGAAAATATAACCTCAAGGGTTAAGGGGGCATTCACCAGGCATCTCAGCAAATTCCTATTGGGAATCTTGTGCTTGTATGAGGCAAGGCCCCCAGGCTGTGGTCCTAAATGAAGGACCTAGAAGGAAGGAAACCCCACTGTATACTTCAGGTTTCAAACTATCTAGGCATGTGCAGACAGTGTGCACAGTGGAGTAGGGAAGAGAGGGATCTCTCTATGGGAGGGGCTGGAACCCAGTGGTCAGAAGTCAAGGTGCTCTGGGGACCCCTGAACCTGTGGCTGGTGGATTGAGTAGGAGGCATTTGCTACGCTAATAGTGCTATCAGCAATCTAGCCCAGAACAATGACCAAACCTGACTTCCTCAACAAGGTGGAAACATATATGTGTAAATGAAGAGACAGAGGAATAGTAGCTGAGAGTACAGGCATTAAGTAAATGGTTATACACCAAGGCAGATCTAATACAACATGTTGTAAAAGAGCTCAGAGCAGGTGGTGATGTTATATCTTAGCTCAGTTACATGAGATGCCAGAAAGGGTGGAGCCATCATATATCACTAGGACAAATCTTGCTTTCGGAACCTGCCCCAAATGGGCTTCCCTGGGGGTTCAGTGGTAAAGAATCTGCCTGCCAATGCAGGAGATGTGAGTTTGATCCCTTGATTGGAAAGGTCCCCTGGAGAAGGAAACGGCAACACACTCCAGAATTCTTGCCTGGGAAATCCCATGACCAGAGGAGTCTGGCAGGCTACAGTTCATGGGATAGCAAAAGAGTCAAACACAATTTAGTGACTAAACAACAACCACAAAATGATCAAATGGAAGTTTGCAAACCTGAGTGATACTTCGGTCATGTGACATGACAGTGAAGTGGATTAACTGCTAACGAGTGAGTGGGACTCCGGTAATACGCCAGCATCTTTTTGTCTAGTTGTGTCTTCTTGGTAAGATTATAATGCTGTAATAAAAGCTATATATGACAAACCCACAGCAAGCATTACCCTCAGTGGTGAAAAATTGAAAGCATTTCCCCTAAAATCAGGAACAAGACAAGGGTGCCCACTCTCACCACTACTATTCAACATATTTTTAGAAGTGTTGGCCACAGCAATCAGGGCAGAAAAAGAAGTAAAAGGAATCCAGATAGAAAAAGAAGAAGTGAAACTCTCTCTGTTTGCAGATGACATGATCCTCTACATAGAAAACCCTAAAGACTGTACCAGAAAATTACTAGAGCTAATCAACGAATATAGCAAAGTTGCAGGATATAAAATTAACACACAGAAATCTCTTGCATTCCTATACACTAACAATGAGAAAACAGAAAGAGAAATTAAGGAAACAATACCATTCACCATTGCAACAAAAAGAATAAAATACTTAGGAGTATATCTACCTAAAGAAACAAAAGACTTATTCATAGAAAATTATAAATCACTGATGAAAGAAATCAAAGAGGACACAAACAGATGGAGAAATATACCGTGTTCATGGATTGGAAGAATCAATATTGTCAAAATGGCTATACTACCCAAAGCAATCTATAGATTCAATGCAATCCCTATCAAGCTACCAATGGTATTTTTCACAGAACTAGAACAAATAATTTCACAATTTGTATGGAAATACAAAAAACCTCGAATAGCCAAAGTAATCCTGAGAAAGAAGAATGGAACTGGAGGAATCAACCTGCCTGACTTCAGACTCTACTACAAAGCCACAGTCATCAAGACAGTATGGTACTGGCACAAAGAAAGAAATATAGATCAATGGAACAGAATAGAAAGCCCAGAGATAAATCCACGAACCTATGGTCACCTTATCTTCGACAAAGGAGGCAAGGATATACAATGGAAAAAAGACAACCTCTTCAACAAGTGGTGCTGGGAAAACTGGTCAACCACCTGTAAAAGAATGAAACTAGAACACTTTCTAACACCATACACAAAAATAAACTCAAAATGGATTAAAGATTTAAACGTAAGACCAGAAACTATAAAACTCCTAGAGGAGAACATAGGCAAAACACTCTCTAACATAAATCACAGCAGGATCCTCTATGACCCACATCCCAGAATATTAGAAACAAAAGCAAAAATAAACAAATGGGACCTGATGAAACTTAAAAGCTTTTGTACAACAAAGGAAACTATAAGCAAGGTGAAAAGACAGCCCTCAGATTGGGAGAAAATAATAGCAAATGAAGCAACAGACAAAGGATTAATCTCAAAAATATACAAGCAACTCCTCCAGCTCAACTCCAGAAAAATAAATGACCCAATCAAAAAATGGGCCAAAAAACTAAACAGACATTTCTCCAAGGAAGACATACAGATGGCTAAAAAGCACATGAAAAAATGTTCAACATCACTCATTATCAGAGAAATGCAAATCAAAACCACAATGAGGTACCATTACACGCCAGTCAGGATGGCTGCTATCCAAAAGTCTACAAGCAATAAATGCTGGAGAGGGTGTGGAGAAAAGGGAACCCTCTTACACTGTTGGTGGGAATGCAAACTAGTACAGCCGCTATGAAAAACAGAGTGGAGATTTCTTAAAAAGCTGGAAATAGAACTGCCATATGACCCAGCAATCCCACTTCTGGGCATACACACCGAGGAAACCAGATCTGAAAGAGACATGTGCACCCCAATGTTCATCGCAGCACTGTTTATAATAGCTAGGACATGGAAGCAACCTAGATGCCCATCAGCAGACGAATGGACAAGGAAGCTGTGGTACATATACACCATGGAATATTACTCAGCCATTAAAAAGAATTCATTTGAATCAGTTCTAATGAGATGGATGAAACTGGAGCCCATTATACAGAGTGAAGTAAGCCAGAAAAATAAAGACCATTACAGTATACTAACACATATATATGGAATTTAGAAAGATGGTAATGATAACCCTATATGCAAAACAGAAAAAGAGACACAGATGTACAGAACAGACTTGTGGACTCTGGGAGAAGGCGAGGGTGGGATGTTTCAAGAGAACAGCATCAAAATATGTATATTATCTAGGGTGAAACAGATCACCAGCCCAGGTTGGATGCATGAGACAAGTGCTCAGACCTGGTGCACTGGGAAGAGCCAAAGGGATCGGGTCGAGAGGGAGGTGGGAGGGGGGACCGGGATGGGGAATACATGTAAACCCATGGCTGATTCATGTCAATGTATGGCAAAAACCACCGCAATATTGTAAAGTAATTAGCCTCCGACTAATAAAAATAAATGAAAAAAAAAGAAAGAAAATGAAAAAAAAAAAATAATGCTGATGTTGATGTTCCAGTGTTTTGGGAAATTGAGTGAAGCCTCCTCTCCTTGCCCTATGCTGGCTCCTCCAAATCCTAGGCATGTGAAAATAACCATGGCCAAAGGCTGTGTGTTGTGAAGATTTAACTTTACCTAAAGCAAGGTCTCACATCTCCCTTTGGCTTCTGAGCTTCTGGAGTGGTAGAGTTGTGACACCTTAAAAATCTCTTTAGAAACCACATGGAGAATTGAAGAAGCACAGGACATGCTTTGTGGGGGCTTCCCTGGTGGCTCAGTGGTAAAGAATCTGCCCGCAATGCAGGAGACGAGTGTTCAGAAGCTAGGTCAGAAAGATTCTCTGGAGAAGGAAATGGCAACCCACTCCAGTATTCTTGCCTGGAGAATTCCATGGACATAGGAGCCTGGCAGGCAACAGTCCACGGGGTTGCAAAGAGTCAGACATGACTTAGGGACTAAAACCACTACCACCACCCAGGACATGTTTTGTAAAGAAGGAGTAAGGGAATCTGAGAGTTTTTTAAGTCTCTGGAAAAGAAGAGACTTAGGGAGGACTTCAACAGTGTCTTTAAATCCCAAAACTATGGAAAATACTTTTTATCTGTCTTGAGGTGAAAACAAAAAGAAGTGGACTTGCTTCGTTGCTTTCAGTCACTCATAGGAAGAGCTAAGATGCAAGGAAGAGGCAGCTGAGGATAACTGGGTATGGAGAGTAGGATTGTGGGGGATAACCTCAGAGCGCAGCAGCTAATAATGACAATAGTAATAGATACCACCTGCTCTATGCTATGCTGCTCAACTGTATGGTACTCTATTTATCTGTGAATATTGATCGAACCTCTGCTCCAGAGTTTATGCTAGACTCAAGGGCTACAGTGATGAGCAAAAATATGTATATTTCCACCATACTCTGGGTGGGGCGGGGCAGGTCCTCTGAGTGACTTATGGGATGAGTCAGAAATAAATGAGGTGTGTACATATATCATTACAATGTCCATGAGAATGTATAAATGCCATTAGAGTGTAAAATAAGCACAGCTGATGGGCTTTGGGATGTTAGGAATGCTCACCCTTCTCTATTAGGTTTTCTTATTCACATTCCACTGAGGAGGAAATGGGGGCTCAGAGAGGTTAAGTCATTTTTCCAAGAGTGCATAGCAATCAATGGGCACAGCTGAGATTTCTGTCTACCTATCCAGGTCTGTCTGATCCCAAAGGCTTTTCTCTCAATCTCCTGACTCCAGACTGTCAGTTGAGAGACTGGAGAAAGGCCAAGTTGATCTGTTTTACCCTGGTGTGACCTGAAGGCCTTCCGATCATTCATAATCTACCTTTCCTGCCCTGTCTTGGAGTGGATTATAACGCCCCTCCCAACATGCCCTCAGACTGTCATTCTTTCTTCCTCTGCCCCTCCTATACCTACATGACCCTGCCAGGAGTACGCAGCCCTTTCTCCAGGCCCTGCCAGGTTGGAAATAAAGCTGAGACCAGCAAACCTGGGCACCTTTCCCAGCGCACAGCAGTCCTCAAGCGTCTCTGTTCCTGGCCTCTTCAAGGCAGACAGCACCGATGTCTGTCTGAGTCAGTGTTTGCACATGTGTGAAGCGGCTCTTGTGTGTGCATCCCACCTTGCTTGGGAGGTGCTTGCTGATATCTGCATTCAGGACAAACATACAAACGCTTTCGTGCACATGTGGAAAAGCACACATATGTTCAAGCTCATGATAGTCATCCGCGCTTGTGACAAGTGTTTGTAGCAGGAGGCCAAGGGTCATCAGTCTGCCGGCCTATTTTGGGAAGGGCTTAGGCAGGAGGCTTGGGAGCCCATTCAAAGCAACACAGAGTATTTTCTCTTCTGCGGATTTAGGGACTGGGCTGGTTCTTGGAGCAGAAGGAAGCTGGATCTGGAAGGGAGAGAAGACTCCACGTTCCTTACGTGGGGCCACAGGCTGTTTTGGGGTTGTGCTGGGAGAGGTGGCTGTGAAGTGGGGAAGAGCAGCTGAAAACCCCGGGGGTGTGCCCCATTGCCACGTGATGCTGCCCTTCCCAGGTCAAGGTGCAGCCCAGGACCCAGCTCCTAGGACATCCCAGCTGATGGCGGGCGGCCCTGATCTGCCGTACTTCCCTTCCCAGTATGCAGGGCAATGACTTATTGCTTACCTGTATTACTGACTTCTCACAGACAGCTGTGAGGCCTGGGGTTATTGTGCCCACCTTATAGATGAAGGGACAGACTCGGTGAGCTCTGTTTGCCCAAGGTCACACAGGTCAGTCAGGCAGGGCAGGAACTTAAACCCAGACTTGTTGGACCTCAAAGGCTGTGAGTCATCTAAACTCTGTTCCATGGACTCCCCCAAATAGCCCCTGTTCATGGAAGAACCTGCAGGGGGTGCCGTGACCTGTGCAGGGACAGGCAGCTTGTGAGTGATGGATCAGGGACCGTATGGGGACCCCTCGCTTCCACCCACCCCACTCTGGCCCCTCATTTAGTCTCCCACACTTCGCTCCTGCACCTGCTCCGTGGCTGGGACACCTTGGTCCAGAGCTCATTGCTGATGTTCCTCACAGAGAGTCTGCATCTAGTGGGCTCCTGATGACCTCCTCGAAGCTGTCAGAGGGCAGGGAGCGGCTTTGCTCTTCTCCAACAAGCCTGTGCTTGGGGAAGGAGGAGGGAGGCAAAGAGGGGCCTAGGACCCTTCCCTTGTCTGAGAGGGACCTGTTGGGTCTGAGATGTTGTCCCTCCAGCAGTCAATGGGCTGATAAGGGGCCAGTTGAGAACCAGTGTTCAGTGCCTGCAGGTGAGTCAGAGCCTGTGGGAATGGAGGGGCCTGGGCCTTGGTGGCAGGGTCTGGAGGGGTTGGCTGGTGGGTGCCAGGCCCCGGGGAATCAAGCCCCGCAAGCCAGCTTGGCTGGTCACCAGAGCTGTTTTCTTTGTCACCAGGTGCTATGCTGGAGGCCAGAATGAGCTATCAGAGTCCAGAAGGCATCCACCCACTATAAAGATACTGTGGCTGGAGGCACTGTTGGGGTTAAACGTGAATAGAAACAGCCATTGAAGTGCAAAGGCAGGAGATGTCCTAGGGCAGTGCTGTCCAACAGACAGAATGCAGATCACATGCATAATCTTAAATTTTCTAGCATGTGTGTATATGCTAAGTCGCTTCCATTGTGTCTGACTCTTTGAGACCCTATGGACTGTGGCTCGCCAGGCTCCTCTGTCCATGGGATTCTCCAGGCAAGAATACTGGAATGGGTTACATGCCCTCCTCCAGGAAATCTTCTGGACCCAGGGATCGAACTCATGTCTCATATATCTCCTGCATTGGCAGTGGTTTTTTACCACTAGCACCACCTGGGAAGCCTCAAATTTTCTAGCAGTCACACTTGAAACATGTAAAAAGAAACAGGTGAAATGAATTTCAATATTGTATTTTATTTAAATAGATGTATTCAAAATCATATAACTACAACATGTGATCAATCACAGAAATTACAAATGAGCTGCTTTACATTCTGTCTTCATAGTAAGTCTTTGAAACTTGGTGTATATTTTTCACTTACAGCTCATCTGCCCTCAGACCGGCCAGCGGTTAATCAGAACCTCCTTGGCCTCCACCTTTGTTCCCCATCTCCAGAACCAACCCCATGGCCTTTGTGTCCCTGATGGCCCAACCAGAATTCATGCTGCTGCTGGGGCCTCTGGGCTGTGTGGGGAAGAGGGTTTGAGACAGAAACTGGAAGGCCATGAAGTGGGGACAGGTTGGCATGAGGAGTCTGGGACAGAATGGGGAAAACACACGAGCCCCAGGCACTGGCACGAGCAGATAGATGAGCTGGCGGCCGCTCACGCCCAGTGGAGCGGTGGGAGAGGGACACAGTGGTCAGGAGCCCGCAGGCCCGCACTGCCTGCCCGACACACTTCCTTCGGCCTTTTCACTTTCATCTAACACCCTACAGTCTGGCTGACTTTTGTCCTCTCACCTCAGTGCTGCTGACTTCTTTGTTTTTCTTTCTTTTGTTTGACGTTCTAGAGAGGACAGCTTTGTTTTCAGTGATTTGACTAAGTCACAGCCGGAGCCCGGGTTTGTTTGTTATGAGACTGCTGCTCAGTTTCAGGAAACTACTCACTCCGCCGCTCTCCTCTCCCCCATTATCCACTCCTCCTGTGCCTGAATGGGCTGAGTCTCCTGGTTCCCAGGGCACCCTCCAGGCCCCGGGGGGATGAGGAAGGGCGCTTCCACCTCAAAGTGCAAGGGTAAGCTGGGGCCCTCTTCTTTTCTCCTGACCGAGGTGGGAGGGGGCCAGTGAGCTTAGGGTCAGCTATGTGCCTCTCTCTTCACTCTGCGATGTGCTGTCCTGGGTCCCACTGCAATCCCCAGGTCACTGTGCCCCCGAAGGTGAGTGGGTAGGAGAGTTTAGCCCAGTCTGATCTTTATGGTGGAATCAAATGAACTATATGGACATTATATATTCTTAATATGTAATGTGTGTTTATATTAATTTTATATTCAGTTCAGTCAGTTCAGTTCAGTCACTCATTAGTGTCCGACTCTTTGAGACCCCATGAATCACAGCACGCCACGCTTCCCTGTCCATCACCAACTCCTGGAGTTTACTCAAACTCATGCCCATCGAGTCGGTGATGCCATCCAGCCATCTCATCCTCTGTCTCCCCCTTCTCCTCCTGCCCCAATCCCTCCCAGCTTCAGGGTCTTTTCCAATGAGTCAACTCTTCGCATGAGGTGGCCAAAGTACTGGAGTTTCAGCTTCAGCATCAGTCTTCCAATGAACACCCAGGACTGATCTCCTTTAGGATGGACTGGTTGGATCTCCTTGCAGTTCAAGGGACTCTCAAGAGTCTTCTCCAACACCACAGTTCAAAAGCATCAATTTTTCGGCACTCAGCTTTCTTCACTGTTCATCTCTCACATCCATACATGACCACTGGAAAAACCATAGCCTTGACCAGATAGACCTTTGTTGGCAAAGTAATGTCTCTGCTTTTTGATATGCTATCTAGGTTGGTCATAACTTTCCTTCCAAGGAGTAAGCGTCTTTTAATTTCATGGTTGCAGTCACCATCTGCAGTGATTTTGGAGCCCCCAAAAATAAAGTCTGACACTGTTTCCACTGTCTCCCCATCTATTTCCCATTATAGTATACATTTATATGTATTTATATAATATATATTCTATAAATATAATTATATGTTAATCTATATTTTTATTCATATCAATGTATATATATCAACTATAATGTTCTTGTAGTTATTTAACTAAAAACACTGTAGATGTACTCTATTATATATGGCACTGTAGCACTACATTGTTCATTATCTATGTTATAAAACACATTTTACTATACAGGGTTGATATAAATATACAAATATAGTGCACCTGCAATTTAATTTAAGGGGTGTTTCACTATATCTCACTTTTGGCCTTACATTCTCCCTAAAAATTTATTCCTCATGTTAAAAAAGTTATAAATTGTATTCAACAATTCCTCTCAAGCTAGTGGGTATTAGAATCACCTGGAGAACCTGCTAAAGCATATTTCTGAGCCCCACCTCAAAGATTTTGACTCTGGTGAGACTCATGACATGAGTCTGGAAAGCTCTAGAATGCTTGCAGGCGATGCTGAGGCTCTGGGTCCTTGGAGTGCAGTAGCAGTGTTTTAACTAATGTCCACACTGTGTTTACTAGTGTCATGCCATGCTCTTCTTTCTAAACACTGCCAATATCAACCACCAGTCCTTGGGACCATCCTGGGAGGTAGAGACTCATCATCCTCATTGTACAGATGGGGAAACAGGTGTAAAGAGGCTAAGTGACTTCCTGATGGTACCATAGCCAGGAGTCATTCATACTTGAAACCTGTCTCATGTCTCTATAGGAATCCAAGCCTCCCTGATCATGTCCCTGGATGCTTGCCTAGGACTCTGGAGTGTGGGCAGGCAAGCTCTGGGCATCTGTTGCTCTGGCCCCAAAAGTTGGCATGAGCACTGGAAACCCCTTCCCATGATCTGGTGATGGCTCAGTTTCTCTGGATGTCCAGGAGCAGTTGAGGCAGAGTCTGCAAGGTGTGCTGTGCATGCTAAGTCACTCCAGTCGTATCCTACTCTTTGTGACCCCATGAACTGTAGCCCGCCAGGCTCCTCTGTCCATGGGGTTCTCCAGGCAGGAATACTGGAGTGGGTTGCCGTGCCCTCCTCCAGGGGATCTTCTCGACTCAATGATCGAACCCATTTCTCCTGCAGCTCCCTCACTGTAGGCAGTCTTTACCACTGAGTCACTGGGGAAGACCCTCAGCCAGGCATAGCTGCTGCTTAAAACAAAGACTGCAAATTCATATGCCGACAGTGCGCAGACTCTAAACGAGAGACTCCAGTGAGATTTAAGAAAATGCTTTCCTTTGAACCACTCCTCTCGGCCTATTTGTTTTTCCACTTTTGATAGATATGTAGACAGAAGAAATATTTTACATTTATTTCAACTCTATTATAGAAAAGCAAAGCATAAAAACCTATTATAAAGTGCAGTGACTACTTGGTCTCCTTTGGGAGTGGATAGTAATTAGGGAGTGGTGGGGACGAGGACAAACTGACCTGCCTACAGGGAATGACAGCTGCTCACTTCCAGTCAGTTGTTGCCAAAGGCCAATTTCAAGAGAAGCTAAAATCCAGATTTTTAAGGGATATATCTTGATTTTTAAATTTTGGTAACTACAAATACATACACAGGTACACACACACACACACACACACACACACACACACACAGGGCTTCTCTTGATGGCTCAGAGGATAAAGAATCCATGTGCAATGCAGGAGACTTGGGTTTGATCTTTTGGGTTTGAGACTTGGGTTTGGATCTTGATTGGAAAGATCCCCTGGTGAAGGGAATGGTAACCTACTCCAGTATTTCTTGGAAAGTTCCATGGACAGAGGAGCCTGGTAGGCTACAGTCCATGGGGTCACAAAGAGTCAGACAAGATTATGCGCACACACACACATACACAGCCTGCTGAATGATGGAGCAAAAATGAATTTAACAATATATGACTAGATTATAGGAGGAAAACTGCAAAACTCTGATGAAAGAAGTGAAAGATTTAAATAAATTCAGAGATATTTTATGTCCATGAATAGGAAGACTCAATATTGTTAAAATGTTAGTTCTTCCCAACATGATCCATAGATTCAATGCAATTCCATTCAAAATCTTAGCAAGTTATTTTGTGGGCTATTGACAAACTGATTCAAAAGTTTATATGGAAAAGCAAGAGCCTCAACACAAAATTAAAGAACAAAGCTGGAGGAATGAACCTTCCTGACTTCAAGATTTATTACAATGTGACAGAAATCAAAACTGTGGTACTGGTGGAAAAAAACAGACAATAGATCAGTAGAGTGAAATACAGAGCCCAGAAATACACCCACACAATACAGTCAACTGATCTTTAACAAAGGAACAAAGACAATTCAGTGGAGAAAGTCTTCTTAATAAATGATGCTGGACCAAGTGAGTATCCACATCCAAAAAAAAAAAAAAAAATACATCTAAACACAGACCTTACACCTTTCACAAAAATCACTTCAAAATGAATCACAGACCTAAATTCAAAACACAAAATTATATAACTCCTAAAAAAAAAATCAAGGTTACCTTGGGTTTGGTGATGACTCTACAAGAAAAACACAATCCATGAAAAATTAATGATTTAGACTTCACTCTCTTTTGCAAGTTTCTCTGCAAAATATAGTGTTAAGATACACAAACTACAAACTGAGAAAAAAAATCTTTTAAAAACAGATATCTGATAAAGGACTTTCTATGCAAAATCTACAAAGAACTCTTAAACTACCAAAATGTTCCTCAGTAGGTGAATGGATAAACTGTGAAATAAACACAATGAAATTTTACCAAAAAATTTAGCTACAACACTGTTTACAATAGCTAGGACATGGACACAACCTAGATGTCCATCGGCAGATGAATGGATAAGGAAGCTGTGGTACATATACACAATGGAATATTATTCAGCTATATAAAGGAATGCATTTGAGTCAGTTATAATGAGATGGATGAAAGTGGGGCCTGTTATACAGAAAGAAGTAAGTCAGAAAAAGAAACACCAAAACAGCATATATATGGAATTTGGAAAGACAGTAATGACAACCCTATATGCAAGACAGCAAAAGAGACACAAATGTAAAGAACAAATTTTGGACCATGTGGGAGAAGGAGAGGATGGTACCATTTGAGAGAATAGTATTGAAACATGTATATTACCGTGTGTGAAATAGATGACCAGTGCAAGTTTGATGCACGAAGCAGGGCACTCAAAGTTGGTGCTCTGGGACAACCCAGAGGGATGGGGTGGGAGGGAGGTGGGGAGGAGGTTCAGGATGGGGGGACCCCTGGCTGATTCATATCAATGTATGGCAAAAACCACCACAATATTGTAAAGTAGTTAACCTCCAATTAAAATAAATAAATAAAATTTTAAAATTAGCTACTAAAAATTAACACTAAAACAATAGCTATTAAGTCATGAAGTGAAATGGAGGAAACAATGCATATTACTCAGTAAAAGAAGTCAGTCTGAAAAGACTACATACAGTATGATTCCAAATATATAATATTCTGGAAAAGGCAAAACTACAGAGATAGTAAAAAAAAAAGAAAAGAAAAGAAATCAGTGGCTATAAGGTGTTTGAAGTGAGAGAGAGCAAAAGATGCAGCAGAGGGAATTTTTAGGGCAGTGAAAGTACTCTATGTAATACCATAATCGTAGGTACCTGCCATCATACAGTTGTTGAAACCCATGAACTGTGGACTTTGGTTATAATGATGTATCAATGTCGGTTTATTGAGTGTAACAAATGGTGGGAGATGTGGATGATGGGAGAGGTTGGTGGGAACTCTGTACTGTCCAGTGAATTTTGTTGTGAACCTAAAACTACTCTAAAATTTAAAGTATATTAATTTCTAAAAATTAGAAAGTGCTCTCTGACCTTTTTATTTTCCTTTAATAAAGCTGTCTAGAGAAGATTGGGCCCCACTCTCGGCACTCCCTGCCTGTTGCCCTGTTGGGTCTATGGTGGTGATGAGTTTATGGAGTGAAGCTACAGACAGTTAACTGGCTGTTTCTGAGCCAAACAGAGCTAAAGATGATTACACTGAATTCTAGTTATTTGTGGCAGCTATGTTCTAGAGAGTCACCATTAACACTGAATTAGTGAATACTGAATCATTGTTCTTAGGAGAAATATACATATTAGATAGACATATATAGTAGAGAGATGGAGGCTGTGTTTTCAGAGGCCAGAGGACCTGGGGTGAGCAGGGTGCCCACCAGGGTTTGTGTAAAGCAGAAAATCAGATCTGAAATCCAAGCTTTCCCTTCCCAAAGAACGCATTTCCTTCAATAGCATTAGGGCTGTTCCCTAGACTAGCAATGAGAGTAACTCCAGCACTCACTGTCTGTCAGGCATCAGACTCTTTGCTCCACCTCTTGCTCCATCCAGGAGGGTCCGGAGGTTGGCACCCACATTGAGGCTTCGGTGGTCAGAGGCCCTCACAGCTCCTCGGAGCTCTGTACCAGAAGAGACGTGAGGCACTTGGATGGAGAGCAGGCTCTCTGGTTAAGGCGACAGGAGAGAGGAACCCTGGAATTAGGGGGTCTGCAGTGTGACAGAGCTGGAAGGGGTCTTAGCAGACCTCCAGAAGGATTCCAGGTGGGAGAAACTGAGGCCCGGAGAGCAGAAGGCACATTAGGGGACTGCTGGAATTAACCTCAGGCTAATTAACCTGGTGGTTCAGTGGTAAACAATCCGCCTGCAATGCCTGAGACAAAGGGTTGGATCTCTGGGTTAGAAAGACATTCTGAAGGAGGGTATGGATGCCCACTCCAGTATGCTTGCTTGGAGAATCCCATGGATAGAGGAAGCTGGTGGGCTAGTCCATAGGGTCACACAGAATCGGACTTGACTGAAATGACTTAGCACACATGCACGGAATTCACCTCTGACCTACTAGAAGCCTCAGCAGTGTGCTACCGAACCAGATCTTTTGTTATGCAAATGTGACTCTCCTCCCTTACCAGAAGGCTCTGTCAGCCTCCCCACTGGGCCCTGAATTTCCCCAGGACTTTGCTTTCTCCTCCAGAAGGCCCATCTACATGGGACACTAACTCCTGTCCATCACAAGCTGCAAGTACCCAGGGGAAGTTACAACCCCCTCGTGGGCAGAGTGTTGGGGGTGGTGGGCAGGTGAAAGTTTCTCTTCTGAGAAGGCAGGTCAGCTGGGGAGTCCACCGTGTCTAGACTACACTGGCTGGGGTGGGAGGGGCCCTGTGCAGAGCTATAGCGATGGCAAGGGCTTGTGTCCAGGGCAGACTGGAGCTGGCTGGATTTCCACAGAAAGCAAGGGCCTGGAGCTCTGAGCTCAGAGGCTTAGCTCCCACCACCGCAAGGATCGGGGGCAGCAAAGTGTGTGTGATCGAGGGGGCTTCCTCCAAAGGCTCCTGTCTCCACTCTTGGGTAGTGAGGGGCCAGGCTACAGAGTCAGTTTGGGTTCGAGAGGAGTGCACAGGTGAGGGAAGTGTGAGTGTAGTGTTGCTTAGCAGCCAAAAAAGACAGGGAAATACATACACAAACCACCTCTCCAAACCTCTCCTGCACTGGAGGCTTGCATCCCTGGGACCGACCCCTAGAAGGATGCTCACTGTCGTCTACAAGATCCCAGCTCCAGCCGGGCCCCCGCCCCTGCTCTGCTGATTGGCTCTGAACTTGTTCTGGCTTCTGTCAAGGGCGCGGCTTCTGGATGGTGGACCCAGGCCCATGGATCGCCTAGGCCAAGACAGCAGCCGTGGGAACCCAACATGATCACCCATGCCTGTCAGAGAGTGAGGGCTGTCACTGTCTCCAGATGCGGTGGCCACTACCTGGAGTGTGGGCTGCGGGCTACCAGGAGGCCAGGGATTCTGTGGCAAGCAGGTGAGCGACTGAGCATGCACACATGCACGCCGGCAGTAGCATTCAGCCAAATTGACAACCACTATTCTAGCAAGTCATCTGTGTATAGTGACTTCTCCCCTTCAAGGGTCCCCACCCACCCTTCCTATCTGCCACTGAGGGGACTCACATGCAATACATTGTCTTTACAGTGAATGTGTGATTCTGCCCCCAAGGTGAGGGGAGAGGTCTCAGGGCTGGGCACCTGCCTACAGTCCTCGACTCACGGGGAAGCGGCAAAGGGGGCCCACTTGACATCTGAGTAGTGCCCTCCCTCCTTGGGGATCAAGCTACACAGGTGAAAAGCATGCGGGAGGTGAGGCTACTCCAGATGGTCTCATTGGGACCTGGTGCCGCCTGGGGTGATTTCGGGGCTGATGTTCCCCCGGCACCTTCAGCCTCTCTGCGGCTTCTTCTCATCTGTGCTCAACTTCTTGTCCCCCGGTCCTCCATGAACAGCGGTAGGGAGCTGGTGGGACCTGAGATGAAGGATGCACTCGGGTCTGCTCCGCAGCACTCTGCACAGAGCCGGGTGAGGCCACAGTCAGACAGCTGACAGATGGAGCCTGATGGACCGCCACCCAGCTGCATGGCTTTTCTGAATGAGGGTGGTGATTGGAGCTGTGTTGGTGGTCAGCTGCTGCAGTGGATGATGGGTAATTTGTGAGTTGGAGGGGAGAAGGTGCTGCCCCTGTGCTCAGCTTAGTGACCCTCCACTGCCTGTCACTGGAAGCCCCTACCCCAACTCTCCTATCTCCAGGCTCTGCTCCTCCCCTGGACAGGGTGCCTTGAGTAGTGGCTGTATTTGGGGTTGGAGCAAGAGGATGGCAGCAGTGTTTTTGGAGAGTGGGGACAGTTGAAGATCCCTGACCCTTTCATTTTGATTGGCCAGGAGCCAGTCTTGCTGAGGCTCACGTGGTGGAAACTCCCTTGCTAATACTGGAAGTTGCTGCCTCCCAGAACCATCTCTCCCCCAAGCAATTGGGAAATGCCTACAGAAAAAAATCATAATCTCATGGAGACCCATAACCTCCAAGACCCAGGGGCCCTGGCATCAAGGGGAATTGGGCACAGGTGCAGGGCTAGGCTGGGCTGGGAAGCTGCCTCATGAAGCTTGCAGAACCCACAGCTTTTCCACCTTTCTTGCTTCTCCCCATAAAATGGCTCTGGAATGGCCCACCCTCACTCATAAAGTAGCCCAGTGAGGTCACAGAAAAAGAGCAGGCACAAGGACAGTGAGTAGGATAATGCAAGCAAAGTGCAAACTGGCCCCACCCTCCCTTAGGTCTGTGTGGCCTCGGGTGGAACAGATGCCCGGGAAGTGACTCTGGGGCTTGTTGGATGGGGGTGAGCAGGAACACCAGGTGAGCATAAGGAGGGGTGGAGCCTGTGTGGATCTGGCCAGGTTGTCAGGGAGTCCTGGTGGGTCAAGACCACGTGGGGTTCATCTCCTTGGAATTTCTGCAGAGAAAGAGCCAGCGAGGTCAGCCTCACCGGCAGGTTGCTTGGTGGGGTGGGTATAATTCATTCTCATTTGCCCTTCAGGCAACGGAGTCACCAAGAGGTGAAGTCACTTCCTGAAGTGGAGCAGGTTGAGTGGAGGGAGGCAGGAGGAATTGGAGCCCCGGCTCCCATGACCCATCCCATGCCTTCCTCTCCTCCACACTGCGTGACACCTCCCACAGCTTGGGGCCAACCCGGGCTGGTTTTCCAGTGTGTTGTGCGTGGGATGTGGCTTTCTCCCATTCATAGGAGAGGCCCGCATACACCTGCCTGTGTGGCACAGGGTAAAGGTGCACAAGTTACTTTGTGTAAGTATAATTGTAGGTTTATGCAAAAATCAGCATAGAGGTGCATGAGTTAGCACAAGTCCTCCCACCCGCCCCTCCCCTGAAGCCCCAGGATCCCATGAAATGTTCCCTCCTCTTCATTGAGGTAAAGAGGCAAGCCCTCTCCTCCACCAGGTCTGCCTTCTCCCATTTGCTGGATCTTCATCCTGCCCATAGCTTCCAGGCTCCCGTGTTCTCTCTGATCTGCTCCTCCTCCCAGTTTTCAGTCTCTCTTTACACTGGCTCTTTCCTTCACCTACAAAGCTTGCTCAGGCCTCCATTGGTATTGAAGAACACCCACCCTTCCTTACCCAGCTTCTCCTGCATCTCCCCCTACCTCCCATCCCCGCATTCTCTTCCCTGTTGAATTTCTCAGGACAGCCTATGTCTATAACCTCCACATTCTAACACCAATGTCTTCCTCTTAGCGGCTCGCCATCTGCTTCCCCTAAAAGAGTTTCTCCCAAGACCATCCCTGATTGTGGAGTCACCAACTGCTGGCCTTTTCTCTATGCCTCCTTTTCTCTCACCAAGCCAGAGACTTCTTTTCATCTTGTGCTTAGTCGCTCAGTCATGTCCGACTCTTGGTGACCCCATGGACTGTAGCCTGCCAGACTCCTCTGTCCATGGCTATTCCCCAGGTAAGAGTACTGAGTTGGGTTGCCATGCCCTCCTCCAGGGAATCTTCCCAATCCAGGGATCGAACCCAGGTCTCCCGCATTGCAGGACTTCAATGGGCAGTGTTACTCTGATGAGCCCTCCTCGCCTACTTATAGTGTATTCCTAAACCAGAAGCTCCCGCAAGACTTGCTGGCCCGCACAGAAGCTCTCCGGGAATTGAAAAGCATCTCCAGTTTTCAGCCCTGTATCTCCTGTGTGCCTGTGACACTCATCACAGGGTAGGGCTCTATATCTTGCCCGGTGGACTGTAAGCTCTGTTGGGACATGGACTCTGTCCTGGGCACCGTGTTCATGGCTGTATGCCCAGGGCCTAGCACTGTGCTTGGCACATAAGCACCCAATATCAATTGAATCAATGAGTGAGCAAATGAATGAAGGAATGAATGAATGAAGTTGGTTGTCTCTATGTGAGGGAAGCTATGGGCTTCACAGGGAGAGTCCTCAGGTCAGTGGCCCTACATACCAAGATGCAAAGTCCTTCAGAATTCCCAGTTTGGAGCTCAGCTAGCAGCAGCAGAGCAGGGTGCTCTCAACTCTCAGGCTCCAGAGTGGAGTGGAGTGAATCTTCCCCCATATGTTATCTTTGGAGGAGCCAGAGGGGCTAAGGACAAGAAGGGCATGGGGTCAGATGGCCTGGGGTGACCCCATGTCCTGGCTCAGGAAGACGTTGGCCTTCTCTGAACTGTAGTGAATACTGAGTGGTGATTTCTACCCCATTTTTATATAGCTGGAGGAGTCCAAGGAATCATCATGACTGAATCTTCGGCAGAAGGACATAGGCTCAGGTCTGCCCAAGAGAGGCCCAGGCAGTGTGGCTGGGAGACAGGCTATGAGTGGGTATGGCCAGTGTGGTTGAAGACAGGTGCTGCAATGGGCTTGTCATGGAGCTGGGTGCTTGGGAAATGTCTTTCATGGATCAAGGACTGTGTCTTTTGGACACTTATTCTGTGCCTATATCTCTAAAGATTTTGTGTTAAATGGTACAATTTAAAGTAATTGCCAGCACTGAGATGGGGAGAAGATTCTGGGCACAGGGTCTTCAGTAAGAAGCTATGGAAAAGGATGGGGATGGAGGAGATCAGGTACCTGGGTTGGGTGTGAGGATTCAGCACTGTCTCAGTTGCAGGGAAGCTGGAATGTGGTCTTCTGGGCATGCCAGGAGCTCCTGGAGCTTGCTGTTTAATCCTGGAGGCCGTCTCTAGAAAATGGGTGCCCTCTTTTTCCTTTCAGGGCCATGGGAACAGAGAGGAAGCAGTTCACACAGGAGCAGGGGGGGGTTTAACTGGGTATGGGTCAGGACCACCCGAGTGAGGGAGAGCAGGAGGCTGTGGAGAGGCCCAGAGGTCCCGGGACTCACCACGAGCAGCAAGAAGAGAGCTGCTCTTGCTGGGGGTAGGGGGTATCCAGGGATTGGCCGAACCTATGCCAAAGGCGATTCTGAAGTTCTGCGGTAGGGTGCTTCCTAATCCACTTAAGCTGCTGTAACAAAGCTGAGAGGCTTATCAACCACAGAAACTTATTTCTCATGGTTCTGGAGGCTGGAAGGCCAAGGTCAGGGTGCCAGCATGGTTGGTTCCAGTGAGGGCCCTCTTCTGGGTTACAGTCTCCTATCATGGTGGGAAGAGGATGAGAGAGCTCTCTGTGGGGTCTCTTTGATAAGAACACAAATCCCATTCACGAGGGCTCTGTCCTCATGACCTAATCACCTCCAAAGGTCCCATCGCCTACACTGGGGTCAGGATTTATTCAATGGATTTGGGGAAAACAAACGTTCAGTCTCTAACAGGTACCAGTCCCGGTACTGCCATAGCACTGGGTCTGTAGGGATCAAAGAGGTTGTTTGAGGGGCTGGAGGGGCCTTGGGCTTTGGGGTCTCGCTTGGGATCCCCGCATGGAGATTAAGGTGGAATTAGGCTCTCTGGGCTTCCATTTTCCAGTAGGGACTGGATGGGAGGCTTCCTGTTTTAAGACTTTCAAGGAAATGGGAGACTTAGTGAGGGAAAAGCCAAAACAAGAGCTTTGAAACTGAAGCGGGAACGTGCCCAGAAGTTTGATGAACCACTTGTGTGGTAGAAGGTCAGACCATGCTGAGCCTGGTCACAGAAACCATACCTAAAGTCACACACCCCTCCCACACACCAGTAATCCCTGTGCTTGGAGCTTCTTTCTGCCCATGTGCCTCAGGCCTTCCAGCTATAAAGCGGGGGATTTTCTGGAGCTCTCATGTACTCCTCAGCAGTTCTGCCCAAGAGAGCAAGGAGAGAATGGACCTTGCAGGAAAGAAAGTCTTAGGTCCAAGAGAGAAAGGAGATGGGGAGGAGAGGTGGGGCTGAGTGTCCAGGTGGTTGATGAGGGAGACAGAGCAGGTGCTGTTACCAAAGGACAGTGTTTGGTGAACTGACTGCACTCATCACTGAGCCTGGCTATGGTTTGCCTCCTCACTCCTTCCAACTTTTCTAGACTGAGGGCATTTTCTAGAGGAAGATCCTGGCCCAGGGGGAGGAAGGAAAAATAGAAGAAGCCTGTACTCCCACAATAGCAGGACCCTGAAGCCACCCTCTGTTTCTGTTACTACTCCCCCACAACTTTCAGCCAGGCACTGAAGACTCACTTTTGTTCCCTGTGGCTTCTAAGAGAGGATTTCCAAGTCTCCATGAGTCCAACTTCATGGGCATTAAGTAAGCCTCTGCTAAGTGCCTCTTGTCTATGACCTCCATCACTGCAAGGCCACGCGTTCAATCATCCATTCCATCATCTCGTGCTGAACACTTTGTGCTGGCACTGTGCTGTGTGCTGGAGATATAGATAGAAACAGTTACTGCTGCCTTCAGGGATCACCAGCAGGCTGGGACACAGGCAAAGAAATATGCAGTGACTTCTCCAAGGAGATGAAGGCTTCGGTGTCCCTTGATGCTGGACGGGGGTGGCAATGACACGTGGGGCCTATAGGTGGCAGCAGATGCCCATCACAGCCCACAGGAGCACCTGGACCCCTGGGAGCAGGTACCAGGCCAGCACCAGGAGTGATGTGGACTCATGGAACTGGGTTTGGCAGAGAGGAAGGAAACCATCTTCAGAGAGTCTGAATACCTTGTCCTTAGACAGATGTGTTTGAGCCTAGCTCCCGATTCTTAGTTTCTTGTCCAGACACCTTCCCATAACTTTGGGGAGGTGGAATTAAAGTGACCTGGGAAACTCATAGCATCCTGGGCTGTTGCTGGGGTGAGTGCTGACATTGCACACATTGTTATGGAGCCTTCATAACAACTCTGCAATTTAGCTGTCCTTACCCTTCCCATTTTGAAGACATGGAAACTGAGGACGTAGTGACTCAGAAGTGATGGAGGAGGGATTCAAAGCAGCTGTGTCTGACCCTATTTCCATAAAAGCCCCCTGGGCCCTGCTGACAGGAAGAGTGTTCTCAGATGCCTCCAGGAAGATGTCCCCAGCAGTTGTGGGTGGAGGGGCAGGACCCCTGCTCAAATTAACTTTGAAATAGACTTTCTGCTTCGAGTCGGAGACTCCCACTTTCCTCTCAGCTGTTAGTTCTCTTTTACTTCCACTTTCGTTTCTTTCCCATTCTACTGACTGTCCCGCTGTCGTGTCAAAGAACATGGATGTTATTTTCACACCCATCCATGTAATACAAAAATGGAAACAACTTGTTGCATTTACTTTCTAGCTTACTGGTCACAAAGTGTTCCCACAATTATGATCTCACTTGATCCTCAGCCTTCTTATGAGGTGGATAATTGTACTATTCCCATTTTACAGATGGGAAAACGTGGAACCAGAAGTTTGACCTCAGAGAAGGTGCATTCCCCACTATTGATACCAAAGAGCTTTCTGCTCTCAACTTGACTTTTACCAATACCCTTTCAGAAAGATCACTTCCTTCTCCCTTCCTTTATCCACTCAGGTCTTTAATCCTTCAAAGCCCAGCATGTGCCCCCCATCCAGGAAGTTTACCCCAATTTACCCACAGTCTACACTGGCCTTGCCTTTTCTTGGTCTCCTGCTCCTTTTCCCCTGGGTGCTCACAGTCACTGCATGACCTGATGCTTTGGAGGCAGTGCAACATGAAGGGAGGGAGGGCAGAGTGGCTGAGGGGCCGTGCCTGAATCCAGGTGTCTCCCCTCACTATCTATGTGATTCTGAGCAACTGACATACCCTCTCTGGGCCTCCACTGAGCACCTCTATAAAAACGGGCTTAACAGTAGTGCCTCGCTCAGAGGGTCTCTGTGTGGATTAAATTAGCTGCCCGCTGGCCAATAAATGTACATTGCATGTGCATGAGGCAATGAAAGCAGCTTGAGAATGGGGATCATGCCCTTAGATCTCCCTAAATGCCTTGTGGAGTGTGCTGCACAGAACAATTGGTAAATTCCCAAAACTGTGTTGGAAAAACCTGACAGCCCTCTCCACCCTGGCCGTACCCTGGCCTGACTTCTCCTCTGGAGGAGAACAAGGGAGGGAGGTTTTAACCTCCTTCTGCCTTTCCCTTGGGGGTGGGACTGCCCCCACCATGCCCTGACTCTATCTGTGCCCTTGTTCTATCCTTCTAGTCTAGCAATTTCTCACCAGGAACTTGGGGAAGGGGAAACAACCCATTAGGCATGTGTCCAAACTCAGCCTCTGACTTATGGCCTCAGATTTTCTACTCAACCTCCCTGAGCCACAATACCCTTATCTGTACAATGGGACTCTTGAACTGTTGGTGGCGGGTAATGATTTGAGTTGAGACATGAGAAAAGATCCTGTGAAATCCCAGGCATTTTATAAATTTAGCAACCACTACTGTTAACAAAGCCCGCCCTCCTTTCTTTGGTCCTCTGGTCCCACCTGCACTTTCCAGATGGAAACCTTCTCCCTCTGCATCATGAGGCCCCCTCTCCCAAGCCTGCTCCTCCCCTTCTGCAGGTGGAGAGAATTGCTTGTTCCCACAGGGCTTGGCATAGAATTAGATGCTGTCTTTCTCCTTTCTCTGGGCTGCCTTAAGCTTTGCTTTTGGCCTTTCGCTGCCTTTCAGGTCTTAATATTTATGATAATCCGCCTTGTGGTGCTAATAACAGCAGAGTCCTTACAAGGTCCCCTGCTCTGCGGTAAGGGCTTTGCACGCATCATCATCTCAGTAAATCTTCTGAGCAACCCTCTGCCATCGGTCCTGGAATGATTCCTGTTTTAAAAATGAGTAAAGTGAGACTTGAGAGGCTCCTTGACAAGAGATAACTTGCCCACGGTCTCAGAGCTGGTTAGTTCTGCTAGTGGAACAGAACTGCCACCAAGAGAATCCAAGGATCCCATTCCAGTGGTCTCGGCGGGTTCCCTGGCCAGGCTCACTGTGTCCACACCTGGATACTTCATCTGTGAAGCCCCCTGAGGGCAACAGCCTGTCTTCATCATCTCTGAGTTCCATACTGGGCCCAGTGAGAGGTACCTAGTGGGGGCTCTGGGCAGGAGTCACATGACCCGGCTTCAGGGCTTGACCGATGTCTGTGTGATTTGGGGCAAGTTCCCTGCCTCTCTGAGTGGGACCATCCCTGCCCAGCTCGCTGGTGGGGAGGACCGGATGACATCACATGTCTGAAAGCCAGCAGTGATGGGTAGGGGAAGCCCATTGCCTCCCCTCTGCCTGAAGGCCCCGGGGTCCGTGTGGAGGCTGAAGGTGCAGGAAGCCCAGAGCACCAGCAGGAGTCACCAGCGGGGCGTTGTGCTTCTGAAGGTCCACACCTTTCTTCTCGGGCTCTCTCTGGGTTCCACTGGAGCCTGGAGCCCCAGAACACTTCTCCCTCTGTACACTCCACACGCTGGGAGCTTGTGATTCTCCTATGTGTTGATCTATTATCTCAGGGCAGAAGGCAGAAGAGCCAGTAATCAGTTCTATCCCTGGTACCTGGCTAGGCGGAGGAGAGGGTATCCAGCAGCGGGGCTGGAGAAAGCAGGGCTAGGGGAGAGGAAGGCTGTGCCCAGCGATGCCAGCAGCCCCACTCCCAGACTGGCCCTGAGCTCCTCGGAGGGGGTGGCTGCTTTTTGGGAAGTGCACCACAGTTTGGCTTGAGAAAAAGTACCTGGTGGAACCTTCGGGAAGCAGGGAGCTGGGGAAGGAGGGACTGTCCATCCTCAGTTTTCCTAGTAATGGTGGGAAGGATGGGCACCCCTTGGGGTTTCAGGAGGCTTCTGCAGACAGGAAGCAGGGCAGTCAGTCTTCCCGCTTCTCTCTACTTAGCCCTAAGTCCTTTGGGTCTCCACTTCTCTGCTTCTTTCCTTTTCCTGGTAGCTTTCAACCAGTCTCGAACAGCTCCTAAACAGACACCTGCTCCATAAACTCAGGGTGAGTGCTATTTATTCAGCCTATGCGGCTCTTGTTTGCCTTCACTCTGCTCCTTCTTCCAGGGTTATCATCTTCAAAATCACCATCTCCTTGGTAAAGTTGGTCCTGACTCAGCCTGGGATTGACTGCTGTCTGCTGTGGCCCCCATCTCACAGGAATAAGCCCTTCTTTGAGAGCACTGACCTCAGTTATTTACATGCCTGGGCATCTGCTTTTCCAGTCAGCACAAAAGAGGGAATAATACTTATTAAGTGAGTGAACTAGTGAGCTGTAATGGGCAGTACAAAGAGCCCTGAACCAGGTGTGAGGTCCTGATTTCTAGTCCTGGCTCCACCATGGACTTGCTCTGTGGTGTTGGGCCCATCCCTTTCCCTCTGTGAGCTCAGGTTCCAAATAAGCTCAATGAGGCAGAAGGTTAGGCAGCCTCTAAGGTGCTCCGCAGCTGAAGCCTCCTGACATTCTTGGTTCTGTGCCTCCAGGATGGGTCTTTCTGAGAGGGAAGAAGGAGTGTCCCAAAGGGAGTGACATGTACAAAGAGCTTGTGGAAAGAGGGCAGAGAGAGAACAAAGGCCTGAGACAGAACCAGCACCAGGCTAAAGTGGACTGAGGGGGAAGGGGAGGAGAGGAGGGACCAGGGAGGCAGCGGATGATGAGAGCTTCCCGTGCACCAGGCCCCATTAGAAGTGCTCGCCGCATTCAATTCACAACCACCTTAGGAGATAGGTCCCATTATTGCCTCGTTCATAGATAAGGAGGCTGAACTACAGGGAGGTTCAAGCGGTAACTTGCCCAAGGTCAGACTGACAGGAAGTGATGGGAGTGTCAGGCTATAAATTTTGGCAGTATGACCCAGAACCTACTACACAACTGAGATGAGTGCTCAACTGTTAAGTTTCTTGAGCCCTATGTTAAGAAGTTCTATGTTTATCCTACAACCAACAGGCAGGTATTGAAGGTTTATGCAGGGGATGATGTAGTTAAGTATGTTTTACAAAGATCACTATGACTGCAGGGGGGTATTTAGAATACTGTAGCCTATACTGGTCAGGAAGCCATGGCATTTGAACTCGAGAGTTACATCAGAAGCTTGGACTACTGTAGGTGTGCGTGGTGGAGGTGGAGGAGATTGGACTGAATTGAGAGAAAGTTAGGAAATAAAATTCACAGGATTTGGTGGTTGATTTAGATATAGAGAATGAGGGAGAGAGAAGTTTGTGAATGCTTTGTGATATATGGGGTGTGGTGAAAGAGAACCAGGATTCCAGAAGGGGAAGAAAGTTGTGGCAACCATGAGTTCAAGGACCTACTGAATGTGGGACAGCTAATGAGACATCCCAGGGGTGACACCAAGTGGCAGGTAGATATATGCATCGGGTGAAAGATATATGCATCATTTGCAATGGGTACTTAATGCCATGGGTCTGAATGAAATTAGCCAGGAAGAAAATACAGAGCAAGGTCAAGGGTCACAAGCTTTCTGGGACCAGCAGGGAACAGAGTCTACACAGGAGACCCATAGGGAGTGGCCAGAGAAAACCAGCAGGTGTCCTTGAAGCCAAGAGATGAGTAGTGAACAAACAATTGGTGTGGCTGCAAAGTTAGGTATGACTCAGGGTAACAAGTGCATGTGCAGCCATGAGTGCCTTGAGCAGGAGCTGCTCAGTGAAGCAGAAGGGCTGAAACCATGATGGGAGGAGGGCAGCATCACATAGGTGGGGCAGGAGGAGGGCAGGAGAGGAAGCAGTGTCATACAGGTAGCTATTCTGAGAAGCTGGGCTAAAAAGAAGAGGAAAGAAGGTGATAGCTAGAGTGGCATGAGAAACAAATGAGAAGCTCTCTCTTCCTCCCTGCCTCCCTTTCTCCCCTCCCTCCTTTTCTCTCCTCCCTCTTTCCCTTCCTTTCTTCCTTCCTCCTTCCTTTCCAATGAGGGGAGGGAGCTGAATATATTTAAAGGCATAGAAAGGACTCAGTTGAAAGGAAGGGATGACTAATACAGCAAGATTCCTGAGCTGCTAAGCTTGGGCCAGCACCCCCCGCACTAGAACAGTGGAAAGGAAGACAGGATGTATGTTGCGTTGGGTGGTTTATTTGCTCTGTAATGAAAACTGGGTGGTGGCTATTATCTTCCATGACAAATAAGAAGCAAAGATTTCTGTTGAAAGTTGAGGATGGAAAGGGGTTTAGGGGTGTGAGGAAAATAGAGAAAGTGTGAAATAGTTGTAGAAAGTGGAAAGGAACTGGCCGGGGAAACCAAGAGGATGCAATCATGGCTCTATAGGAAGCCAGTCTATCCTGTTCTCTGATGCCCCCTACCACCACCAGAGCGCTTGGCTGTTTGAGTACAAATGCAGAGAAAGTGCATGGTTGGGTTTTTCCAGGGTCAGACCCTTTGCTGAATTTTTGCCAAATGTGATGATTAAATGATAGAAGACAAAGAAATTTAGGGCCTTGGAAAAAAAAAGAAAAGAAATGTTATTGAATGATACACTGTGGAATGTAAGTTGGATGTAAAAGAAAAGTCAAATCAGAACGGGATGGATGAACTTGAAGAAAGCAGAGAGGACCATGGACAGGTGGCTTGGTGGGAATGTTGTTGCTTAGTCACTAAGTCATGTCCGACTCTGTGACCCCATGATCTGAAGGGAATAGTTGAGCTGGAAAGCGGGAAGTCGAAGAGCAGGTTGAGGGTGGGATATTTGAGACGGTCTTTTTGAAGGCAGAGCAGTAACAAATGACAAAGTCTAGAGCAGCACATGGGAGTGGGTGACTGGAGTGGAGTGAAGGGGAGGACCACTGGCAGGAGGGTACCCCGGGAACTGAGGGGCCAGGGTGCTAGCTGAATCAACATCTGTGTGGGGTAGTCCATCCATGACGACCTCGGGAAGCTTGGGGTGGAGGAAGTCTGAAAGTCACAAGCCGAAGTCTTTGATTAATGACGTGGTGGGACCTGAAATCCAGTAACGACTGTAGTGAGTGAGTGGAGAAAGCCCGAGGTACAGAAGTGTGAACTTGAAAGGAGGAGTGTCTCCTCCCAGTACCACATCAACCCAGGGATGTGAGGGGAGACGATTGTTCACTATGACACAGGAGGAAACCAAGACCTCGGAGTTAAGTAACGTGTCTTAGTTGGAAGGGGTGGGCGCCCTGCCCTCAAACCTCACTTCTCCCTACAGCGAGGCATCTACTGGTGGAGAGTCAGTCATGGATCTCAGGTATCTCAGGAGAGTGATGTTGTGTCCTTTCCCACCAGCAGGTCTGACACGATTGTGGCAATCATGGCCAGTGGGAGAGACTGATCGCCCATCATTCCTCTCCCTCTCCTCCCCACAAACCCTGGAGCAGAGGGAGCAAGAAGCAGGGAGGGAGCAGGTGTGCAGGGATGCTGGGGAGATGGATAGCCCAGGGACTGCCGCAGAACATGAGTGACGCCAGCTGCCGTTTACTGGGCACCTACCGAGGGCTGTGAAGTTCTTTGAATAAATGTTTCATTCTCTGGGCAGCCCTATTACACGGGTACTCTCACTCCCACCGATCAGATGAGAATGCTGAGGCTTCAGGGAACTTAGAGAAGAATGGGCTGAGGGCTCCTCCTCTTGACCCTGGGTCCCCTTCCGTGGCTGTGGTGTCAGAGACAACTGGCAGAGCCAGTGGGACTCAAAAGAGAGGGGTGCTGGGGTACAGTGGATTGTGGGGAATGATGCCAGCAGGCCAGGAGAAACAGCTTTCATAAGGCTTGTGGGATCTTAGTTCCCTGACCAAGGCTCAACCTGTGCCCCTGCAGTGGGGGCGCAGAGTCCTAACCACTGGACTGCCAGGGAGCTCCCAAGAACTGCTTTCTTTTTTTTTTTTAATTTATTTATTTTAATTGGAAGGCTAATTACTTTACAATATTGTAGTGGTTTTACCATACGTTCACATGAATCCGCCATGTGTGTACATGTGTCCCCCATCCTGAACCCCCCTCCCACCTCCCTCCCCATCCCATCCCTCTGGGTCATCCCAGTGCACCAGCCCTGAGCACTTGTCTCATGCATCCAAGCTAGACTGGCAATCGATTTCACATACGATAATAAACATGTTTCAATGCTATTCTCTCAAATCATCCCACCCTCGCCTTCTCCCACAGAGTCCAAGAGACTGTTCTATACATCTGTGTCTCTTTGCTGTCTCGCATATAGGGTCATCATTACCATCTTTCTAAATTCCATATATATGTGAGGAACAGTTTTCTAAAGCCTCACAGTCAAGTCTCAGGACTCTTATATGATGAAAGCAACCTCCTGGTTTGTTTTCCTAAGTTTCTTTTATTTTATCTCTTGATGTCTTTTTGTTGTACTTTCTAAGAGAACTCCTTAAATTTGTTTTCCAACACTTTTATTACCTTAAAACATTTTTTTGTTCTCATATTTTTAACTTCAAAGGCCCTTTCTGATTCTCTGAGGATTTCTATTTTTATTGCACCTACTACTTGTTTTATGGATGCAAAATTTCCTCAGATGCCCCTGGAAGAGATTGATTACAGACGGATTTTCTAAAAAGCATTATTTCTGCATCCTGCATTGTCTCTTTTTGTGTGTTTGTTTGCTTTGGTCTCTTCTAAATTAGAGGCTTCCATCAAACTCCTGTGATCCCTTGGCACTTCTGTCTGTTCATGGTTGAGAAGTATAGAGGAAGGGCCAAGAAACTCACATGTGGGCAAACTCATGACCTGGTAGCACACAGTACCCTATAGAGGAGGCTCTGAGTTGGCTTTCCCTGGGACATCCTCCAATGTCAGTATCTGAAGACCTTTTCGTTGAGATCTGTATCTCCCATCTGGGGAGACTATACCTTTCCACCTCCTTTCTGGGGCCAGAAGTTGCAAAGGCGCTGAAGGCTCACCATTTCATACACAGACTTACCCACAGTCTATTTTTCCAGCCCTGTCTTTGTTCCCACTCTCATTATGTTGAGTGCATCTCTACTGGACATGATTAGAGTGTCTGTACTGCAGTCTTCAAGAAGGGAAGCTTCTTACCTCTTCCCAGCAGATTGTGTGTGATGGCTGGGGAGAGGGCACAAGGGAAGTCTGACTTCTCCATGACAGATTCTCAGCCAGTCCCCGTTTCTACTACAGTCTTCATCCCTTCCAGACACATCCCAGCCCTGAGACCTGGTCCCGGGGTGCATCCATCCTGTTTCTTCCACATAACCCTTTGCCATCTCTGCTTGCTGGCAAGCCCCCCTCTAATTTCCATCTTCATCTGGTTGTCATTTGTCATCAGCTGTGGTTTCCTCTCCCTGCTGCTTGTCCTCGAGGGTTTATACCTTTCTTGTTCCTTTGCTGTCTTTTAAGGAGCTTAGAGAGAGAACAGACATAAATGTGTCAAGAGTGGTACTTGGTAACATTTTATGAAGGTAATCTGTTGAGGGAACAGTTGTTAAGACCATATTGCATAGACATTAGAGAAACCACAGGAAAGCAGAACAAAAAGGTGGTGGAAGTGGGGACTGCTTGTCCTGTCTTAGTCCCCCAACTCCAAAAGGAAACCCCAGCCCAGACCCCCAGCTCTGAGCCAAGCACAGAACCACGCTGGGCTCTGGTGTCTTAAAACTGAAGGTGGGGATTGGGCGGAGGCGCTCAAGGTGAGGAAGGGCACGCTAGCTCTCCCTGGATTCCCACCCCTAACCGCCCTGAGGCCACGCTGGGACCCGGAAGCTCAGATGAAGGAAGAAGCGGGTGGGAGTGGGGAAGGGTGGGTGAGGCAAAAGCTCCATGCCTGAGGCCTGGTGAGGCCTGAGGGGAGGGGGACTGCTCTGGGCTTGATGTCGCCAATGGAGTGTGGAGAACTGTGAGGGTAGAGTTAGGTTGACCGCCAACCCTGCCTCCCGAGATGACTCATTCAGTAAAAGAGTTGGCTCTGCTTGAAAAGGTGCAGACCAGACCAGGTGAGACTGCCGTGTGTTGGGAGTTAGGATGTGCCACTCTGTCTCTTGGGGCTTCCCAGATAGTGCTGCTGGTAAAGAACCTGCCTGCTAATTCAGGAGACATAAGAGACCTGGGTTTGATCCCTGGGTCAGGAAGATCCCTGGAGGAAGGCATAGCAATCCACTCCAGCATTCTTGCCTAGAGAATCCCATAGACAGAGGAGCCTGGCGGACTACAGTCCATGGGGCTGCACAGAGGTCAGACAGGACTGAAGCCACTTAGCATGCAAGCGCTCAACCTCAGTTTTCTCTTCTCTACAAGTGGGCATGATGTGCCCACCCCGCATAGTTACTGTGAGGATGAAGTGAGGCAGCCTGTGTGTGGCACACAGTAGGCACTCAAAAATTGACTAAAATAAGAAGAGTGATGCTTGAATCACTCCCTGCATCCCAACCCTCTCCATTCCTCCTGCTTGTATTCTTCCACAGTGGTATAAGACCAGCCTACTACTGTTGTCACAGACTCACCAAAAACGGTGGTCCTGGAAGAAGAGCCTCCCCCTCTCCCTTCTCCCTTCAAGGGATGCCGAGGCCCTCCTGGTTTCTTGTACCTTGGGCACTATCCAGAGATTCCAGGAAGAAGTGGGTTTGGGTTTGTACATCTCTAGGTGCCCAGCTCTCTGAGCCCATCCAAAGTGAAGCTAGGGAGAGTCTTGAGGGTCCGTGGGGCAAATAATGTCTATACCCTTCACAGCCTCCAATCTTTCCTGTACCTTCTCTCCAATCAGGGTAGCAGATCTGAGTCAGGATGGGAGCCACATGAGGCAGAAAGGTTTGTTCTATCTCATGCACACTCCCATGTCTTCCCAAGGGGTCGTGGCTGCTGAGCCTGAAATCTTGCAGGTTCTTGACCGCTAGTACTGCCTGGGGAGTCCATTTCTCTGCACTTTTGGGTAAAGAATCACAAACTCAATACCTATCCTATAAAGTGAGCCATTCTCCTAGCCCCTGGACCACTCCTTTCTCTGATGATGACTCTGGGTAGAAAGAAGCTGATGGGTCTAAAAAAATATGCTCTTAACTAGCCTCGTTCTACCAAGTACCCCGTGATCCTCTCTGTCCCTTCATCACAAGTTAAGGCGGATAGGAAGGGTGTGTGTCTGTGTGTGTGTGCTGCTTAAGCAGTAGGGAAGTGCAATGTATTTTTTGGTGGAAGAAGCAGGCATGTCTATGGGAGAGAGTATGTGAATGTGATGACAAATAGGAGAAACGTGTGTTCATGCACATGCCCCCGTGTGACCCTGTGTGTGGTGTGGATTCCTCTAACTACATTTCAGGCCTGTCAGCTCCCACTGCAGCCAAAGGGCCCTCAAGAATCTAGCTATGTGGAGGCCTTGCCTCAGCAGACAAGCCAGAAGGGAGCAGTCCACTGGCTTATGCTTCTGGGCCTAGGACTGCTGCTTACAAGATTCCAGGCTGGTTGGACCCCTGGGTCAGGAAGATCCCCTGGAGGAGGGAATGGCAACCAGCTCCAGTATTCCTGCCTGGAGTAGCCCATGGACAGAGGAGCCTGATGGGCTATAGTCCCTAGGTTCGCAAAGAGTCAGACAAGACTGAACACACACGCAGGGACGTGCTCCTGGCTGTTTGAGGATAAAATGCCCTCTCCAAAATCAACGGCATCACCCCTGTCATGACATGCTATGACATGAGCTTAGGGCAGTATGGATAATTTGAGAGATTCTGAGGGCAGTTTCAAGGGTAGAGATGGGGGTGGAGCAGCTTATCACACTCCCATCCCAGCCTATCTCATCACCACAGCAACACAGCTTGCCTCCATCCCTGTAGACCTGGTTTCTGCCATGGGTGGAACTGCAGCACTTCACTGTATGGCAGTAGGCCCCACAACCCCTCTGGGAAAGGACAATTCCATCCTCGGCCAAGCAGGGAAGGAGTGGCCTGAGGCTGTCAGTAGGGCTGGGCTTTCTTGTTTGGGGGTGGAGGATGCAGGTTTCCTGGGGTTTCCCTACTGACAAGCTCTACTCCTTTCTAAAACTCCAACTGGCCCAGCTGTTGGGCCTCTGGAAATGTCTCCATAGGCTGACTGCCCTTTCTTGATCTCCACCACCGCAGACTCTAATAAAAACCATGTGGCCTCAGAGAAATGTCACAGTGCCATGCGGGAGACGTAAGGGACGCTGTCAGGACCCTGGGAGCCAGTATGAGGGTTGTCACTCATTGGCTGTGTGCTCTGAGCTGTTTATCTTTCTCAGTGCTCAGGGTTCACCTATAAAAACAGGGATAACCTGTCCACCTCCCTGGGTGGGTACGAGGCAGTGACGCATGTAACATATTGCACCTATTCTGGGCTCCAATCCAGGAGGGCGGATGGCCCAGGCTACCACTGGTTTGTCTTGCACGTGGAGGGGGCTTCAATGCCTTGAGGCTGGACACCCCAGCAGAGGGCTGACTGTGAAGGTAGGAGGAGATTTAAGCTTTGGTGGACAGGTTGGCTGCTAGGGGTGGCTGGCACCATCTTCCAGAGCACGCTGTCCAACTGGCTGCCACATTCCTGGGACAAGGGAAGGTGTTATAGTGGGCTGCTTCCTCTGGTCTATATTGGTACTACTCAAAGTGTGGGCCATGGCTCACACTCCTCCGCAAAACGTGTGTTAGCCCACAGCAGTGAGATAAGCACAGAAGTTAAAAGGAAATTTGCAGAACGTTTTTTTCTTTTTTTTAGTAATTTGACATGGCTGAAACACAAGTGGCATCAAAGTTGGGCTTCTTTTTACTTTCTAAGATTTCAGTTTGCTAGTGACTGACTTTTTATCATCTTGTTCAAAAAAAGCATGGATCTGGAATGGATTGGGAGAAAAATACTATTCCTTCACCACTCATCATTTGAGAAGCACTGACCCTGATAACGTCAAAGGCATCTTAAAATCAGCTCCAAGTCCAATTAAGCAGAGAAGAGAAAAAAGCCTCATCTGATGGCAGAAATTAGCCACAAATCACACGTTGATGAGTTGGTGGCATTTCCACTGAACTGTGAGCTCCTCAGGGTGGGTGGGGGTCATGTTCATTTATTTGTCTCTTCAGGGTGCTCAGAGCCTTGCATATAAGTAGAGGCTCAGTAAATGCTTGTGAAATACATAAAAGCTAATGAAAAGCTTGTGGTAACAGAAATCAAGGAAGTGGAACTAAGGTCACCATGTCTTCTCCTACCTGTGATCCAGCTCTGGTCTCTGGGGATGCTCTGGTCTCTGAGGACACTCATTACTGAGGATGCCTCAGTAAGCTGTGCAAAAGTGAAGAGGAGAAACGATCACTTTAAACCCCCATCTTCCCCACCCATGGGAAGTTTCTCCCCTTTACAATGAGGGATAACAAGGCCAGTCTGGAAGGTGCTTCACACACAAGGCTGAATAAGTTACCCACAATTTTGGGCACTTACATCGTGCAGGTAGATCTGAGCAGACAATGAACCTGGCCAATTGTGATGGGAGATCAATGGAAATAAGACCTGGTGTGAGTGTGTGTGCTGGGGGTGGCAGGGTTCATTGTGAGCCCAGCTCCCTGGGGCCCTGGCACATGTGGGAGAAGAGGAGAGTGACATGATCCAGAGTTCATGAAATTCACTGGGGTCGGGGCGGGGGCGCCCTTCTCACCCACTATCTGGCCTGGGGCCTTTGATTATGGTCTGAAGTTAGATTTCAACTGGAATAAACCCTTAGTGTGAGGAGTCTAAAGCCTTTTACCCTTGTCTAAGCTGCTTTCATTTCGCCCATCTGATCTCATTTGCTTTGGGTCCCTGGTCTCACATTAATGTCTGAAATGAGTTGCTGCAGACACTCACTCCTCTTTAAAGAAAGAACTCGGAGAAATGTGAATGGGGGTATGGGGTAGGAAATGCCATGCTGGGCCAGGCTTTGGGCTTGGCTCTGTGGTTGCAAAGATGGGTAAGCCCCCTTCCTACCCAGCGGGTCTCACTGACTGTCACGAAGAGATGCATGGGTGACTTGGGAGGACACAGTTCTGAGGACGTGGTGTGTGGCAGGATCCAGAAGGAAAGGATTCTGCCAGGTGGAGAAGGAAAGAAGGACCCCTTTGGTAGGGACAGGAAGAGCACACGTAGGGGATTGGTGAGGTACATGTAGTTTCCCAGGGATTGGTGACCTGCCCAGGGTTACTCTTCAATCAGAGACATTGAATAGTGACCTGTCTACTGTCTACACCTGTCTACAGTGCTGACCCATAAATACCAGAATCACCTGGAGTGATAGCTAGACATGCAGACTCTAGATCACTGTAGAGGCTGAGAACCTCAGCCTCACTCCTGCCTCCAGCCTCACCTCCAACGGGCCAGGGGCTGAGGGGTAGATGCGGGTAGAGGACCTGAGGCACGCCCGGGGTTTCATGGAACAGGGCTCAGGATCACCACGTCCTCCTCCAACTGTGCCTGAAAACTAAGAGAGGAACTTCCATTGGTGGTCCAGTGGTTAAGAATCTGCCTGACAGTGCTGGGGACACGGGTTTGATCCCTGGTCCAAGAAGATTCCACATTCCACGGGACAACTAAACCATGTGCCACAGCTAGGCACATGCCTAGAGCCTGTGCTCCATGACAAGAGAAGCCACTGCAATGAGAAACCCTTGCACCACAACAAGAGAGGAGCCCCTGCTCCTTGCAACTACAGAAAGCCCATGCACAGCAGTGGAGAGGACCCCAGTATTAATTAATTAATTTTAAAAACTAAGGTAACACATATGCCCAGACGACAAGTGATCGGGATAGTGCTCTGAGAATCCTGCCTCTGCTGATGGGCCCTGGCGGAGTGCGGAACTGAAATGCCCTTAATCCGAATTGTCAGCCAGACAGGCTTGATTATCTATGAGCCTGTGGTGAACAAGGGACAGAGCAGTGTATTTCTCAGCTTCTTCTTGGGACAATTGACTAGTTAATCAAGAATATCTAAGGTTGTGCTGTCCAGTATAGTAACCACTAGCTTACAATGTGGCTGTTTAAATAGAACATTTTCATCACAGAAAGCTCTATTGAATATTGCTGAAGAGAAAACAAATTCTATTCTTACATGTATTACTCAGTCGTTTGACACTGGGGCTCTTTTGTGTGCTGGACCAATGTCAGCCCTGAATGAGAAAACTCAAGGTTTGTGTCAGATACCTGGATCGTCAGTCTACCTGGCTGGTCAGTTTGGTGGAGAAAAGAAATGAAACTGGTTAGTAAACATCATCTGTTCCAGTGGTGACATCGAAAGCTTATGAAAAGATTCCCTTTTCAGCGACTCAGTCATTCTCCAAACATTTGTGGGGTACCTGTTATGTCTCAGCACCCTGTCTAGACACTGGGGATGCAACGTGACAGGACAGATGTGGCTCTGATCCTCATGGAACTTGCAGACGTGTGATTGAGCACACGCATCGCAGATGAAGCATCGAGCTTTACAGAATAGCTTCACAGTTCTTTCCCAGGATGTATGCCCAGCAACTGGAATTTTCAATAAAAAGAAATAGCAAAATTCTCAAGATCCCAAATTATTTTTCAGAGTGAGCCATGTACCACTCTACCCCTAAAAATGTCATAGGCTTTCTCTGTGGGGTCTCTGAAACCCCGCTGGCAAGCCAGAGCCATCTGGACACGTTTAGAACAAGGGAGGTGAGACAGGGGTCCTAGAGGCAGCTTGGGAGGCCCCCCAAAGGGAGCTCCCGGGGGCAAGAGGCATAAACACATGCCGAGTGGCTGGTGAAATGGTTTGGCTGTGGAGGCTAATGCACCGAGGTTCAAAGCTTTGAAGAGAGTCTTCGGGGCAATAATAACAAACGACTTTGATTTAATTATGTACCACAGACTTTCTAACTGACTTTTGAGGGAGACATCGCTTCTGAGATCCAAGTCTGGCAAGAATTTGCCATAGGTGATTTTTTTCAGGTTATTTTACAGACTGACATTTTTGTGAGACTCAGGAAATAAACAAGCCCTTTGAAATCAAGAATGTATGTGTGTGTGTGTGTGTGTGTGTGGCACTGCAATTTTCTAATTTTAAAATAGCATAGTTTGTGCTTGATCAGAGTGTGTCTCAAATCACGGCTAAACATCTTTTTGAGTGCCACTCATCTGGTCTCGGAAAAATGTAGATAGAGGTATGTTGCAAAGTATTTTATGAAAAACACAGGGGTCCTTTGGGGGAGGAGGAGGGCTCTATTTAGTTTATATTGCAGGCAAGTATTTAGAGGACCGAGTGATGAAGGATGGGGCTTCCCAGATGGCGCCGTGATAAAGAATTAGCCTGGCAATGCATGAGATGCAGGATATGCAGGTTTGATCCCTGCGTAGGGAAGATCCCCTGGAGTAGGAAATGGGCAACTCACTCTAGTATTCTTGACTGGAAAATCCCATGGACAGAGGAGCCTGCTGGGCTACAGTCCATGGGGTCGCAAACAGTTGGACATGATTTAGTGATTGGACATGACTTAGTGACCAAGCACAGCACAGCATACAGTGGTGAAGGGGTGATTATTTGTGCTGAGAATGGGCCTACTGTTACCAAAATGTCCTATGTGCTTTATGAGCATTTCTTGGAGACTTACTGTATGCTCACGCCCAGGTGGCCACAGGGGAAATACACAGGGGAGTAAGAAAAATGTGCCTTGATGTCCATATCTTACAGACTCCTAGTATAGACAGACACAGGTCAGGATGAATAGGTGAGAGAGTTTTAGGTTCATGGAGGGAATCCGGAAAGGTTTCCAGAAGGAGGGTCTCGAAGCTGGGCCTAGCATGTACTATTGTCAGCTTGCTCATTGCACCACGGAAAGGAGTTCCTCAGACTCCAGTGGCTTGTTCAGGCCTATGGGCACCATCTTGTGCACTGGAAATTGTCCCTAAATTGAACTTCGGATTTTTGGGGTTTTATTTTGCTTCGTGTTTGCAACTTTAAGAATTGAGTTGGGGCAGGTAGAGATTAACTACAAAACTATAAAATGTCATTTGTTTCTCTAATAGAGCTGTTAAGTCTTTCTTGGAGTGAAATCTTCATCAGTACACTATATGCTACAAGCCTGAGTTTGGGGAGCAGATACACAGTGGTAACAAGCACTGTTGGGTCAAAGAGACTTGGGCTCACATCCTGGCTCCACTCCAGTGAGATCTTGAGCAAGTCCTGAACCACTCTGAGCCTTAGTTTACTCATCTAGAAAATGGCAGTCAAAATGCCTATGTTATGAAATCTGTCTGTGGTTAGGGTTCAACGAGCTACTGCAGTGAATTTCTCAGTATCCCGGCAGACGTGGAGGAAGTGCTCAGTCAGTGTTGGCCACTGTCCGATGACCCCCTGACATCTCGGTTTACCCCATCTTAACTGGCCTACCAGGTCCTGTGGTCACTTACAATCTAGAACAAACTGTGGGAGACAAAGTGTCTCCACACTTGGGGGAGGGGGTAGTTGGGGGGAAAGGCTATTTTGTGGAGCTGTCTGAACTAAAAGCCTAAAGGGAGTGACTTTGTGGGAGGAAAGTTCTGGCTTATCTTCTTAAACACACCCTCTCTAGGCAGCCCCACTGATGTAATGGGGCCAGGTTTATGTCCTTCCTCTCCACTTTCAAATAGCTTGTGCTCATCTCAGTTCAGCCCTTATTACATGGTGTTGAACAGCCTGTTTACAGGTCGGTCTTCTTTAGTTGAGTATGAGCTCCTTAAAGCTTGGGACTCTGTCTTATTAGTTCAGCAGCAAGACCAGAGCCTAAAAGGAAATTGGTGTTCAATATTTTGTGAACAGATGCACAGCTGAACCAGAACTCTGGCCAGGCCCCGATATCTGGATTCTCTTTTGGTTCACTTAAATGGCAGATAGGAGGCAAACTAAAAATATTTGCTCAGTATGTTATAAATTACTGTCCTAGAAGAGCTAGTAGCATTTCCTTAAGTGGACAAATCTATAAAACCCAGATAATTGTAAAGTTGAGTGTTAGCCTCATTCTCTTTGGCTATTGCCCTTGATCATTGAGATTCTATATTTAGGTGACCAAGAGAAGTTCTCTAAGCTTATGGAGAATGAGTCATCCTACCTGCCTGTCCTCAACTGTTAGACCTGGGGCAGGGAGGAGAGGAGGATGTCTGGGAAAGGTTAGCTCAGGTTGGGTGTTGAACCAAGGAGCAGAAGAAGGAAAAACTTCCAGGGTCAGGGAAAGTCATTAATTGATGAGTCTCCAAAGGAAGAAATGCCTTCATGGCCACATGTTTATGTAAGCCCATGTCAACACTTCCTTCTTCCCTCACTTGGGTAGGTGAATTCATCAATGGCTGGTCACTCACTGATTCACCCTCTGTAGTAACCAGTAATCATTATTCATTCATTCATTCATTCAACAAATATAGGGGGATGTCTGTGTATGGTATAGAAGTATAAAAGTACCGTATTAGGCCACATAAAGGTATATCCTACTTTATATCTGACCTCAAGGAACTTTTGGTCTAATAATACAGCTTCTAGGACAGACACATATGGGTATAATAAAGGGTAGAAAATTAATGTTTAAAAAGAGTCAAAGGGCCATGGGAGTCCAAGAGAGTGATATAGCTCCACTGGAAGGCAATGTATCAATGGGGTTGAGAGGTTTGGGAAGTAAATAGGTTCCAATCTTGGAATTAACCACTTACTGACTATATGAGCTACAGTGAAGTACTAGACCTCTCAGGGTCTCAGTTTCCTCCCTTACTGGATTTTTGTGCAGGTTGAATGAGAAAATGTACATAGAGCCTCAGCATAGAACCTGATGCACAGATGACCAGAGCTTCTCAACTCACCTCCACAGGCCAGTGATGCGGAGCTTTAAAAATCAAGATGTCCAGGTGTAGAAGCCAGAGTTACTTGGTCATAAACATGAAACTTACTTTAGCTAATGTTAAGCAAGCAAGAAATGTATTGGGAATACACAGAATGCTCACAGAATGGATGGAAAGTAGAAGAGCTAGTCCTTGGAAAGGATGAAACTGGTGGATCTGAAGCGAACTGCCAGTGGACATAACAGGCAGTTAACTTCAGGGGCAATGAGTTTTCATTCCTGTTTCCTCCTTCCAGGATTTGGATACTGGAAGAGTCTGGGTGACTTATTGGTTCCATGCTCATACCTCACTTAGGGTGGTGGAATGTTGACTTAACACTCCCTTCAAGCAGCATGGGGGGATGGGTATTGTTTCCCAGGGGAAAATGAGGTGGCTTCGCCTGAACTGATCACGAATACTGGGTAAATCAGAGACCACAGCCGTTCACAGCACAGTGCCCCCTCTAGATCTACTCGGTGAGCCTCTGTGAATGGAGTATGGGCAAGTTTACTTTTAAAAAAGCTCCACAAATAATTCAGAGATGCACCAGAAAGTAAGATTCACTGAAAACACACTAGAAAAAGGAGAAGTATCATTAGTTCTTAAAGCAGGCAGGAGAGGCAGGTACCAAGTTGAATAACATAGATCTCTTCAGAACTTAAAGTCCATTGTGATAACTGGCAGGATTCTACTAAGTGTGATTCAGCCCTCTTATCTTCCAGAGAAGATAAATAATCTTGTCACAATACAAGACTGTGTGCAAGGTTTTGAGGGAGCCTGGATGTTTTCTCCAGATGACTATTTTGGTCTTCTTCACAACAGATGCATCAAGGTCAGTCCAAGGCCCCCAGCAAGTGAGTGATCTGAGAAGAAAGAGTGCTACCGGTGACCCAGGAGAGGTGGCCATCTCTGATTGGGGGTCATTGCCTGACTCCACAGATGACAAAGAGAAACCTACAAGTCACTCCAGGGAATATTCCACTTGATCTCTCACAGTGGGACTGGGCATCTGCCAGGTGACCCATGGGAGTAACCTGCACTTTCTGAACTTTTTTGTGGTGTTAGGGAGGAAAGAGGGAGCCGCAAGCCTGGAAGTCTGCCAAGAGATATGGAATCATGAGAATGTGGCTGACTAGCTCTGGGAGGTTGCCCAGCCCCACTGGATTGTGAGCTTCAGGGTCTTTGAAGGGCCAAACATTGCTCTAGACATTTTGCTCCAAGTCCATTAATCCTGATGACAAGTTCCAAAATTGCAAAGGGATTGCCCTTTGCCAGATCACATGTATCTATGGTCTGACATTAACAAACTGAGTTTGTCTTTTCTATGTATAATTGGCACCCAAATATAGCTAAAGGGGAAAAAAAAAGAAGAAAAAAAAGGAGGGAGAGAGAGGATTTTTGGCTTCTTCACCAGTTTAAAAATTATACTATGACATTTATTGCTTCCATTATCCAAAAATGTCAGTTTGTTTGAAGCAGATTTCCCTCTCTCTTTGGAGCCACCCGCGTCCCCGCCACCCCCCCACCAAAGTCTTCCCATGCTGCCCTAATCAACACTGAACTCTTGTGTTTGGAAGGCCATGTGTGCTTTCTGTACCCACCAGGAGAGACCTTGGACAGGATTGGATCACAGGAGAAGGGTGCCTTTGGGCACTTCCAGCCTCTTTCTTTATATGGCCTATAAAATTTCAGAAAGTGTATGTAGATATTGTTCTTGGAGATATTTATCTTTTCATTCTTATCTCTCAGTGTCCAAAAAGAAAGGGTTGGTCCCTTATTAGATGTTATTAGTTTCCCCCTCTGGATCCCATTTTATTGAATAAAGTTTTAGTTAAGTCTTTAATGTGATCATGTTTATCTTCCTTAAAATGAAGGAGAACAATGCTTAATCGAAAGAAATACTTTAGTCATGGAGTTTCAGGCAGCATCACAGGTGTGGAAGAAATACTTTGCCACATGCACCCCAATGTTCATTGCAGCACTATTTATAATAGCCAGGACATGGAAGCAACCTAGATGTCCATCAAAAGATGAATGGATAAACAAATTGTGCTTCATATATACAGTGAAATATTACCTAGCCATAAAGAGAAATGAATTTGAGTCAGTTCTAGTGAGGTGGGTGAAACTAGACCCTGTTATACACAGTGAAGTAAGTTAGAAAGAGAAAAACAAATATTGTATATTAACACACACATATGGAATTTAGAAAAATGGTACTGATGAAACTATTTGTAGGTCAGCAATAGAGACACAAACATAAAATAGACTTTGGACACAGCGGGGGAAGGGGAGGGTGGGACAAACTGAGAGAGTAGCATGGAAACATAAATCTTACCATATGTAAAATAACCAATGGGAATTTGCTGTATGATGCAGGGAGTGCAACCTGGTGCTCTGTGACAACCTAGAAGGGTGGGATGGGGTGGAAGGTGAAGGTTCAAAAGGAAGGAGATATATGTATACATATTCCAGACTTTGTCTGGGAAGGGATATTAGAATACTGATTTGGTTACTGTAACAAAGGCCAAGATGGTGGTGACTTCGTCAAGGCAGAGGTTTCTTTCTCACGGAAAGCTCAAGCCTGGGCAGCCAGGGCTAATATGATGGTTCACAGCATCCAGGACTAAAGAGCTTTCCATCTTATCAGTCCACCATTGTCAAAATGCACCTCCACCTTATGGTCCAGGAAGCCTGTCCCAGCTCCGGCCACCACATCTGTGCTACCACCTTTAAAAAGAGCCTGATTGTGCAGTTCCTCTCTGTTTAAAATCACTTCCCATTTATTGCCCATTCCCCTTTATAATTAACGTAAAGGAGGTAGGTACTCAAGAATTGAATAATATGGCATGAGTACCAACCAACCAGTAGATAAGGCAGTGCTAGCATGGGTCAGTGAACTAACCCTGCAGGGAGGGAATCCTCCTCCTTTGACCCCAAACCCACACCTGCTTCAAGCCCCCAGGTCCTCAAGCTCCTCTCAGCAGCTTTCTGTTCTCCTAATATGCTGTGCTCTTTTGTGACCCTATATTTTGCCCACGCTGTACCTTCTGACAAGAACATTTTTATTCCTTTAGTGGCAAATTTTCATCCACCTCTCCTTCATCCTATCTGGATATTGATATTTGATAATTGCTATTTCTCAAATAATCTCTGCCTTTAAGGCACTATTTCAAATACTCCACATCATGTAAAAACTTACTTGATTCTCAAGTCTATAGTTCTTCCATAAATTAATTTCATTTCAAAGACTGGGCTTCCCTGTGGCTCAGCTGGTAAAGAATCTGCCTGCAATATGGGAGACCTGGATTCAATCCCTTTCCCTGGAGAAGGGAAAGGCTACCCACTCCAGTATTCTGGCCTGGAGAATTCCATGGACTGTATGGTCCAAGGGGTCACAAAGAGTCAGGCACGACTGAGCGACTTTCACTCACTCACTCAAAGATGAAGAATCAAATCCCAGGGAGGTTAAATAAATTGTCCTTGTCAGCCAGCTCAACTGTCATTTTCTCTGTGAAATCTTTCCAGACAGACCTACAAAAAGCTAGTTTCTTTGTGTTCCCATAATGCTTTGTTTTCTAAAATTTTATTTTATATTGGGGTATAGTCGATTTTTAATGTGTTGTTTCAGATGTGCAACAAAGGAGTTCAGTTTTTACATACACATATATCCATTCTTTTTCAGATGTTTTTCCCATATAGGTTATTACAGAATATTGAATAGAGTTCCCTGTGCTATACAGTACATCCCTGCTGATTACCTATTTTACGCATAGTGCCCCAAAATACTTTGTGCCTATTTCTATTATGTACCGCATTGTACTGTGAATCATCTGTTTACACACCTCTTTCCTCAGTAGTAGATGGTAAGATTCCAGGGTTTGGCACAGCACTCGGCATGTGATACTGCTGCTGATGCTGCTAAGTCGCTTCATTCGTGTCCGACTCTGCGCGACCCCATAGACGGCAGCCCACCAGCTCCCCCGTCCCGGGGATTCTCCAGGCAAGAACACTGGAGTGAGTTGCCATTTCCTTCTCCTGGCATGTAATAGGCATTCAATAAAATCTCTGAATATTGAAGAAATGAATAAACTTGAAGTTATCATCTTCTTGGCTTCCCAGGTTGCTCAGTGGTAGAAAATCCACATGCCAAGGAGATGTGGGTTCAATCCCTGGGAGGAAATGGCAACTCATTCCACTGTTCTTGCCTGGGAAATTGAGAGCCGGTAAGAAAAAGAAAAAGAGCTAGCCGTTGTTGACTTTCATGTGATCAAGAATCTCACATAGCTCTTTTTCTAACCTTGGCAATCTCTCTCCATTGGTTTTAAGTTTAAATGGGTATAGATATCACTTTGCTGACTAAGGTCCCTATAGTCAAAGCTATGGTTTTTCCAGTAGTCATGTACAGATGTAAGAGTTGGACCATATAAAAGACTGAATGCTGAAGAATTAATGTTTTTGAATTGTGGTAATGGAGAAGACTTTTGAGAGTCTCTTGGACAGCAAGGAGATCAGACCAGTTGATCCTAAAGGAAATTAACCCTGAATATTCAATGGAAGGACTGATACTGAAGCTGAAACTCCAATAAATTGGCCATTTGATATGAAGAACCGATTCATTGGAAAAGACCCTGATGCTGGGAAAGATTGAGGGCAGGAGGAGAAGGTGGTGACAGAGGATGAGACGGTTGGATGGTATCATCAACTCAATGGACATGAGTTTTAGCAAATTCCAGGAGATAGTGAAGGACAGGGAAGCCTGGTGTGCTGCAGTCCATGGAGTCAGACATGAGCAACTGAGCGACAAAACATAATGAGGCTGACAAGAGATAATCTGGAGTCCTCCTAAAGGCCTGAAGCACCTTCAAGGTAATGTTGAACACCAAGCTTGAGAAGATCTCTGTCCCCTAAGAGGATCCAATACAGTGCCTGGTACATGGTGTCATCAGTCTTGATTCCTTCTGACAAGCTGTTCCAAAGACCAATCAACAAGAAAATGAGAAGTGATGTAAAACTGATTCATTTTTTAAGATGGTACTATACACTCACCCAGACAGACACACATACATAGCCCCCAGTGTAACTGAAGTCACCATGAAACCATAATTATGTATCTTCATACTCAATAGAAATAGCAAACTCTTTTCATTTTTGTAATCTCCATAATGATAATTGTAAATGACTAACTATTCTATCCAGAAGATGTTCCATGACCAAATTAGGTATTCCCTGATAGCTAAACACTAGGCTGTTTACATTTTTAAAAAATAATTTCCAGATTTCTTTTTAAAATGTAAACAAAAAGGCATTTCACTGCTAAGTACTTCAGTTTGCATCTCTAAATTATAAGAACTTTTTCAAATTTCAGTATCAGATGCTCTTAACAAAAATTAACATTTGTTCCTTAATATTATCTAATTTTTAGTCAATATTCAAAATTCCCAATAGTCCTCACTATGTTTTTTTTTTTACTATTTATTTGCTCAAACCTAAATCTGAATAAGGTCCATGCAATGCATTTTGTGGTTATGGCTTTTGAGTCCCTTTTAACCTAGAATACTTCCTCTGTTCCCAGTCTTTTTCTATTCCATTGACTTGTGGAGGAAACTGGGTCAGTTTTTCAATTAGAATTACCTTCTGAGTTGCTTCCTGGAAGTGTCATTAAATATATTCTCTTAATCCCTGCATTTAAATTAAAAGTTGAATCTTAATCACATTTTTGGTAAAAAAAAATACTTCACAGGGGACCATAAATGTACATAATATGAAAGTGTTCCACCAAAAATGATGATAAGATTAATTGATCAGTGAGTTTAAATAGTGACAGTCTGACCAGTCCAATTTAAAGTTGTGTTTTTCCCACTTAGAACAGCAAGTAATCAGTGGAATGATGTTCTAGCATCCTGCAAATATTCAATTCCCCTTCAGTTTTTACCCTAATGATTTTGGCATCCATGGCTGAACATCACTTAAATTGAATATCACACTAGGAGTTGCAAAATATTAATTTCTGTTTTTATCACTTCATGTTATTTACTAAAATTCTACTGAGACTTTCTCTTTTTTTCCAATTTATTAATGGGACTTCTATAAACAAGAGCTTATTAACTAGGCCTATTTAGTGATCCTGCATCCTGGTTAATATCAGTGTGCAGCTAGCCTCCCAGACAGTGGTGTAAAACAAAAATGTTATTATGTTTGTGGATTCTGTGGGTGAGGAATTCAGACAGGGCACTGTGCAGATGACACGTCTCTGTTCTGTACTGTCTGAGCCTCAGCTGGAAAGACCTGCAGGCTGGGATGACTCAGCAACTGGACGTTTGAATAATCTGGAAGCAACTTCACTCTCAGTTGCTCTTGGGCCAGACTGGCTTGAACCCTCAGCTCAGCTGGGACAATTAGCCGGAGTTCTTGCATATAGACTATCGGTGTGGCTTGGGCTTCCTCACAGCATGGTGAACTAGGGGAAACTGAACTGTGTTACTTAGATGGTCAGGGCTCCAGAATAAATGTTCCAACAGACATGGCAGAAGGTGAATTGCCCCTTGATATCCCCAGAAACTACAAAGCATCACTTTTAACACAATCTGTTGGTCAAAGCAGTCACAGCTTGCCCAGATTTAAGGGGAGAGGACATAGACCTCCAGCTTGATGGGGGGGTGGGACGGTCACATTGGAGAAGAGCACACGGGGTGAGAGGCATTGTGAACATCTTTGGAAAATACAGTCTGTCACAACCTAAAATAGAGTTCCTACAGGAAAAGAAAACAAATGTTTAATTATCAATGTCCAGAGCAAAAGTCCAGTGTAATAGATATCTTGAATGGTGACAAATTATGGTATTTTTCTGAGAGGTGAGTGTGAGGCTTTCTCACACTTTAAAAAAAATCGTTGATGTGTTCTAATCTGTTCTTTTGATACACAGATTGTCCTAAGTTTAGCTCATAGGAGCCTCTTCAAGCTGGATTCTGTGTCCTTTTGATAGTATACCATTAACCGTCGATAGCTTTGTTGCTTTCTGACAAGATGTGTCAGGCTCATCCTATACATCCCCTGCCCTACTCCTGGAGTTAGCTGTTTCTCGTAGGAACTCCAAGCCCTTCTAATGGAGAATGATAGTGAGAAACCAAATCTGGACACTAAAGATGTTCATTTATACAGGGCTGATGTTGCTTCCAGGGTCTGTTATAAGACAGAGCAAAGAAAGAGCTTTAGATTTCTAAAAAAAAAAGAAGAAAGAAAAAGGCAGTATGTATAGGTATAAATTTACAAGTCTACATTGATAGTAATACTTATAATTCAAATTCAAATTTATGGAATTTTATCTAATACCCTTGATTTTGTGCTTTTATGTCTTTTATACTATCTTACAATATAAATCTTATACTGCAAAACTCTTAGAAAATAGAAAATAGCTTCAAAATGCCAATGTTAATATCACTTCTAACAATAGGACATAACTAAAAATAAAGCTTAAGATTTATTTGAAGTTTTTTGTTGTTCTTTTCTTATTTTATGTTCTAATTTTGTGCTTAGAATAAATCACACTCAGCTTGTCTAGTAAATAAGCTATATGTTGTTATTGTTTAGCCACTAATCATGTCCAACTCTTGGAGTCCTGTGGACTGCAGCCCGCCAGGCTCCTTCTGTCCATGGGATTTCCCAGGCAAGAATATTGGAGTGGGATGCCATTTCCTGCTCCAGGGGATCTTCCTAACCCAGGGAAACAAACCCCCCATCTCTTGCACTTCCTGCACTAGCAGGCAGATTCTTTACCACTGAGTCACCAGGGAAGGCCAAGTAGAGTAAATGTATACTAAATGAATGTTCGGAGTGCACTCAGGTGAATCTTGCTTCCTTCCTCGCTCTTCACCACATTCCCTTTCATCCCACGATAATTATTTTATTAGATTTTGATTTACACTGCTGGTATTTCTTTTTACAAATGTTAACAAGTATGAATGTCTGTTTATAACACGACCTCTTTTAAGACAAACAGTAGAATATTATTTGTATTTTTCTGCATCTTGCTTTTTTCACTTAAGAGTGAATTCTGATGATCACACCACATAACTACTAGAATTCTTTCTCATCTTTTTTATGGCTACATGTACTCCACTGTGTGGGTTTACCATATTTACTTAATCAGTCCTGTGGGAATGGAGATTCAGGTTGATTCCAATCTTTTTATTAAATAAGGCCACAATCAATTTTATATTTGTTTTGTGTCCGTCTAGTTAAAGCTATGGTTTTTCCAGTAGTCATGTATGGATGTGAGAGTTGGACTGTGAAGAAAGGTAAGCACCAAAGAATTGATGCTTTTGAACTGTGGTGTTGGTGAAGACTCTTGAGAGCCCCTTGGACTGCAAGGAGATCCAACCAGTCCATCCTAAAGGAGATCAGTCCTGGGTGTTCATTGGAGGGACTGATGCTGAAGCTGAAACTCCAATACTTTGGCCACATGATGTGAAGAACTGACTCATTTGAAAAGACCCTGATGCTGGGAAAGATTGAGGGCAGGAGGAGAAGGGGACGACAGAGGATGAGATGGTTGGATGGCATCACCGACTCAATGGACATTGGTTTGGGTGGACTCCGGGAGTTGGTGATGGACAGGGAGGCCTGGCATGCTGTGAATCATAGGGTTGCAAAGAGTCAGACACGACTGAGTGACTGAACTGCAACTGGAACTGTTATCTTTAGAACAGATTGCTATAATTAGAACTGCCACATCCCAGGTCAGTGCATCTGTGATTTTGCTTGATGTTGTCAATTCCCCTCCATAGGGGCTGTGGTATTCCTTTCCTAAGAGTAGTGAAGAGGATATTGGTTCACCCAGACTTGTTATCAGAACATGTCATCAAACTTTTGGATTTTTGTCAGTCTGATAGATGAGAAATGGTATCTCAGTGTTCTATTATTTTGCATTTTTTAAATTATGAATGCACTTGAGTAACTTTAATATTTTGAAAGGCCAATTTTACTTCCTTTTATGAGTCTTTTCTGTTCATGTCTTTGGCTCACTTTTTCTATTGATCCTTTCTATTTTCCAATATATAGAAGTACAGTTTTAGCATGCAAAAAGTCTATTTTTCCTTTTGAAGTCACTGAATTTATCACTTCACTATTTGCTTATATTGATTCTGGATTTAAATTATAACTAGAAAGGTTCTCTTCCTTGTCAGATTGTAGGAATCCATGCAACATTTCTACCCAAGAACAAGTTTATCTACTGAAGAATCAGACATGGGAAATCACTACAAGAGCAAGTAAGAGCTCATTGTCTCTGAAATTAGAATTTATTCTGGCAAAATTTTAGAGACTAATGCCACATGAGACACCAGGACTTAATTTTTCCAGTGGAGTGTGGTGAGAATGAACAACAGTCCTTGGGGAAGAAGGTTGATTGGTGATATGTAAGATAAAGAGAGGGTAATTATTGACATTGCGTGTCACTCTTGTTAAAAACTGATTTTGTCTGCTTATAAGAATGTGAGTTTAATGAAGAGTTGGAGCTTTGTCATATGGGCAACAGATAGGATCTTAGCCTTGAGCTTAATTAATTAATGTCTGTCAAGCTCCCTATTAAAGCAGCAAGAGAGCTGCAGAAACCTGCTCTGATGTTATCAGAAATGGTCACAGAGGGTGGAACCAAAGTCTTCATCACTGGCAGGAAATCATTTGGTAGAAAGTCACTATCAGTCCCTGTTGGGTCCTTCTGTGCTTCATCCCTGTCTTTCAACCTTATTATATTTAGTGTGTGCGATACACGTGATATCAGACAAATGCAGGCGTGTTTGGTAAACTTGAAGCTGGCCATCACTTGTCAAGGCACAAGAAGTCCCTTGGGACAACCCATACCAAGGGTAGAAAGAAAGAGACATAAAGAACATTGCCCAGAACAACAACAAAAAAATTAACCTTGGCACTGAGGAGCATTTGAGAGAATAAGTCAATATCTGTCACTTACATCTCCCAGTCCAGCTTCCATAAGATTAATGTCTGAATTCTAGAAAAAGCAGAAGAGCTAGAACCCAGACAAGCAGTTGGACTTAAAAGTCTGCAGGACTTGGGGCAGGAGCAACACTCCCCCCAGCATGCCACTGGAAAGAGAGAAGGCATGGTCTCCCCGCCTCACCTCTCACTATTTACTAGTGTTGATCCTGAGGGTCCCGTTGCTTTAGGCAAAGAGGTCCCAGTGGACAAGTCACCAGGCCCAGAAGACAATGTCTGCTGCCACCAGAGCCTTTTGGAAATAATTATGGGGACTTCAGGGTCTGAGCTATGTATGTGGATACAATAAGCCAGTGAAATTTGAGTCATTTCTATAACTCTAACCACTGCCCACAGTCTGGTCAGACCTAGAAATTTATTTTCAGTTTTTCGTTCAACAGAAGTTTGTGTGTATTTTTTGTTTGTTTGTTTTTAAGCATGTAATGACATGTTAGTCGCTAAACCAAACCTACTTCTCTGTAACTTAGGCCTGGTGGTCCTAGTTCTGCTTTGCCCACTACAACTCCCTTAAATGTTTTTGGTAAAAATTCCCTGTAGTCCTTCTTTGCAAAATGAGAGACCCACTGCAAACTGGCCTAAGAAAAAGGGGGCATGCACTGGCTCATGTAGGGAAGGGTAGGGAGCACAAGTGTTCCAAGGGTATCATCAGTTTCACCTCTCTCCACTCATCACTCAGTTCAGGTTCTCTGTATTCACTTTATTCTCAGGAATGATCTCCCTTCATGATAATCCCTTCAAAATGGCTCTCAGTGGCTCAAGATTTTATGTCTCAGAGCAACTTTGATCTGAGAAGGGAGATCTCTCCTCCCAGAATCTCTACATATTTCTGAATTCTGATTGGTCCTTCTTGATCAATGCCCACCAGCAAATTTCTTAGGTAAGGTGCTCTGATTGGCCAACTGGGTCATGTGCCCACCCACACTTCCATAGGGAAGGTAGTACCATGCAACTGACGGACTGTTAGGAGCTTTGCAAACATTTTTCCTCTGTTCACACCCGTAAATACACCAGTTTGCTAGGACTCTGTCCTTTGTGAACATTGATTCTGTAGCCAAACTGCCTTGCCTTAGATCTTAGATTCACTACTTATTAGCAGTGTGACCTTGAGCAAATTACGCTCAGTCTCAATTTTCTCCTCTGTAAAACTGGTATAATAATAGGACCTACCGGGGCTTGGATCCGCGCGTGCGCAAAGAGAGCGAGCTCCAGGGTCTGCACGCGAGTCTCCAGGCGGTGAGGGCGATATGGAGGCTTCGGCTTCTACCCCGCCGTCAACTTCAACCGAGACTTCAGCTTCGACTCCAGAGACCCCGGCCGGCCCGGAGCAGCTGGACGAAGAGCAGGTTAAGAAGGCAGTGGAGGCTCTGTTGGCTCATTCCAGATCCAGGAAAAACGCGAAAGGATTACTTCTGAATGAGAATGAAAATTTCTTTTTAATGGTGGTATTATGGAAAATTCCAAGTAAAGAACTGAGAGTCAGATTGTAAGTTCTTGTCTTCCCCTTCTGCTGGTCTTAACTGGTTGGCTGTTTTGTGGAACTTTAACAACTGTCAACTTAGGTTTTGGTGGAAACTTGGCAAAATCAAAATACCTGATTTGAAAACCATCGGATTTAGACATGCTTAAATTTTCTAAAAATTCCATCAGTTTTCTGAATGGTTGGTGGATGGTTTGACCAAAGCCAAACTCAGTTCTGTTGAATCTGAAAACCTGGTTTTTGAGAGGACAAAGGTTAGAGTAAATGAAGCAGCTTTTGTATTTTTATAGAATCTTTTATCTTTCCATGTCAAACTAGTTCCAAGCTAAAATTACTGAGGTGCCAAACTCATTCCTATATACAGAGACTATTAAAAATTTGACCGTGAATTCCTTACAGAAAAGAAACCCATGAAGATTACATATTCTTATTGCTAGAACTCTTAGGTCAAAGATGCCAGACTTGGCAAATAAAAATACAGGGGAATTTTTTTGTTAGTATAAGTAGGTCCCATGCAGCATGGGGACATAATTGTACTTAAAAAAATGTTTCAGGTTTAACTGGGTGTCCTATATTCTGTCTGGTAATCTGCCTCTCTGTGAAATCCTTCATTTCCAAAGCTGACTCTGTTATAGAAAGCAGGGTGTGGGATAGCTTTTCTTTCCCCCATAAGGGTGGAGGATAGGGGTTATGAATAACTGCAGTTGGAGATGTTACCCCCAGATGTCCAGTGGTTAGGGCTTCACTTTCTAATGCAGGGGGGTGGAAGTTCCATCCCTGATTGGGGAGCTGGGATCCATGCCTCTTGGCCAAAAACAAAAAACAGAAACACTGTAACAAAGTCAATGAAGACATCTAAAAACAATTTTTTTTTAAAAGAATGTTTACAAATTGGGAAGACCCTTTTAACCCTCAGACTCTCTTAACTCATCCCAGTGAACAGCGCTAGCCATGTTCTTTTAGTTCCTGCTTTACCTATCTGGCTGTGTCTTTCTTTATCCACACTTTTGCCCTCACATTCTCCAGGTTACTTTCCCAGCTGCTCACCTCTTGGTGATTTCTGCCACTTGGCATCTCACTGTCCAAGTCCTGCTGCTGCGGCTTGCTCTCCTCTTAAACTAAGGAAATGTTTCCTCAGGACACAGGCCTAGCACCCGTGCTAAGCCTTTTTTTCCCTTTTTGAGATTCAGCATAATGCATGTTTGCTGGTCCCTGTAGGTTTGCTGGGTTTTCTGTTTTAGCTCTTAAGAGTTATGATTATGGAGCCCAGAGGTTTCTGCAAGGTGGCATTCTGAACCAGAAATGCCATGATGAAACTGGATTATTCTAGCACTTCATAGTACATATGTATATATAGCAAACATATAAAATAATGATCAGACTTCCCTAGTGGACCAGTGGTTAGGATTCCACCTTCCAATGCAGGAGGCACAGGTTTGAATCCTGGAAGGAACTAAAATGCCATGTGTGTTGTGGCTAAATAATAGTTACATTTGTACTATTTTGAGTGTCCTTGATATATTTTAACTCTTAATCGTATCCCAAATGTTAATGGTGTTTCGGTCTGTGGATATTTGTGGTGATTTAGTACTTGAATCTTAGCTTTTCTGCACCATTGAAAACTGTGTAGGTGTGTGCTGTGCTCAGTAGCTTATTTGTTAAAAAAAAAAACATGAATAAAGTTTATTGAAATGAAAAAAAAAAAATAATAGGACCTACCGCCTAGTGTTTCTGAGAGGATTAGTTAAGATGATATGCATGAAATACAGTGTCCAACACATTGTAAATGCTATGTGTTAGCTGTTGTTGTTATTATTATATTACCATACCTCCAAGGCTGGCAGAATTTGACCAAGAACCTAAACTCCATGGATCTGAAAGTGCAGAAAGAAAAAGTGTCATGGTTCATACTATTATACAAACTTTGAATGTGTCTTTCTCAGAGAGAATACACTGGCGCCACTTTTACCAGGAGAGCCACAAGGAATTTACCACTGCTTCACAGTTAAGGATCAGTAGATAGACTATGTTCTGGTCAGAGAGTTCGGGTTTTAGACTTCAAAAAGGATCCCTTCTCATTAAGTGAAGATGAATGGCATTTTCTACATTTGCCAAAGTATAGATCAGCATTCTGAAAAGACTTGCATGCCTCTAGCCCTCATTCTGATTAGTCACAGCACTTAAAAATCCCAGCAAGACAAGCACTCTTTGTGAACTTTTACATTATAGCTCTTTCTGTTAGAGTTTGGTACAACTGTATCGGCTTTGAGAAACATAAACCCAATTAAAGCATGTCTGGCTTTTTAGAAAGCAGCAGGAGGATAAAGCCTCTGAGAGCAGCTTTCTCATTTTCTGTTCTTCACTGAACCACTTGACTTTTTGCCACCTCATTTCTAGCAGATAAATTTTGGGTCACATAGGGGGGTGACCTATGCTGAGTTCAAAACACCCCAGCTTGAGTTGGAAAGCAAGCTAATTTGGAAACAAAACCCACACAGACCTAGACATATGCATCTACTCAAGGCCCATTTCTTCAAAGACGTGTTTTGGGAGTTAAGAGTATTAGACAGGGTATTTGAGGTGATCAGCTCCGTGTCCTTGTCCATTTCTGCTTTCTGCAATGAAACCATGAGTAGTGCTCATATTCAAAAATAGAAAATGAATGGGCTATTTTGGTAACATCCCCTATAACTAAATACCACTCAGACCTTCAGCTATCTGGCCATACCACAAGTCTTCTCCCTGACTTTCCACCAAGGTGTAACAATAACTTTATAATGTTTTCTTTCTTTTTTTTTTCCTCTAGGGAGGTACATTCAACAGCAAGTATTTGTCATTTACTGAGCAGCCATTGTATGAACAGCCTATTTAGACACTCTGTATCTTCTATTACAATCAGTAATTGACCGCATGAGAAAGATGGAGGAGTCCTAACTCTCCTAGCCCCCCAATTTAAATCTTCCTGGCCTGGGCCCCAGACACATGGGCAAGTGAGCAAGCCGCCAGGTGACTCTAGGTCCCAGGTTTGCGCCACAACACCCCATGCTGAGTAGAGCAAGAGCTGAGCTGTCCCTTCCCAGGGCAGATGGAAGATTCATTCATAAAGTGAATTTGTTGTTTTCTCCTACCTGGTTTAAGAGCATTTGTTATATTGCAATAGAGAATAAGAACAATAAAGGATAAAAAAAAATACCTGCTTTACTTATAAAGTTGTGAAGCAGAGAATGTAGATGAAACACTTTGTATGTTTTAAAAATTATGCAAATGCAAAGAGTTCTGGTAGGAAGATTCAGGTAACACACAGGCATATCTCTGAACGTGATGGATCTTCCAGCTCTGTCCCACGAGGCAGCGGGATTTCTAAATCTGCTGACCCTCACTGGAGCTCCTCAGAGGCTCTTGATACAGTGAAAAATGAAGACAGGACAAAACATTCATAAAAATTCTGGCTCATTTTCAGCATTTTGTAATTAAAGATCAGTATTTTTATTGAAAATATACTTGGGATACCCACAATATGATCAAAGGGTTTATAAGAAGGGAATTCCTAGTGCACTGGAAATAGGCACAGTCTAATGATGAGACACACTTGAGCTTGCTCTGTCATGTCTCTGTGACCCGGTGAATTCATCTGGAAATAGCATCAAAAGCCTGCATTTGAAGCCATTGTGAATGTGAGTCCTGGGCAGTTAGGCCTGGTCTGTGTTGGCCCTGAGCTGGACGTGTTGGTCTGGTCCTCCCAGTTCCAATGGGCTGATGCTCTGCCCCTGGGTGGCCTGGGGACCCTCCCAGAATTTGGTGTCTTTGCAGTGGCACCTGCTACCCGCAGGCTCTGGGCTTCCTCAGGCTCCCCCACATCTGAGAGCTGTCCTCCTTTGCTGTCCAGTCTCTAAGGGGGCTAATCTCCCCCCACACACCCTTTTTCTGGTCTTTCTCCCTTCCCAGTCTCTCTCCTTTCAGGGCTCAGCGGTTCCTCTTGGAGCCAGTGTCGTCTCTGCAGCGCCGTGGCGTCTCTCCTACTGTAAACTGTAATAGAACAAGCAGTGTTTGTGCACTGAATTGCAGTTTGCAGAACATTTCCTCAGACATCCTTGTCTCCAAGCCTCACATCAAACAAATCGTTATTATTCTAACGTAGCTATCATGATGATTTCAAGTTTACACGAGAGGAACAAGGCTCTTAGAGGTGAAGTGACTTATCTGAGATTAAAGGACCTGTAAGTGGCGGTGCCTGGGCCCAGGTATTTGGAAGCTGCTTCCCATCTTCCTTCCGTTCTGTCAGGCCGGGTCCCTGTGGGCAGACGGTGCGGCACCTCTTTATACACAAGGCATTATCTCGGTGACTCCTGTCATTGTTCACCAGCTGGGGTTCACTCGGTGGGCCTTCATTTTCTCTTCTGTGAAACTAATTTTATACTTACAGAATAGGACTATGTAATGGGAACCTTTGGGGAATTATTATATATTCTAAACCTCAGTTAACCTATTTGTCCTTAGTTATTCTATGTTTAAAATATAACAATACAGTAATTACTGTGGTTACAATAATAGTAAACTACAAAATTTGTCGATGTTGGTACTTAACAGTTTATAAGGTACTTTAACTTGCATTTATGTACCTGATTTTCACAACTGCCCACTAAAGTTAATTAACTAGACAGTATGCCTCATATACTATTAGAGTTCTATACTATTAGTATAGAACAAATGACTGAACCTCTGAGAGGTTAAATGCTGAGTCCACCTTCTCTCAACAAATGAAAGTTGCCCTGTAATTTGTACTCAAGATTTTAACTTGTTCTGTACCTTTTCCAGTACCTCCAGCTTGGCAGAACACTGTAGGAGAGAATATCACTTATTCTGTGTCTAGGGCAGAGCTCCTGAAACTTTATTATGCACAGAACCACCTGGAGAGCTGTTAAAACTCAGGTTCCTGGGCCCAACCATCCTGATTCAGTAGTTCTGAGATGGGGCCTGAGCATTTAAACAGCTAACAAGCTTCCAGCTTCTGTGGCTACTTCCCGTCTGTGGACAACACTTTGAACAGGACTGAGAGAGGGTTAAGTAACTCAGGCCTCAAACCCTAGTTTCATCATCCCTAAGAGGGGTAAATAGCATTACTCACCTCACAGGCTAATAATGAATGCATGTGTGGAAAAGTCTTCTTTAAACTATCAAAGGCTACCAATGTTGTTATTGTGATCCACTGCTTCTAATGTATGATGCAAAACACACTTGCAAGTTGAGAAAATTCATCCAAAATATTCTTACACAGACCTCAGTGGTGCTATTCACATGATATCCTATCCCCTGGATCCCACAGAGTTGGGCAACATGGTGGTGTTTGCTAAATGAGAATCTCCTCCATTCAACTCATTGTAGATGGGGATCCACTCCAAATTCAATCCACACTAAGGACACCTACATGCCCAGTGATAAAGGATGTGTCAGCATAGCTGGTTTTGGTGGGGAGTGCTCACAAGGAATGGGCAGAAAGAGAGGAGAGAAAAGAACTGGGAACCCCATCCTTACACCCTGCTATTTCCTTCTCCAGGGGATCTTCCTGATCCAGGAATCAAACTCGGGTCTGCCGCTTGGCTGGTGGACTCTTTACCCAGTGAGCCACCTGGGAAGCCCCCTTTTTACAGCAGCCTGGGTTAAAACAGCCAGACTGAAGGGCAAAGGTTTTCTTCCCTTGCTCACTCCGGTACAGGCCTTACTGGAGCCCAGAGAACGGCAGCTCCAGTTAGGGAGAGGGAGGAGGAGCTGGGGCAACCACATGTTGGTTCATCAGTCTCTGAGCGAGAGATAATCAGATCCATAAGGATCCACTTATTCCCGAGCTTTGGAGTCAGACAGTGTCAGGTTTAAATCCAGGCTCTGTCACTTCTTAGCAGTGTGGATTTATGTGGGTTACTTTACCTCCTCGAATTGCAGTTTGTTTACTGTAAGAGGAGGTTAATAATATCCCAAGGCCCAGTGCGCTCAGTAAATGACAACTGTTATTATTTTTTATTAATGTTCACTCAACCAGGATTTACTGTACATCTTCTATGTGCCAAACATTATGTTGGGCACTGGAAATACAGAGATAAATATAACATCATGCCTGCCCTGGAGAAAACTACAGTTTTCTGGGGGTGACAGCAGTTAGCACAACGCATGTCACAGGTGCTGTTCTCAGTACAGGCCCGGAGTAAGTAAGGAAGGGAAACTGACAGAGTGGTGGGAGTGTTCTCCCCTGCAACTAGCAGCTTTCTGAGTCTTAAGTTCTTCCTTTTCATGTATGCTTCATGACCCAAGGAGGCAGATTAAGATGTCCACAGTTGAAAAGACAGCCCTGAATCATTGCCCTTGATCAGTATTCCCTAAGCATCTCTGATCTGTTGCCCAACTGAGCCCTTGCTGGCCAAAATCGACATCAACTGGGGTGAATTTACACTATCCACTCAGCATGCTCTGTCTACACAAGGCATTTCATTCAGGTTTGGAAAGTTACAGGCTGACGCAGCTCTGGAGGTTTGTTTGACTTTTTTATTTTTTTTCTCAAATGTTTCGTTTCTTTCCTCTTAGGATCTGTGCCCTAGTTGTTCTGGGAAACTTGTGACCTCTCTGTGTTTTTAATTAGAAGATGTCATTTTTCCATGGCAACCTATCTTGATGTCCTAAATAGAGAATCTGTAAAATCAGTTTCTCTATGAAGGGCCAAGCAATTGGAATGGGAGGCTGCCCAAGGAGCGCCAGTACTCAGGTCCAGTGGCCCTACCACTGGGGAAGGTCCCCCAAGTAGAGAAATACCCCCAGGGACTCCTGCTCCAATAGACCTGTGCCATCATGGTCCACCCAGGCCCTCTTGGTTTGAGGCTCATAAAACCCAGTTCTTGACAGTTGTGTGGGGGAATTTGCACTCTCTGACTGGCGTGGAAACAAAACCATGTCTGCTGTGAGTTATGGTGTCTCCAGGGCCAATAGCCCATAGGTAATAACACGAAAGTCAGAAAAACACTGATGGGAAGTCATTGAAACCAATCCAAGCTCCATGGTGGCCGAATTTGAACTGACCCTTTCGTAGCAGCATTTCACCTCCCGAAGGGAAGAGCGTCTTCAGGAAATGATGAAGGCAACAGAGATATTAGGCACCACAATTCTCAAGTCAACACTGAAGAGACAGTAGTTAAATCGTTTGGCAAAAAAGTGCCCCAAGTATTGTAATTCTGTTTTTTTTCTTTTATTTTTTAAAAGCATCATTTCCATTCAATAAGGCAGGCATGTTGATAAACAAAAAGTCACCCTGACCGTGGAGATTATACTGATGCATTTGTAAATGAAATCCTAAAATGATATGAAGAGTCCTTCCTCTACACACAATCTAGATGGAAGGGCACCATGAGAAATCCCATTCAGTGCACGTGCTATTGATAACACACTAGGTGTCAGGCACCAAGAGCAACAGCTCATGCTTGTTGGGGCTTCCCAGATGGTAAAGAATCTGCCTGCAACGTGGGAGACCTGGGTTTGATCCCTGGGTTGGGAAGATCCCCTGGAGAAGGAAATGACTACCCACCCATATTCTTGCCTAGAGAATTCCATGGACAGAGGAACCTGGTGGGCTACAACCCATGGGGTCTTGTTGACTGCTGATTACTTTTAGAAACTGTTCAAGTGCTATGTATGTATTAATCAGGACTTGTAATAATAATGTTAATCAGTTCAGTTCAGTCGCTCAGGCATGTCTGACTCTTTGTGACCCCATGGACTGCAGCACACCAGGCTTCCCTGTCTGTCACCAACTCCTGGGGCTTACTCAAACTCATGTCCATCAAGTTGGTGATGCCATCCAACCATCTCATCCTCTGTCATCCCTTTCTCCTCCCACCTTCAATCTTTCCCAGCACCCAGGTCTTTTCTAATGAGTTGGTTCATCGCATCAAGTAGCCAAATGATTAGAGCTTCAGTTTCAGCATCAGTCCTTCCGATGAAAATTCAGAACTGATTTCATTTAGGATGGACGGGTTGGATCTCCTTGCAGTCCAAAGGACTCTCCAGACTCTTCTCCAACACCACAGTTCAAAAGCATCCATTCTTCGGTGCTCACCTTTCTTTATAGTCCAACTCCCACATCCATACATGACTACTGGAAAAACCATAGGTTTGACTAGATAGACCTTTGTGGGCAAAGTAATGTCTCTGCTTTTTAATATGCTGTCTAAGTTGATCATAGCTTTTCTTCCAAGGAGCAAGTGTATTTTAATTTCATATTAATAGTTTTCCCTTATTGACTGCTCATTTTGTGCCAAGAACTGTTATGTGTCTTCATATCTAACTACATTCATATTCACTATTGTTTTTCCAATTTTTCAAATTAGACTTTGGAAGGTTGAGTGACTTTTCCAAGGTCACAGTCTGGGTATGAAACTGAGCAATCTTGGCTCCAGTGTCTGTCTGCAATTGTAATGACTATAAATACTTCATACTGGTGTAAGGAGGTTTCTGGAATCAGGAAAGCATATTTGACAAGCTGAGGTCATTCCCACCTCAGGACCTTGCACTGGCTGTTCCCTCTGCCTGGCCTGCTGTTCCCCACATCTTTGCTCAACTGGCTCCTTCTCATCATTCAGGGTTCAGCTCTTACGTACCGAAATGCTTCTTGAAAATAAATTCCTCGACCTTTAATCTGAAGCAGCCCTCCCCACTCCAAGCCTCAATCACTCCATCTTATTTTCTTGTTTTAGGTGCTTCAGAGTGCTCTCCACTGCCTGAAATCACCGTGTTTCTTTATGTGTCGAGTCTCCCCCTGGATTAGGATGTCAGCTCTGTGACAGGCAGGACTCCCTCCCAGGCTCTGCTGTATCTCTCGTATGTAGGACAGTGCCTGCTACAGAGCCAGGCCCTCAATTACTGCTGAACACATGACTGGAGAACGCTGGGATTGAATTTTATCTTGAGTACCAATGATAATGACAGGAGCACTGATTATAACAGCAGCCGCAACAATTGCAATAGATAACAGTGCTTAAGGGTATATTATGAATCATACACTGTGTGGAATGTTTCTCATCAGTGTGAGAAACATTGACGAGGTAGGTGTTAGTGTTGCCTCCATTTTACAGACTAGGACACTGAGACTTGGAGAGGGTCTGTGAAGCTGGTGTCAAGAGGCAGAGAAATCCTCAGGAACGCATTTATACCCCAAACACATGCATGCGTGCTAAGTTGCTTCAATCGTGTCCAACTCTTTGCCACCCTGTGGACGGTAACCCAGCAAGCTCCTCTGTCCGTGGGGTTCTCCAGGCAAGAATACTGGAGTGGGTTGCTATGCCTTCCTCCAGGGGATCTTCCAGACCCAGGGATTAAACCTGCTTCTCTCTTGCATTTGCAGCATTGGCAGGCAAGTTCTTTGCCACTAGTGCCACCAGGGAAGCCCAATTATATGGTTACTTCCCTAAACACAAAAACATGAAATTATTGTCAGTGAAGCATAGGGTGCAACCAGTCAGCACACACCATGGTGAGTCTCTAAATCTCCTGGGGTATCTAGTTCCTTCTCAATTAAAGAGGGAAAGTTGAAGCTTCATAATTAAGAAGTGTCGGGGTCTAGAATTACAGTTTGGTGCAGTGGACAGAAACTGGGCAGTGGTTCTAGAATACCTGGGTTTGAATTCTGGCTTTCTTCCTGCCCAGGTGTGTAAGCTCTGGCTGTGATCTCTTGAAACCTGTTTCTCCTTCTGTAAAATGGGATCATAGTACTTCCCTGCCTGCCCTGCAGATTTGCTCTGGAGCATATGTGAAGCAGGGTATGTGAAAACTGCCAGCACTGTGACTAGTACACAGTCAGCACTCAATAAATATCTTTTCCTCCTCCATTCCTTTGCTGCAACTCATTCAGTATTTATTCCCTGCAAAAAAAAAAAAAAAAAAGCCTGTGATTTCTGGATGTTTGAATTTCATGTCCTCAAATTAAGCCAAATACTCTACAGGTCATGATCAGATGGCTCTCTTTGACCTCATTAGAGAAAAAAATGGCTGGAAAGTAAGAGGCAGAAACAGAAGGAAAGAAAGAAGAAAGGGGAGAAGAAGAAGAAGGAAAAAGGTTTTCAAGGAAGAAGATAGAAACTCTTTCTGACAGAGGAAAAATGTGTGGGAAGAGAGGATATTGTGAGAATCACATAGCAAGAAGTGCCTTGCTGGAGAAAAAAATATTGGTGGGTGTCAACAAGTCACTGAGGATGCTGTTTCCTTTGTTTCGTTTAGAGAAAGGTGCTCCTGGGAGTGAGTCTCCTTTGCTAAGGGTGCCCAGAGCCTGCAAGCCTATTGTCCCCTCCCCAAGCCTGGGAGTGGACGTATCCTTCAGAGGGGACGTGGGTCCAGGAGTCCAGTGGGGCTGCTCAGCAGACTCACCTGGCAGGTGAGCCCTGAACCCGCGCGCAAGCACAAATGGGCCAGGATCCGGCCCAGAGCTCCCTGCAGGGCCTCAGCCATGCTCAGCTGCTTTTCAGCTTCTAAAACACCTCCCAGCCCTATTTTAGGAGACTTTGTTGGGTTGTGAAAGTGTGAATAGAATAGATAACATTAGAGGTCGATGGGCTAATCAGTTCTCTTACTTATTTCACAGGATGGCTGTGATAGATGTTTAGATGGATATTTAACTTCTTTTAAAGTAGATTTTTTTTCTACAGGGAGAGAGATTTGGATAAAACAAGGAAATGGCAACCCACTCTAGTATTCTGGCCCAGAGAATCCCATGGACGAGGAGCCTGGCAGGCTAAAGTCAGTGGGGTCACAAGAGTCAGACACGATTTAATGACTAAACCACCACCACCAAGCTTCCCATCTGCCTGCGATGCAGGAGATCCCGGTTGGATTCCTGGGTGGGGAAGATCCACCTGGAGAAGGGATAGACTACCCACTCCAGTATTCTTGGGCTTCCTTGTGGCTCTGCTGGTGAAGAATCTGCCCACAATGCTGGAGACCTGGGTTTGATCCCTGGGTTGGGAAGATCCCCTGGAGAAGGGAAAGGGTACCCACTCCAGTATTCTGGCCTGGAGAATTCTATGGACTCTATAGTCCATGGGGTTGCAGAGAGTTGTATACAACTGAGCAACTTTCATTTTCTTTTTTCAAGCCTTTTTCAAGACCACTGTGAGGCAGTGGTACCTGGTCCCTTCAGACACAGAGTATTGGGAACTGCTGAACTTCCACCCACACCAGCCATCAGAGAGTAAGGTAGCCCTGGAGGTACAGTGGGGTGGCCTCATGGGCCCTCCAGGGGCTCATAGAGGCGGAGGTCTGCAGCAGTAAGGTGCAAGATGCTGATGCCCCTGGTCCTCTCGGCATTTCAGCAAGATCCCACCTCGGGTCATGGGTATGCACATTCAGTTAGGAAAGCACTGAGCTAACATTCTCGCCTCCCTCAAGCAATCCCTGAAATTCCAAGCAGAGAAGTTCTCAGGTGGAAGCAGCCCATCCACAGAGTAACTCTCCATGTCTCACCATCACCATTCACACTTTTTTCATTATGGAGAATAAATCTAGTTCTCAGGCTGAACTTCAAAAAAAGGCTCTTTCTTTTCACATGCTACGGACTTTCTCATGATTTCCCAATAGATGAAGTTAAAGGGAAGTCAGTAGATGAGTTCAAAAAGCAGGCTTTGAAATCAGAAGAACTGGGTTTCTGTCTTGGTTCTGCTTTTTTTCTTGGCTGTGTAAACCTAAGAAAACTTTTATAGTCTTGATCCTTGGCTTTCTTATCTGTGCATTGAGAATAGTAAGAGCAACTATTTCATGAGATTATAATAGGAATTAATTTTTTTCCTAGTCTTTCAAAAATTTCCATTTTATTAAAGTTGATTTACAATGTTATGTCAGACTCTGGTATATAACAAAGTGATTCAGTTAGACATATATATATATTCTTTTTCATATTCTTTTCTGTTATGGTTTATTACAGAATATTAAATATAGTTCCCTGTAGGACCTTGTTGTTTATCCATTCTATATATATAACAGTTTGCATCTGCCAACCCCAACTTCCTAATCCATCTCTCCTCCACCCACCCTTTTCCAGGATTAATTTCTAAACTATGTGCCAAGTGCTGTCACAATGTAAGTGCCCAGCAATCGGCTGCTATCACTGCCATTATTCAGTTCAGTTCAGTTCAGTCACTCAGCCGTGTCTGACTCTTTGCACCCCATGGACTGCAGCATGCCAGGCCTCCCTGTCCATCACCAATGCCTACCCAAACTCATGTCCATTGAGTCAGTGATGCCATCCAACCATCTCATCCTCTGTCGTCCCCTTCTCCTCCTGACCTCAATCTTTCTCAGTATCAGGGTCTTTTCAAATGAGTCAGTTCTTCGCATCAGGTGACCAAAGTATTGGAGTTTCAGCTTCAACATCAGTCCTTCCAATGAACACCCAGGACTGATCTTTAGGATGGACTAGTTGGATCTCCTTGCTGTCCAAGGGACTCTCAAGAGTCTTCTCTGACACCACAGTTCAAAAGCATCAATTCTTTGGCACTCAGCTTTCTTTATAGTCCAACTCTCACATCCATACATGACCACTGGAAAAACCATAGCCTTGACTAGATGGACCTTTGTGAACAAAGTAATGTCTCTGCTTTTTAATATGCTGTCTAAGTAGGTCATAACTTTCCTTCCAAGGAGTAAGCGTTTTTTAATTTCATGTCTGCAATCACCATCTGCAGTGATTTTGGAGCCCCCCAAAATTAAATCTGCCACTGTTGCCACTGTTTCCCCATCTATTTGCCATGAAGTGATAGGACCAGATGCCATGATCTTAGTTTTCTGCATGTTTGAGCTTTAAGCCAACTTTTTCACTCTTCTCTTTTACTTTCATCAAGAGGCTCTTTAGTTCTTCTTCACCTTCTGCCATAAGGATGGTGTCATCTGCATATCTGAAGTTATTGATATTTCTCTGGGCAATCTTGATTCCAGCTTGTGCTTCATCCAGCCCAGTGTTTCTCATGATGTACTCTGCATATAAGTTAAATAAGCAGGGTGACAATATACAGCCTTAACATTCTCCTTTTCCGATTTGGAACCAGTCTGTTGTTCCATGTCCAGTTCTAACTCTTGCTTCCTGACCTGCATACAGGTTTCTCAAGAGGCAGGTCAGGTGGTCTGTTATTCCTGTCTCTTTCAGAATTTTCCACAGTTTATTGACATTATTAGGAAATAATAATATAATTCCCAGATTCTGCTATCTACCCATTCATCCCAAGAACACATTTACACTTAGTACTCTGTTGGGAACTTTCTGAGGCTATCTGGAAATCCTACTTAATAAACAATTAATCTTTTAACAGTGTACACTTTGAGAGGAATATTTATTTGTCAAACACGAAGAAACATGCCAAGAAATTGTATGGGAGTCCCAGGTGCAAAAGTCTCATTTCAGATCCCTTGCACTGTGCTAATTTAAGATACTGTTTCATTTGCAAAAGTGTTTGATTTGTGTCAGTTACTGGGTGAATGACATATGGCCCAGTCCTCAGGCAGATCAGAGGGTAGTCAGGGAGACAGACACATAGACCAGGAATGTGAGAAGCTGAGGATGTCGGTACTGGTGGAGCAGGACGAGCTTGAGGGCACAGATAGTAGCAAGGAGGGCTGACATCAGTGCTGGGGTGGAGGCAGGGAAAATGTGATCTTGCAGATTGAATGAAGGTTTGAGTCCAGACAGATGAAAAGGAAGGGAAAGTGTATTATGGGAAGAAGAAAGAGGCATAAAATGTGTGTGTGTGTGTGTCTTACAAATTGCTGGTTAGTGGACCATGAAGACAGAGATCTTGTCATGAAGAGCTCTTAGCACTCACACGCAGTTACTCTGCAGCCGTGGGTGGCCACTGGAGTATTCAAGCAGTGGAGTGTTGAGGTCAGATTTGAGTTTCTGTAGCATCCCACCAGTGACCGTGTGGGAAATGGCACAGAAGGGCAGGCAGGAGAGTGCTATAGCAGAGAATAGAGAGAAAGGGAAAAAATAAGAAGTGGAAGTGAGAGAAATAAAGATGTTAAAGATGATTCCTGGAGTGCGAAATAGGTGAAAATGTTTAGCAAACAGTTGGGTACATGAATACCCAGATAGGCAGACACCATTTTTGCTTCCTAACAACATCCCCTATGTCCCAATTTCATCCTACTAGAATGCCAGTTGATTAAGAAACAGGCAGAGATCCTTTCCTACTAGAAAAGCACTGGCCATAGCAAACACCCTCTCCCAACACACAAGAGAAGACTCTCCACGGGGACATTACCAGATGGTCAACACCGAAATCAGATTGATTATATTCTTTACAGCCAAAGATGGAGAAGCTCTCTACAGTCAGCAAAAGCAAGCATGGGAGCTGACTGTGGCTCAGATCATGAACTCCTTATTGCCATATTCAGACTTAAATTGAAGAAAGGAGGGAAAACCACTAGACCATTCAGGTATGACCTAAATCAGATCGCTTATGATTTTACAGTAGAAGTGACAAAAAATTCAAGGGATTAGATCTGATAGACAGAGTGCCTGATGAACTATGGACGGAAGTTTGTGACATTGTACAGGAGACAGGGAACAAGACCATACCCAAGAAAAAGAAATGCAAGAAAACAAAATGGTTGTCTGAGGAGGCCTTACATATATCTGTGAAAAGAAGAGAAGTGAAAAGCAAAGGAGAAAAACAAAGATATACCCATTTGAATGCAGAGTTCTCTAGAATAGCAAGGAGAGATAAGAAAGCTTTGCTCAGTGATCGGTGCAAAGAAATAGAGGAAAACAATAGAATGGGAAAGACGAGAGATCTCTTCAAGAAAATTAGAGATACCAAGGGAACTTTTCATGCAAAGATGGGCTCAATAAAAGACAGAAATAGTATGGACCTAACAGAAGCAGAAGATATTAAGAAGACGTGGCAGCAATACACAGAAGAACTATATAAAAAAGATCTTCATGAACCAGATAACCACGATGGTGTGATCACTCACCCAGAGCCAGACATCCTGGAATGCAAAGTCAAGCATGCCTTAGGAAGCATCAGTATGAACAAAGCTAGTGGAGGTGATGGAATTCCAGTTGAGCTATTTCAAATCCTAAAGGATGCTGCTGCTAAAGTGCTGCACTCAATATGCCAGCAAATTTGGAAAACTCAGCAGTGGCCACAGGACTGGAAAAGGTCAGTTTTCATTCCAATCCCAAAGAAAGGCAAGGCCAAAGAATGCTCAAACTACGTCACAATTGCACTTATCTCACACACTAGTAAAGTAATGCTCAAAATTCTCCAAGCCAGGCTTCAACACTATGTAAGCCAAGAACTTCCAGATGTTCAAGCTGGTTTTAGAAAAGGCAGAGGAACCAGAGATCAAACTGCCAACATCTGTTGGATCATCGAAAAAGCAAGAATTCCAGAAAAGCACCTACTTCTGCTTTATTGACTATGCCAAAGCCGTTGACTATGTGGATCACAATAAACTGTGGAAAATTCTGAAAGAGATGGGAATACCAAACCACCTTACCTTCCTCCTGAGAGATCTGTATGCTGGTCAGGAAGCAACAGTTAGAACTGGACATGGAACAATGGACTGGTTTCAAGTCGGGAAAGGAGTACATTGAGGCTGTATATTGTCACCCTGCTTATTTAACTTGGCTTCCCTGGGGGCTCAGATGATAAAGCATCTGCTTATAATGTGGGAGACCTGGGCTCGATCCCTGGGTCTGGAAGATCCCCTGGAGGAGGAAACAGCAACCCACTCCAGTACTCTTGCCTGGAAAATCCCATGGACGGAGGAACCTGAAAGGCTACAGTCCATGGTGTCACAAAGAGTTGGACACGACTGAGGGGCTTCTGTTTCTTTCTTTCTATAACTTACTCGCAGAGTACATCATGTGAAATGCCAGGCTGGATGAAGCACAAGCTGTAAAGATTGCTGGAAGAAATATCAATAAACTCAGATGTGCAGATGACACCACCATTACGGCAGAAAGTGAAGAAGAACTAAAGAGCCTCCTGATGAAAGTGAAAGAGAGAGTGAAAAAGTTGGCTTAAAACACAACATTCAGAAAACTAAGATCATGGCATCTGGTCCCATCACTTCATGACAAATAGATGGGGAAACAGTGGAAACAGTGACAGACTTTATTTTGGGGGGCTCCAAAATCACTGCAAATGGTGATTGCAGCCAGGAAATTAAAAGACACTTGCTCCTTGGAAGAAAAGTTATGACCTAACCTAGATAGCCTATTAAAAAGCTGAGACATTACTTTGCCAACTAAGGTCCATCTAGTCAAGGCTATGGTTTTTCCAGTGGTCATGTATGGATGTGAGAGTTGGACCATAGCTGAGCACCAAAGAATTGATGCTTTTGAACTGTGGTGTTGGAGAAGACTCTTGAGAGTCCCTTGGACAGCAAGGAGATCCAACCAGTCCATCCTAAAGGAAATCAGTCCTGGGTGTTCACTGGAAGGACTAATGTTGAAGCTGAAACTCCAATACTTTGGCTACCTGATGCAAAGAGCTGACTCATTGGAAAAGACCCTGATGCTGGGCAAGATTGAAGGCAGGAGGAGAAGGGGACGACAGAAGATGAGATGGTTGGATGGCATCACCGACTCGATGGACATGAGTTTGAGCAAACTCTGGGAGTTGGTGATGGACAGGGAAGCCTGGTGTGTTGCAGTTCATGGGGTCACAAAGAGTTGGACACGTCTGAGCGACTGGATTGACTGATTTGTGCTAATCTCATTCCCTTTGGCCATTTAGTCCAATGAAAGCAAGTGACTCATTTATTCCAGCTAGCAAAACATAATGAGGGGCTTCCCTGGATGAATAAAAAGACAGACCACCTGGGGAAATAACTTTTTGCCTGGAGGTGAGCATAACTATCCAACACATCCCCTTGCAGCTGCCATCTTGTGACCATGAGACAAGAGTGTGAGAACAAAGTCAATACCCAGAGGTTGGTGGGGGATACCTGGTTCCTGCCAGCACATTGAGCATCTGAAAAAGTCTACATCAGATAGCATCTACTATCATTGAACATCTTGTTAAAAATGTTCTGCAGTTTTAAGACATCTGTTTTATTTAGGATAGGCTATAACTGGATAATAAATTGACTCCCAACATAATGGTCAAACAATAGACATTTATTCCTTGTTTTCTAGTGGTCGAGGCTGGATGTTGCAGGTGGGTGGTGGTGGAAACTCAAAGAGCTGAGCTAATGTTGGCTCTGCTGTTTTCAATATAAGGCCTCTAGGATGTCTCTGAGCATGGAATCAGTTAGCCAGAGGGAATAACAAGACAGAGAAGCCCTGTAGGGAGGTTTTGTGGGCCAGGCCTATAAACAGCATGCACAATTTCCACTCATGTTCCATTGAAGAGAACAGAATCACACGACCACCTCTAACTGTAAGTAAAACTGAGAAATGTAAGGTAACTAGCAAACCACATATTAGCTTCTATATGTGGAAGGATGGATTTTGCCAACAGCTGAGGGTGCCACACCACTGTAAGTTGATTTCTATTGCTGCTGTTACTTGCAACTAAAAGAATTCCTAACTGTTCCAATGGATCTGGAGCTTAGGGGAGTTGTGGTGGTGGGTTATACAGTTTTTCCTTGACTATAGTATCTATAGTTTTCAAGATATATGATAGGTAAGAGCAACAACATAGATGACATTACCCAGGAAGAATGCAAAAAAGTCAGAAGAAATGCAGAGGTAGAGCCCTTTAAATTGCTCATGGGACTCATCTAATTATGAAGAATACTTCCCTACTGCCTGTGAAAGAACAACTCCAACATGTCGGTGGCCTAGAAGGACCTGTCTTAGGTTGAGTGGACATGTGGCTGAGATGTAAGAACAAGTCTACACAGGATTGTCCAAGGAATTTTGTTTTAGGGTGCTTCTGGATATTAAATCCAAGCATGCCTGTTTCTGCCTCTGTTTTCTTTCTATAAGGCACTAATTTTGACAAACAGATGAAAAAAGTCTTGAACAAAATGTGTTCAACTTCCTCCTTCTCTGATGAAGATATTTTATGTGGACACCTAGCAACCAGATCCTAAAATAACTTAATGTGGGAAATGCTCCAAGTGCATTTCTGTTCCTTCTCTGCTTCTTTATCCTCACTCCTGAGGCCTCAGATTGAAAGACCCTGACTTTAGTTTTAACTGTCTATAGCCTCAGTAGAAAGAAGAAGCACTGGAACTTTCCTCCACCAGAAATCTGCCTTGGCATTTGAATATTTTTGGAGGCTGTCCTCATTGGGCAGTGGTCTTTGGGGCTTACTTTAACCATTCTAGGGAGTACTCACTGATGGCCCCTGGAACCTGACTTGATACAGCCTGCAGGTCTCCTAGGTGTGTGGTCTATGTAGTCATAGAGAGCCTGTCAGATGTCCTCTGTCTAACTGGCCTCCAAACACTGTCCCCTCAAAACTCACAAACACAGTGAGGCAAAGCAAAAAGAGAACACTCAACTGGGGCCCTGTGGCTCGGCCTGGAAACTTAGGGATATAGAGTTCTATCAATTTATTATTCAAATAAATTACACAAGGGCAGGAGCCGTACTGTATGAAATTTCTTTATACCCCTCCCACCCTGTTAAATTAGGGATAATGATAATTAGCATATATGGCATTCTTACTTTAAGCCAGGCATCACGTTATGTGTTTTATCAGAGGTATCTCATTTAATCCTCACAAAAACTTCATCAGGTAGGTAGTATTATTATTATACGTTTACAGATGAGGAAACTGAGGCTAAAGAGCCACTCAGATAACAGAGATCACAAGTTGTTGAGCCAGGATCTAAACCCAGAGGCTTGAGTAAACCTCATCCTCGACCACCCCCATTAATCCTTGTTGTAAGGACTGAAGACCCAGCTAGAAGGTCTTTCTTCCTGGCACCCAGTGAATGCTCAATAAATGGTTGTTATTACTATGTCATTGCTTCTACTTGATTCAAAGGCGAGATGTTTTGTTTATTGTGTGACTATAACGAAGCTGTGCAAAGCTGATTCCTTCATTAGGAAATATGTGGATTTTGTGGCATGCTCCCAACTGAGGTCTTGGTGATAGGCAATATCTGAGGGTCCTGGCCCAGAGAAATAAAGGTCCCAGCAGTCAACCTCCTTGTGTTCACAGCTATTAGGCTTTACTTATCAGTAGTATTTATGATCCCTTTGAGGGCAACATTAAGCTGACTCTGTCAGTTGTTATTCTAACATTTTTTTCTTAATAAAGCTACTTTTCCAATATAAAAGTAAAAAAAAAAAAGAAAACTTGGAAAATGCAACAAAATAAAAAGAGGAAAAGTCAACGTATTTCTACTGTTTAGAGACAGTCCTGTTGACATTTTTGGGTTCCAATCAACATTTTATTCATTTTTTATTTGTTTGCTTTGCTGATATCATAAGAGACCCTCAGATTCCCATGCACCTGAGTCATCAAATTTTCTAAATCTGGCCCCTTTGGCTTGAGACATGAGCAGTCCTGTTATTGGCTGGTTCCTAGTTCAACAGTCTCAAGGGTGCATTAAGACAGATCCTGGCAGGGCAGCGACCAGAAGGGCCCCTCCAGACAGGGTGACAGAGGCCCTGATATCTCAGGGAAAAGCACGCAGCTCTGAGCCAGTATTCTGCACAAGGGTCGACCCAGTCCAGGAGGAAGTTTTCCTGGGCCCGGTTCCCACCCTCATGGTCACATCTCAGTGACGCAGCAGGAAGCCAGGGTCCCCGGAGCCCAGGTCTCTCACAGGAAAGCGTTGTCAGAGGTTTCTGCACGGGCAGGCAGTCCATGCACACTGGGTTTGCAGCAGTATTCCCAACCCACAGGATTCGTTCACAGGCTGGAATGAGGCCTCAGGGCTGGGCTGTGGTGTTTCCCCAGCCTGGTCCCAGTGCTGGTGGTGATGCCATAAATCAGCTCTGCTCTGCACTTTCCCCGGGAGACTTCCACATGGTTGCCCTTCAAGCAGGCGGTGTGTGGATCCTCCTCTCAGGTGTCATGTACAAAACGGTGACTGACCAGAGAAAATGCATTTTCCTCTTGAGAAATGTAATATTCTGAAGACTTGGCTATGTTCTTCCTTTGGCTTGGTGTTTTCTGGCGGCTGTGGAAAGGAAAGGAAGGTCTCCACCTTCATCTTCTCCCTGGATGGAATGTGCTTCTTGGCAGAGGAGATGAATGGCAAGGCGATGCTGTCCTGTTAACATCTATTCCATTTTCTCATGTGATCTCCAGACCATTGATGAGCTCACCCTTCGAGGTTCTCTCTATAATGCACCCTCAGCCAGAGGAAAGAGCCGAGGACTGGGAGTCCAAACATCTGCGTGGCAGCTGCCCGGCCTGCCACACCCACTGCTTGACATGGGGCAAACCAGCTTACCTCTCCAGGTCCTGAGCTTCCTCAGGTGTTCATTCTCTTACCTGGGCAGCTTATTAACTAACGTTCCTTACAACTGTCGGTCTAAGAGCAAATGATGCTCGTGATCCTGGGCACTATAAGATCTTTAGTCACCTTCCATGCTCCCTATAATCTCAGGAAAGTGAAAGTGTTAGTCGCTCAGTCATGTCTTTGCGACCCCATGTACTATAGCCCAACAAGCTCCTCTGTCCATGGAATTCTCCAGGCAAGAATACTGGAGCGGGTTGCTATTCCCTTCTCCAGGGAATCTTCCCAACCTGAGGATCAAACCCGGGTCTCCTGCCTTGCAGGCAGGTTCTTTACCATCTCAGCCACCAGGGAAACCCACTGCCTGCATTTTATTATTCCAAGTCCTTGAAGACTGGTAATCCATGTGCGTCATTTATATGGACTCTAGTAACTAGAATGGGGACAACCAGAATCAGATAATGAGTATTAACTAAAACTCTTTGTTCTTTACTTTGTAGATGATGTCATTGGACTTTGTTATAAGAACGCCAGCAAGGCTGAAATGACACCTGCAGGACCACGGGCCTGTCCTGGGCACTCCAGGGAGACTTGCTGTTGGTGTGAGGCAATGCTTAAGGCTGTGAAGCCCACTCAGCTCTGTGAAGTGCCATCTTTTTGCTTCCTATATTTACATAACTTCCATTGCTCAAAAAGCTTCCTGAGCTTCAGATTGTTCTAGCTAGTCCTTCCTTCTGCTCTCCACTTGCCAGCTGTCCTATGGTGTTGTATGCCCTTTGAGGTCCAGCTTGTTCTGTGTAATCGCATTCAGCCTGTGCTAAATGTGGTTCCACATGTGTCCCAACTGGTTGTATTATAATAGGCCACGTCTTAGCTAGTGGGTCAACCATGGATCAGCTCAAAACCCAAACTGTACATGAAGATAAATGTGATTTGGGGGATAAGCCTGTGTCTCAGAACCACTCCTTCACAGGCTGAGGGCATGGTTTAGAATACAGGGTTTCCTTCTCACTCTGACAGAATATTAAGCGGGACTTTACCTATCTTTGCAGAGTTTCACCTGAGGACCCCAAGGAGACAAACAATTCTTTCTAAAGAAGTTGCTAGACCACCCACATAGGATGTGCTAAGAGATGGCCCAACACCAGTTCTATGGCCCTTGTCCCATCCCCCACCTCCAGCTGGAGCTTGTCTGAGGATGTCGGGGAGTCAAGATTCCTTTACAACAGCTCATCGGAGTGTCCTGTGTGTTCCCTACATTCCTTGTGAGAGCTGGAGGGAGGTTTCTTATTTCTGCTTCACGCCAGCAGTGCTGCCCCAGTGCTGCTAGGAGAACACAGCAGAAAGGCGTGGAAGAGTTGTTGAAGAACACTACTGTGTCCTTGGAATTTGGAAAGCACCGGCACTAGTGCCTGAATGTCCTCTGGAAAATTCTGAAGGAAAGAGAGGGACTAGAGCTGTTTATGAGAATTGAAAGAGGACCAAGAGCTGCCGTTGGGCAGGCTGCTCTTTCCACAGATATCATGGAAGGCAGCTGAGCTTGAACTGTCATGAGAGAATGCTGCCCAGCTGGGGCAAATGAACCCAGCACAAGTGACCGGGGTCGGGGTGGGGGGTGGGGGGCAATAGCTGCCAGGAGCTGGAATCTCTCACCCGGAGACCGTATCACCCATGACAGAGGAACATCCATGGTCTTCTCAGAGCAGGGTCTAAGGAGAAGCCACATAGAGAGAAAAACCCACATGTGGGCATCTGCCAGGCAGAGGGCGCACACACCTGACTCCAGCAGTTCTAGCCCGTAGCATAACTTTGCTCTTTTCCTTTAATTTTCCCCCTCCTGACCCCCAGCCATAGAGGGTGAAGAAGCAACAGTTAGAGAACTGGAGAGAAAACAGAGCCAAGCAGAGAGGCTTCCCTGACGGCTCAGCAGGTAAACAATCTGCCTGAAACGCAGGAGACGCGGGAGATGCGGGGTCAACTTCTGTGTCGAGCAGATCCCCTGGAAGAGGAAATGGAAACCCACGAGAGGATTCTTGCCTTCAAAGAGTCAGACACGACTGAGTGACTAAGCGTACCCACACCCTTTTTTCTCCAGAAATGAAGACTGTTCACACTTGAAACTGATCTGAAAAATATGAGGATCATCATCCAGTGCAGGGAGACTGGCAGAGTGAATCTGAAGGGTAGCAATAAAAGAAAACCAACTTCCTTACTTTCTGATCCGGCCTCTTCAGTAAACCAGTCACTATAACATTTTGGAATCAGATTTCACTGATTCCAAAGTTAGGAAGTTCGAGTAGATATATTTCTTTGTTTTTCTCTTTCTAGGTCAATTAAAACTCTTGGATTATATATGAACAAAACAAAATAAAATAAGAGTCTGAAAGGTAGAGAGAACAGACAGACTCTCCAGGGATCTTGGGATGCAAAAAGCAACATAGAGGTGAGTTCCAAGGTTTACTTTTTGCCTTCCACATCATAGACTGGGTGGTGGTGAGGTCAGTTCTGCGGAAGTGCCAGAGGCTCAGACATAAAAAATCCCAACAACAACCTTTTATCTCTAGTCAGAGTACCAGGAAAGAGCAGCCTAACTAGATAAGAGCAGCCTTCCTAGATAAGAAGCTTTTAAACAAAAACCCTTTTACTCCAATCTAACCAAAGGAAAAACTGGTATCCCACACCCCCACCAATACAATCAAGATCAAGTGATCCTAGACGTTCACCCTCTCTTCCACAATGGAAGTCTGGTTCATTATTTGAAAATTAGTCAACATAATCCACTTTATTAATAGGCTAAAGAAAAATCACACAACCATCCTAATTGGTGAAGGAAAAATATCTGACAGTATTCAACACCTATTCATGATAGGAAACATTGAGAAGACTGGGAATAGAAGGAAACTTCCTCATCTTGAAATTGAGCATTTATCTGAAAATTACAGCTTGCCCTCGAAGATCAGGAGCAAGGCAAGATTGTCTTCTTTCACCTTTTGTACAATATGTTACTGGAAGTTCTAGCTATTGCCACAGTTAAGGAAAGGGAATAAAATGTATACAGACCAGAAGGAAAGAAAACTGTCCTTCTTTGAAGATGATTTTCTTTGTAGAAAATCTCAAGGAATCAACAACAACAAAAAGCCTAGAACCAATGATGTGTTCAACAAGGTTACAGACTAAAAAATGAATGTTTAAAAACTAACTGCACTTCTATATACTAGCAATGAACGCATTGACACTGAAATTTAAAACACCATACCATTTCCAACCACTTAGAAAAAGCAATACTTAGGTGCAAATCTAACACTGCATATAGAGGACTTGTATGCTGAAAACTACAGAACACTGATGAAGGAAATCAGAGAGCAAAATAAATGGAGAGACGTAATACCAGGTTCACGAATTGGAAAACTTAATTTAGTAAAGAGGTCAAGTCTTCCCAAATTGATATATTGGTTTAATGAAATTCATTTTAAATTCCCTGCCAGATTTTTTTGCAGATACACACAAGGTTATTCTAAAATTCATGTGGACATGCAAAGGAACTGAGATAGCTAAAAAATTTTTAAGAAGAATAAAATCTCCCCAATTTCATGACGGATATTATATAGTATGATATTATGATATAATATGATATATGATATTATACAGTAATGAAGATCATGTGATATCAGCAAAGGCATAGGCACACAGATCAATGGAGGAGAATAGAGAACCCAAAAATAGACTCACACAAATATGCCAAGCTGATTTTTGGCAGGACTGTAAAAATAATCTAATAAAGGAAACATAGACTTCTAAACAATGTTGGAACAACTGGTCATCCAAGGGCAAAATAATGAATCTTGATCTAAATTTCATACCTTATACAAAAACAAACTCAAAATGGATTATGGGCATAAGCATAAAATGTAAAAATATAAAGCCTTTAGGAGAAAAGAGAAAAATCTTTGTGATCTAGGATAATGCCAAGTTCTTAGACTTGACACCAAAACCACAATCCATAAAAGGAAATGGCTTTCAGCAAAATTAAAAACTTTGGCTCTGCAAAGTATCTTATTAAGAGAATAAAGAGAGAAACTACAGACTGGGAGGAAATATTTGCAAACCACAAACTTAACAAAAGACTAGTATCTAGAATATGTAAAAAACTCTGAAAACTCAATAGTAAAAAAACAAATCAAACCCATCTGAAAATGGACAGAAGATGTATACAGATATTTCAGTGATGAAAATGTGCCGATGGCAAGCAAAGTTGCTCAACATCATTAGTCATTAGGAAAATGCAAATTAAAACCACAGTGAAATGTCACTAACTTTACACCTATCAGAATGACTAAAATAAAAAATAGTGACAACATCAGATGATGGCAGGGATGTGGAGAAATTGGATCACTCATACATTGCTGGTGAATGTGTGAACTGGCATAGTCACTCTGGAAAAAAAGTTTGGCAGTTTCTTAAACTAAGCATGTGGCTACCATCATGCAACCCAGGAACTGTACTCTGGGCATTTGCTACACAGGAATGAAAATTTGTTTTCATGTGATATCTAGGTACAAATCTTTATAGAAGTTTTGTTTGTATATTACAAAAACTGGAAACAATTCAGATCCCTTTCAAAATGTGCCATGTTCACACCATGGATTACTACTTAGCAAAAAAAAAAAAAAAAAGCATGAGTTATTGATGTAATTGAGAACAAATTTCTTAATTATATATTGAGAACAAATTTAAAGATGAGACTGAGTAAAGTGGAGACACTAACAAATTTTTTAAAGGAAGCATTTTCCATCATGAATTTTGTTAAGACAATTTCTTGTAAGTGCTATTAAGCATCCCAAAATTTTCCATCACTTTTTTTTATTTTATTAAAACATTTTATGAGGATTAAGCACATAAATATTTAATAAATATTTGATTTGGCAATTTGTTTTTGTTTGTTTTTGTTTTCTTTTTTCTGATTATAGCTGCTGCTAATTTTTTGGTGCTTTCCTGCTGGTGTTAAGTTTATAGAGGTAGATTTTGTATGACAAATTTGATTTTTCCATTAGTTTTTCCCTATTAACAAATCTTATTCTACAGAGTGTTAGCCAATGTCTGTTTCATGGTGGTGGTTTAGTCATTAAGTTATGTCCGACTCTTGCAAACCCATGGACAGAGTAGCCTGGCAGGCGACAGTCCATGGGATTCTCCAAGCTAGAATACCAGAGGGGGTTGCCATTTCCTTCTCCAGGCGATCTTCCCAATCCAGGAATTGAACCCGGGTATCTGCACTGTAGGCAGATTATTTACCAACTGAGCTACAAGGGAAGCCCATTGTCTGTTTTAGCCTCAGACACAGTAAGGACTTAATACATATCAGCCACTATTATTATGCATTTGCCCAGGAGTGTCCAGGAGTCTCCAGTGGAGGCGTAGGTCCGTAGTGACCTGCTGCAGGGTTGGAGGCAGTGAGTGTGATCTTTTGTCACAATTATCTTCATTACCTCCACCATAGTTTGGCCCCAGGTATAGCAGGGAGGGAACACGGCTCCACCCATCAACAGAAAATTGGATTAAATATTTACTGAGCATGGCTCCACCCATCAGAACAAGACCCAATTTCCCCCTCAGTCTATCTCTCCTATCAGGAAGCTTCCATAAGCCTCTTATCCTTCTCCATCAGAGGGCAGACAGACTGAAAACCACAATCACAGAGAACTAATCAATCTGATCACATGGACCAAAGCCTTGTCTAACTCAATGAAACTATAAGCCATGCCACCTTGGGTGTAGGGCCACCCAAGACAGACGGGTCATGTGGAGAGTTCTGACAAAATGTGGTCCACTGGAGAAGGGAATGGCAAACCACTTCAGTATTCTTGCCTTGAGAACCCCATGAACAGTATGAAAAGGCAAAAAGATAGGACAGTGAAAGATGAACTCCCCAGGTCAGTAGGTGCCCAATATGCTACTGGAGATCAGTGGAGACATAGCTCCAGAAAGAATGAAGAGATGGAGCCAAAGCAAAAAAGAAAACACCCAGTTGTGGATGAGACTGGTGATAGAAGCAAAGTATGATGCTGGAAAGAGCAATATTGCACAGGAACCTGGAATGTTAGGTCCAGGTTCAAGGCAAATTGGAAGTGGTCAGACGGGAGATGGCAAGAGTGAACATCAACATTTTAGGAATCAGCGACTAAAATGGACTGGACAGGGTGAATTGAACTAAAATGACCATTATATTTACTACTGTGGATAAGAATCATTTAGAAGAAATGGAGTAGCCATCATAGTCAACAAAAGAATCCAAAATGCAGTACTTGGATGCAATCTCAAAAATGACAGAATGATCTCTGTTCGTTTCCAAGGCAAACCACTCAATATCACGGTAATCCAAGTCTATGCCACAATCAGTAATGCTGAAGAAGCTGAAGTTGAATGGTTCTGTGGAGAACTACAAGACCTGCTAGAACTAACACCCAAAAAAGATGCCCTTTTCATTATAGGGGACTGTAATGCAAAAATAGGAAGTGAAGAAACACCTGGAGTAAAATGCAAATTTGGCCTTGGAGTACAGAATGAAGCAGGGCAAAGGCTAATAGAATTTTCCCAAGAGAACATACTGGTCAAAGTGAACACCCTCTTCCAACAACACAAAAGAAAACTCTACACATGGACATCACCAGATGGTCAACACCGAAATCAGATTGATTATATTCTTTGTAGCTGAAGATGGAGAAGCTCTCTACAGTCAGCAAAAACAAGACTGGGAGCTGACTGTGGCTCAGATCACTAACTCCTTATTGGCAAATTCAGACTTAAGTTGAAGAAAGTAGGGAAAACCACTAGACCATTCAGGTATGACCTAAATCAAACCCCTTATGATTATACAGTGGAAGTGAGAAATAAATTTAAGGGACTAGATCTGATAGACAGAGTGCCTGATGAACTATTGACGGAGGTTCGTGACATTGTACAGGAGACAGGGATCAAGACCATCCCCGTGGAAAAGAAATGCAAAAAAGCAAAATGGCTGTCTGAGGAAGCCTTACAAATAGCTGTGAAAAGAAGAGAAATGAAAAGTAAAGGAGAAAAGGAAAGATATTCCCATTTGAATACAGAGTTCCCAAGAATAGCAAGGAGAGATAAGAAAGCTTTCCTCAGTGATCAGTGCAAAGAAATAGAGGAAAACAACAGAATGGGACCAACTAGAGATCTCTTCAAAAAAATTAGAGATATCAAGGGAACATTTCACACAAAGATGGACTCAATAAAGGGCAGAAATGGTATGGACCTAACAGAAGCAGAAGATATTAAGAAGAGGTGGCAGCAACACACAGACGAACTATACAAAAAAGTTCTTCACAACCCAGATAATCATGATGGTATGATCAATCATCTAGAGCCAGACATCCTGGAATGTGAAGTCAAGTGGGCCTTAGGAAGTATCACTACCAACAAAGCTAGTAGAGGTGATGGAATTCCAGTTGAGCTATTTCAAATCCTTAAAGGTGATGCTGTGAAAGTGCTGCACTCAATATGTCAGCAAATTTGAAAAACTCAGCAGTGGCCACAGGACTGGAAAAGGTCAGTTTTCATTCCAATCCCAAAGAAAGGCAATGCCAAAGAATGCTCAAACTACCACACAATTGCACTCACATCACACTCTAGTAAAGTAATGCTCAAAATTCTCCAAGCCAGGCTTCAGCAATATGTGAACCATGAACTTCCAGAGGTATAAGCTGAGTTTAGAAAAGGCAGAGGAACCAGAGATCAAATTACCAACATTCTTTGGATTATTGAAAAAGCAAGAGAGTTCCAGAAAAACATCTACTTCTGCTTTATTGACTATGCCAAAGTCTTTGACGGTGTGGATCACCACAAACTGGAAAATTCTGAAAGAGATGGGAGTACCAGACCACCTTATCTGCCTCCTGAGAAATCTGTATGCAGGTCAGGAAGCAACAGTTAGAACTGGACATGGAACAACAGAATGGTTCCAATTCAGGAAAGTAGTGCATCAAGGCTGTATATTATCACCCTGCTTATTTAACTTACATGCAGAGTATATCATGAGAAACACTGGGCTGGATTTTAACTTATATGCAGAGTACATCATGAGAAACTCTGGGCTGGAAGAAGCACAAGCTGGAATCAAGATTGCTGGGAGAAGTATCAATAACCTCAGATATGCAGATGACACCACCCTTATGGCAGAAAGTGAAGAGGAACTAAAAAGCCTCTTGATGAAAGTGAAAGAGGAGAGTGAAAAAGTTGGCTTAAAGCTCAACATTCAGAAAACTAAGATCATGGCATCTGGTCCCATCACTTCATGGGAAATAGATGGGAAACAGTCGAAACAGTGGCTGACTTTATTTTTCGGGGCTCCAAAATCAGTGCAGATAGTGACTGCAGCCATGGAATTAAAAGACACTTGCTTCTCGGAAGAAAAGTTATGACCAACCTAGACAGCATATTAAAAAGCACATTGCTTTGCCAACAAATGTCCATCTAATCAAGGCTCTTGTTTTTCCAATAGTCATGTATGGATGTGAGAGTTGGACCATAAAGATAGCTGAGCACCAAAGAATTTATGCTTTTGAACTGTGATGTTAGAGAATAGTCTTGAGAGCCCCTTGGACTGCAAGGAGATCCAGCCAGTCCATCCTAAAGGAAATCAGTCCTGAATATTCATTGGAAGGACTGATGTTGAAGCTGAAACTCCAATACTTTGGCCACCTGATGCGAAGAGCTGACTCATTGGAAAAGACCCTAATGCTGGGAAAGATTGAAGGCAGGAGGAGAAGGGGACAACAGAGGATGTGATGGTTGGATGGCCTCACCGACTCAATGGACATGAATTTGAGTAAAGTCTGGGAGTTGGTGATGGACAGAGAGGCCTGGCGTGCTGCAGTCCATGGAGTTGCAAAGTGTTGGACATGACTGAGTGACTGAACTGAACTGATTATGCATTTTAACAGTAATCTTTGCAAATTTGTTTTGCAATATAATACGTTCCATAAAATTTTAACGTGCCCAATTCAGTGGTTTTGAGTATGCTCACAAGATTTTACAACCATCACTATGTAATTCCAGAACATTTTGTCATTCCCTCCAAAAATGTCCATGTCTATTAACAGTCATTCTCCATTTCTCTCTACCTCCAGTCCTTGGCAACCACTAGAAACTCTTCAGACAAAATACAATGTCTTTAATACAGCCTCTCAAGTGGCCACAGAGAAAACTGCGGTTTTTGGATTAGGGGCAAGGTGAGGGACAGCCTGGAGGATGAGTGCTCCGCTCGCTGGAAGGACACCCTCACTAGTGCTCTTCCGTGCACTTATCAGCTTTGGCCACAGCTTCTTCAATGGGTCGCACCATATAGAGGCCCATTCTGGGAGATGGTCGTGTTCATCTGTCAAAGTCTGCTGGTATCCTTTGATGATCTCCTTTGAGGTACCAGTTTCTGCATATGACAGGTAAAGACCTCGACCACCTGGAATGACTGAGACAAGGAAAGCTGTATTTTCAATGCACAGGACACAGTTAACTTTTCTTCAGAAAGTTCATCCATACCCAAGATGGCAATGATGTCCTGAAGGGATTTGTAGTCCTGTAAATGGTAGCCCACTCCCGTATTCTTGCCTGGAGAATTCCATGTTCAGAGGAGCCTGGCAGGCTGTGGTTCATGGGGTTGCAAAGAGTTGGACACAACTGAATGACTAACACACACAGGATCATTTACATGGAAACAATTCATAGGAGAATCATTGGAACAGTTGGGGATAATGTAAAGTGCTTGCCACACTACCTGGAATATGTTGAGGTTTCAATAAATATTACCTATTATCATAATTGGGTTTCCCCAGTGACTCAGAAGTAAAGAATCCACCTGCAATGTGGGAGATGCAGGTTTGATCCCTGGGTCAGGGAGATCTCCTGGAGAAGGAAATAGCAAACTACTCCAGTATTCTTGCCTGGGAAATCCCATGGACAGGGGAGCCTAGCGGGCTACAGTCCTCGGGGTCACAAGAGAGTCAGTCATGACTCAGCAACTAAGCAGCAATAACAACAGGATCTTTTGCACCCCAGAGGCAACATCATAATGCTCATTGCCAACAATGGGATCTATGACGCAAGAGGTGGAGTCCAGAGAATCCATAGCTGGATAGATGCCCAGCTCAGCAATAACATGGGACAGCACAGTGGTGCATGTCCACATGGGCAAAAGTAGTAGCAGGGACAGGGCCAGTCAAGTCATCAGCAGAAGTGTAGATAGCCTTAGAGGTGTGATAGAGCCCTTTTGGGTGGTGGTTATTCTTTCCTGTGTGGTACACATGTCAGTGGCAAGGGGAGGCTGATAACCCACTGCAGAAGGGCTTCTGCCCAATAAAGCCAATACCTCTGAGCCAGCCTGGGTGAAACAAAAGATGTTATCAATAAACAACAATACATCTTGACCTTCTTGGTCTCTGAAGTATTCAGCTACGTCAACATAGTCAGAGTTGCCCAAACTCGAGCACCAGGCAGTTCATTCATTTGATCATATATCAGTGCTACCTTAGAGGTAGAATTTTTTAAGTTGAAATCACCAGACTCAATCATTTCATGGTATAAGTCATTATCCTCTTGCATCCTCTCACCAACACCAGCAAACACAGAGTACCCACCACAGGCTTAACAACATTGTTGATTAACTCTATGATCAGTACTGTCTTCCCAATTCCAGCACCAGCAAAGTGCTCAATTTTGCCACCTTTGACATAAGGAGCCAGCAGATCCACAATCTTAATACCAGCAACCAGAGTTTCCTGCTCAAAATTCATCTCCATGAATTAAGGAGCGTCAGCACGAATAGCAATGAATTGTTTGGTTTTGATAGGACCCCTCTCATCAAAGGTTCTCCAGTGACATTCACAAATCTACCTGATGTCTCAGGGCCAACAGGAATTTTGATCGATGCACCAGAATCCAGGACATTCTGGCCTCTAACCATGCTTTCCATACCATCCATGGCAATGGTCCTTATTGTTCTCTCACTAAAAGACTGGGCCTTCTCCAAAACCAGCTTGGTTTCCCTGCCTTGCACTTCCAGGGCATTTAGGATGGATGGTAGCTCCTCACCAAACTGGACATCTCCCACTGCACCAATGATAGCCACCATGTGCCCAGTGGTGGAACATGCCTTTGGCAATGAAGGTGTTTGATCAGCATAGTCTCTGACAGCCTGGAGCACTATTGAGGTGACCCTCAGAAAGAGCTGGACTTGTAGTAGCAGTGCTGAAGGGCTGAATCCCCACAAGGACCCTGAGGCCCAGGTATCAGCCGCATAACCCATGAGTCCCAGCATAGTGGTGCCTGGGTGAAGACTACTTATCTATTAATTTCTATTTCTATGAATTTTGCTATTTTAGACATTTCAGGTAAGTGAAGTCACATAATATGTAGACTTTTGTGTCTGACTTTTTTCAGTTAGTATGTTTTCAAGGCCCATCCATATTACAGCATGTATCAATGCTTCATTATTTATGACTGAATAATCCAGAACTATGGTGTTGGAGAAGATACTTGAGAGTCCCTTGGACTGCAAGGAGATCCAACCAGTTCATCCTAAAGGAGATAAGTCCTGGGTGTTCATTGGAAGGACTGATGCTGAAGCTGAAACTCCAATACTTTGGCCACCTCATGCGAAGAGTTGACTCGTTGGAAAAGACCCTGATGCTGGGAGGGATTAGGGGCAGGAGGAGAAGGGGATGACAGAGGATGAGATGGCTGGATGGCATCACCGACTCAATGGACATGAGTTTGAGTAAACTCCGGGAGTTTGTGATGGACAGGGAGGCCTGGCGTGCTGCGATTCATGGGGTCTCAAAGAGTCGGACACAACTGAGCGACTGAACTGAACCGACTGAACTGATTGATGGCTATACTGCTTTGTATATCCACTATATGGATGCATCATTTTGTTTATTCATTCATCAACTGATAGATGTTTGCAGCTTCTACTTTTGGTCTATTATTATAATGCCACTATGAACATTTGTGTATAAGTTTTTGTGTTGACATGTTTTCAGTTCTCCTAGATATTTGCCTCTAAATGGTATTCCTACTTTCTCCACTTACTAGTCAATGCTTGCTATTATCTGTCTTTTTGATTGTAGCCATCCTAGTGCATACAAAATGGTATCTCATTGTGGTTTTGATTTTCATTTATCTAATGACTGATGATGTTGGACATCTTTTCATGAGCTTATTGCCCATTTGCACATCTCTTCCAGAGTAGTTTCTATTCAAATTAATTTTTATTGGATTATTTATGTTTTATCCTTGAATTATGTATTGTTTACAGGCACTGAATACTAATCTCTTAGCAGATATATGATTTGCAAGTATTTTCTCTAATCCTCTGAGTTGTCTTTTACTTTCTTGATGGCATCCTTTGAAGTATGAAAATTTTAAATTTTGATGAAATCCAATGTTTTTGTGTATGTTTGTGCTTTGGCAATCCTAAAAAATGATCATGTAATCCAAATCATGAAAACTTACACCTATGCTTTCTTTTATTGTTTTAGCTCTTACATTGAGGTCTATAATCCATTTCCACTTAATTCTGTATATGCTTGAATGTAAGGGGTTCAACTTCATTCATTCCAGGTGAATATCTAGTTGTCTCAGCACCCTTTGTGGAAGATAATTCTTTACACATTGAATTGTTTGGGCACCCTTGTTCTTTAACATAAATATAAGAGTTTATTTCTCTCCCATCAGTTCTATTCCATTGATCAGTATGTCTTTCGTTATGCCAAAAGCACACTGTCATGATTACTGTAGATCTATAGGAAGTCTTCAGATCAGGACGTATGAGTCTTCTTTTTTTCTTTTTAAAGATTATTTTGGCTATTTTGGATCCCTTGATTTCCATATAAATTTAGGAACAGCTTGTTAATTTCTGGGGGGAAAAAAAAGGCAGCTGAGATTTTAATAGAATATGTCACATCTGTAAACCAGTTTGGGGGAGTATTGCTCTCTTAACAACCTTAAATCTTTTGATCCATGAACATGGGATTGACCTGTTTATTTAGGCTTTTAATTTCTTTCAATAATGTTTTGTATTTTCCGCTTTATAAATCTTCCACTTTTTCTATTTCTCTGCAAACAAATGAAAGACTGATAGAATTAATTTTTTAGTTAACACATGAGAAGATTTTCTCATATTTGTAAGATAGAATGAGTGAGGCAGAAAGACAGATGCAGGGGGAGTGAGGCTAGAGCTATTATGGTGAATCTCAAGTTCAGTGCTTGGGTGCCTGGCAATGTCAAGGTAAAGTGAGACTATTTCAGTGCCACAAAGGCAGAGTGCAAACTTTAGGCTGAAAGTATCCAGCTCTGACAGTAAGAGACGGAGTGAGGCAAAGAAGGCCTTTCATACACTTCAAATATCCCTCATGGTTTGTCCTTTCAACAGTAATCTCTCAGGGGAGTGTTAATATTTCCATGAATTTCTGTGTTCTGTAATCACCTGAATTCTGTCACTAATAATACGGGATGGGAATGTTTCCTCCAGTTCTTCATGACCTGCCAAGCTGCAAAAGGCCAATGATGCCAAAAGTCCTCATTTAATCAGCAAATACCAGTCCAGGAATGGCCCGCCTTTCACTTCAGCGTGCTCTGGCAAAGGCAAGGAAGATAGGAGTGACTGGGGAAAAAATAGCAGCAGGGACTCACTTGAGTCTGAAACTGAGTTGTGGGGGAAAAAAAAAAAAAGAAGAGAGAGAAATCCCCTTGGAAAGAAGGAAAGAATCCACATAAAAGATTTTATTGCTTATGACAAACTCCTGTGGCTCACATAAATTTTTCTAGAAAGCATGCTCATATGATAAATGTGCAATACATATGTGTGTGTATACACACAGATACACACACACACACATACACACACAACCTGACATATTGACTGTGTGTGTTAGTTGCTTAGTCGTGTCTGACTTTGCAACCCCATAGACCGCAGCCCACCAGGCCCCTCCATCCATGGGATTCCCCAGGCAAGAACGCTGGAGTGGGTTGCCATTTCCTTCTCCAAAAGAAACCATAGAAAGAAAGAAAGTAAAATCGCTCAGTCGTGTCCAACTCTTTGCAAGCCCATGGACTGTAGCCTACCAGGCTCCTCCATCCATGGAATTTTCCAGGCAAGAGTACTGGAGTGGGTTGCCATTGACTAGGTTGCATTTATAGTGTGCTCCCAAGAAGAAAATGTTTACTTTAGTCTAAACATCTTTAAATGCAAATGGAAAAACAATTTCAGGAATCAGTTTTTCTGAAGTGGACTCTCAGTCCCTCCCTATTTCATTCAGGATAATTCTACCGTCTTAAACTAGAGCAGACATAGATATTTGTATTTAATGTAATTTACAGATGTTTTACTTCTCAGCCTACCAGGATCTTTTTGCTACCACTCTTAAGGACTAGTGCTTCGTAGGCTACTCAAATATTTTATATTTATTACATCATTTATCTTCCCAGTGTTCTTGGGAATAGATAAAAAACGGGGCAGACAAGGTAAGAAGCAGGTTTAGTCTCCCCATAATACAGATGAGAAAACAGACATGCAGAAGGAAATGGACTTTCATTCATTCATCAGTTATTTATTGAGAGCCATTAGGCTCTGCCTCTAGATGTGACAGTTACAGTAAACTGTCTAGATCCCTCTTCTCCTGAATTTCAGTCTTATGGATTGCTGTTTTCAATAGCAAATCTGATCGTGTGGCATCGCTGTTTAAGTTATTTTGGGGGTTTTCCACAGATTTTAGAATAAAGACTAAAACTCTCATCCTGGCTTGCAGTGTTTACATGGGCCTACCTCATATCGACTAATCTAATTAATGTCTGCCTGCATATCAACTACATACCCACTACAGCTTAAATGTTTTTATTTTTTGATTGAATATATTTATTTAGTTTTAGTTTTTATCAAAGTTTAAAGTATTTACTTCAAAGAATTGATATTTTAATAGTGTTGTTATAAAGAATAGCAGTCCCCCTTTTTTCCCAGACTCATTCACTTTTAAGTCTTTGGTCAGTTCTTTTGACATTTATTTCCTTCTCTCAATAGCATCTGTGTATTGCTACTTCTCCACTTTTCCGTGTTAAGCACTGTTGACTTCATACTGAGGGATACGAGGCTTTAATTTTATCCCCATGCCTAACTCCATATACATTTTGTTCCTACCACTACAGGCTATCAGGAGTTCTCATTCTAAATCCAGATTTTATAATCAAAAGCAGACTTTATGTGCTCTAAATTACAGTATAATGTTATATTTATTTGTTCCTGGTTCAGACATATCTGAATAGAAGGCTCAGTTCAGGAAGCAGGAGGCCGGGAAGGGGAAGGAAAATGAAAAGACTATAACTAGTTTAATGGATTTTTTCACTAGAAGGAATCTTAGGGACCATTTCTTCCTCTCTTTTAACTTCAGAAATATTGTTACCTAGGTTCATGGCCACGTGGCGAATGGATGACAGAGGACCAGCAGGTGGTTCTCCTCACTCTGTTCCTAGTGCTCTTCGACACCTGCCATGTTGTAAACAAACTCATTTTTGGCTGTGCTGGGTCTTCGCTGCTGCTCGAGCCTTTCTCTACTTGTGGTGAGCTGGCTACTCTGCAGTTTCAGTGCACAGGCTTTTTATTGGAATGGCTTCTTTTATTGCAGAGTATGGGCTCTAGGGCATGCAGGCTTCAGAAGTTAGGATGTGTGGGCTCAGTATTTGCAGCTCCCAGGCTCTAGAGCACAGACCCAATAACTGTGGGGCATGGGCTTAGCTGCTCCACAGCATGTGGGATCTTCCTGGACCAGGGATCAACCTTGCATCTCCTGCATTGGTAAGCAGATTCTATAGCTCTGAGCCACCAGGAAAGCCCTATAACCAAACTTTTAATGAAGATGAATTTAGGACTGGTCTTGGAGTATCAGGAAATTTATGCTGTTTGCTTGTGTGCATGTGTGTGCTTAGTCGTGTCCAACTCTTTGCAACCCCGTGGACTGTAGTCCACCAGGCTCCTCTGTCTGTCTGCCTAACAGTCAATAAATGCTTTTGTTTCATTTCAGATATTAGACCCTGCTCTCAGCTGGGAACCTGGGGCCTCTGTATACCTCACAGGAGCTGCCAAAAGCTGCTGAACCTCTGGTTTGCTCTTTTCTTCAGTTTTATTCTTCCCCAGAAAAAGAATAAAATTAGTTTCAGAAATGTTGGGAGAAGACATTGTATATTTAACACTATGGGAAAAATCATGGCAACTTGAGCTCATCTTTCATTCATCACTCTGAGAATATTCAGTTTAGGGGGAAGAGATAACTAAACAACTGCATATCTTTATAACCAGTCCTGTAATGAAATCAGAAAACAAACCTGTTGGCAAGAAAATGCATCTTTAGGGGTGACTGCTTGTCTCTTCCTGCACCTCTAGGTCAAGTGTTAGTGTCACTATGTTTGAGATTCTTTTATATCCTGTCTCCTTAAACACCACTGGACTCAAAATTTTCCACTCTCACTATTGTTTCAAATACTTCATTGCTCAATAAAGGGTGATAAAGAAGAAAGATGGGATTAAAGGGAGTATTGAGAGGGGAGATGAGACAGGAAATATTAGATTAGCATCTGAATGGTCAGGCCACTTAAGATGACTGCTCTTTCTCTCTGTACATCCGCTGCTTGACCAGCTCCTGCTTCGTTAACATCCTACTCACCTGTCTGACCTTCCCTCATAATCACAGAGCCTAATCAGTACTTGCCCTCAGACCCAGCAAGTGATGGTTCTAATCTTTAGATCAGAACCATCTCCACTATGATAGCAGTGAAGGGCATCTTCCTCTGTGGGCTTCCCTGGTAACAGACTGTCAACCTGGCTGTCAATTCCACTTATAACTGAAAACATGCACACACTACCCTCCCTATCCCCCCACCCCTACCCCACCATGGAGCAAAGCCTGCTGTTTTGTCTTGCCTGCCATCGGCCACATACAGTGGGATGTTGTTCCAGGACCTTGCTTCATTCATATGTATAAGGTCGCCCCATCCATTAAACCATTGATGTCTCTGTCACTGACTCCAGGTTCTTTCTTTGGTCTTGAGGATGAGAAAGTATAGGGCTTTCAGGCTTGTGGGATATAGCCCAACAGCACCCAAATTATCTTAGACCTTTCACTAGTCACTTAGTAAATGCTATTCAATTGAATAATGTTAATAGTCTTGCAAGGTAATAACCATTATTCTGCTTCATAGATGAGGAAGTGGAGGCTCAAAGAAGTTAAATTGTCCACCGTTGCACAGCTGTGTTACTCAAGTAGACTTCAGTCAAGCTTTCCTTGGCTCATAGCCTATTTTTTTTTTTTTTTACTTTATTAACTATGGTGGTGGTAATTTAGTCACTAAGTCCTATCTGACTCTTGTGACCCCAAGGACTCTGGCCATGGGATTTCCCAGGCAAGAATACTGGAGAGGCTTGCCATTTCCTTCTCTAGAGGATATTCCCCACCCAGGGATCAAATCCAGGTCTCCTGCATTGCAGGCAAATTCTTTACCACTGAGCCACCAGGGAAGCTCTTTATTGATTATACAGGGCTGCTAAACAAATTCCCACCACACTCAGTTGGCTTAAAGCAACAAACATTTATTATCTCACAAGTTCTATGAGTCAAGAATCTGGGTGCAGCTAGACTGGGTGATTTTGACTCAGAGTCTCTCCCAAGGCTGCAGTCAAGTTTTGGGCTGGGGGCTGCCAGCATATCCAGGCTCACTCATGTGGCTGTTGGTAGGTCTCATGTTCTCATTGGCTGTTGGCAGGAGACATACATTGTTGCCATGGGGACTTCCCCACAAGGGCAGCTCACAGAGTGGCAGCTGGCTCCTCCAGGGTGAGTAACCTTGAGTGAGAGAGAACACTGGAGACTGAAGCCACTGTCTTTTTACAACTTATCTTGAGATAACATGCCATCACTTCTCCTGTGTTCTTGTCTGTAGAAATGAGTCAGTAAGTCCAACGAATGATGCTGTGAAAGTACTGTACTCAATATTGGAAAACTCAGCAGTAGCCACAGGACTGGAAAAGGTCAGTTTTCACTCCAATTCCAAAGAAAGGCAATGCCAAAGAATGCTCAAACTGCCACACAATTGCACTCATCTCACACACTAGCAAAGTAATGCTCAAAATTCTCTAAGCCAGGCTTCAAAAATACATGAACCATGAACTTCCAGATGTTCAAGCTGGTTTTAAAAAGGGCAGAGGAACCAGAGATCAAATTGCCAACATCCGCTGGATGGTCAAAAATGCAAGAGAGTTCCAGAAAAACATCTACTTCTGCTTTATTGACTATGCCAAAGCCTTTGACTGTGTGGATCACAATAAACTGTGGGAAATTCTTCAAGCAATGGGAATATCACCTGACCTGCCTCTTGAGAAACCTGTATGCAGGTTAAGAGGCAACAGTTAGAACTGGACATGGAACAGCAGACTGGTTCCAAATAGGAAAAGGAGAACGCCAAGGCTGTATATTGTCACCCTGCTTATTTAACTTATATGCAGAGTATTTCATGAGAAATGCTGGGGTGGATGAGGCACAAGCTGGAATCAAGATTGCCAGGAGAAAGATCAATAACCTCAGATATGCAGATGACACCATCATTATGGCAGAAAATGAAGAATACTTAAAGAGCCTCTTGATGAAAATGAAAGAGGAGACTGAAAAAGTTTGCTTAAAGCTCAACATTCAGAAAACTGAGGTCATGGCATCCAGTCCCATCACTTCATAGCAAATAGATGGGGAAATAATGGAAACAGTGACAGACTTTATTTTTGGGGGCTCCAAAATCACTGCAGATGGTGACTGCAGACATGAAATTAAAAGACGTTTACTCCTTGGAAGAAAAGCTGTGACCAACCTAAACAGCATATTAAAAAGCAGAGATATTACTTTGCCATAAAAGGTCCATCTAGTCAAGGCTATGGTGTTTCCAGTAGTCATGTATGGATATGAGAGTTGGCCCATAAAGAAAGCTGAGCACCAAAGAATTGATGCTTTTGAACTGTGGTGTTGGAGAAGACTCTTGAGAGTCCCTTGGACTGTAAGATCCAACCAGTCCATCCTAAAGGAAATCAGTCCTGAATATTCATTGGAAGGACTGTTACTGAAGCTGAAACTCTAATACTTTGGCCACCTGATGTGAAGAGCTGACTCATTTGAAAAGATCCTGATGCTGGGAAAGATTGAGGGTGGGAGAAGGGGACGACAGAGGATGAGATGGTTGGATGGCATCACCGACTCAATGGACATGAATTTGAGTAAACTCTGGGAGTGATGGACAGGGAAGCCTGGTGTGCTGCAGTCCATGGGTTTGCAAAGAGTCGGACACGACTGAGCGACTGAACTGATACTCAGGTAGAGGGGGTTATACAAAGACATGAACACCACGAAGTAGAGGTGGTTGGGCGTCCAGTAGAAAACATCTTTCTGAGCTTGTTTTTAAGTCCTAAGATATTCTTTGCTTTACAAAAATTACTTATATTTTAACTTCTCCTTAAGTAAAACAAAACATTCTGTGTTTACCATCTCTCATGAACTTCTCTTTATTGTAAATTTTTAGGAAAGAATTTGAAAGAAGTTACATGCAACTTTAAAACAGGAAGTTCAAAGATTGAAAGATGTAGTTCTGTTTGTATGTGTGTATGTATGTGGATATATATGCATAGACATATATATATAAAACAATATTAAATTGTTCTTTTCATGCTGGTTGCAATTTTTAAAATATAAGAATAAAATAAAGAGAGTGACAAATAACAGTGTCACTGGCACAATATCCATTACTTTTACACAAGTATTATTTTGCAAAGATTTCTATAATGTGCAATGTGGATGAGAACCAAAAGACATATCTTTGTGGGCCCCTGATCCATGCTATGTGAGCATCTGTTCTCTCCTAAGTAATATCTAATTACTGTTCAGAATTAGCTAAGAATGATTACTGACTACATACTAGGGACAGAGTCCAGTCCTTCATTCTGGTGAGCAGTCGGTAAAGTTTCTTTTTTTGATTCCTGAAATACCTGAAGCTCCAAGGCCCTAATGGGGAAAGGCAGGATGGATAGACAGCAGGTCATTTGGACAAGGCCCTAGGGTCCTAGAGACCTCACTTCAAAAGTCTCCTCTTCTGCTGGAGGTTCTTGGGCAAATGGTCTTGTCTGAAACAATACCCACCCAGCTGAGAGGGCAACTGTGAGAAGAGGCAATGAAATCAGGTGGTTTAATCAGCAGATGAATGGATGAGGAAGCTGTGGTACATATACACCATGGAATATTACTCGCCATTAAAAAGAATTCACTTGAATCAGTTCTAATGAGATGGATGAAACTGGAGCCCATTATACAGAGCGAAGTAAGCCAGAAAGATAAAGACCATTACAGTATACTAACACATATATATGGAATTTAGAAAGATGGTAACAATAACCCTATATGCAAAACAGAAAAAGAGACTCAGATGTATAGAACAGACTTGTGGACTCTGTGGGAGAAGGCGAGGGTGGGATGTTTCAAGAGAACAGCATCAAAACATGTATATTATCTAGGGTGAAACAGATCACCAGCCCAGGTTGGATGCATGAGACAAGTGCTCGGACCTGGTGCACTGGGAAGACCCAGAGGGATCGGGTTGTGAGGGAGGTGGGAGGGGGGACCAGGATGGGGAATACATGTAAATCCATGGCTAATTCATTTCAATGTATGACAAAAACCACTGCAATGTTGTAAAGTAATTAGCCTCCAACTAATAAAAATAAATGGAAAAAAAAAAAGAAATCAGGTGGTTTAGGCTCCACGTGCTCAGTCTATGTCTGAAAGCGGGACTGGGTTCATCTCCTGGCTCTACCTCTTAACTATGGAAAAACCTTAACCTCTCTGCTCCGCTTCACCATCTGAACAGTGGCCATATGATGGCACCTACAGCATTGTACTGTTGGGAGAATTATGTGCATTAATATGTGCAAAGCTCTTGGAATACTTGGCATTTTGGAAGTGTTAAGCCAAGGACAAGCCAAGGACAAATGAAGTCATTTGTGTAAAAGCCCTATCCCAGCACTTGGTATAAGGTAAGAAAATTAATAAATTATTCTCAATTTTTAAACATTTAATTTCTTCATCTATAATATGGAGGTATTAATGCCTATCTTATAGAGTTCTATTTTTTCTGGGTTGTAGAAATTAAAAAAAAAATTTTTTATTGAAGTATAATTTACAGTGTTATGTTAATTTCAGGTATACAGCACAATGATTCTTTTCCCATATAGGTTACTACATAATACTAAGTATAGTTCACTGTGCTATACAGTAGGTCCTTGTGGGATTATCTATTTTATACACAGTAGTGTGTATATGTTACACCCAAATTCCTGACTTACCACCACCCCCTTCCACCTTTCCCCTTTGGTAACCATAGCTTATTTTTCTATATCTGTGAGTCTGTTTCTATTTTGTAAATAAATTAATTTGTATCATTTTTTAGATTCCACATGAAAGTGACAGGATACGATATTTGCCTTTGTCTGGCTTATTTCACTTAGTATGATAATCTCTAGGTCCACCCATGTAGCTGTAAATGGCATTATTTCATTCTTTTTTATGGCTTAGTATAGAGTTCTCTTATAGAGTTCTTATGAACATAAAATTATATGTGTGTGTGTGTGTGTGTGTGTGTGTGTATGAAAGTCACTCTGTCATGTGTGACTCTTTGTGACCCAGAACTATAACCTGCCTAGCTCCCCTGTGCATGGGATTCTCCAGGCAAGAATCCTGGTGTGAGTTTCCGTTTCCTTCTCCAGGGGATATTCCCAACCAGGAATCAAACCTGGGTCTTCTGCATAGGCAGAGGATTCTTTACTATCTGAGCCACCAGGTAAACCATAATATGGGTTGTATATATATTTGTGTGTATATGTGTATATATATATATATAATATATATATATGTATGTATAGCATCTAATGGTTTGTGATCCAAATAAAGACTTGGTGAAAACGAAAGTCACTCAGTTGTGTCTGATTCTTTGTGACCCCATAGACTATATACACCATGGGATTCTCCAGGCCAGAATACTGGAGTGGGTAGCCTATTCCTTCTCCAGGGGATCTTCCCAACCCAGGGATCGAACCCATGTCTCCCGTATTGCAGGCAGATTCTTTACCAATTGAGATATCAGGGAAGCCCCAAGGATTTAGGAAATGGTAGCTATTATTATTAAGAATATTCACAAACAATTACAGAGCTGCCAATACGTGGGAGTTGGGGATGTCAAATAATTCAGTGCAAAACCTCTCTCAAGCCAGGAGGTAAATCTCTCAGCTCTAAGGGGTGTTGTGCTCCGAGATGATTAAAAGATTTCCTTTTAGCTTGGGTAGCGCTTTCTGGAGTTCCTTTGGGGCAGCATACATATAGGGAATTGTAAGTCTGAGAATGGTTTCTTCTGGTTTCTGCTTGGTATTTTAATTGGCATATTAAGTTTCTTATCTACATCTCTTTTGTGTTTTTAATAATATCCCTTTGTGGTTGCAGACTGAGTGCAGAAAGAATGTATTAGAAGGAGCTAGTAGAGATAAATGCCATCCACATGCTGAGAGCTTGGAGCTCTGGGATCATTGGGTTCCAGACAGAGGGACTGGCTGTCAACCCTGTGAGCTGTTTCCGGAGGGCCCAGCTCATGTTGTGATGAGAAGGGGAGGCTGGGGGGCACCCAAAGAAAGGTCTGCTGAAATTCTTTTGTCTGCTTTCTCAAGGACTGCCACTGTGCCTTAACTCCTCTCTTGAGAACCCCATTCAAGAACGCTTGATGTCTCGAACCCCTCTTTCCAGACAGAGAGGGTTATTTCGTAGGTAGCACCAGCTTGGGTAGAAAAGAATGCATTTCTCAAAAACATAACCCTGTCTATGACCCTGCTAATGATAACCACAAACCAAGGGGAAAGAAAAGCATTTTAAAGCTAGTTCTGGGAAGCAGATCGCCCCCTGACCTCCTCCCCAGAGCCAGAGCTCTGAGTATCAGACTGAAGGCAAACATACCACAAACAAGACAGTGGGAGACACCGCTTCATGACTAATTGGCTTTAAGAACACAGAATAAAGGAAAAATATATAAACAAGTCTTGAGCTTTGAAAATAAATACTACTAAGGACCATGGATTGCTCATATAATTTAGTTTTTATTAGAAATACCAAACTCCATGACCATCTCTGTCTCAGCCCAATGTAGAGTTCATTAGGGGTGTATCATCTCTAATGATAATCTTCAACTATATCAGAAATTTTATTTGTTTTTATTTATTTTATTTATTTATTTTATTTTATTTATTTATTTATTTATTTATTTATTTATTTATTTTATTTTATTTATTTCTGGTCCCTCTTTCATTTATTCTTACCTGGAAGCTTCAGAGAAGAAGTCTCGTCAGAGTTCACTTGGCAATATTTTATGGATCTTAAATCAAGTAAATTTCATGGAAGTCCCAACTTTCACCACCTTTCAAATGGTATTAACTTGGATTTAAACTCCTAAGAGGATCTCAAAGGATAAGTTCCTGTATCTGTTATCAACTCTCCGTTTGGGGATTAGTCCTGTGTTTTCATGTGGGATAGAAACATATCCGGATAATTCTCCTGAGCTTCACTTGTTGAAATTTGACATTTGTCCTATCACTTAATTATGGCTTAGCTCCCAGAAAGCTTTGCTGTCACCTCTGAGACAGCTGCCTGCCCCTCCCTCACAGCGCACACACTCAGTCCAGTCCAAATCCACCCTTCGGCTAAAATAACAAAAATAAAACAAAAAACAAAGCTAATGACAAAATACAGAGTGGAAACCCTTCATCTTGAAAGGCTCTCTCAGATTTGTGTGGCTTGGAGCTCTTACTCACAGAGAGATCAAAAGATTGGATTTGGGTTTTTCTGTCTTGGCTGGTAGGGCTTCCAAATGCCTGTCCCACCCTACCTCCTGGCTTCTCCCTCCAACCCAAGCATTTTAGCTTTCCTCACTGTCACTTTGTCTTACTGAATCCCAGGAATACCTTTTTCTAGGGAGCCTTTGCTACCTTCAATGTTGCCAAAACAGAAACTGTCGCTTTAGACAGCTTACAACTTTAGAACTTCACAGTTGTGTGTAGAAAGAGAACTGGAATTAGTGGCAAAGATCGTCTCTGTGTGTGTTTACTCATGTGAGATTTGCAACTTGAAAAGATCACTCTTCCATGTTATAATCCTTGTTCTACTACTATCATTGAGGGTTTTCTCTCTGTGTAAAGTACCCAGCTGAGTGGTACCCAGTAGGTGCTGGTAAATGGATAAAAATGAGCTCTTGCGGGGGCGGGAAATGTTTGTACCATTTGCCAATTTCCTTGATTTATATATGTCCAGCTTCATTGATTTCAAGATACCAAGGTGAAGTCACTGAGCAAAGATTTGGGAAGAAATGCTCACCATCCGTTCCACCGGCAGTGTGAGTCTGCTCCAGCACAGGGCTGGGGGAAGGCTGGGGACGGCTGGTAGAGCAAGCAGCACTTGAGCTTGAATCTAGAAAGATGAGTAGGCATTTTCTGAATGGATAGAGACAAGGGAGAAGAAGGCAAGAGGCAAGAATTTCTAGCAAAGAGTATGCTATCAACACCGAATTCACTCTGCTCTCTGCATGACAGACAAATAAACTGAGGTGTTAAGGCTAGGAATAAGACTTTATTCCAAAAACTGTTTTCTCAGATGGCGCTAGTGGTAAAGAACCTGCCTGCCAATGCAGGAGACGCAAGAGGCATGGGTTTGATCCCTGGGTCAGGAAGATCCCGTAGAGTAGGAAGTGGCAACCCACTCCAGTATTCTTGCCTGAAAAATTCCATAGACAAAAGGAGTCTGGTGGGCTACAGTCCATGGAGTCTCAAAGAGTCGGACACATCGAGCACACACATACCAGCAGACCAAGAAGATGGCAGACTAGTGTCTCCAAAAACCATCTTATTGAGGTCCAGATGCCAGTTCCTTTTATATAGCAGAGAGGGAAATGAGGTGGGGAAGTAAAGTAAAAGATCATTTATCTTGCAAAAGAGGAGGAGATGTGTTACTTTCTCATTTTTCTTCAGCCATTCACAGATGCGCAGGATCAGCTCCTTATGAGTTGAACAAGGTCATTTTAGTTTAACAGGCAGAGGGGTAAGGTTCTCTAAGGCAGGCTATTATGTATGATTATGATAATAAAAGCAACAAAAGACAGAGATTAAAGTCAAAGAAACAGATCCAACATGTAGCCAGAACTGGTTCTTCCTTGTTACAGGTGAACAACCTTTGCTGCATTCTAAGTGTTCACGGTGGAGCATGCGTGGCAGGGAGAGACTGAAGGGAAGACTCCCTCCAGCAAGTCATCTTGGCTCTAGCAAGGATCTCCATCATCTACATAATTCCTGGGATTAACTGTAATCTACAGTCTCCTCTCAAGACTATTAGTTCCAAACAGGACAGAAGATCCTCTCCAACTGGATTCCTTTCAAAAAAAAGAGTAGTTTCAACTAATCCTTTGGTTACAATAGTCAGTGTCCTAGTGAAACCGTCATTATTCTAAGAGCCAACATCAATACGTTATTATTACAGACAGTGATCACACAACAGGGTGCCTCCAAGCCAAGAAAAAGGGAATTTTAGACTGAGAGGCTGTTAAAGGTCATGCTGTGATTTAGTTGCATAGGAAATGGAGAAAGTTTAAAGGGAAATAGTGATGCATTGATTTGCGTCAAAATAAGAGCTTTGTGTAACAGGAACTATTTCAGAGTAGTCTGATTACCAAGTGTCTCCATCACATTAGCTTGCCCTCCAAAACCTTCATTTCTTTGGTTGCATCTAAGGGCAATTCAGAGTATTGCTTCAAGGAAAGAAGTTTATGATTCTGAACCTGGGCACTAGTAGGACTCATCCCTCTCAGTGAAATCAACAAATATTTATTGAGGGGCATCTTGGCCCAGGACACTAGGTTATTCTTGTTCCTGGCACAGCAGCCCAGGGCTCTGAATACCCTGCTCTCCTCTGCTATCCCTGGATTTTTCAGGAAGAAAAAAAGATGGTTCAAGAGATTCTCATCAACTCTTTTCACTCCTGTCTCTTGACCTACACGGCAGGCTCCAAGGGTTAGAGACGCTCAGACATTGTTTTTCTGGCTTCTTTCTCTTTCATGAGGATTTCCTACTCTAGCTTCTGTAATTCATTTAACTATTGTTTGTGTAACTTAACTATATTTAAACATATAATTTAATATAAGTAAATATAAAAATACTATAAATATAACTATAGTTTAACAATGCTTTGTAACATGGACATGTTCTTGAGACTTTTGGGTAATGGATGCTTTAAAAATGAACCAGAAAAAGCCACCACAAATTAGGAGCACAAACTGAGTTTCTCCCTTAAGGTCTTTTTTTTTTTATGTCTGCTTTTTTTTTTTTTAAACTATGGGAAAAATGCTAATTTTCTTACACAGGAAACTTTAACAATCCAATTACAGTGAGCAGTAAAAATAGTTTCCTAGTGGGAATTGTTAAGGATATTGAAATAAACCCCCCTGGTAACACCAAATATCAGTTAAAATTATATGGATAAATCAGGACAGTAAAATTCTAATGAGAGGTAAAAATAAGAATTTGGAAGTCACATATTACCAATGTCATCATTTTGCTGCCTGGCCCTAGTGGCCAGCATGGTTCTTTCCGTGTTGTTTAAATAATGTCGTACCAGGATAAACATGAGATTAAGTTTAATATTATCTTGCTGTTGCTGTCAACAAACTTTTCAATGCTATTTTCCCTTCAGCTACTAAGTTGTTGCTCAGAAAATATCTGATAGCCAAGAATGACCATCATAAAACTTCCTTCCCCAGCACAGTGAAGGGTATGTTATGGTAAAGAAAAATATATCAATTTATATTAAATAAATAAAATCTTAAATTCTACAAAATTGGCTCCAAAGGAGTTTGAATGAGTGGAAGGCAGCCCCAACTAGAAGCCCAGGCTCCGAGGCCTGGTCTCTTTTTGAAATCATCCTTGTCATCTTGTTTCAATTCTTTAAGGCCAAGCGCCATCACACAAGCATAGGGATGGAGTCATTCTCTAGAGCTCTAAGCCTCTTCCTATCCCAGGGGCAGCCCTCGGCTCATCTTTCCCCATCTCAATTGTCCTGGAGAAATGGTAGAACCAGGCCTTTTTCTATAATTTATTTCTAATTGGAGGATAATTACTTCACAGTGTTGTGTTGGTTTTGCCAGACATCAACATGAATCAGTCACAGATACACATATGTTCCCTGCCTCTTGAGCCTCCCTCCCACCGCCCACCCCATCCCACCCCTCTGGGTCGTCACAGAGCCCCAGGTCGAGCCCCTGCGTTATGCAGCAACTCCCCGTTAGCTATCTATGCTGCACATGGTGAAGTACAAATTTTAATGCTCCTTTCTCACTCGTCCCACTCTCTCCTGCCTGCGCTGTGTCCATAAGCCTGTTCTGTATGTCCAAGTCTCTATTCATGCCGTGCAAATAGGTTCATCAGTACCATTTTCTAGATTCCATATATATGCCTTGATATATGATATTTGTTTTTCTGACTTACTTCACTCTGGGTAATAGACTGTTGTAGAACTAGGTGTTAAGGGAGCTTTCCTTTGGGACAGAGCACACAGAGGAGACCCCATGGGACAGAAGGGTAAGCTGAATCATCAGAGGGCAGCCCTCATGGTTAACTCAGCTGGTGGGTTATTTAATAATCCCTCTGAACCTCATTGGCAAAGTGGGGCTCATAATATTAGTATTTACTTTATAGATTGTTTGCAGGATTCAATGAAACAGGGATAAAGTGCCCAGCACAGAGTAGAATTCAGTCAACAATAGTGGTATTCACTGTATTCAAAGCTACTCCTAATCCTCTCCAGGATGGAGTTTCTTCCTCTTCCCTCCCAGCAACGTTTCCTCCTCTATCCAAAAGGAGAGAGGAGTGACTGGCATTGCCTCTACTAGCATCATCACAGCAGGCCAACTGCGACTGGAGGGTGAGGCTGAAGGAGAGGAATACCTCAATGAATGGAGGCTGGAACAAGTTTTTGATTGCTGGAAGGAGCTGGCTCTTCAGAGGCCCAAGGTCACCTGGTGGGGCAGGAGGAGCTGTCAGTGGACATGAGCTCAGCTCAATAAAGAAGGGCCAGGTCTTATGCTCTGGGAGGGCAGGCAGCCCCATCTTTACCAACAAGATGAAAAAACATCCTGTAACTTTTTACCACTTGGCTAGGATGCAGAATTCTTGAATTGTCCAAAACCATCTATGCTACAAGCAGTATACATTGCTGTTTGTATGTCTGCCTGCTCATGTTTGCTTTTAATGTCTTAGCAGATTGGCTCTGGGTTTTTGCTGCATGTTGTATTTGGCAAGAGGGGGTGTTTTAATATCCTAGCTTGGCTACAACTATTTCAATGCTGAGGAGTTCAGCTATTTTGAACAGGATAAAGTATTGCCTCAGGTTCCCACATAATCATAGCATAGAACAGTTCAACTTTAAACTTGAGTTATCTACCTTAGGAAATACTTGCTAAAATAACCACATCTGGAGTAAGTCCCATAGGTTCCTGGAGCTCTGACCAACTCTTGGGTAAACCATGCGTATCAAAACACACTTGACGACTTATCTGCACTATCATCTGGGAAACTGAAATTGATAGAGCATCCTTGTCCTTACCCTAACATTCCTCTGTATGTGTCTTTAATCCAGTACCTTAAATGGATGAGACCAGTGAAGACTGAAGAGTTACTTTATTCCAAGTTTCTATGATTTCTGTTCAGTGAAAAAAAGATATGTTCACCCACACAAATGGAGTAAGGCTAAATTTATTCATTCATTCACAAATACTTTATTGCATCCACTTGTACAGACACTTTGTAAGCACTGAGGCTACAGATGTGAATGGCCCAATCTCTGCCTGAAACACTCACAGTCTAACAGAAGAGGCAATACTCCTGATAAGTAAAGGATACAGATAAGACGATTGGTCAATTCCACAGGGACTGGAAACCAGGAAAGACTTTGTGTAAAAAATGACCTTTGTTCAGGATTAAGACTTCAAATCAAGATGTCTTTCTTGATTTCCAGTCTCCATAGACCTGACCACTCCCCACCTGAACTCAGGACAATCCTAGCAGCAAATGACAATCAGTCACACTCTGACAACTTTTCTTGCTTGAATTATCCTCATAGACTATTAGAATGACTCTCAAAATTGTTGCAAGTGTTAATCTCTCAGGTGTGTCGGACTGTTTGCAACCCCATGGACTGTAGCCCACCAGGCTTCTCTGTCCATGGAATTCTCCAGGCAAGAATATTGGAGTGGGTTGTCATTTCCTTCTCCAGGGAATCTTCCTGACCCAGGGATCAAACCTGGGTTTCCTACATTGCAGGCAGATTCTTTACCATCTGAGCCATCAGGGAAGGTCACTAGCTAATTGAAGAGCCACTGCTTTTATGACATATGTTCATCTCCTTAGTCAGCAAAACAAACTCTCCTTTGATATTTGACAATTTCAACAGTTTTAGTCAATTCTATTAAAGATGCATGCTATCAAACTCTATAAACAGGGCATCTAGGAAATAGATATATCTGAAACCATGCCCTTTGTTTATAACTCATGTCTTCCCAATAGTGAAAGATTAAAAGTTGACTTTTTAAAAGATTTGCGCTTAAGATGAGTGGCACGTGTGAGTGCTCTGTTGCTTCAATCACATCTGATTCTCTGTGACCCTATGTACTGTAGCTCACCAGGCTCTTCGGTCCATTGAATTCTCCAAACAAGAATGAAGAAGTGGGTTGCCATTTCTTCCTCCAGGGGATCTTCCCGACCCAGAAATTGAACCAGAGTCTTCTGGTCTCCTGCATTGCAGGTGGATTCTTTACTGCCGAGCCACCAGGGAAAGCCCAAGATAAACTACCTGATAACAAAGGCAAGGAGGAAACAGAAGCACTAAAGTCAGTATCAAGTCATTGACAATTAGTATGATTTCAGAGCCACTGTATGTTTGCCCCAAATGTTTCTCATGCCTTTACCTCTAAGTGATGATATCCAAACTTCCACTGGAAGACTTCTTATTTATCATCAGGTTTGATTCTATTTATTTTTTATAGCCTTCTTTCCTTTTCTTTCTTTATTTTTGGCTGTGCTGGCTTTTTGTTGCTGTGCACAGGCTTTCTCTAGTTGCAGCAATCATTTGCTACTCTCTAGTTGAGATGTGCGGGCTTCTCATTGCAATGGTTTCTTTCGTTGCAGAACATGGGCTCTAGAGAGGCTTCAGTAGTTATAGTGCTCAAGTTTAGTTGAGTCACATGGAAAGTCCTAAGAATGAAAAAAGGAGTGCTGTTAAGGTGGAAGGAGGGGAGAAAGGGTGAATAAAATACAGGTTGAGGGTACGCCAAGCTTTTTTATTTGCAGTTTGCTAAAGGCCAGTCCTGCTCTCAGTTTAGGTGAAAAAAGGGAAAAATTCACGGATAAAAAATGAGATTCTATACCTAAGATTTTTAAGACAGGTGAGTTTGATGGTTTTGATAATTAAGACTAAGACAGCCCACCCTTATACTCCAGCCTCAGTTTGTAATCATACAAGAGTTTCCGGTCCAGAATGAATCAGATTGCAGTAGGTGACATGAGGATGATATGGCAGGATGTCACGTGGCCCATGGTACTCTGAGAAAACAGCTGCAGTCACACTTTTTCATCAAGGACATCCAGTGTCATATTTCACTTTTCCTTTTGAAAATTTTTATTGTACATGCTCTTCCTTGTACTTAAATCTGATTGTTGTAAAAAGCATCTCACTTCTCAGTCCCCACCCATGGGCCAGTGCAGGCCTGCCAGGAAAGGGATGAGTCAGTGTCTCAAAGTCCTAGTACAGGCACCAGAGGAACCTTCTATTCCTACCTGGGCAGAGTATTTGCACCCACAGATTCATTCACAAGTACAGATTAAACACTCTCTGTGTAGCAGCTGGACCTGCCCCATAACAGATATCAGAAAGTATTAGACACAGTTCTGGTTTTGTTGTGTTTATACTTGTACTGGAGAGATAAGTCGCAAATGCATGAAAATGTTGGGCCACAGTAGGATATATTAGGGGACTAACGAAGATCATGGCATCTGGTCCCATCACTTCATGGGAAATAGATGGGGAAACAGTAGAAACAGTGTCAGACTTTACTTTTTTGGGCTCCAAAATCACTGCAGATGGTGATTGCAACCATGAATTTAGAAGACGCTTACTCCTTGGAAGGAAAGTTATGACCAACCTAGACAGCATATTAAAAAGCAGAGACATTACTTTGCCAACAAAGTTCTGTCTAGTCAGGGTTATGGTTTTTCCAGTGGTCATGTATGGATGTGAGAGTTGGACTGTGAAGAAAGCTGAGCTCCGAAGAATTGATGCTGTTTAACTGTGGTGTTGGAGAAGACTCTTGAGAGTCCCTTGGACTGCAAAGAGATCCAACCAGTCCATCCTAAAGGAGATCAGTCGTGGATGTTCATCGGAAGGACTGATCCTGAAGCTGAAACTGCAATACTTTGGCCACCTCATGCGAAGAGTTGACTTCCCTGATGCTGGGAGGGGTTGGGGGCAGGAGGAGAAGGGGATGACAGAAGATGAGATGGTTGGATGGCATCACCGACTCGATGGACATGAGTTTGAGTAAACTCCAAGAGTTGGTGATGGACAGGGAGGTCTGGCGTGCTGCGATTCATGGGGTCATAAAGAGTCGGACACGACTGAGTGACTGAACTGAACTGAACTGAACTGAACTCTCTAAAGAGAACTACAGTCAGTCAGGAAAATGAGAGATACCTGTAGATGAAGTGGTTAAACTCTATGGGGGTAGGGACAAAATCTAGTGTTTGTTGTTGTATCCACAGGGTCTTTAACATAGTGGGTGCTCAATATATATTTGTTAAATGAATACGTAGATAGATGGATGGATAGATGAATGGATGGATGCTTGGATGGGTAAATGGTGGATAGATGCTACTGTGAAATACTCCATAAGAGAAGTAGTTTTTGAAGATTAGCTAGACTTTTGATACAAAGAAGAGAGAGAGAAAATCAGAAAAAGTTCCTCTCCTAAAGCTCCCCATATCATTCAGCAGGATGAGGATGCTGTCTTTCCCAGCTGGCACTAGTGGTAAAGAAACTGCCTGCCAATGCAGAAGACATAAGAGACACAGGTTCCATACCTGGGTTGGGAATATCCCCTGGAGGAGGGCATGAAAACCCACTTCAGTATTCTTGCCTTCAGAATCCCATGGATAAAGGAGCCTGGCAGGCTATGGTCCATGGGGTTGCAAAGAGTCAGACACAACTGAAGTGACTTAGCACACATGCATGTAAGCTAGAGCAAGCATTCAAAAACAGCTGACCGTTTTTGAGTCCTGAGCAATGCTACATCTTCAATCTCTATCAGCTTCAGTGGGGAATAAAAGCAGAGTTAAGCTAGAATCCAAAAAGAGAAAGTGGGATATGGGAAGCAGAGAGGGAGCTTCTTGATTTGAATACAACCTCAGTGTCACTGGGGGTGCCTCTTCCACCAGCCATTCCTCCATCTATGGGGCAAGCTCACAGACAGCCAAGATTGTCACACCCTGCCTGGGTCCATGGTAAAACGAAATGAAGTGGAATCAACTTGTATCAATCATAGATTGGGCACAACATTTGGTGTGAAGACGGAGCCAACAGGTTACAACTTTTCCCATGTTTTTCTGCTAGGCCCCATAAGGCTTGGCTTCCAGTGGAACCCTGAGTTTCTTCCAAGATGAGCTACTTAATTCACATCCAGAGGCTCTTAATACCAAATTAGTTGATACATCCAAGTATTCAAAAATAGTACCAGACCCATAACAAGACATATCTTACTATCTGCTTTTATGATCTATGGAGGCAGCAAGAGGTATACAAGCTGAAGGCAGCTGCCATGTCCTCTTCTATATTCCCAGCATCTAGCCAGTGCCTGACAAATAGGAATTACTCAGCAAATGTTTGTAGAATGAAGGAGTAAGGCAGCTGTAGCTCCGTAGTGTGAATCAGCCTTCTGCTAGTCTTTCCGTGCCTAAATCCTATTGTAAATGACTGAACTTCTGCCTTCATTCTGTTATGTTACCAGAATGAGGGTTTCTGCCTTTATCAGATCTATCCAGGACTGAACTCCTGCCCTAGGGCCCAAGTATATTATATGATATTTTCCTGGATGGCAAGTGTCTGAATTTCTTAAATATTGTCTTCCACAGGTTACCTTTGGCCTCCATTAAGAACAGGTCCTCAATATGGTTTCATGTCTCAGCGCTCTCCTATTCTCATTCCCTCTTCACTTCTTTAATTTTTATTCCTGCTTCAAAGCTCATCTCAATCATCACCTTCTCTCTGAAGCCAATCCAGGACTGGCTTCCCTTAAGTAATGTGAACATTACTCCTTTAGGTTCTCATGGCCTCCTGGATGCATCTCTACCTACCACTACCTAGTAAGTTGCATTGCAATCACTCATCCACTCACCTGTTCATGCTCAACTGTGAGCAAATGGAGGACAGGAAATATATGTTCGTCTTTGTATCCCCATCATCTAAGATAGTGTCTAGCAGAGTATTCAATAAAATTTTTTTATTTTTTTTTTTAAAGTGAGTGAATGAATGAATGAGTGGAAGACTTCTTCCTGTCAGGGTGGTCTGAGCTGAGACCTGTTTTTGCTGTCCATCCTGGATGGCAAATGTTGCCACTGACATTGACTATCCACTTCCCTAAGTCCTGTGGTGCAAGTGCCAGAATCTCTCTTACTTAACACTCCATTCACAACGAGTGCTTTGACTAGCCCTAAAAAGAATTTTTCCATTCTGTTGTTTTCCTCTATTTCTTTCATTGATCGCTGAGGAAGGCTTTCTTATCTCTCCTTGCTATTCCTTGGAACTCTGCATTCAAATGGGAATATCTTTCCTTTTATCCTTTGCTTTTCACTTCTCTTCTTTTCACAGCTATTTGTAAGGCCTCCTCAGACAGCCATTTTGCTTTTTCGCATTTCTTTTCCATGGGGATGGTCTTGATCTCTGTTTCCTGTACAATGTCACGAACCTCCATCCATAGTTCATCAGGCACTCTGTCTATCAGATCTAGTCCCTTAAATCTATTTCTCACTTCCACTGTATAATCATAGATGTTTGATTTAGGTCATACCTGAATGGTCTAGTGGTTTTCCCTACTTTCTTCAATTTAAGTCTGAATTTGGCAATAAGGAGTTCATGATCTGAGCCACAGTCAACTCCTGGTCTTATTTTTGCTGACTGTATAGAGCTTCTCCTTCTTTGGATGCAAAGAATATAATCAATCTGATTTTGGTGTTAACCATCTGGTGATGTCCATGTGTAGAGTCTTCTCTTGTGTTGTTAGAAGAGGGTGTTTGCTATGACCAGTGGATTCTCTTGGGAAAACTCTATTAGCCTTTGCCCTGCTTCATTCTGTACTCCAAGGCCAAATTTGCGTTTTACTCCAGGTGTTTCTTGACTTCCTACTTTTGCATTCCAGCCCCCTATAATGAAAAAGACACCTTTTTTTCTTTTTTTCTTTTTTTTATTAGTTGGAGGCTAATTACTTCACAATATTGTAGTGGTTTTTGTCATACATTGACATGAATCAGCCATGGATATACATGTATTCCCCATCCTGATCCCCCCTCCCACCTCCCTCTCGACCCGATCCCTTTGGCTTTTCCCAGTGCACCAGGTCCGAGCACTTGTCTCATGCATCCAACCTGGGCTGGTGATCTGTTTCACCCTAGATAATATACATGTTTTGATGCTGTTCTCTTGAAACATCCCACCCTCGCCTTCTCCCACAGAATCCAAAAGTCTGTTCTATACATCTGAGTCTCTTTTTCTGTTTTGCATATAAGGTTATCGTTACCATCTTTCTAAATTCCATATATATGTGTTAGTATACTGTAATGGTCTTTATCTTTCTGGCTTACTTCACTCTGTATAATGGGCTCCAGTTTCATCCATCTCATTAGAACTGATTCAAATGAATTCTTTTTAATGGCTGAGTATTCCATGGTGTATATGTACCACAGTTTCCTTGTCCATTCGTCTGCTGATGGGCATCTAGGTTACTTCCATGTCCTGGCTATTATAAACAGTGCTGTGATGAACATTGGGGTGCATGTGTCTCTTTCAGATCTGGTTTCCTCGGTGTGTATGCCCAGAAGTGGGATTGCTGGGTCATATGGCAGTTCTATTTCCATTTTTTTAAGAAATCTCCACACTGTTTTCCATAGTGGCTGTACTAGTTTGCATTCCCACCAACAGTGTAAGAGGGTTCCCTTTTCTCCACACCCTCTCCAGCATTTATTGCTTGTAGACTTTTGGATAGCAGCCATCCTGACTGGCGTGTAATGGTACCTCATTGTGGTTTTGATTTGCATTTCTCTGATAATGAGTGATGTTGAACATCTTTTCATGTGTTTTTTAGCCATCTGTATGTCTTCCTTGGAGAAATGTCTGTTTAGTTCTTTGGCCCATTTTTTGATTGGGTCATTTATTTTTCTGGAGTTGAGCTGGAGGAGTTGCTTGTATATTTTTGAGATTAATCCTTTGTCTGTTGCTTCATTTGCTATTATTTTCTCCCAATCTGAGGGCGGTCTTTTCACCTTGCTTATAGTTTCCTTTGTTGTGCAAAAGCTTTTAAGTTTCATTAGGTCCCATTTGTTTATTTTTGCTTTTGTTTCTAATATTCTGGGAGGTGGGTCATAGAGGATCCTGCTGTGATTTATGTCAGAGAGTGTTTTGCCTATGTTCTCCTCTAGGAGTTTTATAGTTTCTGGTTTTACATTTAGATCTTTAATCCATTTTGAGTTTATTTTTGTGTATGGTGTTGGAAAGTGTTCTAGTTTCATTCTTTTACAAGTGGTTGACCAGTTTTCCCAGCACCACTTGTTGACGAGGTTGTCTTTTTTCCATTGTATATCCTTGCCTCCTTTGTCGAAGATAAGGTGACCATAGGATCGTGGATTTATCTCTGGGCTTTCTATTCTGTTCCGTTGATCTATATTTCTGTCTTTGTGCCAGTACCATACTGTCTTGATGACTGTGGCTTTGTAGTATAGTCTGAAGTCAGGCAGGTTGATTCCTCCAGTTCCATTCTTCTTTCTCAAGATTACTTTGGCTATTCGAGGTTTTTTGTATTTCCATACAAATTGTGAAATTATTTGTTCTAGTTCTGTGAAAAATACCATTGGTAGCTTGATAGGGATTGCATTGAATCTATAGATTGCTTTGGGTAGTATAGCCATTTTGACAATATTGATTCTTCCAATCCATGAACACGGTATGTTTCTCTATCTGTTTGTGTCCTCTTTGATTTCTTTCATCAGTGATTTATAGTTTTCTATGTATAAGTCTTTTGTTTCTTTAGGTAGATATACTCCTAAGTATTTTATTCTTTTTGTTGCAATGGTGAATGGTATTGTTTCCTTAATTTCTCTTTCTGTTTTCTCATTGTTAGTGTATAGGAATGCAAGGGATTTCTGTGTGTTAATTTTATATCCTGCAACTTTACTATATTCGTTGATGAGCTCTAGTAATTTTCTGGTAGAGTAAAATACACCTTTTTAAGGTGTTAGTTCTAAAAGGCCTTGTAGGTCTTCAAAGAACTGTTCAACTTCAGCTTCTTCAGCATTACTGGTTGAGACATAGGCTTGGATTACTGTGATATTGAATGGTTTGCCTTGGAAATGAACAGAGATCATTCTGTCATTTTTGAGATTGTATCCAAGTACTGCATTTCGGACTCTTTTGCTGACCATGATGGCTACTACATATCTTCGAAGGGATTCCTGCCCACAGTAGTAGATATAATGGTCATCTGAGTTAGATTCACCCATTCCAGTCCATTTTAGTTTGCTGATTCCTAGAATGTCGACGTTCACTCTTGCCATCTCCTGTTTGACCACTTCCAATTTGCCTTGATTCATGGATCTAACATTCCAGGTTCCTGTGCAATATTGCTCTTTACAGCATTGGACCTTGCTTCTATCACCAGTCACATCCACAACTGGCTATTGTTTTTGCTTTGGCTCCATCCCTTCATTCTTTCTGGAGTTATTTCTCCACTGATCTTCAGTAGCATATTGGGCACCTACTGACCTGGGGAGTTCCTCTTTCAGTATCCTATCATTTTGCCTTTTAATACTGTTCATGGGGTTTTTCAAGGCAAGAATACTGAAGTGGTTTGCCATTCCCTTCTCCAGTGGACCACATTTTGTCAGACCTCTCCACCATGACCTGTTGGGAACATTTCATGCAAAGATGGGCTCAATAAAGGACAGAAACGGTATGGACCTAACAGAAGCAGAAGATATTAAGAAGAGGTGGCAAGAATACACAGAAGAAGTGTACTAAAAAGATCTTCATGACCCAGATAATCACGATGATGTGATCACTCACCTAGAGCCAGACATCCTGGAATGTGAAGTCAAGTGGGCCTTAGAAAACATCACTATGAACAAGCTAGTGGAGGTGATGGAATTCCAGTTGAGCTATTCCAAATCCTGAAAGATGATGCTGTGACAGTGCTGCACTCAATATGCCAGCAAATTTGGAAAACTCAGCAGTGGCCACAGGACTGGAAAAGGTCAGCTTTCATTCTAACCCCTAAGAAAGGCAATGCCAAAGAATGCTCAAACTACCGCACAATTGCACTCATCTCACATGCTAGGAAAGTAATGCTCAAAATTCTCCAAGCCAGGCTTCAGCAATATGTGAACCGTGAACTTCCAGATGTTCAAGCTGTTTTTAGAAAAGGCAGAGGAACCAGAGATCAAATTGCAACATCCACTGGATCATCAAAAAAGCAAGAGAGTTCCAGAAAAACATCTATTTTTGCTTTATTGACTATGCCAAAACCTTCGACTGTGTGGATCACAATAAACTGTGGAAAATTCTTCAAGAGATGGGAATAGCAGACCACCTGACCTGCCTCTTGAGAAATCTATATGCAGGTCAGGAAGCAACAGTTAGAACTGGACATGGAACAACAGACTGGTTCCAAATAGGAAAAGGAGTACGTCAAGGCTGTATATTGTCACCCTGCTTATTTAACTTACATGCAGAGTATATCATGAGAAATGCTGGGCTGGAGGAAGCACAAGCTGGAATCAAGATTACTGGGAGAAATATCAATAACCTCAGATATGCAGATGACACCACCCTTATGGCAGAAAGTGAAGAGGAACTAAAAAGCCTCTTGATGAAATTGAAAGAAGAGGGTGAAAAAGTTTGCTTAAAGCTCAACATTCAGAAAACTAAGATCATGGCATCTGATCCCATCACTTCATGGCAGATAGATGGGGAGACAGTGGAAACAGTGTCAGACTTTATTTTTTGGGTTCCCAAATCACTGCTGATGGTGATTGCAGCCATGAATTTAAAAGATGCTTACTCCTTGGAAGGAAAGTTATGACCAACCTAGATAGCAGATTAAAAAGCAGAGACATTACTTTGCCAACAAAGGTCCGTCTAGTCAAGGCTATGGTTTTTCCAGTGGTCATGTATGGATGTGAGAGTTGGACTGTGAAGAAAGCTGAGCACCGAAGAATTGATGCTTTTGAACTGTGGTGTTGGAGAAGACTCTTGAGAGTCCCTTGGACTGCAAGGAGATCCAACCAGTCCATCCTAAAGGACATCAGTCGTGGGTGTTCATCGGAAGGACTGATGCTAAAGCTGAAACTCCAATACTTTGGCCACGTCATGTGAAGAGCTGACTCATTGGAAAAGACCCTGATGCTGGGAAGGACTGAGGGCAGGAGGAGAAGGGGACGACAGAGGATGAGATGGTTGGATGGCATCACCAACTCGATGGACATGAGTTTGAGTAAACTCCGGAGTTGGTGATGGACAGGGAGGCCTGACATGCTGTGATTCATGGAGTCGCAAAGAGTCGGATGTGACAAGTGACTGAGCAGCAGCAGCAGCAAATTTCTTTTAATCTTTAGAATCTTTATTCATCGCTTTTTATAAAAAATTTACCTTGTTGTTTTGTTGTTGTAGAAACTATATTGTTTAACTTGTACTTTCCTGCAGTCTGGATTTTGCTAATTGCATCCTTATGGTGTTCTTTAACATGTTACCTTATTCCCTATGTATCCTTTAAATTGGTAGTTAGATCTGGAGGCTTAATTAGATTCAGGTTTGGTTTTTTCTTTTTTTTTTCAAAACCACTTCACAGGAGGAATTGTGTGTTTCTATCAGGAGGTGCAAAATGTCTCTTTTTTATGACCTTAGCAGCCATTGATGATAGCCATGTAGAACCATTATTTCGTTAGGTTTTGTAAATTGGTGAAAGTCTAATTCCAGTAAATAAAACTGATGAACCTATTTTCATGGAAGGGATGGAGAGGCAGACCTACCGAATGACTTATCATCATACCTTCTTCATGTGTTAAATGCAGTACTCCAAAAGGCAGTTTTTTCTTCACCTATTGTTTTTTATCCTAAGCTACAGTTTGTTTAGGAATCAATAATAAATATTCGATTGTTTTATTTCTGTTTTCAGTTATTCTGTAATATTCGTCAAAGGCAATCAATTAAAAAATGAACTCATAGACATAAATATATTTGATGCATTTCATTCCACGGTGGTCATTTTCCTTACTGATGCTCAAATTGTTCCCTTTCTATCCAAAGAAACTGCTCAATTGGCCCTCTGCCCTTTTGACATGATCCCAGTAGTTGCTGATGGCTATTTTTGACTTTGGTATGACAAGATGCTTCAGGCTTATCTTGTGCATTCCACCCCCAGATCTGGAATCAGCCTTTTCTCTAAGAACCCTGATTCCTTTGAGTGGGAAATCATGCTTCTAAGCAAAATTTGGGTCCTAGAGGGGCTCAATGATACTGCTTTGCTCACTGCCTCTAAGTCTTTTTGGTGAGCTAGAAAAATCATGATTTTATAGATATACCTCCAGTTCATATAATACCATAGTAACACTTTAACATTTAAAATTTTAAATATAAATATAAATGTGTATGTATTAATATATGTATATGTATGAACTGTGTGTGTATCCTCTATTCATAGATAAAAAGATGAATTACTCTACATGCTTTTCTTCACCATGCCTTTTGTTACTTAACAGTAAATCCTGGGGAATCTCACCATTGTCGTATTGTAATGTATGAAGAAAAACACCATTCCTTTATATGGATGCATAAGTGTTCCATTCATGGATACAGCATAATTTATTCAAGCAGTCTCCTAGAGATGGATATTTGATTGGTTTGGGCTTTTGCTACTAATAGGACTACAATGGATTGCTTTGTGAAAATATCTTTTCATTATTTTGCAGGTGTATCTTTGGGAAATATTCCTATAAGTAGATTGCCAGAATAAAGAACAAATACATAGATAATTTTACTAGATCTTGCCAAATTCCCCATCATAGGGTTCAACCCTTTATATCTCCACCAGCGATTTTGAGAGAACTTAATTCCCCATAGACTTGCCAATAGACTTTGTTGCCAGACTTGAATTTTTGCCAATCTGATAGATGAGAAATGATATCCCAGTGTGGTTTCTCCTGTCATGAGCAGGACTGAGCATTTTCCCATAACACTTAAGAGCTATTTCCATGTTTTTTGTTCAATAGTCTGTATCTCTAGCCTATTTTTCTATAGGGTTGCTGGCTTTTTTCTTCTCTATTTTTATATTTTTAATATATTATGTATATTAGCTATTAATCTGTGATATAAGTTGCAAAGATTTTTCCTAGTTTATCTCATCTTTTATTTTACTTGTGTATTTTTCCATGTGGAATTTTAAAAAATTATGTAATTACATTTGTCACTTTTTTCCCTAATCACATTTAGATTAAGTTTTCACTACTTTCAAATTATTAAAATAGCCACTTTTTTTGTTTTTGTATGATCCATTTGGAATTTAACCTAGTGAGCAGTGTAAGGGATACACCCAATTTTATTACTTTCCATGTGGTGATTCAATTATCCTAATACCACTTTAAAAATATTGATCTTTTCTCTCTGCTGATGTGAGATGATGTTTTTATTGTATACCAAACATTAATAAACAATAAGATCTATTTAGTTTTTCTTTTGTTTTATTAGTTTATCTACTCACAAACTAACATAAATCTATTTTAAGAGCTTTATAGTATGTTTTAGTGTCCACTCTAACTGAATTCTCTTTTTCAGGGTTATCCTATCTATTCTCGTTTATTTGTTCTTCAACTGAATTTTCTTTTTTTTTTTTTTTCCATTTATTTTTATTAGTTGGAGGCTAATTACTTTACATCATTACAGTAGTTTTTGTTATACATTGAAATGAATTAGCCACGGATTTACATGTATTCCCCATCCCAGTCCCCCCTCCCACCTCCCTCTCCACCCCATCCCTCTGGGTCTTCCCATGCACCAGGCCCTAGCACTTGTCTCATGTACCCAACCTGGGCTGGTTATCTGTTTCACCCTAGATAATATACATGTTTCAATGCTGTTCTCTTGAAACATCCCACCCTCGCCTTCTCCCAGAGTCCACAAGTCTGTTCTATACATCTGAGTCTCTTTTTCTGTTTTGCATATAGGGTTATCGTTACCATCTTTCTAAAGTCCATATATATGTGTTGGTATACTGTAATGGTCTTTATCTTTCTGGCTTACTTCGCTCTGTATAATGGGCTCCAGTTTCATCCATCTCATCAGAGCTGATTCAAATGAATTCTTTTTAATGGCTGAGTAATATTCCATGGTGTATATGTACCACAGCTTCCTCATCCATTCGTCTGCTGATGGGCATCTGGGTTGCTTCCATGTCCTGGCTATTATAAACAGTGCTGCGATGAACATTGGGGTGCACGTAACTCTTTCAGATGTGGTTTCCTTGGTGTGTATTCCCAGAAGTGGGATTGCTGGGTCATATGGCAGTTCTATTTCCAGCTTTTTAAGAAATCTCCACACTGTTTTCCATAGTGGCTGTACTAATTTGCATTCCCACCCACAGTGTAAGAGGGTTCCCTTCTCTCCGCACCCTCTCCAGCATTTATTGGTTGTAGACTTTTGGATAGCAGCCATCCTGACTGGCGTATAATGGTACCTCATTGTGGTTTTGATTTGCATTTCTCTGATAATGAGTGATGTTGAGCATCTTTTCATGTGTTTTTTAGCCATCTGTATGTCTTCCTTGGAGAAATGTCTGTTTAGTTCTTTGGCCCATTTTTGGATTGGGTCATTTATTTTTCTGGAGTTGAGCTGGAGGAGTTGCTTGTATATTTTTGAGATTAATCCTTTGTCTGTTGCTTCGTTTGCTATTATTTTCTCCCAATCTGAGGGCTGTCTTTTCACCTTGGTTATAGTTTCCTTTGTTATGCAAAAGCTTTTAAGTTTCATTAGGTCCCATTTGTTTATTTTTGCTTTTATTTCTGAAATTCTGGGATGTGGGTCATAGAGGATCCTGCTGTGATTTATGTCGGAGAGTGTTTTGCCTATGTTCTCCTCTAGGAGTTTGATAGTTTCTGGTCTTACATTTAGATCTTTAATCCATTTTGAGTTTATTTTTGTGTATGGTGTTAGAAAGTGTTCTAGTTTCATTCTTTTACAGGTGGTTGACCAGTTTTCCCAGCACCACTTGTTAAAGAGGTTATCTTTTTTCCATTGTATATCCTTGCCTCCTTTGTCGAAGATAAGGTGACCATAGGTTCGTGGATTTATCTCTGGGCTTTCTATTCTGTTCCATTGATCTATATTTCTGTCTTTGTGCCAGTACCATACTGTCTTGATGACTGTGGCTTTGTAGTAGAGTCTGAAGTCAGGCAGATTGATTCCTCCAGTTCCATTCTTCTTTCTCAGGATTACTTTGGCTATTCGAGGTTTTTTGTATTTCCATACAAATTGTGAAATTATTTGTTCTAGTTCTGTGAAAAATACCGTTGGTAGTTTGATAGGGATTGCATTGAATCTATAGATTGCTTTGGGTAGTATAGCCATTTTGACAATATTGATTCTTCCAATCCATGAACACGGTATATTTCTCCATCTGTTTGTGTCCTCTTTGATTTCTTTCATCTCAACTGAATTTTCTAATCAAATTGTCTAGGTCTAAAAAATAACCCGAGAGGATTTTATTGGGATTCATTATAAATAATAATTAGAGAGAATTAACATATTAATAAAATTGAGTCTTTCTATATAAGAACATGGTATATTTGCATTTGTTCAGGTCTAACTTTGTATCATTAAGAAGAGTTTTACAGTTTTTTAACATTCCTTGTTAATTTCCTGCCTAAATATTTTATTTTCTTATTTATTATCATAAATGGATTCTCCTCTTCTGTTATATCTCAAATTGCTTTTTGTTTATATATGTAATATGAAAGTTATTGAGTTTGTGTTAATTTTATAACTTACTACTCTATTAAATTCTTTTATTATTTTAATACTTTCTACATCGATATTTTAGGGTTTTCAATAATTATGTTTCCTGAAAATAAAGATAGTTTTATTTATTTCTTTCTAATTCTTATGCTTCAATTGCTTTCTCTCTCATCTAATTATACTGATTAGCCTCTCCAATGCAATATTAAATAGTCAAGAACTTAGAACCTAAAACCAATGTAAGAAATGAGTCCACTATATTTTAAACAAACTCTGTCTCAAAGAAATGGTCAAGAGAATTAAGCTATTGTGTCTATGCCAGTCTAAAAGATGTTATAGAGTACAGTCTTTTACATACATAATGTGGGAACTTTCAGTGGTGATCAATTCCTCTTCAAGGCATGTGAACACGTCGTCCTTGAACTCCTGAATAGAACTAAATCCTAAAACTTCAGCTCAGTTTAGTTCAGTAGCTCAGTCGTGTCCAACTCTTTGTGACCCCAGGGACTGCAGCACACCAGGCTTCCCTGTCCATCACCAACTCCTGGAGCTTACTCAAACTCATGTCCATCGAGTCGGTGATGCCATCCAACCATTTCATCCTCTGTCGTCCCCTTCTCCTTCTGCCTTCAATCTTTCCCAGCATCAGGGTCTTTTCAGATGGCCACATCAGGTGGCCAAAGTGTTGGAATTTCAGTTTCAGCTTCAGCTTCAGCATCAGTCCTTTCAATGAATATTCAGGACTGATTTCCTTTAGGATTGACTGCTTGGATCTCCTTGCCATCCAAGGGACTCTCAAGAGTCTTCTCCAACACCACAGTTCAAAAGCATCAATTCTTCAGCACTCAGTTTTCTTTATAGTCCAACTCTCACATCCATACATGACTACTGGAAAAACTATAGTTTTGGCTAGACAGACTTTTGTTAGTAAAGTAACATCTCTGCTCTTCAATATGCTGTCAAGGTTGGTCATAGGTTTTCATCCAAGGAGCAAGCGTCTTTTAATTTCACAGCTGCAGTCATCATCTGCAGTGATTTTGGAGCCCCCCAAAATAAAATCTGTCATTGTTTCCCCATCTATTTGCCATGAAGTTATGGGACAAGATGCCATGATTTTAGTTTTCTGAATGGTGAGTTTTAAGCCAACCTTTTCGCTCTCCTCTTTTACTTTCATCAACAGGCTCTTTAGTTCTTCTTTGCTTTCTGCCATAAAGGCGGCATCATCTGCATATCTAAGGTTATTGATATTTCTCCCAGCAATCTTGATTCCAGCTTGTGCTTCATCCAGCCCGGCATTTAGCATGATGCAATCCTTTCTTAATTCAGAAGCCTTAAAACTCTCATGAGAACTCAGAATAGAAAGTCTCAGATTTATCCCATGAGTAAATGCAATGATCCTTCCAATCCTTTAACCATTTCTAACATTGATTTCTAAAGTTTTGTTTTATAGCAACATCTTACCCATTCATAGACTTTCAGAAAAAAAATCAGTCTAAAGAAATGGAATGTTAGAATTATAAAAAGCTTGCCACATATTTGACATCGTTCATTTGGATAAGGTGGTAGTGACACATTCTGGTGTCAGGTGTAGCTTCAGAGCCAGGGATCTGTGGGGCTCCAGGTCATAAGGGTCTTTACTGACTTAAGGTCAGGGCTTAAGTGTTTGTTCTCATCTGCCTTGGAAATTAGGACTCAGCCTCATGCTTTGGTTCTTGGTCGGCATGTTTTGGACAGACTGGCATAGAGTTAAGAACATGGACCTTGGATAGACCTAAAATCAAATACTGGTTCCCATACTTATTATGTATTTGGTCTTCAGAAAACTATTGAACACATTATTATTGTGTTGTCTGTAAAATGAAGATATTTCTTAGCTCATTGATTATTACAAGGATTAAATGAGACAATGTACACAAAGTGCCTAGCAGAGTGTTTGTCTCAATAAATAGCAATTATTATTTCTACTATTAAATTAATAGAAAATGCCAAATAAGTAGCACATCAGTGCTATTTCAGTTTCAGCCACAGCAATTAAATCCTCAAACAGGCATGTCTCTGAGTCACTACCACTATAAGGCAAGCTTAGAAATGTATGTGTCCGTGCCAGTTGCTAATTCATGTCCAGTTCCTTGCCACCCCATGGACTGTAGCCTGCCAGGCTCATTTGTCCATGGGATTCTCCAGGCAAGAATACTGATGTGGGTTACCATTTCCTTCTCCAGGGGATCTTCCCAATCCAGGGATTGAACCCACATCTTCTATATTGGTAGGCAAATGCTTTACCACTGAGACACCTGGGAAGCCCTTAGACAAATATAAGAAGCAGCATATTGACCACTTCCTACTGTAAAGTAGACGGAATAATTGGTTTTTAGTTAGAATTCCAATCGGAAAATTACTTTTCCCGCTCATTATTCCTGAACTTCCAAGAAATCAGCCCACTCTCCAGTATCCACTCCAGTGTGAGAAGGCTGAGGCCCTAATGCCATGTAGGTCTTGGGAGGTTAGACTGGAAAGCGAGCTAACGGCTAAGACTAGGGTGAGAGTCCAGCCAGAAACAAAGGGTCAGTGTGAACATCAGGACCAATGCAGCAGGCAGAGGCAAAACTAGAGCCAGGAGTCAGCCACTGGCCACCAGCTGAAAGAGGTGAGGAAATCTGTGGTCAACATCTGGCAAGGTCCCTGAGGCAACAGTGAGAAAGAACTCTCTGGCAGCAACTTGCTGTGAAGGATGCCACAAAGTTTCAGACAGATAAGGTGGAAGCGCAGTGCCATGGATGGATGACCTAGGCAAGGGCACCAAACGATGAAGTCATTTTTGGGTTTGCTATTCAGAAGTTGGAGGTGACTTGCAAAACTGAGGGAGAAAAACCTATCTAGCCATGTCATTTTACATAAGGCAGGATTCCTATTTAAAAAATCATATATTCTTGATCACTCAGTAATTTTACCTTCTTGGCTCAAATGTTACATGATACAAAATGTGGTGCTGGAAGTGGATACTATTGTAATAAATTCTAACCTATGTGGCATAAGTCTGGAGATAGAATAGCAGGCAGAAATCCAATAGGCTCAAGGAGGCCATGGTAACATCCTAATGAAAAGTGACAAACTGTTACTGAGAGCTGGACAAAAGGGGGTCTCATGGTACATAGTGGTAGATATTTTTGCGACACTGTCTTCTGTGAAAATATGGGAGACTGGAAATGTATATAATGGACATGATGATTTAGTTAAAACTATATCTGAACAGAAAGTTGAGGATTTCACCTGGCTACTTCTAGCTGTATAGCATCAGATACTGATGGAGATTATAAAAAATAGGAAATATTAAGTTTTCAAGTAGAACTTGGCAAAAATATAAAGGTCTTAGAACAATTTTCCACCAGCAAAATTTTCTCAAAGTGAGAAATGGCCTTAAGGCAGAGATCAGAAAAACGTGAGTTCAGGGTAAAGCTGAAGCCAAGTTTATAAGTGTAAAACCCTTTGCAAAGAGCTTAGATATATTGTAGACAGTGCCTAACAGATTTAGAAAAATAACCTTTTTCAATATCTCAGGTGTACACCTTCAAGATCCTCTCTTTTTTGCATAAGAGAGCATCTAGGAATGATCAAGTTTCTGTCCCTCACCAGCTTCATGGAGAACTCTGGGAAGAATGATTTTGAGATTTGAAGGTACAGCTTTTGTATAATGAAGTGAATTATAAATTGGTACTTGAGAAACTCAATAAATTAAAACTTTACATTAGGTTGGCCCTAGAGGATTAAAGACAATGTAAAATAAAGACATATAAAATAAAACTATATGTCCATAACTTCTATGGACAGGAAACAGTTTGGTAAAACTACTCTTGCAAGCATGGACTTTTCTCAGGGAAATGTAGAGATCACTGAAAGGGTGAAGCCTAGATTCGTGGAGTACAAAACCCAGAGAGCAAGACAGCCCTCATCAAGGAGCTGGCAACATATTCCCTGATACTTTTCAGAACTGCCATAGACCAGTGACTGCTCTGGCTTCACCTTTTTGAACAGCAGTATCAATTGCAGTCATTCAATGTCCATCACACTGTTATATGTCTGGTGTGTGACGGGAGGAGAGAACTTATCTCTTTAGCTCATAAGTCTTCAGATTACATGTGGACATGATTTAGATGATACAACATTGGATCTTGACCTCAAGTCTCATGCTGTAATGAGATGGGTATTTAAGGCATTCAGGGAAAGGTGAGTATGTTGCTAGTAGGAAGGATATAAGATGGAGAACTGTGGCCAACTGTATTTCCCAAAGAGAACCACAGCAATATCTACCATCCACATGCTCATCTTTAATGTGCCCTTGTCATTTCCTATTTGTCACTCTACTGAGAGGTGGAAATTAATTTCCCTCTCCTTGAATCTAGGTTAAGAAAGAGAATGTGCTGGAAATAACACTGCATGAATTTTGAGACTAAATTAAATGTTTTCGTCTTCAGCTTTTGACTTTTAGAACACACTCTGGATGCTTCCTTTCAAGTTGATCTCTCTTAGACCAGGTCTATGATCTAAGGATCCTTAGCCCCTGGAGAGACCATGTGGGGGTCTAACAGCCCCAGCTGAGCCTAAGCATCAAATCCACAGGCATCAGTTATCTGAGTGAGGATGATTCCAAGTGATCCTATTTTGCAGACGTTAGACCTTGACCCCAGTCAAGGTCCCAGATAAGAGAGCAGAAACAAGCTATCCTTGCAGCATCCCGTCTGAATTTCTGGTCTACAGAAATCCATGAGCTTTGAAAAAAGCCACTTTTGGCCACGAAGTTTGAGGTGGTTTTGCTATACAGCAGCAGATTACCAAAAGAGTGCCTGAAAGTTGGGACTTTGTACAAGAAAATGATAGTTCATCAAAGATCAAAGATCAACATGGGATAAGAAGAGAACACCTTTTGACATCTACACGAAAATATCAAGAGAACCTGGAAGAATAGATTCAAATAGAACTGGAACAGAGAATATCTGTACCACTGACACAGAAGATTAAACAGTTTCAAGAGGGGAAGGAACTAGACATGAATTTTTAGACCCTATAATATATCATCTGTAGATTGTTGTAAGTACATAGGCCTTAATTGTACCGTAAAATGTAAAAAGGCTCTCATTCCAGCCTTTTGATTCCACTATTCTTAATTATTTTTCATTATATGATTTTAAATCCAAACAAGAAAAAATAAAACCAAAGAAATCTTCCAGATGTGAACTCCAGCTTCCAGTGATGAAGAAATAAGGTGATCTAGAATTATATTCCCATGGGACCCAATCTAAAAACCGGAAAACATGTAGGAAACAACTATTTTCAGACACTGGATGATAGCACAAGAGTGCAGTCAGTGAGAAAAAAAAGACCAACGAGGTGAGGCTTACCAGTGCCTACACTTTCTGTCTGGGGGTAATTCCAAGACTGGGGTACAGAAAGGAGAAACCCCAAAAGACTCCATCAATCTTGTTTTTCTTTTAAATGTATAGTTGCATTATCTTTTATTTAATATTATTTTTATTTTTATACAGTCTTTAAAGGTTGTTTTCCCTTTATAGTTACTGCAAAATATTAGCTATATTCCCCACATTGTATAATACCTTCTAGAGCCAATCTTACAGCCAACAGTTTGTACCTCCCACTCCTTCAATCTTGTTTTTGAAAAGACAACTATCAGAGTTCTGGAAAGCTGAAGCTGCAAGAATTTCAAGGCTAAGATATATAAGAGAAGAGAGTGACTCCAAGGAAGAGCTCCAGAAATCTGAAGAAGAATTGAATACCAATCTGTATATGTGTAGACTAAATCCAGTGAAGTTTAGCATGAATAATATCTGAGAAAAGAGCAGTTACTCAAAATTATATGATGATTTTAAGAGCTCTCACAGGTCTGGGAATTGTAAAAATTCTCTTTGGACAAGATGGAGAAATCTGTATATAATACATGGGGCGTAAAATACAGTTTCCAGAAAGATCCAAACTTACAATTAGGACTAAACTAGCCTGAAATGAAGACAACTCCAGTCCTGCCTTAAAAGAGTTTAAAAACAAACTGCAAGAAGCTCAAACTAATCTGCAATACCTTAATTGCCTGTTGGTAAAAGTTAAACACTCTTTAAAGCAACATCAAAATATAGCATTCAACAAGATAAAATCCACAATATCTAGCATCTACTCTAATATTACTAATAGACAAAGCAACAAAGTTACCTGTAACTAGGACAAAAGTCAGAAATAGACCCAGAGAAAAACAGTACTGATGAAATTAGCAGTAAAGACTTTAAAACTATTATAAATACGCTCCTGAATTTGTAACTGACTGAATTGTCACCCCTCAAAATCCATATGTTGAAGTCCTAATCCCCAATGTAACTGTACTTAGAGATAGGGCCTATAAGAAGTTAATTAAGATTAAATGAGGTCATAAGGGTGGGGTCCTGACAAAACAGGATCAGTGTCCTTATAAGAAGAGACACCAGTGCTCTCTCTGTCTCTGACTCTCTATCATTCTTTCTTTCTGTTTTTCTCACTCTCTCCTCTGTCCATGTGAAGACACAGTGAGAAGACTGCTATCTGCAAGCCAAGAAGAGAGTTATAACCAGGTACCAAATTGACAAGCATCTTGGACTTGCCAATTTCCAGAACTGTGAGAAATAAATTTCTGTTGTTTAAGTCACCAAATCTGGGGTTTTCTGATACGGCATCTCAAGCAGACCCAATACACTTCTGCTCAAGAATGCAAAAGAAAACATCATCATGATGAGGAGAGATTAACGACTCAGAAAAATTTAAGTAAAAAATACAATAACTGAAATGAAAAATAAATTTGTTGACATTTAGAAGATGAAATACTACAGAAGTAAGCATCACTGAAATTAAACACATAGCAATCAGTTCAGTCGCTCAGTCGTGTCCAACTCTTTGTGACTCCATGAATCGCAGCACACCAGGCCTCCCTGTCCATCACCAAATCCCGGAGTTTACTCAAACTCATGTCCACTGAGTTGGTGATGCTATCTAACCATCTCATCCTCTGTCGTCCCCTTCTCATCCTGCCTTCAATCTTTCCCAGTATCAGGGTCTTTTCAAATGAGTCAGCTCTTCACATCAGGTGGCCAAAGTATTGGAATTTCAGCTTCAACATCAGTCCTTCCAATGAACACCCAGGACTGATCTCTAGGATGGACTGGTTGGATCTCCTTGTAGTCCAAGGGACTCTCAAGAGTCTCCAACACCACAATTCAAAAGCATCAATTTTTTGGTGCTCAGCTTTCTTTATAGTCCAACTCTCACATCCATACATGACCACTGGAAAAACCATAGCCTTGACTAGATGGACCTTTGTTGGCAAAGTAATGTCTCTGCTTTTTAATACGCTATCTAGGTTGGTCATAACTTTCCTTCCAAGGAGTAAGTGTCTTTTAATATCATGGCCACAATCACCATCTGCAGTGATTTTGGAGCCCCAAAATATAAAGTCTGACACTGCTTCCACCGTTTCTGCATCTATTTCCCATGAAGTGATGGGACCAGATGCCATGATCTTAGTTTTCTGAATGTTGGGCTTTAAGCAAACTTTTTCACTCTCTTCTTTCACTTTCATCAACAGGCTTTTTAGTTCCTCTTCACTTTCTGCCATAAGGGTGGTGTCATCTGCATATCTGAGGTTATTGATATTTCTCCCAGCAATCTTGATTCCAGCTTGAGCTTCTTCCAGCCAAGCATTTCTCATGATGTACTCTGCATATAAGTTAAATAAGCAGGGTGACAATATACAGCCTTGACATTCTCCTTTTCCTATGTGGAACCAGTCTTGTTGTTCCATGTCCAGTTCTAACTGTTGCTTCCTGACCTGCATATAGGTTTCTCAAGAGGTGGGTCAGGTGGTCTAGTATTCCCATCTCTTTCAGAATTTTCCACAGTTTATTGTGCAATAGATACTATCAAAACTGAAATGCAGAGAAAAAAAAAGAATGAGAAAAAGTGAGCAGAGATTCAATGATCTATGGGACAATATCAATGGTCTAACATATATTCAGTTTACAAATGGAGTCCCAGAAGAAGAGGAAAGAGAAAGCAGATAATATATTTGAAGAAATAATGACCATTGTTTTTCCAAATTTTGTGAAAAGTCTAAGTCTACAGATTAAGAAACCCAACAAATCTCAAGCAGAATAAACATAAAGAAATCACACTATGGTATGTAATAATCAGATTGCTGAGAATCAGAGATAAAGAGAAAATACTAAAACAAGTCAGAGGGGAGTAAATAATTATACAGAGAAACCAATATTGGAATGATGGTAGACTTCTCATAAAAGCAAGTAGGACAGAGTACAGTGGACTGACATCCTTAAAATAAAAATTTAAGTATTTAATGCCACTGAACTATACACTTTAAAAATAGAAATTAAGATGGTAACTTTTATATTATGCTCATTTTACCACAATAAAAAAGAAATGCCAAAAAATTCAATCTAGAATCTTACGTTCAGCAAAAATATCTTTCAAAACTGAGCATGAAATAATGATTAAAAAATCTCTGAAATGTTATCTGATGTTATCAGATTATCATGCCATATTATAATCAAAAATTTTTAAAGTTCTTCAGATAAAATAAAACTAATGATAAGAATTTGAATTTTGACTTAAGACTAACAATCATCAGAATACAAAAGTAATTTTTTTATTAAAAAATCTTTTAAAAATAATTAGATGGCTTAAAGTAAAATTAATCATGTTGTTGCTATTGTTCAGTCACTAACTTGTGTCCAACTCTTTGCAAACCCATGGATTGCAGCATACCAGGCTACCCTGTCCTTCACTATCTCAGTTTGCTCAGATTCATGTTTATTGAAATGGTGATGCTATCAAACCATCTCATTCTCTGCCACCCCCTTCTCCTTTTGCCTTCAATCTTTCCCAGCATCAGGGTCTTTTCCAATGAGCTGGTTCTCACCAGGACTTTAGTGTTTACAAGATAATGAAGAAATAAAATAGATGACAACATAGCATAAAGGAAAAGAGGTGAAAGGCAAGTTAATGATGGTGAGATCTTTATAATGTCAGTGAGGAGATATCGTGCTATCTAACGGAGAAGGAAATGGCAACCCACTCCAGGGTTCTTGCCTGGAGAATCCCAGGGATGGGGGAGCCTGGCGGGCTGATGTCTATGGGGTCGCACAGAGTTGGACACAACTGAAGCGACTTAGCAGTGCTATCTAAAGATGGACTCTAAAAAGTCAAAGATGCTTATTGTAAACACACGAGTAACCACTAAAATAATGAAACTAAGAAGTATAGCTAATAAGCCAATAGAGGAAGTACATTTGAATTAGTAAAGTTACTTGATTAATTTTTTTAAAAGTGAGAAAAAAAGAATAAAAAATTGGTAGGCAAAATAGAAAACAAATGTCAAAGTGGTATTTAACTTAAGTAATTAAATGTTATGGTCAAAGCACTCCAATTAAAATGCAGAGGGAGTTCCATGGTGATCCAGTGGCTAAGACTCTGCACTCTCAATACAGGGGGTCTAGTTTCGATATCTGGTCAGGAAACTAGATCCCATATGCCACAACTAAGAGTCTATATGCCACAACTAAAGATCCCATGTGCTGGGAGACACTGTCCAACCAAAAAAATAAATAGATATTTTAAAAAGAATAATAAATAGATAAAATTCAGACATCATAGATTTGATTTAAATAATAAAAGACCCCAAACAAAAAACAAAATAAAAACCGCAACTGAATCCAGATATATGTTACCTACACTCACTCACTTGACATATAAAGATGCTGATAGGAAAAACATGTTATGCAAACATCAAACAAAAGAAAGTTGAAGTGGACTTAATAGTATCAGAAATGTGATTCAGGAAAAGAAATAATATCAGGTATAAACATGGACATTTTATAATGATAATGGTTTTGATTTATCAAGGAGACATACCGACAATAGCAATCATTTTACTATATACAGTTGGCTCTTGAACAATATAGATTTGAACGGTACAGTCCATCTATACACAGATTTTTTCAATAAACATAGTACCTAGATTTTCATTTTCTAGATTTTTAAATTAACTAAGTGTGGGGGAAATTTTGTGTTCAATTAGAGCTCACAACATTATGGAATCAAAAGAACAAGGGTTTGAGTCCTAATTCTATCCAAACTGTTTCATCTTCCTGCCCTTGTTTGCATCATTTATCAATTCCTTTGTTTTTTCTTTTTTTAAACTTCATTTATTTATTTATTTTTGGCTGTGTTGAGTTGTGGCAAGTGGGGGCTACTCTCTAGTTGCAGTGCTTGGGATCTAGAGGTGTGGGCTGAGTAGTTGTGGCTTCCAGGCTCTGGAGCATGGGCTCAGTAATTGTGGAGCATGAGCTTAGTTACTCTGTGGCATGTGGGATCTTCCCAGAGCAGAGATTGAACCTGGGTCTCCTGTATCGGTAGGGAGATTTTTCTTTTACCACTGAACCACCAGTGAAGCCCAGTTCCTTTGTTTTTGAAGCAATGAAAGTAGTACTTGGATTTTTGACTGCTTGGGGTTGGCTCCCCCAACATCCAAATTATTCAAGGGTCAACTGTCTATGTTTATCAAATCATCATGTTGTACACCTTAAACATATAATTTTTATTAAAAGTCAATCCAGAAAAAGAAGACAGACAATATTAAATATATGCATATCTAATAACAAAGATTTTTAAATAATTAAATAAAAATAGATAAAACTGAAAGTAGACATAGATTATGAGTATAGTTACAGATTTTAATATTCCTCTGTAATTATATAATAAGTAGACAAGCCATCTTATTTGATGTTTATAGAACACACCACCCAACTAGAGTAGAATAAACATTTTTAAGTGAACATAAAACATTCCCCTAGATCATACTCTGGGCCCTAAAACAATAAATTCAAGAGGCTTGAAGTCATACAAAGAATATTCTTTTACTGTAGCAGAAACAAACCAGAATTAATAACAGAAAGTTAGCTGGGAAATCCCCAAATATTGGGAAATTAAACCACACAGTTAAAAATACACCATGGGTCGTAAAAGAAATCACAAGGGAAATTAGAAAATATTTTGAACTGAAATAAAAATGAAAACACAACATAAAATTCATGGGATGAGGCTAAAACAGTGCTTAGAGGGAAATTTATAACATTAAATGATTATATGAGTAAAGTTCTTAAATCAATTATCTAAACTTCTGCCTTAAAAAGCAAGAAAAATAAAAGTAAATTAAACTTGAAGTAAATTAAAAACAGAAATAATAAAGATGTAAGGAAACCAAGAAGTTTAAAATGAACATATAAAGAAAAAGCTATGAAACCAATAGCTGGTTCTCTGAATACATCAGTAAAATTGATAAGCCATAAGTTTATTCACCTGGGACTTCCCCAGTGTTAATGCTGAAAGTTCCAGATTTCAGGATCCATTCAGGCTTGAACAAACTGGCACAGTTGGTCACTTTACTGTACCCAGATTGATCAGGAAGTAGAAAAAGAAGGTGCAAATTAATAACATCAAAAATGAGACATATTTGAGTTGTGTAATTCTTTGTTGGGACACTTACTTGGCCTTTTCAGAATGATCAGCAGCACCCCTGGTCTCTACCCACTAGATGACAGAAGTATCCTAAATTTGTGACAAACGATGACATCTCCAGTCATCCATGTCCCCTGGATGAGCAAAATGACCCTCACTTGAGAACCACTGACCTGATACACATGGGTCAACTGATTAGCAACAGCAGTACCAATGTAATTCAATGGGAAAAAATACACTATTGAATAAAGGGTGCCGCAACAATCATATCCTTACAGAAAGAAACGAATCTTTCACTATGTACAATATTGCCTTTAAATGGATTATCTACCTAAACATAAGAGCTAAAATTATGACACCATCTGTAAGAAAACACAAGAGAAAATCTCTGTGACCTTGGATGAGCCAAAGCTTTTTTGGATCATTTAAAAATAATAATACATTGAGCATCATCAAAATAAAATGTCTGCTTTTTAAAGAAATTGTTAAAAAAATGAAAAACGAGCCATGGCCTGAGAGAAAATACCTGCAAAACATATATATATATATATATATATATATATATATATATATAAAATAACTTGTTTTGGAATTTACAAAGAAACTTTTTGCTGTTTTTGTTACCACTGAACCACCAGGGAAGCCTATAAAGAAAGTTTACAACTCAATAAAAGAAAAACAACCCAGTGAAATTTAGCAAAAGATTTCAACAATCACCTTACCAAAGTAGATATGTAAATGCCAAATGAAAGCCCATAAAAAGAGTCTCAACATCATTAGTCATCAGAGAAATTAAAACCAAAATGAAGTATAGCTATATAGATACTCATCAAAACAGCTACATTTTTTTAGATGAAATAAGTTAAAAATATCTGACAGTACCAAGTGTTGACAGGTTTGTAGAGCAGCTGGAACTCTCATAAAATGCTGATAGGTATACAAAATGGTACAGCCTCTTTGGGAAACATTTGACAATTTCCTATAACATTAAATAGCACTTACCATATAACCCAGCACTTCCAGTCCTAGGTATCTTCACAAGAGAAATGAAAACATGTTCAAACAATGGCTGATAGGCAAATATTTATGACAGTATTATCATAATTAATTGCCAAAAGGTGGAAGCAGCCTAGAAGTCCACCACTGGTGAGTGAATAAACAGACTGTGGTAGATCCATACAATGGAATACCAATCAGCAATAGAAGGACACAAACTGCTGATACCTACACTGGCACAGTGGAGAAGGAAATGGCACCCCACTCCAGTGTTCTTGCCTGGAGAAGCCCAGGGACGGGGGAGCCTGGTGGGCTGCCATCTATGGGGTCGCACAGAGTCGGACACGACTGAAGCGACTTAGCGGCAGCAGCAGCAGCACACTGGCACAGACGAATCTCAGAAACGTTTTGTTGAGCATAAAAGTCTAACACAGTAGATTCCATCTGGTGTAGTCTTTTATCTGCATTCTAGACTTACATGGATTCTAGATTTCTGTCTTTAAGGTGACAGAAATCAGGTAAGTGTTTCTAGATGCTAACAGTGGAGGAGGGAGTTGACTGCAAAGGGGCATAAGGGAACTTTGGGGGATGATGGAACTGCTGAGGATAGTGTGATTGTAGATGACTAGGCAGCACCACAAGATGACAACAGGAATGAAGGTCTTTGTGCTTAGAGGGGCAGACACGTGGCAAGTCTACACAGTGGCAGCAGCAACCGCAGCTGTGGCAACTTCAGTGAGGGCTTACACTAGGCCTGGCAGCGCGATAAACCCTTTAGATGCATTATCCCATTCAAGCTTCAAAATAAACACCTGGGGTGAATTCCACAGCCTTCCATTTTTACACACGAGAGAACTGAGCCCCAGAGAGTTTAAGTGACACGTCCAAAGTCACTCCACTGGTCAGCAGGTGTGACTGATCTCCAAATATGAGCTGTAAATTATGGACTTGTCTTCCCTCCTGCATGGAATGCTGTTTTAACTCTTACTTCTGTGTCACTCTGTTGCACAATGATATAATACCTATATTTTTCATCCCAACATGACTTTTAGAAATATAAGCCTGTGTGGTTATGCCACACGCATGATTAAAGCATTTCAGCCTAAATCGAGTGTCCCTGAATTAACCCTTTCTTGGCCAATAAGGAAAAAACACTTGGGAGTCTTTCTGTGTGTTGCAGGCTGAATTTTCTGCAAGCAGTTGCTAAGATAGAATTTGGGGGTGATATCTATAAAAGAAAGGGTGAGAAAGCAGGATTGGGCAAAGGGACCAGTCAAACCATAGTGTCGACCCAACAAAATCCTGGCAAACCCAGTGGGGCTCCCCGGGGTGAGTGTTGCTCAGCAGAGTGGCCCACATTGAGCCAGAATGGCCATGCTCTTTGTATCCCTGCCTCATTCGGTCACTGATTTAGGGTTTTCTCAAGAAGGATGTGACCTTGGGCAAGGCTACTCTCTACAGCAGAGGCAGTCCTGAGATGCTGACTGCTCAAGTTTGCCTCTATCCTGCAGCTGGTGAGGATCCTTGGATTTGCACCTGGGCATATACATCTGAGTCCATGGTCTGGTGCTGCTTTCAGAATGTTTCCCCATGGCACTGCAATGTCATTGAGTTATCCCAAGTCCTCCCAAGAGTTTTTCTTTTTCAATGGACATAACAACACTTGAAAAAATAAAATCCAGAAAGCATTGTCTTAACAAACTTGACTGGATGGTTTAAAAAAGAAAAAAAACCTGTGGCTAATTCATGTCAATGTATGGCAAAAACCACCACAATATTGTAAACTAATTAGTCTCCAGTTAAAATAAATTACTTTTAAAAAATTGCTTAACATAATACTGATCTTTTGCTTGTAATTAAGTGTTTCTTTTATCAGTATCATTCATTCATTCATTTAAAGTGGAGCTACATATATACACTACCATATGTAAAATAGATAGCTAGTGGGAGCCTGCTGTGTAGTATAGGGAGCTCAGCTTGGTACTCTGGGATGACCTAGATGGGTGGGATGGGGGAGGACAGAAGGTGGTCCAAGAGGAAGAGGATATATGTATACATATAACTGATTCACTTTGTTGTACAACAAAAGCCAACACAGCATTGTAAAACAATTACACTCCAATAAAAATGTAAAATGTATGGTCACGCCTATGTACCAGGCAATCTCCTGATTATTGAAGATATGAAAACATACACATTATGGTAAGAATAAATAAATAACAGAAAAGACAAGCTTCTTATCCTTCAGGAGCCTAAAATTTACCATGTGAGGACAGCAGGGAATCAAGTAACAGTAGAACAGTGTGCTGCTTTGCTTTATGGAGAAAAGGTGAAGAAGGGTTTTCAATATCTGAGCTGGGCCCTGAAGATGACGATTGGAGCTGAATGGTCAGGGATGGAAAGACATCCTTGGTGAAACTGGGGACAGAAGTGAAGTCAGAAGTGGGAGTAGTCCAGTGAGGACTGGATTGGCAGGTAGCATTGGTAGCATAGGATTGGCAGGATGAGGGGAAGGGCGCCTCAAAGGCTGGTTGGGATGAACTGTGAGCTTCTTTGAATACCATGCCAAGGAGGCTGGAGGAATCATATGAAAGCCCAGGACCCACCAAGGCAAATCCACTCTTATGACTGGACAATTCAGTGTGTGTTTCTTTCCAGATGCACGGGGGTTCTTTTTTTGTCTTTGTTTTGAGCCTTGTCTCCACGTAGGCTTCAGGATTTTCGATTTGCTTTCAAGCTCATTGTGGGCTTCCCTACTAGCTCAGCTGGTAAAAAACCCACCTGCAATGTAGGAGACCCTGGTTCAATTCCTGGGTTGGGAAGATCGTCCAGAGAAGGGGTAGGCTATCCACTCCAGTATCCTTGGGCTTCCCTGGTTGGTTCAGCTGGTAAAGAATCTGCCCACAATGCAGGAAATGTGCATTCAGTCCCTGGCTTGGGGAGATTCCCCTGGAGAAGGGAAAGGCTACCCACTCCAGTATTCTGACCTGGAGTATTTTCCCAACTGTATTCTCCATGGTCTCAAAGAGTCGTGTCTCAAAGAGTCAGACATGGACTGAATGACTTTCACTTTTAACCTCATTATATTCTTATTCTCTCTTGTTATTTCTGACTATAGCTTCTAAAATCATGTTCTCCTATCCCTTTAGTCAAGCAAGTAGGGGAGATCAGGACATGTTAGTAACAGCGAGACCTTGAACTGATGTCAGTACCACAACGGAAACACCATTTCCCTGTGGACAGCGAGTGAGCACAGGCACACCTCAGGCACCTCCTCTGCTGTTGAAAGAGAAAAAAAAAAGGAAAGCATTGTTGTTTAGTGATTTACTTCTTTGATTTCTCTTGAATTTTCTGCTCCATCTTTGTGGCCTCTTTCAATAGGACTAGATACAGATACTTTATTTTTACATGATCCCTTAGAATTCAAAGAGAGGTGTAACAGATTCACTTAATTGCTTGAAAACCCATCTCTGAATCACAAAGCTGATTTACATATAAAATAGGAATTAGCAAATGTTTTCTGAGCCAGTAAACATTTTAAAGACATTCTGATGAGTCAGTGTTTAACCTTTTCTCACATAAATAGGACAAAAGATCTTTGTCATGTTTTCTCTTAAGTAAATATATTTTAAAACTGTCTCCATGGTGTTTCAATTTTCTTTTCAGTTGTCATTATGAAGGGACATAGCAGCTGGAATGAAGGATAACACATTACACCCCTACTCTGAATTTCCTGCCTTTTGTTTTCTTGGATCATAGCCTTAATGCTGTTTAAATAGTGCTGTGTATATTTAATTTCCTTTTTCTCTCCACAAAAACCAAACAATTTTTTAAAAAATCACCCCATCTTTCACTGTGGGTTATAAAAGTGTTCTTGAGCTAAAATTGAACTGGTCTCTTATTTAAACATATAAATATATACTTAGGTACTTTAATCCACTGTAATTTATTTTATTGATTGAGTGCTTGGGTAGAAATGTATTTGTACACATTTTATCCATGTCATGTGCTTTGCATTTAAAGATAACACTGCTGATAGTGACTGCTAATTGGGCAAAGAACATGTATCTTCCAAGGTACATGTACACAAAGTCTGTTCTTTGCGGTTTTGCAGACTATGTTATTTGTGACTCTCCCTCTTCATCTCAAATCCTCCCCAAAGAGTGAAAAATACATGGAGTTAGAAGGATATTTAGATATTATTTAGCCCAACTACCCAAATGAAGCAGGTACCCACTGTGCTCTGGCCTCATAACTTTCAGAGATAAGACATTCAGCTGTATAAAAAGGTAGCCCATTTCATTATCATTCATTTCTAAGTATTAAAAAATTATTTCTAAGTCAAAATTTTCTTTCCTCTAACTTCCTGTTATTTATAGTGCCCTTTCAGTTCAGTACAGTCGCTCAGTCATGTCCGACTTTTTGTAACCCCCATGAACCACAGCACGCCAGGCCTCCCTGTTCATCACCAACTCCTGGAGTTTACTCAAACTCATGTCCATTGAGTCAGTGATGCTATCCAACCATCTCATCCTCTGTCGTCCCCTTCTCATCCTGCCTTCAATCTTTTCCCAGTATCAGGGTCTTTTCAAATGAGTCAGCTCTTCACACCAGGTGGCCAAAGTATTGGAATTTCAGCTTCAACATCAATCCATCCAATGAACACCCAGGACTGATCTCCTTCAGGATGGACTGGTTGGATCTCCTTGCAGTCCAAGGGATTCTCAAGAGTCTTCTCCAACATCACAGTTCAAAAGCATCAATTTTTTGGCATTCAGCTTTGTTTATAGTTCAACTCTCACATCCATACATGACCACTGGAAAAACCATAGCCTTGACTAGATGGACCTTTGTTGACAAAGTAATGTCTCTGCTTTTTAATCTTCTATCTAGGTTGGTCATAACTTTCCTTCCAAGGAGTAAGTGTCTTTTAATTTCATGGCTGCAATCACCATCTGCAGTGATTTTTGGAGCCTCCCAAAATAAAGTCAGCCACTGTTTCCACTGTTTCCCCATCTATTTGCCATGAAGTGATGGGACCAGATGTCATGATCTTAGCTTTCTGAATGTTGTGCTTTAAGCCAACTTTTTCACTCTCCTCTTTCACTTTCATCAAGAGGCTCTTTAGTGCCCTTTAAACCCAAACAAAATATGTACAGGGAAGTTTTCAGAAGACAATTCTTACATCTCCTCTTTTGTCTTCTTCAAATGAAAATTTCTCATTTCCATCAGCAGTTTCCTACTATCTTGAGAACTGACTCTCAACACATATCAATTTGTCAACTTTTTTCTTTTGAGTAGTTCACTTTTTAAATGAAGTAGAGTTGATTTACATTATTATGTTAGTACCTGAATATATATATCTTAATGATTCAACATTTTACACATCAGGAAGACTAGACAGCTACATGTAAAATCATGAACTTAGAATATTTCCTCACATCATATACAAAAATAAACTCAAAATGGGCTGAAGACATAAAGGTAAGACCTGAAACCATAAAACTCCTAGAAAAGAACATGGGCAGAATGCACTTTGACATAAATCATAGCAATATATCGTGTTGCCTCTGAAGGCAAAGGGAAGAAAAGCAAATGTAATCAAACAGGAGCTAAGTAAACTTAAAAGCTTTTGCACAGCAAAGGAAACCATCAACAAAATGAAGAGGCAACCTACTGAATGGGAAAAATTATTTGCAAATGATATGACTGATAAGAGGTTAATATCCAACATGTATAAACAGTTCCTACAACTCAACATCAATAAAACAAACAACCCATTTAAAAAAATGAACAGAAGAATTGAATAGACATTTTCCCAAAGAAGACAAATGGCCAACAGGCACATGAAGAGATATGCAACATCACTAATTATTAGATAAATGCAGATCAAAGCTACAATGAGATATTACATCACCTCACACCTGTCAGAATGGCTGTCAATAGAATTTTACAAATAGGGCTCTCCTGGAGGCTCACTGGTAAAGAATCTGCCTGCCAATGCAGGAGACACAGGTTCAATCCCTGATTCAGGAAGATCCCACATGCCTTGGAGAAACTAAGGCCATATACCACAACTACTGAGCCCAGAAGCCTGAACTATGAGCCCACATGTGACATTACTGAAGCCAGCATGCCCTAGAGCCTGTACTTCACAAGAGAAGCCACTGCAATGAGCAGCCCAAGCACCACAGCTAGCAAGTAGATCCCACTCGCTGCACATAGAGAAAAAGTCCTACAGCAACAAAGACCCAACACAGCCAAAAAAAAAATAAATACATAAAATTATTTTTAAAAAGTCTACAGATAATAAATGCAAGCACATGCAGAAAAGAGAATTCTTGTACAGTGTTGGTGGGAATGTACATTGGTACAGCCACTATAGAAAACAGCATGGAAGTGCCTCAAAAAACTAAAAAGAGAACTACCATATGATCTAGCAATTTCACTCCAGGGTATATATCTGAGAAAAAAAAAAATGGAAACACTATTTTGAAAAGATGCAAGCACCCCAATGTTCATAGCAGCATTATTTATCATAGGCAAGATACAGAAGCAACCTGTATTCACCAACAGACAAACGGATAAAGAAAATGTGGTACACACATATACATAATAGAATATTATTCAGCCATAAAAAGAATTAAATTCTGCCATTTGCAACAACATAAATGGACCTAGAGATATGCGGTCTAGAGAGTGAAATAAGTAAGATGAGAAAGACAAATATTGTTTGTTATCACTTACAAGTTAAAACTTCTCATGTGGCCTGAGGAGTGATATGGACAGATACAGAGGAATCTACATGTCCCCTTTTCTTCTTCCTTCCTGTAATATGGCCTTACTATTGACTTGCCAATTCTTGCCTTATACTTCAAAGGGTTTTTTTTTTTTCCTGTAAAAGTTAAGTCATATCTATTTATAGATTTAATATTTGTCCGTTTGACTTTTGGAACGAAAATGTAGGACTTTGCATTTAAATCTCATCTTGTTTTTTTTTTTCCTTTTCATTATACTGGAGGGTTTTTTGTTTTGTTTTGTTTTTGCTAATTCTGTCTTAGTTTTCTCTTCAAGCTTATTTTCAGTTGAAAACCTACCAAATGTATAATCTATATCCTTATTTAAGCTTTTGATGAAAACATTGACTAGTATAGGTCTCAATATGGAACACCTTAACAAGCCATTAAAAACTCTTTCCCCTTCCCAAGTTTGTATCAGTTCATTATTTAACACCCTTATCCTTCAACTAGCTATCACTGGTCTAATTTCTGCTTTGTTCAAAAGATATGAGAAACTTGTTAAATGCCTTACTCAAACTATGCTATGTCTAAATATCACTTTCTTGACATACAATTTAATAAGCCAATCAAGAGTGGATTAGACGCCTTTCTATGGCTTCAACAGCAAACTATACTTACTAGTGGAGCCTGGAAGGTACAGTAAGTCCCCTACATATGAGCAAGTTCCATTCCAAGCATGGAATCCAATTTATAAATCCAATTTGTTCTTAAGCCCAACAAAGTTAGATTAGGTACCCAACTAACACAATTGATTATATAGTACTGCACCACAATAGGTTTATAATACTTTTCACACAAATGATACATTAAAAAACACAAAAAAATAAAGGAAACATTTTTAATCTTATAGTACAGTACCTTGAAAAGTATGGTAGTACCAACTACATCATCGCTACTTTTATGCTCATTTCCGGACTTCCTCAGCTTGAGATAAAGACACTGTACTACAGTTCTCTATATAGTACTGTACAATAAAGTACACGAAAGCGTAACCACTTGTAGAGGATGCATGCAAGTGACAATGTAAGCCAGATACATGAACCAACTTACGTGACTGGACATGCAAACACACGTTCACATCTTTGAAAGTTCACAGCTTGAAGGTTCATACCATAATGGGGTATAAAATAGATACCGGTTAAGTTGGTGAATAAATGAAGAGTGACATAATGGAACACAACAAAAGAATCAGTTTCCTCGTGTGTGTGTGTGTGTGTGTGTGTGTGTGTGTGTGTGTGCGTAGTCGCTTCAGTCGTGTCGGACTCTTTGCACCCCTATAGACTGCAGCCTGCCAGGCTCCTCTGTCCATGGGGATTCTCCAGGCAAGAATACTGTAGTGTGTTGCCATGCCCTCCTCCAGGGGATCTTCCCAACTCAGGGGGTCAAACCTGAGTCACTCATGTCTCCTGCATAAGCAGGCAGGTTCTTTACCACTAGTGCCACCTGGGAAGCCCCCTGTCCCTCACCAGTTTGACCTATTCTTGATGACAAGGGAAGTATGGAACCTACCTTTGCCCAGTAGGTGGCTAGTAAATGTGGAGACTATTTCCTAGTGTGGGAAGAAAGAAAGAACATGGTGTGCATAGCAACTGGTAGGTGAGGAACCACCAATGATGAGCTCCGTATTTTCTGTGACACAGGCAATGATGACAACTTCTGAGAGGGTTAAATAAGGAGCTTGAGTGGAGCAGTTGAGGGGATATCCATAGGAAGCATACCAGGATCAGTGTGAAGATGATTGGTGGATGCAAGACAGGAGCTTATTATTCAGGATTCAACGTGTATTCATCAAGTACCTATTTGCCAGGTACTACCATTCGAGGATAGAGCAAAAAACACAACAGCTATTTTCCCGATTTACCAAAGCTAACATTTTAGTGGGAGAGACAGTTAAGTCAACCAATATGTGCCACGTTGATAGGTTAAGTGTTATGAATGAAGTTAGCAGGGTGATAATACTACATACAGACTAGGAGACAGAAGAGAAGACTCTCTGGATAAGAGTGGTCAGGAAACTATCACTTAAGTAACATTTGATGTTATGTGGCAACCTGGATGGGAAGGGAGTTTGGGGGTGAATGGATACCTGTATATGTATAGCTGAGTCCCTTTGCTCTTCACCTGAAACAATCACAACACTGTTAATTGGCTATACCCTAATACAAAATAAAAAGTTTTTTAAAAAGTAACATTCAAGTTAAATCCTAGAACTGGGGAAGGGCAGTGGTGTTCTGATTAATTGGCTCTCAAAAAAAGAAGAAAAAAAGGAAAGAAAGCTCTATTAAAAAAAAAAAAGAAAGAAACTCCGATTTGTAGTTTTGCTGTTTTTCATAGTGTAAATACACCAGCACCAGTTTCCAGATACCAACATGACATCACTAAATGCAGAGCTTGGAAAAAAGGTACACTTTTGACTCTGGCAAGCCTGTAGAAGCCCTTTCCAGCACACCACTAGAAGAATGTTCTAATGAAAGAAGAGCATTTGAAAAAGGAACTTCAGCAGGAAGGAGTTCAGGGTGACTAGGGACAGGAACTGGGGAGGGAGGAGTGTGGAAAGCCAGAGAGGTTGGCAAATGCCAGATTTTCCATGTAAGGAGTTGGATCTTATTCTAAATGAAACAGAACAAGATCTGATTTACATTTTAAAAGAATCATTCGCATTGTTATGTGGAGAATGAGTTAGAATAGGAACAAAAATAGAAGCAGGTAGCCAGTTAAGAGTTATTGAAGTTGTCCAAGCAAGAATTACAATGAGGGCGGTGGAAATAAAAGAAGCAGATATATTTGGGACATATTTTAGAAAGAGAAGGTAGTAGAACTTACTGGTAGATTAAATGTGACAGTTCAGAGAAGGGAACATTCAAAATAATTCCTAGGTAATCTTGACCAACTAGGAGGTTTCTATTGCCACTTATTGAGGTGTGGAAGAATGGAGGAAAAACTGGATTTGAGTTCAGGAAATTAGTTTGGGATACGGAATAGGTATCCAGCTGAAAATGTCAAGTAAGCATTTGGACATAGAGATCTGGAACTAAGGAGAAAGACTGGGGATGGAGATATAAATTTGCCTGTCACCTGCATCAGTGGGCAGTTGAACTGTGTGACTGGTGGGGATTACACAGACAGAGTATATTAACAGAGAAAAGATCAACCTCTGAGAAACTTAACCAACTAGTGACCAGCTAGACAAAGAGAATTCAGCAAAGGAGATCAGATCAAGAGAGAAATAGGTCATTGTGCTGTCAGAGAAGTCTGGAGGAGAAAGTATTTCAAGGAGGAAGTAGTCAACTGTGTTGAAGTCTGCTGAAAGTTCATGTAACAGGAAGATAGAGAAGTACCCGCAGGATGAAGCCACATGGAGGTCCTGGGTGGCCTTGATGAGAGATATTTCAGGGTCAGATGATGCAGAATGAATCAGGGCAACACCACTAACTCTTACACGGCAAAGCAGAATTTGGCTCAGTCTGCCCCATCCCAGAGTTAGTCACTCCTCTGGACAAGTTGGTACAGCTGTCTGGAGAAGAAAGCAAGAAGCTGACAATCAGTCTTAGTATCACCTAAATAGCCGCATGATTCCAATAAGCCAAGTAACCTCTCTAGACCTTCATGTTCTCATCAGTAAAATTAGATGCTCTGAAATTCTACTTATTCATTTACTCATTCAGCAAATATGTATCAAGCACTGATTCTATGCCAGATCCTAAATAAGAAAAGACCATGTTCCTGTCCTTGAACAATTGTCTCTAATTTACTGACTTGCATTTTCTACAATTTCTTGTGTCTGTATATGTGGCTTACTTCCCTTACAAGACGGTAGGGTCCTTGAGGCTGTATTTTTCTCAACTTGGTGTCCTCCACAGGGCCTAATACAATGCCTAGCACATACTGTGCACTTAATGTCAAGGTCATTAATATGTTATACTCTTAAAAAGAATATTTATGATTTTCCAATTCATGTACAAATCCTTGCCATTTATTATTTGGCCAAATTACTTAATCTCTCTGGGCCCTGATTTCTTTAACTGTAAAATGGGATAATAGCAGTATCTATATCATAGTAGACTATAAAAATGTGATATGTGTTCATGGTGGAAAGTTCAGAAAAATCAGAATTTATTAAAAAGTGAACTAAATTACACATGACTTCACAACTAGAGGTAACTAATGCAAGTATCTTGATAAATGCCTTCACACTCTTCTCTTAGCGTGGTACAAAGATTATATCCTGAACTCAAGTGGCTCAAAGAGGCATTACACATGATGGTGCTTGTATTGGAAGTATTGTGTAGAGCTCTTTTATTAACTTTATAAAATTAATTAATTAACTAAACTTTTTTTTCCCTTCATGCAAAATAGACTGAAATTCTTTCACTCTGTTTCTCAAAATGTATATATTAAAAGCTACCAGTTATTGAGTCTTTGCAGTTTGAATGCTAAGCATTTTGTATGCATTATCCTACTGACTTATAATACATTGTGGTAAGTATTACCCCCGTTTTACTGAGGAGGAAAATGAGAGTCAGAGAACATGGCATTACTATTGTTCACCAGTATCCAGTTCTACTCTCTTTCTGGACACATGTGAGTTGCATTTCTCTGCCATGCTGATATTAGTTGTGGCCATATCTACTTTGGTCAGTGAAGTCCCAACAGCAGTGATGTGAGTACTGCTGGATAGGAACACTTCATTCCTGATGCTTAACTCACCACCATTCTTTCCTCTGTCATGGTCAGCATGGAAACCAGCGTGGATGTGGAGAGTTAATGTTGAGCCATCCTGAGCAGAACAGCTGTGCTGGAGAGTTGCCAGACCTGTGTCAGTCTTTGCTTGAGCAAGAATTAAAACTTTCTTGTTTGAAGCCATTGAAATGCTGGAATTGTTACCACAGCATAGCTTGGCCAATCCTGACTAAGGCAGAGGGCTTAAAAAACTCCCCAAGATTTCAGAGCTTGTAAGTAGAGCGGCCAGGATTTGAGCTCAGATCTGTATGAAGCCCATGTTCAATAGTTTATCTAAGAAGAGTTAGGCAAAGATTTTGTGAGTAATAGAGAGTGAAACTACTATAACAGTTACTGTCATCAGCTTTCTTGTTTCACCTTGAATATGGTGATGATAGTGTCATTTTGAAGTTGTATGGCATTTCTCCAGATCTGCACATGTTGGGAAACAAGTAAGCAAAAGAGAATAACCTCACCAGTTATGGTAAAATGTGTGTTTTCAACATCATGAGATGGTCAGGAAAAGTCATGTTAAGTTTGTGAAGCAAAGAGAGTTGGTGAAGCAAAGTTTGAAAACAGGAAACATCTAAATTAATTCATGTTCATGAAAATCCTTTACCCAGCAAGCAGTTTCAGTGATACACCCTTCACTGGAACCTCTGGGAAGCCAATCTAAGCCTCTTTGGGATGCAAAGATGATAAAATTGATAAGTAGAGCAATTATTAAAAGTTTTAAAGACAGAAATTGCTGAGTACCCAGCCAAGTTGAGTGGGAAAAAGAGGGTGAAACAGGAAGGATACAAAAGCACTCATAGTTTTCAGATCATACAGATTGTTAAAACAGCATAAAGCCCCATATGATATGAAGAACTACGACAGGGACTCCCGAACTTGTGGAGAGCGTCTTGCGCTAACTGCCAGAATCTGATTCCTAGGGCATTCCTAAAACTGTGGCAAAAACCACATGGCTAGCTTTTGTCAATTTCATCCTTCATAGTGGAAGACATTAAATTTGAATATGGCTCCTAATTTATTCAAAGAAAATAAAGATAGTATCTTCTTAGTGTCTCTGACCCATCAGCACAACCCGACCAAAGCAGGCAATTCTTAAAGTCAGAACATTAATAAAAAGGAAAAGCAATCTCTTTCTTGGGTCAGTAGACAAAGAAGGAAATAGCTCCAACTGCCTATTTCCTTACTCTTCCAGCCCTGATCCCAAGACAGGATGTTATCATGGTCCTTAGGGATGGGTGACAAATGAGGTGCTAATGGATCCTTTGGACTGAAATTCAGATGCATGTAGGTCTTTGCCAAAGCTCTTGTCCAGGGAGAACCAAAGAAATAGGATTGGGTCTTGGTGCATCATTTAAACAGAACGAATGTAGCATCAACTGCAGTAACCTGGGCTGAGACCAGATTCTGGCATCTTCTAGGGCTCCTCATCAGCTCCTCTGATGAGAAACAGGCTTACTTTTCATGAGGCTGTGTCCACCGTGGCTATTACATCAGAATCTGAGGTTTCATCAGTGCTGGCTTGATTGCCTTATCTAATATGAGATATTTATATTCAAGATTCACCATTAAAGCATGTGTATGGTCAAGTTGTGCAGAGTATTATAAAGCTGTCTGCAATTCTTGGCATCCTAAACTAGCACATACTCAAATACTAAACCTAACATATTCAAAATAATGCTCACTCCACCTTTTCTCCATGGAACATAATCACAATGTTTCATAAGAAATTCCTCACAGTGAAAAGGTGTTTTTGCCATCTTGATGGAGTCTCCTTCTGTGCAAGTAAAAATATTTTGCTCCTTCATCCGCCCTTCATGTGTGAGTGTGTGCTAAGTTGCTTCAGTTGTGTCCGACTCTTTGCAATCCCATGGAGGGCAGGCTGGCCTTAGGTAACGGGCACCCCTCCTCCAGTATAACAAGACAAGGAGAAGCATTTGGGTCCCTGGTTAGGCAGGTAACTCACCACTCTTCCTGTCTGTAATCTGAATGGGGCCACCATTGCACACTTTCAGCCTCATTCACTTCCACAGACACAATTCTCTGCTCTCCAGGCTGCTGCCAAGCCCTGCGTTAAAAAACTACCAAAAATTATGTCCTTACCCAGAGTGTCAGCATTCCTAGTTGGGCTTTTCCTATCTGAATTTGCCATGGTAAAACATGCTTAAGAAGCATGTTTGGTTTCCTCTTCAGATAATGCCTTCTCCATCACTGTCACCTCATGACAAGCTCTGGCTCTGCTTTGAGCCTTGTGTTTAAAGGGGTTTAGGTATAGACTTGCAGGATAAGATAAACAAAGAAAGCTGGGAATGCACTCTCCACACTTACCAAAGTTCTTTTAAGGAAAGCTATCTCTCCCAAGATATGTAAATACATAAAATACAAAAAATACAAAAATTTTGAGGTAGAAAAATGTGGTGGACACTTCTTAACCCATTGACCAAGGTTAACAATCACCAGTAATGAGATATATTGACTTCATGTACTTCCTGATATGATGAACTCAGAAGTGTACAGCATTCTTAAGATATTCATGCCAAAAATGCCTATCACAGTCTAATCATGAGAAGACATCAGACCAACACAAATGAAGAGACATTCTGCATAAACCTGGCCAGTAGACTTCAAAAGAGTTGAGGTTGTTCAAATGTCCTTCAATGGATGAACGCTTATGTAAACCAGGGGACATTGTATAATGGAGCACACAGTAAGGAAAATGAACAAACAATTGACAAATGAAACAACTTGGATGGACCTCAAGGGAATTTTGCTGAGTGAAAAAAAGCAATTTTGAGAGGTCACATACTATAAGAGTCTATTTATATGGCATTCTTGAAATGACAGAACTATAGATACAGAGAACAGATTCATGCTTGCTAGGGGTAAGGGGGTGGGAAAGGAAGGGAGTAAAGGCAGCTCCCTCCTTGGGTACCATAAGGGATCCTTACGATGGAACTCTTTTTGATGGCGGCCACACAAAATCATCCGTGATAAAATTGAATAGAATTAAACATACATGCATATATATACACACGAATATACACAGTTCAGTTCAATTCAGTTCAGTCACTCAGTCGTGTCCAGTTCTTTGAGACCCCATGAATCGCAGCACATCAGGCCTCCCTGTCCATCACCAAACTCCCGGAGTTTACTCAAACACATGCCCATTGAGTCGGTGGTGCCATCCAGCCATCTCATCCTCTGTCATCCCCTTCTCCTCCTGCCCCCAGTCCCTCCCAGCATCAGGGTCTTTTCCAATGAGTCAACTCTTCGCATGAGGTGGCCAAAGTACTGGAGTTTCAGCTTTAACATTAGTTCTACCAATGAACACCCAGGCCTGATCTCCTCTTTAGGATGGACTGGTTGGATCTCCTTGCAGTCCAAGGGACTCTCAAGAGTCTTCTCCAACACCACAGTTAAACACCATCAATTCTTCGGTGCTTAGCTTTCTTCACAGTCCAACTCTCACATCCATACATGACCACTGGTAAAACCATAGCCTTGGCCAGACGGACCTTTGTTGGCAAAGTAATGTCTCTGCTTTTTAATATACTATCTAGGTTGGTCATAACTTTCCTTCCAAGGAGTACGCGTCTTTTAATATCATGGCTGCAGTCACCATCCGCAGTGATTTTGGAGCCCCAAAAAATAAAGTCTGACACTGTTTCCACTGTCTCCCCATCTATTTCCCATGAGGTGATGGGACCAGATGCCATGATCTTAGTTTTCTGAATGTTAAGCTTTAAGCCAACTTTTTCACTCTCCTCTTTCACTTTCATCATGAGGCTTTTTAGTTCCTCTTCACTTTCTGCCATAAGGGTGGTGTCATCTGCATATCTGAGGTTATTGATATTTCTCCCGGCAATCTTGATTCCAGCTTGTGCTTCTTCCAGCCCAGCGTTTCTCATGATGTACTTTGCATATAAGTTAAATAAGCAGGGTGACAATATACAGCCTTAATGTACTCCTTTTCCTATTTGGAATCAGTCTGTTGTTCCACGTCCAGTTCTAACTCTTGCTTCCTGACCTGCATATAGGTTTCTCAAGAGCCAGGTCAGGTGGTCTGGTATTCCCATCTCTTGAAGAATTTTCCACAGTTTATTGTGATCCACACAGTCGAAAGCTTTGGCATAATCAATAAAGCAGAAATAGATGTTTTTCTGGAACTCTCTTGCTTTTTTGATGATCCAGTGGATATTGGCAATTTGATCTCTGGTTCCTCTGCCTTTTCTAAAACCAGCTTGAACATCTGGAAGTTCTCGGTTCATATATTGCTGAAGCCTGGCTTGGAGAATTTTGAGCATTACTTTACTAGCATGTGAGATGAGTGCAATTGTGCGGTAGTTTGAGCATTCTTTGGGATTGCCTTTCTTAGGGATTGGAATGAAAACAGACCTTTTCCAGTCCTGTGACCACTGCTGAGTTTTCCAAATTTGCTGGCATATTGAGTGCAGTACTTTCACAGCGTCATCTTTCAGGATTTGAAATAGCTCAACTGGAATTCCACACATCCACTAGCTTTGTTCGTAGTAACGCTTTCTAAGGCCCACTTGACTTCACATTCCAGGATGTCTGGCTCTAGGTGAGTGATCACACCATTGTGATTATCTGGCTCGTGAAGATCTTTTTTATACAGTTCTTTTGTGTATTCTTGCCACCTCTTCTTAATATCTTCTGCTTCTGTTAGGTCCATACCATTTCTGTCTTTTATCGAACACATCTTTGCCTGAAATGTTCCCTTGATATCTCTAATTTTCTTGAAGTCCATATAAAACTGATGAAACCTGAATCAAGTCCATGGATTGTACAATGTCAATTTCCTGGTCATGTCTTTGTGCTCTAATTATGCAAAGTGCTACTGCTGAGGGAAATCAGGTCAAGTGTACAGGGATCTTGCTGTATTGTTAATATTGAAATATTAAAAGAATATTAAGGTTGAAAAAGCCAAGGAAAGACTTATTGGATTTCCCAGATTAGAGGAACCTAAGGAGTCATAATAATTCAATGCAATATGGGAGCCTGGATTTGATGCTGAACCAGAAAAAGTACTAGTGTGTGATGAAGTCTGTAGTTTGGTTCATTGTACTTTATGTTCATTTCTTAGCTTATATCAATGTATGATTATTATATAAGGTATAAGAGTAGGGGATGTTAGATGAAGAAAATGCTCCACTATTTTTGCAACTTTTTCTCTAAGTTTAAAATAATTTCAAATTTTTTTAAAAAGTTTAAAAGTTTTGTAAAGAAGTTTCTTTTATCCTAACCAGAAATCTAACTGCCTTTTAAACATAAATTGGAAAGCTAGCAAACTAGAGGAAAGAAAATAATAAAGGGAAAACAAAACACACATGTAATTTCTTAATATTCTTACCGATAGGTTTCTTCAAGTTTAAGACCATTTATAACGGCTGTTAATATAATATAAAATCCTAGAGTTTAAATATCATATCAATACTACTTTTCTATTATACAAAACTCTATAGTCCACTCTATTACATTTGCCTGATCTAATAATCTTTGTTTTTTAGAGCAATTTTCTCCACTGATGATTGTTCTATGAGCAAGCCATCTCCTGCTCCCCTCACTTGCCATTCATGGTGGAGACCATAGCTGGGTGGAGACCCCAAGGCCACTTTGGTTCCAAAGAACCCATCCAGGCTGCCTCATGCATAGAGGAGTGACCCACCATGACTCAACACACTTTTTAATACAACTGGTTGGAATAAGATAGATTTCTTCACATCCATGGTCTCAGTGTCACACTTTCAAGGCCAAGGAACTCAGAAGACAGAACGACCCACCCCGCAGTGTGCATTCTGCAGGCTTATTCTCCAGGCTCAGCTTCTGCCATGTTCTTAGGCTGAACCATCTAAAGAGCCAGGATTTGCTGTGTGTAGACTTTTTTTGCCTTCCTCTAAATAAGTATTTTTCCAAGCATGGAATTCAGAGGAGAGGTCACTTTTTCTGCATGGGAATCCGCCTGGTTTCTTTTTATGGTCATTTCTATATCCAGAAGGTCCCAGGTCTAGGATGGCATGGAACATTCTGGTGACACTCCTCTGAGCAAGGGTCCCCGTATCCACTTGTTATCTTGTCACCTCAAATCTCATGCAATAGCCACTCCCAGTTCCTACAGTCCCTGGCTTTTCTGCTCAAGTGGAAAAAGTACACTCCTTTAGTTTCTTCTTTGAGTTCTTATCTGTATAGCTCTGGTCCAAGGTCGGACTGGTCTGGTTTTCATCCATCTGACCACAGAGGTTACAGCAGGATGGACAGAAGTTTGGACATAGCAGTCTGGGAAAACTTCTCCTATAAACCTGACTTGATACATCTGTCCTGCTGGCAACCAGAGGCCCATCAAGCAGCCAGCTGGCTCCTCGCCTCTTCCCAGAGGCTTAATCCAATGAGGAGCTCCCTAATATGTTTCACTCTGGCGGAAGCAAGTGTCCTGCCCAAGACAGCCCAGTGGGCTGGGCGTACCAGGAGCCCCAGGGTAGCAGAAGAAGTGTCCCACCCCAGGCAGGGGCACAAGGAAGATGTAGGCATCCAGCAAGGAGAGCAAGACTGGTGGACTAGACTATGTCCGTCCTTGCTGTTTTCCGAACAACTGCCTCCCCCAAACACAAAAGATAAAGCCCCCGCTCTCATCTATCTGGTTCTGTTAGATGAACCAACAGAACATAAAGCTAATTTCCTGATATTCAGACCCCAGAGTCAACGGTTATTATTATACAAGAGGTCCAGCCTAGAACTTCAGGTACTTCCTTTTTAAGCCAAAGTTGTCTGGCACAAACAACTTCAAGGAAAAATCTGCTGCTCCACCCAAACCTCGCTGGTATGAAACCCTCCCCTCCTATTGGGTTGGCCAAAAAGTTCGTTCGGGATTTTCTGTAACATCTTACGGGAAAAAAGCAATCGAACTTTTTGGCCAATCCAATTGAATGTTAAGGAAATCTCCTGCACTGATACCTCAAGGTGTGTGACTGGCCTGGGCTTCAACCAGGGGGAGAAGGGGAAATACTCCAGGCCAGGGAAGGAACTGGGTGCTATGTGAGGCCTCCATCAAGGTCTCTGTCACTCTGCACTGCAGCTCAGCTAGGCTCCCGCAGCGAGTGAGCAGGCTGGACTCACCCTGCTGGCAGGAGTGAGCACTCGGTGAGGGCTGTCTGATGGCGATCACGTGGCTGGACTGAGATTCCCCCTTTAAGCGACATGTGCTCACAGCACCCTTCAGCCACAGCCTCAGGTGCAAGGCACCACCAGGAGGGGCCACCCATTGCCCTTCTCACCCGCTCCTTGCCACGGTACTAGAATGTCCTTGGAGGGGCCCCGGCTGCCATGGGCACTGTAGGTGGGAGCAATCATCCGTGGAACTTTGTGACATTTTCTTTCTGTTTATTCTTTAAGTTTTAGTGGAATTCTGTGGTCCAGACTTGGTTTCAGACTCTGTGCTCTCAGAGTCAGCTAAAGTACAAAGGGGGGAAAAAAGAGAAAGTAGTGGGAAAAATTAGATTCTTGATTTGTGTCCAGATGGTTCTGGACGAAAATAGACTCAGAGATTCTCACTGCAAACTTGCCTCTGGTATGAAGCTCCCCTCCCCTCTTCATTTAAGGTCTTCTTGGTAGAAGAGGGAATGGGGATGGGAAAATACTGGGAACATTCATTTTTCTTTTTCCCAGCCATATATTAAGAGGCAGTACAGGTTCTAGTTGAGGACTTTTTGGGAACACAAGGAGTCGCCCTTTACCTGGGGCCCTAGGATAACAGGATTTCTCACCAACTCGGAAGAGCCCCTTGGAGGTAAGCCTGTAGAATGGGCTGGTGCGCTCTGCAGGTGGCGATATTGTGTGCTGGACAAGAGGAAGGGCCACGTGGCCCGCACCAGACTCTACTTTCGAGGAGCTTGAGGGAAAGGAGAAAGGCAGCACACAGACCCTGGGATCTGGGTCCCCCGCCTCGGAGACCAGCAAGGTTTCATACCAGGCCAGTCTCCTCCCCTTCAAGGAGATGCTCAAGAGAGGGTACCCAGTCCTCTTTGAGGAGAGCATGAGAGCCTTGGGGCTTCCCTGGTGACTTGGCAGTAAAGAATCTGCCTGCAATGCAGGAGCTGCAGGAGACACAGGTTCAACCCCTGGGTTGGGAAGATCCCCTGGAAAAGGAAATGGCAACTCACTCCAGTATTCTTGCCTGGGATATCCCATGGACAGAGGAGTCTGGTGGGCTACAGTCCATAGAGTGGCACAGAGTTGGACACGACAAGGGGTTTAGCACACACGCAGGCATGGGGGCCTTGAGGAGACCACCTGTCAGCAACAGGAAACCTGACAGGTGGAATGGGCCCCCATCTCAGGGCCTACAGGCCATGAGCTTGACAACAAAACCAAGTGACCCCAGGGCCCCACCCTGACCAGACAAAGGCTATGCCCTGCTCTCTCATCCCCCAAATTATTCCCGATCATTCCCAAGAGGCTCACAGACAGCCCAGGGTTCTTAAGCCACTGCACAAGGCGAGTGTCCTAAAGTCCAGGACCTCCTCCAGTGGCAGGCAGTCAGACGCTGATGGATGAATAGTGGCCAAATGGAAGGTACTTTTTAAAAAATATGATTTTCTACAATTGGGTTTCCTTCCTAATGTTCCTAATGTTGAAATTGCCTTACAGGACAACCAGAGTGCCAGTGAGTCCGTCCTTGGATCCGGGTGCCAGGGACGGGCAAGAGAGGAGAGCCAAAGGGATGTCAGATGCAGGGCCCAGGCAGATGCCAGAAGCAAGAAACAGCAGATAGTCTAAAGAAAGCATCCGTGTGAAGGTCAGGTGGCAAGGAGAGAGTCAGATCCCAGACACTGCTGCCGCCAGACTTAAGGCAGACTCTGTAGGAGAAGCACACCCCAGAATATCTCCTCAGACGCTGAGACTCAGATGCAGGGACCTCTGTATAGTTTGCCTGGGACCACGTCTGGGTTCAGCCCTGAGGTCTTTTTTCAGAGCTTGAGGACTTGAAGTAAGATTTTTCAACTTTCCTAACCCCCTTCACCTGACTGCTGGGCTTCCCTTGTGGCTCAGTTGGTAAAAATCTGCCTTCAATGTGGGAGGCCTGTGTTCAATCCCTGGGTTGGGAAGATCCTCTGGAGAAGGGAAAGGCTACCCACTCCAGTATTCTGACCTGGAGAATGGACTATACACTCCCTGGGGCCACAAAGAGTTGGACACAACTGAGAGACTTTCATTTTTGCCTGTTAAGTATTTTCTCAGCTTAAAATCATCAGTAGGGGAAAACTTATTGTACTGGCAATATGTTTGAACACAGAGTAATAACATTTTACATTTTACTGTGCTTTATACTTAACAAATTACTTTCACATCTCTTGTCTTGTGTGAGTTTCAAAACTACCCTATGAGGCAGAAAGGAAATGACTGGATTCCACACACCATTAGATTTCTTGAAGGCAGGGACTATTTTGTTCTCTGTTTTAATCTAAGCATGATATGTTGCCTGGTGCAGGGTAGATACTTAACTAAATATTTGTTTAATAAATGGATGAATGGATGGATGGTTGGATGGGTGGATGGATGGATGGATAGAAGAGAGGGTGGGGGTGGACAGATGGATGGATGGATGGATGGATGGAATCTGCCTTGATTTTCAAGCTGGATTCAATTCCCAGTTCCATTTACTACCTTTTAGCTTTGTCCAAGTCTCTAAACCTTATTTTCCTAACCTGTAAAATAGCAATAATGATATCATTTCTGCTACCACAGTGTCATAGTGATTGGGAATAGAGCCAGGGCTTGAACTAGGATTTCCTGATTTTTGGCTCGTTGTTTGTTCCATTATGGTAGAGGGAAGGAAGGAGGAAATTATTGTGTGTTTATCTGTTGGGCTGTGTTTTGGGAACTTTAAAATCCCCATAGCAGCTCCATGGGGGACGTATTACGATTATTCCCAATTTACAGGTGAAGAAACTAAGACTCAGAGAAGTGAAGTGACTTGTTGAGATTCCACAGTGGAGTTAGGATTCAAACCCAGGTCTACCTGACTTCAAAAGCCAATTTTTACACCACCTGCCATATTTTATTTTTAGAAAATCATTAGAGATCTCTCAGGTTCCCCATCCATCTTGGAAACAAGATTGACAATGACTGCCAAAGACTCCAGTACTGCAGTGGAAGCAGCCACTTGTGCATTTGCCCCCATTTTAACTATTGACCAGTGTATATAAACAACCCTGCAAGTTGGAATGTTTTGGCCAGAAATACGGTTGTCCACTACTACATTCTAGATCATCAAATAGCTCTCCGGTTGCCCAATTTTTTTTATTCTAGACACTGAAAAATAGCAGGTAATGTAATCTTTACGAGACTAGATCTAGGGAACCATTTACGGCTCAAAACAAAGTATATGAAGATTTATCATGGAAGTCACAGAGGAGGAAAACCTGGAGGAAAATGAAAACAGAGCTTAGCCTAAATCTTTTCATAGCCTTTCTATCAGAGTAATTAGTCGCGTTAACTTTTGGCCAGGAAGCAGGTATACAAAGCAACTTAGGACCCAAAACTCTGATACAGGATGTTCCAATATGGGGCACACCTGGGCTTGGGAGGAGGGGAAGGAAAGTGGGGCAGAGGAGAAAGAAGTAGCTTTAATCCTGGAGCAAATGGAAACTCCTAATGGATGAGGTGTGAATATGTCTGTCTCCAAGATATATTTCTTTATCAGTGAAGGCTCAGCTGCAAGTGACTAAGAGCCTAGCCTAAGTTAGTCTAAAGCAAAATGTTAATTTATAGGTCCACACAACTTCCAAGTCTAGAGGCTGGCTGTTACAGACTTAATGTTTGTGTTCTCCCCAAATTCACACATTGAAACCCTAGCCCTCATTGTAATGGTATTTGGAGGTAGGGTCTTTGGGGCTGATTAGGTTTAGATGAGGTCATGAGGATGGGGTCCTAGGGATGAGAACAGTGCCTTTATAAGAGATCAGAGAGCTCTCTCCCTCTCCCCCTTTCCCTCCCCCTCTCCCCCTCTTCCCCTCTCTCCCTCTCTCCCTCTCCCCTTCCCCCTTCCAAGTGAGGATTCAGCAAGAAGGCAGCCATATGCAAGCCCGGAAGAGAGCTTTCACCAGAACCTGATCAAACTGGCACCCTGACCTTGGACTTCAAAGTCTTCAGAACTGTGAGAAACAAAATTCTGTTGTTTAAGCCACCTGGTTTAGGGTTTTTTTGTTATTGCAGCCTGAGCTGGTGAAGACACAGGTATGGCTTCAGTATGGCTGGCTACCGGAGTTCAGAGCTGGTCATTAGAATCTTGTTTCTCTCACCCAGTATCTGAGCTCTCCTTACTCTCTCAAGGCTCCATTCTCAGAAAAGCTTATCCCCAGTGAAGCTACACTGCCTGCAAGATTCAAGTTGGAAGGGCAGCCTAGATGGAGGCATCTTCTTTTATTCCAGAAATCCCAGCAAGACCCCATTCCATCTCATTGGCTCTGATAGGGAAACATGCCAATTCCTGAACCAATCTCTGTGGCCAGAGAATGTGACATGCTGATTGCCTTTGGCCTTGGCCATGTGCTTCACTCTGATTCTGTGGGCCTAGCCCCACCCAAAGAACACAAAATGAGGTGGGAGTGTGGGGGCTAATGACACAAAGAGCGCAGCAGGTTAGTGGAGCCTGGATGGAAGCCAGGTTAGACCTCAAAATCAAACCCCCCCAGGACCAAGAAAAGAGTGATTCAGCAAGGGAGCAGATGAATGCCTACAAATAAACCACTGTGATGTGTCTCAATAACCTTGCACACTGAGTTTACTAGTAAGCTGTGAAATGTTTTATCCCAAATAATAAGTTAAACGGTAGAGTTTGTTACGATGAAAATTCATACCATATGTGTCTTAGGTTCTGAAACTCAGTTCATGGGGTTTGGTAATAGGGTTGGTTTATCAAAATTTGTCTAATTAAATCATTACAGATGTGCCTCACTTTTGACCATGTGCTTATTCCTTTTAGTGTGTATTAGGCTGAATTTGAGACCAGTGGATTGTATTTTCAGATGTGGAGACACTTAAAGGAGCATTGTGAAGTGCGTCTATGAAAAAATAAAAATAAAAACACTCCCTTAATTTCTCTATAATTTAGGGTTGTGGTCCATTGGCCTTTTGTAAAGTAAGGCCTCAGTAGCATCATTAAATGTGTGTGAGCGTGACCATACACACAGCCCTGATGTGAAAATCTATAGCAGTAACTGCAGAAGAATCCTAAAAAACAAAACAACAACAAAACTTTTCCCAACAATGTTTTTCCATGTGAGTCTATCCTTATAAGACTAAATCTCTTTAAATTCATTTCCCCAGATTATGTTCCTCCTTGAACAACAAATTCCATAAAACAAATAGCCTTGCAGAGATCTGACAGCAGAAAGACTCCAGGAGCCAATGGTCCTGGAGCCAACAAACAAAACTCTGTTTCAATATGGTTGCCATCAGATCAAAGGTCAGGCCTCTGTGCATCTCCATGCTACCAATTAGCATGATGTTCCAGCTAAGTTAAAGGGTTCTCATTGGTAGCTTCCACCCCATGGGAAGAGGCCATCAGGACTGATGCCAAAGTAGGCATATATTGTGCGTGAATTGTTCTGATTTGTTGATTTGGAGATTTTATTTGAGTTGTTGATAAAAGCTGATATTCAGTTAGTACTAGAACTAAAGTTGTGCTTATTAGGAATTTTCTCTTCAGCAGGCTGGGAACTCAGAGGTTTCCTTCAGCCAGGGGTACTCATGGTAATCTTTTAGAACATTCTCTTCCAGCTGAAAACATTAGGATGTATGAATACGATCATGACATAAACATCTCAAAGTAGGGCAACTAGGGTAAGGAGGACATAATTTCTGCCTTTAAATAATAAGAGGCTCTTTTCCATCATAAAAGATGGGGGAGGGGCAGATTGCAAAGGACTTACGAGTGCTTGTTGGTCCTATTTCAGCCTCTCAGGAAGGAAGCAGAGAGCATCTTTCCTGGAAATAATAGGTAATCCTCTCCCTTGTGTGTTTCTGGGGGCACTTGAACCTTGTTCCCAGAAGCATCTCCCCCAAGTGCTCTCAGGGTGCCAAAGCTCTTTTCACAAGTCACACTGCTCAGTTCTTCAAGTTCAAAGGCAAACATCGGGAAATGCTAGCTTAAATCTATGAACATGCACCTTAGAGATGCCAGAGCCTCCAGAGAGGTGGTATTGGTGACATCAGACATCCATTATGGGAATTATCTCACTGAATCCTCCCAGCAACTGTATGAACAGGTGTACTATTACTAACACCCTTTTACAGAGGAGGAAACTGACATTTAAAAACAAAATAAGGGGGACTTCCCTGGTGGTCCAGTGGTTAAAAATCCACCTTCCATTGCAGGGGATGCAGGTTTGATCCCGAGTCCTAAGAACTAAGACCTCACATGATGTGGGGTAATCAAGCCCACATGCCATAACTAAGACACAGCACAGCCAGGTAAATACATAACAATGAAAAAAAAAAAATCCCCCAAAACAAAATAAGGAACTTGCTTAGGTCCTGCAATCTTTTGAGAAACAAAAGGATTGGGAAGGGAATAGAAAAGTATGAGGACAGATAAGCTTCACAGTGGTTGCCAGGGCCAAGCCCCCAAACAATTCACAGCACAGCTCTCTTTGTTTTCCCAATAGGAGGAGTCAAAACAGGCATGGTGTAGGCTAAGGGGGGTACCCAGCAGGTAAAACACAACCACGTATGTCGGGAGCCGCCAGGAAGTGCCCGGGCTGTGACAAGGTCACGAGATGAGAAAAGAATCTGCAAGGCAGCTCTTCCCCTAGAGGTTGTCCCGGGGGCCCAGTATGTCCCTCTCCTCCTTCTGTCTTACTCTTATTGGGCTTTCTATTAATTTTTGGAAATATAATATATAGTAATAAGGCCTCCCTGGAAAAGTCTAAGCCTCTTTGGAGATGCTCATGATTGCTCTGGCTCAGGACATGACCATAAACATCAAGTCAAAAAAGAAAAGGGGGACCTCCCTGATGGTCCAGTGGTTGAGAATCTGCCCTTCGGTGTAGGGGACTCAGGTTCAATCCCTCGTCAGGGAACTAAGATCCCACATGCTTCGGGGCATCTGAGCCTATGAGCTGCAACTAGAGCCCCAATGCCAAGCTACAGCTAAGACCTGTTGAACCAAAAATAAATAAATATATTTTAAAAAAAAAGAAAAGGCCACAGGCATAGTTTGGCTGCTTGCTTAAAAGATTACAATGTTCTAGAACAGAAAAGAGTAGGGGCATTTAGATTTAGAAGTAGATGTACTGCTTCAGTTTACGTACTCCTTTGTTGAGAGGGTTTTCACTATTGCCATTTCCTTGCTGCTATTTGCTCATTGTTTCTCTTTCTTTAAACAACATGAGATTATGGGTATTTTTGTGGAGTTAGGAAATGGGGTACATAGGATTTCAATAGAAGATTTATATTAGCCAGCTTCACTGCCAATATCTCACTATTAATAGAGGTGTTTTGCTGCTTTAGAAGTGTTTTTGCTGTTTAATAGTTAATCATTGTAAATTGAGATTTTGTGGTTTCAGGTAAAGAAAAATATCAGGGTTTTCTCATGGTACTATTCTCAGAAATGTCAAACATGTTACTGTGACCCTTCCCATGTATTGTTTTATTACCCAAAGAATTCATACTATATCTGGAATCTATGGAACATTGTTTTTGTTAGAGTGAAAATGTTAAGCCATTGAGGCAAGAAGACTATGTACGGGACATTTAAGAAAAAACTCTGTTATCGGGAACGTTCTAGATGAATGCATAGGGGAAAAACATGGGGGAAAAAATATTGACGGAAGCACAACCCAATATCTGATGCAATATGTGGTGACTTTAGGGGGAGGTAACGTTCATTCTATAAAAACTGAGCTATCCTTAAAAAAAAAAAAAGCTACCTCTTCTACGCAACCTTCTGTGTGTGTGTGTGTGTGTGTCTGTCTGTCTGTCTTCTTCCTCGCCAACACCACTCATCTCTTGGGTATTCCTGGTCCTGCCGGGACCTGCCACCTCAGCAGGTGGCGCCCGAACAGGGACGCAGGGCACCTTCTAGCCTTATGTAATATCTTCTCTCCCCTTCACATTATGGGGACGAGACATTTTAGCCCAAATGGGAATTTTGTTGTATAGCCCAGATGAAAAAGTATCAGCTCAAAGGCTGCAAATGAAATATGATCCTCAGAAAGGGTTAGGAAAAAACCAGCAGGGCAGGTTATACCCTGTAGAACTACAAGTTAATAATCAACGATTGGGCTTAGGGTATCCAAATTTATAATGGAGGCCATTGTTCGTACTGCTGACCCCATTACCTGGAAATCAGAAACCCCAGTATGGGTTGAACAATGGCCGTTAACATCAGAAAAACTGTCAGCAGCCACAGCCTTAATACAAGAACAACTTGAGGCAGGACATATAGAACCCTCTAATAGCCCTTGGAATACTCCATAAAAAAGAAATCTGGGAAATGGAGATTGTTACAGGACCTTAGAGCAATAAACACTACCATGGAAGATATGGGGGCTCTGCAACCGGGAATGCCTTCCCCAGTTGCTGTCCCAAAAGGGTACAATGTGATAGTTATAGATTTGCAGGATTGTTTTTTCACCATCCCTTTGACTGTACAGGATAGGAAGAGGTTTGCATTTAGCCTACCTTCAACTAATTTTAAACAGCCCTATCAGAGATATCAATGGAAAGTACTTCCTCAGGGAATGAAAAATAGTCCTACACTTTGTCAAAAGTTTGTGGATAAAGCAATTCAAAGTGTTAGAAGCCAATATCCTGAAGTTTATTTGATACATTATATGGATGATATACTTTTAGCATATGCAGATAGAGTCATTTTGCAAGAAGCTCTGCAAAAACTAGAGGAAGCTTTACAAAGTGAGGGACTTAAAATTGCTCCAGAAAAGATCCAAGTTAATCCTCAATAACCTATTTAGGCAGACTCTTAAATTCAGAAACAGTCACTCATCAGCCTTTACAGCTGAGGACTGACCACTTAAATACTTTAAATGATTTCCAAAAATTATTGGGAGATATTAATTGGATCAGGCCTTTTTTAAGATTAACTACTGCAGAATTGAAGCCTCTGTTTAATACATTGCAAGGAGATGCTGATCCTTCTTCACCTAGAGCTCTAACTCCTGAGGCAAAAGGGGCCTTGGCCCGGGTCGAACAGGCTTTGTGACAGTCTCAGTTTCTCAGACTAGATTATGCAAAAAGTTGGCAGTTGATACTGCTTCCCACAGCGGTGGCTCCCACAGGAGTGTTTTGGCAAAACAGACCCCTAGAGTGGATTCATTTGCCTGCAACTGCTAAAAAGGTTGTGGCCCCATATCCTGGGCTTGTAGCTAGTTTGATTGTCAAGGGACGCAAACGAAGCATAGAACTGTTTGGTCAGGAGCCACAGATTATTGTACCATATTCAAAAGAGCAATTGGATTCTTTGATAGGCTTTGATACAGATTGGCAGATAGCTTTAGACTGCTAGTCAGGTCAGGTATTGCACCATATGCCTTCCAGTCCTATATTCAATTCATGTCCAAGCACCCAGTTATCTTTCCAGTGCTTTGTAAAAATAAACCTTTGCAAACAACTTGTAATATATTTACAGATGGGTCATCTAATGGAAAAGCAGCTATTCTTACTAAAAATATTAATAAGGTTATATTAACAGGAGAAACTTCCCCTCAAAAGGCAGAGTTAAGGGCCATTATTGCTGCCTTTGCAATATTTGCAGATCATGAGTTTAACCTCTTTTCTGATTCACAATATATGGTAAGACTATTTCCCCATATCGAGACTGCACTACTGCCAGAAAACAAAACCACTACTTTTCAGCTGCTCTCTGAACTGCAGCAGCAGATTTGGAGTCAAAGTAAGTCATTTTCTGTAGGGCATATTCGAGCGCACTCTAAATTACCTGGTCCCTTACATGCATATAATGGACTTGCTGATGCTCTTACCAAACCTTACATTGCTACAGCTTTAGAAAAAGCTAAAGATTCTCATGCATTGCATCATCAAAATGCCTCAGCGTTAAGATGCCAATTCCAAATTCCTAGAGAGGCTGCACGAGAAATCGTGCGGGCCTGTGCCCATTGCCTTACAACCTTGCCTTCTCTGACCTTTGGAGTTAACCCGAGAGGCCTACTCCCTAATGTATTGTGGCAGATGGATGTTACTCACATTCAGTCTTTTGGTAAATTGTCCTTTGTACATGTCACTGTAGACACATGTTCTCATGCCATAGTGGCTACTGCCAGGACGGGGGAGGCCTTCAAAGATGTGGTACAGCATTTGTTTACCTGCCTCTCTTACTTAGGGATTCCTAAAGCTTTAAAAACCAATAATGCTCTTGTTTATACTTCCAAACCATTTAAAGATTTCTGTGCTAGATTTAACATTGCCCACTCTACAGGAATTCCCTATAACCCTCAAGGACAAGCTATAGTAGAAAGAGCTCACCAAACCTTAAAAACTAAAATTACTAAATTACAAGAGGGAGAATTTAAATACAGCTCCCCTCATCATGTTTTACAGCACGCTCTGTTCGTGCTCAATAATCTCAATACTGATCTACAAGGTAATACCGCCATGTTACCTCATTGGAATCCGGAACACAATAACCCAAAACCTCTGGTTCACTGGAAGGAACTTCTTTCCGGACAATGGAAGGGATCTGATGTATTATTAACCAGCGGTCGAGGCTATGCTTGTGTTTTCCCACAGAATGCAAATTCTCCCTTGTGGATTCCAGATAGATTAATTCGTCATGTCCAACAATCCATTAAAAAATTACCGGCCCCCGATGCCTCGGATGAACAAGAAGATATTGCCACCACCACCATGCCCTCAGCCGCCGCCAAGGAATCCCCTTGAGGAGAAGTCCCCTCCATCCAGCTCAGCATCTACACCACCTCCTGAAGATCCTCCCACTGATCAGTTGGCCCGCCTGTCACTCTCGGGAATGTCATCTCAGCATCATCATAAAAGACCACAGCTACATCAACGACCTTCTCAAGCCACACAATGTGCCAATAGACCAACATGGGGCCAAGTCAAGCGTCTCTGTCATCTCGCCACAGACATGGTAAAATCTCGAAAGATTCCAGTTACTGCTGAAAACCACTTTCTTGCCTTCTTGGCTCTACTTTCGTGTCAGGATCCTGACCAAGAGCATCAAAGAGGTCTCTCTGGAACACCATCCTGCCCTTCTAAAAAATAAAGGGGGAGATGTCGGGAGCCTCCAGGACGTGCCCGGGCCGTGACAAGGTCACGGGACGAGAAAGGAATCTGCAAGGCAGCTCTTCCCCTCGAGGTTGTCCCAGGGGCCCAGTATGTCCCTCTCCTCCTTTTGTCTTACTCTTGTTGGGCTTTCTATTAATTTTTGGAAATATAATATATAGTAATAAGGCCTCCCTGGAAAAGTCTAAGCCTTTTTGGAGATGCTCATGATTGCTCTGGCTCAGGACACGACCATAAACATCAAGTCAAAAAAGAAAAGGCCACAGGTATAGTTTGGCTACTTGCTTAAAAGATTATAATGTTCTAGAACAGAAAAGAGTAGAGGCATTTAGATTTAGAAGTAGATGTACTGCTTCAGATTACTTGCTCCTTGGTTGAGAGGGTTTTCACCATTGCTATTTCCTTGCTGCTATTCATTGTTTCTCTTTCTTTAAACAACATGAGATTATGGGTATTTTTGTAGAGTTAGGAAATGGGGTACATAGGATTTCAACAGAAGATTTATATTAGCCAGCTTCACTGCCAATATCTCACTATTAATAGAGGTGTTTTGCTGCTTTAGAGGTGGCTTTGCTGTTTAATAGTTAATCATTGTAAATTGAGATTTTGTGGTTTCAGGTAAAGAAAAATATCAGGGTTTTCTCATGGTACTATTCTCAGAAACATCAAACATGTTACTGTGACCCTTCCCATGTATTGTTTTATTACCCAAAGAATTTATACTATATCTGGAATCTATGGAATATTGTTTTTGTTAGAGTGAAAATGTTAAGCCATTGAGGCAAGAAGACTATGTACGGGACATTTAAGAAAAAACTCTGTTATCGGGAACGTTCTAGATGAATGCATAGGGGAAAAACATGGGGGAAAAAATATTGACGGAAGCACAAACCAATATCTGATGCAATATGTGGTGACTTGGGGGGGGCAAGTAACGTTCATTCTATAAAAACTGAGCTATCCTAAAAAAAAAAAAAAAAAGCTACCTCTTCTACGCAGCCTTCTGTGTGTGTGGTCTTCTTCCTCGCTGACGCCACTCATCCCTTGGGTATTCCTGGTCCTGCCGGGGCTGGACCTCAGCACATGTACCCATCTGAGCAAACACATTCACCATCTTTTCCCCGTGGTAGATTCCAAGGTGAAAGAGGAAGGCACTGTGTGAGTCTCCCTTCTTAGCTTCCATCAACCTTGGACACACTCCATCCCACTGACTTTTTGCCCTCAGGCCTGGAGGTTGCAAGTAGTGAGTAGTAGGAGCATCAAACAAGAAGGAGATTCCCCTCCCCCCACCCCCCCCACCCCCTCATCGACCTCACTCAGAATCAGATACTGGCAAACAGAATGGAGCCCAGCATGAAGAAAGATGGTTGTACCTGATACTCCCCCTGGGCCTCCCCGAACCACTACACTCCTCAAAGACTGCCATATGTAACATATTTAAGAACATAAACCACCCTCACATAGCCTCACAGCCAAGAATTTTCCCTCAGTATCTACACTTTGCTTTGTAATTCTAAGCCAGTTGCTCCGAAGCAAGCTCCGGTGCATCCAAAATGGGACAGATCAGGAAATTGCTGACTCTGCCCTGAGTACCCCGCAGGCAGCTGATCCACCTGGGAAGGTCTGATATGCTGGACTGCAAAGTGCTACCACGTCCCAGGAATCCAGATGCTCCTTATTAAGATATTTTCCGTTTGTGTTGTTAAGTTAATTTGTCCAATTATAAGGGAAGAAGGAGGTTCTGATAGCTCTCTCTTTAATTTCCCACACTTTGGGGGATTGAAATTCCTTGCCACATACTGAAGAGGAGCTGAAAAGTTTGACTTCTACTCAATGCATTTCCGAATCTGATGGCTCATTCATTGAACAACCTTATATTAAACTTCTACTTGTGTTTCTGGACTAGTGATGGCTGCTGGGCTTTCTTCAGAGGTCCCCATAGCAACACACCAGGGACAAACCAACATGATGGCAAGTGGCCAGTTTGCCGAGGGGCAGGCATGACCCACACCATGGGAGCAGAATGCAAGATTCAAGGCCACAGTTGCGGCTGATGGCCAGAGAAGTGTTTGCCTTTATAGGGCAGCTTGGTCTTATTCTGCACACTGGGGTCCATTTTTAGACTCAGATTCAAAGAGCATCAGGTTCAGTTCAGTTCATTTGTTCAGTCACGTCCAACACTTTGCGTCCCCATGGACTACAGAACACCAGGCCTCCCTGTCCATCACCAACTCCCGCAGTTTACCCAAACTCAAGTCCACTGAGTCTGTGATGCCATCCAACCAACTCATCCTCTGTCGTCCGCCTCTCCTCCTGCTTTCAATCTTTCCCAGTATCAGGGTCTTTTCCAATGAGTCAGTTCTTCGTATCAGGTGGCCAAAGTATTGGAGTTTCAGCTTTAGCATCAGTCCTTCCAATGAATATTCAGGACGGATTTCTTTTAGGATGAACTGGTTGGATCTTCTTGCAGTCCAAAGGACTCTCAAGAGTCTTTTCCAACACCACAGTTCAAAAGCATCAGTTCTTTGGTGCTCTGCTTTCTTTATAGTCCAACTCTTACATCCATACATGACTACTGGAAAAACCATAGCTTTGACTAGATGGACCTTTGTTGGCAAAGTAATGTCTCTGCTTCTTAATATGCTATCTAGGTTGGTCATAACTTTTCTTCCAAGAAGTAAGCATCTTTTAATTTCATGACTGCAGTCACCATCTGCAGTGATTTTGGAGCCCCAAAAAGCAAAGTCTGTCACTGTTTCCACTGTTTCCCCATCTATCTGCCATAAAGTGATGGGACTGGATGCCATGATCTTAGTTTTCTGAATGTTGAGTTTTAAGCCACCTTTTTCACTCTCCTCTTTCACTTTCATCATGAGGCTTTTTAGTTCTTCATTTTCTGCCATAAGGGTGGTGTCATCTGCATATCTGAGTTTATTGATATTTCTTCCAGAAATATTGATTCCAGCTTGTGCTTCATCCAGCCCAGCATTTCTCATGATGTACTCTGCATATAAGTTAAATAATCAGGGTAACAATATACAGCCTTGACGTACTCCTTTTCCTATTTGGAACCAGTCTTGTTGTTCCATGTCCAATTCTAACTGTTACTTCCTGACCTGCATACAGATTTCTCAAGAGGCAGGTCAGGTGGTCTGGTATTCCCATCTCTTGAAGAATTTTCCATAGTTTGTTGTGATCCACACAGTCGAAGGTTTTGGCATAGTCAATAAAGCAGAAATAGATGTTTTTCTGGAACTCTCTTGCTTTTTCGATGATCTAACGGATGTTGGCAATTTGATCTCTGTTCCTCTGCCTTTTCTAAAACCAGCTTGAACATCTGGAAGTTCATGGTTCATGTACTGTTGAAGCCTGGCTTGGAGAATTTTGAGCACTACTTTCCTAGCGTGTGAGATGAATGCATTTGTGCAGTAGTTTGAGCATTCTTTGGCATTGCCTTTCTTTGGGATTGGAATGAACTGACCTTTTCCAGGCCTGTGGCCACTGCTGAGTTTTCCAAATTTGCTGGCATACTGAGTGCAGCATTTTAGCAGCAGCATCTTTTAGGATTTGAAAAAGCTCAACTGGAATTCCATCACCTCCACTAGCTTTGTTCATACTGACGCTTAAGGCCCACTTGACTTCACATTCCAGGATGTCTGGCTCTGGCTACGCGGCACTGAAGTAGCTGTGAGAGATATCCCACATCCAAAGGAGAAGCCCTGGCAAGATGGTAGGTGCTGGAGCAGGAGCTGCGCAGTGCTGGAGTGACTTTGAGGGGATACACCACGTCCAAAGGCAAAAGAGACGCCCCAGCAAGATGGTAGAGGGGCAAATTTGAGTTTAAAATCAAACCCCATTCCCACCAGAGATGCTCAGGGTGCTCAAACAAACCTTGTGCACACCAGGACCCAGAGACCCCATAGAGACTGAGACAGAACTGTGTTTGAGTCTCTCCTGTGGAGGTATGGGTCAGCAGCGGCCTGCCGCAGGGGCAGGGCTCTGGGTGCCGCAGACCTGGGTATGGCATAAGCCCTCTTGGAGGAGGTCGCCATTAACCCCACCATAGAGCATCAGGATAATTCCAATACAATGAACACAGCCATCCATCATGCACTGCTACATTCAGGGAAGTCCTGAGCAGGGGTGGAGGCAAGTGTTTCAAGGACCCCGAGCCTGTGCAGTCTGGCCTGGTGAGGGGTGCTGGACCCTCTGCAGGCCTCCTCATGCCAAGGCCTGGGGACTTAGGGGCCAGAGTGCTGGCCAGCCTTCCCAATGCTCCACTTGTTTGACTAGTCACTCACTCACTCATGCAACCAGTATTTGTGCTGTGCCTCTTGTTACCCAATGCTGCTCTGGGGCCAGGGCTGAAAAAGGACAAAAATCACTGCCCAATGGAGCCAACAGCCTAAGGCAGCAAGTGAGACAAGAAGTAAGAATAACAAACCCTCTTGCTGTGTGCCAGTCACTGATCTCACTGCTTTCATATTTCATTTGCACCACTCTGTGTTGTTTGCTGTTTTAGTCACCAAGTTGTGTCCGACTCTTTGAGACCCCATGGACTGCAGCCCACCAGTCTCCTCTCTCCATGGAATTTCCCAGGCAAGAAAACTGGAGTGGATTGCCATTTCCTTCTCCAGGGGATCTCCCCAACCCAGGAATTGAACCCACATCTCCTTCATCAGGTAAACAGCCAACAGGGCAGCCTGCCCACCTATGAAGTAGGCACTATTGTTAAGTACAATTTACATACAAGAAAAGTGAGGCACAGACAGGTCACGTCACCTCCCCAAGATCAGCAGCCAGGAAGTGGAGGAGTCCTGGATTTGAACAGAGCCCAAGCTTTGGGTGATCACTCTCCACAAAATAAATGTCAGTTATATGTCACCGTAGGAGGTGATAAGTTCAGTAGGAAAGAAAATACAGGGAAGCAGGATAGGAAGTGCTAGGGGGTATGTGTGGGAGAGAGTGGTTTGCGGTTTTAATGATAGGGGTCAGGAACATCCTCATCATGAAGGGGACACTAGAAAAGACTTGAAGGAAGTGAGGAAGTGAGTTATACAGACATCTGGTGGTGGGGAGAACATTCTGAGGAGCAGATAGTGAGTGCGAAGGCCATGACGGGGAGTAAAGATTCTGCACCCCATTTCAGCATGGGAGAGTGAGGGCTTTCCACACCACCCAGCAATTCCCTGACACCAGCTCAGTCTTGTAAAATTCAACTCAAACCTGACACTATCTCTGCAGAGAGAGCCACAGAATCCATAGGCTAAAGGTTCAGTTCTACAAGACTCCTCTCCCCGCACAACCTCAGACCCCATTCATAAAACCAGCTTGTCTCCTATGCTTCTTCTGACCTATAGACAGGAGATTCCAACGACTCCTTCACTGGGTTTGATTAATTTGCTAAAGCAACTCACAAAACCCTGAGAAACATTTTTAGTTCCTGGATTATTGGTTTATTATAAAAGCCTGTAACTCAGAAACAGCCAGTTGAAAGAGATGCACATGGCAAGGTGTAAAGAAAGGTTGCCAAGCTTCCATGCCTTCTCCTAGGGTACCATTCCCCTGAACTCCATGTATTCACAACCAGAAGCTTTCTGAGCCCATCCTTGTGGGTTTTCATGGAGGCTTCATTCTATAGACATGACTGATTAAATCCCTGGCCATTGGCAACTGATTCAACCTCCAGCTTCTCTCCCCTCTGCAGAAGTCAGGGGTGGGATTGCAGGTCCCAACCTTCCAATCATGAGATTGACTCTCCTGGTAACCAGCTTCCACCCTTAGGTGGGATACAAAAGTCATCTTATTAACAAAACAAGAGACACCTTTATGACTCCCATCACAGGCAATTCCAAGAGTTTTAGGGATTCTGTGCCAGAAATGGGCCAAGGACCAAATATACATTTCCTATTATAAGTCACGACGTCACAGGGAGCCTGCCTGGAGTGTGCAGCAGCTGCAGCGCAGGGAGAAGGAAAGTGAAGGAGTTGAGACAGAGGTAAGGGGCTGGGAAATCACACCACACAGGGCTGGTGAAGGCATGACAGGGGCCTGGGATACTTTCTGAGTGGCGGGAGTTGTGGAAGCCATTATCAGTCAGTCAGTCAGTCATGTCCAACTCTGAGATCCCATGGACTGTAGCCCACCAGGCTCCTGTCCATGGAATTTTCCAGGCAAGAATACTGGACTGGGTTGCCAGGGGATTTTCCCAACCCAGGCATCAAATCTATGTCTCTTGCATCCCCTGTATTGGCAGGTGGATTCTTTACCACTAGTGCCACCTGGGAAGGCCGGGAGCCATAATGCTTTCTGACATATATTTCCCGTCTGTCCCCTTCTGGCCTCAGGATTACTCTTCCTTGTCCCTCTGAAGCTGTGTGTGGCCTTGTGCCTTTCTCAGTCAACAGAATGGGAGCGGAAGTGATGTGGTCACTTTCAGATAGAAACTTTGAATAAGAAGTAAGCTTTCTTGGGTTAAGCCACTCAGATTTTGGTGTTGTTACCTCAGTATAATCTAACCCAAACTGATGAGTACAGATTCCAAGAGGGAAGACCTATTCTGGCAGGATCACTCTGGCCACAGCTGATATTCAGAGACAGGTTGGAAGCAGAGAAAGCAGTTAAGGGAGCATTGTATCACCAGATGAGAGATGCAGATGATGGTCAACCAATTACCAGTAATATTGGAAATAATGAAAAGTGAGCAGATGCCAGATACATGCCATTGAACCATCAGAATTTGCTAATGAATTTGATACTAGCGGAGAGAAAGAAAGTTGAAGATGACCCCAGGGTTTATGGTATGGTCAACTAGAAGGACAAAAAAAAAACCCTCAACCCTCCAAACCAACCCCTTTGTGCAACACACACACGTTTCAAAAAAGAACTCTATTTTTCTTTCGGCAGGCAGATGCCTGAAATTTCACTATTAAAGAGTCATTCTTCTTGGATAAGCTTTTCCCTTTCCAGGCAGTTTATTTCAAAATGAAAATATCCACTAGAGAGGTTCTTTAATGTGGATGGGTTTATTTTAGCAACTCAGAGACACCCTTGAAATCATCTAGTCCAAGCCTCTTATTTCATTTGAAAAAAACAGAGGTCCAAAGAAGTAAATGATCTTGCCCAAGGTCATGTAGAAAATTAGAATCCAGCTGAGACCTGAAGAGAAGGACTCCTGATTCATAGCTCATTGCTTTCTCCTCTGCCTCTTGTCCAGGCTGAGTATGGGGCTTCTGGCTATGTATGCACTTTGGGGGGATACAGGGAGGAGAGCCAGTGGCTCTTTCACTATTCTGTGTGGACCAGTCCTGAGCAGGACTCAAGAGCATCTTCCTTCAAGGTTGAGAATCTTTCCGTCACATTAACCTTGACTTTACTGGTACTGAGGCAAAGCCCATACCTGAGAAGAAAAAGTATTAAAAGGAACTGAAAAGAATACATCCTGTTCAACTCTGCCTGTGAGTGTGTCTGACAATTAGCAAGCATGGAGCACGTTCAAGTCCCTTCTTCCCTCTGTCTTGTTTGCTGTTTTCCTGCCCTGCCAGCTTTGTGCCACTCTTCTTACAAAGCATTCTTTGCGCGGCTCCCCCTGGGTCGGGCACAGCTAAAAACAGACAGCGCCAACACTCCTCTTGGTATCCTGGCACATTGCATCCTGGCACGCTAACTAGAATCATTTGATGCTGCATTTTTATGTCAGGCTTTAAATCTGCAATGTGCCTGACTATAATTTTTATTAGATTTTTATTATTAGTTGTACCTTTTAAAACAGCTATTTGAAACCGTTACCACCGAAACTCTTCCCTGACTTTGGCAAATCTTGGACCATGGCCATTTTTGGTGACTTCTGTCTTAGATCCAGCCCAGGGTCTAAGGAAGCCAAACCACCTTTTTAGGTAGTTAGTGAAATCAGCCATTTCCCACGTGTGGCAGAGTGGTGAGAGTCAACAGGCAGGATTGGACCAGAATCTCTGCTTCTAAGAAGAAAGTAAAGAATAACACACACACACAAAGAATAACCCAAAAAGAAAAACATGGCAAAAGAGATTCACAGCTTTAGAGGCCAAATAGCAACTCTCAGAGCCACTGGCAGTCAAGGGACAGCTTGTAATGTTTATCAGGTCCCAGTATTGAAAAAATGTGTAGAATAAACTGAAATCATGTTAACTTTTCCTTCTGAAGTTTAAATGAATATCTGTATTATACAAAAGTGCCGAAAAGTATATCAAAGCCTATAAAAATAAGGCTAACTAAGACAGTGTTTCCAATGATTTTGCTTTCAATGGAAAAGAAATGTCCCCATAAAAAGGCATAATTTGTGCCTCATTCTTCTGTTGAGCGATCTACAAACACTGCACTTGACATCCTGGATAAACTTCCCTTTCTTCCAAGCAAACCAATTTTGTCTTTCCCTGCACTCATGCAAGAAGTTTGGAAAGATTACTAAAGCCACACTTGGAACAATGTGACATTGTGTGCTGCTCCTGGACACAGGGCCTGTTTCATATATTAACTGCTTTCTAAACTCCACTAATGACAATGCCATATGTGCTGTCTTCAGTTTTTACGCCCATTTATACCTTTATTCTCCCTCAGCAGACCCCAGCTGTTATTAAAGAACAGTATTTAAGTCCCATCACAATAAAGATTTCTCAATAAGAAATGATCCCAAACAGTGGCCCGTTTCTTGGAATAATTTTACCAAATTCAATTTGGTACAGTGTATACTCAGATCTGCCAATGGATGCAGAAATTAAAAAAAAAAAAAAAGCTGAATACCTGATCTCAGAAGGCTTGCTGTTTGAAGTGACAAGATTCCAACATAACCTCTTGAACTCAATTCTGATGGGACCACATATAGAATTCCAAATGGGAATGATGGCTTGGTCCTATAGAGATTTTAATGGGTTGTTTTTATTTCCACTCCTGCCACTTTTTGTTCTAGGCCTTGATGGATCCTAGGTTCCATCACAAGGATAAGATAACTTCAGCAACTGCCATTCCTGTGACAACAGAGTCTTTTCCAAGGGGGTTCAGGAGGACTTCTTAACCACACAATCACCTTACCCACACAATCACCTTACCGGCACAATCACCTTACCCGCACAATCACCTTACCAGCACGATCAGGCCTGACAGTGTGATACTGGTATTGACACTAGGTGGCTTAAGGAAGATTTACCTGGACCAAAGTACACATCAGAGGCAGAGTTTAAACCAGCTGTTTGCTCATCCTAAGAACTTGGTAGCAAAGTAGCTCCTTATTTCATCTCAATCCAGAGGGACGACATCACACATAAGATCTTTTCTTCCTAGGCCTCTTGGGCAAGCATTTTTCCCCTCACCACAAAATGCTTTTCTTTTTTTAAAAAAAAAAAAAAAAAATGAACTTGCTGCTCCAAACCGGCTTGGTATCTGGCTCTGGGTCCAGAACTTGAGGCTAAATGGTGAGGTTGCAATGTGTTTCTGGATTCTGTGGTTTCAGAGTTACTCTTTCCAAACCAGGGTGGGCTCTCTGAACAACGGTCAAGTTGGCGCACTCCGCATCTCCCTGCTTTGTCACCCCAGCTTCATCTGGGTAGAAGGAAATGTGTCTGCAGAAGCAATGATTCCCTTCACTGAGCACTCATCCTGTGCCAACAAACATCCCCAAGTGCTTTCCCTCCATTGTCTGGTTTAAACCTCCCAGTGTTCCCCTACACCCACCAGATCTTCCTCCCCCAGAGGGCATCTCCCTCCTCTGAGAAGTCTGATGCTCAGAGAGGTTAAGTAACCTGCCCAAAGTCACAACGGTAGTAAGTGATTGAGGTAACCTGGACTTCATCCTAAGATAAAGGAATTTTGAAGGTCACAGGCCCAACTCTCATGCCAATACAGTCTTCTATCAAACATCAATCACATGCTTTATGCTACCTAACACAAACACAAGCTACTTTCCCAAAAAGACAAAGAAGAAAATTTCTTAGAGAACTATCTAACTCAGCTTCAGCTAAGGTCTTCCCAGTCCTCCCATGACATCCTGTAAGCCCAGGACTGACTTTCTCCCTCGGGCTGGGACTTGAAATCCTGACAGGCAGCAGGATGTATACCTGCTCAGTAGGGCTGCAGAAGCCTGTCTGTCAGGAAAACGCCTTTCCCTCCTGCACTTCCTTCTTATTTAAAGCAACATTTTGAAAGTAAAATTAACCAGTGTGTAGCATAAACAGTACAACAATAGCTGTGATTAATCTGTCGGAGATGGTATAATGTGATGCTAATAGGAAGAAATAAACTCCTGCTGAAGATCAAAGTCAGCTCTGCACATGGAGAACTTTTAAAATTAGAATGCCAATAAATGAATCTCCATCCTGGGGAAAAAAAAAAAAAAAAGAGCTCTGCAGGCTGGCAGAATGAGGGAGGAAAGACTGCCCGGGGAAGCAGGAACCCTGAAGAAGAAAAGTTCCGGTCTGCAGCCCGGCCTCTTGTCCTCTAGTATCTGGCAGCCCCTCTTTCTCTAACTTTGTGATGGTCACTCAAACCTCTCCCAGGCCTCCCATGTACTGTTACAATCCATCCAGCTCAGCCAGGGCATGTAGGAGCAGCGCGGGGCGTGTCTGCATGGAGTGTGTATGCACGCAGGAGTGGAGGAGGGGGGATGCACCCAAGTCTGCGTTGAGCACCCACCTAACAGAGCTCCTCCTGTGCCTTATCATAGGTCCTACAGGGTCTCCCAGGTGGCGCTAGTGGTAAAGAACACGCCTGCCAATGCTGGAGACCTAAGAGACAAAGGGTGATCCCTGGATCGAGAAGATCCCCCGGAGGAAGGCATGGCAACCCACTCCAGCATCCTTGCCTAGAGAATCCCATGGACAGAGGAGCCCAGAGGGCTACGGTCCACAGGGTCGCAAAGAGTCTGACACCAGTGAAATATCTTAGCATACACGTGAGTGTTAAGTTACAAGTGAAGAAACTGGAACTGTGAGCCCAGATCCTTCAGGTTCTGAAGCCCAGGGGATTTTTTGTGTGTGTGCTTCTCTTTGGGAAAAGTATAAGCTAATAAAGAAACTGTGATGATGCATGTTCCACTTACATCCATGGAATGGCAAATGAAGAATTGAGGAGCATGCAGTAAACAAGCAGTTAAACAACAATGAAAAATGGAGTGCCTACTGTGTGCAGGCAGAGGTTAGGTGCTGAGGATGGCATGGCCCTTGCTACTCTTGAGAGAAGCTTGCTGGGAGAGAAAGAAGGGAGACTGACAGGCAGACAGGCCTTTATAATCCAGTGCAGAGCTGCAGAGCCGCAATCAGAGGGGATGAGGGGGCCACAGAGAAGGAACCTACGCAAGACTTGGGGAGTCAGACTGTCTCCAAGTCACGTCTGCGCTGAGACCTTGGAGACAAGGCAGGGTCAGCTTAGTGAAGGTGACACAGAGCAGGAAAATGTCCCAGGAAGAGGAAAGAGCATGTGCAAAGGCCCAGAGAAGTATGATCCATGGATGCCTATACAATATCTCCATGAACAAATATGAAATTATTTCAGCTCCCCCCACCCCAGACCTTGGGTCCCCTCAAGTATCCCCTTCACCCAATTTACAAGTTAGCTCTGCCATGTTCTGAGCCGGCTCTGTTGCCCACTAGAATGCAGATACCCCTGAGAGAACCAATGGATTTTAATCCATTTCAGCTCAGGGCTGGTGACTGTCCCAGGCCATTTCCTGAGAGTAGAAATGGACACCTAAGTATGACTGCTGGTCCCCCAAAGGGAGGCAGTGTGGGGCTGCTGGGGCTTGCAGGCAGCCCGGACCTGGGTTTCGGTTTCCCCTGAAATGGTGGGATTCCCCGCCCCCATCAGGTAACCTGGAGCCAGCCAATCAACATGCGCCTAGCAAGAAAAAGGGAACCTATCAGGGGAAAGCTGAAAAGCCCGCGAACGCCCAAGTTTGAAAAAAGCCGGCGAAGGTTTGGCCCAATAAGATTACTTTGCAAACATGCAACCAATCTGCTTAAGCCAGCTACCAACTGCTTATGCACACCTTATAAATTGGGTAACAGCTTGAGCTCAGCGCTCTCTGACCCCGTACCACTGCGTTGGACGCGCGGCGGGAGCCCTGACTTGAGTCAGCAATAAACTTCCCTTTTTTTGCGAGTTGCATTGTCTTGGAAGCCTTCTCTCTTCCTGCTCGGGGATTCAGACATCGGGCATAACAGGCAGGTTTTGCCAGGGTCACAGTCTGGCAAACATGAAGTCCTGCTGCCACCAAAACTCTTGTCATAAAGGTGCTACCAGCAAAGGTGATGTGTGTCCCCACCTGCTGCATCTCAACATCACAATGTTGCAGGAAGGGGGACCCCTTCCAGGGTCCCAAACTGGGCTCTTGTCTAACACTCGGAAATGAATTGTCCAAGGAGACACATGTGCTGACAAAGCAAGAGATTTTATTGGGAAGGGCACCCAGGTGGAGAGTAGTAGGTGAGGGAACCCAGGAGAACTGCTCTGCCATCTTGGGTTTTATGGTGATGGGATCAGTTTCTGGGTGGTCTTTGGCCAATCATTCTAATTCAGAGTCTTTCCTGGTGGAGCATACATCTCTCAGCCAAGATGGATGCTAGCGAGAGGGATTCTGGGAAGTGGAAGGACAGGCAGTGTCTCCTCTCAACCTTTCCCTAACTCTTCCAGCTGGTGGTGGCTTACTAGTTCCATAAGCCTTATCAGGATCTCCTGTCATAAAACAACTCATGCAAATGGTTACTATGGTGCCTGGCCAGGGTGGGCGGTTTCAATCAGTGTGCTTCCCCTAACAACAACAGGAACTCCCCGTCACTCCCACACTGCCACTCACTTAGCAGGAATACAGTCCAGGACTGAGTGTCTAAGGGAGCGAGACCAGGGTTATGGGGGAATTAAACTGTTAAACGAGCCAGCACACCTGAGTGGTCTACGGTTTTCTTAGCTTCTACCAGACCGACAAAAACGACTTGAAATACTTAAGTTTTGTTTTCTTTAAGGATTTTCCAAAATACTAGTCAGTAAGGTGCAACGGATTACTCCAATACTTGGGCCACCTGAAGCAAACAGCCAGTTCAGTGGAAAAGACCCTGATGCAGAGAAAAACTGAGAGCAAAAGGAGAAGAGGGTGGCCGAGGATGAGATGGTTGGATAGCATTACTGATTCAATGGACATGAACTTGGGCAAACTCCAGGAGATGGTGAGGGGCAGGGAGGCCTGGTGTGCAGCAGTCCATGGGGTCACAGAGTCAGACATGACTTAACAGCAAAAAGGTACAAGGATGAGGGCATGGATTTTGGAACCCACAAACTAGGTGTGTGACCTCAATCTGGTTATTTAAACTCTCTGAATTTCAACTGATTCATTCAATAATATGCATTTGTTGAGGATCTACTATATTCTAGGTGTTATGAGGAGTACTAGGCTCTGACAGTTCCTAAGATTTTATAGTTTAGTGGGGATGGTAGACTACTGCCTATTATGTGAATGTAACAAGGATGGGCACATATACTTTCTTCTCCACTCCCAGTATTCGACTTCCCCCTGTTCTTCCAGAGGCATGTGGTTTTCATAGGAGACTTTTGGGATTGTTGCAGAAAGGATGCAAAGAGAAAGAAAAAGCCAATATTCAGCTTTCCATCCAGAATAGGATGTTTGAGTCCACAGCAAAACAATGGTTTTGAAAGCCAAGCATTCTCAGAATCAAAAAGGAGGGGTGAGGGAGCTTTCTGAATTCCTTAAGCTCCATTAAAATATCAAAAGCCAGACTTGGAGCTCTAGATCCTAGCGTTTCACTGTAGGCCTAAGGTGTGGAGAGCCCAGGGTGTGACCTGAGAGGAGACTGGCTGAGGGAAGAAGGAGGACACAGATTTTGCCTTCAGCCCCGCAGAGGAGAGTGGGCAGGGGAAAGACAAGCCAGGCAGGTGACCACTGGCCAGGGTCCTCATTCTCCCTTCTTCTTGGGCCTACCCCAAAGGGTAGGATGAGTATTACAGAAAGGGGTAGGAGAGAACCAGAGAATACTGGAGCATGTGGCCTACTTCCCTGGGTTCAGGCCTCTGGGAGATCCCCCAGGTTTGTTTTGGCGCCAAAACAGCAGAGAAATGAGAGTATGGCATTGAGGGTGGGGAGTCCTCAGTAGAGACTTTGAGATAATGCCTCTGGCTCCCTTCAGCCTGCGTCCAGGGTGCAGAGATGGCCACTTTCCTGACATCTTTCCTGACCTCCAGACTTCTGTGTTGCACATATGCCCCTAAATGTTCCATAGGTCCCCCCCCCGCAAAATCCTAAACTGAAGATCTCAGCTTCCTAGCCTACCCACAGGCTCCAAAATTAACACCATCTCTATAGTTGGCACAAACATTTATTTGGTCAGGCAAATCGGAAAGCCAGGGGACATCCAGGAGACCCCTTTCTCTCCCTTTCCCCCTCATCCAACCACTCCCACATTCTGGCAACCTTATTTTTGCATTTATTTTGAATGTGTCTCCTCTCTACACTTAGTTCCTAGTAACAGCCTAGGCCATCACTGTCACTGTTCACTTGCACGTGAACTTTAGTTTCACTCCAAGTAGAGCAAACTGGGAGGAGAGAGTGGAAGACATTGGAGCATCAGGTTAACACTGTGTATGCAGCACAAGGTACTGGTGCTGCATACACATTGGGTACCCCCCAAGGTACCCCAAGTGCCTCAGATCTCACTATCCAGGTGCGTGCTGATGGCCTTTCTTCTACAAGCAGCTGGGGGCTTTCTCTGGCCGCAGACGCATGTTCAGATGAGAACAAGAGGCAGACTACTAGTGGTGGGGGACTATTCTCCCCTCTCCCCAAATAGCCTTCGAACAACTTTGAATGGGGGTTGGAGGATAAATACCCTAGCTCCTTCCCTCCTCAAGAGAGGTGACATTGAGGATGACCATTTTGCTTGAGAATGACTGTACCCCCAGGTGATCCACACCCTCCTTGACCTCACCTGTGACTCCTCCGGCTTCATCTCCTGCCACTTTGTGCCCCATTAATTTTGAACTGGCTGCAGTGTCCTGAATGTACCACACTGTTCCTGCACACCTTAGTTCAAGTTTTCCCTCTGTCTGCAATGGGGTGTTTCCCAATCTTCTTCCCTAGCTCTTACTCATACCTCAGCTAAGCCCATTTACATATATTTAAGCATTTGTCATGTGCAATACAGAGTGCCTCAGAAGTACCTAGGAAGGGCACTCAGTCTTTGCTTAGGGGGTCAAGGAAAGCACCCCATTAGAAGTATCATCTAAGATTCAAAGAGGTCAGTCTCAAAGGAATCGAATAGAAAGGGGCAAGATGGAACTGGGGGAGTGATGGGTTTTTGAAGCACTGAAAAAGGAATATGGGGCCCAGAGATGCCAGCACAGCTTGTTAAATGAACTGAAAAAAAGTTCACCAAGGCTGGAGCTGTAGGAAAGAAAAGGAAGCTGCAGGAGGGGGAGATGAAGAGGCATGAGAGGCCGGATGACACAGGGCTTTAAGGAACAGAGAATTTATGTTACTGCAATGGATGATAATGAAGAGACTCTGAAGCTCCTAGCTGGTCAAATGCTTCATTCCCAGAGCTTCCATATCTTCCCTGGGCTGTATCTTATCAGTTTACACATCTGCTTTCCCACAGGATAGCGGGTTCCTGTGCGGCAGGAAACACTTCTCCATGACCTCTGTTTTCTTGTCCCTCACACAGATTCTGCCCCAGGACAGGACTGTAAGAAGCTCACTGAGTTGGGCCACTGAGGTGACAGAGAGCCACCCAGCCCAGACTCCTCCACGGGAGCATCACAAAGAAGGCGTGAGGCCCCGGCCTTAGCATCACGGATCCTAACTGTCAACACGGCACCACGTGGCAGGAAAGAGCAGCCGGAACGCTCTACAGACAGACTTTGGAAGGCGCCACCGCAGAGTATCTCTGCAGTGACCCCAACAGAAATGCCCGACACCCAGGCTGGTGGGGGCTGAAGAGTGAAGACCCGGGCGTGGGCTCCAGTGCAGCACAAGACGTGGGGGGGCTCCTGAGGAGAACTGAGGACTCACCCTGGTGGGTGGGGAGCGGGAGAGCCTCAGAGGGCTCTGAATACAACACCCACGAGGAGGAGATCTGGCTGGACTGCGTGGCGGCCGTCAGGTCATTGAAAGCCCTTCTGGGGACAGAGCTGGACCATCTGCGAAGTTGGAGTCTCACAGTTGTTTGCATCAGAAGAGCAGAAGGGAGACTCCAGTCCCCTAGGAGACTCGCTCGACCTGCACCTGAAGAGGTCACTGCCTGCTACATCGTGGCTGATTTCTATGTCTGTCTCACACTCCTTTCCAAATCAGGCTCAACCAAGTGACAATTTTATTTTTATGAGCCTGGAATATAATGTATATTAAATAACTATTTAATAAGGCCTTCCCTAGTGGCTCAGGGGTAAAGAATCCGCCTGCCAATGTAGGAGATGTGGGTTTGATCCCTGGATTGAGAAGATCCCCTGGAGAAGGAAATGGCAACCCACTCAAGCATTCTTGCCTGGGAAATTTCATGGACAGAGGAGCCTGGGGAGGGCTGCAGTCCATGGGGTCACAAAGAGTCAGATAGGACTTAGACATGACTAAACAACAACAACAAAAGTGGGTGAAGCAACTTACTAGCATTTAAGTTCCACGCAATTAGAGGCTATTTTGTTTACTTGCTTAATCTCTGGCCCCTAAAACAAGACTGGCCCATTGTAGGTGTTCAGAAATTACTTATTTAATATATTTAACTCTATAACTACAAGTTATTATACTTATGGCTCAAAGAGGATAGATCTTTCTCCCAAGGTTGGGCCACCTTAGAGAAATGAAATCTTCCTAGTTGCAAGCTGGTGGCTTTCCTGGGCTGCGGTGCCCCCAATGGAGAAGAGCTGAACTGCTCTGAGCCCAGCTAGGCTCTCTGACTGGTTCCAAGGATGAGATCCGTGGGGCTGCTGCAGCTTGAGTTAAGAACAAAGACTTTGGATGGGCGTGCTGAGGGGGCTGGGGGGATGGCTGCAAAACCCTTGCCAGTGTCAGTATATACGGTCTAAAACAAGAACCCGGGGAACACCTGGCACGTAGGGACACTCAGTGTCAGTGACTGAAGGGCGTGCGTGAGAGGTCAGAGTTGAAGAAGGGGGTGGAATCATAAAACGAGGAGGGGACCCCTGCAAGAATGAGCGTGGGGAAGAAAGTAAAGTCATGGACTAAGCCTTGGGAGGCAAGTTGCATTTCGAGGGCAAACAGAGAAATCAGAGAGCTAGATGGCAAGCCAGGATGTCGTCACAAGAGCCTGGAAAAGAAAATGTTAGATGCCGGAGGTCATTGGAGAAGCCAAGGACTGGCATAGTCGGCTGAGCCTGGCCAAAAGGCGGAAGAGGCATGGCGTTTAACAGCAAGCGCAGCACAGGCTTGGGCACATCTCTGCTCAGCCATTGACTTAGGCCAAGCCAAAGAAGTACCTCCTAGGTCTTCAGCTTCCTTATCTACAAATGGAAGATGCTTACTGATTCCGGCCTGGGTTCAGGCCTGAAACACGGATGCGCTCAATCAACACTGCCATCATGATATTGGTGGCGGGGTGGTTATTGCACCTGTGACCTTGAAGAAGACAATATCAGCTCAGTAGGGGGAGGGGAGAGGGAAGAAGATGGGAACCAGACTGCAGGGAGTTAACGGGAGCCAGGGAAATGGTGAGTGTCGATGACTTCACTGAGGAATTTGGTAGTAAAAGGAAGTTGAGAAATCCAGTGATTCTGCCGCAGAAGGGCCAGTTGTTTCTTTAAAAGAGAATAGGCAAGTGAGTGTTCACAAGCAAAAGTGGAGACCTTGGAGATGGAGAAAGTGAAGAGATCAGAGAGGAAGAAAGGAGATATCAAAGAAGAGGTAGACAATAGTCCTCCAGAGGAGATAAGGGAGCTCCTCCCACCTGCAGTGTTCTCTGCTCCTTTATCAGCCTCCCCACTCCACGCAGGGTCGGGAGGTCTTTTCCTCAGCCAGAAAGTGTGATATCAAGAAGACTTGCCTAGAAGTCAAAAGACCTGAGTTATGGTCCTGACCCCAGTTGTTTGTACTTTGTCTACACCCTAGTTCTTCTGAAACGTGTCCTCCTTCTGCATAAATGAGGTGGCTAGAGCGATCATCTCCATGATTCTGTAACTGTGTCATCTCACTCAGCATTATAAGATGTTTCCTCTTCTGAAGTGTTTCTCCACTGATCAGCAGGAAGGGGAAAAAGATCTTTGAACTGAAGCTATCACTTCCTCCAGCGGTTGGGATAATATTTCTGTTTCACCCGTATTGCGAGCAGATCCAGTGATTCCATCAGTGCTATAGATCACTGATCAGCCTCCTGGTGTTTTAAATAGCATATGCACTTTGTCCTGGCCTTCTGGAATGAAGCAAGGGAGAGACAGGAGCTTTGTGCTAGGCTGAGTGTTGCTGTTGACAAGGCACTCAATGGCTGCAGGCTTCTGCATCCTCAGAAATAACAACAATTACTGTGCACGCCACAATCTGTCCTCCGAGGCAGCAAACGCATCAGCTGCTAGTTATTTTGATACCCTGGATAAAAAGCTTTCGAGAAAATCTAGTACAGAAAACATTCTTATCCTCTGCTTGTCTGCACCATTCCTTCTGCCTGCTGCCCTCTCAGCTGTTTGCATTCCTATAAATGTAGCTGGTCCAGGCTTCAAGGTCCTTGTCTCAGTGGCCAGGAGGAAGTTGTTTCTGTTTGGATCCTCATGAAAGTGGAAGAAGCAAGAGAAGAGACATCTGGTTCTGTGTCTGGGTGCCAAGGCCAGTCTGACCTGGAATCTGCTGGGAACCAATGCAGTGCGGATGCGCTGACAGCCGCAAGTGGCTATGAGCATTGCAGGCTTCAAAAAGCATTCACTGAACACCTACTGTGTGCCAGGCCTGGTGCCAGGACCAGGAGAGATGGTGATGAACACAGCCAGGATCTAATAACCAGCCCCCACAAGAACACGAGTGTCACGGTCCAGCCCCGGCAGGACCAGGAATACCCAAGAGATGAGTGGTGTTGGCGAGGAAGAAGACAGACAGACACACATACACAGAAGGTTGCATAGAAGAGGTAGCTTTTTTAAAAAATTATTTTTAGGATAGCTCAGTTTTTATAGAATGAGCGTTACCTCCCCCTAAAGTCACCACATATTGCATCAGATATTGGTTTTGTGCTTCCGTCAATATTTTTTCCCCCATGTTTTTCCCCTATGCATTCATCTAGAACGTTCCCGATAACAGAGTTTTTTCTTAAATGTCCCGTACATAGTCTTCTTACCTCAATGGCCTAACATTTTCACTCTAACAAAAACAATGTTCCATAGATTCCAGATATAGTATGAATTCTTTGGGTAATAAAACAATACATGGGAAGGGTCACAGTAACATGTTTGATGTTTCTGAGAATAGTACCATGAGAAAACCCTGATATTTTTCTTTACCTGAAACCACAAAATCTCAATTTACAATGATTAACTATTAAACAGCAAAACCACCTCTAAAGCAGCAAAGCACCTCTATTAATAGTGAGGTATTGGCAGTGAAGCTGGTTAATATAAATCTTCTAATGAAATCCTATGTACCCCATTTCCTAACTCTACAAAAATACCCATAATCTCATGTTGTTTAAAGAAAGAGAAACAATGAACAAATAGCAAGGAAATAGCAATGGTGAAAACCCTCTCAACCAAGGAGCAAGTAATCTGAAGCAGTACATCTACTTCTAAATCTAAATGCCCCTACTCTTTTCTGTTCTAGAACATTGTCATCTTTTATGCAAGCAGCCAAACTATGCCTGTGGCCTTTTCTTTTTTGACCTGATGTTTATGGTCGTGTCCTGAGCCAGAGCAATCATGAGCATCTCCAAAAAGGCTTCGACTTTTCCAGAGAGGCCTTATTACTATATATTATATTTCCAAAAATTAATAGAAAGCCCAACAAGAGTAAGACAAAAGGAGGAGAGGGACATACTGGGCCCCCGGGAAAACCTCGAGGGGAAGAGCTGCCTTGCAGGTTCCTTTCTCGTCCCGTGACCTTGTCACGGCCCGGGCACGTCCTGGAGGCTCCCGACACACAAGCTCTTTGATCAGGTACCATGGTCATCTCACAGACTCACACATAGTTGTTGTTCAGCCACTAAATTGTGTCTGACTCTTTTGTGACCCCCATGGCCTGTAGTCTGCCAGTCTCCTCTGTCCATGGGACTTCCCAGGCTAGAATACCAGAGTGGGTTGCCATTTCCTCCTCCAGGGGATCTTCCTGACTCAGGGATCGAACCTGAATCTCCTACTTGGCAGGCAAATTTTTTACTACTGAGCTACCTGGGAAGCCCCTGCACATGGTAGGTGCTCAATAATCAATCTCTGCAATGTGTGTTTGTTATTTACATGTTATAATTTACTCAAGATCCTTAAAACTCATGGACATTTAGGAATGGAAAGGAGTACTTATTAAACCAACATGTGCCATCAGAATAAGATCAACAATTTGGGGAATGGGGTATCCAGGCTTGTATCCTGTTTACATCACTTTTAAATCTCCCTCTTACATTCTACATAAAAAAGAACCACAAGTGCCCCAAAACCTTTTATCCTTCTGGGTGATAACACAAGGATACATACAAAAGGTCTGCATTCAACAACCAAATACTCTGTTATTCTAAAAATTTCAACTTCATCCCTGAATTCTTGGGCAGCGATTATGTAAGGCTTAGGGCTGGCGCTTTCAAACAAGTTTATACCTGACATGATTGATGAATGAATTTGTCCTATTGTCTGGAAATTCCTTTGTGTGACTGACTGATACATTACCTAATGGGTCGCCCTACTCTGATGCCACGTCTACATAAAGGGCCATTCACGGTGGCTCTGGTCACTTACACTCACCTCCTAGGTGTGTTCCTCCAGCAGTTTGTATCTGAACAACTCAAGCGGATAAGCCTTTGCTGGGAAATAACGAGGTCATATCAAAGCTGAAGCTCCCTTCCAAGTCTGAGGCTTTCTTCCTACATCATGCTTCTCAGGTAAATGGGTAAATCTAAGTATGGAGGCAAAGACAAAAACAGAGAGACGAGGTAACCTCAGGTCAGTGTATGTCAAGGGCCAAAGCAGAGCCTCACCTCGTTCAAGGGCCACCTCTGGACTGAGAGCAGGAATCCCCATGCCTCACTACGTCTGGCACCTGTGGGTGACCTTCACACTGATTGCGGTGGCATGGCTTCAGCCATAAAGGGAGACTCTGTCTCTCCCTTTCTCTGTCTCTCTCCTCACATGCCTTCCTCCTTTGTGGTATCAGGCACAGAGTAGGGATTCAGCATTCAATTTGCTCAAGCAAGAACTGAAGAAACATGTCTACAGCTCAACACCAGAGGGGTTGGTGGAATGAATTTCCAAAGACATATGAATCCCCCAGAACACTATTACAATTAATGATGCACATTTAGTGGAAATCTGACTTGGGGGTATTTCTGCCTTGCTAGTATGAGCCATGGGTCAGACACGCCTCCCCCGTCAAGCTCTGACTCCACAGAACCCAAGAAATCTTGGAGGGTAATCCAGGAGATCCCATCCAACAGAAAACACAGATGGTGGAGGAAAAGAAAAATTTGGGTAAGGCTTGGGGTGGGGTGGAAGGCTGTCTTCCTAGGTCTGTTTAGAGTCACAGAACTCTTGCAACATTAATGAAAGCTGCGCACCCTCTATCCAGAAAAATGCAGGCATCACACACAGACAAACATGCCTACAACTTCTGAAGGATCAGGGACTCCAGGAAGGAAGCTTCCTGAGTCAGGGCCTTAAGTGAAGGCTCTGATTCTAGGTCCTGATGCCTAAGTGCTCTGGGCCTTTTCTCTACAGAGGACTTGCCCTTGCCCCTAGGGTTTTTCTAGGGGGATAGGGTTCCCAGGGCCACGGTTCTCAGGGCCTTGTGTCAGAGAAACCTCTGCTCCTTCATCTTGCAGAGCTCCCCTGGCTGCTCTTTTTCTCCCAGGGTGACAGGAGGCGTCCCAGGGTCTCTGGACTTGTGTCTTTTGGCTGCCAGGAGCAGGAGGAGCAGAAGTCTAGGGCAGGGAAGGTGACGTCCGGCGGACACTCCCGCCGGGCTCCAGGCGCTGGCTGCAGGCAATGCTGGAGTCAAGCGTGGGGGAGGTGGGGGGTGCGTGGTCAGCCGAGCAAATCCGCCCACCCCGAGCCTGTCGGCCCGTGGGAGTCGGCAACCAGTACCCCGGCCTCAGAAAATCCCCAGCCAACCGGGTTCTGCGCGCGGCCCCTCCAACCGCGTGCGCTTCCTTTTGACCTCTGGAGGGTTGAACCCCTCCCAGGCCGGGTCCAGTCAGCCTTCCCGGGGCAAGATCTACCAACCTCTCTCGTCCCCAGGAGCCCCCGCTGGCGGGCACCTCCGCCTGGCCAGAGCAGGTGCGGGGCTGGGGCCGGGGAGGGTTGGAGTGGGGGAAATGATTTGGAGTGGGTGACTCAGGGAGGAGGGGCTAAGAATTCAAGAAGCCTGTGTTGAGCAGCTCGGCGCTCGGGCACAGCAGAGAGCGCTGGGAGCCGGAGGGGAGCGCAGCGGTGAGTCAGGCTGCCCCGAGCTCAGCCCGAGAGGGGTGCAGCGCGGGCACGGGCGCGGGCCGGCGTGGCTAGGCTCCCGGGGGGAGAGTATGCAGGGATCGCGGTCTGGCGAGATCTCCGGGCACCACCGTCCCCGAGGTCCCGCGGGCTGAAGTGCGGCGGTGAGAGGAGCGTCCCGAGTGGATGCGGGAGCGCGGGAGCCTCTGCTGGCGGGCGAGTCATGGGGAGCAGCGCTCTCTCAGGTCGTGGAGTTCCCGATCTCCCGATGGATGGTCGGAAGTCCCGGAGGCAACCCTGGCGCCTGCAGTCGCGGCACCGCGGTGCCAGAGACTAGCTCGAGGGTGAGAGGGGGGACAGCGCGCAAGTGAGGGAGAGTACAGGAGCCGGGCGAGAGGGATGCGCGGGCTGTGAGTGCGCGGGGCAGCAAGAGTGGTGGTCTGCACCGCGGAGGGCGAATGTGCGATGTGCGCCCAGTCTCGCGTGTGCTACGCTGCCCCCGGGACGCCGCTCCCAGGTTTGGGGACGAGCCGGGCAGGGGGGTCTGGACTTGGTGCAGCGAGTGGAGCCAGGGTCTCTGGGCTCCTCTGCGGGTCGCTGGAGGGCTGGGAGTCCAGAGTGATGGCCCCAGAGGTTGATAGAGGAAGCCTGCTGGTCAAGGGACTCCATGGAAGGTCCTGCTACATGGGTCACACGCCTCAGCTCCAGCTGTCTGCTGCCAGGTGTAGGAGAAGCTGGCATGAAGGGGTGAGGCGGGCAGCGCCTTAGGTCCGGGAGGCAGACACCCAGAGGAGGGAGAGACAGGACTTGGGGTCAAGGAGCGGCATCTTTGAGCAGTCATAAACAAGCGGCTTCACTCTATCACAACTCTCCTTTTGCTTTACCAAAAAAAAAAAAAAAAAAATTCTGAGATTCTCATGGAAGGTGTTTTCTGCCTGAACTTTCTCTTCTCTAGTGACTTGAGAGATTAAAAAAGAGCGTGCTTGCTAGGCTGGTTTTTCCAAGTTGTTCCAGGTTGGAAGTTGTAACAGTTTGTCGGATAATTTATGGGTGTTTCATGCATTAAAGTGTATTACTGCAAAGCCTTTGGGTGCTATGGGTATTAAGGAAAACTTAGTGCACGTTCCCAGCTGGAAACCAAAATAGGACTCTCCTGGGTATCTCTGCCCCCTCTGTCATCTGAGGCCAATGGAAATCCTGGAGAAAAGGCACTTGATTAATTGTCCTGGCTCCATCCTCTGGGTACACCCACTGCAGTGCCAACCCCCTCCTTCCCCACACATGCATGGCCAGCTGCATTCTTAAATTCAGAAAGGGCAGTGGCAGGCCCACCAGCGTCTTCTCTCCAGGGTCTTCAGATTCTTGAAGCTGTCACTTAAGTCTGCTGAAGGGGACTGTTTCTCCTTCTCAACGTGATGCAGAAGGACAACAGCCGTTGGGCCCTGCCAGCTCTTCTTGCGCAGTGTTTACAATTTCCTATCCAATGTCTGAAACTTTCCCCTTCTGAAGACCCACTGAAGAAAGACTCCATTAGATCTGGAAGGGTCTCTTTTGTGGAGAAGTCATAGGTCAGCCTGGGCAACCCGACTGTCAATCCGCCATGGTCAGTGTTCCCGGACATTGAGGTAACAGAGGACTGGGGTTGGGGGGTGAGTGACAGTGGTCTGGGGTCTCAAGCTGGCCCTGCTGGTGTTGACTCAGAGAGGAAATGAATGTTCCTCAGACTCTGGTCCTTGAAGGGGGTTGAGATTAACATCACATGCCACCAAAATCCTCCCCCAGGCTTTTGCCAACGTTTTTGTGCAGGTGGGGAAAAGGGCAACTTTGAATGGAAAAATGTTAGGAGGCACCAAGGGAAATGGGGAACCAAGGTCTCGGGGACTGGGGACACATGTATTGATAGGACTGTAGGAGTATCTCAGAGGATTTTCTGGCAGCCGCTGGTGCCACACCATCCCTGGACAGCCATCTCACCCTCAAGCTCCCCAGGCCCACTAGAGAATTGGAAAATTGTCTCCACTTGGGGCAGCCATCCTAGTACTAGGGACTTTCCATATCCTTAACCTTTGTCCACGGGTGAGGTTCTCACCTTCTCCTACCTCCCACCACAGATCTCCTCAACCTGGAGGGGCAGAAGGCGCAGGGAGTGAGGCTTCACACTCTCCTCTTCCAGAGAAAAATCTGTGCAGTGGCCAGGAAGGGGGCCCCAGCTGCCGACATCAGCAGGGAGGGTAGGGCATGGCAGGGCAGGGCTGGAGCCCGAGGGAAGTTTCTCATCATTGCTGAGATTAAACTGATGAGAAAATCACACAACTTTCCTTTTAAATGAGTGCTGAGCACTTCGGCTGCACATTCATGGAGTGCCTTATTTCAGTGGCAGTTGCACTGGAGCCACAGAAAAATGACACTCTGCCCTCAGCAGGCGGTGGAAGGCTTGCTGAGGACTCATATAAAGTCTGGATATCTCTGAGCAAACAACCCATGTTCCCAGAGGGTTTCTTTCTTTGACTGGCACCTCTGAACTTGCAAACCATCAACTAAACTGTCAGCTCCTAGGCTCAGTCAGTCCTGAGAAATCAACTCTGTGATGGGCCAGTTTCACAGAACAGCATTCGGTGGCCTCTAGCAAATAAAGGAAGAGGAAAAGACCCTTGCCCAACCCATTGCCAGGGACCTTGCTTTCTGATAGTGGGGAGACGGTTAACATCCAGTCTCCAAATAGTAGCAAAATCGAGATGGCCCTGAGGCAGAAACGCAGCTGGAGAAGCTGAGGCTTTGTGGTCATTGACCTTTAGGCTGGTTATGCATAGGGATGGAATTGTCCTATTGAAGCAGAGATGATAGACCTTGAGCCACAAAATTTAACCAAGACCAGAAGAGTGAAATCATATAATAAAAAAAAGATCTTATGCTTTGTGATTTTTTTATTACTCTTCTATGGGTTAATGTCTTACATGTTTTGCAGGAATTCCTAGAGGTTGTTTTCCTCAAGAGGAATTATACTGAAATGATCTCTTAATATTTCTCTCCTGTATTTTGAGTAAACTTCTTGTGGTAGTTTTTGAGTTGTAAGACAGAAGGGAAAATAGCTTTGTGATCTCGAGTGAGTCACTAAACTTCGCAGCCTTCACTTTCCCAATCTATGGGAGAAGGGTAGTGTATTAATAGTGTTTCTCAATGGGGCTCTTGGCATTTGTGGAAGATTCTTGGTTAAGGGTGCCTTATTTCTGTAATGCTGGAAGTTTAATATTCCTGCCTTATCTACCAAAATGACAGAAATGGTGACAACCCGAAATCCCCTCCCCACCATGAAATAGGCCAAATGCTTATTTAAAGGGTAATACGGCTCCCAGTTGAGAATTCCCTTGGCAATTTCCAATAAGGACCTTTCTTTCAGGCCTTATGGTCGGGCCATCTTCTACTTAATCACTGAATTGGGGTTTCAGAGATCCAGCCCTGGGCTTCATCCTCCAAAAGCCAGTGTATCAGGCTTCAGGAAACTCAGTGCTGTGGTCCTGCCGGGCATCATCCTTTGCTTTTGTCAGTGGAGTGTGACTACAAATGGCCCACATGAAAAGAAAACCAGAAAGAGTTGGGGGGAAGGGACCGGTGGTATCAGAGCATGGCAGCTTCCTTCTCTGCCATATGCTATTAAAAATACCGGCAGACTGCCTGCCCCGGGTGTCCACAGCACTGGGAGGAAATCCTGCTCTCCTTTACTAAATGGATCACACTGTAGCACCAGGAGGTCCCTTCTCTGAATGAGAGAACGAGGAAGCTGAGCCCTCCCCGTCACTGACAACACTTAGTACAACATGGGCACATGTTGACATCAAATTAATACAGCCGTGCCCAAGCTGTGAGAGTAAATGGGAATCAATAATGTGACATTTAATTGAAAAAATAGGCTAGCAATGTACACTGAAGGGATGGTGCATATAGCACTGGGTTTATTCTCACTTATCCTTACCTCTGCCACAAGGTCTCACTGGATGACCAAAAATAGAGCCGTTTGGGTTATTCATAGTGTAAAAGGCTAAAACGAATAATTTCTTTGAAGGAGTTTATTGCTTGCTACCCACTCCCAAACCCCTGGAGTAGGGAATGGCAACCCATTCCAGTATTCTTGTCCTGGGAAATCCCATGGACAGAGGAACCTGGTAGGCTACAGTCCATAGAGTTGCAAAAGAATTGGACACAACTTTGTGACTAAACAACAACAACATCCCCAAGTTGCAGAAGAGAGAAAACTATCAAAGTAGTAGAACTGGCAGGGTTTGTAGTTGATTCCTAATGAGGCCAAAAAAAAAAAAAAAAAAATGGACATCAGAGATGGAAGGAGATTCCCAGATGAGACTGAGATGGGTCTGGTGATGCAATCTGTCAAGTAGGACTAGCAACAATGCTTTTTGAATTGCCCAAGTTTGGCCAACCTCTTTCACATGCGGAAAATCTTTTTATTAGTAGTAGTATTAGTCAGTCAGACAGTCAGGGTTTCCCTGAAAATTCCCCACTGGGGTAAGCAGATGGAGAGGTTTTGGCACTGCCTGCGGTGGCCTCGGCAGGTGGAGAGTCTGCAAGTGGAATGATCTGGCTCTGAAGTTGGTGAGGATGAGAGGCCCAAGCTTCCCCCAGAAGCTGTCCCACACTGAGGGCAGTTTAAATCCACTGCCACAGAACAGGCTCCCAGTAACCACAAAGTATGTGCTACTTGGTACACAGATGGGCTGATTTTCCCATTTCCTTTGGCTGTCCGCTCAGTAGCCAGGTTGGTGGAATATATCATCTGTCTGAACACCACACACATTCCCAAGTGAGCCCAGGGAGGGCTGCCTGCTGGAAACCATGAGGGCTCAGCCCGGGTCCAGAGAGGGAGGTAGTGTTCAAGTCCCTAGTCACTGTGGATCTGACGCGGGGTTAAAGTGACTTGCATTTCTCACTTGTCCAAACGCCATCCCGTGTTTGGACCCGAGCAGACCTGACTTGGAAAGATCCCCTGGAGAAGCGCAGGGCAACCCATTCTAGTATTCTTGTCTGGAGAATCCCCATGGGCAGAGGAGCCTGGCGGGCTACAGTCCTTGGCGTCTCAAAGAGTCAGACATGACTGAGCGACTAAGCACCACACAGCACAGGCTTGGCTTGGAGGTGCCGTCTCATCCTTGTCAATAACCAGGTTCTGAGCCCCCGTGCGCAGGAGATGCTGAGAGAGGCAGACTCCCTTTGGACTGTGATTTCAAAGGGAAGGCGGTCGTGCTCCTGAAGGCTGCTGGACTCAGTAAACAGGGAGGAGGGAGATGAGCATCGGGAAAGCAGAAATGCAAGAGGGCGTCTCTTGTACCTGGCGCTCCTCTTCTGTGAAACAGAGGTGACAGTAGGACCTGCTCTGCTGGGCCGGGCACCTCAAGCGGGGTGATATTGGGGGCACTGCAGCACAGGCCTGGCACACAGCTGAGCAGGCACTCAACAGACACAAGTTCTTTTCTCCATCCTCTCTTTCCGTGGTACTGATCTGAGGCACGCTTTTCACTTCAGATTGAGCAACATCATCTTTGCATTTTCTTATGCCTCTGTATGTGTACAGCTTTGCTGCCCTGGGAGAAGAAATCTTTCTGGAAGCATCGAACCTTCCCTAGGAATTTACCCACCTTCATTTTGACTTTCTGTAATTAACATTCTCATTGGGATAGAATTGTAACCAAACATTTCATCTTCTGAACTACCTCGCCTCATAATATCAGAGGGAAAGGAAACTCGGAGATATTCTTCTGCGATTTTCTTTCAGAGGCAAACTTCTCAGACTTGTATCTAAGAGATGTTATGTAATGCTCTCTAAATAAGGCATTTCTTGAGAATGGCCATTTGTACTGGCAGCTTTAAGAATGTTTCAGTTCCTTACCCCACATAACAACTTCTCCTCCCTCCAACAACTGGTTTCCTTAGGATTTTATGTGTCTTATCAAGTTCACAAGAGAAGGAAGAAGAGGAAGTGAAATTTTCTATGTCAGCCGGGCATTCCTGCTCTCCCACCCCAAGGGTCAGTGGCTGGGCAGCTGTTGCTAAATAGGACATAATCTGTGGTTAAAGAGGGAACAGTCCCCACCCTGGGAAGGCAACATCAGGCCATGGATGGATCTGCCTTCTCCCAGTGAGCATCTTGATTAATATGCTAACTAGGGGCCTGGGCCCTGTGGAGAGTCATAATAAATATAAATCCTGCCCAAGGAGCTTGCTCTCAAGTCAAAATTTAAATGGCTTTAGAGGCTCATCAGATAATGCAAATGAGGCAAAACTTAGGCTGGTGGGGGCTGCAGAAAACTAGAGAGGGCATGCCCCATCGGAAGAAGACAGGCAATCATGTTGCTTTGCAGGTTTGTAGACCCAATGTGGCCAGATCTTCCAACTTTTCCAAGAATCCAAACTTTGTGCTTGAGTGTATAGATCCCTCACTCTTCAAAACATCCATGCAGATCAACAAAACCTGCCTGCAGTTTCATCTTATTATCCAGATAGACACACATGGAGAAATTGAGAGCACTATCGAACTGAAAACTAGCTGAAGAAGTTCCCATCAACTCTCAGAGAAGCCTGGATGACCAGTGTCCTCTAGGAAGGCTTCCTAGAGGAAGGGAATGTCTTGCAGGCAGGTAGGATTGTATAAAAGCAGCCCTGGCATAAAACAGAACCAGCTTCAGACCCAGTCTCTATCTCTTACTGGCTCTATAACCACATGATGACTCGAAACCTCAGTTTCCTCATCTGTAAAAAGGACTTATAATGCGAATCTCCGGGGACAGTTGTGAGGGTGAGAGAAAGGAGGGCTGGAAAGCCCCTACTTAGCCCAGAGCCTGGAACATTGTCAGTGCCTAGTGAGCCTGAGTTCTGTCCTAATGCTGGGCAGGCGGGGTTTAGTCAGTCCAGAGGGCATGAAGGACCAGAAACACGAAGAAGGGCCGTTCACTGAGCTTTGTGAACAGTGGCTTTCCGAGGATTGAGATTCAATTGCTTTTCCTGTCCCCAGAAGAGAACAGCGTTTGTAGGCTGTTTTTCTCCCCTCCTACCCTCTTCCTGCTTCTCCCCAAGGCCTGAGACTGCGTTCCCACTTGGTCTGTCAGAATCCCACACTTTAAAAACCTGACCTGGGCCAACAGCAGAAAAACAGAACTCTACTCCATAAGAAGGAAAAGTACTCCAGGAGGCTGTATAGACACGCATGGCAAATATTCAAGGAATTCTTAGGAATAAAAAAAAAAAATTTGTAAATCTGGATTTTTGCACGAGGCCATCACAGGAACATGTTTTCTCAATTAGCATGCACATTGTTTGGAGTGAAGTCACTGAGTCTGTGGCTCCTCAGGGCTGACTTGTGCTGAAGCCACCTGATCAGGACCTTACTTTCCATGATCGAAATCTGATTTGATCAACCCTGTCCCTGCCCCTAGCTGCTGAAATAAAATCACCCTAAATTCTAAACCAGGGTGGAGACATATGCACTCCACTGCAAAGCAATCAAATTTCAGATCCTGGGTGTACTCACCCAAAACTGAGAAAGACAACACTACCCTTGATGATGGACTGACAGTCTTCACAGACCCTTGCGTTGTTCTTTTCCTTGGGCACTTATTGTTAGATGGTGACTGTGCATGGCCCCGTCAGAGCAAATGTGTCTTGTAAGTTCTGAAAGCAGAGAAAATAGTTTCTTTTGCAAAAGCATGCATCAATTGCTTAAAATATTACTAGTCGGTGCCTGAGATCAGCGATTATGTTTTCTGGATGGTTTCCTGGACTGACTCTTTTCCAAGCAAACGGCTTTGTCAGATAGTTGTAATTTCTGAAATATTTGATTAATGATGTCCCCTCACCAGAGGGATGGTCCAGGGTACATTATTAGCAGCTTGCTTCAGAAGCAGAGATACAGCCTAGCATCCAAAGGGATCAAGCAAGAAGTTGAAAAAATTTCAAACCCACTGTCATAGAATAAAGTAAGGGAAAATGGTTTTCAAACTACAGGTTGGGACCTATTAGAGAGATGAGAAATCAATTAAGTGATACAAATTTTTTTTTTTTTAAAGAAAGAAGTAGAGTAAATTTTTTCAAAATCAACATGTGTTGCATGGAACAAGGGGAAATATGTGTGAAAACTTTAATTGTATATAAGTTTACACAATATGTGTGCAAACTGGATCATGAAGGAAAATGTATTTTTTCACTATGAGTCATGGTTAAAAAAGTTGAAAAGCTCTTGGCACAGACAACAGCATGGTTTAGAAAAGGGCATTGCTCTGAAGCCAGACAAGCTTGGGGTTAAGTCCCAGCTCTGTGATTCCTAGCTGTGTGATCTTAGGGGATTTAAGTTCTCTAAGCATCGGTTTCCTCATTTGCAAGGTCAGGCTAATTGCCTCCTCTTAGGGCTATTGTGTAGATTAAAAGACAAAGGTGTATGAAGAGATTGGTACTGGGTCTGCCGTCAAGGAGATCTCAGTGAGCAAGAGCCACTGTCATCAATGGTCTTCTCCTTTCCCCCTCTGCCTACTCCTTCTTTATCTTCTTCTTTGAGATTACTCAACCTCCGTAGAATGACAACCTCCCTAAATGTTTTTGTCCCCGAGATCTCTGGCCAGACTAGCAAAGGAACAATAGCATGGTATGTTGTCTGTATCCCTACCTTTCTACCCTCTTTCTTCTATTTCATGTTGGCAGAGGCATCTTACTGTGATATTGTTCCCTGGACATCATCATGACAGTAATTGTCCCAAGGGCCCAAGACATCCCCCTCCCTGTCACTGAGAACCATCAGCGGGGTATCACAGCATCACAGCCTTCCCCAGCCTTGTGACCGGGACAAATTCTTTGGTCTTAATGTGGTGGTACAGTGACTCTGGAAGGAGCTTCTGTTCCCACAAATCACATCCTTTCCTTCTCAGTATATTTTTATAAGGACAACAGGGCTAAGATACTATTAAAATGTTGACATTGTCAAATTCTTAAGAAGTCCCTGCCCAGAGCAGGGAGCCTAACATTTTCTTGTGAGTGAGGCTCCAGGCTGCCCCAGTGCGGAGGATTTCAATTTCTCTCCTGCTGTAAACAGCTTACAGGCTCCGAGTGTCGGCCTTGGAGCTGACAGCTTCAGGTAAGCCAAACCCTAATCCTGACTCCAGCCCTCAACCTGGCCCACTGTCTGTCACTGACCCTAGACCTCCCCTCTCCAGAGGGTACGTGGAAGAATGACCCATACCAGGGGCCACAAAGGTGACATGTCCCAATTTTCTTGAGAGCCTGGCTAATGCAGTCCCCTGAGGACAGATCAGCGATGACAAACTGCTGCCTCTTTATTCAGGCGGAAGCTTCACCTTCTCCCTCTTGTGTTTCCCCGTGCTCCCCTGGGGCTCATTCCAGTGCTCTCTCTGTAAAGTGCAACTCCCCACCCCCACCAGGGCCCCATTTTCACCACTCAGATTCAAAGAGGATTATTAGTGACATCTCCTCAAATGCTGAATTCCTGTCCAGACCAAAGATTTAATGCTCCTTCCTAGGCAGTTGTTTCTAGGCAGTTAAGACATCTCTATTTGAGGTTGCAGGGCAGGGGGGCTTATGGGGAGAAAGTGGGCATGTTATAATTTTTGTCTCTGTAAGAGTCTTCTTTACCACAACTCATCCCACCATTCCCTGTAAAATTCGTGCCATCAAGCCAGCTGCACATGTCAAAGAACATTTATAGGGATTTCCCTGGCGGTTCAGTGGTTAAGACTTCGCCTTCTAATGCAGGGGCTGCATTTTCCATGGGAAAATGGTTGGGAAGCTGAGATCCCACATGCCTTGCGGCCAAAGAACCAAAAGAGAAAACAGAAACAATATGGTAGCAAATTCAATAAAGACTTTAAAAATGGTCCACATCAAAAAATCTTTAAAAAAATAATAACATTTATAGCAGAAGAGAGACATTTGTCACGTCATATACAGCCCCTTCTTCCTTAAGCAGGTGGGTTATATTGAGCAAAGCATCGGGATCTTGACTGGATCATAAACAAAGCAGCTAAGAGGCTGTTTAAATCCATCACTGTTGCACCTGAGTTGTTTTGTTTTGTTTTGTTTTTAGGAAAAAGCAGATGCTGACTTACATTTTCTGTGCCCAAAAGGGGAGGAAAAAAAGCATATTTCCACCCTTTCTGAAACTTGCAATGACAAATGGAATCAATTGTCCCAGAACATGACACACCACCAAGAATGTTTCTATGCATGAAATGAATTACCTTTCTTTTCATCTGGGTTCAAGGGTATTGCATCTGTCCTTTTGCGGGGAAAGTGTGAACATTTAGAAATGTTTTCATTTTCTTTTTCGAGGAGATCAGACACCAAAACCTGACTCCAGATTTCACACCCATGTGTCAGCACCTCTGTATCTTGGAAATGAAAGAAAATATTCTGGGAGTGGAACTTTTAAGTATTGTTTTGAATTTTTCTAAAAAAGAGTGGGACGTGTCAAAACTAGAGGGCTTAATAAAGCAACAAATATTATTTGTTGTAGGCTATTTTTAAATCGCCTTTATGATTAAGCATAACAAAAGTAACTTTAAGTTGGCACAGTACACAGAATATCCGCATTCTACTCATTTTCACTTCTTTAATGATTATGAACCAGAATTATGACTGGCAACACTCATACTCGTGAAAATTCCAGAAACCTGTCTGAAGCTTATTTCTTTTATGGATTGGGAAAGTTGTTATGTAAGAAAGAAATATGGTTATCAGATATAGATAATTTATTTCAGCTCTGTCATACTGAGAGCTAGGAGAATGGGGATTTATTTCTGGGTCAGCTTCTTCTTAGCTGTGTGACTTGGACAAATCACAGAGCCTCTCTGAGCCTCTGCTTCTTAATCTGTAAAATGAGAATAATAAGTTTGCCCCTGGATACCGGAACGACCTTCTGCCTTGAATACGGTTGCCAGCTGGGGAGACACCTTGACTGTAGGTATAAGAGGTGAGATGTGAGAACCCCGGAAAAGAACTTTGAGAGTCCAGGCACCAGTGTTGTCTCTGCCCTGAATTAGGTGAGGGACTTTGACCATCACTTGCTCTGTGTGTGCCATCCCAGCTCCCACCTGCCTGTCTCAAACGCAGGAGCCGATGTGAGAGCACTTTACATGATCCTGGGAAGAAATGAGCTGCTCCTGCCGTGGTGGGAACAGAGGCCTGTGCCAGGCACTGAGCGGGCTCCTGCGAGGCGGAGGCCAAGGGCACCGTGGAAAAAGCGTTAATGTAGAATCAGACTCTCCAAAGCTGCAGGCCCAGGAGTGGGGCTGAAAACACATGTGACCAGGGCAAGTTCCAGCAGCTCTCCAATTTCTAGTTTCCTCAGCTGTGAAATGGGGCTAGTAGCACGTACTTCTTCGTGTAAAGATTAGACAACGTGACTCCTGCCAAGTCCTTGGCTTGTCCAAAACTTGGCTTTGTAGTGGTCCTTGGCACTAATCATGGATGAGTACCTGAGGGGCTCTCTGCTTAGCTGGTGACCTGGCTGAGGACAGTCCAAGGCAGATGTGGTTGCAGGATGCTTCCAGGACATGAAGCTCTCCCAATGTCCCCTCTGTCTCCTCTGCCAGCTTTTCCTTCTCCTGACCTCTAAATATAGGAGTGCCTGGAGCTCAGCCCAGGGTCCTTTCTTCTTTGTATTCCTCTCTTCCTAGATGGTCTATCTCAGCCTCTCCAGGCATTAAATAGGTTCTACAACTTCTGGATGTCTATTTCCAAGCTGGTCCTCTCCCCCGGGCTCCAGGCTCTCAGGTTCTACTGTCATGTCTACTTGGACATCTAATGGACATCTCAGATTTAGAGTTGTTGACCCCTGAACTACTTTTCTCCAAGTCTAATTTTAGTCTTCCCTATTTTAGACAGTGATGTCATTATTCCCAGTTGCTCAGACCCCAAATCAGGAAATTATCCTTGATTAGACCTTCCTCATCACCTTTAATTTTTCTCATTCACTTGCTCATGTTTATTACTTCAACAAACATTCTCCAATGTTCTTTCTGCTAGCTTGTAGGGACACAACTAGAAACAGTATATGGTTTCTCCCTTGGAGAAGCTTACTCTTAAGCCTACTAATATTATATTCTCTATAGTTCTTGGCCTATTTAGCCAAACAACCTGAAAGTGAAAGTCTCAGTTTTGTCTGACTCTTTGCAACCCTATGGACTGTAGCCTGCCAAGTTCTTCTGTCCGTGAAATTCTCCAGGCCAGGATACTGTAGTGAGTAGCTGTTCCCTTCTCCAGGGAATCTACCCAATCCAGGGATCAAACTCAGGTCTCCCACGTTGCAGGCAGATTCTTTACTGCCTGAGCCACCAGGGAAGCCCATCCAAACAACCTAGTGCTTTTTTAAACTGGAGTTTAGTTGCTTTACACTGCTGTGTCAGTTTCCTCTGCACAGCAAAGTGAATCATCCATACGGACACATTTATCCCTCTTTTTTGGATTTCCTTCCCATTTAGATCACCACAGAGCACCAAATAGAGTTCCCTGTGCCGTATAGTAGGTTCTCCTTAATTATCTATTTTACACGTAGTAGCTCATCAGCTTTTCTATTCAATCGACCAGCAAGTCTTCTTGGTTTCAAACTAAATACCCAACCTGGGCACTTCTCGCATCCCACTACTGCCTCTCAGTCCAAATTACCATCTCTCAGCCAGATTACTGCAGAGACTTCCTCCCGGATGCCCTGCCTCCACGCTTGTTCCCCTACAACCTTTTAACCTAACAGCAGAGTGCCCTTTTAAAGATGTAAATCATGTCACTTTATGTCCTAGCTCTTAACCCTCCAATTACACATAGAATAAAATCCATACTCTTGCCATGGCCTTACTTCAGTGGTTCTTAACCCAGATCTTCTTCACATAGTTAGCTTTTGATCATCATTTAGGTCTGCTTGGGTGTTACACCTCTTGAGCACTATGACTTAATACATCTATCCCCACTCAACCAAACCCTGCCACGGTAGGCTCTCCCCCCTTGCCCCGCCCTATTTATGTCATACTACTTAGTTTTATTATTTGTTTTTTGTTTGTTTGTTTATTATTCAACTCCTCCACAGGAATGTGAGAATGGGGACAGGGACTTTGTGTGTTCATCAAGGGCTTCATCACATATAGAAGCTCAAGAAGTATTCACTGAGTGAGTGAATGAATGGTTGATGCATATGGCACAGACAGCGATTACTGCAGAAGGTTAGGAAAGGAGACCATCAGTGGGATCCGGCTTGTGGGGAAAGGCTTCCTGAAGGGCTGTTTTGCAAGTTTGTGGAGTCCCCACCTGTTCAGCTAAGCTGGCCCAAAATGGAGCAGGGCATTGGAAGCTTGGCCTCCTCTGAAGCATGAATATACCTGGGAGCACCTCTTACAGATTAGAGCCAGCCGTGGACTTTAATATTCAATAGGATAGAGAGCAAAGTTGGAGAGCTCAGGGGTCTTAAATGAACGATTGAAGAGAGGAGCTAGAAAAGAGAGGCAAATGGGAGAAAGGCAGCAACAGGAAGGAGAAATCTAGGCTCAAGTTGGTTCAGATCAGGAACAGAGGTCAGTATAGAGGGAGGGAGGGGGTGGGGTGGGGGAAAGGGGAAGAAAGGTCTTCTTCAGGGGAAAGTCTCTAAGTAGCTCATCCTGAAGGGCTGATTGTATTAATAGTTTCTGGAGAAGAAACTGGAAGTTCTTCTGCTATCAGTTTTCCAGGAGCCAAGTGAGGCAACTGTTGAGTTGGGCCTGAGAAGCTAGAAAGGCCAGTAAAGGGTAGAATCAGATTTCGCAGGCAGAGACTGTGCCCTGAATAAACACTGTACTGCCCCATGTAGTATCCAGCTGATACTACATGAGATAATTATGAAAATCGTGGCTCCAGGACAGTCTTAGTTTCCAACATTCTGACCCATTGCCAAACATTGTTCTTGTGCTTCAATTAAAAACAGCAAATCCCACAAGGCCACATGCGATGATGTACAATCTGTGTGCAGCACATCCAGGTGATGAGTGGGTGCCCCTTGCCCCAGGTTGGCCTCCCCATGATGCCTCACAATAAGGATGATCATGTCCAGTTCTTGAGAGGGGTGGGTTCAGATTGTGGATTGGTTTTCCAGGGTCTCAGGATTCCAGGGTTTGTAGATTATAGAGCCTTTGAGGAGGGGAATGCTTGGTCCCAGTTACACAGCTCCACTCATCCTAATGTCTCCTCCAAGTGACACGTATGGTCAGGGTCTGTGCCCTCGGGGCTACCTCAGGACACTTACTCATAACTCTGGTTCATTCTGCTGCCTGGATACTTCCGAGGGTATGACTACAGGGGATTAGCCAGCCAACACCTTATTTTATGAGTCTGTTAATGTAGGTTTAAAGTAACACACCTCAGATGTAGACAGCTTACTCCAACCTACCAAAAATATCATTAGGAACATTTACAAGGTCTAAAGAGTGATTTAATGGTGATGAAATTCAGATGTGTTGCATTGCCATGTTGAATTTAGCCCTGACTCAGTCCATAGAAATACGGATTTCCCGCAGACGTAGTCTCATAGCCTCCTGGGTCCCATGTGCCTTGTGGAGCTAAGGTGATGAGCTTGTCTGTCACACAGCCTCAGAAGTCATAAAACACCCCTGAGCTAACCGTATCTCCCCTGCTTCTTCAGAGAGCCACTGACACTCAACTTTCACTTTTTGGTCACACAATCTTTCTGTCAACTTGTCACTGGAGCTCCCTTCCATCATTAAGTCTCCTTGGTATACAGAGGCTTGATGCTCTCAAACTTCTACTCCATCAAAAGGTGGTCTCTGACCCTTCACTCACACTAGAGATACATAGCTGACAAAGACTCAGACGGATGCTTATCCGAGGGGCAGATGCTCTCAGCGGCCATCAAATTCCCTTGGTCAGAAGGCAGTGAACCACTCACAGACAACAGAGCAAGCAAAAAGAGAGCCCTGGCCCTTCTTTCCTGCTGATTGTGTGACTTCACATACATTACAAAAACTCACTCTGATTCTCGGCTTCCTGAACTGTAAAATTGGAATAATAATAATACTTCCTTTGTAAGGTCTTCCCTGGTGGTTCACACGGTAGAGAATCAGGAGCCCCGGGTTCAATATCTGGGTCAGGAAGATCCCCTGGAGAAGGGAATGGCAACCCACTCCAGTATTCTTGCCTGGAGAATTCCATGGACAGAGGAGCCTGGCAGAACTGTAAAATTGGAATAATAGCAATATCTCCTTTATAAAGCAGTAGCTAAATGAGAGCATATATGTAACAGTTAGCACAGTACTTGGCACCTAAAAGCTGTTCAACAAACGGCAACTACTCACATTATGTTATTAAAATCTTGGAAAGTAAAATTTCAGACTTCAGCCAATGACTCATGGAAATATTTTGAAGCTTAAGGTCTTTGTGGAGTGAGGGGAGAAGGGAATGGAGTTTAAAACGCTGGGAGAAAATAAGGCAGAAGTTCAACAACGTGGTGTCACTGTGGCTACTGTTTAGTTGTGGAGGTAAGCCTCAGTTAAGCCATCTGTCAAATGGGAGTAATAAAGTTGTGGTGATGATTAAATACAATAATGCTTATAGATGGTTAACATAGCACCATGCACGTGGGCTCAAAAGGTTTACCCTTGTTGTCACGGTTTTTGTTATCACAGCCTGTCTTTTACATGCCAGGTCCTCTCTCAACTCTTTACTCAGGTCAAGCTTATATATAGACATGTGCAACCGAAGCACCATCCCAGGATTTAGGCTGGAGCAGCTTTCCCCCATGTGCAAGTGTCTGTCCCTGTCACAGGGCATTTATAGCCAGCTGAAAGTCACTTCCATGGATTTCTGGGATCTTCTTCTCCCTGCCACCACCTGGCTTCATTGTGAGGAAAGGTGATGCCATGCTATGCATAGACAGAGGGCAGCTCTTTTCCTTTCTTACAGGACTTTGGAGGTGCTGCCACCTGGCTCTCACCGTTCATCTCTGGGATGGTCACAAAAGCAAGGGGCCCGTGGCCCTTGAAATAAATTTCTGCAGCAATCAGGAAAAGGGCCCAGAGTTTTTTCAAAATAATTTTAATTTCTTTATCTATTTATTTATTTATGACCGTGCTGGGTCTTTGTTGCTGCACAGGCTTTTCTCTACTTTCGGCAAGTGGGAGCGCCTCTCTAGTTGTGGTAGGCGGGGTTCTCATTGAGGTGGCTTCTCTTATTGTGGAGCACGGGCTTCAGGCACGGGGGCTGCAGTAGTTGTGGCATGTGGGCTCAGGGGTTGCAGCTCCCAGGCTCTAGAGCACAGACTCGGTAGCTGTGGCACACGAGCTTAGCTGCTCCACAGCATGTGGGATCTTCCCGGATGAGGGATCGAATCCGTGTCTCCTGCATTGGCAGGAGGATTCTTTATTGCTGAGCTATCAGGGAAGCCCAGGGCTCAGAATTTAGCTTTTGCCTTTCTTCTTGCCAGAAAGTGCTAGACTGGGACAGAAAAGAAATCCCAGAGACGAGGGTCCTTTAGCTTTCTTGGACTCGAGGGGAAGTCAATTTTAAGCTGCCTCATTCATGATCAAAGCTACCAAAATTTATAAAATGTCCTGAGGATGTTTCTGCCCGTGTGTTCCTGAGCAAACCTATAAAAATGGAGGAACATTTTGGTCCCAACAAACTTGGTGATTAGGACTAACTCTTACTGCCGAGGTGAGGTCTGCTTAAAGCTAACTATGCATCAGGTGTCACTGGGTTCTCTCTGCACTGTTCAGGGCTTTAGCAGGATATAAGCATGTTTAAGACTTGGACCTGCCTACAAGGGACTTAGGAACTGATTGGAAGTTCTTACTTCATTTTAATTCCAAGGAAGCCTTCAGCCTTTGGGAGAAAGAATCACTGGGATAAGTCTAATACCACAGGGCTGGCTATCATATGGATTCTTATATGACCCAGTGGCCTTGGACATGTAAAGGAAATGGAAACATTTTATTATGAGATTTTCTTCTCCCTTTTCTCAGGCTTCCGTTGTCTGCCCCTGTCTACCCTCCACACCACACATACACACACATAGACACACATGCACAGGCACTTGTAACCACCCCCCCCACACACACACACACAAAAGTGGAGACATTGCTGAAGCAGCTGCAAACACTCCAAAACTGCACTATGTTTCTGACTCAAATATCCATAAACTCCTAGCATTAAAGAATCATGCAAAATCATGCAGTCTTTATATATAGATACAAATTTTTTTAAGGAAGGGGAAAAAAAGCCAGAAAGCTAGTAGGTGAATTGCCTTGTCTAAAATCGAGGTTAGTAGGCAAGTCCAGCTCAGGTCTTAGCTCTTTTCTTTTTCTCACTCTTTCATCAGCTATTTCAAAAGCACCAACTTTGTGCGAGGCACCTGTGATACAAGGTGGACAAAAACTGTACGAAGTTCCTCCCTCCTAAGGCTAAGACCAGACAGGAAGACAGCGGCAAGAAGCAGAAAGGAATGAACAGTGTCCACTCTGAGTTCTTATGTGAAAGATCCATGTGTCATCATAGAGGGGAGTCCTAGGAAGGCAGGGGAGGTTCCTGGAGAAAGACATGATTCATTTGGGATCTGAAAGGCAGGCAGGAGAAAGAGAAGGAGAGATGTTCCCAAGATGAAGGGAAGTCTTCCTACCTCATCCAGGAAGCATATTTTTGAAAGTGGTATGCTGGAGTTGGGCTCAAGCAGGCTCGTACCTGCTCCACCGCAAACTTCTCTTCCCAACTTCACGCTCAGTGAAGTCACGCTAGTATCTTGCTATTGGCTGTGGTGGGAGTATTTACATCCCAGAGAGCAGGAGATGCTACAAATCAAGGTCCCTTTCCTTTGGAGAACCGTCTTTACCAAGATGGTTCTACGTTCCACCTGCCTCCTGCTGTGGGCCGCACAAACCCTGCCCTTTAAGACAAATGCCTGTCCCCTGCCTGCAGAGTCTCTACCAAGAGCCTGTTCCCAGAAAGGCACTGTCAACAAGCGACTGAGGCCTTGGGGCTGTTTATATCAGACCCTGGGCCATCTGGCTTCTAAGAAAGAGCCCGTTCTTGTGGTCTTCGTCACCCCCTTGCCATCTAATGATATTTATCAACCACCCACGCCTGCCCAGTGCTGTATGAGACACTTGGCAGGCAGATCTCAATCAGGCTGTGACCCCTCAGGAATTCGGAGCCTGGCTAAGGCTGCTAGGCCGACATTGTTCTTCCTTAATATAACTCGGGCTGCTGGGGGCACAAGAACCCGGGGCTGAAAGCCCAGCTGAGGGCACGAGGTTAGGAGATGGCACCACTACTGTTTTCCCCAGTCTGCTTGTAGGTGCAGGAAACACCATGTGAGTGCAGGTCAGAGTTCACAGTATATATGATTTGGTGAAGTTTTAAAGAGGCAATCTCTTCTCCCATCCTTGTACCCTCCAATGTCCTCCCAGTTTTCTAAAGGGATTTGCCAAAAGAAAAAGTGAGCTTTGAGTTCTTAACAAAGACTGGCAGGAAGCAAGGCAGGTGGGACATCACAGAGGGGATGTTTTGCAGTGGAAGTACCTTTGTTCCCAAGGCATGTGTGCACCTGTGTGTGTGTGTGTGCGTGTGTGTGTGTGTGTGCGCGTGTGTGTGTGGTGTCTGCTGTGCATACAGAATACAGGGGAACAAACAGTGGCTGTGGATGGTGGTGCAGGTGCAGAGGAGGAGGTTGAGCAGGGCTGTGACATGGAGAATCCTGAAGGAAAATACTGGCCATAGGGTCTGGTTGGGAAAAGAAGCTGGACACCCTACTTGAGGCCCTCTGATCATCTCCCAGCTCCTGGATGGGAGCCCGTGATGATCACACTTGGCTTATGCTGGAGAAGGCACCCTCTGTGTTGTGGAAACTCAAACATTTTACTAGCTTAATCTCTAGTCAGATGTAAAAGCTGCGTGACACCAACCAGCGAGTCTGGCTGGGATTCTACCCAGAGCCAGGCATGAATGTGCAAGGACCAACTTATGGGGTCCTATGAAGCCATTCAACATTAACTTCCCATAGCCCATTGTGGGTATCAGCACCTAGTAGACTGTGAGTCTCCAGCAGGCTTCCCTTAAAAGCAAAACCCAAAGTGATCAGGGCAGCATTGCTGACACCCAGTCTTGAATTTGATTATCTGATTAGCAAACTGCACACGCAGGGTGGCAGGGGCTGTGCTGAGGGATGGAGGCTCCCCAAACGGGATGAGGCTGGCAGACCAGCAGGTGGACCATCAGGGTGGCAGAGACATGGAGATGCCGGAGCGGCAGCTGTCTGTAGGCGCTCTGTGTTTAGAGCAGGGAGGAGAGGACGAAGGAGAGAGGGTGGCTAGAGGTCAAAGAAGATGTGCCAAAGGAGGTTGGCACAGGGTGAGCTGCCCACAGTGATGCAGACAAGAGGCAGGTGGATGTGAAGACAGTTCCTGGCTACCATGCAGAGGAGCTACATCCCCTCCCCGTCCCTCTCCTGCCACTGCCCTGGAGGCCAAGGTACCTACTGACCCTTCTGGCAATGTGCAGTAATTCCAGGGTCCTGGCCCAGATCTTGTGAGTCGGTGAGGAGGTCCAGAGGGAAGTCCTGTCCACCCATCAGTAGAGGGACTGATGCAGGCATGCAGGTTGTGTCCTGTATCACAGCAGTCCGCAACCTTTGGGACACCAGGAAGTGGTTTTGTGGAAGACAGTTTTTCCATGAACTTAGTGAGAGAGGATGGTTTTGGGATGATTCAAGTGCATTGCACTTATTGTGCACTTTATTTCTATTATTATTACATCAGCTCCACCTCAGACTCGGCAAACACTAAACCCCGCCTGTTTACCAAAAACATCAGGCATTAGATCCTGGAGGTTGGGGACTCCTGCTGTATCGGGCATCCAGCTGAGGTGGTGAGTGGGGGTTCAGTTCAGTTCAGTTCAGTTCAGTTCAGTCACTCAGTCGTATCTGACTCTTTGCGACCCCATGAACCGCAGCATGCCAGGTCTCCCTGTCCATCACCAACTCCCAGAGTTTACCCAAACCCATGTCCACTGAGTCGGTGATGCCATCCAACCATCTCATCCTCTGTTGTCCCCTTCTCCTCCTGCCCTCAATCTTTCCCAGCATCAGGGTCTTTTCCAATGAGTCAGCTCTTCGCATCAGGTGGCCGAAGTATTAGAGTCTCAGCTTCAACATCAGTCCTTCCAATGAACACCCAGGACTGATCTCCTTTAGGATGGACTGGTTGGATCTCCTTATAGTCACTAATTCACACAAAGGCTCCACATGACCAGGGTGCAACCTGCTCCTGGGAAGCCCCCTTGGGTCCTAGAAGAGAGGCCAGAGAGAGGATGGGAAACCCAGAGAAGGGGAAAGTTGTGTACCAGGGGCCAGGGGAGAGGCAGCCTTTGAGAGGGTGAAGACTCATATTGCCCACTTAGCATCTCCTGGAGAAGCACGGACTATCTGCTCTACTGAAACCCACATGGTCTGAAGATCAAGGGGTGTTTTCCTTATTAACATAAAAACAATTAACTAGTTTATGTTATTACGTTCATTGTCTAAATATTGTTAAATAAAATGGCTTAATGCCAATAATGACCCAAACATTTCAGTGACACAGGACTCTTGCCCATGCAGGGATGCGTTACCAGTAAGACAGCGAACGCTGAATACTTACTTTGCTGCTACATGAGTCACTTGACGGGGGTCCCCTGACTGCAGTCCCCAGACTGTGGCTCTGCTTGGTGGAAGCTCTTTATCAGCCCCAGGTGAAGGGAGCTTGGATAAAGTGCAAACTATTCTCTGTGGTCAGATCCCAAAGTATGTGGGTGACAAACACAGTGGCGTTGTTTCCTTGAGTGAGTCTTACTTTCCATATGTGGGAGGAATTCCAGACTTGAGATTTCTGCATCCAGACTTCATAGATTTTTTTTTTTTTTTTCTAATTGAGACAACACAACTAATGATAAAGAACAATACCAGCCGGGCTTCTAAGCCCTGGAAGGCTCTGGGTCAAAACTTGACCTCCATAACGATTGGACAGGCTCCAATAGCAACTACTGTCTTCTGTTGTCAAGCAGGACCACAGGCTCCACAAGACCAACTTTTCACTGGCTTGTGGAGTGTGGAGACAGAGCAGATGTGCCTGCTAATGCGCTGTGGGATGGAACCACTCTCTGGGCTTATTGAAATCAGATGCCCAGCCATCAGAGCTGCCCTGCAAACAGATGGTGGCTCCATGCAAGTGCCATCACGTTGGAAAATTACAGAAGCCATGACTCCTTTGCCTCACCCCTGTGCAAGGCTTCATTTTTACCGACTGGGCAAGACGAAACCCCTCCTTTCTCCACACACTCCAAGGGGCCAGGCCTGTGTCACAATTAAGTACTTCTAGAAATGAAATTGGTATGAAAATTTGAATACCAAAGACAATTCCTTGTCCGCATGATGTCAACATGGTATACCCACAATGTTGACATTAGTTATCTCTGAGTAGTGGGATTGCAATAGAAAGCACAGAGGCCTATCTGGAATTGTGTATGCCTGTTCAAGAAAATTAGACTCAATCTATACATAATATTCCACTTGTAAACAATTCTTGAGGTTATGGGGAAATCTTTGTTTTTAATATGCAGTATCATTTGGGAAAAATATGTCTTAGAAGGCTAGTTAGTTAATAAACTCTTTCAATTGCTCTAAGATTTAAAAGTTAAATCAAAATTATATTGACTCTCTTTGAGGTTTTTAGGTTAAAATTCTATAATCTGAATAAAACATGGTTAGAGTGAGTTGGTTGATTGGTTTTTGAGATTTATCTGTGTGTGTGTGTGTGTGTGTGTGTGTGTGTGGCTTTGGTTTCCTCCTCTGTACAAAACAACTCTACTCATAGACCTATTCTGAGCATTAAGTGAGATAATCCATGTAAAGTATTTCCAGCAAGGTCTTCCCTGGTGATCCACTGGCTAACACTCTATTCTCCCAATGTAGGGGAACTAGATCCCACACGCCACAACTAAAGACTCATGGGCTGCAATTAAGACCTGGTGCAGCCAAATAAATAAATAAATAAAGTATTTTCAATACCTGGCACATATGAGATATTTGATAAAACACAGCTATCATTATATACATATATTTCGTTTTCTTTTAAAGATGACACCCAAACTCTGCAAAAACAATAGGTAGGCAATGAGCATATATCAAGTGTCTTCTTTTTTGAACTTACCTGAGATACATGAGTGTGAAAAAACATCTAGAGCCCAACTTGAATTTCCTAACCTTCATCATGTCTTGGAGGGCTCCCCTGGTGGCTGAGTGGTAAAGGCTGATCTGCCAATGAAGGAGATCCCTGAGTCAGGAAGATCCTCTGGAGAAGGAAATGATAACCCACTTCAATATTCTCGCCTGGGAAATTCCATGGACAGAGGAACCTGGCAGGCTACTGTCCACAGAGTCGGACACAACTTAGCAACTAAGCAACAACCATCAGGTCTTAGATCTCTTCCTAGTTACTCCTATAAATAGTGCATAATTTGGTGAGGCAGAAATTTAGGACTGGAAGGACTCTTAGAGGTAATCGGCCCAGATCATTTTACAAATGCGATATTTGATGTGTGATGACTTAGCCAATGTCAGAGAGTAACAAAGACCAAACCAGACTTTAGGTTCCTGACCACTTTCCGACTGTTTGTGCATCTCCTTTCAGTCTTACAGATGGCCTCTTGGTTTCTTTCCTGGTTGATGTATAATGATACTGACTCCCAACTGGTGTCCTATACTACTCATAATATCACACAGCACAGCCCTGGGTGTATAGCAGGCATTTGATAAATGGTTTGCTCAGCCCAAATCAACAAGGGTTTGCAGCCTCTGACATGCCAGGCGCATGCTGGGCAGTATACGGAATAGGAAGCTAAATAAGGCAGTCTCTGACTTCAAGAAGCTTCCAGAGACTGACCAGGGAAGGCACAGAAAGGGGACAAGGGAGTCTCAGAGCAGGAAGACTTAATTTCATCTACAGAAGAATGAAGGTCAGAAATTGAATCATATAATAAACCTCAGTGAGTTAGCTCTCCAGGCTCCTTATCTTAGACATTTTCAAATCCCAATATTTCCAAAATTCATACATACAGTTCTTGACCTCGCCCCTTAACTCCAAATTTTGGAATCAACTGCCTACTCGAACTCCCATCCGATAGGGATCGCAATTTACCACGTCCATACCTAAACTCTTGATTCTGCCCTTGAAACCTGCTCCTTCCCTGGTGTTCTCCCACCTCAGTGAGTTACGGCTCCCTCGTGCTGGATGCTGGAGAAGGCAATGGCACCCACTCCAGTACTCTTGCCTGGAGAATCCCATGGACAGAGGAGCCTAGTAGGCTATAGTCCATGGGGTTGCTAAGAGTCAAACATGACTGAGCAACTTCACTTTCACTTTTCACTTTCATGCATTGGAGAAGGAAATGGCAACCCACTCCAGTGTTCTTGCCTGGAGAATCCCAGGGACAGAGGAGCCTGGTGGGCTGCTGTCTATGGGGTCTCACAGAGTTGGACATGACTGACTCGACTTAGCAGCAGCACCTGCTGGATGCTAAGACCTCGGAATCATTCTTGATTCTCCTCTTCCTCACTTCTCCCACGTCAAAGTCCATGAGAGAATCCTGTTCACCCTGTTCTTTCAGCACCTCCCTCTCATAGTGTCCTCCCACTGCCATGCTAGTCTTGATCATCACCATCTCTTGCCAGGTCATCACAGGAACTGCCTCACAGATCTTCCTGCTTCTATTCTTGGTCCGCCTTGTGCAGGTTCAGTCAGAGTGCTCCTTTCAGAATATATCACATCAGGTCACTTTCCTGTTCAAAGCTTTGTCATGGCTCCCCCTGTCCATAAAAAATAAAGTCCGAAGCCCTCACTATGGTTCAGAATGTCCTGCAAGGACTGTCTCCATTGCCTCTGACATCTCCTCTTCTGTTGCCCTCCACAGGGATCTGTCTGCCCCAGCTGCAGGGGAATGTTTACTCTTTCCAGCCAAACACATTCCTGCCTCAGGACCTTCACACTGGCCATCTCTCTGCCTAGAATGTTTCTCCCACATTTCTGCATAACTATCTGCCACACTTCATCAGATCTCTGTAAACATCACCTCATGGGACTTTCCTGTTACAAAGTAGCACTTCCCCAATTTGTGATTCCCAAATCCTACCCATCTTTGTTTTTTCCAGCAGTCACCATCAATTGACACTCTGTTGGTTATTTGTCCTTTCTTTTTCTTTCTTTAAACTTCTAACTTTTTATTTTTTTGTTAAAAATTTTTAATTTGGCTGCCCTGGGTCTCACTGTGGCACAGGGGCTCTTTGCCGCGGTGCATGGGCTTCTGTAGTTGGGGTTTGCAGGCTTAGCTGCCCCACGACATGCGGGATCTTAGTTACCAACCAGGGATATAAGCCATGTCCCCTGCATTGGAAGGTGGATACTTACAAACACTGGACCGCCAGGGAAGTCCCTATTTGTCCTTTATTTTCTGTCCATATCCCTTCAATTTAAGATCCTTTAATGGAGGGAACTTTTGTACCCTGTCCACTACTGATTCCCTATGTCTTGAATCATGCCTTGGCAGGTAGCAGGTACTCAATGTATATTTGCTGAATGAGTGAATTAACAATATGCTTTCATTCTGCATTTCAGATTAGCTGTTTGTGTACTTATTACTCCAACTAGACCAGTCCTGTTCCTCTTTGTAATTCCTACAATTCCTAGCATGGTGCACCTGCACGGAACAGGTGCTCATCACATGGGTGTTGAATTAAATTGAACAGTTGCTCAGTGCTAGCCACAAATTATGTGACTCAAATCCAGTTCATATCATCTATAAGGGGCACTGTGCCCAGACGGTTTGTTCATGTTTCTGAGAGACGGTCCCAGTATTTTACTAGAACTTAGGCAGCCACTCTGGGGAGAAGGAGTAGCACAAACGGAGCTTTGTGTGCTGGCGAAAACAGAGGTGCAGTCACAGCACAGCCAGCATCCCGAGCCAAGCTCTGAGGGAAGCAGCAGAAGCAAGTGTGACCAGAGGGCTGACTGGCCGTGAGCCACCAGGGTCAAGGGTTTGTCTTGGGGGGAAGGGTGTACCGTACGTCCTCCACAGCACCATGCAGACAAACCTTGGTGAGTTGGACACACCAGGATTTTTGCTCCTGTCCCATTCTGCTACACTGCTATAGGACCTGACAACTTTGTTCCTCAACTTAGGAGCTGCATCCGTTTGTTTGCAGTATGCTCAGTCACTAAGTCATGTCCAATTCTGCAGCCCCATGGACTGTAGACTGCCAGGCTCCTCTGTCCGTGGGATTCACCAAGCAAGAATACTGGAGTGGGCTGCCATTTCCTCCACCAGAGGATCTGCCCAACCCAGAGATTGAACCCGAGAGTCCTGCACCTCCTGCATTGGCAGGCAGATTCTTTACCACTGTGCCACCTGAAAACCACACATGGCTTGGGGGTCTTTCTGCAGTGTCATCCACAGGACCTGTGCCCCCAGGCCCTGGTATAGATGAGGATGAGCTATAACAAGGCCCATTCCCAATAACTCACTCCTTTAGAAAGTCCAGGTACAAAATTCCGGGCTATATGTTGGGCTAGCACATGACACAATGCACTAAGAATCATTTTACAATTTTATCTTAAACACAAAGCTACTTGCAGAAATGGATTTAGCACTGCCTTCAACTGTATCCTCAGGCTCAAATGTTTAAATAGAAATAATTCACAGAATGTGTCACTTGTCTGCTGTGTTTTCTCCCAGTGGCAATAGAATGTTACTCAACTCCCCAGTTCACCATCAATTATTTTGAAACTGCTCTGTCTTTTAATAAAAAACCCTTTGGGAGCTGGAAGACTTGTTTCAAAAGTTAATTAGAAAAGGGAAAACAATTCTACATTTGAAAGCTATATTAAAGTTAGATAAAAGAAGCTTTTAATAAGGTAAATAAATTTAATAGGTATTTTTGCTTTTACCTTTTTGTAGACTGGTGACCATAAGTGATCCTTATAATTGGAAACTATGTAAGGAAACCCACCAAAATCAAAGCAAGTGCAGATTTATAGGAAAACAAACAGCAGCTGTCCCAGATCTTCTAGGGCTCTGGGGCCAGCAGTCTGCTGAGAATTTATCAAGCCCAGTTGAGCAGTTCAGGGCAAAAGACATTGAAAAAAATAAAAGTACAAGCCCACTGGGAATATTAAGAAAAGACTCATCCAAATTTTTAAAGAATGTCCATCCAAGGCTTAAGCCATTATAGTAGGCCAAAACTGGACTCTGTAAACCAAAGATGCAGAGAGGCCACTTATGAGAGTTCCTCAAGGGCAGCATAAAAATTATTCTGGTCTTCCCTTCACACAGCATGGTTTAGAAGGACAGGACTTCTTTTCTCCTCTCTCTCAAGATTCCCCAAATGATAATTTTATGGCTCCATTGTACAGTTTTTGAAGCATTGATCAATTCAAGAAACCATTTTCTTTGGATAATTTATTCTCAAATGTCTAAATGTATTGATTCAAATTTATGTTACCAAATCTTCAGTAAAAAAAAAAAATGTTTCCATGGTCAAATAACTTTGACCTCGAAAAAGTGAGTCCTTCTAGAGATTCCCAATGCATATAGGCATATAGAAAGCTCTGATTAAAGAAAACTGTTTTTAAGCCAACAATTCCCAAATGCATCTTACCATGGAACCCTGTTTTACCAAATCTCTTTTGACACCCCAAGGGGTAGGAAACACTGATTTAGACATTTCTGTGATTTCAAGGTCTACTTCCTATTGAGATCATTCATTCATTTATTAAATGGACATTAATTTGTTGGCTTCTATAGACCAGGCTCTGTCTAGACATCAAGATAGACTCAAAAAGAAAGTGTCAAGGTCCCTGTACTCTTAGTAACTGTCAGTGTAACAGGAGAGGTAAACATGTGGACAAATAACAATTTCATGTGAACCCTGTCATTGCTAACAGTCTGCATGACACAATTTAGAACCTGTTATTCACTAAATATTTCCTGCGAACTGGTCTTATCTCCTCCCCAATACTGTTTATTACTTTGTGCTAAGCTTGTGCTTTATGCTTGTCTAGTATTCTCTCTGATACTGAGCATGGGATTGGACATATAGTAGGTCATCCAGAGAAAACTAGTTGATCAATTCAAGACTAAACTAGATGATCTCTGAGTCCTTTTTAGTTTTGCAGAGTTTCTAAGAGTTTTTCTCAAATACCTGCAAAATTATGGTGAACCACAAAAGCATTAAATAATTCATTAGCTCTAGTTATCCAGGGGCTATATCAATGCTATCGAAGTAACAAAATTAATGTATGCTGCCCCTCTGAATGGGCAAGCCATAGCAAACCAAAGCAATTTTCTCTGCTTATAGATCCAGCTTAAGTGTTAAAACTTAATGATTTGACCTTGTTATCAGAGAACAGCCAAGTCTCTGATTTTCCGTATGGGAATCCTGAGACCCAAGAGAACGTTTAGCTGTTCATTATAGAATTTAATACAGATTAGGTTAGCCACAATTGGTAACACTTGGGGAGCTGTTAATTTCTTGCTGGCAATTTCACTGTAAACTCCCTTAATAAATTTCAGGTTTGAACTTGGCATTGTCATCTAGATTTTATGCACATTTATTTGATTTATGTATGCTGAGTGGTTCCTAATCATATGATCAGTAAGCAGACAGCATCTCAAGATGCTTTATATATTTGAGAAATGTTCAGAAGCAGAGAAACTTCATTTCAAAAGTGAACAAGGAAGTGAATGTAGGGTGGTTAAGTTACTTTGGGTTATATTATGATATGGCAAGTTTTCTCAGCCTTAACACTATTAATATTTTGGCCCAGATGATTCTTAATTGTGGTAGGTGGACATTTAGCATCATTCATGGCCTTTACCTTTGAGATGCAAGTAGCCACTCCCCACCCCGTTATGACACCAAAAATGTCTCCAGATGTTGCCTAATATCCCCTGGGGGTGGGGTTGGGGGTCGAAATCACCCTTGCTTGAGAGCCATTTACTATAATAGAACCCATGGTGATTAAAGTCAGTTCTAGACTTTTTTTTTTTTTTTTCATTTTGTGGATTATCTGTGTGTGCACAGAGCATGGAAATCAAGGCCTACTGTGCTTCAGAACTAAATAATTCCTTTTTTCTAGCCTGTGTGGTCTGGGACAAGTTACCTAACTTCTGAGTCTCCATTCCCTTGTCTGTCTGGGACGTGTAAGTGAACCACACACTAGCAAGCCCCTAGAATTATTCCTGGAGAGGGTCAGGCATGTTTCAAATGTCAGTGGTTCCCTCCTCCTTCTCCTCCTCCCACTCCTCCTATCCCTCTTTCTCTCCACACCCTTCCCCAAAGCCTGGGGTGAACACAAACAAAAGATATGCGCTACAAATAGCTTGGTGGTTTGTTTCCAATATTTTCCTTCCATAGAACAGATAATCAGGAGCTGCCATTATATCCAAACCTTATGTGAGCTTTGGGGGAACAGAATCGCCTAAGTCAACAATAGATAAAGGAGAATCCAAGTCTCATTACATGCCCAAGAACTTCCAAGTATAGAAAGTGCGTCCATAGGCCCTGGAACCATTCATCAGTTTCTCATTCTCTGTTCAAAGCAATAAAACTGTAACTTGAGTGAACAGCGAGGCTGCTCACAGACTAAGCATGTCCCCTACCTGCAGCCACCCAAAGCCATAGGGTAAACCTGGTGGCTTAGTAACATTAGCTGCTCCATTGCAGAGTGCGGAAGCCCAGGCTAGGCTCCTTGAGGGGAATGCTAAGAGAGAAACAAAAACTAGTGTCACATGAAACCTGGAACAAAACTGGTATCACCTGAAACCTGACAAGATTCCAAAAAGAACACATGGGAAGGTTTATGGACCTTATTTTTATTATAAAGGCATTGCAGTGACATGACGATTCATTTGGAAAATGGGCGAGAAGGGAAAGAGATCACCCTAAGTTCTAACACTGAATACAACTGTTTTTATTTTAGATATTTACTTCCTGGCCTGGCCCCTGTGCACATGTGAGTTCCCTTGGCTGCAAAGATGTCATACATAGTCTTCCTAATTTGTTTCTGCCACCACCTCACCCCACCCCTCATCCCACACTACAGTATAGGCATTCCTCCAGGTTCTTACTGTCTCTACCATTTTCATATTTAATGACTCACAGAAGTTCTAGAAAAAGATTTCCACCAAGTAACTAATGACCTATCCCATTATTGAGATATGGGATGATGATATGAGACATGAGATATAACCTATCCCATTATTGAGGACACTTGGCTTTTGATTGTACAATTATAAATAATTTAGGGGAAAAAATCATAAGTATAGATTTTTCCTCAGAATTATTTTTGTGGGATAAAGTCTCAAAAGTGGGATTAGTGGGTGAACCCTATGGACATTTCCACAGTTTTAAGTATACAGCTGTCAAATTGTTTTAAAATACATTATTCTGATTAAAAAAAATCCTTCATGGCTCACTGAAAACTATTTAGAAAATGGTAGTGGTTTAGTCGCTAAGTCATGTCTGACTCTTGCAACCCCATGAGCTGTAGCTCCTCTGTCCATGGGATTTCCCAAGCAAGAATACTGGAGTGGGTTGCCATTTCCTACTTGAGGGATCTTTCTGACTCAGGGACCAAACTGCATCTCCTGCATTGCAAGTGGATTCTTTACAACTGAACCACCAGGGAAACCCACCCAAAAAGTGTAAAGAATAGAGGGCTTCCCTGATGGCTCATTGGTAAAGAATCTGCCTGCCAATGCAGGAAACGCAAATTCAGTCCCTAGGTCATGCTTTGTTAGCCTCAACTAAGACAGATGAGTAATTCTAGTCGGCATAGCAAGGGGTCTTGTGAACGTGCAAAGAAGCGGCTACCATGAGCTCAATAGGACACCTGCAGCTACCTCCACATCATCCACCTTCTGTTTAAGACCATCTATCTGCCCTTCAGCAGGTCTGTGTTCTAAAGTCAGTGTACAAGACAGCAGTGAAATGAAGCCAACTTTACCTTCAAAAGCCCCTTAGGAAGGCCCCATGCTGAAGAATAACAATGCCTCTCGATAAGTTTAACCAGCTGGATTTTCCTTCAATGTGGGAACAGATTGCTCTTTCTTGGGTGGAGCACTGGGTGTTGTTGGCTTCAAAGGGGCCATATTGTTTAAAACATACTAAATCCACACCGGCTCACAGAAGGAGAGGTCGATGGAAAGGGACACTGATGGAAGAATTTTATCTTCACCTCCTGTGCTAGCTTGATAGGACTACAAGAAGAATCACCCTCCTTATTTACATCGTTACTCTCCTTTCCTTCTATCATGCCCTCCTTCCTACTCTCCTTCCTTTTCTCCCTCTCTCCCTCCTTTTATTTGTTCTAATTGTTGATAATTTACACAAGATTAATACTCTTAGAATGAGAAACTTCTCCAGGGTATCTTCTGGTCCAGGGACTGAACCTAGGTCTATTGAATTGCAGATAGATTCTTTACTGTCTGAGCTACCAGGGAAGCCCCAGAATGAGAGACTATTATATTTTAAATATTTTTAATTTTATTTTCTCTTTGGCTGCATCAGGTCTTAGTTGCAGGATGTGGGCTCTTTGCTGCGGGGTGCAGGCTTCTCTCGTTGTGATACTTGGGCTCCAAAGTTGCTCTGAGACATATGGGATCTTCGTTCCCAGACCAGGGATCAAACCTGTGTCCCCTATATTGGAAGGCAGACTCCCAGCCATGGACCACCAGGGAAGTCCTGAGAGGCTGTTATCTTTATTCAGCCTGAATTGAATATGGCTCATGACAGGGAATTCTACTGCAGCAGGTAGTAGCTCCCCTTTGCTTGGTATCATTGGCAACCTCATGTCGAGGTAGGACCAGTTCTGTGCATTTCCCCTAGTTTTGTCTCCTGGAACAATGGAGAGCAGCTCTTCTCCCCTCCCCTCCCTGTGAAAGTGTTCCTAAATTTGTGACACCTCTAATTCATCCAGTCATTTTTATTATGGCATGGTTTCCAGATGCCCTGCCTTCCTGGTTTGCCTTTGTCATTTGCCACCCTGGGAACAGAAGCATGGTGGATCTTGCACAGAGCCTGTGGTTGCCCTCAGCTCCTTCACTGGCTGGCTGGGCTGCAGTAACCAGAAAATGGCAGTGGCACAAGTCTAGTGGTGTGAGCGCACCCCCAAGACAACCTCTCTGCAGCTCCAGCCCCAGAAGCCTGCACCCCAGATTTATGCATGGCACCTGGTGAAGCAGTGATGCAAGCTCAAAGTGAATTCCAAGTGCATCATCACTTATCTGTGTTTGGATTTGGTTAGGGGGTTGATTAATGAGGATTTGATTAAACAAAGTTTACACTCTAACTGACTCCAGCTGGATCTACCCATCAAGGGGAAGCCCCAAATCCCCTGATGTTGTCCTCTTGTCCTTTCTACTCACAATTTCTCTTCCAAGGCGTTTTCTCTGCATCTGATAATGGTGAGGTCATGATCATATTTATTTTAAGGGGTCAGTCTGGCACACCCAGCATGGTGGCTCTGTGATGAGGAACTTTTGTGTTCAAGGCATGGTGTACCCTGGGATATGGCCTTACCCTAACCTGTGAAATGAAATCATTGTGTCAGGCTGCCAAGGCAATGCTATCATTGGGTTTGGGCTCAGATTTGGAATTTTTCCAGCAGAAATTGTACTCTCATAGACTATTAATTGAAACATCATCAGGATTATTTTGTAGTCACCAGAAGCCAATTCAGTGAAATCTGGGTTCTTGATGGAAGGAGCTGCTAATTGTAAGTGGCTCTGATTACCTTTGCTTGGACTGTTTCTCCAGGGAAATCCAGGAATCACATCTCATCAGCACAGGATGAAGAGCATGTCTGTTTATAATTTGTGCGAGTGCTTCTTTCGCCTCACTGGCGCTGAGGCCAAGGCCATCTTCAAAGTCCTCTTAGTTTGTGTGTCTTTCTCTCATTTCTTTCTCCCTCTGGTTCCCCTCTACTTGCTACTGCTCCTTTGCCCTCTGGGTCCCCCTTCCCCTCTTTCCACTTTGGCCACTGTCCGCACCCCCCACCCGGGTCATTCTCCTGCCCTCTCTCTCTCTCTGCTCTCTTTTTCTGCTCTTGCACTTCCTCCCACTCTCCTCCTCTCTCAAGTGCTTCTTACTATAGTCCCGTCGTTCTCATTCCTTGTCTTCAGTTTCCCTCTATGATGACATCAGATTTCCTAAGGGCAGGGCGAACCCCAGCTCACTGAGTTTGTCCCAGTGCCTGCAGGTGTTGGGCTGGTCTGATTCCATCTGTTCAGAACTCATTCATTCGTGCCACAAACACTATTCAAGCTCCAAGCTGATGGGAAACGAGAGAGGCGTTTCTCCCTCTGTCCCTGACCTGGCCCCGGCCCCAGGCTGGCCCCTAATTGGAAGCAGCAGATTGAGCACCAGAGCCATCCTCAGTGCCAGCATTACTCAGATGCCCCATGGTGCCCAGTGGGGATGGGGCCAAGCCACATAATTCATGGCCAGTGTGTGTGCTTCTGCTGTGTCTGCCAAAATGTCACTGTCAGCCTGTCGGTGACAGCTATTGCTCACCGGTGAAAAGCCTTCTTGTGATTTGCAGTCTTCCTGCTCACACTGTTCTTGAGAAGTTAGAAGACAGCAAACCCGTCTCCTTCAATGGGAGTTTCTGAAGGTTGTAGACTGGTGGGCCAAAGAAATTGCCAGATTTTCACTCCAGAACTTAAAATCATTAATCTGCTGCAACATAGCAGCCTGACCCCTAATGGCAAGCCATTTACTCAATTCAGTATAATTCAATGTGGTAAATCAGAAGGAAATGCTTCTCTTCTGTCTAGGTGTCCTGTCTGTTTTTCATAGCATGAGATTCTCATTCTTCTTGGAAAAGACCATTTAATTTGCTAACAAAGAAAACAACCAAGTCTTCTTTTAAAAAAAAAAATCACTGATGGTGACTCACCCTCTCCTTTGCCTTTGCTTCCCTACTATTATATACATGAAGTACTCCCTGCTGAGAGCATGAATCCTGGACAATTGAACCCTGATTGAGTAATTTACATGGTTCTGGGAAATAAAGTCAACAATACACAAACTGAATCCACTTCTGGATGCTCATCCACCAAGGACCCTTGACATTCGATCTCTCTGACTTTCTGTTCAGTGTTAACCACTTTCACCCATCCCTCAAACCAAAGTCATAGCTTGGTAATTTCTTGTTTTAGAAAGTGACAAACAGAACAGGCAGAGAAAACACTGTATATCTTGGAGTAAAAATGAAATCATTAGTGTAAGTTTCTATTCTTGGTGACTTGAATTTTACTCTGGTTCTGATTAAGCACAACAAAGATATTATATGTGATGTTTTCCTGTAAATGTATGAGATGGTTTTCTATTGCATGTCCATGAATGGAAATATTAACAGACTCCACTTGGCTCCATCAGGCTCTGGCTTGGTCTTCACACCCAAAAAGCCAACCAACAGAGAATCACATCCCAGCCCAGAGTGAGTAGTTTCTGTCTTGCTGTGGTTTTTCGGCTTTTTTTCACAGTTTCACAATTAAGAGTAAGTCTTATCCACAAAATATGAGAGTACATGGAATAGACACATTCCCTTGTCTATAAATTGCTCAGTAAGTAACATCTGAGCATACTAAGCATCTGTCTTCTATGCCTACATTACTGTCAAAATAACGGGTCCATCCAGACTCTATTTCTTGGTGGTAGTATTTAAGTGAGGAGGGTATTTCAGTGTCTGTGGACTCCCTCAAGGTAGTAAAGAAGGAGAGTCTCATGACAGAGAAGTGGCAAAGTCAAGGCACTCCATAAATCAGGAGGTCCCCATTCGATTTTTAAAAGTGATTAGGTAAATTCAAGAACAGAGAACATGCAGGATCCCACCTATACATTATCCATATCACAGAAACAGAAACCAGCTCTCAGTACAAAGCCCAGAGGGCAAGCTGCTGCTCCTCTGAACCATCCGGTTTGTGAGCATCTGGAGAAGGGTGATGAGCAGTGACCACAGAGCAGGAACCCTGTGCTCCCGTCCTTCCTGCCACCCTCTAAGCACCTGCACTTCCCCACTTCCAGTGGAAGTTTCGTTATCTGTAAACCGGGGATAATATTGATCTCAGAAGATTGTTAATAAGTACTTGAAAAGGTAATCTCTAGAAAGCCGTTAGTAGAATGTCTGGCACATAACGCACAATAAATGTTACTTATTATTAGTGCTAGTAGTTGTATTCACTTTTAGCCCAAGGTTTATGCTAGGAAAGTACATATATCTATGGTTTTGATGGGTCTTAGCTGTGGCCTGCAGCATCTTCAGTTGCAGCATGAAAACTCTTAGTTGTGGCATGGAGGATCTAGTTCCCTGAATAGGGATCGAACCCAGGCCTCCTGCATTGGGAGTGTAGAGTCTTAGCCACTGGATCATCAGGGAAGTCTGAAGGACTTACATTTTAATGCATCATATTACATTACATTTAATCTTACACCTAAAATAGTGGTAATTCCATCCTTTTTGGTGCCTCTCAGGCAGCCTAAGGGAGACGCCTAGGGATTCTGGCGGGGGGTAGGGGTTCTATCCTACCAGAAACCCTTTTCCCCGTAAGCCTAAACTCAAACTTCTGGAGTCTAAACAAAGGTCTGGAGGAAGAAGAGTGCCAGGGAGCCAGGCCTCTTCTGGAACGCTGTGGCCCTTCTCCGGCTGGCGCGGAGGGGCCACGAGAGAGCCACCTCAGGCTGGCTTTAACTCCTGGGGAACTGCCCCATCTTTAAGCGGGAGCCTCACTGCACAGTCACACTGGCCTGAGGAGCGCCTCCCGGGGGCTGAGGGCAGGGGTCAGGGAGAGCTCTCCCCCCTGCGGGCGCCTAACCACAAAGCCCGCTCGCCTTCAGGCTGCTGCTGCTGCTGCTGTGAAGTCACCTCCGTCCTGGCCGATCTGTGCCACCCCACAGACGGCAGCCCACCAGGCTCCTCCATCCCTGGGGTTCTCCAGGCAAGAACACTGGAGCGGGTTGCCATTTCCTTCTCCTAACAGTAGTGCACTGATCCTCAAACACCGCACAGGCAAATGGAAGAACCGGCCTCATTTTGGAAGACAAGGCACACAATTAATTCCTTCTTTACCTTTGGAAGTGTACATGTGTTTATTTACAATGTCCTTGATGGTTGTAGATACTCATATTTTGAGAGAATTTTATCAAGGTCTAAACTAATGTCATCAACATTATTAGAAATACAAAGTTAACAACAATAACAAAACTCAGGAGAGAAAAAAACAACTTCCAGACTGGGTGCTGGGAAATAGTCTGATGGAATACATAGATGGAAAGCAGGAATACTGATTTCTAGACCCAGCTCTGCTCACTTAGTTGGGAGTTACATGGAACATAAATAGCTCACTTAACTACTTGCAACGGACTAAATGACCCCCAGCTTGGCCCTCTTCTGGCTCAGCAAGAGCAAGCCTTGAGAAACATTGGTCAGACTTCCCTGCCTGACTCCAGAAAGTTATTTAATCCTTTAGTGATGGTGGTGGTAATGGTGACGGTGGTATTGATAGTGGGTGTGATAATGGTGATGGTAAAATGATGGCAGTGGTGATGCTGGTGGTGGTGATGGGTGAATGATAGGCTGGTGGTGGTGAGGAAGTATTAAGGGAATGATGGTAGTGATGATTGGATGGTGGTGGTCATGGAGATGAAGAAGATCCTGGTGGTGATGGTGATGCAGGTGGCGATGGTGGTGGAAGTGACAGTCATAGCGGTGGAGGTGGTGATGGTGGTAATGGTTGGAAATGATGCTGCTGTGCTCTATGGATCTGAATAAGAGACCTGACTTGTATAAACGCTGTGATCTATTCGAAAGGTGGGCAGAGAGCCATGGGACACTTAGGTACTAGGCCTTCATGAGCACAAATGCACAGTACTGGGTTCTGCCTGTAACTACAAAGTATGTAGTTCAAGATGCTTCCTTTCTTGGGGACAATGCAAGCAAAACAAAGATGCTTAAGCAGACTACTGTTCTGTTGTTGTTGTTTCATCATTAAGTCATGTCTGACTCTTTGTACCCCACGGACTGTAGCCCGCCAGTCTCCTCTGTCCATAGGATTTCCCAGGCAAGAGTACTGGAGTGGCTTGCTGTTTCCTTCTTCAGGGGCTCTTCCTGGCCCAGGGATGGAACTCCTGTCTCCTGCATTAGCAGGTGGATTCTTTACCACTGAGCCACCAGGGAAGCACATATTCTGTTCTACTGGCTGTAGATTTTGGGAAGTTTTGCTTATTGAAAGCTTTCTGTTTGTTTGTTTGTTTCATTTTCATTTATTTTTGGTTTTTATCCTTAAAAATGTTTCAATCTTTATTTTGGGAATAGCGAAATCAGGTCTGTGGAGAGAAAGAAAAGTAGAAATATTTAAAAAGAAAGTAGAGGCTGCAACCCTGGACACAGATGGGTGGACACTGCAGGTAAAGAGGAGAGCCCTTCATACGCAAAGTGGACCACATCTGGTTCAGGCAGAGCTTAGAGGTCACCAAGGCCGTGCACAGTCACGCAGGATGGGGAGAGGCCCCAGGATAGAAGGTGAGGACCAGAGCCAGGCTTGATGGCTGTGGCCCAGAGGGAGCTGGGGCCGCCAGGCAAGCACCTGTCTGGGGACAAAGGGTGACACTCTAGGCCAGACGTGGTGTCAGGAGTCCCTGGAAGGCCTTGGAGGTGCAGCTGCCTTTTACAGACAGAGGCGTGGTGCCAGGAACTCAGCTGATTCACGAAGAAAGGAGTGAAATGCTAACAAATGGTTTTCATTATCATCGTGCGGCCTCCACCCTCATTCTGTATGTGGGTGCTCTGCTTTTTTCTTCTTTTTTTCATCTTTTCAAGGGTTGTAACTAAACAATGAGGTGATTGCCATCCCAGTGGATTGCACAAGAGGACCAATGGATGGACTGGAGCATAGCTTTCTCCAAAAAAATTCTGGACAAGAAAAATAAGCAAGCCGGAAATAAGGAGTTTGTTTTGCCCGACACCTGTGTGCTTTTTACTGCTGGTAATGAAGGTGGAATGAGGCTTTGCTCAGAGCTAAGACAGTTGGTTCCTCAGCAGTGCACCTGTCAGCCCAGCCACAGGGCATTCTCCTTCCTAAATAAAACATCACATTGTCACCATGACGGGGGGCTCACCCAGTAATCCAGGAATATAAATTGGGACCTCTTGTTATTAATCAATATAATATTTTTTAAAAGATTTACTTTGAATAGCCTGGTGCAGCTGTGGGAAGAAGTTTCAATTCTGTTCCATAAACATTCTTTCAGGGCCTGGGGCTTCCCTGGTGGCTCAGATGGTAAAGAATTTGCCTGCAATGCAGGAGACATAGGGTTCGATCCCTGGATCGGGAAGATCCCCTGGAGAAGGGAATGGCTACTCACCCTACTATTCTTGCCTGGAAAATCGCATGGACAGAGGAGCCTGGCAGGCTATAGTCCATGGGATCAGAGAGAGTCAGACACGACCAAGCGACTAACACACATACAAGGGCCTACTCTGAGACAGCCCCAAGGAGAGAAAAACACCTAAGACCTCAAGAAGTTAATGATCCAACCGATGCCAAAATCTATCCCCAGTCCCTAGATAAGTGAGCATAAATTTGACCGTGAAGATACCTTTGCATTGATATTCTTCTTGTGATCTACTTTTCCTGTAAGGCAGCAATCACCATAGGCAAAGACGCTCTGAACTCTACAGGGCCTGGCAAGTTTTAGTCATAGCTGGAGTAGCTTCCTTCCTCTGACTTGACAAGGCTGAAGAAGATGGATCATTTCGAAAACAAATGTCTTAGTTCGTTACTCAGCATCTTTGTCAGCAAATGATTGCAGATAATCATTCTGCAGCTGCAAACAGTGTTCCCGCACTTGCTCAGACGGGGCCACTGAGCATGTGCCTGGCCAGCCATTCCAAAAAGATTGGGATATAAACAACGACTGTAACATAAACAGGGTTTCTTCCTGCTGGAGACAGCCAGACAAGGGCATGGGATGGACGGGGGGCATCACTTTCTATTCTGCACCCAACCTGCCAGTAACCCACTGCCAGATTACAGCTGAAAGTCTTTAATGGTATTAATAAGAAGATCTAGCATTTATGCAGCACCAGCTAGGTGCCAGGCCCTGGGCTAAATGCTTATTTCTTTTAAGCCTCTCAATAACTCAATTCTGACCTTTGAGAGGAGACACTGAGGCAAAGAGAGGTTAAGTCACTTGCTAAAGTTCACACAGCTGATAAGAGATGAGGACTCAGGGCCTTGGTTAATTCGGCCATCAAGGGGCGTGCAGAGTCACTCTCTTTACAGCTCTGAAGTGAAGTCGCTCAGTCGTGTCCGACTCTTTGTGACCCCATGGAATGTACCAGGTTTCTCCGTCCATGGGATTTTACAGGCAAGAGTACTGGAGTAGGTTGCCATGTCCTTCTCCAGAGGATCTTCCTGACCCAGGGATTGAACCCAGGTCTCCCGCATTGCAGGCAGCCGCTTTACCCTCTGAGCCACCAGGGAAGCCCCATTACGGCTCTAACAGCTTATAATTCTGTAAAATAACAATTGAGATTCTAAAGTAAATAGTTTCTATTTCTCTGAACCTTAAACATCTAAACTTGCCTCTTGAGTGACTGAGTGCCTGGTCTCTCTCTCTCTCTCTCTTTTTGTGTGTGTGTGTGTGTGTGTGTGTGTGTGTGTGCAGTGATAGAACAGGGAAAACCATCTGCCTTCATCTTTGGAATTCCTAATTACCCACAGTGCCCCGGGCCCTGGAGACAACGCACTCTGTGGGTCCCTTGTTAGCTCTGGAGTAAATTTCCTCAGTGCAGGGTTTTGCTTTTGTTCATGATGTCATGGTCAAATAAGGCCTAAAAGAAGAAACACTAGAAGACTGAGAGTGTTGTGAAATACAATTGTATGAGAATCAAGTGACTTTAGGGGGACAGCAGTTTTCATCTCCCCTGATCTTTCCTCCTGAGGAAATGAAGGAGCTAGATGAAACTCCTTAAAGGGAGCTTTAATACCTGTCAGCCCCTTATTACAGTTAGCCAGGAATTCGCTGGTGGCTAAATGGTAAAGAATCTTACCAGTGCAGGAGACATGGGTTTGATCCGTGGGTCAGGAAAATCCCTCGGAGAAAGAAATGGCAACCCACTCCAGTATTCTTGCTTGGAAAATTTCAAGGACAGAGGAGCCTCACAGGCTACAGCCCACGGGGTTGCAAAGAGTTGAATACTGCTGAGCCACCAAGCAATAGTTAACCAGCCCATTGACATTCCGACAGTCCCCATCAGGCATATATGATCTGTATAATAAGTGCCCAGTTGGGGCTGGGATTGTTAAAGACATACACAGGAAGTAGCTATAACAGCCCAAAGCCTCCTGGCAAACACATACATGGAAATAAATTTTTCATTTCCAGCTCTTATCTTAGCCTTGGGTTACCTAGGATTCGCATGTGTTGCATGCCTGGGCAAAGCTGGGCTGCGTTATCTCTTTCATGCCTTGAGTCAGATTTTCTGAGTGTGAAGTCAGCAGACAAGCCAGGAAATGTCAGCACAGAAGAGCAAGGGAGCTGTCACTCACTCCCTCGAGGGGCCATGGAGTGGGATGGCGTCTGATGTGCCCCTGGGACTCGGTATCCCCAGAATGTGCTGGCTGCCTGTGATCCATGTTTTCCTGGAAGCAGGGTGTTTGGGGCTCAACAGTTTTTGCAGTGAAATTGAAGTCCAGCTGCTCAAATAGAAATAGCCAGATGGCTCAATGGCAAAGAATCCTGCCAATGCAGGAGACGAAGGAGATGCAGGTTCAATTTCTGGGTCGGAAATATCCCCTGGAGAAAGAAATGGCAACCCACTCCAGTATTCTTGCCTGGGAAATCCCATGAACAGAGGAGGCTGGCAGGCTACAGTCCATAGAGTCACAAAAGAGTCAGACATGACTTAGCGACTAAACAACAGCAACATCTCATGGACTCTAACGAGTAAGGGTGGCCTTCTACAGGGATTTTTACATTCAAGTCCCACAGCTTGTCCCTTATCCCTCGTTCAGGGAAGGATGAATTGCCTGCCTTTTATAAAGCCCTAGAACACTGTGTGTCTGTTTAGTCAGGATTTTTCCCAGGTCTTTTTCCAGGGCTGTGGATGTTTAGCTGGTCTTAATTTCTGAAGTTACATCTGAACTGCATTATAGACTTACGTATTGTACCATTGCTTGACCTGTTGCTTGGAAAACGTACCACACACTGAGAGGAAAAGGCCAGCTCAAGAAGAGCTGAGGATATTTAATCTGATAAAGCAAATGGAATAAAGCGCTTGGATCCCAGTTAGCTCTCATTGGCAGCGTTTTGTTTTCATTCATGTATTCCATCCCAGGAGGTCATCTCGATCTACAGTAGGCTGGAGACCTTGGTAGGCACTGATGTTATTGGATGTAAACCTTGATTCCAACCAACCCTAGAGTTCCCCCTTTTCCCCAATACTTCTGTCTGCTCTTAGTCCCAAGTATGCAAACAATAGCCAGGAAAAGCCCAGCACAGAACTGAAATGGATCTTTTTCGTGTGGTTTAAGAATCAGCCAGTTGGAATTGAGGAGATATTTTCTTAGGGTTGCAGAAAAGTCTGAAAAACTATTGGATTGTTTTTGGCACTCAAATGTAGATCATAGATATATCATTAGTATTACTGAGCTGATGGGCTCCACTACAAAGACTCTTATTTAGTAGCACATTCTTGCAAAAATGTATTGGCTTCAGCTCTGTTATGGAAGGCTGCTGTGTGTTTAGATGTCTTACCTTTTACACATTCGTGTCATTGTGATTACCCACGTTATGAAAACCTCTCTATGGCACTGACATTGCATAGTTTGTGAATCCACAGCTCACAGGTCCAGTCGGCCAAATACAATGACAACTGTGTCCCACCACACACCCCAGAAGGCCACACACATTTGTAGTAAATGCTAATTGATTCTGAACGCCAAGGTCAGCACCATGATGATTTCTTCCTTGAGCTGCCTCTCTGGGGAATTGCTAGGAAGAGTTTGTAATTTATCTGAGAATCTCCAAAAGAGCCATAGGACTATTTCTCTTTTAGAGAAATGTGGCAAGACACTTCAGAATTGTCAGCATTGAAACTTTCATTCAAAAAAAAAGAATAGTGGTTTTGCTGAACCTGAATATCTTCCTAAGTCCTGTTGCCAGATGCACTATTTTCCTATTGGTTGTGCCAAAACCACTAAATAGTTAAAACACGTCAAATCATTTCAAAACGGCCAAAACTGAATTTTTTTCCCCAAAGAAAGAGCTCCCAGTCAGCAAACCTCACAGTCATATTCCATACTAAAAAATGTCTGATTAGGCTAAAAATTAGGAAAAGAGACTTTCAGTGTAAAAGATTTCAGATTGTCTTTGTGTACAGACTCAGAGTGAGAACTAACAGAGAGAGGGAAGCATTAACGGGAACAGTCACAGCAATGAAAACCACAGCAACAGCACCAACAGTTATTATTATGCCCTCAGAAACATGTTCTTGCTGCTCAGCCTCCCTAGTTTTCCCAGCTCACAGAACTCCAGCAGGTGGAATCCAGGAGGGAGGGGGACTGCAGCTCACGCCAGCTACTCTAGCATTCTGCTCTGATGTAAGCTGGTTTTAGGACTAGCCATTGGGTCCCAGCACCTGTGAGGGATGAATGGTCTAAGAAGTTTTTTCGGTCAAGCATCCCCCAATTTTTGGAATTAAAAATGTCAGCAAATAGTCCTTGGACTTGATAATAAGCTAATCATAGCTCCAAAACCAAAGAACATTTTAAGTGGTGTGCAAGGAGTTAAAAAAAAAAAACTTTCAAAATTCACAAATGTCAATTATACCTAGATAATTCTGGGGATGGAGTGTGGGAAGGGGAGACAGGGACAACATCCCCTCAAGAGTCTGCGAGCTATATGCTCACACATTCTTGTTGCCTATGGTGTGACCATACCTGCACTTCATATTTTCTGAGACATATTCATTTCTTAATCATTTTTCTTCATTACTAGCTCATCAAAACCAGTGTCAAGTTTCCCATTCATCCTGTGCAGCCATGATTCTCAGCCCTGACTTTTCCTTGGGGTCACCATGGAAGCCTTACACAATATAGCTTGTATTTCAAAACTGACCAAAATATCATTGAGACCTAATGAGAGTGAAAGGGAGGCTGAGACAAGTGTCAACAGAGAGGGCCATACAAACATGCTCAACTTCAGGGAGTCTTCAGAAGAACCTTTAGCTCCAGCTGAGTCAAGGCTGGTTGATCTTGGGTTCTGAGGCATGATCTAGACATAATGTTAATTGTGATGTGGAAAGTTATGGTCAAGCAGGTAGCCTGCAGAAGTACTCTGATTCTGAGTTGTCACTCTCTCTCAGCCCTGGCTCCCTCACCCCAGGGGGAGGTTGCATTTGGAGGGGGTCCAGAGTGGAACCCTCCAAAACAGTGCTTCTCAAACTTAGGTATGCATCAGTATCAGCAGTAGGGGTTAAAATTCAGATTTGCTGGGTTTCACTAAGCATGGCTAGGCATATGGTAGAGCCTAAGCATATACATTTCTAAGAAATTCTGAGATATTGCTAGTATTATGGTAGACCTCACTTTGAGAAACACTGCTTTAAAGCCTGAGACTCAGCCTTATCCTGGTCTAGAAGGAATACCAGATTACAGTAGTATTCCTTCATGCCCTGAAGAAGGAATAGAACATGGTCCTGAGATGAGCTGAGATTTATTTCCATGCATTTATAAAAGTGAAAAAGCTCTCTGATTAATTGATTACTGCAGGAGAAAAGACAAGATTTTAAAAATAGATATGCATTTGGGGCTGTTTGTTCCTAATATCATTGCATTAGAAATTGGTAATATTTAAATCAGATTTAATTTTAGAGCCCCAACCTTCACTAGCATGAGACTAAGAACAATGACAATAATATCTATGACAATCACTTAGTGTTTCAGCATTCTGGGCAGGAAATTGTTGTCTCCAGTAGCAAGCTACCTGTGCCTACACTGAACAAGACAAGATTAAAGGAGATACAAGACAGGGCAAATATAGCAATCAGACATCTAGATGTGGTTGGCAGGGGACCCTGGCATGCAAAGGGGGCCATTGTGGTTGATCTACAGCCCATCTCCCAAGAAGGCAGTTCTGCCTAGGAGTCGTGGAATGTTTGATTTAGATCGACCATCCCTCACCTTCAAATCAGCTAGATTGGAGGCCACACTGGCATATAGTGGAATATATAGAATGTTTTCAGAGAGAGTCACTGTTACTTCCCATATTGTTCCTAGATTAAAGTAGGCACTTTTGTGTCACGTTGGAAGGTATAGTCAGCAGATAGGCCACAGCAGTGAGTTCTGCAAGCTCATAAGTTCCTGCTATTGCTGCATAAGACCACCACATACTCTTCTCACCCTCCCCAACACCCCCTCCTAAGCCATGTGGAACTGCTGGGGCTCTGCGATAGCTTTCCTTCCCTTCTTCCCTGATGCACCCCTCCTTATCCTTAAGAACCCTGCTCAGATGTTACTTCCCCTATGACCTGGCCAGATAAAACTAATTCTTCCCTCTGCTATGTTTCCCACATCATGTCAGTATTATCTATCATACTTAGCACATTGTGCTTTAAATGCTGTTCAGGTATTTGCTTTCCTCACCTCTAGCTTCTTTGCTCTTGGACATTGTGCTTATGTCTCATTCTTCTTTGTGTCCCTAGTACCTAGCACAGTGGCTGGTGCAGTGCCTGCAAGTCTAGTGTTTAATCAATGAAATAAATGAATCCCAGTGCATGGACAGGAAGGAAAACATTCCTTAGATGCTCAGTATGGATGCAGGCTGGAAATATTAGTGCCCATAGAATCATGGGCGATCAGAGCTGGAAGGGACCTTAGCTAGCATCCCTACTGGTTCCTTATCTGTGTAGAAAGATCAGAGATGCCTAAAGATCCTTGGCGACTTGAGCCAGGACAAAGTTCTGTAGTTTCCAGTCTGGTGATGAGTGAGATTTGGCCAAACACCCAGTTGAAGGGTTTGTGGACCCTGATCCATCAGATCCTGCTCCCGTGAGCGATGGAACCAGATCCCGGAATGAGCACCTCCTTCCTGGAGGACCTGCTGTCCTCCCCCTCCTGTGCTCAGTTCAACCCTGATTCAGGGTAAACAAGGTCTTTGCTACAAAATCTAACTTTTTTTTAGTGTTTGAATAAATGTTCATCTCTAGGCCTGAACCCCAATTGAGGTTTGGAAGCTATTTCTGGTACTTCTGAAGAAAAAGGGTATTTTAAGTAGAGTGGGTAAGAAAGAGAAAAGATAACATCCCAGTCCTTAACTTCACAATTTCCAGCAGCAGGAAAATCACTCCAGGCCCTTTCTACCACCTTGTCATCCAGCTCCTCTGCATGATCAGGGGTTTGGGGGCCATGGTGGTCTCACTGACCTTGCTTCGGTAGTACAAGCGGAGAGTGGGTGTTGCAGGAGGACTGAGGCAGGGATCCACAATGGAGAAAAGGCATGCTGGGAAAGAGGGGTTGAGGAGTTGAAAAGATAATCTAGATAGGAAAGATAAAGGTGTCATTTCGGAATTTTTGGGGGGGGGAGATATCCCCACCTACAATAAAATTCTACAGTAGACATTAATAGTTGACTCACTCATTTGTAAAAAATCTCATGTCACCCTCCAGCTTAAAGCCTTCTGCTCCCTTCCCATTGCCTATAGGGTGAAACTGTAGTTGTTCACTACACCCCTGCACACAAAGTTGCTCACTGCATTCTTCTCTCTCTCCAATTCATTTCTTAGGTCTCTTTCAACATGCTTAGCATCTTTGACTTGTTTCTACCCCCCAGGACCTTTGCACTTACTGTTCATTCTGCCTGAAATGCTGTCTCCCCCATTCCTTCTCATCTTTCAGATCTCAACTTGAAGATCATTTATTCAGAGATGGAATACCACTTCCACTGAGCATCCTGTCTTCAGTGGCCCCTCACTACACCCCACCATCACCCTCTATCATCATATCCTACTTACCTGCTGGGCGTGTAGAGAACATAAGACGTTATGTTTATTTATATAAGACTGTAAACTCCATGGAGTATAGACCTTGTTGATCTTAGTCACTGCTGGGTCCCTAGCACCTAGGACAGTATTTGGTACATAGCAGAAATATGTGCTCAGGAAATAGTGTTGAATGAATGAATGAAGTGCCTACTTATACAAGGTTTATAAAGGTAAAGGGGGAATAGAAACCTACCATTGCTTCTAGGAACTACAACCTATAACTGAATAGAACTTTTTCTCTCATTGTAGCAACTCCCTAGCTCCTGATTCCTAAAATGTGTCTTTGCTAAACTTTGATCTCTGAGATTGTCCTCCTTGTTCTGTAAGAGCTCTCTGTTATCTGTCAAGTGGTCAAGTTGTCTTGCTTTCCACCATGACTTGGTCTGGAGTTTCATCAAGGCACCAGCTTGTTCTTCATTGTCAGGCCTTTATCTTCTGAATAATTTACCTTAGGTATACTGGTCCAGAGTTGGGTATGTTATATCTGTGTGTATAATGTACAGAAGGATTCCATTCTGATGCTGGGTTAGGGACCTGTTAGAGCCAGACTCTGATGTGGGACTAGAAGCACCTACACGGGGCATAAGATCAACCATAGACTGTGTCCAGGGAGATACCAAGAGCTCTGGCACCAGACCGAGAGGTGGGTGCCGCTCCAAGTCTGGGCAAGGTCAGGCCCCTGGTAATTTCGGTAGCTAAGCTCTGGCTTCTTTGGCTCTGATGCTGGCAGAGTCCCAGCACTCAGGAAAATGAGGTTTCTCCTCTTGCTTGAGGCACAGCTACCCATCTGCTAGACAATGTACTGAAGCACCCATCTAATGCCAGCTCTCTCCTCCCACAGAGTCCTGGCCCAGGGTCGTGCAGTCCAAGGGGCTGGATGGCATGCTGGACCCAAGCTCAGCTCAGCGTCTGGGCCCAATAACGGCTTTTCCAAGGGAGCAGCTTTCTGTCCTGGCCACACTAAGGTAAGTACCCACAGGGCATCTGCCTCACCAAGGTTGCTAGTTCTAGAAATGCCGGGCTAGCTGGAAAAAGGCCTGTGGCTGAGGATGGGACTTTGGTGCCAGCTGTCAATCAGAAGGGGCCCAGGTGGCACCTAGTGACGCCCCACATGTGGCCCTCCTAGCTTGTCTGGAGAGGATGTCACTCTTGCTTTCAGGCTGGTCCCATAGTTTTCAGGGACATGATTAGAGACTGAGCCACCCCTGTCTAAAGGATCAGAACAGAGGACCTCTGTCGAACAGACAGACAGCACCAGTCAGACCCTCCACACAGCTCTTGATCTGCCTGAACAAGTAATCTTAGGAGACTGAAGGTCCCTGATCACTCTTCATGCCCTTGTCTGTGGAGTGGAGGGTAGGGAGAGCTCCAAGTCTGGAAACAAGGGTAAGGTCCACTTCCACCAGGCTTCTGCCTGTGGTCAAGTTATTTACTCTTACTGTGTCTCAGTTTCCTTCTCTATAAAATGAGAAGAATAAGACCCACCTGCCAGATATGTCGTGCTGGGTAATGAGACAATTATGCCAAATAACCTGATAAGATGTAATTATGATCTGTCCTCATTCATTTTAAGATGTCTTTAAGCATTCAGACAAGTAGATTCTGTTTCCATTCTGCCCTGAAGTAGATGACAAATCCACAGGTGCCCATACCTGCTAGTGGTTTCTGACTGCATACTTCTGTTATGGGCATTTTAAGTGCTTTTGGATCAAGCCTGCATGATGTTGAGAAAACCTGATAAACCAGATAAAATAATTAAGCATCTAATTCCTCCCTGGTATCTGGATTTATGGCTTCAGGAAGGTAAAACTTACAACCTGCTGAACGGAATTTTCATTTTGATGTTGGAGGCTGAATAAATGCAGCCCAGGACCCATCAGTTATAGTGTGTGTGCAGCCTCAGCCCTCTCACCTCCAGAACAGCTGAGGCAGAGCAGTGCCAAGTGCCCACATGCAGAGCCTGCCACTCACTAGCTGCATAACCCCAGGTCACCGTGCCTCTCCGAGATCCATTTCTCTCCTCCCTAAGATTCAAGGATTGGACAGGATGTTGTTTTTAAGTCACTAAGTCGTGTCCAACTCTTTGCAACCCCATGAACTGTAGCATGCCAGGCTTCCTTGTCCTTCACTATTTCCAGGAGTTTGCTCAAACTCATGTCCGTTGAATCATTGATACCATTCAACCATCTCATCCTCTGCCACCCCCTTCTCCTCTTCCCCTCAATCTTCCCCAGCATCAGAGTCTTTTCCAATGAGTCAGCTCTTTGTATCAGGTGGCCAAAGTATTGGAGTTTTAGCTTCAGCAATAGTCCTTCCAATAAATATTCAGGGTCGATTTCCTTTAGAATTGACAGGTTTGATCTCTTTGTGTCCAAGGGACTCTCAAGATTCTTCTCCAGCACCACAATTCATAAGCATCAATTATTCAGCACTCAGCCTTCTTTATGGTCCAGTTCTCACCTCCATGCTTGAATACTGGAAAAACCATAGCTTTGACTATATGGACCTCTGTCAGCAAAGTGATACCTCTGCTTTTTAATATTCTGTTTAGGTTTGTTATAGCTTTTCTTCCAAGAAAAGCTGTGCGAAATGCAAGTTTTGGGGCCCCACACCAAACCTACTGAATCAAAGACTCTGGGGATGGGCCCTCCAGTCTGTAGTTTAATAAGCCTTCCAGGAGCTAAAATCAATGCAGATTCTAATGCACTGAACCTCTGGACTTGATCGGCTCTGACGTGCCTTCCAGTTCATGCTTCCCCATAATAAATTCAGCCTGGGAGACGCTAGCAGAGGAGCTGGATTTTATGCTGTCAGTGCCTTTCTCTGCGGCAGCCTCAGGGATTTCTCCCTGGGAAGCTGAGGGGCCCTAGAATTCCTCTCTCACTCCACGCAGGCCCCAACAACCGACTGTGTCCCAGTCTTTAGAGCTGAAGACAGCAGTCAGTTTACATTTGGAGTGGAGGCCAAGTGTAAAACATGAAATGACTCCTGACCCACACTCTAATGTGGCGAATGAGATGGAGAAGGAGGCTGGATTTTCTCAGCCACAGGGATTTCCTCTCCAGCTAGCATTCCGTGACCCTGGTTCACCAATATAATCGCTAGTCTGAGAATCACTAACAGCTCCCTCTCAGCACTCCTCCAGCCAAGACAGGGATTCCCTCACTCCTTACGAGGCACGTCCAAAGGCACGCTTACCAGGCTTTCCAGAGCCATTGGCCGTCCCGGCCACAGAGATGGACCAGTTACTTAGCTCTGCCCAGCCGCTTCACCACCTATTCAGGTGAGAACACCTATGTGAAATCATTCACCTGGTGCAGGAAATTTCTCTTATTACTGGAGTGTGTGAATGACTGGAAAACCACAGAATGTACCTCCAGCCCAGGAGAGGGCAAGGAAGCTGGGTGGCCCCTGAATAGATGGAAGAAGGCCCCCGGTGGGTCCCCGCACTCTTAGTCATTTATCTTCCATTCTCGTGGGAGCAGGACAAACACAGAAATTCACACATTAAACAGAACATGTTCCATCCTGCAAGCCCCTAATTGCATCTTCCCCAGGTAATCATTCTACTCACAGGTCTCTGCTAAGTGAAACCCCAGTGAGGACTGTCACCATTTCAGAAGTAAGGCTTCAAAGGTTGTTTTCAAAAATAAATAAATAAAACTCCTCCCTGGTTCACATCAACCAAGGAGAGAATATTCTTTTGTGAACTGCGCCTTGTACTTTAAATCACTAGAATAAAATATGTACTAATTTTTTCTTTTCTTTCTTATCTACTCATTATTTTTTAAACAAAAGATTTTTTTTTTTAAAGAAGATTATAGGGGCATACTATTATGAGTAAGTCAGTTTAGAAAAAAAAAATCCTTTTGCTCTAAGGCCCAAATGAGAGATATATTTGCAACATTTTAAAATCTTAATGAAACAATGACACAGTCTCTTCATGATGCAAATCTTCATTGTGTTCAAATACCCTCAGTGAGGACAGGTTAGGGGCTTCCCAGGTGGCCGAATGGTCAAGAATCCGCCTTCCAATGCAGAAGGTGCAGTTCGATCCCTGGGTGGGGAAGATACCCTATAGAAGGAAATGTCCAGCCCACTCCATTATTCTTGCCTGGGAAATCTTATGGACACAGGAGCCTGGCAGGATTCAGTCCATGGGGTCGCAGAAGAGTCGGACATGACTTACCAAATACAAACCACCACAACCACGGGTTACCTTGACAGTGTATTGAGGAGCAGCATTAGACTTTAAGAACTCTGTGTAGTCAGTTGAGTAGAACAAGCAGCATTCTAGGCAGAGCAGAAAGCTTTATAATTGCTTACACTCAGAGGGTCAGAGTTGAAAGATATTATAAACAGATGGAGAAATGAAGGGACACAGAAGGAAGAGACTTGTTCACACTCAGACTCTTAAGAGGTGGAGCTCCTTGTGAGGGTTAGGTCACCTGCACAGGAAAAGATGAACGGGATGCATTTCTGCCTCTAGGGATTTTGCCCTTTAGGAGGGAGGATAAGAGTAGAATACAATGCTATAAGAGAATTTTAAGGAAATGCTTCTCCTTTATGGAGGAGGAAGAGAGTTGGTCCCTATGAAAATAGGAAAATCTCCCCAATGGATGTGGCATTTAAATTGACTCAGAGCCAGCAGGAAGGACTCTGACCAGCAGAGGTGGGGAGCAGAAAAGGCACTGATTGGTGTGGGGAGGGGTAAAGGGGAGCATGCCTGGCACAGAAGAGTCTGAACTGAGGGCAGCGGAGGGGAAGCACCGAGCCAGCACATCCTGTGAGGAGATGTTTGCCAGGAATGCAAACTATGTGGAGGGAGTAGATGGAAGGCAGGGTCTATCTGCCAGGCTGAGCAGTCCTAGTGGCTCGCTAGACAACTGCTCACGTCTGGATCTTCTGAGCATGGTGATGTGATCAGAGTAGTGCTTTAGGAAGTTACATGGAGCAACCAGGGATGGTAGGCAACCAGGGCATACGTTGGGAGACTGTTGCGTGACCTGAACCAGAAACATAGAGGGGAGGACCAAAAGCTCAGTTTCAAAAGATGACACTGAAACAGACAAGACGGGCTGGGTGAAAGGCAGAGAGGAAAAAGCAGAGTCCAGTGAGGAGCTGAGGCTTGGAGCTGGCAAACGAAGCAAATGGTGGTTCCAGGAATAGAAAACAGAGATGCAGAGAAACGTGGTTAGGAGGATGGGGAGAGAGGCTCACAAGAGATAGTAGCTGTGAAACTACTTTCATAAATCATCAAGTGGCCCAAAATGGGGCAGCTGCTTTTGAGTAAAGAGGAGAAAGGAGAGGATGGTGGTCCTAGTGGGGACTATGAGAATGAAGGTTCTTGTTTTGGACAGCTTGGTTTTAAAACGTCGACACCCATGGGGAATTGCCTATCACGAAACTGGAAGTTCAGAACTGGCTTTAAAGGGAGGAATTAGACCAGAGATCCTGGCATGGGCATCAACTGCACAGATATCTCAGTTGACTGTAGAATAGGATGAGCTCAGCAAAGGGGAGACTGTATAATGAGGTGGGAGCCTCTGGTAATGGGAAATAGTGGTATGTCCCTTATTATCATCAAATACATTTGATGACTACATTGTAGTCTTTTCATTTCCCATCTCTTAACTGTTACTAATATGGATATAAAGGGATAAATTTCCATTTCATTTCTTCTCCCTTCATCTACCTGATGAGAGATAATGTTTCTGAGAAGCAGAAAGAAATAAAACAAGAAAGGGAGCAAAAGCCAAAGGCTTGAATTAGCAGCTAACTGACTAATCAGCTGGATATTTATCTGTAAGACCACTAGCCTGCAGAACCAGTGACGGTCAAAAAGCCAGATGTGTCACTACCTCCTCTGCATGGCTGGCTGGAGAATTGGAGAAAACACAAACATTTTTTGAAGTAACCGAAGAGAAAAGAATTTGGTGGTTTTATTCTTGGTATCTCACCAAAGAGCTGTCTAGCAGCTGAAGAGAAGCACATTACCGAGAAGAAGAATGCATTGCTTTAAAACAGATTAGGAATGCAACATGTGGTCATATGCACATCATCCAAAAGAAAACAGGCGTCATGGTGGAAAGAAGGCAGATGGTGAGCTGCTGCGGACATCCCCATTCACTCTCTCACTCACTCTCCTTGTAGAGTTTGAGGACCTTCTACATGCCAGGCACTGCGCGTGGCCACAGTAAACGCAGATGGCACCACTTCCAAAGTGCTCTGAGGGAAACAGACAAGTAAACCATGATTCACAACACAAGGAGAGGTAATAGGGTTAAGCATAAACCACTAGAGCAAAAAGGGGTAGAAAAAACATATTATTGTTTATTTTTTCATAAACAAGTATCAACGTTTATTCAATTAAATTAACTGGTGGGAGAACCAGTAAGATGTTATGACCAATTCCAAGGAGAATTCAAAGAACAGACATGTAAATTTATACACTTAAGAACACTGAAATGAATTTGCTGAAATGCTACAAAATTGGTCAGCAGCCAGAGACGATCATGAACAGACAATCACCGCCCCCACCCCCACCCCGGACAATCACATACATTTATATCATTTTTCTAAGACTTACACAGTTGAAAATTAGTTTAACAATAATCAATTACAGAGAACAGATGGGGAGCCCCCCAGCAGGAACACCCTGTGATTGTATTTTTCTCATTTTCAATGCCTCTCATGACATCAAAAAAGTATATCTATTAAATCTCATCCACTAGCCATGCAGGTGGATGAGACAGGCTCTGCCCTCCAGGACCTTGCACACAACTAGTGGGGGGATAGTCTCAAATCATTAGGCTTGAAAAGAAGCCTGACAGAAGTAAAACTATGTGCTATGAAAAGATGTGGATGAAGTGTGCTCCAAGAATGAATTAGCAACAATATAACTGAAGAAAACAAAGTCTTGATCACAGGACATTGGAATGACTCAGAATTAAATAGGTTTATGAGCACTTATTTAATCCTAACAACAGCCCTGTGAAATAGTGTTTGTAGTGGTTTAGTTGGTAAGTCGTGTCCAACTCTTTGCGACCCCATGGACTGTAGCCCGTCAGGCTCCTCTGTCCGTGGAATTTTTCCAGGCAAGAATACTGGAGTGGGTTGCCATTTCCTCCTCCTGGGGATCTTCTTGACCCAGAGATCAAACCCGTGGACCCATGTCTCCTGCACTGCGGGTGGATTCTTTACCCCTGAGCCACCAGAAAAGCCCTGAAATAGTGTTTATTGCCTGCTTTTTATCACTGAGGAAATCTGAGCTCAGAAAAGATTAAGTGGCTTTCTTCTGCTAACAAGTAGCAGGACTAGGAATCCAAATGAGTTTTCCTATCCCTAGATCCAGTGCAGAGTTCTTTTCATAACACTGATTTAATAGAAAAGAAGACACACACTTCTGAAGTTGAGAATGGGGAGAGATGGCTATTGGTTGGGTGATCTGAGAAGGTCTCAAGGAAGAGATGGTACTCATACCAGGCTGGAAGAGATGGTACTCATACCAGGCTGGAAGAGTGGGCAGAGAGCAGAATGACCTGGGGGAGAGAGATGGGGAGGGACTGCATTGGAAGTTTAACACCCTGTCTAGGGGGTGCCTCTAACCCTACCAGGAAGATCTGGGGAAGCTTCCCAGAGGAGGTGACATCTGATACACATCTGCAAGTGTGTGTAGGAGCTCACCAAATGTGAGCTCAAGAACAGAGCTAGTTTCACAGCAGGTTGCCCTGGGGGTGGTTAGTGGTAGGCAAGTCTGTACAGTTAAGTGCAGGGTCCCATCTGGCATGAGCTCAAGAGGGGCCTGTACCGCTAGTGGGGACAGATGATTTACGCTATTTGGTCTATTCTCACTTAAGATTAAATAATTTTTGAAAAGACACACTTAAGAATGAAAGAGAAAGTAGAGGAGGAAGGAAGGATGGAAGGGTAGACTGGCTTAGTAAGAGGTCAGGTTTGGATTCTATTTCTGGTCCAGTTTTTGTAACTGTCAGCCTGTTAGTTCATTTCTGTGGATCACTTTCCTTGCATATGAAAGGGACATGATAAATCCTAACCTAAGTCACAAGCTAACAATAAACGTGAAGTGAATGCATTTGAAAAGCTGAAAAACATCACTCACGAAAAGAGAAAACATTATCAATATCATGTCTACAGGCATGCACCGATGGCTGAATAGCCAGACTGGCTCAGACGTCCCAGAGCTGTATACATTTTTTTTTTTTTTGCCAGACATGGATTGGTATGTTTGTGGATTTTCAATCATCAAATCTCAGAGCTGACCTGGTGCTCCTGCCTGCAGAGGGTGGGTTCAAGGCTGAGACTTCAAGACAAATCCCCAGCAGCCCTTCCCACTGCCTTCCCAGGGGATTCAAACCATTGGGCAGGGCACAGCGCTGGGAGAGGTGTCAGACTCACCCTCCCCAAGCCATTCTGCTGCACACACACCACCTGCCCATGGTGACTGCCTCACTGGCAGATGGAGAACTCAAACGATTCTTTAAGCAACACCACCAAGTTCATACCACATCACTAGGCAGAATTTCTGGGACTCTGTCCATACCTTCCTGGAAAAGCCCACCCCTTTTAGATGAGGTACCCAGACACCCAGGTTATCTGAGCCAGCCCTGTTTAAGCCTGTCATCCTGGTGTAACAGGATCCTAGTTATAGTGTCACCTTTCACTCTCAGAAGGGTCCCAGTTTGAAATTCCAGGGTCACCTTGCGCTTAACTACCAGGGGAAGCCTCCTTGTCATCCTCTTGGAAGGTCAACTCTGAGGGACCCAGAAACCACCCTCATCCAACACTCAGCGCCCCGTGGAATAATCCTCATTTCTGTTTCATTCCAGGTGCATAGCGTAATGTCCATGTTGTTCTACACTCTGATCACAGCTCTTTTGATCGGCATACAGGCAGCACCGCACACGGAGAGCAATGTCCCAGCTGGACACGCCATCCCTCAAGCCCACTGGATTAAACTTCAGCATTCCCTTGACACAGTCCTCCGCAGAGCCCACAGCGCCCCGGCTGGGCCGATAGCCGCCAGGGTGGCAGGGCAGACCCACAACATCACTGTGGACCCCAAGCTTTTTAAGAAGCGGCGACTGCGTTCCCCTCGCGTACTGTTCAGCACGCAACCCCCGCCTGTGGCCGCAGACACTCAGGATCTGGACTTGGAGGCGGGCGGGGCCGCCTCCTTCAACAGGACTCACAGGAGCAAGCGGTCGTCATCCCACCCCGTCTTTCACCGGGGGGAGTTCTCGGTGTGCGACAGCGTCAGCGTGTGGGTGGGGGACAAGACAACCGCCACGGACATCAAAGGCAAGGAGGTGATGGTGCTGGGAGAGGTGAACATCAACAACAGTGTATTCAAACAGTACTTTTTTGAGACCAAGTGCCGGGAACCCAACCCCGTGGACGGCGGGTGCCGAGGCATCGACTCGAAGCACTGGAACTCGTATTGTACCACGACCCACACCTTCGTCAAGGCGCTGACCATGGACGACAAGCAGGCCGCCTGGCGGTTCATCCGGATCGACACGGCCTGCGTGTGCGTGCTCAGCAGGAAGGCTGGGCGGAGAGCCTGATCTGCAGCAGCCCCCAACCCTTCCCTGCTCCCTTCTACACTCTCCTGCGCCCCTCCCTACCTCAACCTGTAAATTATTTTAAATTATAAGGACTGCATGGTAATTTATAGTTTATACAGTTTTAAGAAATCATTATTTATTAAATTTTTGGAAGCAGCTTGTGTGCTGGACCTCCAGTCATTCTGCCCAGGGTGACCACCCACAAGTCGTGGTTCGGAGGCTGCAGGGAAGAGGGTCCATGGTACCCCCTGGCTCTCTCTCAGTGTGTGTGCTCAGTCGTGTCTGACTCTTTGTGACTCTTTGTAGCCCACTAGGCTCCTCTCTCCATGGGATTTCCCAGGCAAGAATACTGGAGTGAGTTGCTATGCCCTCCTCGAGGGGATCTTCCCCACCCAGGAATTGAAACCCCGTCTCCTGTATCTCCTCCATCACAGGCAGATCTTTACTGCTGCACCACCTGGGACACCGTCCTCTTTCTCTCAGACACATCTGTAACCCTCACCCACCCGTCACTCCCAGCCAGCCATGCCACTTCAGGGAAAGCTAACTGGGTTCAGATATTAGCCTAAGCCGAGCATGATTAGGAAGGGACGTCTGTTGGATTGCAACTTTGTTCTGCATTCCAGAGCCAGAGATACCTAATCCTTGGATTACCTGCCCCACAGCCCAGATTCTTGAGCCTTGATTGCTTCATTTGGGGAAATTCATGGAGCCTCATCAGAAGGCAGATCTCTGCCGGGCACAGAGCTACCTCCCACCTCAGAGGGGCCCAGGCTGGGTCCTGGAAGGACTCACTAGATGGATAGGAGGAGATTTGCACCAAAGACTAATGAGGCAGGCTCCTTTTTTGGAGAGGAAGATCTTTTTTTTTTTTTTTTTTTTGCTGAAAAACTCTCTCAAAGAGTTGTAACAAAATAATCTCAGGAGGCCTGTCACGGTAGATCTGATTACATGTTAAGATTGCTTTAGTTCTAATGGCTGGCTCTCAATTTATCCCCCGGTGGCTTCCTGCAGAAAGACTCCATTCCCCCAGAAAATATGATAACCTCTAACACTCCTGCCACCCATTCACGGCCCCACAGCAAGTTCCAGTGGCCCCCGCATCAGTCCAGAATCACAGGAGCCAGAGACCAGACCAAAAAGAACTTTTTAATTCCTACCTGGGTGACTTCCACAAGTGACCAAAGGTGGATGGGGTCATGGGACCTGCAGAGAAGATGACAAAGATGAGTGAAAACCAATACAAACCACGGGGTGAGGGGCGGAGGAGGGGTGGGCCAAGCCAGAAGGAGCAAGGACTCTACTCCTCCCTGACAGAGGACACTGGACAAGAGAAAGACGGGGTCAAGGGGTCTGATGATGGGGGCACAAGCAGAGGAGGAAGCTGTGTCTTCACCAGCATCAGGCTCCCTGGGCCTCTAAGAAATCCAACACCCTGGGTAGTTTCCTGCGTTGTTTTGGTTTTTTGGATGTGTGTGTGTGTGTGTGTGTGTTTAAGCTGGGGGTGTGCTCATCCACACTTTGTATCAGGAGAGTCTTAGAGATAGTTGGAGATGACAGGGACTCCAGGTACAGTCTACAGCAGGGCTCTGTCCATCCTCAAGTTGCCACTTTCCCCTGCAACATTTTTGTCTGTTTTGTGTTTTGTTTTTTCCCCAAAGGCACAAAATTTTTTCGCTTAGACAGAGCACTTACATAGGGTTGAAAATTTTGCTTTTCTACCCTTCCCCTTTCCCCCAGGGTAAAATGCCGATCTAGTTTTTGTAACAGACCCAAACTGCCCCTCTGATTAAAAAAAAAAAGAAAGTAAATGGAGGTATCCATTTATCTGTAACTCTCCTTGTTCCCTGCCCGCCCACCATCCTCAACCCAATCCAAACAGGGCAAATTAGAAACATAGGGAGCTTTGGCATGAGAGACATTTGATTAGGGTGAAAGCATAATGAAATGGGCCCTATTTTTCCTATCAAAGCTACTGCAATTGGAATAAAGATTTATGTACAAGAAACACCAACCAGAACATTCTGTGCTGAGATACTTGCTCAGATAAAGGCTGCAGGGAGGCAGCCCTCCCGCTGACCTATGACTGTGGCTTTTTCCTGGGCTCCAAAGCCAGTGGCCTTGGCCTTTCTAGCCCCTCCTACAAACAGTTCGGGGTGGTGGTGGGGGCGGGTGTGACATCCTTCCTCTGAGGGCCAGACAGGCCTCCTGGGTCCTGAATGTGGGGAGAAAGGGAGGCATTCAGGAAGCTTCCACAGGGAAGCAAGGCTATGTTTGTGAGCAGCCGCACCTTGTGGAGAGTCTGGAGAGCCACCAGCAGCCCTGCAGGACCCTGGGGGTGACTGGGACCCCACTGCCTGCCTGGAGGGAAGGCAGCCTCCAACCCTGAGGAAAGACGGAGGCTGGCAGCCGGGTAAGAGAAGGTGTCCCCTCTCCACTAACACTGCGGCCTCCCCCAAAGGCAACATTTGCTCTAGGCTGAGTTCTGGAGTCCCAGCGTGGGAGCCAAAGTTTTCACACAATAAGAGGGGATATGAGTTTGGCTGAAAAGACTCAGAAAGGTCCAAAAACAACCCAGAGCCTGGTGGCTTCTATAGTTTGTACCCGCCCCCCGCCCTCAACAACTACACAGCGGGGAGCTCTGGCTTCCAGACCCACCCAGGCTGACCCCCAGGGGCTTGCTGGGTCACCAGAGCCCCAGACACTTGAATATGTTGAAAAAACAGCTCAAAACTGTCCACTACATTCTGCCCAAGCGCAGCATCTGCAAATCCTGCAAACTTCCCCTTCACTTGCCTCACTGAGGGCTTCTTAAGTGGGGTCCACAAAAGCCCAGATCCCTCTCCCCTCCAGCACATCTGCCCCCAAAATGAGTGCAAGAGCCTGGCTTGCCCACAGGCTGACATGGCCCAGCCCTGCTGGTGAGGCTCGTGCTCGCCTCAGCTTGAGCCAAAATTCCCAGTTCTGGGAGACAACAGGGACGTGGTAGCCGATTTTAGTTTATATTTCAAATCTGTCCCCGTGACTTCCCCCTCCCTCAAGCACAGCACCAGCCTTCCCTGGATCTGCGTTCCCTGCTAACAGAAAACTTACAACAGGGACTCAGATGTTCAGCAGACCAGAGCAGAAGTGTGGGCAATCGAGACCACAGGGTTCCCCTCAGTGGTAAGCTCGGTCTTTCTTTCACAGGCCTGACTGGAGCTGTGGGCACCCCAGTGCCCTGGTGCTGAGGAAGCAGCCAGTGTGATGGTCAGAACACTGGGCTTGGTGTCGGCAGAGCTAGCTTCTAGGCCCAGCTCCCCCATTCCTATCTGTGCAACTTTGGCAAGCTCCTCTTTGACCTCAGTTCCTGCAGCTGTGAAATGAAAATAATCATTCCTATATCCCAGAGTTGTGAGCATGAAGCCAAACCAAGTATTTGAAAGTAAACAGTCATGTTCTGTACAAGTGCAAGGCAAAGTAATTTGTTCTAAACTTAATAACTTCTGTGTTAATTGTAGGAGAGTGACAATAATGCTGGCACTCGGTAGATATCTGTTTGTTGTCGGATACATAGATCGGGTGAAGGGAATCTGGCTAGTGGACATCGTGGAATACAGGCGCAGCACAGCCAGGCTCCAAAGGGTAAGAGCAAAAACAGCAGTTCTTCAGCTCAGATTCTTCTTGAATCTGGGCTCAGAGAGGCCACCTAGATTCTGGAGGTTCTAGTGTCACAGTTAAGAGCATGGGCTTTGGAATCAGACAAGCAAGTTACTTTTGCATAGGCTATGTGACCCTAGGCAGCTTGTTTCACTTGTTTCACTTGTTTCTCTGAGTTTCAACTTTTCATCTGTGAAATGGGGATAACAATACTTCCCTGGTAGCTCAGTGGTAAAGAATCTACCTGCAATGAAGGAGACTTGGGTTCAACCCCTGGGTCAGGAAGATCCCATGGAGGAGGAAATGGAAAACCACTCCAGTATTCTTGCCGGAAAAATCCCATGGACAGAGGAGCCTGTCGGGCTACTGTCCATATGGTTGCAAAGAATTGGACACAACTGAGTGTGTGTGTGTGTGTGTGTGTGTGTGTGTGTGTGCCTAAGAAGTGTATAATAAATTTTAGTGTTGAAAAGTAGAATTGGTAGAGAAACTCTAAAAGTTTGTTAGAATGGAGTGGACAGCTTTCAACAAGGCAAAGGAGGTTCATGAACAGACAGCTCTGCAGGATGTATCACAGGTCCCTTTTGTGACAAGCAATGCTGATAGTGATCATCAGCATTTACTAAGAGCTTGTTCTACATGAGCACCGCATTTAGTAGTTCATTCCAACCAGCTCCGAGCAAGTCTATGAGCTCTAAAACCAAGACCACCTTAAGGAGAACACCAGAAGGCTGTGCTTTCTGTTTTATGCATCCCTGCCAGAGAACTGCTCCTTGGCTATCTGGGATGTGTTTACTTCCCCATCCCTTGGCAAGTTTATAAACCACTGGCTTTAAGAGTTTCCACGTGTCAAGCACGTGGGCTCTGTTTTGCTCCAATTCACTTGGGTCTGCAACTGGAAAGCTCTGACCTTCTCAAAGTTCACCTGGGTTTGTGGAAATGATTCAGGGACCTTGGGTCCAAGATGAAGTTGGGAAGATCCTCCTGCAGCAGTTGCCTGAGGAGAATCCCTCCAACCCAGGGCTGTTTCTTAAAATGAAGGAAGTGCTCCATCTGTGTCCCCTCAGCACCTGGCCCAAACTCGCATGTGGCAGGCACTCCACCAGTGTCTAAAGGTAATTAAGACAGAAGTTAATGCCCATCTTTTTCTCCAACACCATCACCACCACCACCATCTCCACCCTCTCTGTGTCCGCACTGTATCAGCAGAAAATGGGTTAATGGTCTGAACTGAAGGTCATTCCAGAAGCCAGTGCCTGGGAATCATCCAAGCAGCTTTCCGAGGTTGGTGTCTAATGAAGAGCATGATCAGACTACCACAGTTAAACCTTGGCCTCTCCACTAGCTGGGCCAAGTGATATCGGACAAGTTACCTTTATTATTATTACCTTTATTCTCTGCACATCAGTTTTCTTATATGGAAAATATGGATGATGACAGTAGCACTTTGTTGAGTTGAAAGACGCTTAGTCCAGTGCTTGGCACATAGTAAATTATTATGTATAAACCATATGTAAAGATACATACATCTATATATTCCTAGATGCACACTTAAAGACACAATATACAGATACACTGGGGGCTTCCCAGATGGCGCTAGTGGTAAAGAATCCACCTGCCAATGCAGGAGATGTAAGAGTCCAAGGTTTGATCCCGGGGTTGGGAAGATCCCCAAGAGTAGGAAATGGCAACCTGCTCCAATACTCTTGCCTGGAAAATTCCATGGACAGAGGAGCCTGGTGGTCTACAGTCCATGAGGCTGCAAAGCGTCAGACGGGAAGGAGCACACACAGATACACTCACAAAGAGAGTCCCTGCGAGCTATGAAGCAGCCAGGAAGTGTACATTCCACGCTTATACGCACCCACACACTGACTTAAAATCACAGAACAACAGACAAATCACTGCAATGATGCCACAGTGATTCTGAATTATGGCCATAGTGATAAGAAGCAATCAGATGGAAATAGTAAACCCAGGAAGACTTCCTGAAGGAAACAGTTTATGAACTGTGTTTAGAAAATGTTGAGTGAAATTATCGTCTGTGCTGGGACTTCTTCCAGATTCAGAAACAAAGTAAAACCCAAATACAAGGTTGCCCAGCTCTGGATGACAGAGAGAGAACAGATGCCCCTGTTCTCTCACCTCGGTCTGAATCACTGGATCAGCCAATAAATTCATTTGGGTTTTCCATCTCATCTTACAGAAAAACTCGAACTTATTGGCCAACCCAGTACAAACTGGCAAAGAAACCAGCTTCACCTGTAAACACAGACCATGAGCAAACTCAGATAATAAGAGTGTGAAATCCTACTGGTGAACGCAAGGTCCCTGTATGCGGTCCACCCAGTCTTTGTAGTCAATCAAATGTCGAAGGTCTAGTCAAATAGCTTCTGAATATGGGACTTGCTCCAGCCTTATCAGCTGGTTTCCTTGAAGCTCAAAGTAAATAGGAAGAAGAGGGGCCCTCAGAGTGGGCACTGTGCTCCCCTGGCTCCAGGGGTGGACTTGGGTGGGAGGCCAGCTTCGACGCCCTGGCTGACACTCGGTGCCACGGCTAAGTGCAGTCTCCAGCCTGGCGGCCTCTCCCCCTTTATCTCACCCTCACCATTCCTTTCACTTTGACATAATGAAAGTGCAACTTGCACACTGTCTCGAGATTGCATATGATAATTGGAAACATGTGTCCGAGCTGGCATCCCTTCAAAGGACTTTGGAACTCGGACTTGGGCCGTCTTCTGATTGCAATAGCAATCCCCCAAGCTGGCTTTCCAGCCTTCACATTCCTTCAGCTGCACCTTAGCATTAACTCTTGCCAGGAGAAGGCTGCTGCAAGCCGAGCTCATTCCAAAGGCTCTGCAGAGGCTGGCAATAACAATTCCCAGGTATGCAACGAGGCTCCAGATTTGGCATCTAGGCAGGAACTTTTCAACAGTAATAGCAAGAACCAGCAACCTCATTCTCCTCTTTGCAGAAATGGCACATTGATGGGCCAACACCCCAGTGGGAGCCTGGGTCTTCTGGGGGCACTGCCTGGATTCTCAAGGGATATGATGCTGCTTCCTTTCTGATTTATCAGGGTGATTTTTGCTACAAAATATACCAAAATGTCTTAATCTTATCAGAAAACTCCTGCCAGATACAGAATCTCTGTATCTCCAGCCTCTGTGGCAACTCTCCATTTAATCACCCAAGCTGTATACCTGCCAGGAGAGGCTGAGGGGACTTAATCGGATGAGCAGAGACCAACTGCAGAACAGTGACATGAGGAGCCATGCTGGGCCCTAAGCCGACAGAGGATAAGTGGGGTTCCCTGTCCTCCCAACTCTATGTCTGAATTGGAGGCTAGACACAGAGGTTTGATCTTTCTTTCAACTCTTAGTCCAAATATATCTACAGCCACACACCCATAGCACATCAAATACCCCCTGGTATTGGCAGCAATCACCCCGCCCCTCACCTTGGCCTCCACTTTCTTGTTCCTGACTTCCTCTCACTCCTATCTCATCCTCACTGAGTTCTAAACCCTTGACCTCGTGCCCTTGACCCTGATCCTGACCTGAGTTTTTCAGGGAAGTGTTTCTCAAACTTTAATGTTCACCTGAGTCACCTGGGGATCTGATTCAACATGTAGTGGGTAGGAGGCTGAGATCCTGAATTTCTAACAAGTGCCTAGATGTTGTCCATGAGGCTACTCTGGGGACCACACACTTGAATAGCAAGGTCATAGACTACACATGGCCTCCCCTTGGTCTAGACCTCAGTTCTCCCTTGGGAACTCTAACCAGACTCATCTCTAGTTCTCAGAGTCCAAATTGGCTTTGGGTACAACAGTGCTGGTTCTGCTCCAGTCACTGGGAATTCAACCTCTGTCTTATGCTCCTGAGTTGCTGTCCCACAAGGTCAGTGCTGCTATCCTCCCTTGAGAAGGGAGAAGTCAGAAAGGGCAGACTCAATTTACATCATGCTGGGAAGAATGCAATGGGAGCTACAACCAAGTCTCGAGGAGGCAGAAACTTATTGCAAAGAGAAACCCGGGGTGGAGGCAGGGTTGCAAGTATCAGGCCTCAGAGGTGTATTTGGTGTTGAGACAGAAAGAAAGAAAGGCACCAGTCACACAACACCAGGCTCATCCTAGTTGTAAAAAAGTTAGTGACAAGCAAACACCTAGCTCCCTCTCCTCTCTGACCTGTAGTTTTCTTGTCTTGATAACAGAGGGGTGAAAAATCATTTTCATCAGCCTTAGACACTGTGAACTGTCCTAAAACTTCCCAGAGGGGTTGTTTTTTACTGCACCCAGGACAGTTTACATAACACTTGATATAACTATTGGCAATGGCTGTAAAAATGAAAAATGTCACAATTAAATGTGTAAAACAAGTAGCCCTTTTCCATCTCAGAGTTTGTCACCCATCAGCTTCAAGTAGATGAATTGCATAGCCAAACCACATCAGCAGTCATTGAAGCACTTGAAAATCTCAAACTAGATCCCTTGGTGGCCACATGTAGAGCTTCCACGTCTGGCTCCCATCCTTAAAGGGTGATATACAGTTTATTTACGGTTTGTTATATTTGAAGAATGTCATTTAAAAATAACAACCAGTTCAATTTCTTCTCTATTTAGTCAGCTCCCTTCTGTATCTACAACAGTTGCTGCTGCCATTATAATCTCTCTTTTATCCATTAAGTAAAAATATCACTATTTGGAGCAAAATATCATGGACATACACAAAAGAGTGTGGCTTTCAGTTGCCCTAAGAGATTCTTTGCTGGAAGCAACTGTGAAGAATTCAAGCTACTTAAAGTTTATCAGAACAGATGGCCACCTAGTTGTCTCTGAATTAATATTTGATGGAAGCAATAAAACCAAATGAATGTTGTGTTCATATATCAGAAATCATATATTTATATAACTCAAGGAAGTTCTTTGGTTGGCATCATTCAGTGCCAGAGATTTGTAGCTCTAGGTGATAAATATAAATTTATCTGGAAAATATTTTGTTTCAGAGATTGTTTGAGCTGTGGTTATTGTTGTTGGGTTTTTTTAAAACAACAATTTTCTACACAGAACAAGAGCCAGAAGATGGAAATGTGAGCAGTATTTCCTCTAAATCAGTCTTGCTCACTTATTCTGGCAGCCTCCGGATTCAGTATAGGCAAGGATTACAGCTGGGAAAGCTATCTGTTTGCTGCTGATTCTTTTCTTCTGAATTTACCTTTCACTTGGGGCATTTTCCTGACTTTTCTCCATGTGTTCCAGGAAGCCCTCCCTATGTGCCTCCTGTTAAACAAGACTCTTATCCACTGAGAAATCACACAGGCTTAAGATTCATGGCTGGGGAAAGTGATGCTAGGGACAGAGGTCTATGAGCAAGAGGGCCCAACATACATCAAAGGGTTTGGATGACTTGTGGTAACAGAACTCAAAACTCTACTCATTCAGAGATTTATTCTACATAGACTTTAATCATGGCTTTATTGAGTTGTGGTTTGTGTGTATGGGATGAGTCATAGAGGCTTTCAGGAGGGAAAAAGGCATTTCAATTTTCTTATTCATTATAAAAGGCTTTGTTCTATGTAAAGCAATAAATATGCAATGAAAATGGAATACCCAGATCCCAGTGGAATGAGGGGAGAGTGTCACAAAAAGAACAGCAATGTTTAAATCAGAATCCTGACTGTGCCATGAATGAAGAGGGCTCTCAGCCTGGTGACATGTGCAGACCATCTGGGTGATGGAGTGGATCTAAGTACTACTTTCTTTTAACAAAGACACTGTGCACAGCTCAAGTGGCAAATAATGATAAGTCCAGGGGAACACACTGAACATCTCTGCTCTTGTCGCAAGCATACAAGTTACATGCTTATCTTTGCCCTTTATCCACCGTAAAAAAACCACACAAAAACAACAACCCTGCTCCAATAGTCCACATTGGTCCAAACTCCTAATCCACCAAAATTCTTTTATTTATATTTTTTAAGAATTTGTTTTTTGGTAGGGAAGAGGCAAGCATAGCAGGATAGTTAGAGTAGGCTATGGAACTAGAATTACTGGGTTCAAATACTGACTTTCCCACTGACTGGGGTATTAGCCAATTCAGACTGCTATAACAAAATAACCATAGATTGGCTTTAAAAACAGAAAGGTATTTTCTCACAGTTCTATAAGCCAGGAAGTCCAAGATCAAAGTTCCAGCCAAGGGCTCTCTTACTGGCTTATATATGACTGCCTTCTCACTGTGTCCTCACATGGTGGGAAAGAGAAAGACAGTGAGGAAGAGCTCTCATAAGGACACTAATCCTGTTGGGTAAGGGTCCCACCCTTATGACCTCATTTAATTTTAATTGCTTCCTTGAAGACCCCATTTCTGAATACAGTCACATTGTGGGTTAGGGCTTGAACATCTAAATTTTGATTATTGTTGGCAGTGGTTTGGTTGCTAAGTCATGTCCTACTCTTTTGACCCCATGGACTGTAGCCCACCAGGCTTTTCTGTCCATGGGATTCCCCAGGCAAGAATACTGGAGTGGGTTGCCATTTCCTTCTCCAGGGGATCTTCCCAACCCAGGGATTAAACCCAGGTTTCCTGCATTGCAGGCAGATTCTTTACTGACTAAACCTCCAGGGTAGCCCTGTGGGCACACCATTCAGTCCGTAGCATTAGGTATTTGACTTTGAGCAAGTTGTTCAAGCTATTTCTCTGCTTTTAAAATAGACAATTATATATAATTGATAATTTTATCTACCTCGTGCCTTTTCAGTAAGCATTATCACCTCTGTAGAGCGCTTAGCATACTGTCAGTCGTCAAGAGCTAGTTTCACTCACATAGAAGCGAATTCTGGGACTTCATTCCATTAGAGTGACCAAAAAGGATCAGAGATTTGAGACTCTTAGAGAAGAAACAGGAACCTGTAAACCAGTTCTGACCTTGAGAAGGAGAGGCAGAAAAGCAGACAAGAAAGTCAAGTGCTAAGAAAAGAGGATTCTCATTACACCATTGGACAGCCTAGATGTTAGAAAGTTTCTCCTCATACTGAACTAAAAATATTTCCCCAACATTTATACCCATTCACCCAAGTATTGTCCCTAGGAAGTGTTCTCTGGAACAACACATAGAATTGGCACATGCTCTTTTCCATATGACAAATCTTTGAAAATAGCTATTATGTCCCCCACCTAAGTCTTTTATTTCCCAGGCTAAACATTCCCAGGTCCTTCAATCAACTCTGTATGAAAGGGTTTTCAGCCCCTTTCCCATCCTGGCCAGCCCTCTCTGGACACACTCTAATTTATCCATGTTCCTCTTCAAATGTGGTGTCCAGAAGGAAACACAATACTCCAGATGTGGACTGACCAGCACTAATTACAATGGGACTATTAACTCCTTTGATCCACATGGCATACGTCTATTAATGGCGCCTAAAATTACACAACCTTTTTCAGTTGCCACATCACTCTAAATTTTCCTTTTGAGTTTATGGTAAATTACAACTGCTTGGGGGTTTTTTTGTTTTGTTTTGCTGTTTTCTTACTATTATTAAACCAGGACTTCTCCATCTCCCATTTTTGCCAGTGACTATTTAGCTTAAACACAGACGTGTGGTTTACTGAATGGTGAGACTTAAAGTCTTTGTGGGCAGGAGCTGTGTCTAACTCTTGATGGAATTTCAGAGCCTATCACAGTGCCTGGCTCAGGGATGTGTTAGCTATACCTTCTGCCAGCTGCTTCCCACTATGATGACAGCCCAAGGAATAAAGGCACCAAGAATGCACCAAGCATAAGCTTGATCTCTACTTCTAATTATACATTGGCTCCCAAATCCGTATAATGTCTCCCACTCCAGCAACCTGAATAGGAGCACCTCTGATCTTTGTAGAACTTTTATGAACTCATTGAAACAAGCACATCTGATGACAAGCAGAGCAGGGACAAAAAAGAAAAGAACATGAGCGCAAACTGGAAAGGGGTGAATAAAATAGCAATTGCTCAGTCTAATTCCACTTATAATTGCATTATTCCTCTCACTGAGAGCCCCACCCCTTCCATTTTGTGAGGAGGGGGAAGCCTTGAGCTCCCCCTAGAGGTTAGAGCATAAGACTAATAAGAGACGCTCAATAACTCGACTGATCACTGATCATTTGTGTTCTTTATGAATCTTAATTTCATAATGCAACATACTGATCCTCTTATCTATGAGGAAGGATAAGGCCAATCTGGAACTTTTAAAGAAACACCAACAAATGAGACCTTAGTCCAAAGAAGTAATTGCAAACTCTCTTGGTCTGAGCACTGATTCCCTCACCTGGTTTATTTGCTGGCTCCTGTTAGCTTTGGACCCCAGGCAGACTTCCACAGACTTGCAAGTTAAGCAAATGCAAATACCTGCATTTGCTTAACTTGGACCTTAACTTTGTTATTCATAAAGTTGTTCACTTAAGCCAACAGCTGCATAGAAGCTGGGAATACAGTGGGGAAAAACATCAGATATGGAAAAAGAAAAACTACATTATGGTCTAGTGAAGAAGCAAGATAGCCCACATATAAATGAAATTCCATTCATGATGACAGCTACAAATAGAAGTTTGTGGGACCATGAGCACCCCCCACAGAGGGATTTGATCTAGCTGGGGAGAAGAAAGTCACCTGTGAGGTGAGGGATGAGTGGGATCAACCAGGTGAGGGTAAAAGTGAGGAAACTCCCAGGCAGAGACAATGGCCTTATGAGAAAGGTCTGGTGGAGAAGAGCCCAGAAGGTCCTGGTAGTTGACAAGAGGCCAGTGTGGCTAGAATAGAACCCAGGAGAGGGAGCTGGGAGGAAGGTGAGGCAATGGGAGAGAGTCTCTTGGCCTGTCACCAAGACCTGCCTCCAGATTAAGTCCAGTCTACAGCCAGTTTTCTTTAAACTTGCTTGTCAGATAACTCTTAATCCACCTTTCCCCATCCTGTCTGTAAGGCTTTCATGAGCTACACTGTCAGTGTCTTGAGGAAATCAAAATGCATCATGTGCAACGACTCTGATTGGGTCTATCATGGATCTTCGAGATAGAACTTCAAGCCTAATAGATGGTTTTTGTTTGATTTTCTTGTTTAACATGGAAGTTTTGAACCTACTGAAAAGCATAAGGAGGCAAGAAAAAGAAACTGTGGGTGCTAGAGAAGATTCGATGAGGATGAAAAACAAAAGTCCTTCGTGAGAAAACACTAGCTACCACCCTGACATCTTTCTCTACATGAGTTTCACCATTCCCTAAGGATAACATCATTCAGCAATGCTTTTCATTTGTTCAATGTTTTTCCTTACTGGTAAGAAATCAACCTGGTGACCATGCAATTTTAAGCCCATTTTCCTTTCATTCCAGTACTATTTAACACTGGTTACAAATCTGTAACCAAGTGGTAACATCCTTTACTTTTATTGTTCTTTCATCTAATCATCATTCTTTCAACAGACACATACTAAGTTTTTGCTATGTACAAGACACTGAAGACAAAAAAATATGAATAAGACAAGAGTATTTGCTCACAGTCAAGTGGAAAAACCAGGCATGATCCAATTATTGAGTAAGTAATGGAATAGATATGAATATGATAAATGATAGTGTGAGGTGAGAAAAAACTCTTAGCTCTGCCTACAGAGGCAAGTTGCAGGCAGGGTGGGTGGCGCTTTTACAGGAGGAGCATTGAGCTGAGGCTTGGAGAACCATACAAGGACAAATGGAAATTCCAAGCAAAGAAAAGCAGCATTTGCAAAGGCACAGTGGTAAAGGAAAGAATGGAATAGTGTTTAACCATAAGAAAGTGGTTTGGACAGAGTCCATGATGTCCATAGGAGTCAGGAGAGAGAAAAGACTGGAAAAGCAGGTAGGAGTCATTCATGATGAGCTTGGACATTATTCTCCAGAATTTAGATGTTGTTGCACAGGCAATGGTAAGCCTGTAAAGCTCCAATTTTCACTTTCAGAAAGATCACTGGACAGTCGCATGAAGGATAATTTGGAATCATGAAGAGTCCAAGAAAATTTTAACACATCTGACATCAATGACTAATTGGTCCACATACATTTGGTGATTTACAGGTGATGTTACCTTGATTTCTTTGGCAGAAAAATCTAAACCTTACTGACAATCACAAGATCTCTGGAAAGACAGCTGGAGTGAGCTCCGTTTCTCCCAAAATGTTTTCTATAGAACACTAGTCTAATGGGGTGTTAGTAGGTATTAAGTAGAGGGAAAAATATCTGCCAATTATATTTAGGATACTACTCGTAGGGAGTAGAGTTACCTTATAGGTAACCCAAATGAGATAAAGCAAAGAAAGTGCTTCTGTGTTTCTTCAAGAAACATCAAAGAAAATAAATAACAGGTAGCTACAGACACAGACATAATCACTTGCTTCTCTTTTTGTGATATTTCCTTTGGACTTGTGCTAAAATGGGCTGACAGTGGTACTCTCTGAGCACTCAGCTGCTAGTAGGAGGACGAATGCAGTTTCAACCTCAGCCAGGCAGCAAGGAGAAATTAATTTATAATTCAAGAACTGGACTGTGATGCTATGTAACCTTCCCCTGGAAAAGGAGTCAGGTGAGGTAAGTGGTACCAGCCAGGTTGATCAAGATAAGGAGGAGGTTCAAGGAGCCAGCCTAAATCATAAAAAGGCATGGCCAGAGTGAAAAACGAGCAGAGATCTAGGATATGAGTATGAAACAATGACCACAGAAGAACGCTTGAGTATCAAGATAAAGAATCTGAGTCTGACATCAAGCCTAGGCCTGAAGAGAAGATCCAAGAAGAGATCAGGTCCCAAGAAAATACAGAGACAGTGTAGAAAGTTGGGATCAAGAAATGAATGAAACAGAAAGCTCTAGGCCTTTCTCTATACACGGAGACGGGTAGCTCAGAGCATCTTATGAGATGTGCGGTTTTGTGGTTTACCTTATGTTTACCTTATCCATTCAACACAAGAGAAGGAGTGCTGTAGGGTGTACTCAGCACTCAGTACTCAGTACTCAGAACTCAGAGAAGACTACGAGCAACCACTGGCCACATGTGATCTGCAGAGCCAACGGACCAGAATCGGGCCACCACTGGGTGGAAAGCCTGGGCTGTCTTTGCACTGCCTCCAAGGCTGACTGACACTCATTTTTGCTGGCTCTCTCCTCCCCTGACCCATGCATGTGGGCAGGGTCTGAATAGAGGTGTCCTGGAGCCCAGTGACAGGCAGAGCCTTCCATATGCTCACATGCAAGGTTTTATCCACAGAAACTCTATCAGTTCCGTGTCAGGGAGACTGTGCAAAGAATCCTCAGCTCAGGGACACTCCTTGTCCTGCTCAAAGATGGTGACAGCAGTAATGGTGCTTAACGTCTGAAGAGGATTTCACAGGAATAGACTTGCAAGTACTCCTTGGTCTAACATTAGTGACAGGACAATCTCCAGCCTGGCTAGGAAGAGGGCTCTTCAGGCCCTCTCTCTTCTGTAAAGGTGGTCTCCCTTCCAACTTAACAAACACTAATCAGGGACTGTGTGTGTGTGTGTATAAGATTCTGGGAGCACTAGGAGAAATCAGGTAAGATCCTGTGGTCACATCACTGCCAGCACTCAGCCCTCAGGCCTGCGGGCTCTGGCTCTCCTAGGAGGAGTCTAGAGCCTCTCCTGGAGGGCACAGGCTCCAAGCCAATCCACTGGCAAACATTAGTTCCATTGTCTTATTCATCCTGGGCTCCTACCAGCACAGTGCCTTTCTCGTATCCCTTTGCATCCTCAGAAACCTCGTTACTTTGTACTCTGCCCTGCTGGCCTAAGCTGAAGTCTGACACTTTCTGAGGCACCATCTCCACCCCCAACCATCTCCAGGTTTCTCCTTTTCCCATTCCCCCTGTATCCCGGGTGAAGGTGGCAATGGACAGGGAGTGGCCTCAGGCTCCCATCATTGCTCATCTCCTATGAGTCTCTCCCCATTTAGGCCTTGGCCATGATGCTTGCCCCTTCTCATGACTATGGGAAGAATATAAGCAGCCTTAAGATACAGCTCAGAGACATTGTTCATTCTGCCAGTTTTAGCTCCTGGTTTTCTCAGATCTGTCCTCTTTCTCCCTGAAACCACGGCCCTGTTGTAGACCATAATCATCTCTTGCCTGGAATACTGCAGTCAATTCCTCACTCATGTATCTGTGTCCAGTCTTGTGGCCCTCATACCTGCTTTCCTCTCCCTCCCAGCCTATACTATTTTTTTCTTGTAGAATTCATTTTTAATTTTTAAAATAAATTTATTTTTAATTGGAGGATAATTGCTTTCACTACTGCATTGGTCTCTGCCATACAGCAACATGAATCAACCATAGGTATACATATATCCCCGCCCTCTTGAAACCCCCTCCCACCCCACCTCACCCCTTAGGTTGTCACAGAGTACCAGGTTGAGCTCCCCTCATCATATATCAAAACCCCACCAGCTATCTATTTTACATATGGTAATGTACATGTTCCAACACTACTCTCTCAATTTGCCCCACCCTGACTGAACTGAACTGAACTGCTTTCCCCACGGTGTCCACAAGTCAGTTCTCTATGTCCGCATCTCCACTGCTGCCCTGCAAATAGGTTCAGCCTATACTATTTAAAACAAATATTACTCTAATATGTCCCAAGTGGTTGTGACCTCAGAGATGTAGCTGAGACTTACTGAGGGCTTACATGGTGCCAGACCCTAGGCTAGGTGCTTACTACGTTACTATTACCATCCCCACTTAACAGAAGAGATATCCGCAGTCCGCAGTCGAGGGAGGCTAAGTCAAGATCACATAGCCAGTAAGTGTCTTAGATGGAGTTCAAAGATCTAACCGTCCTACTCCAGAGCCTAAGCACCTAACCATTTGCCACTGAAGAAGACATCATTAATACTCACAAAAATTTCCAGTCCTTTGCTCCCCCCAATTCTCCGCTCACCCCTTTTAAAGTTAAGAGAGGTCACCTAACTTGCTTCAGTCAATGTGAAGTGAGTGGAAGTGATGGGGCTCATGTTCTGGTGGAAACATTTAAGCACCAGTGTGCAATTATCCGTGTTCTCCTCCCATGCCACAGTGAACTTCAAAGCTTTCTGTTGAGATGGTGAAATCATAAGAGAACAGAACCCTTGTCTGCCTAGATCCTGAGTGGCCAGATAGAGTTGCATGCATGCATGCCAAGTTGCTTCAGTGAGTCCCCCATCAACCTTCAGGGTTGAAGGATAAACAAGAAATAAACCTTTGTTTTATGAAAACTTTCAGCCACTGAGATTTGGTGATACATAGAAACACACACACAATATAACTTAGCCTGTCTTGATAGATACGATATACTGCCATGCTTCAGTTATAAAACCAGGCTCTTGTCTTCTTGGAAAAGCCTTCTTATATTCCAGGTTTGTTCATTGCATTTACTAGCTATGCAGATTCAACCAAATCACTTACCCCACTGAGCTTCAGTTTCTTCATTTATGAGAGTGTTGATGTAGAACTTAAGTTAAATTTTATTCAACACACCCCTACAGACAGTAAGTGCCATCCACCATGCTGGGTGTTAGTTGATATGGAAAGCCTTTTCTACAACTGGCTCTGGGTCTGTCTTAACCAGCTCCCTAAGACTGTCCTCCAGAGCTCACAGCTGGAAAGAAACCCAGGGTCAAGCCCTGGCTGTGCCACTCACAAGAATGTCTATGATTACACAGGGTGAAACCACAGGCAAGATATTACTTAATCTCTCTGTCTCCATGTCTTCATTTAGTAAAGCAAGGATGTTTATTCATACCTACCAGGTCTGTGGAGAGGGGTAAATGACATAAAGTGTGTGTAAATAACTCTAAGAATAAAGCCACAGGTGATAGAAACATATCTGGAACCTACCATGGTGTCACCTCTTACTTGCTGTGTGACCTTGAATGTGTTACTTAGACACTATATGCCTCAGTTTCTCCATCTATAAAGAGAGAATAGTGATGGCACCTCTACCTCCATCGGATTTTAGTGAAAAAATACTGAATTCTTCACATACAGCAGCACTCAACAAATGTTAATTATTCCTTAGAAAGCTGTTTTATACATATAAGGTTGTTTATATTTTTTATGTGTGTGTAATATGCAATCTCACATTTTATATTTATTGAATGGGCAGTGCAATATACAGTTTCAGATTTTACAATTATTTATTGAATGGGTATTTCCCCCACCTGGAAGACAGGGACTGAGTTTTATTCCTCCTCACAACTCCAGTGCCTGGAAAGCAGACTGGCTGAAAAGTTGTTTGGGGGAGGAACTGAATGTTATCACATGTTTCTAGTCCCTTCTTTCTATCCTCTTGAAGAAAACTCAATCTCTTGGCCTTAGAAATTCACAGGCTCTTCTGGGAATGGTCTGGTTGTCAAGTAAGTTGCTTCTCACAAATGTCCACACACAGAGAGAGCGGCCCAGGGCCGGGTGGGAAGGCGTGCGTAAGCTCTCCAAATTGCCTCAGTCTCTGGGTGTGTTTTTCTGCAGTCTGAGAGGTTTTGTTTTTTATTTAAAGAAACAGAACCGTTTCCAAGGAAAACTCATTTTGTTATGGTTCAAAACCATTTCATTTGTGATATTATTTCCTCTGCTGAGCTTTCAACTTTCTAAACCCCTCTGAGGCTGGAATAGCTACAGGGCAGGGAGTGCTCTTGTTGGGGGCCGAGGGGACCGGTAACCCCTCGATCCTCTGCAGAGCCCACCAGTGGCTGCTGAGCCTGGATGTGCATCTCAGGGAAATAAACCACTATCCCCCAGGTTTCTATTCAGATCCTTCCAGGGGCATCCTTGCAAGTGGACCCTTCTATGACTCTTTAATCATGGAACTTTCCCGAGAGAAAGCATAGGGTCTGTGGCCAGACACAACGCAGCTGAGGTCAGGGTCGGTGAGATGAACGTCTCTGAATGGTTTTGTGGTCAACAGTTGGGGTTGCTTTATCATGTCTGAGGGAAATATCAGTGGAATCCCACATAGTGACTACTTGTCCGCACAATTCATGATCACAGAGCGCTCCTAATTTTCCTCCAACCTCCGCCAACGTGTTGTGCAACTAGAGGGTGGCCAAAGAAAAGATCTTCCTTCATGTGATGGAATATGTTTAAAAGCTATTCTGCAAGTGACCTGGGGCCTTTTGTGGCTTTTCTTCAATAGGGAGGAAAATTCAGTCTGGGAAACAGAATTCACTGTGAATTCTCCCAGGTAAGATCTGCAACAACACAGTGAGGAGCAGGACTCAGGCCAATGTTTTCCTTACATCTTGAGAGGTAGTTCAGACCAGGACAGGATGCTACACTGAGATCAATTTTGAATCATTATGAGGCTGAGCTTTCTGGCATAATTTTCCAAAAAAATTAAATGGCCTTGGATGGAGTAAGTCTACTGTCCCTGGAATTGTTTAAACAGACTAAACATCAGGCAGAAAAGTTATAGAAAAGATTCAAACAAATGAATGTATTAGAAGACATTAATTATCCCTTTCCAGTGAAAGGTGTTGTGGTGGGATTAAAACATGTTCACTGTTAACACTTAGAGACTGGTATGCGTGCTCTTTAAGGTCTCACGAGACATGTAGAAACAAGTGAAAACCCAGTCCTTGTGCCTAGACTTGTGCTCAGGAGACAAGACCCTGGTGCCAGTTAGGATCACCTAGTTACACTAATTCCAGGAACTTGAAACAATCAATGCGTACGTTCTCCTATATGGTACATGTCTTTCATAAGTCATGGAGGTGGGACTCTGCTCCACATCATCCTCAGGGATCCAGGCTGACAGAAGGTCGACTGGAAGTGTCAGGGTCACTACAACAGCAGGAAGGGAAAGAGAGGGAGTCATGAACTGTCTCTTCAGCTTCTGTCTATAAATGACACATGCCATTTCTGCTTGACCAGATTGGCTAAAGCAAGTCACATGGTGTGACTAACAAGAGGTAGGGAAGCGCAATCCTACTGTAGGGCCCACGAGGAAGAGAATCAGAAATACTGCTGAGCAGGACTAATATCCATCATATCACAAATGCATGCAACAACCAGACAACCATATAAGACAGTATGCATCACAATAAAGACTAAATGAGCAAAGTGCTAAATGACCTATTAATGAACGAATGAATGAAAAATCTAAGTGAGTTGGATAATAGGAAAAGATTTGGTGTCACAAGTAGGACATGAACACAGCATTAAAAGTGAAGTAAGTGAGTAAGTATGCAGTAAAGAGAGGAAAACAGCATCTTCCAGAGAGATGAGAAGAACAGAGAAAAATGGGAAGGGAAGAAAAATTGTCTAAAGCAGCCCTGGAGAATAGTGAAAGATGATCTTCATGGAGGATTTGACTGTGAGCTGAGTTTGGAACTAAATTTGATAAGACAATCAATGGGGACTCACTGAAGTTCCGTTTAAGTATGTATGACAGACTTTTGGATCACTTACTCCTATAATATTGCAGGAGGCATAAATACTGGTTAAACATTCCCCGTCTTCTAGGAACTAACAAAATTTTAGAAAGTAAAAGTTATACTGTAATACAGGCAGAATCTGCTGTTTCACAGCAGAAACAGAAGGACAAAATGTAAAGATGGGAAATACACAGTAAGTGTAGGTGGAGGTGGCAAGGGAAGAAAGGGAGACAGGTGGCCCGATATCCTCAGGTGATTCAGAGAATGGCCATACCCTGAAGTATATTTGTGCTTCCCCAGCCATACCAGCCACAGTAGGACCCAGTGCAAGAATGAACTGGTATTGCCCACCAGATTCTTCTCAGTTATTTCATGAAATCACCAGTGAGTAGTTCACCTTCTTTCTTAGACAGTCCTCCTGTCGGCCACAGATGGAGCCACTGGCTCCTTTCCTGCATTAGCTGTTTATAGTGAAGGAATTTCAGGAGGCAGCTGAGCTGGCGTAATAACAACAACATCCAACATTTACAGAAGACCAACAAAATGGATCAGTCAGGTATGTTATTGCCTGTATTCCTTACAACACTGGATGAGAAACCCGAGGGTTAAAAACTATGCATGTTCTCCAAGATCACCCAGTTGGTAAACATCACAGCCAAGAGTCAAACCCAGATCTTTCATTCTCTATAGTATTACCTTGAGACTAAGGACTACCTCTTATAGATCTTTACAGACTTCATCAGCACAATGCCTGGCACAGAAAAATTAATAAATATTTATTGAAACGGTTAAAGGAATGTAAAATCAGATTGCTGCAGTGACAAATGTATTTTCTAAGAGCAAGGAATGCATGTTAATGAATCAGGAGAACTGAGGTGGCAAGTAGGGTTCTAAGAAATATTGATGGTAGGCATTGGAGACTAGAAAGAAGAGGTAGAATTGCTTGGATTAGTAGTAAGCAGAACCTTGTATTTTCACAGCCCTTTACCATTTCTAAGGGCTTCCGTGGTGGGGAGGTAGCCAAGAATCCTCCTGCCAATGCAAGAGATATGGGTTCGATCCCGAGTATGGAAGATCCCCTGAAGAAGAAAATGGCAACCCACTCCAATATTCTTGCCTGGGAAATCCCATGGACACAGGAGCCTGGTGGGCTATAATCCATGGGGTCACAGCAGAGTCAGACACAACTTAGTGACTGCTGCTGCTGCTGCTAAGTCGCTTCAGTCGTGTCTGACTTTGTGCGACCCCATAGATGACAGCCCACCAAGCTCCCCCATCCCTGGGATTCTCCAGGCAAGAACACTGGAGTGGGTTGCCAGTTCCTTCCCCAATGCATGAAAGTGAAAAGTCAAAGTGAAGTCGCTCAGTCGTGTCCAACTCTTAGCGATCCCATGGACTGCAGCCTACCAGGCTCCTCCGTCCATGGGATTTTCCAGGCAAGAGTACTGGAGTGGGTTGCCATTGTCTTCTCCGAATTTAGTGACTAACACAACACAATAACAAGCATTTCTAAATTGCATCCATTAAATTCATTCAGTCTACTTCACAAATGAGCCAAGTAAGACTCAAAGGGTCTCAGATCAGGATTGTTCACCCCAAAGCCCTCTTTTCATTTTGATAATCAATTTTCATTGTGCAGGCAGATGGCTGGGAGCAAAGAAATTTAGGTAGCAGGTGTAACTTATTAACTTAAAGGAAAAAGTTTGGGAGGAAGGACCCGGGTATCTTGGGCTCCCTGTTTAAGACTGGACAAGATGTACATGCTCAGCCATTAGGGGGACAGTACCCTCTAGAATACCAATCAGCAGGCTCTGAGAGAAGGATGTGAGGCCAGCCTGAAACCAGGGGCTATGGTCCCAACAAACACCTTCTGAAGAATGAAAGTCATGGGGGTAAAATCCTGACAAAGAAGGAACAATAGCAGCAAGCAGCACAATGTTGTAATCTTTAATAACAAAATATAATGGTTACACATGCAAACCTAACTTCCTTTCTGCAAGCCCTGTCTTTTAAGCAGTGGACACAGCAGGGAAGCCTTTATATAGTTAAGGGGGTGAGTCTTAATATTCAATTTTCCCCCAATACACACATTTTTACTATGTTGAAAGCATTGTCAGTAGCGAGGTTTCTAAGGATTGGGCAAATAATGACATAGTCCCTTCATATGGGTAATTATTACTGCAAAAAGAAGAGGTATTTTCTTTCTAAAAAGTGTCCATCACTTCCTATCATTTTTCTCCCTCTTTTTGTCCTTTAAAAAAAAAATCACCACGTACCAGAAAAAATAAAGGCATTTCTAAGATTCCATTTGGAACACCTGACAAGCAAAGCAGTCCTGGAGAATTCCTTTTGTCCTTTGGAAAATAGGATGCCTTGGTTAATTCCTTACATCTAGCATATCGGAATTTTGGTTCAAAAATCTGTCTCCTCCACAGGAATAAGATCCCTTTTGCAATCAGGTAGTACACACTTAGCAGATGGTAGGTCTATAAATGATAGAGGTTCAAAAAATTAAATCTTGAATGACTGTGTATCAACTCATCTGAAGAGCATGAATAAACCAGGATTATTGAATGCAGTTATCTGAACTATTCTTACTTTCCATCTCTGCTCAAAGCCAAGTAGAAGATACACACAATCTCCTGCCAGCAAGTTCATACCAAGTTCCTCCTTGATATTCCCTTTTAATTTGCGTCCTGAAGGACAGAGGCCAAGTAGAGCATTTGTGTTAGCTATGGCATTTCAAGATTTAAGTAACAGATTTTGGAACCACCCCTCTCTGTAACTGTGTTTCCTAAGAAGCTGCCATAATATTAGTTGCCTTACCAAAAAAAAATTGCATTGCACTGGCATGTGCAGATGGTTTGCCTCTATCCTGGCCATAGTCAGAACTGCTCATCTGTTCAGTTTTTTTTAAATTTATTTATTTGACTGCCTCAGGTCTCAGCTGCATCATGCAGATCTTTCCATACCGCACTAATTTGTTGCACACAGGCTTAGTTGCCCCGTGGCACGTGGGATTTTAGTTCCCCAACCAGGGATCAAACCAGTTTCTCCTGCATTGCAAGGCAGATTCTTAACCACTGAACCACCAGGGAAGTCCCTGCTCATCTGTTAATTGCTTTACAATTATTCTCAAGCCACTTCAGGTGGGTTAAAACTATTTCCCAATTTGAATTTTAAGCTTGTTGAAGACCTAGGCCCCATTTTTTTGGTTTAACTATATTATCACTCAGGATCAGGAATGTAGACACCTAATTAAATCCACCCAGAAACAAGAGAAGGCAGGAGAAAAATCCTCCAGAGTGGAAACAAAGGGTTGCTGTGAGCCAGTCCTACTTTGTTGTAGAATCAGTTCTCTGTGGCCCCAAGTTTCAATGGTGCAGAAGCTCTGATCATCTTCACGAAGACATTATGTTCAGGCCACGGAGCTGAAACTGTTCTTTATACAAACATGGACTGTTTTAAAATATTCCATTCAAATGGATTGCCACGTTACTTAAAAACAGTTCTTCACTTTAAAAAGCAGCTTCAGACAGCCTGTTTAGATTTCCAAAACATCTGTGCCTATAGCGCTAGGAAACTTTCAATTGAGAGCATAGAAGCCGTCTCCAGTAGGTCTGCTGGCAGGCTATTCAGAAAACAACCACAGGAGAAGAATAAAACAAACTTTCCAACAAGCAATCCTTTCTGCAGCACACACACTAGCCTCACTTCTTTTTTATTTTATTTTTTTCCGAAAATGGCTTTGTCTCCAAGGCATTCCCCCTGATGTGAAAAGAGATGGACTCCCAGCGAGCAGGCTGGGATGTAAAGGCAGGCAGTGGCCTCTTTTATGGCCATCTTTCCAGGAACCAACAGACAAGCTTTTCCCATGTCCCCACGCTTTTCCCTCCAGACAGAAACTCATAAGATGTTTTTCTTCGTAGAAAATTCTCCCAAACCCACCAGACCCTATTTCCAGAATGGCAACTCTCAGAGTCAGCAGGGACCTTAGAGCCACCTAGCAAGATATTCCTCCTGGTGTAGGAATTTCCTCCATCACCAGGCCCTCTAGGTTGGAGGTGGGGGGGGGTGGGGTGGGGAGGAACTCTCCTCTATGTGTGTGTGTGGGAGGGTGGGGTGGGGGGTGGGGGTCTTTCAATGACAGGCACTTGCCACCTCTTACTTATTAATTCTCTCTCACATACTACACACAAACTGCTTCCCTGTAACTCAAACCATCAGACCTGTGAAGCCTTAAAGGATAAATCAAATCCCTCTTTTCCACAGCAGACAATGAAATAAGTTCAGACAGTTGTCAGGGCTTTCTTTGGGCTAAACAGTCCCAGTTTCCTGAACCTGGCCCATACCCAATGGAATTGGGACGCTCTTCCCCATTCAAGCAGCCCCAGTGGACATGCTTCTGCTTGAAGATGTCTTGCAAGCAGGCAGGGAGCTCTCAGATAGGAATAAAATCCTCTGGATGTGATCTGTGGAGCACAGAGGACACTGGAATCATTACCTCTTGTATCCTTTGTTCCTTAAAGAATGGGACAATCATAGCATTTTATGGTATAATCTCTGTGTGTGTGTGTGTGTGTGTGTGTGTGTGTACACTAATTGGCTTCTAAGTCACTTTACCTCATCCTGGACTTTAATGATTCTTTGAAGCATAGACCTGATCTAGACATTTACCTCTGAAATTTTTATCTTCACAGTTTCAAGACTTCATTTAACCTATTGAAATCTTTTTGAATCTTGACCTTGTCCTTTAACATATCATCTGTTTCTCCAGGTTTTATGAGGAAAGTGACTTCTGCATATTAATCAGAGACCCAGATTAAAAGGTATATATACATACAGTCCAGGATAGAATATACAACAGTTAACAATGTTTATTGAGTGTTTAGCATGTGCCAGGCTCTGTTCAAAACACTTTCCATGAGTTAATATATATAAGCTTCACATCTATCTAATATATAAGCAAGATTAGCATTCCCACTTTATTGATGAGAAAACGGAGGCATAGAGAGGTTAAGTAACTTGCCCAAGGTCACTCAGTTAACAAATGGCAGAGGACAGGTAGCAGGTTCAATCCCTGGGTCGGGAAGATCCCCTGGAGGAGGGCATTGAAACCCACTCCAGTATGCTTGCCTGAAGAATCCCATAGACAGAGGAACCTGGTGGACTGCAGTCCATGGGGTCACACAGAGTCAGACACAACTTAGTGAGCTGTCACTCACTCAATTCGGTGGTGCTATCCAACCAACTCATCCTCTCACCCCCTTCTTTTGTCTTCAGTCTTTGCCAGCATCAGGGTCTTTTCCAATGAGTCAGCTCATTGCATCAGATGGCCAGAGTATTGGAGTTTCAGCTTCAGCATCAGTTCTTCCAATGAATATTCAGGATTGATTTCCTTTAGGATGGACTGGTTTGGTCTCCTTGCAGTCCAGTGAACTCTCAAGAGTCTTCTCCAACACCATAGTTCAAAAGCATCAATTCTTCGGTGCTCAGCTTTCTTTATAGTCCAACTCTCACATCCACACATGACTACTGGAAAAACCGTAGCTTTGACTAGATGGACCTTTGTTGGCATAGTAATGCCTCTGCTTTTTAATATTCTGTCAAGATTTATCATAGCTTTTCTTCCAAGGAGCAAGCATTTCATGGCTGTTATCACCATATGCAGTGATTTTGGAGCCCAAGAAAATAAAGTCTGTTGCTGTTTCCACTGCTTCCATTGTTTCCCCATCTATTTGCCATGAAGTGAGGGGAGCGGATGCCATGATCTTTGTTTTCTTTTTATTTATTTTTTTTAATTGAAGAATAATTGCATTACAGAATTTTGTTGTTTTCTGTCAAACCTCAACATGAATCCGCCATAGGTATACTTATGTCCCCTCCCTCCTGAGCCTCCCTCCCATAACCCTCCCGGTCCCACACTTCTAGGTTGATATAGAGCCCGTTTGAGTTCCCTGAGGCAGAGAGCAAATTCCCATTGGCTGTCTGTTTTACATACCGTAATGTAAATTTCCACGTTACTATCTCCATACGTCTCACCCTCTCCTCCCCTCTCCCCACGTCCATGAGTCTGTTCTCTATATCAGTTTCTCCACTGCTGCCCTGCAAATAAATTCTTCAGTACTGTCTTTCTAGATTCCATATATATCCATTAGTATATGATATTTACCTTTCTCTTTCTGACTTACTTCACTGTGTATAATAGGCTCTAGGTTCATCTACCTCATTAGAAGTGACTCAGATGCATTCCATTCCATGGCTGAGTAATATTCCATTGTGTATATACACCACAACTTCTTTATCCATTCATCTGTCAATGGACATCTAGGTTGCTTCCATGTTCTAGCTATTGTAAATAGTGCTGCAATGAGCATTGGGGTTCATGTGTCTTTTTTCAGTTTTGGTTTCCTCAGGGTATATGCCTAGGAGTGGGATTGCTGGGTCATATGGTGATTTTATTGCTAGTTTTAAAGGAATCTCCATACTGTCTTCCATAGTAACTGGATCAATTTACAGTCCCACCAACAGTGCAAGAGAGTTCCCTTTGCTCCACACCCTCTCCAGCATTTATAGTTTGTAGACTTTTTGATGATGGTCATTCTGACTGGTGTGAGGTGATGATTTTCATTTTTCAAATGTTGAGCTTTAAGCCAGCTTTTTCACTCTCCTCTTTCCACTTCATCAAAAAGCTCTTTGGGGCCTCTCCGCTTTCTGCCATAAGGATGGCATCATCAGCATATCTGAGATTATTGATATTTTTCCCATCTATCTTGATTCCAGCTTGTGCTTCATCCAGCCTGGCAGTTTGCATGATGTACTCTGCATATAAATAAGCAGGGTGACAATATACAGCCTTGATGTACTCCTTCCCCAATTTTGAACCAGTTCATTGTTCCATGTCCAGTTTTAACTGTTGCTTCTTGACCTGCATACAGATTTCTCAGGAGACAGGTAAGGTAGTCTGATACTCCCATCTCTCTAAGAATTTTCCACAGTTTGTTGGGATCCACACAGTCAAAGGCTTTAGCACAGTCAATGTAACAGAAGTAGATGTTTTTCTGCAGTTCTGTTGCTTTTTCTATGATCCAATGGTATTGGCAATTTGATCTCTGGTTCCTCTGCCTTTTCTAAATCAAGCTCAAACATTTGAAAGTTCTCAGTTCTTGTACTGTTGAAGCCTGGCTTGGAGAATTTTGAGCATTACTTTGGTAGGGTGTGAAATAAGTGCAATTATGTGGTAGTTTGAACATTCTTTGGCATTGCCTTTCTCTGGGATTGGAATGAAAACTGACCTTTTCCTAAGTGATCAATGCAAAGTAATAGAGGAAAACAATAGAATGGGAAAGATTAGAGATCTCTTCAAGAAAATGAGAGATACCAAGGGAACATTTCATGCAAAGATGGGCACAATAAAGGCAAAAAACTGTATGGACCTACCTGAAGCAGATGATAGTAAGAAAAGGTGGCAAGAATACACATCAGAACTGTACAAAAAAGATCTTCATGACCCAGATAATCATGATGGTGTGATCACTCACCTGGAGCCAGACATCCTGAAAAGAGAAGTCAAGTGGGCCTTAGGAAGCATCACCATGAACAAAGTTCATGGAGGGGATGGAATTCCAGCTGAGCAATTTCAAATCCTAAAAGATGATGCTGGTAAAGTGCTGCACTCAATATGCCAGCAAATTTGGAAAACTCAGCAGTGGCCACAGGACTGGAAAAGGTCAGTTTTCATTCCAATCCCAAAGAAATTGTCTAATGCAAATCATGTTCGAACTACCGCTACTTGCACTCATCTCACACACTAGCAAAGTAATGCTGAAATTTCTCCAAGCAAGGTTTCAAAAGTTTGTGAACTGAGAACTTCTAGATGTTCAAACTGGATTTAGAAAAGGCAGAGGAACCAGAGATCAAATTGCCAACATCTGTTGGATCATAGAAAAAGCAACAGAATTTCAGAAAAACATATCCTTCCACTTCATTGCCCTGTTTGTTATGCATTCTAAAATTCCACCAAGGACACAGAGAAATTTCAACAGTTGGTCAAAGCCAGAATCTATTTCCTATTTTTTAAGAGACAGATATTTATATGTTTCTGTTTCAGTGTGAGTGATTCTATACACATTCTAGGATGAATGTTCTCTAGGCTTGGAAATTTGAACTGAAAGTAACTACTTCTTCTTAACCAAATTGGGCTCAATTTCCCCTTAACTGTATCTGCACTTTCCTTTGTAGACTGATATTTTTCTTTTCTTTTCTTTTCTTTTTTTTTTTTTTTTTTGTGGCTCCTATACCACATTTGAGCTTCCCTGATAGCTCAGTTGGTAAAGAATCCACCTCAATGCAGGGGACCCTGGTTCAATTCCTGGGTCGGGAAGATCCCTGGAGAAGAGATAGTCTACCCACTCCAGTATTCTTGGGCTCCCCTTGTGGCTTAGCTGTAAAGAATCCACCTGCAATGTGGGAGACCTGGGTTTGATCCCAGGTTGGGAAGATCCCCTGCAGAAGGGAAAGGCTACTGACTCCAGTATTCTGGCCTAGAGAATTCCATGGACTGTATAGTTCATGGGGTCACAAAGAGTCAGATACGACTGGGCAACTTACACTTTCACTTCACTTTTCACTTTCATACCACCTTTGAACCTCACTCAAATGTCACATTCTTAAGGAGACAAAACTTTTGCTGAATTCCTGTTCTAAATTCCAACACCTCCCAATACTCTCTACTCCTCCTTTCCTGCATTACCATCCTCAGTAGATCTCAATGCCTTTCAATGTAGTATGTAAGTCACTTACTTGCTTGGTTTTATAGTCATACCTCTACAAGGAGATGCTGCTGTGTCTCCAGGACCTGTAATAATACCAAGCACAGAGAATATCCTTGATACATATTGTTGAATGAAGAGAGAAGGCAGAAGTAGCAATCGCTCAAAAGACTTACATTAGGTGCTTTCCATGTGGCAGACACTGTGTTAGTAACATTCAACTGAAGTAGTTTATATGAAACGTCCATGAAGGGCTCTCATTACACTCTCATTGCTTGTTTTCCTTTCCTTTCCTTTCACAGCACTTAGCACATTTTGTCGTTATATATGTATTTGTATAATCATTTAATTTTGTCTTTCTTATTGATCCATAAGGACAAATATCTAATCTACTTTGTCACTTTTTCCCCTAGTGCCTGACCCAGAGTAGGAACTCAGTAATGAATGAAGGAAGGAATGTGCATTTCTTCCCTGAGGCTTTGGCCTCAAACCCCAATGTGGAACCCCAGCACATCCAGTTGGTACATGTAACTCTTTTACCAGGATTAAAGGCAACCTAGAGTCTTGGGTCTTTTTATCTTTATGAAGATTAAATCAAAGTATTTGTACTCTTTCATGACTTTTATGATTTTTCCAGTAGTCATATAAGGATATGAGAGTTGGACTATAAAGACAACTGAGTGCTGAAGAATTGATACTTTTGAACTGTGGTGTTAGAAAAGACTCTTCAGAGTCCCTTGGACTGCAGGGAGATCAAACCAGTCAATCCTGGTTTCGGTCCTGAATATTCATTGGAAGGACTGACACTGAAGCTGAAACTTCAATTCTTTGGCCACCTGATGCGAAGAACTGACTCACTGGAAAAGACCCTGATGCTGGGAAAGATTGAAGGCAGGAAAAGGGGATGACAGAGGATGAGATGGTTGGATGGCATCCTTGACTCAATGGACATGAATTTGAGCAAGCTCCGGGCATTGGTAATGGACAGAGAAGCCGTCCATGGGGTCGCAAAGAGGCAGACACAACTGAGCGATTGAACTGAACTGAACTGATGACTTTTAATTTTAACTCAACATGAAATTTATGTAGTGCATATAGTTTTGGTTCACTCATTTTTACTTTGGTATAGTATTTCATTACATGAATGTATAACAATTTATTCATCCATTCTAGTGTTGAGGGACTTTGTATTGTTTCCTGTCTTTACTGTTACAAATAAGGCTATAATCTTTCTCATGGTTTCTGGGGCACTTGTGCAAGTTCCAGAGGAAATATATACTGATGTGAAATTCTTACATCACAACATATTCATGTCTTTATACCAAGGAATGCCAAAGAGTTTTCCAAGGAAGTTTATACTAGAACTAGCAGTGTCTGAAGGTTTCCATTCTTCCATATCCTTGATAGTACTTAGTACTGGAATATTTATTAAGTTTATCAATCTGGGTGATAGTGCTTCCTAATTGTGACATTCCTTATGAAGTTGAGCTAGTTGACTGGTGTTATTTCTGTAACATGAAATGCTTGTTCATGTCCTCCATCCATTTTTTTCTAATGTGATATTCAACTTTTTTATTAATTCACAGGAGTTTATGATGTAAGTGTCTGTGTTAGTCACTCAGTCGTGTCCAACTCTCCGCGATCCTGTGGACTGCAGCCCACCAAGCTCCCCCATCCGTGCAATTTTCCAGGCAAGAATACTGGAGTGGGTTGCCATTCCCTTCTCCAGTTTATGATATAAGCTAGATACTAATTCTTTATTGGTTAATAAGCTGCAACTATTTTCTAACAATTTATGACTTCTTAACTTTCTTTTGAAAGAAAAAGTTCTTTGTTATAATGCAGTCCAATTGATCAATCTAATTTTTATAAAGTCGGCTTCTTTGAATCTCTTTTAAGAAATACTTTGCTATTCCCAAAGTCAAAAAACATTTTTCTATATTTTTCTCTAACAATTTTAGTTTTCCTTTGAAGTCTTGCATCTGTGTATATGTGATAAGATTCAGTTCTTTTTCCACATAAATAACAGTTGTCTCAGTGATATCTCTTAAAAGGTTAATATTTTGCCAGTTGATCTTCAATGCTGACTTGTCATATAATGGTTTATTTTCTTTAATCAGATACGTAAACGTTTGCCTGGGCTTCCCTCATAGCTCAGCTGGGAAAGAATCCACCTGCAATGCAGGAGACCTGCGTTTGATCCCTGGGTTGGGAAGATGCTCTGGAGAAGGGAAGGGCTACCCACTCCAGTATTCTGGCCTGGCGAATTCCATGGACTGTATAGTCCATGGGGTCGCGAAGAGTCAGACACAACTGAGTGACTTTACTTTACTTTACTTTCCTGGAGTCTCTTTTCTGTTCCATTTGGGCTATTTCCCCATCCCTTTATCCAAACCATTCTGTCTCAGGAACTTGTCTCATAGTTTGAAATAAGACTTGGGCTGGTAGAACAAGTTCTCCTACCTTATCATTTTTTTTTTCCCAGAAGTGTATTCGCTATTTATGACTTTTAGTTTATCCACATTAATTTTAGAAATACCTTTTCAAATTCCTCAAACCCCTGTTCATAGTTTCATTACAACTACATTGAACCTGTGGATTCATTTTTAAGGAAATTAGCAACTTTATAATGTTGAGTCTTCTTGTCTGTGACCATAATATGTCTCATGTCAAATAAATATGGACAATTATTCAAGTATTCCTCAATGTCTTTCAACAAATTTATATACATCTCTACATAAAGATTTTGTATATCTTTCACTAAATCTCCTCCTAGGGGCTGAAATTTTTTTGGTGTATGCGGGAAGGGTAATATAAAATCATTTTTGTGGGGAGGAAGGAGCAACTCCTTTCTTGCTCTGAGAATTTCTATGAGAAGGGAACTTCACCTGTGAAATAATCCTGGCCTGTCTCCACCCCTCACTCATACTGGCCCTGAGGGAGAAGAAGCAACATAATCTGATTAATGATTTGGAAAGATAAACTTAGCTTGTTTTTCCCAGTCCCTTCTTTTGCTCCTGGGAGCTGCTCTATCTATGAGAACATGTGGTCTTGATTACCCTAAGCCATGCATAAAGTTTAACAGAAATAACTCTTCTCATATAGAAGAGGCCTTTGGAGTTCCTATGCTATTAGTGACTAACTGGATAAGGCTGTCTAATTCTGGAATTCAGGGTTATGAATCTCTCCATATACACAGATATAAACCATATTTTCCACAATCAACATTTTTGACAATAGTGTTTCAGCATTTATCTGCCTACTCTTTTTGCCTGGTTCAGAACTAGGTTGGGAAGAAAGGTGCAATGAACTGGTCTCCCTTCAAACTTCAATGCATTCCCTAACTAGATATTGCTTCCCTGGTAGCTCAGCTGGTAAAGAATCTGCCTGTAATAGCATTGCCATTGTACAGACACACAATAGACATTTACATATTAGGCAAACTTCATAAATTTTTTATTAATTTCAATATTTTTCCAGTAGATTATATATTTTGGTTTTCTATATTGATAATATTATCATCTGAAAGTAGTTCCACATGCTCCTTTCTAAACCTTGTAAGTTTCATTTATAATTAATGTCTTATTTACTGGCTGTGCTGCTGTTGTTCAGTCGCTAAGTTGTCTCCAACTCTTCGCAACCCCATGGACTGCAGCCCGCCAAACTCCTCTATCCGTGGGATTGCCCAGGCCAAGAATACTGGAGTGGGTTGCCATTTCCTCCTCCAGGGGATCTTCCCAACCCATGGATCAAACCTGCATCTCCTGCTTAGCAGGCAGATTCTTTACCACTGAGCCACCTGGGAAGCCCATTTACAGGCTAGGCATCGGCAAAATACTGAAAAGAAGTAATGATAGAGGCAACTTTAGAGGACTTGCTTATAAAATAGTCTGAATGTGGTGTTTTTAGGAAAACCCTCTAAACTTAATTCCTTAAAGGGTTATAGGAACATTCATATTTTCTGTTTTTTTCTTGGATCAGTTTTGGTAAGTTTTCACATTGAGTCCAGAACTTTTTCCCACTCACATAAGTTTTCAGATTTTATTAGAAACATTTTTCATTGTATTTTAACTTTTTATGTTATTACTTAGATATATCATCTTTCCTTTTCTCTTGATCAGTCTTGTCAGAGATTTTTAAATATTATAATTCTTTACAGTGACTAAACTTAAGCTTTATTGATTTACTCTCTTAACTTCTAATTGCAATAATTTCAGTTCTAATCATCATAATATATATGTATATATATGAATTGTTTTTCTCCTCAAGGATACAGAGAGTAATAGCTCAATTCCAGAAAAATAAATGACCCAATCAAAAAACGGGCCAAAGAACTAAACAGACATTTCTCCAAAGAAGACATACAGATGGCTAACAAACACATGAAAAGATGCTCAACATCACTCATTATCAGAGAAATGCAAATCAAAACCACAATGAGGTACCATCTCACGCTGGTCAGAATGGCTGCTATCAAAAAGTCTACAGACAATAAATGCTGGAGAGGGTGCGGAGAAAAGGGAACCCTCTTACACTGTTGGTGGGAATGCAAATTAGTACAGTCACTATGGAGAACAGTGTGGAGATTCCTTAAAAAACTGGAAATAGAACTGCCATATGACCCAAGAATCCCACTGCTGGGCATACACACCAAGGAAACCAGATCTGAAAGAGACACGTGCACCACAATGTTCTTCGCAGCCCTGTTTACAACAGCCAGGACCTGAAAGCAACCTAGATGTCCATCGGCAGACAAATGGATAAGAAAGCTGTGGTACATATACACAATGGAATATTACTCAGCTATTAAAAAGAATGCATTTGAATCAGTTCTAATGAGGAGAATAAAACTGGAGTCTATTATACAGAGTGAAGTAAGTCAGAAAGAAAAACACCAATACAGTATACTAACGCATATATATGGAATTTAGAAAGATGGTAACGATGACCCTATATGCAAAACAACAAAAGAGACACAGACGTAAAGAACAGACTTTTGGACTCTGTGGGAGAAGGTGAGGGTGGGATGATGTGAGAGAATAGCATTAAAACACGTATATTATCATATGTGAAACAGATCGCCAGTCCAGGTTGGATGCATGAGCCAGGGCGCTCAGGGCTGGTGCACTGGGATGACCCTGAGGGATGGGATGGGGAGGTGGGGGGGGGGGGGTCAGGATGGGGAACACATGTACACGCATGGCTGATTCATGTGAATGTATGGCAAAAACCACTCAGTATTGTAAAGTAATTAACCTCCAATTAAAATAAATAAATTTTTTTTAAAAAAGGATACAGAGGGTAATATAATTACAATATCCCATTACTGCTCATTTGCTTTATCTCATATTTCACACATACTTGCCTCAGAATAAAAATATTACTACCACCAGCAATTATGATTTTAAAATATATTTTCATATGCTATCATTGACCATGAATATTCATTGGAAAGACTGATGCTGAAGCTGAAGCTCCAATACTTTGACCACATGATGTGGAAAGCTGACTCATTAGAAAAGACCCTGATCCTGGGAAAGATTGAAGGCAGGAGGAGAAGGGGACAGCAGAGGATGAAATGGTTGGATGGTATCACCAACTCAATGGATGTGAGTTTGAGCAAGTTCCAGGAGATAGTGAAGGACAGGGAAGTCCATGGGGTCACAAAGGGTTGGACACAACTGAGCGACTGAACAACAAAAACGTTATCATCATTCTAACCCAATTGTTGTGGTCATCCTAAATATCGATTGTCAAAGGTAATAGGTCAGGAAGTAACAGTTAGAAATGGACATGGAACAACAGACTAGTTCCAAATAGGAAAAGGAGAATGTCAAGGCTGTATATTGTCACCCTGCTTATTTAACTTACATGCAGAGTACATCATGAGAAACTCTGGGCTGGAGGAAGCACAAGCTGGAATCAAGATTGCCAGGAGAAATATCAATAACCTCAGATATGCAGATGACACCACCCTTATGGCAGAAAGTGAAGAGGAACTAAAGAACCTCTTGATGAAAGTGAAAGAGGAGAGTGAAAAAGTTGGCTTAAAGCTCAATATTCAGAAAACTAAGATCGTGGCATCCGGTCCCACCACTTCATGGCAGATAGATGGGGAAACAGTGGAAACAGTGGCAGATTTTATTTTTTGGGCTCCAAAATCATTGCAGATGGTGGTTGCAGCAATGAAATTAAAAGACACTTACTCCTTGGAAGGAAAGTTATGACCAACCTAGACAGCATATTAAAAAGCAGAGACATTACTTTGTCAACAAAGGTCTGTCTAGTCAAGGCTATGGTTTTTCCAGTGGTCATGTATGGATGTGAGAGTTGGACTATAAAGAAAACTGAGTGCCGAAGAATTGATGCTTTTGAACTATGGTGTTGGAGAAGACTCTTGAGAGTCCCTTGGACTGCAAGGAGATCCAACCAGCATCCTAAAGAGATCAGTCCTGGGTGTTCGTTGAAAGGACTGATGTTGAAGCTGAAACCCCAATACTTTGGCCACCTGATATGAAGAGCTGACTCACTGGAAAAGACCCTGATGCTGGGAAAGATTGAGGGCGGGAGGAGAAGGGGACAACAGAGGATGAGATGGTTGGATGGCATCATCGACTCAATGGACATGGGTTTGGGTGGACTCCCAGGAGTTGGTGATGGACAGGGAAGCCTGGCGTGCTGCAGTTCATGGGGTCACAAAGAGTCAGACACGACTGAGTGACTGAACTGAACTGAACTTATAGTCGTTACATAGTTGTGTAGTCACAGAGGTCTATGACTCAGATTCCCTTCAAGGAAGGACTTGCTGCCCAGCTGCAGGGAGCTCGATTGTAGACAGCTTACAGCTGGATCTACAGCTGCCGAGAGCTGCTTTCCTGAAGTTATGCCCTTCCTAATGCAGGCTTGGGCCTTCCTTGGTGGCTCAGGGGTAAAGAATCTGCCTGCCAACACAACAACAAAAACAAATGCAGGCTCAACCTGCATTAAACGAGGTTGGATACAAAGCCCTGGCCTCTTTGAACTAATGGCAGACACTCTGATGGTCAGGACTAGCTCCAGAATATCCTACCACCAGAATTTCCTGCCAAGTTGAGCAAGACTTTGCTGGGCTTGCATATTTAGACTTTTTCCTACTCCCAATTCTGCTTTCTCTCACTTCCTTTCACAGGTGTTGATCCCTAACAAGTACTTTGTACCCCTATCTCTATCTCAGTGTCTGCTTATGCTTCTGAAGAACCCAACCTACAAAAGTTAGTATTAGAAGTGATCAGAGAAAGCATGCAAGAAAATGATACTCTGAAGTTGAATCACTCACTGCTCATCTGGAAATGAAGATCCCATCACTGATGGTAGGTTTTATACCAACAGCCCCTGGCACAGGTGATATTCCATTTGTTAAGAATTTTCAGTTGTGATGAATTGGGAAAATGTACTGAGGAAATGGGGGCTTCCCAGGTGCCCTAGTCTTAAGGAGCCCACCTGCCAGGAGACACAGGTTCGATCCCTAGGTTGGAAAGATCCCTAGAGGAGGGCATGGCAACTCACTCTAGGATTCTGGCCTGGAGAATCCCACGAACAGAGGCGCCTAGCGGGCTACAGTCCTTAGGGTTGGAAAGAGTCAGACATGAAAAGTAACTTAGCACACACACATGCACCGAGGAAAGAGAATGCACTAGGCTAATAATGTATCAGTTGTTTGGGATCTATGGAGAAATTAGCAACTATAAGATTACAGGGCTGGATAGCATTATAGGATTGGATTACAGTATTAATGGTCCATGGACAATAAGGAACAGCTGAGGGTAACAGACACTTGAAAATCAATCATAGAAGTGAGAAGGCCTCTTTGGACACTTACAAAGTTCTCATCTCTTCTTAACAGTCAGAGATGCTGAATTTCAAAGATAGTTAAATACATAACCAGGTAGATCTATTATGACAAAATTAAGGCCATATTCAGGAAAATCTGGGGCTTGAAACATGGGGTAGGGACATCTGAGTTACTGGGTGGGTCTAAAGATTTTGACTCAAGACTCCTCTGAAGTTTCTGAGCTTGCATATATAGGCCACTCCTTCATATTAAAAGTCAGCATGGTGGCCCTTAGCTTCTTCCCCACCCCCTTGCTGGAAGAGGGTACAGAGCCCTTATCTGCAAAGCAACACACACGCCTCTCAGTAGCTGCCCTGTCTCCTCTGCTAGCCATTCACTATGCCTAGAACTAGGATTGTTAGTGTTACTTGCTCAGTCATTGTCCAACTCTTTGAGATCCCATGGATTGTAGCCCGCCAGGCTCCTTTGTCCATAGAATTTCCCAGGCAAGAACATTGGAGTGGGTTGCCATTTATTTCTCCAGGGGATCTTCCCAACCCAGGAATTGAACCCAGGTCTCCTGCATTACAGGTGAATTCTTTACTGCCTAAGCCACCAAGCAAAACCCAGGAGGGGTTAGATGTGCTAGGCCTGGTAAGGGAAGAAGGAGAACTTCAAGACCTAGCCAGAGTATTCTAGAAGAAGCTTACATGGGATTGAATTCTGAGAGTATTGTTCAGGAGTCTAGAATATAAAATTGAACAGGGAATGATTCGATGATTTGGAAGCATTCTACTGAGACACAGGACTTAAATATACTGGCAAGGACCTCAGGAGGTGTTCCACACTCCTTACTAAAAGGGCTTCTGTTGTTGTTGTTTAGTCACCAAGTCATGTCTGACTCTTTTGAAACCCCATGGCCTGTAGTGAGCCAGGTTCCTCTCTGTCCATGGGATCTCCCAGGCAAGAATACTAGAGTGGGTAGCCATTTCCTTCTTCAAGTGCTCTTCCTAACTCAGGGACTGAACCCATGTCTCCTGCTTTGGCAGGTGGATTCTTTACCACCAAGCCACGAGGGAAACCCAGAAGGGCTTCTAGAAGCACTGAAAAAGCAGTAGTTCACATGAAAGTGAAAATTGCTCAGTCATGTCCTTCTCTTTGTGACCCTATGGACTATGCTATATAGACCATGGAATTCTCCAGGCCAGAATACTGGTGTGGCTTTTCCCTTCTCCAGGAGATCTTGCCAACCCAAGGATCAAACCCAGGTCTCCCACATTGCAGGCAGACTCTTTACCAACTGAGCCACAAGGGAAGCCCAAGAATACCAATGGGTAGCCTATCCCTTCTCCAGCGGATCTTCCCCACCCAGGAATTGAACCAGAGTCTCCTGCAGGATTCTTCACCAGCTGAGCTGCTGAAATGCAGACAAAACATCTCATGACAGATGGCAGACAAAGAAATTAGAAGTCTCAAGGAATCAGGCATGCTGGAATGGATACACTTTGAACAACTAGAAGGCCTGCTAGATGATTATGTTCCACTGAAACATAATTTATATATTTTTGACAAAGGCCATAGGGAATACACTTGTGAAAAATGCACCAGCATAGACATAAAGTTCATTGGAGGCTCTTCTCTGAGGCCAGGACTGATAGTAAAAGAGGTTCTTATGGAGCTGAGCTTGCTGATAGCAATGAAGATGATAGGACCTTCATGTAATAGAGGCCACGTGGCAGCCCTTCTATCAGTGTTTCTCTAATCATTTAGATTTTCTTCTAGAAGACTCTTCAGGAAGAGCTCATAAGAACAATATTCTCTGAATTCTTGTCTGTTTACAACACTTTTTTGATATTTTTACTTGAAAGTCAGTTTTGCTGGATATAAGACTTTCCTTCTTATTTTCCTTCCTATAAAACTAAATGGTATCTTAAATGTTATTCTTTTTTCAGCATAAAGATTTGCTGTCAAAAATTCTGATGATACTCTAATTTTCATTATAAATCATAGGCTGTTTTTGTCTGGATACCTAAAAGATTTTTCTTTAAAGTACAATGATTGTATTTGTATATGTCTCAGCATTGGTTTTGGAGAAGGAAATGGCAACCCACTCCAGTGTTTTTGCCTGGAGAATCCCAGGGACGGGAGAGCCTGGCAGGCTGCTGTCTATGGGGTTGCACAGAGTTGGACACGGCTGAAGTGACTTAGCAGCAGCAGCAGCAGCATTGGTTATTCTGGGTTAATATTCTCAAAACATGGTTTACTCTTCTCATATATATTTTCAATTTATTTTTCAGAAAAGTTTCCTTGATTTATAGTTTTTAATATTTATTTGCATCCATGCTTTGGGTTTCTCCTTAAGGGACTGCAATTATTAATATGTTGTATCTTCTTTGTGCAGCTTCAATATTTGTCACAAAATTCTTTTCCTCTTCTTATTTTGAGATAGTTCTGAACTTACAAAATGGTTGTGTGTACTGTACAAAGATTTTTTTCTCCAAAGCAATTTGGCAATAAGTTGGCAACCTGATTCTTCAGCATGCCTTAATTCATTAAATTTTACTTCCTTTTAAAAAGAACTTTGTTTAACATAACCACAGTATAACCATCAAACTCAGGAAATTAAAGTTGATACATTAGCTCATAGTACATTAGCTCATAGTAGGTTATAGTTTTGGTTTCATTTCATGGGCACATCACTCTAGTGTGCATTCAGGGCCTGTAGGTTTGCTATTCTATTTTCTATGTTTTCATATAATAACTTTATGTGAGTTTTGAGCTCATTACTTTCCTGTTGCTCATTTTTATGTTCTGGAATTAAACCTCAGTGCATTTCTGTTGTTCAGTTTCCAAAGATATGGTTCAGGGCAGATTTTCTAATTTTAAAGAGCTTCCTCTTTTATTATTTTCATGTTGTGGTTAAAAATATGGTAACTTGCTCTGAGAGATTTTTCTGGATCCATTTGTCTCTCTTGCTCTTGTCTGAGCCTTCTCTTGCTTTCATCTCCATTGCTCTTATCCTGCTCAGTTTTGATTGCCGTCCTAGCAGTTCCTCCTGAGCGTGGGGCCTGCCTTAAAAGGAATTCTTCCAGGTCTATTTTGAAAGTTCTGCTCCATGTCTTTCAGACCTTAGCAAAACTTCGTGAGTTTTTTTTCTTCTTTTTAGATAGCCACTGATACCATCCTCATCTTGTGTTTGGAGTGGCGGTACTTGTAATTGTACTTCAGGGTTTGGGGAAATATTGTTTAGCCTGGTTGCAAACATTATTCTTGGGCTTTGGGTTTTACTCTTCAGTTTCTTTCTCTGCTCTTCTATGCGAGCATTCAGTATCCTAAAACTCTACTGCCACCAATTCCCATAAATCCCCTCGACCCACACATTTTAATGTGTATGAGTTCAATATTATTCAGTTCTAAGTAACTTTTAATGTCCTCTTTATCTTTGATCCATGGGTCCTTTTCCCCCAAATAAACAATATTAGTTATTGATTTCTAAATTATTTTGTTCTTAGATTGTGTTCTCTAGGATGCTGATCCTTTTATCCTTTTTGAGTCTTGCTGTATGGCATCAAACTTTCAAATGTGTCACAAAAGTTGAAAATAAATAACCACTCTGTAGTTCTAGAGTGTACTGCTAATTGTTAATCAGATATTTCATATTCTTACTTAATTTTTGTTGGCTTGACTATCAATTACTGAAAAAATGCTTACATTCTATTTTTGACAATGCCATTATACTCCAGCTTTAACCTCTGTTTTGTGGTTCTTGTGTCTTCTGATACTAGCACATGCTGATTTCTTCCTGTGCATGTGTGTATGTGTTTAAAAGTTCATATTCCTTGGGATTTATCTACAGTAATTTTTGAGTTCTGAAATTTTTAATAAAATCCCATAGAGAAGATTTTCATTTGATTCTTTCAGGGACCTAGTTGAACAACTAATCTTGAGTCTGCTTTAGAATAGGTATTCAACCTGGTGATTAGTTTTCAAATCTTAACAGTTGTTGCTAATTTTGGTCCCAGATACATGTGAAGGTAAGCTTGCGGTTAGGAATTCCTGCAAAAGACTTATGCCATATAGTCAGAATCAAAGCCAAGACATGAAAGGATCCCCTGTGGTGGTGTTTTTTCCCTTAATTTATCACCTAGAATGTTTTCCTTCAGCGATGCTTGGTTTGTACAGGAGTTTCAGATCTGACTTGCCTCCCAACTTAAATGGGCACAGTCTTCTGGTCAGTGAAAGTCTAAGCTCTTAGACAACTAGGGATACACATATGCCTGTGTAAAATGCTGTCCAGAACATTTTTGTCATTTCTAGGTTTTTATTATTTCTTTTACTTTCCCACTAACTCAGCAAAGCATTTAAATAAATTATTCAGCATCTTTAGGCATTCTAAACTTGGAGATTATCTCCAATCTCTGTCATGTCATGGGAAACAGAAGTCCTCTATCTTGAATTTCCACAGTTGTGTTAAATTTTCTCTGTTCTCTAGTATTTTTTTTAGAAAATCTCCTTGGACAACCTCTCCTTCACTCATTCTTATATAAGGCAGGAGATACATATTCTGAAACTTTGCAAACAACAGGTTGTATGAATTGTCTGGCTATACTCTGACCCCCAGGCTAACGGATGACTCCTCTAATCAGTTTTATAGCTGAAGAGGAGGTTCATATTCATGGTTGAAGTTGCTACAATTTTTAACAGACTTTCATCTAGTTCAGCTTCAGTGGCATTTTCACCTATAATCACTGTCCAAGGCTCTAATACTTTAAACAAATATGGTTCAAGAAAATCTATAGTTTTTCTGGCATATACTGTTTTCAACATTTTCTTCTGGCATGTACTGTTTTCAACATGTTTTTTCCTTTCTGACTACACCTAATTTACTTATGAGAACACCTGTTTAAATGTATATTCTACCACCGAGTTTCCCAAATCTCCCCTTTATTCTTATTCTCCTTTCTTATCCATTTTTGTCATTATAACTTTTTTAGGGGTTTAGTAGCTTTCCCCAATATACTCACAGATACCATTTTCATAACTGATGAAACTATATCTGCCTTTCTATGAATAGAGGAAGATGGTTGAATTTAGAAGTTTTCTTAGGAAATCTCAAAGTATATTACCCCATGCCCTAAAAGAATGTTTTCCTATTTTCTGATTTATGAAGGGGTTACAATGTGACTTTTTCTGCAAGTGCTCTATTTCATGAAGTTAAATGAAACCTGTATGCTGTGAAAAGAAAACTACACAGGACTCATTCCTCCAATTTTGTTCCATTTCCCTGATACTTAAGGATTCTTAGAGTTGGTTCAGGTTGTCCATCATTTTTAGTTTTAGTTTAGTTGGGGTACTTTTCCTGGTGTTCCAGTGGTATTTATGTCATTGGCATACCTTGAAAAGCTATATTGGGACATGTACACATTTTCAACAAGAAGTGCCCTTCCTTGACTTTTACAAATTATCTGAAAATATGATCCTCACACTCAAAGTTCCCATCTTCCATACTTCTAGTAAGTTGGCAAGTATTTCCAAAGGAGGCTAGGACCCTTGTAACTGGTTTCCCTAGTACGCTGAAGGAGTCCAAATATTTGGAGTCAGATTTGAGAGTGGTAACTGCTTTGCCCTGGTCTCTTGCAATAATGCATACCAGCTGAAGGGGAAAAGAATCAGCTCAACTGTCCAAGCTAAGTCTGTGTTCTTGGGAAAATATTCAGATATGCAGATGACACCACCCTTATGGCAGAAAGTGAAGAAGAACTAAAGAACCTCTTGATGAAAGTGAAAGAGGAGAGTGAAAAAGTTGGCTTAAAGCTCAATATTCAGAAAACAAAGATCATGGCATCCGGTCCCATCACTTCATGGCAAATAGAAGGAGAAACAGTAGAAACAGTGGCAGACTTTATTTTTTTGGGGGGGCTCCAAAATCACTGCAGATGGTGACTGCAGCCATGAAATTAAAAAACTCTTACTCTTTGGAAGAAAAGTTATGACCAACCTAGACAGCATATTAAAAAGCAGAGACTACTTTTTCAACAAAGGTCTGTCTAGTCAAGGCTATGGTTTTTCCAGTAGTCATGTATGGATGTGAGAGTTGGACTATAAAGAAAACTGAGTGCCGAAGAATTGATGCTTTTGAACTGTGGTGTTGGAGAAGACTCTTGAGAGTCCTTTGTACTGCAAGAAGATCCAACCAGTCTATCCTAAAGGAAATCAGTCTTGAAGGTTCATTGGAAGGATTGATGTTGAAGCTGAAATGCCAATACCTTGGCCACCTGATGCAAAGAGCTTACTATTTGAAAAGACCCTGATGCTGGGAAAGATTGAAGGCAGGAGGAGAAGGGGATGACAGAGGATGAGATGGTTGGATGGCATCACTGATTCAATGGACATGAGTTTGAGTAAACTCTGGGAATTGGTGATGGACAAGGAGGCCTGTTGTGCTGCAGTCCAAGGGGTTGCAAAGAGTCGGACACGACTGAGCAACTGAACTGAACTGAACTGAACTGAACAACCCCCTTCTCCCTCTGCCCTCAACCCCTGGTCCACTTCCCTCAACATGGATCCCAGTGTTCAAAACTCCCTTTGTATTAGGTTTCCTCCCAATGACTATTCCTTCTCCTTCCCCTATTGTCGAAGTCCTTGAATTTCTTATCAGTTTTTCATAGTTTCAGAAATCTCTCATACAATTGCTGGACTATGGGACAAAGCAAAAGCAGAGAAGCCCTTGAAGACTGCGCATAGCCTTTGGGTGGGTCAGATTTCCTTTTGCCGTCAGAATTAAGTCCAGTCAGCTCTTCTTCAATCTTCTGAGACAACAAGGCAAGTCAAGATGTCTCATGTGCATCTCACAATGTTTCTACTGCTCAGTGAATGAGTGTATTGCCTCCAGGCCAGAGCAATGATTCCTGCATCAGTCCACCCAGATAGATAGCATTATAGGCATCCAGAATCTTCATAATGGTTAATATTATCTGCCAAGTTCATGCATTTTAAGCACCCCACTCAGATTATTAACAAATGAACTTTTCCTTACTAAATAAATAACTATGGAAGCAGCCAGTTATGGGCACTCTCAAGATTGTATGCTAAATGACAGAACTAAATAATTTTAGTTTAGCAAACTAACTTAGGGATGACTGTATAGATGCCAGTTTTAGAAAAGTCTTCCGTGTTGGGCTAAAGGGTTCTGTCATTGGACCTGCTTATTCAAACTTTCAGATGATTCAAAACTAGAAAGAGCCACTTATTTGTGGATTGACAAACTATGGGTCAGTGAAGAAACAAGAACAATGGCTGAAACAAACAAAAGGAGGAGAGAGATTTTAAACTAATAATAAATTGATTTGCATTTAGATTAAAATATTCAATTGCTTGATATAATAGTCTAATCCAGGAAAGGCCTAATTGATAGCAGTTTCTGTGAAAATGTCTTAAAGTTTTAATTTATCAGAAACTAAATATTAATCACTTATGTAATCTGATGGTTTTTTTTAAAAAAATCTATAACGCTATCAGCCTAAATTCAGACAAAGGGAGATTTTAACCTTCTGACTGACCTCCACACTATTAGAACCTTCCAGGGGTAGCATCTACATAATGCATTTGGAAAACACTGGAAAATGTGAATATCCTCAGAGAAGAGCTCCTGGGTTGTGAACGATCAAGAAATTGTTACAGGAGAAACAATCAGATGAACCGTGTTACAGAGGTTTGAAAGGGCTTCCCTGGTGGCTCAGATAGTAAAGAATCCACCTATATCCAATCCGCAAAGACCCGGGTTGGATCCCTGGGTCAGGAAGATCCCCTGGAGAAAGGGATGGTTGGAAGAGGGAAGATCTCTATCTTTCAATATTTAAAGTACTGACAAATGAAAGGAGGAGCAGATTTACCTCTGTCTGTTCTATTTCACAAAACTTGGGCCAATGAAACAAAGTTTTGGGGAGTTAGACTTACTTCAACTTGTAAAAGGACATCAAATCAATTTCAGATGTACCACAATGGAATGGGTTACCTTGATAAAATTGTGAGCTTTTTATTGTTAGAATTATTTGAGAAGAGTCTGGATGACCCCACGAAATAATTGGGGGTGGTGGTGGTGATAGTTGGATTAAATGACCTCCAATCTTAAGAAGCTATGTTTTTAAAATTATTTCCCATTAAGATTTTAATGACTAATATATATAGTATGATACCAGATGACAGAAACAATGACTAATGACACCACACCATGCATTATCACCATCATTATCACAGGGTATAATGAGAGATAAAATTTTTGTCTGGGGTAGGGCAAGCAGGGTATTCTTAGTGCTTTTTTACCTAGGTAATATCATCATTATATAAGACTGGCTTCAGTTTGCATGCTTGAGTGCATCAGTATCTTAGTAAGATTGGAGAGAGGAAGCAAAGGAAGGGAGGAAATTTTATCCTATGAAGCGTAATCATGCACCTTCACATATATTATTTTCATTTAGTCCTTGTGACAACCGAGGACAACAGAAAGTATTACACCCATTTTACAAATAAAGATACTGACACTTGGATAAAGTAAGAGCCCTAGGTTACTCAGCGAGTAAGTGAGGCTTCCCAGGTGGCTCAGTGGTAAAAGAACCTGCCTGCCAATGCGGGAGACATGGGTTCAATCCCGAAGAAGGAAATGGCAACCCACTCCAACATTCTTGCCTGGGAAGTCCCATGGACAGAGGAGCCTGGCGGGCTACAGTCCATGGATCACAACAGACTTGGACATGACTTAGCAACTAAACAACAAAGTGAGGATTACAACATAGTGACAAAGAAAGAAAAGAGGATACGTTGGCTTTCTCAAAGTCCTTTTATGGAATCAAAAAGTTTCTGAGCCGGAAAGAACTCTAGGGGTTCTTGATTCCAACCACACAGCAGCAGCATGAAGTCCTTAGCCTTGAGGAATTAAGTACGTGCACTTGGTCTGAAGGTCAACCCACTGAGAGAAGAATGGAGTTGACTTTTAAAACCTAATGATTCTAACACTCTGCCCTCCTCAACCCCTTCCACCTAGTTTAGATCAGGTCCCTGCTGTGGACACCCAGTACAGGTTAGTGGGTGCCTGGCCTTGAGGGCAGAGACCCTGAGACTACCCCCCTAGTGTCCCGGTATTATTCACCATTGGCCTCTGAAACCAGATGGAGCCCCAGGCTAAATTTTAGTCCTTTCCAGCTCAAGCAGCCAGTGAGCTGTCTCTGTTCCAACCACTCCACAGGCCTGCACCCCAGGGAGCAGGGCTCAATGGGAAAGAATGTATTCCTAATGTCCATGTCGTCAATTCCATTCCTTTCTCTGAACTTCCTGACTGGGCTGTAGATGCTTCCAATCTGCCTCAGAGAGAAGGCTCCAAGATGCAATGCTTCCTGCCCCATAACTTCCTCTTGTTCCTGCAGGCAGTCCTGGGAGCAGTCCAGCCAAGGACCCAGGGCAAGCAAGAAACTCGTGTGGCCTCTTGCTATGATTCACTGGCCTCTCATTTCCTAGTTAGTGACACATCCTGGCGCAAAAATCCATTTTTAATCTTCATCACATCTTTTAAGAAGAGCCCAGAGAAAGACATTTTGGCATGAGAAAGACAAAAAATAATAATAAGAGAGGAAGGAGAAAGAGAACTGTCTTGGTCTCCAGAATCCTTCAGAGTAGTGGTCAAGAGCAGGTGGCACTAGCTCTCTAAATTCTAAGATAAGAAGCTCTCCAAGTTCTCCAGTGACGGTACCAGTGCAGCTCTCCCAGCTCCTACCACACAGCATTCTCTGTAAAGAATTCAAAGTTGTATAAGGCGGTTGTCCTGCCCATAAGGCTTGAGCCTCATGGCAGAGCCTTCTCGAACTCTCCAGATCACAGTATCACCTTACTTTTTTTTTTTCCATTTATTTTTATTAGTTGGAGGCTAATTACCTTACAATATTGTAGTGGTTTTTGTCATACATTGACATGAATCAGCCATGGATTTACATGTACTCCCCATCCCGATCCCCCCTCCCACCTCCCTCTCCACCTTCTACCATCATACCATAGCACTTGACCTCTTCCCATCAAGTCTCACATTAAAATGCATTTCTTCTAATGTCCCTCACTGCACTTAGAAGTTCATAAAATCCAAGAACCATATTTTAATCATCTTTACAGCCACAGAGCAGCTAGCATAATTCCTGCCCTGCAATAAATGCTCAGTGAGTGTGAAATGAATGCAGTCTTATTGGGGAGATAGAAGATACATAGGAATAAATGAAAAGTGCACGCCAGGCAGTGTAAGTGTGGCCTAAAGGGGCAGAACCCCAGGTGGTGAATCAGCTCACTTGGCTCTCATCCCAGCTCAGCCATTAATAGTTGTGTAAATTTGAACAAGTTGCTTCCTCTTTTTGGACCTTGCCAGCCCAGGCATCCAAGCTTCCATGTCTGCCAAGTTCAGGGGCTGACAAAAGATTTCTGGAAACTCTTCCAGAAAGAGGTGCAGAGGTGACAAATCCCTAAGGGATGGGCAGCAAAGGTCTGTGTGAACTCCCTGCGTTCCCGGAGCCAGACCCCGAACTTTCCCCTCTGGAGGGAGGGCTGTCCCCTCAGGATGATAGTTCTAGTTTCCTTGCCATGAGGAATTGATGGGCCTCAAGTGGAGAAAACCTGAGCAAATTTCTGCCCCAATGGGCTTCTCACCAATACTTTAAGAAAGAAAGCAAGTTGTCCGGTCTCCTAAATACACTTTTCCCAAAATTTTGAAAATTAGGACATCTGCCCATTTCAAGTTGTGAAGCACTAAGGAAGCTACAATTACATCTCCAATCGTATCCATCCCCAGGCCACGTTTCAGCTGCCTAGGGGGTTCTTTAGGAGATGCTGCCTGTAAACCTCAGACTCTGCTGTAACTGTGATTGATCTAGATGTTTTCTATGTAGAAGATAACCCTCCTTAACATAGAAAATGAACAAAAATAGAAACTGAGTAATCTGGGTTCCTTCTATAGTTTATTAACATTTCACCAGCCGTCCCAAGAAGTAGGCCTGTGGCTCATTTGATCTTCCTTTTCTTCTGATCATAGTTTTAAAAGCAGGTTTGATTGGGTCATTCAAAAAATGGGCCAAAGAACTAAACAGACATTTCTCCAAGGAAGACATACAGATGGCAAAAAAAACACATGAAAAGATGCTCAACATCACTCATTATCAGAGAAATGCAAATCAAAACCACAATGAGGTACCATTACATGCCAGTCAGGATGGCTGCTATCCAAAAGTCTACAAGCAATAAATGCTGGAGAGGGTGTGGAGAAAAGGGAACCCTCTTACACTGTTGGTGGGAATGCAAATTAGTACAGCCACTATGGAAAACAGTGTGGAGATTCCTTAAAAAGCTGGAAATAGAACTGCCATATGATCCAGCAATACCACTTCTGGGCATACACACCGAGGAAACCAGATCTGAAAGAGACACATGCACCCCAATGTTCATTGCAGCACTGTTTATAATAGCCAGGACATGGAAGCAACCAAGATGTCCATCAGCAGACGAATGGATGAGGAAGCTGTGGTACATATACACCATGGAATATTACTCAGCCATTAAAAAGAATTCATTTGAATCAGTTCTAAAGAGATGGATGAAACTAGAGCCCATTATACAGAGCGAAGTAAGCCAGAAAGATAAAGACCATTACAGTATACTAACACATATATATGGAATTTAGAAAGATGGTAACGATAACCCTATATGCAAAACAGAAAAAGAGACTCAGATGTATAGAATAGACTTGTGGACTCTGTGGGAGAAGGCGAGGGTGGGATGTTTCAAGAGAACAGCATCGAAACATGTATATCTAGGGTGAAACAGATCACCAGCCCAGGTTGGATGCATGAGACAAGTGCTCGGGCCTGGTGCACTGGGAAGACCCAGAGGGATGGGGTGGAGAGGGAGGTGGGAGGGGGGACCGGGATGGGGAATACATGTAAATCCATGGCTAATTCATTTCAGTGTATGACAGAGACCACTGCAATGTTGTGGGGTGATTAGCCTCCAACTAATGAAAATAAATGGAAAAATAAAAAAATAAAAAAACAAATAAAAGTAGGTTTGGTTTTTTTTCTTCTTGTTCTCAGCACTATCTGGTAACTTCATTTCCTTCAGCAGTTTGGAATTGTGACATTCTTATTACAAGTCTGCTAACATTGGGTAGATCACAACCTTGCACGTCTCTTGATGTGCCCTTGGAAAACTGAACACAAAGAGAGCTACTGTGACAACCACATTATTTCTAAAGTTTGTTTCCCGTTTTCTTCCTTATTGGGTTCATTTGTAGTTGAATCGTCACAATTATAATTTTTTGATTCTCCCAGTTTTTTAAATCAGTGCTTTAGAGCCCTGGATTTACATCTGATTTTCTATGACCTTTGTTTCCCTAAACCTAGGGATGGTACCAGGATTCCCATCCTTGGCTACTTCTAAGACTATATCCACCCCCTGCCAACACACACAGAGTTTTCTGTTATTTTCTTGTCTTCAAGATCAGCTGTTTTTTATTGATCACCTGGGAGTCTAGAGATTTGGAAGAACTCTCCCAAATTCTAAACCATGGTAGTCTCTGTGGAGAAAGCGGGGGACACAACTGAGGTGGGGGATACTTGATTTAAGGAAAGTTTACTTCTCCAATAAATGCCTAGAGCAAATATCTCAAAACAGTAATATTTCTTAATTCTGAAGTTAGCCAGAATTTTTGTTAGATGATTCTTGGTGTTTTCTCATACTTTTTCTAAAAATTAAACAACACATTAAAAAAAATGAAGTCCAAAATTACCTTTTACCTCATTTTACCTCATAAAGTAATACTGGAATTGATCAGAGTCTCTACTTTTTCAGATATTTCAGCATCACCTTTTCTCCTATAAGTCACATGGTTTTACATAGAGCCCACATCAGTGAGGATGACCCCTCTGTGACAGCTAGCTGAAAACAGATTTACAAGGAAAACGATCCTAAACCCCAAATTATTACCTGGGGAGGCAGCAGGAGGTCACTGGACACCTGGAAGTGTGTCCCGCCTCCCACCCCCCTGCCTTCCCAGGTAAAGGACAGAGAAAGGGAAGGTAGAAGGGCAGAAGGACCAATGTAATGGCCTTTATAGTTTTCCCAGTGTCAGTTCTGTATGGACACACCATGAAATAGAAGTCATTAAACTAAGCTAAGAACCACACTGACAACATTTATGAAGGAAGTTTTATATGCAAAACGTACAGAGGAAATGAGGTCGTTGAACAACAAACACTCAGCCAACTTCAGTGGGTGAAGAGAAGAGACTTGAAGGCACACAGAAAAAAAAAAAAAAACATAAGAAATGGGAGAAAATGAAGGTAGCATCATTCAGTCCTGAATTCATTCTCTTCTTAAGAAGCAAAGTCCTACAAATAAACATATTTACAATATAGAAACAGAGTCACAGACATAGAAAACAAACTTGCAGTTACCAAGGGGAAAAGGGGTGAGGGGAATAAACTGAGAAACTGGGACTGACATATACACACTGCTGTCTATAAAATGGCTAACTAGGAAGAACCCACTGTATGGCACAGAGAACTCTTCAGTACTCTATAATGACCTATACGGGAAGAGAATGTAAAAGAGTTGATATATGCATATGTATCACATCTGGAAATTCTTAGTTCACATACTGTTGAAGCCTAGCTTGGAGAATTTTGAGAAGTACTTTGCTAGTGTGTGAGATGAGTACAATTGTGCAGTAGTTTGAGCATTCTTTGGCATTGCCTTTCTTTGGGATTGGAATGAAAACTGACCTTTTCCAGTCCTGTGGCCACTGCTGACTTTTCCAAATTTGCTGGCATACTGAGTGTAGTACTTTAACACCATCATCTTTTAGGATTTGAAATTGCTCAGCTGGAATTCTATCACCTCCACCAGCTTTGTTCATAGTGATGCTTCCTAAGGCCCACTTGACTTTGCACTCCAGCATGTCTGGCTCTAGGTGAGTGATCACACCATCGTGGTTACCTGGATCAATATGACAGAGATAGAGGCCCCATGCTAGAATCCACCAGAAAATTACTTATTAATCACTCTTGGCTCAGGATTTCACTAGTACTCTACAGAGCATGGCGGGGTGGGGGGGTGTAGTAAATATCAGAACCAGAAATATACTACTCTTTTTTTTTTAACTTAATAATTGTGTGTTTGGGGATACACAACATGTACATTCACCATGTTCTTAAATTTACTTCTTAATAAATTCTACATGGTTCATTCTGTAATGTAAGCTCAGCTCCTATCAACTCATCTTCTTGTAACTTTGAATTCAGTATAAAAGAGCTTGAGGAGATGATGTTAAGGAACATCTGAAATTGCTGTCTTGCATACAGGGTCATTGTTACCATCTTTATAAATCCCATATATGTGTTAATATACTGTATTGGTGTTTTTCTTTCTGACTTACTTCACTCTGTATAAGGCTCCAGTTTCATCCACCTCATTAAAATTGATTGAAATGCATTCTTTTTTTTTTAGCTAAGTAATATTCCATCATATGCATGTACCACAACTTCCTTACCCATTCATCTGCCAGTGGACATCTAGGTTGCTTCCATGTCCAAGCTATTATAAACAGTGCTACAATGAACACTGGGGCCCTGTCCCAAACCCCCCTCTCACCTCCCTCCCCATCCCATCCCTCTGGGTTGTCCCAGAGCACCAGCTTTGAGTGCCCTGTTTCATGCATCAAACGTGGACTGGCAATCTGTTTCACATATGGTAATATACATGTTTCAATGCTATTCTCTCAAATCATCCCACCCTTGCCTTCTCCCACAGAGTCCAAAAGTCTGTTCTCTACATCTGTGTCTCTTTTGCTGTCTTTGTGTCAATGTATGGCAAAAACCACCACAATATTGTAGAGTAATTGGCCTCCAATGAAAATAAATAAATTTTTTAAAAATAAAATAAAGAAATATCTGAATTTGACCCCACTGACATTTGCAGTGAAGACAGTAGTGCCAAGAGAAGAAAGCTCAGCAAAACTGCCACTCTTAAATAATTCTTACATGGGTGAGCCACATGTGACACTAAACAGAATACTGAACCTTTTAATTTTCTACCCGGATGGCATTTATAATATAATTTGAACAGGATGCATTATTGTTACATAAAATGATGAATAATAAGAGCTAAAAATAATATTTAAGATATCATGAAACAATATATGATTTATTGCTAACTGAACATTATTGCTATAGGATATCAGAAATGGAATAAAGAAATAAGAAAATAAATAAATGGAAAGATATCCCATGTTCATGGATAGAAAAGCAACATTGTTGAGATATTAGTTATTCCTAGTTGATCTATAGATTCAATGAAGTCCCAATCATAATCCCAACAAGTTATTTTATGGATACCAACAAATTTATATGGAGAGACAAAAGGCCCAGATTAGCCAATATAATACTGAGAACAACAACTACCCCAACCTCAGAATTTACTGTAAATCTACAGTAAACAAGACAGCATGTTAGTGATGAAAGGATAAAGAAATAGATCAATAAAATAGAATAGAGAGCCCTGAAATAGTCTTACATAAATATAGTTAATTGATATTTGACAAAGGAGCAAAGATAATATAGGAGTGAAAATAGTCTCTTCAACAACTGATATTGGAACAACTGGACATCCACATGCACAAACTGAATCTAGACACAGATCTTATACCTTTCAGAAAAATTAATTTAAATGGGTCATAGACCTTAATGTAAAACACAAAACTTTAAAACTGCTATAAGATAACATAGGCTAAAACCTAAATAACCTTGGATATGTCGACAACTTAGATATAATACAAAAGACAGAATCCTTGAAAGAAACAATAAGCTAGACTTCATTAAAATTTAAAACTTCTGCTCTGCAAAATACAGTATCAACAGAATGATAAGACAAGCCCCACACTGGGAGAAAACGTTTCCCAAAGACATATATGATAAAGGACTGTTATCTAAAATATACAAAAAACTCTTATCATTCAATGATAAGAAAACAACTTGATTTAAAGTGGGCAAAATACCTTTAACAGATACCTTGTCAAAGAAGATGTACAGATGGCAAAGGAGCATATGAAAAAATGCTCCACATTCATGTCATCAAAGAAATGCAAGTTAAAACAACAAGGAGATACCAGTATGCACCTATGAGAATGGCCAAAATCCAGAAATGACAACACCAAATGCTGGTGAGGATATCAAGTAATAGGAATTGCTGGTGAGAATGCAAAATGGTACAGCTACTTTATAAGAATGATGGACAGTTTCTTACAAAAGTAAACATACTCTTACTATACAATCTAGCAATCCACACTTCTTGGTATTTACAAAGGAGTTAAAAACTCACGTTCACACACACACACACAAAACAAAAGCCTCACATGGATGTTTACAGCAGCTTAATTCATAATAGCCAAAGCCTGGAAACAATCAAGATTCCTTCAGTAGATGAATGGATAAACAAACTGTGGTACATCCAGTCAATGAAATATTATTCAGTGCAAAAAAGATATAAACTATCAAACCATAAGTTGACATGGAGGAAACTTAAATGCATATAGCTAAATGAAAGAAATCAACCTGAAAATGTTACACACTGTATGATTTTAACTATATGACAGTCTGGAAAAGGCAAAACTATGGAGACAATAAAAATATCATTGGTTGACAGGGGTTTAGGAGAGCAAGGAGAGATAGCAAGGCAGAGCAAAGGATTTTTAGGGCAGTGAAAACTGTTTGATTTAATAATGATGGCTTTATGTCATCATATGTTTGTTCAAAACCACTGAATGTATAATACCAATAGTGAACTCTAAGGTAAACTATGGATTCTAAATTATTATGATGTATCAACACAGGTTAATCCTTGGTACAACTATACATACATACATACATATATATGTATATATATATATATGTATGTGTATATATATGTATATATATATATATATATATATCCATTCTGATGAGTGATGATAATGTGAGAAGCAATATATGTGTCGGGGTGAAAAGTACATGGACATTCCTCTCAATTTTTTTGTAAATGTAAAATTGCCCTAAATATAAAAGCTTTTAAAAAAAGACTTCTGTACTAAACAATGAATAAAAGTTAATTGAATACATTGAAAAATAAGGAGAGATAGATTTCAGGGTCAGACAGTGAGAAATGTATATTGCATGACTATGAAGCTAAACACATGTATTATAAGTAGTGGTAACTTCCATTTATTTTATATAGTTTTAGGATACCAATACCTATTTTTGGTATTGATATTAAATAGGTATTGATCAATACCTATTAGGTATTGATACCAATACCTAATTTCCAATATCTAGTTACATGCATTTCATTTGATACTCACACTATCCATGTACAACAGGCAAAGTCAGTGTTATCTCCCTTTTACAGATACCAAAACCTATTTTTGGAATTGGATTTTGGTATTGGAAATACCTAATTTCCAGTACCTATTTACATGCATTTCATTTGATACTCATACTATCTATGTACAACAGGCAAAGTCAGTGTTATCTCCCTTTTACAGATGAAAAAAATAAAGGCTCAAAGTCTAATTCTTCTGACTCCTAATTAAGGCTCAAAGTCGAATCCAGTGCTCCTTCAAGGGCAAAAGGGTCAAAATAATTTAACAACTTTCTTGATAAACTCTTTAACCTTTACTGAAAGTTTTAATACTTAAGGTCAAGCAGACTCACAAACTGTGGTTCAGGAATCTTGGACAATAAACAGGAGACAGAGGTACAAGATAAAAAGCATAAATGCTCTGAAATGACAAAACTCTACAAAATGCTAGTGATGGTGGTGATTTTCTTTTAGGTACCATTTCCCAACTTTCTGAACTCAGAGATGGAAATGCCCTTTCAGTCCCAACTACAGCATAGCCTATGAAGCCTGCCAAGCCTGCTGAGTGAGGAGTCAAGACCTGCTACAACATCCCCATCCTCCATCAATTCCTTATGCTGCCAGAGCTGGTGTGGAAGGGAGGAAATTGCAGCCTTCCCATTTTATGACCTTCATGCTGTGACCGAAGGATTTAAAACAGCCAGCCTAACCACTCAGGGAGGGCAAGTGGTTGGAGGAACCACTTGGGGGAAGCTTTCTCTTCATGTTTTATTTGCTTCTGTCACAGTCTCTGTGAAAGTAATGAAGACAAGTCCTTCCTGGCAGCTGACTCTCCAGGCCTGCTCAATTGCCTCAGATCTGAGTCCAGGGGTTAGTTGTTGGGGGCGGTGGGGAGGGCGGGCAGGGGCAGGGGGCAGTGGCTTGGGGTAGGGAAGGATGGGCCTGATCTAAGGTGGCAGGATCACAGTAGACTTACCCCTATATATATTGTGTGTTTTATAAATCACCATGACCAAGAGGGGCTCCCTCCAGAATCGGTCAAGTCTAAATTCAAATCCAAGCTCAGCCACTCACTGGTTGTGCAATTGTGAGAAAATTACTGAACTTGTTTAAGCCTCTGTTTACTCTTCTGTAACAGGAGGACAGTAATAATCCCGACCTCACACCAACATAGATCCCTGCACAAAACACAAATTGCTAGCCATTGCTATTACTGCTGTAACAACTATTACTGACTATTATTACAGGCTTAATATGCCAATAAACCAGTCAGAGATGAATGAAGTGAAAGATCTAAGGAAGTTTGGGTTCAGGATCTTTGGGTCAATAGATCAGAGCCTTGGCTGTCCTTCCTTCATTGGAGTGGTTGGAAGAGATTTTTGGAGGGGAGTGAGTAAAGTACATTCATTTTTCTGCTATATATTTATTTACATTAAAAAAAATATTCACACACACAAGGGCTTCCAAGGTAGCTCAGACAGTAAAGAAACCACCTACAATGCAGGAGACCCTGGTTTGATCCCTGGGTCGGGAAGATCCCCTAAAGAAGGCAATGGCTACCCACTCCAGTATTCTTGCCTGGGAAATGCCATGGACAGAGAAGCCTGGTAGAATACACTTCATGGGGTTGCAAAGAGTCGGACACAACTGAGCAACTAACACTTTCACAAACACACACATATATATATTAAGTATTATATTTATATATACATATGTGTATGTATTATATTTATATATGTACATGTGTGTATTATATTTACAAACGTACATATATGTATATATTATATATACATATATACATTTTTTTAAGGAAAATGAGAAAACCCTCCCTTCCAGCACCCAGTGACCACTGGGCTTGGCAGGGGTGGAGCCAGGGCCAGCCCCCCAGGAGACGGTGCAGGAGCAGAAGGCAGGCATTGATATTGTGGTCTATGGCGAAGAGGTGCCAGTGCACCTGGCCCCGAGGCTGCCCCTCCTGCCAGGACACAGGAATGCAGCCTCATCAGGGTGAAGCTGGAGAAGAAGTTCTGAGCCTGGATCTTTCTGTTCTGGGTCAGTGCTGAGGGGAAATCTTCCTTTAGCAGCTCCCAGCTCTTTCCCACAGAGCCCACACACAATGATGAGGCCAAACGGTGCGGGGAGGAGGAAGGTTCATGAAGCACCTCCAGTAGGTAGAAAATTTACCTACAATATTTATGTAATCCTCACCACACTGTAGTACTACTAGCTTCATTTTACAGATAAAAGGACTGGGGTGCAAAGACCAGGGTTACAGTGCTGGTGACTGATTCACCATAGGTGTGTGTGACTGCAAAACCCACTTCTGAAAAAAAAAAAAAAAAAAAAAAACCCACTTCTGTCTAAGGTTCCACAGGGCCCAGGTCCAAGAAAGAGATCATGAATCTGGAAGCCTGGAAAGCTGGATTCTAGCTATCATTCTGCTGCTTACTAGCTGGGTGACCTTGGGAAAGACTTCCAGGGGCCAGAGACTCCTCATGGATAAAAGGAGACACTGGCCTCGCTGCACCTACAAGGTCTCTCTGCATTCTAGGAGTGTGATCTGGTGTGTGCCCAGGGCCTAGCACACAGGCAGAGAACTGCTCCCCAGAGGTTGGATCCATGAGGCACCCCTTTCCCACCACATCAGCACTTCCCAGAATCGATCAGCGCAGCTTTTTCCCCAAGAGCATTTCTTCAGCTTCGCCTTCCTCTCCCACCCTACACACAAGGTTCCATCGCTCTGGGAGAAATGCCCACTCCCTCTGCTCTAAGAGGTACATTCAACAACAATCAAGTGGCCAGTGCTGAATTTAATAATGTCCCCAGGGTAACATTAAATCAGAGTAATTGCTATTTATTTCTCTGAGATTCCATTATTAACAGTTCATGCCCTGAAGGCATGAGGAATCCTCACATCCTTAAATGTTCTGGGGCTGAGCAAGGCATCATTTGGCGTTTGGCCTAGAGTCGCCTGTGGCCCTTTCACTCACCTCCTCTCCAACTCCAGCCCCACCTGGGAGAGTGAGCCAGCAGGGGCCACAGATAGAGCCCAGGGCTCCCTGGAGAGCCGTTCCTGCAGAACCCCGCTCACCCTGAGAACCTCAGAGAAGGTACTGTAGCTTCCACTTTTCTCCATGATGCTCTGAACTAATTCAAAACCTTCCCCAGGAGTAGCAAACGGTCAGGAGTCTGGGGAGAGAGACAGACAGCTCACTGCTGCCAGTAATCACTTGAGAAGGCTCCACCAGCGACTCAGACCTGGGTGTGGGAAACGGAGCCGGGAGGTGTTCACTGCTCCAACACCACAGGGAACCCTAGGGGAAAGGGGAGACAGGAGTTCTCTCCAAGTGAGGGATTCACCTCAAGAATGGGTTCCTGGGAAGACAGACATGAACGTTCTAGGTTTCCAGGGGCTCTCCCAGTGTGGAGGCTAACGCAGTTTTGAATTGGCTTATTTCTGATTTGAATCTGGGCTCCTTAACTAACCAGCTCCTTCATTCACCACTGGAAAGCTATTCGATCTCTTCCTGTGTCTTTGATCTTTTCTGATGTGTAAAATGGAGCTAATCACTTGTCACATAATTCTTGTAATTAAGAATTAATGGCAAGAATTAAATGAAGTAGTGCAAAGGTCTTTTCAAGTAGTAAGTACTATTAGATTATAACTATGATTGTTTGGAGGACACGTGATGAGTCCTGCTGCAAAGCCTATATTTTTTTGTTTGATAAATTCAGCTTAGTTTATGTAAAGTTTTCTTAAATAAATCTTGAGACCAAACAATTTCCCACCAGAGGAAAACTTGCTTTCTTTGAAATAGGTGCAGTAGGCATATGGGAGAAGCACTGTTACTGTTTAAAAGTAATGGATGACACAGAATCCCTCTGAGTCCTCAGAGAGTCCTCAACAGTGCTTCCTTGTCCGAGGAGCAGGACTAGGGGCAGGGACCCCAAGGGGAGAAGGGCTAAAGTGGGACAGGTTGGATGTACAAAAACCAGTGCCCCAGAACAGAGAGCATTGAACTAGGGTGTCTTTCTACTAACGAACAATCGCTGTGACCACGATTGAGGGGTCTGCTGCCCTCGGGCAATGTCCCTTGCTTTCCTGGCCCCTTGGTGCTGCTACTGAGTGAAGCGCTGCCGTGGACACGTCTCATGAGACAGGAGGAATAGAGGGAGCCACACAGACGCCTCTTTTTCCCTTACTGCCCTCTCTCACCGTGACGGTCCTGAAAGACCCTGAAGCATACTTCGGTGTGGAGAGGTGATAAGCACGTGACAGGATGGAAAGACAGGTGACAGGGGATGGTCCACAGCCGCTCTGCAGCTTCTGCTTGGACGGCCCTCATGCAAAACTGGAAACAAACGGGGAAGCAGACACAAAATATGACGTGAGACTCTGGGCAAGGCGAGAGCGAGGACTGACCAGGAGGAAGCAAGAGCTGTTCTCTCCCACAAGGACCAAGAAATTGGAAAGTAGAACCTGTAGCTTAAACGGTAAAGAATCTGCCTGCAATGCAGGAGACCAGAGTTCAATCCTTTGGAGGAGGGAATGGCAATCCACTCCAGTATTCTTGCCTGGAGAATTCCATGGACAGAGAAGCCTCACAGGCTACAGTTCGTGGGGTTGCAAAGAGTCAGACACGACTGAGCAACTAACACACACAGGCATCTTTGAAATGAAAGAGGCAATCAATCAACGAATCAATGAACTGAAATTATTCCAGCTGGTTTGCTTCAACCAGCAAAGGAGAAGAGCAAGAGAGAACCAGTGTGGAGGTTCCAGGGATCTATATGGGTTGGTCTTAGACCCACTGCAGTCCCAGAACAGGAGGTCATAGTGTTTGAACATTTGAAAAGTCCCACAGTGGAAAACCCCCAATGAAAAGACCCTGTTGTGCCATTTGGCTCCAGGGCAACATACGCCAGAATTACTTCCTGCACCGCCCCCTGTCCAACAAACACAAAAATGTGTTTTGTTCTGTGAAACTGGCTCATATAAATGATATGAGTTAACCTCACCACATCCAGAAATGTTTGAAACAAAATAAAAATCAGAGTTGGCCCTGGACCAGCTCTAATCACTCAGAATGTTTAATCCCAGGCTTTTCACCCACTTGTGGGTAGCAATGGTATTTGCCAGCCGAAGCCCCCTCCTTGTGACTGAATTTGCCACCCTCTTTCCGCTTCTCGTGACATCCGCTCCCATGGACCCCCTTCTGGCCTCATAGATGGAAAGCTTCACAAGCATTTTTTACTCTTTTATTCCTGATCCCAACGACATCATATCCTGCTATTTTTTCCTTTGAAGAATGTTTACGTTGATTTTATGTTGATTTTCATCTATGTGGCTACATCCCCAGCCCAGGCCTTCATCCCCCTGCATCTGTCTTAGAACCCTCCTGCCACCAGTGTCTTCCCCGCTACACTGTCTGCAGAATAGGGTCTTCTCTCACACCATGCTGCCGTACATTTCCGTGACGCTCCATCCCTGACAAGTCTTTTCTCTCCTTAATTACACTGAATTAATGATCAGGGGGATCTGCTTCATCACCAAAGTGTTGAACTTCAGGCCCTCCATCCCTACCTGCTGGAGACCAACTCAGAGCCCACTTCCTCTGTGAAGCTTTCCCCAGTTCTCCTGGTAATAAAAGTTCTATGGTACTTTGTTCATTCCTTTTATTTAACGCTTATCACATTTCATCCTTTAAGTAGTAAATATAAAGCTAAATTATTAGCTATTTATCCAGCTTACACAATCCCCTTCCTTGCAGCTCCCTGCCTAGAGCCTTACAACAGTAAACTCTGAAAAATACATTACTCACGCTTACCCCTACTCTTACTGATCCTCTCTGCTTATTTATATCCTACCTGCACTTCAAGCTTCACCTCTATATCTAAACTTCTGCATGGGATTCTGAAATGCAAAGTCCTGTCATATCAATTTCATCTTCTTCTAGGACAGGATTATTCTACACAGGCATATTAGGGAATCTGACCTGGTAATGAATATGATGGCAGCAAAGCATTTGATGAGCATTTCAAGACAGCCTCATGAACAAGCATAGAGAAACAAAGGCTGGACACCAGGATATAGGCTGGATAATATAATGAGGACAATTACAATTAATTGTATCATCATATTCAAAGGGCTTCTCAGGTGGCACTAGTGGTAAAGAATTTGCCTACCAATACAGGAGATGTGGGGTCTTGCCCTGGGTCGGGAAGATCCCCTGGAGAAGATATGGCAACCCACTCCACTATTCTTGCCTGGAAAACCATGGACAGAGGAGCCTGGAGGGCTACAGTCCCAGGGGCCGCCAAGAGTAGGACACCACTGAGCGCGCGCACACACACACACACACACACTTAACGTGGCATGATAGAAGGATAGACGAAGGAAGAAAGAAGTAGGTGTGAAAGGAAGAAGAGGGGAAGAGAAAGAAGAGGGAAAAAATTATATCAAAACAGAAGGTGAGCAGTTCTTCCCAGATCTTCAGGCCGACCAGGGAGAATTATGTGTGATACTTTTGCAAATAGCTCTGTGGTCAAATAAAACTGGGAAACCCTAGGTTAGGTAAAGGTAAACAGGACTATTTAGATCTTTTAGTACTCTCACGTGCATTTTGAAATCTCCAAGAGGGGAGGATAATCTGCAGGATTTCCCAAATATATTTGACTGAAACTAACTAACTCCCATCCCTGACCCCAGAGCATGTCCCAGGAGCCAGGATGAATGGAACTCACTTTGGGAAGTATGACTTACAGCAAAGGAATCCAGCTCCCTGGGCTGACCAGAGCCAAGTCTAATGTGTGGTGTACAGCGCTGGGCACCTCAAAGGAAGAGGAATACAGTCAGTTGGACAGGATTAGGAAGAGCAATCAAGTTGGCACAAATATTCAAAACCATAATATCTGAGGAATGTTGGAAAATCTGACATGTTTTGCCTGAGGAAGAGCTGACTTGGCAAGGGTATAAGATGATAACAGAAGGTTGAGAGCTTGATAATTGTAATTAAATATGTGAAGAGTCATCTGATAAGAAAGGAATTAAACTTGTTCATGTGTGACCTCAAAAGGGAAAACTAGGACTGATGGTCGGAACCCTCAGAGAGCCATATTTTAACTCATCTTATACAGTGTCCTGTACACATACTCCTTTTGGCTAAAATTCTAGTACAATATTTATTGCCCAGCTAGGAGTATTCAAGAGTTTCAAGTTCCCTTGCTTTCCATTCTTTTCTGCCCAACAACAAGAATTAAGTCATGAAGGATCAAATGGGGCACTCAAATCCTACCTGAGATAGTTTGAAAAGAGTTGAGTCCATGAGTGGGTCCCAGCCAAGACCTTGACGGGAAGCTAAGAGTCAAGCCAAGAAGAACAAAGAACAACCCCACATCCAAGGACAGGAGACAGTAAACAGCAGCCAGGGCCAAGAGTCAGGCCCAGGCAGAAAGAACACTAGAATGGAAACAGGTCAGGGACCTGGCCTAGGATCATTGCTGTACATAGCAGTTCATCTGTAGGGAACTAGCATATGAGATATCTGGCTGGCATAGAGATGATGGGGTGGCAAAGATAAAAAAAATCTGCCTGCAATGCAAGAGACCTGGGTTTGATCCCTGGGTTTGGAAGATCCCCTGGAGAAAGGAATGGCTACCCAGTCCAGTATTCTTACCTGGAGAAATCCATGGACAGAGGTGTCTGATGGGCTACAGTCCACTGGGTCACAAAGAGTCAGAGTGACAGAGTGACCAACACTTTCACAAGGGGTCTCAGACGGCCAGGCTGAGAGGCAGTAAGGAGTCTTTCTTAGGTTATCCCAAGTAGATACTCTACCATAGACAACAGGAAGTTAAGTGACACTCATACAAAACACCAATTATTTGAATGAACTCCAAGATCTTCTTTCATTTATTCTCCTTAGACTAATATTTTAAGAATCTTTCCATTACTTTTAATTTCTTCAGCACTTGTACGAACTGGTCCAAGCTCCTTGTTTTACAAATGACAAGACAGAAGCCCAGAGAGGGTGATGGTTTGCAATCATGGTATAACTTGATGGATTATGGTTGGGCAGGGCTTGAACTAAGATCCTCTGGATTGCCATCCCACTCTTGTCCCTTTGCATTTATCACGGTGCCCAATAGAATGAATGACTCCCAGTCTCTGCCCTGTAAATGTTGTTTGAAGTCAATCAAGTAGGCGTCAGCGTGTCGAGGGCTAGTGTTGACTTCTCTATTTAAGTACTTCTCTACTTATGTAATATTAAGAAGACTAAGGCACAAATGCAGCTCCTGTCCTGGGTGTAGGCTGATGTCTCTATTTGGCACAGGGGAGTGAGGGGCCCCTAACTAGGGCACATTCCTCATAAGAATGCTAGCCTATGCTCTAAGTGCTAACCCAACAAAGCGCCTGTGAGGGCAGATACACCACATCAGATTCTGAGGTGATGCTGAAGACGGGCTCTGAAGAGTCTTTGGTCCCTGGCTACCTATAAAGTACAATTTTAAGTTGAAGTATGGGCTACGGGTTTTTCCTTGCCTGGCATTTGGGAACTCCCCCAGGCCCCTAGAGTCATGCCGCCAGAAAAGGCCATTAACTCCCACAACTCAGGGGTAAGTGCTGCTTCCCAGCCAAGACTCATAAAATTTCAAACAGAAATCCTTCCGAATCCAGGAAGATCAGCCTGTTGACAAGAAACATATGGGCAGGGCCAACACATGGAATGCATTTTGCTCTGAACAACTCCTTTTGATGCTGTTTCTGAGGGCTGAGACCACAGCTCTCTGCACCTTGATGGCAAGCACTCAGCTCTTGTTTCTCTAGGCCTTGGCATCTAGTTAGAGCGCCTAGTCACTGGGACTGTTGACTCTCATTACCTTCATGGTGCCACTGAAGTGGCCTCTGGCCTTTTGGGCGTGAACACATCACCCATTGTCATTATCTCAACCAGACCATATCCTCCACATAGACACAGATCAGCTGTAGGACAGACAGACTGATATGGAATGCTCATCCTGGCTTGTACTGAAGACCATCCCTCTGCTTGTTGCACTTCCCTAAATAAGCCGGCAATACATGACTTCTTCATTGGAGTCTCAACAGCAGCCTGGAAGTTTCCACCATCTTTATCTATCCTACTAGCTCTCCCCCAGCTGTCATTACTGAGTGCCCAACCAGTGGAAAGCCCATTACAGGCCCTGGACCATGTCCACTAGTCCCTTCATCCCAATCTTCAAGCATTCTGTACATCTTTCTCCCAATCTAGGATGCTTTCCCTCTTCCACATGGCTTTTCTTCTATCTCAATCAATTAATCCTCTAGGAGAATTTCCCAAGTTGACCCCTCCTCACCCAGGTCATTGTCTTTCTCCTTTCGCCTTTAGCCCTCTAAACTTATAGTCACATTGCAGTGATTCAAGTGCAGGTAGATGAAGTTTAGGGCATGTTATCCCTGTTTATCTTCTAAAACTTTCTTCCATTTCACTGTGGTTAATCAGTCTGGGTAGATGAATAAATAGATGAAAGAATGGATGGATGGATGGGTGGGTGGGTGGGTTAGAGAAATAAATAGTGATTTCCACCAAGCCCTGGACCTTTTCTAACCCCAAATTCCTATATTTACTACAAGAATCTTAAGCACAGTACTAATAAAAGTACTTAAGATAAGTATCTTTCTCTGGCCATGAGGCCAGTCAGTTTTTCTACTATAGGAAACTGCCAACCTCAAGGTCCAAATCATAAAGTCTATTCTGTTCTAAGCAAAGCAACCAGAGGACCTTGACCTGGGCCTGATCTGTGTTCTGGTCTCCACTCTCAGTAAGACCCGGCAGACCCCTCCTTGACTAATCTCTCTTCTCCCTGGCAATCCCCAGCTGCTCTCAGGAACCTGTCAACGGCCATCAAAATCCTCCTGTCTTAGTTAGTCAAGCTGCTATAACAAAATGTCATAGACTGGCTGGCTTATAAACAACAGAAATGTATTTCTTACAATTCTGGAGCCTGGGAAGTCCAAGGTCAAGGCATCAGCAGACTGCATGTCTGGGGAGAACATTCTTCCTAATTCATAGATAGTTGTGTTCTCCATGTGTCCGCACATGGTGGGAAGGGCTAGGGAGGTCCGTAGAATCACTTTTATAAAGACACTAATCTCATTCACATCAGGGCTTCCCCGATGACTCAGTGAGTAAAGAAGCTGCCTGCAATGCAGGGGACAAGGGTTTAGGAAGATCCTCTGGGGAAGGAAATGGCAACCCACTCCAGTATTATTGCCTGAAAAATCCCACAAACAGAGGAGCCTGGCGGGTGAAAGTCCAAAGGGTCGCAAAGAGTCAGGTGTGACTAAGCTCACACAACCCCATTCAGTAGGGCTCACCTCTCATGACCTGACCACCTCTCAAAGGCTCCACCTTCTAATACCACTTGGGGGGGGGGGGTGGTCAGGATTTCTACATATGAATTTCTGAGGGACACAAACATTCAGACCGTGGCACCTTCCATGCCTCATTTTACCTTTTTTTTCCCCCCGGTTTACAGAACAGCAACCAATGTGTTCATTTTAAAGAGTTTTCTGTTGGCATTTTTTTAAGAATGAAGAGAAATGGGGGGTGTAGAGAAGTTAAACATCAAACATAAGCCATTTAACCACAGAAGAAAGCAGAGAATTTTTTTAAAAGGAAAAAAAATCAAAAAAGCCCCTGCCTAGAGGCCTTGTGGTGTCTATTAGACACGTGGAGGGAGCATGACAAGACAGGGCAGGCACGCAGAGGGAGACAGGTGGCAGCCAAGGATGACTGTCTTTGTTCTCGGCCAGGCCAGCCTGTCACCTGCCACCTTGGAGGCAGCTCAGGGAAAGGCTCCAGAGAGAGATTAGACAGGGGACAGAGTAGGATGAATTACTTCCAGGAATGAGTGGACATGAAGGATGGCTGAGAAGGGCCCAGACACGTGACTTTTGACTCCTGTCCTCTCACATTCCTGTGCCCAAGAGGGAGACAAAAAGAATATCCATGAAGCTGCTCCCCAGCTTTCACAAGACTAAGGAAAAGGCAGCCTTGAGAACCAAACAGAGCTGCCCAGGACTTGACAGTGGCCTTGCCGTGTATCATATGTGTATGCGTAGGAGTGTGTGTGTGTGTGTGTGTTTACTGTTCCAAGGTTAGTTTATTCTTCTAACATATGTTATTGTGATGAACCCGTGTGTGGAGGTGACATCTTCTAGCCTCACCCATGCCATAACCCTGCAGCATTCTCTATTCATAAATTCCAGGGCTAGAGCCCAAAGGCATCTCAGTCCAACACATCTTGTCACAACGAAATAAAAGCAAAATTAAAATTTAGACATCCTGGAATGCCTCATAAAGCTCCCCTGACACAGAATCCAGGCTCAGATTTCCCAATGTAAAACTGCGGCTCCTAAGACAGCCCTCTGAATAGGCCTGTGGAACATGCAGATGAAGAAGGACAGACCTTAATCCTTTTATTAAAAGAAATTACATCAGTTCAAGGCACGATATTAAAAGAGACTGTCTTGAGGAAAGCTGATGAAAGCTAAAGAAGTCTGTCCAACATGGGACTCAACCCTAGTTCACTCAGGACACATCTGGGACTTTGCTGAGGCCCACAACACCCATTTGTATCCTGAGAATGCTCCCCTCCATCCCTGGACCGGCAACCTCGTAAACTAAGAAAAAATGGGGGAGGCGGTGAGCACTCCGGCGATAGTCCTTAAGGACATGACTACTTCGTTCATTTTTTTTAAATTTATTTTTAATTGAAGGATTATTACTTCACTATATTGTGTTGCCTTCTGCCATGTAACAACATGAATCAACCATTGGTATACATATATCCCCTCCCTCTTGAATCTCCCTCCCACCCCCCCACCCCATCCCACCCCTCTAGGTTCTTACAGAGCACCAGCTTGAACTCCCTGTGTTACACGGCAACTTCCCACTAGCTATCTATTTTACGTGAATGTTTCAATGCTACTCTCTCAATTCATTCCACCCTCTCCTTTTCCCACTGTGTCCAAAGCCTGTTCTCTATGTCTGCATCTCCTCTCCTGCCCTACAAATACGTTCATCAGTACCATCTTTTCTAGATTCCATATACATGTGTTAATATACGAAGTCTGTTTTTCTCTTTCTGACTTTCTTCACTCCCTTTTGAGAGAGTCACCTCCATTTATTAAACGGCAACTCCTCCAGCTATACAGCAATAAATTAAAAAGTGTTAGCTGGAATTGAGTTTTTACGTTGTTTCCTTTCCTCAGTGATTTCAAAATTTGTGGAGGATGAGTGTTTTAGAGTGAGGCAGCCAGAAGAAGGGAGAAGAGGTGCACAAGGTCTGACAGTTCTGATGAATAAACAGTTGAACAATCACAGGCTGACTCTTCAGGAGCCATAGACATAGCCATAGACACAACCAGAGTGCGGACTCAGAGTGCGGAGAAAGCCTTTCTTGGAGAGGAAGGACTCTACTAATGGGTAAGAGGGTGACAGCTTTCAGCCCCTTCCAAGCTCCATCTACAGCAAAGGGAGTGAGAAATGCTAAACCAAGGGGTAAGAAGATGGTCTCTCTATTGGTGTCTGGGTTTCAAGCACTGGCTCCCAGAGCTGAGGCTGTGTGTGACACTAGACCCACATCCTCAGTCGCTGAACTACTGGGGGAAAATGGGATGGAGACACCTTGAGCCTGTGGTTCATTTCCCTTTATCCCCCACTGTGAATGGGGAGAGTTTGGGACAAGCCCTGATGTGTGTGATAAAAGCTGTCTTTCTGGATTTGCAAGTAGATTGATGAGGTTGAGTTTTACAGAAAATATGTTTCAAACACATTAGCCACAGGCCAAACATCTCCTTGGAGGAATTTTATTTTTAAAAGAAGCTTAAAACTATTTTCTTTACAGTACCTGAGACTACAATAAATCCCTGGGATTGCTTGAAATTTTACTTACTGTAAACCTTCTGGGACAAGAGAGCCATTTGACAAATTCTCACAAAAGTGGTGTTGTAGGCTCCACTAGCCTCACTCGTGGAAACCTGGGGGGTCAGGGGGTGGGAAGCACTCTGGCAGTGACATTGGGCCATCTCCTGCTTTTAAAGTTGTTTGACAGAAGCTGCCAGATCGGAGAACCAAGTTACTATTTGACTTTGTCACAGTCTTGGGCATGTCACAACTTCTCTAAGTCTCAGTTTTTCTATATATCTAAGAAACAATTGCAAAAACCATTTCCTTCCTAGCCTAGGAACTGCTTTCAGAACTATGAAAGCACACCTCAGATTCCCTCATCTTCACTAAGAAACATCCCTACCAATGCACATTTGAGTCAAATTGTATCCAGAGGTTTTACATTTAAAGTGGAAACAATTTCATGATGGCTGTTTCAATCCTTCCAACAGCCCTATAAATAAGGTAATATAGATGAGAGGTTTGGATTTGGAGAGGTTATATATTTTTCTCAGTCCCAGAGTTACTAAGTGATAAAATTGCACCATTCATTTCTACTGCAGCAATTCCCCATTACCTTTTCTAGCTGATTTCTGTGACACGTTGCAGAGAATTTACCTGTCTCAAGAGTCTAAAATTGAATAATTATTGTAATAGTTGCTATCAACTGAGGCTCTACTATGAGCCATGTGTTTGGACAATTACTAACTCGAATTCTCACAGCAACCCTGCAAGTAGGTGGTATTGTCTTCATCTTATAAATCAGTAAGTCTCCTCCTCTGCATGCTCAGTTGTGTCTGACTCTTTGCAACCCGATGGACTGTACTGCACCAGGCTCCTCTGTCCATGGGATTTCTTAGACAAGAACACTGGAGTGGGTTGCCATTTCCTCCTCCAGGGGATCTTCCCAGCCCAGGGATTGAACCCATGTCTTCTGCATTGGCAGGCAGATTCTTTACTGCTGATCCATTGGCGAAGACCCTCAGTAAGGCTAGGATTATCTAAATAAAAATAATGGAGTAAGGATCCAGAACTTTGAAGTGCCACCTTCCATTCCACGATTAGGAGAGAAAGAATTCCATCAGGGGACTCTGGAAAGTCTAATAACCTCCCCAATATCACGAGAATCCCAGGGACTTCTACTCTGTTGCTAATACCAGGGCCAAGTCTTTAAAACTCACCCAAATCTATATGCTGTTGACTGTGGAATATCCAGAAGGTATGGTAACTACATCAGTCTACTATGAAAACTTCCTATGTGAGTGAGAAAACTCACTCATGTTCTGGGGAAATCCAAAATTTATTAACTTTCCACCTTGGACTACAACATATTATGGCCATTTTTGGAAAAGCAATTATTTGTATTTCTTCAAAATATATCATCCTCTTCATGGGATTATAATCTCTGGGTGAGCAGAGCCCATAGTGTATGCTTCACGTCTGCCTTGTCCACAGAGAATATAAAGCAGATATCTCCATAAACACAACCAGCCGAGTGGATGGGTGGGTGGATAGGTTGAGTGATGGGGCTGTAGGAGAGTTTAGGAGAGACTCAGCTTATCATTCCAGATAGTCCAAAAAAAAAAAAAGAAAAAAACCAACTGTAAAATAAGAAACTAGAGGACACAAAACTACACTAAAAAGAGTCTAAGTAAGCCAGGTACAGACCACTTTAACAGGCTGGAGAATTCAATCCCACAGTCGACCAAGTTGGGATACAGTTACTACTATTTAAAACAATATAAAAAATAAACAATGTAAGAGGAAGAGGATCTTTCTCCTTCAGGAGTCTCCAAAATTGCAGTACTGGAAAATGTCTTTTTTTTTTTTCCCAACACTGTATTGGTTTCTGCCATAGAAGAATTAGCCATAATTATACATATATCTCCTTCTTCTTCAGCCTCCCTCGCCCCCCCCACCCCACCCCTCTAGGCCATCACAGAGCATCAAGCCGGGCTCCCTGTGTTATACAGAAACTTCTCACCAGCTATCCATTTTATACATGCATGCCAGTCACTCAGTCATGTCCAGTGCTTTGTGACCCTATAGACTTTAGCCTGCCAAGCTCCTCTGTCTATGGGATTCTCCAGGCGCGAATACTGGAGTGGGTTGCCATGCCCTCCTCCAGAAGATCTTTCCAACCCAGGGATCAAACCCACGCCTGCATCTTCTGCATTGGCAAGTGAGATCTTTATCACTGTGCCACCTTGGGTTTCTTGGTTGGTGGTGATGGTTTAGTCACTAAGTTGTATCTGACTCTTGTGACCCCATGGACTGTAACCCGCCAGGTTCCTCTGTCCATGGGATTCTCCAGGCAAGAATACTGGAGTGGGTTGTCATTTCCTTCTCCAATTTTACACATGACAGGGTATATATGCTGATGCTGGTAGCAAGAAGCAAGCATGTGGTCCCAGGGGGTATGACGGCCCTGTTCTCAAGTCAGGGCTCATAAAATATGTGCTCCTTTGGGGACTTCTGCCAGAGTTCTCAGAAGTTCATCTGCACTTCTCCTACTGGAAGGTTCCCTTCCCAGGAATACATCCATACATCAATCATGCTAATCACCAGCCACCTCCTGGACAGGGCTTATCCTCGAGGACTCTTCTTAACATACAGAAGAAAGCCCCTTCCCTTCCTAGACCACCTGGAGAACTCAGAGGAACAGAAGCTTAACCATGAGTTTACTTTATGTTCAATTTTAAAAGAATCCTCAAGTGCAGTAAGCACTTCATTCATTACACATGGGTAACTTCATTATTTTACAAATTTTGTACCGCATTTGCCATCACAAAGTGACACCACCCCTGTGCCCCAAAATGCCGCATTGTGTCCTAGCACCTGTCATTAGTCTGTGAAGATCCAGGGAATGTTTCTGTATTTTAATATCAGCTAAATCAAGCATAATACTCAGTTAAACCTGCCATTCTCTTTCCCTCCTCTATCCCTGCTTGCTCTACACACACACACCACACACCACACACACACACACACACACACACACACACATTCCAAAGCTAATTACAGGTGATTTGGGGTTTTTCCAGAGCTGGAGATTATCCACCTTACTGTTCCCCTAGGGTCAACTGCACTGGGGCACATTTTATCATCCTGCTTAAAGAAACATGTCTGACATCTCATCCTGTGACTCTTTTTAGAAAAGGGAAAGCAGCGGGAATTTCACACAACTGGACCCGACCCTCAGCAGCACAAATCTGGGATGGGTTAGGGATGAGAAGCCAGTTCCCCATCTGCATGGCGCCTTCCGTTCTCTGACCTCCAGATGGACCAGAGACTTGTCCCTGAGGCCTCTCTAGTGAAGCAGGGTTCCATCCAGCCTGTCAACCCAGGCCTCCGGGCCGCACCCCCTGACCACAGAAGGCCTCCCTGGCATTTTGTTCTGCAGACAGTTTGGACCACATCCCTTCCACATTCCAGACTCTACTGTTCCCGGCCCAGTTCCAAGCTAATAATCCCATCTCTGTCCGTTTCCCTGCTCCATCAAGTTTTAAATGAGAGATTTATTGCTCTTCATGTCCTGTTTCACTGTCCCCACTGAGTTTTAAACAGTCCACCCTCAGGGATGGATTCCCTGCAGGGACCCAGGGGGCCATGCTAAGCGACTACACAAACTCCAATCGGGATACTGAGCTGATAACTCAGTCTCCACCTGGAGTACTGTCTCACTGTCCAGATCCAATTCCACCACATCCAGAGGTTGATGCGTTCTGACCTCTCTGAAGAGGGGCCCTTCATGCAACTCTCTCTTCCCACCTCTACCCTTGTACTTTCTCCTCCCCCTTAAGAATCATATCTTTGAGTCTCTAATGTTCTGTGCTGAGAAAGGGACACGCATTATCCCCCTGTTCCCACATCTGCTAATCACAAACAGCAGGGAGATAGAGATGTTGCCTGCCACGTTTGTGGGAGACAAATGTGTATACACACAGCTCCGTTCTCCTCCCTGGAAGGCAGCATTCTTTTTTGGTTTGAATTCCCAAGGGAAGTGGCTATTTTGAACCAGCCTGAGGGATATGAAGATAGCTGACCATTCCCGTTGTCCAAAAGAGAGAACATCCAGAAGGTGAGAGGACGTCTGTGGCTGGTTTGAAGACATTCTTTAAGTTTTATATTGAAGTTGATTCTTTTCCCATACAATTTCCGTAATGTTCCTTTTCTTTATTTTTCCATGAAAAACTATCCTCCTATACTCTCCTATTTGTGCCTCTCAAGGCTTATTAAAAATTTTTGAGGATAAAAAACACAGATGTCCCTCCAGGCATGTTATTAGTGCACAATAATCAGAAACTTCAAAAAAATTGTAAAGTAAGTTCAGTTTTTCTCCAACATTCGACACTTCTCCTGCCCCCAACAGGCACACACACTTTGCTTGCTTCTCTCATCACCCTGGTACCATCCTGGGCCTTCCTGGAAGCCGTGGGCATGGGACAGTGACCGGTCACCCACTTCCTGCAGTTGCCTAAGCTGCAAGTTCACCCCTTCCTTCATCTCTTAATTTATCAAACTAATTTAAACAGATGTGTTTCTGGTTGATAATGGAAAATAACAGTAACACTTTACATAGGTATGGAATAAAATACTGCTCATAGCACTGAACAGTTTTCAAGCCTCCATTAAATCACTTCATATGATAATGTTTCTAATATTGGCCCATTGGTTACATAGGACTGAAACTTTTGTCTCTGTTTAATGGATGAGGAAACTGAGATCCTTAGAGTTGAAACGTCTGGCCCAAAGTCACAGAGTGAGACAAAGTTGGGACTAGATCCTAATGTTCCAGAACCTGGTTCCCACGCATGGCTGGACAGTTGTAATTTCAGCCTGCATGTCTCCTTTTGAAAGAGAACAGCTGGAATAGGAAATGCCTTAATTGTTTCACAAGGCAGAGACATACTAGAACCACTGGGGGTATTCGTTCATAATCCAGATTCCTGGCCACCACCCCAGGCCTATTGAATCTGAATCTGAGAGTGGGGATCAGAAATCTGCAATTTAATTCATTACTAGGATGGTTCATATACATACTAATGTCTGGAAACCATTTTCTTAAGTCAAAGAAGTAGATTTCTAATGGTGGAATTTTAGACAATTTGAGAAACTCTTATCTTAAATGCCATTAAAGTTTTCTGAGTACACATCTATGCTGTAGTCTGTACATCCCAGAATAGCCAGGCTGCTAAATATACTGTTCCCCACCTTACTCTCCACCCTAAGGCTATTCTGCCCTAACCAGCTGCACCCACTGCACTTTGGAGGGGGAGGCCTATCCTACACTTGTTTTTCTTTTTTTTTTTTTTTCTGATCTCTGTCCTCAGTCTCCATTCTCTATTAGGCTCGATTTTGTTAAATATAAACTCAAAAAGAAGAAAGAATAAAAGGGTATTAGGAAAACACTCTCATCTTCTTTGCAAGAACACTTTCTCCACCATTATGCAAGAATAATACCTTATTATCAAGAATCAAACCCACACTGTGGCTTCATTGATGTAAAATTCCAAAACATCTGGGTACTTGACTGACTTTTTTTCTCTTTTTATTTGACTGTGCAGCATTGTGTACAACCAGGCCTTGTGTTCCCTCATGGGAACCGCTGGGGATATGAATCCATCCCTCAGCTCTTTAATTAAAGTTGCAAAAACATCAAGAGGGTCTCACCCTTGTAAACACAAGGAGCCTTTCCAGGAAATAGCTCTGCCTCTTGTGTTAACAGATGTCATGGGGCAGTTGGGTGGGAGAGTGTTGTTTTAAAATTCTCAATCTGCCTCGCTAGAGTTTTTCCCTTAGATGGCTTTCCTGGATAGCATCACATGTTTCTCTTTTCAACTTTCACATCACCTCACGCAGCTTTTCTGCTCATCCTCACCACTATGGGCTGAATGTTTGTGTCCCCACCCAAGCTTCATACATTGAAATCATCATCACTAAGGTGAATGGGAGGTGGCTAGGTCAAGAGGCCCCAGAGACAACACTTGCACCTCCCACCATGTGAAGGCAAAGCAAGAAGTCAGCAGTCTGCAATCTGGAAGAGGGCCTTCACCAGCACTTGCCCATGCTGGCACCCTAATTTTGTACTAACATCATCCAGAACTGTGGAAATACATTTCTGTTGTGTACAAGCTTCCCAGTCCCAGTGGTATGTTGTTATCGCAGTCATAACAGACTGACACTCACCTTGAAAACTTGTCATGTGGACCAGAAATAACCCAAAGTCCAACTCCTTAGCCCTCCAATGGCCATTATCTGCCATGGCCAATTTCACTGGATTTGGCCACATTCTCATTATTTGCCTCCTGAGAGAGTAAGCAGCTTTGTAGTACCATGATACTATATGCATCCTCCTGACTTCAGACATCTGGGTGAAAAGTAGAAAATCTTTTCAGAAAATCATCATGGCAACAAGGTTCCAGACACATAACAAAAAAAAGTTTTTTGGTTTTTTGTTTTTTTTTTTTTAAACTCAGAATCCTTTGGGGTTGTTGGTTTCAATGTCTCTTTGCATGCTGCTTTGCCAACAATAAGCAGTCTTCCAGGTGACCATTCTTCTGTTCCAAGAAAGGGTGGCAAGCTTCTGTAAGGAAGAATAGAGAGCCTTCATCCTGGCAAGGGAGTGAGTCAGAACAAAGGAGACCTAGGAGAATACTTCACAGAAGCAGCAGGGTAGGGAGACAATGTACAGGTTTGGGGACGGCGATGGGGAGAGGAGGGGGCTGTGGGTCACAGATTTTGAAATCTTAAAGATAAGCAATTCTGAGTTCAGCCACCATCTAGCAATCAGTCACAAGATATGGTTGATAAAACTAAAGAGAACAGAGATAAAGGTCATTGGAACTGACTCTATCAAGGAACGGAGCTGGGAGGGCAGAGATGCCTTCACATGGAGGCCAAAGTCCCTGGGATAATCATCACATACCAACCTGTGCTCAAATCACGGAGAACAGCCAAAATTGCCCACAAGATGTCAAATGAAGAAAACATCAAATCAGTAAAAGAGGTAGTATGGGAGAGCTGGGCTTCCAAAGAGGAGCTGTGGCTCAGAGGATGGTGGAATGGTGGCCTAGAAGCAGAGGAGATGTGGGGATTATGCTAGCGAACCTCATAGTCTGGGCATCCATAGGAAGAGAAGTGGTCCCTGGAGGATTTCCTCACCTTCTTCCCCTTTATTTCCAACCCATCCCACTCCTGTATCCTGCCACCCAAGAGATTCCGGCAAAGCTCTCAATCCTCACCCCTATGCTTCAGGACTGCCTCTGTGTGCCAGCTACACAAAGACCGGAGCCACAGTCATTCCAGAGCCCATAGCTTTGTTCAACTGACATTCAGCACAAAATGAGTGGGAACAGGAGTGTTACTCCCCTCAAAGAGAGCACTACAGTGAGGAGAGAGGCCCCCAAGTAAATGTCCTCTGAACCTCTCATATCTGAGCGCAAAAGTTCAATAGCAAATAGTCTAGAGGTAGAGGAGGGATGAGTTCACAGGTAGAGGAGGGATGATTTCACAGGATGAGTTCACGGTACTCAGGCAGAGAAACCCTTGCAATCATGCTGCTCTTAGGCATGAATGAGCCTCCAAAAGCCCAGGCTGAGCATAGCATGACTGATACCAATGAGTTGGTACCCTGGGGAGCTGCAGAAAGAACACTAGACTGAGAATCTGAAAACTGAATTCTAGATTGACCACCACTAGTTTCTAGTATGACCCTAGGCAGGTCATTTAACATCTGTGGGCTTTAGTTTCCTCATATGTGACAGAGAGGGACCAGGCTGGATGATCTCTAAGGCTGCTTCTAGCTCTGAGTCCAATCCCATCTGGCTCAGGGAGGAGGGAGTTGAGGGAAGCACAGAGGCCCGAAATGATGAGGTATTGCTGCCAAAATCACCCTTCCCCCCTCCCTCCTCCTGTTCCCTCATTGACATGCCCTTTATTATCTTGTTGTTGTTGATGCAGTGCTTTTCCCACAGAGCTCTGTGGGATAGGACATCAGAGCACACACAGAACATAGGAAAGAAGAGTGGCAGGAGGAAAGGGGAATGAAAAAGAAGGGCTTTTCTCGGGTTTCCCAAGCCCCTGTCCTCCAGGCTTGCAGGCTGAGGAGGTGGCCTTCCAGGCTGGGACTCTCAGAAGGTGAAGGTCTCTCAACATCCCCTCCCCCTCCAAGCTTTGCAACCTCCTCACCAGTGTCCCCAGTCCCAGCACCAGGTCACTGGTCATTGTTCTCCGTCACATCCTGCGTTCTTTCCAAACTTCTCTGAGACTCTGGCTCATTCCTATAAAGGTCAAGGAGCTGAGTTGGTAGGATCTGTAAATCACAGTATGCTTCTGGCAAGAAATGGGCTTTGCTTCATAGCAAAACATGGCAAAATTTAGTGACTTAAAGCAACAATCATTTTATTTGCTCCAATTCTGTGGGTCAGCTGGGTGGTTCTTCTGGTCTGGGATCGCTTGTCTGTGGCTAGATGGTCTAGAATAGAGCTGTCCAATAGAAATATAATACAAACCATGTCTGTAATTTGAAATTTTCCAGTAGCCACATTTTAAAAACTTCAACAGGTGAAGTTCACTTTAACTATATATTTTAAGTTAACCCAGTATAACCAAAATATTATTTCAATATGTAATTGATATGAAAACTATTAAAGAAATAGTTTACATTCTTTTGGACAAATCTTCAAAATCCAGTGTGCATTTTACACTTATCACACATCTCAATTCATACCGGCCATATTTCAAGGGTTCAAGCCACTGTATAGGACCATGCAGGCCTAGAATGACCTCACTCATGCACCGGGATTCTCTTACTGACAGAAACTCTTCCTTTATCATGCAGACAAATCTGGACTGGTCTCCTGGAGAATGAGAGGCAAAGAAAAGAGAAGCTCTGCCCATCCAGCCATTACAGCCATCCCAACTGAGACAGGCAAGTGAGGTCTAAACTCCCAGTGGCCAAAGCAAGTCACATGACCTAACCCAGAGTCAGCTGGGAGAGATCTATCTGAGGGCCTAATTAAGAGGCCATTTCTTCCAAACCCTGAAGCTCCATGGAGATATCCCAACACCACTACCACCAGTATCCTCCTCTCTCCTTAGAAAATTTTGACACAGGAAAACACATAAAAGGAAAATTCAAATAATCTTTAATCCTTCCTACCACCAATAACCACAGATAATCCTATCTCCCACAGATACTGTTACCTTTCCACTATTTTTTCAACATAGCCATGTTAAATTTACAGTCAAATTATATAATACCATTTCATTTAACACAACATCCTTAACATATTCCCATGTTATTAAATATTCTTCTAAGAGGTGGAATTTAGTGGTTTCATGGCATTCTATTGTATAGATATACCACAATTTAAATAATCCCTTATTGCTAAAGGACTATTTCCCCCTTTTTTTTTTTTTTCATGCTTATAAATAATGAGGGAATGAGCCCTCTTGGTTGATACGTTTTTCCATTCATCCAAGCTAATGTGTGAAAAATAGATTATTAGACATAATTTCTGAGTCAAAAAGTACTGCATATGTCAAAGTGTCTGATTAATTGATTCATCCATTCAGTCAACAAATAGTTGCCAAGCAGCTATAACGCCCATATACTCTTAAAGGTATTGGGGATACAGCAGTGAGCAAAACAGACAAAAATGATCTACTAGTGGGAGACTTCAATAAAGGAAAGAAGTATATCATTTATTATGTCAGAGAATAATAAATGCTATGGAATAAAGCAGATTGGGGATAGAGGACGGGGCGCACCAGGGTGGGGAACCAAGCTACAAGTATAATTCAGTAGTCAGCAAAGGCTTCCCGTATGTGACATTGCTCTAAATATATTGTTCAGTTTATTTATTTTAGGGTATATAACATGGGGGAGGGTAGGACACTTGGGAAAAGTACTGAACAGGTGACTAAACACATCAGTCCAATCCAGCTCCACTGTAGGTCTTCCCTGGGCTATTCCATTTGCCTTCCTCTGTAGACAACTGCAGAGTCACAATTAGACTCCAAATTGTCAAGGTTCAGATCCATGGGGGCTGAGTCCGATGCTTTGAGTCCCATGGGGATATACACACAGTAGTACCCACATAACTGTTGGAGATACTTACACTGAGGGAGATATTGTGAGACAGTGGGGTCTTTGAGCATCCTTCCCATAGGGTCAATTCTTAGTCTCAGTGCGGCTGATTCACCTCTTTGGTCAAGTGTACCTCCCAGAAGGTACAATTAATGACTTTTTTTTTCCCTCAGAAAGCTCATACCATAAATACAGACCCTCTTCCACCATCATAGCAAAGTGCTTGCAAATACTGAACACTGAGTAAATTGCCCAGAAGAGCCAATTCTGACTCCAGGTTGGATCTGTTTCTTTGACTTTAACCTTTGCTTTTTGTTGCTTTTGTTATTGTAATCATACATAATGGCCTGCCTCAGGGAATCCTGTCCCTGTGCTTGATTGTTAAACTAAACTGCCTTTGTTAGAGACAATCTGGCCCAGCCCACCTGCTAAAGGCTGCAGAAAAGAAGAAACTAACACATCCACTGCTACTTTGCAAGATAAATGGGCTTTTGATTCTACTTCTTCACCTCCTCTCCTTCTCTGTCCTATAAAAGAACCTGGAATTCAGACCCAGATAAGATGGCTATTTTGAGACAATAGTCTACCATCTTCTCGGTCAGCTGGCTTTCTAAATAAAGTAGTATTTCTTGCCTCCACACTTTGTCTCCAACTTTACTGGCCTGTCATGTGGCAAACAGAGCAAGTTTGGACTCAGTAATAAGTATATATTTTTCATGAATGCATAGCAAATTAAATAAATGAGGTAAGAATAAATAAATTAATACCTATATTTGATGACAGTTGAGAAGTCTTCACTATTCATGAAGCGAGCCTGTGGCACTGTAGAGTCCGAATGAGATTAGAAACATGATAGTAGTCTCATGAAAAGAGAACTTTGGTCTGGTTTTAGTTCTATCATTGACTAGACTAATGTTCTTGGATGTAGCACTGATCTCTGGGATTGTCATCTTTTTATCTGGATATGGATAACACAAAACATTATTCATCTCTCCCTTTGAGGTCTGGGTCTCAGATGACACACAGAAAGATCTTCCAGTGGAAACCATCCTTTGATGCTACTCACAAAAACATTCATTCATTCAATCAACAAATATTTATGATGTGTCTGTTATATGCCAGGCATTATTCTAGATGTTGAGAACAACTATTCTGGGTGTCAGATGAACAAGAAAGATCAGACCAGATCTACATTCTGTGGTGGGAGATAAATATGTAAGTATGTGAATATAGCCATATAGCATAAATATATGAATACAACCATATAGCAAAACATATTATAGAGAAAAATAAAGAAAGAGTGATGTAATAGAAAATGAGTGGTCTCTTCAAGTTGAGTGATCAGGTGAGACCTCTCTGAAGAAGTGACATTTAAGTCAAGATCTGCATAGCAGGAGGAAAATATGTAAAAAAATCAGGGGCAAAAGGGAGATACAGAAGCCCTTGAAGAGTGAAAGTGAAATTCTCTTCGCTGTAAGAGCTCCAGCTCTTTATGAGTCCATGGACTGTATCCTGCCAGGCTTCTCTGTCCATGGAGTTCTCCAGCAAGAACACTGAATTGGGTAGCCATTCCCTTCTCCAGAGACTCTTTCTTACCCAGGGATCAAACTTGCATCTCCCACACTGCAGGCAGATTCTTTACCATCTGAGCCACCGGGGAAGTCCACAGAAGCCCGTAGGTGAGTTTAAGAAACAGAGAGGATACCAGAGGAGCCGGAGCTTCATGGGTGATGGGAGATATGGTGAATTGAGAGTCAGGTAAGGAAACCTTGTAGGAGTTTGAATTTTAATCTAAAATCCATTGAAGAACTTTGAATAAAGAGTTGCATATCTGATTTGTATATGGAAAATGGAGAAGAGATTTGAGGACAAGAGTAATAAAGTGAGTAAAAAAGAGACTAATGTTGTAATCCTGTGAGAGACAGAATTAGGGTAGCAGCAGAGAAGAAAGAAGTGGACTGATTTTGTTATAGTTTTTATGGGATTTCCAATGGACGAGATCTTGGCTTTGACCAGTGGCTAAATGCTGACAAATGTATAAATCAGAGAAAGATTATGGGAGTAGCAGAGTTTGTGGTAAAACTCAAAAGATCTGTTTTGACTTCATGAAGTTGGAGAAATCTATCAGATATCCAGTGGAGGTGTTGAGCTGACAGTTGGAAATGAGTCCAGAATTTTGACAGAGTTCAGGTTTGCAAGGTGCAAGTCTAAGTTGGCAGGACATGGATGTGATTCCGTGTAATATTTTATTAACTCCTTTCATTAAGTTGTCAAATGATAAAATGAATGAGTATTTTTTTGTAAGAAGAGCAAAGAACACCAACTCAGCCTCATAAGACCAGAATCATCTGCCACTGAGTGAGTTGCTTCCCCACCTCCAATCTTCTTTTTTTTTTTCTATTTTATTGGAGTATTATTGCTTTACAATGCTGTGTCAGTTTCTGCTATACGGCAAAGTGAATCAGCTTTATGTATACATATATCCCGTCTTTTTTGGATTTCCTTCCTATTTATACAACACAGAGCACTGAGTAGAGTTCCCTGTGCTATAAGCACGTTCTCATTAGTTACTCACTTTATGCATAGTGTTGTATATACGTTGATCCCAATTTCCTGCTCATCACACCCCTCCTTCCCTCCTAGTGTCCATACTTTTGTTCTCTATGTCTGTATCTCTATTTCTGCTTATAGATAACTTATAGATAAGTTCATCTATACCATTTTTCTAGATTACATACATGTATGCTAATACACAGTATTTATTTTTCTCTTTCTGACTTACTTCACTCTGTATGACAGTCTCTAAGTCCACTCACATGTCCACAAATGGCACAATTTCATTTTTATGGTTGAGTACTATTCCACTGAATATATGTGCCATTTCTTCTTCATCCAATTTTCATTTTGCTCATCTGTGAAATAGTCAGTGATGATATCTACTAAGAAGAGTTGTTTTGAGGGTCAAAGAAGCCAACATTTGCAAAGGTGCCTTGTAAACTATCTATCTAGCACAACCAAGGCCTCTTTCAGTAAATGAATGTCTGATCTATACAATCTGTAAAGCCCTCTAGAAAAAGCCAAAGAAAAATATGGGGATCACCCTCAGAAGTTTTCTCCACACCTCACAGACATTTTTTATGACATTCGTAAAGGCAAAATCTATACTGTACAGAGCCCTCACCTGAACCTAAAACCAGCTGCTTCTGGGGGAAAGTGGTGATGAATCTCTTGACAGTCATATAACACATCACTGATAACAATTTTCATACATAATTAGACTTAAACCAAGTGAGCAACGGTAAAAAATAAAAAATGCATTCTACAAATATGATTACTACTTTTGAGTAGGAAATTAGTTTTCTCTCTCCCTCTCCCTCCCTCCTTTTCCCTCTTTTTTCTAAGAAAGTGCCCGCGAGGAGCCTATTCTGGGGGCCGACTTGGTTGTTTTCCTGGCTGTCCTCCAGGAAGGTTCATAGCAAGAGTTGCTCAAATTGCAGATGGTGGTTTTGTGGGCTATTTGTTGCTGCTTTTAAGGGCCCAGAAGCCCTCTCATTCCCACGTCTTCCTAGTTTACAAAGGAGATGCAGGACTCCTGACCACTAACAAGGAGTGCCGAGGAGTGCAGAGCCTCTGAAATCAAAGGGTTGGAGAGGGAGGGGGAAGGGCTGAGATTTGATTCCATGGTCATCCGTTCCCTTCTCATGGCAGCGGGAGCTCTGCACTGGAACTGCTCCCGGATCCTGGTGGGAAAATCTGCAGACGACTACCGCGGCGAACGGCACCCTTGGGGAATGTTCTTGCCGTGTTTCTGTCACAAAGGGGCCATTTGCGCCCAAGAGGTTTCCACAGAGGACACCAGCCCAGCACGATGTGTCACGAAGAGGCCACAGGGCACAGGCCTGCTGGGAACCACCCAGGCCCTGTCCACGGGAGGTGGAGGCACAGCTGCCCTTCGAAGCCCAGGGACGCAGCAGGGCTGGACGAGCAGACACCGTTAACAGGCCAGCTTAAGTGCGGCTTAATTCCGGGTGAATAGATTAAGCCTTGACGTGTCACAGATACAGCTGTGCCTGGAAGCGCTGGTACCAGCCTCTGCTCTGAATTTGGTGGGAAGGATCACCTCCCTGGAGGTTCCACCTGAATGGAGAGTTTCCCTGTACTCTTTAGGAAAAGGTCAGGTCACACCAGATGGTAGGCATCTCCTGGTGGCAGCAAGAGGGCAGGAACCACAGGAATCCAGGAAGTAAACCAAGGCCAAGAGCCACATGAGCTGCCTCCGGGTAGAGCAGGTTCTTCCCGTAGTCCCCTGCTTTACCAACTTCCTGTCAAAAAGGCAACCGTACTGCCTGTCCCGTCAGGACAGTCCTGAATGAGAGAAGTCCTGACCCAATCTTGTACAGGAAGGAGAGGAACTCCTTATCCAGAATGTCTCCCCTTACATCTTTCTGCATAGTGTGCCTAGCCCTAGTCGAGCCTCCCTGGCCTCAGGGAATATCTGTCAGGCACCAGGGTACAATGGAAACGGAGATCTGAATTGTGGGACTGGATCTGACACCATGTTTCTCTGAACAAACTTCACTCAGTTATTCTACAGACATTGAGCTTCACAAAAGTGCCAGAGAGATCCTAGAAACAGAAATCCAAAGGCAGTCTGCCCTCAGGTTTACGGGGTAATGAAGCTCACAGGTAAGTACACTTCTCTGAGTCTCAGATTCTATTTATGAAGTGTAGGTAACAGCAACAGTATAGAAACATCAGAAATGATCATCAGTATATGAGCACATCACTAGATTGTGACATAAGTGTGAGAATTCTGCAGAGCAGTGAAAGGGAATGAATCAGAACTACACTTATATAGATAAATAAGTGAAAAAAGCAAATTGAAGGACACATTAGTAAGATTATTCATATAAAGTTGTGAAATATGCAAAGCCATAATAAATTATGGATACATATCTTTGTAATAAAGGCAAGAAATTATGCATGGGAATGATATGCCAACGGAGAAAGCAATGGCAGCCCACTCCAGTACTCTTGCCTGGAAAATCCCATGGACGGAGGAGCCTGGTGGGCTGCCGTCTATGGGGTCACACAGTCAGACTCAACTGAAGCGACTTAGCAGCAGCAGCATGATATGCCAAATCTAGAAAAACAAGTCTCTTTGGGGAGGGAGAGGGGGAAAGGGACTGGAAGGTGCACTCAGGAGTTTGTCAGAAGGGGTGCTCGGGAGTTGTCATTCAACCTGAATTGCTTTATCATTTTAGGTACAGGGGTGAAAGAGCTAGTGGGCAAAGGGGTGTTTGTTATATTATTTCTACTTTTGGTATGCCTGAGATATATCAAAATAAAATCATTTAATGCTACAGTGAGCTTGTAAAAATAATTACTTTTTAATCCTTGTAATCAGTTAATTCTACAGTAGTATAAATAATCCAAATAACAGATAATGCTAAACTTATCTATTTGGGTCTGGAACATGCCATTTGATTTCTGAGGAAGGGCAGAACAAAGATTGACTTAGCAAGTATGATTGAAAATTATCATTATCAACATTTACTGAGTGCTTACTATGTGCCAGGCATATAACACATAGTCACTTAAGGATTTGTACATGCATTTTAAATGAGGTCACTAAAGCTCAGAGAAGTTGCCAACCTCACATGACCATAAGTAGGGAATTCAGAATTCAAACCCAGGTCCCTTTGCCAGAGTATTCAGCAGGGAGAAGCTATAACCAGGAAGTAAGCTCCTGGGCAACTCAGCACTCTTCCTGATTCAGTACCTGACACCAGGCAGGCCCCTCATCTATACCCTGTATCTCAGCTTTCTTTCATTGGCTGGAATATAAGGATAGTAACAATAGCTTCTATGATATATAATTGAAAATGGTAGACAAGTAAATGGGCTTCCCAGGTGGCACTAGTGGTGAAGAACCTGCCTGCCCATGCAGGAGACATTAAGAGATGTGAGTTTGATCCCTAACTCAGGAAGATTCCCCTGGACAAAGGCACGGCAACCCTCTCCAGTATTCTAGCCTGGAAAATCCCATGGATGGAGTATCCATAGGATCACAAAGAGTCAGACATGACTGAAGCGACCAAGCACGCAGGCACTCGCAGACAAGTAAATGGTAGTTGGATGGTGTATGACTGGGGAATAGATGGCAAATAAATGGATGGTTGCTAGGTGGATGGATAATGGGTTGTGTACTGTAAATGGGAAATGTAGATGGAAGGTGGATGGTGGATAAATAATGAATGGATGGATTGTGGATGAAGAGATGATGATTATATGATAAAAGAATGGGTGATGGTTAAATGACAGATAGCTGCATTTTAGAAAATGGACTCATGACAGGTGAATGGTGGATGGATAGATGGTGAAGAGATACTGGATGGGTGGTAGGTGGTGAGTGATGTATGGTAAATGCATGGTTTAATGTATCACCGAGGAAGATGGATGGATGGCAAATAGATGGTGAATGGATGAATGAAGATGGATAATGAATGGTGGATGTAGGATAGAAAATGTACAGATTTCTCTGTGGGCCTTGGACTGGATAAGTACCACACAGTTACGTACAGTGAGATTAAATGAAAGTCCCCTTCATTATCCCCCACCTTGGTGTCATTCTTGTAACTCTCTCTCAGGGCTGCCCCTTTTCTCAGCTTGACTTTCCCTGTTGACATTTCTACCATCAGCTCTGCAAGTGAGGTAAGTCCAGAAACAGATTTTTAATTCAACCCTTACATTCCAGATCTAAAACACTTTTCTGCCTTTTATTGTTTATTTACACTTAATTTCACAGATAACACATGAATACATTTTTGCGATAATAAAGCCAAATTCTCCACCAAACACTATACATAAGCCTCAGATGTCAGATTCACCTCCCCAGAGATAAGCATTTCCAGTTTGGTGGCTATGCCAGACTTGCTCTGGTCATTCACATACACCTATGTGTTCCTATAAAATAGTGTGAGGGCAACTGTAAAAATTGTATCATGCTACACCCATCAGTCCAGGACTTGTTTTTCTTTTATTAACTTTTGATTTTATCAAAGTTATACAAGCACATAATTCAAAAGTCAACTAGGTCAATCAAGTCTATTAAGTCAAAACAGTGATCCCCTGCTTCCCTGTCCCATTTCTTTCTTCCCACAGGCAGCCTCTTGCAACTTCTCTGGCTGATTCTTTTGGTATTGACTTCTTACCTCTTAATAACATGCTCACCAATTTGTTCGTGGGAATTACCAATCAGTTTCACACAGTAAAAAGTGAAGTTTGGCTTTCTTTCCACCTTCCCACCTCATTCTCCCACACATATTCTTCCCACCATTTCATTCTCCTGACACATTAATACTTACAGCACAATTTTGATTATATCAGTATTCGGGAAACATGATGGTGACTATTCTGCAGTTCATAGCTGAGTTGTATAGTAAGTTATAATTCAATTCCTTCCCTGCAGAACTTTTTGTTTTCTCTGTATTTAATAGTTGCCTTTTTTCATTTTCTTTATTTCCTAGGTAACTATGTTCAATAAATTCATTGCCAATTTCTTAATTTTTTTCTCAATATATTCAGGAAGGTCAGGTAGTCTGTCAATCACATCTTCTTGAAAAGGCTCTCCTGGAGTTTTCTCACCTGTTTTTGTTCTCCCTGTGAGCCAGGCGTCCAGCCCACATCAAGGGAGCTCTCTCCACAGTAGTCCTAGGAATTCTCTTCACCTCTTCCCTGCACTGGATCTCCTGTATCTCGTGTCCTTTGTCTTCCTCTTGCTTAGCTTCCCTCTCAATTTAATGGAAGAGTGAAAGTGAAAGTTTCTCAGTAGTGTCCAACTCTTTGCGGCCCCATGGACTAAACAGTCCATGGGACTCTCCAGGCCAGAATACTGGAGTGGGTAGCCTTTCCCTTCTCCAGGGGATCTTCCCAATCCCAGGGATCAAGCCCAGGTCTCCCACACTACACACAGATTCATTACCAGCTGAGCCACCTGGGAAGCCCCAATTTAATGGAGCACATTATGTATCCAGTAGCTTACGGAGATGGGGTACACAGAAGGTAAGTTGTTTGAGACACTGTTGTCTGCAATGGCTTTATTCTACACTGACCCTTGATTGGCAGTTTGGCTAGATAAAGAATTGCAAGTTATAAATCACTAACTTTGAAATTTTTGAAAGCATTACTCCACCGTATTCTAGCTTCCAGTATTAACCATTAAGAAGTGCAAGGCCATTTTGCTTCCTGATTTTGTGTATATGACCAGTGATGAGGGATTTTCTTTTTGCTTCCAGTTATTGGTGTGCAAAGTATCAAGTATTGCATGAGCTCCTCTAGGCTTTCCAACCTGTCTAGCCTGACTACACTTAGATAAGGCCATGTGACTAATTCTGGCCAATGGCCTAAGAGCAGAAGTGACACATGTCACCCCCAGGCTATAAGCCAGTATGCCTCCTCCATCCCTAATTTCCCAGGAGACCCACATCCAGTGACATGTTTACAAGCTGGAGTTGGACCACCTGAAGTACATCAGGCTTTGCATAAGTGATAAAATTTTGGCTTTGTTAAACCACTAAATAATTTTGAGAGTTGTCTGCTGCTGAAGCCAGCATTAAATTCCCTGACATACACACCAATCTTCTGAAATTTCACAGGGATGTGCCTTGATGTGGTTCTATTTTTAACCATTATACAAGTTAGTGACTGGGTCCTGAAGATTCATAGCCTTCAGTTCTGGGAAATTCTACTTCACTTATAACTTCTTCACCTTGGTTTCCTCTGGCTTTTTTCTTAAACTCCAATTATTCAGTTATTTAACTTCTGTATGGGTCCTCCAATTTTATATCTTTTCACTTTGATTTTTCATATCTGGATTTTTGCTATGCTTTCTGAAAGATTTCTTCAACTTTATTCCAAGACTTCTATTGAATTTGTAATTTCTGCCATTATGTTTTAAACTTTCAAGAGCTCTCTGAACATAAAAGTCCAGAACCTTTTCCAAATTTCGCATATCATTCTCATGCATAATTTCTTGCTTTTATTACAAAGATATGTATCCATAATTTATTACTGTTTTGCATATTTTACAACTATATATGAACAATCCTATGAATGTATCCTTCTTTAATTTGCTTTTTTTACTTACTTATCTGTATTGATAAAGGTAGTTAGTTCTACTTCATCTCTTCACTGCTCTAGAGAATTCTCACACTTACACCACAATCTAGTGATGTGCTCATATGTTGATGATCATTTATTTGATGCTTTCATATTGTTGCTGTTACCCAAACTTCATAAATAGTAATCTGAGGCTCTGAGGGGTATACTTACCTGTGTGCTTCATTACCCCATAAACCTGACGGCAAAAATGTGGTAGCATGAGGAATTCTGAAAGTGGACTTTAAAAAACTCCATCAGTGATGTGTACTCGTGTCTCCCCTTAGTACTGTCAGTTTTTGCTTCATACATATAAAAACTGCTATTAAGTGAATAAATGTTTGCAATTATTATGTTTTCCTAATAAATTCATTATGAAATCGCCCAATTTTATCATTATGAAAAGGCTCTCTCTTCTCTATTCATACAACTTGCCTCAGAGTGTATTTGTATACCTTTCTTTGTCAAAATATATATTGAATTGTTTGTCTTTTTATTGTAGAATTATAAGAACTCCTTATATATTCCAGGTAGAATTCCTTTGTGAGATACATGTAAGACAAACATCTTTCAGTGTAAGGCCTTCCTTTTTCATTTTTCCTACTGGTGACAAAGAACAGAAGTTTTTCATATTATAAAAACAACTTTTAACAATTTTTATCAGGTTTTTTTCTTTTTTCCTATCTACGGATTTTTTTGTTTACCCCAACTTTGCAGAAATATTCTCTTACATTCCCTTCTAGACTTTTTATAACTTTAGCCTCTACCTTTAGGTCTATGATTCATTTCAAGATAATAGTTTTATAAGGAATCAGTCAAGTGCTAAAGTTCATTTTTCCAAATGGACAACCAGTTGTCCCAACATCATTGTTGAAAAAAACTGTACTGTCCCCATTGAATTACCTTGGTGTATTTGATGAAAATCAATTGTCCATGTTTGTGTGGGTCTGAACTCTCTATTTTATCTGATGTCTATCCTTACATCAATATTACACTGTCTTGTTTATTACAAATTCCCAGTAAGTCTTCAAATCAAGTAGTTCAATCCACTAAATTTCTTCCTCTTTTAAAAAGTATTTTGGCCTAAGTCCTTTTCAATTACATAAATTATTAAAATTAGCTTGTAAAAATTTAATGAAAAAAACACACTAGAATTTTTGTTAGGATTCCATTTTAACTATTCCATTATACCTGGATCAATTTAGGGAGAACTGCAATTTTAACAACATTAAGTTTTCTGATACAGGAGCATGGTTTATCTCTCAGTTTATTTAAGTCTTTTTCAATTTCACTCAGGTATGCTTTGAAGACGTCATTGTACAAGTTCTGGCACATGATTGTCGAATTTATCTCTAAGTATTTCAAGTTTCTGGATTTATTGTAAGTGGTATTGATTTAAAATTCTGTTTTTCAATTTCACTGCTAATATATAGAACTGTGTATATTTTTGTACATTGACTGTTTAATCCTGTGATTTTGCTAACCTCTGTTATTACTTTTAGCAATTTGTTGGTAAATTCCTTAGGGTTTTTTATGTGCAAGATCACCATTTGTGGCCTCCAGTAAAATGTTGAAAAGAAATACTGAAGAGTTCTGGTTCAATATTGCAACAAAGGAGACTTCTAAACTAACTTCCTTCCACAGAAATAACAAATATACAGCTACATGTGGAGAGAAATCCCAAAACTAGCTGAGAAAATCCTACATATGGGGTAAATGAAGAATAAAAAAACAATGAAGTAGGTAGAAGAGGCCGATAAACAGTCTGTCCATAAACTTTCCTTTGGCATGGCAACACACAGTAGAAAGGAACTCATAGCTTTGTTTTTCCCTGAGGAGTGAAGCGTTTGAACTCAACGTCTAATGTCCCAACTTTTATTCAGTCAGCACTGTACCTATGTGCTGACTGAGACCCTCCCCTCTGGGACACTGACAGGCCTTAAGGTGAAAGTGAAAGTCACTCAGTCGTGTCTGACTCTTTGTGACCCCATGGACTATACAGTCCATGGAATTCTCCAGCCCAGAATACTGAAGCGGGTAGCCTTTCCCTTCTCTAGGGGATCTTCCCAACCCAGGGATCGAACACAGATCTCCTGCATTGCAGGCAAATTCTTTACCAGCTGAGCCACAAGGGAAGCCCTAGAATACTGGAGTGGGTAGCCTATCCCTTCTCCAGGGGATCTTCCCAACCCAGGAATTGAACCAGGTCTACTGCATTGCAGGTGGATTCTTTACCAACTGAGCTATGAGGGAAGTCCCCAGGTCTTAGCGCACCCTCAACTGCTGGGAGCCACTAAAAGTAAAGACAACAACTTGGACAACCAAAAACTTTGAGAGTCAAGCAAGAACTATGGCCAAACTTATTGGTGAGGTTTATCTTCTACATGAGACTAGTTTGTTAAGACTGGAAAAGGTGGCTGTTTTATCTAATACACAGAAGCTAACACAGAGAGTCAAGGAAAATGAAGAAATAAGAAACATGTTCCAAATGAAATGGAGATAAGCAATTTATCTAATAGTTTCAAAAGAGAATTCACAAAGATGCTCACCAAAGTCAGGAGAGCAATGAATGAAGAAAGTGAAAATTTTAAGAAGAGAAAATACTGTTTTAAGTACCAAACTGAAATTATAGAGCTAAAGAATGAGTTAACTGAAATGAAAACTCAATAGAGGGGTTCAACAGTAGACTAGATCAAGCAGGAACAAAAAGATTAGCAAACTCAGACAGGGCAATGGAATTCATTCCACCAGAGGAGCAAAAGGAAAAAAGAATGAAAAAGAATGAAGATTAGTTAAGGGACTTATGGGACACCATCAAGAGAACCAACATATGCATTATAGGGGTCCTGGGGAAAAGAAAGAGAAACACAGAAATGGGCAGATGCTTATTTAAAGAAATGATAGCTGAAAATTTTCCTAACCTGAAGCAAGAAACAGATATTCAGATCTAGGAATCCCAAATACCAAATAAGGAGGACTAAAGAGATACACATCAAGACACATTATAATTAAATTGTCAAAAACTAAAGACAAAGAAAGAATCTTAAAAGCAGCAAGAGAAAAGCAACTTGTTACATACAAGGGAGCTCCCATAAGATAAACAGCAGATTTCTCAATAGAAACCTTGCAGGGCAGAAGGGAGTGGATGATATATTCAAAGTGGTGAAAGAAAAGATAAGCCATCCAAGAATACTCTACCTGGCAAAGTAATACTTTGCAACTGAAGGAGAGATAGAGTTTCCCAGACAAAAGCTGAAGGAGTTCATCACCACTAGACCAACCTTATAAGAAAGGTTAAAGGGGATTCCTCAAGCTGAAACAAAAGGATGCTAATTAGTAACATGAAACATATAAAACTATAAAACTCATTGGAAAAGGTAAATATAGAGTTAAATTTAGAATATGCTAATATCTTGACAGTTAAAGGTAAATTGTTTTCAACTCTAATATAACAGTTAAAACACAAAAGTATTAAAAATAACTATAGCTACAATAATTTGCTATGGATGTACAATATAAATAGGTGTAAACTGTAATTTCAAAATGTAAATCTGGGGGAATATAAAAATGTAGAGCTTTTGTATGCATTTGAAGTTAAGTTGTTGATCACCTTAAAATGGATAGCTACAAGATGCTTTATGTAAGCTTCATGGTATCCACAAAGCAAAAACTAATAGATGAACAAAAGAGAAAGAGAAAGGAATTCAAGCACACCACTATAGAGTATCATCAAAACACAAAGGAAGATAGCATGAGAGGAAGGAAGGGGAAAAAAGAATAGGAACTAGAAAATAGCCAGGAAACAATGAACAAAATGGCAGTACTAAGTCCATATGTATGAATAATTACTTTAAATATTTATGGATTAAGTTTTCCAATCAAAACATATAGAACAGCTCAGTGGATAAAAAACAACACCCAACTAACTACACATTGCTACAAGAAACTCACTTCAACTTTAAGAACCCATGTAGACTGAAAGTGAAAAACATTCTATGCAAATTGAAACCAAAGAAAGCAGAGGGACAGAAAATAGACTTTAAGCCAAAAACTATAACAAGAGACACAAAATGATAAACAGGTCAATTTATCAAGAGGATATAACAATTGTAACTATGCACCAAACATCAAAGCAAGTAAATATATAAAGTAGGCATTAATGAGCCAATGGGAGAGAAAGACAGCAATACAATAATAGTGGAGGATTTCAATATTGCATTTACAATGATAGATCACCCAGATAGAAAATTAGTAAAGAAACACTGGACTTAAACTACATGTTCGACCAAACTGACCCAACAGACATGCACAAAACAAGGCATCCAGCAGCAGCACAATACATATTCTTCTTAAGCAAATATGAAACAATCTCCAGGATAGACCATATGTTAGGCCACAAAAAGTTCTTAATAAATTTGAAATTGAAATTATATGAAACATCTTTTCTGACCACAATGTTATGAAATCAATTATAGCAAGAAAAACAGAAAATTCAAAAATATGTGGAAATTAATCAACATCCTATGAACAACCCATGGGTCATGGAATAAATCAAAAGAGAAATCAAAAATATTTTGAAACAAATGAAAATGGAAAACACAAAATATCAAAACTTATGACTGGCAAAATGAGTTCAGGTTAAACTGAACCAAAAAGAGGACAGGTTACAGCAATAAATGCCTACTTTGAGAAAAAAAAAAGATCTCCACAACACTGTAAATCAACTATACTTCAATAAAAAAGGAAGAAAAAGACTCACATAAATAATTATCCTTACATTTCAAGGAAATATAAAACAACAAAATAGGCTCAAATCAGTAGAAGGAAGGATCTAACAAAGATCAAAGTGAAGTAGGTGAAACAGAGACTAAAATGACAATTTAAAGGTCAATGAAACTAAAATCTGGTTTTTAAAAAAGATAAACAAAATTGACAAGCCCTTAGCTAAACTAAGAAAGAAAAAGAGTGACGATCAAATAAAATCAATATTGAAATAGGAGACATTACAATTGATAATATAGAAATACTAAGGACATAAAAACTATTATGATAAATTATACACCAACAAGGGGCTTCCTAGGTGGTGCTAATGGTAAAGAACCTGCCCGCCACTGCAGGAGACATAAGAGACACAGGTTCAATCCCTGGGTCAGGAAGGAAGGCATGGAGGAGGGCATGGCAACCTACTCCAGTATTCTTGTCTGGAAAATCCCATACTGGAGTAGGTTGCCATTATTGGTCTGTTCAGATTTTCTGTTTCTTCATCATTCAGTGTTGATAGGTTGTATATGTCTATGAATTTATCCACTTACTCTAGGTTATCTAATTTGTTGGTGTATGTGTGTGCATGCTAGGTCACTTCAGTCATGTATGACTCTTTCAAACCCTATGAACTGTAGCCCACCAATCCCCGGCTCAGGAAGATTCCCCTGGAGTATGAAATGGCAACTCACTCCAGTATTCTTGCCTGGGAAATGCCATGGACAAAGGAGCCTGGTGGGTTACAGTCCACGGGGCTATAGAGAGTGAGACCCAACTTAGTGACTGAGCACACACAAACACACGCTAAAGATAAGAAAATTAAAGGCAATATCCCTAATGGACATAGATGCAAAAATCTGCAATAAAATATTAACAGACTAAATTCAAGAGCACAATAGGAGGATTATACATTATAACCAAGTGGGATTTCTTCCAGGGATTCAAGGATGGATCAACACATGCAAATCAATATATGTAATATATAACATTAACAGAATGAAGAATAAAAATCATAGGATTATTGCAATAGATGCAGAAAAATCATTTGACAAAATTTAATATATTTTCATTATAAAAACTCACAACAAATTGGGTAAAAGAAAAATTTATTTATTTGGCTATACCAGCTCTTAGTTGCAGTACACGGGATTTTTAGTTGTAGAAAGCAAACCATTAATTATGGTATGTGCAATCTAGTTCCCTGACCAAGAATCAAACCTGGGCTGCCTGCATTGAGAGTGTGAAGTCATAACCACTGAACCACCAAGGAAGTCCTATCACATTTTTTTATTATTATTCAACATAGTACTAGAAGTCTTAGCCAGTGGAATTAGGCAAGAAAAGGAAATATAGGGCATCCAGATCAGAAAGGAAAAACTAAAACTATCTCTTTGCAGATACTACAAAATGACATATAGAAAACCTGAAGATTCCACCAAAAAAAAAAAACTGTTATCATGGTATCCACAAAACTAAAACCTAATAAGTCCAGTAAAGTTGTAGGATACAAAATTAATATACAAAATCAGTTATGCCACAAAACGGGAAAAAATATTTGCAAACAATAAAACCAACAAGGGATTAGATTCCAAAATTTACAAGCAACTCAATATCCAAAAAACAAACTATCCAATCAAAAAGTGGGCAGAAGACAAAATAGACATTTTTCCAAAGAAGACATACAGATGCCCAAGAGGCACATGGGCCTCTTGTTGAGAAGATGCTCAACATCACTAATTATCAGAGAAATGCAGATCAAAACAACAATGAGATTATCACCTCCCACCTCTCAGAATGGCTATTATCAAAAAACCTACAAAAAATAAACGCTGCAGAGGATTTGGAGAGAAGAGAACCCTCCTACACTGTTGGTGGGAATGTAAATTGATACAGCCACTATGGAGAACAGCTTGGAGGTTCCTTACAAAACTGAAAATAGAACTACCATCCCATCCAGCAGTCCCACTCCTGAGTGTGTATCTGCAGAAAAACATAGTTTGAAAGGATACATGTACTCCAATGTTCATTGCAGCACTATTAACAATATCCAAGACATGGAAGCCACCTAAATGTCCACTGACAAATGAGTGGATGAAGATGTCGTACATATATACAATGGAATGTTACTCAGCCATTAAAAAGAATGAAATAATGCCATTTACAGCAACATGAATGGATCTGGAGATTATCATACTAAGTGAAGCAAGTCAGACAGAGAAAGACAAATATTATATGATATCCCTTATATGCAGGATCTAAAAAAAATTATACAAATGAACTTATTTACAAAACAGAAACAGACTCACAGACTTAGAGAATAAATGTATGGTTACTGGGGGAATAGTGGTGGAGAGGAATAGATTGGAAGTTTAGGACTGACCTGTACATACTGCTACATTTAGAATGGATAACCAACAAGGATCTACTGTAAAAATAAATAAATAATTGACTAATTTAAAATGTTATATTTAAACTGTTATAAAAAGTTACTATATACATACCAAGTATTTTTCAAAAAAAAAAGTAGTTTTGTTTCTATACACTAACAATAATCAGAAAAAGAAATTAAGGAAACAATCCAATTTATAATAGCATCTAAAAGAATAAAACACTTAGGAATAACTTTAACCAACAAGGTGAAAGATTTAAACACTAAAAGCTATAAAACACAGATGATAGAAGTTGAAGAAGATATAAATAAATAGGAAAATATTCTATATTCATGGCTTGGAAGAATTATATTGCTAAAATATCCAAACTAGCCAAAGCCAATGCAATCCCTATAAAAATTCCAACGGCATGTTTCACAGATACAGAAAAAATGCTCCAATTCATATGGAACCACAAAAGTTTCCAAAGCACAGAACAATCTTGAGAAAGAAAAGCAAAGCTGGAGGCATCACACTATCTGATTTCAAACTATATTGCAAAGCTGTAGTAATCAAAACAGAATTATATAGGTATAAAAACAGATACATATATCCATTGAATGGAACAGTGATCCCAGAAATAGAGCCATGCACATATGGTTAATTAATTTTCAACAGGAAGTCAAGAATATACAGCAGAAAAGGACAGTCTTTTCAAAAAATGATATTGAGAAAACTGGACAGCTGCATGGAAAAGAATAAAAGTGGATCCTTCTCTTACACCACACACAATAACCAACTTAAAATGGATTAAATACCTGAAAGTAAAACTTGAACCTGTAAAGAAGAAAACAGGAGATAATCTCTTTGACATTGGTCTTGGCAATGATTTTTTTTTTTTTGGATTTGACAACAAAAACAAAAATAAACAAGTGGATCAACATGAAACTAAAAGGCACAGCAAAGGAAGCCATCAACAAAATGAAAAGGCACTTATGGACTGGGATAGAATATTTGCAAACCACATATTCAGTAAGGGGTTAAGGTTCCAAAATATACAAGGAACTCATACAACTCAATAGCATAAATAAATAAGTAACCTAAGTGAATAATGGAGAGAGGACCTGAATAAATACATTTCCAAAGAAGATACACAAATGGCTGGCAAGTATATGAAAAGATGTTCAACATCATTAGTCACCAGGGAAATGCAGATCAAGATCACAATGAGATATCACCTTATAACTGTTAGGATGGCCATTATTAAAAAGATATAACGATTATCAATGAGGCTGCAGAGAAAAAGGAACCCTTGTACACTGTGGTAGAAATGTAATCTGGTACAACCACTATGGAAACAGTATGCAAGTTCCTCAAGAAATTAAAAATAGAACTACCATAATCCAGCAAGTCTATTTCTAGGTATATACACAAAGGAAACAAAATCACTTTTTTGCAGAGATATCTGCAAGATTACTGCAGCATTATTCACAATAGGCATTCCCTGGTGGTCCAGGGGTTAGGACTTGGTGCTTTCACTGCTGATGGCCCAGTTGGTGTTCAATCCCTGGTTGGGGAACTGAGATCCCACAGGTCACAAGGCGTGGCCAAAAAAAAATAATAATAGATAGTGAAGGACAGGGAAGCCTGGCACGCTGCAGTCGATGGGGTTGCAAAGACTGAGCAGACATGACTGAGAGACTGAACAACAACAAAAAGGTGTGAAAACAATATAAATTGTCCCTCAATAGATGAGTGGATAAAGAAATTGTGTGATACATATATAGCCGACTCTTGAACAACTAAGGGGTTAGCGATACTGACCCTCCGACAGTCAATAATTAACATATAACTTATTATTTTCCCTCCAAATACTCAGTAACTCCAGTTCTGAGATTCTGCATCTGCAGATTCAACCAACCCTGGATCTTACAGAACTGTAGTATGTACTACTGAAAAAAAAAATCTGCATATAAGTGTACTCATGCAGTTCAAAGCTGTGTTGTTCGAGGGTCAACTCTGTGTGCATGCGTGTGTAATGGAATGTTATGCAGCCTTTGAATAAAGGAAATCCTGCTATTCATGATAACATGGATAAATGAGGAAGGCATTATGTTAATGTGAACTAAGCCAGACAGAGGAAGACAAATACTGCACAATAATAGGTCTGCATGTCTACAGAGAATAGAATAGCGTTTGCCAGGGCCTGGAGAATGGGAGAAAGAAGGGGAGGCTGCTAAAATGGTACAAAATTCCAGTTAATAAGATGAGTAAGGTCTGAGAATCTGATGTAGAACATAGTGACTACAATTGATATTATGGTATTGCATAATCAAAATTTGCAGAGAGAGTAAAGCAAGTGTTTTCATTAAAGAAAAGTCTGTATATGAGGTGATGAATGTATTAATTGATGGTAGAAATTCATTTACAATGTATACATGTATCAAATCATTGTATAATTTAAATAATTACATTTTGATAGGTGAATTATACCTCAGTGAAGCTGAAAAATACTTGTAAATGTTGTGAATTTTATGTTGCTGAGTATCTCAATTTGTTGCCTTTTTTTAAAAATTTGTTGCCTTTTATAAAAATAGGATTGTGCTTTACCTTTGTAGGAAGTTAAATTGCAGAAGAGTATAATCTTTTCAGAACTTGTTTTTCAACTGTCTCTTAAGTGTGACTCTAGTGTAGTATGTTTTACAAATATTTTCACCTTACTAATAAGGTATGACGCTGCAGGAGTCTCTTCTGTGTACCCTGGGTGATTAATAAGGATGCTATTCTGGCTGATTGGGTCATGACTGCCTCCCAGCCCCATATGAGGTCTAGTAATTGTTTGGCTTATAGTTTCATAGTCTTTCTTTGCCCATCCCTGTGGAACTTCACTCTACACATGTGCAGCTTAGTATCCAGCGAAGACTCAATGAGACACCCACACAGATTTTTGGATTTCCTTTTCTGTTTCAGTTCAGTTCAGTCGCTCAGTCGTGTCTGACTCTTTGTGACCCCATGGACTGTGCAGCACGCCAGGCTTCCCTATCCATCACCAACTCCCGGAGCTTACTTAAACTCATGTCCATCGAGTCGGTGATGCCATCCAACCATCTCATCCTCTGCCATCCCCTTCTCCTCCCACCTTCAATCTTTCCTAGCAACAGGGTCTTTTCCAACGAGTCAGTTCTTCGCATCAGGTGGTGAAGTACTGGAGTTTCAGCTTCAACATCAGTCCTTCCAATAAATATTCAGGACTGATTTCCTTTAGAATGGACTGGTTGGATTTCCTTGCAGTCCAAGGGACTCTAAAGAGTCTTTCCCAACATCACAGTTCAAAAACATCAATTCTTTGGTGCTCAGCTTTCTTTATAGTCTAACTCTCACATCCATGCCTGACTGCTGGAAAAACCATAGCTTTGACTAGATGGACCTTTGTTGGACACTGTTGCTGGGCAGCTTTGTTGGACAGCTTTTCTGTTTAGCTCCCTCCATTATAGAACTCTGGCCCACAAGTTTCAGTCACCTCAGACTCCTTAAACTCAGAACTATATATCGTCACCTAGCAAGACTACTATATTTTGCTTGAGATTCTCCTCCCTATACCTTTGTTCGCAGTGTATCTTCAAGGAGAAAGCCAGTCTATCACAGACTTCATCTCATACATTTCTCTTCTTTATGTATCAAAGGCTCACCTTGCCTGCAGTCTACTGTTGAAAACAGTGTTTCAGATATTTGTTCTGTTTTCTGGTCGTTTATCGTGGGAAGCCAAGTCTGGTTCTTGTTAATCCTTCATAGCTGGAACTTCGATAACTTCTAAGGAAACTGAAAGAAGAAAATTACAGCATGTTTTATACTTCTTACATATTTACCATTTGAGGTCTCTTCATTCTTTCCTGAAGATGTAAATTTCCATCTGGGACCTTTTCCCTTTAGTATGACTAATTTCTTTTAGAATTTCTTGCAGTCATGTTTGCTGACATTGATTTCTCTCAGTTTTTGTTTATCTGAAAAAGTCTTCATTTTGCATTCATGTTTGAAGTATACTTTTGCTGAGCATAGAATTCTGGGTTGACAGGATTTTTTTTATTATTACTTTAGTACTTTAAAGATTTTACTCCATTACCTTTTATCTCCACTATTCCTGACATGTTTTATCTTGCTTACTTATCATTATGCTTCTTAGATCTGTGTGTGTGTGTGTGTGTGTGTGTGTGTGCATTTTTAATCAAATTTGGGATTACTTGTTTAATTTTTTTCTGTCTCACTCTTTCTCATTCCTCTTTCTGATCTCCAACTACACATATGTTGGATCACTTGACATTTTTCCACAGATCACTGAGGTTCTATTCAATTTTCTTTAATCTTTTTTTTTTCTGTTCTCTCTATTGGAAAGTTTATGTTAATCTAAGCTCAATGTAATGATCCTTTCTTCTGTCATTCCCAATCTTCTGTTAAGCTTATCCACTGAATTTTTTATTCCACATATGGAATTTTTCAGTTCCAGGATTTCCAATTGGTTCTTTTATATAATTTACATTTCTTTGTTGAAATTTCTCATCTTCTCACTCTTTATAATCATATATTCTTCTAAGTCATTGTACATATTTATGACTTCTTAAAATTCTTATTGATAATTTTAACATCTGAGTCATCTCACAGTTGGTTCCTATTGGCTGATTTTTCATCTTGATTATCAGTTACGTTTTCCCATTTCTTGGCATATGTAGTGGTTTTTTTATTGTATAATTACTGTATATGATACACTTCAGAGTCTCTGAGGACATTAGTTTCCTCAGAAAGGGATTAATTGTTTTTCTAGGATACAGACAACTAGGGCAACAGCTGAAATATCCATTTAGTTTCTTTAGTCTTCCAGCAGTTGATTTCTACCTGATTCCTTGGAGTTTCCCCTCCAGTTGCATAAATTAGTAATAAGCCACAAAGTGGTTAAAACTTATACGCAGAATTTGGGCTTCCCCTTCTGCAGCTTTCTCTTTTCTAGGATTTCCTCCCTACCTTTGCAACAATTTTGGCAGCCTCAAACTCTGTCCTCTGGCACTTTATGGCTGTAATACTGGAGCTTTCTGCATGAAGTCCAGCCATCCTGCACCATGCAGATAGAATGATTTGGTATAAAAATCTCGTTCAGTTGCCCTCTTTCATGACATGATATCCCTCCAGTTCACACTATCTTTTGGTCACTCATCAGAGCCTTTAAATGGTTGATTTTAACATTTTAATTCAGAGTGTATCATTGTTATCTGTAGGTGGGGTTAACGCAATACAAGCTACATTATCATTACTAGAAGCATGCGTGAGTGCTAAGTCACTTCCAATCATGCCTAACTCTTTGTGACCCTATGGACTATAGCTCATTAGGTTGCTCTGTCCACGGGATTCTCCAAGCAAGAATACTGGAGTGGATTGCCATGCCCTCCTCCAGGGGGTCTTCCGATTCCAGGGATGGAATCCAGTTCCCTTATGTCTCCTGCATTAGCAAGCAGGTTCTTTACCACTAGCACCACCTGGGAAGCCCTACTAGAAGTACATTCCTTTTTAACTTCTTTTAAACTACATTAAGAAGATTAAACAATATTTTTATGTTGCACACCCAAACAACTTTCTATAAAAAATAGTATGCTTGGTAATTTTACATTAGGTTTTATTTTCTAAGACACTAGAAAATATTTTAACTGTACAATTTAAGTCCATTTTACCACTTAAACAGAAGTGCCTTAAAAATAACTTTGCTTTATATCTGTTTGTTCTTTGATCTTTAAATTTAGCTAGATATAAGGTCATTTTTAATTTTCATTTTATTTTTTTCCCAGTGTTATGTGTAGTCAACATGTTTTCAGTTTTCTTGAGACCATTAACCTTGAGAACAACTTAATGTTTGTTAAGATTGAAAATTACAATGCTAATATGGTGTAAATGATATAAAAGTATGACTCTTAGGACTCTGTGGTGAAAAGGGGATTATCATAAAAATAGCTGAACAGGAATTACTTCACAATTCTCTGCACTGTTTTTTGTTTCTGTAAGGTAAAGAATGGGAAACTGTTCCCACAATCTTGTTCTATTTCCTCAAGGATAAAACCGACCCACCCGAGCAGCTTCTGCCCCCAGGCAAAAGACTACAGGACTATCAATAGAATGAGCTCTTACAAACTCTGTCCCTTATATCTCAATAATTACCATTCCAAGTCCTTCATTTTGATCACACCATGCATGTTCAGTCACTCAGTTGTGTCCGACTCTTTGCCACCCCGTGGCCTGTAGCCCACCAGGCTGCTCTGTCCATGGGAGTCTCCAGGCAAGCACACTGGAGTGGGTTGCCATTTCCTTCTCCAGGGGTTCTTCCTGACCTAGAGATCAAACCCAAGTCTCCTGCATTGGCAAGTGGATTCTTTACCACTGCACCACCTGGGAAGCCCAGAATGGATGTTGTTGCTGTTGTTTAGGCCTTTCCATTGCTATTTAGTCCCCCAGGCGGGTCTGCCTGTTTTAGGTTCCCAGGGACTACCAAAGTATAGTTATTAAGGTCCTGACTGAGCCAGGTGCTGTCCCCAGCAAGTTAAACACATGGAATCTCTGTTGTCAAAGCAGAGAACACCGTGAAGAAGGAAAACAGACAATTAGATGTAAACACTGAGTGGGGGTTCTTCTCAGTTTCTGGCCTATTAAGCCTACAGGATGCCAAACATCTGGATAGAAGATGCAACATCAGTCAGGAAGCTCACTATTCTTCCATATAATTGGCTAGACTTTTATGTGAATTGTATAAACCTAGCAATTAAAATAGTTATGCCAACTTGTATTTCCATAATGATTTACAACTGCAGGGTGCACATATATATAATCGTATGTGTGTAAAAAACTTCATTTAATTACCATATCCTTATGGAATAGGCTTAATTATCCAATTTTACAGATGAGGAAGTTGAAAGCCTTTATCAAATATGTATTGATCTCATAATCTGTGCCAGACACAAGGCCTATGAAGGAGAAATAAAACAGTTCCTGCCCTAAAGGTGCTCACAAACCAAGGGAGGAGCTTGGAATTGAACAAATTTGACTTGCTCGAGGTCACACAACTATTTACTGTCAGATCTGGGACTCTGTCCAACTTTTCTGACACCAAGTTCAGCATTGTCTTCACAGCTGCCTCCAGTGAAGGCCAGAGGCATTGATGGAGCAGTGAGCAGAAAGGGAAGGGACCATGGTGACACTGGAGTGGGGCAACTCCCATCACTAACACTGAGATCAGACATGAAGTACAAGTCATTAACATTACAATTACGAAGACTATAACCAGACACTGAAAAATGCCCTTAATGTAACGTTAGTTTAAAAACAGAAAAAGCAGCACACAGATGGCAGGTCTACCCATGTTCACTTGACACATATATATGGACAGGATAGGTATAGGACAAGATGATGGGTAAATTTAATTTAAACAGCTGGATTTTATTTTCATGTAGCAAGTTTATGTGCAAAATTTCCCTTTTTCTTTCTTTCTTTCTTTTTCTTATTACTCTATAGTTCTGTTGATGTTGCTAAAATATAAGTGATAGGTAGGAAAAAGAGATAATATGGAAATATCAAAGCTTTTGCAGCCAGACAGACCTGCATTCAAATCCCAGTTTTGCCAATGACTAGCTATATGATCTGGGGCTTCCCTGGTAGCTCAGCAGGTAAACAATCTGACCGAAATGTTGGAGACCCCAGTTCCTGGGTGGGAAAAATCCCCTGGAGAAGAGATAGGCTACCTACTTCAGAGAATAGCAAGGAGAGATAAGAAAGTGATCAACTGATCACTTCCTCAGTGATCAATGCAAAGAAATAGAGGAAAACAATAGAATGGGAAAGACCAGAGATCTCTTCAAGATAATTAGGGATACCAAGGGAATATTTTGTGCAAAGAGGGCACAATAAAGGACAGAAACGGTATGGACCTAACAGAAGCAGAAGATATTAAGAAATGGTGGCAAGAATACCCAGAAGAATAATACAAAGAAAGAGCTTCATGACCCAGATAACCATGATGGTATGATCACTCACTCAGAGCCAGACATCCTGGAGTGTGAAGTCAAGTGGGCTTTAGGAAGCATCACTGCAAACAAAGCTAGTGGAGGTGATGGAATTCCTGCAGAAAGTGAAAGTGAAAATTCCTCAGTTGTGTCCAACTCTTTGTGACCCCATGGACTATACAATCCATGGAATTCTGCAGGCCAGAATACTGGAGTGGGTAGCTGTTCCCTTCTCCATGGGGTCTTCCCAACCCAAGGATCAAATCCAGATCTCCCACATTGCAGGCATATTCTTTACCAACTGAGCCACAAGGGAAGCCCAAGAATACTTGGTCTAGGTGGGATAGGAGTGGGTAGCCTGTCCCTTCTCCAGTAGATCTTCCTAACCTAGGAATTGAACCAGGGTCTCCTGCATTGCAGGCGGATTCTTTACCAATTGAGCTATCAGGGAAGTAGCAAACTATACAAAAAAGATTTTAATGACCCAGATAACCATGATGGTGTGATCACTCATCCAGAGCCAGACTTCCTGGAGTGCGAAGTCAAGTAGGCTTTAGGAAGCATCACTACAAACAAAGCTAGTGAAGGTGATGGAATTCCAACTGAGTTATTTCAAATTCTAAAAGATGATGCTGTTAAAGTGCTCCCCTCAATATGCAAGCAAATTTGGAAAACTCAGCAGTGGCCACAGGAATGAAAAAGGTCAGTTTTCATTTCAATCCCAAAGAAAGGCAATGCCAAAGAATGTTCTAACTACCACACAATTGCACTCATCTCACACGCTAGCAAAATAATGCTCAAAATTCTCCAAGGCAGGCTTCAACAGTACGTGAACTGAGAACTTCCAGATGTTCAAGCTGGATTCAGAAAAGGCAAAGGAACCAGAGATCAAATTGCCAACATCTTCTGGATCATAGAAAAAGCAAGAGAATTCCAGAAAAACATCTACTTCTGCTTCATTGACTACACTAAAGCCTTTGACTGTGTGGATTACAACAAACTGTGGAAAATTCTTGAGGAGATGGGAATATCAGGCTACCTTACCTGCCTCCTGAGAAATCTGTATGCAGGTCAAGAAGCAACAGTTAGAACCAGACATGGAACAACGGACTGGTTCCAAATGGGAAAGGAGTACATCAAGGGTGTTTATCGTCACCTTGCTTATTTAACTTATAGGCAGAGTACACCATGCAAAATGCCAGACTGGATGAAGCACAAGCTTGAATCAAGATTGCAGGGAGATATATCAATAACTTCAGATATGCAGATGACACCATCCTTAAGGCAGAAAGCGAAGAAGAACTAAAGAGCCTCTTGATGAAGGTGAAAGAGGAGAGTGAAAAAGCTGGCTTAAAACTCAACACTCAAAAAATAAAGATCATGGCATCTGGTCCCATCACTTCATGGCAAATTGATGGGGAAACAGTGAGAGACTTTATTTTCTTGAGCTCCAAAATCTCTGCAGATGGTGACTGCAGCCATGAAATTAAAAGACACTTGCTCCTTGGAAGGAAAGCTATGACAAACCTAGACAGCATATTAAAAATCAGAGACATTCCTTTACTGACAAAGGTCCATATAGTCAAAGCTGTTTCCCTCAAAGCTCAGTTGGTAAATCATCTGCCAGCAATGCAGGAGACCCGGGTTTGATTCCTGGGCCGGGAAGGTCCCCTGGAGAAGGAAATGGTAACCCACTCTTTCCTAGAGAATCCCATGGACAGAGGAGCCTGGTGGGCACAGTTCATGGGATCGCAAGAGTCGGACACGACTTAGCGACTAAACCATCACCACCACAGTTTTTCCAGTAGCAATGTATGGATGCGAGAGTTGGACCATAAAGAAAGCTGAGCACGGAAGAATTGATGCTTCTAACCATGGTGTTGGAGAAGACTCTTGACAGTCCCTTGGACAGCAAGGAGATCTAACTAGTCAATCCTAAAGCAAATCAACCCTGAAAATTCACTGGAAGGACTGATGCTGAACTGAAGCTCCAATACTTTGGCCACCTGATGTGATGAACTGACTCATTGGAAAAGACCCTGATGCTGGGAAAGATTGCAGGCAGGAGGAGAAGGGGATGACAGAAAATGAGATGGTTGGATGACATCACCAACTCAATGGACATGAGTTTGAGCAAGTTCTTGGAGTTGGTGATGGACACAGAAGCCTGATATGCTGCAGTCCACAGGGTCACAAAGAGTAGGACACAACTGAACAACTGAACTGACCCACTCCAATATTCATGGGTTTCCCTGGTGGCTCAGATGGTAAATAATCTGCCGGAAATGCAAGAGACCTGGGTTAGATCCCTGGGTTGGGAAGAATTCCTAGAGGAGGGCATGGCCACCCATGCCAGTATTCTTGTCTGCAGAATTCCCTGGATAGAGAGGAAGCTGGCAGGCTACAGTCCATGGAATCAGAGAGTCAGACATGACTGAGTGACTAAGCACACACAACACAGATGTATGATCCAAGGAGCGCTATTTAACTTCTCTGTGCCTCAGTTTCCTTGCCCGAAAAATTCCATGGACAGAGGAGTCTGACCCCATGGACAGACTGTAGCCTGGCTACCACCCACGGGGGTCACAAAGAGTCAGACATGACGAGCAACTGAGCAAACGTGAGCACAGTTAGGTAAAAGGCCTGGGTTGGGTGGTAAAACATCCCAGCAGAGAAGAAAATATAAAGCACTGGGTATTAGAGAACCTCAAGCAGTTCAGTGTTTCCTGAGCAGGGAATTTGAAGCAAGGGATGAGATGAGAGGCAGAGATGGGATTCAGCTGACAGCAAGGTTCATATATCTTATCCAGAGAGCAGTGAAGGATCTGAAGCCAGGGAGATAGGAGTCAAGGTTGTCAGCTTAGCATTTTAGACAAGAGGAAGAGCTGCACCTGCAGAAGGATGTGAATGGGACAGCCTGTTTGCAGTTAGGAGTCACCTCTTGGGGTTCAGAAGAAAAAGGAGTCTGGGACAGTGGGACAGTGGGACACTGGGACAGTGATCTTTTCTTTAAAGAAAAAGAACACAGATGGAGAAGAAGAGCAGATTCCAGGGTGAGGGAGTAGAATGAACAAAGCTAAAGAAGCAGTGATATGTCGGGAGTAGTCACAGAACTAGACCAGTTCAGAGTAAGAATGTATGATCTTTAGCATGCTCTCTACATTGTAAATTCTCCTCCCCATCACCGGTACAGCATGTGAGCAGGATAGATTGTTTTCTCCTCAAAATTCCTGCTTTTCTGAGATGAGGCATAAAGAGAGGCTACATGGAGCTCAAGGCGAAAAAAAGATTCAGATATTCTTCTAGACTATAATCCAGAGAAGAAAATATAGAGCCCCTCCTGATAGCACAAACGTCCTGGTGATCTTGCAGTGACTCCGGGTTGTGACCAAACAAGCCTCCTCATTCTCCACCCCATCCCCAATCCTTGCCACCCAGGCCCCGTGGCAGCTAAAAGTGACTGACGGACCAGCTGTGTCAAGGAGAAGAGATGTTCAAGTGTCCTAGGAGACAAGGGAGAAGGGGAGAAAGACAGTGTCTGAGGTGAGAGGCTTGCTAGCCAACATGAATGTCACAGGTGTGCCCAGAGTTAGAACAGGAGCCAGGAAACTTGCTCTGTAAATGGTCAGAGAGGAAATACTTAGGCTTTCTGGGACATCCATGCCCTGTCTCAACTACTCATCTCTGCCATTTAGCATGAAGGCAGTCACAGACAGAGCAAGCTATCAGTAAAATTTCATTTATGGACACTGAGATTAGAATTTCATAAAATGTTCATGTATCACAAATATTTCTGATTTCTTTCAACCAGTTAAAAGTGTAAAAATCACTCTAAGCTCACATACAAAAACAAGCAGTGGGCTGGGTTTGGTTTGTGGAGTCCAGTTTACTTTCCCTGAATTAAAATAAGGGTCTTGTGATAGATGAAGAGCTGGGATGGGTCAATTAGCACAGAGGGCCTCCTCCAAACACACCCTCTTGTGGGTTCTGGATGGGGTGAGATATAGGGCTGAAATTGAGGAAAAGAACCATTTTCTATGTTCCCTGGATTTTATGGGTGCTTCCCTGGCTAGCAATATGTTGTTTGGTAATAGACTATACCACCTCTTTCCCTATAAGTAAGGATGTGGTGATGGGGTTTTGCATTGCTTTTATAGTAATTAAATTTTGAAGTACTGCTTCCCATATTTCTATAAACCATACCATGGTATTTAAAAAACAATAATAAAACAAAGTTATACACAGTTTGGCTATAACATACTCTTCTAGCTACTAAAAAATAAAACAAGTAACATGTGGCAGCACGCTCATGAGCAGCCAAACCTCCCTGTAGCCTCGGCTGCCCACCTGGGAAATGGGTAGAGAAACTCCTAAGCAGTTTTGAGACTTGCTATTGTCCAACTGGCTGTGCCAGTTTAGAAGGTTCTCGGGTCTCCTACAGAGGCACAGTGCTTTTTTTGTTGCTGTCGTTCTTCTTTAGTCGCTAAGGCATGTCTGACTCTTTGCGACCCCATGGACTGCAGCATGGCTTCCCTGTCCTTCACTATTTCCCAGTCTGCTCAAACTCATGTCCAATGAGTACGTGATGCCATCCAATCATTTCATCTTCTGTGGCCCCCTTCTCCTCCTGCCTTCAATCTTTCCCAGCATCATGGTCTTTTCCAATGAGTCGGCCAAAGTATTGGAGCATCAGTTTCAGCATCAGTCCTTCCAATGTATGTTCAGGGCTGATTTCCTTTAGGATTGACTGGTTTGACCTCCTTGCTGTTCAAGGGACTCTCAGTAGTTTTCTCCAGCACCATAGTTCAAAAGCATCAAAACAATTTTGGCACTCAGCCTTCTTTATGGTTCAACTCTCACATCTGCACATGACTACTGGAAAAACCATAGCTTTGACTATAGGGACCTTTGTCAGCAAAGTGATGTCTCTGCTTTTTTAATATGCCGTATAGGTTTGTCATAGATTTCCTTCCAAGAAGCATCTTTTAATTTCAAGGTGCAGTCACCATCCACAGTGATTTCGGAGTCAGAGAAAATAAGATCTGTCACTGTTTCCACTGTTTTCTTTACCTTTCTAATTTTCAGTCTCTTCCTTTGTCAGGTACTAAATGATCTTTTCTAGTTTCCAAAGATTGATGTGGTCTTACTTGGAAAATACCTGAGAACCCTCAGGCTTTGCCTTTTCTCCTAGAAGCATAACTGAGGGGTAGCTGTGCATAAAATTAGATAATGGGGAAGACTGACTTACAAGATTCTTCACAAGTAGCCCAACCATTTTCCTTGAACCAAGCCCAAGTCTTCAGATTTGTTAAAAACATATCATCAATATCATGTCAAATTCAGACTCTAAAACCACTAAATCCTTCCTTTCCCTGACCCCCTCACTCACTGCTCCTAGAATAAAAGGATTCATGTTCTTACATTTCTCTTCTTTTCTGCTCCTTAAAAGCAGTTATTTCTCCTTCTTGGAAAGAATGTTTAGGATGCTTTCACTGACCTCTTGCCTTATCAGTGCTCTAAGAGCTCCAACTTCCCAACCACCACCCCAGACTCTATCTCCCCCACCGACACTCAATATCCTCAAGTTGGGGATCAAGGAAAAGAAGAAAAGTCTAGGTGAAATAAGGATTCATGTCAAAAGCTCTTTTTCCTAACACTAAGGAATGCCCTTAGCTGGCCTTCAAAACTGGGAAAGGAGTCAGCTATCAGATTCACCCAGGACCTAAAAAGTGTTTCATCCACAGAACTCAAACCTGAAGAGACCCTGCCAAAGGGATTTCACGGCACCAACAATGGCAAACATTGTTGTGTACATTTCCAAATAAGTCAAAGCTCACAGGACCTGCTTGGCTCTTAGTGGAGATCCGGTCCCTCGTGGCTGTACTGAAGAAGATGGATGCAGTTTTCCCAGCTCCAGGGCTCCAGTCATAACCCGCTTTCTGCCATGAGGCATCAGGTTGGTTCAGCCGACTTCTCACAAATCTGGCTCTGGAGGAAGCACAGAGTTCCGCTGAAAACACATTCATCCTCTCCTCCCATTTGATCTTTTCCCCACATGCCTTTTGGATTAATGCTGGCATTCTGTTTCCATCTGTTTTCATGTCTTGGTTGGAAACATGCAAGTCCAGCTCTAGCTCTCTCCAGGGCCAGGGGTACTCCACAGGGTGTAGTTTCAGAGCCCGGTTCATGGGCAAACAACTGCATGTCTTATTTCAAACCCACAAACACTGAGGGAGTGCCTCTCATGTGCCCAGCCGTGCACCAGGTACTTGCCAGATGCCCTGTTAGGCTGCTGCTCAAAATTCAGCACAGGCTCCTATTTCCCTTGGAGTAGAAGCTCAAGTCATTACAATAGCCTACAAGATCTAAAACGACTCCCTTCCCACCCCCCGACCCTCCGACCTCATCTCCCGCCACCCTCCCTCCTACTGTGCAAAGCCAGCAGGGCCTCCCTGCTCTCGTGAGCATTCTGCCACCTCTGCCTGAGGGTCCAGGCACCAGCTGTTCCCTTTTCTCTACCCAGAATGCCTTTACCCCACACTGGCTAACGTCCTCACCCTCTGCAAGTCTTTGCTCAAATATCTCCTTTTCAACAAGGCTTAAACCGACACTTCTGTTGAAAATTGCAACCCCTCAATACATGCCTGATCCCCCTTCCTGCCCTACCTTAAATTTTCTTTTTCCGCAGCACTTATCACCTACTGCCTTGGCCCAGTTCCTAGAGAACAGAGCTGGAAGGAACACAATTCCATAAAAGCAGAAATGAGGCAAAAGGGGAGTGAAGCAGAGAATTGAGAGGAGAAGACCTAAGGGAGTATGTTTCCCAATGACCACAGGCTGCAAGTGATGATGACTCGGTTCACAGAACGTCTTCAAGAGAGGCTGAATAGAGCCGATGCAACCCCAAACGACCTGCCCAGGGAAGGAGAAAGGAATGTGTCCTTCAGCATCTGTCTCCGGGTGGTAAAAGTCTGTCACACGGGTGCTAACTCTCTCATATTTCCAGGTGATGAAAACGCAGGTTAGCACACTGGAGCTCCCCTAACCTAGGGGCAACAGGGAAGCCCCAGGATGGAAGGTAGGAGCTGAGAGAGGCAGCACAGGCGCCAGGTGAGGAGGTACGGGGCGCGCCGATGAGCCGCACAAGGGGCAGGGCTCGTGGTGGCCCCCTTGCCAGTAGGAATGGCTGGCGGAGGGAGCACCAGAAGCTCCAGAACTGCAGGCACAGAGTGAGCTGCTGCCACGGCTGCTCCAGCCGGCCAAGGTCCATGTGTGGATCTGGATGTGCCTAAACTGAATCCTGTAGACCTTCCAACACAGTATCCATCTCCCCAGCTAGAAAATTAGGATCTAAAGGCCAGATCTTTCTTTGTATTCCCTGATGAACCCCAAGAGTCTAGAAAGAGTCCTGATACAGGATAGGTGCTCAGCACACTCTTAAAAGACTGAAAGGGCTATGATCATGAATGAGATACAGACCCTGCCCAGGACAACACGCTCAAGCAAGCAGCCAGGACAGAACACAGGGACTGTGCTGGCGGCAGGCAGGGTGGCTGCAGGAGCACTTGGCAGATCTGTGGGCAACTGACCTCTGAGTCCTGGGGCCTCCAACACAACAAGGACATTGGTGTAGGAAGTCCAAATCTGGGCTCTAAACCCAAGGTCAGCCACTAATTGGCTGTAGGATCTTTCAAGAGTTATCTAAATAACAGTAATTATTAATCACCATGTTCTCACTTTCTGCCAGATCACAGGCTGAGTTATTTATTGTCTTGGTCTGTTTAAGCTGCTTTAAGAGAGCTCCATAGGCTGGCTGGCTTATAAACAACAGATATTTATAATATTTCTCACATTTCTGGAGGCTGGGAAGCCCGAGATCAAAGCATCAGCAGAGGCGGTGTCTGGTGTATAGACAGCTGTCATTCCACTGCATGCTCCCAAGGCAGAAGGGATGATGGAGCTCCCTGGGGTCTCTTTTATAAGAGCGTTAATCCCATTTATCAGCAGAAGCCCAACTCATCTCCCCAGGGCCCATATCCTTTGGGATCAGGATTTAACATATGACTTTGGATGGACACACATATTCAGTCCACAGTGTTTACATATATATTCTTATTTCATTCTGACAATAATACAGTGCGAGAAATATGATGATTCTCATTTAATAGACAGAAATCTAAACTGAATCCAGAAACTTTCAATGAACCTACCTAGTTCTCCCAGCTAAGAAATAGCAGAGCTAGAATCTGAATGTGAAACCTCCTCTGCCAAAGTCTAAGCTCACAATCATCCCCCTCCAGCACTGCACAGCTGGGCCTTCATGCCCTGTTTGTAAAATGAAAAGATTAGACTCTATAATCTTTAAAGTCCTTTCTCATTAAGCAATATCCTAAACATGTCAAGGTCAAAGAGAAGTGATCCAGCCCAGACTTGTGGGAAGTGACTGGATACTGTCCAGGACAAATATACCTATAGTGTATTGTGGGCCACCAACTGGGTCTGAGTCAGCAGCAGCTCCCTTCCAACCCCAGACTGGTGGGCATACCACTCTGTTCTGTCCATGAGGACAGTACATACAGGAGATCAGCCTGGCCAGGGCAGAGGTGCCACCTGAGAGATCTTAATGTGGGACCATGAAGATGCACAGAGTAAATTACATACGTCATTTACATTTTCTAGTAGCCACTCTTAAGAAAGTAAAAAGAAAGTGATAAAATTAATATTGGTAATATATTTCATTTAACCCAATGGCTTCAGAATATTATCACTTCAACATGAATCAATGTAAAAATTTATTGAGATATTTAATATTCTATTTTTCAAAGTCTTTGATATCAGTGTATATTTTACTAAGGAATATCTAAATGCAGAAATCACATTTCAAGTGCTTGATAGGAATCAATATGAATCAGGTGGTTACATGTGAATCGTGGCTGCTAAACAGGACCGCGCTGACCCATTGTCTGCTGGATACACAGCAGGATACACATACACAGGCACACACTCACCCCAGGGCAGCACAGATAATCAAGAAACTTTATCAAGGTGGGAATGCAAACTAGTACAGCCACTATGGAGAACAGTGTGGAGATTCCTTAAAAAACTGGAAATAGAACTGCCATATGACCCTGCAATCCCACTCCTGGGCATACACACCGAGGAAACTAGATCTGAAAGAGACACATGCACCCCAATGTTCATCGCAGCACTGTTTATAATAGCCAGGACATGGAAGCAACCTAGATGCCCATCCGCAGACGAATGGATAAGGAAGCTGTGGTACATATACACTATGGAATATTACTCAGCCATTAAAAAGAATTCATTCGAATCAGTTCTAATATGAGATGGATGCAACTGGAGCCCATTATACAGAGTGAAGTAAGCCAGAAAGATGAAGACCAATACAGTATACTAATGCATATATATGGAATTTAGAAAGATGGTAACAATAACCCTATATGCAAAACAGAAAAAGAGACACAGATATACAGAACAGACTTTTAGACTCTATGGGAGAAGGCATGGGTGGGATGTTCTGAGAAAATAGCATTGAAACAAGTATACTATCAAGGGTGAAACAGATCACCAGCCCAGGTTGGATGCATGAGACAAGTGCTCAGGGCTGGTGCACTATGAAGACCCAGAGGGATGGGATGGAGAGGGAGGTGGGAGGGGGGATCGGGGTGGGGATCACATGCAAATCCATGGGTGATTCATGTCAATGTACGGCAAAAACCACTACAATGTATTTTTTTTAAAAAAGGAAAAAAAAGAGAAACTTTTATCAAATCTCTGCAGTGTCAGGACCAGCAAAGAGCATGAGCTACAGCCCTGCATCCAGGCATCAAGGTGCAGAACCAGCGACAGGGGAGGCCCAGGGGAAATGGACACCCACCTGAACTCACGCACACCAACTGCAAACGAATGAGAGGAAGTCAGCCGCTCATGGGGGAAAGAAGACATCTGGATTGCTGTTCTTTGAAGTTCAGCTCACCTTCTAACATCAAGAGTAACAGGCCAAGAAAAAATACTGAGGGCCTTAAACCAATTGAGGCAATAGGTTAGGGTTCCTTGGTCAATTCCTTGGGAAATGAGCTTCATATGAGATTTGGGAGAGGGGGAGAAACTGTGGAAACCTTTTGAAGTTAACAATTTGTGTATTTAAGTGGTGTCAAACCACAGGAGTCTGGAGTCCTAACACATTCAAGAAAATCTCAGCCCCAAACTCATTTACATGAAATTAATTGCTGCTCCAAATAGATCCATGGAAGCAAGGGGTGGCAGGGTAGATATGTGTTTTTCAAAACTGAAGGCCTGGGAGGCTGCTGGGGGGATTGTGGTTTTTCCAGGAATGGGATAGATTGAAATGGATTGTTTTCAAAAAGAAAGAAAGGAAAACATTCTCAAGCTCCCCCATGCCAACCAAACACGCAAAGCAGTGAAGGAAGGATGACTCTCCTGCCACCCGGAGAAGGTGGTTCCCTCCCCGGGGGCAGACAGTGCCTGGGCCCCACCTCCCCAGCCCCTCCCCACTCAGCAGCAAACCATCTGGGCAACACCTCAGACCCACTCTTGGAGACTGTTTACTTGCTGCATCTGTGAGGTTGAGACTGGAGCCACATGGAAGGCACATGCAGGAAATGTGCTGTAATAATCTTATGTTTATGATTCCCAGAGTAGGATGGCAGAGTCGGGGATGGGATTGATCAGGTTCCAAATCTATTTCCTGGAGTCAAATTTAAAAGAGATATGTTAAGGGAAAAATCTCTAACAATGTGGGTACGTTGCAACAAGTTACAAGTTGATTTCTACTGGTGTCTGTACAGATTTTTTTAATCTGTTGCTTTCTTCCCACATGTACTAGCCCATCCATGCCAAAGCTTACAGAGCTCTGAAAACTGCCTACTGTCATATATTCTTATCAAATTCAGAAAATCTGATTTTCTAAGAATTCACTTATAGGACAGCAGTACTATTTTGCCATAATGCCTTTGTCATTTTTTAAATTATTATTATTGTTGTTCTTATTCAGACTTTTTAAGTGTTACAATTTTCAAATTTTGTCCATTTTCAGTGATGTTAAATCCATCCAATCATAGTCTGGTTACAAATTTCTCCCTGAACAAACAAAGCATACAATGGGTCTGTTCCCTTGGCACACCCATGCAAGAAGACACTTTTAAGACCTGAAGAGGCTCTCAAAACCTCCTGTCTGAGCTGGCCACTCCCAGAGCTGCCTCTGAGTCACCATTCCCCATTGTCTCTCTCAATTAGAAGTGGATGTTTTACAGTTCTTGCTGGGAAGTAGATTTTCTGAACTCCTTAGCATGGCATTTAAATGCCGGTTATATGCCTCAGGTAGGAAAACTGTGAGGCAATGAAGAAAAAAACAGGTGAGCTGAAAAAACGAAGTGTAAAGATGACTCATAGCAACTATTACTGTCAGCAGAGCACTTTACAGTTTGCAAAATAATTCCACATGTGATATCTCATTTAACTTCACCATCACTCCGTGAGTCAGGGATTTAACTTTCTTTTTACAATGAGAAAACCGAGGCTGGGTTTGCTGACACATCTCACCTAATGTCACCCATGGTGGAGCCAGGAATTGGAGTCACTCTTCAGATAAGAAACCCAGTCCTGCTCTGTCCAACTGCCAGCCGCAAACTATCCCAGACAGCAGAGATGTTTTCATGTAGCCTTACTCAATCAAACCTCGAGTATGTAAGACATGGTTAGTTGAAAACAAACACAGCTCTTTTTCATCTAGCATATCCCTCAGTCTTGGCCCTCACTGCCTTTTTAACTTTTATTTATTTATGGCTGTGCTGAGTCGTTGTTCTGCATGCCGGCTTTTCTCTAGCTGCAGCGAGCAGGGGCTACTTTCAGTTGCAGTGTTGGGGCTTCTCATTACAGCTGGCTTCCCTCACGGTGGAGCGTGGGCTCTAGGGCACAAGCTCAGTAGCTGCGGTGTACCGGCTTAGCTGCTCCGCAGCAGGTGGGATCTCGTGGGCCAGCGATCAAACTCGTGTCTTCTGGATTGGCAGGCAGATTCTTTACCACTGAGCCACCAGAGAAGCCCCCATCATTGCCTTTTTGGTTTTTTTTTTTGGCAACAAATTCCATAGACATTATTTTTAATTGGAGGAAAATTGCTTTACAATGATGTTGGTTGGTTTCTGCCATGCAACAACTCAAATCAGCCATAATTATACATATATCCCCTCCCTCTGAAGCCTCCCTCCCCTCCCCACACCCCATCCCCCAGAGGTCATCACAGAGCACCAGGCCGAGCTCCCTATGTTACACAGCAACTTCTCACCAGCTATCTGTTAATATTTCACACATGATAGTGTATATATGTTGATGTTACTTTCTCCAGTCATCCCTTTTGGTGGTGCTTAAGTAAAACAATTCCCGTGTTCATCCAAAATGAATACAATGAGAGGAAAAGAGTAAAAATTTAACCAAGCATTTATTGAGAGTCTCTTTGTAAGAAAAAACTTGATGCTTACTCCCAAGAAATGTATCATGCCTAGGCAGAAAAGTTATAGACCTCTGAGGATTAGATATCAACATAGGGTACCAAAACAAGAGCTGTCAGCATTGTCAAGGCATGAGCTGCATCCTGGTCTGGGACAGAACCACAGAGATTTTGTGAGGAAGGAACACAAGCCAGGCCTGGGCATGGAGTCCTCAAATTCTCTAAAGACAAGTGACCAGGAGCTCCTGTTAAACATACAAATTCCTCAACTTCAATTCTGAACTGGGATTTTCCAGGGAGAGGCCTGGTAAACCGAGTATTTAACCTGAGCCCCAGGTGATCCCTACTGTAGGGAAGACTGGGAGCAGTGGGAAGCCTGAGTCAGCGCCAGAGGCTGAGACCCTGGCAGAGCATTTCTGTGTGCTGTGAGAGGGAAGGAAAGGGCAGAGGCTGTGGCAGAAGGGACTGAGGGAACTGACGCTTATAAATTAAGACAGATACCAAAGGAAGACTTAATCCCAAAATACAGGCAGGGACTGCAAGTAGTCAGCAGGCTGCAGGGCAGATGACAGACAGGAAGGCTGCAGGAGAGAAAGGAATCCTGGCTCACATCTGCCCACTCCTGAGGTGGGAGGAGATGCACACAGCGGGCGGGCAGCTGCAGGGGCATCACTTACTGGAGAAGTGCCCACTTCTGCCTGCAAGCCTGTCCTGGGGACCACGGCCCATCCCTGTCCTCCTGGTTTCAGGTGAGGGTCACATTGGGCAGCAAAGTGACCTAAGTTCCTAAATAGGCACACGTTTTGCTCACTACTTGAATTCCTTTTTCTTTTTCATCCAGCTGCATTTATAACCGAGCCCTAGGATACCTCAGGGTATTTTATCCCAAAGTAAGCCTCTAGCAGCCATGGTGAAGGTGGAAAGGTTCTTGATCTAGGGGAAATCTGGGTTCAAACTCCATTTTCACAAGGATCTCCAGGTACAGAACCATGTCTGTGGTCCTTAATTTAAATGATAATAATGCCTAATACTATACAGTGGGGCTTCCCAGGTGGTGCTAGTGGTAAAGAACCCACCTGCCAATGCAGGAGATGTAAGAGACGCAGATTCCATCACAGGGTCCAGAAGATTCCCTGGAGGAGGGCAGGCAACACTCTCCCATATTCTTACCTGGGAAATCCCATGGAGAGAGGAACCTAGAGGGCTAGAGTCCACAGGGTCACAAAGGGTCAGACACAACTGAAGCAACTTAGCACGCACACACATGCACATATATAGCACTCCCTACATGCCCAATATTATCCTGTATATTTTTATATGTCTTAATCCATTTAATTCTCACAACAACCAGGCAAGGAAGGATCTGTTATTGTCTCAGCTTTACATATGAGAAAACGGAAGCACAGAGGTTAAACCACTTGCCTAAACAAGTAAATAAAAGAGGCAAGATTTGAACCCTGGCAATCTGCTGATCCCTTAACCACTATTCCTTCTCTCTAAGAAGGATGGTGTCTGGTAACACAAAAAGAACAGGTGTGTGTGTGTGTGTGTGTGTGTGTGTGTGTGCGCGCGCGCGCACGTGTGCATGCACACGTGCATGTGTGAATCATGTGTTTGGGGAAGAGGTAATTGACTTCAATGAAGTGAGAGATTTCTTGGTGAATGGTACCACATGGATTCTAAGACAGAAGATGATTTTAGGCTACAGTGAGATAGGAAGTCAGGAAGCAGGACTGATTCCACATACCTGACAGAGAAAGGCCAGAGGAGAGAAGAAGATCCATATGGAGACTGGGGAAGAAACCAATTAGGAGTGGAAATGCTTAGCACCCAGTGGGTTCATTTATCCAATTCTGCATTCATTCTGCATTCATCCAAATTGGTAAGTACCTGGTATATGCCAGGCCCCATTACAGACACAGGAGACACTGTAGTGAGTAAACAAACACCCTCCCTGCCTTCGTGGAGCCCAGAGTCTAGTCAGGGCTTCCCTGGTGGCTCAGATGGTAAAGAAAATGCCTGCAACGCAGGAGACCCAGGTTCGATCCCTGGGTTGGAAAGATCCCCTGGAGAAGGAAATGGCTACCCACTCCAGTGTTCTTCCCTGGAGAATCCCATTGACAGAGGAGCCTGGTGGGCTACAGTCCATGAGTTCTCAAAGAGTCAGACACAGTTGAACGACCAACACACACACAGGGTTTAGTATGCAAGATGGACAGAAAAGAAAACCGACAGATGAATAAAACAATTAGAAAAGTGATGAGTTCTATGAAGGGAAAACCTGGTGGGTGAAGACTGGGCGGCTATTTTAGCTAGGGTGATAGGAAGGCCAGTTTGAGGAGGGATCACCTCAGTTGAGTCCCGAAAGAGCTGGGTGTGTGCCAGAAAGGGGCAGGCCAATGTAATTAGAGAAAAGGGGATGAGGAAGAGGAGACAGAGGTGAATGCAGGAGATGGGCAGCACTCTCGAGGCCACAAGGAGGAGGGGAGTGCTGTGCAGTGGAGGGAACATTATTAGACTCTAAGAAGGGAAAAGACACTATCCGAAGTATATTTTAGGACAAAACCTCTGGCTGACTGAGAATAGCTTGCAGGGATCCTATTGGGAGAGCAGTGCTGTCATCCAGGCAGGAGTGGGTGGTGGCTTGACAGGTGGTGGCCATGGGGAGAAGGAGTGTGATTTGAAATGTATTTTAGAGGCAGAATCAACAGGTGCTCACAACTTTGTTCTTACTACCATTGACGCAGCAGGATTTAGACCTTCATCAGATAAAGAATGAAAAGGGCAAGAAGTATCAAGCATTTCTACAGCAGGTACTGACTGGTGGGAAGGACAGAGAGACACAAAGAGATGCTCTGTCTTGGAATCAGCAGTCCCCAAGCTGCTCTCTAGGTACAGGTGACTCTGAAAGGTGAATGTGAGAGCCAGATACTCTCAAGCGCTTTTGAACACATCTGATTCTTTTTTAATTGGAGTACAGTTGGTTTACAACATTGTGTTACTGTCTGCTAGACAGCAAACTGAATCTAGGGCAGTGACCCAAACAGGAGCAATAGATGTTCTGTGGAGAGCCCAGCACAATCCGCATCCTTGATGCCCACAGTTAGACAGGCACCATGGGGACTGAGCGTATACTGAGGGTGTCCTGGGATGAGACACCATGTCCAGACTCGCAGAGCTGGGGAGAGGAGATGGCCAAAGAACAACACAGCTGTCTGAGAGCAGATACACAGAATACAAGTACACAGGGGCTCAGAGGAGTCGGGGGAACATCAATAGCAGGGGCATCTTAGTGTCCATGCTGACGGACTAATAGCCAGGGGCAGGGGCTGCTGGAAGTGAAGTAAAACTGCTGACAGACTTCAGATTCTTAGTACTGTTTCATTTTTAACTGGTTTTTCCTTTTAAACAAAACCAGTAGCATCCTAGTAAATAATTCTTCTGCTAGCTTCCTAATCTTACTCCTTCATTCATTTACTTAGTACAAGGTTATTGACACAATATCCTACGCCAGGGCTTCTCAAAGATGAGCTCATGAATCACCCCAGTATCTGGTTAAAATGCAGGTTCTGGTTCAAATGGCCTGCAGTGCAGCCTGAGATTCTGCATTTCTTTATTAGTTTTTCAGTGATGGCATCACCAACTCGATGGACATATGTTTGAGTAAACTCCGGGAGTTTGTGATGGACAGGGAGGCCTGGTGTGCTGCTATTCATTGGGTCACAAAGAGTCAGACACGACTGAGCAACTGAACTGAACTGAACTGATGCTGTTGCTGGTCCTTGAATGATGCTTTGAGTCAGGAGGCTCTAACCCAATAACTCTTTGGTCCATTTCTCACTCCACTTCAACTTTAAAGTAAAATAAGATCATTCACTATTTATTAGAGCACCTACTACAGATAGGGCTTCCTGGGTAGCTCAGTGGTAAAGAATCCACCTCCCAATGCAGGAGACTTGGGTTCGATCCCTGGGTCAGGAAGATCCCCTGGAGAAGGAAATAGCAACCCGCTCCAGTATTATTGCCTGGGAAATCCCAAGGACAGAGGATCCTGGTGGGTTACAGTCCATGGGGTCACAAAAAAGTCTGATACAACTTAGCGATTAAACAACAAAACTACAGACAAGACAACAGGTGGAGGGTTGAGAGAGAGAAAAAAAATAAATGTGATACATTACCTTTAAGGAAATTACAGGCAGAGTGGAGAGGTGAGTACTAACACACAGGAATTATAATACACTGCCCCACTTAATCCTCACTACACTGTGAAAAAGGAATTCTCTCCATCTTACAGAGAAGGACAACCAAGCTAGGAAAATTAAGTCAATTTTTCAAGCTCACACAGCCACCAAAAAGTTGAATTTTGATCTAAATTTGGATCTCTCTGGACCCAAAGTTCAAGTTCTTTCCATCAAGCCATACTTGAACATAGATCAATGAATAAATACCCAAAACACTGGGCACTACACGATGTATGTGAGATGAGAAGCACAAACAGCTTGCTAGGGGAGTTCAGCAGGTGGGTGGCAAGTGATAGAAATGTGGGACTATAGTATACTGACTTAATTTGACTGGTTTCCCAGAAAACAGCAGCAAGCAGGACTTCACCTTGAAAAGGTATTTTTTAATGTTCCAGAAAAGAAACTAGTGTCCTTGTTTGTTCATAAATTCTCCTTTTATGGACCACAGTTCTCAAGTCCAGGAAATCACTGGCCCAACCAGACAGCAGTAGTTGGCATCTCATGGCTCCAGACACCAGCAGACATTTGTCTGCAAACACCCAGAATGAGGGCTGCCTCTTCCAGGAGCAGTCTTGTGTTACAGATCTTCCTCAGTCTGAACAGAGAGCAGAGCTCAGCCTGGAGAGCCGGGATGCGAGCATGCTTATTACCTGGCGTTATTTAGCTGCAATTGCACCCGTCACAGAGAGGTTTTCTTACACTGTCAACATCACTTTTCAGGGCCCCTGGCTCTGAGTTTTGCCCTCCCACTTACCCACACAGATGGCTCCCTCTCAGCTCCCGCCAGCTCCTGCCTGGACTGACCACTAACGAGGAGCCCCCGCGGCAGCATGTCTGGAACTTAAAATGACTGCACTTTCTCTGTCGCTGAGTCATTGTTATTGGGGTTGGACAGGCAGACCAAAACCCATGAAAGTGCGAGTCTCAGTGGCGAGGGCCACTCCCTACATCACCGCACTCGGCGCTCCACCTGAGCCCTGTGTTCCCAGATGGTGGCAAAATGTTCCTTTTCTTATTTGGAATAGAAAGGACAAAGAGAACCAAGACGTGCTTCATTAAATGTGTGTGTGCGCTCAGTTGCTCAGTTGTGTCCACTCTTTGCGACCCCATGGACTGTAGCCCGTCAGGCCCCTCTGTCCGTGGAATTTTTCCAGGCAAGAATACTGGAGTAGGTTGCCATTTCCTCCTCCAGAAGATCTTTCCGACCCAGGGATCAAACCCTTATCTCCTCTCCTGTGTCTCCTGCATTGCAGGCAGATTCTTTACCACTGTGCCACATGGGAAGCCCCCTATCATTAAATGAAGAAATACTAAAATATCTGGAAGCCTCCACCCACCTCTACCCCACCCTCCCCGGTACTTTATCCCTAGACCTACAAGAAGGCTTTAGTCACACTCTCTATTTGCTCATCTTTAATGTAGGCTTTCTACTTCCTGCATAGAATGCAGTAAACTGAAACATTAAGGACAGGATCCCTGTAAACACTCCCAGACAGGCATCACTTTCCAAATGCACAGAGCAGCTTCCTCTCGGGACCTGTCACTACTCCTGATCCCATTCACTTCTGGGGATAGAAACCACATCAGGTCACAGATGCCAAGGGTGGTTTGTGTGGGGTGTTCCCACATACCAGGTCACCCTCAGCCCCAAGGATGAGCCTCACAGAGCTATTTTGTTAGTCATGCACACCCCCAGGCACCAAAAGTATGTGTTGTCATAAGAGAGACCTGAAAACACCAGCATTTCTTTTGCCAAACATCATGGAGACAGTTTTTGGAATCACTGAAATTCCATTTTATTCCACCAACTGCTGACTATAGGTGCAGCATGCAATGTCCAAGGATGACACTTCGATACAAATTGAGCCCCTTCCATAAGGAAACAAGCTGGGTTTTACGGGTGATTTGTTTAAAAGCCACATCATAAATCAGCTGTCAGTTCTTCTTTCTTCCAGGCTTGGAAGGTTCACCTTTACACAATTCAGTGTAACTAATTCAAGTTGCATCTGAAACTTGACCTCCCAGCCTTGGAGTCTGCTGGAAACACATGTTCAATGACTTCCAGTCAAAGCAGCAAGAACTTAAATTGTTCCACATTTTTAATAAATGGGCCAGGAACCCATGGGATGATGCCTATTGACCTGGGTACTCAGCATATTGATCAAAGAAAGAGGATGAAGACAGGTTTGCAATGACCAGATTTGGGGGTGGGGGGCATTTACTAACACATGCATGTCAAGCCTGGACAACACCAATTCATGTTCTTAAGTACAACCAGAGTGGCTCGCTTTAATGAATGGCCCAGAAACATTACATTAATTGCCAGTAACAGCTGAGCTGGTTAGGGCGTGGGGCAGCAATAAGTAGAAGTGAAGACTGGCTGGAGAGAAAGCATAGAGAACCACCTGCCATGGAGAGAGGCGGGAGACAAAGCTCTATCAGAGCTGGGCTTCTGGGACTCCTTCCAGTTTCCTGGCTTCTGAGGCTAAAAAGAAATTTGATTGCTGGGGAAAAGTGGCTTTGGAGCTCACTGGGACAGGGCCTAGGAGCTGATGCTCTAAGTCAACCTTGATGAGAGACTCTGTTGGGGCGGGCACAGGGCAAACCACTGCAGATGTGAAGATAAGGAAGACAAGCCCCTCCTCAAGGAGTGAGCCTTCAGCAGCCAGAGACAACCGTGAAAGCAGAACTGATAGTTGAATAGGATGAACAACTACAATCAGACAGTGCTAGATGTACAATCAGGGACAAGATATACAGTCCAATTGTCCAGATGCTACAGTCTAACAGGGGAGACAGATATGAATGCAACGTGCTAGGGACTATGAGGAGGTGTCACGCAGGGCCCATGGGAGGGCCACCCAGACATGTATGCTCAGGAACATCTTCCCAGAGGGGAGAGGGTGTTCAATTACGACCCAGGATGAGCAGCGGTTCACTACACAGGGCTGGGGGGCAAGGAAGGGGCACAGAGGAAGGATATGCATTGCTGTTGCAGTGAGACTAAGACATGTGAAAGCCCAGAGGAGAGGAGGCACAGCACACTTGTGAAAATAAGAGGAACAGTCAAGCTGCGCATGAAATGCAGGGGAAAGAGGAGAGAAAGCTAGGCAGCAGGTGGGCCGCCATGCACGGCACACACAGGAGCTTAACAGAGGCGCGTAGGAGGGCTACGGTGCACAGAGCCGGAAGCAGTGACCTTTGCTGAGAATGGCTGGAGAAGGCTTTGTGGGGAAAAAAAAACCTCTTAAAGAATGAGCAGGCATTTACCAGAAGAAATGAGAAGATTGCTCCAGGCAAAGGAAGCCATGCTGCACCTTGAAAATTAACCCCATCCTCTCCCCCAATCCCAGGTGGGGCCCGAGATGAACAACACACCATGAACCAAATTCTGTTCTCTAGGTTCACATCAAGGGCAAGGATATGAAGCCCCAAGCTCCAGAAAAAGTGGAGGGAACTGGCAATAACTAATAGCCATTACATAGGCCAGGGTCTTTAAGCACTGATGAGGAGGGCTTACATTCCCAAAATCAGAAACATGGTTCAGCCGACTGGAAAAACTTCAGGGGAATCAGGGAGATGATCACCTCTTCAGGAAGGTTCCTATAAGAAGTTATTGTCCCATGAGTAATATAAAGATCCCCTCAAAACAAGGATCCCCAGAAATGATGCCAATTTACTCGGCAACACTTACAATGTGCCAGGCACTGGGCTAATGTTCCATAAGTACCACCACATTTAATGTTCTAATCAGCCCAACACAATGTAAGTATTGCTCTGACTTTACAGATGAAAAAGGGGCTTCCCAGGGGGCTCCAGTGGTAAAGAACCCACTTACCAATGCAGGATACATAAGAGACATGGATTCAACCCCTGGGCTGGGAAAATCCCCTGGTAGAGGGCATGGCTACCCACTCCAGTATTCTTGCCTGGAGAATCCCATGGACAGAGGAGCCTGGCAGGCTACAGTCCATGGGATCACAAAGAGCTGGACATGACTGAGGCGATTTAGCACACATGCCCAAATGAGAAAACTGAAGTTAAATATCCTGCCTGTTGGTAAATGGCAGCTGGTGATAGGACTAGAACCCTCTGGGTCACACTTTACACCACTCCAGCCCGCTGCTCCCCATAGACAGCTCACAGCATCAGCAAGCCACCTCTCCACGACACCACCAAAGGACATAACACGGAGACCAGCAGGGGAAAGATTAGTTCACTAATGTGCATGTACAAAAGACACTGCTGTGAGTTTAGCTGAAGTTAGTCTTTTTACCTCCTCAGGCAACAACGGGCAGCTAACCCTCCTCTAATTACTAAATATACAGCTACATCTTTCACAAGGCATCAGGGTTGTCTCACATATGAGACCCCTTCACTCACCTATTCATGTGTGATCCCCAATATGCCCATTTTACAGGTGGGAAATCAGTCAAGATTCAGAGATGTTGAGTACCCTTTCCAAGGTTTCACTGCTATTAAAATGCTCAAGCCAAGGCTCAAACCAGACTCTATGTGATTTCATGAACAAAGTCTTTCCATAACACCCACCATGTCACCACAGAGCAGAAGGGAACAGTGGTGTTCCCAGTAGGGGATGTCTTGTCGTAGCCAAGGAAAGAAAACTAAGGACCTACGATCCAAGAGCTCTCACAATGAGAAAAGTGTACTTTACAGGGACACTGACATATCTATGCTGCCAACACAGGTTCTTCTGCAAAAGAAAAAAGGAAAATACAAAGACAGTTATCAGTGCCAAAAGAGAGAGATAAAGAATATCTACAGATGGATACAATTCTTGCTCTTCCAGCCACTTTCCACTCTCAGATGCCATGGTCAAAGAGGAACTCTTATGCAGAGGATTCTTTATAATATGACAACATACATAAAGTGCAGGGGAGGACAGGCCCCAAGGGGCCTGGGGTCAACTCACAACACAGGTGGCTTGGGGAGGGGAGGTCTGCAGATGGAAGAGCCCATTGTTGTAGACTGAGGAGAACTTCATTATATTTCATGGCTAAATGGCTCAAGTTGCCTGATTGTGTTGGGAGTGCTGAAAGGTGACATCAGAGAAAAGCGTTGGACAGAAAGGCAACCTGAGTTCAAGCCCTGGTCCTGCTGCCTTTTTAGGAAAGTCACAGAAGCTCCTCTGCTCATATTGTCTGTAACATTGAAGAAATTGGACCAGGTGACCTCTGAGATCCTTCCAGTGTAAAAGCAAGTGATCATGACTCTAGTGTCCTTCTCTTCACATTCTTGATGGGGCCACAGAAATGTAGCCCACGTGAAACAGCAGTCCACCAAATCAGGACCATGAGAAGGCTAAAGGGGATGGAGCCTAAAGATAAATTCTGTCCACACCACAGCCTTGCTCAGGACTATCCTGCAGTGTGCTCACAAGCTCTAATCTCAGACCCACATGTCACTGAAATTGCCACTCTTATTATTTCTGCACCCACAAGTTTTCACATACATTTGTTCCTTCCTTCATCTGCCTCCCCGACTGTGCCTCCTGGGCCAATAGTGGTCAGACACTTGGAGAAGCCAAGAGATGAATAGTTCCCAATCTCAAAATGAAGATGCCCCCAAATAAGGCAGAGAAGTCGCCCCAGGTCTGAGACAATCTTTGTAGCCATGGACAGTGGCAGGGTCTGGGTGAACCAGGACTGTCTCTTATAAGCTGTGTGATCTAAGGAAAATCACCACTCTGAGGCTAAGTTTCCTGACATGTAAAATAATGATGATAATACAATTTTATGACAAAAAGCCTACCTCAGAGAGTCACTGTGATTATCAGATTACACACAAAAGTCTAAGGCTTCATAAATAAGCAGTTGCCATACTCAGGACGCATCCATGGGCAGTGATGAACAGTCGAGGAGCAAGGCTGGGGCAGCTCAGTACACACTCAAGAAACCCTTTGCCTACAAAATAGTCCCAAACTGCAACATGCTTGGGGAGAGAATGAAGAGTCACTCCCTTAAGGTGGCGGCAAGTGTGAAGTAGGAACATGGGAGAGGAACAAGCCACTTGAGCCACACTTGGGAACCCACTGGTCACCACCCAGAAGCATGAGCTCCCTGAGGCAGTGGAGACGGGAGTTTGAAGAGATGCCTCTCTCCTGACTGAACCAACTTCCAAAGGAAGTGAGTGAGGACAGTCCCAAAGAGGAGAGTTGCCTGGGGAAGGGGTCATTTCATGCGCCACTGCTGGATCCCCAGCACCCCTGCATGGAGCCAGCACAATGAGGACACTGATTAGATGTTTGTTAACTGATGCATGATTAGAAATGGAGAGGCTGATGAAACAGACATCCCAGTGGGTAAACTAAGCAGGGGGCTGAGGATCTAACGTGGTTGGGTTGGCCTCCAGACAAGGGATGTCCCAGAGGCTGGGGGTGACCTGGAGAAGTAAGAATAGCAGTTGCAAAAACCAGACCCGAGAGCGGGTCAGTCTGTGAGTCACCTGTCCTTCAAACCCAGGACCTGTCTGAGGAGGGAGCCGAGGAATGTAAGACCATGAGTCAGCGGGTTATCCGTGCTGCTACCTTCTGAGTCATCACTGGGCCCCCTGTGGGCCTGCCTCATGCGTGAAGGGGCGTGGGGGTGTGTGCATGGCCATGTGTTTATATCTATGCCCACACACTCAGCAGACACCACCAGCTAAGATGAGTCAAGATTTCTCTCACGTTTCATTTAAGCTATGTCGCTGGGCTGATATGACTCACTGCTTACTCGTCCTCTCCCAGGAGAAATGCCTTCCAAGAGAGGTGAAGCTCGGCATGCCTCAGGGTGTGTCAGGGGCCATGAGATCTGCTTACCATCAGGTTCTCTCTGTCTTCAGGAGCCATGTGTTTCCAGGCTCCCTGTGAGTGCCCCACTGAGGTCAGACCCTATGCCGAAGCCTGAGCACTGATCCTTACGGCAGACCCCACCAGGAACTTCCCCTCTCCTCCAAAAGCTCCCCCATCATCTGTTTTCTCCTGCTGCCACCTGCTTTAGCATCAGCTCCCACGGGGATAATTACAGAAAAGGCAGCTCCCCACCCCTGCCTGTTGTAATTTATTATTAGAAAAATCTTGAAAGCTCCTAAGCCTTTCCAATTCCCCTCCCCCACCCTTCCAGAAGAATTTCTAGTAATCATTCTTCTCGCCACTAAAATCATGCCTGATATTACTACCAGATTAGTCTTCCTCAGAGGCACCTCATTGCTCAAAAACTCCCATCTCACACTGAATTCAGTAAAAATGTCTTTCCCCTAACCCTGTCTAGTTCATTGCCAGCCACATACAGGGTGAGAGGCAGACAGCTTCCTGGCAGCCATATCTGTACCATGTGGCCCTGGTCATAGATGAGTGTCCAGCAGTGAGCCCTGACCTAACCTGGGCCAGTCTGAATCTCATCCTGAGAAACTCTGAACAGAGGCTCAAAAAGTTCAGTCTCAGCCTAGGCTAACGGCTTAAATAAGCTGTAAAGACTCAAGAGAGGTGGAAAGTATGTTAGTTGCTCAGTCGTGTCTGACTCTTCGGGACCCTATGGACTGTAGCCCACCAGGCCCCTCTGTCCATGAGATTCTCCAGGCAAGAATACTGGATTGCCATGCCCTCCTCCAGGGGATCTTCCCAACCCAAGGATCGAAGCTAGGTCTCCTACACTGCAGGCACATTCTTTACTGTCTGAGCCACAGTAAAGACTGATAGATGTGGCGCATTTTTCCCACATGACCAGGAAAACTTAGAAAGCAGGACCACAGTGAGGGCAGGGTGAGGCTGAGATGCAGAGCTGCAGAGGTGGGAGGAAAATGCATTGCCCAGGCCTCTTACAGTTCCCAGGTCCCAGGGTCCAGTGCCACCCAAAATGTATTTACTTTCTCCAATTTTAATTGTATAAACATGAAAGGTGTTAGAGGAAATAGTTAAATGTCCACTTACAATGGAAAATTTAATTATAAGAGTATTTAAAACACATCATATATAAAAGAACATAATATTTTAGAATTTTTTTCCCATATTCGCAGAAAGGAAGAGAAGAAAGAACCCAAGAAGGAAGAAAACAAAAGAAAGGAAAGAAAAGAAGGCAACTTAAGCAGCAGAAATGTTATGTTTTTCATTCTCTTGATAGGTGATTATTATCATGATCTAAATACAGTCTTCAAAGGGCTTATTTACAATTACATCCATCACTTGCAAGTGGGAAACCCTATTTCCAGGAAGATTCATTTAATCTATATTAAATTTATCTGCCTTTTTACCCCATAGTTTCTATCTAAAGAACTCAAAAGCATCTCAAAAGAGCATTAATTAAGATTGTTTTAGGCTGGGCCTTTACCAAGCACTACCCTATTATTCAAAACAAAGTAATGGAGAGAGTTCCCTATAATATGAAAGCTTTGGTGTGGCCTCAAGTACAAGGCTGCGCCCATGGAATCATTTGGCCAAATACTCACTTAAATTCACTCACGTACATTACTTTATCTTATTGAAACTTTACAAGCATCATTTGATCTTTATTCTATAGATAGGGTGACTAAGGTACTCAGAGGATAAGTAAGACCACACAGTTCACAGCACATCTAGTTTTAGAAGTCAAGGTGCTCTGACTCGTTCTATGCTAGCTGAAGGGATGGGCTCTGTATCTAAGTGTGGGGAGGGGCCTTCTCACAACTCTGAATCACGCCACTTAGGCAATCACGTACTAACTTGAGCGAGTCGTCTTGAGCACATCCACCTCACACGAAGAAGAAAGAAGTTCACTTTAGTAAAGCTGATAAGCTGCCTCTAAAGAAATACAAACTATTCAACAAACTCAATCAAATTTTACTGAGCACCTACTAGGGGGCCAAATGTTCTACTTCATTTTATCATCAGAATTTTCAATGAACCATACATGAAGAACAAGCTTGAAATATTAGAGAGTCTGGAAACCTGGGCCTTAGGAAGGAGCCAGGGTAGCACATAGTGGAGAATGAGGACAGTATACATCTTTCCACCATGACTCCTCATAGGAAAGGCAGGAATCAATAGCTATATTAAGTGACTAATTAGATTTAACTCTATCTGGGAAACTTAATGGTGGCTCATAATTTTTTCTTTAATCCAAACTTACATATTTTTAAAAAGGATTCATTGTCTCAGAGTATAAGTGACCCCCAAACTATTTTACTACATAGACAAATAAGTTCCCAGCCAAGGCAATAGGATTTATGAAAGAATCGATGATCTGTCTCTTCTTCTGTCTCAGGTTTTGGTTCCCAGATGTGCAATCCTAGAAGGAAAGGGAAGTGGGGGTCGAAAGAGAAGAGAAAGAGGGAATAATGGACATTCTCTGAGAAGTGCTTTTGTAAGAACAGTAAAAATAGCTAGCATTATTGAGCATTCACTGCAGGCTAGTCACTGAGCTGGTGCTTTACAAAAGTTATCTCATGGAATCCTCACACACAGCCTAAGAGGTATCCTCAAACTTGCACAGACGAGGAAGATGAGGTCCAAGGTCACTCAGCTAGTAAGTGGCAGAGTCACTAAGTTCAGAGCTTGGGCCCTTCATCCCCCATTACACTGATTCATATGACCCATCTGGATGCTGGTTCTCAGCTGAGCTCTGACCAAATTACACGGCCCGTGTCCATTAGCCCATCTAAGATCCTGGCCAGGCGCTGGGGAGGTAATGAGAGTAAAGCACATCACCACCCCAACCTACAGGCCCAGGGGCTGAGACCCAAGCAACATTCCTGCCAGCCTCTTGTCAAGCACCTTCTGGAGGTCAGGCGCCCGGCTTGGAAGTCTCCTCTGACCAGGATCCTGCAATCCTGTGCTCTCAGGAAGGTCCCAAAAGGAAAAGGGGCTACCAACCAGGTGATGACTCCAAAAGCCCTGACCTCAATGTGAATGTGTTCCATCACTCCTGAGAGGTCAGAAACCAAAGAGACCGGGTCCCTCATCCTCCGGTTTCTTAGGGGCCCCCAAACGTCCCCAGGAGAAAGGAACAACACAGCACTGAAGCATCTTGTTTTGATTGCACTGAAAATATCCACTGTCACAGCCCAGACCCTACGAAGACTAAAAGGAGCATTCTCCACTCTGCCGGCAGAACACAGAGTGCCGTGCGGAGCCCACTCACTGCACTCGAGGGTATGACAGCCAAGAATGCTTTCATAGTTGTGCGCTGCGCCTGATTCTGTCTGGAATGCACAGACTTCATCCCTTTGATCTTTAATATGGCTGCTTGGAGGGCCAGGATCCCTGCATTTGTAGCTAGTTCTGTCTTCATCCTCCACCAATTCTGCCTCCATCCCAAGTTCTTGGACACAATTTGGCAACTCTGCATTCAGAAATCTCTCTTCCTTCCCTCTCAACTCCAGACCCCGAACATCCTGCCTCCTTGTCAGCAGGCAGGCCTCACCACCTACGACCTTCCTCAGTCATGTCGGGGTGAAGGGAGACAGGCTCCTCCTCCTCTCAGGACTGCCTCCACGATGTTTCCTACCCCCAGATATGAGAACCAAACATCTAGATGCTTAAAAACAAGCATCTGTTTAATTGGCTGGGGGTTATTGGTTTGTTTTTTTACTTTTCACCCAGATGTTGGTATCGTGTAGACCCTCCCTGGAAGTCCTGCAGCCATGGCTGGAAGTTGTGTTTTCTATTACGATTTGGAATTAGTCACAATAACTAGAAGAAGTAAGATGTTGTTTGCCTTTTCCAGTACTACACCCAAGAGCAAGACCTGGGGGCTTAATCTGCTCAAAGAGATTTAGTTGTGGACACATAAGTCTCTATTTAAAGGGGAGAAGAAGAGGGGAAAAGATAGATGAATATAAGATTCTAGAGTCTGCTAATGGGGGATGGATACTGGCCCCAGAGATACCAGGTCCTAATATCTGGGACCTATAATATTAGCTTATTTGGAAAAAGTGTCTTTGCAGATGTGAATAAGTTAAGGATCTGAAGATGGAGGTGTCATCTGGATTGCCCAGGTGGGCCCCAAATGCCATCATACATCATCATCCTTATGACAGGGAAGTAGAGGGAGGTTTGACACATAAAAAAGAGGAACGGGCCACATGATGATGGAAACAGATTGGAAGGATGGAGACACAAGCCAAGGAATGCCAGTAGCCTCCAGAAGCTGAAGAGGGAAGAAGCCTTTGGTGGGAGTATGGCTGACTTGGTTTTGGACTTCAGGCTTCCAGAATTATAACAGAATAAATTTCTGTTATTTTATTCCACCAACTTTGTGCTGGTTTGTTACAGCAATCACAGGAAATGAATACATGGTATTTATAAGAACCACTACAGACAAACCTAGAGATGGAGGTAAAGAACGGATGAGTAGGACTAATAGACTGTAAGATCTCCTACACATGAGAGGTTTCATTGATGACTGATGTTCATATCCAGCCAGTGTCCATTCAGATTAAAGACCTATTGCTAAGCAGAAGAAGAATGTCTCCAACGGTAGCATTAGGTAGGGGTAGGGGCTCTTAATTGGGGTCCTGCCACTGGGTCGAGGGGTACTCAGGACCTGATCTGGCTCAGCAAGCCCTCCTCCCTGTGAGTTCCTAAGAGATGGGAGAACAAGGAAAAATAACTAGTATAAAACCAACATACCTCTCCAACCATCTAACTGGGTTTGAGCCTAAAAGTCCACTGCAGAGCTTCCTAGTTAGCTGGGCTGATACATGTGACCGAGTCTAATGGCTGAAGGGTCTTACTACTGTCTGGTTAACTGTAGAAGATCAAAGAGATGAGTCCTCACAAACCTGTGTGGGCTGGCAAACTTTCAGTTCATTGTCCCTCAAGTCCCACCCACTAGTAAATATGGCTTCATGTCTTAGATTGTGACTAATCTAATTAATAACTCATCCTCTCTGTTGCAGAAAAAAGGGAAGTAGGAATAGGACTAAGCTCATCCCTGTCTTACAAATAGGAGTATTTTGGGAACCACAACCTCCCCAGGACTGTTGACTGAAATCTCCATTTTGGGAAATGGATGATGAGAATGAATCACACCTTCTGCCTATTCCAGCTCCTTTTTCTCATCTCCACCAAAAGGAAGTGATATTGAGCCAACTTTCCCTGGGTGTCTACCTTATGTCATGGACTGTTGCAAGCACAGAGGATACAGCATTAACAGAACAGATGCCCCTGCATCAATGAAGGACCATAAATTCCCTCCTAGGCCTAGCTAAGCCTTCAAATTCTGAAACACAGTCCGCCCCAAGCTTAGTGTCCCCAGTCACACTATCCACCCAGTGCCATGCTGGTCTGAAAACCCAAGAACTACAATTATTAAAAGAACTGTCTTAAGAATAAAAAAATTTTTTAAAGATATGAGAATCAGATAAAATTAACATAAATGAAGAGCATGAAACATTATAAAAATGCAAGACATTTTTAATTGTGAACTATAACCAGTTAGCTCAGAGGATCAGAAAATTGTACTGCTAAGGTCAATACTTTTCAATCTCATTAACTGCATTATTTTCATGTCACATCCTGGACTTAAACCCTGAACAATTGATTAAAACCAGTACAAATCAGCTGACGCTCATCTACAACTTTTTAGAATCAGTCAATAGTATTAGTTTTCTTTACAGAGAATAGCATGTTATTTTTGAAACATGAAGAAAGAACACAAAGGAGACACTTTGAAAGGCCCAGGAAATTTCAAGTCCATGAGTAAGCAAGCCACATGTCTAGAAGTGAAGGAGATGGAGGAAGAGGAGAAGGAGGAAGAGGAAAGAGAGGGGAAGGAGAGGGAGGAAGGAGAGGAAGGAGGAACAGGAAGAGGAAAAAGGAAGAGGAGGAGTCAAACATTTCTAAATATGCAACTGTTCACTATGATGTAGAAATAGGAGTGCTATGAGGGACATTAAAGGAGACTTTTCTCTTTATTTGATAACAATATCCATGCATGCGTGCTCAGTTGCTCAGTTATGTCTGACTCTTTGCAACCCCACAGACTGTAGCCATGAGCAAACACTAAAAGTGAACCTAATGGAAACCAAAACAATTGTTCCAAAATGATGAAATCTGGGAATTAAGTCTAATTGTTTAATGCTAGTAAAAACAAGTTCACTTTGACTAATTCCATGGGAAGTGGCACTAAGCTTTCCTGTCCAGGATCTGTGGTTACCTGGGTGGCACACATCCAGAACCAAACATCTTTGTTCTCCTATTGCTTCAGTCCCAGCTCATCACTGACACTAGAAATTTCCCACTCAACCACAACACATTAGGAAGGACAACCATTGTTTGGGTCAAAATGAGTGGAAAGCACACCACAGTGGGAGAAACAATAATAGAGAGAAAAAGATGAAAGAAGAGGAAGTGACATAGATAAAAACAGAGCAGGAACATGTAATTTGAAGAAGTGGGAACCCACCACTTTAGAGGTTTGGTTGAACTGAATGAACTGAAGACAAAGGCCAGTAAAATGTTCCCATCACCCTTGACTTCAGCTGGGTTAATTATGTCTTTATAGAACAGCCTGTTCCAAAGTTCACGTTGGTATTTCACAGTCATTCACTCCTTCACTCAGTCATTCATTCAATAATGACTTACGGAATATGCAGGGCCCTGAGATTAGTTCTAAGGAGACAGAGACGTGAGCACAAACTTGGAGGCAGAATTCTATAGAGACATGACACATAAATATAAATGTACAAATACCAATGTGACCTTTACCTGGAAGAGCAGAGCTTAATGGGGGGCATTTTTTAAAATAAACTTTATATTTTATAATATTTTTCAATTTACAGAAAAACTGTGAATAGAAAACAGAGTCCCACATCCAAGTTTCCCATTTTGAACATCTTAACGTTTGTATGGTACATTTGTCACAATTAATGAATTAATATTGCTTAATTATTACTAACAAAAGCCTTCGTTTTTGAAGGCTTCATTTGAGATTGCCTTAGTTTTTAACTTAATGTCTTTTATCTCTTTCAGGATCCCTCGAGGATACCACAGTACATTTAGTCATCATGTCTCCTTAGGTTCCTTTTGACTGTGACAGGAGACAACAATCATTTTTAAAGCAACTTTATTTTTTTTTTTTACACTTGCTCCCAACAGGCTTAGTGAACTGGTCATTTCTATGACTCTAGATGAAATCTAAAACTGGTCTTAAAACTTTTTCAGTCTCTCTTAGCTAATATGTTCTATCCAAATACAAAATAAATAATTAGTCAAAATGGTGGAGTGGGGAGAGTCAGTACAGTAATAAACAGAGAAGTGAACAGAGGAGCTTGAGGACCCAGGAAAGCAGAGTATCCCAGAAGTCAAAAAGGAGAGAATCCTAAGGAAGAAGGGCAATCAGATGCTGCAGAGTCCCTGGAGAGGAGAAAAAGAGGACTTGACAATCAGATTGCAGCCCAAGGTGCGATCTGGCTGCTCACCACTCAAAAGTCAATAAAAGAGGCCAGGTTGGTAGAAAGGAAAATTTCCTTTATTTTGGATGGGGTGGGGGAAGCCAGACTCCTGTCCAAAGCCTCACACACCCTGCCCCACAGACAATCGGGGTGAGGGGGGGCAGTTTTTATACACAGAGGGAGGGAGCTACATGCAGAAACAGCACATTCAGCTCTGTAGGTCATCTTGAAATCGGTCATCGGTGCTCTGACCCGCATTGTCTTGATTAAGTAGAGTTAATTTCCAGTTCCAGGGTCGGTTTGCTCCCATTCCTTGAGCTTGTTTTTGGAATTATGGCAGCTTATATCATGGCTGTAGTCTGGCCATCATGTAGTTAACTTCTTCCACCTGGTGGGGGTTTCAGTATCTACAAGACAGTTCACATAAAATGGCTCAGAATACTATCTACAGTCTTAGAAAAGGAACTGGGGTCCTTGATTATGCTTAATGACTAAATTATTATTTAGTCTCCTTTGACTGTTTGCCTTTGTTTCTGCATTTTCTCAATTCTCTGGTTAAAATTACTCTTTGGCTAAAGTTTTTCTACCAACAAAAGGCAGGCTGAGGTCATTCGGGCAAGGACCATAGGGTCCTACTCCTTCTCAAATTCACTTGCAACCCTCAGGAGTAGAGAGTACTGAGTGGTGAGAGCGGAAGCCACAGTGGGATAGGTTAAAGAGCGAATATGTGGCTGGGAAACAAAGGCCACCAATTTAGACTGCTCTCTCGAGAAGCTGAGTGATAAATATAAGGAGGAAAATAAGTTGACACCTTAAATAGGTAGCAGCAAGTTTGAGAGAAAGCTTTGAGGTTGGGATACACAGTAGTCAGCTTCTAAAAGGTTGCCGATAATCCACTCTCTTGATATTCACACTCTTGTTTAATCCCCTCCCCTTGTGTTGATGGGTTGCCATTTCCTACTCCAGGGGATCTTCCCAATATTCCATAGAGAGAGAAGCCTGATGGGCTGCAATCCATGGGGTCACAAAGAGTCAGCCATGACTGAGCACACACATCCACACATACACACACGTGCACTTGTGCTGAGCTAGACAGATGACTTACTTCTGACAGACAGAAAACTACAGAAGTGATAACGGGATGGCATGTCTGAGATCAGGTTATAAGAGACCGTGATTCTGTCTCATACCTGTACTCTATTTTCCTCTGGCTTTCCTCAGTTTGCTCACTCAGATATTATGAGCTGCCATGTTATGAGCTCCCTACATGCCAAGTAACTAAGGGCAGCCTCCAGCCAACAGTCAGCAAGGAACTTGAACCAACAGCCTCTGAGGAACTGAGCGCTGCATGAATGCAACTGGAAGCAGCTCCTCCCCTGGCTAAGCCTGATGTGGACAGCAGCCCCAGCCAACACTTTGCAACCTGTGATACTCTGAAGCAGAGGACTTAGCTAAGCCATGTCCTGGCGCCTGACCTATAGAACACGATGTGGTGAGGAATGTTGTTTTAAGCCACCAAATTTGGGGATAATTCGTTACATGGCAAAAGGTAGCTAGCAGGCATCCCTTGTGGCTCATCAGTAAAGAAACAACGGCCTGCCAGTGCAGGAGACCTGGGTTCCATCCCTGGACTGGGATGATCCCCTGGAGAAGGGTATGGTTACCCACTCCAGTATTCTTGCCTGGAGGGCTACAGTCCATAGGATCACAAAGAGTCAGACACAATTTACAACAAAATGAAAAAAATAGGTAGCTAAGCAGGCATGATTCCTACCTATGTCTCATTTCAAATTTCTACACATGATTCTCGTTTCAAATTTTAACCTTAAGACAAAATGCAGATTCTAGGCATCAGACCCCAAGATCTTTATTTAGGCACTAGGGATAGAGCTGAAACTGCACAGCACTCTTTGGGAAAGATGGGCAAGGAACGGTTGCATTCAGTGAAATGGAAATACCAAGAGATGCAATTCAGAGATGTGCATCTTTATATCCCAGAAGAGGCTTTCCTGATGGCTCAGATGGTAAAGAATCCACCTACAATGCAGGAGACCTCAGTTCAACTCTTGGGTTGGGAAGATCCCCTGAAGAAGGGAATAGCTGCCCACTCCAGTATTCTTGCCTGGAGAATTCTGTGGACAAAGGAGTCTGGCAAGCTACAGCCCACGGAGTCACAAAGAGACACGACTGAGCGACTAACATTTTCACTTTCTTTTCATGGTCCCAGGGCAGGTAGATGGGGCCAGAATCCAAAAACCACAGGGAAGCCTTGAAGTTTTGACTCCATTCTCTGAATCAACAGGGAAGAACAAAAATATGGGGAAAGATACACAGAAATGTTGAGATAAGAAATGAAAGCCTAAATCATCTCTGCAGGAGGGACATGGAAGCTGAGGAAGTAGAACTATTGTTCAAGGTTTAAAGAGAAGAAAGAATTTGGAAGAAATAGACTCCTTGAGAAAGTTTTGGTGAGTCAGTAAGAATTTTTTTAAATAAAAGCAAAAAGATTGAGAGGGCCAGAGGATGACTAATGAGCACAATTTGGAGGAAAATGAAGGCACCCTCATTCCTCAGCCTCCCCACGCTCTAAGCCACTGGGAATGGGAGAAGGGAAACCTCTGTTGGAGAAAGTTGCAGGGACAGTATCCAGGGAAAAGGTAAGCTTCTGTTGTGATAAGGAGGCAGGAAGAAGGCTTCAGAGAAAGGTGGAGAGGGAAATTGTTCCCATCAGCAAGGGTTCTTACTGGGCTTTGTGGAGGACTCCCATAGAGGGAGCAGAGGTGTCCCAGGTGGCAGGGGCTGAGCTGGGGAGGAAGCAAGGATGGCAGACCTGTCCCTGGGGAAAGGAGGCAGTGCCCGAGGAGGAGGCCAGAGGTTGGGGACGGGCTGGCAATTCCTGAAAGTAATGAGAGGACAAGTAGATACCACTGAATTAGCCAGCTCCCAAAATCTAAGTTTAATATTGATCCATCATTAACATCAACATCCACGGCTCCTCTGAGAGCAGGCCCAAGATAAGAACTGACAGCACTAGCCTCCTACAGTGTTGTCTCTGAGAGTCCACTCCAGTAAGGTTCAGGCCTCAGGAAAACAGGCAGACATGGCCATATTCAAAAGGATTACAGTCCTATATGTAAACTTTAAAACTGTTGCATTCATCTCATACAGAAATTTGCTGGTGTTTGGTGTAGAGAAAAGAAAGATCCCTGGACTGAGAGTTGGGAGACCTGGGTCCTTGTCCTAGCTTCACCCCAACAAGCTATGTGACCTTAAAAAGTCTTTAACCTTCCTGACCCCATTTGTAAAGTGAGGGGACCGAGCCAAATATTCCCTCAAGTCCCTTCCAGCTCCAACATTCTAAGAGCCTGAAAGCACGCAACTCAGATCTCTAAACCAGGTTTAGAGATCATGTGGTTTAGTTCTTAGCTTCAGGGAAAAAAAAGAAGGAAACAATTCCAACCCTTATCTGTAACCTTCTGCAGACTTCTTATTCATTGATAGAATTCTCTGTGGGAAATGTTTTGAAATAGTGGAGATGCCATGAAGTGAAATTCTGTGGATTAATCTGCAATAAAAGCTGAAAATTTTCAGACTGATTTTTCCCAAATGTATGAGAAATCTTTATTCAATTGGATGTGCGGCAGATTATTTTCCAAAGCATCCTATTCACATTATTAAGGCAGGGTTTGGTAGGAAAAAGCACTTGTGCCCAGATATCTTACCACTTACTCATAAAGTTAAGGAAGATGCACTGACAGCAATGGGTGAATCATGCATAGGTCATCTCATGTCTAAGGTTTAAAACCATCTGCAAGTATTGCCACATGCACATCTACATATACCTCACTCCGAGAAGCATGAGACAGATTGTGAAAGAACTTTAGTGACATCAGTGAAGTGAAAGTGGGACTTTCTCCTAACTTCCAGCAGCCCTGAGGAATACTCTCTCTCACCACCACTTCTCTGTTGGGAACTCCTAAGGTCATTTAGTATCATCTTACATTTTGGAAACCCAGGATAATCTAATGGAAATGTCCCAACTGATATCCTCAAACTTCACATGGAAGACAAAGGATGAAAAATATGCCTGGGAACTTCTTTTGATTTCCAAATGCAGGAATTCTGATGACCACGTCCAGACACTTAGAGACTCTGTTTACTCTTTCACAATGTATTACCAGTAAAAACAAAAACACCCTTTACAATGTGCACTGTATATTTTACATACTTTATACTTTTTTCCCCCAATCACTCAAAAAATATATATTGAGCGTTTTGCTAGGTGCTAGAAGGAAACTGAATGTCTAGGCTATGAATTAACTATAATGAAAAAAATAAATTCTAAAATAATAGTGATATTAAATGGTGGTATGAAAAAGGAGGATATAATTAATTCTGCCTCAGGGTAGGGAAGTTGAGGAAGATAAATGATGAGTAAGAGATTGAAGATGAGTAAGAGCTAGCCAGGTGATGAATGAAATTTGAAAGATATTTGAGACAAAAGGAAGAAGGGGAAAAAAAGACAGAAAAAATTGAGATTACAAGTGGAGCATCTAGAGATCCACTAGTTGTCTAATGTAGCTAAAGACTAGGATTCAAACCAGAGAACGAAAGGGTGGAGAGATGGACAAGTAGTTTTGGGCCAGTTTTTAAAAACTTGTGAAGGAATGGCTTACTGAGGTGAGGACTTTGGCCTTTATTCTTCAGGCAACAAGAAGACAAAGAAGATCACCACCCTGACCATGATCAAATCTGTACCTTAGAAAAGTAATGCTGAGAGCCGTGAAGCAAAATGGATCAGGAGGGAGAGAAGAAAGGCAGAGAGAGGTCAGGGTCTTTGTAACAGCTAGAAGAGGAATGATGTATATGAAACATCTCATATGTTATTGTTATTCTTTGTGTCTGTCTCCTTCCCCACCCCCACATACAGAGATGCTCCTTGTGGACAAGCATCATGTCTTGTTCACCTTTGAATCCCAGCACAGAGCACAGCTGTTGACACAGAGCAAGCAGGCAATAAATGCTCATCACAGGTGAACAAATGAATGTGGCCTTAAAGTAGGTCAAGAGCAGGGGATATAGAGAGAAGGACATATTCAAAAAATCGGTCTGCGATAGATACTAAAGAATTTTGCCTGAAGAAAATGGAAAAATCCAAAGTTTCCATATTGAGTGACTAATAAGGTCTCTAAGGTCTCTCAAAATACAAGAGACTAGGCAGGTTGAGAGGGAAAGGTAATGAGTTAAGTTGGGAATATGTTGAGTTAGAGGTATCTGTGGGCCACCATCCCCAAGTCCAGTAGACAACTGGACTCATACATCAGGGCCTCAGAAGAGTTAACTGGCTGATTTTTACTCATAGTCATTCACAGAGGAAGGTGAACCAAATGACTCAAAATCTACTTTTTTGAACATGTGCTGTAAACTTTATTTCCAAAGAAAAAGTAAACAAGAAAATGAAAACTGTCTTCAAAGATCGCTGCCACAGCACTCCTGAAACAAAAGCAAAGAAAAGACAATTTTATTGGTCAATTATGTTTCAATAATTCTGGAAAAAAATAATCCGTTTTTTTTTTAAAAAAATCAAAGACAAGAGGAGAAGCCAGGAGTAATCCTTCACTCTTTGATCTCTGAAGATGTCACTGTCAAGTTCTCGAATCTTCAGAATCACAATGAAAAAGTTCCCATGAGCAGCATTAGCTGTCCAAGCATCAGTCTGCTGACTTATTACAAAACATTAAAACAATGGATATGCTGACAGAAAATCCTAACCATCTTCCCTTTGCTTTCCCATATGCTGCCACCACCACACAGTTCTCAGGTAAAAGCTGCTTTCTCAGAGCCATGGACCATGACAGGAATCTGAGGTCACATGACACCTGAAAAGTTTACTAGATAATGAGTTATAGCAGCTGATTGTAATCCTTTCTTTACCACTAATTGCCACATGACCTTGGGCAAGTCACTTTACCCTTCTAAACCATAGATTCCTCATCTGTAAAGATGAGATCATTTTAGATTTTCTCTGTTTATTTTCTTAAACACTTAGCACTGACCTAGACCTAGATCCCTTCATATGTGTTCATTGTTAGCTCCCTTCTCAAAGGACTTTACAGAGAGCACTACGTAAAGCCTAAATTACCTAGAACAGACTGTTAGAATCAGACTTTGAGGAGGCTGCTGCTAATATCTTAACGGAAAATGAGGGCAATCCTGTTGGAAACTTGAAGGAAGGGAGTCTTTGTGTTGTTGTGACAGAAAGGTTAGCAACACTCTCTCCTGCAGTATTGTAAAAGGTAGAAAAGATACCTAATGTACTGGGTAATTTAGCTAAGAGGTTTTCCAGCCAGAGTGCGGAAGGTGCACCTGGTTTCCTGGTTTCCTGCTGCTGCTTATGTTAAAATATTAAAGGCAAGACAAAAGCTGAAGAAAGTACTGTTAAATCAAAAGAAGACAGGACTTGCTGGTCTTGAAGATCCTGAAATTTCTTGGATGGCAAACAATACTAAAAATAAGAAATGGCTCCTAAGCAAAGACCAAATTCAGGACACACTAAGGAAACAATGTTCTAAAGGTGAAGCCAAGGGGGTAACTATAAAATTCTTTGTTAAGACCTCAGAAAGTTAAACAGTAATAGTTCCTAATCAGTGCTCAGACTACGCTCAGTTAGACAAAAGGCCCTCTAAAGAGTTCACAAGTTTGCCTCACAGTACATATAAATAAAATGACAGAGGTCCTTACTGTATAGCTCATGGAACTCTACTCAATGCTATGTGCCAGCCTGAATGGGAGTAGGGTTGGGGGGAGAATGGAGATGTATGTGTATGACTGAGTTCCTTCGCTGTTCACCTGAAACTACCACAACATTATTAACTGGCTATACCCTAATACAAAATAAAAAGTTTAAAGTTTGAAAAAATAAATAAAATAAAATTTTAAAAGAGGGGGAAAAAAGAAGATAGTAGGGGAAATGGAGAATATTTTTTAAAAATAATAATCGAGGTCCTAAATGTCTTAAAGACCTTTTCCCTAAGCCATTTCAGCAGAAGCCCATGTAGAGAGGATTTATCTCAAAGACATTCAAAGGTCTGGGTTTGTCTCATGGAGGATCATGGAGGGTCTGAGAGACCAGAAGTACTGCCAGTTTGGACTGAGACTGACAGAGATAGTATAAAATGAAAAGAGATCTTTGAACCCCCAAACTTCTATAGCAGGAAACAGTCTGAGAAAACAACTCAGCTGCAACACATATGACACTTCCATGAATGAGGAAGAATGGCTCAAAGGTGGACTAAGAGCCTAGAGAACAGGATCAAGAACCACGGAAAGTCACTTCCAGGCAGAAGCAGGACTGAGTCCTAATCTGCCTGGCTGGATTTCAGAACTGCAATGATCAAGCAACTCCTTTGTGCCTCAGTTTCCCCTTTTTAAACAGGAATGTCTATATTGGTTATCCTCTGGTGTGCCACTATGCTATGCTGGCTGGGCAGGAGACAGAATTGTTTCCTCAGTTCAAAAATAAAAATGTAATCCACTTTTCTTTAAATGGGCAAGAAATTCAGATACTTGACAAATATGCTATATACAAATAAACAATAACTACATGAAAAGATGCTCAGCATCATTAATCATCAGAGAAATAAAATTATAACTATAATAAGATACCAATACACCCACTGGAATAACTAACATTTAAAAGAATGGCAGTGCCAACCACTGGTGAGGATACGCAGTAAGTGGGACTTCAAACATTACTGACAGAATGTTCATTTAGGCCCAAGTCTGGTAGTTTCTCATAAAGGTATGTACCTGCCCTATGACTTCGCTATTCCACTTCTAGGTATTTCCCCAAAAGAAATGAAAACATACATTCACACAAGAATGTTCAGAGCAGCTTTATTCAAAGGAACTAAAAACTAGAACTAGTCCAAATTTTCATTAACAGAAAAATGGAAAATCAAATTGTGGTACATTCAATCAATTGAATATCACTTAGCAATATAAAAGAAACAGAGTAACCAGTATACGCAACAGTATAGATGAACCTCAAAAGATGCTGAGTTAGAGAACCCAGACATTTCAAACAGGGAAAACTAATCCATGGTGAAGGAAATTAGAACAGTGGAGCAGTGCTTACCTTCAGCTGGGGAGGGGTCAGGGGTTGACTCAAAAGGAGAAAGAGCCCTTTCACAGATGATAGAAATGTTCTTTATCTTGATTGTATGAGTGTGTGTGTGCTCAGTTGCTCAGTCAGGTCTGACTCTTTGTGTCCCATGGACTGTAGCCCTCAAGGCTCCACTGTCCATGGAATTTTTCAGGCAAGAATACTGGAGTGGGTAGACATTTCCTTCCCCAGGGGATCTTCCTGATCCAGGGATGGAGCCCAAGACTCCCATGTCTCCTGCATCGGCAGGCAGACTCTTTACCACTAGAGCTACCTGGGGAGCCCTTGACTGTATGAAAGTGAAAGACTCTCAGTCGTATCTGACTCTTTGCAACCCCATGGACTATGTAGTCCATGGAATTCTCCAGGCCAGAATACTGGAGTGGGTAGCCTTTCCCTTCTCCAGGGGATCTTCCCAACCCAGAGATCGAACCCAGGTCTCCCACATTGCAGACAGATTCTTTACCAGCTGAGCCACAGGGAAGCCCAAGAATACTGGAGTGGGTAGCCTATCCCTTCTCTAGGGGATCTTCCTGACCCAGAAATCAAACCTGGGTCTCCTGCATTGCTCGCGGATTCTTTACCAACTGAGCTAGGAAAGCCTTGATTATATGGGTATATACAATTGTCAGAATCCATATAACTGTACACTTTGCCTACTATTTTAAGATTTATAAATTCAACCTCAATTTAAAACAGGGATATCATTTATAAAACAATTAAAAATATCAGATACCTATAAATTATTCTAATAAAAAATGTGTAAATCTTTTACAGAGAAAAAAAACATAAACTATCAAGATAAACTGAAGAAAATTTGGTCTGGTTCATGGCTTCAAAGAACAAATAACGTAAAGTTATCAATGCACTGTAACTTAAACTGTGTAAATTAAGCACAGTTCCAATAAAAATTCTAGTAGACTTTTTTTTTTGATGGAACTTAACAAACTAATTCTAAGATAGGTAGGAAAAAACAAAGGCCAAGGAGAAACAAGACACTTCTGACAAAGACAAAGAAGGAGAAGTTTTTTCCAGATATCAAACTTACTCTAAAACCACAAAAACTGAGAGTGGTTTATGACCACAGAGAAGTGGAAAGCGTGTAATATTTTTAATAAAAGGTACTAAGCTGATTGGATAGTCACATGGGAAAAAAAAGTCTTATCTGAACTCTTTATCTCATGCCATACACAAGAATCAGTTCTAAGAAGAAGGCAGCTTTAAATGTTAAAGGCAAAATAAAAATTCTAGACATATGTGAATATTTTCATGACTATGAAGAAGGGTATATTTCTTAAGCAGGAAGTAAATATGTACCAAACATAAGGAAAAAGATTAATAAAATGAAATATATTAAAACTAAGACTGTCAAAAGACACATGAGAACAAAGTATACATAAACAAGTCACAAAATAGAGTAACACGTTGGCAATTTACACAACTGACAAAGGATTGTCATTCAGAAAAGTTAAAAAATTCCTATAAATAAAAAACAAAAAAACAATACAGCGCAATAGAAGTATGTGAAAGGGATTTGAACAAACACTTTACAAAGGATAAGACCCAAATGGCTTTGTAGGAAAAGTTGCTTAATCTCATTAGTCATCAAAGAAAAGAGAAAAAGAGAAAGAAAGAAAGCACACTAAAACCAGTGAGATGAGTCGCTCTACATTCCTACAGCCTGGCTAAAATCTTTAAAACTGAAAATAATTAGCATTGGTGAGGATTTGGAGCAATGGAATTTTTATCCACTACTAGTGATTGAATCAATTGGTAGAGTCACTGTGAAAAATAATTTGACATTAAATATTAAAGATAGTCATATCCTGGGAATTTCCTGATGGTCCAGTGGTTAGAACTCCACATTTCACTGCCCAGGGCCCAGGCTCAATACCTGGTGGAGGAACTAAGATCCCACAACCTGCAGCACTGTCAAAAACAAAACCAGAATATACTCATCTCCCATAACTCAGGCATATGTACACCTAACAGAAATGCATGTATACAGGCACCAAGAGACATGGTCATGAATGTCCATAGTAACTTGGTTTTTAAGAATCAAAACTGAAGACAACTCAAATGTCCACCAATAGTAAAAATGTATAAATAAATCATAGTGTATATAAACAATATGATACTATATAGCAATGAAATTTTAAACTTCAGGCACATTTAACAATATGAATGAGTCACAGAAACCAGACTCAAAAGAAAAATTACTGTGTAGTTCTAGTCAGATAAACTTTAAAAACAGCCAAAACTAAACGATAGCAATAGAAGTCAAATTATGATTAGCTCTGAGGGAGCTTCAAGTGTGGAGACAGGGGAATGAACATGAAGGAGCTGTGTTCTCTTTCTAGACCTGGATGGGAGTTATCCAGTTATGTGCTTTATTATAATTTATTAAGCACATTTATGTTATATATATTTCTGTATGTAGGTTTTATTTCTTAACCAAAAACAGATAAAAATAAACACAATAATTAAAGTGCCTGTCATGTAGCAAGCACTCAGGAAATAGTCTTCTCTATTATTCTCACAGTACCCTTCTCACTCCTGAGCACATAAAATAGACTTTCTTCTCCCTAAGGGCTCTCCAAGGAAAATTACAAGTTGTCACAGGCAAAAATTGACCTTCCTCTCCTTCTCCCTTTGGGACGAAGGTTATAGATAATAGGAAGGGACCCAGAAGCAGAGTCCCTCATTGCTCTACCAGACCTAGTCTGGGAGAAAACTCACGATTATCCTCATGTGCCCTTGCCCTCTGCTCCACGACTTCGTAAACTGGTGCAACCAATTTGGAGAATCACTTAGTACCTCTAGGGTTCCCAGGTGGTGCAATGGTAAAGAATCACCTGCCAATGCAGGAGACGCAGGTTCAATCCTTGGGTCAGGAAGATACCCTGGAAGAGGAAGTGGCACTCCACTCCAGTATTCTTGCCTGGAAAATGCTATGGACAAAAGAGCCTGGCCGGCCACAGTCCAGTCCATGGGGTCGAAAAGAGTCAGACACAATGGGGCAACTGAGCACAGAATCACTTGCACTGCTAGCAGAGTGGAAAATGCACACCCCCTGGGACCCACCAATTCCACTGGTAGATACACAATTTATCTCAGTGCTCCTGCACTGAACACAGGTACAGAGATGTTTAATGCAGCACTATTTGTAACAGCAAAAAGAGAAAGAAGGGGAAAACCTGGGACAACCTCAGCATCTACCAACATAGGTATGGTGAACACATTATGGAGCAGTCACACAAGTAGTTGTTGCCAAGAATGAACTAGATCTAACTTACTAATATGGCTAGATCTCAAAAATATGCAGCTGATTTTTAAAAAAAAGCAGTTGTAAAAGGTATGTAGAGTACCCTTTATATACATTTAAGCATGCAAGACCAGGCATGTTGTTTCCAGATGTGTAACAAAATTATGCAGAAGCAACACTTCAGGAAAGTGGTTAATCATGACAAGGAAGGTTGATGGGACTTGGGAGAGATGGCTATAGCTGAATCTCTAGTATTTTATTACTTTAAATAAGTATCTGAAACATATGATAAAATAGTTACAATTACTGAGTCTGGTGGGTGGTATATCAAGTGTCTGCTTCATTATTGTGTTTTCTTATATCTGAAATATTATCTGACTTAAAAAACAAAAATGTGAATTACCTCTCTTAAGACATACTCCAGGCTCCTGTCTCCCTCACAAAGGATCATTTCTTGAATTCTGTCAGATTTTTCTCCTTCCTCAAGATGCAAATGGAAATTTATGATAAACAAAGGTTGGTAGTAGGGTCACTCATTCTCCACCAGGCCATTCCTGACCTCAGCCTCACCTCCACCCTGCCCCATGCCCCATGAAGCTCATCTGGAAGGATATCAGGTCTGTACAGCTCCTGGACTCTGGCTTCTGATTGGGTTTGACAAATAGGAGACAGAAGCAGGGATGGCCCAACAGGAAGAAAGAAAGGACCAGGCATATATTCCCTGCCTTCTTCCCTGTTGGCCCCAGGTTGGAAGTGGCTCCGTTGCTCTGTTGAAAGCCACATCGCCATGTGCAGGCCACTCCCATGTTCCCACGTGGCTCTCTCTGGGATGCAGCAATCCTTCCTTGCCCTGCTTCTTAAGCCTTGAGGTGGTGTCATGGCTTCTTGCTGTCACAAACCCAAGTGCTTCAATGGACCTTCTGGTTTTCCTTCATCCTGCCCACAGCTTTATAAATGATATCCTCATTAGGCTTCCCTTAATTTCCCCACTTGAATATGCCGTCTATTTCTCACTGGTATCCTGACCTCACGGAGCACAAGGGAAGCTCTGTGAGAGCCCAACGGATCCAAGAAAGCTGCAGAGATAAAGCTCATACCTGAGCAAAGCCTTGAGAGAGGAGCAAGCACTTGCCAGTCAGTCAAAGGTTATGACAGCGGGAGGAGGAGGCAAGAGCAGCAAGACTGAGGGAACAGCGTTTACAAAGTGATTTGCCTTAGGTTGCCCATATGAACTTACCAATATCAGACCATTTCTGGATACACAGAAAATAAAAGGCAATTTCCTGTGGTTCAATAAATAATAGGATTCAGACTACGATGACCTTAAACGGGAAAGCAGCCTACAGGAGCAGGAAGAATCAACATGAGTCTGTCCCTACAGGGTGGATGTCAGGAAGGGTGGAGATAACATTAATCTGAAGAGGAGGAAAGAGCTTTTCAGAGAGGGATGAAATGTGTTCTCTATGTTTTATTTCTATTCAAACAGAAACACAGATATCTCTCTCTCTCTCTGTTCTTCCTATGCCTGGATCCACAATCTAGTTCTGACAAAAAAAGGTAAATGCTCAAGTTATCTTGAGCCACAGCTCTCACAGCTAGAGAGATCCTTAATATTTTCTTGACTCATTTCAAAGATTAAAAAAATAATGAGGCACAGGGGTTAGAGTCTTGCCTACTATCATGCAACTCTGGGAGCCTCCAATTGGATGGACATGAGTTTGAGCAAGTTCCGGGAGTTGGTGATGGACAGGGGAAGCCTGGCATGCTGCATGCAGTCCACGGGGTTGCAAAGAGTTGGACACGACTGAACAACTGAACTGAACTGATAATGGAAGACTTCTGAAAGGAATGAGTTTGGGAGGACTCCCATGATATAATTCTATCATGGGTGAATAGGGCTAAGGTCATTACAGAGAAGGGTCACACACTGTCAGAGGTGAAGGACTAAAAACCTGCACGGACAGAAAGGATGCTGAGAACAAGTTAGCTTTGCTGGAAGAGCAAAGAATGCATTTGGCAAATCATTTCCTTTTATTAACCTTATCCTTGGATCCAAATTAATCTTTTCCTAGACTTGTTAAGCTGACCAAATTTATTACCCTTGATGACAATAAACCTTCCCAGATTTGAGAAAAATTCAGATATAAATCATATATTTTTCCTGAGATCAGGCCCACAGTATTGCTCCTCAAAACTAATACTTTGGTGTTTAATAAGCCAGGGAAATTAGGTCATGTGTTCCATATTAGACAACTGGGGAAAAAAATCAGTAACATTTAAAGTTAGAATTGCTTTGATTTCATAACCTCTCTCCTGACATTCTAACATTTGAGTTTTGAGTTAAAATATACTCTGGATTTTCAGAAGCCTGTGCTCAGAGTGAGAACTGCCTCCTTGCATCCCACACAGTTTAGTGACCTTAGATATCTGTGGTCCCAGGCTCTACCTGATGGTCCAGCATGGGGCAGTGCCTGGGTCTGTTGAAGCAGGACTCAGATCATTATAAACAAGGACTGTAGTGCTTTGGGATAAGAGAGTAAACAGTAAGGTGAACTCTCACAGGAGCAGGGGGTGGTGACTAAGTCCTGCGGCAGGACGAAAACTTGCCGACATACCCACCCTGATGGACAGCCAGCAACATCGGCATCATTACCAACCAGGAGGAAGGACCATGCAGACTGAAGTCCTCCAGAAGCACACCACTCGTGGGCCTCTATCAGCTCAAAGTAAATTTGCAGGCCTAATACTTTTATAATTATTCTATTTATGTAATTATTACTTTTGTAATTATTGTCTCAGGGACCCATGCTTACAAATAGGTTACTGAGTTACTTATTTCAGAACTAAGTCATCAGTCATCACCCCAACCCTAAGCCATTGGGCAGAGCTTGGAAATGACCGAAAGTCAACAAAATGTTCAAAGAACTGTCCCCTAGAAAGGACCTCTGTGATGACAGAGTTTTAAATTATCACCCTGAAAGTAAGAAAACACAGGTTTCAGAAACAGGGTTAGGGTTAATCCTAACCCTCATTTTTTTATCACCCTGAAAGTGAGAAAACACAGGTTGATAAACAGTCAATGCCCAAGACCCTATAACTAGTAAGCACGGGGTGGCACTTGATTGCAAGTCTATCACTGACCAGCGGTTCCTCCTGGATCTTTCTTCAGGACATAGTCCTCTATCTCATACTGTCTGGAAAAGTTCTTCTCCATCCCCTTCTTTTATACAAATCTTTCCTCCCACTTGTTCAGTTGTTTCTGATTAATGACTTTGTGTTTGTCTTCTTGAAAGAGACTATATCCATTTGGTATAATTTAGGACATATTTGTTGAGTTCTGTAAGTGACAGGCCTTGTGCACCTATTAAGTACTTGGTCAATATTTCTTAAGCTGGACTATATCTGGGAGGCATCTCTATCATCAGCACATGAAGGAGGAGAGGATATGGGGGCAGGATGATGAGAAATATGACCAAGCTAGTACACTAGTCATGATGTAATTGGTGAAAAAAGGACTGTGGTGGTAAAAGGAATGAAAATCACAGGAAAAAATGTGGAGTGCATCTCAGAGTAAAATTGGATGTCAGGAAAAGGAAAAAAAGAAGAGAGTAATCAGAAAAGTATATTTTATCCCCTTCAAATGTGAGGCACCAACTGGGCAGGTCTGGAGGAGTCCAGTAAGCAGCGTGAAACGCAAAGGTGGGGCTCAGGCAGGAGTCAGGGTCAGAGTCTGTAGAGGGCGACGGTTCAAGCTGTGGAGGGGGCCTTGCCTTGCTGGAAGTTAACAGCGCTCCCTGCTAAAATTCTCCAACTGCTTTGGAATATCTGAATTAGGCCCAGGACTGGCAAAGATACTAAAAACAGAAAAAGTGACTAGGACAAGACCAGCAGCCCACACTGCTGCCTCGGGGGAAAGGCCAGCTCTTGCCCTTTTGCTCAGCCAGCATTCTTCCCGAGCATCATTCTCAATGCCCACCTCCTTCAGGAAGCCCTCCTGTTTTGATAAGATGAGAAACACTAGCTGTCCTGCCTCAGTTTCCAGATTTGGGCATATCAGTCATCCCCAAGTTTCTATTGGTGGCATACATGGGCACTTAATACTAATTATTTTCTGATGATACTGATGGTTGCTCGGTCATCCGTCTAAACATCTCCCCTCCAATAACTGCCCATTTTCCCACTGTTAGCTTCCTCTCAGACTCCATGCCCAATACCCTGCCATCCTCTCCAGGCTTCTTTCAGCTCTCTTATCTATCCATATCCCTGATAAATTCCAGCAAAAACTGAGTTTTATTAAACAAAACTTAAAAAACTGACTCACGCCACAAAGGAGAGACCTTTGTTAAAATAGACTTTGACTTTTTAAATCTTCCACATGTTAAAATTACTATTCCCTAAGTGTGGCAAAGATCTCTATTTGATAAACCTCTAACTGAATCGCATTTTTAAATATTTGTAAAATTTCCACTAGAACATGCAACAGTGACTGGTGATGACGATGATCAAAACAGCAGCGAGGAAACCGGATAAAAACAGCCGACCACTAAGGCCACCCAAGTGGGGAAGCCAAATCACAGAGGAGCAAGAGACTCCAGGCACAAAACCCTCTGGGAAAACCTTCGGTTTCCTCTTTTCCAGAACAAAAATGTAGTCATACGGTGGTTTATCTTATCATGAAAAGGGTGCCCAGCCCAAACATGAGAAGGGCAGGGGCTTTGTACAGCCTACCCTAGCAGTCTTGCAATGTACCACAAACAGCTAACAGTATGTTAAGACTCATCACACATGGTCTTCTAGATTACTCAAACCTGCAATAACTTCATCAATCACATCCCATTACTGGTATTCCAGAATAGCAAGGGCCTTAAGAGGAGAAACTTGAAATCTGAAATTCTCATGGCCTATGACTTAAGCAGATCTATACTCAGCATTTCCTGTTTGATCCATCACATCTCTGTATAACAGATTGAAATGAGCAATTTAAACCACATCAACCATTCCTTGGCTTGAAGTTTACCAGAAGATAAGGAAAATTCCCTGCAAGACATTTCACTACCACAGTTAACAACAGCAGCTTGTCTTCTAAAGCAGCCTCTCCAGCAAGAGCCCAGGTCAGACCCCACCACACCCCATAATGGGAACTTGGCTGACAAATGTTTCTCATCTGAACCCAATCAGTTTATAGGGCATTACACAGAGCTATGAATGTATTCCATGTGAATTCCATCTCTGAAATTCTGGGGCCCCAGCCCCAAATCAAAATCATGTTACTACTATTGTTATTCAACATTTGTTCGTTTTTTACAAGTGCAAAGTGCAGCATAATCACTTCACTAGTATCTTATTATCTGGAGCCCAGTCTCTGTTCACTGCAAAGGTTAGAAATAGAGGTAAGCTGGGGAAATACGTAGACATTGATGTAGCTTGGTATTATTCCCCCACCGACCCATCCACCTATCCTTACCATCCAAAGGGAGAGAGGGATTGGCCAGACATCCACATGAGATTTTGTTAAGAGAATCGACCTCACACATGATGGTAATAGTTACTTAGTGCAGTAAAAGCAGACAGAGCTCTGATCCTCCTAAAGAGTGTGGGAATCTGTGGGGCTCACCCCCTCAGGCCCCAGTGAGGAATGCTGATGGGAAGAGGCACAGAGAACTCCTGTTTCCTCTCCTGGAGAATGTCTGCAAGTTGTGGAAAATGATGGTCCCTGAGTCTGAGCCTGTTGGAAAGAAGAGGATAATCACCTAGGGGATTTCTGAAGGGCAGTGGTCCACTTACAGCATTCTTGCCAACTATTTCTAAAATTCTGAGACTTTCCCTCTCTGCCTCTACCACATCTTTCCCACTCCTACCTCTGCTCCAGCACACTCAGGTCAAGTTCTCAGGCCTGCCAGCGTGCTTCAGCACTTCCCATCATCTTGATGGTGACCTAAGCAAAAAGGACATGGAAGGTGAGTTGTCCGCCTGTAAAATGGTAAACAACAGCTTTCAGAGCTCACAAGAGCAGATCCATACTTGGAGATAAGCCCTCCCACTGCACACACCTACTTCCACCAACCTTGCTCAGTAGGGCTCAGAATCAATGCCTCTGTGACAGCTGGTGCTCTGGAAGCATGCCTGGGGGGTGGGGGGTGGGCAGGGTGCACTACTTGAACCAAATAATAGCAGCTTTCCTAATACACTGAAAATATGTGAACATGTAGCCTTTTCTCAATTTGTAGGCATTTCTCCCATAAATTTTTGTTCCACCCTTGGTGCCTGTAACCACTTGCCTGTTAGCCAGAGATAGCATAAGACAAAATAAATGAATGAGGAGAAACTATTAATGAGAAAACACAGAAGCAAACACTCACACATCCTTCAACAGTTTTCTTTCTCCTGGCCTGGGCTGCTTATGTTTGTGGTTTAATATGAACATTTGTTTGCTGGACAAATCATTCCTTTCGCATTTGAGGGAGCTCAATAGACCGTATTTTATGGCATTCTGAAAAAAGCCTCATGACTCTCAGGCCACAGCCCCCAACCCGGGTAGGTTCCATGACAGGGTACTGTGAAAGGGTATTTTTCAGTCAGGTCTGAGTTCCACCCCTGGGCAATTTCTTTAACTCACCTGACTTTTCCAAGCTTCAGTTTCCACATGAGTAAAGAGGAAATAATAGTAAGCACTTCACAGGGGAACATTCTGAGGACATTTATTCCTAGGACTAAATGAACATGTGTCTGTCTGCATGCGTGCTCAGTTGGGTCCGACTCTTTGAGATCACATGGACTGTAACCTGCCAGGCTCCTCTGTCCGTGGGATTTCCCAGGCAAGAGTACTGGAGCAGGTTGCCACTTTCTACTCCAGGGGATCTTCCCGACCAGGGATCAAACCCAAGACTGTTGCATCTCCTGCAAAGGAGGATTCTTTACCACTGCACCATGCATTTTAAATATAGCCAGCTCAATTCTTCACAGTTGCAAGGCAATCCACTAACGGCCTTCCCTTCTCTTCCCTTTTAATCACTCTCCAAATTTCCCAAAGGGCTGCCACTCCATAGCTTCTCTGCCCTCAGACTTCTCAGAGCCACAGGAAGACACATCAGTCCCTGCTTCACAACACAGGGCTTTAAGGCTGTGTGTAAGCTCCCACCCAGCACCACTTGCTGACAACAGCCACAAAGGGCCCCCAGAAAGCTCTCGGGAACTGAAACTCAGGCGAAAATAAAGCCAGAGAGATAGAAGGTATCTGCACACCTACAACCAAAGAGGATCTCTCTGACCTGGCCAAACCCCACAGATCCCCTAAAGGAGTGCCCAGAGCTCTTCAGATGCAGTCCACCACAGCCCCAGCTAGGGTTCCCTGGTGGCTCAGTGGTAAAAAATCTGCCTGCAATGCCGGAGACTGCCTACAATGCAGAAGACCTGGGTTTGATCCCTGGGTTGGAAGATTCCCTGCAGAAGGAAATGGCAATCCACTCCAGATTTCTTGCTTGGGAAATCCCATGGACAGAGGAGCCTGGTGGGCTACAGTTCATGGGGTCACAAGAGTCAGACACGACTTAGTGACTAAACCACCACCAGCAACCCCCAGGTCACCTGCTCACAGCTTTGCCTGCACCAGGCCCAGGGATCTTAATCAAATGTAAAAAGAAAAATGCAAATAGTTCTCCTTTAAAGAACAAGTCCTCTCCACCCAGTAAGAGCTAACCCCTTGGAGATGCACAGCCGGCTGCTTCATCAAGAGGTGTTAATCAGTTGGCATAAGAATGTGGATGGGAAAGGCTCTCCTAGAAGACAGAAGAAAAGCTGGCTGAGCAAGAATGCTGGGTCCTCAGCCCCCTCCCCAAAGTTGTTCCATTTTTTGGCTTCCTTAAGGTGAATCTAATTGTTTAAACAAGATTAAACAAGCATGGAATTTGAGAGGGAGAAGGAAGAAAAAAAAAATTTTTTTAAAGGCAAGAGAATTTTTCTTCCCAAAAGACCCAAAACAAATCTAAACTGCAAGAACAGCCTTAGCTCTTAACAGCTAAAAAAGTAAATAAATAAATCTTCCAGGCTGAAAGTGTCCAAGGGAAATTCATTTCCTGTGGTCAATGTAACACAGAGGAATTACAAAGGAACAATAAACCCAGAGTCACCACCTTCATTTTGCATTAGGAAAAAGAAACACATAGAAAACTTTCCATCACTAATGCATTTCTATTTAGAACACCAGTACCAGCCACTATAACATAAGAAAACCATGTGCTCTGTTAGACCCCTGAGAGTCTCATGATAGATCCACACACAAGGATTCTGGGTCAGACTTCTGATTCATACATTCATCAGTTCATCAATTTAGTATTTCAGCGTTCTGTACCATGCTACTCCAGGTACCATGCTAGACACTGAAGCTACAACCAGGAACCAGATGGAAATGGTGCTTTCCTCCAAAGAGCTTGAAGACTTGTGGGGTAGGAGGCTTGTAAACCTGTCATATTAGGTGCTGTGCAGAGAGGAAACATGACTGGTTCTGCCCAAAGGGGTTGAGGTAACAGACTCCCTCAGATGAAAGGTGATGTTTGCCGGGATCCTAGAAAGGAACAGGAGTTCTTCAGGAAGAAAAGAATCAGGAGATTTTTAAGTGAGTCAGAGAGGTGTTCCTGGGCACTCTATGTGCTAGGGACCTAGCTGGGAATGAAAGACAGCTGTGCCCTGACTGCCAAAGCTTTATTTACCATTCTTCAGAGCTCCAGCTCTGAAGTGGTGGTGGAGCTTCTCAGAAGGCAGAATGACATCACGAAGGGAGCACTGGATTAAGAGCCAAGAAGTCAGGGAATCTGCCATCTCCGAGCTCTGCGATCTTGGGCAAGGGACTGCCGTGCTCAGGGTCTCACTTTCCTCCTCTGTCAAATGAAAGAACTGAGCTGAATGATTTTTTATTCCATGAGAGGCACATGAAACAGTTTGAGGATGGAAGCATGGTTACAAAGCAGACTATGAGGCTGTCTGCTGGGGAAGGCCCCCCACATCCTTGGGCTTTTTGATTAACTGGATCTGGTCATGCACATGCATGTTCACATGTGTGCACACTCTGTCACACCCTTCTGAGCCATCCTCCATTTGCTCACCAAAAAGTGACAGGACTAAAATGCTTCTGGGATCCACAGTGCCTGAAGGATAAAGCTAAAAGTCCTCAGCATGAAACAGAAAGCCCTTCATAACCCCACAGTCTCATATCACAAACTTCATTAACTAGACGTTCAGGCTCCAAATCATGCCACATCTCCCTGACCCCAACTCCCTTAATGCATCATGTGGCCTCATATATCTGCTCCTTGGCCCATGCGGCTTCGTCTGCCTGGAACGCCCTTTCCCTCCCCTTGCTCACTTGGCAAGCCCCTATTCACCCTTTAAAACTTGCTCTAGAATGACCTTCCTTGGCAAAGCTTGTCCTCATCTCCCATCACCCCTCCTGTGCACTCTTCTATCCATGTCTGGGACACAGAATGTAGCCTCTGCCTTATGTGGCTCTCCCTTACAGAAGACGAACTCCTCAAGAATGAAGACAGTGTCTCAGTGACTCTTGTACCCCAGATCCTAGGACTACATACGGACACGGCAGATATCTGTAAGCAGATGTTTTTCAAACTGATCATATGCTTTTCTATTAACTTTTCTGACTGTAGGCACACTAATACAGGATAACTGACCCCTTAATAGTGCTGGGAACCAGGGTCTCCTAGAGCTAAACTACCTGCCAGAAAAGAACTATCTAGCATGACTGGAGGCCCATCATCTCCTTGTATACTTCCAACTTTTCATGAACTCCGTACCAGACAATGAGAGGGCAGGTAAGAAGGTGGGCTTCTCAAACTTGCCCAGCAATATCATTTTTGTGAAGCTACAAACTCAGAATTAAAATGAATCCTAGAAGACACAGCAAACTTCCACCACGGCAGAGCCCCTCAACATGGCACCCCTGACCACTGCTCATCCAAATTCAGTGGGACTCTCTACAGCATGAAGGAGTCTATCCTATTCTTAACTGATTATTAGAAAGTTCTTCCTCAGCCCATATAATCCAGAATCCCCTGTGCTCTTGTCTTAATAATGCTTCAGTCTATTAGTAATTAAACAATCTAACAACCAAAAGCAGGTGAAGATGAAATTTTTAAATGTCCTGGAATTTCTCAAATATTATTAAAAGGCAATCAAATAATAAACTAGAGACAGTTTCTCACAGTCCTCTCTCCCCATATTTCTCTTTTTATGTCTACTCAGTTACAGACACCCCCTAAAACTCTCCCTCTTTTAACCATTCCCAGCCAACCTAGGAGCAGACTGCCATCTCCTGTGCCCCACTCCCTCTTGCTCTCTGGTAGTACAATTATTGTGGATAATCTCAGCCTTTAATTTTCTTTTATTTTCTCTTTTACCCCACTCCCTAGATTCTGCACCACAAAAGACTGTAATGGAGCTTCCTTGATATTGAAAACCTGTTTTTCATTCTTTCATGATATGCTGGCAGGAACAGAAGCACTCACATGACAGGAAGCCATCACACTTTCCCTACTTCATTTCTTCTCCACTCTACACAGCCCCTATTTCTTCATTTGACCCTCCAAGAGCCTCCACCATGTTGATATTTGTTGTTGTTGTTTTTCAGTTGCTCAGTCGTGTCCAACTCTTTGCGACCCCATGGACTGCAGCACACCAGGCTTCTCTGCCCTTCACTGTCTCCTGGAGCTTGCTCAAACTCATGTCCATTGGCCGATGATGCCATCCAACCATCTCGTCCTCTGTCGTCCCCTTCTCCTCCTGCCTTCAATCTTCCCCAGCATCAGGGTCTCTTCCAATGAGTTGGCTCTTCGCATCCTTAAATAACTCCCATTGTCTTTAAAAAGAAGTGCTCATAACTGACATAATAATTCAAGTGTGGTTTCATGACATAAAGCACTGCAGAACTTTCTGTGAAGAAGAAATTTTATTAATGAAGCGAAAGAACGCATTACTTTTACAACATTTTCTATAAAAGAAAAGTACAGCCCAGTTCAAAACTGGACACACTTTCAAAAATAGCCGCTACAATGAGTAAGTAACGGGCCAGGTGAGTGGCAGGGGGGTGGGTGTATGCCTTAGGACATCAGCAAGACTGAGCACTCACAGGGCAGGCCCCCACATGGCGTCATCTGAGGGGCTCTGACAGCTTCCCCACCCCTCCCACCAGGAAATGCCCACCAGCAGCGCTCATAACGTGCTACTCAGAGGCATTAAAAGCAGTTGTTACAAAGCAACCATGCCACCAGGAAGATGATACCCTCAGAACTTGTTATCAATTAGAGTCTCAGCTCAAGTTAAGATTGGCTACTGCTAAAGGAAGTAAGGAAAGTTTGCCACAGTGGAAGGTCGTGTACATCCAGCGGAAGGAGGAGGTCAGGGAGGCGTAATGAGAGGAGAAAAGGACACATCTAAAGGGAATGACAAGAGCCTGGGAAGGGGACGGCACAGCCCACAAGGCACTCTGACCAATCTGGCGTGTAGCTCGCAGTAAGAAGCCGTCTGAGGAGCCCTACTTCAATCGGCCTCCACGAAGCACACAGCGACGGTGCCCTCTAGCGGCAGGAACAAGCGCTCACCACGCCTCACTTCTGCGGAGAGCCGCAGGGATTCCAATGTTCCGTTACCGCCCATCCGCATTCATTCAACAAACAGTGGTTGGATTCCCACTACGTGCTAAACACCACGATGGACACTAGAGAGACGTGAGGCTAAAACGAAATCTTAAGCAGATTTCAGCCTGGCTGGCAAGCCCCACCAATCATGGTAGACGTGTGTGCCAATGACGGTGGGCATGCAGAGGCAGAAACGGTGATTCAGGAAGGTCTTCCAAAGAGAGGTGACTGTCCAGCCAAGATGTCTGCCACCAGACAGATAAGTGGGAGACAGGCCTTCCAAAACAGAATAGCGCAAACTGGAAGTGTTCTCACCCTATCTGGGAAAGAGAGGTAAGATGGGGTCACAGCCAGAGAGCTAACTGGAGAGGGGTCAACTGGGTCAGATAGAGGAGGGTTTAACCTTCATCCTGAAGGTGACAGATGCCACTGAGGCACAAATCTGTTTTACAGACTTAAAAGGACTTCTCTGGCAGAGGGAACAGAAGCTGAACTGCAAACAAAAAGCTGAGGGTCTAAACAGAGGATCAAGAAAGCAAGCGGGAAGAGATGTGAAGGCAAGAGGGTCTCCAGACCTGGGAGAGTGGGTATGGAGGGTAAAGGAAACAGGAGAGTCTAGACTAATTCCCAGCCTCAGGCTTGGGAGGCCATCTTGATAGTTATGTCATTCATCAAATCAGAAATTATGAGAAGGAGCCGATTAGGAAGAAAGATGGTGAGCTCAGTTCTGAGCATGTAGGACTGAATATGCCAAGAGTTGTCTGGGCAGTAACTGTTAGTTGACTTTAGCCTGGAGCTCTGGGAAATAATTTTGGGGTTGGGAGTAATCTATGGCCTTGTAAGGGAAAACATCTCTTAAGGGGGACAGTCAATATGAAGACAGAAAAAAAGCTGAGGACAGGCTAGAGAAAGCTAATTTTTAAGGAACAGGCAGAAGAGCTGCCCCCTCCCTCCCAGAAGAGGAAAGATTGAGGTGGAAGGAAAACCAGAAAAGAACTGAAGCCGTGGAAGAGAGCTTCAAGAAGGGTAGGGTCAACCTCCTCCAAAGAGCACCAAGCCTTCCAGTCTTGCAGAGCTGAGAGAAGCCGTGTGGTCTTACAGACACTCAGCTTCATAATCTCTTCAATTTGGATGCTGAAAATGTCAGTCTTTCCTATCTTTCTACCACTCAGCGTCCAGACTACCCAGCTAAACAATTGAGGGTGTGGATACAAACCCTTGGGTTGATAACCCCCATCACATGACTGATAAAGATTCAACGAAATCATTTCTGTAGAGCACCTAGAAAATTGCCCGGCACATAGTAGGCACTCAAAGCTAGCTCCCTCCTCCACTGTGGTAGCATAACTAGCAAAGTAAATCCAACAGGATACAGACCTGCATGAGACTGGCTGGTGTCTAGGCTGACAAGGCCATGGTTCCCACCACCGAACTGGGTAACTGAGAGTGGGCTCAGGTCAGGTGGACATGATTACCTCCAAGTAGACATTGTGGTGGCTCATGCATTCATCTACGGGGGTCAGAAATTGGACCCTGAGAGTTCAATCCATTTCTGACCTCAATGACCCATCACAACAGTGGTATGAGGTAGGTAGTACTGTTATTCCCTGTTTACAGACGAGGACACTGGACTTAGAAAGATTATGTAATTCTCCCAATGCCGTACATTCTTTCTCAAGAAACAGGGTCTGTTTTTAAACTATGTCATCTCTGATGTCCCTTTGGAAGATTTAGGAGAACCAGAGAGGAACAGGCACACCCACATCCATTAACTATATTGGATGGCAGCCACTCTGAGCCGAAGCCCAATTTTTTTCTCAGCTCTGCAGCTAGTTCACTATCCTGCATTCATGAAGCTCCTCTCACTGTTCAGGGCCTCAGTTTCTCCATCTGGAAGTGGAAAGAAGTAGTCCAGTGCCTGCCTCTCCCTCTAGGGAGTGGCTGTGCTGAGATCATGTCTGACTGTTGGCTTGGGCCGAGAGAAGCCCAGTCCTCCTCCTCACTTGAAGGGAACGTGCACATTCAGAAGTCTAGACCACTGGCACGGCGCCTGCCTGATCACATCACTCGCTCCTGAGGCAGAGAACAAGTAGGAACCTGGGGGTTTCGATGTCAGTTCTCCACAATAAGTAGCAGGTAAATAAAAGCTCAAGTCCCATAATAAACCTTCAAAAGGAAAGGTGCCAGGTCAACTGGCCAAGGCTCAACTGAACTCTGGTGAGGTCTGCACAACACCGCGTGGATCTCAGGACCTGAGTTCTTTGCTCTGCCATCATATCTAACCTCACCCCTTCCCCTGATTCTAATCAGGTCCCAAGTTCTAAATCCAAACAATGAAGTCAGGTCATCTTTATTGGATATAATGTAAAGAAATCTCTTTATGGGGTTCCTCTAACATCTCACACCCTCAGCTTATCAACCTCTTGTATTCTCCATCTGTCCCACCGAGTCTTCCTTTCCTTCCCTTTCCTACACTTTCAGTGTCTCTTGCCCTCCTCCGACTCTATCATCTACACACACACACACGAACATATGCACATATATGTGTACACACATGCACACACACTTCTAAACATTCCAAGCTGCAGAAAGGAGGGAGCCACCCTGAGGCTATCTCAGCACTTTAGCCTGCAGAATTGACACTCATGTGCCTGGAATGCTCCCTACCTCTTCAATGAGCCCATCCCTTCTTCCAGTCTACCTGCTCCTGAGAACCCACTTCCCCTGGAAGGTCTTCTTACATTAATCACATTAAGAACAGTTCTCCAGCTCCACCCTCCCTCAATCTGTATGAAATATCTTAAAAGTTGCTCCCACAAGCTACTTTCTTACCTCAATTATTCACTCAATGCTTTGTCTAACCTCCAAAATGCTCTTAACCTTTATGTGTAATTGATGTTTATTCTCTATGGTGAGTTATGTAACTCCCTGATGCTTTCCCATGGTCATGTGGGTGTCCCTGCTTATCAGCGGTGCAGGGAGGGTGATTTCTCTGCGCAGCACCAGATAGGCATAATAAGGAATTTGTAAAGATGAAAACAACGATGATCGCATTCAACAATTATTTATTGAGCTCCTCCTATTTGCTCATCAGTGTGCTGATCTGGGGCTGGGGTTGTGAGAAAGCCATTAAAAACTATAAAGCACAGGCCTTACAAGAAGAAAATCATATCAATTCCTCACTTAGAACCATAATTCAGAGTTTAAAAGCTTTCTCAAACATTGGCATTTGATCCCTGTCCCTTTAAGATAGCCTGGTGGGATATCACTGTCCCACTTTACAGCTCAGAGATGTGCATGCCTTGCCAAAGGTCACACAGCACAGAGTGTCAGAACAGGGGCTCCTGACCCCAGATCCAGGGTTCAGGGGAGCAAAGGAAACAATAAACCCCCAACACAAACCTCTAAGGGCAACAGACAAAATTGTAGGTACAAAAGTGTACAGATGACACACATTAAGGATATCTGAAGAATTAATATGAGGGAGAGTCAGCCACAGAGGGATGGACAAAATAAACACCATGCAGAAATGGCCTCTAGGGACAGCACTGAGTTGCTGCCCTTCAGGCCACAAGTCCTCTGCTCTGGGACAGCATCACGCTGCCCACGTCGGACACAGAGGACAGCATTAGCATTATCCAATAAATCATTTTCTGGGCACAAGTAGCAGGAAATACTTTGACTTTAAATGACATCTACATCTTGAAGGAAACTAAAATTAGCAGTTTCTACTGCCGTGACCCATTCGTTCTTCCCACCGGGCACCAGGACTGGAGGCTTGGCTTCCCTGGCTGCCCCAACCCACGTCCCACGACTCGGCAGCCCCCAGAGCCCTGGTGCTCCACGCTCACAGGACTTCTCCATCGCAGCTCAGCCTACGTGTCCATCTCAATTAACATACACAAGTGTGCACACGTGAGGACGTGTGTGCGTGGCCATTCCACCGATCGTCAATCTCCAGGTCTCAAACATGTTAGTTAGGCTAACACATTTTTTGTTTGCATGAGCCTGAGACCAACCAGCATTTCCTCTGGTCATTGGGTTTCTTGACAGATCCATGGACACAGGGACCCAGAGGAGCCAAGCAGCCCAGCATTCGGGGCAGGCACAGCACCTGGAGCTTGGCTCTGGCTGTGCGGCAGCCCTGGGGCCCTCAACCGTGGAGTCTGCACATCTTCCACCTGTGTTTCCACTATTTTAACATGATGTGACTTCCTTCTGTGCCTCCCTCTCACTTCTCGCTGAGCAGTTCTCTGATTCCCTAAGCTGAGCTTTTTCCCACCTCCAGCTCCTGCTCATCAGAGCACCTGCTCCTCTCAAATGCAGGCCTGCATGCATCTAGCCTGGCAGCTCTCCTCTCCCACATCATGAACCTGCAACTTCAGCTCCCATGGCTATTTCATTCTCTCAGGGTTTTCGGGTTCATAACAGTCAGAGGGGAATGTCACCTGGCGTGGCTCACCATTTCAAATAACCAAGTCACTGCCAGGCCCATGGGTTAGTTGCACTTAGGGCAGCTGCCCTGCCTGATCAGGGGCTAGGCTGGTGCACAGCTGTAAGCCTTGTGTCGCTCACACTCACCTGGTCTTTACTCTCCACAGGTGACCCTTTGTATTGTACACCTGGGACCCCACAGTAGCCCTTCAGCCAAACCCCTGCTTCCCACACTGAGCCAGGATTTAAACCCCAGTCTTGCCAGGAACACTTTCCTTATTAATCTTTATTCTCCGGTGCTTCCATTTGTCTACTTCCATTGTCTAGTTGACTCATCAACTGACTGCAAAATCCTCAAGGCCAGGGAGGATCTCACCTTTCCTGTGTATGACAAAGCACTGAGTATAACATGCCACTCAGGCCAGAGATGTGAATGAATGAACACGTTAATTAACTTAGGAAGAAAAAGAAGGATCGGCTGAGCATCGCTGTCTGAAGCAGTTAGCCTGCAGATCCCTAGACAAAGGGCCATGTTCCCCTGAGCTCTTCTGGCTGCAGGGTCCATGCTCTGCTTCCCCAGGATCTTCAGGCTGCAGGCAACTGAGTCCTCAGCTACCCCAGACACCAGACCTGGAGGGTCTGTGGAAAGCCTTCCCTATCTTTTAGTTTATGCCGCTTTGAGCCCATATGGAAAACTAGCCATCTATTTGACTACTGGAACTCAAGCCAAGCTCAGGAAAAAGGGGGTCAAGAGCATATTTTTAAAAAAGAAGAACATCTGGGGAGGAGTTGGAGGGAGGCAGAGAGAGGGCAATCCTCAGAAGTCTCCAGTTCAATCCACAGCAGGGCCTGTGTTCTAGGTCTGGTCCTGGTGCTATCCTCACTGTGTGTCCTTAGGCAGTCTAATCAACTGTGACCATTCACCCCATTAGTCCTTCCTTCCTCCCAGGGTTACTGTGAAAGTCAAGTGCAATCATAAAGGTAAGACAGGTGTCATTAGCATCATCACCATCATGAGGCAGATAACTGTGGCTGGTGGTGCTCAGAGCTCTACCATCCAGGACAGACATACTCACCCAGACATACGTGTTGGAAACACAGACTGTGGGGAGAAATCAAAGCAAGATGCAAACACTCATGTGTGTATATATCATGTATCAAATGAAGCTAAGTAGTTGTTTATTTTAAAATGCAAGATTGTTTATAGTGTGGTGCCTGTACCCTAAGCACATAATTGACTTGAAATGAAGAGGAGGGAATAATAGTGAGCTACCATCCCAGTTCTAGGTCGTTTCATTTCTCCCTCACAGTAGCCTTGATATTATTATCTCCTTTTTTTGCAGAGAAGGAAATCAAGCATGTATGAGAATTGGGACTTGAACTCTAAAGCTAATAACTGTTTATTCCAACTGGCTTCCCCTGGAACCTCGGGTTAGGAAGCTGAGAGATTATCAGACCGGCCACATTCAGAGCAGTCATGCAAACCACAGCTGGTATCTCTGGTAGTGGGCAGCTTGCTGGGTCCCAGACCAGAGCTCATCAGAAAGGGGGCTGTCCATGAGCACCGCAGAGGGACCACATTCACTCTGGGGGAATCCTCCTCAACACCCTCATAGAAAAGGACACTGGTCACATATCAGTGCCCTGAGAAATCTTAGCAACCTAACTGATTTTCACAATTGTCATTCAAATGCCAGGTAGCACATTCTGAATGCCCCTGCATTTGAAAGAACAGAACACCAGTGACATCAATGCATAAACAAAAGGATGTGGGAAAGGACCAGGGAGCCAGCACCACAGGAACTAATAGTCTCATGAACAGCCATAGGAAGGCTGCTGACTTGTGAATCAGTGTCCATTCAGGGCCTTGGCAGGAAAGAACCTGCCAAGACTGGGCTTCTGGGCCTTCAAAAAGCCCTAGAGCCCACACCCCTGCTCTTCTCCACATGAAATCAGGGGTCCCGGGGTCAGAATGGGAGCTGAGTGGTGAGGAAGGTGTAAAGTGGGAGTCCAAGAGGGTGCTGGAAAAGCCAGACAAAGAAGCTGGTAAGGGGAAGCTGGTGGCACTTCATGCCAGGCTCTGGATCCAGATGTGGCCCTGTGTCTGTGTGTTCCTGCTGTTTATAATCAGCAAATCCATGCTTGTGGAGTTGGCTTCTTTTTGCTCAGTGGACCAGCACCTCATGCTTTTCAAACACATGAAAAATAATGAAAATGGCTTTAATGACTGAGATGGCTTTCACCACAGCTTCCTCTGAGAAGACACTTGGAAATCTCAGAGGATGGACATACAGGAAACAAGTAGGGGCCCATTCAGGACCCAGCTGCAGGACAGCCACCCCCTCTCAGAACCCGAGAGGCCTGCTCGGGCCCCCAGCCTGCTCCTCTCCAGTGACCCAGGCAGAGGAACTTTCCATCAAGGCAGGGCCTGACTCAACCTCTCCCTAGCAAACCAGACACCAGCCACCAAACTGCCAGCACAAGAGTTTCCATAATGAGAAGCTTCCAGGAAAGCCCCATAAAACCTTTACTGTAAATTCAATAAACTGGATTTCAAACATGGTGGCTGGGTTGGGGAAGCCTGGAGCCACTCTGCCGCCCTGTGCCCCCTCTGCCATCTGCGCTCACACAGAGGTAGGCGTTCCAGCCCAGACGGAAAGGCAGCCCCACCCGCATCCCCGTGCCAGGCCTCCCATTCCCAAGTAGCTTCTACATGCCCTCCCCACACCACCAGCACCACCCTCTCAGCTCAGGCCAGGAGGCAGAGGAGCCCTGTCCATGGAACCTCCAGAAGGATGAAGCTTGACCAACCTCAGGGCATGAAAAAGAGCCCATTGCCTGCCTTTCTGTGCCCCATACTATTAGTCCAATCAAGGACACCCAGCCACCTAAGACCAGGAAAAGGAAATACACACACCCTCCAATACTCAGTCTAGATCCAGAAGACATCTGACTCACAGTGATGGAGTCAGAGCATCTCTCCCTTTCTCGGTCAAAAACCTTAGCCCCTCACCCTGATCTTTAACATAATGTCTCACCACCCACCCCCAAACACTAAGACACATGAGTTTCTCTCACACCTTTCACTTTCTTACCCAAAATCCAGCCTCACTCAGGTATCACAGGGCTAAGTCATTCAGGGAATCAAAAACACATCTGTGGGCCATCTGGCCTAGGTCTGTGTCTGTACAGAGGCAAAAGCAGGTCTGAGCTTTCAGTCCACACTCAGCCCACTGCACCAGGGCAAAGTGGGTATTAAGACAGGTCACGGCAGGGTCTGTGCTGGGAAACGTGACTGAGTGGATGAGGAAGAAGGTTGTGGCTTCAATGACAGGACCCAGAAAGTTTGTGTTTGATGAGAAAGTATAGAGAGGACCTCAAAACTTTGGAAATGGGAAGGCACTTAGAGATTACCCAACTCCACACCTGCATCATGCAAAGTGAGGAAACCGTGGCACAGAGAAGTGAGGTGTCTTGCCCAAGGTTACACATTCACTCTTTCACACACTCAGTAAGCCATCTATGGGCCAAGTCCAACACCACAGTAGGTCAGCCTCCTGACTCCCAGACACACACTCCCCAGCACCTCCTGCTTCTGAAAGGACAACAACAGGGACCCATGGAGCGTCAAGGACACAGGGCAATGAGGCGTGCTATGAGGACACTGGATTCATAGAAGACTGATATCCATGTGGCCTTAGGAAGATGGTATCCCTGAACCTTGATCGCTTTTGTCCAGTAAGTCCAGTAATATCTACATCCCACTTTCTCACTTGCTGCAAGTGTCAAATGAGAGCATGAGTAAAACCGAATAAAGTCACTTAGTTGTGTCCAACTCTTTGGGACCCCATGGACTGTAGCCTGCCAGGTCCCTCCACCCGTGGGTATTTTCCAGGCAAGAATACTGGAGTGGGTTGCCATTCCCTTCTCCAGGGGATCTTCCCAACCCAAGGATCAAACCCAGATCTCCTACACTGCAGGCAGACTCTTTACCATCTGGGCCACCAGGGAAGCCCCATGTAAAACTAAGAATCCCTATATAAGGCAGGAAGAGAGGAATAGCTAACAGAGTTAGGTTAGCACCCAGAGGCTTTGGCGACCTCAGCATCCAGAAGGAAACTGATGTGTGGCCCAGGTCCTCCCAAGCACCTGAGTGACACTCCACAGGCCAGGGGTCCTGCCTCGCCCACCTGCTGAACCACCGCTGTCGGAGGCAGCATCTCAGGAAGCAGACTTTGCAGCATGATCCACACCCCTGACGCCTTCCTAGAGCGGGCAGAAAGTGAAAGGCGTAGTGTGCATTTCCCCTCCTTCGGGTGATAGGGTTTCAAATTCCTTCCTGCCTCTTCGCAGGAGGACCATGGAATCTTCTCTGCAAGGCTGTCTAGAAGACTTCCCGCCCCCGCTCTGTGCAGACACTTGGGCTGTGGATATTTTCCACATTTTTTTTAAACTGCTTTTTTTGGGAAGCGATTTTCCTCCAGCCCTGGACCAAGGACAAACCAGTCAGAGCTTGCCGTTGTGAGTCCAGAGGACAGCCAGGCATTTGCCTGAAGGCTTGTGGGGCACCAGTACTGCCTGTACTTTTCCATGAATGGAAGGAGCTGGGGGGGGGGGGGGGGGGTGTGGCAACAGGGTCGGCTTCCCCGGGAACAGCATCCTGGAGATTTTCCCAGCTGGCTTTGGGGAAGTTAGTCCAGCCTGATCCAGTCCAGCTGTGGTGGAGGCCCTGATGCGTGTGAGGATTCAGACTATTAGCACTGATATTTAAACAGTAGGTGGTTCTGATACCCTCAAACCAGCTTCCTCTCCCTGCTGGATCTACATGGCAGTTCTTCAGCCTGGGTTATTATTTGCACATCTTAAATACCCTAGGCTTTAACGCTGGTTGGCCTCACCAATAACCTGTGCTCATACCTCAGCCCAGCCTAATCCTAGCAAGATGTGGAGAGTGAACTTCTGCCACCAACAAGACAGATTCATGATAGAGGGTTTTGAGGGGACACAGGGTGTATGATGAAGTGGTTAAATACATGGAATTTTTAGGATCTGACATATTCAAATTCAACTGGCTTTACCACTTTTTAGCTGTTGTTACTTCTTTGAGTTTCAGTTTCCTCACCAGTGAACAAGGCTTCTCCCCAGTGGCTCAGCAGTAAAAAATCAGCCTGCAAAGCAGGAGATGTGGGTTCGATCACAGGGTCAGGAAGATCGCCTGGAGGAGGGCATGGCAACCCACTCCAGTATTTTTGCCTGGAGAATCCCATGGACAGAGGAGCCTGGTGGGCTTCAGTTCATACATTGCAGAGTCGGACACGACTGAAGTGGTTGAGCACGCACGCACCAGTGAAAGAGCTTGCCTCAGAGTATGGGGTAGGATTCATTTAAATGATACATAGAAAAAGTACTTATCGCTGTGCCTGACACAAAATTGGTGATGTACTGCAATTGTAAATAAGAGAGGCAGGCTGAAGCGTATGACCTACCCATCCTCTCATGCCAGAATTATGATTCTGTGAAAGTAGAAGGGAAGATGAGGATGGGGGAGGCCCACAGAACCTCACAGAAGGACAATCTCTCCACTTTAGGAGCTGCACAGGATAGCTGGGGTTTTGTGGCCAAGGCCTGCAGGGGAAGAAGAGGTGTGGGCTCTAATCTGGTTCTTGGAGAACTCAAAGAAATCGGAATTTTCAGTGCACTCACATGTGGTTCAAATGCAGCCTTCCAATGTGACAACCCATCTTCCTGTTGGGCTAATCCCCTGAAAACACAATGGGATTCTTTCCATACCCCCACCCCACTCATCAGGTTCTCCCACCACCCCAACTAATGTCTATTTCTTCCTGCAAAACCTTGGAACAAAACTACCACTCGACATTCTACTTTTCTTAAGTGCTGGTTAGCAGAACAATATGTATAGGGTGATTATTCCAGTTATGAGAAAATATAAATATTTATCAATGACTAGAAAACAATATGCCAAGGTTACTATATTCCAAGGATAACAGTGATTACCTATTGTCTGCAAAGGGTGGAATTAAGAGATGATTTTTGTTTTTAACTTCATGCTTTTCTGTATTTTTCAAACAAATAATTTTAGTTTTTATAACCATAAAACACAATTTTTTTAAGGAAACAAAGTTCATCATTGGCTTTTTATACACGTACATTAAATCATGCACTCTTCTGCTTAAATCTTTTTTATAGTTTCTCAAGCACATAGAATAAAATTCAAACTCCTTTCCCATGGCCTACAAGGCTGGACATGACCCAGACCCTCCACATGCCTCCAGCTCCATCTCCTGCTAGTTCCTGTCCTCACCCACCAGCTCCAGCCTTGATGGCTTCCTCCTGGGTTAGAATCGCAGCTTCACCACTTACTAGCTGTGTGATCTTTGGCAGCCTTGGTTTCCAATTCTGAAAGAGAAAAGATACATAAAAATGGTATCAGTTCTGCACTTGATTTCATGTTATTGTCAAATAATATATGCATATATCCATTATATGCATATATGTCATTTTACTTATCCACTCAACAGTTAATGGACATTTGGGTTGTTCTGATTCTGGGGGCTATTATGAACAGTACTGCTATGAACAGTCATACATAAGGTTTTGTGTGGACATATATTTTCAGTTTTCTTGGAGATATGCCCAGGAGTGGAATTGCTTGGTCATAAGATAACTCTATGTTTAACTTTTTGAGAAACTGCCAAACCGTTTTCCAAAGTGGCTGCAGCACTTTACACTCCTACAAACAATGTATGAGGGTTCCAGTCTCTGCACATCCTCATCAACAAAGGCTTTGTCTTTCTTTTTTTTTTTTTTACTCAGTATTTTTATTACGCTTGTGCTTATGACGGGAGGTCTGAGAAATTCCTACCAGTCGATGTCATTTTTATCAAGTCTTTTTTTTTTTTTAATTTTTTTTTTTAGTTCTACCAGTTTCTTGCTACCAACCCATCTCCCTCCACCCTCGTGCACACACACTCAGTCATGTAATCCCATGGACTTCAGCCCGCCAGACTCCTCTGTCCATGGATTTTTCCAGGCAAGAATACTGGAGTGGGTTGCCATTTCCTTTTCCATTGTCTTTCTTTTTTAAAAGCCATTCTAGTGGGCATGAACTGCTGTTTCATTGTACTTGGATTTGCATTCCTCAATGACTCATGATTTTGAGCATCTTTTCCTGTGCTTTTCTGTCTGCGTGTCTTCTGGGGAGAAACGTGTATTCAAATCCTTCAGCCATTTTCTTGCCTAACTGCTCTGCTAGAGCCTCCAGTACAATATTAAACAGAAGTGGAAAGAGTAGAGATCACTGTCTTCTTCCTGATTTTAGGAGAAATACTTTCACTCTTTCGCTATGAAGTGTCAAGTTAGTGTTATAAAACAGTGTTCAGTTTTGTCAAATGCTTTTCTCTATCTATTAAGATTATCATGAGATCTTAGTCTATGAATATGGTATACTACAACTGATTAATTTTCATACATTGAATCAACCCTGAATTCCTGGAATAAATCCTTCTTGGTCAGGGTGTATAATACTTTTTCTATGTTTCTGGGTTTGGTTTGCCAGTAATTTGTTGAGGATATTTATACATATATTCACAAAAGATATTGACCTATAGTTTTGTTCTCTATTAATGTCTCTGTCTGGTTTGGGTATCAGGGTAAAACTGGCTAATAGCCTGAGTTTCTCTTCTACTATTTTTAATAGTTTGTGAAGTACTGGTAATAATTCTTCAAATATGTAATAGAATTCACCAGTTAAGCATCTGGGCCTGAGATGTTTTTGAACTACTAATTTAATCTCTTTACTTGTTACAGGTCTATTCAGATTTTCTATTTATTCTTGAGTCAATTTCAGTACTCTGTGTCCTCCTAGGAATTTTTCCATTTCATCTATGTTATCCAATTTATTGGCCTACAGTTGTTCACAGTATTCCATTACAATACTTTCTGTTTCTCTAAGGTCAAAAGTAATGTCTCTTCTTTTATTCCTGATTTTAGAAATTTGAGTCTTTTTTACTTCCCCCACCCCACTTTAGTTATTGATCTTTTTAAATGACTGATTTTTGGTTTCACTGGTTTCTCTGCTGTTCTTCTATTCCCAGTTGTATTTATTCCTACTTTATTATGTCCTTCCTTCTGCTACCTTTGGGTTTAGATTGCTCTTCTTTTCCTAGTTTCTTTAGAGGGAAGATTATACTATTGATCTGCTATTTTATTTTATTTTTTTTTCTCTGTTGGAGGCTAATTACTTTACAACATTGCAGTGGTTTTTGTCATACATTGAAATGAATTAGCCATGGATTTACATGTATTCCCCATCCCAGTCCCCCCTCCCACCTCCCTCTCCACCCCATCCCTCTGGGTCTTCCCAGTGCACCAGGCCTGAGCACTTGTCTCATGCATCCAACCTGGGCTGGTGATCTGTTTCACCCTAGATATACATGTTTCGATGCTGTTCTCTTGAAACATCCCGCCCTCGCCTTCTCCCACAGAGTCCACAAGTCTGTTCTATACATCTGAGAGATCTGCTATTTTAATTATTTTAATATGAATGTTCATAGCTCAAATATCTTTTTAAGCACTGCTTTCACTGTAACCCATAAGTCTGAGTACATTGTGTTTTTATGTTCACTTATCTCAAAGAATTTCCTAATTCCTCTTGGGATTTCTTCTTTGACTCATTGGTTATTTATACAGTGGGATTATCTATACAGTCCATGGGATTCTTTAGGCCTGAATACCGGAGTAGGTAGCCTTTCCCTTCTCCAGGGGATCTTCCCCAACCAGGGATTGAACCCAGGTCTCCCGCATTGCAGGCAGATTCTTTACCAGTTGAGCCACAAGGGAAGTCCAAGAATACTGGAGTGGGTAGCATATTGCTTCTCTAGTGGATCTTCCCGACCCAGGGATAGAACTGGAGTCTCCTGAATTGCAGGCAGATTCTTTACCAACTGAGCTATCAAGGAAGCCCAAAGAGCCACATAAAGGTAACTAGCGCTGCTGCTGCTGCTACGTCACTTCAGTCGTGTCCAACTCTGTGCGACCCCATAGACGGCAGCCCACCAGGCTCCCCCGTCCCTGGGATTCTCCAGGCAAGAACACTGGAGTGGGTTGCCATTTCCTCCTCCAAAGGTAACTAATAGGTAAATACAAAAGGCAGTACAAATACATATTCATTTGTAACTCTTTTCTTTTCCTATCTGATTTTAAAGAAAACGCATAAATCAATAATTATAATAAAAATGTGTTGATGGTCTTATAATGTAAAAAGATATAATTTATATGACAAAATAGCACAAAGGAGGCAAAGAGTAAACAAAAACCAAATTAGAGCAAAGTTTTATACCATTGAAATTAAGTTGGTTCTTGCCAAGATGGCTCCTTAAACACTCAACTAATTGTTACAAGTCTTTTATTAATTTTCAGAATTCTGAAAGAAAAAAAAAACTGATTATGGGCATTTTTTTCCAGTGTTCAAGCTGCTTTTATAGAGGAACTGATTTTCAGAGGTCCTTATTCCACCATTCCAAAATGCTTCCTCCTTTAAAGAATTTGAAAGGCATGTCTCTCTTTTTTTTTTTTTTTATTAGTTGGAGGCTAATTACTTTACATCATTACAGTAGTTTTTGTTATACATTGAAATGAATTAGCCATGGATTTACATGTATTCCCCATCCCAGTCCCCCCTCCCACCTCCCTCTCCACCCGATCCCTCTGGGTCTTCCCAGTGGACCAGGCCCGAGCACTTGTCTCATGTACCCAACCTGGGCTGGTTATCTGTTTCACCCTAGCTAATATACATGTTTCAATGCTGTTCTCTTGATTCTCTGTTAAAAAACAGCTTCATAATATCTTAAAGCCATTGTTTCCCAGCAGTCTTATTGGGAGCCCAGTGTAGAGAGGATCTTATCTCAAACATCACTGTGCATAGGTTTTTGATTAATGGAATGGATAAAAAATGGATACATAAAAGCCCACAAAGTTTTCAAAGGATTATACTCATTTCAACTGAGACAGACACTACAAAATGAAGGGGTCTTTGAACCCTCAAGCTTCTATAAGCCGACAGTAGGCTCAGAAAATAACTCAGCTGTCAAAGAGCTGTTTTACATGTGAAAAGAAGAGTGGCTCAGAAGGTAAGATCAAAATTCCAAGATCCCAGAAGAGAGAGCCAAGAGATACATAAAATTCCCAGAGAGCAGAATTGAGCCCTAATAATGAACAACCTTGCAATATGAGCTCAAACAGATTTCAGAATTACTATGGACCAGTGACTGCTTGCCTTATGTCTTCTATTTTCCTCTTTATGAACCAAAAGATCTAGAACTTATGCCTAACCTACCATTGTATGCTGCCTCTGTGGGGAGAAAACATCTCTTTAGTCCAAAGTTCTTCTTGAGAGGAATATACTCAAGTTGATCCTTAAGAACCTCACCTGAGTAGCCTCATTCATATTTGGACATGATTTAAATGATGAAATCCTGGACTTCAAGCTGAGGCCACAATGGGATAAGCCTTGGAAGTCTCAGGGGAAGGGATGAGTATATTTTGTGTATGAGAGGGAATTGTTGTGGCCAGAGGGTAGACTGTGGCAAACTATTTTTCAAAGATAGTCACAATAATATCTCCCATTCCACATGCTTTTCTTACAATATTGTCTTGATATTCTTCCCAATGAGTGGTGGTGTCCATATGCCTTCACCTTGCACCTAAGTGCGTCTGCCTCTATCAACTCAGTGAGACAGAAGGAACATTGTCATTTTCAAAGTTAAATCAAAAAAAGTCCATGTACTGCTACCTTACTCTTCACGGGCACACACTCTAGGAACTCAGCCACCAAGTGATGAGAAAGTCCAACCTATCACACATGGAGAGGCCATGTGTAGGTTTTCTGTCCAACAGCCCAGTCTAGATCCTAGCCAACAGCCAGCATCCATCACAAACCATGCGACTCCTGACATCTCCAGATAATTCTAGGTCCCAGCTATTGAGCCACCCCCAATCTTCAAATCCTTCCAGCTGAGTCCCCAGATGTTGTGGAGGAGAGACAAGTCAATCCTTCTATGACCTATCCAAATTTCTGACCCACAGAAACCATGAAAGATAATAAAATACTCTCGTTGTTTTAAGTCACTAAGACTGGGGATGATTTGTTTTACAGCAATACATAACTGGAACATATACCTTGACAAGTGATGCTTTTGAACTGTGGTGTTGGAGAAGACTCTTGAGAGTCCCTTGGACTGCAAGGAGATCCAACCAGTCCACCCTAAAGAAGATCAGTCCTGAGTGTTCATTGGAAGGACTGATGCTGAAGCTGAAACTCCAATACTTTGGCCACCTCATGGGAAGAGTTGACTCATTGGAAAAGACCCTGATGCTGGGAGGATTGGGGGCAGGAGGAGAAGGGGATGACAGAGGATGAGATGGCTGGATGGCATCACCAACTCAATGGACATGAGTTCGAGTAAACTCCGGAAGTTTGTGATAAACAGGGAGGCCTGGCGTTCTGCAATTCATGGGGTCGCAAATAGTCAGACATGACTGAGTGACTGAACTGAACTGATACCTTGACAATATGGTTTAAAACCCCATGCCTGGACATTTATTTAATTTTTTTGCAATTGTGAACACCACAGATATGAATACTTCTTGTACATTTTCCCTGTGTTGTGCTGTGCTATGCTTAGTCACTCAGTCGTGTTCAACTCTTTGCAACCCCAAGGACTGTAGCCCACCAGGCTCCTATGTCCATGGGGATTCTCCAGGCAAGTATACTGAAGTGGGTTGTCATGCCCTTCTCTAGGGGATCTTCCCAACCCAAGGGTTGAACCCAGGTCTCCCACATTGCAGGTGGATTCTTTATCATCTGAAGCAGCAGGGATACCCAAGAATACTGGAATGAGTAGCTTATCCTTTCTCCAAGGGATCTTCCCAACCCAGGAATTCAACAGGCATATTCAAGTCCCACATTTCCCCTAGTGAACATCTTTAAAAGCATCTTTTGGATATATACTTAGGAGTAGAACTGATGTTCAAATTTGCAAAATAATGCCAAATAGTTTCTCAAAGAGGTTATACTAAGTTACATTCTATAGACAGGGTATGAGAAATCCTGCTGATTTCTCACTTTGGAGTTCTTACACTGGCTATTCTCTCTGCCTGAAATGCTCTTTTCCAGGCATGCACAATTCACTCCCTCATGCCCTTCAAATGTTTCTCAAATGTCACTTTCTCAATGAGGTATACTCTGACTTACTCCATTTAAACTGAAATTTTCCCCACCCCACATTATGTTCAACTGTCCTCACATCTTTCTATATCTCACTTTCTAGCATACTATACAACTAGCTAATTATTATATTTATTGCTTCTTGTCCATCTCCTCCCAGAAGAACGTAGGCTACCGTAAAGACTAGCATTTTTGTCTTTTTGTTCACTACTATGTCCTGAGCACCTACATGTGTATCTAGGACAAAGAAGTGGATGAACTTTTATTGAATAAATGAATGTCTACATCTTTTCCAATTCCCTGTATCAACAGACTTTGCAATTTCTGCCAATTAGACAAATGTTAACTCATTATTGTCTTATTTTTCCTTTATAACTACTGAGACTGAATAACTCTGTACATGTTTCTTAATCACATAAATTTCCTTATCCGTGAAACCCATGTTCATGTCATTTATCCATTTCCTATTGTGTTTATTCTTTTTTTTTTTTTGAATTGCAGGAATTTTGCATGTACAATCTTCATACTGATCCTTTGCAAGTTACATGTATCGCAAATATCTTTTCCCAGTGTATAACCTGTCTTTAAGATGTTTAATAAACAGAAATTCCTCTTTTTTTAATTTATTTTTATTAGTTGGAGGCTAATTACTTTACAATAAGAAATTCCTCATTTTTATATAATCAATGTAAATTTCTTTTATGTTTTGTTTAAGAATAAACTATTCTCATGCCAGATCATCAATGCTGGGGGAGGCAGAGCAGTCCTTTCTACAACTTTCCTTTTAATTAAAAACATTTTATTGACCACAGGAGATCCATTCATCAAATTTAAGGTATGAAAAAGGACCTCTGAACCCCTCCAGAGAACAAGCCCACCTACCTCCAGACCCAGGCCCCTTTCTTTCACTTAACCTCTTCACCTTCTCCCCTCTGGCAACAAAATGAGAGACAACACCATCAATCACTCCCTAAGAGCTGCCAGGTGGGCAAGAGGTGGGGGTAAGTGGAAAAGAGCCCAAGGGAAGGGACTGCAGTTCAGAAGCACCAACTGGCAGGAATAGCCCTCCCCCTGCCACAGGACCGGGCAAGCCCCAACAGAGGACTCCAAGGGGCACTCAGGGATGTGAAATGTAGCAAAAAATGATGATAAGAATGGGAGGTGGGGGTAGTAAACTAAGGAGAGCTCTAGCCAAAGCAGAAACAAGAAACTTTTTTGCACTTTTTTCCAAAAAAGGGGAACCCTTTCAGATGGGCCCCGTTGAGGCAGGGGACAGTTGAGGTAACCTCTGTGCCTCTTAGAGAACCAGCATTGGTGTGATTGCACACCGCACAGGTTCCCGGAAATGAGCAGACATCAAAGGGCGGGGACAGAGAAGGGAATGGCGTCGCTGAGGCCAAGGCTTTCTAGGGCTCAGACCGTGACCTTGTCATTGACTAAGGACAGGCTTCCAGAGGCTTCTTCGGCTTCACAACCCAAGAATAAAGCTTCTTTTTCCTGAATGGAGGAGAAAAGAGGAAATTTGAAAACACAGATGCCAGAAGATGCCCCTGTCCACCTCCCTAAGATTAGCTCAGCTATCAGCACATAACTTGCAGGAATTTTCAGAGTCCCAAGTTGCCCACAATGGAATAAGTCACTAAATCTTATTTGAAGTGTTCAGACTTTGCCTCCAGTGAATATTTGGCTTTGACACTTCCTGTCATCTCTGCTGAGAAGAGAAGCAAAGCCAGGCATAGCTGCCAGAGTTCTGGGCGTAGGTAAACCTCCTGCTTCAGGCCTCCCTCACCAACTCCATGGGGAGACAGGCAGTGCTGAGCACTGGACTGAGAGCCAAAAGAGCCAAAGCCTGCTCAAACTGTTTCTCCTCGTGCACATAACAAAGGAGTTGTTCCCCTTGTTTTGAAAGGGAGCACAAGCCAAGAAACTGAAAGGCTATCAGGTAGAAAATGGAGTCCAGGTCTGCCCTTTATCCTAAACACATGCCACAGAAAAGTATCAAATGAACCTGTGTCCTGCAGAATGGTCCAAGGCACCCAAAAGAATCCCACTGGGCAGAAGCTCAGTGCAAATCCCCCGCCCTGCAGACATCATCGGACCTGTGAGCATGGGATTTCCCCCTCCAGGATTCCCTGCTGCTCACAAGCCTCTAGGCCTTTTAGGAAATGTGGTCCCAGCACAGGCAGACTGCATCGAGATACAGGTGGTTTTAGCCTTATAGGGTAACTTCACGAAACGGAGGCCCACGTCTAAACTGTTACAAGAGGGCTTGCCCTAAGGCCCTTGCTTGAGACTCTACACGCAGACTGGTTTACCCACAGCGGGAGGAGGGGGAGCACAAGTCCTGCCTCCGAGGAGCTTCCAGTGTAAGGAAGAAATGATGCTAGTGATGCACTTGATCTGAAGGGCGGTGCAGTCCCTGCTGTCAGGTAAAGCGCCTCCTCCAGAAAGCTCCTCAGCGCAGGGAGGCCCCTGACAAGGCAAACCAGAACAAAATAAAATGTGAATTTGGTGAAAAAAAAAAATAAGATACCCAGTGAAACTTCAGTTTCAGATGAACAAGGAAACTATTTTTTAGTATAAGTATGTCCCGGGCAATATTTCAGACATATTTAAACTTAAAAAAAAAGTTCCTTCTGCATCTGAAATTGAAATTTAACTAGATATCTTGTATTATATCTGGCAACTCTAGAGCTGAACAAAACCACAAGGCCCAAACCTAACTTCGTATACGCAGGAACGTGTAAGCAGGTAGAAATTAAAAGGTCAAAGCATAAAAATGCTGAGGGAGCAAAAGTAGTGCCTCCGAGTTAGCAGGAGGCGGCTGGATCTGCGGGCTGCCCGGCGGTGGCAGAGTTATCGGGAATACCTCAGATTCTGACTGCCCCCACAGGCTGCTGCCGGCTGCGTCCTCGTCCCTGTGTGGCAGGCAGGGTGGGATCCAGAGAGAGAAGTCCCGAAGTCCTGCAGCCAGCCGCGTCCACTTGTCCACCCGGCCACAGCTGACACAAAGCATTCTGGGAGGGGGCGGGTCAGGGACGTGGCCTCGAGGAGAGGTGGTGCCAAGATCTAGGGAATGCTGGTCGCCACCCAAGGGACAGTGCATGCTTTTGAAATGAAGAGTGATGCTAACTCTTCTTGGTTGCCAGGGAAGAAGCCTCCGGGAGACCTATGCCGCTGGAGATCCTGGCAACACAGAAACTTGAGAGGTGGAGAAACTGAAAAATGGGAAACATGAAAAATGATGCAGAGCTGAAGCCACAAACCCCGAAGGCCTGAACTCCCTACAAAGTCAACTCAAGAGCACTTCCACGTAAGGGAAGTCAGAGGTTTCATCTTCTAAGAGGGGACCAAATGCAACTTTGTGAAAGGCAGTTTTTCAGACAGTTTTAGTAACCTCAGCTCCCAGAGGCTTGAAACTTGAGAATCGCCAAGGCCACCCAGTTAACAGACTAGAGGCTGAAGTCAGGAGAACTGCACGACACTCACCTTAACATAACTCAAGCCTTCCTCTTCCTAGTTTTGACCACCAGCCTCCAGGTCCTTGGTGTCCTACGAGAAGAACTGGGAACATCTGAACGTCCTGGAACATTCGGAGCCAGAGTAGCTCTTACCACCACTGAGAGTGACAGCTAGGGCTGCCTGCTTTGAGGAGCTTTGAGAAGAACCTAAGACAGCCTTAGCAATCATCACTGCTACTATTAGTGTCTACCTGGCACTAATTGTATACCAGGCAATGTTAAAAACTTTACCCACTGCCTTCTTTGATGCACAAACAACCTGGGAAGTGGTCCCCCTTGACTCTTTTACAGAAGAGAAACTGACATGTACATGCCATGGGCATCTACAAGTCAAGACAGTCAACATTCAAAGGAGACCAGTGAGACAAAATCTCAGACTTTGAAATTGACCATGGAGGTTAAACCTCTGATTCTTGGAAGAAGGGTATCAGAAGATGCTAATGGCAGGCTCCAAGTCCTTGCAAAGCTGCTTTCTGACAGCAGGGGGCGCCAATGTCTTCGAAAAGCTACTTGTCACAGAAACTCTAGACATGATTGGTACAAGAGGAATACAGAGGCTAGAGGGAAGAAGTGGAAAGGATCCTTTGGGCCCCTTGGGCCCCAGAAAAGAAACCCCAAACAAAACTAACCTGTGATGCAGGATAATCAGTCCCAGATTTAGCTCCCAGCTTATTGAGCCCTCTTATTCAGGTTCCCCAGAGCTCAGCCAGTGTCTCAGGGGGAAAACCAGCCTGGCCTTTATGGTTTCGCATCCGTCATACCAGCCCCTCAAGATGGCCATAGCCTCTGTGGTTTCTCTCTTCCTCTGTGGAGTCTGCTCGCTCAGGTCAGATCCACACTCATGCTCAGGATTTGCAGATGCCCCCAGGGAAGAAAATAAGTAGGGATCAGCTGTCCTAGGAAAGGCCATTTCTTCTCTAGGTCAGTTTGCCTCCTACTCATTGCTTCCACTGCTCTCCTTGTTTCCGTAGATGACTTTGACAGCTTCCCCAGGTTTCTCCTTGATACTGTGTCATTGCGTGGTGGTGGTGGTGGCCTGATGCAACTTGATCTATCCTTCCCAGGAGCAGAAGTCCAGGTTCCGTCTCTGAGCTTCTGCTTTCCTCACTTGTGAAATGATGATGATAGCATAAACATGAAGGGAAACGAAGGGTGCCAATCAGCCAACACAGTGCCCAAAGTGTGGGACACTCAGCATAGTGGGGCCTCTGGGCAGCCACCTGAGGAATGTGCAAGGGAGGCGCTGTGGGTCTGGGTGAAGAGCACTGACCTTGGAGTCAGTGGGCGCAGATTTGAACCCTGGCTCCCAACTTGCTGAGTGACCTTGAGTGACCTTGAATAAGTTGTTTAACCTCTCTCAGTCTGTTTTCTCCCAGCCAGTTGAGGAAAACGAATGTCAGTCTTGAGAGGATGAAACGAGATCCCATATATGAAGCCTTTAACTCTGTGTCTAGCTGTTAGTACATCTTATTTTACTTACTAGATGAAATAAGGGCAGATAGATTAAGGCATTGTCATTTTCAGAGAGTACCTGTAAAAGACCAAATATTATAAAGGATATCAGAAAGATACAAGGTAAGAAAAAAATGTTTCCTATACTTTTTGTCCATTGAGCAATTTTCCCAAGTGCTTTGACGTTTATCATCTCTTCACATCCTCCCAACCACCAGGTACAGGCAGTCCTCTGTATTCATGGGTTCCATATCCAAAGTCTCAATAAACCACAGATTGAAAATATCCAGGGGAAAAAATCCCAGAAAGTTTCAAAAGGCAAAACTTGAATTTGCCACATGAGCAACTATTTACATAACATTTACACTGTATTGGTATCATAAGTAATTTAGAGGTGATTTAAAGTATACAGGAAGATATGGGTATGTTATATCCAAATACTATGCTATTTTTCATAGGAGACTTGAACATCTTTGGATTTGGGTAGGTGTGGAAAGTGGGGAGTGGGGAGACTGAAACCAACCCTCATGGATACTGAAGGATGACTGATGGTACGATATAGTGGAACAGATACTCTCTCCATTTTAAAGATGAGGAAACTCAGGTTCAGTGAGATTAAATGAATTAGCTAATGTCCACCCAGCAACTTAGGCAGAACCAGAGAAAGAATTAGTCTTCACATCCCTAGTTCCTGCTTTCATGGGTATAATAATCTGACCATACTAGAACTGACAGCCTCCATAGAAGAATACAGTTCAGCCAGTTAAGGTGGACAGTAGGAAAAGGTGGACAGTAGGATAAGGTGGACAGTGGGATGTGAGAGAAGACTAGAGAAAAGAAAGCAGTGGAGAAGCTTGTTAGCAAAATCTATGTTTATGTGTTTGATTAAACCACTGCAGCTGCCATTGCCCAGTGCAGATCAGAGCCCTGAAGAGGACAGATGAAGCGTGGAAATCTCAATGAGGGGAAGGCTGGAGCACAGTTCACATCTCAGGTCATCTGACAAGGTCAGATTGTGCATCTTCGTATGTATCTGATCCACAGAAATGTTTTGGACTCTTACCACATAGCAGGTGCTGTGTTAGATACCAGGATACAGTCTGGAACAAAATCATATTTCCTGTCTTCATGGAACTTGTCATCTGGTGAAGGAGATAAATAAGCATCACATATGCTGCAAGTAGATATACATGTATATATATACAAGGGCTTCCCAGGTGGCACTAGGGGTGAAGAACCTGACTGCCAATGCAGCAGACTTAAGAGAAGCAGATTCGATCCCTGGCTTAGGAAGATCCCCTGAAGGAGGGCACAGCAGCCCACTCCAGTATTTTTGCCTGGAGTATCCCATGGACAGAGGAGCCTGGTGGGCTACAGTCCATAGGGTCACAGAGTAGGACATGACTAAAGCAACTTAGCATGCATGCACATATACGAATTGAGACAAGTGTTATGATGGGGAAGTACCAGGTGTGCTGAGAGAGCGACTAACCTATAAACCTGGCCATGGGTTGGGAAGCATACAGGAAGGCCCACTCCAAGAGCTGGGCAGGTAGAGGGCAGTGTGTGTGAACTCCCCACACAACAATACAAGAACACTCAAGATAAGGGAAGGTGGCAAGCCAGGCAGCAGAGAGAGTGATGGAGAAGGTGGGGCAGAGAGACCACCAAGGGCAGGACAGGCTGGGTCTGCAGGCTGTGGCTAGGATCTGGGTCTTGATCTAACAAAAGTGTGTGGCCACGATAGAGCTTTAAGCAGGAGCGAAGTTAAATGAGCACTGAGCAAAGGAGGCAGACGGTGGCCTTTTCAGGTTCTTTGATCTTAAACAGCAGTAGCAGAGTCTGACTTGCTTCAGAAAAAAACTAATTTATGGGAGGCAGATGTTGTAGCATCAAAGGAAAGGCTAAACAACCGGGCCTTGAAAAGGACGGGAACAAAGGAAATGCCACAGAGGCAGGCAGCAGGGATTAAGGGATGGCTCAGCTGGTAAAGAATCCACCTGCAATGCAGGAGACCCTGGTTCAATTCCTGGGTCAGGAAGATCTGCTGGAGAAGGGATAAGCTACCCACCCCAGTATTCTTGGGCTTCCCTTGTGCCTCAGCCAGCAAAGAATCTGCCCACAATGCAGGAGACCTGGGTTCAATCCCTGAGTTGGGAAGATACCCTGGAGGAGGGAAAGGCTACCCACTCCAGTGTTCTTGCCTGGAGAATTCCATGGACTGTATGTTCCATAGGGTGGCAAAGAGTCAGACACAACTCTGAGCAACTTTCACTTTCACCACCATCAGAACTAACCTGCCAAACTGACGTGGGATCAACTTGGCTACAAGACAACACACATAAACACCAGCCTCTCTCAAAACAGCTTCCAAAGAGGGACCAGTGTTCCCCAAAGGGAAAATCACACACAAAAAAATCTGTGGCAGGACTCCCCTCATGGTCCATGGTTAAGATTCCCCACTTCTAATGGAGGGGGCCTGGGTTCAATCCCTGGTCATGGAACTAGATCCCACAAGAGGAACCCAAGACCTGGTGCAGCCACATTTAAATAAAAAAAAAAAAATTGGGCTGATATCCCCAAAGAAATGGGAAAGAATTCTGGGTGTGTGTGGGGGGGTGGGGATCAGAGATCTACTAAAGATTCCGAAAGAAAGGCAGGAGGATCATTAAGGAAAAACTGGATTCCTGTGGTTTTGCCTAGGAAACAAACTCAGGCAGCATCACGTCAAGAGGGTAGACCACACAGGAGGCTTGAGAGATGGCAAGTAGAGAAAAAACGACCAGACTGCGCCTCATATCAGGTCACACATCACACAATGCTCCCTCAGGCCCCATGCTCTGAGTCATCTGGAGCCTTCAGAGAGGTCAAGTAACCACTGAATACATAAGCCACCAAGCATGGTGAGAGGTGGCAGAGGAAACTGGGAAGGAATTTACTCATCCTACCAATCATTATGTAGAATGTGCATCTGAGTCTTACCCTCTCCTCTGCTTTGGAGGGTGAAGGAAGAGGTCAGCGTTACCTACAGATGAGATTGTGGGTGTGCAGGACAAAAGGAAAATAAGACAAGGGATCTGCTAACACACCTGTAGTTAGGAACCACCCATGGTGGGCCAGACCACTTCCCTTGCCCCTGGAGATATATCTCTTGGAGTTGCATTGTGATTTCCTTCCCAGACAGGCAAGCTTTGCTCAAAATACATAAATTCAATGTGAAATTTCTCACAGGAAGTATATTTCAAATGTGGGTTGCAGTATCTTAAGACAACATTGCAAAAGGCCTAAAGATAGAAATTGCAGAAGAGTTTGACACTAAAGTGGGACAGGAAGCCTTGGCTTGCCTTCATGGTGTTTTGCTTTGTTGGAACAGAGCTCAAGGTTCTTGTGCAGTGTTGAGGCATTGGCCTGACAGTTTCTGAAAGACCTGTTTTTTCCCCTCTTTCACAGAAGACTTCTTGCATTGCATTAGATGAAAAGTTTCTGGTGGAAAAAGAATGGCAATGATTCCAAGGAAGAGCTCAGAGATGAAACTGTGATGTATAATGTGTCAAATCTTCACAACGCCACTGCCAATACCAAGAGATACCTCTTTACAGAGAGGCAGTGGGAGACATCCTGGTCACTTCCAACAGCACATGTTACTTTCATGTGCAGCCATAAGAGGAATTTACAAGAACTGGAGCAGCACAGGCTCCCTAAAGAGGAAACTCTTACTACTGATTCACTATATTTCTTTACTGGTCTCTCCAGCTCAGATTTCTTTTTCTAATTTGATCCACTGTACACCGGCTCTCAGATTGATCGTTCTATTGAATCCCCACTCTGGTGTGCCTACCCTCCTAAATCATTCTAAACACCTTAGTCCAATTTTCCTGAATCTTTGTTTCCTTGATGATTTTGTCCTATCTGAATACCATCTATATTGTTACTTCCTGAATGTTGATTAAATTGCCTCATTTATTTTGCCTCACTGTAAGCAATATTATAATTACTGTTTGAATATTTTTAGTATGCATGCATATAAACACCTAACTTTAAAACATCCATCATGTACCACCAAAAGTTATCTTGTGAATCCCCTACTGGCACCATACTTTGGGAAACACGAGTCAAGTTCTGCCCATGGCTCCAAGCAGGTGCCCTTCATGAACCCTACATTCTGGCCAAGGGGGATGATTCACCTTTCCCCACACACACCACCCACATCCATGTTTGTCCCACCACCGTCTCTGCCTTTCAAATCACACAGTCATTCAAGGCCCGAAACCCTGACGCCCCCCCACCTCTTGAGGCCTTGGACTACTCCCCTGGCCTGAAGGGTATCACGCTCCTCTGAACCCTCACTGCCCTTGAAGCACTGGGCACTTCTCATTTTGAACTCAGTGTTGGTCTTCTTGAAAGAGGAGGTTTGGGTAGATGCCATCTCCCCTCTCAGAACATCTTCAGGCTTCTTGAGACCACATCTGTCACTGCAGAGAGTCTGGCATAATTAAGACTAGTTGAGTGAATGTATCTCCCTCACTCCTCAGTCCTCTCTTTGTGTAAAATACAAACTTGAGTCATTTTCCAGCTCCCCACAAAATAAAGTCCCAATAACTTAGCAGACATAAAGAGACAAGGTCTTTCACAGTTTGGCCCCACATGTCATTTTATCCCCTCTGCCATCTCCCTGCTTTCCTCCCAGCCAGCACCCCACCCCAACCACACACTCTAGCCACATCCAACTCCTTACTGTCTCTTTGGCTAGTCTCCTTATCATCAACCCATGAAATACACTTCCTCTCTGTCTGTCAAACTCTAGCTCATCAAGTGTTAGCCAAAGTGGCATCTCTTCTTTGAAGCCTTTCCCAGCTCTCTTAAGTCTCTCCTCTGTGTTTCCCCAAATCATTCTAGATATTTTTTACTGAAGCACTTGTCAATGATACTATTACTTCTTGTTTAAATGGCTATTGCTTCCATTGGTCCATAAGCTCCCAAAAGCAGGTGTCATTCAATATCCCCAGAGCCTATCATAGTGCCTGGCAAATAGTAGGCCCTCAAGATTTGATGAGTGACCAAAGCGGGAGTGAAAATGTAAGCTCTCTAGCCAGACCTCTAGGACCAGTAATCAAACATTGTCACGTTTTATCTTGGACAGGTTACTTAAACCCTCCATGGCACAGTTTACACATTTTTTTTCATTTATTTTTATCAGTTGGAGGCTAATTACTTTACAATATTGCAGTGGTTTTTGTCATACATTGACATGAATCAGCCATGGATTTACATGTATTCCCCATCCTGATCCCCGCTCCCACCTCCCTCTCTACCCAATCCCTCTGGGTCTTCCCAGTGCACCAGGCCCGAGCACTTGTCTCATGCATCCAACCTGGGCTGGTGATCTGTTTCACCATAGATAATATACATGTTTCGATGCTGTTCTCTCGAAACATCCCACCCTCACCTTCTCCCACAGAGTCCAAAAGTCTGTTCTGTACATCTGTGTCTCTTTTTCTGTTTTGCATATAGGGTTATCATTACCATCTTTCTAAATTCCATATATATGTGTTAGTATACTGTAATGGTCTTTATCTTTCTGGCTTACTTCACTCTGTATAATGGGCTCCAGTTTCATCCATCTAATTAGAACTGATTCAAATGAATTCTTTTTAACGGCTGAGTAATATTCCATGGTGTATATGTACCACAGCTTCCTTATCCATTCGTCTGCGGATGGGCATCTAGGTTGCTTCCATGTCCTGGCTATTATAAACAGTGCTGCGATGAACATTGGGGTGCATGTGTCTCTTTCAGATCTGGTTTCCTCGGTGCGTATGCCCAGAAGTGGGATTGCTGGGTCATATGGCAGTTCTATTTCCAGTTTTTTAAGAAATTTCCACACTGTTTTCCATAGTGGCTGTACTAGTTCACATTCCCACCAACAGTGTTAAGGGGGTTCCCTTTTCTCCACACCCTCTCCAGCATTTATTGCTTGTAGACTTTTGGATAGCAGCCATCCTGACTGGAGTGTAATGGTACCTCATTGTGGTTTTGATTTGCATTTCTCTGATAATGAGTGATGTTGAGCATCTTTTCATGCGTTTGTTAGCCATCTGTATGTCTTCTTTGGAGAAATGTCTGTTTAGTTTTTTGGCCCATTTTTTGATTGGGTCATTTATTTTTCTGAAATTGAGCTTCAGGAGCTGCTTGTATATTTTTGAGATTAATCCTTTGTCTGTTGCTTCGTTTGCTATTATTTTCTCCCAATCTGAGGGCTGTCTTTTCACCTTGCTTATAGTTTCCTTTGTTATGCAAAAGCTTTTAAGTTTCATTAGGTCCCATTTGTTTATTTTTGCTTTTATTTCCAATATACTGGGATGTGGGTCATAGAGGATCCTGCTGTGATTTATGTTGGAGAGTGTTTTGCCTATGTTCTCCTCTAGGAGTTTTATAGTCTCTGGTCTTACATTTAGATCTTTAACCCATTTTGAGTTTATTTTTGTGTATGATGTTAGAAAGTGTTCTAGTTTCATTCTTTTACAAGTGGTTGACCAGTTTTCCCAGCACCACTTGTTAAAGAAGTTGTCTTTTTTCCATTGTATATCCTTGCCTCCTTTGTCGAAGATAAGGTGACCATAGGTTCCTGGATTTATCTCTGGGCTTTCTATTCTGTTCCATTGATCTATATTTCTGTCTTTGTGCCAGTACCATACTGTCTTGATGACTGTGGCTTTGTAGTATAGTCTGAAGTCAGGCAGGTTGATTCCTCCAGTTCCATTCTTCTTTCTCAAGATTACTTTGGCTATTCCAGGTTTTTTGTATTTCCATACAAATTGTGAAATTATTTGTTCTAGTTCTCTGAAAAATACCGTTGGTAGCTTGATAGGGATTGCATTGAATCTATAGATTGCTTTGGGTAGTATAGGCATTTTGACAATATTGATTCTTCCAATCCATGAACACGGTATGTTTCTCTATCTGTTTGTGTCCTCTTTGATTTCTTTCATCAGTATTTTATAGTTTTCTATGTATAGGTCTTTTGTTTCTTTAGGTAGATATACTCCTAAGTATTCTATTCTTTTTGGTGCAGTGGTGAATGGTATTGTTTCCTTAATTTCTCTTTCTGTTTTCTCATTGTTAGTGTATAGGAATGCAAGGGATTTCTGTGTGTTAATTTTATATCCTGCAACTTTACTATATTCATTGATTAGCTCTAGTAATTTTCTGGTAGAGTCTTTAGGGTTTTCTATGTAGAGGATCATGTCATCTGCAAATAGAGTTTCACTTCTTCTTTTCCTATCTGGATCCCTTTTACTTCTTTTTCTGCTCTGATTGCTATGGCCAACACTTCCAAAACTATGTTGAATAGTAGTAGTGAGAGTGGGCACCCTTGTCTTGTTCCTGATTTTAGGGGAAATGCTTTCAATTTTTCACCATTGAGGGTGATGCTTGCTGTGGGTTTGTCATATATAGCTTTTATTATGTTGAGGTATGTTCCTTCTACTTCTGCTTTCTGGAGAGTTTTAATGATAAATGGGTGTTGAATTTTGTCAAAGGCTTTTTCTGCATCTATTGAGATAATCATATGGTTTTTATCTTTCAATTTGTTAATGTGGTGTGTTACATTGATTTGTGGATATTAAAGAATCCTTGCATTCCTGGGATAAAGCCTACTTGCTCATGATGTATGATCTTTTTAATATGTTGTTGGATTCTGTTTACTAGAATTTTGTTAAGGATTTTTGCATCTATGTTCATCAGTGATATTGGCCTGTAGTTTTTCTTTTTTTGTGGCATCTTTGTCTGGTTTTGGAATTAGGGTGATGGTGGCCTCATAGAATGATTTTCGAAGTTTACCTTCTTCTGCAATTTTCTGGAAGAGTTTGAGTAAGATAGGTGTTAGCTCGTCTCTAAATTTTTGGTAGAATTCAGCTGTGAAGCCATCTGGTCCTGGGCTTTTGTTTGCTGGAAGATTTCTGATTACAGTTTCAATTTCCTTGCTTGTGATGGGCCTGTTAAGATCTTCTATTTCTTCCTGGTTCAGTTTTGAAAAGTTATACTTTTCTAAGAATTTGTCTATTTCTTCCAAGTTGTCCATTTTATTGCCATAGAGCTGCTGGTAGTAGTCTCTTATGATCCTTTCTATTTCAGTGTTGTCTGTTGTGATCTCTCTATTTTCACTTCTAATTTTATTAATTTGGTTCTTCTCCCTTTGTTTCTTAATGAGTCTTGCTAATGGTTTGTCAATTTTGTTTATTTTTGCAAAAAACCAGCTTTTAGCTTTGTCAATTTTTGCTATGGTCTCTTTAGTTTCTTTTGCATTTATTTCTGCCCTAATTTTTAAGATTTCTTTCCTTCTACTAACCCTGGGGTTCTTCATTTCTTCCTTCTCTAGTTGCTTTAGATGTAGAGTTAGGCTAGTTATTTGACTTTTTTCTTGTTTCTTGAGGTAAGCCTGTAATGCTATGAACCTTTCACTTAGCACTGCTTTTACAGTGTCCCATAGGTTTTGGGTTGTGGTGTTTTCATTTTCACTCATTTCTGTGCATATTTTGATTTCTTTTTTGATTTCTTCTATGATTTGTTGGTTATTCAGAAGCGTGTTATTTAACCTCCATATGTTTGAATTTTTAATAATTTTTTTTCCTGTAATTGAGATCTAATCTTACTGCACTGTGGTCAGAAAAGATGACTGGAATGATTTCAATTTTTTTGAATTTACCAAGACTAGATTTATGGCCCAGGATGTGATCTATTCTGGAGAAGGTTCCATGTGCACTTGAGAAAAAGGTGAAGTTGATTGTTTTGGGGTGAAATGTCCTATAGATATCAATTAGGTCTAGCTGGTCCATTGTGTCATTTAAAGTTTGTGTTTCCTTGTCAATTTTCTGTTTAGTTGATCTATCCACAGTTGTGAGTGGGGTATTAAAGTCTCCTACTATTATTGTGTTACTATTAATTTCCTCTTTCATACTCGTTAGCGTTTGCCTTACATATTGCGGTCCTCCTATGTTGGGTGCATATATATTTATAATTGTTATATCTTCTTCTTGGATTGATCATTTGATCATTATGTAGTGTCCTTCTTTTGTCTCTTTTCACAGCGTTTATTTGAAAGTCTATTTTATCTGATATGAGTATTGCGACTTCTGCTTTCTTTTGGTCTCTGTTTGCGTGAAATATTTTTTTCCAGCCCTTCACTTTTAGTCTGTATGTGTCCCTTGTTTTGAGGTGGGTCTCTTGTAGACAGCATATATAGGGGTCTTGGTTTTGTATCCATTCAGCCAGTCTTTGTCTTTTGGTTGGGGCATTCAACCCATTTACATTTAAGATAATTATTGATAGGTGTGGTCCTGTTGCCATTTGCTTTGTTGTTTTGGGTTCACATTTATACAACCTTTCTGCGTTTCCTGTCTAGAGAAGATCCTTTAGCATTTGTTGAAGAGCTGGTTTGGTGGTGTTGAATTCTCTGAGCTTTTGCTTGTCTGTGAAGCTTTTGAGTTCTCCTTCATATCTGAATGAGATCCTTGCTGGGTACAGTAATCTAGGTTGTAGGTTATTCTCTTTCATTACTTTAAGTATGTCCTGCCATCCCCTTCTGGTCTGAAGGGTTTCTATTGATAGATCAGCTGTTATCCTTATGGGAATCCCTTTGTGTGTTATTTGTTGTTTCTCCCTTGCTGCTTTTAATGTTTGTTCTTTGTGCTTGGTCTTTGTTAATTTGATTAATATGTGTCTTGGGGTGTTCTGCCTTGGGTTTATCCTATTTGGGACTCTCTGGGTTTCTTGGACTTGAGTGGCTATTTCCTTCCCCATTTTGGGGAAGTTTTCAGCTATTATCTCCTCGAGTATTTTCTCATGGCCTTTCTTTTTGTCTTCTTATTCTGGGACTCCTATGATTCGAATGTTGGGGCATTTCACATTGTCCCAGAGGTCGCTGAGGTTGCCCTCATTTCTTTTGATTCTTTTTTCTTTTTTCCTCTCTGCTTCATTTATTTCCACCATTTTATCTTCTTCCTCACTTATCCTATCTTCTGTCTCCATTATTCTACTCTTGGTTCCCTCTAGAGTGTTTTTGATCTCATTTATTGCATTATTCATTTTTAATTGACTCTTTTTTATTTCTTCTACGTCCTTGTTAAACATTTCTTGCATCTTCTCAATCTTTGTCTCCAGGCTATTTATCTGTAACTCCATTTTGTTTTCAAGATTTTGGATCATTTTTATTATCATTATTCTAAATTCTTTTTCAGGTAGATTCCCTATCTTCTCTTTTGTTTGACTTGGTGGGCATTTTTCCTGTTCCTTTACCTGTTGGGTATTTCTCTGCCTTTTCATCTTGTTTAGATTGCTGTGTCTGGAGCAGGCTTTCTGTATTCTGGAGGTCTGTGGTTCCTTTTTATTGTGGAGGTTTCACCCAGTGGGTGGGGTTGGACGATTGGATTGTCAAGGTTTCCTGGTTAGGGAAGCTTGCGTCGGTGTTCTGGTGCATGGAACTGGATTTCTTCTCTCTGAAGTGCAATGGAGTGTCCAGTAGTGAGTTTTGAGATGGGTCTATGTGTTAGGTGTGACTTTGGGCAGCCTGCATTGCTGGAGAATTTGCGTGGTATGTCTTGCTCTGAAACTTAGTGGCTCTTGGGTGGTGGTTAGTTTCAGTGTAGGTATGGAGGCTTTTGGATGGTCTCTTATTATTTAATGTTCCCTGTAGTCAGGAGTTATCTGGTTTTCTCAGGTTTTGGGCTTAAGTCTCCTGCCTCTGGATTTCAGTTTTATTCTTCCTGTAGTCTCAAGACTTCTCCAACTATACAGCACTGATAATAAAACTTTTAGGTTAATGGTGAAAAGATTCTCCACTGTGAGGGACACCCAGAGAGGTTCACAGAGTTACATGAAAAAGAGGAGAGGGAGGAGGGAGATAGAGATGAGCAGGAGGAGAAAATGGGGGACTCAAGAGGAGAGAGACAGATCTATGCAGTTGTCTGTTCCCAAAGTGTTCTCTGTGGCCCAGACACCCACAAAGATTCACAGAATTGGATTGGGAAGAGAAGGGGAAAGGAGGAAATAGAGGTGTTCTGAGGTAGAAAACAGAGAATCAAAAGTGGGAGAGAGTAATCAACACACTTCTGAATAAAAATGGGAACTGAATATTGGATTCTTAAATGTCCAAAATTTATATCACATACTTATAAACAAAGATTAAAAATCTAGAGTAGAGGTTAGACTCTTAAAAATACAATATTGAAAGCAAAAACAAAAACAAAAAATTTGAGAAATACATATGAAGTTCGGTTTAAAAATAGGGCTTCTCTCTTTTTTTTTGCAAGGTTATAGTGAAATGAAAATGAAAATTAAGGAGTAGTAGAGGAGTAATAGAGGACTTTAAAAGAAAATAAGGGAAAGAAAAACAAGAAAAAAATTTTTTTTCCTAATTAAAAAAATCGTAAAAATATATGAAAATGAAAGTTAAGGAGTAATGGGGGAGTAATAGGGAATTTTAAAAGAAAATAAGAGAAAAAATGAAAAAGAAAAGAAAATTTTTTTTGTTTTTTAATTAAAACCAAAAAAAAAAAAAGTAAAAATATATCTAGGAATTTCTCTGGAGCTGTTGCAGGCAGCGTGGGTTTAGTTCAGTTTCAGATAGCTTCTCGTTCCAGCTTCCACTATCTTAGGCCCCTTCCGGTGTATTCGGTGTTACCTACAGGGATTTTAATCTGTTGCACCAGTGCCTTCTGAAGCAGTTCCCTTTGTTTATTTGGCTTCTGTTTGCCGGTCTCTTCAGTGTCTAATTTCCGCCCTGACACAGGCGGGCGGAGGTGGTCTCTTGTTCAGGTTCGCTTGTTCAGTCGCGCTGCGGGGAGGGAGGGGCGCTGCAGACAGATATCGCTCTGTGTGGGGCGCACTCTCAGTGTTCCGGCCACACTAGGTTTGCCCCGCTCACGGGTGTGTGTGCTTTCCCCGTCTACACTGCTCAGGCTCCCAGCTGCTCTATATGGAGCAGGCCCTGCATTGCGTGGGGTTCCAGTTTTCGGGTATTCCACAAAAGCGTGGACTCGGTTGCACCTACGTTTTGTGCCTTCCCCGCCCGAGCAGCTCAGGCAGCCAGGAGCTTGACGGGCGCACTCTCCCCGGGTGCGGTGCGCCTTCTCGCCTCCACGGCCCCAGCCTCAGTGTCCGCCCGCGCCAGTCGGGTGTGTGCGCCTTGTGTTTAGCCGCTACCCTCATGGCAGATGTCGACCATCCAGAATCTCAGGAAGTCTTTGGTTAGAAACTGGAGGCCTGTTTGCAGTGTGGTAGGGGGTGCCATCTCTGGGGCTGAGTTTGCCCCTTTCCCCTCCCCCCTGCCTCCTGCCTCCGGCAGGGATGGGCTGGTCCACAGCGGATTAGCTCTTCTCTGGACTTGCTCTGTCCCTTTGTTCTGCGAACGGCCGGCAGTGTGTTCGGGCCGGTTAATTTTCTCTCTCTCTCTTGCTATCCCCCAGTTTAAGTTGCTATCTCATGTTAGCTCCCTCCGATTGCCCTCAGGGCATTCGGCCCGGTCCTTACCCTAAGCAATGCCACCTGCTCCTCTCCGTTCCGCCCCCACTTGCTGGTGGCGGATGCGAGCATCTGGGATACTTTTCTGCTGGGAGTTGCTCTTAGGCATGTAATCTGTGGGTTTTATTTATTTTTCCTCCCAGTTAGGTTGCCCTCCGAGATTCGAAAACTTCCCCCAGACCCGCCAGTGGTAGGGTTTCCTGGTGTTTGGAAACTTCCTCTATTAAGACTCCCTTCCCGGGACGAGTCTCCGTCCCTAGCTCTTTTGTCTCTCTTTTTTTATCTTTTATATTTTGTCCTACCTCTTTTCGAAGACAATGGGCTGCTTTTCTGGGTGCCTGATGTCCTCTGCTAGCGATCAGAAGTTGTTTTGTGAGGTTTGCTCAGCGTTCAATTGTTCTTTTGATGAATTTGTATTGGAGAAAGTGGTCTCCCCATCCTGTTCCTCCGCCATCTTGGCTCCTCCCCCTCTTTACTCATTTTTAAAATGGTCAAAGAAGCTAATAACTATAATGAGCTTAGAACAGAGCTCTGCATGTTAAATGCTCAATAAAGTCTTTTATTTAGATTATTCCCATCAAAGGCTGTGCAGCCAGATGTCTCATGTAATGCTTGCATAACTGGTTTGAACATGGAATATCCCATGAATTTTCCATGTCCATAAGTGACAGTAAATTTTTATGGTCTCTGAAGCCCCTGCCCCATCTTTAGTTCTCCTGAGTTGGGGAATGCCCCTTCTAGCTGTGTAATCATGACTGTCCCTGGAGCCCCTGGTTTCTAACCATTCCCCACCCCCCACATCTGCTGGTAACTCTTCTTGCCAGGGTCTCTTTAGGACATCCCAAGTGCAAGTCTCTCCAAAGAGCTCATGTCTGGTATGCAGGAAACACTCATGTCATTAAGTCCGTCATTCTCAGCGTAGGCCAACTTGTACTCTGCTATCATGTGGGGACAGCGCCAGACATGAATCCAGTACCAATTCTTCTGTCTCCAAAACTCCAGGGACATCTGTCAAGCCCTCCAGGGGTTTTCTTGAAACCTCTTACAGGTGACTTGAAGTTGAGAAGGGACGGCATCCCATCCATCATCCCTCTCCTTGGGTTGAGACTGACCCTCTCTTTTTAATCTGTCAATGTACTCTTAGCTTTCTCTTAGCCAAGATGATAAGGGGTGCCCTTGGTTGGCAGAATCATGTTTCATTCCATCTTTTGCAAGTCCTATATGGACTGTGTGATGATTGATTTTACATTTCAGCTTGACTGAGGGTGCCCAGACATCTGGCCCAACATTATTTGGATGTGTCCGTGAGAATGTGTCTGTTTATGAGATTAACATTTGAATGGGTAGACTGAGTAAAACAGATTGCCTCCCTAATGTGAGTGAGCCTCACACAATCAGCTGAAGACTGGAATAGAACAAAAAGGCTGAGTAAGAGAGAATTCCTTCTGCCTGACTTCCTTGAGCTGGGACATTGGTCTTTTCCAGGCTTCAGGAACTGAAAAATCAGAACCAACTGAAAAATCAGTTCTACTTGGATCTGGAGCCCTGCCAGCTATTGGACTGGAACTACACCATTGGCTCTCCTGGGTCCCCAGCATGTGGACGTTAGATTGTGGGGCCTTTCAACCTCCATAATCACATGAGTAATTCCTTCAGTATGTATACAAGTACATCCTATTGGTTTTGTTTCTCTAGAGAACCCTGACTATGTAGACAGTCATGCACCTTGCTTTAGGCTATAAAGGCCCTTAAGTAGCTATGATTTTGCTCTCAGTGTTTGGGGCCTCTGTTGAAACGTAGGAACAAAAGGAAAAATCACATTAAAATAACACCAGATTATTATTCTGTAATTTTTAATTAATTGAATTAATTTCCTAATTCAGATCATTCAAATAAGTATCATCTAGAAGACACGGTAAATATTCAGGCTTAGAACTTAGACCTGAATGGGTTATGTTCCTCTCCTTTCTCCAACCTCCTACAAAAGGGAAAATTAAAATGACTAGGTTATTCCCCAACTCCTAAGGTTGTGACAACTGTCTTTTGAGTTTGCTCCTCTCTCCTGTTTCATAGTCCCTTCTCTTGCTTCATACATGCCTGCACAAGCAGGTATATACTCCTTCCTCTCACCAGCAAACACCAGAAGCAGAAAAATAATGAGAGGAAGCCACAGATGCCTGAATGCTGCTGGGAAAACATTGTGGCAGGAGAGCTCAGCAACCTGTGACCATGGAGATGGTTTGTAATCAGCAAACCAAGGCCCTCGTCTTCCTTCCTTCTCTGGGCATCCAAGACATGGCTGATTTAGAAACCCTGAGCCCACAGATTATTTTCCAGCAACAACTGCATAGCAACAGGATTAATAGCTGCAAACCCAGCAGTCAAAACACTGCCCGTGTCCTGCTTATCAAAACGAAAGTCACGACAACAGGCACACCGGGCTTCTTTTTCTAGCACTAGGGCAGACTTGATATCCTAAGCTACATTCTCCATTGAAATTAAACACTAGAGATATATAAGCATCTTTTTAAAAACACATTGCTTAGCTAGCACAAAAGCAAGAGAATCTATAATGCCTATAATGAAATGAAAGCAAGAACCCTTAAAATTAAGCAGGTACCAAGGCATCTTTGGCCCCAAGTTTCTGTTTCAACAGCTGCAAAGACTTGGGACTCATGTAGTAAAGCCTGAAATCCCACTAAGGTAAGGAGTCTATTAGGAGACCCCACCTAAACCTGGTTCCCCTCTCCCAAGGGCTACACCTTCAAGGTAGGAGTGTATGGGAAATAAGCATCATGCAAAAGGAGATGTACATATTTTGATCATGGTGATTAGTGGGGAACTCCCCTGGCAACTTGTAAAGCCAGCCTTTAAATGCACTTGTCATCTGAATTAATACACTGTGGTGGTACCTTGAGATGATTTGCAGAAGTCAAACTATACCCATTCTGGAGGAACACCCCCCTACTATTCTGAAATAGCTCTTACCCAGTTGTCAAGATCCTAAATGTCAATAACACCAATTTCAGGGAACTCACCTGTTATTGCTGAGGTATTTGTATGGTGGCCATTCCCTCCTCAAAGCCTTTTGCTCCCTTGGCTTCTGTGACATCACTTTCTTTTGAGTTTTCTCTTACTTCTTGGTCATTTCTTCCCAGTCTCCTTTGAGTGTTACATCTCTGTACGTGCTTGTGCATATGTTAGTTGTTCCGTCGTATCCAACTTTTGGCCCCCCCCATGGACTGTAGCCCACCAGGCTCCTCTGTACTTGCCCATGTACAGGTCTCCTAATAGACTCCAGGTGAGAATACTGGAGTGGGATCTTCCCAACCCAGGGATCGCACCTGGTCTCCCGCATTGCAGGCAGATCCTTTATTGTCTGAGCCACAGGGAAGCCCACTTCCTAAGATGCTGTTGTTCTAAAGTTTCTGTTCTCAGCCCTTCTCACGTTCTCCCTGGCCATATTACCCATTCTGGTGGCCTAAAACAGCCTTTTGCCTCGGGCATGCATATCCTGGGGGTATAAGAAATCTTTCCAGGGGTACTCCAACGTGAATAGTTTTTAAAGAGTCCATTTCCAGATCCTCAGTTTCCACAGGTACTCTTTCCTAGAATCGATCTGTCTGAAAACATGTCTGTGATCAAGGTCTTCCCTCACAAGCTACTGCTCACTCATCCTAAATCTAACTGCAGTACATTTCTCCAGAGTTTATATGAAATTCTCTGGGTCAGCAACTTGAAAAATTCATATAGGTCCTGAGACCACTAACAATGACATTAATATAGTGAATGACTATAATATGGGCAACAAATGCTCTTGTAAGTTAGAAGAGTTTCAACTATGCTTTCAATAAAATTGAAGAAACACTAAATGAAGTTGTCAGCTATTGCTCATCAGAAATAGATCATTGATGATAGATCAGTATGTAAATTGGGGCATATAATTCAGAAGGGGTTTAAAGAATTGATTGGTATTGCTATAACAACTCCTTCCATCCTCATCTACTCATTTGTCTAAACAAAGTTTCTCAGCATTAATATCAAAGCAATAAAAAATATTAAGGGGATTTACACTGAGACCTGTGTTGTTCTAGCAATAAGGAATACTCATTCATGGATACATGAGCTAGAAAAAAAAAATCCCAGCCCCACCAATCTCATTAACAGACACACTTCCAGGAATATTTTATTTCTATGTTTAATGATTGCTTATTTAAGATGTATTTGTTATTTTAATCAATTGTATACTAAGAATAATTTTAATAATACTCAGTCTAGAAGAAATTAATTAAAACGTGAAGCTTTCTGGTCTCAGGAGGAAACATTTAATCTCTTTTAATAAACATATAAAATATTTGTTCAGACAAGTATAAGAGAACATTCAAGAAAAATCTTTCAAGCATAAAAATGCATTGCTTTAGGATTACATTTCATTGAAATAAAATACAAGTTCAAGGAGAAAAAAGAAAGATGTAAAACTTTCAAGGAGCTTGTTTATGTATTTTTAACAGATGATGAATATATAAATGATAATCATTATGTTTTACACCAAAAATTAATGTTGCATGTCAATGATACCTCAATTTAAGAAATTATTTTGAATTAAGCTGCTCATAAATGTTTAAAAATTGAAGAGAACATCATCTAAAAGTCTTGATCAAAAATTTCATGTTGTCATTTCAGATATTAAATCTGAAAAAGAAAACTTGGATGATGGTAGGTAGCAGATCACACTAGTTTCTACTGAATGCATTAAAATGAGGGATGTGATCATTTTCTTTCAAAATATTTAAAATACATCAGAATAACATCTTTTGCATACACTCAAATTTATAACACATAATTTTATGTGTCAATTTAATGCATGAGAATAAATACTGTAAAATTCTATTTATATGATATTATATACCAAGAAAAACTAATCTATAGTAAAAATATAAAAACAGTAGTTTTCCCCAGGAGAGATGGGGCCATGTACTGCCCAGGAAATGGTACAAGGAAACTTTCCAGTGGTGACAGTAATATCCTATACCTTAACAGGGTTTGGAGTTAGAAAGGCATTGTCAAAAATCATTGACTGGTATGTGAACATTTCATTCAAATAAATTTTATCTTTAAAAAGTATAAACAAATATTAGAACTCTACTTACTGCTAGTCATTCTAAACAGTTTAGAGGTAAAATGCATTAATGCCTAAAATTTATCTATAAGTGCTTAAAAAATAAGATAAATTGATGAATGGATAGATGTAGAGGTAAGTAATGTAACTAAAGCAAAATGTAGGATCTAGGCAGTGAGTATATGGTGTTTACTGCTCAATTATTTCAACTTTCTGTATGTTTGAAAATATTCATAATAAAATATTTGGAGAAATGTGCAAAGAAGGGTATAATTTTTCATAATTATTTTAGGGAATGTGTGGACAAAATTTGGAGAACATTGGCTTCTATTATCAGCATTTGTTGATGAATCTTCAACCTAAACTTACAGTCCAAACCTCTCTCCAGAATCCCAATCATTATTTCCATCTGTCTCCTGGACCACATTATCTGGAATTCCCATCAGATCTAAAACTCAAGAGATGCAAATACGAACGTATTATCTCCCTATGTCGGCTAAAATATCATCAGCCGCAAATAACAGAATATATGTGTCAAACAAAATAAGGGTTATTTTTCTTACATAACAAGAAATCTGGAGCTAGGTGGCTGCTGATGTTGGTTCCACAGTTCAGTGATCTCCTGGCTGGCAAGTCTGCAATCTCTTGGCCTTTCCTCACAGTCACAAAATGTTCTACAGCTCTAGGCATCATGTCTGAGTTCAAGACAGGAAAAAAGAGAAGGGAGCAATGCCAGTGACAGCTGAACCTTTTTTTCAAGACAATTTCAGGTTTTCCAGAAACCTTCCAACAGACTTTCATATAAATCCCATTAATCAGAACTGTGCTATACGACCATGCCTAGCTGGAAAGGAAACCAGGAAGCAAGTTCTTAGCATTCCTATCCTCTAAATTGGATGTAGGATTGGGTGACAGGTGAGTCCACCTACAGTGTCTGTAACATTCTCCCCCAAGCCTGCTTCACCTTCTAAAAGTGTATCTCTGTTAATGGTTCCATGATCTGTCTGGTTACTTACCCAAGTAAGAAATCCAGCAGTCATCCTTTCTTCTCTTTCCCCTCTACCTCTTACATCCAATCTGTCTTGGTCTTTCATCAAGTCTGAATATCACTCAAATCTGAGCCTGCTTCCTAAACCCACTACCCCTGTCTTGGTTCAGGTTCTCATTTCTTATCTGAATTGCTATGGGTGGTGGTTTAGTTGCTAAGTCAATTCCGACTCTAGTGACCCCATGGATCCCATAGCCCCCTAGGCTCCTCTGTCCATGGGATTACCTAGGGAAGAACACTGGAGCAAGTTGCCATTTCCTTCTCTAGGGGATCTTCCTGATCTAGGGATTGAACCTGTCTCCTGTATTGCAGGCAGATTCTTTACTACTGAGCCACCAGGGAATCCCTGCATTGCTGTTTTAGTCTCTTAATTAGCTTCAAGTCTTCACTTCAAGGCATCCTCCACACAGCCCCAATTTGACTAAAAATAGAAATCTAACCATCTTACCCCTGCTTAGTTTCTGTCTCTAGCTTTGCATAATGTCCAGTTTAAAGGCTAACTTCCTTATTTAATGGAGTTTCCTACTTTCATATAATAATCTACTCTTGAACATGTGTTATCAGTTAGAATGCCCTAGTCCTATCAAGAGTCAGCTCCCCTAAGACACAGCTTTGTTGGAGGGAGTGACTGGGGAAGTCTACACTCAAAATCTATACCCGTTATGTTAGTAGGCAATGATCTGTCTCTACTACATGTGTACTAAAATTGTAATATGAAAGAATAATAAATTTATAATATGGATTCTTTCCTAAAAAGCCTAGAATAGTCTCTAAATGTAGTTTGTCTTGGAGACATAATATCCAACAATATATTTGAAGTATGACATCATTGTTTTTCATTTATTTCAGAGACTTGTTGAATGTCTACTATGTACTAGACATTATTTTTTAATTTAGTTTTTTTCTTTTTTAATAGATCAGAGATGACAAGCTGTTTGAAGCTAAAGATGTGCCTCTTTCTGCATACCTAATGACTATTTCACGATTTGGGGCTTATGCTTATTACTGGAACCTGCACACTCATTTTTCTGTCTTCTATTCATTTTCATAAGAAAAATGCATGAGGATCGGGATGGGGAATACATGTAACTACATGGCTGATTCATGTCAATGTATGACAAAACCCACTGAAATGTTGTGAAGTAATTAGCCTCCAACTAATAAAAATAAATGGAAAAAAAAATCTGGAAAAGTGAAAACAAAACAAACAAACAAAAAAGACTGACAATGTGATCATGCTCAAGGCTCTTGCAAAAAAAGAAAAATGCATGAAATATTCAAACAAATGTCCAAAGACATAGAGGTAGGCAAAGATGGCAACATGGTAGAAACTGACAGGTAGACTAAGACACGGTAAAAGCTAACCCTTACAGTTCTTTCTCTGTGCCATGCATTGTTCTAGGCACTTTACAAATATTAACTTATTAATCTTCACAACTCTATGATGTATGTACTGTTATCTCCATGTTGCAGAGGAGGAAACGGAGGCTCCAGCGTTGTTTTGCACTTTGGTGAGCTGACTGAAAGCTGTGCCCTAGCACCGTCCCCTCTCACCTCCCTCTGCTCCATTTGGGCTCCCTCCCTTCTCACAGTCCTGGCAGAAGGCCCTTGCCTCTCCAGCCTGTACTTTTGCCCAAGCTGCCCCATCTGCTCTTCCTTTCTCTTCAGACTCATTCAGGACCTGCTCAGGCCCACTGTCCCCAGCAATGCCTTCCCTGCCCGATGCCCTGAGGCTAGGAGGTGCCTACCAGAGCCTTGCCCTCGTCTTCCTATAACTATTTGTTCACAGATCTGTCGCGACCACCAGAGTCATCTGGCCAGGCCTGGCTGTCTCCTCGTTGTTGAGTCCCTGAGGCTTGCTACTATCCCTGGTATATAAGAGACACTTGAAGTTTTACTGAATTAATGCATAGGCTCCCTGGATTTCACACTTTCTTGTCGCCCCCGCCGTACTGTCTGGCACCACATATTGCAGACACTTAGTCAATGGGAGTGGGAGCCTGGCTTCCCCACCAGCGGTTTTATATTAATAAAACAAAGCAAAACAAAACCTGCTCCCGCTTTTCTCCCATCACCACATCACAATAATCCCTGAGGTTTTGCATTCCTTTCCAAGGGCTTCTATTGTCGAATCCATCAGGACCCGGGTTGTCAGACCCCCTCTCCGCAGGCCAGGCCGTGCAGCGTGGGGAACAACCTTCTGGACGCAGGAAAGCCTCATCCCGCGCCTTCTCCCAGTTCTTGCCTATTAAGGTAAGAGTTCTGGAGAAGCGCGGGAGGAGCCGAGGGAGGGTCCCCTAGAATCTGCTACTGCGCGGCCTGTGCCCTGGCAAGGCGCTGGGAAACCACAACTTGGGACCCGGGTGCCCCGGGCCGGGTGTCCCGCGACGGGTACTGACAGCTTCTGGGCAGCCTTGGGTCCTGCTTATCTCTTCTACCCGAGGCCACCTTCCCAGGTTTCCATAGCCACCAGGGCCGTGTCCTTATTCTCAACCATCACCGCAGGCCTCAAATGAGTCTGCACAGAGCGCTGATTAAATGGGTCTCGGGTTCCCAGTGGACGCTCCTTTCTCGCAGATGCTCCGATAATCACCGCGAGCCGCGCGCCTGCGGGGCGCTTCCCCAGGCCTGGGGAGGGACGGAGGCAGCCTTCCCTCGTTCCGGGGGAGAGCTGGGTACCCGCTCCTTCTGGGCTTTCGATCCCCGGCCCGCGGCGCCCCCACCCATAGCCAGCCAGCGGACTTCGGATCCTCGGCGATCCTCTCACCCGGTGCGGGCTCCCGCCCCGCCCGCCGCCCCGCCCACCGCAGGCCCCACCCGCCGCAGGCCCCGCCCACAGTCCATCGCGTTCCGCCCCCTCCCCGCCGGCTGCCGGCGCTCGGAGCCCGGGCCTGGGGACTCCGGATCCCGCCGCCGGGGCCGCAGCATGGGGCGCTTTCGCGGGGGCCTGCGGTGCATCAAGTACCTGCTGCTCGGCTTCAACCTGCTCTTCTGGGTGAGACCCGGAGCGGAGAGGGCCGGGCAGGGGAGGGGGCCGGGCGGGGGCGCAGGGCTGGGGTCCCTAGAGAGCTGACCGCTGCGGCGTCCGATCCCGGCTTCTGAAGCCTGGGTGTTCCAAAAGGCGGAGGTGAGAAAAAGGCAGACAAAAGGGGGTGGGGGGAGGGAGAGAGGGATGGAGGGGGAGAGAACCAAGAGAGAGATCGAGCAACGAAAAATGGTGAGAAGCGGGGAGACCCCGTGCATGTGGCTCTTGCCGTTGAAGAACCTCTCTGCCTTGCTTTTCATCTGGAGCCTGATGATACCAGATGCGGGGACACCAGCTTCTCCTTACCTCCAGATTCCCTCACGCACCCCGCACCCCCCACCCCCACCCCAGTGCACACACCCCCTTCTCGCTCTGCCTTTCGGCTGGAGCCGGGGCCTGGCCAGGGCGCCGGGACTGCCAGAGGTGGTGCCCCATCCAAAGTGTGTGAAGACAGCCCCTGGCTGTGGTGGTCATATGTGGGAAATCGGAGGTAGCAGTGGACGTGATATTGGCGAGGTCATCCTTTTTCTGAATTTTAGGGGAGGGTACCGCTGGGTTGGAAGGAAGGGGTTGTGTTCTGTAAGGGAATGGGAGGAAGGGAGGGGCTTCCAAGGGGCGGCAGCACCACCCCACAACGCCCTTGCCAGCAGGCTTTGCAAAATACTACTGCTCCCAGAGATGATCTCATTCAACTTTGCATTGAATGAACAACATTCCAGGGATTAGTGGTTCACTAATATTGTTCACAGATAGGGCCACGACCCTTGTCTCCCATATTGCTGGAACAAGATTAAGGCTAGACCATCCCTGAATTCCTAGATATTTTGTCTGAGGCCCTGAAGGACTAGGAGACAAGGTCTGAGAATTGTCTTGTGTGCACCTTCCTTCTTGGGCTTCCTCAAGGGACTGCCAGCCACTCTAACTGCTCAGATAGACCCTGAAGGAAAATATAGATTCTGCTTTGGGTGAAGAAGTTCTTAGAGCTGGGAGGGAGCAGCAGGGGGCTAAGGGCTTTCAAACAACTAGGATAGAGGAGGTTGGTGACTGTCCTGACTACTCTGGGGATCTTTTCTTCCATGACACCAACTAATTACTGAAAGATGGTCTCCACTGGTGTCTGCCAACTTGTAAGCCCAGAGGCCTGGGTGACTCCAGCAGTTCCAGGCTCTCAGAGGCCAAGTGGCCACCCTCAGCATCCTTCAGCAGGGAGAGGCATGAAGCAGGGACCCCGCAGACAGTCCTGAGTTTCTAAGCTACGCAGGGCTTTGTACGTTTGGTCATTTGCATCCAGCATGCTATGGGGAGGGACATTCCTAAAGGCCTTTTACCTTGTACTTTGTAATAGTCTGGCTTAATTTCAAAGCTGTTAATTATAAGTGTTATGCTTCAGTGACACTCTGACTGCTTAAAAGAGGTCTTATCTAAGTCTGAGAAGGAATTCTTAGACTGGGTTCAGCTTATTTAGTGCCTGATGTCATGCCAGCCTTTCCAGGGATAATAGGCAACATTTATTGAGCATTTTCACTGTGTCAGAGACAGTGCTAAGCACATTGCATTCATTATTAACTTAATCCTCACAACACTCTGGGTGTGCATACTGTTATTATCCCCATTTATACAAATAAGGAAAAACAGAAGCACAAATAGGTCCACTTGCCCAAGGTTACACAGCTAATGAGAGGCAGAGGTGGGCCTCCAACTCAGCCTTCATGCTTCTGAGGACTGTGGTACACGTAGTTAGCCAGCTGTTCTCAAAGTGAGTCCTGAGCCAGAGCGTGTCTGGGAAAGTTGTCAGAGAGGCACATTCTAAGTTCCATCACAGTCCTGCTGAATCAGAAATTCTGGAGGAGAGACCCAGCGATATTTTTAAACAAGTCCAGGAAATGCTGATGCATGTTCAAGTTTGAGAACCATACTGTTAGACCATCATTACATGAGACTTGTAAAAATAGCATATATGTAAATATAAATATCCATATGCCCACACAATCAGACATATATATTTGTAAATAAAAATACTGTTCCCTGAGCTGCTAATCTAATTGAGGAAATGACCAAGGCACATAGAGCAACAACAAACACAACAGTATATAATCAAGTGACAAATTTCACACCTCTGACACAGGAAGGAAGGGAGGTAGGAACAAGCAATGCTTGAATGCCCACCATGTGTTAGCCACTAGGGTTAGGCATGGCCTTTTATATGTCTTATCTAATTAAGGAGTTCACAGGAGGGACTTCCCTCATGGTTCAGTGGTTAAGACGCCATGCTTCCAATGCAGGGACTTGCAGGACACAGGTCTGATCCCTGGTCAGGGAACTAAGATCCCACATGCCGCACAATCAAATAAATAAATAGAAACACACACACACAGTAAATAAATAAGTAAGCAATTTTTTTAAAAGTCCATAGCATTAGTGATGAGTTGGAACTGTTCTCCAGAAGAAGGTGATGTTTAAGCTGAATTTAGAAGGACTGGTAGACTGGAGGTGGACAAGGGTGAGGGGATGATACACCACCACTATCCCCAGCAGAAGGACAGAGCAAGAGTGAGAGTGCCATCTGACAAAGGGATCAGGTTCAAGTGCAGAGATCCCAAGCAGAGTGTGCCTGAGCAAGTTATTCTTATTTCTAGCCTTGTTTTCTCAGCTGAACAGTTGGGGTAAGAGTTGTTGAGAAGATTAAAAGGAAAGACATAAAGTATTTGATTTCACCTTCCCACGAGCCCAGTGTACAGTAAGTGCTCAATTTTTTAAGATTATTATTAAGTGCCTGGCACACAGAAAGCATTAATGAAAGTTAGCCCTCTTTCCCCAGAGTCCCTTAATATCTGGGAAAACTGTGTATGTTTGCTGCCAAGGAACTTGCAGCTTGTCTTCATTTACACATTAGCTTCTCAGTTTGTACTTGTGGATTTTCCCCACTAGAACTTAGAATACTCTGAGAGCAGAAAATTTTTTTCTGCCTTGTTCACAAATATATCTCTAGTGCCTAATAGTACTCAGCACACAGAATGCACCCGTAGAAAGAATGAATGAATCTAGAGAACTTGATATACATGGCCTTTGCTATTTGCACAGATAATCAATTGTCAACTTTATGTGGAGGACCCTTTCTACTTATTACCTGTCAATTGATTCTTTGCACAGATTGGGCCCAGGAGGAGAAGTGGGGCCTTGTTCACTCTCAGTTCCACAAGGAATGGGGACCAGGGACCGGCAGCTCTCCCCTGTCTATACCTGTACAACTAAAGGGAATGGGGGGACTTGAAACAAGTGCCTAATGATTTAGAGGAATGTGATTGTTTGGGATACATAGTCTAAGTATCTACCTTCATTGTAACCAAGGGAACCTGACTGCAGAAAAACCCCGCCCTAGCTTCTTCTGTTGTTTTTTCCTGGCTGGAGGATTTGTGGGAAGTTTGGGGAAGGGGGAGAGAGCGGGGGAGAATTTTCCTGGAAGGACAGGCATTTGCCGGGACTTCAAGCGTAATATTTACACACTCTCTTAGATGCTCCTGTGCCTGCCCATCTGAGATCCCCCTGGGTGGCAGCACTTCCTTTCCTGTCAGGAACTCACCAGAAGGCAGGCGCAGAGGCAAGCGGGGGTGGGGTATATTTTGTGATCTGCAATTTGACAAATGGATTTGCAACCTCCTTCTGGCTGCTTGGCTAAAGTTTCCCTAGGTCTTGCTCCTGATTTTATAAACGTTCAACTAGATTCCACCAGAGCCTGGCTAAGGGCTGCTGACTGTATTCACCCTTGAATTTTAACAAAACAAAAGTAAAACCTAGCCCTGAGCCCCACTAATTTAATTTGTTATCACGGTTGATGTCTGACACATAACCCCTCCCAACATCTGTCGTGTCTAAATTCGGATACTACAATCAGATAGCATGGCATAGTTCCATGCATTTCACTGAAATCACCTTTATTTTTTTCCCTCCGTTGCATAGCAATATAAATAAAACACCACAATCCAACAAGCCACTTGTGTTGGTTTAAAGAAAAAAAAAAACTTGGGGGCTGTTTATTCCTCGGTTTGTTGTGTGTTCAGCGTTTTCCTATCATTGTGCTGTGTGAGCTGCTCAGGGTTGCCGACCAACAGGAAACAAGACCGCTCCTTGTCGAAAGTCCGATGCCATATATGGCTTGTTTGAAGTTGCTCCCCTTTCCTTCTCACTGTTGTTAATGCGGCTTTGGGGTTTCACTTGGTGATGTCTAACGGGTCCTTTTAAGAAGGGCTGTGTCTTGTGGGCTTGAGAGTCAAAGATGTTTGACTCCACCAGAGTTCACAGAGGTTGCCTCCTCCTCTTTCCCAAACTTATTTCAAATAGTAACTTCAGAGGTACCACCTATCAGAAAAACTGTTTAAAAAAAAGAACGATACATGAAGAAAGTATTCTTTAGGATCCACCCCAAAGGTAGACCACCCCAGAAGGCGATTAGGAATTTTCTCGGCCCTGTTGTCGGATGGTCTCTGCTTTTTTTTAATCTTTAATGTTTTTGTAATTTTTTTTTTTGGCTGTGTTGGGTCTTCATTGCTTTGCATGGACTTTTCTCTAGCTGTGGTGAGCAGGGGCTCCTCTTCAGCTACAAGGCACAGGCTTCTTATGTGCTGGCTTCTCTTGTAGAGCACAGGCTCTAGGCACTCGGGCTCCCGTAGGTGCAGCACACAGGCTTAGTTGCCCCGCATGTGGAATCTTCCCAAACCAGGGATCAAACCCGTGTCCCCTGCATTGGCAGGCAGATTCTTATCCACTGTGTCACTAGGGAAGTCCTCGTCTCCACTTTTGACTTCTGTCAAGGTGAGGAGAGAGTGCCAGCTGCCAGCCTCCCCTATTGTGGATGACAGGGGGCACCCAGTGTTGCTGGGAGAGGCAAGGACCCTATAATAGGGGCCAGCCTGCAGAAGCAAGAGCTATCGTCCCAGTAGTCTTACAGACCTCAGCCGGGTCTAGGCAGCATGGCAGTTCACATCCACGGATTCGAAGCCTGGAAAGTGGATACTTGCATCTCATTGAGTTTATTCCTGGCCATAGCATTTATTAACTAGGGAAGCTTGATGAGTAAGCTGTTTAACCTCCTTGAGGCTTTTCTCATCTATATAATGGACTTAATCAAGTACCAACATCAATCTATGATTTTGGTGCAGATAAAAGAGTAAATGAATGTAAAGTATTAAGTATGGTACATGTGCGTAGTAAGCACTAGCACAAGATATTAGTGGTAATCCTGTTTAAACACTAGAAGACAGGAAAGACTAGGAAAGTGGAATCCAGAATCTAAGAGATTCATGAAAGTAAGGAAAAGTGGGAAACAGGTGTCCTAAGTCCAACCAGTCAAGCAAAGTGGCAAGAGTCTTGTAGCTTATTGAAGGCCTGGAGTCAAAAAGGAGAGATTCTTTCCCCTGCAATTAGTCACTCAGCAAATATGTGCTGACCACCTAGCGTGTGCCCAGCACCCTGCCAAGTGCTGGGCATTCAGAAATGATTAAGATACATTGCTTGATCTTGAGACACTCAAGACGCCTTTATTTGGTGCTTCATTGAGCCTTTTTTTAATTAACTTTTTATTGGAGTGTAGCTGATGACAATGTGGCGTTGGTTTCTTCTGTCCAGCAAAGTGAATCAGCGGCACGTGTGCACACACCACCTCTTTGTTGGATTTCCTTCCCATTTAGGTCACCACAGAACGCTGAGTAGAGTTCCTTGTGCAGGTTCTCGTTAGTTATCTATTAGTCAGATCATGAGCCACACTCCCTTGTGCCTTTGAGTGTAGTTTATCATCTCTCTCATGTCTCTGCTCCTTGGGGCCTGGGTGCGCCGTGCCGATCTCCTCCTCCTCCCACCCCTCAGCACCTGTGGAGCTTCAGCGGTCACTGACAGGGCTCTGGGTAACGCACACCAGCTTGGCGGCTGTTGTTTCTTCCCTGTCATGCTCCTGTGCAACCAAGCGGAGCCCAGTGGGTGGAAATAGGCAAACCCCATGATCAGTGCCTCTCACCCTTCAATGTGCATACAGATCACCAGGGAATCTTGTTCAAACAAATATTCTGATCCAGTAGGTCTGCATTTCTAAGAAGCCCCCAGATGTTGCTGCTGCTGCTGATCCAGGAAACACATTTTGAGGACAACTGGTTTAGATGTGGTCCTAAGAGATCAAAGGTGCCCCGCTGGCTCTCATTTCTGAATGGGGCAGGGAGTGTCCTCCCTTTGGGCCAGCTTATCTGGCTTCCTTGTGGCAGTTCTTTTTCCAGTTACCTCTCTACCATTATTCTTTTAAGATTTTTCTTTTACATTGAGCGTTGATGGTTTCTACAGTTACCAGAAGGTCATCTGTCCATTGTCCGTGGCATTTCACTGTGTTATCTCAGAAAATGCAGTATCTTTGAGTCTCCAGTCATGCGTGACAAAAAGGAACATAACTTCTATCCCCCACCTTACCACTGACAGTTTATATCACAACAAGGCTGTTCTCCTAAAGCAAGTGACACTACACTAACCATCATGTCATGCTTGCTAGGGGAATTAAGGAGAAGGAATTGAAAAAGAAGTGGGTAAGATGGGATGACCAGATGGGTTGAGAGCGCATCATACAGATATGAATAGGGGTTACCTTGGCTTGCTTTTTTTAATCCGGTTTGAATTTTTTTTATGGCAAAAATAACATTCACATGATGCCTTGGCTTACAAAATGCTCTTATGTACATGACCCATTTGATCATGAATCACAACAGTCCCATGAAATAATGTAACCCCCATTTTACAGATGTGGAAGCTGGAAGGCAGACACAGTAGATGGTGTGTCTAGGATCAAAGAGTTAAAGAGGAACAAAAGCAAGATTCACACTCGGGTCTTCTGATTTTAAACACTGTGCTGTTTTCACCAGACATACTTATGAAGTCACTTGGAAAGTAAGGTATAATAAATGCTGCAGACTTGGAAAATGTGAAGTCTATGAACAGAGAGATTACATCCAGTGTTTGATTGTCTTGATGCATTCCAGAAATGCAGGTACAAAAAAGATGCATAAAACACTCTGGCATATGGGAGAAAGAGGGAAAAATTGAGGATACCTCTGATCAGCTTAAGGCAGAGGAAAAGCAAGATGGGAATTGATAAAGGGTATATATTGATATCAAGAGATAGTGTTTAAAATTACTTTCAGTAAGCAAAAACTTGAAGAAGAATATGAAACATTACATAAATGACAGGGAAGCCTGGCGTGCTGCAGTCCATGGGGTTGCAAAGAGCTGGATACGACTGAGCAACTGAACAACAAAATATAAATGGAAGCTACGTGATAGCTGCTTTCCCATGCATATTTTCTATTTTCACTTCTTTAACCCTCACAATGACCTTCTAAAATAGCAGCTATTGTCACTCCTAGTTTACATATGAGGGAACAGTCACAGAGAGTTCAGAGCCTTTTCCAGGGCCTCAGAGCTGACCAGCGGCAGAGCTGGATTTCTGTGTGTGGCCCCAGCATCTACCCTCTTAACCACTCCAAGTCTACAGACTGACAAGGAGAGAAGTTTGAAGCTGGGATGAGCATGTTAATTCTGCACTCTCCAATATGGTGGCTGTGTTACTAACCACATGTGGCTTTTCACATTTAAATTAACCAGTATTAAAAGGAATTTAATATTCAGCTTCTCAGTCACACTAGCCACATCTCAAGTGCTCAGTGACAATGGGTCACCAATGCCTGCAGTATTGGACAGCAGAACATTTATATTTACATCATTGGAGAAAGTTCTATGGGACAGCTCTAGCCTAACTTATTCTTTCTCTCATAAGTCATCTTCTCCTGCTCTTCTCTATTGGATCTTAACTAAAACTAAAGAGAGAGGTGGAACATAGCTTCTGGAAAGGGGCCCTGACATACTTAGTGTAGAGGTTTAGAAAACTCCCAGCTGTTACAGAGAGAGCTAAAGTAAAAATTAGTAGAGGAAGACAGCCGAGGTCTAAGTCGTTAGAATCATGGCCACAGTATTTCCTATCTTGAGTAGGATTAAGTTTTCAGTTTTAATGTAACATTAGTCAGTCTACCTCCATAATAATCATAAGTGCTGGGCATTCAGTGTTCTAAGTGTGTAAGATGAAGTCGTTTAATTCTCTCAGGGAGGCACTATTATTACCTCCACTTTGCAGCTGAGGAAGCTGAGGATTAGAGAGGTTAAGAGACTTGCCTGAGGTCACAGGACTAGTAAGTGACAGAGCTTGATTCAAACCCAGGATGCCTAGAACCCCCATTTTTATCTGCTGCAGCTCCTCGACAACACAGCGTATACGAGTGGATGTTTTTATTACTAACCTGTCCAAGTGCATCATTATTCAGTCTGAAAGCTCAGAAGAGGTGAAGTTTTCTACAAGAGCAGTTGGCGAATGTTCCAAAGTGTGTGCCAAGCCCTGTCCTCTCCGTTGTAATTGTGATTGGGAAAGCGTCAGCTTATAAACTAGGCCAAGGGAATGGGGAGGGACAACAGAGCCCCCCAGTGGGGCAGGGATGGGCCTGGAAGCTGCTGCCACTCCCTCCGGAAGCCCTGTGGTCTCTCCTTGCCCTAGCTGTATCTGTCTAGCCCCCTGTGAATGACCTCATGCTGTCTGCCTTCCTGACCCCAAATAAGTTCTGGTCAAATAGCTGTTAAGAAAAATCTCTCTAGAATACAAGACTCATGATTCCTACTGGGTTCCATTCAAGCTAACTTTTTAAATTAAAAACGTGTTTTGGCTTGTTCCAATCTAATGTAAATTTTACCTGAAACATTTTTTTCTCCCCTCTCATTGTCTTTCTGTAACAACTAAAACTGGCCAAAGATTGTTATTATTGGTTGATATTCAAGAAACCTGTCTATATGCTCAAGAGTAGTTCTCTCAGACCACCTTGTAAAATATTAGGCCATAAAATAAGTATTGTTTAATATTCCATTTGTGGACTATTCAATAAGGAAATATTCAATTTGCTTGTGTGAAGCTCCATACAGATGAGATGTCACATGTTTACTCAGAGGCAAGCCTGGGATGAAGCCAGCTAGATGCTACTAGGAGGACGTTCAGACAACATCCAAAAAACCACTTTTGTCCTCCTGGAGCTGGTCCTCTAGGTCACGTGAGATGGACATTGGGTTTAAATCAATTTGGTAGCTTGGTAGATTGGATTTTACTTTAGTTGTACTTGATCTTCATTTGATAAAGCCATCTGCTCATTGGAATCATTAGCCAGTAGTCTGTGGCATTTGTTTTAATGTGTGAAGAAAACCATATAACCATCATCTGTCTCCTAATTCTTACGGATCTCCCTTCTCCTTTTCCTTATACTTCTTTAGAAAAATGCAGTATGTACAACCACTGAATAAACTTTGCCTATCTGTATTTAAGTTACCTGCCTTATCATTCAGAGGAAGCTTTTCATCCTGGCTCAATTTCTTCTCCTGAATTTAGTGTTTCCCCAGTTCTTTTGTGCAAAGCATCCCCCCAACCTCAACAATGTCAGTTGATCCATATCAGTTAACCCTATAACAACCTAGACAAACAGAAGAAGGTGTGTTTAACACAATTATATCGCCTGATTGTCTTTCTAGATAGATAGACAGTGTCCCAATCTGTCGCAGTTTGGATGGCAGAATCCTTCCATTGGGCTTTCCTGGTGGCCCAGAGGGTAAAGAATCTGCCTGCTACACAAGAGGCCCAGGTTCAATCCCTGGCTCATAAAGATTCCCTGGAGAAGGGAATGACAGCCCACTCCAGTATTCTTGCCTGGAGAATTCCATGGACAGAGGGGCCTGGCAGGCTACAGTCCATGGGGTCGCAAAGAGTCGGACATGACTGAGCAGCTAACACATACAGACACCCTTCCATTGTACCGAGAATTAAGCATTGATTTTAAAATCTATCCTTACCTGAAGGAAGTCTTTCAGGAATTTCTTAGCATGAGCTTGCTCTCATGAAAACGTTATAAGGAAAGTAATGTGGAAAATCAGAAACACTGGGATCTAACCAGTGTATTTCCAGACTGACAGCCATGCATTTCCAAGCTAACAGCCCTGTCTTCGTCCACTGCCACCATCCTGCATCCCAATTCCACCTCACCTGGTCCTGATGTGGAAGCAAGGACACCAACCTTCCTCTGAGGTGGTTTTGCCTGGATGTCATATGGCATTTGGCTCTTGAATTTCTTCTGACAAAATCCTTCGTCTTGAGAAAGTGCCATCTGAATCCTTGCCTTGCTTTCACTGCATAATAGGATGAAAATCTCGGGAGCTGGCTTTCCTCTTTGAGAAAACTAGTATCATCTTCTAGAGCAAATGTGCTTCTGACTTTTGCCTGCTAAAAGGATGAAACTCCATTACCCTTATGGTTTCCTAATGTGGTTTGCAATCAGATGAAGAATTATGAGTGTTCATTACATGATTCCATCTGGGCTGAGAATTGCCTCCAAGAGCAAGTATTAGCTTAAAAGCTTTTAATGAAATCTCTAGGGTTGAAGTGTCATTTTCTGCTTTGTGTGACGTCATCCCGAAGAAGAAAATTGCCAACAAGTTGGATATGTAGATACACAATGGCATTCACCCTGGAAGAGCTAGAAATACAGAATTCGTTTTGTTTGTTCTTTCCTTTAAGGGCGCTGTGTGTGTGTGTGTTGCCATGATTATGTTAAGTCTTCATATGTTCTGCCTGTAAAAGGTGTATATAGATTTATCCTTTGTGTTCATGCCTGATGCCTGGCATGCATCCTTACAGGCTGGAAAAACACAGAACTGATACTAGCTGCTCTAATTACTTTTCTGTGGGCAAGTGTTATGCTGAGTAGACTCAACAGTGTCTTCAACACAGTGCCATCTGAGTTGTCTGCCCAGTGTTCCCCAGGTGCAGAAGAAATTAAATTAGTACCTTGAAAGTATTCCCTTGGAGGGCTGTGAAGGAGGTTGTCCACAATTGCTCCTATCAGCCTGTCTTAGGTCACCATAAAGAAAAAAAAAGTTGCTATAGATTGAGCAGCTTAAACAACAAGAATTTATATCTCATAGTTCTGGAGACTGGAAAGTCAAGTTCAAGGTATCCGCCAGTTCAGTTCCTGATGAAAGCTTTCTTCCTGGCTTGCAGACGGCTGCCTCTCCCTGCATCCTCCATGTCAAGGAGAGGGCTCTGATGTCTGTTATAGGGAATCCCCACTCATGACCTCATCTAACCCTATCACCTCCCAAAGGCCCCACCTCCAAACACCATCACAGTGAGGGCCAGTTAGGACTTCAGTGTCTGAATTAGGGGGAGACACAATTCAGTCCACAGCACAGCCTAAATGGCACCTTTGTGAAGAAGGCCCTCCATTCATTCACTCAACAGCTGTCTGTTCGGAACTGGTTGTTTAAGGGAAAGGGATTAGGAGCTTGGGATACAGCAGTGTAGACCCTGTGCTTGCCCTCACACAGCTCAGGCCTTAATTTTCTTTAAGTTACAAAAATATTTAAACAGAAATGGTTATATAAGACGTGGAGGAAGGCACATACGTAGGCCAGGGTAAGCATCCTAGAGGAAGTGACGTCAGAGCTGAAAGCTATGAGCCAGGTGGAGCGAAGAGGAAGCTTTCTAAGCTAAGAAAATAGCAAGAGCAGGGTCCCCAGGTGAGAGAAGGAACTGTGTGTGACTAGAGAGAGCATCTGAGGACAATTATTGCGTCTCCCATCTGGCACTTCCTTGGTAGCTCGGCTGGTAAAGATCTGCCTGCGATGCAGGAGACCCTAGTTCAGTTCCTGGGTCGGGAAGACCCCCTGGAGGATAGGATAACCACTCCAGTGTTCCTGGGCTTCTCTGGGGGCTCAGACAGTAAAGAACCCACCTGCAATGCGGGAGACCTGGGTTCCATCCCTGGTTTGGGAAAATTCCCTGGAGGAGGGCATGGCAACCCACTCCAGTATTCTTGCCTGGAGAATCCCATGGACAGAGGAGCCTGGCATGCTGCAGTCCACGGGGTTGCAAAGAGTTGGACGTGACTGAACGACTAAGCACACACACCCATCTAGGGAAAAGCACATGAACTGTCTGAGAATACCCCTAAGTGATGCTTTTTTTCAGGAGGATTTAATCATCAGATAACAGAGTAGCATGTATTTACTGTTTGTGGTCAGCATGGCTATCTTCTGCTGGACGTGGGGGTGGGAGTCAGGGGGAGCTAAGCAAAATGGAGGACCCAGGCCTGGGGAGTAATATTTGCATTTTTCTGGCTCAGTACTGTCCATCCCTTCAATTAGTGCCTTCCTAAGAACCATGTTTTTGATCCATGAAAAAATAATTTCTGAAGTAAAAATATATATCCTCAAGATAGAACCTTTCATCAGCAATCACAGGAAAGTGGAAATAAATACAGTACAATACAGTTGAAATCCACTAACAAGCTTTGCTTCATGTTAAATGACTGTTTATGGCAGATGGGCATTACTTAAAAGAAAACTTTTTGTCCATCCACTTTGCATTAAAAGTTTTCTAATCAAATCTGTAGTCCTATCCCCTGCTACTTTAGTTTTAAAACACACACTTTCTCCACAGACATGCTTACAGTTTGCAACTTTGTCCTGCAGACTCTACAGAATATAGTTAGCTACTGAAATAACTTGTCTGTGAAAATGCACAATGTAATTGTACCGGGTGATCCCCGATCTAATTGCGAGGATTTATATGTCATTGTCTGTTTCTTTCACTTCTATCTTCTCTATTTTACTGCTGTCCTCTTTTTAAACAGTGCACACACTTTTGCCCTCAAAATCCTGTTGCATAACATTCTCTGAGTGCTTAATGCGCAACTGGTACTCAGAAAAGAAATGGCGACACAAAGAATGATGACATCCGGTGTCTTCTCAGGGGCTGGCTCTCTGATGGAATTCCTACCCACAGCGTTAAGAGTCTCTTTTGGGCCACAGAGGCAGGACCAGCTTCTCACAATCCCCTGAGATCCTCTGGAAAAGGAACTAGATCTTCCTTATCTGGTATATCTTTGCCTCCTGGCTCAACATCTATTGAACAACAATAGATGTTCAATAAATACTTATTAAATGATTAACGTCCAAGCCCTACTCATGCTGTTGTATGAAAAAGTTCATTCCTGGAAAAACAATATTCCTAATGGCAATTGTTGCAAAGGCATGGGGAGTGATACTGGTCCTGGATGCAGAGCATCCCTCAGCAAATTTCTCTGGTTGAGAGAGTGGATCCTTCATGGTCCTTGCCCATCACCACATCCATCCCGTAGCAACCCCAATCTGGTCTTCAGCCACTCAGGTCGCTACCTGTGGCTCCTCACTGTGTCTGACATCACACAGCACTCGTCCCCATCAAAGTGAAGACTTCCACCTCCTCTTCCCCTCGAGACCCTGCCACGGGCTTTCCACAATGGTAGCGAGCTTAGTAGAAGCCATGAGCCACATGCTGTAAATCCAGTTTCAAGCTCCACACTCTGACTTCCCCCAGAAGCTTCTCTCTCTCCAGCACAGGGTTCCACATAAGGGAGCGCAGTCCTTACGCATGCCGTTCCCTCTGCCTGCAGTCCCTCCCTGCTCCCCTAACTCATTCTTCAAGATGTAAGTCAAAATGGAATGTCTTCTGCTGACAGCCGGTCATCAGAGTTTGGTCTAATCCCTGAGTAGTGGTGCAGGCCCATGGAGCACACTTCCTGCATCCTGTGATATTTATTAGTTTATGGGATTATCTTCCATGTCAGACTGTGCATGTGTGTTAAGTCACTTCAGTCACGTCTGACTCTTTACGACCCTATGGACCATGGCCTGCCAGGCTCCTCTGTCCATGGGATTCTTCAGGTAGGAATACTGGATTGAGTTGCCCTCCTCCAAAGGGATCTTCTTCCTGACCCAGGGATCGAACCCACATCTCCTGCACTGGCAGGTGGATTCTTTACCACCAGCACCCCCTGGAAGTCAGACTGTCTTCTTCATTGTTGCTTCTTTGATGCTTAGCATGGTACCCAGTCAGGACCATAGTTACCTTCGAAAGATATGTAGAAAGGAAAGGAGAGGAGGGCAGCCTTTGTCCCCACGTTGGCTGAGGTGCAGTGTTATGACTGAATGCAAAGGACGGACGGAGAATGGGGGCATTGTTTGAGGGGTGGTGGGTTTGTCTAGGAGGGTTAAAATGTAGGCCTAGAGGCTCACTCAGTGAGACATCTCTTCCTAGGTTTGGGAGGCACCGAGCGATGGGTCTTACTGACGCTAGACTTGCTCACTTTGTCCCTGACTGCACTGGACTTGATGCGAATTATTTTCACGCAGTTTCAGGTATGTGGTAGAGCAACCAAAGCCCAGCGAACACAGAGTATTTTAAGTCTTGCAAAAATGGTGAGTTATAAAGGACCAAAGGACTGTGTCATCTCAGCTGATACCACTTTCCAAAGCAGGCATAGCTGTCATCTGGAGCAGCCTACGACTTGACCTGGTTCACACCCACAGTGTTCCCAACCTGGCGGCATGCTGGGAGGATTCCCTCCACAGTGACGACACTCAGCTCCCCCACAGTTTCCTGGACCCAGGAGGAAACCCTAGGTTTGGGGTTGGGGGTGGAGGGGCGTGGATGAGCACGCTCAGATTTTTTTCCTCATTGGCCCTGGGGTTTTAAATTGCAACCTCTCTTTTAATTTTCCGTTATGCATCAGACACATCTGTGCCAGAAGCAGACAAATGTATTCCGTCTGGGAGGATGATCCCAGACGGCTATAAATTAGAGCCTGTGTACAGAGATGCCAAAAATGTGGCCTCGTGGTAGGGTGTCCCTGGGACCAGTCACCTCCTCCACCGTCTGCCCGGTGGCTGCAAGCCTTGGCCTGATGCCTCTGTCAATAGATTTTCGCTTTGTGTTTGGAAACTCTTTTCCACCGAGTGGCTACAGAGGTGGGGCGGGCAGGGCTGCTTGTGAGGTTCTGCTGGATACAGCCATCCAGGCAGCACCCCGAGGACAGGGCTATCCCAAAGGGCATCACTCTCTTCCCTGTACAAGAAACAGTAATGATCTCCAAAGCCAGTTTCCTCCCAAACTAAAGCCCAGCCCAAGAAAACTCACCCCAGTTTTTTTGGATTGATGAGATAAACTACCATATCAGGCTTTTAAGCTTATACTATACCTGCTTCACCCACAAAACTTCGAGAGGATCGTGCAAAGAGAAAAGTCACCTGTAATTTTACCTTTCAAAGAAAAATATTCTTAATGTTTTAATAGTACTCCTTTAAATATTTTTCCATGCCTTGCTAATGTTTTTTAAACTGCAAAAATCTTTTAAAGCTGGTCGAGCAGCACAGTTTCTTTAGCTGTCCCTCACATTATCCAATTAATGCTTTCCTCTAAGTACTGGAAACTTTTAGTTGTTCTAACTCAGAGAGCCCAGCTGGTAGAACTCTGCGCCTCCAGTTCCTCCTGCAGACATCATGCTGCCCTACTGAAGAAGCTGGCCACCAAGGGAATGGGCCTTGGGGGAATAGAGGGTGAAAAGAGATAAAGTCTTCATATAAATCCAGTCAGAGAGCCCCAGCCCTTCACAGATAGCCCACAGACGGATCCTGTATAAATAGGGCTCTGACCCCGACTTTGACATCATTTTCCTTATTAAACCTCTGTCTCTGACTTTCATGCTTCTGCCTCCTTGTTGCCAGCCTCCGGGTCTGCTCTGCCCTACTGGGGCCGGGGCAGCCTCTGAACTAATGGTTCGGGGATGGCTTAGGCAGCCCAGCGCTAACCGGATGGGTTGGCTGAACCAGGAGGCTCTTTTTACATCTCTGCTCACTTTCCTGTGGTGCTTTGAGTCCAGAAGGTGCCAGTGAGTAACCGTTGAACTGATATAATGAAATTCGAGATGGTTGTTTGTGGAGAGAGAGGAAGCCATGGCGGGAGCCCGCTGGGACCGTCCTGCAGTGATAGGGAAGGTGTTCAGAGCCAGTGCGGAGCCTCACAGAAGCCCTCATAGCCGCAGAGAAGCAGGCAATGAGTCTAGCAGCCGCCAGCCTGCCCAGCCACCGCCTGTGCCAGCCACTCAGCCTCTCCATGAGCCACACAGCACACAGACCAGGCTTTTTCAGAAAATTATTTTTTCCTTTCTTGCTTTCCATGGAAACCCAAAATAGCAACCAAAAAAAAGAAAGAAAGAAACAGAAAAACCCCGGCCAGTTTCCCTCCTGCAGAACCATCCTCAGGCGGGGCAGTGCAGTGACCATGGTGGCCTGGGCGGGCAGGACAGGTTCTAGATGCTTCTAAAGTGGCTTTCTAACTGGGCACTGCACACTCAGGAGGTGTGGGTGGGTTCTGAGGTTGGCGTGTTTTCTTCCTATTTAGAAAAGTGGGTGTCCCCCAGGTCTGGGAGTTCATCTTGCTCTTGGTGACCTCTCTCTGTGGTGCTGGTGAGGAAGTCCAGAGTACCCAGCAGGGAACAATAGGACAAGGAGCAGATAGCTTCCAGGGGGTCTGTTGTGGGAACTCTTTTTGAGAAGCGTCCTAGGTTAGACTGTGCCTGCCCCGTAATCGCAGGGCAGCCTGACAGAATGGGAGAAACTCTGAGCTTGAAATCAGGAGAGCCCAGCTTTTAACATCCCATCAGGGACCTGGGGTTGGGGACTCTGAGCACATCATTCCACCCCCATTATATGAAAGATGAAGAGGGGTCCAGCTGGTTTTTCAGGGGCCACTCTGCCAGCCCCCAGTCTCCCAGAGCATACACACACGTTCCCCTCCCTTGTAAACACAGGCTGTTTCCCTTTCAGCTGGCAGGGTCGGCTGTCATTGCTTTTGGACTATGGTTTCGGTTTGGAGGCTCCATGAAGGATTTCTCCTCGGAGGACAAGTCCCCAGAGTACTTCTATGTGGGTAAGTAACTGCAGCCTCTCCCTCTTTAGATGGGGTTGCCCGGGCTTAGAGGGGGGCCTGCAGCTGGACTTCCATGGGAGGGGAACGGAGGGAGAGAAAGGAGGCAAATCAGAGCCCCAGATGCCCACCCAGGCCAGGCAGAGGGAAGAGGGCCCTGCTACCCCACACCTGGTTCATCCCTCTGCTTCCAAAACCGAGGACGACCAGGTGGGACTGAACGGTTGTACTTCTTTCAGCCACTTCAAGAAAGAAGCCCAGCACGTAACCACAATTCATGTCCAAAGAATTGGAAAACCCCGCTGCACCCCCTGAGTGAAGTGGGTACATGACAATGTCAGTCCTTTGCTCATCCATAGGGTGACAGGGAAGCCCTGCCCAGTCAAGCTCTTGTTTTGTGTATTTGTGATTTTGTGTATTTTAAATTGTCTAGGAGAGACACCTGACTCAAAATAAAGAGAGACAGCTCAAGGTGTGGAGGGGCTAATCTGAGTCCCTCCATGACTAGGGACTGCAAAGGGGAGAGGAAGTGGAGCAGAGTGGGGTGGGGAGGGCAGGGAAGGGAGTGGGGGCAGGAGAGCTTCCCTGGGCAGAAACCTCAGTGTGGGAGGGATAGTTCAGCCTTCTTCCTGCAGTGGGAAAGGGGTGAGGAGTGGGAAGCTGGTATAGACCATGTGATAAGTTGAGGCTGAGAAACTAGTGTATAACTAAATGCCAACTTGGTGGTGTTTGCAGTTGGTGCATCAGGGGTCATTCTAAACTGGTGAGGCAAGAAGGATTTGAGTTAGGTATGAAAAACCAACCTTAATCAATAGAGAAGAGGACGATTAGGGACTGAAGAGGTTTGGGACACAAGGCATGCCTATGAGACAGTGATTAGCAAGCCTAGGCTGGGCAGATAACTCTTACCAGAATGTAAAGCATATGGGCATGGAAGAAATTACGATTAGAAGTGTTGAGAAGGGAGGGAGGACAGATACAGAGGGCCTTGAATGTCAGTGCTGGTTAATTTAATAAACAGTAGAAGGGGAGCTTCTCTCATGGCTCAGTGGTGAAGAATCTAATGCCAACGCAGAAGCATAGGTTCTGTCCCTCATCCAGGAAGATAGCACGTGCCTCTGAGCACCTAAACCCATGTAACACAACTACTGAGCCTGTGCTCTAGAGCCCAAGTGCCACAAATACTGCACCCCGTGTGCCCCAGAGCCTGTGGTCCACAACAAGAGAAGCCTGTGCATGGCAGCTTGAGAGGAGCCCTCTGTCTCCACAGCTAGAAAAAAGCCCCACACAGCAACGAAGACACAGCACAGCCAAAAGTAAATAAATAATGCAGTTTTAAAAAACAAAATAAACAACAGAAGGATAGTTTAGAGTTTGGAGGAGGGTACAATCAATCTACAGGGCTTCCCTGATAGCTCAGTTGGTAAAGGATCTGCCTGCAATGCAGGAGACCCTGGTTCGATTCCTGGGTAGGAGAGATCCATTGGAGAATGGTAGGCTACCCAGTCCAGTATTCTGGCCTAGAGAATTCCATGGACTGTATAGTCCATGGGCTCACAAAGAGTCAGACACAGCTGAGCGGCTTTCACTTTCACAATCAATCTACCTTGCATTTTAAAGAGATTATTCTGGAATGAGAGGGGAGGACAAAAAAGACCATGCTAGATTATTGATACAGTCAGACCTGAAGAAATAAGGGCATAACCCATGGTGGTAACAGTAGGAATTGTGAAGAAAAGGATAGAAAGGCAAGAAACTTTATTAAGCATTATTAAATGTTATTATTAAACATTGTTAAACTCAGGGACAGAAGGAATCAAAACAAAAAAAGGTATCAGTGATAAGAGTCAAACATAGAAGTCACAACTCATGATTTTCAGATGGAAACCTGAGTTACAGAAGTCAGGGACCCTGCTGGGTTAGAGAAGGGGTGAGGGTGTGGAAGGAAGGATGAAAGCCAGTCTGGGAGCAGCCTCTATCTGTCTTCCTCCAGAAACAAAGCACTGATAGCCATTTCACAGGTGTAGATTTGGGTCCAACAAAAGAAAAACTTTTCAATGGTTTGATAAACCAAAGAAGCTGAGCAGATTTCTATAGAAAGTGACCCCTCTGATACATTGGTATTTAACCAAAAATCCAAATGGATCTTCTATCCATACAGCAGATTCCTGCACTGAGTAGGAGGGTGAACTAGCTCCGAACATTCCTGACTCTATTTCCAAATCTAAACTAAAGCAATATGAACTGCCCAAGATGCAAGAAATGTCACATGTTTGTGGATGTATTTGTCAGGACTCTTTCAATTGCAAATCGCAGAAACTTGACTCAAACTGTTTTGAGCAAAACAGAAATTTCTTGGCTCATAATGGAAAAATCAGGATTAATACTCATCTTAGGGACACAAGTGATGTGATCAGAATCTAGTCTGTAGCCATCTCTTAGCTCTGTTTTCCTGTGGCTCTAGTCTGGGGCAGATTCCCCCTAGATTTGATAGATCGGCCACCCACAGCTCCAGGTACCATCTCCTAAGTAACCATGGCAACAGTGTGCTCCTCTTCCAGCTGACTCAACCAAAGTCCTGGGTCTCACTGTCATTGGCGGTCTTGGGTCCAGTGCCCATTCCCACACCAGTGCCTGAGACGGGCTTGTTGGCTGAAGCCTGGGCCTCACACCTGCCATGGAGCTGGGGCAAGTCAGCCCTCTCAGACCACATGGGCTGAGAGTGAAGGAGGTTCTTTGTCTAATAGAGAAGAAAAGGCAGTGAACTCAGGGTGGGAAAAACAACAGCCCCACAACAGGGCCTGAATCCTTCCTGCTTGTTCTTGGTGACCTGGGATGTGGGCATGGGCCACCCTTGGTTCTTCCTCAGTCACACCTCCCCTCTCTAAGTCACCCACAACGGGCTGGTGGTGAGAATGCTTATGTTCAGTGCTCAAAGTTCAGAGAAGAGAGTTATCACAGAGTCTTAGTACTGAACAGAAAAAGGAGACTAAGGGCCAGGGCGTGAAACAGACAGGAAAGGGGGGCTGGCAGTCAGCTGTGGTTTTCCAGCTTTTCACAGTGGGGCTCAGCCCTCAATCCAGGTTTGCCAATACCTAGGCCTGTGCTTATTCTGTTTGTTTTCCTGTGTTGTTTCTCTGGTGAGTGCCAACAAAGTCCTTGTGAAGTCGGGAAACTTCTCTCCATTTCAAATATTTCTTATAGATAGAAAGAGCAATATACATGTTTATAGAAGTTGGTATTTCTTTCCTCAATAAATACTTTTCCAAATAGGAAAGATACCAGATCTCTTGTAATAAAATGAAAAGAAAAAATGTACCAGGATGCCATTTTATGGACTTGCATAGCAAACAGTATGAGGTAATAGGACTTTAAAGAAGAAGCAGGCCCAGTTTTTGGAAAATCTCACTTCATGTTGCTAGGTTCTGTGCACTGAACTGTGTATTTTCTTTTCAGAATAGGTTCCAGAGCAATCAGCACATTAAACTCTTATCACCACTTTGTTAAAGAGCCTTGGAGAACAAGCTTGGCCCATTAAAGTGCTCTTAAAGAAACACAACCTTTCCCTGAGAGGGACCTCAGGAAGGCATGTGGTGTAACTCCCTGCTTCTGGGCAGATGACTGCCACCCTTTGTAGGAAATCCTTCTTCCTCTGGGGCTTCCCAAATGGTTGTTGCTGTTCATTCCCTCAGCTGTGTCTGACACCTTGTGACTCCATGGACTACATGCCAGGCTTCCCTGTCCTTCACCATGTCCTAGAGTTTGCTCAAACTCATGTCCATTGAGTCAATGATACTGTCCAACCATCTTGTCCTGTCACCCCCTTCTCCCACCTTCAATCTTTCCCAGCATCAAGATCTTTTCTAATGAGTCGGCTCTTCACATCATGTGGCCAAAGTATTGGAGCGTCAGCTTCAGCATCAGTCCTTCCAATGAATACTTAGGGTTGATTTCCTTTTGGATTGACTGGTTTGATTTCCTTTCAGTCCAGGGGACTCTCAAGACTCTTCTCCAACATCACAGTTCAAAAGGTGCTATTGGTAAAGAACCCGAGTGCCAATGCAGGAGACACAAGTTCCATCCCTGGGTCAGGAAGATCCCCTGGAGAAGGGCATGGCAACCCACTGCAGTATTCTTGGCTGGAGAATCCCCAAGGACAGAGGAGCCTGGCGGGCTACAGTCCATGGGGTCGCAAGAGTCGGACACTACTTAGCATAGCACGCTGCACTTCCTCCTCTAGGGGGATGCTTTCCTTTCTGGGACCCTTGTGTCTTCCTCCTAGGTGATGGAGAGAATGTCCCTTCATATAATAAAGATCTGGAATTGACTTTATAGTTAAGGATCAGTGTGGAGAGGATCCAGCTGTGAGGGGAGTTAGAAATGAGGCCAGGGAGCCAGGGCAGTCACACTGACAGCACCTACTGCCTCTTCTCAAGGACTTCTGAGTTCAGGTCAAGACCTGGAGGCTGACCCAAGGTATTACATCCACTGGTTGCTAGGCTGGAGAAGGGAGAGCCTGGCAAGAGTGGAACTGGCAACAAGAAAGGCTAGGTGACTTGGTGTTTCCCAGACCCTCTTCATGTTGGTCTCCTTCACTCTTGGGAGAAACCCCCAATGTCTTCAAAGTTCCACTAACATGCCACTCTGCTCTCCCATTACAGTTTTCTCTGGGGCTGCCCCTTAGGGGTATAGACAACACAGGGGTCTTCCTTCCAGAGGCACAGGGTGGGGAGAGATTCCCTGGGCCCTCAGGAAGCTGGAACACATGAAGTCATGTTTGTGAGGGAAGGATGGAGGCCATCAACAGAATCCTCTCCAAGGGGAAGGAGCTGCCTGCTCAGACTCAGCCACTCACTCTCTGGAATCCCAGGTTGTCTGTGGCTGTCCCTCAGCGAATACAGAGCTGCAGAACCTGGCTTTGATTGTGGCTAGATGTCATGTGTAAGGTAAGCGTTCCAGTGCTGAGTGTTTCGGGGCTTTTTAAAGAGTCTGACTCACTCTGGTAATATTTTTTATTTCTCAAGTTTTAGTTGTACCTGAGATTCTTAGTAGTCGCAAAACAGACATGTGATATAGCTTACACTGTAGACACAATTTCTCCAAAGCATTTTTACAGGAACTTAAGTATAGATAATTATTGCCATGTTGCAAATAACAAAACTGAGAAATAAGAGGACTTACCTAAACAGACAGTTGGCAGGCCTGGATTTCTGGCTCCCACCCCAGAAAATGCTTTGAGGGGAAAACCCAGAAATCATCAGTGTTAGATTCCTTGGGCACTTTTCTCAAGGAAGGAGATAAATAACCCTCCTGTCATTTATTGTTGTTTTGTCATGGACTGCAACCCCATGGGCTGCAGCACGCCTGACTTCCCTTTCCTTCATGATCTCCCAGAGTCTGCTCAAACTCATGTCCATTGAGTTGGTGATGCCATCCCACCATCTCATCTTCTGTCGTCCCCTTCTCCTGCCTTAAATCTTTCCCAGCATCAGGGTCTTTTCCAGTGAGTTGGCTCTTCGCATCAGGTGACCAAATTATTGGAGTTTCAGCTTCAGCATCAGTCCTTCCAATGAAAAGTTACAGATTTCTAATTAAGAAAATCACCTTTCTTCTGGTTCCTGCTGAAATGAAAGCTCAGCATAGGAGTTAGGGTGTGAACTTTGGAATAGAGCCCTGAGTTTGGTTCCAGTTCCAAGCCTTACTAGCTGTGCAGTCTTCGGTAAGTTACCTCTCTGTGTCTCAGATTCCTCCCCTCTGAAATATGAATACCACCTCTACATACCTCACAGGGCTGATGTGCGTATGAGATGATTTCACCTATGAATGTACTCAAGTGCAGTGAGTCCTCAGTAAATATTAGCGGCTGTTCTTACTGCAGGGCAGGCCACGGGAGGAGTCAGCCTGTGGGTGGCATGACTACATAGGAGAGTAGGAGAAGGGGAGATATTGGAGTGGTTTAGATGCCGGGTAGTCGGAGCGAGAGACTAGCTGATAGCACTGAGGCTTCTCAGGCACCAGATTCCCAAGATAATGCCCGTCAGGGGCACAGTACAGACTCGGAGCTCCCTGAGGCGCTGGAGTGGTGGCGGTCACTCTTAGTGTTGAATGACTCCGTGTCTCATGCATATTAAACTCCTACAACAGCACTCAATAACTAACAGCTGCTATTGTTATTTAGCGAGGACCCAAGTCCTTACCTGGCTTTCCAGGTGCTCAGTGATAAAGAATCCGCCTGCCAATTCAGGAGACAAGTTCCATCCCTGGGTCGGGAAGATCCCCTGGGGAAGGAAATGGCAACCCACTCCAGTATTCTTGCCTGGAGAATCCCATGGACAGAGGAGCCTGGCGGACTACAGTCCATGGGGTCGTAAAGAGTCGGACACAGCTGAGCAACTGATCACACAAGTCCTAACTTTTTCCATAAATTAAGTCCCATACAGTATTCTAAATTCATATATAATTGTGTGTGTCCACGACAAGCTAGGAGGAAGGGAAAGTTGCATAGAAGCAGAGAAAAATATTTTTAGATGAAAAATGGTCATTAGATGGATATGTAAAATCATCTGCTGCCAAAAAGCCACTGAAATTGATGTCCATGCCACTATTCAGTCCCTAAAAGGTGAGCCATTTAAAAATGAGTTGACTCAGACAAGGCTTTTAGGAAGTCACTGTCTCCTTTCTGTGTTACTTGGAATGATGCTTCTAGCTTAGAAAGAAGGATCTGAAACCAGAGACAAGTGATGGAATTGTTAGGCAATTGGTGGTAGCATGTCACCTGGAGATCACTAGCATGACAAGGCCCAGCTGTTAATGCAAAAAAATGCAATATCAAAATGTTTTCTCTCTCTCAAACTAAGGGAAACAGGCCTCAGGAAGCATAGGGGATTGGGTATAGGTTATCCACTTGTCACAAAGCTGCTATGGGAGCAAAAGGGTTCCACAGAAAGTGAGTGAAATTTGCTCAGTCATGTTCGACTCTTTGCAACCCCATGGACTGTATAGTCCATGAAATTCTGCAGGCCAGAATACTGGAGTGAGTAGCCTTTCCCTTCTCCAGGGCATCTTCCCAACCCAGAGACTGAACCCAGGTCTCCCTGCATTGCAGGTGGATTCTTTACCAGCTGAGCCACAAGGGAAGCCCAAGAATACTGGAGTGGGTAGCCTATCCCTTCTCCAGCAGATCTTCCTGACCTACAGAAAGCATCTTGGAATTAAAGTGTGGCTGCCAATCAATCTGTCCCTTCAATAGCTGTGTTTTGAGGGCCAGATCAGAAAAAGGATAAGGTATCCTTGGAAGCTACAAGTGGCCCTGTGCAGAGTATTACAGCCAGATTTGAAAGTGGATTCAGCAGGCCCAAGACCTTTGCCACGAGTAGAATTTCTTCTGATTTTCACATCAACTCCAACCAGTTTGGCATGGGGCTGAGTCATGCGGCCACACATGCACAGGAGGTGTGCTGGGGAGAGGTTTGCCAGGGAGAGGCCTCGGGAACTGGAGCTGCTGGGTTAGTTTCAGCGTGTTTGAGTTCTGTGATTCTGATAGCCTAAGAATGGAGTATGGAGTATGTATGTGTTCAGTCATTTCCGACTCTTTGAGACCCCATGGACTGTAGCCCATCAGATTCCTCTGCCAGTGGGATTCTCCAGGCAAGAATACTAGAGTGGGTTGCCATTTCCTACTCCAGGGGAACCTTCCTAACCTAGGGCTCGAACCCACGTCTCCCACATCTCCTGCATCAGCAGGTAGATTCTTTACCACTGGAAGAATGGAATATTGTACAAATAAGCACATTTTCTAAGGGAGCTCTTACTTCAGAAGGGCAAGGGGCTGAGGGAGCTTGTTCGCAGTGGGGAGCGGCTCTGTCCTCCTCAGACTCAGGTGCCTCTGTCCACTGTACCCGAGCCTCCTCAGGGGCACCCCTCCCTCCTAAGCTGCACTCTCAGGAGCCTTTCTACAGGGCCTGCAGCCAGTCTTCATCTGCCTGACTCGGGAGAGCCCAGCCGTGTGGCTCCTTGGATGCTTGTTGTCCCAGCATGTATCTCTAAGCAAAGATGGGTGATGGTTGACAGTCCATCCAGAACTTCCAATCTGATTTGCTCTCTCTTTATCCTTGTATCCAACAAACACTGACTGGGAATTCTGTCTTGCTCTTGGCATATTCTAGGTAGGGTGAATAACGTTTGTTTGAGGGTTTAACATCTATAGATGAGAAAGACATATATGGGAACCCACAGGCTGAGTTTCATCATGGTGAATTCCTATGTGACTGGAGTGTAGGATGGGTAAGGATCCCAGGGCATCCAGTCTCTAGGCTGTGACTCCAAGCAGGATCTGTAGACAGTATCATGTAGTGGTGAAGAGGCAACAGACATTGTAAGCAGGAAATCCATCCAATAAGGTGGCTCAACCAGGAGATGTTCTGTGAGGGAACTGTTTCAATTGAGTGGAATCAGGGCTCTGGGCCTGTGTGTCCTGCTTGGAGCCCTTTGCTGCCCTGATCCCCATTATAGAAATAGAAATATGTAAAATACTTGCCTTACTTACTTACTTACTGCTTTGAGGAGATGGAAATAAAAGAGCTTTGAAAAGTGAAGAAATTCTTTAGAACAATAAGGTATTTAGGCAGGGGGGCCAACAGTAGTATTATTTTTAATATGTTTTCATTTCTCTCATTACCACATCCATTCTCCATGAAATTATTTTTTTAGGGAAAAGGAAAAGGGAGGAAGTGGCTGAGCCTGCCTAGCAGGAAATACATAAATACCTGTCTCGGGACCTTGGAAGAACAGGGCTTCCCTGACTCTGAAAAGGGACCTGAGAACAGCCTGGGTGGTGCAGGAAGTGGCAGGCCTGCCGCTCCGTCTCTCAGGGAACAGCAAGGTCTGCCCACAAACCACCGGCAGCGCCCAGAGGGGGCTTCCCACCCAGAGGCACCCTGCAGGCCAGCCTCAGGGTTTCCCCACAAGGGTGGCGTGCCAACTCCCCACCCCCTCGTGGATGGGAGTGGTTTCCAGGTGACTCACATGAATAAAATGCAGAAAATAAAGTTGAGGCAATGGGCATTATTCTAAGCAAGCCAAGTTCCAGACCCCATATTGTGTTCTAACTTATCTCAGGATCAGAAAAGGAAGTCAGAACCTGGCTTGTCCTTCTTTCTCTCACAATGAGAACATTTCTGCCCTTTTCTTTCTCTGTGAGAACAGCTGTTCCTGTGGCTTGACTTTAGAACTGAGCAAAATTATCACTCAAATTGAGGCCGCTGTTATTGCTGGGGAGACAGGATGGGCTGATGGCCATGAGCTGGCTTTAGAGGCAGATGGGTATTTTTATCCCAGCTCTATGATCTTGGGCAAATCACTTGACCTTCAGAACCCAGCTCCTCTGCCTTAAAAAAAAAAAAAAAAAAATGAAGATAATAATGGTACCTGCTTCATGAAGATTAAATGAATAAATTTGTGCCAAGTGCTTAGAACAGTTCCTGGAGAAAAGAAGCCCTTAAAGCAAATATAGCTAATAGTGTATTAACAATAACACTGTTGGTGCATATTACCTTATCACCTCCCCTCACCAGCTTTTTTCTTGTAACATGTATAACCTAGCATGTGTCCTGTGTATGTGGCATTGCTCTGTAAAGTTTTTCACACAGAACCTTATTGCCTCGTCACTGTGTCTTCCACCCCTCTCCTTAATTAAAAGCCTCCCTCTTCTGTCCCACGTCCTCCCTGCTTCCATGTCTGTGCCTGGGCAGATCAACAGCCCTCTCCCCTCCCAGACACTTTGTCCTCAGGGCCTCTCACAAGGTGGGGAGAGCTGCTTATTCCAGAGAGACCACAGGCTCCTAGGAAGACGTGGGTTCTTATCCCCGCTCTGGCCCTGGTTCCTCACCACTCTTGGAATCAGTCTTACCAGTTTATATGAATGGCACTAACACTCACTTCACAGGGGTAGGTAGGGGATGCTGGAAGGTACAGTGCCAGGCAGATAGGAGGCACTTGGAGGTGACTAAGAGCGCGAGCTGTGGAATAGATGCTCGTTGTGTGACCCTGAGCGGCTTGCTTCACCTCTGTAAACACAAGCTTTCTTTGTTCCCTGGCGATTATAGTAGCCCCTCCCTCTCAGGATCCTTGTGCGGGTGTTGGAAGCGCTCAGCAGGAAGCATTCCCCAAGAGTTAACCTTTAGCCTATTAACAACTGAAGGCTCTGCCAGGTGGGATGTCTGGGGTGGTGGTGGCGGAGGCCAGGTGGCAGCGCTGGTGCTGGCAGAGAGCGATCGTGACTGGTCAGCATCTTCTCTGTCCTCTCCCCACAGGGCTGTATGTGCTGGTTGGAGCAGGGGCCCTGATGATGGCCGTGGGCTTCTTCGGGTGCTGTGGGGCCACGAGGGAGTCGCAGTGTGTTCTCGGATCTGTAAGTGGGGAGAGATGGGGAGGGACTTGGCCTGGAGCTGGGCATTATCGTTGTCCCTATGTCTATGGAAAGCTTGAAAAAAAAAATTAGTTCATTACTGTGAAGATGTTTGGGGAGGAAAAGTGCCTGATGATACCTCACAGCGACTGAGGCAGCTACAAGATTCCTGTAGTCAGGGAAGCACTGTTATCTACAAGAAAAGTACTGCTCTTTGAGATCAATAATTTAAGCAAACATCCCTCTTGTGGTTTGTTTTAACAAGCAGCCTCTGTTTAAAAAAAAAAAAAAAAAAAAGGAAAAACTGCAGTTAACTGCTATCCATCCAATGCCAGTGTGACCAGAGGAAAAAGAGGCGCAGGAAGGAAGTTTTTGTATTTCTCCACGAGGCATCAGAAACAGCAGGTTTATTAGGCAGCCTCTCCTTGCTCTCTGCAATCTTTGATGTTTGAACTGTGGCCACTTCTCCTGATCTCCTGCCATGTAAGGTTTCTAACTCACTTCCTCAGTTCTCCACTCTTTCTTTTTCCCCTGTTGTGGAGCATCTTGTGTCTTGTTTATCACTGAACTTAGTTTAATCAGAGCACACCCATGAGATCAGAGCAGAAATCTGTCCAGAAGAACACCCTTCACCTCCACCCCCTCCTCCTCAGAGAATCCATCTAGAGCATCCAGTCTCAGGTCACCTCCTCCCCAAAACCAACACTTTCAGTCACTCTCTATCTCCTGGTCTTATTTTATATCTTTATAGAACCTCTTTTGTTCATCAAGCAGTCACTGAACATATGGGTGCCAGGCACTGGTGGAATTTCTTTATCACTCTGAAATTATCTTACTCTTCTATTGCTTACTCATTCATCATTTCCTCCTCTTTCTATTATTAATATTACGTCCAGAAGAGCAGAGACACTGAGATCTTATCTTATTCACCACTGTATACCCAGTGCCCAGGGCAGTTCCTGGCCCAGAGCAAATGCTCAATAAATGATTGCTGAATGAATTACTGAGTGAACAAACAGCAAGTGGACTAAGGGATCAGATGCTTCCTTCTGTAATATTTCTGTTCAAACTAATAACCTTGTTTTTCAAATGGAATTATATTTAAATAGGTTAAATAAATTGAAAAGGTTATGAATTAATGAAGTTAGTATTTTCTCTCCTTTACAGTTTTTTACCTGCCTATTGGTGATATTTGCTGCTGAAATAACCACTGGAGTATTTGCTTTCATAGGCAAGGATGTAGTAAGTAAATGTCACTTATAAATGTTCTTTGATGATGGTTAAAGTGTTCTCTTTATGACAAAGGATATGAGAATATTGACAACAACAGTGATATTCCAAAGCCAAATAACCCCCACAATTATCTTTTATGCAGAATTTTTAACCTAAAAACGTGGTACAGGCTTAAGCATGTGTGTGTGTGTGTGTGTGTGTGTGTGCGCGCGCGCATACATGTAAGTGCACATATATTCCTGGGGAGGTAGTTAATTGCTTTCATTAGATACACAAAGGAATCTATGGGTTTTTGTAACAAAAGGATCTCTAATTTAAGGTGATCCCATTTGGAATGTGGGAGGAGCTAGATTACAGGTGTGAGAAGTAGGGATGGGGAAGAACACACATTCGAACCCCTGTTTGCCTGTCCTTTGTTCTTAGGGTTTGGCCTGGGCAGAGGCCAGGTCAACCTCAAAGACTACAGTTCGCCTTCTGGGTGGCCATGAAGCCAGTTTAGATTTGTGCTCAAACTGTAAGTGTGCAGGATAAGTTATCAGAAGAACCCACAGACAAAGGGAACTTTTTAGGCTTAAACATGCAAAGAGGAGTGAAATGGAAGAAGAGGAAGAATGGAATCCTAAGTTTTGCTGTATTTCATGTAAATTCACATGCTATCAATTCTGTTTATGAATTTATTTTAGATTTTTTAAATGATAAATATGTAGAATGAGTAAATATCACCTCCTCTGGAATTTTTCTGAAGTTGTTGTTGTTCAGTTGCTAAGTCATGTCTGACTCTTTGGGACCCCATGGACTGTAGCACGCCAGGCTCCTCTGTCCTTCACCACCTCCTGGAGTTTACCCAAATTCCTTTAACCTCAAATATATAGGTTAGAGAAATTGGATCTTATGACTTCTTGAGAGCCTATGGATTTGGGGGTCACATGCTGTTACACTAGAAAAAGCATTCTCTGCATTTTCTATGGTATTTAAATGCTGAAACAGTTTTCCTTGGTCATGAACACCTTTTAAACCATGTCATGAAAAGACTTGAGTACTTGTTCCAAGGGAATCCAAAGAATGCATAGGTTTCTACCCTGGCTGTGCATCAGAATCACCTGGGTGGGGCCCAGGATCCTGGGGTTCAGTTTTTGCTGCTGTCCATTCAGGGCTGAGAACCTCCACTCTAAGAAATCTTTCCATTCTGTGAAAATTATTTTTGGTTAGGCTATCCTTCCATCAGAAGCATCTTAGAAATTCCAGAACCTGCAATCTGGTCCATATATGCAGAATTACCCTCAAGTCCAAATAAACACATGGAAAGGCCATATTCTTGAAAGATGGGGAAGAGGGATTTTTTTCTTGATGAAAGGAGAGCATTTGAAACTTCCCACTCATGTCCCTTTGTTTTCCTGATTTTTTTTTTCAGGCAATACGACATGTTCAGACCATGTATGAAGAAGCTTATAATGATTACCTTAGAGACAAGGAAAAGGGAAATGGGACTCTCATCACCTTCCACTCAACGGTAAGTGACTTTACTTCTTCCTTCAGATTTCATCTTCTAAAGATTATTGAGTCACCGACTCAATGGACATGAGTTTGAGCAAACTCAGAGAGATAGTGAAAGACAGGGAAGCCTGGAGTGCTGCAGTCCCTGGGGTCACAAATAGCTGGACATGACTGAGTGACTGAACAGCAACAAATACTATGCACAAGCTAGGTTCTCTCTAATCACTTAAATTAAAAATAAGAATAAACTGAGTGAAGCCAGGCAGCAGCATTGTATTTCTGCCTTCGTGGGAGTCACTGTTTGCGTTATATGTAGAATCTAGAAGAGAAAAAGGTCTAACACAGAGTTGACAAGAGGAAGTCTGGACATGCACCCAGAGAGACAAAGCTGCCCGAGTAAATGCCAGCTTCGGTCAAGAGTGGCCCTGCGGTGTAACAGGAACCACCATGACCCTCACGTCAGAAAAGCTTATCTCTAGCTGCTACTCTGCCGCAGAACAGCTTCATGACTTGGAGCAAGTTCCTTGCCTCCCTGATCCTCACTCAGCCCCTAGTTGTGAGCCAAAGGGGTACGTGAGAGAGCATGTGTGGCTTCTCCCAGGACGTCCTGTGGGAACGTGCTGTCTGGGCAGTACTCTTCAGCTACCAGCGGTTAATCGAGAAAGACTTCCGGGGGAGATGGGCCAGGCCAATGGTGTCCTGATTTCTCAAGCACTGTGATACAGAGAAGCAGCAATGAACTCCTGGCCAGGTGTTTTCAGGTAGCCCAGTTCTTGTCTGTCACAGGTCTGTCCTGGAAGTTGCCAACCATTTATCCTGTTCAGCCACAGCCACCCCGAGGACGTCAAACAGCACACAGGTTCCTTTGTCTTTGAAGGGCAGCCCTAAGGAAGGATACCTGTTGACTGGCCAGTCTTTTAGTCCCTGGGGTTCTCTGTGGTCACTTCTCCTCTCTATTCCAGGCTCTCTGCAGTTAATGAGCCTTTCCTGAAGCTCTAAAAACATTAGCTACTCAGCAAACCCGAAAGGAAAAATCTAAAGACCCAACTCCTGTCTAAAAACAGCAGTTTACACAGGCACTGTCAGCTTCTTACCTTGTTTGGATTGCCTTCAGTCACCTCTTGTCATAAAAGGTGGACACTTTGGTGAAGTCATTTTTCTGCTTTGCCAGCATGACCATATGACCACACTCTCCCCAGAATGGCTGTTGGGTTGCAATGTCAGGCAACAAAGATGTTTTGTGGCCTCAGCAATCCCAGTCCTTTACAGAGAGACCCAGGCTTGTAACTGCTATTTCTTCCTCTGTGCCCTCCGATTACCTTCCCTAAAAGCTCTTTTCTGACTTTCTAGTTTCAGTGCTGTGGAAAGGAAAGCTCTGAACAGGTCCAACCCACCTGCCCAAAGGAGCTCCTAGGACACAAGGTAAGCTTCTCTACCAGATTTCTATGCTGCCTGTGGTGTTAAGATGGTTCTTGCCCTCAGGATGGAGGGTGTGATTCTAGGAGGCCCTTTCACAGTGGCTTCTAGCCTCAGTTTTATTCTATATAGAACAAGTGAAGCAATACTGAGTCCCAGTCTCCTGATACCCTGGGGAATAATGGTGTGCTGACTTGCCGGTGATAAGGCAAATAGAGTGGCATTCGTTAAGTTTACCAAGGCCAGGGGTGTGCACTCTGAGAATGTTGCCCCATACCCTTCCATGGGTGTCATGGCACTGATATATGCTTCCTTTATTAAATGCTACATAACAGGCACTATGCCAGGTTCTGAAAACTCTAAGATGGAAAACAGATGGTCCCTGTCTCAGTGGCCTCACAGACTAGTCAAGGGAGCTGGTGCAGTACAGAGTACAGTATCTGCCCAGCATACAGTGGAGACACAGGGGATTCAGGAAAGCTTGACCAAGGATGGGATTCTTGAGCCAAGTTTGAACAAGGGGAGGTCATTCCAGGTCCTGAAAGTAGCAGGAACAGAACACATGACAGTATGAAATTCCAGGACTGCAGGAGCATAGGGAGCCCAGAGGGAATGGCAAGGGACACTTTTGGAAAGGCTGGCAAAGGCGTGATTTTGTACCTGGAACTTGAGGGAAGCCATTGCTTTTAGTAGAGGATGAACATAATCGGTTTCGCATTGTAGAAAGAGCACTCAGGCGACTGGGAGTGTGACTGGTAGAACAGAAGGCTGGAGTGCCATGGAGGGAGGCCATGAGGTGACACCTGTTTTCACCCTGGTAAGAGAGGATGAAGGCTTAGAGCAAGTTACAGACAGTGGGGAGGGAGAGGAAGCGACAGACTCAGAGATGTCCAGGGGTAGAATCCACAGCCCTAGGTGGCTGACTAGATGTGGGTAGGGAGTAAAAGGGAAGAAGCTAAGACTTTGGACTCCTGCTGGGTAGGCAGAGACTCACTCCACTAAGAGAGGTGAACAGAGGGAAAGGAGCAGTCGACAGCTTCAGTTTCAGTTAAGTTTGCACACTAGGTACCTGTGAAATATACAGGTAATCTGAGATGAAGACACAGGTGTCAGAATCCAGCAAGCTGGTGATAGCTAAAGCCTAGGAGTGGATGGAAGTGCCCAGGGGAGCATGTAGAATAAGGAAGGAGGTTGGCTAAAGTACTATCATTTAAGGGGTAAAGTGAAGACAAAGTGGGCTTCCCTGGTGGCTCAGTGGTAAAGAATCTGCCTGAAATGCAGGAGACATGGGAGATGTGGGTTTGATCCTAGGGTCAGGAAGATCCACTGGAGAAAGAAATGGAACCACTCCAGTATTCTTGCCTGGAAAATTCCATGGATAGAGCAGCCTGGTGGGCTATACAGTCCATGGAATCACAAAGAGTTGAACACGACTCAGTGACTGAGCATGCACACTCATGAGGACAAGTAGCCAGAATGAGATTGTGTAGGAGGAGTCAGAATGAAGGAAAGTTCGAAGACAATGCTCCTGCAGAGTGAGGGAGGTGGTGCCTTGTCCATAAAGTCAAATGCTGAGGAGAGGACAAGGACGTAAAGGCTGGAAATAATGTGTTGGATTTGATGCTTAGAAGATCGTTAATGACATTTGCCATGCAGTTTTGGTGAAGCAGTTGGGAAAGCGCAGGAACAATGTGGGAAATAAGGAGGGAAGTATGAGAATGTTTCTAGAAGCATCTGTATCATGGTCCTCATAGTATCCTATCTCCTCACCTTACCTCTTAGTTTCTTTTTCACAGAAAGAAACTTTCTGTGAAAGAAAGGAGGGGACCTGGGCAGAGCTGGAGGACACTATTAGAGGGGATTTCTGTTTTAGACTGCAGATCATGTGCATGGTGTTACATGATGAGTGACAGTGTCAGTGGAGAAGGAGAGGCTGAATGTGTAGGAAGGAAGGGAGATAAGTGGCAGTACAAGCTTCCAGAAGTGAGAGAATAAGATCCAGAGTCAGTAAAGGGGTTAACTGTCCACAGACAAGGGCAGTGACAAGAAGTAGTGTGCCTTGCTCACCTTGCATACTCCCTGCAGAGAGTAGTACCTGGCACTGGATGAATGGGGTGTGTAAGTTTATAGGAGCAGGTGAGGAAGATCGGAAGAATTTCTATGGCTTGACTCCAGTAAGTAAAGGAGTCGTTATTTAGAGCAGTGGTTCTCAAACTTTTACCAGAATGCAATGTAATTATTTTTGTGAGTCCATGGCCTTCTCTAAACTACTAGATCCCTGAGAGTGAAAGAAACCATGTCTTATTATCTCCAAATCCATCACGCCATTGCAGTGGCATAGCGTGTAAGGCAGATGCTGAGAAATGTTTGTTGAATGAATTAACCATGATATGATATGATAGGAGATGTGAGGAGAGTGGTAAGAGTTTCATATAGCTTATGCAAGTATCAGAGAGAGCTGATCATTGACAAGTAAAACGACCTGGGCAGCCTAAGGACAAATTTGGGTTGCAAGAATACCTCTGTATTTAAGAGGACCAAACAGAAGTTGGAGAAAGTAATTTCAATTATTATACGAGTGAGCTATTCTGCCCCTGTGTCCAATATTCCCCCATCCATGAAGTTTCTTTGGGGCTGCCCTGCACAGTCTCTGTGGGACGCAGATGGAAAAATAAGGCCATCCATCTCAGCCACCCTGGAAGAAAACATTCCTCCAGCCCCCAGCACTTGGCTTTCCTTTGTTAAATTTGAACCTATACAGACTTCATAGCTTCTTACTTACATACCTACCACTAGGTGATGCCTACCTTGCATTGTGAATTGGACTAAGTATTTTTAAAAAGTATGTAAAATCATTTAAACTATAAATGGCAACCCAAAACAAGGGGCTATTATTCTGGGTGTATTTTACTTATTTTTTATTTGCTGAAAGAAAGGAGAGGCTGCAAATTTTTAAATGCCTCATGTTCCAGAATAGCTTCCCCCAGCCAGATTTCAGGGCTTTGAAGCAGCCATTGGCCTAAATAGGAAAATTCCACCAAAAGGAGAGTATTATCCTTTTTCTCCCAACTACATTTTTGATTTAGCAGACCCTAAAGGAGATTGTAAGTACCTAGGAAGAATGGTTTAAATATGAGCAGAAGCTGACATAGGTCAACTCTCACAGGAATGGATTAGAACTGGATGATTCACACATGCCATCAGTTGTTATTCCTGACCTTCTCTTTTCCAAAACAGAATTGCATTGATGAAATTGAGAGCATAATCAGTGTTAAGCTCCAGCTCATCGGAATTGTCGGTATTGGAATCGCAGGCCTCACGGTAAGAAAGTTCTAGAATGTACCTTCTCTGACCCCCTAAAAAGCCTTTGAACCTTTGCATCTTCTCTTCAAGTGTGATGTGGCAGTGTCTTTGGAGAGATTTCTCATAAAAGGCAAAGACTTTTTGACAGGATATCTAAGAACAAAGCTAATTAGATCCATCAATACTTAATTCTCTAAAAATATGATACAAATTTCCATTTTAAACAAATTATGACTTTGAGTTTATCATTGCAATAGCTTCCCATTTTAAGGCCATCAAGCTTAAACTAGACAAGTGATTTTTAATTCCGAGTCTCTTCCTTTGTTAGAAATTGAAGATAACATAGGTTAAACTCTCTCACCTATGATCTTCAGAGGCAGCACCATGTAGTGATTAACAATGTGACCTCTGGTATCCCACTCCCTGGATTCAACTGCTAGCTCCACTACTTACCAGCCCTGGGGGTCACTGGAAGTTTTCTTAATTTCTCTATGTCTTAATTCCTTCATCTGCAGAATGGGGATCTTAATATATCAACCTCATAAAATTGTTGTGAAGATTAAGTGGGATAATAGATATAAAGAATAATTAGAAATTAATTCATATAAAGTGTCTGGAATGCAGCAGTCAATAAATGCTAGATCTACATGTAATGAGTATTCCCAAACCAGGACCCAGGCAAAATATACATAGAAGTCTGAATTGAAGCATAGTGCACCCATGCACTGGCAAGTAGCTCAGTACCTCTAAAGCCCAAAAGAAGAATGTACAAGAGTCTATAGGGTCAGAAAGCTATGGGGGAAGAGATGACACTGGAATGGTTTAGGAGGGTCCACATAATTGAGTTCTTTGTGTTACTGTTTGATAGGTCGGGCTTTATCCTTTAAGGTAGAGGGGAGCCACCCAGGTTTGGAAGGACATGTAGTTCAATGTGGAGATAAAGTTGGAGGGAAGCAAGACTTAGGTAAGCCCCTAAAGAGGTGATTTCCACTGTCCAGGGGTTGAGTTCTAATGCTAGGATAGACTTGGGGCTTCCCTGGGAGTTCAGCTGGTGAAGAATCCACCTGCAATGTGGGAGACCCTGGTTCGATTCCTGGGTTGGAAAGATCCCCTGGAGAAAGGAAAGGCTACCACTCCAATATTCTGGCCTGGAGAACTACCATGGACTGTGTAGTCCATAGGGTCGCAAGGAGTTGGACACGGCTGAGCTGCTTTCACTTTCACTTCAAGATAGACTTAGGCTTCCCAGGTGGCTCAGTGGTAAAGAATCTGCCTGCCAATGCAGGAGACACAGGATGTGTGGGTTCAATCCATGGGTCAGGAAGATCCCTTGGAGGAGGAAATGGCAACCCACTCCAGTAGTCTTGCCTGGAAAATCCCATGGACAGAGGAGCCTGGTGGGCCATAGGGTCACAAAGAATTAGGCATGACTGAACAACTGAGCAGACGAGATAGACTTACCCTCTAGTCCTCCTTTGTAGGTTAATTCATGGTCTAAGCTAAGGCGAGGGCAATGGAATTGTGAGGAAGTTAATGAACTGGCAGTTCTCAGGGGACACACAGTCATCTTTGCTCCTTTCTTGCATTTAGAGCACAGAGGGCTGGGGCAAAGGGTGAAAATACTATGCTGAGGACATCCCTATCTGGGGACCTCTCTCAGGCCCCTCCCCACCCACTCTGGGGCTAGCCTGATGACCAGTCTGTGGCTTCCCAAGGACAGTTCTGAGACAGAAGATTTGAAAAAGATCTGCATTAACAGAAGTGTCAAATAGACCCAGCCAACAATTTTACAATCTCAAGTGCCCATTCTAAAAGTGGTCGCCCCTGACTCGCGACAGTGCCAGGGGGAGACTGAAGAAGCTTCTCTCTGAGGGTACAATGTGGCTTAAGTAGGGGTTGCATCCAGCCTTACAACCATGGAAAAGGGGGAATGCCCTCTGTTGGCCATCTTGACTCAGCACCCCCAAAGTTCCTTCTTTTATTCTTTTCTTCATAAGATAAGTTTTTTTGTGTAATCAGTTAACAAGATGGCCATTAGGTGTCTCCCCTGCCACACCCTGGTGCTGAATTCTGTCAGTCAGAAGCTTGGAGTCCCGAACCCGGTTATTCCCTTAAGTCTATCTTTTCCCTTCCAAAAACTGATAACATGTGCCTTTTTAAACCCAGCATTTATAGATCTTAGTCTGATGTAGGGTGAGATTGAAGAAAGCATCAGAGTTATGATACTAATTTCTTTGAACAAACATTGGTAGCAGTTTATAAATATCACACCTACACATAGCATTTCACAGACTCTACAAAATTGTAGAAGTTATTGAGGACAAAAATGATTTTTTGGCATCCTTCTGTTCAAACCATTTAAGTAGCTATTGATTTTGCCAGATATTTAGCTTCTCAAAGAATTATCCAAGACATAGAAGATGTCAGTAATGCCATAGTTCAAACACCTCAGTTTATGCTTTGGTGAAATTGAGTTAAATAATGATGCTTTATTAAGAATCATTTGCACTTAAAAATTAACTGGAAATGAAGAGATGGTCCACTTTTTTAATAAATCAGTGGCTTTTTTTTTTTTTTTGCCATGCTACTTGGTATGCAGAATCTTAATCATAGTTCTCAGATCAGGGAATGAACCCATGCCCCCTGCAGTGGAAGCCTGGAGTATTAACCACTGGATTACCAGGAAAGTCCCAAGATGCTCCATTTTTTAATATGTGGTCAGTGTTGCAAAAATTCAAAGCTTTGGCAGCAATAGAAAACTATTTAGACCACAGGTGTATTTAAACAACAAATGGTTACAAACACATTTTCCAAAGTAAAAATAAAAATGAGATCTGGGGTTAACCTGAAATATAAAATTCCAAAACCAGTAGTGTATTAAGTCTTTTATAATTATTAAGAACAGTCCTATAAGCTAGAAATAGATGCCTTTTCTTAGAGCAGAGTCTTGTTATTTTTAAAACAATAATAAAATAGGAATGTATTTTAAGCAGTTAATGGAAGTCTTTAACCAGTAGCCATAATTGTGTATCACACATAAAAGTGCCATTTATAACCAGTAATTATTGGTTATAATTACTTGTTAACTTGAGTTAAACATACAGGCAGTTTGCTGGCCTTTTTTAAAAATCAATTTTCATCATTTGAAAGTCATTAACAAGTGGCTTCTTCTGTTTCAGATCTTTGGCATGGTATTCAGCATGGTCCTTTGCTGTGCGATACGAAATTCACGAGATGTGATATGAAGCTACTTCTACATGAAAAGTGTAATCTAGAGTATAGAAATGTCACAGGGGCTGTCTCCTGGCTCGTTTTTAATATTCAAAGGACATTAGGATCTAAAATAATTTGCTGTTAATTGTACATTTGCACATGTATGTGTGTTTGGCTCAAGACTGGTTTTCACCCTTAATGAATGCCTATGTATGCTGACTGAGAGCATGTTCATGTGTGATCTGCGTGTTTCTGGTATATGCATAATGAAATCTGGTTGCTGGGAATTCCTGAATCTTGGTATGTGAGCATATTTAACTCTAAGAAAAAGATCAAAAAGTTTTGAAAAAAGAAACTTGGTTATTTAGAAGAAAAATGATAGTAGGTCAGTTTCTCAGACTCTAGCCATAGGAAGTAAGATACAGAGAATTCAGGGATTTCTAACTTATGGAAGCAATAAGCCACAGAAATTGAGAGATCATGGTGCAATGATAAAAGCAACTGTGTTTGGGTTAGGTGTAAGGGTTTCCTGGGATTTTTTTAAAATATATGTAATCTCTCCAGAATTTAGAATTAAATACACCTGTAAAACTAAATATAGCATGGAAAATCTAATTTGAATAAGTCATACTTTCCTAGTATTAAAAAAAAAAAAACCCTCACTCTGGAAAGAGTGTCACACAGACAATCACATGCTCTATAAAACCGTGTTTTCAGGACTAAAAGGAAAATCTTTTAACAACGTTTTAAGGAAATATTTTTGTTCTTATATAAAGACAGTTAAATAATTTTGTTCTTATATAAAGACAGTTCTGACTCTTCTCTGAATCACTGCCACCCTCACATCCACAAAAGGGCTTTGATCTCAAACTTTTCTGTGTTTCTTCAGATAGAAGCATAGAAAGACTAAAGCAAGAGATCTGGCAGTTGCAACTTGTGGGAAAGAAAATTTTTACTGGCACTGTATCTTTGAAATACCTCATAACTTGAGTTTACATATTTTCCTAATTTTTTGTAGTTTTCTTATTTATTCACCTAGAGAATTCTTCTTTATAGATTAAGAACTACAAGTTTTCACCTCTTAAAATATATCAGAGCATCCTTAGCTAAACCAAAATAAAGGAAAACATCCTCTCCTAGTTTTGTGCACACAACAGAGACAAGCTAAGGAAATAAAAATACACACACAACAGAAACATGTTCCTTCTGTGCAAGTCTCTTCATAAAAATAAAAGGTTTGTGTTCTTTATGGTCTTGATGCTTCATTGTAATCCCAAATTTATAATCTAAATTGACATGTATGTCCATTTTTAACAATTTGCTGCATCTAGTAAATCATAGATTTTTTTTTAATTTACATTTTAAAAGGCCACACAAAAATGAAAGTATGGGGGACTTTTGAAACCCTCAAATAAGTTTATACTTGTGTGAGAACACAAATCTTTGGGTCTGTGTAAGGGAAAGTGTACACTTCAAGAAACTTTCATAAAACATTTTGCTGAAAAGGCCTATCCATTTGAAATAATCTCATTCCCTTAGAGAACTGCTTTTCTCTTGCCATACTTGCTACTGCTAATAATCATGGAGGAAGATTTCTAGAAAAAAAGTCCAGTTGGAGGCAAGCTGAAAATTTAATTGTGCATGGTTACTTTGCTCTGTCCATAGGTAACAAAAAGATTATTTTAAGAAAATCACTTCATGAAATAGATGTTTCTATGCTGGTAGTTGAGAAATAGAGCTCTGAAAGTAAAGAACAAGCAGTCCATCTCTCTTGGTGGCTTTACTTCATTTGTCTGCCTAAAGACAGGAAACAAGCCTCAGGGTATACTTAGGTTTCTTTCAGCTCAGATTCAACAAAAGTGAGTTTCATTCTATATCTGAATTAACCTTAAAGAAGTTTAGTTAAAAGTGGAAGAGTAGAGATTCGTTCCATATATGATTAAAGTGCACCTTTTGGGAGTAATTTTTCTAAAATATGTGCCATGAGTGAAAGTAGAGAATTTAACCTCTGGGTGAGAGTAGACTTATATACGTATATATCTTGACTCTCTCTATATATATAGAATATATATGTATAACCTGAATATATGTATACATATATAAACACATGTATACATATATGTGTACAAATATATATGCACATATATAAGTTTTTGGTTATATTTGTTTACCTGAACTAATATGAGATCAGACCCAAACATTTTCTTAAATGTATGGTACCCAGACACTGAATCAAAGCATATTGATGAAATATTTTAAGTTATTTCAAATTAAATTTTCTATGTACTACAATTGCTTGTTTGATTTATCTTAAAATTCCATTATATATTTATCCACACCTTCATACAACTTATCTAAACATCTAACTATTAATATCAATCAACCTAAACAATTGATGAAAAAAGGAAAGAGTAGTAACCTTTCCATAGTGTTATTAGTGGAAACTATGGATCACAACAAACTGGAAAATTCTTAAAGAGATGGGAACACCAGACCACCTTACCTGCCTCCTGAGAGATCTGTATGCAGGTCAAGGAGCAACAATTAGAACTGGACATGGAACAACAGGCTGTTTCCAAATAGGAAAAGGAGTATGTCAAGGATGTATATTGTTGCCCTGCTTATTTAACTTATATGCAGAGTACATCATGTGAAATGCCAGGCTGGATGAAGCACATTCTGGAATTGCCGGGAGAAATATCAATAACCTCAGATATGCAGATGATACTACCCTTATGGTAGAAAGCAAAGAAGAATTAAAGAGACTCTTGATGAAAGTGAAAGAGGAGAGTAAAACAATTGGCTTAAAACACCACATTCAAAAAAACTAAGATCATGGCATCCAGTCCCATCACTTCATGGCAAATAGATGAGGAGACAGTGGAAACAGTGGCTGTCTTTATTTTCTTGGGCTCCAAAATCACTGCAGATAGTGGCTATAGCCATGAAATTAAGACGCTTGCTCCTTGGAAGAAAAGCTATGACCAGCCTAGAGAGCATATTGAAAAGCAGAGATATTACTTTGCCAAAAAAGTTCCATCTAGTCAAAGCTATGGTTTTTCCAGTAGTCATTTATGGATGTGAGAGTTGGACTATAAAGAAAGCTGAGCGCCAAAGAATTGATGCTTTTGAACTGTGGTGTTAGAGAAGACTCTTGAGAGTCCCTTGGACTGCATGGAGATCCAACCAGTCCATCCTAAAGGAGATCAGTCCTGAATATTCATTGGAAGGACTGATGCTGAAGCTGAAACTCCAGTACTTTGGCCGCCTGATGCGAACAGCTGACTCATTTGAAAAGACCCTGATGCTGGGAAAGACTGAAGGCAGGAGAAAAAGGAGACAACAGAGGATGAGATGGTTGGATGGTATCACCAACTTGATGAACACGAGTTTGAGAAAGCTCTGGGAGTTGGTGATGGACAGGGAAACCTGGCATCCTGCAGTCCATGGGGTTGCAAAGAGTTGGACACGTCTGAGTGACTGAATTAAACTGAACTGAAGTGGGAGCTGGACTTAAAACATTCTCATAAAGTTATTGTATATAGTTCTATTTCAATTAATACTGTTTCACCCAAATTACATTTCTCTTCCCCAGAGTAGCTCCTTTATTATCCAAAATACAACCTATAAAACTGCACACTGCTCCCTTGTAATGCCCTTTGACCACCAGGCCCTTGATTTCAGCAACCCCATTTTCCCTACCCCTAGGAGGGAGCACCAACGGGCCTTTGAAGTTAGTTGCCTAACTACATCATCTTAGTTTGGGCTTATCAAAATCAAATTTGTGTCAAGGTATATTTTAAGACGGGCTTCCCTAGTGACTCAGCAGTAAAGAATCCGCCTGCAATGCAGGAGCCCCAGGAGACAGAGGCTCAATCCCTGAGTCAGGAAGATCCTCTGGAGGAAGGCTTGGCAACACACTCCAGTATTCTTGCCTGAAGAATCAAGAGGAGCCTGGTGGACTACAATCCATAGGGTCGTAGGGAATCACAGGTGACTGACATGACATAGCATACACACACGTATACTTTAAGAAAGACAAAAGGTTTCTATCTTCTTTCAACATGACTCTTTTTTCTATAAGATGTACCTGTGAGGTATTGCGTGTGGGTGTCCTTTGAAAGGTAAAAAGACTACACCAATGCAAAATGTTATTAATCATTTTGTTGATATTCTCATTTTAACAAGGATGACTAAATACATTTCAGGAGTCCACTATTCGGATGGCTCTCTCCTGGGGACATGGAACACATGAGGAATAGAAGTAATATGTCCAGAATGCTACAAAGAAAAATCCATGCTGATTTCACAAAGTTTATAGCTCATATGCCAGTAACACTTCCAAAACTTTTGATGTTGTTTTGTTTTTGTCCTGTATAACTTATGATGGTTTTACTTATATTAAATAGAAGAAATTTAAATTAAATTAAAAGGTATAACTAGCAAAGTGTCTAGCATACCTAACATTGATAAATATTACCTATTGTTATTATGTTTATGAGTTTTGTTAATTATTAGGTTGGTATGAAAGTAATTGTGATTTCAGATGTGAGATTTAAATCATTATAATTTGACCAAACATATCTTTATTAATCAAAATAGGAACCATTACCATCAACACATTTTTGCCAATGAGAATTAAGTTTGTTTATTCCTGTAGTGTAAAAATCTGTGCTTCAGGATTCGACGAATTCTTGGAAAGCATTTTCTGCCTGCTGCTGGTTGTCAAGATGCTTGAAGAAGTAGTAGTCAGTTGAGAAGAGGTCAGGTAAATATAGCTGATGAGGCAGCCCAACTCATTCAACTTTTGAAGTGTTGGTTGTGTGACATGCGGTTGGGTGTTGTCATGGAGAAGAATTAGGCCCATTCTTTTGACCAATATCAGGTGCAGGCATTGTAGTTTTCAGTGCATCTCATCAATTTGCTAAGCATACTTTTCAGATGTAATAGTTTTGCTGGAACTCAGAAAGCTGTAGTGGATCAGATCTGCAGCACACCACCAATCAGGGACCATGATATTTCTTGGGTGCAAGTTTGGTTTTGGGAAGTGCTTTGGAGCTTCTTCTCGGTCCAGCCACTGAGCTGGTCATCAGCAGTTTCATATAAAATACACTTTCCATCACATATCACAATCCGACCAAGAAATGGTTTATTGTTGTGTAGAATAAGAAAAAACAACACTTCAAAATGAAAATTTTTTAAAATTTTCAGTCAGTTCATCAGGCACCCACTTATCAAGCTTTTTCACCCTCTAATTTGATTCAAATGCCAAAAGACCAGAGACTGGCTGACGGTGAATTCTTGGGGAACTTCTCGTGACGTTTTAAGAGGATCAGCTTCGATAATGGCTCAGAGTTGGTCATTGTCAACTTCAGATGGCCGGCCACTATGCTCCTCATCTCCAAGGCTCTCATCTCCTTTGCAAAACTTCTTGAACCACCACTGCACTGTATGTTCATTAGCAGTTCCTGGGCCAAAGGTATTGTTGGCGTTGTAAGCTGTCTCCACTGCTTTACAACCCATTTGAACTCAAATAAGAAAATCACTCGAATTTGCTTTTGTCTAACATTGTTTCCCTAGCCTAAAATATAGAGCAAGTAATAAATCATTAGGAAAAACATAGCATGAGAAATGTGCATTAAAATGATGTTTTAACATAATCACATTTATTTAAGAAAGTATTCCAATATCAAATAACAAATGTCAACAATGCAAAAACTGCAATTACTTTTGCACCAACCTAATATAATTCAAACATGCATAATTGTGCATAACTAAAGATACTTCCACAGATACCAAATACCTATTTGAACACATTCATCTGTTGAATTAATGAATAGTTTTTTATATATTTCCCAATTCTAATTTAAAACTATATATCAAGAGCCATAGCTAGAGTTCCTGTATTTTTCTCTGGGTCTCTCTGTCTTGTATGATGCAACACATTCTTCAGTTCAGTTCAGTTCAGTTGCTCAGTCATGTCCAACTCTTTGCAACCCCATGAACCACAGCATGCCAGGCCTCCCTGTCCATCACCAACTGCCAGAGTCTACCCAGACCCATGTCCATTCAGTGATGCCATCCAACCATCTCCTCCTCTGTCATCCCCTTCTCCTCCTGCCTTCAATCTTTCCCAGCATCAGGGTCTTTTCAAATGAGTCAGCTCTTCGCATCAGGTGGCCAAAGTATTGGCATTTCAGCTTCAACATCAGTCCTTCCAACGACCACTCAGGAGGGATCTCCTTTAGGATGGACTGGTTGGATTTCCCTGCAGTCCAAGGGATTCTCAAGAGTCTTCTCCAACACCACAGTTCAAAAGCATCAATTCTTTGGCGCTCAGCTTTCTTTATAGTCCAACTCTAACATCCATACATGACCACTGGAAAAACCATAACCTTAACTAGACAGACCTTTGTTGGCAAAGTAATGTCTCTGCTTTTTAATATGCTATCTAGGTTGGTCATAACTTTCCTTCCAAAGAGTAAGCGTCTTTTAATTTCATGGCTGCAGTCACCATCTGCAGTGATTTTGGAGCCCCCCAAAATAAAGTCTGACACTGTTTCCACTGTTTCCCCATCTATTTGCCATGAAGTGATGGGACCGGATGCCATGATCTTTGTCTTCTGAATGTTGAGCTTTAAGCCAACTTTTTCACTCTCCTCTTTCACTTTCATCAAGAGGCTCTGTAGTTCTTCTTCACTTTCTGCCATAAGGGTGGTCATCTGCGTATCTGAGGTTATTGATATTTCTCCTGGTAATCTTGATTCCAGCTTGTGCTTCATCCAGCCCAGCGTTTCTTATGATGTACTCTGCATATAAGTTAAATAATCAGGGTGACAATATACAGCCTTGACATACTCCTTTTCCTATTTGGAACCAGTCCATTGTTCCATGTCCAGTTCTAACTGTTGCTTCCTGACCTGCATACAGGTTTCTCAAGAGGCAGGTCAGGTGGCCTGGTATTCCCATCTCCTTCAGAATTTTCCACAGTTTATTGTGATCCACACAGTCAAAGGCTTTGGCATAGTCAATAAAGCAGAAATAGATGTTTTTCTGGAACTCTCTTGCTTTTTCAATGATGCAACAGCTGTTGGCAATTTGATCTCTGGTTCCTCTGCCTTTTCTAAAACCAGCTTGAACATCTGGAAGTTTATGGTTCACCTATTGCTGAAGCCTGGCTTGGAGAATTTTGAGCATTACTTTACTACTGTGTGAGATGAGTGCAATTGTGCAGTAGTTTGAGCATTCTTTGGCATTGCCTTTCTTTGGGATTGGAATGAAAACTGACCTTTTCCAGTCCTGTGGCCACTGCTGAGTTTTCCAAATTTGCTGACATTGAGTGCAGCACTTTCACAGCATCATCTTTTAGGATTTGAGATAACTCAACTGGAATTCCATCACCTCCACTAGCTTTGTTCGTAGTGATACTTCCTAAGGCCCACTTGACTTCACATTCCCATATATCTGGCTCTAGGTGAGTGTGAGTGATCACACCATGGTGATTATCTGGGTCATGAAGATCTTTTTTGTACAGTTCTTCTGTGTATTCTTGCCACCTCTTCTTAATATCTTCTGCTTCTGTCAGGTCCATAGCACTTCTGACCTTTATTGAGCCCATCTTTGCATGAAATGTTCCCTTGGTATCTCTAATTTTCTTGAAGAGATCTCTAGTCTTCCCCATTCTATTGTTTTCCTCTATTTCTTTGCAACCCACTCTAATATTAGAATGTTTTTTTACTTTATTTTGGAACTACTATTTTGTACACTTGAAAAAGCTCTTTATGAGAATGCTGATATGCTAAAATGAACAAAGCAAGTATCTGCCTCAAGGAGGTTAGAGTGGAAAACAGGAAAGTATAATTACCATGAGGTAAGTGTTATGATAATCATTAACCCAGAGTGGATCTACTCAGCCTTGGAGAGGATGGTCAGAGGAGAGAGGCTTCCTGAATTTTAAGACACCAAACTGAGTCCTGAAGATACATACAAATGAGTCAAGTAAAAAGTAACAGAAATAGAGAAAGTGAGACATAGCTATGTTAAAAGCTAAATAGAAATTGGCCAGGAGAAATGAGAGGGTAGGGAAGAACTTAATACTTAAAAATAGAAGTGGAGTGGAAGATACCACAAAAGAAGAATTGTTATTGCACTTAAACCCAGACTTGCTGCTCGGTAAAGGAGGCAATCTCATACAGGAAAAAAAAACAAACTTTTTAAAAATTCAGTCACTCAGTCATGTTTGACTCTTTGCGACCCTATGAATCGCAGCACATCAGGCCTCCCTGTCCATCACCAACTCCCAGAGTCTACCCAAACCCATGTCCATCGAGTCAGTAATGCCATCCAACCATCTCATCCTCTGTCGTCCCCTTCTCCTCCCACCTTCAGTCTTTCCCAGCATCAGGGTCTTTACCAATGAGTCAACTCTTTGCATCAGGTGGCCAAAGTATTGGAGTTTCAGCTTCAATATCAGTCCTTCCAATGAACACCCAGGACTGATCTCCTTTAGGATGGACTGGTTGGATCTTCTTGCAGTTCAAGGGACTCTCAATTGAGGTATAATTGACATATATTACTTTCAGGTGTACAAATTAATAATTCAGTGTTTGTAAATATTTCAAAATGATCACCACAGTAAGTCTAGGTAATATCTGCCATCATAAATTGTTAAAGAATTTTTTTCTTGTGGTGAGAATTTTTAAGATTTACTCTCAGTAACTTTCTCCAGTAATACTGAAGTGGGTTGCCATTTCCTTCTCCAGGGGATCTTCCCAACCCAGGAATCGAACCCAGGTCTCCCACATTGCAGGCAGATGCTTTAACCTCTGAGCCACCAGGGAAGCATTTTCACATTTCACTTTCACTCAGTAACTTTCAACTATGCAGCACTATTATTAACTACAGTCACCATGCTGTACACCCTATGACTTATTTATTTTATAACTGGAGGTTTGTTCCCTTTGACTCCCTTCATCTATTTCATCTACCCCCCACCCTCCACTTCTGGCAACTACCTATCTGTTATTTTTTCTCTGGACTTGTTTGGGGGTTTTTGCCACATATAAGTGAAATCAAATGGTATTTGTCTTTCTCCATCAGACTTTTTCACTTATAATACACTCAGGGTCCATCCATGTTATCAAAATTGGGAAGATTTCCTTCTCTGCTGAGCAGTAGTCTATTATATACATCTACTAAAACTTTATCCATCCATGGCCACTTAGTTGTTTTCAACGTTGCTACAATCTTGACTATTATAAATAGTGCAGTAATGAACATAGGAGTGCATATATCTTTTCCAGTTAGTGTTTTCATTTTCTTCAGATAAATATCCAAATGTGGAATTGCTGGATCATATGGCAGCTCTATTTTCAATTTTTAAAGGAAACTCCATATAGTCTTCCATGGTGGCTCCAATTTATAACCCACCAACAGTGTACCAGGTTTCCTTTCTTCCTTGCTACTTGTTTTCTTTTTGATAATAGCCATTAAACAGGTGTGAGATGCTATCTCATTGTGGTTTTTATTTGCATTTCCCAAAGACTAGTGACACTGTACATTTTTTCATGTACCTGTTGGCCATTTATATGTATTCTTTAGAAAAATATTCTATTCAAGTCCTCTGCTCATTTTTTAAATCAGATTGCTTATGTATCTTTTTGATGTTGAGTTATATGAGTCTTTGTTATTTGGGATATTAACCCCTTGGGATATATTGTTTGCAAATACCTTCTCCCATTCAGTAGGTTGTCTTTTTATCTTGTTGATAGTTTCATTTGCTGTGCAGAAGCTTTTTAGTTTGATGCAGTTCATTTTTCTTTTGTTTCCATTGTCTGATGAGACAGATTGAAAAACTATTGCTAAAGCCAACATCAAAGAGCATACTGCCTACCTTCTCTTTTATGAGTCTTACGGAATCGGGTCTTACCTTTAAGTCTTTAATCCATTTTAAGTTGATTTTTGTATATGGTGTGAGAAAGTAGTTCATTTTCATTCTTTTGCAGATAGATGTCCAGTTTTTTCAACACTATTTATTAAAAAGGCTATCCTTTCCCCATTGTATAATTTTGGCTTCTTTGTTGTATATTAATTGACCATATATGCATGGTTTTATTCTAGGTTCTCTATTCTGTTCAATTGATTGTCTTTTTTAATGCCAATACCAGACTGTCTTGATAACTATAGATTTGCAATACTGTTTGAAATCAGGGAGGATGATGATCCAGCTTTGTTCTTCTTTCTCAAGTTTGCCTTGTTTATTCGAGGTCTTTCGTGCTTCCATACAAATTTTAGAATTGTTTGTTCTAGTTTTGTAAAAAATAGCATTGGCATTTTGATGAAGATTGAATTTAATTATGTAGATCACTTTGGGTAGTATGGAAATTTACTTTAACAACATTAATTCTTCCAGTCCATGAGCACAGAATATCTTCCCATTTACTTGGGTCTTCTTCAGTTTCTTTAATCAATGTCTTATAGTTTTCAATGTACAGGACTTTCACCTCCTGGGTATTTTATTATTTTTGATGCAGTTGTAAATAGGATGGCTTTATTCATTTCTCTGTTACTTTATTACTAATGTATAGAAATGCAACAAATTTCTATGCATGATTTTGTATCCTGAAATTTTACTGAATTCATTTACTGAATTCACTTATTAGTTCTCACAGTTTTTTGATGAAGTCTTTAGTTTTTTATATATAGTATAATATATAAAAACTATATATATATAGCTTTTTATAGGTTTTCTATATATAGTATCATGCAGTGACCATTTTCATTTCCAATTTGGATGTCTTTTATCATTTTCTTGCCTACTTGCTCTGGCTAGTATTTCCCATACTATGGTGAGAGTGAATATTCTTGTCTTGTTCTTCATCTTAGAGAAAACATTTTTTCATTGGTATGATGTTCTCTGTGGGCTTGTATATATGACATTTATTATGCTGAGATACATTTCCTCTAAAAGAGAAGTTGTATTACTTGAATTTCCTTTTATCAGGAAGCATCACACTATTACCTGACAATATATCATCTTGGTACATTCACTTATTTCTAAAGAATTTGGTCATTAGAAAAGCAAAGATTATTGCACTGATTCCAAATCCATTAGGTTATGAAAGAACTCTTTATATTGCAAAGTCAAATGAGAAACGAGAGACTCTTTTTAAAGAATTGAATCTCAAATATCCTCTGCCAAAAAGTGACTCCTTCAAACTTGAGATTGAATTAAAGACTAGTTCAGAACATGTTCCCAAATTTCTATCTTTCTCTTCTCACACAAGCAATAATTCTTCAGTTTCTCATTTATTATTTATTTCTTATTTATTCTAAGTTTTCTATTTATTGTCTTACTTCTAAACCCAAAGAATACTAATACTTTCCAAAACAGCATTTCCATATGCTCAAGTTTCTGGATCCATTTGAGGTAAATTGTGGGTCAAGCCAATTTCTAAGCTCTTTCAAGGATTCTTTGCCTTGGACAACTCCATTTTCAAAAGTAGTTTAATACAACATATATGTGTCTATCGCAAATGGATTGCATTCAGTGGAAGGAAACAAGTTGTCCCTGATGCACCCATTGTAGGGTTCCATGGTGGTACAGGCCACCATACCCATGTCCAGGCGTAGCCTCCTTAGTGAAGGAGGAAGCTCATATGACAAATGTCTTCTGAAATAGTGAAACTCTCACTGTTTGTAGATGAAATGAATCTCTACATAGAAAACCCTAAAGACTCCACCAGAAAATTACTAGAGCTAATCAATGAATATAGTAATGTTACAGGATATAAAATTAACACACAGAAATCCTTTGTATTCCTATACACTAACAATGAGAAATCAGAAAGAGAAGTTAAGGAAACAATTCCATTCACCATTGCAACGAAAAGAATAAAATACTTAGGAATAAATCTACCTAAAGAAATAAAAGACCTATACATAGAAAACTATAAAACACTGATGAAAGAAATCAAAGAGGACAAAAATAGATGGAGAAATATACCATGTTCATGGATCAGAAGAAAGAATATAGTGAAAATGAGTATACTAGCCAAAGCAATCTACAGATTCAATGCAATCCCTATCAAGCTACCAACAGTATTTTTCAGAGAACTAGATCAAATAATTTCACAATTTGTATGAAAATACAAAAAAAACCTTGAATAGCCAAAGCAATCTTGAGAAAGAAGAATGGAACTGGAGGAATCAACTTGCCTGACTTCAAACTATACCACAAAGCTACAGTCATCAAAACAGTATGGTACCGGCACAAAGACAGAAATATAGATCAATGGAACAGAATATAAAGCCCAGAGATAAATCTACGCACCTATGGACACCTTATCTTTGACAAAGGAGGCAAGAATATACAATGGAGAAAAAACAATCTCTTTAACAAGTGGTGCTGGGAAAACTAGTCAACCACTTGTAAAAGAATGAAACTAGAACACTAACACCATACACAAAAATAAACTCAAAATGGATTAAAGATCTAAACGTAAGACCAGAAACTATAAAACTCCTAGAGGAAAACATAGGCAAAACACTCTCTGACATAAACCACAGCAGGATCCTCTATGACCCACCTCTCAGAGTAATGGAAATAAAAGCAAAAATAAACAAATGGGACCTAATTAAACTTAAAAGCTTTTTCACAACAAAGGAAACTATAAGCAAGGTGAAAACACAGCCTTCAGAATGGGAGAAAATAATAGCAAATGAAGAAACTGACAAAGAATTCATCTCAAAAATATACAAGCATCTCATGCAGCTCAATTCCAGGAAAATAAATGACCCAATCAAAAAATGGGCCAAAGAACTAAATAGACATTTCTCCAAAGAAGACATACAGATGGCTAACAAACACATGAAAAGATGCTCAACACCACTCATTATCAGAGAAATGCAAATCAAAACCACAATGAGGTACCATCTCACGCCAGTTAGAATGGCTGCTATCAAAAAGTCTACAAACAATAAATGCTGGAGAGGGTGTGGAGGAAAAGGAACCCTCTTACACTGTTGGTGGGAATGCAAACTAGTACAGCCACTATGGAGAACAGTGTGGAGATTCCTTAAAAAACTGGAAATAGAACTGCCATATGACCCAGCAATCCCACTGCTGGGCACACACACCAAGGAAACCAGAATTGAAAGAGACGTGTACCCCAATGTTCATCACAGCACTGTTTACAATAGCCAGGACATGGAAGCAACCTAGACGTCCATTGGCACATGACTAGATAACAAAGCTGTGGTACATATACACAATGGAATATTACTCAGCCATTAAGAAGAATGCATTTGAATCAGTTTTAATGAGGTGAATAAAACTGGAGTCTATTATACAGAGTGAAGTAAGTCAGAAAGAAAAATACCAATACAGTATACTAACGCATATATATGGAATTTAGAAAGATGGCAGTGATGACCCTATATGCGAGACAACAAAAGAGACACAGATGTAAAGAACAGTCTTTTGGACTCTGTGGGAGAAGGCAAGGGTGGGATGATTTGAGAGTGTAGCATTGAAATGTGTATATTATCATATGTGAAGTGGATGACTGGTCCAGGTTTGATTTATGAGACAGGGTGCTCAGGGCTGGTGCACAGGGATGACACTGGGGGATGGGATGGGGAGGGAGGTGGGAGGGGAGTTCTGGATGGGGAACACATGTGCAACCATGGCTGATTCATGTCAATGTTTGGCAAAAACCACTACAATATTGTAAAGTAATTAGCCTCCAATTAAAATAAATTAGTTTTTTAAAAATGTCTTCTGAGCCAGACTATTTATAAGGGCTCTCTCTGAACCTCATAGCCTTTCCATATTTCAAGTTCTTGAAAAACATTTTTCAGATTCTCTGAAAGTCATATGTGATTAGTACCAGTTAGGTTTAAACATTAGACAAATTCAAATATTTGTATTCAATATACAGTATTCAGAGGGAATGTTATAATCCTGAAGCTTTAAGTGTTCATGTCATCAAGCAATATGAGAACCTGAAGACCCAGATTAATATTTGGAGTTCATCCTAATATCAACTTCAGATATTAAGGTAAGAATAATTTGGATTCCTGACATTGCATATAAATGTACAACTACTGTGTCCTCATTGGTGGAGCATGGGTTTGGGTACTAATCCATCTGCACTGCCTTAGCACCCCCTCAGACACTGTCAGGTTGTAGGCATTTACATGATGCCCATGTTAATGCAACCAGTGACGGTGGGATATAGCAAAGACAACTGGCCCTGCTGACAATGGTTTTCACCCAGTGGCAAATTCTCTATCCAGAATTTGGATAGAGAAAAATGGAAAATACAGGATTAGTCGTCCTTCTGAGGTCAAGTCTACAAGGGACTAGGTCTGTCACTTCACACTGCTCTTGAAACCAAACTCTAATGAAAGAGTACTTAAGAAAGGAAAAGAAAAACAAAACACTTGCTAAGCAAATTTACTAGAAAACAGTGTTTCCATATTGAAGGTTTAGGTTAGAATTTAAGATGATTCCTCTCAATGAAATCCCTTCACACTCTACCACTATTCCTAAAATCTTTCATAATTATACTAGTTTTTCATGACATCAAAACCCCAAACAGCATAAGTTGCTGAAAAATGTCTCAAATTACCTGAAAGACTACAAAGGATTTAGACTTCTACATGTAAAATGATCGTGGCCTCTTATCTAGGCTTTTGGAGTATAGCTTTCATAAGTCAGTAGGCCCACCAGAGTAATTAAATAGATTAGAATATACTGTTTACTGAGTTTTGGTGAAGTTTTATCTTGTGCATTTGAATGACAGGATAAAGTACTATATTGCAAATTTCACATATTCCTTACCCTTCCCCTCTGCTCCAGTCTTGTTTCAGCCTTTGGAAGTAGGTGTCTCCAGTACACTGATGCCATGTGTTACTTCAGGGGCTGATCACATTACTCTGTAGCTTTCCCATATTCATTTTCTAGTAATAGGCTAAGATGACCCTCATGGCCCTCTGTTAAAAGAGTCTACTTAAGACTGGCTTTCATTAGTAATTCATGTCCCTGTTCTTCATTTTACCACTCTGCCCTTTCATGTGGAAATCATTCTTCATATGAGCTGGAAATGCTCTTTCACTCCCCTTTTCTTCTGAAGCCCTTAAGCTCTCTAATGCATGAATGGGTAGGATATGGATGAAATAGTACTCAAATGTACACAAGGTATTGTGAAATATGTCAATATTTTATTAGTTTTATTCCAGGTAAATACATTTAACCAAATTGCAAATTACATTACTATTAAAATTAGATAGAAAATCCCACCACATAGGACTTCTGAGGTTTGGTACAGTAGTTTGTTTTGATGGCCTCATGTATACAATCACTATAGTCAGTATTACACTTGCCACACTTACAGCTTATAGCTACAGGGTAGGAGAAATAAGGAGTAACATGGCGTGGGCATCCTGGTATTTCTGCAGTCTTGTACATGAAGTCTCTGTATGTACAGACATCCTGAGACAGGGCATATTTGGGAAGAAACAGCTTGCCATTGACATCCTGAGGAAAGAATTTAAAAGGAGCATAATGTGATAGGACTTTAGAAAATATATAGTCATGGAAACAGATAAAAATTAATTAACTTATATTCATCATAAATAGGACTGGAGGAGGATTCTCTAGTTCTATTTCCCAGTGCCAACTCAATATATCCACACTAAATCCCGTAGAGATAAAAGTGACACTCCCTCTCTTTCATCTTATATCATGCGACCAATATGACATTTAAATAAATTTTGGAAGTAAAACTATTATAAACAGTTATCTGTGTCCACTGTGCTGAGTATACACTGTAACCTGTGCACTCTACCTCTACGGAACCAAGAAGCATTAGATTTTGGAAATGAGGTTGTGGTTTATTTCATTTTCTTTCTGGATAGAAAAGGACTGGGTCTAGGTTTATCTAATTTTCAGCTAAAAGAACTGAAATGAACTACGTACCCGTGTCATACAATATCCAGCACAGATGGTGGTGTTGATGGTTAGGCAGTAAGCACATTCTTTCCTTTCGACATGCATAGTATACTCAGTTGGAATACAAAAAGACATTGCTTGTCCACATGCAAGGCCAAAAATCATGGACATCAGGAAGATAGCAGTCATGCTAAATCAAAGATAAGATTAAGATATTACATGTATCCTTTAGAACATTCAGAAGGGACATTTGGAAAGTGCTATAATGTGTATGTGTGTGTGTACAAATATATGTATTTATTGAATACCTACATTGTCTTAGACCCTATATTAGTGTTTTTTAATAGTTAATTTTCTCAATAACCTTTCTGTGCACACTTAGATGTGGCTATGACCTATGTACCTCATCATGACAAAGCTTACAGAGTGAAAGTCCTGCTTGCAAGTGCCACTTAGATCCAGTGAAATGGTGAGCCTGAAACACTACAACAGAAAAGTAGCAGGGACATAGAGTCAACTAAGTACAAAATAATTCATTCATTGGAAACAATCGAAATACCTGCCTTTATCATTATAAGAAGTGAGTTAATAAGCTTCAGTAAGGGCTTTCCCAGAAATGTGCTTTTCTAAAAACTTTGGTTCAATAGCTTAAAAAGCCAACAAACTGGTCATAATAAGAAAGGGCAAAGAAACCAAGGAAGTGAATGATCAAACTTGAGTATCAGCTCAATGCAAATAATCTTGTGTATGATTCTACCCAATGTCTGTCATGAAAGACAAGGCTAGAGAAAGTCCAAAAAAGGTCAACTAAAATTACACTGGTGTTAAGGGGCTAAACCCAGCAACTTAAAAACCCCTCTTCTCAACCCTTAGGATATTCCTTTAAAGTTGAAAGAAATAGAGTTGGAAAAATAAAACTATTTTACTTGAAGTTGTATGGAACTCATTATCTTAAAAAGATTATGGAGGCAAAAAATATAGGTTGACACAATGAGAGTAACACAATCAAGGATGGCAGGTCCACTGTAGGTTAGCCAGGAAAGTAAAATAAGTTTTGGCTGCATGGAAGACATCAGAGGATTCTCAACCTCTGCAACTTAATCTCCTCTTTTAAAATCATTCATAAATGATTCACTGAGCACCTAAACAAAGAGGTATGATTTCAGGCCCTAAATAATGAGAGCCCTCTGATGAAGAGTGTGTTCACTATCAACTGGGCATTGTAATGAGCTGGATAATATTATGACTTATTTAAGTTTTGCCACTGAGAGGGGATAATCAAGTTTGAGACTTTTGGATATAAGTTGATCACTTCAAAGATTAAGAAGATTTTTTTCATCTTATAAATACTGTACAGTTGGCTTGGCATATTTGGATTCTTTACCTTCTCAAGGACCATAGTCAGAAAAGAAAATACATATCTTCATGGAATAGCTTTGAACACAAACTTGTTTTATTATTTTATTAAATTATAATTCATTAAACATTGTTATTCAATCAAGAAGACTGTATCAAGATTTTTCTCAATTTTTCCTCAAATCTATCAATTATATTCCAATAGCATCTTTAAACTGCATACACTAAAACTTCCATTAATTGAAATCTCATGGACTCAGCCTGTTAACAAGTTAAAGAATTTTTGTCTTTAATTAACTTAACTCATAGGAAAAAAATGAAACCATATTCAACAAGCTACCAGGTATTTTAAATGTCAGCTTCCAGAGATTAGTGGCCATTTCCACCAGTCTTCTATTTGCAGAATGAGAACTGCAGATGAATTAGACAAATATATATTGAGTATTTTAACTAGGCACTGAGAGATACAAAATGGCTGTTATAGTCTTTGACCTCAAAGGCTGACAGTCTAGTGAAAGAGATAACTATGAACACTAATTAAGAAAACTACCTACTGTTTAACTGATAACACCATGTGTTGGTGATGATTTTGAGTAAATAGAACCTTCATATGCTGTTGGTGGGATGGTAAAATGATACACAAAAATATTTTGAAAATCAGTTTGACAGTTTCTTATAAAATTACACATATACTTAACTGATGACCCAGCAATTCTACTCTTAGATATCCACTCAAGATAAATAAGAACAAATGTTTACAAAAAGTAGTTAGTGTTTTAAGTGCTCAGAAACTTGAAACTATGACTCTGACACCACAATAATCAGACTTTTTCTATATAGACAAGGAAGTGAACTAACCCATTAAAAAGGGTTTTCTGGTAAATACTTTCAAATAAAATTTGCATATTCTTGGTATGAAATACCAAGAAACAAAATTACAGACATTTTGTACAGCAAAAGAACAGAGTGAAAGCACAAGAACAAAATTACAAAAGAACAGAGCAAAATTACAAGAATTCCTGGCTCATAGAGTCTGATTTTCTCAGTGCTTCACAGATGTGAGCTCCCTCTATGGTAGAGTTGGTTCCATTATTTTAGAGCCACAGACTTAATCCTCTGAAGGATCTTAAAAGTATTGACTGAGGAAATGACATAAAATACTCACACATCATGATCATACGGTTCTTGCCCATTTAGCCAGTCAACCACTGGATTTTTGCCATAGGAAATAATTAATTTCACGTATTTTAACTTTTAGGCATATGATCTATATAAAATAGATATGTGCTAACCTATGATGAGAATATTGGTTCTGAGGGTAAGGAACAGATTTCAAGATCTCCCATAGATCTATGAGAAATTAACTAAAATATTGAATCTGTCTGGCCTGATTTCCCCATCTGCAAAGCAGAAAGAGACAAGTACATTTCATCCTTTTTGAAACTGTAGAATTTTTAAAAAACAGTCTTGGAACTTTTACTCATTGTTGTCATATCCATTATGGACACTTTAAATTGTTCTGAATTTTCTCTTTTAAATGTAAAACTCCAAGCTAACAAAAGAAAAATTAAAAGTGCTGAATCATCTTTGCTATATAACAGTAAATAAAGAATTATTCTTTCTCCTTTATTGCAAATAGTAAAATTTCACCCAAAGAATTTTTCTGGGCCTTAATTTCTTCAGCTGTAAAAAAACACTGAGACCTAGAAGATGATAAGGAAGGACTTTTCAGCACAAACAGAGTATGATTCTATGTGATAAATTAGTGTCAGGCCCCTGGTTTAATAGTGATCTAAAATTATGCTTCCAGATTTTATTGCAATTGTGTGTAACTAAGAAATCAAGAAATTTGTGCTTTCATTTTTCCATATACTCCTTCCTAAAATCATAAGAATAAAACAATACACGTGAAGCACTTGGAATGCTACAGAAGACTATGTAACTATGTAACATTCAGTATATAAATCAATGTTAGTTAATACCTCCTTGTAAGACCTGCCACAATTTCTCCTGTGTCCTCACCTGGATTCTCAACCTCTGCAACTTAATAGCCTCTTTTAAAACTATTCATAAATGATTTATTGAGCACCTAAGCACAGAGGCATGATTTCAGGCACAAATTATGAGATGCCCTTTTCAGTGCCATGATCATCTACACTTGCAACATTTTTCCTGACTCCAAGATATCCTCTTTCCTTTGTCCCCTACCCAACCTTTTCTCTCATCTTTTTGTTCTTACTACCTCTATTCTAAGTACAATTTCTCTCTATTCTTCTAGTTTCTTTCACCAATCTTTTCTCTTCAAATCCCTTACTGTGCTATGAAAATAATCAATTGCCCACCCTGTGAACAATCCAGGAACTACCCTAAAGCAATATATTTTTCTAGAGAGCAAAATGTACTATAAGGTATATATGTGCTTTGGACACTATCCAAGGTGGGTTCGCTATAACTAAAATAATACAGAGTAAATTACCTCTGCAAGTACCCCAAACTGAATTTACTCTAGGTTTTCTCAGAAGTACATTATCATCAAAAATAATCATTAGTAATTTACAGGATTTAATACATAGACTATTCAATTGATTAAAACATTTAAATCAAATGTAAATATTAAGGGAAGGCCATGAATAGCAATCAGCCTTCATTAGGGAATTGACCAATTTTTCCTCTTCTTTGAAGTCAATAGAAAATTTTCTTATCCTTACATATGTAGTTTATTCATCTTCACCCACCATTGAACAATTTTGGAGCAGTAATTAGGATTTCTAGAGCTTATCAAGGCAAATTATCACTCAGCATTTGCCATTTTTAAATAAATGCTAAAATGATGAAAATAAGAATAATTTAGAATAGCAACATTTCATTTCACAAATCCTTCTCAGGGTAGACACCTACCTTACTTTGCATTGGTGAGCTGATGCTGTAATGACCCAGACTAAAAACTCTTGGTTCATTTTATACCCTTCAGGATAATTCCTCTCTGATCCTCTTGTTTACATAATCACGTTTGAATTACTGCTTTCTTATCTGAAAATCACCTCTTGAAAATTCATACTGAATCTCAAATAAAATGTGTTTAGACAAACATCTTCACATCTTCCTCTGGAAACTCTGACATTATTGTAGCATGAATTTTCCTTTTCTCCTATTTCAAAATAAAACTACCCTTATAAATACATCCTTTATTAATATTTATTAATATTAAAAAATATAAACAGAGAAGGAGAAAAAACAAATTCAAAACAAAACAAAAAAGACCCATTAATACAGTCTATGTCAGTCTTGGGAATGAAAATTTGGGGGAAACTTGAGCGCCCCAAATTTTATCTAAATGCTCATTTAGAGATATATAAAATTATTGCTCATCTATAAAGCAAAGGCAACTTCTTTATGGCAATCCAGGACAATTGGTACATATCTTGCTGATTAAAATAGTTCAAAGTATCTTAATTGTTTTTTCTTTAAATTTAAAACTTAATAAATAAAATTTACATGTAGGAAACAATAGTATTTAAGTAAATGGCCAAATATTTTGAGATCTCAAACTGATTGAGCTCAAATCCTGGCTCTGTCATTTACTAGCTATATGACATTAGCATGCTTGAGCTCTCTTTTATCCGTTTCTTTGCCTGTTTAAAGGTAATATCAGTGTTTGTGTAAAGCACTTAACACAGTGTCTGGCATATAATAAGTGCTCAATAAATAGCTGTTGCTGTTATTGTTGTGGTGGTGGTGCGGTTACTAAGTCATGTCCAACTCTTTGCCACCCCATGGACTGCAGCACATCAGGCTCCCCTGTCCTTCATTATCTCCCAGAGTTTGTTCAAATTCATATCTATTGAGTCAATGATGCTATCTAACCATACCATCCTCTGCTGCCCTCTTCTCCTTTTGCTTTCAATCTTTACAGACATCAAGGGTCTTTTCAAATGAGTCAGCCCCCCCCACCAAAAAAAAAATAAGTCAGCTCTTTACATCAGGTGGCCAAATATTGGAGATTCAGCTTCAGCATCAGTCCTTTCAATGAATATTCAGGGTTGATTTCCTTTAGAATTGACCAGTTTGATCTTGCAGTCCATGGGACTCTATAGTCTTCTCCGACACCACAATTCGAAAGCGTCATTTCTTTGGTGCTCAGCCTTCTTTATGATCCAACTCTCACATCTGTACATGACTACTAGAAAAACCATAGCTTTGACTATATGTACCTTTGTTGGCAAAGTGATGTCTCTGTTTTTTAATATGCTGGCTAGGTTTGCCATAGCTTTCCTTCCAAGAAGCAAGTGTCTTTTAATTTCATGGCTGCAGTTACCATCTGCAGTGATTTTGGCATCCAAGAAAATAAAGACTCTCACTGTTTCCATTTTTTTCCCTTCTATTTGCCATTATGGGACTGAATGCCATGGTCTAAGTTTTTTTAATACTGAGTTTCAAGCCAGCTTTTTCACTCTCCTCTTTTGCCCTCATCAAGAGGCTCTTTAGGTCCTCTTCCCTTTCTGCCATTAGAGTAGTATCATATGCATATGGTTGATATTTCTCCCAACAATCTTGATCCACCTTGTGATTGATCCAGCCTGGCACTAAATGTGAGGTAAGGGCTTCCCAGGTGACTCAGTGGTAAAGAATCTGCCTGCCAATGCAGGTTCAGTCCCTGGGTCAGGAAGATTCCCCTGGAGAAGGAAATGGCAACCCACTCCAGTATTCTTGCCTGAAAAATCCCATGAACATAGGAAACTGGCAGGCTACAGTCCATGGCAATGCAAAAGAGTTGGATGTGACTTAGTGACTAAACAACCACAATTTATAATAACTCAACATTTATTTATTTAAAAATATTTAGCTGCAGCACCTAGTACATATTTTTTGAATGCATAAATTTGTTGAATGCATAAATGGCTGGGGGAGTACCTCAATAAATAATTACTGAATCTTTGGAACCAAAATACACTTTTCTTCATTCCACAGCCATAACTCAGTTTTACCCCTTTAACCTGTTTGCCTCACTGTAACAAAAGCAATATGTCAACAGTTCAATGGACCATTATCTTAGAGCATACACAAAAACTAATCCAAAATGGATTAAAGATTTGGATTTAAGACCTTAAACTATAAAAGCTCTAGAAGAAAACACAGGCAATATACTCTTCGACATTGGTCTTAGCAATATCTTTCTGGATATGTCTCCTCAGACAAGGAAAACAAAAGCAAAAATAAACAGTATTATATCAAACTAAAAAGCTTCTTCACATCAAAGGATAAACCATCAACAAAACTAAAAGACAACTTACCAAATGGTAGAAGATACTTGCAAATCATATATCCGATGAGGAGTTAGTATCCAAAAAATATAAAGAACTCATACAAATCAACATCAAAAAAACAAACAACCCAATTAAAATATAAGCACAGAACCTAGATAGATATTTTTCCAAAGACATACAGATGGCCAACAGACACATGAAAACATGCCCAGCATCACTAATTAATAGGTAAATGCAAATCAGAACCACTGAGTTAGCACCTCATACCTATCAGAATGGCTATTATCATAAAGAGAAAAAAATTACAAGTCTTGGAGAGTATGTGGAGGAAAGGGAGCCCTCATACACTTGGTAGAAAGGTAAACTTGTGCAGCCACTATGAAAAACAATATGGTTAATTCCTCAAAAAATTAAGAATACAACTATATGATCCATATATTTCACTTCTGGGTATTTATCTGAAGAGTACAAAGATACTAATTCAAAAAGATATATGCACCCTTATGTTCATGACAGCATTATTCACAATAGATAAGATATGGAAACAACCTAAAATGTGTATGAGTGGATGAATACATAAAGAAGATGGAAAACTACTCAGCCATAAAAAGATGAAATCTTGCCATTTGCAGCAACATGGATGTACCTTGAGGGTATTATGCTAAGTGAAATAAGTCAGGTGGAGAAAGACAAATAATAAATGATTTCAATCATATGTGGAATATTTCAAAAATCAAAATAAACAAAACAAACAAAAACAAACAAATAGATACAGAGGACAGATTTGTGGCTACCAGAGGAGAAAGAAGGTTGGTGAGAAAGCAAAATGGGTAAAGGGGGTCAATTGTATGGTGATGGATAGAAACTAGCCTCTTGGTAGTGCACACACTGTTGTCTATTCAGAAGCTGAATTATAAAGTTGTACACATGAAGCATATAATGTTATAAACTGTTACCTCAATAAAAAATATTATTCAGTGTGAAAAAGCTAGACCAAAAAAAGTGCATGCCATATGATTGTTTATATAAAATTCTATAAAATGCAAATTAATCATTAGAGCAAAAGCCAATGATTATATGGGGATGGGGAAAGACAAGGAAGAACAGGAGACTGGGATGACAAAGGGGCACAGAAAATTTTTAGGGGTAACATGTACATATTTTTAGGGGTAATATGTTTTTCTTGACTATGATGATTTCACAGGATGTACATATGCCAAAACCTATCAAATTATACTCTTCAAATATATGCACCATTATGTTCTGTACCCCCAAAATTCATACATTGAAGTGCCAACCTCTAGTAACTTTGAATGTGACCTTATTTGAGAAATAGAGCATTGCAGATGAAATTAGTTAAGATGAAGTGGGTTAGGTCTCTAAAACAACCCATCATTGGTATCCTTATAAAAAGGGGACATTTGGACACAGACATAGGAGCCGGGAGAATGAAATGTGATGATTAAAGTTCCTTGCCACAAGGAGCTACCAGAAACTAGGAGATCGGCCTAGAACAGATCCCTTCCCAGCACCTTCAGAGTGGCATGCTCCTACCCTACCAATATTTTACCTTGGACTTCTAACCCCTAGAATTATGAGACAAGAAATTTTTGATGTTTAAGCCATTCAGTTGTCATGCATTTTTATAACAGCCCTAAGAAACTAATACATACAGTTAATTGTGTTTCATTTAAGTGTTAGTCATTCAGTCTTGTCTGATTTTTTGCCACCCCATGGACTGTGACTGTGTAGCCCTCCAGGCTCCTCTGTCCATGGAATTCTCTGGGCAAGAATATTGGAGTGGATCGCCATCTTTCTAACCCAGGAATTGAATCCGGATCTCCTGCATTGCAGACAGATTCTTTACCATCTGAGCCACCAGGGAAAGCCCATAATTTATAGATTGCTGCAATGTTCGCCTTGCTCATGCTCAGTCCTGTCCACCTCTTTGCAATTTTGGACTGTAGCCCACCAGGCTCCTCTGTCCATGAGATTTTTCAGGCAAGAATACTGGAATGGGTTACCATTCCCTTCTCCAGGGGATCTTCCTGACCCAGGGACCAAACTCATGTCTCCTGTGTCTCCTGCATCGCAAGCAATTCTTTACCTGCTGAAACAAATCACAGGAGACACAGGAGACATGGGTTCGGTCCCTGGGTCAGGAAGATCCCCTGGAGAAGGGAATGGCTACCTACTCCAGTACTCTTGCCTGGAGAGTTCTATGGATAGAGGAACCTGGCGGGTTACAGTCCACGGGGTTGCAAAGAGTCCGACATGACTGAGCGACTAACAGTTAATTGCATGTCAATCATACCCCCAACAAAGCTGTTTTTAAAATTCCAGTAAATAAAAATAGTCTGTGCCTACTTATCTGGATACATGTTGTGTTACTTTTTCACTCTTCACTCTTCCTTTTACTATACTCTTTTGAACATTCTAAACTTTTCTTGCAGCAGGGCTTTCCATTTGCTGTTTGCTCATTATGAAGAGCCCTTTCACCATATCTCCAAATGGCTTCCTCATTATCTCCCCAGAAAAGGTTTCCTTGACAACCAAATGTACTGTCTCACACTAGCCCATCACTTTTTATCCTACCCTCTCATACTTTCTTCATAGCATTTATAAGCTTCTGATGTTATATTATTTGCTTACATGTTTTTCTGTTTCTCCCTTTCCAAATAGAATATAAGCACCATAAATGGAGGGCCTTATCTGTCATGGTCATCACTGTATCCTCACAGATCAAATCAGCCTATTGTAAACATGATATGTTCAATAAATATTTATTGAATGCATAAGTGAACATATAGTTGCTAATCTCAGAGTGTATAATTTTGTGCATAGAGAGGTTATTAACTGCTTCAGTGTTCTAAAGATAGTTACAGGCAAAGCCAGGCTAAAGTCCAAGTCTCCTAATATCTTTTTTATTACATTAAAATTTTAACTCACTTTCAAAGGTGAAAAAAAAGCCATTCACAATTAGTTTAACAGAGGAGTGACATTGGAATATGGATCAGAGTTACTAACGCTTTCCCCACCTCAAAGAGTAGGTGCTTTTCTACCTTGCAGTATGCTCTAGTTCCATAAAATTCTAAAATCCTATGCAACAGATACTTTTTTAAACATCAGTTTATTCATCTGAACTCTGAGTTATCTATAAGCGTCAAATTACAATAGCCTGCAATTTGAAACAAAATCTGTTTATTAAACTCCTTTTAATGCTCTTTTCTTAAACAACACAGATAATTGATAGCAAGTAGAGCTGGACCTAATGGGCACATTGATCATTTTATTATCTTGGAGCTCCGAAGTGAAGAGACAATTTTGATTTAATATGTATAAAAATTACGTCAATTTGCTGCTCTCTTTTGGTAACCAGTTAAAGCCTCTAATATGTCAGATTTATATGAATTTATACAAACTTGTTCCATCCATTTGAAAACATTTTTAAAATTAAGGTCATCTATAAATGTTAATAGGAATTGCTAGTGTTTTCTGTAATAAAATTTGTAGAGTCATATAGTCAGATCAGTATCAATTTTTCTTTCCTATACATCAAAACTCATTTCTCTAACCCTTAGTATAATATCTTTCATTCTATTTTTGTTACTTTATATAACCTCTTGGTAATTAGATATTACTTCTCTGGCTGAATAATATGAGCAGTATTAACTGTACTCACAATAACACGTGTAACCACTTCTCAGCAACTAATCAACAATATGTTATGAATCTCACCAAAAAGTATTTTAACTTTTCTCATCTTTGTTTAGTAGACCTTTTTCTTTAAAAGGAATTCATAGTATTGTTATCCGTGAAAATCAATAGAAGATTGTTAGCAAATTAGTCTGTGTAGCTAAGGAATAATAAACTAATAATATAGTTAACTTCCTTCACTACACATGTGTAAAAAATAATTGAAGTGAAAGAAGCTAGACACAAAAAACTCACATATGACATGATTCCACATATTTGAAATATACAGAATAGGTAAATTCAAAGAGATAGAAAGCAGACTGGTGGCTACCAGGGGCTGGGGGAGTGGAAAATGGGGAATAACAGCTTAGAGGGTAATTAAATGATTTGGAACTAGATAAAGGTAGGGCTTACACAACACTGTGAATATATTAAATGCCACAGAACTGTTCATTTTGAAATGTGCATTCAGTTATAATGAAGAAATATTGCCATTTGCAGCAACATAGATGGACCTAGAAAAAGACAAAAATATGATATAACTTACATGTGGAATCTAAAAATAAAACAAACAATACAAATAATGTCAAGATGCAAAAATTCTTCATAAGAATTTTAGAAATCAAATTCAATAATATATAAAAAAGGATAATATGTATGACCAAGTGAGATTTATACCAGGAATACAAAGTCGGTTTAACACTCAAAAGTCAATTAATGTAACTCACCATGTCAAGAGACTAAAAACAAAATATCAGTTATTAATCTCAAAACATGTGGAAAAATTCTTGAGAAAATTCATCATTCATTCATTCATTCATAATAAAAATTTCCAGCAAACTAGTAATATAATGAACTTCTTCAACCTGCTAAAAGATATCTATTAATAACATCATCAGTTCAGTTCAGTCGCTCAGTTGTGTCTGACTCTGCGACCCCATGAAACGCAGCATGCCAGGCCTCCCTGTCCATCACCAACTCCCGGAGTCCACCCAAACCCATGTCCATTGAGTCAGTGATGCCATCCAACCATCTCATCCTCCGTCGTCCCCTTCTCCTCCTGCCCTCCATCTTTCCCAGCATCAGGGTCTTTTCAAATGAGTCAGCTCTTCACATCAGGTGGCCAAAGTATTGGCATTTCAGCTTCAACATCAGTCCTCCCAATGAACACCTAGGACTGATCTCTTTAGGATGGACTGGTTGGATCTCCTTTCAGTCCAAGGGACTCTCAAGAGTCTTCTCCAACACCACAGTATCATACTTAAGGTGAAATAACTGGGGAAAAGGCAAGGATGTCCACTCTCACCATGTGTGTATACAATGTAGCACCAAAAATATTAGCCTGTGTAACAATACAATAAAAAGAAAAAAAACATAGAGTTTGATAAAGTAAAAATTCCTTTATCCACAGGTGATGCTGACCATCTATGCAGAAAATATAAGGATTTTTGTAAGGAATATACAAAAATGCTATGAGAACTAGTAAGCAGATTTATAAAGGTCACAGGAATCAAGTTCATTAGACAAAAATTTCCACCTCCCTTGGCATCCTTACCTTCCTCCTTCCACAGGGTGTCTGGAAGGTCAGACTATGTTACACTCATGCTCTTTCAGGGTCCTGGACACCAGAGATGGTTACTACTAGGGGGACATCCTCAAGTTCATCTACTTGCTGGTCTGCCAGTTAGCCTGCTTTGACTCCCATGTACCACAAACCATTCCATGAGTCCTCCAAAGCAAATGCAGCTCTTAGTGAGGCAAAGAATACCTGAATCAGTAGAGCTGGCACCAAAATACCAGTGTTCCAATCCAACCTGGTCTTTGACTGTGGTCACCAATTACTGACCAAAGCTGCCTTGGGTGGCCCTAACATGTTCATTTGTAGGAACTACAGCCCTCAGGTTAACTTCTGTTTTTAAAGGAACTGGAATAAGCAGGTGGGTAATAATAATGGCTGGCTTCCCTTGTGGCTCAGTGGTAAAGAATCCATCTGCCAATGCCTGTCTAATGCAGGAGACATGGGTTCAATCCCTGGGTTGGAAAGATTCCCTGAAGAAGGAAATGGCAACCCACTGCAGTATTCTTGCATGAGAAATCCCAAGGACAGAGGAGCCTGGTGGGCTACAGTCCATGGGGTCACGATGAGTTGGACATGACTTAGTGACTAAACAGGCCCACCTGTCATGGGCATTCATAACATTGATTCCATTAACAAAAATTAGAGATAATAATTATTAGCACTTGCTTTGTGCTAGACACCTTTCAAAATGTCTGTTAACTCATTTTCTCTATTTATAATTATCACCATTTTACAGCCCAGAAAGCTGAGCCACAGAGACGTTATTCTGAACTTGAATGGCAGAGCTAGGACTCCAAACTGAGTCAGCCAAACAAATCCCATACTTTTCACATACACATCATATCCCCGGTGGTTGAAGAAGTAGTTTTGACTTAATTAAACATGATTATCCAATAAACTATATTTGCTATTTAGAGAAACCCACTTCATTATTTTTGCCTGGAAAATCCCATGGACAGAGGAGCCTGGTGGGTTAATCCAAAGGGTCACAAAGAGTTGGACATGACTGAGCATGCATATTTGCTATTTAGGTGATAAACAGAATGTACAAAAATCTCAGGTACTATTATAAGAGCTAGAAAATCTTAAATGTAATAGCTGTTAATCTGGTATAAGTTGAGAGAGGATTTGGCACTATGAACAATTTGTTGTCATTCAGTCACTCAGTCATGTCCAACTGTTTGCAACCCCATTGGCTGCAGTATGCCAGACTTCCTTGTCCTTCACCATCTCCCGGAGCTTGATGAAACTCATGTCATTGAGTCGGTGATACCATCTAACCATCTCATCCTCTGTTGTCCCCTTCTCCTGCCTTCAATCTTTTCTAGTATGAGGGTCTTTTCAAATGAGTCAGCTCTTCACATCAGGTGGCCAAAGTATCAGAGCTTCAGCTTCAGCATCAGTCCTTCCAATGAATATTCAGGACTGATTTCCTTCATAATTGACTGGACTGATCTCTTTGCAATCTAAGAGACTCTCAAGAGTCTTCTCCAACACCACAGTTCAAAAGCATCAATTCTTTGGTGCTCAGCTTTCTTTATGGTCCACTTCTCACATCCACTGATGGCTACTGGAACAATATTGTTGACTATGAACAATATTGTTGACAAAGAAATTCTCTACTCTTTGAAACTACATCATTTAATGACTATCAATTTACTGGAAAAGTCACTGAAAAAAAATTGATGCATTATCTTTTGAAAAATCATGGTTCAGACACAGGCTTAACTACAGACAGCCTCATCAAGCAAGTATCACAGCAATAATTTTTAAACTAAAATTAATTTGAAAATTATTAAAATAATTAGATGATCTGCACCATAGTTTTATCACTGGTTTTTTGTTTTTTTTGGGTTTTTTTTTTTTTGGCTGCACTGCACAGCATGTGGGATCTTATTAGTTCTCTGCCCATGGATGGAACCTGTGCTCTCTGCAGTGGAAGCATACGGTCTCAACCACTGGACTACTGAGGAAGTCCAGCAACATCTATTAAAATTTTAAATATATAGCCCCATAGACCCATGAACTCCAAGCTAATAATTTATCCTATAGAAATGTTCATAGTGCATAAAACTGGAAACAAAGAGAAATCCCATTATATCAGTTAAGATAGAATAAGTTATGCCAACAATAACAAACAACCCTAAACTCACAAGAGCTTAACACCACAAAGTCTTATTTCTTATTCATACTACATGACCATGATGGGCTAATCAGAAAACCTGATTCCATGTAATTTTCACTTACAGACCTAGGATGACAGAGGTTTTGTCATTTATAACATCACAAATTGCTGCAGCAGGAAGAAGAATGTAACAGAGGGTCTCGTGTTATTACCCAAATACTCTGGCACAGAAGTAAAGAATGCATATCACTCCTACCTAAAATTGATTGTCCAGAACTTATCATAAAGCCTTACAAAAGTGAGAGGGAAAGTATAATCTTCTCATATGTCTGGCAAGAGATAAGAACTGGATATACCTGATCATAAGTCTCTATCATACTTGAGTAGATAAACAGCTGAATTATGGTTCATCCATGAAATATTACTCAGCAATTTAAAAGAATGAATTGGAACTATATCATGTTTTGGAGAGATTTCCATGAGATAATGAATTAGTAAAGCAAAACTCTGAAAAGTACACATTATCTCATTTTTATAAATTAGTAGGGAACCGTGCTGTATACAGAGGAAGAAAGATGCGGGAAAAGAAAGCAGAAGGATAAAATGAGGCACTAAGAATTTGTATGATTATATTTAGGCACTGATGTAGGTTATACATATGAATATAGAAACTAAATCATTTTTATCTTTTCCTTATAATTTTGACTGTTTTTATAGGCCTCAAAACACTGATCTGTTGAAATTAAATGAAGTTTTCACTTCCCCCTAGCTCTAAACTCTATGATTTCATAAATTAAATAATAAATCTTATCTATCTCTGTCATTTCCTATTTCTAACCCACAGCTACCTGCTACCGATTAAAGTTCTTGATGTACTACTACAGCCTGTTGACTATTAATTACACTGAATTCAGGTTGCCTGAACTATGAATAATTTATTTCTAACCTTTATATCAACCAAAGCAGCTTCCTCTTTTACATCATTAATTTACATTTACTTGAAATAGGAGACATTTTATTACTGCTTAAGTAAACAAGTTAGGATATTTTTCTTAGGAAAGGTATTAGATCTAATCTAAAAGTCTATAACTTAAACTTTCAGTCTAAGAAATTTTCCTATTTCTCACCTAGACTATTTCAATATCGCCAAAAACCTCACTTGTACTGATTTACATTATCTAATGATCTTTCTAATACAAAGATCTTTTTCAAGTAGGGGGATATATGATAGACTTGGAAACCATATACTTAATATTCATTTGTAAAATTTTAAAATAGACTTTAAGTAATAAAGTCTTATTTTCCTTGCTTAACCATCTTCCATTAAAAAAAAGCCCACGCTTTGCAACATAATATACAACATCCTATATGAAGAGACCATGGTCTGGGTCTACTAAATAATCTTCATTTCATCATTCATTGTATGTATTACTATTTCTTCCACTTTGATTTCCTCTTGTCCTTATACACCTGTAGAATTTCTATTTATGTCCAAAATCCATCTCTTCCAGAAGGACTTCTCTGAAGTCAAGACATGAAATTATCCTGTATGTCTCTGTATCTTTTGTACTTATATTCATTTGTTTACACTTTTCTTTTTGTTACTTTTGCAGTAGGATAATTTCACATCTACTGCAAAAGTCACTGAGAGTAGGTACTCTGTATCATATAGACAATTCCCAGTCCAACTATTTATTCTATACTTTCAAGTATTACTACTCAGAAGTATATGACACAGAATAATCCTTTCCTGAATCACTTTGTTCTTTAGGCTTCTATCATCATTTACACTTCATCTGTCTCCCTTATTGGTCTTTAGAGCAACTTTTCTATTGCTTGACAATGTCCCAGTAACCCCAAGGCTCAGTACTAACTCCTCTCCCTTCTATAACTACATACTATCTGTAAAGAGAGTGCATTCAGTTCTGTGCTTTAAATGGTATATTTATGCCAATGGTTACTAAATACTGACTCTTCTGGAAAACTCTAGATTCATTTGTCCAGTGACACTCTTAACATCTCCACCTAGATATCTAAGCTATCTCAAATATTACACGGTCCAGAACAGAACTTCAAAACCCAGTCTTTCACTTTTCCTTTCTTTCACCTCCTCCTTACTTCCAACCAAACTGTCAGCACTGACAGCACATCTTTTTGGTTCCACTATCAAAATATATCTAAAATATTAACCTTTGAGTACTACACCCTTGCTCAGTTTAGTATGGCTAATATATGCTCTTTTTACAGCCCAAATTTGGCTGAGGCTCCCTCAGCCCATGCTTCTGGTGGAGCATATGGCCTGTAGACACATTAAAGTACCCAATTTTGCTTCAGACAAAGCTTACATACCATTCACTTAAGATCCAGAACCTGTCACCTATTTCTGTAAAAAATTTTATAAGCTAATTATATAATGTTTAATATCTTTTAAAAAAGTGAGTGCAGTTTAGATGTTATTATAAGAAGGTTTTTGTCATAGCCCATTTTTAGGTTGATAGAAAATTCTTCCTGCCCTTCAATCACTCTTTGAAGGAGGGATTTAATATGACTGATGAGTTTAGAAAAATTGGGTCTAAGGGACCTGGCCTTCTACTCTTTTCGGTATGAAACTTCTTGCAGGAGGTGTGTGACCTGCTCCATGCTGTATGTTTTACTGGGCAGACTTTGCCCTGCAGATTAAAGGTCCTCTAATGAGGGGATAGATTTAATTCAGTAGAGCATTATCAAAGCCCTGTATTTTGATAAATAGGCTGTATACTTTGAGAAAAAAATAGAGTGGAATTTGGGGGAGCCAAATAACATCCTAATATCGATGTCTGGTGTGGTGTTGGTGGTCCTGTTCTGGAAAATGGCCCCATAGGAATTTGCACCTTCTTATAATAACATCTAAACTGCACTCACTTTTTTTAAAGGTATTAAACATTATATAATTAGCTTATAAAATTTTTATAATAATTATAAATTTTCCAATTGTTTATTAATACTAGTCAAAATTCTTTTATGAGTTTTTTGTGAGATATTTTTTATGAGATTACCACAAATCAGTATACTGATTTTCTAATTCAGAATGATATATTAATTTTCTTACTCTGATGTTTACTCTAAAACTAAAAACAATAGCATTAGTCTAAATTTTATTCTGACTTGGTTGTCAAAACTGACTCTCTGGAGCTCAGAACAGAAAAGACAAATATAGGCTACTATAACAATATGCTTTGAGAAAATTTTATAATTTTCTAATTTCTAATATTTGATCTTATTTTTAAATCATGCATTAAAAATTTTGGTTCTGAAGTTTTACTTATTATAAGAATCATCAGTATGATATGTAAGTCTTCCTTGAGTATATATTACATTTTTATTTAATCAATTCAACAGATATTGAATAACTACCATGGGCCAGGCATTGTTCTAAGTACTCAGGGTGCATGAATAAATAAAGCTGACAAAAATCCCTGTCTTTGTGAAGTTTACATTCTAGTCAGTGAAGACAATAAATAATAAACATACTCAGTGAAGTATATAGTGTGTTAGAACATAATATGTGCCATGGAGAGAAAAAGCAGTGTGTGGGGAATCAGAAGTACTGGAGTTAGGAGGAAGTTCCCAAGGAGCATGCCCGGCATGTTCAAAGAACAGCAAGAAGCAATCGTTCAAAACATAAGAGCCTAGGTTAACTCATATTTTTAAATTAATAGCAAGGAAGAACATTTACAAATTTAAAGAGTGTCAACTAATTGTGACAGACTAGTCTTTCATCTGACCCTTCTCCCTAATCTCCTGAGACATAACTAGAAATGGGTCACAGTCTGTCTTGAAATTAAGTGTGACCATATGATTTGGTTCCAGAAAGTAGAATGTGGGTGGAAGTGATGTACATCTATTTCAGATCTGGGTCATTAAAAACTTTCCACGTGAATCCTTCATGGTATCTCCCCTTTCGCAACAACCTTGGAAGCAAGTTGTTGAAGATGACAGAACTAGAAGTTAGAAGGAGTCAGGGTTCCTAAATAACTGCCTGGAGAAATGCTCCTTACTAAATAGAAACATTTATGTTGGACTTTAGACAAGTGAGAAGTTGATGATTAGCCAGAGAAGCTACTGTCAACAACACACAAATCTTATTTTAAAAGATTTGAAAATACATAGTAGCTTCAAATGTGAGTATCATGTTATCAAGACTAATAATCCTCCAAAGAAAATACTTACTCAGGAGACTAGTTTCAATTAAAGTTTCTAGATCAAAAGTTAGAAATCCTAAGACTATATATCCAGTTTTCAGAGTATAGTTATAGGTATACAAATTGAAGGAGGAATGCAATTTCTGTAATATTTATAGCATTTCCCCACCATAAGGAAATTAAAATTCTACCACACCAAATTTGTTATAGACAACTTTAGACTTTTATCCATTTGCCAATTGTTTTTATAAAGTTCATTTACTCCCTTACTTTATTAGAGGAGTCTTTCATACCCACTCTTCTTTTCACAACTTAGAACACTTTCTCCCTAACCTTCATTCTCAATGGGTGATCTTAATTCCGACTTCACTAAGAAAACTGAAGCTATGAAACCAGAAGTTCTACAAATTTCCATCTACCATCATCTTGTGATATACATGGTTCCTTTTCTCTTGTTACTATGTTTCTCTTGTCAGTTCTGTCTGTTCTCCGAAAGTGTTAGTCATTTGGTCATATCCAATTCTTTGCCATCCCACAGACTGTAGCCTGCCAGGCTCCTCTATCCATGGAATTAAAAATTCTCCAGGCAAGAATACTGGAGTGGATTGCCATTCCCTTCTCCAGGGGATCTTTCTGACCCAGGGATTGAACCTGGATCTCCTGCATTGCAGGCAGATTCTTTACCATCTGAGCCACCAGGAAAGCACTTTAATCTCCCACCAGATGTGATCACTTTTCCCTATTACAGGCCATTCTACCAAAAAAAAAAAATCTTCTTTTCGGTATAACCATTTCCTATCATTCTGAATCTTTCCCTAATGAAACTTGCTATTAATTCTTATATCTTTTTAAAAAGAATCTTCTTTTGACCCACTTCCTTGTCAAGTGGACATTGTGGACGTATCATTAGTCTTCCCTTTCAACTTCTTGAGTTTCTTGCTTTTGATGAAGATAGCTGTCTCCACTTTTTTCCTTCCTTTGCTTAAGTAGTCAAATTCCACTTCACTGAAACAGCCATGTGCTAAGTTGCTTCAGTAGTGTCCAACTGTTTATGACATGAAGAGTTGTCCAACTCTTTGTCCCAATGTAAGCGCTAGAATATAAGGCTTATTTTTTCTGTTTCATTCACTGTTATATTCCCAGTATCTAGAAGTATGCTTAAGTCTTAGTGTGGTACATGTGTGCTCAGTCGGGTCAGATTCTTTGTGACCCTATGGACGTGTAGCCCGCCAGGCTCCTCTGTCCATGGGATTTTCCAGGCAAGACTACTGGAGTGGTTTGCCATACCCTTCTCCAGGGGATCTTCCCAACCCAGGGATTAAACCCGACTCTCTTAAGTCTCCTGCATTGGCAGGTGAGTTTTCACCACTAGCGCCACCTGGGAAGCCTGAAACTGCCATTGTTCAGATTAACGAAGACCTCCACATCAATGACACACTAATCAATTTTACCTTACCTTTGAGCAGCATTTAACACAATTTATCACTCTTCTTTGAAATACCTTCTTGCTAGACTTCACTATTACCCTAGCTAATCCTTTTATGGTTCCTTCTCATCTTTTATCTCTTCTCTTTCCTAGGTACAGTCATTCTCACAACTGTTTATGTTCTCATCCACTCTGATAGCTTTAAATATGCTGCTGACTCCCCAATTAATATCACTACCCTGGATCTGTCTCTAAGCCTACTTAACTATTTCTATTTGGATGTATAATATGCATTCTAGACTTGACATGTCCAAAATTGAATTGCTTGGCCCTTTTTATTATATCCCACATCTAATCTTCAAAATAGATCTAAAAGTTGACTTAATTCCTCTGCTGCTCTCACCTTTGTTCAAGCCACTACAATCTCTCATGTGCATTATTAAAATAACTACTTTTCCTCTGTCCTCTTTTCAAAATCTGTTCTCAATACAGCAGTCAGAAATAGCTTTATTTTTAAAACATAAGTCAGATCATGGTCTTTGCTCAGAAATGTCTGCTAATTTCATATCACATTCAGAGTAAAAGCCAAAGTTCTTACAATAGCCTATAAGCATTATATAATCTGTCCACCCAAATTCTCTATCCTGTTAAATACCGGCCTTTTCTACTTTATACCCTTCTTTTGCTCATTGTCCTCTACCCACACTGGCCTCCTTGCTGCTTCCCAGATACACTAAGCACATTTCCACCTCTGGGACTGTATACTTTTTGTTCCTTTTATCAGGAATGTTATCCTCAAGATAGCCACAGTTTCACTATTCATCAGCTCTTCAGTATGGGTCACTCTACATAAAATTTCAAGTCTTTTCAATACTAACACTCTTGTTTCATTTCTTCTTAGCAATTATCCTTAACTAATATACTATGTGTTTATATATTTTATTTATTGCCTATTTTCCCTGTTAAAATGTAAGCTCTGGAAGAAGTCTTGTTTTTGTTATATCCCCAGTATCTAGAACTGTGCTTAAGTCTTAGTGTGGTACATATGTGCTCAGACATGTCTGATTCTTCATGACCTTCCTCCTCCAGAGGATCTTCCCAATCCAGGGATCAAATCCATGTCTCCTGCTTCTCCTATGTTGCAGGTGGATTCTTTACCACTGAACCAGACACTCAATAAATATTTGCCAAATGAATATTGAATAAATGAAGTATTTTAGGAAGTCATATCAGGAGAATCTTTTTTCTTGCAATGTAAAGCCATTTGTTGGGAGGGAGCTAAGATGGTGGAGGAATAGGAAGGGGAAACCACTTTCTCCCCCACAAATTCATTGAAAGATCATTTAAACGCTGAGCAAACTCCATAAAACAACTTCTGATCCCTAGCAGAGGACATCAGACATCCAGAAAAGCAGCCCATTATCTTTGAAAGGAGGTAGGACAAAATATAAATGATAAAAAGAGAGACAATAGAGTTAGGGACAGAGATCCACCCCAGGAAAGGAGTCTTAATAGAGAGGAAGTTTCCAAACACCAGGAAATCCTCTCACCAGCGGGTCTGGGGGAAGTTTTCGAATCTCGGAGGGCAACCTAACTGGGAGGTAAAATAAATAAAACCCACAGATTACATGCCTAAAAACAACTCCCAGCAGAAAAGTACCCCAGACGCTCACATCCGCCACCAGCAAGTGGGGGCTGAACTGAGAGGAGTGGGCCGTGGCATTGCTTAGGGTAAAGACCGGGCCTGGAAGCCCTGAGGGCAATCTGAGGGAGATAACAAGAGATAGCAGCTTAAACTGTGGGATGCACTACCCACCCAGAACAAAGGACTAAGCGAATACCAGAGAAGAGCTAACCGGCTGCAGACCAGCCCATCTCCCACGGGAGGGAGGAGGCAGGGAGGAGGGGAAAGGGGCAAACTTGGCCCCAGAGACGGTGTCCCCTACCAAACTGCAAACAGGCTTCCAGTCTCTAACCAAAGACTTCCTGAGATTCTGGATAGTTGACATCCGCAGGGAGGGTCGAACAGAAATCAGCTTTGCAGAAACTGAGGCTGGGACTGCGGAGGGTATAAGGCGCACTGCACCAGGGGAGAGTGCACTCATCAAGCTCCTGGCTGCCTGAGCTGCTCCGGCCGGCCGGGGAAGGCACAAAACACAGGCCCAACCCTGTCTGCGTCTTTGTGGAGTACCCAAGAACCTGAACCTGAGTGGCTTAGGCCTGGGAAGTGCACACAACTCAGGGCCCGCTCCCTGGGGAGCAGCCTGGAGCCTGAGCAGTGTAGACAGGGAAAGCACACACCCGTGAGCAGGGGCGGGGACCCAGTGTGGCCGGAACACTGTGAGTGCTACCCACACACTCCAGTGACATTTGTCTGCAGTGCCCCTCCCTCCCCACAGCACGAATGAACAAGTGAACCTAAACAAGAGACCACCTCTGCCCACTTATGTCAGGGCGGAAATTAAGACACTGAAGAGACCTGCAAACAGAAGCCAAATGAACAAAGGGAACCACTTTAGAAGTGACAGGTGCAACAGATTAAAATCCCTGTAGTTAATACCAACTACACTGGAAGGGGCCTATAGATATCGAGATGTGTAAGCTGGAACAAGGAGCTATCTGAAAATGAACCAAACCCACAATGCCTGCAACAACTTTAGAGAAATTCCTAGATATATTTCTACTATTACTATTATTTTTTTTAATTAAAAAAAATTTTTTTTAAGTCCGCTATTACTCCTCTAATACTCCTTAATTTTCATTTTTATAACACACTATAACCTGGGGGGAAAAAAGGACCCTATTTTTAAAGTGAATTTCATATACATTTCTTAAATTTTTTGTTTTTGTTGTTTTTTAATATTGTATTTTTAAGTCTAACCTCTACTCTAGATTTTTAATCTTTGTTTTTCAGTATTTGATATCAATTTTGGATATTTAAGAATCCAAACTTCAGTATCCATTTTTACTCAGGAGTGTGATTACTGGTTTGATCACTCTCTCCCCCTTTTGACTCTCCTTTTTCTCCCCCAGATCACCTCTATTTCCTCCCTCCCCCTTCTCTTCTCAATCCAATTCTGTGAATCTCTGTGGGTGTCTGGGCTGTGGAGAACACTTAGGGAACAGAGTACAACCTAGATCTGTCTCTCTCCTCTTGAGTCCCCCTTTTTCTCCTCCTTCTCACCTCTATCTCCCTCCTCCCTCTCCTCTTCTTCATGTACCTCTGTGAACCTCTCTGGGTGTCCCTCACTGTGGAGAATCCTTTCACCATTAACCTAGAAAATTTATTATCAATACTGTATGGATGGAGAAGTCTTGAGGCTACTGGAAGAATAAGACTGAAATCCAGAGGCAGGAGACTTAAGCCCAAAACCTGAGAACGCCAGAGAACTCCTGACAGGGAGCATTAATTAATAAGGGATCATCCAAAAGCCTCCATACCTACACTGAAACCAACCACCACTCAAGAGCCAATAAGTTTCAGAGCAAGACATATCATGCAAATTCTCCAGCTACGCAGAAACATAGCCCTGAACGTCAATATACAGGCTGCCCAAAGTCACACCAAACCCATAGACTCATCTCAAAACTCACTACTGGACACTCCATTGCACTCCAGAGAGAAGAAACCCAGCTCCACCCACCAGAACATCGATGCAAGCTTCCCTAACCAGCAAACCTCGACAAGTCAAACATCCAGCCCCACCCACTGGGAGAAACCTCCACAATAAAAAGGAACCACAGACTACCACAATACAGAAAGGCCACCCCAAACACAGCAATCTAAATAAGATGAAAAGGCAGAGAAATACCCAACAGGTAAAGGAACATGAAAAATGCCCACCAAGCCAAACAAAAGAGGAGGAGATAGGGAATCTACCTGAGAAAGAATTTAGAATAATGATAATAAAAATGATCCAAAATATTGAAAACAAAATAGAGTTACAGATAAATAACCTGGAGACAAGGATTGAGAAGATGCAAGAAATGTTTAACAAGGACCTAGAAGAAGTAAAAAGTCAATTAAAAATGAATAATGCAATAAATGAGATCAAAAACATTCTGGACGGAACCAAGAGTAGAATAACAGAGGCAGAAGATAGGATAAGTGAGGTAGAAGATAAAATGGTGGAAATAAATGAAGCAGAGAGGAAAAAAGAAAAAAAGAATCAAAAGAAATGAGGACAACCTCAGGGACCTCTGGGACAATGTGAAATGCCCCAACATTCGAATCATAGGAGTCCCAGAAGAAGAAGACAAAAAGAAAGGCCATGAGAAAATACTTGAGGAGATAATAGCTGAAAGCTTCCCCAAAATGGGGAAGGAAATAGTGACGCAAGTCCAAGAAACCCAGAGAGCCCCAAACAGGATAAACCCAAGGCGAAACACCCCAAGACACATATTAGTCAAATTAACAAAGATCAAACACAAAGAACAAATATTAAAAGCAGCAACGGAGAAACAACAAATAACACACAAGGGGATTCCCATAAGGATAACAGCTGATCTTTCGATAGAAACTCTTCAGGCCAGAAGGGAATGGCAGGACATACTTAAAGTAATGAAAGAGAATAACCTACAACCTAGATTACTGTACCCAGCAAGGATCTCATTCAGATATGAAGGAGAATTCAAAAGCTTCACAGACAAGCAAAAGTTGAAAGAATTCAGCACCACCAAACCAGCTCTTCAACAAATGCTAAAGGATCTTCTCTAGACAGGAAACACAGAAAGGTTGCATGAACGTGAACCCAAAACAACAAAGCAAATGGCAACGGGACCATTCTTATCAATAATTACCTTAAATGTAAATGGGTTGAATGCCCCAACCAAAAGACAAAGACTGGCTGAATGGATACAAAAGCAAGACCCCTACATATGTTGTCTACAAGAGACCCACCTCAAAACAAGGGACACATACAGACTAAAAGTGAAGGGCTGGAAAAAAATATTTCACACAAATGGAGACCAAAAGAAAGCAGGAGTCGCAATACTCATATCAGATAAAATATACTTTAAAATAAAGGCTGTGAAAAGAGACAAAGAAGGACACTACATAATGATCAAAGGATCAATCCAAGAAGATATAACAATTATAAACATATATGCACCCAACAAAGGAGCACCACAATATGTAAGGCAAATGCTAACAAGAATGAAAGGGGAAATTAACAATAACACAATAATAATGGGAGACTTTAATACCCCACTCACATCTATGGATAGATCAACTAAACAGAAAATTAACAAGAAAACACAAACTTTAAATGACACAATGGTCCAGCTAGACCTAATTGATATCTACAGGACATTTCACCCCAAAACAATCAATTTCACCTTTTTCTCAAGTGCACACGGAACCTTCTCCAGAATAGATCACATCCTGGGCCATAAATCTAGCCTTGGTAAGTTCAAAAAAATTGAAATCATTCCAGTCATCTTTTCTGACCACAGTGCAGTAAGATTAGATCTCAATTACAGGAAAAAAAAAACTATTAAAAAATCCAACATATGGAGGCTAAACAACACGCTTCTGAATAACCAACAAATCATAGAAGAAATTAAAAAAGAAATCAAAATATGCATAGAAATGAATGAAAATGTAAACAGAACAACCCAAAACCTATGGGACACTGTAAAAGCAGTGCTAAAGGGAAGGTTCAAGCCATACAGGCTTACCTCAAAAAGTGAGAAAAAAGTCAAATAAATAACCTAACTCTACACCTAAAGCAACTAGAGAAGGAAGAAATGAAGAACCCCATGGTTAGTAGAAGGAAAGAAATCTTAAAAATTAGGGCAGAAATAAATGCAAAAGAAACAAAAGAGACCACAACAAAAATCAACAAAGCTAAAAGCTGGTTTTTTAAAAAGGTAAATAAAATTGACAAACTGTTAGCCAGACTCATCAAGAAACAAAGGGAGAAAAACCAAATCAACAAAATTAGAAATGAAAATGGAGAGATCACAACAGACAACTCTGAAATACACAGGATCATAAGAGACTACTACCAGCAGCTATATGCCAATAAAATGGACAACTTGGAAGCAATGGACAAATTCTTAGAAAAGTATAGCTTTCCAAAACTGAACCAGGAAGAAATGGAAGATCTTAACAGACCCATCACAAGCATGGACATCGAAAATGTAATCAGAAATCTTCCAGCAAACAAAAGCCCAGGACCAGATGGCTTCACTGGTGAATTCTACCAAAAATTTTGAGACGAGCTAACACCTATCTTACTCAAACTCTTCCAGAAAATTGCAGAAGGCAAACTTCCAAACTCATTCTATGAGGCCACCATCACCTTAATACCAAAACCAGACAAAGATGCCACAAAAAAAGAAAACTACAGGCCAACATCACTGATGATTATAGATGCAAAAATTCTTAACAAAATTCTAGCAAACAGAATCCAACAACATATTAAAAAGATCATACATCATAACCAACTGGGCTTTATCCCAAGAATGCAAGGATTCTTTAATATCTGCAATCAGTCAATGTAATATACCACATTAACAAATTGAAATATAAAAACCACATGATTATCTCAATAGATGCAAAAAAGCCTTTGACAAAATCCAACATCCATTTATGATTAAAATTCTCCAGAAAGCAGGAATAGAAGGAACATACCTCAACATAATAAAAGCTATATATGACCAACCCACAGCAAACATTATCCTCAATGGTGAAAAAGTGAAAGCATTTCCCTTAAAGTCAGGAACAAGGTAAGGGTGCCCACTCTCACCACTACTATTCAACATAATTTTGGAAGTGTTGGCCACAGCAATCAGGGCAGAAAAAGAAATAAAAGGAATCCAGATAAGAAAAGAAGAAGTAAAACTCTCACTGTTTGCAGATGACATGATCCTCTACATAGAAAACCCTAAAGACTCTATCAGAAAATTATTAGAGCTAATCAATGATTACAGGAATGTTGCAGGATATAAAATTAACACACAGAAATCCCTTGCATTCCTATACACTAACAATGACAATGAGAAAACAGAAAGAGAAATTAAGGAAACAATACCATTCACCATTGCAACAAAAAGAATAAAATACTTAGGAGTATATCTACCTAAAGAAACAAAAGACCAACATATAGAAAACTATAAAATACTGATGAAAGAAATCAAAGAGGACACAAATAGATGGAGAAATATACTGTGTTCATGGATTGGAAGAATCAATATTGTCAAAATGAGTATACTACCCAAAGAAATTTATAGATTCAATGCAATCCCTATCAAGCTACCAACGGTATTTTTCACAGAACTAGAGCAAATAATTTCACAATCTGTATGGAAATACAAAAAACCTCGAATAGCCAAAGTAATCTTGAGAAAGCAGAATGGAACTGGAGGAATCAACCTGCCTGACTTCAGGCTCTACTACAAAGCCTCAGTCATCAAGACAGTACGGTACTGGCACAAAGACAGAAATATAGATCAATGGAACAGAATAGAAAGCTCAGAGATAAATCCACATACTTACGGACACCTTATCTTCGACAAAGGAGGCAAGGATATACAATGGAAAAAGACAACCTCTTTAACAAGTGGTGCTGGGAAAACTGGTCAACCACTTGTAAAAGAATGAAACTAGAACACTTTCTAACACCATACACAAAAATAAACTCAAAATGGATTAAAGATCTAAATGTAAGACCAGAAACTATAAAACTCCTAGAGGAGAACATAGGCGAAACACTCTCCGACATAAATCACAGCAGGATCCTCTATGACCCACCTCCCAGAATATTGGAAACAAAAGCAAAAATAAACAAATGGGACCTAATGAAACTTAAAAGCTTTTGCACAACAAAAGAAACTATAAGCAAGGTGAAAAGACAGCCTTCAGAATGGGAGAAAATAATAGCAAACAAAGCAACAGACAAAGGATTAATCTCAAAAATATACAAGCAACTCCTGAAGCTCAATTCCAGAAAAATAAATGACCCAATCAAAAAATGGGCCAAAGAACTAAACAGACATTTCTCCAAGGAAGACATACAGATGGCTAACAAACACATGAAAAGATGCTCAACATCACACTATCAGAGAAATGCAAATCAAAACCACAATGAGGTACCATTACACGCCAGTCAGAATAGCTGCTATCCAAAAGTCTACAAGAAATAAATGCTGGAGAGGGTGTGAAGAAAAGGGAACCCTCTTACACTGTTGGTGGGAATGCTAACTAGTACAGCCACTATGGAAAACAGTGTGGAGATTCCTTAAAAAACTGGAAATAGAACTGCCATATGACCCAGCAATCCCACTTCTGGGCATACACACCGAGGAAACCAGATCTGAGACACATGCACCCCAATGTTCATCACAGCACTGTTTATAATAGCCAGGACATGGAAGCAACCTAGATGCCCATCAGCAGACGAATGCATAAGGAAGCTATGGTACATATACACAATGGAATATTACTCAGCCATTAAAAAGAATTCATTTGAATCAGTTCTAATGAGATGGATGAAACTGGAGCCCACTATACAGAGTGAAGTAAGCCAGAAAGAAGATAAAGACCAATACAGTATACCTATACATATATATGGAATTTAAAAAGATGGTAATGATAACCCTATATACAAAACAGAAAAAGAGACACAGATGTACAGAACAGACTTTGGGACTCTGTGGGAGAAGGCAAGGGTGGGATGTTCTGAGAGAATAGCATTGAAACAAGTATACTATCAAGGGTGAAACAGATCACCAGCCCAGGTTGGATGCATGAGACAAGTGCTCAGGGCTGGTGCACTGGGAAGACACAGAGGGATGGGATGGGGAGGGAGGCGGGAGGGGGGATCGGGATGGGGAACACATGTAAATCCATGGCTGATTCATGTCAATGTATGGCAAAAACCACTACAATATTGTAAAGTAATTAGCCTCCAACTAATAAAAATAAGTGGAAAAAAAAAGCGCCATTTGTCAACTTTATCAACAGATAAATCAAAGCTGCTTCAGACAGTGGAACAAATAAAATGACCTCAAGATTTGAAAAATAAATAATACTGGCAAAGTTATGATTAGCTGTTCAGGTGACCTCACAGAAACAATCAGAAGTATTTATGTGAATCCAAAATATTTTAATAGTAAAGAATAAACAGTATATCTCAACAACGTGTTCCTAGTGTTCAATGGACAACTTTATAAGTATGAAAACTTAGCCAAAATAGTTTTCATCAATTCAAGAAAAGGTGAAACCAAAACAGTCATCTAATTATCTGAACAGAATTACAAATTTTTAAGTAACAGTGTGGTTATTTCCCATTTAGGCTGATATAGTAAAACATAAAGAAACAAATTATTTAGAAATCAAAAGTCTTAATTTCAGAATATGCTTGGCTCTTTAGAAAATAAGAATTAAAAACTTAACTATAAATTTTATGTTACAGGCTCCTTAATCACACTGATTTTCTGAAATTAAGCAAACAGCTTTTCTGCTTCCTTTAGTTTTTGTTTCCTATCCATCTTAGCAATAACAGCCCAACGGTCCTCCTGCATTTTCTTCATAGTTTCAGACTTCGGCATAGACCCAGGAGTCATTAGAGATGAAGGAGTCTGGATAGAAAATAAAGTCATATGTTTAACTCAAAAAAAAAAAAGAAAGAAAGAAAAGAAATTCAGCTTTCGAAATTTGCTTCCCCAAATAACTACCTTTTTTGGTGTTCTGACACAAAGATGAGAAATTGGTGGATTATTATTCTTGTATAGTTTTCTCAGTGTCTCTTCCTCTGAAACCATGCTCTTAAAGAAAAATATGAAAATATAATTTGGAGGCTGCCACCATTAATATTATATTATAAAATTTTTGTCTATATTCCACATATGAGGATGAAATGGAAGAGTATAAAGAAGAAAAAAGGGGGGGGAGGAGAAAGAAGAGGAAAGAAAATTTAAAAGCCTGAAGGAAGAAGACAATGAAAAACTAAACTCTCAGTCTGCCAGACAAGGAAATCCAATCTTGATTCTACTAACCATACACCTAAAGGGTTATGTAGAATACAACATGTATATGAACAGTGTTTTTCTACTGATTTCTATTTCAGTTTCACTTTCCCCACTCTTTTTCCCAGCCTTTTTATTCAAACATACTTAGGCCTTATAATAAGCATTCATAATCCTATAAAAATTATAAATGTTGTCAATTATCAATTTCTGAATATTTTCCCAAGTAATAATAGCTAACACTTATTTAGTTCTTTTTTTATGTCAGGCACTGTTTTAAGCACTTAGCATATTCTAATTGGTTTTAATCCTTACAACATTTTTATGATCTATATATACTATTATTATCCCCATTTTAAAGGTGAGGAAATGAGACACACAAATATTAAGTAACTTGCCCAAGACTATACAGCTAGTAAGAGACAGAGCCAGGATTAAAATCCAGGTAGGCTGGCTTCAGAATCCATTTTCTTAATGAACATGTAACATAAATTTAGTCATAAGCAAACAGTTCACAATATCTTTTCCTGCTCATTAGAGTCACATTCAATACAAATTTCTGAAGGTTCATGGATGAAAATATTCAACCATTTTCATAAATTCTAAGATTTCAGCAGAATTCACTAAGTCACAAAATTTCTCTTTATTCTTGAACAGGTTCAGGCAATTTGTGTATTTCAAGTAGCTTTTCCATTTTTTTAATCTCTTCTATGTTATCTAATTTGTTGGCATATAATTGTTCACAGTATTCTCTATCTCTAAAAGAGAGATAGAGATATTATGATATCTCTATCATAATAACATCTCCAATTGTATTTCTGACTTAAGTTATTCAATTTTTTGTCAGTCAAGCTAAGGTTTGTCAACTTAACCGATCTTTTCAAAGAAATAAATTTTGACTTCATTCATTTTCTCTGCTTTCTTTTCTCTAATTTGTTTATCTCCATTCTAATCTTATTATTTCCTTCCTTTGTCACCTTTGGGTTTAGTTTGATCTTTTTTTTTCTAGTTCTTTAATAAGGTAAAAAGTTAGTTTATTGATTTTTTTTCTTTTTCAGTGTAGGAATTTAGAGCTATACATTTCCCTTAGAGCACTGGTTTTTCTGTCTCACATAAGTTTTGGTGCATTGTGTTTTCCCCTTCATTCATCTCTAAGTAAAATTCCCCTTGTGTTTTCTTCTCTGATCCATTGGTTGGTTAGAAGTGTATTAATTTTCACAAATTTGTGAATTTTCTAGTTTTCCTTCTCTTTCTGATTTCTAACTTCATCACTTTGTGTTCAAAGATAGTTTATATATGATATCTAGTTTTTTTAATCTATTGAGACTTGTTTTGGGACCTATATGGTCTATCCTGGAGAATATCCATGTGCGCTTGGGAAGAATGTGTATTCTTTTTTTGAGCTGAATGTTCTATATGTGTCTATTAAATCTATTTGGTGTGTGTTGTCCCAATCTTATTTCCTTACTTATCTTCTGTCTAGTTGTTTTATCCATTATTGAAAGAGAGGTATTGAAGTATCCAACTATTAATGTATAACTGTCCATTTCTTCAATTCTATAAAGCTTTGCTTCATATATTTTAAGGGTATGTTATTAGGTGTATAAATGATTAAAACTGTCATAACTTCTTGCTATATTGAACCTCTTATTTACACATAATGTCCTTATTTGTTTCTTGTACTTTTTGATTTAAAATCTATTTTGTCAGATATTGGTAAAACCAACTCACCTCTTTTTTGGTTACTATTTGCATATCTTTTTCCATATTTTTACATTTAGCCAATTTGAAGCTAACACAAGTCTTTTTTAATTTATTGGAGTATATAATCCTCCAAATATACATTGTAAATTACTCATATGTAAGTAATTACTGATAAAGAGAGACTACTTTTGCCTTTTTGATATTTGTTTTCTATATGCTTTATAGATCTTTTGTTTTGATTTGGTTTGGTTTTGGTCACTCATTTCATCTATTATTACCTTCTTTTCTGTCTAGGTAACATTTTTGGTAGCAAAGTATTTTGATTTCCTTCCCATTTCCTTTTGTGTATATTCTATGCTTTTGTGGTTACCATGGGGATTATATATAACAACCAAACATTATAGTAACCTAATTTGAATTTATACTAACTTCAACAGCCTACACAAACAGCTCCATTTTCCTTCTGTTACTGATGTCAAAATAACATCTTCATATATTGTGTGCCCAGCAATATAGATAAATTAAGCATTAGCTTTTAAGTTATATAGAAAATAAAAAGTAAAGTTAGAAACCAAAATTACAATCATTTCAACTTTTATAATTTCCCATGTATTTGACTTTATCAAAGACCTTTAATTTCATGTGATAATTATAACTGACAAAGCCTATTTATTGTGAAATGTCTTCTTAGATAATTTAAACTGTAATAGTATAAATAAAATATTGTAGTATGTTCATGGTGTTATAAAGTTGTGATGCTATTTTTAAAAATGACATGAAAGCATGAGTTATTCCAAATCTCAGGTAAGTTAAGAAACTAGCCTAAATTCAGAGAAAAACAGTATGAATTCTAGACTCAGTATCTCTAATTCCAGAGGTCATGCTCTTTCTACAAATCTCATCACTTTTTTTAATATCTTGACTTCAGTTTTACCTGGCAATTATTGTGTACAATGACATACATAGGCCATGGGCTAGACAATTGGTGTTCAAATTTTGGCTCCATGACTTTCTAGTTATGTGATATTGGAAAAGTACCAGTGTGACTCAGTTTCCTCATCTGTAAAATGAGAGTAAGAACTCTGTCTCTACTTCTAGAGTGTTAGATTGTTTTAAGAAATAACTGAAGTATTCTGTGTAAAGTTTTTACAACAGTGCCTAGTTCACAGTCTTAATCATTATCTATAAAACAAAGAGATACTAGAGCAGAAATTTTCTGTAAGTTAACTTAAATAATTACACTTCTAAGACTTTAGCTATTCATTATTCCAGAAGAAATAAAAGCAGAGGTCTCAAAGCAGTATAAAAGCTTAAGAATCTCACAGTTATGAGTTGCAATAATAAAACAAATGGCTTTAATTACAATTTTGTAATTAAGAATCATTGGTACATTGCTCCATTTTGTATAATGAGGTTAATCTGGTTTTAAACTAAATGAGTATAAGTTTAATTATTCTTAATAAATTATTATTATGCCTTTAGAAAATAATGATATGTATGAAGTAGGAAGTAACTGGTCATACAAACTGCTAGAGGAACTATCCTCCTTAAACATGCCATTTTTAACACATTAACTCTTTAAGAATCATAGAAATGTTATTGTTTGCAATCAATAAGTGGTATAAAATTAAAGAAAATATTTATAATAGGCAAAATCAAGAGGAGTCCTGAATAACAAATTTGGCTGCAGCAATATTAAAGGTATTCACTGGGCCCCAAAGAGAAAAAGGTAAAGAAAATAAGACTCTTCTGGAAAACAAGAGAATTAGTCATCTCAAATGCCAACTATGTCATATCAAGTATTTCAAAATGTCCTGTTTTCTGAAGTTTAGGGAGATTTTTTTAACCCTAATTTTTTAAAATGCTGTAAAAGCAGAGAGTCCTATATTATAGGAGAATTTTACTTCTTTTCAGTATTGCAGTAATAGATACTATGCACATATATTATACACATACATCAAGAAATAATATAGATATATAATAATGTAAACAAATAATAAATGCTGATTATTTGTAATAATTTTACCAAAAGATCAGTAGTTTCTGAACTATCCGAATTAATATCAAACTCAAAGACCATTTTTCTCTTTTTACTATTACTTTCTTCAATGGGTACATTCTTGTTTCCTCTTTGCTTAATTTTTAGTTTTGTTGGTGTTTTCACAGTATATGCCTATCCAAAAGAAAAAAAAAATACATTATCCATTCAAATAAAACATATATTATTACTAAAGGCAGGTTGAGTCTTTAACAATCAATAATAACTCTCCATTATTATTGGCATGTGTATGAAGTAGAAATTTTGGATAAGAATTTAATTCAGAAGTTTTTAATAAAATAATGGGGGAGAGGGAGGGAGGGAAGGAGAAAGGAAGGATGGGAGAGACACTCCAGTTTCAGTAGTCAACAACCTTAAGAGAGACTTTAACTTTTCAAACAATGATTAAGATCAAAGAACTGAGAGCTTTTATTACTACATAAAAATCCTGATTTATAATAAAGCAAGTTTGCTCATGTTTTGTTGATAAAGTAATTCCATTAGTCAATGTTTAGTATTCCATATTATCCTGTAGTATGTAAGTTTTAGAATTTTTAAAAATTGTCTTTAAAAAGTAAGGTCACTGATATCAGTAAGAATGGCAGAGTAAAACTCCAAAAATTTGCTCTTCCACAAAGCAATAAAAATGCCAGTAAAAGTGGTCAAAATCAATTTGTTTATAACTGTGGAAATTAACAAAAAGCTTGCCACTACCTAATGAGTTTTGGTTTTTTTTTTTAATGGCTGAACCTCTGTAAGAAGAGCAAAATTAGCAGTGCCTGAACTTTTCCTCATCTCATCCCCTGCTCTCTTAAAAAGTACACTCCTGGTCTTTGAACAGAGCAAAACACACTTGGGAGTTCTTTCAAAATTTTATGCTCAAAAAGTTGTCAATATTTGACCTGTCTAGCGATTCTCTAGACAATTTCATATACAGGGCTGTATTTGACCCAACCTGGAGCTCACTCAGTTAACGGGGAAAAAAAGGAAAAGAGCTTTCTCCTCAATGTGTATAGAGTTGTTTTTTGTTATTCAGTCGCTAAGTCATGTCTGACTCTGTGAGCCCATGGGCTGCAACACGCCAGGCTTCCCTGTCCTTCACTACCTCCTGGAGTTTGCTCAAACTCATGTTCATTGAGTAAGTGATGCCATCCAACCATCTCATCCTCTGCACTCCCTTCTCCTCCTGCCCTCAATCTTTCAAGCATCAGGGTCTTTTCCAATGAGACAGCTCTTTGCATCAAGTGGCCAAAGTACTGAAGCTTTAACAGTTACAAACATGCATTTTAACTTCAGTCCCATCACTTCATGGCAAATAGAAGGGGAAAAGTGGAAGCAGAGACAGATTTTATTCTCTTGGGCTCCAAAAGCACTGCCGATGGTGACTGCAGCCATTAAATTAAAAGACACTTGCTCCTTAGAAGGAAAGCTATGACAAGCCTAGACAGTGTATTAAAAAGCAGAGACATCACTTTGCCAACAAAGGTCCATATAGTCAAAATTATGGTTTTTCCAGTAGTCATGTATGGATGTGGAATTGAACCATAAGGAAGGCTGAGCACCAAAAAACTGACGCTTTTGAACTGGAGAAGACTCTTGAGAGTTCCTTGGACTGCAAGGAGATCAAACCAGTTAATCTGAAAAAAGTTCAGTTCAGTTCAGTCGCTCAGTCATATCCGACTCTTTGCGACCCCATGAACTGCAGCACCCAGGCATCCCTGTCCATCACCAACTCCCCAAGTTTGCTCAAACTCATGTCCTTTGAATCAGTGATGCTATCCAACCGTCTCATCCTCTGTTGTCCCTTCTCCTCCTGCCCTCAATCTTTCCCAGCATCTGGGTCTTTTCCAATGACTCAGTTCACATCACGCGGCCAAAGTATTAGAGCTTCAGCTTTAGCATCAGTCCTTCCAATGAATATTCAGGACGGATTTCCTTTAGGATGGACTGGTTGGATCTCCTTGCAGTCCAAGGGACTCTCGAGTCTTCTCCAACACCACAGTTCAAAAGCACCAATTCTTCTGCGCTCAGCTTTCTTTATAGTCCAACTCTCACATCCACACATGACTACTGGAAAAACCATAGCTTTGACTAGATGGACCTTGGCTGACAAAGTAATGCCTTCGCTTTTTAATTCGCTGTCTAGGTTTGTCATAGCTTTTCTTCCAAGGAGCAAGCATCTTTTAATTTCATGGCTGCAATCATCATCTGCACTGATTTTGGAGCCCAAGAAAATAAAGTCTCCCACTGTTTCCACTGTCTCCCCATCTATTGGCCATGAAGTGATGGGACCAGATGCCATGATCTTAGTTTTCTGAATGTTGAGCTTTAAGCCAACTTTTTCACTCTCCTCTTTCACTTTCATCAAGAAGCTCTTTAGTTCTTCTTCACTTTCTGCCATTAGGGTGGTATCATCTGCATATCTGAGGTTATTGGTATTTCTCCCAGCAATCTTGATTTCAGCTTGTGCTTCATCCAGCCTGGCACTTCGCATGATGTACTCTGAATATAAGTTAAATAAGCAGGGCAACAATATACATCCTTGACGTACTCCTTCCCCAATTTGGAAACAGTCTGTTGTTCCATGTCCAGTTCTAACTGTTGCTCCTTGACCTGCATACAGATTTCTCAGAAGGCAGGTAAGGTGGTCTGGTATTCCCATCTCTTTCAGAATTTTCCAGTTTGTTGTGATCCACACAGTCAAAGGCTTTGGCAAAGTCATTAAATCAGAGATAGATGTTTCTCTGGAACTCTCTTGCTTTTTCAATGATCCAGTGGATGTTGGCAATTTAATCTCTGGTTCCTCTGCCTTCTCTGGTTCCTCTGCCTTCTCTAAATCAAGCTTGAACATCTGATGAAAATCAACCCTGAATATTCATTGGAAGGACTGATGCTGAAGTTGAAGCTCCAATACTTTGGCCACCTGATGCGAAGATCCAACTCACTGGAAAAGACCCTGATGCTAGGAAAGACTGAGGGCAGGAGAAGAATGGGGAACCAGAGGACGAGACAGTTGGATGCCATCATCAACTCAATGGACATGAGCTTGCACAAACTCCAGGATATAGTGAAGGACAGGGAAATTTGATGTGCTGCAGACCATGGGGGTGCAAAGAGTTGGACATGACTTAGCAACCTAACAACAATTCTTTAATAGAGATCATTTCATATTTTAAATAGTAAAATAATAAATACAACAAGATAATTTCATATAAAAGCCTTGCTATGTGCTTTACTAATTTTCATAATTTCCATGAGGTGGATAATAATAAGTAAAGAAAGAAAGTGAAGTCGCTCAGTCGTGTCCAACTCTTTGTGACTCCATGGACTGTAGCCCACCAGGTTCCTTAGTCCATGGGATTCTCCAGGCAAGAGTACTGGAGTGGGTTGCCATTTCCTTCTCCAGGGGATCTTCCCGACCCAGGGATCAAACCCAGGTCTCCCGCATTGCAGGCAGATGCTTTACTGTCTGAGCCACAGGGAATAATCCTGTACATATAATTCAATATATATATAATACAGGATATAAGTGGGACTATTTTTGCCTAAAATTGTCAACTAAAGTACAGAGTTGGGGCGGGCGGAAGTGCTAGTAACTTACACTCTAAAGAAAGCCATGTATAATTAAGGCCAGCTCCTTCTCTAAGGCTTATTAAAAGGTGGTAGAAAAGGACTAACAATCACCAGATATCTCTCTTATTCCCAGTTAATTTAAGCATATTGGAAGGGAAAAGAACAAAATTTTGGCTTGGGGGTAAAGACAGGTTGAAATACTCTTCCATTAACTCCCAAGGCAAGTAAGAATATAACTCTAAAAAGGAGTTTTCCTTTTTATAGTTGAGTAATTTTCCATTGAGGGGACATATGTATACCTATGGCTGATTCATGTTTATGTTCAGCAGAAACCATCACAATACTGTAAAGTAATTATTCTCTAGTTAAATTAATAAAAAAGAAGCCTTATAATAACTAACAGTGCCTTCTAGAAGGGGAATCTGGCATCTCATTCCCTAGGTGGATATAAATCTAGGAAGAAGACTTGTTTATCTGTCTTTATGTCTACCTGAACAAGTAAAAAGAAATCAGAGTAAGACAGATGGCAGAGAGGAGGAGAGGGGGAGTCAGAGGTAGAGCATTATATACCACCATTTAGCATTGAAAGGTTGAAAGAATTCCCCATGGATTAAGTAGACATGTTGAAGATAGCTAGATATGAGCCACCTTGCTAGTGGTACCTGCTTCACAATGGCTGACTGCTAAATAAAAGACTCCAGCAACAAGATGATGAGGAGTAAACAGCAAAGGGAGGTAACTGAGGTGATACTGGAAAATTCAAGTCAAAATTAGAGCTTGTCTATCAGGGACCTATGTGCTAGCAAAAGCCAGAAAGTGATAAAATTTTCCTAAGATGTCATTAAGTTGTATACAGTGATAGAATAAAACAATGAAACTATTTCACACTGGTGTGACAAATAACCAAAACTTTCAAGAAAAATGTTTTTATACTTATGTGTGTGATACCAGATGTATGGTATATGATACCAGAGACTTTTTTATTTTAAAAAAATGACAACTTTCTTAGAAATTGTAGCAACAAACCTTTGGTAATGGTGTAGATAAAATATTTTTGGCAGGTGTCCGCAGATAGTCTCTTTTATCTTTTGAAGATCTGCTCTGATCAGCTGATAGGAAGCTTCGAGATGCATTTTGTGAAAGAGGTACTTTAGAATCAAGTTTCCAATAACTAGTTTCAGGTGTTTCCAATAAAGATGTCTGTGTTTTCTATTGAACAACAAATATGAATGAAGTCATCATTAAGTGTCATTTTAACTAAAGTGTGGCAACTAGTAAAAATAACACTGAAATAAACTAGAATTTACACTCAAGTGTAGTATTGAGTAGAAAACTTTGAATAAATTACACTTATCTTCTTTATGACTTTATTTTTCTTATTTAAGATGAAAATGGTTTTTGCTCCCTTTGTCCTCACAGAGCTGCTATAAAAATAAATAATAATCTCAACTCTCTATTTGACCAAAAGTTGGAAATTCTCCAAAGAAAATTCTCTAGTCCTGGTGGCAAAATAAAACAAAACAAATCTTAATTGGCGATTCATTCCAATAACTCTACAGCCCAAAGGCACCTCTTTCATGTTTTCATAAATCCTGTTTCATCTGTAAAAATATCAGCCCTTTCCTATCCACTAGTTTCATTCACCTTCAGAAAAAAAAAGAGGGGGGAGAGAGGAAAAATTATGAAAGTAAAAGCCTAGAGAAATTTTCAAGGCAAGACAAAGGAGCTGATTATGAGGCACAAACTACTATGTTAAAATAAATAAGTTACAAGGATATATTATACAGCACAGAGAATATACCCAATATTTTATAGTAACTACAAGTGGAGTATAACCTTTAAAAATTGTGAATCACTATGTTGTATACCTAAAATTTATATTTAATAATACTGTAAGTAAACTATACTTCAATTTAAAAATAAAATTTAAAAAAATTTTAAAGGAGATAAATGAGGTAATTCGCAGGTTTCTTGCCAAGTTCATAAAACTTTTTCACACAAAAAATTAATTTTGGTATCATTTCTTCAGAGTTGCATTTTACATACTCTTCCATAAATATTTCTATAACATATCTGATAACACAATTTTGATTAAAGAAAACTTTTTCTGCTCGCTGGACTTACCAGGAATCATCCTCAGAATCTCCAAAATTTAACTGCTTTCACGGACAAATTTTCTTCATCCAAAAGGACTGAGAATGGCAACTATACCACCTTGTGGTCATATCTGGGAATCTAACATTTCCCTAGTAGCTTGGTAGACAAAGAAAATGCACCAGCATTCTAGACTACTGAAATAACCCTCTTTGTAATACATCATGAAGATGTATGTACTCTCCTACAAGTTACATTCTTTTCTAACTATTACATTTCCAATGATGCATATATACAGAACTTTCATGCTTTTCTCTGTCATACTTTTTAAACAAATAGTTATTCGGCATTTCCTATGTACCAAGCACTATTTCGAATGCTTCACAAATACTATCTCATTTAATCTTCATTTCAACTTTTGGGAAAAGGTACTATTATTATCCTTTTATAGATGATAAGACTGAAGTATCAAGAAGTAACATACCCAAACTCAGAAATGTTTTATTGATAAACCTAATGATTATTATACATAAGGTTTGTGATACTTCAATACTATTGCAATAAAGAACAGCACACAAAAGCCTATTTAAATCTTTTATCATTTTCTCATTATTTGCAATATTTATATCCAGAACCCCAGATAAAATATAGGGTATTAACTAATCTATTTGATAATGTATATAGAGAATAGATATATATATTACTAGGATTATACAGGAACCAAAACAACTCTGCAAGAATATGTGATATATATTTTCACAGTATGAACATATTTTATACTTAGAAGTAAGTACTGGAGTTTAACCAATCTATTATCTTCATCAGACACTTTGCTTAGTCATTATCTAAGTGAAGTCACTCAGTTGTGTCTGACTCTTTGCAACCCCAAGGACTGTAGCCTACCGGGCTCCTTTGTCCATGGGATTTTGCAGGCAAGAGTACCAGAGTGGATTGCCATTTCCTTCTCCAGGGGATCTTCCTAACCCAGGGATTGAACCCGGGTCTCCCACATTGTAGACAGGTGCTTTACCGTCTGAGCCACCAGGGAAGCCCAGTCTGTATCTAACCCTCCCAGCTAATTCTAATATGACAATAATTTCCCCATATATAATGTTTTCAAGTGCCTATTATATGTGTCTGGACACATAAAGAACTTAGTATTCATTCGCAAGTACAATAATTCTTTTTTTCTTCTCTTCGAACACTCCAGTCGTGTCCAACTCTTTGTGACCCTATGGACTGTGACCTGCTAGGCTCCTCTGTCCATAGGATTCTCCAGGCAAGAATATTGGAGTGGTTTGCCATGCCCTCCTCCAGGTATCTTCCTAACACAGGGATTGGACCCAGATCTCTTGCCATTTCCTGCACTGGCAGGCGGGTTGTTTATGACTAGTGACACCTGGGAAGCCTTTCTTTGAACACAAACATAACAAAATTAAAGCACCATCTATACCTAACAACTGAACTGTTCTCAACAACTCTGTTATCTTCAGTTTACAGCCAGAGCAACTTCTGTGGAGACTTAGGATACTACATCACTATGTATAAAGAATATTTAATCATTTTAACTAAAATTTTCAAGAACACTCTTCTGTAATAATCCTATATTACCAAATATATTAGAAGCTGAATAGAACCTCCCTTTTTCATACTTGACGCTTCCTTTCATGTGCAGAGAACATTCCTAACCTCTCTCTGCTTCCTTAAGGGAAGAGCAATGACTTAATAGGATTGCTGATTATGAAAGGATTAATTGTGGACATATAGTACAGCCTCTTCCTTATTTCTCCCCTTGGGTAACAGAAGAAGCACACATTCTACTCTATGCCATGTATCTTAAAAGAGCAGGTCATTCAAGTGGGTAGACTTGTCCTAAACCAGCTCTATCTATGACAAGAGTAGATAAACTTGTTTAATTTGGGATTTCAGGATTAAGAAATCCTGTTTCCTTCAAATATAATCCACATTGTCCAATATTATTTATCAATGATAAAGATGAAGGACTGATGTTGAAGCTGAAACTCCAATACTTTGGTCACCTGATGCGAAGAGCTGACTCATTGGAAAAGACCCTGACACTGGGAAAGCTTGAGGGCAGGAGGAGAAGGGGGACGACAGAGGATGAGATGGTTGGATAGCATCACTGACTCAATGGACATAGGTTTGGGTGGACTCCGGGAGTTGGTGCTGGACAGGGAGGTCTGGCATGCTGCCACTCATGGGGTCGCAAAGAGTCAGACACAGCTAAGCGACTGAACTGAACTGAACTGAAAAGATACTATTTTGATTTTCACCCCCTTTCTCAACTGGTTCAGATTTAAGAAGCAAGGTGTAATTTGTTAAGCCCTCTCAAAAACTCAAAATTAGACATAATCTAAACATGAGCTTTAGAATTTTTAAATGAAATGGTTTCTCTCTAACAATGGAAATTTCTCGAGAGAAACATAAAAGTAACTATTTAATACTATAATAAAAATTTTTAAAGATTAAAATCTTCTCTAAACTTCCAAATGACAGATGCTTTGAAATGTTTTAGCTAATGCTTTTGGATTAATAAAGAAACAATTTTGGAAATGAAATTGTGTGATATATATTTTTTAAAAAAACTTTTGGGGTATAGTTGATTTATAACTTTGTGTTAGTTTCAGGTGTTTAGCAAAGTGAATTTGTTATATGTATATGCATATGCATATATCCAATCTTGTTTAGATTCTTTTCCCATATAGGCCATTACAGTAGAGGTCCCTGATTTATATAGTAGGTCTTTATTAGTTATCTATTTTATACATAGTAGTGTGTATATATCAATTCCAATCTTCCAATTTATCCCTTCCCAACCCCTTACTCCCTGGTAATCATAAATTTAATTTCTACACCTGTAACTCTATTTTTGTTTTGTAGGTAAGTTCATTTATAGCCTTTTTTTAGATTCCACATATAAGTGACCATATGTGTAGTTCTTTCTCTGACTTCATTCAGTATGACAATCTCTAGATCCATTGCTGTAAATGGTATTATTTTGTCCTTTTCTATGGCTGAGTACTATTCCTAGGTCCATTGCTGCAAATGGTATTATTTTGTTCTTTTCTATGGCTGAGTACTATTCCATTTTATGTTGGTACCACATCTTTTGTGTTATATATATTTTTATGTTATTTTTCAAATTTATGATAAAAAATTTATGAGTAGATATTAGAAAACAAAATGGTTATGAATAAATTTATGAGAATTATATAAAACTCTTACCTTGTCTTTTTTTTCTTTGAGAGTAACTGTGTTTTCTTTCAACTCTCTTTTGAGTTTTTCCTATTAAAAATGAATATCAAGTACATACAATGTAGTCATTACTATTATAAAAATTAATGTTCCTATTATCAAATCTTTCCTAAGAAATACTAATAAAGAATCCTGCCTTCTAAATCTTAAAAAAAAATGAAAAGAAAAAAATTATTTCCTTTCTACAGAAGTATGTTATTTGATTTTGATTATCTTTTTAAAAAAATTCTGATCTGTCTCTGGCAGGTATCTGTGGACTCTTGAGTAAGTCCTTTAAGACACCAAATCTCAGCTTTTTCATTTGTAAAATGAAGTGCATGGATCAGCTTATAAAGTAAGGGATACACACAATTAACTAGCTATAAAGAGATGCAAAGAGATCCAAATTATTATGAACCTTTAGAGGCAGAATACACTTATTCTCTATGTATTAAGAAAAGCAATTCAGTTGCTTTTAAAAGAAAGTTACAAAGAAAGTTACAAAAAAGGTATAAAATAGTTATAAAATAATACATCATTTCTCTAGTACTCCAGGAAATAATATACTCTATTGGAGATTAGTGTATGTACATTCAGTAGGGGGAAAAAGGAAAAATTAACCCTGACCTAGAAAAAATAATATGTACAATGCCTTTAATATGATAATCATCTAGAAAACAGAATGGTTACAGCCTCAAGGAGCCTTACAGGTGTCAGAGAAGGAAAAGTTTCAATGCACACGTACAACTTTAGGCAAACTTGCGTTGGCTGCCCATGATGCCTATGCCAATATCTGCACTCACTGAACATCTTATTACACCATGCTATCTCTCCTAAAATGTTGCTCCTAACCAGAGAAAACACTTCACCATGAAAGAAGCTTGCAATAAGCTGATATAACAGTACTCACTGTTCTTATAATGTATCCTATCAACTGGAAATAGTTGATCTTCAGTTATCACAATTGACATCTACTCTGTGGGTATGAAATGCAGTCTTCTAGGATAAAGTATATCCTCTAAACTAGCTAAATTACACTGACTCTCAGAATACACATCTTGACTTCTAGAGGACAGAATGGAGAAAGCACCTTCCCAAACCACACTTTCTCTGACTCTGACTTTTGCAGGTCTGGCGATCTTAGTACAGTCTGTTCTAATACTACATGTGTTTCCAAGGTATGGATTAGCTCATACCCCAAGGTGTTTCTCTGGTAGTGTCTAGCTGATCATGAGTTCCCTAAACTAATGGGCAGTCCACTAAGGTCCCTATTTAACTGAGCAACTAAAAAATGTCTGTAATATGGTCTAGCAAAGAAAGGATTGACTTGAGGCACAGGAGTATGATAGCCTTGTGCTCATCTTTCAGACCTGAATAAATTTATAAACCTAGAACCCTCTGAATTAAAAGATGGATTTTGCAATAATATCAGAAATACATACTGAATCTTGGTAATTGGATACTGACTATCAGCTAACACCAACTCTTATAGCCCATAATGTTCCTATTTTTTCACTCACTCTAGCTTGAGCACAGGTGTTTTGGGGTCACGTGATAAATACATTTGATCTCAGTCCACCTCATGGTGAGCCCATGGAACCATAAACCTATTCTGTGATAATTTCTTTAGATCCTGAGTATACAGTTGAATAGATAAACTCAGTAAGTGGCATAATCACCATATTAGTTCTGACTACAGAGTGAGATTTTTTACATTTATAAGGACCAACTGGAAGACTTTAAAACTCTCTTTCCATATCAAGAATATAGACAAATATACAAAATACCACATCTCACTAGGCAGAGTAAGGCACCATCAAGAGATGAAAGACACAGGAAAGGTGATTTAGCATAGTCTCATAAAGTCAATGTATTTTAAGTAGAAGCTAAGACTATCATCTAGTAACAATTTCTTCATATTGATTGGTATGTAAAAGAGGTCAAAATCAGAATTGGCATATTATGAAAGCAAAAGTGTTAGCCGCTTGTCATATCTGACTCTTTGCAATCCCATGGACTATAGCCCACCAGGCTTCTCTGTCCACAGAATTCTCTAGGCAAGCACACAGGAGTGGATCGCCATTTCCTACTCAAGGGGATCTTTTCAACCCAGGGAGCGAACCTGGGTCTCCTGAATTTTAGGCAGATTCTTTACCATCTGAGCCACCAGGGAATATTGGCTTATTGACTAGGATCAAAATTGAAAACTAAGAAATAGTTTCATATAAAACATGAGTTCAACTTAAATACTGGAATTGTGTTTATCGGGATTCCCTGGTGGCTCAGACAGTAATCTGCCTGCAATGCAGGAGACCACAGTTTGATCCCTGAGTCAGGAAGATCCCCTGGAGAAGGGAATGGCTACCCACTCCAGTATTCTTGCCTGGGGAATTCCATGGACAGAGGAGCCTGGTGAGCTACAGTCCATGAGGTCACAAAGAGTCAGATTAATCTTAATAATGCAAAATAATAAAACAAAAATTATATGTATAAAAGAATAGGAAGTAGGAGAAAGTGTTCAAATATATTGTTTAAAAAATAAAGGTAACCAGTAAAATGTCTCCGCTGCCTTCAAACTATGGTGCTGGAGACGACTCCTGAAAGTCCCTTGACAGCAAGGAGATCAAACCTTTCAATCTTAAAGGAAATCAACCCTGAATATTCATTGGAAGGATTGATGCTGAGGCTGAAGCTCCATTATTTTGGTCGTCTGATGTGAAGAACTGACTCATTGGAAAAGACCCTGATGCTGGGAAAGATTGAGGATAGAAGGAGAAGAGGGAGTCAGAGAATGAAATGGCTGGATGGTATCACCAATGCAATGGACATGAAGTTGGGCAAACTCTGGGAAATAGTGAGGGACAGGGAGGCCTGGCATGCTGCAATCCGTGGGGTTGCAAAGAGTGGGGCACGACTGGGCGACTGAACAACCACCACCAGTAAAATAATTAAAAAGACTATATACCCCTCCCAAATCAACCAAAGATACACACACACATAATTCAGAGAAAAATAAAATAATTATTAAATTTATATCATTTATATTAAATTAATATGTAATATAAAATGACAAAAACATGATTAAAATATATATCATACTGATAAGGGTTAATAATTCAGAATATGTAAGGGTCAGTAATCTAGAATATGCAAGAACTCCTACAACTCAACCAAAAAACCAAATAATTTTTTTTCATTTATTTTTATTAGTTGGAGGCTAATTACTTTACAGTATTGTAGTGGTATTTGCCATACACTGACATGAATCAGCCATGGATTTACATGTGTTCCCCATCCTGAACCCCCCTCCCTCCTCCCTCCCCATCCCATCCCTCTGGGTCATCCCAGTGCACCAGCCAAAGAACCAAATAATTTTAAAATGGGCAAAAGATGTGAACAGACAATTCTCCAAAGAGGATATACAAATGGCCAAAAAGCTTATGAAAAGATGCCGAACATCACTAATTATATGAGAAATGCAAATTAAAAGTACAATGAGCTAACACTTCACATTCATTAGGATGACCACTATCAAAGAATATAAAATAAGTGTTGGCAAGGATGCAGAGAAATTGGAATCCTTGCACATTATTAGTAGGAATGAAAAATGGTACAGTTGCTATGGAAAACTGTATGGTGGTTCCTCAAAAAATTAACATTAGAATTACCATATGATCCAAGAATCCCACTTTGGGGATATATATCCAAAAGAATTCAAAGCAGGATCTCCAAAAGATACCTGCACACCTCTGTTCATTAAAACATTAATGACAATAGCCAAGAGGTAAAAGCAGCCCCAATCTTCATCACAGATGAATGAATAAAGAATATGTGGTATATACATGCAATGGAATATTAGGTAGCCTTAAAAAAGTAATGAGAGAGAGAAAGAGAGAGAGACACAGAGAGGGAGGCGAGGGAGGGAAGGACAAGATGGTTGGATGGTTATCACTGACTCAACGGACGTGAGTTTTAGCAAGCTCCATGAGATGGTGAAGGACAGGAAAACCTGGCATGCCGCAGTCTACGGGGTTGCAAAAAGTTGGACACCACTGAACAAAAGAAGGAAATTTTGTCACATGCTACAACAGGGATGAATCTTAAAGACATTATGCTAACTCAAGCAATCCAGTTACAGAAAGACAAATAATGAATGGGAATTAAAAATCATAGAAAGAGAAAAAAGATGGTTGGAAGGTAGTGTTTAACGAATTTAGACTTTCAGTTTTACAAGTTAAAAAGTTCTAGACTGAAATCTACTGTACAGCCGAGCTCGATTGGGCCTGGGGGCGGCGATCCTCCTCTGAGGGGCTCCAGCCCTGGCGGCGGCACCCGCGGCCCGTGAGCAGATTGAGACCGAGGCGGCGAGGCGGCGGAGCGGCACGGCCCCCTCCAGCGGCCGCGCCCAGAGTAAAACAAAAGAGAAGGAAAGAAGTAGATAATCTTGAAAGTATAAAGGAGAATGGGTTTGTGAAACAGGATCTGACCACCAACCTCTTAGTGATAGTCAACAAACTGTGAATATTTTGTTGACAGCCTTTTTGAAGAAGCTCAGAAGGTTGGTGCCAAATATTTGTCTCCCACTGAACAAAAGAAACAGGTAGATATAAGTATAAAATTATGGAAAAATGGATTCACTATCAATGATGATTTCAGAAGTTATTCTGATGGTGCAAGTCAACAGTTTCTGAACTCCATCAAAAAAGGGGAATTACCTTTAGAGTTACAGGGAGTTTTTGATAAAGAGGAGATGGATGTTAAAGTTGAAGAAAAGAAAAATGAAGTATGTATGTCAACAAAGCCTGTGTTCCAGCCCTTCTCAGGACAAGGTCACAGACTGGGAAGTGCTACACCAAAAATTGTTTCTAAAGCAAGGAATATTGAAGTTGAGAATAAAAATAAGTTGTCTGCTGTCCCACTAAAACAATCTGGAACCCATCACTAATATACAGATCTGGTTAGCCAATGGGAAAAGGATTGTCCAGAAATTTAACATTTCTCATAGGATAAGCCACATTAAAGACTTCATCGAAAAATACCAGGGATCTCAGAGGAGTCCTCCCTTTTCCCTGGCAACTGCTCTTCCTTTCCTCAAATTGCTAGATGAAACACTCACACTAGAAGAAGCTGATTTACAGAATGCTGTAATCATTCAGAGACTCAAAAAAACCACTGAACCTTTTAAAGAACTTCCATAGCATTATTTTTGATACACTAAACGGAAAGTTTCCCCCAAAATGATGGTCGTAAGTGGACATGCAAATCAAAACAAGGGAAAGTCAGATTTGCTGGGTTTCGCACTGTTTAATTCCCTGCTGATGAGATTTTAAAATAAGTACAAGTTAGGAAAGTAAACTATTACTGAAAACTATATTCAGTGAACTCTTTCCAGAAGGCTACTCAGAAAGAAAAATATACTTATTTTCAAATACCATTTATTCAACATAAGATATATTCAATAACTATATCATCTAAAATCTTAATATGGTATAAAGTAGGAAATATGTGCATAGTATCTTTCATTCAGATATCATTCCCAAACAGCAATGATGTGTTTAAATGTTAGCTGTCTCAGATTTTTTAAATGGCAATACATTAAAAAATTTCATGTGGCACATTAAAAGCATCAGTGTAATTTTCTTATATGTGAGATACAATCATAAGGCTGAAAGGGTCTGCTTTTACCACAGCTTTACCTGAACCTCAGAAGTGTTTCCAATTTGCATATTCCAACAGTCAAATATTAACAATATCTGGGATGTACTTTCATTTAAGAATAAAATTGTGTAGCTACTAGTATAATGTCAGTATCAGTGTGCCGACTCATATTTCAACATTTTCAAAATATGTAGATTTTAAAGAATTCTTTTTTCTGTAGGAATCTGTTTATTCCCTACTTTATTTTCTTTCAAAAACTAGGGGTTTGTTTTTAGCTGACATTTGGAGTGAGCCATTTGACACCACTCACATAGAATCTAATTCTGATGTTGTCACATTGCTAATTAACATTTTTAAAATGCGTCATGTGAAGTGTGGTTTTCTATTTCATACATCAGTTGGCCTGTTTACATATTAAAGGATTGTTTATTACTTTCAGATGTCACTAAGGAAAACCTGCTTCACATCTTAGATTTTTAACTAAAACTGGTTTGACTTCAATATTTCACTGTCAGATTAAATCCTCTTGCCTGAAAATAAGGAGCTTTTTGCAGATGATCTGTTGAATCATATTTAAAGTGAAATATACATTGAGTGTGCCAAGGAATGAAGCAACCGTGCCTATCAGCAGTAATGTTCATAGGGTACCGGATGTCTGCTGGAAAGAGCAGTTCTCAAACTTTTTGGTCTTAAGACCTTTTGTTTATGTGGGTTGCACATATTAATGTTATATTTAAAATAAAAGGTTATAAAATATTTATTCACTAAAAACATGTGTTAACGTAAAGAACATTTTCATGAAAAATGTCAATCCAAAATGTCAAAAGATGGGAGTGGGAAACGTAGCATTGTATTTTATTTTCTGCAGACATCTTTACTGTCTGATTTAAAGAAGACAGATGGGATCTCATTTGCTTCCACATTAAGTCTGTTGCAATATCACACATCATGTCCCCTCTAGCAAATGCTCCTGTACACTCATGAAAAAGTGGGAAAAAAAAAAGCAAGAATAACATCTTAATTATGAAAATAGTTTTGACCTTGCAGACCCCTTGAAAGAACTAATCTTGTAAAGCAGTGATTTGCAGTGATCTTCAAGCCTTAATGCATAAGGATCACCTGGAAAGGTTTTCAGAATGCCTATTACCTGCCACCTACCACACACACATTTTAACAATTCGTTGCATTTGGGATGGGTCCCAGATCTCTACATTTTTAATCTACAGTAATTCTTAGGTATGCAGTAGGAGAACCTGTCTTCAGGAAATCCTGTACTAAGCTTCCATCCTAGGAAAATAAAACCTGCATGCTTCACCATGGCAGTGTAAGACCCAACTGAAAGGGGGCTGTTAGACCTTTAAGTTTTATTCTAGTCCCCCACAGTTTGTTCTTAAACTGTCTTTCCCTCCCCCTACCCCTTAATGCTGAACTGATGAGAAAAACGTGTGCTTTATCTTCTATAAGTACAGCTGAGACAAGGCTGCAGTATTTAAATGAGGTTTTTATTAAAGGCTCGGGGATAACAAAAGGGAAATAGACACATAACTAGATGACCTGGTTTATAAAATATATCTTGTTTGAAATCCATTTTGAGAATGCTTGCTTTTCTAGCTCTCAGAACTCTTCCACATGGTAGAGTTCTGTCGTTTTATCAGGGAGAGGGGGAGAACAAAGGAGAACCTTTTCCTTTGGTCACTCACCCTCAGAAATAAACAGACACAAAACAGAAAATATTTATTGTTGGTAACGTTTATAGCCATGACAGAGCCTTCTTGCTAGTGAAACAAAAATAATGGCATTCTTAAAAAAGTGAGGGGATGCTAAGATCATACATAAGATGATTGTTGATATATTTTCAAGAATCTGTAAGAAAATGTTTCATATAGGCCTCTCATGAAGCATTTTATAATTTTTCTTTGCATAAATATGTCAATTTATGATTCTCCATATATTTATATGAAGGGGCTTCTTGTTGGAAATATTGTTCTCATACGGATAGAAAAGCCTCCCTTGTGGGTTTTCCAGTTTACCATAATTATTATCCAGAAGACATATTGGAAGTTTTCTTGGGTGTACATATAGAGTAAACCACAGTGAGAAGTTCTTTAGAGAAAGATCTGTCATCAGCAATAACCCTCATTTTTTAACTGTGAAAACTTTAACACGGGTGATAATTTTAAAGGTTTTCTAAGGTGAGAACCACCTCATAAAGCTTTTTATGTGAAAGTTTAAAATTCTAAAGTTGTTAATTAAATGTCTAATATAGTCCAAACATGTTGACTTTAGAAAACAAACTGAATTTTGCAAAGGAAGGCAAACTTGAAAATAAGCCAGCATCTTCAGTGTGGAATACAATTTGACCTAAGTAGTTGTTTGAAAACTTGCCTCAATCAGTTTAAAAGCATTGTTAGGCCTATTATATAGAAGTACATATTGAATTTTACAAATTTTAATTTATTGGTTAAATTACTGTGCATTATCCAGGTTATAAAGGTGATCTTATTTATTTTATATACTTCTGTCATTTAGAGTAGTTTTCATTTTACTTAATTGTGTTGAAATTATGCATGGATCTATTTCAGTGCCTTAAAATATTTTGACAGCAATCATGATAATGGTTAAGGAACTGTTGTCTTAAAGATGAAACACTGCTCATTAAAAGGATCTCTGAAATAATTTATATTTGTTTGTTATAAATTAGTTACATATAGATGCATTTGTCATTTTTATTTGCAAAGACATTCAGTTTGAGAATCAACAAACATTTATTAGGTGCTTTCTATTTGCCAGGTACTTTAACCAATGTTACTTTCATTTAATACTAAGAAGTTTTAAATGTGATATTAAAAAAAAAAGAAATCTACTGTACAACAATATCTATATGCTTAAAACTACTAATCTATACACTTAAAACATGTTAAGATGGATGGTAAGTGTAATGATACATATTTTTAACACGAATTTAAAAACAAAACTACCATTCTATCTTATAAATATCAATGTAAATGTATTAAATAAAAATATTAGCAAACAGAATGTAGCATCACATTAAAATACTTCATGACCAACTGGAGTTCATTCTAGAAACGCAAGAATAAGTTTAAAACATATATCATATCAATAAATACTATCAGGAAAACTAAGCTGTTAAAGAGATTTTTCATATTAAGGACTCCATTAAGGTTAATAAGAAATACACAAAAACATATAAAACAACCAACTATAAAAAGAAAGGATCACAACAGGAATATCAGGCAAAGCTCACTTCAAAGCAAAAAGGGCAAAGATAAAAGATAACAGTTTCCAAGGAGCAATTAATCAGTATAAACTTTTACACAATGAATAGTATTCATCAAAACACATAAAGTAAAACTGAAAACTCAAGAGGAAGAGGAACAAAACAGTAATAAACCCTTAATGCCTTCTTTCAGCTCACAATTAATAAAAAATTAAAAATATATAACAAAGTAGATGTTAAAAAAATAATTGATACAGTAGATCAAACTTCTTGGTAAGTGTGGAAGAGTAAATCCAGATTATAAAATATTCCTCTCTCTAAACAAACAAAAAACACAAAGGGAAAGAGGAAAGGAAAGTGGTTAAGAACTGGCAAAAATGAATTCAATGTCAGAAACATGCCATATGGCTATAATCTTCCAATTCTAGTGAAGGTTCATCAGGAAAGACACAGTACTGTCTGATTTGTGCTGTGCTGATCAGAGTACTGGGCTGATTTGACTCAGTGTGGCTCCTACCCTAATCATTACTTACATGGTACTAGTGAAAGTAAATACATATAATAATGAGAATAACTGTCACTAATATAACCTGGATTTGATAAGAAGAGATCTGAGGGGATAAGTAGGCAGTTCAGGAAGAAGCAGCCTAGGAAATGGAGGGAAAATGACTAAATTTTATCACTTTCGTCTCTCTCATCTGGACAAAAAAGCACAACAACCATACCAGTAAAGAACTAATTATCCAGGGAGGAGCCAAGATGGCAGAGGAATTCATCGAAAGAACATTTGAACGCTGAGCAAATTTCACAAAACAACTTCTGATCGCTAGCAGAGGACATCAGGCGCCCAGAAAAGCAGCTCATTGTCTTCAAAGGGAGGTAGGACAAAATATAAAAGATAAAAAGGGAGACAAAAGAGCTACGGACGGAGATCCGTCCCGGGAAGGGAGTCTTAATAGAGGAAGTTTCCAATCACCAGGAAACCCTCACACTGGCGGGACTGGGGGAAGTTTTTGGCAATCTAACTGGGACGAAAAATTAAATAAGGCCCACAGATTACGTGCCTAAAAGCAACTCCCAGCAGAAAAAGTACCCCAGACGCCCGCACCCGCCAGCAACAAGCTGGGGAGGAACGGAGAGGAGGGGGCGGCATTGCTTAGGGTAAGGACCGGCCCGAAGACCCTGAGAGCAATCAGAGGGAGCTTTTTTAAACTGTGGGATAGCAAGGGTCAAAATTAACTGGCCCGAACACACTGCTGGTGGTTCGCCAAACAAAGGGACTGAGAAACTCCAGAGAAGAGCCGGCCCATCCCCGCTGGAGGTAGGAGGCAGGGGGTAGGGGAAAAGGGCAAACTCAGCCCCTGAGAAGCCACCCCCTCCCACACTGCAAACAGGCCCCCGGTTCCTATCTAAAGACTTCCTAAGACCCGACTGGCTGCGCGCGCTGGGGCCATGGAGGGAAAAGGCGCGCCGATCCGGGGAGAGTACGCCCAAGCCCCTGGCTGCCTGAACCGCTCAGGCTGGGAAAGGCACAAAACGCAGGCGCAACCGAATCCGCGCTTTTGTGGAGTACCCAAAAACTGGAACCGCACTCAATGCAGGGCCCGCTCCATATAGAGCAGCCGGGAGCCTGAGCAGTGTAGACGGGGAAAGCACTGACACCCGTGAGCGGGGCAAACCCAGTGAGGGCTATCCACACAGAGCGGTATCTGTCTGCAGCACCCCGCCCTCCCCGTAGCAGGACTGAACTGAACTAGCGAACCTAAATAAGAGATCACCTCCGCCCGCCTGTGTCAGGGCGGAAATTAGACACCGAAGAGACAGCAACCAGAAGCCAAATAAACAAAGGGAACCGCTTCAGAAAGGACCAGTGCAACAGATTAAAATCCCTGAAGGTAACACCGACTACACCAGAAGGGGCCTATAGATATCGAGAAGTGTAAGCTGGAAAGAGGGGCTATCTGAAATTGAACTGAACCTACACTGACCGCAACAACTCGAGAGAAATTCCTAGATATATATGTATTTTTTTTTTTAATTAAAAAATTTTTTTTTCTTTCTTTTTATTTTATCTCTTTTATTTTCTTTTAAAATTCCCTATTACTCCCCCATTACTCCTCAACTTTCATTTTCATATATTTTTATGATTTTTTTAATTAGGGGGAAAATTTTTTTTTCTTTTTTCTTTTTCTTGTTTTTCTCTCCTATTTCGTTTTAAAGTCCTCTAATACTCCTCTATTATTCCTTAATTTTCATTTTCATTTCACTATAACCTTGCCAAAAAAAAAAAGAGAAATCCTATTTTTAAACGAAACTTCATACACATTTCTAAATTTTTTGTGTGTTTTTGTTTTTGTTTTTAAATATTGTATTTCAAAGAGTCTAACCTCTACACTAGATTTTTAATCTCTGTTTTTCCATATGTGATATAAATTTTGGACATTTAAGAATCCAATATTCAGTTCCCATTTCTATTCAGGAGTGTGGTGATTACTCTCCTACTTTTGACTCTGTTTTCTACCTCAGAACACCTCTATTTCCTCCTTTCCCCTTCTCTTCCCAATCCAATTCTATGAATCTTTGTGGGTGTCTGGGCTATGGAGAACACTTTGGGAACAGATAACTGCGTAGATCTGTCTCTCTCCTCTTGAGTCCCCTTTTTCTCCGCCTGCTCACCTCTATCTCCTTCCTCCATCTCCTATTCTTCATGTAACTCTGAATCTCTCTGGTTGTCTCTCACAGTGGAGAATCTTTTCACCATTAACCTAGAAGTTTATTATCAGTGCTGTATAGTTGGAGAAGTCTTGAGACTATTGGAAGAATAAAACTGAAATCCAGAGGCAGGAGAATTAAGCCCAAAACCTGAGAAAACCAGAAAACTCCTGACTACACGGAACATTAAGGAGTAAGAGACCATCCAAAAGCCTCCATACCTACACCAAAATCAACCACCCAAGAGCCAATAAGCTCCAGTACAACACATACCACGCAAATTCTTTAACAACGCAGGAACATACACCTGAGTGTCAACATACAGGCTGTCCAAAGTCACACCTAACACATAGACCCATCGCAAAACTCATTACTGGACACTCCATTGCACTCCAGAGAGAAGAAATCCAATTCCACGCTCCAGAACACTGACACAAGCTTCCCTAACCAGGAAACCTTGACAAACCAATCGTCCAACCCCACCCACTGGGTGAAACCTCCACAATAAAAAGGAACCACAGACCTCCAGAATACAGAAAGCCCACTCCAGACACAGCAATCTAAACAAGATGAAAAGGCAGAGAAATACCCAACAGCTAAAGGAACATGAAAAAAGCCCACTAAGTCAAACAAAAGAGGAGGAGATAGGGAATCTACCTGAAAAAGAATTTAGAATAATGATAATTAAAATGATCCAAAATCTTGAAAACAAAATGGAGTTACAAACAAATAGCCTGGATACAAAGATTGAGAAGATGCAAGAAATGTTTAACAAGGACCTAGAAGAAATAAAAAAAAGTCAATTAAAAATTAATAATGAAATAAATGAGATCAAAAACACTCTGGAGGGAACCATGAGTAGAATAACAGAGACAGAAGATAGAATAAGTGAGTTAGAAGATAAAATGGTGGAAATAAATGAAGCAGAGAGGAAAAAAGAAAAAAGAATCAAAAGAAATGAGGACAACCTCTGGGACAATGTGAAACGCCCCAACATTTGAATCACAGGAGTCCCAGAAGAAGAAGACAAAAAGAAGGCCATGAGAAGTTACTCGAGGAGATAATAGCTGAAAACTTCCCTAAAATGGGGAAGGAAATAGCCACCCAAGTCCAAGAAACCCAGAGAGTCCCAAACAGGATAAACCCAAGGCAAAACACCCCAAGACACATATTAATCAAATTAACAAAGATCAAACACAAAGAACAAATATTAAAAGCATCAAGGGAGAAACAACAACTAACACACAAAGGGATTCCCATAAGGATAACAGCTGATCTTTCGATAGAAACCCTTCAGGCCAGAAGGGAATGGCAGGACATACTTAAAGTAATGAAAGAGAATAACCTACAACCTAGATTACTCTACCCAGCAAGGATCTCATTCAGATATGAAGGAGAACTCAAAAGCTTAACAGACAAGCAAAAGCTGGGAGAATTCAGCACCATCAAACCAGCTCTTCAACAAATACTAAAGGATCTTCTCTAGACAGGAAACTCAGAAAGGTGGTATAAACGTGAACCCCAAACAACAAAATAAATGGCAACAGGACCATACCTATCAATAATTACCTTAAATGTAAATGGGTTGAATGCCCCAACCAAAAGACAAAGGCTGGCTGAATGGATACAAAAGCAAGACCCCTATATATGCTGTCTACAAGAGACCCACCTCAAAACAAGGGACACATACAGACTAAAAGTGAAGGGCTGGGAAAAAATATTCCATGCAAATGGAGACCAAAAGAAAGCAGGAGTCTCAATACTCATATCAGATAAAATAGACTTTCAAATAAAGGCTGTGAAAAGAGACAAAGAGGACACTACATAATGATCAAATGATCAATCCAAGAAGAAGATATAACAATTATAAAGATATATGCACCCAACATAAGAGCACCGCAATATGTAAGGCAAATGCTAACGAGTATGAAAGAGGAAATTAATAGTAACACAATAATAGTAGGAGACTTTAATACCCCACTCACAACTATGGATAGATCAACTAAACAGAAAATGAACAAGGAAACACAAACTTTAAAGGACACAATGGACCAGCTAGACCTAATTGACATCTATAGGACGTTTCACCCCAAAACAATCAACTTCACCTTTTTCTCAAGTGCACACGGAACCTTCTCCAAACAGATCACATCCTGGGCCATAAATCTAGTCTTGGTAAATTCAAAAAAATTGAAATCATTCCAGTCATCTTTTCTGACCACAGTGCAGTAAGATTAGATCTCAATTACAGGGAAAAAATTATTAAAATTTCAAACATATAGAGGCTAAACAACACGCTTCTGAATAACCAACAAATCATAGAAGAAATCAAAAAAGAAATAAAAATATGCATAGAAATGAATGAAAATGAAAACACAACAACCCAAAACCTATGGGACACTGTAAAAGCAGTGCTAAGGGGAAGATTCATAGCATTACAGGCCTACCTCAAGAAACAAGAAAAAAGTCAAATAAATAACCTAACTCTACACCTAAAGCAACTAGAGAAAGAAGAAATGAAGAACCCTAGGGTTAGTAGAAGGATAGAAATCTTAAAAATTCAGGCAGAAATAAATGCAAAAGAAACAAAAGAGACCATAGCAAAAATCAACAAAGCTAAAAGCTGGTTTTTTGAAAAAATAAACAAAATTGACAAACCATTAGCAAGACTCATTAAGAAACAAAGGGAGAAGAACCAAATTAACAAAATTAGAAACGAAAATGGAGAGATCACAACAGACAACACTGAAATACAAAGGATCATAAGAGACTACTACCAGCAGCTCTATGCCAATAAAATGGACAACTTGGAAGAAATGGACAAGTTCTTAGAGAAGTATAACTTTCCAAAACTGAACCAGGAAGAAATAGAAGATCTTAACAGACCCATCACAAGCAAGGAAATCGAAACTGTAATCAGAAATCTTCCAGCAAACAAAAGCCCAGGACCAGATGGCTTCACAGCTGAATTCTACCAAAAATTTAGAGAAGAGCTAACACCTATCTTACTCAAACTCTTCCAGAAAATTGCAGAAGAAGGTAAACTTTCAAGCTCATTCTATGGGGCCACCATCACCCTAATTACAAAACCAGACAAAGATGCCACAAAAAAAAAGAAAACTACACGTCAGTATCAGTGATGAACATAGATGCAAGAATCCTTAACAAAATTCTAGCAAACAGAATCCAACAACATATTAAAAAGATCATACTTCATGACCAAGTGGGCTTTATCCCAGGAATGCAAGGATTCTTTAATATCTGCAAATCAATCAATGTAATACACCACATTAACAAATTGAAAGATAAAAACCATGATTATCTCAATAGATGCAGAAAAAGCCTTTGACAAAATTCAACACCCATTTATCATTAAAACTCTCCAGAAAGCAGAAGTAGAAGGAACATACCTCAACATAATAAAAGCTATATATGACAAACCCACAGCAAGCATTACCCTCAATGGTGAAAAACTGAAAGCATTTCCCCTAAAATCAGGAACAAGACAAGGGTTCCCACTCTCACCACTACTATTCAACATAGTTTTGGAGGTGTTGGCCACAGCAATCAGGGCAGAAAAAGAAATAAAAGGAATCCAGATCGGAAAAGAAGTGAAACTCTCTCTATTTGCAGATGACATGATCCTCTACATAGAAAACCCTAAAGACTCTACCAGAAAATTACTAGAGCTAATCAACGAATATAGTAAAGTTGCAGGATATAAAATTAACACACAGAAATCTCTTGCATTCCTATACACTAACAATGAGAAAACAGAAAGAGAAATTAAGGAAACAATACCATTCACTATTGCAACAAAAAGAATAAAATACTTAGGAGTATATCTACCTAAAGAAACAAAAGACCTATACATAGAAAACTATAAAACACTGATGAAAGAAATCAAAGAGGACACAAATAGATGGAGAAATATACTGTGTTCATGGATTGGAAGAATCAATATTGTCAAAATGGCTATACTACCCAAAGCAATATATAGATTCAATGAAATCCCTATCAAACTACCAACAGTATTTTTCACAGAACTAGAACAAATAATTTCACAATCTGTATGGAAATACAAGAAACCTCGAATAGCCAAAATAACCTTGAGAAAGAAGAATGGAACTGGAGGAATCAACCTGCCTGACTTCAGACTCTACTACAAAGCCACAGTCATCAAGACAGTATGGTACTGGCACAAAGACAGAAATATAGATCAATGGAACAGAATAGAAAGCCCAGAGATAAATCCAGGAACCTATGGTCACCTTATCTTCGACAAAGGAGGCAAGGATATACAATGGAAAAAAGACAACCTCTTTAACAAGTGGTGCTGGGAAAACTGGTCAACCACCTGTAAAAGAATGAAACTAGAACACTTTCTAACACCATACACAAAAATAAACTCAAAATGGATTAAAGATCTAAATGTAAGACCAGAAACTATAAAACTCCTAGAGGAGAACATAGGCGAAACACTCTCCGACATAAATCACAGCAGGATCCTTTATGACCCACATCCCAGAATTTTAGAAACAAAAGCAAAAATAAACAAATGGGACCTAATTAAACTTAAAAGCTTTTGCACAACAAAGGAAACTATAAGCAAGGTGAAAAGACAGCCCTCAGATTGGGAGAAAATAATAGCAAACGAAGCAACAGACAAAGGATTAATCTCAAAAATATGCAAGCAACTCCTGAAGCTCAATTCCAGAAAAATACATGACCCAATCAAAAAATGGGCCAAAGAACTAAACAGACATTTCTCCAAGGAAGACATACAGATGGCAAAAAAACACATGAAAAGATGCTCAACATCACTCATTATCAGAGAAATGCAAATCAAAACCACAATGAGGTACCATTACACGCCAGTCAGGATGGCTGCTATCCAAAAGTCTACAAGAAATAAATGCTGGAGAGGGTGTGGAGAAAAGAGAACCCTCTTACACTGTTGGTGGGAATGCAAACTAGTACAGCCACTATGGAAAACAGTGTGGAGATTTCTTAAAAAGCTGGAAATAGAACTTCCATATGACCCAGCAATCCCACTTCTGGGCATACACACCAAGGAAACCAGATCTGAAAGAGACACGTGCACCCCAATGTTCATTGCAGCACTGTTTATAATAGCCAGGACATGGAAGCAACCTGGATGCCCATCAGCAGACAAATGGATGAGGAAGCTGTGGTACATATACACCATGGACTATTACTCAGCCATTAAAAAGAATTCATTTGAATCAGTTCTAATGAGATGGATGAAACTCGAGCCCATTATACAGAGTGAAGTAAGCCAGAAAGATAAAGACCATTACAGTATACTAACACATATATATGGAATTTAGAAAGATGGTAACGATAACCCTATATGCAAAACAGAAAAAGAGACTCAGATGTATAGAACAGACTTGTGGACTCTGTGGTAGGAGGCGAGGGTGGGATGTTTCGAGAGAACAGCATCAAAACATGTATATTATCTAGGGTGAAACAGATCACCAGCCCAGGTTGGATGCAGGAGACAAGTGCTCGGGCCTGGTGCACTGGGAAGACCCAGAGGGATCGGGTGGAGAGGGAGGTGGGAGAGGGGACCGGGATGGGGAGTACATGTAAATCCATGGCTAATTCATGTCAATGTAAGACAAAAACCACCTCAATGTTGTAATTAACCTCCAACTAATAAAAATAAATGGAAAAAAAAACTAATTATCCATGCCAATAAGTAAAACATAAGAGACATAAAGACAAAATGTAAAAATGAAGAAAAGATTCCCCTGAAGGAGCAGAAAACAAAAAATAAGAGATTCATTGAAAAACCATGTGAATTTTTTCCTTATCCATGTGTCTGCCTGCTACCACCCTATAAGTAGGGTATACCAAATCATGATATTCTTGTCTTTTCCTTCATAAAATTTGGTGAGTGAGGAAATATAGCTTGGAAGAGAGACTTAAATTGAAGAAAGTATGGAAAACCACCAGACCATTCAGGGATGACCTAAATCAATTCTCTTACAATTATACAGTGGAAGTGAGAAATAGATTTAAGGGACTAGATCTGATAGACAGAATGCCTGATGAACTATGGATGGAGGTTCATGACACTGAACAGGAGACAAGGATCAAGACCATCCCCAAGAAAAAGAAACGCAAAAAAGCAAAATGGCTGTCTGAGGAGGCCTTACCAATAGCTGTGAAAAGAGAGACGCCAAAAGCAAAGGAGAAAAGGAAAGATCTACACGTCTGAATACAGAGTTCCAAAGAATAGCAATGAGAGATAAGAAAGCCTTCCTCAGTGATCAATGCAAAGAAACAGAGGAAAACAATAGAATGGGAAAGACTAGAGATCTCTTCAAGAAAATTAGAGATACCAAGGGAACATTTCATGCAAAGATAGGCTCAATAAAGGACAGAAATGGTATGGACCTAACAGAAGCAGAAGATATTAAGAAGAGGTGGCAAGAATACACAGAAGAACTGTACAAAAAAGATCTTCATGACCCAGATAATCACGATGGTGTGATCACTCACCTAGAGCCAGACATCCTGGAATGTGAAGTCAAGTGGGCCTTAGGAAGCATCACTACAAACAAAGCTAGTGGAGGTGATGGAATCCCAGCTGAGCTATTTCAAATCCTAAAAGATGATGCTGTGAAAGTGCTGCACTCAATATGCCAGTAAATTTGGAAAACTCAGCAGTGGCCACAAGACTGGAAAAGGTCAGTTTTCATTCCAATCCCAAAAAAAAGCAAGGCCAAAGAATACTCAAACTACCACACAATTGCACTCATCTCATATGCTAGTAAAGTAATGCTCAAAATTCTCCAAGCCAGGCTTCAACAGTACATGAACTATGAACTTCCTGATGTTCGAGCTGGTTTTAGAAAAGGCAGAGGAACCAGAGATCAAATTGCCAACATCTGCTGGATCCTTGAAAAAGTAAGAGAGTTCCAGAAAAACATCTACTTCTGCTTTATTGACTTTGCAAAAGCCTTTAACTGTGTGCATCACAACAAACTGTGGAAAATTCTGAAAGAGATGGGAATTCCAGACCACCTGACCTGCCTCTTAACAAATCTGTATGCAGGTCAGGAAGCAACAGTTAGAACTGGATATAGAACAATAGACTGGTTCCAAATAGGAAAAGGAGTATGTCAAGGCTGTATATTGCCACCCTGCTTATTTAACTTATATGCGGAGTACATCATGCAAAATGTCAGGCTGGATAAAGCACAAGCTGGAATCAAGATTGCTGAGAGAAATATCAATAACCTCAGATATGCAAATGATACCACCCTTATGGCAAAAAGTGAAGAAGAACTACAGAGCCTCTTGATGAAAGTGAAAGAGGAGAGTGAAAAAGTTGGCTTAAAGCTCAACATTCAGAAAACTAAGATCATGGCATCTGGTCCCATCACTTCATGGCAAACAGATGGGGAAACAGTGACAGACTATTTTGGGAGGCTCCAGAATCACTGCAGATGGTGACTGCAGCCATGAAATTAAAAGATGCTTGCTCCTTGGAAGAAAAGTTATGACCAACCTAGACAGCATATCAAAAAGCAGAGACATTACTTTGTCAACAAAGGTCCGTCTAGTCAAAGCTATGGTTTTTCCAGTAGTAATGTATGGATGAGAGCTGGACTGTAAAGAAAGCTGAGCACCAAAAAATTGATGTTTTTGAAGTGTGGTGTTGGAGAAGACTCTTGAGAGTCCTTTGGACTGCAAGGAGATCCAACCAGTCCATCCTAAATGAGATCAGTCCTGAGTGTTCACTGGAAGGACTGATGAAGCTGAAACTCCAATACTTTGGCCACCTGATGTAAAGAGCTGATTCATTGGAAAAGAGCCTGATGCTGGGAAAGACTGAAGGCCAGAGGAGAAGGGGACGACAGAGGATGAGATGGTTGGATGGCATCACTGACCAATGGAGATGAGCTTGGGTTAACTCTAGGAGTTGGTGATGGACAGGGAGGCCTGGCGTGCCGCAGTCTATGGGGTGGCAAACAGTCGGACACAACTGAGTGACTGAATGTAATGGAACAGAACCCTAATTTTAAAATGGGCAAAGTATTTGAGTAGATATTTCTCCAAAATGGATACAAATGGCCAATAGCACATGAAAAGATGATCAATACCATTAGTCATTAAGAAAATACAAATCAAAACTCAATTATACACCATGCCACATCCCCCTGGATGACTATAATCTTAAAAGAGACAACAAGTATTGGTGAGGTTATAGAAAAATTAAGACCTTAATGCATTGATAGTGGAAATCCAAAATGGTACAGTTGGCTTGGACAACAGTTGGGTAGTATATTAAAATATGAAACAGAGATACCATATTACCCAGCTTCTACTCCTAAATATAATCAAGAAAAATGAAAACATATATCCTCACAAAATTTGTACACAAATATTCTTAACAGCATTATTCATAAGTTAAAATGAAAACAATCCAAATTTCCATCAACTGATAAATAGATAAATAAAACAGTATATCCATATAACAAAATATTCAGCAATAAAAAAGGAATGAAGTACTGGTATATTCTAGGACACATGAGTATGTGTTAGTCACTCAGTTGTGTCCAATGCTTTGTGACCCCATGGACTGTAGCCTGCCAGGTTCCTCCATTCATGAAATTTTCCAGACAAGAACACTGGAGTGGGTTGCCATATCCTTTTTCAGGGGATCTTCCTGACCCAGGGATTGAACCTACATTTCCCACACCGCAGGCAGATTCTTTGCCATCATGGTTGGACTTTGAAGACATTATGCTAAAGTGAAAGAAGTCAGTCACAAGACCATGTGTTACATGATTCCATTTAAGTGAAATATTCAGAATAGGTAAATCTTATAGAAACAGAAAGTAGATTAGTAACTGACTGGAGCTAGTGAATTTGCTGATGGGACCAAGAGGGCAGGTATAATGGCTGCTTGGGGGTTGATACATATATTCTAAAACTATGAGGCAGTGACGGTTACACAACTGTTAATATATTTAAAACCATAGAATTGTACACCAAAGAATTGATGCTTTTGAACTGTGATGTGGGAGAAGACTCTTGAGAGTCCCTTGGAGTGCAAGGAGATCCAACCAGTCCATCCTAAAGGATATCAGTCCTGAATATTCATTGGAAGGACTGATGCTGAAGCTGAAACTCCAATACTTTGGCTACCTGATGTGAAGAACCGACTCATCGGAAAAGACCCTGATGCTGGGAAAGATTGAAGGCGGGAGGAGAAGGGGACGACAGAGGATGAGATGGTTGGATGGCATCACCGACACGATGGATATGAGTTTGAGTAGCCTCCGGGAGTTGGTGACGGACAGGGAAGCCTGGTGTGCTGCAGTTCATGGGGTCGCAAAGAGTCAGACATGACTGAGCGACTGAACTGAACTGAAACAGAGCTGAGCCAGGACACAAACAAAGTTGGGGGCTTTTAACACTTTTCTTTCAGCAACTGATAAAATTACAAGGTGAAAGTCAGCAAAAATGTATAAAATGTGAACAACACAACTAATTAGAGTTAATTGACATTTGCAGTACATCAACAATAGCACAACATACACTTGCTTCAAGCATCTATAGATCATCCCCAAGACAGACCATACCCTGGGCCATAAAGCAAACCTCAACAAATTCAAAAGATCAAATTTCTATGGACTAAATGTTATTATCCCCCCAAAATTCATATATCAAGGCCTTAATCCACAATGTGGTATGGTGGGGCCAAAGGAGGTACAGCCTTTGAGAAGAAATCGGGTTTGGATGAGGTCATAGAGGTGAGTCTCATATGGTGGTACTGGTACCCTTATAAGGAGATGAAGTAACCAGAGTTCTCTCTCAGCCATGTGAAGACACAGCAAGAAGGCTACTGTTTACAAGCCAGGAAATGGACCCTGAACAGAACTTTATCATGCTGGTACCTTGATCACAGACTGAGAGCCTCCAGAACTGTGAGAAATAATATTTATTATTTAAGCCTTTCAGTCTATGGTGTTTCTGTTCATAGTATCCCACAGACAAATACAGAAATCATAAAGATTGTATTCTCTGATTACAATGTAATTAAACTAGAAACTAGTAACAGAGAGACAACAAGAAAATCTTTGAACATGTGAAAATTTAAAACAATCAATGGGTCAAATAAGAAATCTCAAAGAAATATAAAACTGTAAGAACTGAATGAAAACAAAAACACAATATATCAAAATATATGGGACATAGCCAAAGCAGTATTAAGAAAGAAATTTATAATGCTAAATACTTATATTACGAAGAAGGGTAGAGTGATTTCAGCAAAATTGGAGAACAGGCATTTTTACCATCCTCCTCAACAAGAACACAGATTTTGACAATCATCCATAGATGAGAATACCTCTGTGGAAGTTCTGGAGTCCAAAAGAGAAGTTCTAGCACACCACTAAAGCAAAAAAAAAAAAAAAAAAAAAAAAATCCCAGATTGAACACACTGAGGAAGAGAAACAGTTTCATTTTATCCATGTCACCCCCTTTTCCAGACAAGAATATTGGAGTGGGTTGCCATTAGCCTGCCAGGCTACAGTCCATGAGGTCATAAAGAGTCAGACATGACTTAGCAAGTAAACAGTACTCCCTCTCCCAAGATAGTGCAGCACAGTGGCAAGAGAGAACCTGTCAGTCAGCAATTTTTCCCATGCAGGAAAGTGAGACCATGAGGGTAAGCATCTAGCTTTCCCAACAATGCAAAACACTGCCAAATATTTATAAATCATATATCTGACAAAAGGTTAAAATAAAAAATATAAAGAATTCATACAGTTCAAAAGCAAGGGAAAAAAAATCCAACTTAAAAACAGGAAAAGGACTTGAGTAGACATTTTTCCAAAGAAGATATATAAATGGCCAACAGGTATATGAAAAGATGTTCAACATCAGAGAATTGCAAATCAAAACCACAATGATATATACTACCTCATGCCTGTTAAAATGGCTATCATCAAACAAAACAAGAGATAGATGCTGACAAGGATGAGAAGAAAAAAGAACCCTGTGCACTACAGGTGGGAATGTAAGCTGGTTTAGCCACTATAGAAAACAATACAAAGATTCGTCAAAAAGTTAAAAATAGACTACCATACAAGCTAGAATCTACTTCTGAGACTACATCCAAAGGAAGTTAATTCAGTGTGTTGAAAAAACATCTGCACTCCCATGTAGCATTATTCACAACACTTAAGACATGGAAACAACTTAAGCCTCCATAGATGAAGGAATGGATAAAGAAAGTGCTGGGTGTGTGTGTGTGTGCATATATAAAATATTCCACTGTAAAATATGTACACAATGAGAAATTATTCTGCCATAAAAATAAGGAATTCCTTCCACTTGTGACAACATGGATAGACATTGAGAGTATTATGCTACATGAAATTAAAAGACAAATATGATATCACTTATAAGTAGAATCTTAAAAAACAAAACATAATTCAAAGAATATGTAGAATATTAAAAAACAAAACATAACTAAATTCATAGAAAGGGGGATAAGATTTCTGGTTACTGATGCATAGGTTGGGGAGATTGGGAACTGGATAAAACTGGTAAAAAATTCCATTTATTAGAAAAATAAGTACTCGGGATGTAAAATACAACATGATGACTATCGTTAACTATTGTCTGGTACATTTTAAAGTTGGGAAGAGAGTAAATCCTAAGAGCTCTCATCACAAAGAAAAAACTTTTTTGTTTTTCTTCATCTTTATGAGATGATTGATATTAACTAAACTTACTGTGGTAATCCTTTTAAATATGTATATTAAATCATGCTGTACACCTTAAACTTATACAATGCTATCAATTATATCTCAATTAAACTGAAAAAGAAATTGGAAAAAAGAACATTAGGCATACTTCAATACAAGTATTATTCCTCTTTTACTGAAACAGTAGGATAAAGGTTAACTATGTATTTTACTATCACAGGTGAAGTGAATGCCACTTCATCATTTCTTTGACAAACGTTTGTTAAAAACAGAAAATTTTCAAAGCACTGTACTCAAATAAAGGAAAGACAGGCAAAGACAAAAATAAACAGACATAACCCTACCCCTTGAGGAACCTGAAATATAATGGAGCAGAGAGTGACAAAACTATTTTAACATAAGAACAAAACACCAGGACTTCCTGGTAGTCCAGTGGTTAAGAATCTGCTTTTCAATGCAGGGGACACAAGTTTGATCCCTGGCCTGGGGAACTAAGATTCCACATGGCTTGAGGCAACTAAGCCGATGCACCACAACTGCTGAGCCTGGACTCCTGGAGCCCAGGTGAAACAACCAGAAAGGAGCCAGCACGCCGCAACCAGAGAAGCCCACGCACTGCACAGTGATTCTTCATGCTGCAACCAAGACAAATGCAGCCTAATGAATATATAAATAAATATTTTCTTTAAAAAAATACTATGAGAATACTTATATATAGTAAGCTCACCTTTGCAACATGAAAGATACGTGAAATTTTTCATAGGTGGAGAAAGTAAGAAAGGAACTAAATGCAGGAAACAGTGAACAAACACAGAGATCTGAAATTGAAAGTGCACATTACCTAAGCATATTGCAAAGTAATTAGGAAATATAATTTCGAATCATGCAAAATAAACCTAGATTTCAATTCTAAGTCATCCCATTGTTTTTCTTATATGATCCTGAATAAATAACCTAACCTCTGTAAAAACGCAGACAACAGGCTGGTCCGATGGTAGTGGGTTACCACTTATTAACATTAGGGTCACTAAAGTTGGTATACAACTCCTCACTGTCAAATTTGACTGGCTTTTAAAAAAGAAAAAAAAATGCAGACAACAATAAGTATTGTTTAATAGCACTGTTGTAAGGACTAAACTAGGTATAAGTAGGTTACTCGGCACAGTGTGATGTTATAAAGAAAGAAAAGAAAGTATTTGTCATTTTACAGTGTGAGTAAATTCCAAAAAACAATAAAACCTTGTACGCACCAGGATCCAGGAGAAAGGAGCAGAGACCCCACAAGAGACTGAGCCAGACTGGCCTGTGAGTGTCCAGGAGTCTCCAGCAGAGGTGTGGGTTGACAGCTGCCTGTCGCAGGGTCGGGGCACTGACTACAAGAGTAATGGGAGCTGGGCCTGCTGGCATAAGTCCTTTTGAAGGAGGTTGCCATTACCCCACCATAGTTTGGCCTCAGGACAAACTACAGGGAGGGAACACAGCCTGACTCATCAGCAGAAGATTGGATTAAAGATTTACTGAGCACGGCCCTGTGCACCAGAGCAAGACCCAGTTTTACCCACAGCCAGTGCCTTGCACCAGAAAGTTTCCACAAGTTTCTTATCCTCATCCATCAGAGGGCAGACAATAATTACAAAAACTAACCAAATGAATCACATGGATCACAATCTTGTCTGACACAATGAAACTATGAGCCATGCCACGTAGGGCCACCCAAGACATATAGGTCATGGTTAGAGTTCTGACAAAACATGGTCCACTGGAGAAGGGAATGGAAAGCCACTTTAGCATTCTTGCCTTGAGAATCCAATGAACAGTATGAAAAGGCAAAAAGATATGACACTAAAAGATGAACTCCCACTGGAGAGGAGCGGAGAAATAGCTCCAGATGGAATGAAGAGGCTGAGCCAAAGTGGGAACAATGCCCAGGTGTGGATGTCTGGTGGTGAAAGTAAAGTCCAATGCTATAAAGAACAATACTGCATAGGAATGTGTAATGTTAGGTTCATGAATCAAGTAAATTGGAAGTGGTCAAACAGGAGACGACAAGCATGAATGTTGACATTTTAGGAATGGGTGAACTAAAATGGACTGGAATGGGCGAATTTAATTCAGATGACCATTGTATCTACTACTGTGGGCAAGAATACCTTAGAAGAAATGGGAGTAGCCATCATAGTCAACAAAAAGGTCCAAAATGCAGTGCTTGGATGCAATCTCAAAAACAACAGAATGATCTCTGTTCATTTCCAAGGCAAACCATTCAATATCACAGTAATCCAGGTCTATGCCCCGACCCATAATGCTGAAGAACCTGAAGTTGAATGGCTCTGTGAGACCTCCAAGACCTTCTAGAATTAACACCAAAATAAAAAGATGTTCTTTTCATCATAGGGGACTGGAATGCAAAAGCAGACACCTGGAGTAACAGGCAAGTTTGTCCTTGGAGTACAAAATAAGGCAGGGCAATGGCTAACAAGAGTTCTGCCAAGAGAACAGACTGGTCATAGCAAACACCCTTTTCCACCAATACAAGAGATGATTCTATACATGGACATCACCAGATGGTCAATACCGAAATCAGATTGTATTCTTTGCAGCCAAAGATAGAGAAGCTCTATACAGTCAGCAAAAACAAGACCAGGAGCCAACTGTGGTTCAGATCATGAACTCCTTATTCTCAAATTCAGACTTAAATGGAAGAGTGTACTGAAAGTCACTAGACCATTCAGGTATGACCTAAATCAAATCCCTTATGATTATACAGTGGAAGTGACAAATAGATTCCAGGGATTAGACCTGATAGACAGAATACCTGAAGAACTATGGACAGAGTTTCATGACATTGTACAGGAGGTAGTGATCAAAACCATCTATAAGAAAAAGAAATACAAAAAGGCAACATGGCTGTCTGAGGAGGCCTTACAAATAGCTGAGAAAAGAAGAGAAGCAGAAGGCAAAGGAGAAAAGGAAAGATATACCCAGTTGAATGCAGAGTTCTAAAGAACAGCAAGGAGAAATAAGAAAGCCTTTCTCAGTGATCTGTGCAAAGAAACGGAGGGAAACAACAGAATGGAAAAGACTAGAAATCTCTTCGAGAAGATTAGAGACACCAAGGGAATATTTCATGCAAAGATGGGCACAATTAAGGACAGAAATGGTATGGATCTAACAGAAGCAAGAAAGATATTAAGAAGAGGTGGCAAGAATACACAGAAGAACTATACCAAAAAGATCTTAATAACCCAGATAACCATGATGGTGTGATCACTCACCTAGAGCCAGACATCCTGGAGTGCAAAGTCAACTGGGAACGCATCACTACAAACAAAGCTAGTGAAGGTGATGGAATCCCAGCTAAGATATTTCAAATCCTAAAAGATGATGCTGTACGCAGTATGCCAGCAAATATGGAACACTCAGCAGTGGTCACAGGATTGGAAAAGGTCAGTTTTTATTCCAATCACAAAGAAGAGCAATGCCAAAGAATGTTCAAACTACCACACAATTGCACTCATTTCACATACCAGCAAAGTAATGCTCAAAATTATCCAAGCCAGGCCTCCACAGTACATGAACCAAGAACTTCCAGATGTACAAGCTGGATTAAGAAAAGGCAGAGGAACTATTGATCAAATGGCCAAAATCTTTGGATCATAGAAAAAGCAAGAGAGTTCTAGAAAAACACCTACTTCTACTTCATTGACTATGCTAAAGCCTTTCACAGTATGGATCACAACAAACTGTGGAAAATTCTTCAAGAGATTGGAATAGCAGACCACCTTACCTGCCTCCTAAGAAATCTGTATGCAAGTCAAGAAGCAACAGCTAGAACTGGACATGGAACAATGGACTGGTTCCAAACTAGGAAAGGAGTACGTCAAGGATGTATACTGTCACCCTGCTTATTTAACTTACATGTAGAGCACATCATGTGAAATGTCAGACTGGATGAAGCACAAGCTGGAATCAAGATTGCTGAGAGAAATATCAATAACCTCAAATATGCAGATGACACCACCCTCGTGTCAGAAAGCAAAGAGGAACCAAAGAGCCCTTTGATGAAGGTGAAGGAGAAGAGGGAAAAAGCTGACTTAAGACTCAATATCTTAAAACAAAAATCACGGCATCTGGTCCCATCACTTCATGGCAAATAGATGGGGAGACAATGGAAACGGTGACAGACTTTATTTTCTTGGGTTCCAAAATCACTGCAGATGGTGACTACAGCCATGAAATTAAAAGACGCTTGTTCCTTGGGAGAAAAGCTATGACAAACCTAGACAGCATATTAAAAAGCAGAGACATTACTTTTCCAATAAAGGTCTGTCTAGTCAAAGCTATGGTTTTTCCAGTAGTCATGTATGGATGTGAGAGCTGGACCATAAAGAAGGCTGAATGTTGAAGAATTGATGCTTTTGAGCTGTGGTGTTGGAGAAGACTCTTGAGAGTCCCTTGGACTGCAAGAAAATCAAACCAGTCAATCCTAAAGGAAATCAGTTCTGAATATTCATTAGAAGGACTGATGCTGAAGCTGAAGCTCCAATACTTTGGCCAACTGATGCAAAGAACTGACTCACTGGAAAAGACCTTGATGCTGGGAAAAACTGACGGCAGGAGAGAAAGGGAACAACAGAGGATGAGATGGTTGGATGATATCACTGACTCAAAGGATGTGAGTTTGAGAAAGCTCCAGGAGATGGTGAAGGACAGGAGAGCCTGACATGCTGCAGCCCATGGGGTCACAAAGAGTTGGACACAACTGAGTGAGTCTCAGTCTCAGTTCAGTCGCTCAGTCGTGTCCGACTCTTTGCGACCCCACGAACCTCAGCATGCCAGTCCTCCCTGCACCAATTCCCAGAGTCCATCCAAACCCATGTCCATTGAGTCGGTGATGCCATCCAACCATCTCATCCTCTGTCGTCCCCTTCTCCTCCCGCCCTCAATCTTTCCCAGCGTCAGGGTCTTTTCAAATGAGTCAGCTCTTCACACCAGGTGGCCAAAGTATTGGAGTTTCAGCTTCAACATCAGTCCTTCCAATGAAACCCAGGACTGATCTCCTTCAGGATGGACTGGTTGGATCTCCCTGTAATCCAAGGGACTCTCAAGAGTCTTCTCTAATACCACAGTTCAAAGGCATCAATTCTTCTGCACTCAGCTTTCTTTATAGTCAACTCTCACATCCATACATGACCACTGAGCAACTGAACAACACCAAATACAGGCATTATTTTTTTTCTGAAACACGATCAATAGCTAAAAAACACATACAAATACATAACCACTTTTAATATATGAAATATTATTCAAACATTTATATCTAAAAGCATGCCTACTCAAAGTAATCCTATATTTATATGCTTAATATTTAAACAAGAGAATATACTAAATACTTCTGAAAAAAGCTAATGGGGAAAAATTATATTTTTAATCCATATGTAAGCTTATCTTATTATTTTCTAATATGATATGTTCATAAAACTTAAGTTACACCTAAAATCCAAAATTACTTTATCTATATTGTTACAAAACCTACTTTTTCTTCTCTTTCTATTTCAAGGTGTTTCTTAACAGACCAGAGTTCATTTCTCAGATTGGACAGTTCAGTCTCCTAAGGAAAAAGGAACATGAAATTTATAAGTGCATCTATATAGTTCTTAAGATAATGAAAATGCAAACTAATATTTTAAAACTTTAGTTTTACAGAAAAATGAATTCACTCGTAAAAGATATACACTTTTTAAAAGCTTACTGATATGAAGGCTGCTATATGAACATAACCAAATTATTTCATTTAGACAAATTTTGTATAGTTTGCTCTAAAGAAATACTTAACACTATGTAATCTCTTCTTCTCATCCTCTCCCAATCTATCCCACTCCTTTGCAAACCTCAGAGCTCAAACTTATTTGTAGTTGGAATTTACAACTTTTCACTTGAAAAAAAGAGATTATTCTATAATTTAAAAAAAAATTAGAAAACCATCTACCTATACAATCTATAACATCCCTTTCAGATCTATGGTTATTTGATTCTATAGATCAAAAATTATGGTTTATATGAAAATTGGCTTCTACCGCTATTTGTTCTCACCAGAGATGCTTTTACTGATGAGTGTTCTTGCTCTTTGCTCTTATAAAGTCCTAATTCTGAGTCTCTTTCTTCAACAATTTTATCATATTGGTGCTATATTAAATAGAGAGAACATTTTAGATGTATTAGAAGTTAAAAGCTTATGTTTTAATAACACTGTTATCCTAATGCATTTAATATTTACAAAAATAATGTTTATGAGTTCAGTAATATATATTTGAACATATTTTTAAATTTTTAAATTACATTTTTAAATGCTAACAATAAAAACAATAAAACATAGATAATAGTCTTAGAAATAATCCAAGAGCAAAAAAATAATTTTTTAATTAGGAATAATGAATTTCATAATTTTAAAAAAAATTAGAAACACAAGGACCTCTTAGAAAAACTGCTGATTCCAGATCTTGGGCAGGAAATACAAGATGAGTCTTAAACATTTTGTTGTAACAGAAAGTAAGAAAGCTATCACAGATTATTAGGGTCAAGCCAAAAAGACCTGCCAACCAGTTTGAAGAGGTTCCCACTGGCCAAAGTTGGGACAATTTAAGTACCAATAAGGATAAAAATTGTACTGGATTAAGACATACTAAAATTGCTTACATTTATGAGTTCACAATATTATTTAAAATATTTTAATTTCTCATAGGTTACTTCATAATAATATCCTAGCAACAACTTATAAAGATTGATAGGTATAGCCCACTTCCTATAGAAATCCTGAAGAGTATAAGATTTAATTCCCTAAGAGAATGATTACTTTAAAACAACAGTAAAAAGTAGAGCACACTCACAAATACAACTAACATAGTTTTACATCTATTTATTATTGTTTAGTCTAGTATGTGCTGGACACAGGTAGAGATACAAATATTATATTTATTTAAGCACATATACTAGGTATGTATTTAAATAAAAATAAGATGGAAAATTCTGTAAGAGACTACTATGAAAACTGAGAACAAGAGTGGTTATATCTATCCATAAGATGATGAGGAAAGACTTCTTCAATGAAGTGACACTTAGGCTCAGCTTCAGGTAGTGAAGATTTGAAAAAATGAGAGATCAAGAGTATTCCAGCTATAATTAGACACTGTTGTCTAGACAATTTTCTCTAAGAAATCAGAATACTATATTTTACCATTTTATGCATAAATATTGCCAAAATTGATAATTTTCATTATACAAAAGGGAAAAAATTACCTTATGTTTTTCCATAAGTGCTACCATTTCAGCTATTTTATGTTGACATCGTATATCAATTTCTTTCTGTAATTTTACTGCTTCATCAGCTACTACTTTTGCTTTTGCAACCTATGAAATAATTTAAAGTTTTTTAAAATTAATGCCCAAAAAGCAAATTAAACTCAAATGTTAATTTTAAGTTAAAATGAAGAAATCAAACACCAGGAAATTAGGAAAGCCAAGTAGAAAATGCACTACTGTTTTGGTTTATTTTAGTTAGGGTCTTCTATCAAGTGAGATGACAGTGTAACACTGTAAAGATCATTTAATCTTTTCAAAACAGTTATATACTACTCAATACTTAAATAAACAATAGTTTTAGTTTCTATTTTAAAAAGTTAATTAATTGTCCCTGATATAATTTAGTAAATCTTCTAAAGAACCATGTTAAAAGTAAGAATTATTACTTTTCTCTTAAAATCTTAACATACAAATATATGGTTTTAGTATAACAAAGTCTCGAACATATTTAGGTTTTCCTACCTCTCCCAAAAGATTTTCTTCTAATAGCTTTTTGTCCTCAATTTCTTTCTGATAGCTGTCAGTCATTTGTTTAAATTTTTGTTTGGCACCTTCTAGTTCTGTCTCTAATTTACTGACCTTCGAATAAAAAAAAGAGAATGAACATTAGTAAATGCTGTGGATTACTTGAAAAAAATGCATTCATTTTGTGGTTTTGTGACTCTCAGAAGATGATTTATTTATAAGATATTATAGTTGGATCATTTTCCTTACAGTTTTCATATGGGGAGATGTGCTTTATTTTTCACAAAATCTATCTTTTCCCCTAAAATACATAGTCTTGACAAGTAATATCCTAAAAGCAGGCATATTTTTACTTTTTAAATTTTTTGACAATATTTAAATTATTTAGTCTCTGTTGTTTTATTACAATAAGTAACTATTCCATTTGGACAGAACACCCATGTGATTCAAAGAAAAAGAGACAGGAAGGGAGTTGGGAGGGGGATTCAGGATGGGGAACACATGTACATCTGTGGCAGATTCATGTCAAGGTATGGCAAAACCACTACAATATTGTAAAGTAATTAGCCTCCAATTAAAATAAATAAATTTATATTAAAAAAGGTTTCTTGTGATATAACTTATATGCAAAAAAACCCCACGTATTTAATGTGGAAATCCAGCTGAGCTGGATATTTAACAGAGTTCCAACTAAGCTATTTAAAATCCTAAAAGATGATGCTGTTGAAGTGCTGCACTCAATATGCTAGCAAATATGGAACACTCAGTAGTGGCCATGGTACTGGAAAAGGTCATTCTTCATTCCAATTCCAAAGAAAGACATGCCGAAGAATCGTCAAACTATCATGCAACTGTACTCATTTCACATGCTAGCAAGGTAATATTCAAAATCCTTCAAGTGAGGCTTCAGCAGTACATGAACCGAGAACTTCAGATGTACAAACTGGATTTAGAAAAGGCAAAGGAACCAGAGATCCAAATGCCAACATCCACTGGATCATAGAAAAAGCAAGGGAATTCCAGGAAAACATCTACTCCTGCTTCACTGACTACACTGAAGCCTTTGACTGTGTGGATTACAACAAACTGTAGAAAAATCTTAAAGAGATGGGAATACCAGACCACCTTAACTGTCTCCTGAGAAACCTGTATGCAGGTCAAGAAGGAACAGAAGGGGCATGGAACAACCAAGAGACTGGTTCAAAATTGGGAAAGGAGTACAACAATGCTATATACTGTCACCCTGTTGATTTAACTTACATGTAGAGTACATCATATGAAATGCTAGGCTGGATGAATCATAAGCTGCAATGAGGACTGACAGGAGAAATAACAACCTCAGATATGCAGATAATACCACTCTAATGGCAGAAAGTGAAGAAGAACTAAGGAACCTTTTGATAACGGTGAAAGAGGAGAGGGAAAAAGCTGGCTTAAAACTCAACATTCAAAAAGCTAAGATCATGGCATCCAGTCTCATCACTTCATGGCAAATAGATAGGGAGACAACAGAAATAGTGACAGACTTTATTTTCTTGGGCTCCAAAATTACTGCGCATGGTGACTGCAGCCATGAAATTCAAAGACACATGCTCTTTGTAAGAAAAGTTTTGAGAAACCTAGATAGCATACTAAAAAACAAATATATCACTTTGCCAGCAAAGGTCCATATAGTCAAAGATATAGTTTTTCCAGCAGTTACGTACAGATGTGAGAGTTAGACCATAAAAAAGGCTGAGTGTTGAAAAATTGATGCTTTTGAATTGTAGTGCTGGACAATACAGCATACATACTCCCTTGGACTGCAAGGAGATCAAACCAGTTAATCCTAAAGGAACTCAACCCTGAATATTCATTGGAAGGACTGATACTAAAGCTGAAGTTCCAATACTTTGGCCACCTGATGAGAAGATCCAACTGACTGGAAAAGACCCTGATGCTGGGAAAGATTGAGGGCAGGAAGAGAAGGGATTGACAAAGGATGAGATGGCTGGATGGCACCATCGACTCAATGGGCATGAGTCTGAGCAAACTCCAGGAGAAGGCCAAGGACAGAGAAGCCTGGCATGCTGCATTCCGTGGGGTTACAAAGAGTTGGACATGACTTAGTGACTGATCAACAACACTTAATGTATACAGTTTGATGAGTTTGGACATACATATGCATCAATGAAATTATCATCAAAATCAAGATAACAGACATACCCATCACCTTCAAAAGTTTCCTTCTGTCCCTTTTTTTTCCCATAAGAACATTTACATTAAGAGTCTACCCTCTTAACAAATTTTAAAGTAAACAATACAGAATTGTTGACTAGAGGCATTATGTAATACAGCAGATGTCTAAAACTACATTATCATGCATAACTGAAGTAAAGTGTTAATAGCTCAGTGTGTCTGACTCTTTGCAACCCCATGGACTTCAGCCACCAGGCTCATCTGTCCACAGAGTTCTCCAGGCAGAATACTGGAGTGGGTTGCCATGCCCTTCTCCAGGTGATCTTCCAGACCCAGGGGTCAAACCTTGGTCTCCCACATTGCAGGCAGTTTCTTTACCATCTGGGCCACCAGAGAAGCCACAGCTGAAATTTAAACAAATTGAAGAATAACTCCCCATTTCCCCCTCCCGCCAGTCCCTGGTATTTCTGCTTTCATGTGATTGACTATTTTAAGTATTATGCAGCATTTGTTCTTCAGTGACTGGATTTTGTTGCTGAATTGGAAATATTCTTTATATATTCTGGATATTAGATCATTACCAACTACATGATTTGCAAATATTTCTCCAGTTCTGTGGGTTGTCTTTTCACTCTCTTTATGGTGTCTTTGATCCTTTGATAGTGTTCTCTTGAACACTATAAATAGAGCAAAAAAAAAAAAAATCAATGCAATCTCTATCAACATTCCAACTGCCTTTTTGTCAGAACAAATTGATCCTAAAATTTACAAGAAATTCCCAGGGACCCTGAAGAGCCAAAACAATCTTGGAAAAGAAGATTGTTGGAAGACACATAATCCCCAATTTTAAAACTCACTACACAAAGCTACAATAAGCAATAGAGTGTGGTACTGACATAAGGTAAACATATGGATCAATGTTTAACCCTTATGGCAGAAAGTGAAGAAGAACTAAAGAGCCTCTTGATGAAAGTGAAAGAGGAGAGTGAAAAAGTTGGCTTAAAGCTCAACATTCAGAAAACTAAGATCATGGCATCCAGTCCATCACTTCACAGCAAACAGATGGATAAACAGTGGAAACAGTGACTGACTTTATTTTTCTGGGCTCCAAAATCACTGCAGATGGTGACTGTAGCCATGAAATTAAAAGACGCTTACTCCTTGGAAGGAAAGTTATGACCAAACTAGACAGCATGTTAAAAAGCAGAAACATTCCTTTTCCAATAAAGGTCTGTCTAGTCAAGTCTATGCCTTTTCCAGTAGTCATGTATGGATGTTAGAGTTGGACTATAAAGAAAGCTGAGCCCCAAAGAATTGATGCTTTTGAACTGTGATGTTGGAGAAGACTCTTGAGAGTCCCTTGGACTGCAAGGAGATCCAACCAGTCCATCCTAAAGGAGATCAGTCCTGGGTGTTCACTGGAAGGACTGATGTTGAAACTGAAACTCTAATACTTTGGCTACCTGATGCAAAGAACTGATTCATTTGAAAAGTTCCTGATGCTGGGAAAGATTGAGGGCAGAAGGAGAAGGAGGCGACAGAGGATGAGATGGTTGGATGGCATCACCAACTCAATGGACATGAGTTTGGATAAACTCTGGGAGTTGGTGATGGACAGGGAGGCCTGGCATGCTGCAGTCCATAGGGTCACGAAGAGTCGGACACGACTGAGCAACTGAACTGAACTGAATAGAACAGGAAGTCCAGAAATAAAGCCATTGCCATACAACTATGGTCAACTTATTTTCAATAAGAGTGACAAGACAATTAAATAGAGAAAGAATAGTCTCTAACAAATGCTGCTGAGACAAATAATTAGTACATGGAAAAGAATAAAGAATGAACCTCAGGCCATGTTAAAAAAATAAGTCAGTGCTCGCTTTGGCAGCACATATACTAAAATTGGAACAATACAGAGAAGATTAGCATGGCCCCTGCGCAAGGATGACATGCAAATTCGTGAAGTGTTCCATATTTTTATTGGAAATAAAAGCGAAAATAAACAAATGGGACCTAATGAAACTTAAAAGCTTTTGCACAACAGAGGAAACTATAAGCAAGCTGAAAAGACAGCCCTCAGATTGGGAGAAAATAATAGCAAATGAAGAAACAAAGGATTAATCTCAAAAATATACAAGCAACTCCTGAAGCTCAATTCCAGAAAAATACATGACCCAATCAAAAAATGGGCCAAAGAACTAAACACACATTTCTCTAAAGAAGACATACAGATGGCTAACAAACACATGAAAAGATGCTCAACATCACTCATTATCAGAGAAATGCAAATCAAAACCACAATGAGGTACCATTACACGCCAGTCAGGATGGCTGCTATCCAAAAGTCTACAAGAAATAAATGCTGGAGAGGGTGTGGAGAAAAGAGAACCCTCTTACACTGTTGGTGGGAATGTAAATTAGTACAGCCACTATGGAAAACAGTGTGGAGATTTCTTAAAAAGCTGGAAATAGAACTGCCATATGACCCAGCAATCCCACTTCTGGGCATACACACCTAGGAAACCAGATCTGAAAGAGACACATGCACCCCAATGTTCATCGCAGCACTGTTTATAATAGCCAGGACATGGAAGCAACCTAGATGCCCATCAGCAGACGAATGGATGAGGAAGCTATGGTACATATACACCATGGAATATTACTCAGCCATTAAAAAGAATTCATTTGAATCAGTTCTAATGAGATGGATGAAACTGGAGCCCATTATACAGAGCGAAGTAAGCCAGAAAGATAAAGACCATTACAGTATACTAACACATATATATGGAATTTAGAAAGATGGTAACAATAACCCTATATGCAAAACAGAAAAAGAGACTCAGATGTATAGAACAGACTTGTGGACTCTGTGGGAGAAGGCGAGGGTGGGATGTTTCGAGAGAACAGCATCGAAACATGTATATTATCTAGGGTGAAACAGATCACCAGCCCAGGTTGGATGCAGGAGACAAGTGCTCGGGCCTGGTGCACTGGGAAGACCCAGAGGGATCGGGTGGAGAGGGAGGTGGGAGGGGGGACCGGGATGGGGAATACATGTAAATCCATGGCTAATTCATTTCAATGTATGAGAAAAACCACTGCAATGTTGTAAGGTGATTAGCCTCCAACTAATGAAAATAAATGGAAAAAAAAAAGTACATGTACCAATTTAAACTCCTAGCAATCATGTGTGAATATTTAGATCAATTTGGAGAGAACCAGAATTTTCACATAAATGGTATATTGTTAAAATCACATTTTCTAATAGCTTGTTATACATGTTTAATACTGGTAATTATTTCCATGTAATGATTCTATATCTAACATCCTTAATAAACACACTCAATACTTGTATTAACTCATCTGGAGATTCTTATAGATTTTCTACATATGCAGCTCCCATCTAAAATCAACTGAATCTGCTCTGTTTTGTGAAGATTTTAAATTGCTGATTCAATCTCTTTTAGGACTATTCAGCCTAATTTTTTTTTTGACATTGTTTTGGTGAATCTATTTCACTTTAACTTTTTCAAATACATTAGCATAACAATGTTCATAGTAAAGATATTAACTTTAATTTTAAAAATACATGCCATAATTTCTAGATTAATAGAACTGTGGCTAGAGGACATACTCTGTGATTTCAAGCCTTTGAACTCTGTAGCCTTATACATGATCATTGCTGTTAATTGAGTGTTCTTGAGGAGTATGTTTCATTCACCTTTTGACCTAAAAAATCTCCTTATTTCTCCAACACACTGAAAAGAGAGATATGCTGGAGACATAATTCAAGGTTGACATTTTCTCTGTACTTGAGAATATTTTTTCACTGTTTTCTAACTTACACTGTTGCTTGTTGGAATGTCCATGGTAAATTTCTTATCATTCTTTCATTGGTGATCTCTCACTTTTCTCCGGTTACTTTTCAGACCTACCTATGTCTAATATTCTGTAGTTTTATATATTAAGTCTAGCTTTGGATTTATCCTAATTTTTCCTTCTTGGTATATATCAATCTTCCTATATCTGTGAATTCATCAAATCTAACTAGTCTCAGTATTTACTGCCTCTCCCCAATTCACTCTATTCTTTCCTTCTTCCTGGGCGATACAAAAACCGTCATAAAAACAAATTCATTAAATTAAGTGACAATAATAAGAACATGATACCATACAAGTTGGGCTTCCCAGCTGGCACTAGTGGTAAAGAACCTGCCTGCCAATGCATGAGACATAAGAGACATTGGTTCGATCCCTGAATTGGGAAGATCCCCTGGAAAAAGGCATGGCAACCCACTCTAGTATTCTTGCTTGGAAAATCCCACAGAGGAGCCTGGAGGGCTGCAATCCAAAGGGTCACAAAAAGTCAGTCATGATTAAAGCAACTTAGCATGCATGCATGCACCATATAAGTTAGACATGAGAGATAAAGGAGATTTAGGTATTCTGAAGCTAAAATGTACCAGTAAAAAAGGACAAAAATTATGAACTCCAGCTATATGCTGTTTATAAAAGACAAATCTAAAACAAAGGCACAGAAAGCACAATAGTGAATAGGTTGCTAAAAATACAACATTGTACATCAACTATTCACCAATAAAGTTTTTAAATAAATAAATGAACACCATTAAAACACTAAACACTAAGAAGAAAATTGGTATAATTATAACAATAAAACAGAAGAATTACTCTCTCAGGCAAGAGAATATTACTAAATAAAGGGAGCGTCTTTATTATGGAAAAAAAGTTCTATTATATGTTGAAAAAAAAAACCACTCCCTTATCTATGCAGTAGCATATCACAGACAGAAGTGGTAAAGAAAATAATAGGCAAGCTATACACAGACTAAAATAAATGTTGGATTCTGACTTAAAGCCTGCCATCAGATGAGGCTATACAATTGAAGTACATTAACTCACTTGCCACTATAAAGCCTGCCACCAGATGCAGCCTGTCACTTGCCACTCACTAATAGGATTTTGATATGAATCTGCAAGTAACTGATTTATTATGGTCTCTATGCAGTCAAACGTCTCTGCTAAAAGTAATTTGTATTTGCACTGACTCCCAGTGCTAACATACCTCAGCTCCACCTCAGATCATCAGGCATTAGATTCTCATAAGAAGCATGCAACCTAGATCCCTCAGCACACACAGTTCACAGGAGGGTTTGCACTCCTATAAGAATCTAATGCCTCCACTGATTTGACAGGAGGCAGGGCTCAGGAGGCAATAAGATTGATGGGGAGTGGGTGTAAATACAGATGAAGCTTTGGTCACTTGCCTGTCACTCATCTGTTTTGCGGTCTGGTTCCTAATAGGCTATGAACCAGTACCAGTCTATGGCCCGGGGGTTGGGGACCTCTGGCTTAAACGATTTTAACGCAGCTAAACCAAAGCTGTGCATTCTATTACGACTAAAATAACTGCTACAATATGAAGGGCTTTGTTGCTGTGGTTCAGTCACTAAGTCATGTCCAACTCTTTGCAACCTCATCAGCATACCAGGCCTTCCCGTCCTTCACTATCATTCACTGCCCTGGGCTTCCCAGGTAGCATTATTGGTAAAGAACCTGCCTGCCAATACAGAAGGCGTAAGAGATGTGGGTTTGATCCCTGGGTTGGGAAGATCCCCTGGAGAAGGGCATGGCAGCCCACTCCAGTATTCTTGCCTGGAGAATCCCATGGACAGAGTAATCTGGCAGGCTACATTTCATAGGATCGCAAAAAGTCAGACATGACTGAAGTGACTTAGCACACAGGCAAAGGGCTTAAATTTCTCAATTCTCATCTATATACTAGTATTTTTAACACAAAAATAAAGATTCCAAATACCTTTATCTCATAAACATTCAGTTGCTTGCTTTCTGCTGTACTCTTTTTTTTAAAGGCCTTATTCTGTTAGAAGTAAAAGATAATTATGTTTAATATCAAAGTGATTCAAACTTATACTTTCAGTGACTTAGACTAAAATTACTAAAGTAAAGGAAAGCATTATTCTCTAAAACTGCAGTGACTATAAAGGACTTTTTTAAAAAAAGTAATTTGATTTTGAGAATCAGTACATACCTCCTGCTGGAGTTCTTCAATAAACTTGCTTTTATTTTCAACCTGTTTCTTCAAATTGTTACACTAAAAAATGAAGAGAAATTAAAATTATTTTATTCAATATTTCAGTCAAAATAAATACTTTCAAACTAACAAAAATATTAACATAGAGATTACTTCAAAAACTATCTCATTAGGACTTCCCTGATGGTGTCTTGGTTAAGAATCCACCTGCCAACAGAGGGGACATGGGTTCAATCTCTGGTCTGAGAAGATGCCACATGCTGTGGAACTACCAAGCCCATGCGCCACAACTACTGAGCCCACACTCTAGAGCCCATGCACAACCCCTGAGATACCATGCTGCAAGTACTGAAGCCCATGAGCCTAGAACCCATGCTCTATAAGAAAACCCACTGCAACGAGAAGCCCATGCACTGCAACAAAGAGTAGCCCCCATTCACCGCAACTAGAGAAAGCCCACGCACTGCAACAAAGACCTAGCACAGTCAAAACTAAATAGTCATGTCATTAAATAATTCTATTGATGTCAAACCTACCTAGAGTAAAGGAGATGAGATAAAACTGACAGCTCTTTAAAGGTACAGAATCCAGTAAGATAAGCTTGCATAAAGCCCCAAACTCAAAAGACTACCTAATCAGTGAAAGTATAAATAAGAAATAAATCTTCCACATAGAAGGATACAGTAAGAAAATTTGTCTTGACCCTGGCACTAAGTGAATGGTATAAAAACTGTCCTGAAAATCTGTAGTAGCCATGAAGTGGCCTTATATTTGGGGGGCAGGGGTTAGTTACAGCTGAATTCATGTTATCTCAATAATCTTAAAAAACTTCAAATGGAGAATTTACTTTAAAATTAGTAGTGCCCTCAAGATAACCTTTTTGGGAGGATATCAATTTCAACACAAGCCTCAAAGAGTTACCACAGATAGTTCCAAGAAATAAAAAATGTAAAGAAATAAGGTTCCAAGAGTAAAAATCAGTAGAAAGAACAAAGAGCAAAATCAGAACTGAAAAGGCTTCAGATATTGAAATTATTAAACAAAGAATATCAAATTAAAATATTTTAAATATTATTTTTAAAGACGTGAAACTATGAAAAAGAAACAGTAGACCATAAAAGACAACTGATCAGATTTTTAAAAGAACTAATTACAACTTCAGTAATAAAAATGTAATTAAAATTTAAAACTCAATAGAGACAAGAAAATCAGTCACTTCTTGGCCTTGGTATTACCAAATGAATGCTGAACAAATTTTCAAACTATCAGTTTTAAGTATAACCAGATTATAATATTGCCTGAGAAAGCACATTTTTACATATTTCTCCATTCTTCAGACCATCAAAATTTACTCCCTTGAGAGTTAATATTGATGATCATACCTTTCTCCTACTTAGCTTTCCCTAGAAAATTATAACCGACATTACTATACATTATAAAAACCCCCTTTATAACTGTAGTTACTACAGTTCAAAAAATATGTATATATAATAACATCAGATCAACTCTGTCATTTTTACTGCCCCATCTCACTCTCCCTTATTTCTGAATAAACTAATGAAAATTAAAGTAACAAGTATTCATCTTTTTAAATCTAAATAATATCTAAACTTAGGACTAATTAATATATTTGATGGAATGCCCAGAAATTCTTATAAAAGTTTTAAATTATTACAGTTCATTTTTAAGTAAAATAATTCAGGGACATAAAGTCAAAGAATTGTATTCACTAGAATTCTAGCTAGAAAAAAAAAAATAGTGTTAATTATTAGAGCTCAGAACTTCCAAAAGTGAACTATACTTTTCAAAGGACTACTTCACTAACTCACTCACAGAAAGTCAAGTTTAGGACAAGTGTGTGGTGAAAGGCAAAGAAGGGGGAAGTGAATTGGTATCACCAGCCAGAGAGTAAAAACATCTCACAAAAAGAAAGGGGAAATTTTTCTGCAGCTCCTTTAACTATAAAAAATGGGAGAGATATTGAAGAATGATTTTTTTGTTTGAACAATGATTTTTTTAAAAGCATCTTGCCACTCTAAAGCTATCCATAGCAAATGCAGCTGCTGAGGGAATGAAATTTGGAGAAAGGAAAGAGATAGTGGACAAGCAATTTAATAAAGCTTTGCTCTTTGAAGCATTATGCAGAAACTCGTAATTCCAAAGCCTCTTCAAACAAACCTGCAATAAAAATCCTATACTATTCTTGAAAGCCTTCAAAATAGAACTGAGATCTCTTTGTACAGGATAATGTAAAGGATGGCCCTGAAGAGTCTAGCCATACATATACTGTTACAGAGTCTCTAGTCCCAAGTATTCTTCACAACTGATAATACCTTGTTTTCTAGTATCTTCATTTGTTTATCTTTTTTCACAACTTCACATTCAATGCTTCGAGCCTAAAAAAACATTATTTAACATCAGACTAAAAATGTTAACAGAAATTCTATTTTCTTCTATGAGTATCTTTTAGACATGGAATTATAAAGCTTAGTCTTTTATTTCTAAAAAAAAAATAGCTATCAGCTCTGCCAGTTTATTTCAGCTACATTTTTAAAAAATATATAAAGTTCTTATATTTAAAAAATTAAAAAAAGTTTTCGTGCATATATGTTAATGTTCATTATTATCTTAGCCTCGTTATCCCTTTGCAATCTTTTATTAGCTTTCCCAGTTTACACTGAATTTTTTAAATTATATATAGATGTTTACCATCTTTCAAACATGTCTTTCACAAACATTTATTAAACTGAACTTTGTAACAATCCAATGATGTAGAAAAATAGGTATTATTATGCCCATTTTAGAAGTGAGGGGGAAAAGGGCTCAGATAAAACCTTTGGGGATTGGGATAAAAGAACAGTATAATGAATTTCAATGTCAGGTAAAATAGCCAAGAAATATTTGCAACCTGAACTCTTTCCAGAAAACTGTTTCAATAGTTAAACTGAAATCCAACCATGGAAAGCTTAAAAATGCTATCAATTTGTCTTGCATTTCACTTTTTTCTTAACTCATCATTAATATCTTCTACATTGGTAAAATAAATTTTAAGTTCTTAGTGGAAGATTTTTGTTTTACATTAACCATCCTCTACACCAACAAGATAAAGTGTTTTGAAGCAGCCTCTGACACAAATTTTAAAGAATTTGGGGGGGCTGAATTTAACTAATAAATATGAAACTGAGAGAAAAAAACAGCTTTTGGTGGGGGGGGCGGAGGGGGGGATGTGGTATAGTCTAAAGAATGTTAGACAGGCAACTCTACCACTTCTTAGACATGTAGCTTTTTGGCACTTTTACCTTTTGGAGGCCCAATTTCCTAACTCTCAAAATGAGGACAAAAATGACTTCCAGCTTAAATAACATGAAGAATCTAGAATGTTCCTGGTTCATTGCAAGTCCTTAAAAATATAGTTCATCTTAGCCTTAGACTATTCCAACAGTCTTAAAGTTCTCCAACATGTAAATATAATTATGACACGTCTCAGGTCAAAACTCTTCAACAACCTTAAACTCCTAAATATAACTGTGAGGCCTTAAATGATCTACCCTCATTTTTCCCAATCCTCATTCTTCCATTTATCTTCCCATCTCTCATCTTTCTATACTCTCTCTACTAACACCACTATCTTAAATTCCACCTTTTGGCCTAGATAAACTTTGTATAGTTGTTTAAATATAGGGGCCCTCTCATATTTCCAAGGCTCTCTCATACTTCATATATTGTATGTGTGGGTGTAACTTGAAATACTCTTCTCCCTGATCTACTTATGCCTACCCCACTGCCTTCCACTAATTCAATTAATCAGAGGTTTTAACATGAATTTTGCTTTTTCCAGGAAGCTTGTCCCGACTCAAGTTCAGGTAGTTGTCCTTTCCATGGTCTCCAATAGCAATTATACAAAAGACCTGTATTTTAGTCTTCTTTTTAGTGTAAATTCCATAGTAATCCTGATCAGTTCATAAAGTTGGATGGGGACCGATCTGTCTCCAAGGGTGGGAATGCAACTCAGGCTTGGAGAGATTACTCTATCCCCTAACTGCAATGAATGGCTCAAGTATAAGTGAGCTGTTTAGGCAAGAGTCCTCACTAACATTTTTTTCAAAGCTTTCAAGACTATTTTTATAGCCTTCCAACTGATTCCAGTGCCTTTCACCTCTCCCTACTCTGTTCTTAAAAAGTAAAAATGTTACTTGTCTAATAAAAAACCTTAAATGGATCACTACTGCCCAACAAAACAAACTAAAACCAAACTTCAGCACCCAAAACACTGCCTGGCACATTGCAGGCAGTTAATAGTGTTTGTGGAATGAATGCAAAAACAAAGACAAGGTCTTCACAATCTAGTTTGATCATTGCAATCTATTTTGGCACAATTTTCTCCCACTGTGTGTTATACACCATAATCACTTCACATACTTTCTACTATTCTACTTTTGTGATAATCTTCCCTAAAAGCCTTCCTATCTCAACTCTTTCAAATCATTTCCACCAATGTACAACACAAACTTACTAATCACTTTATCAGTATATTTTATATTACTAAAGCATAAGCCTCTTATTTAGCCTAAAATATAAATCAACATTTATAAATGCTAAGTGTTAAATTTAGAATTATGCCATTATTTCTTCTAGATAAAAACCACACAAGTAAAACAACTCAATGTGGCCCACGCTTTTAAGGTCAACAGCCTACAACAGTCCTTGGCCCTCCAGTTATCTATACAATAGTATACTTGTTTTTGGACACCAGCTACTGCTTTTATGATTTGAAATTTTGTGACAGAACCTCTATAAAATACAACATACATTTTCTTCACTCTTGTCCAATTTACTTTTAACTTCATCTCCTTTCTGTTTTAGTTCTTCTCTCACAGATTCCAGTTCATTCCTTAAAGGAAATGGAAAAGTGACATTGCAATAAAATCTGTATTTTCATTTTATTCCCTTTCTGGAACTTCTAAAATTGACTACTGATCAGTTTAAAAAATTTTATTGGTTTATATTTTCACTTTGATTATTTTTCATGCATTGGTATATACACTTCTACTCCTAAATTTAAATTAATTTATACATTTACTTTGAAATTTTGATCTTTATAGTTATTTTTACATAAAAAAGAAACTTCTAGACAGAAAAACTTCTTTCTTATTTAAGTCAAGACTTCACTTTCCTGTTTTCTTAGTCATCATTCTAAGACATAGTCATAATGCTATACAAATAAATAAGGGACATATATACAGGTTATTTTAATGAAGAACTGTATGACTGAGATATTTGCATATACATGTATCCTTATGTATGTACAGCATATCTCACAGAAACATACACAGGAAACCATGATACCTCTAGAGAGAAAAACTGGATAGCAGGAAGACAAAAGGCAAGATAGATAGTTTTCTTTCCCCATATCCCTTTGTCTCTTTGATTTTTATACCATATGCATATATAATCCTTTCAAACTTTTTTTAAAAAATCTACCTGCTGTGCATGAAAACAACTGTGCTTAAAAAAAAAAAGAAAGAAAACAACAGTGCTTTGTCTCAGAAGGATATTTAAAGCTATTGCTAATTGTAGACTCTCTTATTATTACAGCTGATATGTTACTAGGTCAAATGTGAATGCATGGAATAGTAATCAATCATGTGGAATAACTGGCCTCATAAAAACAGTCTAGGATACTTACTCTTTGAGTTTTAAATCTTTAATTGGCATATTCTTACTTTTCCTAAATATATTTTTATTTAGAGTTCTGTAAGTCCATAGAGTAGGTAGATGTACAAAAAGATATTATCCAAATAATTTCAATTCTCTTTAGTTAAAAAGTAGCCTTTCTCTAAATATGTATTCACTTTTCATCCCCAAAATGTTTAGTGGCTTAATCACAGATTTAACCTGTAATCTTCTGAAGAAGAAGAAAAGTAAGCATAAAAGACAAAAGTAATCCTTAGAAACATAATAAAAGATGACTTTCCAAATATGGAAAATAGTAACAGTTAAGTATCAGGCACTGTGCTCAATGCTTTATTCATATTTCCTCATGTAATGCCCAAACAGTCCTATGAGGGAGACATACTAGGTCTAAGTAAATATCAAATAATTTACAACAGTTAAGTTGACCACATTCTTTAATCAAACCTAAATCAAAACTTAATACATCAGAATATAATTACAAGCAAGAGTCCCCAAATATTTGGAAATCATCTAAATTACTAATGGATTAAAAGGAAACTGGAAACATAAAACTCTATCCCAGAGCTACCAGGGAAGTATTTGCAATATTACAATCTTTAGCAAGGGTAATTTTGAAGGTCTTAAAAAATAAGATCTCCTATCAGCTGTCTATCAAGCATCTATAGATCTGTATCTGTGTGTCTGTTTATTGATCAGTGTATTGCTGAAGCTTGGGACCCTTTAGCAGATGTTTCAGGGTCCACTGTAAGTGGTGTCACTATGCCCCCTCCATGCAGGTGTATGAATAGAGGAAGCAGCTATTTTGATGACAATAACCTTCCCAAATGCAAAAGTTCTACTATGTGGAAATGCAAGTGTTCTAGTGGTTACATGGGAGAATATTGTGGAACGGGACTTTCACAAGGTGTTCCTCCAGGAACTAACGGTGTCCGTGCTATTGACAATCATCCTGATCATCATAATTGCTGCTTGAGCCACTTTAGGACTTTTCCACTATCAGAAAACCGGCTCTCTTTTGTCTTCTCTGTCCAAGCTGTCAAGCTTAAGCAGTTTTAAATCCTCTGAAAATGGAAATGGGGTGACCTTCAGATCAGCAGATGATGTGAACATGAATATTGGAATAACCGGTTTTGGGCCTGAGTCTACTCTTGACAGATCACTGGCAATAAGGGAACATTTTGCCACAGACTTCAGGAAGCCACCCATAATATTTGAGAACCCAACATACGCCTCCAAGGACACTACTATCACGGTGGCTCAGCCAACAAAAGCCCCAGTAACTGAATCTGGAATGGTGTATAACAAAAACTATGGAAGTCCCATTAACCCTGCTGAACAGGGTTCAGAAACAAAGCCAGGTCCCTCAAGTCCTGATGAAACTCAGCCAACAAAATGGAATATCTTCAAATGAAAACCAAAACAAAATGTTAACTTTGAAAATCCATTCTATTCCGAGATGGAGAATGAACCAAAGGTCAATGCTCCTAAGGTTTCTTGGAAAAAAGGCTCAACTCCAGGCTACAGTGCAACTACAGGCTACAGAAGATATTAAAGACACTGCAGATTTTGTTAGATAAGACTCAGAAGAATACCTGTGCTGGCTATTTAGGGAATAATTAGAAACACACTTTTGCACATTTTTTTTTTACAAACAGATGAAAAAAATTAACATTCAGTAGTTTATTAAAAGAATATATTTTTTCTCCTGTACTCCTGTAGCTGGTACTATTTGTAGAAACATTGCCTTGTGTGCCTTGTTCACTCATCTCATATTTTTACAAGTAATTATCACCTTGTACTATATGTATATCTTTGCACTGAACCTCTCTGAAGGTAATGCCATAAATATATTGTACATTTGTAAATTTGGGAAAGATTATCACACCATTAAATTTTCTAATGAAAGTAAAAAAAAACCAGGTTATTTAGAAAATAATAAACATGAAAATGCTGCATATTAAAAACAAGGTCATAGAGCTACAGTAGTGTTAAAAGTAAATTGAGTAGTATAGTCATTTTGACAATATTGATTCTTCTAATCCATGAACACAGTATATTTCTCCATCTGTTTGTGTCCTCTTTGATTTCTTTCATCAGTGTTTTATAGTTTTCTATGTGTAGGTCTTTTGTTTCTTTAGGTAGATATACTCCTAAGTATTTTATTCTTTTTGTTGCAATGGTGAATGGTATTGTTTCCTTAATTTCTCTTTCTGTTTTCTCATTGTCATTGTTAGCGTATAGGAATGCAAGGGATTTCTCTGTGTTAATTTTATATCCTGCAACTTTACTATATTCGTTGATAAGCTCTAGTAATTTTCTGGTAGAGTCTTTAGGGTTTTCTATGTAGAGGATCATGTCATCTGCAAACAGCCTGAGTTTCACTTCTTTTCCGATCTGGATTCCTTTTACTTCTTTTTCTGTTCTGATTGCTGTGGCCAACACTTCTAAAACTATGTTGAATAGTAGTGGTGAGAGTGGGCACCCTTGTCTTGTTCCTGATTTTAGGGGAGATGCTTTCAATTTTTCACCATTGAGGGTAATGCTTGCTGTGGGTTTGTCATATATAGCTTTTATTCCTGCTTTCTGGAGAGTTTTAATGATAAAAGGATGTTGAATTTTGTCAAAGGCTTTTCCTGTATCTATTGAGATAATCATATGGTTTTTATCTTTCAATTTGTTAATGTGGTGTATTACATTGATTGGTTTGCAGATATTAAAGAATCCTTGCATTCCTGGGATAAAGCGCACTTGGTCATGAAGTATGATCTTTTTAATATGTTGTTGGATTCTGTTTGCTAGAATTTTGTTAAGGATTCTTGCATCTATGTTCATCACTGATACTGACCTGTAGTTTTCTTTTTTTTTTGTGGCATCTTTGTCTGGTTTTGGAATTAGGGTGATGGTGGCCTCATAGAATGAGTTTGGAAATTTACCTTCTTCTGCAATTTTCTGGCTACACTACCCAAAGCAATCTATAGATATAATGCAATCCCTATCAAGCTACCAACGGTATTTTTCACAGAACTAGAACAAATAATTTCACAATTTGTATGGAAATACAAGAAACCTCAAATAGCCAAAGTAATCCTGAGAAAGAAGAATGGAACTGGAGGAATCAACCTGCCTGACTTCAGACTCTACTACAAAGCCACAGTCTTCAAGACAGTATGGTACTGGCACAAAGACAGAAATATAGATCAACGGAACAGAATAGAAAGCCCAGAGATAAATCCACGAACCTATGGACACCTTATCTTCAACAAAGGAGGCAAGGATATAAAATGGAAAAAAGACAACCGCTTTAACAAGTGGTGCTGGGAAAACTGGTCAACCACTTGTAAAAGAATGAAACTAGAACACTTTCTAACACCATACACAAAAGTAAACTCAAAATGGATTAAAGATCTAAATATAAGACCAGAAACGATAAAACTCCTAGAGGACAACATAGGCAAAACACTCTCTGACATAAATCACAGCAGGATCCTCTATGACCCACCTCCCAGAATACTGGAAATAAAAGCAAAAATAAACAAATGGGACCTAATTAAACTTAAAAGTTTTTGCACACAAAGGAAACTATAAGCAAGGTGAAATGACAGCCCTCAGATTGTGAGAAAATAATAGCAAACGAAGCAACAGACAAAGGATTAATCTCAAAAATATACAAGCAACTCCTGCAGCTCAATTCCAGAAAAATACATGACCCAATCAAAAATGGGCCAAAGAACTAAACAGACATTTCTCCAAAGAAGACATACAGATGGCTAACACACACATGAAAAGATGCTCAACATCACTCATTATCAGAGAAATGCAAATCAAAACCTCAATGAGGGCTAATTCATATCAATGTATAACAAAAACTACTGTAATGATGTAAAGTAATTAGCCTCCAACTAATAAAAATTAAAAAAAAAAAAAAAAAAAAAAAAAAAAAAAACCTCAATGAGGTACCATTACACGCCAGTCAGGATGGCTGCTATCCAAAAGTCTACAAGCAATAAATGCTGGAGAGGGTGTGGAGTAAAAGGAACCCTCTTACACTGTTGGTGGGAATGCAAACTAGTACAGCCACTATGGGAAACAGTGTGGAGATTCCTTAAAAAGCTGGAAATAGAACTGCCATATGACCCAGCAATCCCACTTCTGGGCATACACACCGAAGAAACCAGATCTGAAAGAGACACGTGCACCCCAATGTTCATCGCAGCACTGTTTATAATAGCCAGGACATGGAAGCAACCTAGATGCCCATCAGCAGACAAATGGATAAGGAAGCTGTGGTACATATACACCATGGAATATTACTATTTTTTTTTTACTAATTACTAATATTTAATATTACCGTTAAAAAGAATTCATTTGAATCAGTTCTAATGAGATGGATGAAACTGGAGCCCACTATACAGAGTGAATTAAGCCAGAAAAATAAAGACCAATACAGTATACTAACACATATATATAGAATTTAGAAAGATGGTAACAATAACCCTATATGCAAAACAGAAAAAGAGACACAGATGTACAGAACAGAATTTTGAACTCTGTGGGAGAAGGCGAGGGTGGGATGTTTCGAGAGAACAGCATCGAAACATGTATATTATCTAGGGTGAAACAGATCACCAGCCCAGGCTGGATGCATGATACAAGTGCTCGGACCTGGTGCATTGGGAAGACCCAGAGGGATCGGGTGGAGAGGGAGGTGGGAGTGGGGATCGGGATGGGGAATACATGTAAATCCATGGCTGATTCATGTCAATGTATGACAAAAACCACTACAATACTGGAAAGTAATTAGTCTCCAACTAATAAAAATAAATGGAAAAAAAAAGTAAATTGATACTTGAAATGCTTTTATTATTTGAAATTATTTTATTAATTTATTATTTGAAAAAGAGAAAGGTAAACTAAATATCAATACATCAATTTTTTTAAATAACTAAAGAAAATATTAATATTTGATTGCAGGCAGGAAAAAATAAACTTCTAAGTCCATTTATAAATTTATAAATTAATAAAAGCAATGGGAAAAAAATTTCAAAAAGGCAATTTATATTTAATAAAAAATGCTTTTTTAATTCTGTATGACAAAATAATTACCCACAGTAAAAGGAAAACGACAGGTTAGGGAAAATATGTGCTGTAAATAAAACAATATAAGGATTAATATGTTTTTAAAAGCTTAACTAAATCAGTAAGAAAGCAATCAAGATCTCAAAATATTAGTAGGCAATAGATATAAGCAATTTAGAAGGAAGAAACTCTAGTAAGCACACATAAAAAATTCCAAAGTTTACCCAAAACATGAAAATTATAAATCCTAAGAACTGTAAGTTATTTCTATTATATCATCAAATAAATAAATGATAATAACCAAAAGTAATTAAAAGTTTTTATAACCAGCATTTTCATAAAATATTGGTTGTATTGCATACTTTACAAGTGATAGAACCTATTAGAAATCATTTGTCTATCAAAAGTAATTGAAATACATTACTCAATAAATTCACACTTGAAATTTATACTTAGAAAAAATCTGTATGTGCCAAAATGTTTACTACAGTATTATTTATGAAAGTGAAAAACTGTAAAATGTAAATATCCAAATTAAAATGCTATATCCACTTGACTGACTGGCATACAGGTACTAAAGTAGATGATTGTAAAAACACCAAGAAAAACAGAAAATACTTAAAATAATATGAGATTTTTTAAATATCCTTTCTAAATGTTCTGACATATGATTAGTGTACTTTCTAAAATTAATATTAATTATTAGGAAATTTATGATACTTTCAAATTAATTTCTGTATCTAATATCATTATTTCAAACTAAATATAAAATAGGTATTATTACAATTTTATTTTTAAGCAGAATTCCAAAACAGTAATTTAAGTCTAATTTTTTACCTTATTTTATATTAAACATAAGGTTAATCTAAATTAACTACAAGTTAATAGAAAGGAAATACTATTTTTGACTAGTCAAAAAGGCCAATGCATTAGTCTTGCCTTAATTGTGTTTCTGTCTCTCCCAGATGTTCTATTTGTTTCAACATCCTTTCTTCTTGCCTTTTGCTATTCTAAAGAAATAATGTGTTGTTTATATTAATTATTTTACTTCAACAGAAATAAAATTGAAACTAACATTTAAGATCTTTATCTGTCTTAAAATTCATTTAGTTATAAATAAAACAAGAGAATGGACTATTTAACTTGTATAGTGCCACACAACTTTTCCAGTCTTACTCTCTTCCCCTAATAATATCTATATACTAATAATAGCTAAAAAAATAAGTCTTACTTGCTGTTTCCCACTGATACTTTGAGACTTGTGTCCTCTGTACATATTGTTATGGCTTTAAGGAATGCTTTTCCACTCATTGCACCTACTGAGCTCATAATTACTCATTTTTTAAGGCAAAACTTACTGCTATATTCTTCTGAAGGCTTCTCTTTCCCCAAAGCAGAGGTAATCCTGTGAACTCTGATAGCACTTTGTATCCAAAACAATACATATATTTTAAGCATTTTTTTATTGAATCATAAACTCCTAAAGAGGGAGGATGATATTTTATTTATCACTGTATGTTGCACAGTGTCTTATATTATTTGATAACAAATACCTGAATACTTTATTAAAACACTGCATAAAAATCTTGATGCTTCAAATTAGAATAACTTTATCAATAGGGAGCATCCATCTTCTGTTGCCTTTTATTACCATTGAGGACCAATACGCATATTTTTCTTCTAAAACAAAGTATTTAGAAGAAAAAGATAATCAGATAATCTAAGATAATCAGACTTTTAAAGCTGAAAGAATCTTCAGTGGTAATCTCTTCTAAGCCCCTAATTTTACAGTAAGAAAACTGTCACTGATACTTTCTTTTTCAACTCACATTAATGTCTTCTTGTTGTTTCTTGAGTTCTAGGGCCATATCACTTGTTTCTTGTGCTAGTGCTTTGTTTTCCAGTGAAAGCCTGTTGCAGCTTGCAGTTAGTTCAGTATTCTTCAGCCTATTTTTTTAAAAAAAACATATCATACCAAAATATTTACACATAAAATTATATAATATAGAATTTTATCCAAAATAATCTTAGGCGAAAGAAAGGAATGGCTGGGGCTACAAATGAAACAAGACTGGCTTTTAGTAAAGAATTTTTGAGGCTGAGTGATAGGTATACGGGCTTCTTAAGTGATGCTAGTGGTAAAGAACCCGCCCATCAGTGTAGGAGACTTAAGAGACACGGGTTTGATCAAGATCCCTTAAAGGAGGGCATGGCACCCCACTCCAGTATTCTTGCCTGGAGAATCCCATGGATAGAGGAGCCTAGCAGGCTACAGTCCATAACGGTCACAGAGTCAGACACAACTGAGGTGACTTAGCAAGCACACATGCATGCGTGCACGGTAAGTATATGCTGGTTCATTACATTATTCCCTCTTTTAACAATGTATATATTTGAAATTTTTCTATAATAAGTTTTTTGAGATGTCATATATTTCCTAGCATATTTCCCATAATGCTTCCCCCTTCATCTTTCCACATATTTTGAAAAGCATATTATATTTTACATATAATATTTTTTTTCTAGCAGACTGTCTCTTAGAAACTATTTCAAATTTCTGATGATTTAAGTATTACATGAGACATTAATTATTTAATTAAATATTACTAAATTCATTTAAATGAATATTAATATTTTCATTAAAATAAATAAAATTTATGCATATGCACAACACTTAAACTGCTCTTACAAGGTCTTAAATATTCTACATCAGAAAAGAGATTACTGCTGTTACTAGTTCCAACCAGGATCAATTTTAAACGAGGGAAGGGAAGTGTGTGGCTCATGGAATGATTTCAGAAGCACCTATATCTCCTACTTACTAATGCTGGAAACTCATCAAAGTGTTTTAATTAAAAAATGAAAAGTTGAAAAAGCAAATATACCAAGGATAACACAAATTTATATTAATCAGTTAATTCATTAAAAAGGACTTTGGTTAATAGATGAATTTTACCCAGAGCCCCTACAAAAGTACTGTTGAAAAGGTACCAGAAGCTGGGAATGGAAGCTGAAAGAGAAGTGACAAGATGCTGAGTAAATTATTTCTTTCTTATTTTTATCTAGAGCTGAAAAGCAACTAGAATACAAAAATTATGCTCTCCACTAGATTGCCTCCTTGAATTTAGTTCTTCCTAAGTGACAACATAACAATTATTTCCTCCTATTTTCTCTAGAAATTAAATTTAGTAAGTAGGTGAAGCAACTAAATATTATGCTTGGACAATATAAGAGATGAACTTATATTTCTGTCATTTCATCAATTCAAACCTACAAAGTAATTTAGTAAAACAACCAAAAAAACTACAGCTAGAACTACAAATGATTATTTTTATAAGAAACTAAATAATCTCCAAAAAATATATATCACTCTTCTAATATAGTTCTCAAGTTTGTGATATACTCTTCTTACGTCAATAATACGTAGTTTCTTTAACAATGAAATTGATAAATTATTTTGATCTTTAATCAGAAATAAAACGAAACTTTAAGCCTATTCAAAAAAGCATTATACATAGTTTACTAATTTAGTATTAACTACAGTGAAAAGTAGTTAATATTTTATAATACTACAGAAAGTTTAGGAATTGAACACAAAAACTACTTTATAGATAGAAAACATACTTCTCATTTTCAAGCTCAGTTTTCAGCTCTTTAACCTGATTTGAATAATGCTGTTCACTTGTTGCAATGGCAGTTAACTGTATTTCCAAATCATGTACTTTTTTCTGGAAAATAAACACATACTATCACAGAAAATGCTTTTACAATTTTCTCACTTAAGAAGTACGGTCACTCTATGTAAGCAAGTTATATACTTGGTAAAAAATATGCCAAAATTTCTAAATTTAAATTGATTTAATGCCATTTAGTGAGCATTAAATTTAATACAGTGAGCAATGACAAATGTAGTACTAAAAGTAAATTTCATTTTCATATTCTGAAGCTCAACCAGTAAAATTATACTTACATAATATAAAATACTGTTGTCTGTTTTATACTTCCAAGTAATCAATTTCAACTAAATTATCACATTATTAAGAAAAAAATATATTAGTTAATGAAATCAGGCAATATCAGAAAAGTAAGCTAGTCTTATTATGTTAGAAAGACAATTACAATGTTAATACTGTAATAGACGGAAAACACTTCTTAAAAATAAAAGACATTCTAAAACTATAACATGAGAACTATAAACTAAGGACTTAATAAATGCTAAGATTAAAAGTATCAATTAATTTTAAACTAAGAACTTAATAAAAGCTAAAATTAAAAGTATCAAGTAATAAATACTTACAAGGCATCAAGAAATGTATTGTTACAAGCCATGTTTATATTATTGGTATCTTAAATGTTGACATTTCTCTGCCTCATTATAATACGGAGGTTCTCTGTTTTAAATCAATTGTTAGCACACTAAATACAACAGAAACACATGTTCAAGAGGAATTTTGTAAAGCAATCTTGTGCAAATCTAACAGCCATATAATCTACAATGTAAATTTGTAGCCTACTAACAAAACACTTGAAAGAAAAAAATGTATCCTTTTTAAACGAACCTCTCTGGTTTGGAGAAGCCCAGTTAGTTCTTGTTCTGCTCCTTTTAATTCTTCAGCAATCTTCTCAAATTGTTTCTTCTCATCTAAAAGCTTTTGGTTTTCTGCCTATTTTAAGAACATTAACAAATCATGATAACCAAAGCACATATACATTCAAAATAATCAAACTTCTCAAATATAGTTGTGAAGAGAATTATGACTTTCTCTTTGGCTAAAATTTTTAAAAAAGAGTAAACAAGTCATTAAGTAAATTCCAAAACTAAATATGATGACAGAGGGTTTAATGGACAGAGCCCTGTAAATTTTTATTTAAAAAGACTCATACAGACAGAAAGACAGGGGCAGAGAAGTAGTCAAACGTAGAACGCATCTCTCTTCAAAGATGCATCAGGAATACCTCTTCAGATGCAGAAGACCTTGCAATGTACCAGCTGAAACTGGCATGAGTCCATGACCACCGGAACCAAGTAAAAATCAACAGGATGAAGGAAGAAAAGGGAAAAAGAGGAGAGTGAGCAGGACCAGACCTGCACCCACAGAGTGGGGGGGGGGGGGTGAAACAGGGGTGAGGACCTCACACAGGGGCAATTGAGGCTGTTGGAGAGTGAAGCAGCTGATCTGTGGTAGTCTGAATGGAGTGAGAACCACACAAACAATCCATGCCGCAGCCTTACATAGCCCAGACAAGAATACAAGTCCACCAGAATGTATGGTGGCTGGGAGCTGGAGCCTAGTGATTAGAGAGCAATCCCAGGGTGAGGACTGCTGTTGGCTGTGGGGAGATGGCCCAAAGGGACAGGAGGGAGGAGATCAGAGTGTGGAATACCTTTGGAGCAAAACCAGGAAGCAGGGAACTACTGCTGAGTTAGGGGCAGAGGGTGAAGCCATCACTGTAGCCTCTCTCCCCACATGCAAGTGCCAGCAGCTGCCCATTAGAGAAAGAGCCCAGAGAGGGTGGCCCTTTGAGTGCCTGATATGTCAAACAATAGACAAGGACCAGCTAGGGAGGCCCTTTGGAAGTCCAGCTGCCAAAGGCTAGAAAAAGATTCTATTAATAATAGTACTATATCTCCTGAACCTTGGCCGCTGGCATCCCTAGACACATGGCATCATGAAGGTCCCCACGCTCCGAGCAACTGTACAACCTCCAAGTTTGATCCTTACTAGAGGCAAAGCAGCCAGAGACTAGAAAAAAATCCTAAAATGCTGTATCTCCTCTGCCCATAGTCACCACCTTCCCTGCACACCTGGCACCACCAGGGTCCCTGCAATCCAAGTAGCTGTGCCATCTCCATGCTTAATCCCCACTGGGGCAAAGATACCATAGGCTAGAAAAAACCCTAATAGTGTCATATCTCCTGTGCCTGTAGTGACCAGATTTCCCTGCATACCTGGCATTGCCAGGGTCCCTGTAATCCAAACAGCTGCACCACTTACACACCCAGTCCACACTAGCACAGAATCAAATCCTCCAGTGCACCCCCAGGAGCAAATTCTTGTGGATGACCCACATGCAGTGGTAGGGATAAAACCACAATTGAGCTTCAGGAATGGAATGGCTAAAGAAAGAATCAAAAACCTTTCTACCAGCTATACAAGCAGCAGATGAAATCCATACAATCAACTCGGTAGACTCTGTGACAATGAGTGTTCCCACAAAAGAAAATGCCCTAGCTCTGGCAGCTGTGGACACTGGAGGCAAGAACATGCAGGAGTAGGGCCAGATTAGAGACTGAGTTGTCCCCATAGCAGGTCCAGAGACCAGTCCCTCCCCCAGTATTGGAGGTGGAAGTGGGCTGTGACTCACAGTGGGGAAAAAGGCACTGACAGCTGAGACCCGAGAAAAACATTTATTATTATTCTTGTATTTTGATTTCTTCTGTAGTTGCTTCTGAATTTTTTTCTTTTTTTTTCTCTGTTGCTGTGGTTGTTGTTTTTATTATTATTACCCCTATTTAAGCATTTTAGAACTGTTTTTAATCACACTTTTTATTTCCTTTATATACTTCTACCTCTATGTTGGCTCTGAGCAGTTGTCTGGCTGCTTTTGGGGGGAGTTGTTTGTTTTTCTTATTTTTCTTTTCTTGTAGTTATTCTTAAATATATATAAATATTTTTATATACTTCTATTTAACTTTTCTTTTTCTTTTTTTTTTTTCATTCTTTTTTTCCACCATGTTTGTTAGTTTGTTTTGTTTCCTTTGCTTTATTCCTCAGTTGGCACTTTGCTTTGGACTTGTTTTCTGTTTTAGTTAGTTTTGTTTCTAATTGGTTAATATCACTTTTGGTTTCCTTCGCTAGCCAGGCCACTCTCTTGTATTTTGTTTTCTTTGGACTGTTTTGGTTTTGTTTGTGTGTATATGTGTGTGGTGTGTATGTTACTTTGTTATCGTTACTATTTATCTGGTATTGCATTTACCATTTGTCTGGAGTTCATTTTTTGTTTCTTGCTTTTCCTGTTTTTGTGTGCTTGTTTTAATCTCATTCATTACCATAACAACAGTTTGTGGGATCTTCGTTCCTCAGTCAGAAACTGGGCCTGACTCTCTGGGCTGGGAGCAATGAGTACAGGACACTGGATTGCCAGAGAACTCCTCAACCCAAGGAGTATTATTAATTAGTGAGAACTTCCACCAAGGCCTTCACCTGTATCCAAGACCTGGCAGCACCCAACTGCCAGCAGCACCTAGCACAGAATACCTTACCCAAGTAACAAGCAAGACAAGATCACAAATCAATCACCAGCGGACAGGCTTCCCAAAGAAACTCCAAAACACCACCTCATACAGCCTTACCCGTAAGAGGGAAAAAAAACTCACCTTTTTCCACCATAACGCAGGCACAAGTCCCTACCAACACAAAACCTATGCAAACCGCTGGGCCAAAGTCACCTATTGAGGACAGAAACTAAAAACAAGAGGAACTACAACTCTGTAGCCTGGGGAAAGGAGACTTCAAACAGTTAGTCAGATAAAATGAAAAGACAGAGAAGTATTGTGCAAATGAAGGAACAAGGTAAAAACCAACAAGATCAAATAAATGAAGATAAACAGGCACACTAACTGAAAAAGAATTCAGGGTAATGATAGTAAAGATGATCCAAAAATCTCAAAATTAGAATGGAAAAAATGCAAGAATCACTTAACACACTTAAAAAGGACCTCCAGGAAATAAAGAGTAAACAAACAGTGACAAACAACACAATTACTGACATTAAAAGTACTCTAGAAGAAAGCAATAGCAGAAAAACAGGAAGAAGATAATAGTGGACATGACTGCTGGAGAGCAAAATAAAGATAAAAGAATAAAAAGAACTGAGGATAGTCTCAGAGACCTCTGGGACAATACTAAATGCACCAATATTTGAATTATAGGTGTTCCAGAAGAAGAGAAAAAGAAAGAGTCTGAGAAAATTTTTGAAGAGATTATAGTTGAAAACTTCCCTAACATGAGAAAGGAAATAGTCAATCAAATCCAAGAAGCACAGAAAGTCCCTTACAGGATAAACCCAGGAGAAACACACCAAGATACATATTAAACTAATAATAATTAAACACAAGAAAAAATATTAAAAGCAGCAAAGGAAAAGCAATGGAGTAATATACAACACAAACCATATATAGTTAACAGCCAGCAGAAACTCTACATGTCAGAAGGGAATGAAAGTATATATTTAAAGTAATGAAAGAGAAAAATTTACAACCAAGATTACTCTACCCATCAAGGATCTTGTTCAAAATTGATACAAAAATCAAAAGCTTTATAGACATGCAAAAGTTAAGAGGATTTAGCACCACCAAACGAGCTGTAAAATAAATGCTTTAGCGTAGGGATCTCCATAGGCAGGAGACACAAGATAAAAAACAAACCCAGAACAATTCAGAAAATGCCAATAGGAATATATACATATATATATCAGTGATTCCTTTAAACACAAATGGATTAAACGATCCAACCAAAAGACACAGACTGGATGGATGGATACAAAAATGAGACCCATGTATATACTATCCACAAGAAACCCACTTCAGACCTAGAGACACATACAGACTGAAAATGAGAGGATGGAAAAAGATATTCCATGAAAATGGAAATCAAAAGAAAGGTGGAATACCAATTCTCATATCAGATAAAACAGACTTTAAAATAAAGAATATTACAAGAGATAAGGAAGGAGATTGATCAAGGGATCAATCCAAGAAGGAAACAACAATAGTAAATATTTATGTACCCAACACAGTAGCACTGAAGAATTGATGCTTTTGAACTGTGGTGTTGGAGAAGACTCTTGAGAGTCCCTTGGACTGCAAGGAGATCAAACCAGTCCATGCTAAAGGAGGTCAGTCCTGGGTGTTCACTGGAAGGACTGATGCTGAAGCTGAAACTCCAATACTTTGGCCACCTCATGCAAAGAGTTGACTCATTGGAAAAGACCCTGATGCTGGGAGGGATTGAGGGCAGGAGGAGAAGGGGATGACAGAGGATGAGATGGTTGGATGGCATCACCAACTCGATGGACATGGGTTTGGGTAAACTCTGGGAGTTGGTGATGGACAGGGAGGCCTGGCGTGCTGTGATTCATGCGGTGGCAAAGAGTCGGACATGACTGAGCGACTGAACTGAACTGAACTAGTTTGGTCATTACTTTTCTTCCAAGAAGTAACTGTCTTTTAATTTCATGGCTACAGTCACCATCTACAGTGATTCTGGAGCCCAGAAAAATAAAGTCAGCCACTGTTTCTATTGTTTCCCCATCTATTTGCCATGAAGTGGTGGGACTGAATGTCATGATATGAGCTTTCTGAATGTTGAATTTCAAGCCAGCTTTTTTACTCTCTTCTTTCACTTTCATCAAGAGGCTCTTTAGTTCCTCTTCCCTTTCTACCACAAGGATGGTGTCATCTGTACATGTGAAGTGAAGTCGCTCAGTCATGTCTGACTCTTGGTGACCCCATGGACTATAGCCTACCAGGATCCTCAGTCCATGGGATTTTCCAGGCAAGAATACTGGAGTGGGTTGCCATTTCCTTCTCCAGGGGACCTTCCCAACCCAGGGATCAAACTCGGGTCTCCCGCACTGTAGGCAGACACACATATCTGCACATAGATGGGCCTAACTGATATCTACAGGACATTCTATCCAAATGCAGCAGAATACACTTTCTTCTCGAGTGCACATGGAACATCACCCAGGATAGATCACATCATGTGTCACAAATCAAGCCTCAATAAAATTAAGAAAAATGAAATTATATCTGGCATCTTTTCTGACCACAAGGCTATGAGATTACATATTAATGGGAAAAAATGGAAAAACACATACATGGAGGTTAAACAATATGCTTCTAAATAACCAAAAGGTCATTGAAAAAAATCAAAGAGGAAGTCAATATCTAGAAACAAATGAAATGAAAACACAACAAACCAAAACTTATGAGAAGCAGCAAAAGCAGTTCCAAGAGGGAAGTTATACAAGCCTACCACAAGAAATGAGTAAAACATTAAACAACCTAACCTTACACCTAAAGCAACCAGAAAAAGAACAAAACCCCAAAGTTAGTAGAAGGAAAGAAATCATAAAGATCAAAGAAAAAATAAAAGTAAAAGAAGTGAAGAAAACAATAGCAGAAATCAATAAAATGAAAAGCTGATTCTTTGAGAAGACAAATAAAATTGACAGACTCATCAAGGAAAAAAGTGAGAAATCCATGGCAAACATTACTTTCAAAGGTGAAAAACTGAAAACATTTTCTCTAACATCAGGAATAAAACAAGGGTGCCCACCCTCACCACTATAATTCAACATACTTTTGGAAGTCCTAGCCATGGAAATCAGAGAAGAAATAAAAGGAATCCCAACCGAAAAAAAGAAGTAAAACACTGTTTGCAGAAAACATGTTACTATACATAGAAAACCCTAAAGATATCACCAGAAAAGTACTAAAGCTAATCAATGAATTTAGTAAAGTCATAGGATATAAAATCAATACGCAGAAATTTCTTGCATTCCTATACACTAACAATGAAAAATCAACAGAGAAATTAAGGAATCAATCCCACTCACCACTGCAACAAAAAGAGTGAAATACCTAGGAATAATCCTATTTAAGGAGACAAAGGACCTGTATGTAGAATTATAAATCACTGATGAAAGAAATCAAAGATCACACAAACTAATGGAGAGATATATCATGTTCCTGAATTGAAAGAACCAATATTGTGAAAATAACTATACTATCCAAAGCAGTCTACAGAGTCAATGCAATCTCTATCAAATTACCAATGGCATTTTTTACAGAACCAAAACAAAAAAGTTCACAATTCGTATGTGTGTGTGTTAGTCGTTCAGTCATGTCCAACTCTTTGAAATCCCATGGACTGTAGCCCACCAGGCTCCTCTGTCCATGGAAATCTCCAAGCAAGAATAATGGAGTGGGTTGTCATCTACTTCTCCAGGAGATCTTACCAACCCAGGGATCGAACCCAGGTCTCCTGCATTGCAGGCAAATTCTTTACCACCTGAGCCACCAGGGAACACAAATAGCCAAAGCAGTCTTGAGAAAGAAGAATGGAGCTGGAGGAATAATCCTTCCTGACATCAGACTATACTATAAAGCTACAAGCATCAGAACAGCATGGTAGTGGCAATAAAACAAAAATCAATGGAACAAGACAGAAAACTCAGAGGTAAACCCATGCACCAATGGACACCTTATCTTTGGCAATGGGGAGGCAATAATATACAATGGAGATAAAACAGCTTCTTCAATAAGTGGTGCTAAGAAAAATGGCAGGTATGTGTAAAAGAATGAAATTAGAACACTTCCTAACACCAAACACAAAAATAAACTCAAAATGGATTAAAGACCTAAATGTAAGGCCTGAAACTAGAAAACTCTTAGCAAAAAATATAGGCAGAACATTCTTTGACATAAGTCACAGAAAGATCCTCTATAAGCAACCTCCTAGAGTAATGGAAATAAAGACAAATAAATGTGACCTAATTAAATTTTAAAGCTTTTTAACCACAAAGTAAAGTATAAACAAGCTAAAAAGATGGCCCTCACAATGGGAGAGAATAGTTGCAAATGAAAGAACTGACAAAACATTAATCTTTAAAATATACAAGCAGCTCAGGAAGCTCAATATCAGAAAAACATACAACCCAATGGGGAAAAAAATGGGCAGAAAACTTAAACAGACATTTCTTCAAAGAAGATATTCAGATGTCCAATAAACACATGAAAAGATATTCAATACTGGTCATTGTTAGAGAAAAGCAAATCAAAACCACAATGAGGTGTCACCACACAGCAGTCAGAATGGTCATCATCATCAAATTCTAAAAACAATAAATGTTACAGAGGATGTGGAGAAAAGGGAACACTTTTACACTGTTGGTGGAAATGTAAATTGATACAGCCACTATGAAGAACAGTATGGAGATTCCTTAAAAACCTAGGAATATAACTATTAATACCACGTGACCCAGCAATCCCACTACTGGGCAGATATTCTCATATAATCATAATTCAGAAAGACACATGTACCCCCATGTTCATTGCAGCACTATTTACAATAGCCAGGACATGGAAGCAACCTAGATGTCCATCGACAGAAGTATAAAGAAATTGTGGTATATATACAATAGAATATTACTCAGTCGTAAAAAGGAATGAATTTCATTCAGTTGAACTGAGATTGATGAACCTAGAGCCTTTATACAGACTGAAGTAAGTCAGAAAGAGAAAAATAAATATTAACACATATATATGGAATCTAGAAAATGGTACTGATGAACCTATTTGTAGGGCAGCAACAGAGACATAGACACAGAGAATGAACTTGTGGACACATCAGAAGAAGGAGACCATGGGACAAATTGAGAGAGTAACACTGAAATATATACATGACCATGTGTAAAACAGATAACTAGTAATAAAGTTGCTGTGTAATACAGGGAGCTCAGCCCAGTGATTTGTGACAAAATAGAGAGTTTGGAGAAGGAAATGGCAACCCACTCCAGTATTCTTGCCTGGAGAATCCCATGGACAGAGGAGCCTGGCGGGCTACAGTCCCCAGGGTGGCAGAGAGTCAGACACAACTGAGTGACTTCACTTCACTTCAGAGAGGTGGAACGGGAAGGGCAGGAGGGAGATTTAAGAGGGAGGGGATATATGTATATTTACAGCTGAGTCACATTGTTGTACGACAGAAACCAACACAAAATTATAAAGCAATTATCCTCCAATTTAAAATACTTTAAAAAAAGAAATGCTTTTTAGATTGAAAGAATTATTATTATTAATATTTCCATATCATCCAATGCAATCTACAGATTTAATACAATCCCTATCAAAATACCCATTACATTTTTTACAGAACTAGAACAAGTAATCCTAGAATATATAGAGAGCCACAAAAGACCATGAGTTGCCAAGCAATCCTGGGGGCGGGGGGAAAGAACAAAGCTGGAGGTATAATCCTCAATGACTTCAGATGATATTACAAAGCTAAGTAATCAAAACAGTATGGTATGGGCACAAAACTAGACACATAGATGAATGAAACAAAACAGGGAGCTCAGAAATAAATCCACACACCTATTGTCAATTAATCTATAATAAAGAGGTCAAGAATGTATGATAGAGAAAAGGCAGTCTCTTTGGTGCTGGAAAAACTGGACAACTACATGTGAAATAATGAAGTTAGAAACATTCTCTAACACCATATATAAAAATAATGCAAAATAGATTAAAACCTAAATGTAAGACTAGAAACCATAAAATTCCTAGAGGAAAACATAGGCAGGATACTTTTTGACATAAATCATAAGCAATATTTTCTTGGATCAGCCCCTAAGGCAAAAAACACAAAAATAAATAGATGAAACCCAAGTAAACTTAAAAGCTTTTGCACAGGAAAAGAAACCATCTAGTAAACAAAAAGACAACCTACAAAACAGAAGAAAATATTTGCAAATGATAGACTGACAAGAAGTTAACATTCAAAAGATACAAACAGCTCATAGAACTCAATATTAAAAGTACCAGTCAAATCAAAAAATGGACAGAAGACCTGTATAATCATTTTTCCAAAGAAGACATCCAAATGGCTAACAGGCACATGAAAAAATACTCAACATAACTAATTGGTAGGGAAATGCAAATAAAAAACACAACTAAATATCACCTCACAACTATGAGAATAGCTGTCATCAAAGTCCACAAATAACAAATGTTGGAAAGGATGTGGAGAAAAGAGAACCCTGGTACACTGCTGGTGGGAATAAATTGATGCAGCCACTATGGAAAACAGCATGGAGGTTCCTCTAAAATCTATAAATTACCAAATGTTGAAGCAATTCCATTCCAGGCACATATCCAAAAAAACTAAAACACAAACTCAAAATGATATAGGTACTCCAATGTTTACAGCCACCCTATTTATAACAGCCAAGACAAGGAAACCCAGAAGCAACCCAAGTGCCCATCAATAGATGATTGGATTAAGAGATGTCTACACACATACACACTACTCAGCCATAAAAAAGAATGAAATACTGCCATCTGCAGCAATATGAATGGACCTTAGTAAAAAAGTCAGCGAGAGAACTACAAATATCATATGACTTATATGTGGCATCTAAAAAATAATACAAATGAATGTATATACAAGACAGAAACATACAAACATAGAAAGCAAACTTATGGTTACCATAGGGGAGAAGGAAGTAGGAGAGACAAATTAGGGGTAGGAGGTTAACAAATACAAGCTACTACAAATAAAACAAATAATCAACAGGATATACTGTATAGCACATGGAATTATATTCAGTATCTTATAATAACCTACAATGGAATACAATCTGAAAAAAACTAAATCACTCTGCTGTACACCTCAAAGTAGCACAATTTGTAAAATCAACTATACTTCAACAACAACAAAAAATAAAGCTCTGATAGGTTTTACAAAAATAAACCTGTTTAACTTTGTAAAAAACAAACAAAAAAAATTTTAAATGTCAATAAGAACATACCTAATAATAATCACTTTAAGTGAAATGGACTAAGGGACTAAATTCTCCCAACAAAAGACAAAGAGTATCTGAGTGAACATAAAAAAAGATATATATATACATACATGTAATATATATATATATATATACACATACATATATATATATATATATATATATATATATATATATACCCACAAACACACACACACACTTCCTATAAAAGACTCACCTCAGCTCTAAAGACACAGACTAAAAGTGAGGGGATGGAAAAAAGTATTCCATGCAAATTTAAATCAAAAGTAAGCCAGGATAACAACACTTATATCAAACAAAGACTCTCACAAAAGACAAAGGACATTACATGATAACCAATGGATTAATCAAAAAGATGATGTAATAATTACAAATATATATGCAACCAATATAGAAGTATCTAAATACATAGTGCAAATTCACAGACACAGAGGGGGCAGTTGACAGTAACACAATAATATGGAACATTAACACCCCATTTACATCAATAGACAGATTATCCAGACAGAAATCCAATGGCCTTAAATGACACATTCGAGCAAATGAATTTAACATATTTATAAAGAACATCCCATCCAAAACCAGTAGAATATACTTTCTTTTAAAGTATATATGGAACATTTTTCAAGATAGACCACATGCCAGGCCACAAAAATATCAGTAAATTTAAGAAAATTCAATTCATATCAAGCATCTTTTCTGACCACACTATGAGTCTAAAAATCAACTACAAAGAAAAAAACTACAAGGGAAAAAAATCCTCAAACATGTGAAGACTAAACAATAAGCTACCAAACAACCAATGGATCACTGAAGAAAACAGAAAATACATGGTGACAAATAAAAATGAAAAAACAACAATCCAAAATCAAAGAAATGCAGCAAACTCAGTTCTAAGATGGAGGTTTATTGTGATACAAGTCTACCTCTCAGGAAACAACAAAAAAATCTCAAATAACCTAACTGACACTCAAAGGAAACAGAAAAGTCACTAGAAGAAAGAAAATCATAAAAAATCAAGAGCTAAATTTTTAAAGAGAGACTAAAACAACGATAGAAAAGATCAACAGAACCATGAGCTGGTTATGTGAAAAGATAGATTAAACTGATAAACTTTAGGAGGTTCGTTCATCAAGAGAAAAAGAGGGCCCAAATCAACAAAATCAGAAATAAAAAAGAAATACAACCAATACCACAGAAATACAAAGGATCATGAAAGATTACTATGAATAATTAAATGCCAATTAAATGGATATCCTAGAAGAAAATGACAAATTCCTTAAAAATGTACAATTTTCTAAACATGAACCAGGTAGACACAGTATAAACCAACAAATTACCAGTAATGAAATTGAATTATTAATTTTAAAAATTTCCAACAAAGTCTAGGACTAGATGGCTTCATAAATGAATTCTACCAAACATTTAAAGGGAAATTAAACCTGTCCTTCTCAATCAAGTCCAAAAAACTGCAGAGGGAGGAACGCTTCCAAACTAATTCTGCCAGGCCAGTATTACCCTATTCGCAAAACCAGACAAAGATGTCACATTGAAGACCAACATCATTGATGAAATTAGATACAAAAATCCTCAGCAAATATAATCAAACCAAGTCTATGTAGTCAAAGCTATGGTTTTTCCAGTAGTCATGTATGGATGTGAGAGCTGGACCACAAAGAAGGCTGAGCACCAAAGAATTGATGCTTTTGAAGCATCAATTGGTGTTGGAGAAGACTCTTGAGAGTCCCTTGGATGGCAAGGAGATCAAACAGTCAATCCTAAAGGAAATCAATCCTGAATACTCACTGGAAGGACTGATGCTGAAGCTGAAGCTCCAATACTTTGGCCACCTGAAGTGAAGAGCCCAGTCATTAGAAAAGACCCTAATGTTGGGAAAGATTGAAGGCAAAAGGAGAAGGGAATGACAGAGGAAGAGATAGTTGAATGGTATCACTGACTCAATGAACATGAGTTCGAACAAGATCCAGGAAATGGTGAAGGACAGGGAAGCCTGGCATGCTACAGTCCATAGGGACACAAAGAGACGGACACAACTGAGCAACTGAACAACAGCAAAGTTCGATAATACATTAAAAGCATCACACACCATGATCAAATGGGATTTATCCCAGAGATACAAGGGGGGCTCAATATCTGCAAATCAATGTGATATGCCACATTAACCAGTTGAAGAATAAGTATCATATGATCATCTCAGTAGATGCAGAAAAAGTTTTTGACAAAATTCAATATCCATTTATGCTAAAAATTCCCCAGAAAGTGAGTATAGAGGGAACATATCTCAGCATAACAGACCATATATAACAAGCCCACAGCTAACATCACAGTCAATGGTCAAAAGCTAAAAGTATTGATTTTCAGATCAGCAATAAGACAAGGATGCCCATTATTACCACTTCTATCTAACATAGAATTGAAAATCCTAGCCACATCTATCATAAAAGAAAAAGGAATAAAAGGAATCCAAATTACAAAGGAAGAAATAAAATTGTCACTGTTGGCAGATAACATGATACTATAAACAGGAAATCCTAAAAAACACCGCCAAAAACCTACTAGAACTCAAAAATTTCAGTAAAGTTGGAGGCACAAAATTAATACACAGAAATCTGTTACATTTTTATGGACTAACAACAAACTATCAGAAGGAAAAAATAAGAAAACAACCCCATTTACAGTCACATCAAAGAGAATAAAATACCGAGGAGAGGGAGGAGCCAAGATGGTGGAGGAAGAGGACGAGGAGACCACTTTCTCCCCTACAAATTCATCAAAAGAACAATTGAACGCTGAGCAAACTTCACAAAACAACTTCTGATCGCTAGCTGAGGTCATCAGGAGCCCAGAAAAGCAGCCCATTGTCTTCAAAAGGAGGTAGGACAAAAATAAAAGATAAAAACAGAGACAAAAGAGCTAGGGATGGAGACCCGTCCCAGGAAGGGAGTCAATACAGGAAGTTTCCAAACACCAGGAGACCCTCGCACTGGCGGGTCTGGGGGAAGTCTTCAAATCTCAGAGGGCAACATAACTGGGAGGAAAAATAAATAAAACCCACAGATTACGTGCCTAAAAGCAACTCCCAGCAGAAAAGTACCCCAGACGCCCTATCCGCCACCAGCAAGTGGGGACGGAACGGAGAGGAGCGGGCGGCATTGCTTAGGGTAAGAACCGGCCCGAAGGCCCTGAGAGCAATCAGAGGGAGCTTTCGTGAGATAGCAACTTAAACTGTGAGATAGCAAGAGAGAGAGAGAAAATTAACCGGCCCGAACACACTGCCGGCCGTTCGCAGAACAAAGGACTGATCCCCGCCGGAGGCAAGGGGGAGGGGAAAGGGGCAAACTCAGCCCCAGAAACGGCATCCCCTACCACACTGCAAACAGGCCTTCAGTTTCTAACCAAAGACTTCCTGAGATTCTGGATGGTCGACATCCGCAGGGAGGGTCACGGCTAAACACAAGGCGCACACACCCGACTGACGCGGGCGGAAACTGAGGCTGGGGTCGCGGAGGGGAGAAGGCACACCGCACCCGGGGAGAATGCACCCGTCAAGCTCCTGGCTGCCTGAGCTGCTCGGGTGGGGAAGGCACAAAACGCAGGCTCAACCGAGTCCGCGCTTTTGTGGAATACCCGAAAACTGGAACCGCATGCAACACAGGGCCCGCTCCATATAGACTCAGGAGCCTGAGCAGTCTAGACGGGGAAAGCACACGCACCCATGAGCGGGGACAAACCCAGTGTGGCCGGAACATTGTGAGTGCTACCCACACACAGCGATATCTGTCTGCAGCGCCCCTCGCTCCCCGCAGCACTACTGAACTAGCGAACCTTAACAAGAGACCACCTCTGCCCGCCTGTGTCAGGGCGGAAATTAGACACTGAAGAGACCGGCAAACAGAAACCAAATAAACAAAGGGAACTGCTTCAGAAGGGACCAATGCACCAGATTAAAATCCCTGTAGGTAACACCGACTACACCAGAAGGGGCCTATAGATATCGAGAAGTGTAAGCTGGAACGAGGAGCTATCTGAACTGAACTGAACCCACACTGACCACAACAGCTCCAGAGAAATTCCTAGATATATTTTTACCTTTTTTTCTTTTAATTTAAAAAAAACTTTTTTTTTCCTTTTTCATTTCTTCTCTTTTATTTTCTTTTGAAATTCCATATTACTCCACTACTCTTTAACTTTCATTTTCATATATTTTTACAATTTTCTTGTTTTTTTCCTTTTTTTTTCTTTTATTTTCTTTTAAAGTCCTCTATTACTCCTTAATTTTCATTTTCATTTAACTATAACCTTGCAAAAAAAAAAAAGGGAAGCCCTATTTTTAAACCGAACTTCATATATATTTCTCAAATTTTTTGTTTTTCCTTTAAATATTGTATTTTTAAGACTCTAACCTCTACTCTAGATTTTTAATCTTTGTTTTTCCGTATGTGATATAAATTTTGGACATTTAAGAATCCAATATTCAGTTCCCATTTTTATTCAGAAGTGTGTTGATTACTCTCTACCACTTTTGACTCTGTTTTCTACCTCAGAACACCTCTATATTTCCTCCTTTCCCCTTCTCTTCCCAATCCAATTCTGTGAATTTTTGTGGGCATCTGGGCTACCGAGAACACTCTGGGAACAGACAACTGTGTAGATCTGTCTCTCTCCACTTGAGTCCCCCCTTTTCTCCTCCTGCTCATCTTTATCTCCCTCCTCCCTCTCCTCTTTTTCATGTAACTCTCTGAACCTCTCTGGTTGTCCCTCATGGTGGAGAATCTTTTCACCATTAACCTAGAAGTATTATTATCAGTGCTGTATAGTTGGAGAAGTCTTGAGACTACTGGAAGAATAAAACTGAAATCCAGAGGTAGGAGACTTAAGCCCAAAACCTAAGAACACCAGAAAACTCCTGACTACAGGGAACATTAAATAATAAGAGGCCATCCAAAAGCCTCCATGCCTTCACTGAAACCAACCACCACCCAAGAGCCAATAAGCTACTGAGCAAGAATACCACGCAAGTTCTTCAGCTACACAGGAACATAGACCTGAGCGTCAACATACAGGCTGCCCAAACTCACACCTAACACATAGACCCATCTCAAAACTCATTACTGGACACTCCATTGCACTCCAGAGAGAAGAAATCCAGTTCCATGCACCACAACACCGACGCAAGCTTCCCTAACCAGGAAACCTTGACAAGCCAATCATCCAACCCCACCCACTGGGTGAATCCTCCACAATAAAAAGGAACCAGAGACCACCAAAATACAGAAAGCCCACTCCAGACACAGCAATCTAAACAAGATGAAAAGGCAGAGAAATACGCAATAGGTAAAGGAACACGGAAAATGCTCACCAAGTCAAACAAAAGAGGAGAAGATAGGGAATCTACCTGAAAAAGAATTTAGAATAATGATAATAAAAATGATCCAAAATCTTGAAAACAAAATGGAGTTACAGGTAAATAGCCTGGAGACAAGGACTGAGAAGATGCAAGAAATGTTTAACAAGGACCTAGAAGAAGTAAAAAGAGTCAATTAAAAATGAATAATGCAATAAATGAGATCAAAAACACTCTGGATGAAACCAAGAGTAGAATATCAGAGACAGAAGATAGGATATGTGACGTAGAAGATAAAATGGTGGAAATAAATGAAGCAGAGAGGAAAAAAGAAAAAAGAATCAAAAGAAATGAGGACAACCTCAGGGACCTCTGGGACAATGTGAAACACCCCAACATTCGAATCATAGGAGTCCCAGAAGAAGAAGACAAAAAGAAAGGCCATGAGAAAATACTTGAGGAGATAATAGCTGAAAACTTCCCCAAAATGGGGAAGGAAATAACCACCCAAGTCCAAGAAACCCAGAGAGTCCCAAACAGGATAACCCCAAGGCGAAATACCCCAAGACACATATTAGTCAAATTATCAAAGATCAAACACAAAGAACAAATATTAAAAGAATCAAGGGAGAAACAACTAACACACAAAGGGATTCCCATAAGGATAACAGCTGATCTATCAATAGAAACCCTTCAGGCCAGAAGGGAATGGCAGGACATACTTAAAGTAATGACAGAGAATAACCTACAACATAGATTACTGTACCCAGCAAGGATCTCATTCAGATATGAAGGAGAACTCAAAAGCTTTACAGACAAGCAAAAGGTGAGAGAATTCAGCACCACCAAACCAGCTCTTCAACAAATGTTAAAGGAGCTTCTCTAGACAGGAAACACAGAAAGGTTGTATAAACATGAACCCAAAACAACAAAATAAATGGCAAGGAACCATACCTATCAATAATTACCTTAAATGTAAATGGGTTGAATGCCCCAATCAAAAGACAAAGACTGGCTGAATGGATACAAAAACAAGACCCCTATATATGCTGTCTACAAGAGACCCACCTCAAAACAAGGGACACATACAAACTAAAAGTGAAGGGCTGGAAAAAAATATTTCACGCAAATGGAGAACAAAAGAAAGCAGGAGTCGCAATACTCATATCAGATAAAATAGACTTTCAAATAAAGGCTGTGAAGAGAGACAAAGAGGACACTACATAATGATCAAAGGATCAATCCAAGAAGAAGATATAACAATTATAAATATATAGGAGCACCGCAATATGTAAGGCAAATGCTAACGAGTATGAAAGAGGAAATTAACAGTAACACAATCATAGTGGGAGACTTTAATACGCCACTTACATCTATGGATAGATCAACTAAACAGAAAATTAACAAGGAAACACAAACTTTAAATGACACAATGGACCAGCTAGACCTAATTGACATCTATAGGACGTTTCACCCCAAAACAATCAACTTCACCTTTTTCTCAAGTGCACACAGAACCTTCTCCAGAATAGATCACATCCTGGGCCATAAATCTAGTCTTGGTAAATTAAAAAAAGTTGAAATCATTCCAGTCATCTTTTCTGACCACAGTGCAGTAAGATTAGATCTCAATTACAGGAAAAAAATTATTAAAAATCCAAACATATGGAGGCTAAACAACACGCTTCTGAATAACCAACAAATCATAGAATATATTTAAAAAGAAATCAAAACATGCATAGAAATGAATGAAAATGAAAACACAACCCAAAACCTATGGGACACTGTAAAAGCAGTGCTAAGTGAAAGGTTCATAGCATTACAGGCTTACCTCAAGAAACAAGAAAAAAGTCAAATAAATAACCTAACTCTACACCTAAAGCAACTAGAGAAGGAAGAAATGAAGAACCCCAGGGTTAGTAGAAGGAAAGAAATCTTAAAAATTAGGGCAGAAATAAATGCAAAAGAAACTAAAGAGACCATAGCAAAAATCAACAAAGCTAAAAGCTGGTTTTTTGAAAAAATAAACAAAATTGACAAACCATTAGCAAGACTCATTAAGAAACAAAGGGAGAAGAACCAAATTAACAAAATTAGAAATGAAAACGGAGAGATCACAACAGACAACACTGAAATACAAAGGATCATAAGAGACTACTACCAGCAGCTCTATGCCAATAAAATGGACAACTTGGAAGCAATGGACAAATTCTTAGAAGAGGATAACTTTCCAAAACTGAACCAGGAAGAAACAGAAGATCTTAACAGACCCATCACAAGCAAGGAAATCGAAACTGTAATCAGAAATCTTCCAGCAAACAAAAGCCCAAGACCAGATGGCTTCACAGCTGAATTCTACCAAAAATTTAGAGATGAGCTAACACCTATCTTACTCAAACTCTTCCAGAAAATTGCAGAAGAAGGTAAACTTCCAAACTCATTCTATGAGGCCACCATCACCCTAATTCCAAAACCAGACAAAGATGCCACAAAAAAAAGAAAACTAGAGGCCAATATCACTGATGAACATAGATGCAAAAATCCTTAAGAAAATTCTAGCAAACAGAATCCAACAACATATTAAAAAAATCATACACTATGACCAAGTGGGCTTTATCCCAGGAATGCAAGGATTCTTTAATATCCGCAAATCAATCAATGTGATACACCACATTAACAAATTGAAAGATAAAAACCATATGATTATCTCAATAGATGCAGAAAAAGCCTTTGACAAAATTAAATATCCATTTATGATTAAAACTCTCCAGAAAGCAGGAATAGAAGGAACATACCTCAACATAATAAAAGCTATATATGACAAACCCACAGCAAGCATTATCCTCAATGGTGAAAAATTGAAAGCATTTCCTCTAAAATCAGGAACAAGACAAGGGTGCCCACTCTCACCACTACTATTCAACATAGTTTTGGAAGTGTTGGCCACAGCAATCAGAGCAGAAAAAGAAAAAGGAATCCAGATAGGAAAAGAAGTGAAACTGAGGCTCTTTGCAGATGACATGATCCTCTACATAGAAAACCCTAAAGACTCTACCAGAAAATTACTAGAGCTAATCAACGAATATAGTAAAGTTGCAGGATATAAAATTAACACAGAGAAATCCCTTGCATTCCTATACACTAACAATGACAATGAGAAAACAGAAAGAGAAATTAAGGAAACAATACCATTCACCACTGCAACAAAAAGAATAAAATACTTAGGAGTATATCTACCTAAAGAAACAAAAGACCTACACATAGAAAACTATAAAACACTGATGAAAGAAATCAAAGAGGACACAAACAGATGGAGAAATATACCATGTTCAAGGATTGGAAGAATCAATATTGTCAAAATGGCTATACTACCCAAAGCAATCTATAGATTCAATGCAATCCCTATCAAGCTACCTATGGTATTTTTCACAGAACTAGAACAAATAGTTTCAATTTGTATGGAAATACAAAAAACCTCAAATAGCCAAAGTAATCTTGAGAAAGAAGAATGGAACTGGAGGAATCAACCTGCCTGACTTCAGACTCTACTACAAAGCCTCAGTCATCAAGACAGTATGGTACTGGCACAAAGACAGAAATATAGATCAATGGAACAGAATAGAAAGCCCAGAGATAAATCCATATACTTATGGACACCTTATCTTCGACAAAGGAGGCAAGGATATACAATGGAGAAAAGACAACCTCTTTAACAAGTGATGCTGGGAAAACTGGTCAACCACTTGTAAAAGAATGAAACTAGAACACTTTCTAACACCATACACAAAAATAAACTCAAAATGGATTAAAGATCTAAATGTAAGACCAGAAATTATAAAACTCCTAGAGGAGAACATAGGCAAAACACTCTCCAACATAAATCACAGCAGGATCCTCTATGACCCACCTCCCAGAATGTTGGAAATAAAAGCAAAAATAAACAAATTGGATCTAATGAAACTTATAAGCTTTTGCACAACAAAGGAAACTATAAGCAAGGTGAAAAGACAGCCCTCAGATTGAGAGAAAATAATAGCAAATGAAGCAACAGACAAAGGATTAATCTCAAAAATATACAAGCAACTCCTCCAGCTCAATTCCAGAAAAATACATGACCCAATCAAAAATGGGCCAAAGAACTAAACAGACATTTCTCCAAAGAAGACATACAGATGGCTAACAAACACATGAAAAGATGCTCATTATCAGTCATTATTAGAGAAATGCAAATCAAAACCTCAATGAGGTACCATTACACGCCAGTCAGGATGGCTGCTATCCAAAAGTCTACAAGTAATAAATGCTGGAGAGGGTGTGGAGAAAAGGGAACCCTCTTACACTGTTGGCGGGAATGCAAACTAGTACAGACACTATAGAGAACAGTGTGGAGATTCCTTAAAAAGCTGGAAATAGAACTGCAATATGACCCAGCAATCCTACTCCTGGGCATACATACTGAGGAAACCAGATCTGAAAGAGACACGTGTACCCCAGTGTTCATAGCAGCACTGTTTACAATAGCCAGGACATGGAAGCAACCTAGATGCCCATCAGCAGATGAATGGATAAGAAAACTGTGGTACATATACACCATGGAATATTACTCAGCCATTAAAAAGAGTACATTTGAATCAGTTCTAATGAGATGGATGAAACTGGAGCCCACTATACAGAGTGAAGTAAGCCAGTAAGATAAACACCAATACAGTATACTAACGCATATATATGGAATTCAGAAAGATGGTAACGATAACCCTATATGCAAGACAGAAAAAGAGACACAGATGTATAGAACAGACTTTTGGACTCTATGGGAGAAGGCGAGGGTGGGACGATCTGGGAGAATAGCATTGAAACATGTATATTATCAAGGGTGAAACAGATTGCCAATCCAGGTTAGATGCATGAGACAAGTGCTCGGGGCTGGTGCACTGGGAAGACCCAGAGGGATGGGATGTGGAGGGAGGTGGGAGGGGGGTTCAGGATGGGGAACACATATAAATCCATGGCTGATTCATGTCAATGTATGGCAAAAAACCACTACAATACTGTAAAGTAATTAGCCTTCAACTAATAAAAATAAAGGGAAATAAATTAATGTTAAAATGACCATACTACTCAAGGCAATCCACAGATTCATTGCATTCCTATCAAAATACCAATGGCACTTTCCACCATACTACAATATAATTAATGTACAACAAAAGAGGCAAGAAATACAATGGAGAGAAGACAGCTTATTTCATAAATGGTATGGGGAACACTGGACAGCTACATGCAAAAGAATCAAACTGGATTACTCACTCACATCATGCACAAAAATACATTCAAATGGATTAAATATTTAAGGGTTGGAAAGAAGGCAGGCAAGGGAGACTAAGAAGTACAAACTTTCAGTTGCAAATAAATAAGTCACAGGTATGAAATGTACAATGTGAAGAATGTATGCTAAGTAACTTCAGCTGTGTCTGACTCTTTGCAACCCTATGGACTGTAGCCCACCAGGCTCCTCTGTCCATGGGATTCTCCAGGCAAGAATACTGGATTCCCTCCTCCAGTGGATCCTCCTAACCCAGGGATCAAATCTGCATCTCTTATGTCTCCTACACTGGCAGGCAGGTTCTTTACCACTAGCACAACATGGGAAGATAATATGGTCAATACCCATGTAATAGCTTTGTGTGGTGACATGTTGTAACTAGACTTATCACAGTAATCATTTTGAAATGTTTATAAATATAAAATCACTGGTGTGTGACAGGAACTAACAAAGTGTTTTAGGTCACTTATACTTCAAAAATAAACTCTTAAAAAAAGAGATCAGATTTATAGTTATGGAAGTGGGGGAAACAAGAGGGGATGATAGGTTGGATGAAGCTGTCAAAAGGTACAAACTTTCATTTATAAAATAAATAGTACTAGTGATGTAATGCACAATATGATATAATTAAAACTGCTATATGTTATATATGAGAGCTGTTAAGAGAATAAATCTTAAGAGTTTTCATCACAAGGAAAATGTTTTTTCTATCTCTTTAATCTATATTTGTCTGAGATGATGGATGTAAATGTATTATGATGTATGTAAGTCAAATCATTATTTTGTACCCCTTAAACTTATATATTGCTGTGTGACAAATCTCAAGAAAACTGGAATAAAAATAAAGTACAATTAGATTTTTAAAATAAAATTATATACACAGGGTAATCTCAGAGTCATTTCCCTCTTACCCCTACAACCGAGGAGTCTGCCTTGGGGAAAAAGAGAAATCAGGATGGGATTCAGGTGAAATGGATGGCAATAGCTAGGCTGAGGCAGTGTCTGATGGAAGGGTGATGGTGAGGAAGGGAAGTGAAAGAAGGAAAATCATAGAAGGCAAGAGAAAAGGGATTCATTCAGCTGGATACGGTGCGTGTGCATAAATTAGTAAGAATCATGTGTGCGCTTATGCACGTGTGTGTGCACTTGCTCCAAGGACAGACTTTAGAGTAACTGCTTCAATGTAATCAGACTACATCCCAAAAAATTAAATTCAAAAGAATAATAAAGCTGGAGGAATCACACTACCCAAATCTAAGACTCACTATAAAAAGCTACAGTAAGCCAAACACTGGTGAATGGCTAAACAACAAAAATCAATGAAACAGAACTAGCCCCAGAATAGACCTGCATATATATAATCAATTTTTTAAATAAACATGCAAAAGTAACTCAACACAAAAAGGAGTCTCTTGGGAATTCCCTGGAAGTCTAGTGGTTAGCACTTGATACTGCCAAGAGCATGGGTTCAATCCCTGGTTGGGAAAATAAGATCCCGCAAGCCGCCCGGTATGACAAAAATAAATAAACAGTAAATACATACACAAAGAAAAAGAAGAGTCTTTTCAACAATGGTATTATAATTCTACATCAATCCAAAGTGTTTAAATCTTAAATATCTTTCAAAACCATCCATTTATTCCTCACTACCACCATGATCTCCCAGCCTAAGTTCTCTTCTCTGAATCCTATGACTGACTATTTTTAACTGTTCTATCTTAATATATTCTATTCTCTGTACTGCAAACCAAATGAGCCTTTCAAAATGCAAATCTGACCGAGCCATTCTCTGCTAAAATTCTTTACAGCTTCTCATTACAATTAGAATAAAAATTCTGCTGATATTATTTAAATGGCCATGAATTACTAGACTCCTACACCTCTCGAGCCTCATCTTGCACCACACTCTTCCTTTCATTCCAGGTTGTATTCACTGTACTCCTTCCTATCAAAGGATCTTTGTATATAAAATTTCTCCTACCTGACAACACTTCTTGTCCTTCTCTGGATTTCAATTCAATCTTTAATTTTTCAAAAAAGCCTCTCCTAAATTCTTGAAATAGTTTGTGCTCAGTCACTCTGTTGTATCCAACTCTTTGTGAATCTATCAGGCTTCTCTGTCCATGGGATTGTCCAAGCAAGAATACTGGAGTAGGTTGCCATTTCCTCCTCCAGTGGATCTTCCAGACTCAAGGCTGAACCCACATGTCCTGTGCCCTCCTGCACTGGCAGATTCTTTACCAGATAGTCACTTGGGAAGCCCCTAAATTGTTCAAATCTAATTACAATGTGAACTAACCCTTTATTGTCCTTGACACCATTGTATTATTACCTTTGAATGACTATTTGAATTTAAGTGTGATTATTTCATGATCACAGCCTTGTCTTGGCAAAGGGGTTTGCATAACTCAAAGAAGCTATGAGTCATGCTGTGCAAGGTGACCCAAAACAGACAGGCCACAGTAAAGAGTTCTGACAAAAAAGTCGTCCCGTGAGAAGAGAAATGTCACCCAGCTCCAGTGTTTTTGCCTAGAAAACCCCATGGACAGTATGAAAACACAAAAAGATACTACACCAGAAGATGAGCCCCTCCCCGCCCAGATCAGAAGGTGTCCAATGTGCTACTTGGTTAGAGCAGAGGGCAATTACTAATAGCTCCAGAAAGAATGAAGTGGCTGGGCCAAAGTGGAAATGACACTCAGCTGTGTATGTGTCTGGTGATGAAAGTCAAGTCCAATAGGGTAAAGAACAGTATTGCATCCTATCCTAGAATGTTAGGCCCATGAAGCAACGTAAATTGGATGTGGTCAAGCAGGAGATGGCAAGAGTGAACATCAAAACCTTAGGAATCAGTAAACTAAAATAGACAGGAAAGGGAGAATTTAATTCAGAGGACCATTATATCTACTACTGTGGGCAACAATCCATTAGAAGAAATGTAGCAGACCTTATAGTCAACAAGAGTCTGAAATGCAGTATTTGGGTACAATCTCAAAAATAACAGAATGATCTGTTTGTTTTCAAGGCAAACCATTCAACATCACAGTAATTCAAGTCTATGCCCCAACCACTGATGCCAAAGAAACTGAAGTTGACCAGTTCTATGAAGACCTACAAATCCTTCTAGAACTGACACCTAAAAAAGATATCCTTTTCATCACAGGGGGATGGAATGCAAAAGTAGGAAGTCAAGAGATACCTGGAGTGACAGGCAAGCTTGGCCTTGGAGTACAAAATGAAGCAGGGCAAAGGCTAACAGAGTTTTGCCAAGAGAATACACTGGTCATAGCAAACACCTTCTTTCAACAATGCAAGAGACAACTCTACACACGGACATCACCAGACGGTCAACACCAAATTCAGACTGATTATATTCTTTGCAGCCAAAGATGGAGAAACTCCATACAGTCAACAAAAACAAGACTAGGAGCTCAGTCATGTCCAACTCCTTGCAATCCCATGGACTGTAGCCCACCAGGCTCCTCTGTCCATGGGGATTCTCCAGGAAAGAATACTGGAGTGTATTGCCATGACCTCCAGGGGATCTTCCCAACCCAGGGATCAAACCCAGGTCTCCCACATCGCAGGCAGATTCTTTACCAGCTGAGCCACAAGGGAAGCCCAAGAATACTGGAGTGGGTGGCCTATCCCTTCTCCAGGGGATATTCCCAACCCAGGAATCGAAATAGGGTCTCCTGCATGGCAGGCAGATTCTTTACCAGCTGAGCTACTAGAGAAGTCCTATTAACTATGTCTATTGCTGCTCAAATAGAACAAAGCCCTAAACCAAACCTTGTCCATGTGGGAATGTAAAAGTAATACTATAGTGTTAATTTATCCAATGAATATTTGTAAAATGCTTACAAATTGTCATTCACTGTGCTAAGTACTGAGATTACAGGGCAACCAAGACATGGGTGCTTAGCTCTTATTGGAGCATTCCACTGTTTTATCTGCTGACCACCTACTATGTACCATCTACTGTACTACATAAAGGAAACTCTAAAGGGCAAATAAAGCTGTAAATAATTACACCAAAATAAATTTCTTTTGTGGTAAGTGCTATAAAAGGAAAAATTCAGACTGCTATACTCACTGAAATGCACATTGGAAGGACTGATGGTGAAGCTGAAGCTCCAACACTTTGGCCACCTGATTCAAAGAGCTGACTCATTGGAAAAGACTCTGATGCTGGGAAAGACTGAAGGCAGAAAGAGATGAGGAATATAGAGGATGAGATGGTTGGACGGCATCACTGATTCAATGGATATGAACTTGGGCAAACTCCAGGAGATGGTGAGGGACAGGGAAGCCTGGTATGCTGTAGTCCTTGGGGTTGTGAAGTCGGGGACGACTTGGCGACTAAACAACAACATGGAGAACTAAACTAGTTAAGAATGTCAAGAAATATTTCTAAAGAATTAATATTTAAGCTTAGACTTGAAGTATAAGTTTATATTATCAAATTTGAAAGAAATTCAAATATTGTTTGCAAGAATAATGAAAGCAATCTGCTGAAGAAAGGATAAGCATTTGGGAACAGTGCTTCCCAAGAGATGGAAGAATTAGGAGTTGCAAAATCAGGTAGAGATGTAACAAGTTAAACCCAAAATCAAATATCTAATGTAATGTATCTAATGTAATCATAAGCAATATTGTCTTCTATAAGCAAAGGTGGCAAACTACAGCCTCCAAGACAAAGTCAGCCCACAATCTTCTTTTGCAGGCCCTTGAATTAAAATGTTTCCTATGTTTTTATAAGATTGTTAAAAATAAAAGAAGAAAAAAAAGGAGGGGAAGGAGAAAATTAACATTCTCTATATAGCCACAAAGCCTAAAATATTTACTATCCAGTCCTTTACAAAAAGTTTACCAACCCATGATCTACACATTATAATCAATTAAAACACAATGAAGCCTTATCCTAAGAAATTCATTAAATAAATATGATTCTACCTGAACACTAAACATAGGTACTGAATATATATCATATATATCTTTCTCAAAATTGCAGCTTTGTGTCTCAAAGGTATCAAAGACACACAAAATTTACAATCAGTTATAAAATATACACATTTGATCTCACTTATATGTACTATCAACACATGCTTAAATAATATAAACACTTTCATCAAGACAGTTATCAAAATGTACTATATAAATTGAGATAGAAATGAGGCTTTGCTAAAACCAAATATAATTTTAAAAAATATTTTAGCTGAAAAAGCTACCATAAAACTTTATGAGAGTAAGTCATTGGATTTAATACTACTTTGAAAAGTAACTGCTATATAGAAATAAGAGAACCTATATACTTACCAAGATTTTTTTCAATTCTTCAAGTTCTACTTCCTTGTTATTCTTAAGCTTGGTCATCTCTTCTAAAAAAAAAAAAAGCAAAAGAATTTAAATGTGTTAAAAGTAGATTTAAAAAATAGGAAAGGAGAGAAAAGAAATAAGAATAGCACTTGAAAAGGAAAAACCAGAAGAGATGAATTAATACAATTCAGTCAGTTCAGTTTGGTTGCTCAGTCGTGTCTGACTCTGCAACCCCAAGGACTGCAGCACGCCAGGCCTCCCTGTGCATCACCAACTCCCGCAGCTTACTCAAACTCACGTCCATTGAGTCAGTGATGCCATCCAACCATCTCATCCTCTGTCATCCCCTTCTCCTCCCTCCTTCAATCTTTCCTAGCACAGGGTCTTTTCAAATAAGTCAGTTCTTCGCATCAGGTAGCCAAAGTATTGGAGTTTCAGCTTCAGCATCAGTCCTTCCAATGAATATTCAGGACTGATTTCCTTTAGGATTGATGGTTGGATCTCCCTGCAGTTCAAGGAACTCGCAAGATCCTTCTCCAACACCACAGTTCAAAAGCATTAATTAATTAATTGATGTATCAATTAATTAAATAATACAGTTAGAGCACAGTAAAGCATAGAGGAAGTGCAAATGGATCAGATGCAAAATAATAATGGACATATATTAGTAGTACCATTTCTATAAAGTTAATTCTACAACCAAATGAGCCCAAAATCCATTGAACAAAATAAGCAATGGATCTATATAAAATGAAGTCACACAGCACGTGCCTGTACCTTCAACTCACTATTTTCTAAACATGCGGCCTTTCAATCTTCAAATTTAAAAGGAGAATTAATTCAATTTTCTCAAGCTAACTCTGACCACTGTTCTGGATATCAACATTTCCATCTCCTTTAAGACTTCAGTTGCTATATATTGACTCTAGCAGAATCTCCAGTTTCCCCATATCCTATCTAAATATCTATTTGAATACAAAGTAAAAAAGTATGATTGACCTTTCTGTCTTTGCCACACTACTGTTGAATTTCTTGTTTTATTTTGTAGCCAAATTCCCATTTGTTATCTATCTATATTTCTTTCTTAATCCCATGCAAAAGTGGTGTTATTATCTATTGTTATCATTTTTATTATTTATCTATAGTTCCTTCTTAATCCCATGCAAAAGTAAAGCTCATCTTCATTAATAAATTATGATCTCAAAGATCACCAACACCCATTTTGTGGTGAAATTCTCAGTCCTTATCATTGTGGAGCTTTCAGCATTTGACACTCTTAGCCACTCTCTACTTGTCTCCCCCTTCAATTTTCAAGACCTGGCATTCTTAACATTTTCTGTTTCCTTAACTCTTACTCTTGTTTTCTTTACCAACACCCTTCCTTCATGTCACCCTAAATAATAACAATTTAGAATGCTTTTCCCTCTATATCTCCATGAATTCAGCATTAAGGTAATGAATTAAAAAGTTCAAACCTCCTGTTTTTTCTTTCTTACATTAAAAAAAAATCTCTAAAGTTCTCAAATGATGTCTAGCTGTCACTTAAAATTTTATTATACCTGAAACACTGCCCTTTCTCACTCTGAAGGGTTATTAATTACTGGAGACATAACAGATTGACTGAAAATTACCCAGACTCTGTACCTTAAAAACAAACAAGGAACTTGTAATAACCACCCAAAGTCTCTAAGAAAAATCAACAAAATATGAAATGACAATATAGAGTCTAAAAGAAAAACCTGTCACATGCACATTTAACCACAAAGATTCATTTTAGATAAAATGGTTAATTTTTTAAAACTCAATCATTGGTTAAAGATAGCAGACTGAGCATGTGTCCACACTCACTTCCAATCCCACAAATTATATATATAGTGCTCGCTTCAGCAGCACATATACCAAAATTAGAACAACATAGGGAAGGTTAGCATGGCTACTGAGTAAGGATGATATGCAAATTTGTGAAGCATTCCATATTTTTTTATGTGGCAACCTGAATGGGAGGGGATTTAGGGGAGAATGGATACATGTATATGTATTGCTGAGACCCTTCGCTATTCACCTGAAACTATCACAGTATTGTTAATCAGCTATGTGAAAGTCGCTCAGTCACGTCCAGCTCTTTGTGACCCTATGAACTATACAGTCCATGGAATTCTTTAGGCCAGAACACTGGAGTGGGTAGCCTGTCCCTTCTCCAGCGGCTCTTCCTAACCCAGGGATCAAACCCAGGTCTCCTGTATTGTAAGAGGATTCTTTACCAGCTGAGACACAAGGGAAGTCCAAGAATACTCAAGTGGGTAGCCTAGCCCTTCTCCAAGGGACCTTCCAAACCCAGGGATCGAACCAGGGTCTCCTGCATTGCAGTCAGATTCAAAACTGCATTGCATTGCCTGCATTCCAGGCAGATTCAACATATGTTGGGGAATAATCAGCTATACCCCAATACAAAATAAAAAGTGCGAAGAAAAAAATATATATATATAAATTAACAAAACAAGGCAGTCTAATATTAACAAACTCAAATGCTGAAGAATCCTTGGGGAGTGAAGGGGGAGAGCGTATATTAATTCAATCAGGCTATGTGAACAACTATACCAGGTATCCACATGCCCAGCCACACAGTCCACACCTCAGGTTAAATCAAGCATTCTGGGAATTAGAGCCAAAGGGACATGACACTACCCCAATAGCTGGTAAACTCTAAGCAACATAAGCATACCCTATAACCAAAGTGTTAGTCACTCAGTCATGTCCGACTCTTTGCAACCCCATGGACTATAGCCCACCAGGCTCTTCTGTCCATGGAATTCTCCAGGCAAGAATACTGGAGTTGGTAGCCATCCCCTTCTCCAGAGGATCTTCCCAACTCAGAGATCAAACCCGGGTCTCCTGCATTGCAGGCAGATTCTTTACCATTTGAGCCACCCAGGAAGCCCCCTCTGTAACCAAAAGACAAGTTATTTAATACAAAACTCACCCTTTCTTACAGAACCTCCCATCTCTTCCCATAGTCAAAAGAATCAGACTGTAACAAACACGTAAGTAAATACGGATTCTCAAACACTTAGATGAGTAATCAAGAATCAACAATTAATGAAGAAAAGCAAAACCATGAAAGAAAGGCACCAAATATATTCAAAGTTAATAATAAAGATTACAGAAAGTTATAGAGATTTCTAGAAAAACAACTGCCAATCCATGATTTATTTTAATTTACAAAAATAATTGTTTTCACCCAAACTGGGGAAAAAGATGTTTATATATGTTTCCAATTCTCCACAATTGTAGATATGAAGTTTTGTAAATATGAAATATAGGGTTTTTAGAATTAGCTAATTAAAGGGTCATAAATTCACAAAACAACTACAAATCTCTCACTTTTGGCCACGAAAATTGAATATTAACAATATCACGTGATAAAACAGGGGCACGGTTTCCTGTAAACAGTTCATAATCCAACATGACTACTCAATGCAACTTCAAAATTCAATTAAAATGTAATAGACATTTCCCACTAAGAATTATTAAGATCCATGGATCCTAAAATAAGAAAAAAAACTACAAAAATATTTCTTAGGCTCCTTACAATTCTTGATATTTATGAGCTGCATAATGAACCTGAATAAGTCTTTCTTAAGATTTAAATTTCTATTTCAAAAATCAAAGTAACAGTCATCAAATAATCACTATTGGTAAATGACAGAGGAGAAACTATATTTTATTCTGAAATAATGTTGATGGTTTTAAAATTGGCTAATATTATCAGGTACATATTTTATTCTCTAAAACTTACCCAGTTCACTTGATTTCTTCTGAAGTTTCATGGTAAGTACTTTCAATTCATCTTCACTTTTTTCCAATCTTGTAAAACATATTAGTTCAATGTAAAATGTAAAATCAGTGTAAAATATCTTTTTAGTCATAGTTCATCTAGTAATTAAAACTGGTGCAATTCAGCAACGACATAGCTTATTATAGATTCATTCATTATATTATTACACATTTCTTGACAATCTACTTTGGCTGGATTCTGTAACATGTCAAAATAATATACTACTAATATACATACATAGCTGTATATTAATTAAATCTATGTAAAACCTCACAGCTTATCATCATAATTTATCTCTTAGCTATTGATGAGAATCAAATTAATACATCATAGAACTTTGAAAGAGATTGAGTATATAACTACTATTATACTGAATTCTGTCTTAGGGACAATGTAAATATGAGAATTAAACAATTCACTTAACACCTTAGTTTTCCATTTCCTCATCTATAAAACAAATGATATATAAGGTCACTTAAAAGTTGAAAATCTGAAAATCACCTGGATAGGTCAATCAAGAATACACAAGAGTAAATGGGCCAGAAAATCTAGCTTTTCTTCCCTCACCATACATAAGGAGTAGAGAAGAAACTCTGCTAGGCCCAGGTCAAGACTTCATAGAGAAGTTTGTTCTTTCATCCTCCAGACTTAGTTAACCCTTATACTAATGGGACAAAGATAACTATGTAGGCCTCATAACACAACTTTGTATAAACATTTCCTTAATACAAAGTAGTGAAAAACAGATGAGGTTTTCAACTCAAGTTTTAGAAAAACAATTTAAATAAAATACAAATCAATATTTTATATATATCTAACCATATTTATTGATTCATTTAAAATGTTTGATTACCTACTCTGGACCAGGCTAGTTGCTAAATTTGTATATCAGAATGAAAGTTACAGACCCCAGTAAGATAAATCAACAACCTAGGAAGTTATTTTTATGAAATAACCCACAGTTTAACTAAATATGCCATATCACTCCATCAGTCCTTATAAGCTTATCTATATTGCTTAACTCTATGAAAAGCATGCACAGGAACTATCCTAGAGAATACCTTCTCTCTTTTCCTAGGATACCTGCCTACCCAATACAAACTCTTTAAATGTGTTCCCACTTTATATACAAAAAGATACTTGGTTACAGGTATTATAGGAATTACAAGTCAGTTGACAATGAATAGAAAATGGCACTGAATGTTAGAAGTAAATTGTTTTTTATTCAGCTAAATAAGCAGTTACTTTACCTTTGCTGTTCTGTTGTCAATAATTCTTTCAAGTTGCAGATAGTAGCTTTAAGTTCAGTAACCACAGATGAATGGGCAGCTTTAGCTTTATTAAATTCTTCCATTTGAGCTTCTTTTTCTCCAGTGAGTTGATATATATTTTTGGTTGCTATCTGCAAATCTTCCTCTAAAGCCATTTGAGCATTCTAAATGAAATAAAGTACAAACAAAAGCTATGAACCAAGAGCTTAAGAAAAAAAAATGCTGAATTAATCTGCTTTCTGTAATTTGCTGCCTCTCACCCCTTACCCCACCCCACCACCCCTCTGATCCTGGTCTCTCCTTACCCTCTCACCACTTCTACTCCACAAGGACCAATCTGGAGTGCCCCATCCACTACTCATTTCAATTCATCATTGCTCCAAAGCCCACCTATAGTCCCAGCCTATCCATGGAGTCTTCCTAACCAATCCAGTCCATAGGGTTCTTTCAATTCTTAGAAACATTGTAGAATTTTTGCCTGAATCATGCTGATACCTAGCATAGTCTTGCATTTTAGTTATATTTTTGATGTGTTTTTATCAAATGTCTCTATTAAACAATAAGCACTTAGAGATTCTATCTCCTCTATTTGAAGTTTCAAGACCTTGTACATAGTACTAGCATTCAATAAATATTTGTTGACTGATTGATGGTATAAGAGTTATTAGAAATTAATCAGTTTTTAAATCATACCACACTTCTTTGCAAAGACATTTTAATATTTTCTAGTTCTGATGTCAAATGATCCTGCTTCTCATTTGATTCTTTTAAGTTTTCATTCTGTAATTCTAAAAGAGAAAGTTGTAAATAGATATTTTCTTAATAGAAAATATGTACCAAGAAAACAAATTATATGTAACAATTATTTTTTTCTCCATTACATACTCCAAAATGAGGTAAACTCATGCAAATATAGATTCACTGATATTGGTCATCATCAATTTTTGTTGACCATCAAAATTGTTATTGCCCAAGCACTCAAAGGTGAACATATAGGGGTTTTAGTGCTACATTTTTTAGTAATAGATAAGCACTAGAAGCACTTCCCTGGTGGCTCAGACAGTAAAGAATCTGCTTGCAATGCAGGAGACCCGAGTTCGATCCCTGAGTCGGGAAGATCCCGTGGTAAAGGGAATGGCTACCACTCTAGTATTCTTGCCTGAAGAAATGCATGGACAGAGGAGCCTGGTGGGCTACAGTCCATGGAGTCACAAAGAGTTGTACATGACTGAGTGACTATCACTGACTCACTCACTCACTCATACATGCATTAGGAAACAACCTTAATATTCAAAAGGTGACAGATTAAACTATGGTGATACAATGATATACCATGTAACCACTGTAAATGATGATGCAGCTGTTTATTTATTACTAATTTGGACATCCATAAAATACAGAATAAAAAGGGCAAGTTAAAAAGTTATATAAATAGAGCATGTTAAAGGAAAGAACATACAAAAAGTTCAAAAGCAATTTATCTCCTAATGGTGAAGTTGTTCATGATTTTATTTTTATCATTTACTATTTTGATTTTATATTTTTCTAAATTATTGCATTTACTTATTTAAATACAATGAAAAAAAGCAAATAACTCCACTTGATAGCTAATATTTACTAAATCCTAAGTGTCAGGTGCTACTTTTTATGCTTTATCTGTGTTCATTCACTTTTAAATCTCATAAAAACATGAACAGTAAGAAGCTCATGCTCATCTCTGAGTTCAAATTATTGTATTTCCTTTTACTAGCTACCTACACATGCTCATCCCTGGGTTCAAATTATTCTTTTTCCTTTTAAAAGCTACCTACACATGGGCATGATACTTAACCAACTGCTCCTTACTTTTCCCACAAGGAAAATGACAGTTAATGATATTTCAAAGAGTTCCTTTTAGGACTACACAAGATAATGCAACTTAAAACATTTAATCACAGTGTCTAGCAAATAGTAAAATGTTAAATACTATTATGATGATGGTGATGATGATATGGTGTATACAGAAACTGGAACTACTGGGCAGGGAGACAAATAATCAAAAATAAGTGCTAATGAGTACTCATGAGCAATTCTGGGAATAAACACAGAGGTGGTATTTAAGCCTAATAAGACCAATAAGTGTTAAGACATTAAGGGGAGACAGACATAGGAGAGGGAAAGTTCAAGGAAGGCTTCCAGAAAGTGACAGTTGAGTTAAAACATTTGAGAGCCAGTAACAAGTAACAAGAGTAATGGGAACTAAGGGAGGAAATAAAATCACAAGAGATACAAAAGGGCATATACAAAGTCAAAAAACAGAAGAGATAGGATAAACATTCTGAAGTCTAGAAATGTATTTCAACAGCATGAAACAAAGCATAAGAGAGAAATAATAATACCTGCTATATTAGATATGATTGGAAAAATAATGACAAAATCATAATAGGATTCACACAACTTGCTCAGAAGTATATGCTTCCCAAGTCATGAAAAATAATAAAGGATGTCAAGCAACAGAATAATGTTTCAGACTTATATTTTAAAAAATTCCAATCTAAAAATCTGTGTAGAAATAAAGGGGTTAGTGCTCCAACTCTAGGAAAAGAATATCTGGAGAGAGGGAAATGATAACTAAAGATTGTCTATTACAGTACTATTTATAATGTTCTATTAATAACTGTCTCCTCTGAGAAATCATAATCACAAACTAGTAGTTAGGCATGTGTGGGAACAGAATATATGCTGCTTAAATATACTAAAAATATCTAAGCCAAAACTTAATTTGAAGTTCCCCTAAGTTCCCCCCAGAATCCTGGAAGCTATAAATGGAAATTTTCTCTGTAAAAATATACCTCCAATTCAGCCCTTAAAGAATTTCCACAGATGAAATTATAGGACTTCACAATCAAAAACCACAAGAGTAAACAGAATACTACTACAAGAAAAGTCAGCAGAAAAAGGACAAACTTTGACCTGATTGCAAGATTTCAGATGTTAGGATTACTGGCTGTAATTACTGGATTAAAAAAAAAAAGTATTGCATCATTTTTAAAAACTAAAAGAAGGGATTTCGCTGGTTGCCCAGTGGTTAAGACGCCACGGTTCCAATGTAAGAGACACAGGCTTTATCCCAGATCAGAGAATGAAGATCTCACATGCCATGCAGCACAGTCAAAAGATTTTTTTAATTAAAAACAAAAAAGGTAAAAGAAATAAGGAAGATATCTAAAAACTAAAACTTACATAGAAATGACATATAAAATTGAAACTAAAAATTCTTTTGGAGTAATAGTGAAGTATGTCATTTTAAACAAACACACCTCCGAAAGGGAATAAAAAATTCAGGATCAAATATTAAGAACATTAAAATCATTAAACTCCTGAAAAAATAATGAAATTAATGGTCACAAAGTGAAGGCAAAATAGAAACTTGGAGAAGTAACATAAGCACAAAAACTGCTTTTGCCTCAAGGAATTCACAAGTCCTAGAAAAACTGGATTTTGAACTGAAATTATGATGAAGTGAGAAAAAAATATGAAAACTCAAAGACTGTATAAGGTAAGTTCAAGGATTAAACCTTAGTACAATAAGTTCAGTTCGGTTCAGTCGCTCAGTTATGTCTGACTCTTTACGACCCTGTGGACTGCAGCACGCCAGACTTCCCTGTCCATTACCAAACCCGGAGCCTGCTCAAACTCATGTTCATCGAGTTGGTGACTCCATCCAACCATCTCATCCTCTGTCATCCCCTTCTACTCCTGCCTTCAATCTTTCCCAGCATCTGGGTCCCTCCAAATGAGTCGGTTCTTCACATCAGGTGGCCAAAATAATGAGGCTTCAGCATCAGTCCTTCCAATGAATATTCACAACTGATTTCCTTTAGGATTGACTGGTTTGATCTCCCTGCAGTTCAAGGGACTCTCAAGAGTCTTCTCCAACACCACAGTTCAAAAGCATCAATTCTTCGGCATTCAGGTTTCCTTATGGTCCAACTCTCACATCCATACATAACTACTGGAAAAACCATAGCTTTGACTATATGGACCTTTGTGGGCAAAGCAAAGCTCTGCTTTTTAATATGCTCTCTAGGCTGGTCATAGCTTTCTTCCAAGGAGCAAGCATCTTTTAATTTCATGGCTACAGTCACCATCTGCAGTGATTTTGGAGCCCAAGAAAATAAAGTCACTGTATCCACTGATTGCTCATCTATCTGCCATGAAGTGATGAGACTAGATGTCATGATCTTAGTTTTTTGAATGTTGAGTTTTAAGCCAGCTTTTTCACTCTCCTCTTTCACGTTCATCAAGAGGCTCTTTAGTTCCTCTTCACTTTCTACCATAAGGATGGTGTCATCTGCATATCTGAGGTTATTGATATTTCTCCCGGCAATGTTGATTCCAGCTTGCACTTCATTCAGCCCAGCATTTCGCAGGATGTACTCTGCATAGAAGTTAAATAAACAGGATGACAATATAAGCCTTGATGTACTCCCTTCCCAATTTGGAACCAGTCCATTGTTCCACATCCAGTTCTGTTGCTTCTGAACCTGCATACAGATTTCTCAGGAGGCAGATAAGGTCATCTGGTATTCCCATCTCTTTAAGAATTTTCCACAGTTTGTTGTGATCCAACAGTCAAAGGCTTTAGCACAGTCAATGACGTAGATGTTTTTCTGGAATTTCATTGCCTTTTCTATGATCCAATGGATGTTGGCAATTTGATCTCTGGCTTCTCTGCCTTTCTAAATCCAGCTTGAACATCTGGAATTCTCGGTTCATGTACTGTTGAAGCCTAGCTTGGAGAACTTTGAGCATTACTTTGCTAGCGTGCGAGATGAGTACAATTGTGTGGTAGTTTGAACATTCTTTGGCATTGCCTTTCTTTGGAATGAAAACTGACCTTTTCCAGTCCTGTGGCCACTACTGAGTCTTCCAAATTTGCTGGCATATTGAGTGCAGCACTTTCACAGCATCATCTTTTAGGATTTGAAATAGCTCAACTGGAATTCCACCACCTCCACTAGCTTTATTTGTAGTGATGCTTCCTAAGGCCCACTTGACTTCGCCTTCCAGAATGTCTGGCTCTAGGTGAGTGACCACACCATTGGGGTTATCTGGGTCATAAGATCTTACTGGTATAGTTCTTGCCACGTCTTCTTAATATCTTCTGTTTCAGTTAGGTCCATACCATTTCTGTCTTTTATTGTGCCCATCTTTGCATGAAATATTCCCTTGGTGTCTCTAATGTTCTTGAAGAGTCTTTCCTATCTCTAGTTTTTCCCATTCTATTGTTTTCTTCCATTTCTTTGCACTGACCACATAGGAAGGCTTTCTTATCTCTTCTATTCATTGGAACTCTGCATTCAGATGGATATATCTTTCCTTTCCTTCTTTGCCTTTCACTTCTCTTCTTTCCCCAGCTATCTGTAAGCCCTCCTCAGCCTTTTTTCATTTCTTTTTCTTGGGGATGGTTTTGATCACCACTTCCTGTACAACATTATGAACCTCTGTCCATGTTTCTTCAGATACTCTATCAGATCTAATCCCTTGAATCTGTTTGTCACTTCCACTGTATAATCATAAGGATTTTGATTTAGGTCATACCTGAATGGCCTAGTGGTTTTCAGTACTTTCAATATAAGTCTGAATTTTTCAAGGAGTTCATGATCTGAGCCACAGTCAGCTCCTGGTCTTGTTTTTGCTGACTGTATAGAGCTTCTCCATCTTTGGCTGTAAATATAATCAATCTGACTTTGGTATTGAGCATCTGGTGATGTCCATGTGTAGAGTCATCTCTTGTGTTCATGGAAGAGGGTGTTTGCTATGACCAGTCTATTCTCTTGGTAAAACTCTGTTAGCCTTTGCCCTGTTTCATTCTGTAGTCCAAGGCCAATCTTGCCTGTTACTTCAGGTATCTCTTGACTTCCTGCTTGTGCATTCCAGTCCCCTATGATGAAAAGGACATGTTTTCTGTTTGGTGTTGGTTATAGAAGGTACTGTAGGTCATCATAGAACCATTCAACTTCAGCTTCTTTGGCATTAGTGACTGAGGCGTAGACTTGGATTACTGTGATACTGAATGGTTTGCCTTGGAAACGAACAGAGATCACTCTGTCATTTTTAAGACCGCACCCAATACTGCATTTCAGACTCTTCTGTTGACTATGAGAGTTACTCCATTTCTTCTAAGGGATTCTTGCACACAGCAGTAGATATAATGGTCATCCAAATTAAATTTGCTCAACCTGGCCCATCTTAGTTTACTGATGCCTAAAATGTTGATGTCCACTCTTGTCATCTCCTGTTTGACCACTTCCAATTTACTTTGATTCATGGACCTACCATTCCAGATTCCTATATATTGTTCTTTACAGCATTGGACTTTACTTCCATCACCAGTCACATCCAGAACTGGGCATTGTTTTCACTTTGGTTCAGCCTCTTGACTCTTTCTGGAGCTATTTCTCTACTCTTCTCCAGTAGCATATTGGGCGGCAACCAACCTGGGGAGTTAATCTTCCAGTGTCATATCTTTTTGCCTTGTCATAGTTAATGGATTTCTCAAGGCAAGAATACTGAAGTGGTTTGCCATTCCCTTCTCCAGTGGATCATGTTTTGTCAGAACTCTCCACCATGATCTGTCTGTCTTGGGTAGCCCTATACAGCTTGGCTCATAGCTTCATTGATTTAGGCAAGACTGTGATCCATATGATTAGTTTGCTTGGTTTTCTGTGATTGTGGTTTTCATTCTGTCTAGCCTCTGATGGATAAGGATAAGAGGCCCGTGGAGGCTTCCTGATGGGAGCAACTGGTCATGAGGGAATCTGGATCTTGCTCTGATGGGTGGGGCCATGCTCAGTAAATCTTTAACCCAATTTTCTGTTGATAGGCGGGGCTGTGTTCTCTCCCTGTAGTGTGGCCTCAGGCCAAACTATGGTAGGGGTAATGATGACAATGGTGACCTCCTTCAAAAGGACTTACGCCAGCACACTGGCTCCCAGGACTGTTGTAGTAAGTGCCCAACTCCACTGCAGGCCACTGTCAACCCACACCTCTGCCTGAGACTCCTGGAAACTCACAGTTAAGTCTGGCTCAGTCTCTTGTGCAGTCACTGCTCCTTTCTCCTGGGTCCTTGTGCACACAAGATTTTGTTTGTGCCCTCCAAAAGTCTGTTTCCCCAGTCCTGTGGAAGTTCTATAATCAAATCCCACTGGCCTTCAAAGTCAAATTCCCTGGGGGTTCTCAGTCCTTTTGCCAGATTCCCAGGTTGGGGAATCTTTTATGGGCCCTAGAACTTTTCAACAGTTGGAGAACTTCTTTGGTATAATTTTTCTCGAGTTTGTGGGTTATCTGCTTGGTGGCTCTGTGGTGGGGCTAATGGCAACCTCCTCCAAAAGAATTTATGCCACACGCCATGGCTCCCAGGTCTGCTACATCCAGAGTCCTTGTCCCCACAGCAGGCCACTGCTGACCTGTGTCTCTGCAGGAAATACTCAAACACTCAAAGGCATGTCTGGCTCAGTCTCTATGGAGTCTCTGGCTCCTGGTGCACACAAGGTTTTGTTTGAGGCCTCTGAGCATCTCTGGCAGGTATGGGGTTTGATTTTAAATGCAATTTTGTACAGTAAGCTAGGACACTCATTACATATGGATGAAGCAAAAATAAACAAACCCTCAAGCAAATTTGCTGCACAGGTTTACATCACCTGAGCAGTCCAATTAATCTCAAGCCATGAAAGTGACTTAAGATGGGTAGAGCCACCATGTACCTGGTAAAAGCAAATGAGAATCCTCCAAAGAGGAAGCTAAACTACCTACATACAGGCAGGCCTTATTATACTAATAAGAGAAGTTTTTCTTGAAAAAAATTTTTCAAGAAAAATAATAAACATGTAGTCAACTATGTATAAAATAGATACTAATGAGAACCTACTATACAGGACAGGTAACTGCACTCAGTGCTCTCAAGTGGCCTATATAGGAAGGAAATCCAAAAAAGAGGAGATTATGTACACATATGGCTGATTCACTTTGCTCTACAGTAGAAAATAACACAATGCTGTAAAACAACTGTACTCCAACATAATTGTTTTTAAATGTAGTCAAAGACAAAAAAAGCACCCAATAAAATAAGGCTAAACAAATAAAACAAAATCTGGACTAAAATTTATCAGAAAAAAGACAAATATGAAACTATAAATAGATATCCTTATTATATTTAAAGAATAAAAAGCTTAAATAAGAAACAAAATTACATAAAGTAGAATAGCAGACCTGAAAAATATATATATTTTATATCTTATAATAAACATCTAATAATAAACATCTTATAATAAACATCTAATAACTAAAACTGAAGCAGTTCATAGTGGATGAGAAACAAAGACAGAATTAATGAATGACAAGATGGGTCAAACGAAATCATCTAGAAAAGGGCACAGAAGGGCAAAACAGTGAAAAGATAGAAAAGAAATTAACAGTCACAGAAGACAGAGAAAATTAGCATGAGTTTTATTCAGATTTCCAAAAGGAGAGGAAACATAGAACAAATATAATGTCGGAAGAAAAGCAATAATAAAAGACATTAATTTACAGATTTAAGAAACTATAAAATAAAATTAAGCATATATCATATCTTACTGAAAATGCTAAAATATCAAAAACAAAGCAAATCTAAAAAACCCCGGAGGAGCCAAGATGGCGGAGGAATAGGACGGGGAGACCACTTTCTCTCCTACAAATTCATCGAAAGAACAATTGAACGCTGAACAAATTTCACAAAACAACTTCTGATCGCTAGCAGAGGACATCAGGCGCCCAGAAAAGCAACCCATTGTCTTCGAAGGGAGGTAGGACAAAATATAAAAGATAAAAAGAGAGACAAAAGAGCTAGGGACGGACACCCGTCCCGGGAAGGGAGTCTTAATAGAGGAAGTTTCCAAACACCAGGAAACCCTCGCACTGGCGGGTCTGAGGGAAGTTTTCAAATCTTGGAGGGCAACCTAACTGGGAGGTAAAATTAAATAATGCCCACAGATTACGTGCCTAAAAGCAACTTCCAGCAGAAAAGTACCCCAGACGCCCGCACCCACCACCAACAAGTAGGGGTGGAACGGAGAGGAGCGGGCAGCATTGCTTAGGGTAAGGACTGGCCCGAAGGCCCTGAGAGCAATCGGAGGGAGCCCTTTTAAACTGTGGGATAGCAAGGGAAAAAATTAACTGGCCCGAACACACTGCCGGCGGTTCGCAAAACAAAGGGACTGAGAAACTCCAGAGAAGAGCTGGCCCATCCCCGCTGGAGGTAGGAGGCAGAGGGGAGGGAAAGGGGCAAACTCAGCCCCAGAGAAACCACCCCCTCCCACACTGCAAACAGGCCCCCGGTTTCTATCTAAAGAATTCCTGAGATTCTGGATGGTCGACATCTGCCGCCGGGAGGGTCGAGGCTAGAGGCCAGCTGCTGTGAGCAAACACAAGCCGCAGGCACCTGACCCGCGGCACGCGCTGGGGCCGCGGAGGGAAAAGGCGTGCCTCATCCGGGGAGAGTCCGCCCAAGCCTCTGGCTGCCTGAACCGCTCAGGCTGGGGAGGCACAAAACGCAGGCGCAACCAAATCTGCGCTTTTGTGGAGTACCCGAAAATTGGAACCGCACTCAACGCAGCGCCCGCTCCACATAGAGCAGCCGGGAGCCTCAGCAGTGTAGACGGGGAAAGCACAGACACCCCTGTACAGGGCAAACCCAGTGTGGCCGGAACACGGTGAGTGCTATCCACACACAGCGATATCTGTCTGCAGCGCCCCGCCCTCCCGGTAGCAGGACTGAACTGAACTAGTGAACCTAAATAAGAGATCACCTCCGCCCGCCTGTGTCAGAGCGGAAATTAGACACCGAAGAGACGGCAAACAGAACCCAAATAAAGAAAGGGAACCGCTTCAGAAAGGACCGGTGCAAAGATTAAAATCCCTGAAGGTAACACCAACTACACCAGAAGGGGCCTATAGATATCAAGAAGTGTAAGCTGGAAAGAGGAGCTATCTGAAATTGAACTGAACCTACACTGACTGCAACAGCTCCAAAGAAATACCTAGATATATATGTGTGTTTTTTGTTAAATTTTTTTTTTTTAATTTCTTTTTTTTCTCTCTTTTATTTTCTTTTAAAATTCCCTATTACTCCCCCATTACTCCTCAACTTTCATTTTCATATATTTTTATGATTTTTTATAATTAGGGGAAAATTTATTTTTTTCTTTTTTCTTCTTTCTTTTTTTTTCTTGTTTTTCTCACCTATTTCCTTTTAAAGTCCTCTAATACTCCTCTATTATTCCTTAATTTTCATTTTCATTTCACTATAACCTTGCCAAAAAAAAAAAAGAGAGAGAGAGAGAAGCCCTATTTTTAAACTGAACTTCATATATATTTCTAAAGTTTGGGTTTTTGTTTTTGTTTTTAAATATTGTATTTCAAAGAGTCTAACCTCTATGCTAGATTTTTAATCTTTGTTTTTCAGTATGTGATATAAATTTTGGATGTTTACGAATCCAATAATCAGTTCCCATTTCTATTCAGGAGTCTGTTGATTACTCTCTCCCACTTTTGACTCTCTGCTTTCTACCTCAGAACACCTCTATTTCTTCCTTTCCCCTTCTTTTCCCAATCCAATTCTGTGAATCTTTGTGGGTATCTGGGCTATGGAGAACACTTTGGGAACAGATAACTGCGTAGATCTGTCTCTCTCCTCTTGAGTCCCCCTTTCTCTCCTCCTGCTCACCTCTATCTCCTTCCTCCATCTCCTATTCTTCATGTAACTCTGTGAACCTCTCTGGTTGTCCCTCATGGTGGAGAATCTTTTCATCATTAACCTAGAAGTTTTATAATCAGTGCTGTATAGTTGGAGAAGTCTTGAGACTATTGGAAGAATAAAACTGAAATCCAGAGGCAGGAGACTTAAGCCCAAAACCTGAGAAAACCAGAAAACTCCTGACTACATGAAACATTAAGGAATAAGAGACCATCCAAAAGCCTCCATACCTACACCAAAACCAACCACCACCCAAGAGCCAATAAGCTCCAGAACAAGACATAACATGCAAATTCTTTAGCAACGCAGGAACATAGACCTGAGTGTCAACATACAGGCTGCCCAAAGTCACACCTAACACATAGACCCATCCCAAAACTCACTACTGGACACTCCATTGCACTCCAGAGAGAAGAAACCCATTTCCACACACCAGAACACTGACACAAGCTTCGCTAACCAGGAAAACTTGACAAGCCCATTGTCCAACCCCACCCACTGGGTAAAATCTCCACAATAAAAAGGAACCAGAGACCACCAGAATACAGAAAGCCCACTCCAGACACAGCAATCTAAACAAGATGAAAAGGCAGAGAAATACCCAACTAGTAAAGGAACATGAAAAATGCCCACCAAGCCAAACAAAAGAGGAGGAGATAGGGAATCTACCTGAAAAAGAATTTAGGATAATGATAATAAAAATGATCCAAAATCTTGAAAACAAAATGGAGTTACAAATAAATAATCTGGAGACAAAGATTAAGAAGATGCAAGAAATGTTTAACAAGGACCAAGAAGAAATAAAAAAGAGTCAATTAAACATGAATAATGCAATAAATGAGATCAAAAACACTCTGGACAGAACCATGAGTAGAATAATGGAGACTGAAGATAGGATATGTGACGCAGAAGATAAAATGGTGGAAATAAACGAAGCAGAGAGGAAAAAAGAAAAAAGAATCAAAAGAAATGAGGACAACCTCAGGGACCTCTGGGACAATGTGAAACGCCCCAACATTCGAATCATAGGAGTCCCAGAAGAAGAAGACAAAAAGAAAGGCCATGAGAAGTTACTCGAGGAGATAATAGCTGAAAACTTCCCTAAAATGGGGAAGGAAATAGCCACCCAAGTCCAAGAAACCCAGAGAGTCCCAAACAGGATAAACCCAAGGCGAAACACCCCAAGACACATATTAGTCAAATTAACAAAGATCAAACACAAAGAACAAATATTAAAAGCAGCAACGGAGAAACAACAAATAACACACAAAGGGATTCCCATAAGGATAACAGCTGATCTATCAATAGAAACCCTTCAGGCCAGAAGGGAATGGCAGGACATACTTAAAGTAATGAAAGAGAATAACCTACAACATAGATTACTGTACCCAGCAAGGATCTCATTCAGATATGAAGGAGAACTCAAAAGCTTAACAGACAAGCAAAAGCTGAGAGAATTCAGCACCACCAAACCAGCTCTTCAACAAATGCTAAAGGATCTTCTCTAGACAGGAAACACAGAAAGGTTGTATAAACGCAAAGCCCAAACAACAAAGTAAGTGGCAACGGGACCATACCTATCAATAATTACCTTAAATGTAAATGGGTTGAATGCCCAACCAAAAGACAAAGACTGGCTGAATGGATACAAAAATAACAACCCTATATATGCTGTCTACAAGAGACCCACCTCAAAACAAGGGACACATACAAACTAAAAGTGAAGGGCTGGAAAAAAATATTTCACGCAAATGGAGAACAAAAGAAAGCAGGAGTCGCAATACTCATATCAGATAAAATAGACTTTCAAATAAAGGCTGTGAAGAGAGACAAAGAGGACACTACATAATGATCAAATGATCAATCCAAGAAGAAGATATAACAATTATAAAGATATATGCACCCAACATAGGAGCACCGCAATATGTAAGGCAAATGCTAACGAGTATGAAAGAGGAAATTAATAGTAACACAATAATAGTGGGAGACTTTAATACCACACTCACAACTATGGATAGATCAACTAAACAGAAAATTAACAAGGAAACACAAACTTTAAATGACACAATGGACCAGCTAGACCTAATTGACATCTATAGGACGTTTCACCCCAAAACAATCAACTTCACCTTTTTCTCAAGTGCACATGGAACCTTCTCCAAACAGATCACATCCTGGGCCATAAATCAAGTCTTGGTAAATTTTAAAAAATTGAAATCATTCCAGTCATCTTTTCTGACCACAGTGCAGTAAGATTAGATCTCAATTACAGGAAAAAAATTATTAAAAATTCAAACATATGGAGGCTAAACAACACGCTTCTGAATAACCAACAAATCATAGAAGAAATCAAAAAAGAAATAAAAATATGCATAGAAATGAATGAAAATGAAAACACAACAACCCAAAACCTATGGGACACTGTAAAAGCAGTGCTAAGTGAAAGGTTCATAGCATTACAGGCCTACCTCAAGAAACAAGAAAAAAGTCAAATAAATAACCTAACTCTACACCTAAAGCAACTAGAGAAGGAAGAAATGAAGAACCCCAGGATTAATAGAAGGAAAGAAATCTTAAAAATTAGGGCAGAAATAAATGCAAAAGAAACTAAAGAGACCATAGCAAAAATCAACAAAGCTAAAAGCTGGTTTTTTGAAAAAATAAACAAAATTGACAAACCATTAGCAAGACTCATTAAGAAACAAAGGGAGAAGAACCAAATTAACAAAATTAGAAACAAAAATGGAGAGATCACAACAGACAACACTGAAATACAAAGGATCATAAGAGACTACTACCAGCAGCTCTATGCCAATAAAATGGACAACTTGGAAGAAATGGACAAGTTCTTAGAGAAGTATAACTTTCCAAAACTGAACCAGGAAGAAATAGAAGATCTTAACAGACCCATCACAAGCAAGGAAATCGAAACTGTAATCAGAAATCTTCCAGCAAACAAAAGCCCAAGACCAGATGGCTTCACAGCTGAATTCTACCAAAAATTTAGAGACGAGCTAACACCTATCTTACTCAAACTCTTCCAGAAAATTGCAGAAGAAGGTAAACTTTCAAGCTCATTCTATGGGGCCACCATCACCCTAATTCCAAAACCAGACAAAGATGCCACAAAAAAAAAGAAAACTACAGGTCAGTATCAGTGATGAACATAGATGCAAGAATCCTTAACAAAATTCTAGCAAACAGAATCCAACAACATATTAAAAAAATCATACACCATGACCAAGTGGGCTTTATCCCAGGAATGCAAGGATTCTTTAATATCCACAAATCAATCAATGTAATACACCACATTAACAAATCGAAAGATAAAAACCATATGATTATCTCAATAGATGCAGAAAAAGCCTTTGACAAAATTCAACATCCATTTATGATTAAAACTCTCCAGAAAGCAGGAATAGAAGGAACATACCTCAACATAATAGAAGCTATATATGACAAACCCACAGCAAGCATTATCCTCAATGGTGAAAAATTGAAAGCATTTCCCCTAAAATCAGGAACAAGACAAGGGTGCCCACTCTCACCACTACTATTCAACATAGTTTTGGAAGTGTTGGCCACAGCAATCAGAGCAGAAAAAGAAGTAAAAGGAATCCAGATAGAAAAAGAAGAAGTGAACCTCTCGCTGTTTGCAGACGACATGCTCCTCTACATAGAAAACCCTAAAGACTCTACCAGAAAATTACTAGAGCTAATCAACGAATATAGTAAAGTTGCAGGATATAAAATTAACACAGAGAAATCCCTTGCATTCCTATACACTAACAATGACAATGAGAAAACAGAAAGAGAAATTAAGGAAACAATACCATTCACCATTGCAACAAAAGAATAAAATACTTAGGAGTATATCTACCTAAAGAAACAAAAGACCTACACATAGAAAACTATAAAACACTGATGAAAGAAATCAAAGAGGACACAAACAGATGGAGAAATATACCGTGTTCATGGATTGGAAAAATCAATAATTGTCAAAATGGCTATACTACCCAAAGCAATCTATAGATTCAATGCAATCCCTATCAAGCTACCAACGGTATTTTTCACAGAACCAGAACAAATAATTTCACAATTTGTATGTAAATACAAAAAACCTCAAATAGCCAAAGTAATCTTGAGAAAGAATGGAACTGGAGGAATCAACCTGCCTGACTTCAGGCTCTACTACAAAGCCACAGTCATCAAGACAGTATGGCATTGGCACAAGGACAGAAATATAGATCAATGGAACAGAATAGAAAGCCCAGAGATAAATCCACGAACCTATGGTCACCTTATCTTCGACAAAGGAGGCAAGGATATACAAGAAAAAAGACAACCTCTTTAACAAGTGGTGCTGGGAAAACTGGTCAACCACTTGTAAAAGAATGAAACTAGAACACTTTCTAACACCATACACAAAAATAAACTCAAAATGGATTAAAGATCTAAATGTAAGACCAGAGACTATAAAACTCCTAGAGGAGAACATAGGCAAAACACTCTCCAACATAAATCACAGCAGGATCCTCTATGACCCACATCCCAGAATATTAGAAACAAAAGTAAAAATAAACAAATGGGACCTAATGAAACTTAAAAGCTTTTGCAACAAAGGAAACTATAAGCAAGGTGAAAAGACAGCCTTCAGATTGGGAGAAAATAATAGCAAATGAAGCAACAGACAAAGGATTAATCTCAAAAATATACAAGCAACTCCTCCAGCTCAACTCCAGAAAAATAAATGACCCAATCAAAAAATGGGCCAAAGAACTAAACAGACATTTCTCCAAGGAAGACATACAGATGGCTAAAAAACACATGAAAAGATGCTCAACATCACTCATTATCAGAGAAATGCAAATCAAAACCACAATGAGGTACCATTACACGCCAGTCAGGATGGCTGCTATCCAAAAGTCTACAAGCAATAAATGCTGGAGAGGGTGTGGAGAAAAGGGAACCCTCTTACACTGTTGGTGGGAATGCAAACTAGTACAGCCACTATGGAAAACAGTGTGGAGATTTCTTAAAAAACTGGAAATAGAAGTGCCATATGACCCAGCAATCCCACTCCTGGGCATACACACCGAGGAAACCAGATCTGAAAGAAACACATGCACCCCAATGTTCATCGCAGCACTGTTTATAATAGCCAGGACATGGAAGCAACCTAGATGCCCATCAGCAGATGAATGGATAAGGAAGCTGTGGTACATATACACCATGGAATATTACTCAGCCATTAAAAAGAATTCATTTGAATCAGTTCTAAAGAGATGGATGAAACTGGAGCCCATTATACAGAGTGAAGTAAGCCAGAAAGATAAAGACCATTACAGTATACTAACACATATATATGGAATTTAGAAAGATGGTAACGATAACCCTATATGCAAAACAGAAAAAGAGACACAGATGTACAGAACAGACTTTTGGACGCTGTGGGAGAAGGCGAGGGTGGGATGTTTCAAGAGAACAGCATCGAAACATGTATATTATCTAGGGTGAAACAGATCACCAGCCCAGGTTGGATGCATGAGACAAGTGCTCAGACCTGGTGCACTGGGAAGACCCAGAGGGATTGGGTGGAGAGAGAGGTGGGAGGGGGGATCGGGATGGGGGAAAAAGAAAATAAATAAATAAATAAAATAAAAAACCCCAACAGAGGAAAAGGATAACATCTTCAAAGGTTCAACAGTTAGTTTGACAAGTGATACAAAGGATACAAAAGAAAGCAAATACTACCTTCAGTGTGCTAAACAAAATAGTTTTAACATACAGTGCGCCAACCAGAAACATATACCAAACAAAAAAATCCTTTTAGATGAGAACGACAAACAAATGTTCAGACAAATAGGAGTGAGATCATCAAACATATTTTCACTAAAGGATATTCTAAGTATTCCTCTTCAAGGCAGAAAGAATAGGACCCAAATTAAAGATCTAAGAATTAAGCAGAGGGATCAAGATCAAAATGATAATAGCAGGAGGACATGAAGCTTACCTCCCCACCAGGAACACATCAAAAATACATCTGTATGCAGAATGATACTGAAAACTAAGTGAAAAATGGCATCCATTTTTCTTTTTTATTCTAAAAATGGCATCCTTTTTTTTTTTTTCTAAAAATGGCAGCCATTTTTTCCTTTGTACATCCAAAGCTGTTAAGATGGAATCCGGTAGGAAGAGAAGAGAAGCAGTCAGATCAGGACCTCAGCCCCATGAGGCGACATGGAAGAAGAAGGGAATCTTCCTTGAGAGATGAGTACTTCAAATCACATTTTGGGTATACTAGCCCTCAGGTCCAAAAGCAGGAAGACAAGTCACCTAAACTGGTTAGAAAACCAGTGAGACTAACAAGGGGGCTGTAAGAAACCTAGATTCAAATCATGAAGACAGGTGCAACATTTGCTTACTCTTGAAACAAGGCAGAGAAAGCAAATTGAAATTGCACTGGACTCCAGCCTGCTTCCCATAACTTCCACAGTGTGCCACCCAGCCTGAGCCAAGTGACTGCTCAGGCCTTGCTTGCTTTGCAACACAACTCCACACTAGGGAAAGAGTTGCTGTGGCTGAGGACAGTGCTAAGTTGTGAGGGACTATACCAGCCCAGACACAAAACAGCATCTGAATAGGAAGGTGCATCCATTACTAGCACTTACAGTAGCAATGTACCAGAAGCAGTACCAGATTTTAACTACAGCTGACACCACCATAGCCTGCACCCAGACCCACATCAGCCATGCCTGCCAGCTCTGCAGCCCAACTCCAAACTAGGATGAGGGTTGCAAAGGCAGTTTAGACCCAGAACAGTGTCTGAAGAGGCAGGGGCAACTATTAATGGTACTCACAGAGGCAGTGAATTAAAAGCAGTCCAGACTTTAACTGTAATCAGGGATGCCACGACCCACACTCAGACCAACATCAAGCACCTGCACTGCCCCCTCTTGCTCCAGAACTGCTCCATATGAGGTAAGGGCGCCAGTGCTGGGAGGGAAGAGAGCACACACCTAGAACGAACAAAGATGGCTCAGACCCAACTCTTAGAGCTTCTGCTTGAGCAACTGGAGACCTGACCCTGCCTCCAACAGGGTAATGTTGGCCACTGAGAAAAGAAACCCTGGCTCACACATGACTGTGGCTCTAGTCCCTCCATTTCGAACCCAACCTCTTAGCAAGGTGATAGTTTCCAGCACACGCTGAGAAAAGACATGATTCATGCTCACATCAGATCCTGTTCACAACATATAAAAATAATAATAAAAGTAGATTTATAATCAGAGATAAAAAGTTAACATTAAAAAAATAGGTTTAATATTAGAAAATAACATTAAAAATGAATCACTAACAAAGGAAAAAATATGACAATCTCAATATATGCCCCCTAAAAAGCATTTTGATTTTTACTGATATTTTTGTGGATATTGAGTCAATATCCATTCATTATAAAACTCCTTGATATATGAGAAATAGACAGAATTCTCTTCCAGAAAGCAAGGATGCAATAATAAGCAACTGCATTCCCCATAAGCAGCTTTGTGCCTGGCATAGAACAGAAAGGAGGTTAATAAAAGTTGAATGGATAAATTAATGAGCAATGATTTGAAAGTGCTAATATATATCCAAAAGAAAGTTTCCAACTGCCTTCTAACTCCATTATACATGTACTGTAGGACAATGTAGAGCTGACATTCAGAAGTATAGCAAGGAAGCAGAGACCTCAAATTTGTTAAGCCAGAAAGTAAAGAAAACTTGCATAAATATGGTGAGGAAGAAAAAAAATTTATATGCTATGTATGAAGAACAAGGGTTTCCAAGTCAAAGTTTGGAGAGGAGAAGAACAACGGAAGTTAAGACAAGGAGAAAAGCCAACAATGATAAGAGAATGAAAAAAAGTAATGGGTTTAATCATGGATGACTGATATGTAGCCTCATGAAAAAGATCCAAACCCCCTCCAACAGAATCCTATTTAAAAGTATAGTACTCTTAATAAACAGAAAAAGAGTCAAAATTTTCTCCCCTTAAATTTTTTTCTTAAATCTCTGATCACTGATACTCTTTAGCAGACAAATATTGGCAAGTGACAAAAATTAGGTAACAAGAAGAAAATATTATTTTCTTGTAAAATTATCTCCTTATTGCCAAATTCAGACTTAAATTGAAGAAAAGTAAGGAAAACCACTAGGTCATTATGTATGACCTAAGTCAAATCCCTTACAATTATACAGTGGAATTGACAGATGCCAGGCATTAGATCTGATAGACAGAGTACCTGAAACACTATGGACAGAAGTTAGTGACATTGTACAGAAGGCAGTGATCAAGACCATCCCAAGAAAAACAATGCCAAACGGCTATCTGAGGAGGCCTTACAAATAGCTGAGAAAAGAGAAGCTAAAGGCAAAGGAGAAAAGGAAAGATATACCCATTTGAATGCAGAGTCCCAAAGAACAGCAAGGAGAGATAAGAAAGCCTTTCTCAGTGATCTGTGCAAAGAAACAGAGGAAAACAATAGAATGGGAAAGACTAGAGATCACTTCAAGAAAATCAGAGATACCAAGGGAACATTTCATGCAAACATGGGCACAATAAAGGACAGAAATGGTACGGACTTAACAGAAGCAGAAGATATTAAGAATAGGTGGCAAGAATACAGAAGAACTATACAAAAAAGATCTTCATGACCCAGATAACCACGATGGTGTCATCACTCACCTAGAGCCAGACATCCTCGAATGTGAAGTCAACTGGGCCTTAGGAAGCATCACTACAAATAAAGCTAGTGGAGGTGATAGAATTCCAGTTGAGCTATTTCAAATCCTAAAAGATGATGCTGTGAAAGTGCTGCACTCAATATGCCAGCAAATTTGGAAGACTCAGTAGTGGCCACAGGACTGGAAAAGGTCAGGTTTCATTCCAATCCCAAATAAAGGCAATGCCAAAGAATGTTCAAACTACCACACAATTGTACTCATCTCGCATGCTAGCAAAGTAATGCTCAAAATTCTCCAAGTCAGGCTTCAACCGTATGTGAGCCATGAACTTCCAGATGTTCAAGCTGGATTTAGAAAAGCCAGAGAAACCAGAGATCAACTTGCCAACATCCGTTGGATCACAGAAAAAGCAAGAAAGTTCCAGAAAAACATCTATTTCTGCTTTATTGACTACGCCAAAGCCCTTGACTGTGGGGATCACAACAAACTGGAAAAATCTTAAAGAGATGGGAATACCAGACTACCTCACCTGCCTTCTGAGAAATCTGTATGCAGGTCAAGAAGCAATAATTGGAACTGGACATGGAACAACAGACTGGTTCCAAATCAGGAAAGGAGTACATCAAGGCTGTACATTGTCACCCTGCTTATTTAACTTATATCCAGCATACATCATGTGAAATGCCAGGCTGGATGAAGCACAAGCTGGAATCAAGATTGCCAGGAGAAATATCAATAACCTCAGATATGCAGACAACACCACATTTATGGCAGAAAACTAAGAAGAACTAAAGAGCCTCTTGATGAAAGTGAAAGAAGAGAGTGAAAAAGTTGGCTTAAAACTCAATATTCAGAAAACTAAGATCAGGGAATCCTGTCCCATCACTTCATGGCAAACAGATGGGGAAACAATAAAAACAGCGACAGACTTTATTTCCTGGGGCTCCAAAATCACTGCAGATGGTGACCGCAGCCATGAAATTAAAAGATGCTTGCTCCTTGGAAGAAAAGCTATGATCAACCTAGACAGCAGAGACATTACTTTGCCAACAAAGATCTGTCTAGTCAAAGCTATCGTTTTTCCAGTAGTCATGTATGGACTACAGGAGAGTTGGACTAAAGAAAGCTAAGCGCCAAAGAACTAATGTTTTTGAACAGCGATGTTGGAGAAGACGCTTGAGAATCCCTTGGACTGCAAGGAGATCAAACCAATCAATCCTAAAGGAAATCAACCCTGAATATTCATTGGAAGGACTGATGCTGAAGCTAAAGCTCCAATACTTTGGCCACCTGATGTGAAGAACTGACTCATTGGAAAAGACCTTGATGCTGGGAAAGACTGAAGGCAGGAGGAGAAGGGGACAACAACGGATGAGATAATTGGATGACATCACCAACTCAATGGACATGAGTCTGAGCAAGCTCCGGCAGTTAGTGATGGACAGGAAAGCCTGGCATGCTGCAGTCAACGGGGTCGCAAAGAGTCAAACACAACCGAGCAACTGAACTAAAGGAAATATTAAAAATAAAAATTAGCTGACCATAATTAATTTAAATGGATAGTTCCAGGGAGAATGAAGTAGTTGGTAACAGACCAACCCTCATGCTGAAAATAACTAGTAAACACAGAAACAAATCTAAACAAAAAGGACTAAAGAGGCTAAGATTCCTAACAGATATGTCCTAATAAGTGAACTGACAAAATTTAGCTGACATCTACTGATTCTAGGCATGAGCAAGAGGCCTAAATGCTGGCTTAGTCCCAACAGAGGGCTGTTGCCAGGGGATTAAAATAGACAGCATATATGTGACAACCTAGAGGGGTGGGATGGAATGGGAGGTGGGAGGGAGGTTCAAAGAAAGGGGATATACCTATGGTTGATTCATGTTAATATACCACAGAAACCAACACAATATTGTAAAGCAATTATCCTCCAATTAAAAATAAATAAATTTTTTAAAATAGCACAGTTTTATGGGTCTCAAAGAGCTGAATAAACAAAATTGAAGACTCAAAAAAAACCTCATAAATGACTATTTCCCTTCATTCAGCTCAGCCTCTAATTGGATATGAAGAAAGCTGAGCACCGAAGAATTGATGCTCTTGAACTGTAGTGTTGGAGAAGACTCTTGAGAGTCCCTTGGACTGCAAGGAGATCCAACCAGTCCATCCTAAAGGAGATCAGTCCTGGGTGTTCCCTGGAAGGACTGATGCTGAAGCTGAAACTCTAATACTTTGGCCACTTCATGCAAAGAGTTGACTCACTGGAAAAGACCCTGATGCTAGGAGGGGTTGAGGGCAGGAGGAGAAGGGGAAGACAGAGGATGAGATGGCTGGATGGCATCACTGACTGGATGGACATGAGTTCAAGTAAACTCCGGGAGTTGGTGATGGACAGGGAAGCCTGGCATGCTGCAACTCATGGGGTCGCAAAGAGTCGGACACGACTGAACAACTGAACTGAACTGAATCAGCCCAATTTCTCCCTAGCAAACAGAAGAGAACATCAGCCAGCATCTGTAACTTTTCTTATAACAATGTATGGAATTCAATCAAAAAATTACTGAACACATCAAAAGATAAGGACAAATGACTAAAAAGTAAGATTTAAAAGGAACAGAAAGTAGAATGGAGGTCACAAAGGGCTGAGGGGAGGAGGAAATGAGAAGTTACTGCTTAATGGATACAGCAATCTTGCAAGATGAAGAGTTCTGGAGTTAAATACTACTGATGACTGCCTAACAGTGTGAATGTATCTGTGCCACTGAGCCATACACTTAAAAATGATTAAGATAGTAAATTTTATGTTATATGTATTTTACCATATTTTTAAAAAAGAAACAGATCAAAAGGTGAGCCAGATGTTGAAGTAAAAAGAGAACTATAAAATATCAGTGACTAATATATTTTAAAAGGATGAAATGTCACTTTTAAAAGAGGAGAAGCTAACCAGAGAAATGGAATCTTTAGAAAAATAATTAAATGGAAATTTTAGAAGGAAGAAATATGATTAAAGTTAAGAATTCAATAAATGAGTTTAAAAGCAATCAGACACAGTAGAAGGCAGGGTTAGATAACAGGTCAATAGAAGATATCTAAGCTGAAAGAAAGAGAAAAACAAGTGGAAGATAGATTAGACAGATAAATGGGAAGCAATGAAAAGTAACTTAAATGAATATATTTCAGTGGCTATAAGTGTGCAGAATCATACAGTGCTATTTATTACCATTAAGTTGTTTCCAGTTTATAAGATTAAACATTCATTTATCTTAACACCTATTAAAATTCTATTTTATTTATATATATATATATATATATATATATATAGCAACACGTTGGGCACTAGAGTTACAAAGATATTTAATAAGACACACTGCCCTCAAGACACTCAAGGTCACAGGAGACATACAAGTAATGCTTAAGCCACTCTTAACAATAAGGAGTTCAGTAGAATTTAGCCAATAAATTTGAAGAGGGGGTAGAAGGTTCATTTTGGTTAGTAGAAGTAGCCAAAAGCTGGTGAGAGAGGGAGAACATAAAATGTAAAAGAAGTTAAACCATTTCAGTATCTAGAGTACAGGACATAGTAATGACAGTAAGGTAAAATGTGCAGGCATAGGTTAACAGGAACTAAATAATTCTATGCCGTGTTTTTAAGAGAAAAGTGAAAATATGCCACAAGATCTCCATGATGTTCTGAAAGGAGCACAGTATTTCACAAAGTACACACCTTTCAAGTGCCTTACTACTTGAACAAGTTTGAAAAATACTCAATAAAAAGATAGTCTAAAATATTACATGACACAAAAGATCCTTCATAATCTGATCCATTTTTTCCAATCTATCTGAGTTCTTTAAGATATAGACTTGAAGATATATACTAATATTTATACTAGTATACTAATATATAGTAATCAGTGCTTCAAATAAACCCTAATTTTCACACTTTCAAGACTTGCACAAGCCATTTCTTCTGCCTACACTCCCTCCTCCAATTCAGTCTAGGGAACTTTTAATCATCTATGGTCTACTTACCCTGGAGAAGGAAATGGTAACCCACTCCAGTACTCTTGCCTGGAAAATCCCATGGACAGAGGAGCCTGGTAGGCTACAGTCCATGGGGTCACAAAGAGTTGGACAAGACTGAGCTACTTCACTTTCTTTCTTTTAGTAGTTGACAAATGAACTTAGTTGCCCTGAGGCATGTGGAACCTTCCTGGATCAGGGATCAAGCCCATGTTCCCTGAATTGGCAGGCGGATTCTTAACCACTGGATCACCAGGGAAGTTCTGAACTGTCTTATTTAGGCTTTAGTATTTGTTGGTTTAACATTTTGGCATACCTGACAGCATTCATTGCCTAGTGGCTCAGACGGTAAAGCATCTGCCTGCAATGAGGGAGACCTGGGTTCGATCCCCCTGGGTCAGGAAGATCCCCTAGAGAAGGAAATGGCAACCCACTCCAGTACTCTTGCCTGGAAAATTCCATGGATGGAGGAGCCTGGTAGGTGACAGTCCATGGGATCACAAAGAGTCAGATATGACTGAGCAACTTCAGTCATTCATGGTCTACTTCAACAAACAACTTTTCCTTAATGCCTTTCCAAATGCCTTGCTCCAAGAATAATAATTGTCTTCATAGTGTTCCTAGAGTATTCATTTATTTAAAAAATATTTGAATACCTAATATATATTAGCCACTGTCTTATGCACTTGGAACACATCAATGAACAAAAAAAGACAAAGATCCCTGTTTTCATAGAGCACCTTATTGAAACTTGAAGAAAATGAGACTATGCAAAGGGAAAAGAGGAGCACATCTTCTTTGAAAAAGCTTCCTAAGTGACTGTTATTCCCTCCTCCAACTTTTCAACCTGGGTGGAGAATTACAGCATTAAAAACCATTACAACAAAACTGTGTTAGTCACTCAGTTGTGTCCAACTCTTTGTGACCCCATGGACTGTATCCTGCCAGGCTCCTCTGTCCATGGGATTTCCCAGGCAAGAATACTAGTGTGTGTGCAGTGTATGCATGCTCAGTCGTATCTGATTCTTAGAAGCCCCATGGATTTTAACCCACCTGGCCCCTCTGTCCATGGGATTTTCCAGACAAGAATACTAGAGTGTGTAGCTATTCCTTTCTCCAGGGTATCTTCCCAACCCTGGGATTGAACCCTGGTCTCCTGCATTGCAGGCAGATTCTTTAACTGTCTCGGCCACCAGGGAAGCCCAAATCATTACAACAAAACTGTTTCATACAATAAAACTGTAATGAAAGCTAAAATTTTAAACTTAACAAGAGGAATACATAAGACATTATCATATTTTCTTATATAAATTCTTACTTGTCTTTTCCTCCAATTGATTAATTTTATTTCTGGACTCTTCTAGCAAAAATGTTAAGTCTTTCATTTTATTTTCTTTCTCAGTACTTTGGATCAATAGCAGTGATACCTAAAATGAAATATTTAAATAATACATTATAGATACAAAAAATTAAATATGACACCTTAGCACTGATCATCATCTACGATTATTTTATGCACTTCCTTATATGCTTTTCATCAGTCTGTGCTTGGCATTCATTTGAATGAAGCAAACTAATACAACATACTTAATATTATAATAAGCATTTTAAGTTATCACATAGAAGATTATACACTGGTACCTACTGGTTCATTTATTCTATAAATATTATTGAGCACCTACTCTGTTCCAGGAACCATAATAAGCACTGAATATACAGACATGATGGAACTCATCCAAGAAACTCATAGCCTAGACCAGGTGACAAACAACTAAACTTGAATATTATTATAGAACAAAAATCTTACAGGAATTAGAAAAAAATCTAAATCAGTCTTGGGGGATGTAATCAAAAATTAATCCTTCTCAAAGCATTGAGCTGAATCTTGATAGACAAGTATTTAGTCTTGTCTAAGTATTCAGGCTAGCAGGAGGAAATGAGCATTCTAGACTTGTATAGAACACAAAGGATCAAAAGATCATCCTTCTATTCAGAGAGTTGAAATGTTCAGATGGCTAGAATACAGAGTGCATGTAAAGGAAAGGTGAAAGATAAACTTAAGAGACTGAAGACTCACAGATTCAAGATGGCAGAAAGACCTCTCTACCCTATTTTCATCTTTAAATCACCCAAAAAATAACCAGAAAAACAACAAAGATGGACTTCATCTTCCATGAAACCATGAGACTTCTATAATTCAAACCACAAAATGTGAAAAAGGAAAACAGTGAAAGGGAACAGAAAATGATTTAGCATAGAAATGCAAGATCAAAACTAAGAGTCTACACAGGGAAGATTACAAATGAGAAGCAAGATAATTCTATCCTAAAGAAACCCAGAATGTTTCAAGAATTTGAAGCAAAAGACACTGTGGAAGCTAAGTATGAAACGGGAGACTAAGAAAAAGGAGAAGACTCCTGAGACTCCCTTGGACTGCAAGGAGATCAAACCAGTCAATTCTAAAGGAAATCAATCCTGAATATTCACTGGAAGGACTGATGCTGAAGCCCCAACACTTTGGCCACCTGATATGAAGAACTGACTCACTTGAAAAGACCCTGCTGCTGGGAAAGATTGAAGACAGGAGGAGAAGGGGATGACAGAGGACAAGATGGTTAGAGGGCATCACCAACTCAATCGACATGAGTTTGAGAAAGTTCTGGGAGATAGTGAAGGACGGAAGCCTGGCTTGCTGCAGTCCATGGGGTTGCAAAGAGTCGGACATGACTAAGAGACTGAACAAGAACAACAAAAAGTACAAGGAGATTGGAAGTCTGCAAAGAGTAGTAAGGCTCCCCTAGGCCTCTTAACCCTCCTTTCCTGGACTCTACTCCCTGAAAGTCAATCAGAGAACAAGCCTATTCCATCTTTGCAAGAGACACCAGCAAAAAAAAAAAAAAAGAATCTCTAAACCTGGATATTCCAGGCACAGGAAAGGTTGTAGACAAAAAATATAACTAAGAAGTCAACATATGGAATGATGAGACTCAGCCTGTCCTGCTAACCCAGCCCTGAAATGCTATCAGCAAAGTTTACATTCCCAGGCAAGGAATTTGGAGATTTATAGGAAAAAAAAAAAGTCTTGCAAATAACAACACTTAGAACTTCCAGGTATACAAGCAGGATTTAGAAAAGGCAGAGAAACCAGAGATCAAATTGTCAATATTCACTGGATGGTGAAGAACCCAAAGAAATTCCAGAAAGACATCTGCTTCATTAACTATGCAAAAACCTTTACTGTATGGATCACAACAAACTATGGAAAATTCCTAAAGAGATGGGAATACCAGACCACCTTACCTGCCTCCTAAGAAACCTGTATGCGGGTCAAGAAGCAACAGTTAGAACCAGACATGGAACAACAGACTGATATCAAACAGGAAAAGGAGTGTGTCAAGGCTATATATTGTTACCCTATTATTTAACTTATATGCAGAGTGTGAAGTGTGAAGTCGCTCAGTCGTGTCCAACTCTTTGCGACCCCATGGACTGTAGCCCATCAGGCTCCTCTGTCCATGGGATTCTCCAGGCAAGAATACTGGAGTGGGTTGCCATTTCCTTCTCCAGGGGATCTTCCCAATCCAGGGATCGAACCCAGGTCTCCCACATTGCAGGCAGACGCTTTATCCTCTGAGCCACCAGGGAAGCCCCTATATGCAGAGTACATCACGCAAAAGGCAAGGGAGAATGAATCACAAGCTGGAATCAGGATTGCTGGGAAAAATATCAATAACCCAGATACGGAGATGATACCACTCTAATGGTAAAGTGAAGAGGAACTAAAGAGCCTCTAGATGAGGGTGAAAGAGGAAAGTGAAAAGGCTGGCTTGAAATTCAACATGAAAAAAAACTAAGATCATGGCATCCAGTTCCATCACTTCATGGCAAACAAATGGGGAAAAAGCGGAAACAGTGACAGATTTTATTTTCTTGGGCTCCAAAATCACTGCTGATGGACTGCAGCAACAAAACTAAAAGATGCTTGTTCCTTGGTGGAAAAGCTATGACAAACCTAGACAGTGTATTCAAAAGCAGAGAAGTCACTTTACCAACAAAGATCTGTATAAGCAGAGCTATGGTTTTTCCAGTAGTCATGTATGGATGAGAACTGGACCATAAAGAAGGCCAACTGTTGAAAAATTGATACTTTCAAACTGTGGTGCTGGAGAGGACTCTTCAGAGTCTCCTGGACAGCAAGGAGATCAAACCAGTCAATCTTAAAGGAAATCAACTCTGAATATTGTCTGGAAGGACTGATGCTGAAGCTGAAACTCTAATACTTTGGCCACCTGATGTGAAGAGCCAACTCACTGGAAATACAGGAAAGATGGAGAACAGGAAGAAAAGGGGGCAACAGTGAATGATATGGTTGGATGGCACCACCAACTCAAAGGACTTGAGTTTGAGCAAACTCTGGGAGATAGTGAAGGGCAGGAAAGCTTGGCATGCTGTAGTCCATGGGGTTGCAAAGAGTCATACACAACAAAGCAACTAAACAACAAACACAAAGTCCCCAGCAAAACACTAGTTGGCCACAGCATCATTTTTACAAATAACACCCAAGATCTGAAAGTTCAGCTCATGTACTCAGGATTCCAACAAGCTTCTCAGCACTTTATTGTATTTTTGTGTTCTGTATAATAAGCACATTTTTCACTTTTAAGAATACCTCCTTCTTCCAGAAATCTGATTTTCAAAATATGGTTAAAATACAGAAAAAAAAGCTAACTCTTTTAAAAGATCAAAATATAATACATAAATTAGAATTCTCTTATTTAGCCAGTACTTACAGAAAACTCTAAGAATCTTCTTTGTACTTTCAATTAATATTTGCCACTACTGTTTAAGTATAGATTCTTGTTATCTATAATTACAAGGTATTTGTGCCAAGTCAGATAAAAACTCAGAAAAAATAGGGAGAAGTAGAGAAATGACAGTCAAAATAACTATACTACCCAAAGATTCCTTTCTATATTTCATTTTCTATTCTGGATTCAGAAAGCTTGAAACTGTTAAAGTTGGCATAATCATCATCTAAAATCAACATTCTTGTGACTCTAAAAAAATATAAACTCACCATTTTCAAGTTTACCACTATGTGACTTTAATAGAAAGAAGCAAAAGAACGTTTTAGTTCACCTTCATTGGTGTCATGAATCATATATTTCAAAATAAACTGCAAAATGTGAGTTGCATCATCATGATCATATTTATATTTTGTGAAGTTTCTGTCTGAACAAAAGTTCTCACAAAATAATATATTTTTACAGAATGTCCTAATACCCACTAATATAAATATTGTAGAAGATCCACTGATTTTTAAAAATGCTATAGCATTCCGTATGTGCAAATTTGAGTCAATGGAAATTAAGGCATATGGGAAATATATTTAAATACACATAATATTAAAATTCAGAACTTTATCAAGAGACAGCAAATAAAAATTTCTCTTAAAATTTTAAGTATCTCATTTATTAGCAAATATAAAGGATACAGAAAATAGATTTGTAAAAAATACCTGCTTCTCCTTATCATTTACTTCCTTCTTGTACTCTTCTTCAAGGTGTTGGATTTTTTCATAATCTTCCTTTACTTTGAAAGTTAAACAAATATACTTTAATATAATTGTATCACAAACAAAATTTTAAGTTTCTGATATTTTATTTCACTTCCTTATTTATCTAGATATTAAATTTCAAAAGTTTCTGAAAAGATGAAACTGCTATCTTCTTGCTTGCTAAACCTGTTTAGTAAATTTAACAATATCTAAGTTACAATAACTTTCTAAACTTCTATAATTTTTATAACAGTATATATATAAAAATGTTCTTTTTTATAATACACTAGTCTGAAATAACAGATTTTTAAAATATATCTATTATTATTTTAACATGCAACTTGACCAAGAAATGTAAAAATAAGACCAAATCACACTTCCAAAAACTTAAGTACAAACCATAATTTGATTTCAGGGAAAATGTAGCTTTTGAGGCAAACAGGGTATTTTTAACATATACCAATCCTCTGCCACATTCCACAAGATTTTGAGGGGCTTATAAAACCATATACAGTATAAAAGTTTTCAATAGTTTAGGCATCAAGCTGAAGGTATGAAAACATTAACAGAATCTATTGAAAATATAAATAGCAGAAGAGTAATATTTAAAAAAAAAAGATTCCTACACTTAAAACGCATTTCCAGTCTGGAACTCTCAGCTTGCACACGAAGTTCCTCAAAAGCTATTATCATTTTCTGAAATATATTTAAGTTTTAAGAGTCATACTAAGACTTTTTATTTTATTTTATTTTCATACTAAGACTTTTTAAATAGCTTTCTTCAAGCAATGAAAATAATAAATTTGTATCAAGTGATCATTACATTTAAAACTACACAAAATTGAATAATGAAAATTCTGTAACTTTTAATAATTGAACAATTTACTAAAATTTACTGAGAGTGCCTGTTATGGTAGCTTCCCAGATGCTTAAAGGCACTGGAGACAGGTTATATAATACCAAAGAGCAGCAAAACAATTATTAGTACTCTAGTCATTTACTTAATAGCCCATATCAAAATCTATAATTTTCAATTGATTTTTGCTTACAATCTACTAGAGTATAACCTCTGTGAGGTCTCTCCCCGTAAGAGTTCCAAATTATACTTCTTACCTGTCAGTATGAGTTCATTCAACATTCAACAAATCCTGATTTGTAAAACTGGATAAATTCATTTATTCATCTAATAAATAGTTACTGTCAATTATGTTCCAGGCACTGTTTTAGGCATTTAGGATATAAAACAAAGTCCCTATCCTTTCATTTCAGTATAAGAAAGAAGACATACCAACACAAATACACACAAGCGCGCGCGCCCACACGTGTACATCAAATAAATATCATGTAGTTTTAAGTGCTCTTCAGGAAAGTTAAGACAAGGTGAGGAGAGAAGACAACTGAGTAGAAAGATATTTTATGTGAAATAGTAAGGAGGGCAATAAAAAAGCAGAATTAAGCATATGCATTTGCACAAGATCTTGGATACGAAAGTTAGAGATAGAACAAATTCAAAGAAGCAAGATCAGAAAGAGCTTAGCAAGTCTGAGAAATGAAAAAGAAAGAAAGAATTACAGCAGAGAAGCAAACTGAAGAATGATAGAGGATGGGATTAAAAAAAAAAAAAAACAGGCACCAGACACAGATTAATAATACTTGGTTTGTTTTTCAAATTAATGGTTATGTGTCAAAATGTGCTAGTCTCTGACACAGAGTTAATATTTAATAAATGAAGTTAAATGGTGTTACTAACATGTAAATTAAAAAAAACACTAAAAAACAAAACATTAATACTCACAGTATGGAATCTTGAGAATTTTACTAGATATAATCATGTATCAAAAGGCTAATAATAATCCCTTTAGCAAAAACAATTTCTCACATCTTTGTAGCTATTACTCTAATTTGCTTAGAAATGCCTCTGTTTAAAATATTCAGATTTTCACTACCACTTACCTCAATGTTACTATTTAGGTCCATATAAACTTGCCTAGTTTCTTCTCGTTCATATTCATCTGTTATAAAATATTTCAAAATTAAATTTAAAACAACTATGATTCCAACAAGGTAACACTCAAATGTCTCAGGTAAGTATTAACATATTTAAAAATCTCTGTTAGTAAAGGATATTGGTACATCTTTTGAGTCATTTAAAGTAGTATTAAAAATAATTTACATAAGGCATGGTCATACTTCATGACAACTACTTCAAAAGCTAGGAGCTGTTCAGTTATCTCTAATTTCCTTTTATAGAATTATTATTACTCATTAATTTATTCAAATTTTGTAATATATTTATAGTTTTAGCATTTACAATAATTAGGGATTTAACAACTATCTGTGAAGTATTTTTCCTTTGTATTTTTAAGATTCATGAGGTGAATTTTAAATGAAACACAAAGCTCACTCTTGTTTCTACTCTATTTTTGAAGAGACAGAAAGGAAGATGAATGTCAAGACAAAAAGAACAAGCTAAGAATAACTGTAGCCCCAAAGAGAAATCTCCTGTAAATCCTCTACAATATTTTTAGGGTTTTTTTTTTTTTTTAGTTTTTTTTTTAACCTGAGCAATGATTCCCTCTAACTATATTCAAACTGAGTGTTGATATGTGGTACTACAGAGAATTAAGGCACAAGGCAGTAAAAGACAATGTGACTATCCCTTCATCATTCCACCCATTTAGGCCAAGAATCACAAAAACCATGTTAAACTGAAAGGAGGGTATTAGTTCCAAATTCTAAGTAACAAGCTGCAAAACAAGAATGGCAGCTATGATAGTCTCAAATGTCAATGAGGAGCCAAATGAATTGACTTTAGAAGACACAAGTATTCTTGTTTTCTCAAAAACACTGGAACAAGCTCTAGACTTATCAAAGCACGTGGAACAGGAGCCAGACCACTTTATTTGAATATTAAAGGGCTGGAAAAGTTAAAGAAATAGGACAGAAAACATTGGTATTTCAACAAAAATATAGTTCGTCCTTCTCACTCCATCCATTGACTGTCTCATATTTACTACCCAACACAGTTAGCAACAAACCTCTACTCCACAAAAACTATTTGTACTGAAGAATTGCATCCTATTGCCAACATCTCCAATCTTTCCATCATCACCAGTACTTCCAAAATACCCTCCAGTCATTCTTCCAAAAGACAAGTACTGGAAAGAAAATAAAACTACAAAAAAGAAAATAAATTGGGATAGATGTACTTTATAGTTGTCAGGAACAAGTTGCTACAGGGGGGCATAGAGAAGGGACTTTGCTAGTAAAGTGTTTTAATGTACTGATATAATCATTGTAACCAATAAAACCTATCTTTTTTGTTTTCTTGGTATCTATTCACCTCCCCACTCCCACCTCACTCCCTCCTTTCACCTTCCTTCCTCCCTTCCCTCTCTCTCTATCCCTTCTTTCTCTCTCTCTCTCTCTCATGCACACACACACACACACACACACACACACACTTACTCTGCCCTAATTTGGCCAACTAGATCTTGCTGCATTCATTGTCTTAGATAAGAGATGATTCAACCAAAAGCAATAAAAATGTCTGAGTTCCAAATGCCCAGTGTTGGGGTTAAGGGAAAGAGTCAAGATACAGGCAAGTAATAGATTTTCAAAATACACAAATCACAACAAAGCTACCATCCTCTAGACTTAAGAAATATTTATTGTTTGCAGGGAAAGAAGCCTTTAAAAAGGAAACAGATAGCTTATTGGGTTCTGGCAAGTACTTATGCAATAATTCCATAGCCCTCTACACTCATCAAGCTAAGCCTCAGGGTTGGGGAACACAGAAACAACAGAGTTTAGGCGAACCAAAAGTAGAGTGAGACTGAAATTTTCTTTTTGCACAAACCAAGAGCAGAGTGGGACGGTCATCCCTAAGAAGATGACAAAACCTGAGAAGAAATGACTGTCAAATATATCCACACAGATGGGGCCTTGGCTTCACAAATTTCCTTGTGTAATTTTCAACACACTGTGTAACTAAGTATGGCAGGATAAAGCACACGGGATCAGTACAACTGAATAGGCCCTGAGGACTGGTATCAGGAACAGCTTAGCAACAACCTATGTAGACCAGTAACTGAATACCAATCTAAATGATGAAAGCCTCAAAGGAGAGATGACTGAGAAGTCAATGTCCCTCTCTACCACATGGTACTATATGGGCACCCCCAAATTTATATACAGCCCCAGATAATGAAGAAAAATTTCCAAATTTACTAAGAGAAATTTCTTCCATGTGAGCAGAATAAAGGCTTTAAGATTTTTTAACATTTTAAGATATAAAAATTTTGTGCATGCCTGAGTTTGTTGACTAAAATCACTAAGAATCATATATTCTACAAAATTTATCAGAGCATCAGGAAACCAGGCAGAAGGGACAGAAAGGAAATTCAGATACCAAAAGTAGATCCATGCAAGGTGAAAACATTAGAAACTGTTCAGTGACTGGCCATACAACTATGAATATCAAAAGAGGATTCAACCAGTATACAAAGTCCAACGTCAGTTTAACATCTTGTTTCTTTATTTAGTCTAGATAGTTCTTGCTTATTTCAATGATGTATATGGTTAGAAAATCTACACAAGGCCATGAAAAAATACTATCAAACAAAGAAAAGGGAACATGAAAGAGGTGAGAAAACAAATATTAAAACAGTTAGAGAAATGAAAAACAAGGGTCAACAGATAACAAGTATGCCCAAAGAGAAATCAGAATAAGTGGCCAAAGATATCATAAAACTTTTCTGGTCTAAAGAAAGAGTATTATTACACATAGATTCAAATGACTGTCCTGACAAAATTGTAAATTTTAAGTGTTAGGTAGGAAGTTAGGCATGAGCAATGAGGAAAGGAATGCAGCTGATCTCTAAACCCATCCCAGACACACTCAGGAGAGCTCACAGATATGCTACAAAATAACCACAGAGACTTATCCCACCTCTGTATTTGTGTCCTAGGCACACAGTGGATACAAACTAACCACAGGGGCATCTTCAAGTAACCTTAGGCAGCTAGGAGTCCATTTAGGGTTCATAAATATTCTATACATATATACATCTGATTACAACAGACTGAATTATGGGAAGACATACACAACAGAGCCTGTTATATAAATTGCAACTGTCAATCAGCCTTGAGCTTATGACTATTTGCATTCCTTTTCTTGATTGATGGTGGGTAAAACCCCTATTTTGCACAGGGCACAACAAAAAAGAGGAGAGGAGAAGTATAAAAAGAGAGAAGCCAAAAGGGGATAGGAGGACAATGACTCCTTTGGGGTCAGCCTGCTCCCACATCTTGGGAAAGTGAAAGAAAGCAAAAGTCGCTCAGTCGTGTTCAACTCTTTGCGACCCCATGGACTATACAGTTAGGGAGTTCTCCAGGCCAGAATACTGGAGTGGGTAGCCTTTCCCTCTCCAGGGAATCTTCCCAACCCAGGGATCAAACCCAGGTCTCCCACATTGCAGGCAGATTCCTTACCAGCTGAGCCACAAGGCATGCCCAAGAATACTAGAGTGGGTAGCCTATCCCTTCTTCAGTAGATCTTCCCAACCCAGGATTCAAACTGGGGTCTCCTGCATTGCAGGTGGATTCTTTACAATGCGGGAGACCGGGGTTCGATCCCTGGTTCGGGAAGATCCTCTGGGGAAGGAAATGGCAACCCACTCCAGTACTCTTGCCTGGAAAATCCCATGGATGGAGGAGTGTGGTAGGCTATACAGCCCATGGGGTCACAAAGAGTCGGACACGACTGAGCAACTTCACTTTCACTTTCTTTACTAACTGAGCTAAAAGATTTGTCTGCTTGAGTTGTAACTGAGTTGCAACTTGTCTGTTGTTTGAAATCTTTAGTCTGTCATTCCAAATTTTTGTTACTGATGAGACAAGAACTGAGGGAGAGAGCGAAACTGACCTAACATAAGGACCAAGAAAATGCCTGAGTCCTGGCAAAGGGAAAAATATACACATAAATACATATATTATATATTTAGGTAGAAATCTAAGTATATATAAATGGAACTGTGGTTATCTCCATTTCATAGATAACAAAAGTGTGACACAGAAAAAGTATGTTATTTGCCAGGATCCCAAAATAATATGTGGTGGTACTTGATTAAAACAGAGATCTGCCTAATGAAATTATAGTAGGGATAAATGCAAAGAATGCTATTTGGATCCAAAAGTCTAAATGCATGTATAAATTAATTAATAGTGAGATCACTAAGCCTTTAATACAATGTGACTAGCAAATAAGCTGACTTTAGAGTTCATTAACGACACCTACAATTAGACAAGAAATAGTCCTTTACACAGGTCAAATTACAAAGTAGATTACCTCATACAGATCTGTACTCCTAAACATTCAAACAGACCAACCAAAATAACAAAAGCACAAAGAATCTTAAAAATGTAGGTTACAGAAGACAAGATTCAGAAAGGACAAGTTACTATCTTTAAAAATCTAAAGAGATAAAAATGTGCTTTAGACTTTTTCTATATGCCTTAAGGAGAAGAATTACATTAAGAATAGAGAAGCTACAGAGATTTCAGTATAAGAAATTTCAACTCCCTGTTGAAATTTCTTAATTTCAACTAACCCTGGCAGTCCAGTGGTTAGGACTTCACACTTTCACTGCAGGGGGCCTGGGTTCAATCCCTGGTGGGGAACTAAGATCCCACAAGCTACATGACGTAGCCAAAAACCAACAACAAAACACACACACACACACACACACAGATTTCAACATAAAAATAAGAGTTGTCCTTAAATGACAATTTCAGGGTTAGTGAGTTTCAACCATAAATATATTCAAACACAGAAAAGACTACTCATAAAGGAAATTACTAATTTCCTATAAAGATAATTAAAGCAATGGATATGTAAATAGAACAAAAAGCTTTAAAGTCTTTTCCAACACAAAGTAATCCTTATTAAATAGTAAGGCTACCAAAAAAATGTATGCAGTACTTCAAATGACAGGCTAAAGAATTTCAATGTACTTAAGTGTGCAACAGACAACCATTTAGAGGGTTTTTTTTTTTAAGGAAATCTAAGAACAAATTTATTCTTTACTCATTCATTCATGAATTTATTTATTGCCTATTATCTTCACATACACTGTGCAAAGAGTTGAATATACTGAGTCAAATAAGGCATGATCCCTTGCCTGCAAGCTTACAGTGAGATGTCTAGCATGTGGTAGGTACTCAATATTTGTTGAAGGAACTGATAAATACACGATAAAAGTATACTAAGGGCACTAAGTAAAAGAAGAGGAGCATCTAAGTCAGAGTGAAAATTTAGAGAATATATCTCAAGGGTAGTAATAATTATTCTGAGTTCTGAAGGACAAATAAGAATTAAGATGAAGAAGGAAGGAGGATTGGCCAATAAACATATATGAAAACTCAGAAGCATAATCTGTTTAGTTCTCCATGAGCCTGTGTATGTGGAGCATGTGGAAACATTTGGTAAAGCAAAGGGAAGTGGCAAACACCATGCTATCCTGAAAATTATGGAAAGCCACTGAAAAAATTAGACAGTGACATTATTTGATCTATATTTTGAAAAAACACCCAGGACTGTTTTCTGGTAACAACAAAGTAATTCAGACCAACCTTCCTCCCAAAGACATTTAAATATCTGGAGGAATTCTTTGAGTTATTAAAAGAAACAATGACCTAAAAAGATAATAATGAATCATCAGACCAAGAATAGTTGAGACTAATAACTCAGAAAATCTAAACCAATTTCCAGTATCAGTCAGGATGGAATAAGCCCACCATAGCCTTTCTCTACCATTGATTACAACAAAAACTCAGAATGAAATCCATAAAGCAACTACTTAAAGAATCTGAAAACTAAGCAAAAGCAGGTCGATTGGGAAGAAAAGTAAAAAGCTGAAGAAGTGACTCATGTGAAGGCAAGTTCCCTGTTTAAGTTTTTTCCTACCTTCTCTCCTAGAATTACTAAAAATGTAAGGGCTCAGTAGAAATCTAACAGAAAGCATGAGCAGCAAAAGGAAATTCTAATTTTTTTTCTCTCTTCCAGCCCTGTCTCAAGGGTGACCTCAGAAGTGGAGCTACAGCAGCCACGGCAGAAAGGACATACAAAACCCCAGGAGAAACTCCATGATTCTGGCCAAAGGACAAAAGGACAGAACCTCTTTAAGGCTGAGGGTGAGGAGGTAATGCTAGAGAGAGCTGGAGAAGAGGATTGCTAATTATTTGTATGACTAGGTACAAGTCCCATAGGGAAAAGGATGTGCATACACAAGATAGACCCAAGACAAATACTGCAGAAGCTCTGAAATCGCTATCCAAGACCCAGAACTAATCTAATCTTGAGTGGAGCATATATGAAACAGACCCAGAGTGACACAGCAAAAGCTTTGAAAACTGAACTGGTAATGGAATCCCAACACACAAAAGATAAGATAGAACTTATGATCTGAACCTGAGTTGCCTATTTGCTAAAACACAAACCAAAAAAAGGTAAGAAATATGGAAGTAACAGCACAGTGACCTCATTGTTATGACTTGAATAGATTAAACAGGCTCTCAACTAAGGGATTTTGCATTTACTATTTCTTCTGCCTGAAATACCCATTCCCAAAATAGTTTCACGGTACAGTCCTCAATTATTCAGGTATCTAATAAAATACCACTTAATCAGAAAAAAACTTCCCCAAATACTCTATCCCAAAATATTCTCTTTGTAAGTAGTTATCAGCACCCAACATACATTATATTTACTCATTTATGATATGTGTCCCCTTACTAGAGTACATACTCCATAATAGCAGAAAATTTGTATCTTTACTGTTGTTTTCCCTCAGCATCTAGAACATTTCATGGTGCACAGTAGGTACTTTTTTAAATGTTGAATGAATAAAAAACAGAAAATCACAATAGAAAAATAAAGGCTTAAGGCAAGAATACATATGAAGTTTATACTAAATGTAAGGCAAGTATTAAGACTTTTTTAGGGCAAGAATGTACAATGAAGAAAAAACAATCTCTTAAATAAGTGGCACTGGGAAAACTAGACAGCTACAAATGTAAACAAATGAAATCAGAAAACTCTTTAATACACACAAAAAAAACTCAAAACGAATAAAAGAACTAAATATAATGCCATATACTATAAAACTCTCAAAAGAAAACATAGGCAGGACACTCTTTGACATAACTTGCAGCAAGATCTTTTTCAATCCACCTCCTAGAGTAATGAAAATAATTGGGACCTAATTAAACTTAAATGGTTTTGCACAGCAAAGAAAACCATAAACAAAACAAAAAGATAACCCTCAGAATGGAAGAAAATATTTGCAAACAAATCAACCAACAAAGGATTAATCTCCAAAACACAGAAGCAGCTCATGTAGCTCAATATCAAAAAAGCCTTAAAAGAAAAAAAAAAAAAGCCTTGAAAGAGGAACAGGGACTTCCCCAGCAGTCCAATGGTTAGGACTCTATACTTTCACTGCCAAGGGCACAGGTTCAATCCCTATTTGGGGAACTAAGACCCCACAAGCCATACAACGTGGCCATAAATAAACAGATAAACTGAAATATTGGGGGGGGGGGGGAGATACACTCTTTAGTTTCATATAAGAGAGCACCTAAAAATGTTTAAAAAGTTTTAACCTCTCCCACCAACTGATCTCTGATTTAGCTTAAAACTAAACAAAAGGAAGAAGAATCAGCCTTGTCTCTCTAGCCCAGGTTACTTTCTACAAGGCAATCAATATAATATCTCTCTACCCACATCCATATACTTTTCACCACCTTTTATATCTAGGCAGAAAAGTTAATCTTGAAAGTTGAATAAACAGGGTATAGTGGAACTGCTGATAGTGGAGCAGTACATTCTGGAAAGTATATATAGTTACAAAAGCTAAGTACAATAGGCAGGGATCAAGAATAAAAAACTAGCAATACTGGAAACATTAACAGCTAACATATACTGAGTACTTTGCACTGTTCTAAGCATTTTATATTTATTACCTAATTCTCAAAACAACACTAAGATGTACTTTAATAAACAGAAGGACAGAGAAGTTACATAAATTAGTCAAGATCAGGCAGATAAAAACTGAAAGTTTGAATCTGAACACAGGGATATCTAACTCTTCAGTCCAAGCTCTTAAGCAATAAGCTGTGTGATATCAGTTAAAATTTGAAAAATAGAAGCTATCCTGGAAAAGCAGGTACACAGTATTTCCCAATAGATTCTTAGCAGAAACAAACAAATAACAAAGTAGAGCTGGTGTCAGATTAATGACAAACACTATTATTTTTGAAAATCAGACAATGTTTTTCATCAAAACAAAAAAATTCCTACTTTACAATTAACATCAAAATATGCAGAAAATAAAAACATACACTTTCACATATATACCACAACCTTAACACAATGTTTTACAATAATGTTTCTTTAGGAGAAATTTGAGAATTCTATTTATAAATACTACATTGCTATTTTAAGTACTATGCTTTCAGCATAGCCTTCCATCATTATTTTTTATTACCAATATGGCTATATGTCATTCTTGATTCAACTTCCTGGTTGTTCTAGACAGAAGAGGTTAGTCTTAAGATCACACTTTAACTAAAATGAGAATTAACCATAAATGTCAAGTATCAATATATACCTTTTAAAATATATAATATTATCTTTCAAAAACCTTTATGCTTTCGAAGCTCAAAGAATTCAGAATCTAGTTATTATATAAAGAAATGTTTATGAGACATTAATCCTATATATATATATATATATATATAATTCTAATTATTATATAAAGAAATGGTATAAGACACACATAACATGTTCAAATAAAAACTGATTTCAAAAACTTAAAAGATAATCTGTTCCCGTCTCCACCTCCCACCATTAAAGTAATAACAACAAATTGATAAAATCATATAAAACAAGAAAAGATATTTACATTTCTTTGTCTTTTCTGCAGATCTGGCACAAGTTTCTTTGAGTAGATTACATAAATGCCTTGTAGCATTATTCCTGGAACAAAGGAAAGAGTTTGCATATATGTAATCTGATCTCAAAGCAAAATCATATCTAAAAGTTATTACACATTATTATAATTTTAAATAAATTCTTAAAACATTATAATATTTTATATATATCATGAATCACTCATAAGTGACTATATGAAGGAAAACGGGTTGACTGTACTATTAGCAAAGATGATTTAATAACTGCCTTCTTTGAAAGTAAAAGCCTCCTTAACAAGTTTCTACCCAAGTAGCTTTCAGTAATCTCTTAGTAAACAGTTCCATATTCACCTAAGAAATAAAATGAGCAGACAGGATTGGGATCTTCATTTACTAATTACTCTAGAAATATTCCAACCATCTTACCTTCAAAACATAAAATGAGTAATTTCCTGAATTTCATTATATGAATAAAACCTCTGATCATCTCACAGATGCAGAGAAAGCACTTGAGAAAATTCAAAATTCATTTATGATAAAAATTCTTAACAGAGTGGGTATACAGGGAACCTATATCAACATAATAAAAGCCATATATAACAAGCCCACAGCTAACATCATACCCAGCCCTGAAAAGCTGAAAGTTTGTCCTCCAAGATCAGAAACAGGACAAGGATGCTCATTTTCACCACCACAGCAAAAGACAAGAAAAAGAAATAAAAGGCACTCAAATCAGAAAAAACAAAGTAAAACTGTCACTATTTGCAGATGACTTTATTATATATAGAAAACCCTCAGATTCTGCCAAAAAACTGTTAGAAAAATTTAAACAAATCCAGTAAAGTTACAGTATCTCAAACTTCTATTACAGGCCAGGCATATGGTTTTTAAATACCCAAAGTCTCTTTCAAACTCAAGAAAAAATACAAAAATAAAAAAAGAAAGAATACACTAAAATCTACATTCCTTTCAGAAAGTCATGATCAAGTGAATAATGGGTTGATCTGAGCTACTTTCTATTAATATTAAATTTGTTACCCAATAATCAAGTCACTCTATTCTAAGTATTACTTTGTTTCTTATCTACATTCTGACAAAGCTCTTAACTAAATGTTAAGTGCTCTCAAATGACAACTGACAATTTGAGACCAAAACTGACACTCAACTGAATCAAGTGCTTAAAATAGAAAGATATCACACCAAAATATAGTCACTCCCTCCCACCTCAGAAAATGGCATAAATTCTATATTTTACTATATCATACTACACTGTTCTACACTATAGTGTATGCTATATATATATAAACTAAGCAGTTACAGTATTCACAAAAAAAGTCTACTGTTTATTAATAGAGACGGCAGCCTTTTAAGAAAGCTCACAAGTTACCAAATACTGGTATTAGGACTACAGAAGACTTCAGATCTGCCTTATACTGTAGAAGGCCTTCCCAGGTGGTGCCCTCAAGTGGTAAAGAATCTGCCTGCCAATGCAGAAGACACAGGAGACTCAGGTTTGATCCCTGTGTCAGGAAGATTCCCCTGGAAGAGGAAATGGCAACCCACTCCAGTAGTCTTGCCTGGAAAATCCCATGAACAGAGGAGCCTGGTGGGTTATAGTCCATGAGATCAGAAAGTCAGACACAACTGAGTACGCAGGCATGTATACTACAGAAACTCAATCACATATCCATATAAAAGTGACAAGTACCAAACATACAGTAGGCACATAATTTTAGAAACTTCCTCTTCTTTCTCCCTTCCCCCTATCTAATATCCAAACCATATTTAGCCAGGAAAAAAATTAAGGTAAACATTTAGATTTTTCTGGAATTTGAATTAAGCTAAAACAATACGCTATAATCATATTTTTCACTTATTAGCAACTTTACTGACAAGGTGATAATCTTTCTAGAACCATATTTAGCATGATGTTTAACTTAAAGCAAATAGAAATAAATTTATCACTGTATGTTGATGCACATTATATTCTAACCATTCAATATTCACTTACTTGGCAGATAAATTAAACAATTACATTTTTCTATTAAATTCTGCATGATACCATCTGAAGTGAAAGAAGCAGAAAATAAAGTTTAGCTATTGCCTAGAATAAAGAAGACGAAAAGTCAAGGATGATACTAAAGTTTCAAGCCAAAGTTAATGGAAGAATGATTGCACCACTGGCAAAGACAGGAATTTGACAGTTAAGAATCAGACTGGAACTAAGTTGAGCCCTATTCTGCAAGAGCTGCATCTAAAACAATAACCAACCAGAAAGGTATACAATACACATAGGCAGTGTAAATACAGGATTATCAGGCACCCTTTTCAATACCAAATAATGGCTTCCTCTGCTGGTTATTTTAAAAAGTGAGAAATTTTTTTTTTAATGTGAGAAGTTATTAGTCAGTGACCAGCTTGCCAAATGAAAGAATGTAAAATATGTATGTCTTCCTTTTCTCCACAGCACCCAGACATAATTCTATATATCAATTAATATTATACAACAGAAAGAGGTCATTAAATTTTTGGAAATTATTTTAATAATTAGCTTGAAATAAAAATAAATTTGTAAAGAGCAAATTCACTAAATTATTACTTACTCTTTTATTAAATCTTTATTTTCTTGAATTCCTTCTTCTAATTTCAAACTTACTTTTTCATTTTCAAACTAATTTACAAGACAGAAGAACAGTTCATCACATTTTAGTCAGCAAAATAAACATAAGTATAATCATTAAGCAGCATTTCTTTAATAACTTGCTATGATGGTCTATAAAAATTATTTTTTTGAACATAAAAAAGAACTTTCTTATCACACTTATTGATAACCTATAAGAATATGGGTCTCACTTTCATCAATCTAAAATTAGATTTGCTGAATCATCTCCAAAATGTATCCAACAAAATCTTAATATAAGATTATCTTCCCTAAACATTTTGAAAAGGTGTTTTATCTTTGTCCTAACCCCGTGTTACATTTTCTCAAAATTTTTCTTTCACTATGCCACAATATTGAAGCTAAACAGCTTCAAATTCAAAGTTTTATCTGCTTTTTTACAGGTTAGAAAATGCCATTTTATAATATATAAAAAAACACATTTATATCAAACAAAACATCATCAGGAATAGGAACTAGTAAAAATTAAAACTCTATAATTAGAATCATTAACTCAATCTTTATCTAAAATAAGTTACTATTTCCCCAGACATTTAATTAAGCTTTGTGCAACCTCTCCTGTGTGTTCATCCTAAAACTGAAACGCAACTAAATGAAACTTCAAAAAAGCACCATTCTTAAAATCCACATGATGGAAACAAGGTAAACCTAAGTTAACTATGAAATAACACTTCAGTTTAAATAGCATTATAAGATTTACTATACCATATTTTCAATTCCAAGTCTCATTATACCTGTAGTTCTTGAATGGCTTTCCGCTGTGCTTCAATTATTTTTCTATTTTCTTGCAACTTGTTTTCTTTATGCTTCAGTTCAGATTCTACATTCACTTTCCACTTCTTGATCTTTTCAGCCTCCTTATACAGTTTTGAATATAGTCTGCTCATTGGCTCTGAATTCTATTATAAAATAAGTTTTCAAAGACTGTTAATTGTTCAAAGTTTAGTATAACCAAACTACAGCTGCTTACTGAAAACATCCATGAGTATCTTAGTACTTGAGACCAAATCTCTCCTCAGTTTTTGCCCTAATATCATACTGAAAGCTATGTTAACTTTTTTTTAACTACTAAGGCAATACTAGCTACTTCACTTTATAACTTGGTCACTTGACTAAGGTTACTGATCACTTGACTAAGTTATTCATTGCTGAATAAAATCAAATTACTTCAAAATATGCATAAGTCAGAAGTTGAGAATCTGGCTGGTTAAAAGCTAAAATAAACTACTCTACAAATCTATAAATTTTAGCAAAGGTCTTGCAACATTTTGGTTACACAAACAGTTTAAGAATTAACCAAAAAAAAAAAAAAAATGTATTCATCACCCCAGAAAGAGCCATTATGCCCACTGCAGTCACTCCCATTCTCACTCCTCATCCCAGGAAATCATTAATCTACTGTCTATACAGATTTGCTTTTTCTGATAAATATAAATGGAATCATACAGTCAAAAGAAATAAGAATTAACCAAAGGATATGAAGTTTACAATACAATGACATGAAAAACAATACTGAACACAAGTTCTTTCATTTAGCCTGAGATTTTATTTGGATTTCCTGCATCAACAATTTATATATTATAAGATAAATATCAGAAGTTGTTTTTTTCTAGTCACTATTTTGATAGTTCTGTTATCAAAATTTAGGAATAAATTCCATATTTATAAATTTGTGATACGATAATCACAGCAACAAACATATAGCATTTTATCAAGCTGTGGAATGTCTGTTTTAAAGACATTTATGTGCCATAAAAATACTTTTATAACTAAAATCAAAAGTAGAGTATATCCTATAAATTCTTTAGACAGTAAACCTAAAAATCATACCTACTAATTCAAGAATTTTTTGTAAAATACTGGCTTAAGTCTCAGCCTTCTCACATATTGTATCCATCTCCCCTTTTCCTATTTTTTTTTTGAGAAGGGTACTTTTATTACTTAATTTGTGATATTTTGATTTTTTAATTGAAGGATAATTGCTTTATAGAATTCTGTTGTTTTCTGCCAAATACCAAAATAATCAGCCATAGGTATAGGTTATGTCCCTTCCCTCTGGAACCTCCCTCCCATCTCCCTCTCCATCCCACCCCTCTAGGTTGTTAGAGTCCCTGTCTGAGTTCCTTAAGTCAAACAGCAAATTCCTACTGGCTATCTATTTTGCATATGGTAATATAAGTTTCCATGTTACTCTCTCCATCCATCTCACCCTCTCCTTCCTCCAACCTTCCCGTGTTCGTAAGTCTGTTCTCTGTCTGTCTCTCCATTACTGTCCTGCAAATAAATTCATCAGTACCATCGTTCTAGATTCCATATATATGCATTAGTATACAGTATTTATCTTTCTTTTTCTGACTTACTTCACCCTTTTCTATTCTTGATTTTTGTGATTTAAAGTTAAATTGCCTCTTAAGAATGGATGCTTTTATAATCCAGGAAAATATAGAGGCCTACTGTTTCAGCAAATTTAAAAGAAAAACGAAGGGGATAAAAGGTTTAAAGAATATAACTTAAAACAATAACTAAATATTAACTCTTTGGAAGCCTCAAAAGAAAGATAAACACAAGTAATAATAAATGATACTCCAATTATAAGAAATTAAATATGAATAGGAAATTTTCTGACCTCAAAATCCGAGTCTTTTAGTCCTTCCTGGTAATGACAACAGTCAGAATTATCAGTCTAAAAAATGAATAAATTTTTCCTGTGAGAAAATATTTCTGATGTTTCCAAATAGTAGCAATTAAATACTGAAGACTAGTAATCCAACAACTAAAGAAATTTTTTTTCTTTTTCAGGTAAGCAATTCAACACCTAAACAGGTTATAGCCATATACACTATATGTAACTGACCTGTTCAAGCATGGGCAAAAAGTTAACTTTTTGTAAAGCAGGATCTGCAAGACGAAAGACAACTGGAATTAAATGTCAACATCTTATTTTTTATACTAAGTATTATATTCAGCTTTAATGTCAAGGCTAATGTCAATACAATACTTATATTGATATCTAGCAAAGTATATTTTAGAAATGCTTCTACACAGGTAATACATTGCTTTTCTAGTCTCCTACCTGAATCAATGTTTTCCCCATTTTTGGAGACATTAGTCACTGCAAATGGAAAACCAAAATCATCTTCAACACATTTGTTGAAACCCTAGAAACACAAAGAAATTCTTAAACATACTGTCCCATATCACTCTAATAACTAGCAGTGTAAAAATATGTAATTGCATATACATCTCCTTAAAGAAGCGACTGTAATTGTGAATTTCTTTAATGTATACATTGTGTTAAAAATATCAAATGACTTTGGTATGTAAACAAAGCAAAAATTGTTAATTTTCACTTATAAGAGAAAGCTAACTAAAAGTACATTACACATGCTTTGTAAGTACTCAGGAATAATATAAGTAAATTTAATTAGTGGCCTAGAATATTAGTTTTCTTCAATTTTATTAATATCTTTCCCTTGGTAGAATTGAGAATTTTCTCCACTGAATAGCATTTTAGCATTATGCTCTTGGCTATAAAGACATAAGAATTTTTCTACAGCATATAAAATTAAAACATTCATTGCTTCATCCCATCTCCAACATACAGTTCCACTGGAGAAATTACTAAAAAAAAAAAAAAAAGCTCTATTTTGCCTGAGAAACTTGATATAATTCCTCCTTTCCAAAAAGAATGTACTATATGTACAAATTTCCCTTTTTATCCTGTCAACCAGGAAGCTCAGAGTCAAATTTTAACCTCAGTCACACTAATTTTTATCAGTATATCGATATATTTGTCTAAATGTTAATTATCCTTGATTCTAACATTCTTCTAATTTATATCTTATTGTATATAAATTGCTTTAAATCACTTTTGAGAAGGGAGGATTAAAATAAGCAGGTCCCATTATGTATGCAGAATTCTAAAGCGCCACAGATTACTTCTTTAAATGAATGATGCCTAAACACATTAAGTATGCTCATTATTAATTCAAAGCAATTCTATTCGATATACTTAATAGCAAGATTAAATGAGATTAAATAGCAATATTAAATGAGACGATATTTACAGAAAAAAAATTATAAAACATCACCAGCAGGAAGTTCACTTTGCTTCCTTTACCTAAAGAATAGTCAAATCAAAATTCATATGCAAATTTACCTTGAAGAAATTAGAATCTCCTCCCGAAGTCTGAGGTTTCACTGCAGATACTTGACTGCTACTTAATCTTGGTGGCACAAACAATTTAAAGGGCTTTTGTTTTTCCATTTTCTCTCTTCCAGTCGCGTAATTATCTACTGCTCAAGAAGGAGGGGAAAGGGTTTTACATTGTTTTATTAATGCCCTACTTGTTCTGTAATAAATGGGTATACAAGGGAATAGGCGAAACCTCTGCTACCATGTAAGCCTACAGCGTCCTTTACCGCGAGGGGGGGAACATCCCTCATGTCCCCACCATTACCCTACCACCAGTGGCCGTGCTGGCGGCGTACATAATCGAGAAACTCAAACTAGCATCATCACCAGGACAGCCTGAAAAGAAGCCCGTTACCTCTACCAGCCCTGTTAAATTGTATCACCTCGCCGAGAAGAACTAGCTTAGGTGCTTAGACGACTACAGAGGCGTTGGAGGCTGCCCTGCGTGAGGGAGCGGTAGTATCAAAATGTCGCCCCCCTCCAGGTTTCCTCCTCAGGGAAGGAACTCGGCACACCTTACCCTACCTTTAAAAAAATTAGCGGGAAATCGCGGGCTCAGTGCCCACGCGAACCACCACCTGCTGTCTTATTAGAGCAGCAGAAAGAACCAACAAGAACTTCTGCCTGCGAACCTCGGAAAAGGCGGGAAATAGCTCAACCGCAGCGGCCAGGAGGGAGGGGCAGGGCGAACCGCGATTTAACCGCGAAATAACGGTCAGCAGCGTCTGCCGGCCAAGCACGCAAGACCTACATCTCGCGAGATTTCCCTTTACGTCAGTAACGATTCTTACCTGGATTCTTAGAATTTGACATTCTTTAAGCTTCTGCTATTGTTAAAGAATGTGAAGGAAATTATTAGGTGCTATGATAGATTAGGTGCTATGATAGGGCTTCCCTTGTTGCTCAGTCGGTAAAGAATCTGCCTGAAGTACCGGAGACCTGGGTTCAATCTCTGGGTTGGGAAGATCCCCTGGAGAAGGAAATGGCAACCCACTCCAGCATCCTTGCCTGGAAAATCTCATGGACAGAGGAACCTGGTGGGCTGCAGTCCATGGGGTCACAAAGAGTCGGGCACGATTGAGTGACTAACACTTACTTACACTGTGATAGATTGGAACTGAGAGTGAAAAATCTATTTCTGTCCTCCAAGAGTTCACAGTCACAGGAAGGAAACAAGTGCAAACAGATAATTATTGCCCCTGTAATCACCTAGTGGTTGTAAGGGATTATGGAGACACTTCGAAAGGGAAAATGGCCTTCCCAGTGGCCTGGGAGTCAGGAGAATCCTTCATGGATGTTTTCTATAGAAGCAATAACAGTAATTGCTTCTATAGAAAACAGAAAGAAAGTGAAATCATTCAGTCGTGTCTGACTCTTTGCGACCCCGTGGACTATGCCTACCAGGCTCCTCCATCCACGGATTCTCCGGGTAAGAATACTAGAGTGGGTTACCATTTCCTTTTCCAGGGGATCTTCCCAACGCAGGGACCGAACCCGCATTGGAGGAAGACGTTTTAACCTCTGAGCCGCCAGGGAAGCTGAAAGGGTAAATAAAACTATGGCTAGATAGTGAACACCGGAAGGTGTGTTCTAGCTGAAGGACCGTAGCGCTCGAGTTAATGAGGCGCTCGAGCTGAAGGTGCTCGAGTTGTTAGAGAGATGAGTCCAACAGAGTAAAACCAAGCAATGTAGTGTAGGTGTGTAAGGACGCAAATGGGAAAATTATGAGACTAGAGACTTAGCAAGTGTGAAGGTGTTGCAAAGGCTTTTGGATTTTAGGCTTTATGGATAGGAATCTTGAGAGATTGTGAGCAGAAAGGGTGGCGTGATAAAGTTCAGAAGAAAATTCGTAGTATGAAAAATGGTTTCGGTTTACGAGACTGAATTAGGGAGACAATTTTAATAGCCTGCGTGAGTAAGGTATGAGGATCTAAGTTATGACAGAGCCATTAAGGATGAAAATGTGTCAAATGTAAAAGATACTTAGTAAAATTAATAGGACTTGATGGCTTTTTTTAAGTGAGCAGCAAAAGTCTGAAATGACTGCCTCGTTTCAGATTTGGGCTACTAGAAGCAATAAATATGGTGCTAGGTACCTAGGTTTGAGCAGTAAGACAATACGTTCTGTTTTCAACATACTGATTGTATGTCCTAATTTTCTCCATGTCCTACAATATAACCGATGCTTTTCCAGAGGACTTCAGTAATATTTTTAAATAACATTTTGTTTTGTGTAACTTTAACCTATTAGACATAATAGTTTCTGCTAAACTTACACTTTTGAGCT